>NC_060144.1:76456432-79062604 GCF_021461385.2 Schistocerca piceifrons | reverse complement strand
TAAAATGTCGTTCTCCATAAATACGTTCTCAGAAATTTCTTCCTCAAATTAAAGCCAGTGTTTGATACTAGTAGACGTCTTTTGCCTGTCCTAGTTGGCTTCGTAGACGTCTTTTGCCTGTCCTAGTTGGCTTCTTAAGTCACCCTTGATTCGTCCGTCATCCGTTATTTTGCTTCCAAGATAACAGAAATTTTTCACTTCGTATACTTTATGGTGCCCAATTTTGAGATAAGTTTCTCATTAATGTCATTTCCGTTACTCCTCGTTACTTTCGTCTCTTTGGTTTACTCACAATTCAAATCCTGTGCTCGGTAGAGTGTTCATTCCTTTCACGATGTCCTGTGAGCGTCTTTCAATTTCACTGTGGATAACAGTCTCATCAGTGAATCTTATAATTGATCTTCTTTCATCGTGGGTTTTAATCCCACTCCTAATTTTTAATTCCGCCAAAGCTTCTTCAATGAACAGACTGAACAGTAATTGAGGAATACTGTATCGTTGTCTTGCAGCACTTTTAATCCGAGCACTTCCTTTCTGATTTTTCATTCTTATTTTTCTCTCTTGGTTCTCATGCATATTCTATAGTACCTCTCTTTCCTGTCGCTTACACCTACATTTCTGAGAATTTTCAGTACTTTGCTCCACAATCTTGTACATGGCTGCACGTTCAGAGACCGTGAATAGTTACAATTGAAGGAAAATCAGCCCTCGGCCACTATTTTTAACAAACTAACCTCGTTTCGACATTGCTAGGAGTGTCTTCTTCGGAATTTAAATCAAAGAATGGTCTATATTCTATAACACTGTCACAGAATTATGACTAAAAACGTATGATAGAGTATAAGTACGGAATCGCCGTGAAAGACTGTAAGTACTTATATGTCATTTATAAAATAATAAATATGCTAAAAGGGCATTAGTCACAAAAATATTAAAGAAAACTGTGATGGCGAGCCAAAAAGGGCTGCTCGTTACTTGCGTGGTGCAGGTTGCAAAACGGACTAAGGTGCCAGCGTTAACAAATGCGGCCAGGTGAACATGGCACAGCAACGAGCGCGCCATCTAGTAGCCGTAGATACAATTAGGCTACTTCACACTGAAATATAGGCAGAAATGATTATAAATAAACAGTATTTGGTACATAATGGAGAGCAATGTTTGTTTGATACTAGCATACAACATAACATTTTGTCTACATCAAAGTTTATAACAGTAAGATAAAACATGAAAACATCATTATGAAAATGTAGAGAGGACTGAATGACAACTTGTAGAAAGCAATATTGACGTGAAATGCAGCCAAGAAACATTTGATAATTGAAAAACATAGGACTACCTTAGAAGGAAAGAAACATTTCGGCAATCTGCACATGGAGACCCGAAGTCAGATACCGAGTAACGGCTTTATACCGTTGAAAAAAATTTTTGTTTCGTAGCTGTAGCTGTTCGTTAAGGATGAGGCTATCCTTTCGAGCAAAATGCTTGAAAATCTCTAATTCTTCTAGAATATCTAGTCTACGCCCTTTCTTTTCGGTGTGCAAAATGTTGCTATCGTAGATGACTTTAGGTGAATGACCTGTAATTAGAAGATGAACGGCAAAAGACGAATTTTGGGGGCTAGTGCCATTTTTTCTTAGCAAGTGTTCTTTATATCTGGTAGTGAAGGCACGTCCTGTTTGTCCTACATAGTACGAGGAGCAAATATCACAGACAATTTTGTAGGCACCAGAATTTTCTAAAGGGGAACGCATAGAATGTAAATTATGAAGGAATTTTTTTTCAAATTGTTATTAGTAGAAAAAGCAACGTTGCAATCGTATTTCTTTCGAAGAATGTGTTGGATCTGATAAGATAGGCCCCACGAAAGGAATAGAGAAATATTTTTTTTAGTTAGACTCGATAACAGAAGTACCTAGCGTAGTAAGTCTTTTAGCAGTTTTCCTTTTAAGGACGTCATCTACTATGTTAGGCTTATACTCGTTGTTAACAGCTATTGTTTTAAGTAAATTGATTTCGTCGTTTAAGTTTTCTTTAGAAAGTGGGATGGAAATGGCTCGGTGAACATCAGAATGAAAGAAGGCTTTTTTATGCGATTGTGGATGAATAGAAGATGCAGGATGTTGGTATATGTTACTTTACGAAAAATATTAAAAGAAATTTTATTTGTTTCTATAATAAGCGTCAAGTCAAGAAAATTTAATTAACAGGCCACATTTTCAAATTCGATGGTGAAAGAAATTTTCTCATGAAGATCATTGAATAGTTTAAAGATACGATCAACGCCGTCAGCGGGTCTTTTGTAGATGATTAGAATATCGTCAACGTATCTGGAATAAGAAAGAATGCCTAGTGACGCAGCTGGAAAACAATTAAAAATTTTTTCTTCTAGGGAGTTGATGAAAATATCAGCAAGGATACCAACTAACGGATTTCCCATAGCGAGACCGTCTGATTGCTGGTACACATGTCCATTAAATTCGAAATAGTTGTACTTGACTACGACTGAGATGAGATTCATGAAGTCTGTGATTTGTTCATCTGAAATATCTTTTTTGAACCGACGTAAAAATTTTGCTACAATTGTAAGCGTTTATGTACGGGGACGTTAGTATAAAGATTTTTGATATAGAAAGAAACTAACTTGGTGTCTGAACTGCATTCTAAATCTTTTATTTTTTGAACTAAGGTGTGACTATTTGGGATGGAAAAATTGTTCACAAAAACGAATGATTTTCTCAGAGTTTCATTCTCCACACTCACTGCCAGTCCTTTTTCTCCAGACAATTCCTTCCTCCTTTAAAGACGTTTGATGCATTCGTTCTACCTGTCCGCTCTTTATACGTTTAACAGTGGAATTCGTCTTGCTCTCTTGATGTCGATAACCTTGCTTCCCACATACCATCATCTAATGGAGTTGAAAGGGAGTTACCATAAGTGACGCTGCTGTGCGATGTAGCCTCCACTACACACTGTGCGGTGACTTGCGAAGTATATATGTAGAGCTAGCTGTGGCACATAGCTTTGATTTCAGTAGGTTCTGTGCACTCTGTCTAAGTGTCAGTCATACAATGCAACAGAGAAAAAAGAATTCAGGCTAGATTTGAAAGAGGGTAAGCATTACTGTCAGAGACATGGGGTATTCTGTCTCCGTAGCTGTCTGGTCGCTGGATTTCTCACGATGTACTGTGTGTGGGATCCACCTGCCGCATGAAAGAAGCGCGGAGTTTAACATCTCTTCGACATCAGAGTAAAAAGGTAGCGCTAGCTCATCATTGGAATTCGATAAGAGAGATATATTATAATTTTACATCGGCAAGACTGCCATTCAGAACTTACGTTTGTTTCGGCATCATAGTAGGGAATCTAGTATTATGCAAGGGCACAGTATTCGGGATTCACAGACAGAAACTAGTAGCTGACTGTTGAAGAGGTGCAATGTAGGCTCCCTGATGGGCGACTACTGAAATTAGATCTGTTGATGAATGTGGTGCAGCAGTAATGAGCGGATGGGTGCAGACCATGTGACTCACAACGCCGCAAAGTCCACCAGCCGACGCTCGTTCCGCCCTGCCAGTGGGACCCACAGGAATATGACTGGGAATCTTCAAACAGTCTGCATCCTTCCGACCATCTCTCTTGAGATCACCGATTGACGTTTTAATAAAAGTCGATCAGTGATGCCTGTGAATTGTGAAGGTCAATACGCTGCCGTCATCTGCTGATGCCAGTCTCGCTGTTTATAGCTAGCGAGCTGCCATCTGTAGCAAAGATACACAGTCGCTTCGACTCGGTAAATTTGTATTGATGTGACTCCAGAGCTAACAGTAGCTGCATATTGAGCAATTCAGAGCAGGCAGCTGGCAGGGGACTTGTTGAAGAAGCGCGGGGTTATTTACCGCTATGATATAATTCTACTGCACTCCCCGTCCTTTTAGTGAAGCCAGGATCGATGGCTACCACTCTGTCTATTCCAAGAAGATGGCTTCAGATGAAAACTGATTTGGAAACTAAAACCTAAAACTCTTCATAATAAAAGTAGTCTCATATATCCCATAACAGACGCTATAGGTTACGCATAATATTGTTTGAAATTACATACCCGTCTCCACAGATTTTTCTTCGAGTAGTGGAAGTTTTCATATTTGGTTTCTCTATTAGGAATTGTCCCCACCTTTACTAACAAGTATTCGAAATCAGGACCGCCTGTTTTTCGCAGTGGCATTGTGGGTCTTGTGGGGGATAATTTACGTCAACTAATCCTGGAAAGGTTTATATGAGAAAACAGCTCATTTTATTTTTGAGATTTGTTTAGTAAATACTTTCGAAGCAATTACATTTAAACTGAAGCACAAGGTTCAAAAATCTCGATTCTGAAAACCAGTTTTACTCAAAAACTGATGTTTCATTAGTATCGCTATATATTTTTATTTATTAGTAGCTATTACTTGATTAAAACACCAATAACAATACATCGATAACTCTCTTAGTACTTTGTCTAGAAAAAAATACAAGTTCAGTTTCGTAATCCTCTGATAGAACGGAATCGTTTGATATACAGGGTGTTCCCGTAAGAGCCTGCAAAAACTTGACATGACACAGAGGACACTACATCGAACAATTTAAGGTATAGAACCAGGGGTCGGAGGAGCCAGTTTAAGAAGAATATAAGAATACTGTGTACCTTATTATTTGCATTAGTTACAGTTAACTACAAATACCATGACTGACACAATGAACACAGCATTTGTACTGTATCTTACAAAATGTTCTCAAACTAACGGCTATCAATCTCAATGCAAGCATGATATCGGCGAACAAGATTCTGACGTACCCTGAGAAATATTTCTGGCGTCTACAATTCTGGCAACTAATTCTTCCACCGAATCCACTGTGGTCTCATACACATGTGACTTTAGATACACCCATAGGAAATAATCAAGGGGATTCAGGCTGGGTGACCTCGCAGGCCATGGAATAGGAACTCCCCTTCCAGTCCAGTGACCAGGGAATACTTCCTAGTAATCAGGATCGTGCTCTTCGTTTCCTTGCACGAAATAAAGAATGTGCATGTAAATAAACAGCAAAGCACATGTAAACTTGTACGCATGTTAGCTGTAAATAAGCTGTGAAACAGTAATGCTGGACAAAGCCGTAGACAAGTCTACTTCCATATATCCTTAAGCTGGCCCCTCCGACCCCAGGTTTCCTACCCCAAATTGTTCACTGGAGCATCCTCTATGTCCTGTTACATTTTTGCACGCTCTTACTAAAACACCCTGTATATCATAATAACTTCATGTTAGAATTTTATTTGGGTATTTTCCTAGAGATTTTTGCATTTGTATGTTTGTAGCTTCCCTCCCCATTTCACCCTGGTTCCAACAGTACGTCATAAACATGATTCGTACGCGAACAGAAACAGCAGTACAGTCTGTGAGAACCTCCCAACGTCATTTGGATACAATGAATTATGATCAGCACAAATTAAAATTATATGGACTTAATTTCGTTGTGAAGACGCGACGTGGCAATAGCGTCACCACATACCAGAATAAACTCAGCAGTCCCAGCTGAAGATGGAGTCGTTGTGCGGACAGTTTTGGAGGGGACCGAGCTAGCTAGGCCACTGACCCTGATTTTTCGATTTTATTAAATGTATTGGCCACAGTGATTAAGCCAGATGCAAAATGTCTTTGGTTTTGTACTAAACAATACACAAACATTATTCATAGTTTTTATTCTTATTTACAAAAGCAAGATCACCTCAAACAGAAAAATGGATCCGTGGTCCTGCATTCCTGGAGAGCCAACGATCACAAGGTACGTGTATCCACAGCGTTTGTGACATTGAGAATCCTCTTATGCCGGCTGGCTTTGTAAAGTAAACAACGGACATTCAATATGTGTCAGGGTCACCACAGAAAATGTAACTCAGGATTGTAGTGTGGCCGGCCGGGGTGGTCGAGCGGTTCTAGGCGCTACAGTCTGGAACCGCGCGACCGCTACGGTCGCAGGTTCGAATCCTGGCTCGGGCATGGATGTGTGTGATGTCCTTAGGTTAGTTAGGTTTAATTAGTTCTAAGTTCTAGGGGACTGGTGACCTCAGAAGTTAAGTCCCATAGTGCTCAGAGCCATTTGAACAATTTTGTTGTAGTGTGGATCTCGTGTGGACCAGTAAGAGATGAAAATTAGGTGTTCCTGTCAGCTTTCTTGGAAGTTAGATAGGTGGTCACATGTCACAACACAGCAGATGACTCGCCAGCTCAGTGCTTGGCAATACCTCACAGTGTGGGCAATGCAGTAACACACAACTGTCCATGCGCGCACGACTAGTTGTATTACCTGGGTGTCACAAGTCACATAGAGAGCACCGTCATGTGATACTCACGCTACGAAAAAGCTCGACTAATGTGTCACTATGCAACTTGCACGTCACATCTTTTCTGCTGACTGGTAAGCTTGCTATTCGTTGAAAGGCAAGTCAAGACCGCTTAGGGAGGGGTTACTGTAGATACACTATTTATGAGAACATTGTTGACACTGCTTGAAATACCAATGTAAATAACGTGTCCAGAAAGGTTCTTTTTCTGTATAGTTGAGTCTACGCTGCTTCGAAAAATTCTGACACATGAAAGCCGATGCTGACTGATACTCGAATTCTATCCCGTTCTACCGACTGATCTATGTGTATGTGGAAGAGAGAGACGTACTGTCAGATTTACGCTCTGAAGCATGCCTTTATGCTTTAGTCGGCAGCAGCTACAACACTGCAGGTCGATGCCCGATCCATACGGTGTTCACTCGCCCGCAATCTGCAAGAGAGAGAGGGAGCTAAACTTCGCACAGCTTTGCGGAAGTTGCCAAAGATGACAGACACTGCCTGGCTTAGCGAAACAGCCACCAGCGTGACTTGCATACCGGTGCACAACTGACGCAGATAAACGAGGACCTCGAAGTTGCAGTGAGCGCTCGCTGGATATGCCCCACGCTGCATTCTGACATGGTTAGCCACGTGCCCTCTTAGGTGCGTGGCAGAGGCTGATAGGTGTCTGCTTTAACCTGCCATCTTTCATATGTCCCATTTATTTGTATGTGGATCACTGGCACGAACTTTTGCTTCTGTGGCGGTAACGCATTGTATGTAATGGTCCGACAGTCGTCTGAGACATTCTGTTTTTGCACTGCTTTGGACAGAAGGCGTGGCATTGGTCCGAAGTGGTAATGAATGTCGCTACAATAAGATGCACTGAAAGGGGCAGAGAGAGCTTTGCGTGAGTGCAGTAATGAGTTCGTATCGAGGGCGTGAAAACAAGAAGCATGTACCGCCCCTCTCTGTCCGTCTGTCTGATCTGAAACAAAAGGAAATGTATATATGAAGATGGTATCTGTTCTTTCGGACTTGTCCGAAAAAAGCAGTTGCCATCGGTGACCATGCAGCTCGTTAGAATGAAATTACAATAAAATGAATACCCCTAGCTGCATACAGGCGTTGATATAAGTCAACGGGGACAGTTGAAAATGTGTGCCCTGACGGAGATTCGAACCCAGGCTCTGCTGCTTACATGGCAGACGCTCTGTCCATCTCAGCCACCAAGGACACAGAAGATGGTGCGACTACAGGGACTTATCTCTGGCACGCCTCCTGTGAGACCCACATTCCCCACTTATTGTCCCGCACTATATTCATTTTGGGACAATAAGTTGGGAATGTGGGTCTCACGGGAGGCGTGCCAGAGATAAGTCCCTGCAGTCGCAGTCTTCTCTGTGTCCTTGGTGGTTCAGATGGGTAGAGCGTCCCCCATGTAAGTAGGAGATCCCAGTCCCGGTTGGAGCACACATTCTCAACTGTCCCCGTTGACTTATATAAACGCCTGTATGCAGGTAGGAGTATTCGTTTCATTGTAAAAACCAGGAAACGTGCCCTTTTTTCTTACATTGAGACACTGTGGTTGCCTACGTCTTCTTGTCGAACAGATTAGGATGATGCCAGCGACTGCGATCAGTGTGTGTCGGACCTTGCTCTGTTGGTGAACTGAATATAACTCGTGACCGGTTGTACTAAGTCGATAAATAGCTCTTGCACTTTTAATACTATTTTCAAACGTCTGTTAAGGAATAGATCTTTGTGTAATTATGCTGAGAGCAGCATGTATTTGTACATTATTCAGTTTAACAGTGTAAGGCTTTTGTAAATTTTGAAGTACAATAATAAGGTTACTTTATTTCAGATTCGCAACTTTCGTAAATTTTATTAACTGAAGCATGAATTTTAACAGATAGTAGAACAGGCCAGACGTGAGGCGTAGCTCAACAACTACAAAGGGCGTTAAAAAAGTTTTGCACAGTCGTCTCTAATTTTTTTTATTTTTTGCAGGAGGAGAATGAAATTTTTTGAGAACATACTTCGAACATTTAGCTATACATTGAGCCTACTCAGTGTAGCCTCCTTCAGCTGTGACGCATCTGGCCCAACGTTCTTTCCATGATGTAAATGCATTTTGATAAAATTCTGGGGATTGACTTTTACACCATCACTTGACATGGGAAATAAGGTCTTTCTCACTATCAAATGTTTTACCGCGCAGGTGGGCCTTCAGACGACCAAAGAGGTAAAAGTCAGAGGAGCCAAGTCCGGACTGTAGGGAGGATGAGGAACAATTTTCCAACCCATTTTCCTGATTTTCTCGTGCATCATAACCGCTGTATGGGGTTTGGCATTGTCATGGTGCAGCCTGATGAGCTGACCCTGAAGATATGGTCTCTGGGTCTTTATGGCACGTCGCAGCTTGTGCAATGACAAACAGTAACGGTCCCGGTTAATTGTGGAGTCAGGTTACAAAAAGTCAACGAAAATGACAGCGCACTGATCCAAGAAGAAGAAGGTCAGCACCTTTCGGCCTGCTGTTCCTGAAAGTCTTGGTTTCTTCTTCCGAGGGGAACCTGGATGACGCCACTCCATGGATTGGGTTTTGCTCTCAAGTTCGGACAAAAACAACCATGTTTCATCCTGGGTAATGACGCCGTCAAAACACTGTTTCCACTCTCCAGTAAAGGTCTTCATGAGACCCTCGCACACAATCTTCCTCATCGTTCATTTCTCTTGTCAATAATATAGGCACCCAACGTGGACGGATTTTTCTGTACCCTAATGACTGTACCAGTGATACTACACCACCTAATGACAAACGAGTCTTTTCAGCAAGCTAACGTGCCGTCACACATCTGTCATTTTGTATGATTTGATCAGTAGTCTCCTTATTCACATCACTCACTGCCGTCGATGGCCTACCGCATCATGGATTGTCCAGTAGAGAGAAATCACCTTCTTTAGACCTCTGCAACCACCGCTGGATACTGTTGCGATACACTGTGTCCTCCCCATAAACAGGGAGCAACTTCCTGTGAATCGACGTGCAAAGTCATCGCCGGTCTTGAAGAGGAACTCCATCACCGACCGTTGTCGCAACCTGACATCTGCTTCACGGTCCATTATGGCACACCTGTAAATAAGAGAAAATACTTTTATATACCAACTTATAGCAAAATGTTCCAAGTATGTTCAAAAAAAGTTTCATATTCCTCCTGAAAAAAATAAAAAAGTTAAAACTGTGCAAAACTTTTTGAACGTCCTTTGTATACGGAAGCGATTGAACTAAATATTCTCTTAAATAATCAATGTCAGTTTTTTTAAATCAAAAAACCATGTCTGCTCGTAGTACGTGCTCACAAAGAACAACTTTTTGGATTACTAAATTATTTTCAGATCAGATAAGGTAGGTCACTTCGAGAGTTTCGAGACGACGGCTACTCAACATTTTTTCACTTGTTTTGTGGTGGGGCGTTGCGAGGTCATTTCAACGAAATATAACAACTTCATTTATAAAAACATAAATTTGAGTTTCTGTCTTGCTAATCTAGTATAGTTGCTTGTAGAACCACGAGTAAGATGATCAGACTATTTTGTTCATTTGGGCCTATTCATTTTTTAAACAGTTTTATATAAAAGACGCTCTAAGATCTAACTAGTAGTAGAACAAAATGGGTTCTGCCACACTCCTTATTGTCACCAGATTTCCACCTCCTCTCCCATTCACCCACCCACCCACCCCCCTCTGACGCGATGCGCTATTGCTAGATTTCTTCTCTTAATCCCCCCCCCCTAACTCCGACAAAGACCAGTCGTGCAATGCATAAAATGATGGGAAATTCAAATTGCCCTATTGTGCTACATGGGTTTTACCTCATTCCTGTGTCAACATAGTGACAGTATAGCTATTGCGCTAAACGTGAACTGGTGGGAAATAAAAAAATCGAAGGTGAAACACTCTCCTATTTTACGTAAATTGAGATGGAGAGGGGAAGAAAAGAAAGGAAAGAGAGGGGATCTTTGGTGTCAACTGCTTTGGGATATGATACGGAATCAGTGGCGACGAGTGAAAATGTATGCAGGATCAGGATTCGAACCTGGGATCTCCTGCTTTCTAGAGAGGTGCGTTAACCACTGCGGCGTCCGGGACACAGTATTATCACAACCGTGCAGACTATCTCGGCATGCCTCATTGCCAATCCACAATCCCATCGACCGCCACTATCCACAGTCCCTGTTCATTTCCTCCAAGTTCACTTTTTCGAGATTCCCACGGGAAGTTGGACGTAAGTGCGTATCCACACTGAAGAAGTTGGATCCATTGTCCAGTTAGGCATACCAATTATATGAATCCATGATGTCTGTTCTTTCCGACTTGTCCAAAAGAAGAGACACCACACACTGCCTGTTCTTTCAGACGTGTCCGAAAGGACGAACACTATACATTCATATAATCGATACACCTAGCTGGGCAACGGTTCCACCTACCCCACCCGGATGCACAAATACGTCTAACTAGTGGAATCTCAGAGTAGCGAACTTGGAGGAAATGGACGGGGTGTGCAGATAGGTGGCGATGGATTGGACTGTGGATCAGCCATGAGGCATACCAAGAAAGTCCTCGCAGTTGCAATAATGCTATGTCCAGATGGCGCAGTGGTTAACGTGCCTGCCTAGAAAGCAGGAGATCCTGGGTTCGAATCCCACTCCAGTACAACAGACACCACACATCCATATAAATGCATAATATAAACATTGTCCTATTGATATGAAATAAAAAAAAAATTAAGATGACGGATCTGTGCCGATTCTAGGACAAATTTCACCCACTCCTCACCTCTCCCTGTACCAGTTGCGGTACAAAGGGCACTGTCTCACCTGTGTCCTAAGATGTTTTTCCTCTTGCAGGTCCAAGCTGGCATGCTCCACTACTGGCCATTAAAATTACTACACCACGAAGAGGACGTGCTACAGAAGCGAAATTTAACCGACAGGAAGAAGATGCTGTGATATGCAAATGATTAGCTTTTCATAGCATTCACACAAGTTGGCGCCGGTGGCGACACCTACGACGTGCTGACGTGAGGAAAGTTTCCAATCGATTTCTCGTACACAAACAGCAGTTGACCAGCGTTGCCTGGTGAAACGTTGCTGTGATGCCTCGTGTAAGGAGGAGAAATGTGTACCATCACGTTTCCGACTTTGATAAAGGTCAGATTGTAGCCTATCGCGATTGCGGTTTATCGTATCGCGACATTGCTGCTCGCGTTGGTCGAGATCCAATGACTGTCAGCAGAATATGGAATCAGTGGGTTCAGGAGGGTAATATGGACCGCCGTGCTGGATCCCAATGGCCTCGTATCACTAACAGTCGAGATGACAGGCATCATATCCGTGTGGCTGTAACGGATCGTGCAGCCACGTCTCGATCCCTGAGTCAACAGATGGGGACGTTTGTAACACAGCAACCATCAGCACGAACAGTTCGACGACGTTTGCAGCAGCATGAACTCTCAGCTCGGATACCATGGCTGCGGTTACCCTTGACGCTGCATCACAGACAGGAGCGCCTGCGATGGTGTACTCGACGACGAACCTGGGCGCACGAATTGCAAAACGTCATTTTTTTCGGATGAATCCAGGTTCTGTTTACAGCATCATGATGGTAGCATCCGTGTTAGGCGACATCGCGGTGAATGCACATTGGAAGCGTGTATTCGTCATCGCCATACTAGAGTATCACCCGGCGTGATGGTATGGAGTGCCATTGGTTACACGTCTCGGTCACCCCTTGTTCGCATTGACGGCACTTGGAACAGTGGACGTTACATTTCAGATGTGTTACGACCCGTGCCTCTACCCTTAATTCGATCCCTGCGAAACCCTACATTTCAGCAGGGTAATGCACGACCGCATGTTGCAGGTCCTGTACGGGCCTTTCTTGATACAGAAAATGTGTACTGCTGCCCTGGCCAGCACATTCTCCAGATCTCTTTCCAATTGAAAACGTCTGGTCAATGGTGGCCGAGCAACTGGCTGGTCACAATACGCCAGTCACTACTCTTGATGAACTGTGGTATCGTGTTGAAGCTGCATGGGCAGCTGTACCTGTACACGCCATCCAAGCGCTGTTTGACTCAATGCCCAGGCGTATCAAGGCCGTTATTACGGCCAGAGGTGGTTGTTCTGGGTACTGATTTCTATGCACCCAAATTGCGTGAAAATGTAATCACATGTAAGTTCTATAATATATTTGTCCAATGAATACCCGTTTATCATCTGCATTTCTTCTTGGTGTAGCAATTTTAATGGTCAGTAGTGTATTAATAGACACAAGAAAAACTGTTTTTCCCATTACCTGTCTAAATATACTGACTACTTCCAACTGACAGGTGGTAACAAGTCTGGACTTGTCTGCTATTTATGGCTTCTACTTTCATTGACATGAAAAACAATGTAGTACATGTAAATAGGTTTCTCCCTTTCAGGTAGAAAGCTAATATTCACTAACATAAGTGGGGATCTGCAGATAGTAGTCATGCTTGGCATATTTCCCTACTGATTGATGCAGTCTACATCGTTGTTAGCTCACCTGTCTTATGTTTTAAGAACATTGCAGAATACTAAGTTTAAAACGGTAGGCAATCCAACAATCATTGATCTTCCTATGACCTTATAGATCACTTGGACAAAGTTTATGTCCACTTGTGCTCTGTTTAAACAACTGCCCCACATCTTTTTGATGTCACAGTTTAAGCAGTTTCCCTTATCCCAGTTACCATAAGCTTAACGTTATGTGATATTCAAAAAATTTTTAAGTCCTAAGATTAAAATCGCAGTAAATTCAAAAATCCACTTACCCTAACTTTAAAATAATGGGAAGTCCTCTGGCTGTCAGAACTAGAACACACATTCTAAGTTTAAAATTGTGTAGCTCGCTAGTACAGCCTGTACGACAATCAAACACTTGTCACTACCATCTGTAGTAGAGTAGGGTGGGATGGATGCTATCGCACCTTTATTTAAACTTAATTCACACTGTGCTGAAGAAAGCCACATGACAACAACACCTCACCACTGTTGCATATGAGACTTCACATGCCAGTCAACAGGCACTGTGCATCATACTGGAATTTCAGTGGTCCCCAGTCCATCCAGTCACTGGCAGCACCATCCAGCACTTGGCAGCAGATACCCGCTCAGGATGATTACAATACATGCCTGATGTCCTACCACAGCAATGCCATATTCAGAACTTTGCATGGATAGTGGAGCGTGGTTGTCCTGACTACCCCGACCACAGGCTCAGCATGGCGTTAGTAAACCAGCACACTGCTTTTGCCTACATGTCGGAATCCGCAGAATGCTTGTGTTGGTATTCCATGTCAACAGTCAGGACTGTGGACAGTTGTTTCTTAACTACTGTACACTATAGGGAGTGATCCCCACTACAGCTGGTTACATGATTTATCACTCAAATCTACTCTAATTTTATAACTGTGGGATGTCCTCCCACGTCAGCTACCACTATGAATGGAGCCTGTGCGTTGTACTCCCATCTTTGCCCACATTCACACACCACAGTATTGTCACAACGTATATCTCGGGCATGTTGGGGTATGCTGAGACGACCCCCACATAGCAGGCACTTACACAGAGGCATTCCTAAGGTCTTGATCACTTCTTAGTTTTCTAAGTGGACAACGCCTAGCTATTCCGACAGGCACCCACACTGTGCACAGATACAGAAGCCAATGCCTTCGCACTCCATGCGCCGGACACACTGCTGTTAGAAGCTGTAACAATACTCGCTAAAGGAATGCACTAGACTACTTTTAACTGTGAACTTTCCTCTATGTTAAGAATAACATGCTGTTTGTTAGGATCTCTCCAATTCAGTCACAAACCTAGTTTGACACTCCATATTTTATTCGTATATGCAGAACTGCATCGAACATTTACTACCATCCAGGTCCCATAAATGAGTAGAGCGAGCTGAGTCGTACACAGTCATTGTTTATGGAATGGATGCTGATATTCTTCCTTCAGAAAGGTGATAAGATGTTTTCAAAAATGGCACAACCGACTGACCTTAGTAATGTAGTGCATCAACTCACTGACAGCTTGCACAGAAAATAATTGATCTTCACCATTAATTTTCTGCTGAAATCAATGATTATTGTATCGAAATTTGTAACTAAAGAAGTAAATTTTGCATGAAACTTGGACCATGTCATTATAATTTCGTTCAGTCTATTCATGAGTGTTTACATTCTATCAGGGGGTCTCTAATTTTGTTCGATATCTGTTGTCATGCTCACTCATAAGAACTCCAAACAAACCTCTAGAATTAACCATACCAGCATCTTCTGTGCTATTTCTTTTACAGCACTTGGCATTTTCAAAGAACCATCCAACAAATATAAGTCTTCCATCCGCTTCTCCTGTATTTTACGAAATCAAAGAGTGATGCCACTGTAACTTCCAAAGATTTCCATGATCACAGTTTTAACGTTTTGACATGTCTTATGCAAAGTCTAATAGCACAGTCATCCGCCTGTACCGTCATTGCGAAACAGAAACAGGATTGTGAAACCACATATGGAGGAGTGTGGAAGAACTAAATACTGAGTAGCTTGGAATAACACAATAATTTCAGATGTTTTGTGGTATTTCATTTCTCAAATGTATTACGTTAAGATATTTAGTTGGTGAAATACGTTACAAATCGCTGTAGGTTTGGAGAATGATAGTGTACACATTTTTTTGGTATTTCAAACATGCCTTTGGTTTTTACCTGCTTTTACGGTAAGCTGCCATGTTGTCATTTGTCACAGTTCGTCATCGATTGCACTTATTAAAAAAAACGACTGTTATCAACATACGTCTCACTGACCAATGCAGTGAAAGCGAACTCCTTGACAGAAATAGATGAGCGGAAGGCAGCAGTGTTAGAGGTTAAAACTTCGTGGTGTCACTGCCAGACACCACACTTGCTAGGTGGTAGTTTAAATCGGCCGCGGTCCATTTAGTACATGTCGGACCCGCGTGTCGCCACTGTGTGATCGCAGACCTAGCGCCACCACAAGGCAGGTCTCGAGATACGAACAAGCACTCGCCCCAGTTGTACGGACGACATTGCTAGCGACAATACGGACGAAGCCTTCCTCTCATTTGCCGAGAGACAGTTAGAATAGCCTTCTGCTAAGTCCATGGCTACGACCTAGCAAGGCGCCAATTGTAACAGTGCATGTATCTTACGAGTCGCATTTGTATAGGCAAGAGAGATGTATCACAAGGCATCATTAAAGTTAAGTATAAAGCAGCTACGTACTTTTCTTGCTACCATTCAATAGTTATCCTGTTCCAGAATTCTCGCCCGTCGGCGTGTGTGTACGCGTGCCTTTCTTTCGGCTACCTCAAGTGGCGTAACAGTCTTGTTACGTCACTACAAACTTAACAGCATGTTACTGATATTGTACTATCATCACGAATAGAACAGGACGCTAGCTCACCGTGACCCTACGTCACAATAACTGTCAAGCACTTTGCTAGAGGAATTTGCGCATAGTGTTGGTAGAGTCTTACCTGTTCATGTCACTGCATCAGAATCGCTGCAGTTATCAACCGAACGATTTTATTTATACCCAAAGTTCCTACAAGTATACCAGATGGGGCAGAGAAGTTTCTATTATAAATTTGTTACACCATTTCCTGCAATTCATCTATACATCACTCCAACATTCCACACCCAATAGGGCACATTTAACGCCGCAGCTAGCAGATGTGTCATGAACGATCTGGCGTTTGTAACGCAGACGCCTGTCCTGCTGAAGACCGAACAAAGCTCTCAATATGGGTGTAACAAAAATGTACGCCACAAATTGCAGCACACATTCCTCACATGTAGATGAATAAGGTATGTTATGTAAACATGGGTCTGGGAACGCTTTTCTCCAACTCATTAATCACGGGAAACACACGACCAGAATGCACCAGTATACCGCCTGCATCTCTTTCTCATAGCAGATATTCAATATGCCCTCCATGGACATGGACCCGCCGCTGTAGAATTTCGGACTCGCTTATGTACTGTGCATGGTTTCGCAGCGTTCCATTATATAGGTAAGAAGACTCTGAACGTCTTGTACTGGGGTTCCATACAAGAGAGCTTTCAAATGGCCCCACAAATAAAAGTCCATGGGTTTAGTTCGAGAGAGAGTGGAACCCAGACAATTTGTCCATCTCAACCTATCCATCTGATAGTTAATCTGTTATTTAGAAGCTGGCGGGCATTAACACTAAAACGAGGACGTGCTCCACCGTGCATGAAGTACATGTTTTGTCGCACAGCTAAAGGCACATCTGCTAACAGATCAGGTAGAACATTCTCTACGAAATTATGGTAACTTTTTCCGTTGAGCCTGGGTGGAAGAAAGTGAGGCCTTACCAAACAGTCGCCAGCAATTCTGGTCCAAACATTGACAGAAAGTCTTTGTTGATGACTTGGTTCAGTAGCTGCGTGAGAATTGATGTCTGCTCATACATGCCGACTGTGAAAATTTACAATCTGATCTCGCTGAAACGCCACCTCATCTGTGAACTGCATCATAGCACTAAAATAAGGGTTGACACTTTGTTGAATAAACCATTGGCAGAAGATTGTCCGTGGAGAAAGATCACTTGCTGATTATGTCTGCACACGCTGTAAATGGCATGGGTACAGAGGGTCCTGATGTAACACTCGCCATACTGTCATGTGGTCAACATTCAGTATTGCAGCTACATGTCTTGTACTGACAATAGGATCGTCGATAACTCCACGAAGAACTGCCGCCTCCCCTTGCGGTGTCTTCGTTCTTCTAGGCCTCCCCCAGTCGCGAGTATAGGGCTTAAATGTCTCCATTTTGCCTAAGGTGACGATCAGTGGCTTAAGACGTTTTCCTGTCATGGCACCTTCGTTCTGGAAATCTCTCCCGGTACCAACGTTGAGCGCGAGCGCCACTGCTGTCAGGTAATCCATATATCAAATGGGCATCTGCCGTGTCTACATGTGTGTACACTGCTACTGCACGACTCAAGTCTGTGATTAACTCTATGTGGTAACCTGTGTGCTTGCGACGGTCGAACTGCTCGCTGGAACAGTTGATGTTCTCTGTAAACAAGCAACGACCTATGTCTCATGGCAACAGGCACACATAAAACAAAACATTAAAGGTGTACAAAGTAACCAGACGTCACCATGAGAGCATGCTCCCTATGGTTCTAATGTTCTGTTCTGGTCTGTTTCTCACGATTAATGAGATGGAGAAAATGAATTTTAACATGGAAACAAAGAGCTTCCAGACCCATGGTCATATAACATAATTTCTTCGTCTACATCCGAGGAATATGTCCTGCAATTTGTGCCGTACATTTTTGTTACAACCTGCTCATAAATGATAGATATAAACATCTAAACTATTTCAGACGAACAACATCTAAGACCACAGTTTGTAGCTTGACAGAAGCAGCGTGAATCTCTTGTACCCACAAGTGTTCCAAAAGCTATAGAATTCCAAGAGTATCCCTTTCGATTGGTGAAAGTCTCGTCTTTTTACATGCTAGATGAATGATGACAGATGTCACAGGTTTGTGATCAAAGATAAATGATAGTGCAGTACGACCATTCGGAAATGTCGCAGCAGTGAGGTAACTGTTTGACATATATGTCTCATATTTCCACAGGATTTCTAAACCATTTCTGATGAATGCGTGTGTGACTCCTTCAACAACACCCTTGCGTTGGAAATCTGTTGCTACCCGAAATTGTGAATGGTCGTAACAGCGAATTTCTGCTGCTATGACTTCCACTACATTTCAAATGCAGGCTTACGACTCTCAGCAGATCCAGTACGCAGACCCTCATGCAATGGGGTACGCTCACCATCATTGTCAAACATGATCGTTTGGTGGTCCAACTGTTATGGTGTTGGGAGGCATAATGTCGCATGGGTGTACTGACCTCCAAATTGAACGCAGTACACTAACCGGTACTTCCCCATGCATTGTCTCAGGGGTGTCTTCGGCCCTAACTTCACGTTTATGCATGACAATGTGCGACCACATGGAACCGTGCAGGTGGAGGAGCTGTTGGAACGTGAGGATGTTTGGCAAATGGACTGGACTACCCATCCCCAGATTTAAATTCCATCAAGCACGTGTGGGATGCATTTCAGAAATATATTTTAGCACATCCCCATGCACCAACGACTATCCAGCCATCGTCATCCTCACAGGTAAGGATTATAACAACGTATCGAAGGAACTCCTTAGCAACCTTGACGCCAGTATGGGAGCACGCTGTGGAACATGCACTGCCAACTGTAGTGGCCACACATCCTATTAAGAACTATGTCCTGCCTTTTACGATGTATGTATAATGTCCAAGGGACCATCATATGTGGTCCAAGTTTCATTGAGCTGTTTTACTTGACAGTGAAACATCATGCGAAATTTACTTTCATTCTTATGCTTCTCAAGCCAAAACCACAATAATATTCTTTGAAAAGCAATTGAAGTGATTCACACTGATCTAGGCGCGAGATCCAGTTGTAGATCCTAGTAGGTTTTATAACGATTATGTTCTGGAACTGACCACTTTACTCATTACTAGTGATCGAATATTGCCCACACAACAAATATATGACGATCTGCAGCTGTATTAATGTTACGAAATTTATTCCCAGTTGCAAAACGACATAGGCAACAGCAAACATTTTTTTTTTTCATGAAGGCACTGACCATCTTGTCCCACGATGGGATAAATATATAAACAGTTATGGCGACTACATTTGAAATAATAAACAGCATACTTACTTTTTCTATCTGTCTCATTTTCGTTGGACTGTTGTTAACAAAATGCAACCTAGAGCACGGTTCCTCGAATCACATGCCAATATAAACTGTTTTTCCCCAGTAGTTAATAATTCCTTTACTCACTCAAATGCTACTTCACAATCTGGAGTCCTGTGATACTTTGCTACCTTCTTTAAAAATGTCGTAAATGGTCTTGCTATCTCTGAAAATTTTGGAATGTATCTCGTATAAAAAGTGGCGAACTTGAGATATGACAGTGATTCCTTCACGGCACTAGGCATTTGAAAAACCTTCATGGTTTGTACCAATTGTAAGTTGACTGGTTATAAAGTCCTGCTGCATTTTTCGAATGGAACAGAAAACACGGTTTTCTCCAAGACCACTTCTGATTTTATGTACCAACTTCATAATTCCATGGTGGTAAGATGCCGGCATTGCCCCAGATTGTCTAAGGCCTCTGGAATGTTCGTCATGAGGTATGCATTGGTTGCTGTCCATTGATTTAAATATGTATAGTTGAAGAAGTATATGTAAGCCATCTTACCATCTCAGGACTTCTTCGGAATGATGATAACAGGTGTTGACCAGTAACTGGCACTTTCTTCTATTATTCTATCCTGAAACTGTTGATTAATAAACTTCTCCATCACTAGTTGCAGATGGTGTGGGATCTAGTAGAGTCTGTTGTATACAGGCATTTCTTTCCCAGTGGGAATTCTGTGCTACACTAGTGGTGCAGCTGGAAACGATTCAGGTGGTTTCAATAATTCTCTATTCCTCTAATAATTTCTCCATGTTTATTCTATCATGTCCTTTAAAAGCAACACGTTTCCCTATGGCACGGTTAAATCGAGAGCTTGTCCTGGGTTCATGTAATCCTGAAATACCGATTCACCTCATTTACCTCTAACACTATCCGCTGTTAGCGCACCTTTTGATAACCTGAACCAAAGTTGTCTACACTGATGGATATTATCTGGCTTCCACTAATTTCTTGCACAAACAGCAAACTATTGATATGGAACACTGTGCCTGATCCAGTTCTTCGTTCTCTGGCAAGGGCTCTACTATGCACAACGTATTAATTGACAGATCAGCTCATTCGTTAATACAAAGCAGCCCTCCTGTAATGTATCTCACAAGTCGAGTCTAAGAGACCATACACGCATTTTAAATGGCTTTTCTGATGTCTCAGGTGTTCCTTGCGACAGTTCGGTTTCTCCAGCAGTAAAACTGAGACGGAACAATGTTCCTTCCAGATTCACTATGCGTCATTGTACACCGACTATGGTGTGGGGGGCCAGCCCACGAATGACATTGTAGCTTATGCCTATGCTAGGGAGAACTTCCGCATACAACTGGAAGTCTCTCTTCCCCACTCGGAATCCCAACAATGCCAAACTGACTGAGTGAACACTATTAAAACCCACATCACTTAGTATACAATGTGGTGGGTTCAAATTCACAGCAACAAATACTTTTGCTAACCACAGCTACCTCTGATCCCATATCCAAAAATTTAAACAATCCTGTCTTTATATAGCCAGATAAACAAATGTCTGCCACTGATTTTGTACAGAGGTGTTCTGCGGTCGCACTTAAGGTGCCTTTACACTTGTGTGTTTTGCACTCAATCGCCGAGCGACTGTGCTCTCCCCTCACGTAAGTAGGGGCACACATTTAGGTGCATGCCTCTTCCTCAACACGTGCATGCAAGCGGATTCCACTCATATCTGTGTTCACACTGAGCGCCTCAATTTCCATGTAGGATAAGCTACAGCTGCGTGGAGACTTGCTACAAGATGCACAGGTGTAAATGCACTGTTTTGGGGACTCGGTGCAGTCGTCAACCACCCTCCATGCTCTGCCCCATGTAACAGAGCTGCATGAGAGTGTCCCTTATTCCATCTTCTCTATGCCTGTGGTCATTTTTGAATGGAGTGTCCGATCTGTCCGCATCTTTGACACTAAGGCTCCCTGTGTTATTGACGTACATAAATGGCTTATTAAGTATGGTCAGCTTCCCGACTGCTTGCTACTGATGCGTTTGTATGCAGAAAAGTAATAAACTATGTAGTACAAGGCTTGATGCACAATATCCTATACATAAAAAGGAAAAGAAACCCTACTGGATCAGCTTAATGTGGCTGGAGAGCAACATCTGTAATATATACCCCTTTTTTGAAACATACTCCTTTCTCCCTCCGCCTGAATCAATTTTTCGCAGTTACTACAGCTTCGTCCGAGCTTATTGGGAATACTACCTGCACTTTTCGTGACATCTCAGCCAGCAGACCCTGCAGAAACGCGTACAGCGCTCATTGTTATGCTTGCTGCAGAATAGCCTTGTTGACATGATCATCATCTGTCAATTCACATACATTAATACTGATTTTCCTGATAGGTCTACAAAACATTCTATCGATTCTCCTTTTTTGCACTATATCACTAAGTTGTTTACCATAACACTCTGCCTGAACCTTCGCGAATGACTTAGCCTCCTGCAACTACTCATGCATGTAAGATATCACCTAGCATCGCTTACGAGTTCTAAACAAGCAACACATAAAAAAGGCTCGTTACCCCAGTTACCATAACTTTGTAGCTGTACACAAACTGTCAAAGAAGACAAACAAATCTTCCCCAGATGTACCCGAAAATGGGACCAGCAACGACGCAGTATCAGCATCAAGATGCTATAAGCCAACTGTTAGCTTCTTTCACCCCTTAAACTGTCTAATTCCTTATGCAAAGCCTCATTATCAGTTCGAACTCCAGCTACCTCATCTAGTAAATTCTGAATCGCCTTATGCGTTATCACTTTCTCACCAACACATATTTTTGCTTACTTATATCACCACAAGCATACAATAAACGCAAACAAAAGACGGGGAAGGAAAAAACACAACCTGACAGGTCCTAAAACACATTAAAGTCGGCACTTTTTGAAAACTTGCATTCGTTGCCGCTGCAGAAAATTTACTTAGTAGTTCAACCGATACAGTCTGAGGATGTTATTCTGACTGGGAAGAAATAACCTACAGAGTTCGTCAAGGCTCAATCTTAGGCCCACTATTGTTCATCATATATGTAAACCATCTTCCCTCTAATATGCAATAAGCAGAATTAGTCCTTTTTGCAGAAGACACTAGTATTCTAATCAACCAAAGCATACATACAGAAACAGAAGAAACGATAAAAAATGTTCTGGACAGTATCATTGACAGGTTTTCAGCGAATGGTCTCACCCTCAATTTTAAAAAGGCACAACAAATTTATTTCTGCACATGTAGGGGTACTGCACCAATGATACGTGTAACTCTGATGAGGAAATAATAAATTGTAAGGTGTCCATATTGGCGAGAATTTAAACTGAAAAAAGCACATTTTTGAATTGCTAAAACCACTTAATTCAGCCACATTTGCACTTACAATCACTACAAATCTTGGGGAGAGAAAAATGAGTAAGTTGATATATTGTACACATTTCCATTCAATAATGTCATATGGAATAATGTCCTGGAATAACTCATATTTATCAAAGAAGCCTTCATTGCTCAAAAACGTGCTGTAAGAATAACATGCGTTCCTCGCTCATGATCAGCTTGTTGACATCTGTTTAAAGACACTGCTACTGCTTCTCAGTATATTTATTCCCTCCAGAAGATTGTTGTAAATAATCCACTGCAGTTCAGAAGGAACAATGATGTACATAATTACAATAGAAGAAGGAAAAATGACTTTCATTGCAGTACATTATCGTTGTCTCCAGCAAAAAAAAAGTGGGGGGGGGGGCTCACAATGCGGCAATTAAATTTTCGGGCACTTACCCAGTGATATAAAATCTCTGACAGAGAGCAAAATAAACTTTGAATCCAAATTGAAAAAGTTCCATAGATGAATTTCTGTTATTGCTATGTGTAAAAGGTGGTGTGTAGGAATTACCATCTCACATCCGTATATTTAAAAATCTTATAAATATTCCGGATGTAGCCATATTTACAAATTAATTAGCAATGCGAATGTAAAATGACTCGTTCCACCTCATAACGATTTATCGTGTAAAATGATCCATGTAACATGAAACTCATTAACTAACGAGCTGTTACACACTCTTCATCTCTGTCCTCCTTTGGTCGACCATTACAGTCTCCGACAGTTGTTCTGACACTAAAGGTAAAAGGCTGGTGCTTCGGGAGGGTGTTCGTGATTGGTTCCCTGCTGGAAGTGTGTATAGGTTAAGAAGATGGCAGCCAGTCTGTTGTCAAAACTCTTTAGTTACAATCATACATGAACTTTGAACACTGTATCTGCAGCAGGCGGCGGTCAGCGACGAGTCAAGCAGTAGCCAGGATTATGCGTGTACCCACAGTGGGACTACTCAGGTGATGAACACTGGACTGCGACCTGGAGAGCACCGGCAGGCGGCAGCCATTGCGCAGCTGACTGGAAATCACTATGCGTCCCAGACCATGAAGGCAGCAGGTGGCCCGGCCTCAGGTAGGCGGTAGTCACTGCTTCATGCTGGGAACTGGAATAGGCTATACGTCAAAAGAGGGTCCAGCTGCGCCGATGATGACAGGCTGGACCTGGGGGTTTAAATACCGTTGTACGAGGCTGAGCGTGCAGAAGACCGTGAGTCTGTATCATCCGGAAATCTCTGGACCTGGGACAGACCAGCAGGTCCGGTTGTTGTTCAAATGGCTCTGAGCACTATGGGACTTAACATCTGAGGTCATCAGTCCCCTAGAACTTAGAACTACTTAAACCTAACTAACCTACGGATACCACACAAACCCATGAATGGGCAGAATTCGAACCTGCAACCGTAGCGATCGCTTAGTTCCAGACTGAAGCACCTAGAACTGCTCGACCACACCGGCAGGCCCGGCTGTTGTTACGTGGCAGTCGCCCAAACTGAAAAAGCTTCCTGAAGGCTGTTCCACTCCCAGGCCGTTGTCACACAGGAGTGGCACTACAAATGTGGCGGTATCTGCTGAACTACTGTACCGGCAAGGGTATTGTCCAATGGCAGGCTGTGGCTGTTGCTTGGTTACAGCTTTGGGCTGCTTTCCATGCCGATAAAGCTCTATGGTACTACATCTGAGAAGAAAAGGTTGGCACAAGACACAAATTCATGGCAGGCCACGTATTTTAGCCTGAACATTATGGCAGTCCTATCTGGTATGAAGTTCCTCCCAAAGGATCTGCACAACTTCAGTACACGCCACTATTGTGTAAGATATATCCTTTCTTTCACACTCGACATCTTCCAAATAATACACACCAGAGACCACATAAATATGTTCTTCCTGGAGTTTCGAAGGGTACCTGACCTGACACTATACATCACCGTCGATGGATGATGATATTCTCAAGTGTATGACTAGCTCAGAGAGTCATTGAGTGATAGCTCTCAGTGTATTATGTTCAGCCTGTGGTGTCGTCCAGACATCGTGACGTCACACCAAAGTCGGCAACGTGAATCGACACCACAGACATTAGCAAGATCTTGCTGAAATCCGCAACGGTGTATGGGAGGTGCTCCAGGAGACCAAAACACGTTCTCAGCGTCAGCAGTGCCCTCACAGTGAGGTCAATATAGTGTTGAGCTTGCAAGAGCTCAGCTCCAGTTCCAGACCTTAGATATAGTAGGCAGCATCATCATGTAGGAGAGTGATATCAAAATTTTAGATGAACTGGTACTGTTGTAACTGTCAAACATTGTGCTTTAAGAGAACAGTTTGTTAATCTGTACATCAAGTGATGCTTTCGTACTCAATGACAACTGAAAATTATCCAGTACTCCTGTGGCAAATAGGTGTGTCGAAGTTAAGTAAATCTTTTATTCATTTATGTAGTAAAGTAAGCCAGTACTTCATGTGTTCTAGCTTGGTGAGCCGTCTCCCAGAGCACTCAAAGAACGCACAGTTATGACCAGATAAAAGTAGTTTCGCTGGTCACAACACAACCGAAATGAAAATTGCGTTCTGTATGTCTCAGTTAAGCCGACTAATGTTATTAACGTAAATAAATGGTTTATTAGGAACGGTAAACCCTCCAATTGTTTGCTACTGATGTTTTTGTCTGCAGAAAAGTAGTAAAATGTGTAGTACACGGCTTGATGCATAAACGGCTATACATAAACAGGAAAAGAAACCCTACTGGATCACGTTACAATATCAGATGGGCCTAAGTGTTACCTGTTTTAAATATACTAGGATAACCCTACGAAGCAGTATGAAATTATACCAAAACACGAAATCAGTTAAGACAGAGCGATAATGGCAGACAGATTTGTAGTGCTGGGGCAGTGCAATCCATCTGTTAAGGACAGATAAGAATACTCCAGTGCGACGTGTCCTAGAATATAGATAATAAGTTTGAAATTCTTATGAAGTCTGCCTGACAGGAAACGTCATTGGAACCCAAACATGCGCTTAGTTGCCACAGGAACGTAATACGCTGAACGATTTTCTCATTGCAGCGATTTCTAAAGAACTCAAAAAAGCACCCATCTAAACTCGTAGCTTCTCTCAATCGTTTGATGCTGCTCTACGTTACCGCTCTGCAAAGGTATGTAATTGCAAAATTTGGACCCTCGTGGCAATATGATGAAAACCTGTGTCCTCAGACAAACAAACAGCTTCTGGGATAACTTCATAAAAGAAGATATTGAAATTACAGCCACGGTGTTGCGATCAGTAGAGACGCTGGCTAACAGACGAGCTCGGCTTGCGGTTCAATCACGTTGATATTGAAGCTGAATTAAATCATATTGCTTGAGACTTTACAGTCTCACTGGGATCTCTCGAATCTCTTATCTCTGCAGCTGTTTCCGTTGCTCCTCTGTTTAATACTACATACCACAAGACGCCATCTGCAATAACTCTGGCTGAGTTGAATCATGGTGCTAGAGATTTTACATTCTCAGTGACAGCTCTCCAATCTCTTAGCTCTTAAGCTTCTTCTATTGCTGCTGCTCTCTCGACACAACATCCCGTAAGAGTCATCTGTAATATGCCACAAGTGCAAGTGAGTGAAAATTAGATGTCACATAGTTATTTTTTTAATACAGGTGACCTTTTCGTGTCAACGTCTAGGAATTACCTTTTACATTGAGTAGCAAATTGGACAACCTAATATTTTATTTATTCAGCTTCTTTACACTCCATTCTCGACACCTGATAGCCTAGCAATACAGGTCAATTTAGCAACAGTGCTCCCGACATAAGAAGCGTCAGCAGATCTGCCTGGGTGTGCTTTTTTTGGGGGGCTTTGTCCTGCATCGGCGCAGGATAGGCGTTGCTAATAACGGATTTGGGTTGATCAGTTTAAGGGATGGCCGGATGCCCTTCCTGTCGCCACCCCCTACGCCTCCTCCCTCACTCGGATGTGAGTGTGTAGTGTTACCCATGTGAGAGCGAGTGAAAGTTTTCTAAATGTTTGCGAATCGTGTAAGTGAGGCAGGACGTGGGTACCAGCCCGGTATTCACCTAGTGGGATGTGGGGAACCGTTTAAAAGCCTTACACAGCCTGGCTGGCTGATCCCTCATCGTTAATCTGCTGGGCAGATTCGACCCGGGGTCAGCGACCTCCCCGTCCAAAGAAGCGGCACTTTAACACACACAACTGCCCAGGTGGGTTATCTGCGAGAGGGTTACAGGTCGTAACAAAGTACTATAGCTCTATGGGAAATGTATTGTTTCACCTCAGTTTTTTTACTGAACAACCAATCCTGTCTGAGAACTGTGTAAATATAAAGGTTATGAGAGAGAAACTAATCAGCAGACCAACTTTAAAATTCACTTGCAAACGAATAATATCCGACCTTCCAACCTCTTACGCATTACTTTTTCAGACTGTTGCTCACATTTGCATTCTTGAGATCCAAAGAGCAATATAATGAAAGTACTTGCAACGAATTCCTTTAACAACATGTATATGTACTGATATTTTAAAAACTTCATGAAACGAATTTTAGAAACATCGTTTATAGCTTTAAGAGCCTAGTTGGTAACTAAATTGATAATTATTGTGCGAATGCTCAGATGGGAGCAGTCTGAAAACTCAGGGCTGCTTTTTTGTCATCCTCAGTTTTTTCCCACTGCCTATAACCCGAATGGGGGAGTTAACATGTGTCCTTCCAAGGAATGTTCAACTTTACCAGACTGTTTTCACTGGTTGCAGTGGTATAGAGAGAAATGGGCAAAAAGTAATTAATATAACGCCCAAGTAATAAATAGTAAATAACAATATAAAAACGTTATGAAATAGGTATCGTTAAATACGTATTAACGATTTTTTAAACACAGTTTTAAACTCACAACCAATGTAACCGTATGTAACTAAGAATGCTTGGTGAAGTGATTAGATCATAATTACTTAAAGCAGATATGATTGCAAATCCACTATAAATGTGAAACTATGTATTTGAAAAGATATATGAACTGATTAATTAATAACTAGTTAAAACAATTACGATTACGAACCCACACCTGATGTAAGTGTGTTCACATAACATAACATTATGAACTTGGCTTTTTATTTTTACAGGTGCATTGTGGTGATGATGTTTGGTTTGTGGGGCACTTAACTGCACGGTCATCAGCAGCAGTACAAAGTCCCAATTACTAAAAAGTCCAATTTTTTCACAATCCAATCGAGCCACTGTCACAGATGATGATGATGAAGAAGACAACACAAACACCCAGTCCCTGGGCAGAGAAAATCCCCAACCCGGCCGGGAATCTAACCACACGGAACGGGTGCATTGTGAAAAATTGTGATCTGATGAATTAACGGACAGTAAATGTGGAATGCCCATCCACAAAGCTTTATATAATTTTGGTCCAGTCATTCCAGGGGGCCATTGCACTGGTCCTGTGGGAACGAGAAATATTTATTTACGATTGACATGAAATCATTAAACGAACTGTTGTTTTGTGTACAATAGAATACGAAAAAAATTTAATTATCTCACCTTGATGTATGTGAAAAGCAGCATCGATATTGCACGATAATCGGCGGTTTTAGAACAATGAAACAACAGGAATAGATTTTCGTTTTTTTTGTTTTTTTTTTCTTTTTTTACTTTTGTTCGGATCTTCATACGAGAAAGACGTGGATGGAGAGGTACGTATCTTCTAACGCACTTCTGGTAAATATATGCTACTGTTGATAACCAAACCACTTATTTCAGTAGCGGTAACATCCCTACATGTGTGAAAATTTCGTTGTATGTTGTTGTTTTTTTCACAGACTAATAACGTGCGGTACAGTGCGAGTTGGAATTTGTACTGTTGCGCGCCATTTGCAAGGCGGCAGATTCTTGTTCAGTTTCATTCAATACTAAGGGACGTACAGCAAAATGGAGAGGGTTTACAATTAATTCTTGAATAAATTTACTAAAATAAATTTCATTCATTTTGCAAAGAGTCGAATCGATGTTAAACATTCTTGTGGTTGCCGATGTACCGTTTTTTGTGATTGATTACAACCCTGAGGTATTTCTAAATGTTAAAGATTAAGGTACTTCACACCATTCTGTTACTAATTTATTTTACGTACAAGCCGACATTCCAGAGTGAATTATTTATCGGGCACTTGAGTATAGAAAAACTTAACAATGTCAAAAACAATAATATTCGCTCGTGATAAGAAGTTGTAGCGAATATGTTGTGCGCAGCCTTATGTGGTGTACGAAGTATTATTAACAGCAAAGGTATAAATACAAACATACAACACAAATACACGAAATAAACTCACTACAAAGTGTGCATTTCGTCTGCTAGCTGATGAACTGAAGGTAACGATGGAATACTTTCCCAACGGTCGATATTGCAACTTATATTTAAAAACTGACATGCTATTGCTTCGCAATATCTTCGAAAACTTTTGCCGTCTATCCGTTAATAAAAATGAATTAAATCCTGCTCATTTCATTACTTCACCCGGCTTAGTCTGGGGTCTCCACTGAAAATTATAACGAGGAACTGCAGCTTATTACCAGACTCAAACAACTCCAGTTTTTTGAAAGCGGCACTAGAGACGGTATTATCCACTTCTCTTGCAGACATTCCGTTTCCAACAACAGATTTACGGTCGAATATGTCGACAAAACTGACGAATCTTACATCATATATCTTGTTCTGAATAGCCCGTAGAGCTGATCAATATTGCAGTAAGTTTTGGTGTGTAATTTTAAATCGCTTGCTGTTAAGTGTGTAATTTTAAATCACTTCCTGTAAAAAGTATTGAAATTTTTGACGTAAAAGACGTACCAGATGAATCAAAGACTTGGTACATTTTAGAAACAGATCTTCAGTACACCAAGAGTATTCATGATTTACACCCAGATTTGCCCTTATATCTGGAAAAAATGCCACCACCAACGAATTGCAAGAAATCAAAGACATGATTGTTAATGTTATATCATACGAAAAACTATGTTATTCATTTTAGAAATCTAAAACAACGTGTAAAACATAATTTGATTTTAGAAAAACGATTTATAGAATTTTACCACTTAGGGAAGCTCCCTTGATGAAGCCATACGTTGAGATTAATGCACAAAAATGTAAGAGTGCAAGCAGTGATTTCGAGGGGAACTCCTAACTGATGAATAATATTGTATTTAGAAAAACCATGCAAAATTTGAGAAGAAGCTGTACATAAGTCTTGCAACATCCTGGGAAGGCATTAACTGCCAAGCCTTGTTTTCAATGGGTATTATTTTTAACGAAAATTTAGTCGCTATTAAACTGAGCAGGCTTAATGTAGCCTCTAATAAACCCATTGTGGTAAGAATATACGCTTTCGGATGTTTCAAAAACGCTTCTTATCGATTTTCAGAATGGATACATATTAAAAAAAATTCCCCAAATCACGTAAAACTGTGGTATACAGGAACCGATAGCATAATTTCCACATATCCAAGAGGATAGCACGACTGATATGCATACAAGGTTCAATGCTTCGGGATTCCCAGCAAATAACAGCTACACTATTCCAACAGTAAATGAAAAAGAGGTTGGTTTAATGAAAGATGCACCTAAAGGAGAACCTATTACAGAATTTGTTGGCCTATGACCAAACATGTATGCCCTCTAGACCGAGTCTGCGCACATAATATGCAGAGCAAAAGTTATAAAACCATGTTCTGTTTATAGGTTAGCTATAGACGATTATAGGCTATGTGTACTTGATTCGGAAGTACAAACGACGGTGCAGCATGTATTTTGTTTGTACTATTAGACAGAATAAACTCACTTTACCTGCACAATAAATATTTGACACTTCCTTATGAGATAAATACAGCACCTTGGGGTCACTACTACACGAAAAATTATTTTTTGGGGGTAAGACGATACATTTTTGCTGCAAGTTGATACAGCTTTCAGGCCAGCTGTATCATTTACAGAGGGCAAGTTGAAACAGTCTCAGGACAAGCTAATACAGTTTACGTGTGCAAACAAAAAATTACGTACATTATTATCACATGCATCTCATAATCATCATTATTAGTATAAATTTCATCTCTCTGATTTATGCACAACAATAAATTTCCTCTTTTGCAGAATTTCAGAGCCTTCGTATACTTTTGACCACCCAGTAAAATACTGCAAGTTACACCATTCACACATTTTTTGTGTAAGTTGTGTATTTGTGTGTACATTCTGATATCCACGTCTATAGTTTATTCAAAAATAGTATTCACGACAGCATTGTATATGTAATGTGACTGAACTTTGATCCTATTCTCGTAATTCTAATAAAAAGAACTTCATCGTTAATAAAATAATAAATAATTATTGTCAACGACATAATTTAATATTTTGAAAAAATGTATCTTCGACAATACCCGTGTAGAAAGATAATGAAAATCTTAATCTTTTATTATATATGATTTTGTAGAAAAACTCTTCTTCTTCTTATTCGAACTATTGCACTCGAAGGATGTGACTGATGTATCGTAACACAGATGTCTGTAAAAAATGGAACTAAAATATTGTTATGTTGCTAACCGATATTTGAAAATAGAGATTATATGTAAGTGAAATGAATCTTCTTTGTTTGGAATTTTATTTCATTGTAATTCTCGTCGTATATAAATGTTAAGGATTTTGCTCGGCTACCAAAGAGCGCAGCCATTAGCGCTATTGATTTACAGCGCAGTTTATTGGCAAATGGTGAATATTAATGTCTCTAGGTATGTTGAGAAATATTTTCAAATGTTAACGCAAATAGTGAAGGTGAGAAAAGATTTGACATATGTTATTTATTACGAGTAAAACACAGCGTGAAACAGATCGGTAAGCGATTGTCTTATGTTAGCCACCATCTTAGTGAAATATTGCAGCGGCAGTTTTGAATTGATTTTCCATACAGACTTAAATGTTATAATTGCAGTAATAATTGTGTACTAGTAGCCGGGGACTCACTCTGATGTAATAAATTCTAGTTAGACTGTGAATACATCGAACTCCTATGAATTCAAGCAGGATCTTACGTGATACAAATTGTTATCTGCTGATGTATGAAGCCTGGTAATTTTGTAACAACTCTGATGAAATATTTTGACAAGAAAATACATTAGTGTTGTGTACGTGTGATATTGTGTGACAAAACTGTTCATTTTGCTTAATGAAAAGTGTTGCCACCTCGAGATAACAGTAGCGTTAATTTTGATAAACGATCCGCAACTAGCAAAGAGTCTTTTAAACAACAGCACTGAAATTCCTAAAAATCATTAATCTTGTTTAGTTCAGATTACTTATCATACATTTAGCTTGCTTGTTGCTCATAAATAATTATTATTTAGTGACATTTACACTGCTTGACAGACATCATTGCTACGCGTCCCCAGGTGGAGATTTCTTTAACAAAATGACGTTCATTAGCCGGGGAAAGCAGTGATTTAGTAAAACCTCATGTTACATTAATAATAAGTAATTTTATTGTAATCTTGCTGAACTTCTACAACATATCACACGCACAATTACACGACACGCCACATTACGTGCGAGGCTGCAGAAATATTTTGATACATAGTGCCCGAAGAATCTTGTCGAAGTGTTGCAGATACTTCTGAACATGATGCAAAAATAAAAAAGAAATGAATGTATGCGTGTACCTGCGAAATATATTTTTCTTTAAATATGAAGGGCATTGTCAATACTGTTGGACATGGTGCGGTTTCTACGAAAATATATATACTGCAATGTGATCGAATGTAAAAACATTTCCCACCACAGCCATCTTTCATTTTTTTTTTTTTTAATTTATCACCATCTTTAATTTTTACATTTCCTGCGGTATTTAATTTTTAAATTTCCTGCTATCCACCATCTTGATGACTATTTGAAGAAGGGCATGACTTTTGACATGACAATGATGCCGTCATAGACAGGAGGCATAGTTTGTGACCTCACAAATGTAAACAATGCTCGCAGGATAATTGACAGAATTATGAATTTAAAAAATATCAAAAAGCACTTGTTTCTCCTTCAAGACTTAACTCTATCTTTGTCCAGTACGACCACACTAATTAAATAAATGTGATAAGACAAAGCATTCTGCTAAACAAGAAATGGTGAAGAATAGTTAGCAGCCTACCGAAAATGGAGAAGGTTGGTGCCTGATCAGAAACCTCTGCAACGAGGGAAATCATGAAATGACCTACACAGATGCTACCTATCTGCAAACATAGTTAGGTATGCGAAGAATGGGAAGGAAGATTAGGGTCTGGCGTACCGTCGACAACGAAGTCGGGCTGAGTAGGCATGAGAGTACCACGCATCGAAAAATCTAGAGAAAAATCTGGAGTTTGTGAAAGACGTCGGCCGCGTCCTATCTAAAACATATGCCGCCATTTGCTTGAAGCGTTTAGGGAAACCAAGGGTAACACAAATCTAGATACAGCTAGACAATGATTTGGACCCTGGCATCTTAAACAGGAGTCCAACGTACTAAGAACTTCGGCACCTCATTCGATGAAATGAAATACAAAATACAAAAAGATCATAGTGTAGCTGTATTCATAAGCTGGTACAAATTTACCCGATTGTAAACATTAAAAATACTCATGACGTAATGTGTTATAATGAACATTACTTAAATAAAGCGCAAACGTCTCAGAAGCAAATGAGATTAGACCCCTGTCACTTGCACGAAGCAACTATACTTTATAAGTAGTAACGGGGTGTGACGTACACATAATCGAGGTATGGGAACGCTGATAGTTAAATCAACTGCCTTATTTATTTCATGCAACAGCTTTCCCAGTTTTATCCGTGACCGAATAGAATACAGCGTTATAATAGAGGCAGTTATGGGGCTTTGGGGTTATGCTGTTGCGTTAAACCATTTTTACAGCAGAGTGAAATGAGTATCTGCTCTCGGCAGGCTATATTGAGTTCAAATTACGCATCGCTGTTTAAGCCGTTACGGACGCTAAGCCTAACGGTAATTATTGCGCAGTACATATCATCGCAGCATGCCTGTGTGACCAAATTAATTGCTTTAACGCAAAACTATCCACATGTAAACCAAAAAATACTGTCGACAAATTCCATTTATTGGCAACATGTAATCCTCGGATCACATATTTGGCTGATTCTGTGACCTATCGTCACAGCTACAAAACAAGCAAAGAAGCTCATTATGAGCAGACTTTCGCGTGCGTTATTTCGCTGCTACGTAGTGCAGGAGAAGTGCTTTCTGCAGCCCATTTAAAAGTATAAAACTACGCAAGTTGTTATACAACCAAAATGATGTGATTTTCTCATGATTTACCACGTGATAGAATGATCTGCAGTCCGTAGGATGGGGACGCTAAGCCGTTCGGAAGGACTACAAATATGACACTAAAGCTCCACATTCTTGCATCACATTCATCTACACCTAACAGATGTTATTTATTTATTTGTTGCGATTATAGAAACTACTCTCCTGTGTGTCTAACGTAGGTGGTACAATACATTCGGTACTTTGAAAATTCTCAAAGTAATAGTACACTTTTTTTTCTTAACTGTAATAACGCAGTATTACAATAACGCAAGAGGAGGATAAATATATGGAAACACTAAAAGCATGCCTAATACTACCTAGGAAACCCGTTGACAATCAAAACAGCTACCAGACGACATGGATAAATACAGGTCCTACACAGTTTTCAAGGGATTCTTATACCATTCTTCCTGCAAAATAGTGAAAAGTTCAGGTAACGACGACAGATCTAGACAGCGATCACTCACTCTTCTGCCCAAAGTAGACTACAAAGGCCCAATAATAATGAGATCTTCCGAGTGTAGTAGCCAGGGAAGATGCCACAATTCATCCTCGTGCTCACAAAACCAGTCCTGGACGATGCGACGCGTGTGAAGAGGAGCACTGTAGTCTTGGAACACAGTGTCACCGCTGGGGATCGAACACTGTACTGTGGAATGGACCTGATCATCCATAATGGTCACATAAGCCTTGTCAGTAACATGAGCTTACAGAGTAACCAAAGGGTCCATGGAATATCATGAAATGGTTGCCCATATCATGGCTTTTGGGACGTTACTTGGTTAGAAGTTGGAAACACTGTGGAGCAAGACTCATCCCACCAGATGACTTTCCTCCACTGATCAATTAGCCAGGTCTTATGGCTTCGGTACCACGTTTTCTTGTTAAGGGCGTTTGCATGACTGATGCGTGATTTAGGAATCCTAGCTCGTCGTTCTGTTCCCTGCTTATGGAACTCCCTTGTCATTGTTTTGGAGCTGAAGGTATAATGTTACTGATACTTAAAAAATGTATTCTATAACTTTTTAATCACTGATTGAAGTTGTTATTTAAAATAATTTTCATTCAGTGTATAGCTGCAAAGTTTGTGTGCGGCGACAATTAATCACTCTTTCACACGAAGTTTGTTTATTGATGAGGCAATTTTTTTTACTTGTCTATTGCCTCCACAGTGCAAGTTCATTAAGTCACTTTTGTGTGCGGACACAAGTAAATGAAATGGCGTCGCCTAGTGCAGGTCTTTTGAGTTGATGCCACTTCGCCGACTTGCGCATCAATGAGGAGGAGAGGATGATGATGATGACAACACAACATCCAGATCCTGATCGCAGAAAAATTTCCGACCCAGCCGGGAATCGAACCCACGGCCTGACAATCAGTCTCGCTAACCACTCAGTTATCGGGACGAATTGTGGATACAACTTTCAACGTGCGTATATGGATCTAAGACAAGTAATGTGCACAGGGCTTTTCACGGCGTTGCCTGGCGTACAGTTCACAACGGTGAGTTCATATATAAACTGTTCAGTTCACGTAACACTTATTTTTTTATACATTTTGGATTCGTAACGTCAATCGCTCGAGAGTCCTATTGCGAGCATTGTCACCAGTTCACATCGCAATCTTCACTTATTAAAACACAAATAAATGAGCCCCTTTTTCTTACCCACGCAACTCTGTTTGTTCCCTGGATCGCATTTACTTCTCGTACAAATTAATTGACATAGTTTTTACATTTGTCTTTCTTACAAATGACGTACTTTACAAGAGTAATGTATCACTCATGTGTTCTAGCTGTGTTTGCTAAAATGGTGGTCTGATTCACAAAATTGTTTACGTCCCTGTTTTTATGTTTCACAGGTTGAGTACCATTACCTAGGTTATGGCCATGTTACCATGTACCCATGAAATAATCCTACTGTAGGTACGGATCGGCAAAGCACAAACAAAATCCAAGCAACACAGACCACGATCAGGGAATTAACACATACCTCCGGAATCGCATGTGGCAAAAATCTAAGCTCCAGCTCCGCATAAACTCACATAACTCATAGTCTACCATCAATTAACATAAAATGGACCATGCTGATTAAATTGTGTCAGTATACCTTTACACAGCAATTCTCTATTTTAAAAGAATTCACATCAACTCAATTGAAATACAATAGATAAATAAGAGAATAGCATACACATAAATACTTTCATACAAAGTTCAAAAATGGTTCAAATGGCTATGAGCACTATGGGGCTTAACATCTGTAGTCATCAGTCCCCTAGAACTTAGAACTACTTAAACCTAACTAACCTAAGGACGTCACACACTTCCATGCCCGAGGCAGGATTCGAACCTGCGACCGTAGCGGTCGCGCCGTTCCAGACTGAAGCGCCTAGAACCGCTCGGCCACTCCGGCAGACATACAAAGTAAAACACCAGTCCAGTAACACCCTGTACTGGCTTCTTCTTGACTTATCAACTAGAAATGGCATCATTCATGTTGCTTATATACTAATACTTACAGTCTGAGTATAGTTATTGCATGGCTGCACGCCCTCCTTTCAATAAATCGTCAGTTCAATTTAGAGTCACTCTATATAGCACAAGTGTGGCCAGAGAATGCACTCTGTTTACATGCAGTCCACTACCAGGTTTAACTAATTGTCCTATACTTGGTAGTATTCAATGTATAAGTGTATCACATAATTATGCCACAGAAATTAAGCTTAAAAAAATATTTACTACAAGGTAACTATTTACACTGAATATTACTGTCGCACTCAAGTTGCCACGTAATCGTGACTTATCTAGTTTCATAATCGAAAAAAAGGTGTTTCACACAAATATGTCGATCGAAATATTGTAGCTCTTTTGCAACCTCATTACAGATACTTGGAAAATCTACCTGAGAATAGCAATGTAGACGGTCCTGGACAGTTTCAACGTAAAAAGGTTTGTGATGGAAACTGGAATTACCTTGTAGATCTGATCTGCACATGCACAGGGACGATTTCAACTGAAACGGTAAAACAGTCTCGAAAAGAGCTCAAAAACATATGCAAGATTTACAGTGTCCTTAAAATCTTTATTAACACATCGTTAATTCTTGCAAGGCCACAATGAATTCTTCACCCCTGGCACTTTCGTTAACGCCAGTGATCGTAGCGAACTGGATTGTCTTTGTCAGAATGTATCTCTTCTACAAGGGGATTTTCTTTTGAAATGCATCCCCATAAAATCCGGAAGAAGTTAGCTTGCAGTGTCTTTCTGCGGGCAGTGTGCAATCAAGTCTGCTTAAAATACAATGTTCTAATTTTCGTTCCTGCTCTCCTTTTTCCTTCATAGATTCAACAATAGCGAGATTTAAATCGAAAAATCGTTCCATGCATGCCCCTCGACGTAACCAATGCACTTTGCAGTAATATTTGAAGTCTGCAATCTCCTCGTTCATTTCAACTGAAAACTGTTCCAACTGAAAATGGAATATTGGGCGCGACTTCGGAAATTTTACTATTCGTGTCACCAATTTCATCAAATGCTCCTTGTCTGCAGATTCTGCACGAAGTGCTTCTTGAAGTACAGAACAATGAATCCCATCTGTTAATCATTGTCATGTTCTGCTCTTTCATTGTCATCGAGAAGTTTAAAAACTTCCTGCATGGTACTATAAAGCTGTTTTGTATCAAATAAACAGTACATAGCACTTTTGCGAACTGAGAATTCTCTGCGCCCTCTTCCGTTACTCCCATTCATTTTAAAGGACTGTGACGATAGATCGCTAGACTGCCTCTTTTTCTGCAAACAGTCACAGAACCTGTGAACGTCCTTCATATCACGAACAACTTGCGAAGAATAAACAACGCTGACACCACGATTCTGTCGTACTCAGAGAATTGTGACGACCGCAAAACGCTGCACCGCAATGCTAAATTAGATTTCGCACTATTCCAGATACTTCGGAGAAGGATCGAGTAAAGCCGAGTGACAGGACAGGGGCCCTATTCTGTATCGTTCATACCGATCGGTGTAGTAGGTTAGTGTCGGTAGTGACGTCATTTACGGTTCTTTATCGAAATCTCATGTTCAGTAAGCTTCTGAGACGCGGTACCGAACGGTCCTCCAACCGATTTTACGATAATTGTACCGAGAGGTTTTGGATTTCGGTCTGGCCCTGTCGATCGGTGAGCTGTGGTTTATGTACACCTATAATTTGTTATTTTAAACATATTTAGCGGTTTTAGCTCTGGATTTAGTGATTTTGTTACTAAAGAATCACCAGAGGACGCATCCAGTTGGAAGAAAGTGAGTTCGTAATAGACTATTTTCGTTTGTTAGAAATATAGTTAGGTTAGGTTGTTACTGTGAATGACTGCATTAAAAAAAAGTTTTCGGTCAATATTCTCTCAAAATACGTGTTATCTTTATGCAAATAATAGTTTAAAGATCATTAAATATCAAGACGTCGGCTCTGCTTACGTATATTACATGAGTGTGAACTGGCGTTGCTAGTGCCTTTGTGTACTTTTTCCCACAAATAGGTTAGTTAGTAACTATCGAAACGTGTTTACAACTTTCAGGTAACAATGGAAAGCAATTATGTGAAGCCTGTTATTGGAAACAGTACTTAGAACTACTTAAACCTAACTAACCTAAGGATATCACACACAACCATGCCCGAGGCAGGATTCGAACCTGCGACTGTAGCAGCAGCGCGGTTCCGGACTGAAGCGCCTAGAACCACTCGGTCGCGGCGGTGATGAGAACGGGTGCTTCTACCATGTTCAAATGGTTCAAATGGCTCTGAGCACTATGGGACTTAACAGCTGTGGTCATCAGTCCCCTAGAACTTAGAACTACTTAAACCTAACTAACCTAAGGACATCAAACACATCCATGACCGAGGCAGGATTCGAACCTGCGACCGTAGCAGTCGCGCGGTTCCGGACTGCGCGCCTAGAACCGCGAGACTACCGCGGCCGGCTTCTACCATGTTGTTCAGTCAGGAGCGTTAAGATCGAGGAGAGATATAAGGGGCAGTATACGTTGGTAAGACAGATAATACATTAGATAAAACAGAGGAAATGGAAATTCGTGTCCTCTCAAGGGACGCCGCCTTGTCGGAGGCACCTTCAGTGCCGAGCGGGATGGCTTTCGTGTTCCGTCGAAGTCAGGAGCTGTACCGGCTGTAGCATAGCTACTGTCAGGGTCACCCAAGCCGGAGTAATCTTGACGGAGGTGTAGTGAAGCCAACTTCCCTAAAGGAGTGAACCCATTACAAATCCTGATCCTTCAAGTGGGAGGGAGGGGGAGGGTGGGGGTTGGGCAAGCAACTAACAATCCCTTCCTGGAAGAAAAAAAGGGAAAAAAACCTATTCAGAAGCCTCAAAGTAAAGAAGCCGGTCTGATACATTGACAACAACACAGCATTGTTAAAGAGTAAGGCAAAGGCAAATGAAAAACGAAAAATGACGCATTTATTGGAACCTGGAATGTAAGATCAATGAGATGGAATGGACACAGAGTTCTTGATATCTGAAGCTGGATAATTTTCTACCATGGTCCAGAGAGCAACCATGAATTTGGTATAGTGTTTGCAGAAAGACAAAAATTTAAACATATAGTGGGTGAATTTACTGGAATATCACCTAGAATCTCACAAATGATTAATGTACATGCACCAACGGAAGTAGCAGATGCCCAGGTTGAAGACACTTTCTGTGAGAACCTCGAGGGAGCCGGGGTATGATGGTAAAATAATTATTGGAGACCTCAATGCACAGATTGGGAAAGAAGATCATTTCCCCCGCCCAGCAATAGGAAAGCATAGCCTCCATGAATACACAAATGATAATGGACACCGAATTGTTCAGTTTGCACTATCACACAACACGGCTACAAGTAGCACTATGTTCCCACACTAAAGAATCTGTAAAGCAATATGGTGAAGCCCTGATCAATTAATGATGGCAGGCATTTCTCAAACTTACTATATGTATGTATATACAGAGGTGTTAATGTGGATTCAGACTACTACCTTGCAATTGCGAAACTAAGAGCTCGAATATCTAATGCAAGGAAAGTGAAAGGAACATCTCAAAGGAAGTATGTGGTATCAAAGCTAAAAAATGAAGAGACTGCTAAAACATATTCTGAGAAGGTTACTGCGAACCTTGCACTGTACACTCCTAGTGTAAGCGGTACTCTGGATTAGGAAGCTGCAGAAGAAGTGCTAGGGAAAGAAGGAAAATAACCAAGAATTTCGTGGTTTGATGAAGACTGCAAGAAAATAAGTCACGAGAAAATTTTGGCTTATAGGAAAATGCTCCAGGAATCGTTTACACGTTTAACGGTAAGAAATTATCAAGGTAAAAGGAAAGAAGAGAAGAAACTGCATCGGAAGAAGAAAAGGAAATGGAAACGAAAGCAAATTGAAGAATTCGAGACAACTGGAAAAAAAAAATATGTCAAAAATTCTATCAGAAAATTAACAGTGAAAGAAGAACATTTAAGCCACGTATTACTATATGTCGAAGTAAAACTGGGATAATTACTAACTAATGACCAAGAGATATTGGAGCGTTGGACAGAATATTTTAGCGAACTGTTGGATGCTCCAGTGCCCCCTATTGAGGAGATCCTAATCCACCCAGAAGAATATGGTGAGGCTATAGCTCCTCCCACCTCTCAAGGAGGAGTAGACAAAGCAAAATCCCGACTGAAGAACAGTAAAGCACCAGGGATTGATAATATAACATCAGAACTATTGAAAGCCGGAGGAGTTGAGTTAAACCGCAGCTATACAAGATTTTGTGCCACATTTGGGAAAAGAAAGAGTTTCCAGAAGAAAGGAATGTAGGGATACTGTGTCTGCTACACAAGAAAGGAGATATATTTAAATATGACAACTATAGAGGCATAACACTTCTAAATGTAGAATATAAAGTATTGTCAAATATCTAGTTTAGTAGACTCTCAAACGTTATTGGAAGCTATCAGTGTGGATTCAGACCAGGAAAGTCGACAGTGAACCGTATATTTGTTCTCCGGCAAATAGTGGAAAAGACCAACGAATTTAATGATGATTCATTTCAAATCTGCATATGACACAACGAATCGGGCTGGACTTTATGGGGCAATGCGGGAATTTCGGGTGGCTGAGAAGCTGGTGCGTTTGACAGAGGTTACCCTAAGGCACCCCAGTGTACTATGCGAGTGCAGTCTAGGCTATCACGCCAGTTTCAAACGTGAACTGTGCTGAGATAAGGGGATGGGCTTCCCAGCCTACTCTTCAATTTGGCACTCGAAAAAATGGTGTGTGAATCGGGTATCCAGGCAAGAGGTACTATACACTATAAGTCTATACGACTATTGAGATATGCAGATGATTTGTACCTAATGAGTAGAACATTTAGAGATCTATGAAGTCGCATCTCACCTCTAAAACTGAGGGCAGAGAAAATGGGCCTGAAAATTTATTATGGGAAGACCAAGTATATGTACAAATCAACCCTTACATCCCAGAGTAACCCTTGATGGAATGACTTTTGAGCGAGTGGAATGTTTCACTTATCTGGGCGCAAAGATAGAATCAAATGGCAGCACCTCGACTGAAATTATGGCCCGCATAACTGCTTCTAGTCGATGTCATTTTGGAATGTTGCGACATTTTAAATACAAGCTCGTAAGTACCGACTCTGTAAAACGCTGATCCGCCCAGTATTTACGTATAGTTCATAAACATGGACGATTACAAAGCAGGGTGAAAGTACACTGAGACCATACGAAAGAAGTATATTGAGGAGAAACTTTGGACCTGTATGAAAATGGGAGTTGGAGAAGGCGAAGGAATGACGAGTTTTATGACTGCTATAAGGAGGTTGATGAGGTCAAGTTCATACAGTTGTGTAGATTGAGATGGTTGGACATGTAATACGACTCGATAAGACAGATCCTGCAAGAAAAGCCTGCTGCAGTAAACCTGGAGGAAGAAGAGCGAGAGGACGACCGATGTTGAGATGGAGTGATGAGATTGGAGAAGACGCTGCCCGAGTTGGTTGCCGTAACTGGAGATCTACAGCGTAGTCCAGATAGGAATGGTGGAAAATTATCGAGGAGGCCAAGTCCCTTACTAGGATGGAGGAAGAAGAAGATGGAAATCCATGCACTCGTCTGCACGTTGCCAGGACAGCTGTCCATATGATGGTGAAATATGATCAAACAGTCCAATATCGCAGATATATCGAAGACAGGCAGCCAGGACAGCTGTGCATATGATGGTGAAATATGATCAAACAGTCAAATATCGCAGATAGATCGAAGACAGGCATTCATAACCAATTCCAGGCGCCATACATTTGCCTGAGTAAAACATCGCGGGAAACATCGCTGTAATCAAGTGTTGGTACAAGTTTCTTTTTCAGGTCAAGAGGGAAGAGTTTTTTATGTTTTTGTCGTGCATGGAGAAATGCTGATACCGTCTTACACATTGCAGCTATTTGCTTCGTTTAGTTTAGATTTTATCTATTACTACCCAGACTCTTTGTTGAGAAGTTGATATTTGTCCCATATAGGATGAAAGATGGTATGGATTCCCGATATTTCGGGCTAATGAGCCAAGAATGACTAACCAGCTCCGCTTGTAATTTAGACTGCTTGAGCAGTATATTTTGTACCCATTTTGATAGTGCACACAGGTCGGTATTGGGATACTCAATAGTTGTCTTTAGGTTTATTGTTTTTGCACTTAGATACAACTGGAGGTCATGAGCACGCAAGTGGTATTTGCAGTAAGACAAAACTGATGACATATCGTTTGGATACAAGCAAAAGAGTAAAGAACCTAATACTGAATACTAGGGGACACCTGATACTACCTGCCTTCATTGTGACTTTATGCTGCCAGACATGACGCATTACCGGCGAGATGTTAGATAAGAGCGACACCATTGCACTTAACTTGGTGTGAAATTTACGCTGCTAAGATTGACGTATAAAATGTCGAAATTGGTAGCGTCAAAGGCTTTAGTGAAGTCTAAGAGAAAGCTGATTTCTATTCGTGTAGTAAGGTGTTTGTAGTTCGGTAGTTTATTAGGTGGTTGTGAACTACCTATTGTTATTCGTCTAGTAGGGTGTTTTTAACTCGGTAGTTTATTAGCTGATCGTGGGCTACATATTCTAAGGCCTTGGGCAGTACACGAAGAACGCAAATAGTTCGTGCTGTGGCGTCAGTTAAACGTGCGATGCTACAAAATGTCCACATAGTGAGAAATCCAACGGATGAAAACGCGTTGGGGTACTGCCCCACAATACGCAGAAAATGGGATGGTGCCCAGTCATGCATAAGCCAAGGATAACTTCTCGGTTCCCACAGAAATAAGCGTCATTCGTGAACAAGCAAGAGCAGTCCCTGCCGCCCGAAAGGAGCAAACGAAAAAAAAAAATAATAACAAACGGAAATTAGTACAATCAATCAGTCAAGTGAAGTCTTTCCATGTATTAAAATAAAATTGGTTTAGGAAATCATTCTGGCGTAAAGATACACGAATCATTCAGTCAGCTTCAGCTAGCAGTTGATGCTGTGTTCAGTGCGTCAACGTATTCGCGAATGAAAACCTACGTACCACGCGGGGCTAAATATTACAAAAGTGTTATATGTAATAGAATTTCAAATGATTTAATTTTGCCAGGCGAAGTGACCGAGCGGTTCTAGGCGCTTCAGTCTGGAACCGCGCGACCACTGCGGTCGCGGGTTCGAATCCTGCCTTCGGCATGGATGTATGTGATGTCCTTAGGTTAGTTAGGTTTAAGTAGTTCTAAGTTCTAGGGGACTGATGACCTCAGCTGTTAAGTCCCATAGTGCTCAGAGCCATTTGAACCACTTGTTTTAAATTTATTGATACGTTCGAAGAAGGTACTCTTTGTATAAAATATTGAAAGCTACGACTGGTAGTCACAGGAAACAGGCGAAAATCACTCTGAAATCAAAGACAGTCTTTCGACTTTTATTCAAACAGCTACTCCCGTCAACCACTGCTCCGAGAATCTTCTCAGTGTCAACTACTCATACCGGTACTTTTGTTTCAGATAAAGGGGCATTCAGTGGAGTAAGAGGTCATGTGCAAATCATACTCAGTCCTGCAAATTACTTATCACCGAAATGAAACACAGTTACAAACAGTGGCGACTATAGTGTCAGATCTATTGGGCACAGTATCCTAAAGTTGGCAGCGAGAAGATTCAACATAATAGCAGCTCCCACTTGAGCGACTTTACCGATTCAACTCTAGGGAGACAAGAAACCAAGATGATGCGGGCGCACTGTACTTGGACTCAGAATACGAACTGCACCAGCACAAAGACGAAAGCTGACACACCTTATTTAATTATACCATACTGGAACAACAATTTCACGTAGCATTTCATGCCGTTTGCAAGACACCTAAGATTTAAAAGGGAAAATTAGTTTCCTGACTAAAACACAGCTCAGTTTTGGAAATTCGTCTACAGTATCAGTCAACAGTGAAAACGTAATTGGGATGAACTAAATGTTTGTTAACTATACCGACCACGCTGATACCAAAAAGGACAATGAAAAATCAGCTCTCCTTTCCAAGTTAAAGGGGACGCTTTTAATTATAATTACATTTTATTAGCAGTCATTGTCAACACCTCCCCAAAAAGGCTTCGAAATCCCGCTGCTGGTAGACAGTGTGGTGAAGTTTTAGGAAACAGTAGGTGTGCGTATTTTGTCGCTAGTTTTAGCCCGAGCTCGTAGCAACAAAGGGAAGGGGGAGAGAGAGGGAGGAGCATAGCATGTTTCATTTCAGCGACGTCTCAGTCTGTTACAAGCTGTGTTCTGTTCGTGTGCTGGAAGAAACTGTTACTGAAGTGTATTTAGTGCGTGTGTTCGTTATAATTCCTGCGATTCAATATGCCTCGCAAACAAAGCTGACAATTTTGCTAGTTTTGCGCTTAGGCTATAATGAAATCGCAAAGGAGGACAATAGCGCCATATATTAGGAAGGCGCACAGGCTATGCTTTGTGAAACTGAGGACCAGGACAAGCCCTGGGCTCCTCATGTATGTTGCATATCTTGTGTCCCGAGTCTTCATTCATGGTTGACTCGTAAAAGATCTTCCATTGGCTTCGCTATACTCACGATCTGGCGAGATCCATCAAACCATGTGAATGATTGTTACTTTTGTACGACAACTCCATTAACACACGGTATTTTCAAGAAGAGAGACTCTTCCTTGACATATCTTAACATACCGTCGGCCATGCGACCAATGCCTCATGGAGACGGACTGTCTGTTACTGTTCCACCTGCTAGTGGTAGTGAAGAGAGCGATACTGAAACTAGCGCTAAACCATCATTTTTAAAATCTAGTTCTTCGAAAGATACTGATTTTTCGTATAACGTTGAGTGTACAGAGATTCACAAAATAACACAGTATGAACATAATGACACAGTGAGAGATCTTGAACTGCAGAAAGGTAAAGCTGAACTGTTGGCGTCAAGTCTACGACAGTGGAATTCTCTTGATAATACGGTAAACGTGACTGCATTCCGTAATCGCCATACGGTATTCCTTTCATTTTTCTAATGTGAAAAGACAATGTTATTTTGTAGTGATGTACATGGACTAATGGCAACTACTGGCAAAAGTAATCAGTGGATCTTGTTCAGCTACTCCTCCCACGTTGCAAGTGTGTGCTACCGCCTAATGCCAACGTGTTACCATCGATTCCGATTAGGTCTGCACCTTACATGAAAGAAACATATAATAACATGAAATAATTGTTATTGTGATTGAACTGAATGGCAGATTTCCTCGAATCTGAAACTCATATGCATACTAGTTGAGCTACAACATGGCTATACCAAATCCTGTTGCTTCCTATGACTGAGATAACCGCGCAAAAGCTCTTCATTATAAAAAGAAAATTGACCTAAGCGTCAATCACTTGAACCAGGCTCTCACAATGTTATGCACGAAGCACTTGTCGAATCCAGGAACTGAGGAACCATTTCTCTATTTGCGCGAGAAATTACCACGTGTTAGTAAGGTGAAAATAAAAGAGGAAATTTTAGTGGGTCCCCAGATACGCAAATTGCACAGAGATGAGAATTTCAACACCATCCAGACAGCTGATGGAAAGTTAGCTTGGGATGCCTTTGTTGATGTGCCAACAGCTTTCTAGGAAGTAAGGGGCCAGAAAAATATTAAGATCTTGTGGCAAATCTTCTGCACTGCTACAGTTGACTGGGGTGCAACATGTCCTTGAAGTTACATTTCCTAGATTTCGACTTGGACTTCTTTCCCGACAGCTGTGGTGCTGTAATCGAAGAGAATGGAGAAAGCTTCTACTAGCAAATTTCCGACATGGAAGTGAGATACCAGGAAAAGTGGAGTGCATCAATGTTAGCCTATTACTGCTGATCAGGGAATCCCCAGTAGAAAACTACAAACGCCAGGCAAAGCGATGGCGTTTGCAGCGACCTTCCTCGGAGGGATAACACCAAGATACATGCATAAGCCTCTATAACCAATAACGTAAAGTTATCATAACTTCAAAACTGGGACTAATCTTACATTTTCATTCACATTTTCGCTGTCAACAAACGCGAAAACGGAAAGATCAGCAATTTTCATGCCAGTTACAGGAAAAAGGAAAATTTTGTTGGCTAGAGTAATCACTGGAAATTCCTATGAAATGTATTACTTCCCATGATATGTGTACGGGAAACGTGTGTTCCATGACCGTGGCGGTGACACACTCGACTAATCGAACGAAGTCTACATGAGCGAATACAGACATCCCTCGTCACGAAAACTTCGTAGCAGAATCTAAATGTTTGTAGAATTACAATTTTCTCGTAATTAGAAGATTTTTCAAAGTCACTCTTAAGCGGCACAAACCGCCTCACTCAAACCTTGGTAAACATTATGAATGACTTGTTCGCAAAATCAAATTACGCAGAATGTAAACGGAATGCCTAAGATCACCATATTCATTAAATATAGCCTGCGTGCCTATGAGAATTTACGTTATGTGTCCGCAGAAAGGTGCACTCGATTTGACATTTCTGTTTTGAGTGCCACAGATTAGTGAAACTCAAATGGCTTACCTTCTGAGTGCTATCGTTCTTCCGTGCTCTTACTTCATTTCACTGTTTCATTGTAAGTTTCTGCCGGCTGGGGACGGACACGTTCGTATTGCTCTCTAGTCGTCTTCCCTCCGACTAATGCTACGCAACGATCTGGACGGCTGCAGAGAGCACTGTATTGTTGAAAACTGCGTCACGTCGCAATATTTGTTTACTCTAAGGTCTGTATTACAGTATCATATTTCTTCGGCAAATAAATATGATGAAATATTTGTCAAATTTCTTTGAGAAATTTCTTTGACGTGGCGCTAAAAAGGGGTCTTACACTGTCGTCATATTTTTCGTCAAATTTCAAGATGGCGGACGACAACTTATTTTTATGCGCTGCAGTTGCTAGTACCACAACAGCAGTGTGTGTGTGTGTGTGTGTGTGTGTGTGTGTGTGTGTGTATTTGGAAGAAAACCGACGGAAAAAAGGAAACATACTTGGATTAAGTCCTAGGTATTATGTCGAGATAGTAAAACCATTCAGCAAAATTTGTTACGAGAGCTGCAAGTGGAGGAAGTCAAGTCCTAATACAAAAATTTCTTACGAATGGATGAGAGTGTATTTCAGCATTTGCTCAAAAATGGCTTCTCATATTACCAAGCAGAATACTCTCTTGAGAAATGCGATATGTGCAGAAGACAGGCAAACTGTGACACTGCGGTTTCTTGATACATGTGTGAACTACTCTAGTTTACAACACAGCACTGAAATATCACATTGCACATTAACCAAAATAATTACAGAAACGTGTGACGAGATTTATAAAGCACTGAAGGGGAATATGTGAAGGTAAATAAATTTTTAGTACACTATATGGGCAATAAGAACTATTTATAATTTTGAATAATTTAGTTAATGGAATTAGAGTTCCAACAACTACAAAATTAATATTAAGTAAGAAACAGAGGACGTGCTTTTTAACTTACAGCATCCAGAGTTCACAAATAGACAAAGTAAAATGGAAAGCTAAGAAGGAATTTTTTAGTTTTGAGTGTGCCCACTTCCTTTGTTCCGGCTTGCTGAAAAGCTGCCTGGGTTTTTCCAGATGTAGAGGTGGATGGCATGATCGTGGACATGAGGTCGGCTGCAGCATATTCCACCTGCCCATCAACACACGATTAATAGCATGCACTGTGCTACTCGCTCACCCCCCACCCTAGTCGAAGCAAGTTTATTAAAAAAAATAGTTGAAGGAACAATCCAATTTTGCTGCCATATTTACAAACACACTACAGAGTCATCAAATAGCTGTAGCGACGCCAGCGATCAAAGCGGTTACATTTCACATTGCAGTGAACAGAAGACGAACGACTTTTACAATCAAATCGACGGCGAGGCCCTGTATTTGATCATATTTATTTGACGACTGGCGAGATTTGAGAAAATTCCCTATTACATCATCAGATTTCTTTGACATACTAAGTTTGACAAAGAAATATGATAGTGGAAAGAAAAATGTAGGACAAAATAAAATAAGTAGTCAAAAGTCTTTCGGTACGTCAAAATAATGAAAGACTTTTGGAAATCACGCTGAGTTGAAGATAGCAAATCATTTACCTCATTTACCCAAGTCAAAGTTCAGTTTGTATCAAGATACGAATATCAGTTAACTGAATATATGAAACGAAATGGATTTGATGGGCACGAGTGTTTCAGCCATGGTTATGTCGGAGCATTCATCATGGGAGACATATACAAAGGTGAGGTGAAAATAATCAAGTGGTAATTTAAATTTAGACTTTAATGGTACTGAAGAGGATAGAGCGTCCCCTAGACGTTTAATAATACTGCGTAGTATTACCTGATGCGCAATAATATTGAATGTGTATGGATGAAACAGAGAAACTGCGCAGTAATCAAAACCATTAAAATATATTGCGCTGCCTAGAAATATTTTTCCATCTGTGGGCAGTATTGACAACATCCTTGGCAATCTCTCGCGTGCTACGCAGACCAGAAAGGTTAGGTTAGGTTTTTTGTTGTTATGTGGAAAATGAGCTCAAAACAATACGAAAGAGCATTATTATTAGAGTGGATCAAAATGAGTAAATCATTGTCGACATTGTTAGATCTTAGGGCAGAAGAATACAAAAAAAGAAGCGTTAAGACATGAATCGTGATTTGTTGCTCAGACAACGTAGGGAACTACCACGAAGGAAGATATTTTCAAAAAATTTAATTAATGTAAAGTTATGAATAAAAGTATGTGTAGATGTTTATCTCTACGTACACATTACTTACCCGAATACAGTTCTTTAGTACACGTATTATTGCATGACACCTATCCGTAACTATGTCTCAAATAGTGTAAGGTGAAACAGCACTTGAAAATTTCAAGTCTACGAAGGAATTGTCACTAGCAAGGTATTGTAGAGTAATGGATAAGTGCCGACTTGGTGCAACGGCGTCTCTCATTCTACTACTTTGTATTTTGATGATGGAGATATGAGGGTCCCCAAAATTTATGCAGGGTAGTTGGGTGAGGGGAGGGGGGCTGGGTGTGGGGAGAGCCACTTCCAGTAATGTATCGACCGTTTGGACCATCAATGAAGTTACGACAATATTTTATTTTAATTCAATTTAAATTCTCTCAACAACTTTTCGTCAGTGATTTATAACCCTCCATGAACCTATTTTTCATCCACGTTTCTTTTCTGCTTAAAACACTCCGAGCTACAGAATTATTGCACAATATCATTGACAATATTATTGATCTGCATAGGAAAACGTGAATAATATTGTGCAATGTTATTGAAGGTTTAGGGGCCGCTTGAGAGACTAATCAACAAACAGCCTTGTTTTTCAAAATAACTGAGAGCATCTACAAATTTTTCGATCACTTTATGCTACGGTGATAGGAGTTAAACTTGTTCCGTGAGTACTTTCAAGGTAAAGCTAAACGCGTTGAACTGGCAGCTAAGAAACCATCTGTACACTTAGAAATGCACCGCCATTCTCAAGGTTCGTAAGGGTAATAAATGTAACGAGAAAGCTGTAACTATACGGCATAAAAACAATGTTACCCACTTCATTTTAAACGTAAATCGTAGAAAGAATTAATAAAGCATCTAAGGCGTTGCAGTCTGAGAGTGTGGTTATTACAGCTGCATAAGAGTTCTCAGGAAAGCAGCTGTCAGAAACAAAGACAGAACATCCAGGTCATTAGAGACTAAACATAAGCTCGGAATCTTTCAAGGATGAAGAAGAAAATCGTCCGCGCCCTTTAAAAGGAACCATCACGGCTTTTGACTCAAGAGATATGGGGTGGAAATCACGAAGGACCTCGATCTGTGTGGATAGACGGGCAGAGCTTTCTTTTTCAAAGTAAAAATATTTCAAGAAAATCGAACAAGTGCGAGCAGGACCCGCGTTCTGAGGGTTCAGTGCAAACTTAATTATCTACGTATGGTTAGTTACGGTCTTCAGTCCGATGACTGGTTTGATGTAGCTCTCCATGCTACTGTAACCTGTGCAAGCCTCTTCACTTTCGAATAACGACTGCAACCTACAGCATTTTGGGCCTGCTCACTGTATTTATCTCTTGGTGTCCGTCTACAATTTTTACTCCGCACACTTCCCTCCAGTCCGAAATCGGTGATCCCTTGATGTCTCAGAACGTGTCCTATCAACCGAGCACTTCGTTTAGTCAAGCTGTGCCAGAAATTTCTTGTCTTCCCAATTCTATTCAGTACCTCTTTATTAGTTCTTCTGTAGCACAGCATTTCAAAACCCTCTACACCGAAGAGCAAAAAAAATGAAGAGCTGTCCATGGAGCGGACGTGTCGCGCGCGCGCTCTCGCTTAAATAGTTTTCGCGTCGGTTATATTGGTGCAATCGCGCCAAACTGAACATAAATAGTGAGCAACAGTGACTATCTTCAGTGCAGTGTGTAGTGACACAGTGTCAAAAGCGTTTTTTATGTGAGAAAACGGTGCACAGTGATTTCGAGACTGCACGCACGGAACTGGACCTCAACAAAGGTACTAAACGACAACTAACACTTGAAAAACACTACTAACACCCCTAGGAACCCCAGACAGTATTAACATTACTAACAACACTAATCGCTGTTTGTGAAGTGCCCAAAGTACGTTGATTACAAAATATCTCGTGTGACAAACCAAAAACCACAACATATGGTAGGTGTTTTCTCCGGTATAGGACAATAAAACTCTACCGAAATCACAGCACAGCTGCGCAGCAGTGAAGGCTAACGTCTATAAAAATTCCAGACAAATTCTGAACTAATAGAGATCACTGTCAAGGAGATTGCTTGATAACTGAAAGCGATACGCCACAAAAGCGACATAGCGCAAAGTCCGCTAAGTAGGTCGAGTAACGCTGGTAGTGGCGAGCTGTGCGAAGTCCCCTAAGTAGGACGCGACGGACGACGCGTGCCCGTGTTGCTAAGCGCGACACGTAGTTCCGCGTCCAACCACGGGAGGCAGCAGCGTACGGGGGCAACTCGGCCGCCATCTGTGCGCGTGTGCGCGAATTGCGTGGCCGGCTGCAGCGCAAAGCGCGAACGTGGAGCGCAGTTCCAGCTGGCCGCTGCGGGCGAGAAGAACTACGGAGACAGCCGCTACTAGGCTCTAAGCTGGTATAGGCTCAACTCCCTTGATACCAAGGAAGCCTGATGCTTGTGCCAGCCTGCACACTGCGCAACGTTCCACTTTTGCACTAAGTGTGAAAACTGGAGCGAAGCGCGGGACAGGCCGATTCGGCGGCTGTCAAGCTGGCTTCTGTAAGGAGAAGAGCCAGCAACGCCTCCAGCACGCCGGGGACTCCTCGAAAATGTGCAAACATGGAGGATCAGCCCAATAAAATTGACGAGGAAAAGGTCGATGCCATCGACACCTTCATTGCTGAAATACAAACAGAACTAAAAGCAAAAAAAGTGTCACTGACCATACTGTCAGCATTTAGAAATAAGCTAATCGGCAACGCAGTGACACAAGCTAGGTTGGAGGGACAAATTCAGGCCCTAGAAAAAGAAAACGCAAGACTAAGACAACAAGTAGAAATACAAACAATTGCAGCAGCCAGACATGACCTTGAAGCAACAGACTCGCTCATACATGCGAGACTGGAGGGCCAGATTGATATTCTCAAAGACGAGAATAACAAGCTGTCCGTCCAATTAGAGGAGTTCAGGCTAGAAAATTTTACACTAAAAAGAGACAACCAAGAACTACAGAAAGAACTGGATGAGGCAAAAACAATTAAACCAGAGACAATACTCCCAGCAATACCAACATTCGCCAGTATCACCAAATCCCAACCGAAATCCAAAGAAACACTAAAAATAGAACACGCCAAAGCAAAACAAGCGACAACACTCTTCATCACCTCGACAGAAAATAAGGACCCAAAAACTGTGCGACAAACCCTTACACAGAAACTTGACCCAAAAAAGGACAAGATAAAAATTAAGGCAGTCAAAACTACAGCAACAGCTGTCATAGTTGAGACTGCAACACAGGACGACTGTAAAAAACTGCTCGAGTCAGCAAAGAACATTAACACAATCAAGTGCGAGCCACCACGGAAGAGACGACCGCTAGTGATCATACACCACGTGCCAGACACAATCAGCGACAAAGACTTTCTTGAAAGCCTCTATGAACTGAACCTTAGTGAGGAAGTTGAGAAAGAGGCTTTCCTGAAAGAGACAAAAATCAAATTCCGAACAGGACCAAGAGGGCGGGGATACAATCATCAAGTTATTGAAGTCACGCCGAATCTGCACAAAATTTTGACAAAACGGGATAGAGTCTATATAGATTTCCAGTCTCTAACTGTCAAAAATTTCGCCCAAGTCCCCACCTGCTACAAGTGCTGTGATATTGGACACACCACAAAGCAGTGTAAAGACACCGAAATCACGTGCTCCAATTGCAAAGGGAAGGGCCACATAAGAAATCAGTGCAAACTAGCAGAACAAGACATCTGCATCCCCTGCAGAATCCGAGGCAAATTGTGTGCCAGACGAAGAGGTCTTGATTGTCAAACACATAAATTCCTCCAAGATCGACTGCTACAGAGCTTCGATTATGGAGAATGAAAGCAGCCCAACACTGCCCCAATCAAGAATGCAAAAAACGAACTATAAATCACCATCGACTATTAATCGAAACCACCAAAGAGCTATAAGCTGGCGCAGGCAGATGGGACTGCTTCCCACTCACCCCACACACACAGACGATATCCCATCTCTTCAAGGTATGCACGCATTACATGACAGTTATATAAATACCATGGACTTCATCGATGACATGGTACTTAATGGAGCTATACATTATAACATAGCCAAACAACTTAAAAAACAGATGCAATACTGGGTCAGCTACCAGCAATCACTGCAGGCAAGAATTGACGAGCTGGAATTTGAAGTGCTATACAATCCACACAACAACACCGATCGAATACAAAACAATAGCACACAAACAAACACGAACACAGACAAGTCTGTAAACCTAAACAAACACACGGAAAACGAACAAATGGACAATACACAGAAATCTCACGCAACACCTGATTATGCCAAAGCTAGCAGCGAAGAAAGAGTAAATGACAACACACCAAAAAGGTATAATACAAAAAGATGTATAGGACATATAAAACCAGTGAATTTTGTATCTGGAGGGATAATTAACCCTGCAGATCATACACAACAACGCATAACACCTCAACAACATAATGAAACACAACAGATGACCGGATGTAACGAGACATATAAGAAAAAGGTAGTAGTCCTTGACACAAACCTACTTACGGGTAATCACGATAGTGACGATGAGTGTACAGATAGTGATAGCAAAAAGAAAGGTGACGACAGTGCAATAGGCAGTGTAAACATAAGAAAAAGTAAAGGTGAAAGAAGAAGAGCCGCAGGTAACAGCTCATCAGCCTCACCACCATTGAAGACGGAACAAGACACCACACCGGTGACATCTGCACTTCGAGATAAATATAGCGGAATCATCCCATATGTAGAAAAAGAGCAGAAGAGAAAAGTCGGCCAAACACCATGGCATGCTGACTACAACAATGTAGAACTAAACTTAAGACTAAGTAGGCTAGAATATAAGGATACTTTCATCACAGCACAAAGACTGCTAACCAGACTACTTCACCCATTAGGCAGCTATGTATGCTTCCCGACCACTGAACAATCTGACAGAATGACTTTAAAGACCGCAAACATACCTACAGACCCAGCAGAGCTAGAAAAATTAGTCATACTAGCGTGTAGTCGGAGGGGGGAAACATATAACCCACACCAAGTGTACAAGGACCAAGTGAGGGCACATGGCAGAACTGACTTTGACTACTCGCAAACAGGACACAAATTCTACCTTCATGTGAAACACCCATGAAAATAATACAACTTAATGCTAATAGAAGCACACTCGTTAGTGCAGAACTGCCGCGAGTAGCTCTGGACTTGCAGGCGGATATTCTTTGCCTGCAAGAACCTTATGTGACAACCCAGGGAAACTTAACTAACCTACCCTGGGACGCTGTCACAATCTCAGACAGACGAAACTACAAGGCTGCCATAGTTGTCCTCAACAAAACTTTAAATATCACTAAGATTACGCAGCTATGTAACAGTCATCTGGCCACAGCAGAAATAACTAAGGGTCGAGACACATGGGTGGTCTCATCACTATACGCACAGTACAGTGACGACATAGAGCCATACCTACATATGATACAAGACATTGCTGAATACTCTAGAAATAAGAACCTAATTATATGTGCAGATATCAACGCTAAATCCACACTATGGCACTCGGACAGAACGGACGACAGAGGACGGAAAGTCAACGACGTCATACAGGAGACACAACTACATATTATAAACGAAGACGGACCTACACCTACATACAGAGGTCCAGGCGGATCTGCCACCAAAATCGATATTACTCTGGCGAATGACAGAACATTAGGACGACTGCAAAGATGGACCATACACGACTCTCTGACCACAAGTGATCACAACATAATAGAAATAAGTCTCACAACAAACAATTATCGCACCACACACAATACGACACACTTCAACTTTAAAAGAGCGAATTGGGACAGACTACAACAAATTGTTCAAAATGAGAATATATACAACATACAGGGAAGCGTGGACTACAGAGCACACAAACTGACACAAATCATCCAAACAGCACAAGAAACAGCAATACCTACGCACACACACAGCAAACAACGGGAAACACCATGGTCAGACGAATTAACCAGACTCAAACGTGACATGACAAGGAAACGAAAACTATACCAGAGGACATGGATACAAAGAGACAAACTACTGAGACTAGCTGCATATAGGGAAGCCAAAGAACTCTTCAAAAAGACATTATTTAAGACCAGGAAACAACATTGGGAGAGCTACTTGACCACACACACACAACAGAATATCTGGGGGGAACAATACAAGATCCTGACAGAAAAAATAAAGACCCCATTGGCATTAAGCACGCTACGGCAGGAAGACGGCACAATGACAGTGGGATGGAGAAACACAGCACAATATCTGCTGAACAAACTCCTCCCGGAAGATGCCACAGACTCAGACACACAGGAACAGATCACACTCAGACAAGAACTTCATGAACAGTATAACACCGACGCCGTCACCTGTCCCTTTGCGCACGAGGAAGTTGCGGTAGCGATAAGAGAGCTAAAGAATAAAAAAGCACCTGGACCCGACAGGATCCATGCAGAAGTGCTTAAGAGGCTAGCACCACAGATCACCCCATACTTAACAGAACTACTAAACGACGCCTTAAGGCTAGGCCGTGTACCGACAGTCTGGAAAACCTCAAATGCAGTCATCATACGAAAATCATCAGACAGAGACCAATCAGATCCGAAATCCTACAGACCAATATGCCTCATAAACACCATGGCAAAAATCCAAGAGAGGCTACTGTGTGACCGCTTGCAGGCTCACAGAACCCTACTTGGAATGAATCCCCACCAGTTTGGATTTCGGAAAGGGAAAAGCATCGATGATGCAATAAACAGAGCTTTAGAAATCACACAAAACACAGATAAAACATACTCTTTGGCAATCATGATAGACATCGCAGGAGCATTTGACAACCTGTGGTGGCCAGCACTGTTTCTGAGGTTACGCCAGATGGAAGTACCCGCAGCCCTATACAACAGTCTTTTAGACTACTGCAGAGACAGAATAGTGGAATGGCGCGTGGGCAACCGGAAGGTAATAAGGAAAATTACCAAGGGATGTCCGCAGGGATCGATCTGTGGACCCATCTTCTGGGACATAATTTTTGAACCTCTCCTGCAACTGCTGGAGGAGGATATGAGGACAGACGGTGCTGTCGCCTATGCAGATGACCTACTGGTGGTCATCTCAGCAAATACAAGAGCCCAGCTAGAGGAGAAGGCGAGTGGCACACTGCAGACAATAACACAATGGTGCAACACAAACAAACTCAAGATAGCGGGCAACAAAACAACATACACACTGCTCAAAGGGCAACTCAGACGCAATCCATCTATTAAAATACAGAACAACAACATAAAGAGAATGACGGTAACCCGCTACTTGGGCGTATACATAGATGAGAAGCTGAACTTCCATGAACATATCAGAATAACAACAAACAAGGCAGAAAAATTACTACATAAACTGGCAAGGATTAATTCAGGACAATACAGACTTCCTCTGTCAGTCACACGAACTTACCACTGCGCACTCTTCGAATCAGTGCTAAGCTTTGCGGCCAGTACATGGGCGCACAGACTCAACCTCGTCACAAACAGAACAGCGGTTAGGCGAGGGCAGAGAAGCGTCCTTCTGCGACTATCGGGAGCCTTCGGCACTACATCAGTTGAAGCACTGTGTGTCGTGCTAGGAATTTTCCCGATAGATATCACAATCAAATATCGGGCCGCTCTGTACTGGTTAAAGATGGGTAGACTAGACCAGGTCAACATATTGACTGGTTCCCCGCTGAACAATAAGCGGGACCTCAAAAAAATGGAAAATCGACACATGGCAACAGGAATGGGGCACAAGTGATAAGGGACGGAGAGTCTATACATTTTTTCCGAACATAACGGAAAGATTAAGAATGAAACATGCCGATCCTAGCCGCGGCATGGTGCATTTCTTGACTGGCCACGGACCTTATCCCACGCACTTAAATCGCGTGAGTCTTAGAGACACATCAACGTGTACATGTGGAGGTATGGGAACCCCCGAACACACAATCCTATTCTGCGGGAAATACAGACAGCACAGGAACACACCTGGGATACAACACTTACAGACAGAGGAACACATATACGACGCGATCAGAACACCTGAACTTTGGGACATACTGAACGCACTAACAGACAAAATTTCTGACGAATGCCACAAAGAATACAGGAACAGAAGACCACACAGACAATAAACCTATATGCAGCACCCAGACAGACACCATAGTGTGGAAGAACTAAACTAAGTCTCAATATAAAACAACTGACATGCAATAGACTTACATAAGTAGACCTAAAACTGACAATAGATTAATGTATAAAATTAGACATAAACAGTGTCGGCGCACCGTCGCAATTGCCATCAGCTACCACGGCACTCTAAACCTGTATACAAGTAACCAGATAGAACATAAATAGAGATATCAAACGCCACAACTAGAATAGAATAGAACTTCCTAGGCTAAGGTTAGGGGACTGAGGATCAGAGGCTTGAAGATAAATCCCAAGACGCTCATCCTCAGTCCCCTACGGTGGTGGGACTATCATCTCTTCCTTTCCTATCGTCTTTTCTCCTCTTCAGACTAAACTATTCCTTGTATTTCCTTCTTCCAATTAAACATTAATTTTTGTAAAATTTTTGTTAAATCGGTTTTGGGAAAGCTGCCAAAGTAAAGAAAAAGAAAAAAGAAAAAAAAAAAAAAAAGCACAGACCCGCCTCCACGTGGCGGGACACGGGCAACGGTGCGACCGGATGCGGGAACTGGTGTGAGTTTCATCAACTACATCAGAGTCCGCACACCGGTCGTAGCGGCCAAGTGGTCAAAATAGACCCACCTTAAGCACTTAGGTGGTGGGTCGTAAAATCAGGGCGGCAAGTGAAAAAAAAAAAAAAAAAAAAAAAAAAAAAAAAAAAAAAAAAAAAAAAAAAAATTCAAAACCCTCTACACCGAAGAGCAAAAAAAAAAAAAAAAAAAAAACAGGTATTGGCATGCGTATTCAAATACAGAGATATGTAAACATGCAGAAGACGGTTACTGTCGCTACAATGGCAGGTTATCAAGATTTAAGTGAGTTTGAACTTGATGTTATAGTCGGCGCACGAACAATGGGACACACCATCTCCGCTGTAGCGATGGAGATTTTCCCGAACGACCATTCCACGAGTGTACCGTGAATATCAAAATTCGGGTAAAACACCAAATCTCTGACATCGCTGCGGCCGGAAAAAGATCCTGCAAGAATGGGACCAACGACGACTGAAGAGAAGTGTTGAACGTGACAGAAGTGAAACCCTTCCACAAGTTGCTGCAGATTTCAATGCTGGGCCATCAACAAGTGTCAGCGTGAGAACCATTCAACGAAACATCATCGATTTGGGCTTTCGGAACCGAAGGACCACTAGTGTACCCTGAATGACTGCGCGACACAAAGCTTTACGTCTCGCCTGGGCCTGTCAACACCGACATTGGACTGACTGGAAACATGTTGCCTGGTCGGACGAGCCTCGCTTCAAATTGTATCGAACGGATGGTCTGTATGGGTATGGAGACAACCTTATTAGTTGATGGACCCTGCTTCTCAGCAGACTCTATAATGGTTTGGGGCGTGTGAAGTTGGAATGATATGGAATCCCTGATACGTCTAGATGTAACTTGACAGGTGACACATACGTAATAAGCATCCTGTCTGATCGCCTGCATCCATACATATCCATCGCGCATTCCGACAGACTTGGGCAATTCCAGTAGGACAATGTGACACCCCACATGTCCAGAATTGCTACAGAGTGGCTTCAGGAAACTTTTCTAACATTTCCGATGGCCACCAAGCTCCCCAGACATGAACATTATTGAGCATATGTGGGATGCCTTGCAACGTGCTGTTCAGAAAAGACCTTACACCCTCGTACTGTTACGGACTTCTGGACAGCCCTGCAGAATACATGGTGTCAGTTCCCTCCAGCACTACTTCAGACATTAGTCAAGTCCATGCCACGTCGTCGTGCTGCACTTCTGCGTGCCTTACACGATTTTTCACAGGTGTACCAGTTTCTTTGGCTCTTGAGTGTATTCTCTTATTGTCTAAACATTTTATTGTCCAATATCACTTCCATACGTGGTTACACTCCTAACAGCTACCTTCATAAGAGACTTCCTTCCTAACATTTACATCTATATTCGATGTTAACGAATTTGTCTTCTTCATAAATACTTTTCTTGCCATAGCCAGTGTATATTCTCTATCCTTTCTACTTCAGCCATTATCAGTTATTCTGCTGCCCAAATAACAGAACTCATTTACTACTTTAAGTGGCTCGTTTGTTAATGTAATTCCCTCAGCTTCACCTAATTTGGTTTCAGTACATTTCATTAGTCTTGTTTTATTGTCGTTGATGTTCAGGTTATATCATACTTTCGAGATGCTGTCCATTGCGTTCAACTGCTCTTCCAAGTACTTTGCTGTCTTTGAAAGAATTACAATGTTATCGGCAAACCTCAAAGTTTTTATTTCTTCTCCCTTAATCTTAAATCCTACTACATATTTTTCTTTTTCTGTTCTTGTTACTCAATGAATAATATCAGGGGCAGGCTACAACCCTGCGTCACACCCTTCTCAGCCACTGCTTCCCTTTCACACCCCTCGACTCTTATAAATGCCATCTGGTGTCTGTAGAAGTTGTAAATAGCCTTTCCCTCCCTGAATTTTACTCCTACTAGCTTCAGAAGTTCAAAAAGAGTGATCTAGTCAACATTGTCAAAAGCTGTGTTTAAACTACAATTGCTATTAATGTAGGTTAAGGAATAACCTATCCTACAAGAGAAGTCGAAGGGTCAATATTGCCTCGCGAGTTACTACGGTTTGTCAGAATCCAAACTGGTCTTCCCCAAGATTGACTTCTACTATTTTCTCCATTCTCCTGTAGAGAATCCGTGTTAATGTTTTGCATCCATGAGTTATTAAATTGACAGTTCGGTATTATTCACACCTGTTAGCACCTGCTTTCTTTGGAATTGAACTTATTACATTCTTCTTGAAGTCTTGGAGTGTTTTGCTTGTCTCATATATCTTGCTCACAAGGTGGAACGTTTTGTCATGGTTGGCTCCCGCAATGTACACTACTGGCCATTAAAATTGCTACACCCAGAAGAAATGCAGATGATAAATGGGTATTCATTGGACAAATGTATTATACTAGAACTGACATGTGATTACATTTTTACGCAGTTTGGGTGGATAGATCCCGAGAAATCAGTACCCGGAACAACCACCCCTGGCCGTAATAACGGCCTTGATACGCCTGGGCATTGAGTCAAACAAAGCTGGGATGGCGTGTACAGGTACGGCTGCCCATGCGGCTACAACACGATACCACAGTTCATCAAGAGTACTGACTGGCGTATTGTGACGAACCAGTTGCTCGGCCACCATTGACCAGACGTTTTCAATTGGTGAGAGATCTGGAGAATGTGCTATCCAGGGCAGCAGTCGAACATTTTCTGTAGCCAGAAAGGCCCGTACAGAACCTGCAACATGCTGTCGTGCATTATCCTGCTGAAATGTTGGGTTTCGCAGGGATCGAGTGGTGGGTAGAGGCACGGGTCGTAACACATCTGAAATGTAACGTCCACTGTTCAAAGTACCGTCAATGCGAACAAGAGGTGACCGAGACGTGTTACCAATGGCACCCCATACCATCAAGCCAGGTGATACGCCAGTATGGCGATGAGGAATACACGCTTCCAATGTGCGTTCACCGCGATGTCGCCAAACACGGATACGACCATCGTGATGTTGTAAACAGAACCTGGATTCATCCGAAAAAATAACGTTGTGCCATTCGTGCACCCTGGTTCGTCGTTGAGTTCACCATCGCAGGCGCTCCTGTCTGTGATGCAGCGTCAAGGGTAACCGCAGCCATGGTCTCCGAGCTGATATTTCATGCTGTTGCAAACGTCGTCGAATTGTTCGTGCAGATGGTTGTTGTCTTGCAAACGTCCCCATCTGTTGACTCAGGCACGGAGACGTGGCTGCACGATCCGTTACAGCCATGTGGATAAGATGCCTGTCATCTCGACTGCTAGTGACACGAGGCCGTTGGGATCCAGCACGGCGTTCCGTATTACCCTCCTGAACCCACCGATCTCGACCAACGCGAGCAGCAATGTCGCGATACGATAAACCGCAATCGCGATAGGCTACAATCCGACCTTTATCAAAGTCGGAAACGCGATGGTCCGCATTTCTCCTCCTTACACGAGGCATCACAACAACGTTTCACCAGGCAACGCCGGTCAACTGCTGTTTGTGTATGAGAAATCGGTTGGAAACTTCCTCATGTCAGCACGTTGTAGGTGTCGCCACCGGCGCCAACCTTGTGTGAATGCTCTGAAAAGCTAATCATTTGCATATCACAGCATCTTCTTCCTGTCGGTTAAATTTCGCGTCTGTAGCACGTCATCTTCGTGGTGGAGTAATTTTAATGGCCAGCAGTGTATCAGTAGTTCTGACGGAATGTCGTCTACTCCTCGAGCCTCGTGTCGACTTAAGTGTTTCAGTGCTCTGTCACATTCTTCATGAAGTATCATATCTCCTATCGCATCTTCATCTGTGTTTTCTTTCTATAATATTGCCTGCAAGTTTACTTCCTTGCTTAGTAATGATTTCCCATCTGAGCTCTTGATATTCATACAGTTGCTTTTCTTTTCTACAAAGATCTCTTTGATTTTCCTGTAGGCGGTATCTATCTTTCACCTTGTGAAATATGATATGCGTGTATGGTGTCTGTTCTTTCGGACATGTCCGAAGGAACAGATGCATTCATGTAATTGATTAGCGTAGATGGGCAAGGGATCCACCTTCTTCAGTGCGTCCGACCTCCTGCGGGAACCTCAGAGTAGCGAGCATGGAGGATATGGACGGGGACTGCGTATAGGTGGAGGTGGCACTCGGTGGGACTGTGGATCGGCCGTGAGGAGTCCTGACATAATCCGCGCAGTTGCGATAACACTGTACCTCAGATGGAGCAGCTATTAACGCATCTGCCTATTAAACAGAAGATTCTGGGTTCGAATCCCGATCTGGTACACATTTTCACTTATCGCTGATGAGTCCGCGTAATGGTTCGATGCAGCTGACATTAGTAATCCCTTCACTTCCCTTTCCTTTCCTTAGTGTCCCCTGCACCTTCAATTTACATATAAAATATGCTTCTTACAAGGAACCCTTTGAGCGCGAGGTCGCCAAAGGCCTATGATGTTTACAGCATTCAATGGCCACATTGCTCTGCCACGCAGCCTCAATGTTGGCTGCTAATAATATCAGGTGGCGGTACTGGCGGTATCTGTAGTGTTGGCAGAAGAGCCAACACTGTGTTGCTAGAGGAGGCCGAAATGCACGCGTTTAATTACACGCTGACTAGCGTGAGGTCTGGAACAGTTAAGGGAATTAATAGTAGCAAATAAAGTACGTAGTTGATGTAATATTTAACTTTAATCCACAATTGTAGAACGTCTCTCGTTACTGTACATGCTTCACAATATTAATTATCAAATGCTATGGCGCCTTGCTAGGTCGTAGCAAATGACGTAGCTGAAGGCTATGCTAACTATCGTCTCGGCAAATGAGAGCGTATCGGTCAGTGTAGCTTCGCTAGCAAAGTCGGCTGTACAACTGGGGCGAGTGCTAGTAAGTCTCTCTAGACCTGCCGTGTGGTGGCGCTCGGTCTGCAATCACTGACAGTGGCGACACGCGGGTCCGACGTATACTACCGGACCGCGGCCGATTTAAAGGCTACCACCTAGCAAGTGTGGTGTCTGGCGGTGACACCACAGTATCCATTACGGCTCGTGTTGTCTGTAGCTCAACCATGACTAGACGGTCAATACCGCGATTCGATCGCGTCCGCATTGTTACTTTGTGCCAGGAAGGGCTCTCAACAAGGGAAGTGTCCAGGCGTCTCGGAGTGAACCAAAGCGATGCTGTTCGGACATGGAGGAGATACAGAGACACAGGAACCGTCGCTGACATGCGTCGCTCAGACCGCCCGAGGGTTACTACCGCAGTGGATGACCGCTGCCTACGGATTATGGCTCGGAGGAACCCTGACAGCAACGCCACCATGTTGAATAATGCTTTTTGTGCAGCCACAGAACGTCGTGTAACGACTCAAACCGTGCGCAATAAGCTGCATGATGCACAACTTCACTCCCAACGTCCATGGCGAGGTCCATCTTTGCAACCACGACACCATGCAGCGCGGTACAGACGAGCCCAACAACAAGCCGAATGGACCTCTCAGGATTGAGATCACATTCTCTTCATCGATGAGTGTCACATATGCCTTCAACCAGACAATCGTCGGAGACGTGTTTGGAGGCAACCCGGTCAGGCTGAACGCCTTAAAACACACTGTCCAGCGAGTGCAGCAAGGTGGAGGTTCCCTGCGGTTTTGGGGTGGCATTATGTAGGGTCGACGTACGCCGCTGGTGGTCATGGACGGCGCCGTAATGGCTTTACGATACGTGAATGCCACCCTCCGACCGATAGCGCAACCATATCGGCAGCATATCGGCAAGGCATTCGCCTTCATGGGCGACAATTCGCGCACTCTTCCTGGACGTCTTGTGAATGACTTCCTTCAGGATAACGACATCGCTCGACTAGAGTGGACAGCATGTTCTCCAGATATGAACCGTATCGAACATGCCTGGGATAGAGTAAAAACGGCTGTTTATGGACGACGTGACCCACCAACCACTCTCAGGGATCTACTCCGAATCGCCTTTGAGGTTTGGGACAATCTGGACCAACAGTGCCTTGATGGATAGTATGCCACGACGAATGCAGGCATGCATCAATGCAAGAGGACGTGCTACGGGGTATTAGAGGTACCAGTGTATACAGCAATCTGGAACACTACCTCTGAAGGTCTCGCTGTATGGTGGTACAACACGCAATGTGTGATTTTCATTAGCAATAAAAAGGGCGGAAATGATGTTTAAGTTGATCTCTATTCCAATTTTCTGTATAGGTTCCAGAACTCTATGAATGAATGTCGTGTGACTAGGGTCTCCCGTCGGGTAGACCGTTCGCCGGGTGCAAGTCTTTCGATTTGACGCCTCTTCGACGACTTGCGCTTCGATGCGGATGAAATGATTATGATGAGGGCAGCATAACACCCAGCCCCTGAGCGGAGAAAATCTCCGACCCACCCGAGAATCGAACCCGGGCCCTTAGGATTGACATTCTGTCGCGCCGACCTTCAGCTACCAGGGGGCGGACCCAGAACTCTTCGAACCGAGGTGAAGCAAAGCTTTTTTGATGTGTGTAGGTTCTGATGAGCGAGATTGTGAGTATGAAAATACGTGACATATATCGCCGTATCTTTTGATTTCACTGTCTTAGGAGCTTAAATTAGTTAACCGCCAAGGGATAGTAGGCCTTAATATTTAACAATAATTTCAACTTGATTACTCTACCCACTCCTGAGAAAAATGGATCTTAACAGACGGCCAAACATACAAACGGACAACAAAATTATGTGATGTAATTACAAATTAACTATTTTCGGATTTTTTCGTTTACTTGTATTATGAAACCTTAATTATTGTCAAATTTCATGATTCTATGTCAACGGCATGTACCCTACAGATTTCGATGAGTGAGTTTGCAAGTATAGAAATAGGTGACACATATGACCATATCTTTTGATTGCATTGACTTAAAAGCTTAAATACTTCACACTACCAAGAGTCTGTAGATTTTAGTGTCTGACATAAATTTCAGCTTGATACCTCCACTCTGAGGAAAAGTGGGGACAGACAGATTGACAAACGGACGGACAACAATGAGATCCTGTAAGGCTACCGTTCTTAACGATTGTGGTTTGGAACTTAGAAATTCTTACGTTCTACAATGAGTCAGGAGTGGTTACTCGGTTTGGAAACCCTATCAATAGGAGAAAGGTGGCGTGAATGTTGAGGGACTTATCTGACTGGTGGCCAGAAATTTTAAAAAATTTTAACTGTCAGAACTCGAAGCACTTGTGTGTTGAACCGGGAAGTAGAAACGACGGAGAGGCTTCGTCCCGCCATAGCCCACAGTGGTCCACAACCCCACAACAGGCCACAAACCCCACCACCGCCCCACACTGAACCCAGGGTTATTGTGTGGTTCGGCCCCCAGTGGACTTCCCCTTTCCCCCACCCCTCACCCCCAGGAACGTCTGCTACGAGGCGAGTGTAACCCCAAATGTTAATTCTCCGGGCGGATTCATGCCGGGGACTGGCACGCCTTCCCGCTCGGGAAGCGGCGTGTTAGACCGCGCGGCTAGCCGGGCGGGATACTCGAAGCAATATGCCGTACATTTCTCCACAACGTGCCTGGAAAATTCCAAGATTCAGTATAGAAACCACGTATGTTCTTAGCCCTTCTACCTACCTGTCCCGCTAGGGTCGCGCAAACAAAATTGTAGAAACAGCAGCTCGCACAGAGGCGCACAAATCATTCTTCTCACACTGCATCCGTGCATGGAAGGAAGAAAAAAAAAGTGTGTGAAATCTTATGGGACTTAACTGCTAAGGTCATCGGTCCTAAGCTTACGCACTACTTAACCTAAATTATCCTAAGGACAAACACACACACCCATGCCCGAGGGAGGACTAGAACCTCCGTCGGGACCAGCCGCACAGTCCATGAGCGCCTGACCGCTCGGCTAATCCCGCGCGGCATGCATGGAAGAGGAATCGAAGTTAATGTATTAGTTCAGAAAACGTATTTCCTGCCACACGGTGTACAGCAATCGCAGGCCACAGATGAAGATGTGGACGTATAAGATATGTATAAAATGAAGAAGCAAGAAATACAGATTTTTCTAAAATAATGGACCATTTTGCACATTTAAGAAGGAGGAAATACTCATTTAAATAAAATGAAATTTGTGTCACGAAGCAAATACCGGGTGGTTACATTTAAAGAGCAGCTACTCGCAAAGGTTCTATGTGGGCTGTAATTACCGTATTGCAGTGAAACTTGGTAGAATCGCTAATGCGTTAATGGGGAGCAGATTTACATTTGAAAAAAATTTTGTTCACCAAGTGCAAATCTGGCGTTGTACACTATTTCTATTGCGGTATAACAGTACTGTCATTTGACAGGCCATAGCGTTATTGACCTCCCCCCTATGAACCGTGGACCTAGCCGTTGGTGGGGAGGCTTGCGTGCCTCAACGATACAGATAGCCGTACTGTAGGTGCAACCACAATGGAGGGGTATCTGTTGAGAGGCCAGACAAACGTGTGGTTCCTGAAGAGGGGCAGCAGCCTTTTCAGTAATTGCAGGGGCAACAGTCTGGATGATTGATTGATCTGGCCTTGTAACACTAACAAAAAAAGGCCTTGCTGTTGTGGTACTGCGAATGGCTGAAAGCAAGGGGAAACTACAGCCGTAATTTTTTCCAAGGTCATGCAGCTTTACTGTATGATTAATTGATGATGGCGACCTCTTGGGTGAAATATACCAGAGGTAAAATAGTACCTCATTTGCATCTCCGGGCGGGGACTACTCAAGAGGACGTCGTTATCAGGAGAAAGAAAACTGGCGTTCTACGGATCGGAGAGTGGAATGTCAGATCCCTTAATCGGGCAGGTAGGTTAGAAAATTTCAAAAGGGAAATGAATAGATATAGTGGGAATTAGTGAAGTTCGGTGGCAGTATGAAACGTTCCCTTAGAAAAATTATAAATGACTGTGCTGGTAAACCCCTTACGTTATTTGATTTTCAAACAGCTGAGCAAAGCTGAACGTACTCAGACATTTCGCTCTTTACCTACTCTGATCAACACTAAACTGACACACAATATTTTTCTAGCGCAACGCAATCTGACTTTCAATAATCCCTACAAAAGAATGGCCCTGACTAACATTAACCTATACATTTCACAAATCACTTACCTCACAAAAATCTTCGTTACTCGAACTACTGCAATACAGTGAGCGCCAGTACTGCCAGCTAAATAAAAGATTCAAACTACTGAAGGCACTAACTACTGACAGGCATAGTTAGCAAATGAAAGATTTTGATAGAGAACGAACAACTTATTTACCTTAATAGTGTTCAAAAGTCATAATATATATAGCAGTTCATGACATCCAATATTACAAATTTACTCTTTCTGATGGACACACGTCCAGATCGTCCGCTCTCAAAATTCCACCATCTCTCTCCCCACATCCACCGCTGCTGGCGGCTCACCTCCAACTTTGCAACGCTACGCGCTGTTAGCAGCCAACTGCCCAACACTACAATAGCGACTATTGCAACAATGCCCACCAGCCTCAGACTGCACACAGCACATTCAGTGATTTTATATAGAGCGCTACGTGGCGTTACCAATTAAAAAAAACCTAAACAGCCTACTTACAGCAGGAGGAACAAGACTTATGGTCAGGTGAATACAGGGTTATAAATACAAAATCAAATAGGGGTAATCCAGGAATAGGTTTAATAATGAATAAAAAAATAGGAGTGCGGTTAAGCTACTAAAAACAGCATAGTGAACGCATTATTGTGGCCAAGATAGACACGAAACCCACTCCTACTACAGTAGTACAAGTTTATATGCCAACTAGCTCGGCAGATGATGAAGAAATTAATGAAATGTATGATGAGATAAAAAAAATTATTCAGGTAGTGAAGGGAGACGAAAATTTAATAGTCATGGGTGACTGGAATTCAACAGTAGGAAAAGGAAGAGAAGGAAACGTAGTAGGCGAATATGGATTAGGGCTGAGAAATGAAAGAGGAAGCCGCCTGGTAGAATTTTGCACAGAGCATAACTTAATCATAGCTAACACTTGGTTCAAGAATCATAAAAGAAGGTTGTATACATGGAAGAACTCTGGAGACACTAAAAGGTTTCAGATAGATTATATAATAGTGAGACAGAGATTTAGGAACCCGGTTTTAAATTGTAAGGCATTTCCAGGGGCAGAAGTGGACTCTGACCACAATCTATTGGTTATGAACTGTAGATTAAAACTGAAGAAACTGCAAAAAGTTGGGAATTTAAGGAGATGGGACCTGAATAAACTGAAAGAACCAGAGGTTATAGAGAGTTTCAGGGAGAGCGTAAGGGAACAATTGACAGGAATGGGGGAAAGAAATACAGTAAAAGAAGAATGCGTAGCTTTGAGGGATGAAATAGTGAAGGCAGCATAGGATCATGTAGGTAAAAAGACGAGGGCTAGTAGAAATCCTTGGGTAACAGAAGAGATACTGAATTTAATTTATAAATGGAGAAAATACAAAAATGCAGTAATGAAGCACGCAAAAGGAATACAAACGTCTCAAAAATGAGATCGACAGGAAGTGCAAAATGGCTAAGCAGGAATGGCTAGAGGACAAATGTAAGGAGGTAGAGGCTTATCTCACGAGGGGTAAGATAGACACTGCCTACAGGAAAAGGGACCTTTGGAGAAAAGAGAACCACTTGCATGAATATCAAGAACTCAGATGGAAACCCAGTTCTAAGCAAAGAGGGGAAAGCAGAAAGGTGGAACGAGTATATAGAGGGTCTATACAAGGTCGATTTACTTGAGGACAATATAATGGAAATGGAAGAGGATATAGATGAAGATGAAATGGGAGATATGATACTGCGTGAAGAGTTTGACAGAGCACTGAAAGACCTGAGTCGAAACAAGGCCCCAGGAATAGACAACATTCCATCAGAACTACTGACGGCCTTGGGAGAGCCATTCCTGACAAAACTCTACCATCTGGTGAGCAAGATGTATGAGACAGGCGAAATTCCCTCAGACTTCAAGAAGAATACAATACTTCCAATCCCAAAGAAAGCAGATGTTGACAGATGTGAAAATTATCGAACTATCAGTTTAATAAGTCACAGCTGCAAAATACTAACACGAATATTTTACAGACGAATGGAAAAATTGGTAGAATCCGACCTCAGGGAAGATCAGTTTGGATTCCGCAGAAATGTTGGAACACGTGAGGCAATACTGATGCTACGACTTATCTTGGAAGAAAGATTAAGGAAAGGCAAACCTACATTTCTAGCATTTGTAGACTTAGAGAAAGCTTTTGACAATCTTGACTGTAATACTCTCTTTCAAATTCTGAAGGTGGCAGGGGTAAAATACAGGGAGCGAAAGGCTATTTACAATTTGTATAGAAACCAGATGGCAGTTATAGGAGTCTAGGGACATGAAAGGGAAGCAGCGTTTGGGAAGGGAGTGAGACAGGGTTGTAGCCACTCCCCGATGCTATTCAACCTGTATATTGAGCAAGCAGTAAAGGAAACAAAAGAAAAGTTCGGAGTAGGTTCGCCGATGACATTGTAATTCTGTCAGAGACAGCAAAGGACTTGGAAGAGCAGTTGAACAGAATGGACAGTGTCTTGAAAGGAGGATATTAGATGAACATCAACAAAAGCAAAACGGGTATAATGGGATGTAATCGAATTAAATCGGTTGATGCTGAGGAAATTAGACTAGGAAATGAGACACTTAAAGTAGTAGACGAGTTTTGCTATTTGGGAAGCAAAGTAACTGATGATGGTCGAAGTAGAGAGGATATAAAATGTAGACTGGCAATGGCAAGGAAAGAGTTTCTGAAGAAGAGAAATTTGTTAACATCGAGTATAGAGTTAAGCGTCAGGAAGTCCTTTCTGAAAGGATTTGTATGGAGTGTAGCCATGTATGGAAGTTAAACGTGGACGATAAATAGTTTAGACAAGAATATAATAGAAGCCTTTGAAATGTAGTGCTATAGAAGAATGCTGCAGATTAGATGGGTAGATCATGTAACTAATGAGGAGGTATTGAATACAATTGGAGAGAAGAGAAATTTGTGGTTGCTAGGGCATATTCTGAGGCATCAAGGATAACCAATTTAGTATTGGAGGGCAGCGTGGAGGGTAAAAAATGTAGGGGGAGACCAAGAGATGAATACACTAAGCAGATTCAGAAGTATGTAGGTTGCAGTTGGTACCGGGAGATGAAGAAGCTTGCACAGGATAGAGCAGCATGGAGAGCTGCATCAAACCAGTCTGAAAACCACAACAACAACAACAAGAGACTGGAGCATATAGAACAATGGTCAAGTATGGCAGTTTTTCATCAAACATTCACAAGCTAGCCGGATACAGGTCATAATATGTACACTTGTTAGAACTGGAAAACGTGTTAAAATATTTTAAGGTAACTGAAATGCAGAGATCGGTACGTTTCTTTGAAGTATAACATGCATACTAAAATTGAAAACATATCATACAGTGTAATGCCTTTCTGATACCTATATCATGGCAGATCTGGCTCTACACTGCTTACATTTTTTGCTAAATAAGTTTGTACGAGGTACAGGTATATGGAGTTCTCTCAGTTACTCACGGGAAGCAGATATATTATCATTTTATTGTAAAATTCCCCAGCAAATCAGAAATGAAGTTAAGTTGTTGCTGAAATGCGATTTCTGCACAGTATCTGAACGCCAAAAACACAAGTATCAAAGTACCATTGTTGATCTGCCTGAGAATTATTTCTGAGACACAAGTATTAAGATGCCTATAGTGTAATAACTAAACATAGCACATTTACAAAAATAAACACAGAAACATACACATACGTAAATCAGATAATTATTCTCGAACTCACAAATAAATAACATACTCAAAAAAATTAAATTCACTAAATAGTAAGCAAAAACGTAAGTGTCTTCTGTGTACAACAAATTTGAGAAAAATGTTCTTGGAAGGTAGCTACATGTAAGATTTTGTGGACTAAACAAAACACAGTCAAATAAAAATTCAGTGCACATTGTCCAGGAAGAACAAAATCCTTGAAATTTTTGTGTTTCATTTCTGAGATCTACTGTACCTATGCTAAGTTGTAGTTTAGAAATATGATTTTGATACTTTTTCGCTTGAAAGACGGGATCGTCTGTCTGTTATTGTTTGCCCCTGCTTTGGAAATATGCGCCCATGTAGAACAGAGGTGGCAATAATATAAAGACATCGTTTCATAATTTCAAACAGCATAGGAAACCACACATGATTTTATTTCCACCAGAGCAGCGGATCTTGTGATCTGTGTATCTGTGGCATCTTCACATATTTATCAAGCTCGACTATACTTGCAGCACGTGGATTGTCTACACTTTGGATCAAGCCTCCTCCAGCTTGGTCAAAATTTGTCAAATGTTGCCACTGCTAGAGTTGAATGTGTTCACCACAACTGGTATGGCTGGTGGTGGATTGTCTGTAGAACACCGAGTGGGCTTCTATTGTGTTGCACAGCACTTGTTAATTATGGAATCTTTTGTTTCTTTTAATAGGTGCCCAATTTTTGGAAATCCATGCTCCCTGAAGCTAGAATCTAACGATGTTGCTTCACAAGCAATTGCTTTATCTGCAAACTTTTGAATGAGTGGGGTACAGATTCCATCCTCAAGTTTAGTAGTTACTGTATTAAAGGCTACATTGATGTGATCCAGGGGTGGGAAATTGTTTTGGCTCAGGGGCCACATCATAGACACAGAGGTTGGCAGAGGGCCGCACCTTATAAACCTTTCACTTCTAATGCCATATATATACTGGCGGCATATATATATATATATATATATATATATATATATATATATATATATATATATATATATGCAGTATTCCCAAAATGTTCATGAACATGCAAGTTTTCTTTATTTCTAATCACATATCACACAGAGTTGAAATTTCGGGTGTAGTAGTGAAAGCATTAAAATGCATTCATTAGTTAGCTTTACATTTCATAAAAGGTATCAAAAAAATCATTAGATATAAATGAAAGAGTCAGAAGCAAAGTGGTGTAAGTATAATTCTTATAATTTTGATAAGACTAAAGTCACTTGTACCTCTTTCCTTCTGAGATTCTCAAATAAGATAGTTGTGCTCAATTTCATTTATTTTGCTAATTTAATATCATCTCCAAGTACATTAAATTTTAAAACAAGTTTAATGGGACAAATGCTTCCTATCACAGCCTGCAAATTACTGTCTGTTAAACAGCTCTGGTATTTGCTCTTGTTGATTTTCAAGCAACAAAAACTTTGTTCACAAATATACGTCGATCCAAATATGGAGAACATTTTACCTGCAAATTTCTTGATACATGGAAATTTTTCAGCTGACAAAGATTTATAAAACTAAAGTTACAGCACTAAACATTTCTTTCACTGGGTGATCTGCCTGCATGTCAGTCAGTTCAAGTTGCAGCTCCTGTGGTGCAGTGTCAATACGATAAAACATTAAATTGAGGCTCAATTTTCTTAAAATCCTGAAATCTTGTAGTAAACTCAGCCTCTAAACTCTGCAGATAATCCCTAATCTTAGCTGAAACACTTCCAGGTACTTTCTGTTTCCTTAGTAAATGGAAATGACGAAATTTGCCTTCATTTGCTTGCCTTGCAAACAGACCTAGTTTTGTTTTAAATACCTTGACATGTTCCACATTTCATGAGCAAACAGCCCCTTTCCCTGCAATGTCACATTCAGCCCATTCAGTTCTTCAGAAATATCAGCTGCAAACATCATCTCATATCTCCACTCTTCACATCCTATTTTTGCAACAAAATCATGAGATATCTCCATAGTGTCCAGAAATAAAATAATTTCATCCTGTAATGCCCAGACTCTTTTTAATACTTTGCCCAAACTCTACCACCTCACACTGTTATGGTAAATTACATCTTCATGTTCTGCCCCCACCTCCTCAAGAAGAGATTTGAACTGTCTGTGATGGAGTGCCCTTGCTCTGATTGTGTTCACAACACCAACAACAGGATCGACCACATGCTTTAAGTCTAGTGCAGTCTTGCTGAAGCTTTCCTGATGTAAATATCACTGTATGTGTCTTCGGCTTGTAACTTGTTTTTTAAAAGTTTCACCATACCTATATTTTTCCCACGGAAAGCTCTGGCCACATCTGTTGTAATGCTTACCATTTCGTTCCAAGATAAGCCACTTGTTTCCACACAATTAACAACACATTCTAACAAGTCCTGACCAGTGTTTCTATCTTTCATGGGTACTATACCAAGTAATTCCTCGGTGATGACGAAATGTTCATTAATTCCATGGATAAAGATGTGTACTTGTGCAGGGTCTTCAATATCTGTGCTTTCGTCCATTGCCAGTGAAAACCAAACAAAATCTTTGCTCACAGTCTTTAGCTGGTCTGCAAGTTCGTCACTAATTAAATCAATGCGCCGCGCTATAGTCCTTCTTGACAACGAAATGGTCTCAAATTTGGTTTTAACCTCAGGACACAATACACTTGCACACTCTACCATGCACTGTTTAATAAACTCACCATCCGAAAAAGGTTTGTTTCGTTTAGCAAGGTTATAGGCGACCATGAAACTTGCTTCTGTAGCACTATTTTGAAGCGGTGTTTGCTTCGTAAATAACGCCTGTTACTACTTCAAGCGTTTCACGAACTCCGCTGCTTTTATTTTTCGTTCTTCATCTGAAAGTTTGCAGCCAAATTCGCTGTGTTTTGTTTCGTGATGTTGTGTCTTCGGCTTGTAACTTGTTTTTTAAAAGTTTCACCATACCTATATTTTTCCCACGGAAAGCTCTGGCCACATCTGTTGTAATGCTTACCATTTCGTTCCAAGATAAGCCACTTGTTTCCACACAATTAACAACACATTCTAACAAGTCCTCACCAGTGTTTCTATCTTTCATGGGTACTATACCAAGTAATTCCTCGGTGATGACGAAATGTTCATTAATTCCACGGATAAAGATGTGTACTTGTGCAGTGTCTTCAATATCTGTGCTTTCGTCCATTGCCAGTGAAAACCAAACAAAATCTTTGCTCACAGTCTTTAGCTGGTCTGCAAGTTCGTCACTGATTAAATCAATGCGCCGCGCTATAGTCCTTCTTGACAACGAAATGGTCTCAAATTTGGTTTTAACCTCAGGACACAATACACTTGCACACTCTACCATGCACTGTTTAATAAACTCACCATCCAAAAAAGGTTTGTTTCGTTTAGCAAGGTTATAGGCGACCATGAAACTTGCTTCTGTAGCACTATTTTGAAGCGGTGTTTGCTTCGTAAATAACGCCTGTTACTACTTCAAGCGTTTCACGAACTCCGCTGCTTTTATTTTTCGTTCTTCATCTGAAAGTTTGCAGCCAAATTCGCTGTGTTTTGTTTCGTGATGTTGTTTCAGATTGTACTCCTTGAATACGGCAACTGTATCATGGCATAGTAAGCATGCGGCTTTATTTCCTGCATCAATAACGAAATATTTGGTCGTCCAGTCTTCATTAAACAGATGGCACTTATCACCGACTTTACGCTTCTTCTTAGGAGTCATGATTTTACTGAAGTAATATATATATATATATATTATGTTGTACTGCTGCACAGACAAAACACAAGAATACCACCCGAAAAAGAAGAAAATTGCTCTGAACGTCGTACTATTCACGAGGCGCGGGAGAAATACAGCGCTCCAACCAGCCACCGCGTGGAGCATAAATTTACGCCAATAGCAGGACGCACAGTGCTTTTTTCCGTGCCCGTGGTGGCTGATGGTAGTGCTCCCATAATCCACCGCGCCCACATGCAGCTAGGTTGGTTGCGAGACTGTAGAGACATCTGTCGGTAGTACGTACTAACAAGTAGCGCAAACGCTCGAGGATTTTTTTAGTCGCGCGGGGAAGGGAAATTTTGTTTTTCCTATTATTTTTGTAAATGTCTTGGCGGGCCACACAAAACCCCTCCGCGGGCCACATGTGGCCCGCGGGCCGCTATTTGCCCACCCCTGTTGTAATCTGACCTTTTCAGTCTCAGACAATGACTTTGTAAACCTTTGCTTAATAAGACAACTTTTGACGAGGTTACATTTCTTCCGCTGCTAATTTCTGTTCTAACTTGCTCAAAAGGAGATAGTGGTTCACAAGATTTTTCAATAACTGACCCGTCTTCATTGGACAGTTGTCACAGTTTTGTTTGTGAATCCACACTGAAGATGGCGAGGGTACTTTGCAAATGCTCTTTGATTTTCAAAAGCCGTCAAACATTTCATATGTGGAATTACATCTCGTAGGGCAATCTTGTTTCGGCATTAAGACAGGGAAACCCATTTGCTTCTGAATATTGTGTAATTTCTCAAGTACTTGAGGACTTCTTTTGAAAAATTCCGCTATTACTTCACTTTTGCCCTTGTGTATGTAATTGGTTCAAAGCTTGCTTGCACAATTAAATTCAGTGTGTGTGTGTAAAACAAGGTACATACCACCATTTACGCGTCATCACTGCCTTCACCATGTTAGGTGCATTATCTGTAGGGCAAGCTACATTTTTACTGGTAATACCCCAAGTTGAAATCACATTTTGTAAGTCACTGGAAATGTTGTCAGCTGTATATCATGGAATTTAAAACTGGATGACAAATATGACTTCAGATTGCAGTTTTCATCAATGAAGTGAGCAGTCACTGCAATATAATTCTCATTTTTCACAGATGTCCATCCATCAGCCATAATGCAGATGTAGGATGCAGCTTACACTGCTGATCTTACGCGCACTCATGTCTTGTCGAACACTGGAGGGAGTAAACTGTTGGAGAGTGTTTTTCTACTGGGAGGTACGTAGTTTCCGTTTAATAAGTAAGTCATTTTTCTAAGCTCTACACTCTCAACTACATTAACTGGAAGATATTATTTAACAACAAGTCTTAAAGACTGTTCGTCTATTTTGTCCCGTTTGGATGGAGGCACTGGTCTTGATGCAAATCCAGTAATCTTTGTTTGTCTACCACACTACCCAGAACTGAACCGGTGGAAATGCTGAGCATTTCTTTCACAGATTGTCCATCTTGACGCACAGGCACTGAAATGGCAGATTCCTGAACAGTTGCTGTGGAAAATAAACTGGCTTCGTCACTGCCTAGATTCATAAACGCAGGTTTCGAACGAGTTTCACTTAAACTAACTGTTGGATGATTATGTCGCAAATGTCTGTTTAAGCAAGAAGTTGAACTCCTTTTGAACGACAAAATCGCCGAGCGCCAATTACTCAGGATTCATCTTCATAAAATAACCCCACACCGGGATTCGACGCCATAGCTGAAGACAAAAGTACCAATAGGAACGGAACTGAAGGCGGGAGCAAACTGCAGAAACAACGGATACGCTACTGGGATTCCTACATTCCGTTAGTATGGATAATATCCTCGTCCTCCTAATTTCTATGCACACAAGAGGGATCATTGTGGAGAATAGACACATTGACTATAAACTCACAAATAACGCCACGTAATTCGAATAAATAACAAAATATAAGTGAAAAGATTTAGGTCTCACAAGGTGTTTCGAACCATTACTACAAACCCACCGTGCTTCCCAGGCCTTCCCGCTCACCATTACACCATCAATGATCGGTGTATCAGATACCTTGCAAGTATACATGCATCCAATTTATGTACATGTCTAAGAACTGCCACTCTAAGCCTTTTTTTATTCAAAATGTTGTAGGTTTACTTGCGTATTTTAATGTGATTACTGTACATGAACAGAGAATCGTATGTTATAAGAGATGTGTAATTCAACTGAATGCTTTTCACCACTTTTATTATTTTGAATGCGAATAGTGTGCGTTATTTTATTGCTTGTTAGTGGTTCTAAAGCAGATATTACGCCATTTCGGAATAGGGCAGTCAATTAGAAACGAAGCTTTATTTTTGGAAATCTTAAGCTTCATGCTTTTGTGTGTCAAAAATATTTCGACACACTTGAAAGTGTTTTATGAAGTAGTATGTTAAACGTATTCCAGTATCTGTGCCGTGCCGGAATCTCGTCCGAGACAGAGCGGAACGAAACATCACTATTTCGATACAATTAGTCCGTTCCAAGCACAGGTAGACTGAAACAAGGTTATTTTGAAACAACGATATAGTTTCTGTGTCTGGCTCGAGATCGAATCTGGTCCCGTTATCCGAGACAGAGCGAAATGAAACACAACTGTTTCGAAACAGTGAAACATAGCCGTTTCGAAACAATGAAGCAGTTCCATGTATCGATACACTGTATCGAAACATAGAAACAGTGGCCAAGGGTAGTGAAGTAGGTCGCCAGAGAAAGGAACTGAAGTGTGGTAAGTGTTCATACATGACCACTTTTGGGAACAGCTGTTGCAGTAACTCTAAGTGAAGAAAATGGTAACAAAACCTATGAACGCAACATGAGATTTGTTTACGCCTTGCGTACAAATGGTAAGGGTCCCACTGCAGATGCAGTTTCCTGTGACATGATTTATAGGGTCAAAAGTAGAAGATGTCTGTACAGAATCTATGAAGAAAGCTGTAGAAGACGCAGTAATAGAAAACAGTGGTAAGGGAACTTGACTTCAGCATTCGATGATACCTGGCATAAAGAGGGACACACAGCTCTTCATGGTGTAGTATCTGCCACCAGTATGTATACAGCGAAAGTTTTAGATGTAGCAATAATATCTGAATATTGTAGGGTCCACAAAAAAATAAAGGTAGACATGAAAATAACTGCACAGCTGACTATAGTGGCTGTAGTAGAGGAATGGAAGTGGCTGGTGCTGCTAGTATATTTCAACGTTCTGTTGCTTGTGATAAAGTGTGATGTGTGAATTACCTTGGTGATGGTGATTCTAAAAGTTTCAAACATATTCAAGAACTGAAGCCCTATGGTGATGATGATATTGTAGCGCAGACATCGAGTGTGAAAAGAAAGGGATCAAGACTTTGGCGACTGAAAGCTTCGTACAAAAAACAAAACCTCATTGGTGGTAAAGGGTTAGTTGGGAAGGGAAAGTTAAATGACAGTGTAATTGACAAAATACGGAACTATTATGGAACTGCTATTAGGTAAAACATACACATTGTCGATCTAACAAAGAAGGCTGTTTGGGCTCTTTTTTTTTCATTCTTTTTCAACTGAGGAAAGTCGCCGTCGTTACTTGTATCCCAAAGGAGGAAACAGTTGGTGCAAGTACAACAAGGGATTGCTAACTGGTGAAATGTACACTCATAAACATAATCTGACTGATGCCCTAATGGAGGTGATAAAACCTAGAGACTTAGCAGCACCTGAACTGTTGAAAAAGTGTGTTCATGGAAAAACTCAAAACCCCATTGAAAGTGTAAATAGTGCTATACAGTCAAGAATCCCCAAGAGCCGGCCGTTGTGGTCGAGCAGTTCTAGGCGCTTCAGTCCGGAACGGCGTTGCTGCTACGGTCGCAGGTTCGAATCCTGCCTCGGGCCTGGATGTGTGTGCTGCCCTTAGGTTAGTTAGGTTTAAGTAGTTCTAAGTCTAGGGAACTAATGATCTCAGATGTTAAGTCCCATAGTGATCAGAGCCATTTGAACCATTTGAATCCCCGAGACTCTGTTTGTTGGAATGGGAACTCTTCATTTTGGTGAGTATGATGCTGTTGCTACTTTCAACGATGACAACGTTCTAAGATACAAAGTAGTTCGAAATATGGGAATGAAGATAGATGTCAATGTGGTACGAACGATGCTTGCTTTAGACAAGGGACGTCTTCGTGCTGCTAACTCGGCTATAAATAGCCTAGAAATACAAGCCAGAGTAAAAATGAGGAGGACAAAAAGGAAGCCTGGAGGATGAGTTTGCAGAAAATGAAGATAATCAATCCTATGGACCCGGGATGCACTAAAAAGGCAATCCAAAATTTGTCGCTTGATTCCCATGAGTTTTATTTTTTCATACAAATTACATATTGCTTCAGATTTTCAGGAAACTGTCGCACAGTTCCTTCTGCGTAACTTAACACAGCCTTTTTACAAAAACCTGTATGTTGTTGAATATATAAACAAAAAATGGCACAAAAAGTAGGGAACTTTCATTACAATAGAAAAAATTAAACTCTAGCAACTGAATTGAAATTTTTAAAAATTCCTGTGTTAACTAGTAATCAATCCTCCAATAAATAACCTGTATAAATTTCAACTTCCTATCTCAAATACTTTCTGAGAAAACATGTGATTTATAAGCGTAATTTTAACATTGGAAAGATAGTGCTTTCCGGAGCCTCTTAACCACGACGCAGTTGCTTAATTTTGCTGCTTCATATTGCATTTCTTGTCCTCAGACCGCTCACTGTTTCTATTATCTTTTTTTCACAGTTCATTACACCTTCTTCGTATTTCCATGCTTGATCTGTGTTAAGTTTTTGACGGGCTGCCCACTGTGCACTCTTATCACTAAATCTGAGGCGGTGAGATGGGGATTTCACTTCTAAGAGAGAGAGAGAGAGATAAACAAAAATGCGAATGAAAGAACAGACTGGAGAGTAAGACATAATGAAGACAGTAACGAAAGTTAAAAGTTGTCAATTAGCCTTGGAACTTTCATTCCTGAAATAATTTCACGTGTTATTAACTTCCTGGTTCACTGCAAAGACACGCGACTGGAACTAGCTATCTACAGGGTTATTACAAGTGATTGAAGCGATTTCACAGCTCTATAATAACTTTATTATTTGAGATATTTTCACAATGCTTTGCACACACATACAAAAACTCAAAAAGTTTTTTTTAGGCATTCACAAACGTTCGATATGTGCCCCTTTAGTGATTCGGCAGACATCAAGCCGATAATCAAGTTCCTCCCACACTCGGCGCAGCATGTCCCCATCAATGAGTTCGAAAGCGTCGTTGATGCGAGCTCGCAGTTCTGGCACGTTTCTTGGTAGAGGAGGTTTAAACACTGAATCTTTCACATAACACCACAGAAAGAAATCGCATGGGGTTAAGTCGGGAGAGCGTGGAGGCCATGACATGAATTGTTGATCATGATCTCCACCACGACCGATCCATCGGTTTTCCAATCTCCTGTTTAAGAAATGCTTCTGCTTTAGCCATTTCCGTAAGATTTTCCAAACTGTCGGCTGTGGTACGTTTAGCTCCCTGCTTGCTTTATTCGTCGACTTCCGCGGGCTACGCATGAAACTTGCCCGCACGCGTTCAACCGTTTCTTCGCTCACTGCAGGCCGACCCGTTGATTTCCCCTTACAGAGGCATCCAGCAGCTTTAAACCATCGCCGAATGGAGTTAGCAGTTGGTGGATATTTGTTGAACTTCGTCCTGAAGTGTCATTGCACTGTTATGACTGACTGATGTGAGTGCATTTCAAGCACGACATACGCTTTCTCGGCTCCTGTCACCATTTTGTCTCACTGCGCTCTCGAGCGCTCTGGCGGCAGAAACCTGAAGTGCGGCTTCACCCGAAGAAAACTTTACGAGTTTTTCTACGTATCTGTAGTGTGTCGTGACCATATGTCAATGAATGGAGCTACAGTGAATTTATGAAATCGCTTCAATCATTTGTAATAGCCCTGTATTTATTGCAATAAGCTTAAGTGACTTCGGGACATTCTGTAAGCTTAGTCGGAAGGACTCCTGAGTTCTGGTCAGGTTTATTCATACCTCGTGGTGGATGATGGGCAGCGTGCAGGGAACACAGCATGGTTAGTCGTGTGGAGGTATCTGGTCTCGTGAGTATGCTGGCACTACTCGCTGTACGGTTGCGGCGGTGTGGTAAGATGCTGTCTGGTTGTAAAGTGCATGAGTATATTTGTGATACGAGTCTGTTAATCATTCACAGATATTGTGTGGTTTACGTACAATTAATTTCTTGATTTGTATTGCGGGATTAGAAATGGAGAACTCCATCGAATCTTTCAAAATTGCTCCGAACACTATGGGACTTAACATCTGAGGTCATCAGTCCCCTAGAACTTAGAACTACTTAAATCTAACTATCCTAAGGACATCACACACATCCATGCCCGAGGCAGGATTCGAATCTGCGACCGTAGCGGTCGCTAAACTGCCGTCTCGGCAAATGAGAGCGTATTTGTCAGTGAACCTTTCCTAGCAAATTCGGCTGCACAACTGGGGCGAGTGCTAGTAAGTCTCTGTAGACCCGCCGTGTGGCGGCGCTCGGTCTGCAGTCACTGACAGTGGCGACACGCGGGTCCGACGTATACTAACGGACCGCGGTCGATTTAAAGGCTACCACCTAGCAAGTGTGGTGTCTGGCGGTGACACCACACATCAGACACATCATTGCCCGAGGCAGGATTCGTACCTGCGACCGTAGCGATCGCGCGGTTCCGGACTGAAGGGTCTAGAACCGCTCGGCCACAGCGGCCGTCTCATAGAATCTTTCGTCGGTTTGTTTTTTTATCCATCCGGTTGGTAGAGCATTTACATTCGTCACGCTTCCTGCCAATTAGCGATATTCAATGTTCGCCGCCATGTACAGAATTTCCTTTGTTTCAAATTCTCATGTCCCGAACATTTTGTACCACATTTGCTTAGCACTAATGTTCTGTGTGGCACCTCGGTTTAATTACATTTTGGAAATGTTCTGCTCAAATATTTTCTATATCAATTTAACTTCCTTGCCACCACTTTCCCATAAAGATGAATTTATGTCGAGTGGCACTTTGCAATCACCGCAATACCGCTACTTTGCCTTCAGCTAAGATCCTGTCCTCTAAAATCATTTTTTCGATTTATCTCAAATCTTACACCAATCACGGTGAACGTTATGCACCATTATTCAATACATGCTTTTACAGAACAATAAAGTAAGTGACGGAGTTTGCCAAAGCTGGCAGTGTCGCAATTCTTCATCGCATCAACTGTAACTGTTTTACTATATGCATTTGTGAGCTATGTTAACATCATGCCCATTGCACTCGATGGCGCTATTAGCGTCCTGTTTACACGTTTTTCAAGTAAATGGTTCAAATGGCTCTGAGCACTATGGGACTCAACTGCTGTGGTCATAAGTCCCCTAGAACTTAGAACTACTTAAACCTAACTAACCTAAGGACATCACACACATCCATGCCCGAGGCAGGATTCGAACCTGCGACCGTAGCGGTCACGCGGTTCCAGACTAAAGCGCCTAGAACTGCACGGCCACACCGGCCGGCTTCAAGTAAATACAGGTGTTTGCTGCGACTAATTAGGTTCAGGTAAATCGATTAACTACGTACTTTGCCCATTATATTATGATGCGTGAAGTAAGTCCCTCCAGCTTTAGGTCACATTCTATTAATGTCGTAGTCAGACTGCGTTACTTTATGAATTCGCGAGAAGAAATTTAGGGCATAATTCGAGCTTACGTTTGTAGGTAATCCGATTTCAAAACTAGTCAGGGAGCTTAAAAGTTTATTGGCACATTCCAAGAGACACGAAAAGACTGAGATGACGAACTCGTGGAAGTTTTAAAGATGAGATGAGAAAACATGATTGGCAATATGGATGCGTATAACTGAAAACTGTATTTAGTGGAAAAGTCTTCAGCAGAGCAGAGGAGAGCATCAAATGAAAGTGTAAGCCTAATAAAACAAATGAAACATATTTACTATGAAATGAACAGAAAACAATAGCCAAAATAACCGCCTATTCGGAAGCTCCCATCTTTGTGCATCAAATCTGCTGCTGACAAGGGGAACTCCCCGTCTCAACCCCCCCCTTTTCCTCCTCAGATTTACTGTAAGATATGACCTAGTGGACAACCATTCAAGAAGTGAACATAGATCATGCATGAAAACAAGAAGAAGGTGTACTGAACAGTGAAAAAAAAAGCAAAATAGACATAGTGAACGGTCGCAAGCGAAGACGTGTAATATAGAGCAACTTATAACACCAATGGCGTGGTAGTTAAGTGGTCAGAGTGCTGGACTGCCATGCAGGCGCGCCGTGTTGAAACCTCCCTGGCGCTATTTCTTTTTTCGGTGTTCGCTGTACTCAAACTTGTGTCTGTTTCGTTGTGTAACGTCCGTTTGCGACACCGTGGTGTAAGGGAGGGGCCTATAATGACAGTTGATTCTGCACAACTACTCTATTAGCAGCCGAAACGAAGTGGCTTTCGAATGGGAACCGCAGGCGTTTGATGACAAGGCGATAAGTCAACCGTACCCTCCACCGGGAAACACGTCGGGTGTATCATACACGGCATTACTGACAATACGTGTCTCGTATGATAGGAATCTCTTACTGATGCACCTAATTTGTACGCCTGGTAAGTGACTGAAATATGCCTCCTTGTCCGATTTAGGTGTTCATATCAATGTGAATGTGATTACTATCGAGGAAATGATGAAAACATTGTAGTTTGTCACATAAGCTGCAACAAATGAAAGTAACAGTCTCACAATCACACAATTTCTCTGTGCTCCGTCAAAACATATGTTCTTAACGTTTTTGAAGTTGCGTTCCGTTTTGTAAGTTTTGACTCTTGACTTGTTGTAACATAGTTCACACCCGCCTACAGAGTGCGTTCGATAAGTAATGCGACCAATTTTTTTCTGACGCAGCGGCACAGCTTGCTGTGACCGGCTGGGCTAAGTGGAGTGGGGAGGGGGTGAGGGTGTTAGCTACAAAACGCTCTTCGTCTCATTCGACTGCGAGCTGCCGGAGAGTCAGGACGTGCGTTTCCTTCAACCCCATTTTGAGTTTATATAACACGGCACAATGGATCATTCTGTAGAGCAAGAGTATGCTATGAGATTTTGCGTTAAACTTGGGAAGTCCGCCATCGAAACGTTTCCATTACTTCAGCATGCCTTTGGGACTGATTGTTTACCCAGATCGCAAGTTTTCCGATGGCACAAGTCGTTCATGGAGGGCCGAGAGGAGATCACCGACGAATCTCGCAGTGGACGGCCATCAACCGCACTAGTCGGCGAAAATGTGACGCATGTGCGCGATTGTTTGAACTCTGACAGACGGCTGAGCCTTCAATTGATAACACAAACTCTAAACATGTCAAAAACAACCGTTTTCCGTATTGTGACCGAAGATTTGAACATGAGAAACGTGTGTGCCAAACTCGTCCCAAAAGTGTTGACCGACGAACACAAGCACATGCGTGTGCTTCGGTGCTGAGAAATGTTGGAAATGTGTGAAAATGATCCTCATTTTTTAAACTCAGTTATCACTGGTGATGAGTCGTCGATATTTGGTACGACCCTGAGACGAAAAGGCAGAGTTCAGAGTGGCACACCCTATCGTCACCCTGTCCCAAGAAGGCATGCATGAGCAAGTCCAGGATCAAAACCATGCTCATTGTCTTCTTTGACGTCAAGGCACTGTCCACCACGAATTCGTACCTACAGTGAACTCAGCTTTCTACTTGAAAGTGCTCAAAAGACTGAAAAGGAGGGCCTCACACTGCAGAAGCGACATCAAGGACACGTGGAAAGTTCACCCCGACAACGTGCTGGGTCACAGCGCCTTCATTGTCAACGACTTCCTACCCAATACCAAAGACCCCTTTGGTTCTCCAGCCTCCCTACATTCCTGACCTGGCTCCTGCTGACTTTTTTTTTTTTTGTTTCCTCAGTTAAAAGGAATTATGAAAGGAAAACATTGGGACACGATTGAAAGCATTCAGACGCATGTTACATCAGCTCTAAAGGACATTCTGGAAAAGGTATTATAGGATACCTTCCAGGCATGGAAACACCACCTCCAGAAGTGTATTGGCGCAAGAGGGTGCTATTTTGAAAATTGTTGATTATTTGTATGAATATATTCAATAAATGGTTTTTTATGAATTTGGTCCCATTACTTATGTAACACACCTTGTATTTATCGTTCTTAATATTGTGGGGAAAAAAGGGCCACCAGAGAGAGTTCAACACAGCTCACATGCGTGGCAGTCGAACACCGTGACCACTTAACCTCGATGCCAGTGCTGTTATAGGTTGCTGTATACTGTACTTCTAGTCCTTCGACCATTCACTGTGTCTAATTTGCTTTTTTTCACGGCACAGTACACCTTCTTCCTCTTTTCATGCTTGATCTGTGTTCAGTTTCTGACGGGCTATCCACCGAGCCACCTTACCACTAAATCATCTGAGGGGGGTGCCATGGGGAGTTTCCCTTGTAAGTAACAATCGATGCCGCGTTGCTCCACCACATGTACTGCAGCTTGCTTGGATTCTCCTCTGCCTGCTGGCCCGCTGGTTGTCAACAAGCTGCTGCATGAACTTCCCCTCACACTTCGGCGCGGGCACTCCCAAAGCCGTCTTGTGTGTGAAGAGGGGCCCTGCGACAGTGCAATGGAATTTATAAATGGTCCTGCTTGCGCTCATTCGGATTCAAGTCGGCAGATACCACGGCTCATTCCAATCAGATGATTCCTATCTCATGTAGGAAGCTATTCAAGTAGTGGGCGCGATGAACTAGTACATTATCCTCTTCAAAGACGATCCCTTGACTGAAATACTGGTTCAAGCGGTAGATAATATTTTGGACGACCCCGTCACGATACTGCACAGTCCTAAATTACCCTCGTCAGCTATGAGAAGTATCAACCTCTGTATAGGATACCGCCTCAAAACATTGGGTAGGACGACGATTCAAATACCTATCCAGCCATCCACATTTATGTTTTCTGTGATTTCCCTAAATCGCTCCAGTCAAATGCTGGAATGGTTCCTCTAAAAAGGGCTTCGCCAGCTTCATTCCCATCTTTTCTTAATCCGAGCTTGTGCTCCGTCTCTAATGACCGCGCTATCGCTAATCTTCCTTCTTTCCTTTTCTCACCTCACTAATTAACTCGGGAACTACACACCTGATGTGAGCATCAGCACCTGGTCGACTCCACACTCTTCTGCGACGTTTACTAGGATCAGACGAATTCTGCAGTCGTCGGTGCAGAGAACAGTGCGCCGCCGGCCGGAGTGGCCGTGTGGTTCTAGGCGCTACAGTCTGGAGCCGAGCAAACGCTACGGTCGCAGGTTCGAATCCTGCCTCGGGCATGGATGTGTGTGATGTCCTTAGGTTAGTTAGGTTTCATTAGTTCTAAGTTCTAAGCGACTTCTGACCTCAGAAGTTGAGTCGCATAGTGCTCAGAGCCATTTGAACCAACAGTGCGCCATTGATCCAGGTTCCATTTTTGTTCTTCCGTTGCCCACCTTCTTCACGCACCACGGTACTAGGCACTTTGTTCTGTTCTTCATTATGGATATCTAGAAACCAAGTTGATTATGTGGAATCAAGCCCTCCCAGCTACCTCCAAAAGTCCAGCACGCCTTTCTGTCGTAGAATCCAAAGTGTTCGTGTAAGCAGTAATTTGCGGTTAGGAATCATCAACTGGTTCAAATGGCTCTGAGCGCTATGGGACTTAACATCTGAGTCATTAATCCACTGCCGGCTGGTGTGGCCGAGTGGTTCAAGGCGCTTCAGTCTGGAACCGCGCAACCGCTACGGTCGCAGGTTCGAATCCTGCCTCGGGCATGGGTGTGTGTGATGTCCTTAAGTTAGTTAGGTTTCAGTAGTTCTAAGTTCTAGGGGACTGATGACCTCAGCTGTTAAGTCCCATAATGCTCAGAGCCATTTGAACCAGTCCCCTAGAACTTAGAACTACTTAAACCTAACTAACCAAAGGACATCAAACACACACCCATGCCTGAGGCAGGATTCGAACCTGCGAACGTAGCAGTCGCGCGGTTCCGGACTGAAGTTCCTAGATCCGCTCGGCCACAGTGGCCGGCCATCAGCTGGTGTCACTGGTCGTATGCGATCTCTACAAAAGACAGACGTTCTGTATCTCATGATGAGAGTTGAATGACATGGCTGCAGCATATGTCAAATCGGTGGGAAACTTTCCATGCTGACAGCGGGTGACGTGAAACGCGCTTGCAGACTAAGTTCTATATGTGCTTTAGAGGCATGATCAGCAATGACCAACGGCATGAGGATGAAGAAGGCGATGGAAACTGTGGTGTCACCGCCAGACACCACACTTGCTAGGTGGTAGCTTAAATCGGCCGCGGTCCATTTAGTACATGTCGGACCCGCGTGTCGCCACTGTGTGATCGCAGACCTAGCGCCACCACAAGGCAGGTCTCGAGATACGATAGAGCACTCACCCCAGTTGTACGGACGACATTGCTAGCGACAATACGGACGAAGCCTTCCTCTCATTTGCCGAGAGTCAGTTAGAATAGCCTTCTGCTAAGTCCATGGCTACGACCTAGCAAGGCGCCAATTGTAACAGTGCATGTATCTTTCGAGTCTCATTTGTATAGTCTGGAGAGATGTATCACAAGGAGTAATTAAAGTTAAGTATATTCCAGCTACGTACTTTTCTTGCTACCATTCAATAGTTATCCTGTTCCAGACTTCACGCCCGTCTGCGTTAGATAGCGTGCCTATCGGCCCCCTCAAAATAACACTGTGTCGGCACTTCTGTCGACACATCATCTGGCGACGAGTAAAGAGTTCTTTCTGATTGCTTACATTTATTTGTGTCATGGCTTCACCACAATCTCCAGATGTACTGTCCGAATTTTATCGCTTGCAGAATCAGCAGACGCAGGCGTTATTGGATGCCCTTGGCCAGCTCATCCAGGGTCAACGTGCCATTCAAACCGATGCGGCAGCCGCCGCTTCACCGCTACCGCCGCCACAACATTCAGCTGCACCGCAGTTTCGCCAGTTTAATCAAAACCACGAGACTTGGACAGAATGGTCCCGACAGTTCGGCTACCATCTGGCCGCCTACAGAATTCAAGGTAATGAGCGGCAGCCGTTTTTGCTTTCTTGTGTTGGTGTGTCCACCTACCGTGTGATAGTGAAATTGTTTCCCCGCCGCGACGTAGCAACTCTGTCCTACGAAGAAATTTTGTCTGCTTTGGATGCCTATTTTAAAGAAACAGTTAATGTGGTTGCAAAACAGTATACGTTCTTTCGTACAAAACGTACGGCCGGTGAAACTAATAGGGAGTGGGTAGCAACATTGCAAGGACTTACTAGGGACTGTGCCTTTGACTGTGACTGTGGTCTTTCTTATTCAGATACAATGGTACGTGATGCAATTGCACAGAACGTTTCTGATGTTCGCATACGGGAGCAAATTTTGAAATTAGTAAATCCCTCCCTTCAACAAGTGATAGACATATTGGATAGACAAGACACACTTGACTGTGCTCAGGAATCTTTTGAAACTTCGCCAGCCGTGTGTAACATTAACCGGCCCGCTGGACGCGCTGCGCGGCCCGGTAACCGGGCCTCGCGCACTTCGACACAGCTGCCGCCGCGCTCTCAGCCAGGTGTGCCGCGCCAGCACACAAATGCAGTGAAATCATGCCCGCGGTGTGCTACTAGACATTCGCGTGAACATTGCCCGTCACGGCATGCTATTTGCTTTTTCTGCGATAGGAAAGGACATGTACAAAGTGTTTGCCAGAAAAAGCTCCGATCAGACAATCACCATCATTCCAGGCCCTTTGCTTCGCGCCAGAATCGAACCAAGGACACTCAGGATCGTGGACCTTCGCCCATGGACATTCATGTAGTTAATTCCGATTCGTCCAGTGACACTTTCTCTAACAGTGACTGTGTTCGTCCCACAAAAACTGTGCGTCGATGTCGCCGGAAATCGCGTCAATTAGCAAGTGATTCTGTACAAGTGTCTGCTCACATTGCACAAAACAGTCGCTCTTGTCGTCAGCAGGACAATAAACTTTTTGTCGATTTGGACTTTAATGGCAAGGTCATACCGTTCCAGCTCGATACCGGAGCTGCAGTTTCATTGCTCAATCACGACACGTACAAACAACTGGGCGCACCTCCGTTGCGTGCCGCAAATGTTAAGTTACATAGTTATTCAGGACAGAATATACCTGTGTTAGGACAGTGCAGCCTTCTTGCCACATACAAGGGACATACAAAACTTGTGTCATTTTACGTTCTTCGTTCTTCTTCTGCAGTGAACTTGTTTGGTTTAGATTTATTTCAGTTGTTTAACATGTCTATTGTACATCAGGTCGTATCAGTGAATCAAACTGTGCCTTCAGACAGTGTTTCTCGTCTGTGTGACGAATTTGCAGACATTTTTGCACCGGGCTTAGGTTGCGCTAAAAACTATGAAGCACATTTGGAACTGAAGGTCAACGCGCAACCGAAATTTTTCAGAGCGCGCAATGTTCCCCACGCATTGCGTGATGAGATCGCAAGAACATTAAACGATTTAGCATCACAAGGTGTGAGTGAATGTGCGCCATGCCTCTTCCCTTTTAGCTCCGCTTCATCGCTTGCGCCGTACAGGTGTTCCGTTTCTCTGGACGACGGAATGCGTACGCGCCTTTCGCCGGTTGAAATCGGCGTTGCTTTCTAATACTTGCCTCACGCCTTTCGATCCCCAGAAACCCCTTTTGTTGATGGTAGATGCATCGGATTTCGGGATCGGTGCTGTGCTTGCGCACACAGTTGGCTCGCATGATCGCCCTATTGCCTTTGCGTCCAAATTGCTCTCGTCTGCGCAAAGAAATTATTCCCAGATAGAGAAAGAAGCTTTGGCTCTCGTGTTTGGTGTTACTAAGTTCCATGATTTCTTGTATGGTCGTCACTTTACCATCATCACAGACCACAAACCTTTGACATCGCTTTTTCATCCGACCAAGCCTGTACCTCCGCGTACAGCGCAGAAATTCATTCGCTGGTCTATTTTCCTCTTGCAGTACCGCTACGATATCTTGTATCGGTCCACTGCTAAGCACGGCAACGCTGAGGCGTTGTCCCGTTTGCCTGTTGCTGAGGATCAAGCATTCGATTCTTCCGAACTTGCTTGCATGTTCATTGATTCGGAAACCGATGACGTGGTCGAATCGTTTCCGATTGATTTTCGTCGTGTAGCTACAGCCACAGCTGCTGACCCTGTCCTTGCTACTGTTTTGCGTTTTGTTGCTACGCAATGGCCTTTGTCAAAGTCTCGGATCGAGGATCCGTTGGTTCGCCGATTTTTTGCTCACAAGGAGAGACTTTTTGTTCGACGTGGTGTTTTGTTGTTGCGTTCTGATAATGATCAGTCCCGAGTCGTGGTCCCACGTTCGTTACAGTCCTCTGTTTTACGGCTTCTTCACCAAGGACATTGGGGTATAGTGCGAATGAAACAACTTGCCCGTCAGCACTGTACTTGGTTCGGAATCGATGCTGCGATTACGGATATGTGTTCTTCGTGCATGGCGTGTGCCGAACAACAATCCGCACCGCCGCGAAAAGTCTTTGAATGGCCAAAAGTCACTTCCCCTTGGCAACGCTTGCACATTGATTTTGCTGGTCCATTCTGGAATGCTCGATGGTTGGTTCTGGTCGACGCCTTCAGTAATTTTCCTTTTGTTGTCCGGATGTCTTCCACGACGTCCTCTGCCACCATCCAAGCGTTGTCTGCTATCTTTTGCATTGAAGGTCTTCCGCAGACTATTGTTTCCGACAATGGCCCATAATTCATGTCCGCAGAATTTCAGTCATTCTGCCAGGCCAATGGTATTCAACATCTGATATCCGCGCCGTTTTCGCCTCAGTCAAACGGTGCCGCTGAACGATTGGTTCGGACTTTCAAGTCACAGATGTTGAAGTTGCGAGAGTCGCATTCTCGGGAGGACGCGTTGTTGCTCTTTTTGTCCTCGTATCGCTCTCAGCCACGAGATGGTCGCTCGCCGGCTGAGTTGCTCCACGGTCGTCCTCATCGAACCTTGATGTCTTTGCTGCATCCGCCGCATCAGGTTCCTGTGCAGCGGCAGACTCCTGCTTTTGCTCCAGGCGACGTTGTATTTTATCGCAACTATCGAGGTTCACAGCGTTGGCTCGCAGGGCGCATTCTTCGCTGCCTCGGCCGCGCGATGTATTTGGTTTTGGGGGCCTCTGGTAAGGTGCGTCGGCATCTCAATCAGCTGCGCCTCTGTCGTCGCACGGGTTCTGCCGCTCCCCGTCTGCTTTCAGCGACGGTGCCGTCCGGTCAGCGCCCTGGGGACCCATCTACTGGCTCGCCTCATCCCCAGGTGTTACCGACGATGCCTTCCATTTTGCCCCATGGCGACGCGCCGCCGCAGCCGCCGCCGCCGCCGCAGCCGCCGGTACTCCAGCCGACGCCGCCCGCATTCAACGCTTCGCTGCAGCCGCCAAGCGCCTTCCAGGGTCACGCGCCGCCGATCGCGTCCCGTGACCAGCTGTCCTCCGCCATGGAACTCTTGCCCGCTCCGGACCACATGACGTCATCGCGCGTCGGCTACCCCGACGCAATGGAGGTCGACCCTTCGGCCCCTCCTGTCTCTTTACTGGCGCATACGCCGCATGTTGACGTGCACCCTGGACTAGGTTTTCAGGCGTTTCCTAGCTCCCCTCGGACCGAATGGCCGGGTGCGGGTGTCACAGCCTCGCCTGTTGTTAGGCTCCCCACCTCATCGCATACGTCAACATGGGGTCCTCCCCACGGCGGGCGGAAGCCTTATCACACGACCGTTCGCCGATTTGCGGGGGAGGAATGTGGTGTCACCGCCAGACACCACACTTGCTATGTGGTAGCTTAAATCAGCCGCGGTCCATTTAGTACATGTCGGACCCGCGTGTCGCCACTGTGTGATCGCAGACCTAGCGCCACCACAAGGCAGGTCTCGAGATACGATAGAGCACTCGCCCCAGTTGTACGGACGACATTGCTAGCGACAATACGGACGAAGCCTTCCTCTCATTTGCCGAGAATCAGTTAGAATAGCCTTCTGCTAAGTCCATGGCTACGACCTAGCAAGGCGCCAATTGTAACAGTGCATGTATCTTACGAGTCTCATTTGTATAGTCCAGAGAGATGTATCACAAGGAGTAATTAAAGTTAAGTATATTCCAGCTACGTACTTTTCTTGCTACCATTCAATAGTTATCCTGTTCCAGACTTCACGCCCGTCTGCGTTAGATAGCGTGCCTATCGGCCCCCTCAAAATAACACTGTGTCGGCACTTCTGTCGACACATCAGAAACCACTGCATTAAAGACACATAATGTGTATCCACAGGATATTTTGGCCTGTAATTGTTCTCTCTATTGGCAACAAATTCTGAACTAGTCTCCAGGAGGGGACTGCCAAGATGGAGGTCACCACGAGAAAAATATTAAATAACCAAATAATCAAATAAAAATATTAGATAACCAACGTGGAATGCCAGAGGTTTGAGCGTGGTAGGTAAGCTAGAAAATCGGAAAATGGAAATGCTAAGGCTCAACCTAGATACAGCGCGAGTCAGTGAAGTGAAATGGAAAAAAGACAAGGATTTCTGGTCAGATGACCACAGGGTAATATCAACAGTGGCAGAAAATGGTATAACGGGAGTAGGATTCGTTATGAATAGGAAGGTAGAGGAGAGAGTGAGTTCCTGTGAACAGTTCAATGGTAGAATGGTTCTCATCAGAATCGACAGCCAACCAACGATAGCTCAGATATACATCCCGACGTCGTGACCCGAAGATGAAGAGATAGAGAAAGCATATGAGGATATTGGACAGGCAATTCAGTATGTAAAATGAGATGAAAATCTAACAGTCATGAGGACTGTAATGCGGTTGTAGGCGCGTAAACAGAAGAAAAAGTTACGGGAGAATATGGGCTTGGTACTAGGAATGGGAGTGGAGAAAGTGTAATTGAGTTCTGGAATAAATTTCCGCTAATAATAGCGAATACTCACTTCAAGAATCACAAGAGGAAGAGATATGCCTGGAAAAGGAAGGGAGATACGGAAAGATCTCAGTCAGATTATACCATGGTCAGGCAGAGATTCGGAAATCAGATATTAGATTGTAAGGTGTATCCAGGATCAGATATAGACCGAGATCACAATTTAGTAGTGATGAAGAGTAGGCTGAAGTTTAAGAGACTAGTCAGGAAAAATCAGTGCACAAAGAAGTGGGATATGGAATTACTAAGGAATGAAGAGATACGCTTGATGTTCTCTGACGCTATAAATACTGCGAGAAGGAATAGCTCAAAAGGAAGTTCAGTTGAAGAGGAATGGACACCTCTAAAAAGGGGAACCACAGAAGTTGGAAAGGAAATCGTCGGTACAAAGAAGATAACTGTGAAGAAACCTTGGGTAACAGATGAAACACTTCAGTTGATCGATGAATGAAGGAAATACAAAAATGTTCAAGGAAATTCAGGAATACAGAAATACAAGTCATTTAAGAATGAAATAAATAGGAAGTGCAAGCGAGCTAAAGCGAAATGGCTGAATGAAAGACGTGAAGAAATCGAAAACGAAATGACTGTCGGAAGAACTGACTCAGCATATAGAAAAGCCAAAACAACCTTCGCTGAAACTAAAAGCAAGGGTGATAACATTAAAAGGGCAATGGGAATACCGCTGTTAAATTCGGAAAAGAGACTGGATAGGTGGAAAGAATACATTGGAAGTCTCTCTGAGGGGGAGGGCCAGTCCGATTACATGACAGAAGAAAAAACAGGAGTCGATATAGAAGAGATAGTGGTCCAGTATTATAATCAGAATCTAAAAAAGCTCTGGAAGACTTTAAAGATGAAACAAGACAGAAGGGATAGATAACATTCCACCACAATTTCTAAAAGCGTTGGAGGAAGTTGCAACAAAACGACTATTGACGTTGGTGTGTAGAATGTGTCAGTCTGGTGATATACCATCTGACTGTCGGGAAAACATCAGCCACCAAATTCCGAAGATTGTAAGAGCCTACAAGTGCGAGAATTATCGCACAATCAGTTTAACAGTACATACATCCAAGTCGCTGTCAAGAATAATATACTGCAGAGTGGAAAAGAGAATTGAGGATGTCTTAGACGACGATCAGTTTGGCTTTAGAAACGGTAAAGACAATCCCGACGTTTCAGTTGATAATGGAAGCAAGACTGAAGAAAAATCAAGACAGGTTCATAGGATTTGTCGACCTGGAACAAGCGTTCGACAATGTCAAATTTCGAAACTCTGAGAAAAATAGGGATAAGCTATAGGGAAAGATGAGTAATACACAGTGTAAGCTATAAGGAAAGACGGGTAATATACAATATGTACAAAAACCAAGAGGAAATAATAAGAGCGGAAGATAAAGTACGAAGTGCTCGGATTAAAATGAGGGTAAGAGAGGGATGTAGTCTTTCGCCCCTACTGTTCAATCTGTGAACCGAAGGAGCAATGACGAAAATAAAAGAAAGGTTCAAGAGTGGAATTAAAATTCGTAGTGAAAGGACATCAGTGATAAGATTCGCTGATGACATTGCTATCTCAGCGATAGTGAAAAAGAATTACAGGATCTGCTGACTGGAATGGACAGTCTAATGAGTACAAAATATGGATTGAGGGTACATAGAAGGAAGGCGAAAGTAATGAGAAGTAGCAGTGTGGCCTGAGCTCCCAGTTGGTGCACATCGACAGTGCAGAAAGATACGTATATAGCTTCTATTCTGTGTTACCTAAATTCCGTGTGAGTTTCGTATAGGAGGTGTAATTTCGAGTTTTAGTCACTGTAATCGTAAATCCAGGCAGATTGTAGCGCAGTCGTTAGGCATTTGTACAGGTTAGTTCATACATTCTTTGCGTGTTTCGCTTGTGTTATCTAGGCACGGACTCGTGTTTCAGTAACTGTTGTTCAACATCGATTAGAATGGACAGGGACTGTGATTGCTGTGTTCGGACAAGGGCTGAGTTGGCATCCCTTCGCTCACTGCTGCAGGAGGCGCTGACTTCGGTCGCGCAGCTTGAGGCTGTTGCCGATGGGCACCACTGTGGGGAGCCGGACTTGGGTATCACAGGGATGTCAAGCTCGTCCCGTCTGTCCCCAGATCGGTCTGCCACTGTGGTTGCCCCGGTTGCTGCCCGCAGTGGGGCTGAGCCCTAGCCTGTGGTTGATTGGGAGGTCGTTCCAAGGCGTGGCAGGCAGCGAAAGACGTCCCTGGAGGCTGATCAGAAAGCCTCCCCGGTGCATCTGACAAACAGGTTTCAGGTACTGTCTCTGGCTGAGCCAGGTGCAGCTGCCTGCCCTGTTTCAGAGGATGATTCTCAGCCTTCAAGGTCCGGGCAATCGCAGAGGGTGGGCTTATTGGTAGTTGGGAGCTCCAAAGTTAAGTGCGTAATGGGGCCCCTTAGGGATGTGGCGGCTAAGGAGGGGAAGAAATCCAGTGTGCACTCCGTGTGCATTCCGGGTGGAATCATTCCTGATGTTGAAAGGGTCCTTCCGGATGCCATGAAGAGCACAGGGTGCCGCCAGCTGCAGGTGGTGGCACATGTCGGCACTACTGACGTGTGTCGCTTCGGATCTGAGGAAATTCTCTCTGGATTCCAACGGCTATCTGATTTGGTGATGGCTGCCGATCTTGCTTACGAGATGAACGCAGAGCTCACCATCTGCAGCATCGTTGACAGAACCGACTGCGGACCTTTGGTGCAGAGCCGGGTGGAGGGTCTGAATCAGAGGCTCAGACGGTTTTGCGACCGTGTTGGCTGCAGATTCCTTGACTTGCGCCATAGGGTGGTGGGGTTTCGGGTCCCGCGGAATAGGTCAGGAGTTCACTACACTCCGCTGGCGGCTACACGGGTAGCGGAGGCTGTGTGACGTGGACTGGGCGGTTTTTTAGGTTAGAAGGCCACGGGAAAGTACGGGGGGGGGGGCTACAATCTAAAAGGGTGCATAGCAAATACAGGACGTGCTTGGATCAAGGAACAGACGGACTTGTAGTTGTAAATTGTTGTAGTTGTGCTGGGAAAGTCCCTGAGCTTCAAGCGCTAATAGAAAGCACAGAAGCTGAAATCGTTATAGGTACAGAAAGCTGGCTAAAGCCTGAAATAAGTTTTGCAGAAATTTTTACGAAGTCTCAGACGGTGTTCGGGAAAGATAGGTTAGGCAGAATTGGTATTGGAGTGTTTTTGTCTGTCAGTAGTGGTTTATCTTGTAGTGAAGTCGAAGTAGATATTCCATGCGAATTGGTATAGGTGGAGGCTATACTTAACAGCCGAACTAAGTTAATAATTGGCTCCTTCTACCGACCCCCAGACTCCGATGATATAGTTGCTGAACAGTTCAGAGAAAATTTGAGTCTCGTAACAAATAAATACCCCACTCATACGGTTATAGTTGGTGGGGACTTCAACCTTCCCTCGATATGTTGGCAAAAATACTTGTTCAAAACCGGTGGTAGGCAGAAAACATCTTCCGAGATTGTCCTAAATGCTTTCTCCGGAAATTATTTCGAGCAGTTAGTCCACGAACCCACGCGAATTGTAAATGGTTGCGAAAACAAACTTGACCTCTTAGCCACAAACAATCCAGAGATAATAAGAGCATCATGACTGATACAAGGATTAGTGATCACAAGGTCGTTGTAGTTTGGCTCAATACCGTTTCTTCCGAATCCACCAGAAACAAACGCAAAATAATTTTATTTAGAAAAGCGGATAAAGTGTCACTAGAAGCCTTCCTAATAGACAATCTCCATTTCTTCCGAACTGACTATGCAAATGTAGACGAGATGTGGCTCAAATTCAAAGCTATAGTAACAACAGCAATTGAGAGATTCAAACACCATAAATTGGTAAGAGATGGAACTGATCCCCCATGGTACACAAAACAGGTCCGAACGCTGTGGCAGAGGCAACGGAAATAGCATGCGAAGTTCAGAAGAACGCGAAATCCCGAAGATTGGCTAAAATTTACAGACGCGCGAAATTTTGCACGGACTTCAATGCGAGATGCCTTTAACAGTTTCCACAACGAAACATTGTCTCAAAATTTGGTAGAAAATCCGAAGAAATTCTGGTCGTATGTAAAATACACAAGCGGCAAGACGCAGTCAATACCTTCGCTGCGCAGTGCCGATGATACTGTTACCGACGACTGTGCCGCTAAAGCGGAGTTATTGAACGCAGTTTTCCGACATTCCTTCACCAGGGAAGACGAATGGAATATTCCAGAATCTGAAACACGAACAGCTGCTGGCATGAGTTTCTTAGAAGTAGATACCTTAGGGGTTGCGAAGCAACTCAGATCGCTTGATATGGGCAAGTGTTCAGGTCCAGATTGTATACCGATTAGGTTCCTTTCAGATTACGCTGATACAATAGCTCCCTACTTAGCAATCATATACAACCGCTCGCTCACCGATAGATCTGTACCTACAGATTGGAAAATTGCGCAGGTCGCACCAGTGTTTAAGAAGGGTAGTAGGAGTAATCCATCGAACTACAGACCTATATCGTTGACGTCGGTTTGCAGTAGGGTTTTGGAGCATATACCGTATTCAAACATTATGAATCACCTCGAAGGGAACGATCTATTGATACGTAATCAGCATGGTTTCAGAAAACATCGTTCTTGTGCAACGCAGCTAGCTCTTTATTCGCACGAAGTAATGGCCGCTATCGACAGGGGATCTCAGGTTGATTCCGTGTTTCTGGATTTCTGGAAAGCTTTTGACACCGTTCCTCACAAGCGACTTCTAATCAAGCTGCGGGCCTATGGGGTATCGTCTCAGATGTGCGACTGGGTTCGTGGTTTCCTGTCAGGAAGGTCGCAGTTCGTAGCAATAGACGGCAAATCATCGAGTAAAACTGAAGTGATATCAAGTGGTCCCCAGGGAAACGTCCTGGGGCTTCTGCTGTTCCTGATCTATATAAATGACCTGGGTGACAATCTGAGCAGTTCTCTTAGGTTGTTCGCAGATGATGCTGTAATTTAGCGTCTAGTAAGGTCATCCGAAGACCAGTATCAGTTGCAAAGCGATTTAGAAAAGATTGCTGTATGGTGTGGCAGGTGGCCGTTGACGCTAAATAACGAAAAGTGTGAGGTAATCCACATGAGTTCCAAAAGAAATCCGTTGGAATTCGATTACTCGATAAATAGTACAATTCTCAAGGCTGTCAATTCAAATAAGTACCTGGGTGTTAAAATTGCGAACAACTTCAGTTGGAAAGACCACATAGATAATATTGTGGGGAAGGCGTGCCAAAGGTTGCGTTTCATTGACAGGACATTTATAAAATGCAACAAGTCCACTAAAGAGACAACTTACACTACACTCGTTCGTCCTCTGTTAGAATATTGCTGCGCGGTGTGGGATCCTTACCGGGTGGGATTGACGGAGGACATCGAAAGGGTGCAAAAAAAGGGCAGCTCGTTTTGTATTGTCACGTAATAGGGGAGAGAGTGTGGCAGATATGATACGCGAGTTGGGATGGAAGTCATTAAAGCAAAGACATTTTTCGTCGCGGCGAGATCTATTTACGAAATTTCTCTCACCAACTTTCTCTTCCGAATGAGAAAATATTTTGTTGAGTCCAACCTACATAGGTAGAAATGATCATCAAAATAAAATAAGAGAAATCAGAGCTCGAACAGAAAGGTTTAGGTGTTCGTTTTTCCCGCGCGCTGTTCGGGAGTGGAATGTTAGGGAGATAGTATGATTGTGGTTCGATGGGCCCTCTGCCAAGCACTTAAATGTGAATTACAGGGTAATCATGTAGATGTAGATGTACATGTAGATGTAGCAGAAAAGAGAAAAGTGAGAAACTAAACATCAAGACTGGTCATCACGAAGTAGATGAAGTTAAGGAAGTCTACCGAGGTAGCAAAATAACCATGATGGATGGAGAAAGGAGGACATAAAAAGCACACTACCACTGGCAAAAAGGGCACTCTTGGGCAGGAGAAGTCCTTAATTTGAGGAAGAAATTTCTGAGAATGTACTTTTGGTGCACAACATAGTATGGCAGTGAAAAATGGCCTGTGGGAAAACCGGAAAAGAAGAGACGAAGCATTCGAGATGTGGTGCGACAGAATAATGTTGAAAATTAGGTGAGCTGATAAGGTATGGAATGAGGAGGTTCTCCGCAGAACTGGTGAGGAAAGGAATATATGGAAAACACTGACAAGAAGAAGGGATAAGATGATAGGACACTAGTCAAGAAATCAGGGACTAACTTCCAGGGAGCTGTAGAGGACAAAAAATGTAGAGAAAGACAGAGATTGGAACATATCCAGCAGGTAATTGTTGACTTAGGTTGCAAGTGCTACTCTGAGATGAAGAGGTTGGCGCAGGAGAGGAATTCGTGACAGGCACCTTCAAATTAGTTAGAAGACTGATGACTCCAAAAAAAAAAAAAAAAAAAAAAAAAAGAAGCATGTTGACAGACTGACCAGTCTACCAAACGCTTTGTCTTGTTCTCGACTGCAGACACAGCAAGCTCTCCTGAATTGCACTGAGGATTTAGGTTGTCGTTTACCCCCATTACACTAGTTGTTCTACTGAAAGTTCTAACTTTGTTCAACATATATCAAGAATAATGTTTCTGGAGATTTTCATCACATATTAAATGATTGAACTTTTATTCTATTCGGATCTGGTGTCCATCATCAACCTCATTATAGGGTATGACCTCCACGGACACAAATACCATCTTGTATTTGTTATGGCATGAAATATAAACAGCTTCTGAACATTATACAGAGCAATTTCTTCCCATGCCTGAAACACATGCTATGTCAGTTCACGAAGATACTGTTGTGGACTGACAAGACAGCCAGTCCACAGTGACGGGTAACCGAAAGGCACGCGCTTAAACTCACGCAGGCTGGCGTGAGGTCTGAAACAGGATACGTAATGAATGCTATAAAGAAAAGTACGTAGCTGCTGGAATACTTAACTTTAATCCATCATTGGTGTACATCGCTCTTGGCGATACAAATTAGACTCTTTAGATACATTCAATATACTGTTAGTGGCGCCTTGCTAGGTCGTAGCCATTGACTTAGCTGAAGGCTATGCTATCTATATTCTCGGCAAATGAGAGAGTCTCCGTCCGTGTAGTCGCTAGCAAAGTCGTCCGTACAACTGGGGCGAGTGCTAGTAAGTCTCTCGAGACCTGCCGTGTGGTGGCGCTCGGTCTGCTATCACTGACAGTGGCAACACGCGGGTCCGACATGTGCTAATGGACCGCGGCCGATTTAAAGCTACCACCTAGCAAGTGTGGTGTCTGGCGGTGACACCACAGATACCTGGTTGGAGGCTGGTGTGAAAGCATACATATTTCCATCTAATTCCACACATGTTGTATGCATGACAAATCAAGGAATAGGCCATGATAGTCAATGATCCATACAAGGCGTTTGTTGTGTGTGCTGCAGTGTGGGGTCTTGAATTATCGTTTGCCATTTGGTACCCTTGTCATGAAGGGTGTGACAACTGGATTTACCATGTTTAGACAAGAAGAGAATAGAAGCTTTCGAAATGTGGTGCTACAGAAGAATGCTGAAGATTAGATGGGGAGATCACATAACTAATGAGGAGGTATTGAATAGAATTGGGGAAAAGAGGAGCTTGTGGCACAACTTGACTAGAAGAAGGGATCGGGTGGTAGGACATGTTCTGAGACATCGAGGGATCACCAATTTAGTACTGGAGGGCAGTGTGGAGGATAAAAATCGTAGAGGGAGACCAAGAGATGAATACACTAAGCAGATTCAGAAGGATGTAGGCTGCAGTAGGTACTGGGAGATGAAGAAGCTTGCACAGGATAGAGTAGCATGGAGAGCTGCACCAAACCAGTCTCAAGATTGAAGACCACAACAACAACAACAAACACATGTCCGACATCATGATTCAAGAAGATGGAGACGTACAGGTCTCGAAAATAGCCACTTCCTTTGATCTCTCACTGGGTCTTCTACAGACAATTTGGTGTCTACTTGATCACACAAACAAAAATGAGACTCTTCGCTGAACACCACAGAGTGACATTCAGTATCTCAGTTGACTCTGGTTCTACACCAAGCTAGTCTCTGTTGTATCAGCTTGACAACTCAATGTAATTTCTAGTAACAGTTTTCTGACCATTAGTGCTGACTCTCTGCCATAACATCTGGTCAGATTTCAGCTGTTGTTAACCATCTATTCGACAGAGACAATCACAGTGATGTTAGAGAGTCACCTGCAGGGTGTTGTACTGATGCAGGGTTGGCATCAGGTAGTCACTGGGGCTTGCACGGCACCCGTGGCTCGCACAGCATTTGGTGTCTACTCAGCATCTGGTGTCTCTGCAGAGTCCACTGCCTGGAGAGCATTCAGTGCCCCACAGCATCCAGTGCTAGTGTGATATCTGTGGGATGGCCACCTGGTTAGACACCTGCCTAGAAGCTCGAGAATTAGGCCCAGTCGTCTCAGAAGTCGCCTGAAGAGTCTCTTGAGGGTTATAGTGGGCATCTAATCAGGCAGTCTCTCATTGGATGCAACATAGAGACCAGATGTCACAACAGAAGTCACATAGCCCCAGAATGTGCGGAGATCCAAATGCTAACCAAACCCAGCCATATTCCAGTGACCTCCCAACAACACTCCAGTAACCACCCAACAACACTCCGGCATCACCATGGGGTCCTGCAGGAGCCTCCACGTGACTTCCATGATGTCCTGTGCATGACTCCCTGGTAACACCCTGCTGTCTGGCAGGAGACATCCCAGCGACCATTGATATTCTATCTTTCTTTACTTCCCTTTGTCAGTCATATTCAATAATGCTGCAATGGTTTTATGATAATTGAATCTCTGTTCTATATTACCAGAGCTGAAAAGATTAACCCTGTTGCTAATCAGGAAATCTAAGATAAAGTTGATGAGGAAATACATACAATCAGAGCAGTGGCCATTCTGCATATGGCATACATATAAAACATGATTTCCTGACACATCCCAGGCGATTCTCCCCCATTAGACCCATCAGGCCAAACTACTCAGGTGATCTTCTCTCCCCCGTGCAACCTTCCAGGATGCCTGCAGTGTGTCTTACTCCTCAGGTGACTGACCTCACCTAGTGACTCCTTAGCACCTCTTTGGGCTTCTATTCCGGCGTCTAACTGGTCATACAATTGGGCAGTTAGGACCAATTCCAGCGATTAATGTGATGACTAGTTGTGGATGATAAATTGGGCAATTAATTATGAAATTATGTAATTCATTATGAAATTATGTAGTTACTGGGCGACTAACATGGCTAATAGTCACGTAATCCCATACTGGGTGCTGTGAGAGCGCCGGATATTAGGAGGGTCCAGATGCCATGCAAGCACTGGATGCATTTCTTTTATCAGTTGTATTCAGAAATGCTATAACAGCTTCACGATTACTGATTCTATGTTGTGCAGTAACTGCATCGGAAAGATCTGACCTGTTGCTAACAAGCAGAACCACAAGAAAGTAGATCAGAAAAATGTGAGCGAACTGGGCAGTGCCATGTCGGTGTGTGGGATTTGTTGAAAACACATTTCAAGCCACATACAGAGAATGCATTTTTTTGTTTTTGTTTAAATGCTCAGTAATCTGTGTCTTAATATGTACACTAACGTTTGTGGAAATTGCAACACCGAGAAGGAAACGTATGAATTCAGTTAATTTAATACCACAAATTAGATACATGACAAGTAACAAATGATTACCTTTTCAAATCTGTACATGTCCTTTGAGCCCCACCATTCAGTGTGTCATGTGCCCGCCATGCATTACAATTAGAGCTGCTATACGCCATGGAATTGAATCAATAAGGCTCTGAATACATTCCTGAGGGATTTCCCTCCACGCAGTTGTGAGCGAGCCCACAAATCCCTGACAGTAGTTACTGGAGGACCGTGACGCACCATGTGCAGACCAACTATATCCCAAACATATTTGATGGGCGACATGTCTGGCGAATGTGCAGGCCAGGGAAGCAGTGGTACCTGTCACTCTTCAAAGAAGGCCTGTACATTCCTTGCAGTATGTGGCCGGGCATTGTCCTGTTCAAATGTGACCTGTGGAGATGCCTGAAGCACGAGGAGTACCTCAGGGTCCACAACTTCCATTAGATACCAGTTGTTGTTCAAAGTGCCTACAATACATATGAAGCGAGATTGGTTGTTGTAACCAATGGCGCTCCAAACCGTAATACCTGATGGTTGTCCACTATGCCACTCCACAATGCAGCCCGCCAGGTTGCACTCAGCAAGGTATCACCGGACACATACGCGGCCATCCCTACAGGACACGTTGAAGCAGGACTCATCTGAAAAGATTACATGTTGCCACTCAGCACCCCAGTGACAGTGTTCACGGGTCCATTGTAGTCAGAGGCGCTAGTGGTTTCTGCACAATGCAAGCTGACGTAATGGCATGCGTGCAACCAGTCCAAACTGCAGCAGACGGCGACGAATCGTCGATGCAGACAAGTTCACACCTGTTGCAGTACTCCAGCGACGAGCCAACAATGTGGGTGATGCTATATGGTCTGTAATGGGCATGTGGACAAGATGACAGTCATCCCATGCTGTGGTCCAGTTCCGCTCGTCGCCGCGCACGACCTTCCTCTATCCACTGCTTCCACACACGCATCACTGTCGTAACAGCATGACCTGTGCGAGCCAGAATGTCACGGTATGACAACCTCGTTTCCTAGACACCGATCATTCTGACCTGTTCCAACTCGCTCACGTGCCGATATGGCTCCCTTTGACGTCGACGAGGCATACTGGCACTCACTGTATTGTTTCCATCTTGTGTGACAGGTCTGCACCGTCTACACGAGGCGCAACAACGACCCTGTCGGACCGACACGAGAGGGCTCTGCTCGGTCTACGTGTACCCCAACTCGCTGCAAAACGTATCACGTTTTGCTTGCACACCCATCGTCACTTCCACCAAGTGCAGCGATATTCGAATGATTCCTTCTGGGTGTTGCACTTTTCACAAACGGCAGCGTATTTTACTACTACAGACGATAATTTAACGTAGTTATTATAAACTATGGTCCATACACGTGAACATAGATCACTTTTCACTGATTTTAATAAAATCTAATGTAACAATCTTGTCATTTCCACTGAAATGCTCGAATATTCAAAATTAGTATCTTAATAAATCTTTTGTGTATAGTGATCGTAGTTAATCTAGTTGTTATAAGCTACAGTCCATATGCATGAATCCAGATAAATATTCATTGACTACTGTAATTAAAATTTATATAATACTGTTGTCATCTCCACTCAAATCCTCAAAGACTCAAAATCAGTTTTGGTACATGTTTTGTGGCTACCAATCATAATTTAACGTAGGTGCTAGTTAATTAAGTGGTTAGTTTCATGTTACATAGATCATTTTGCACAATAAATCGTGATGATTTGAAACAACTCATTTTACATTCTCATTGCACATTCGTTTGTAAATATGGCTTTATCTGAACGTTTATAGGCTTTTTATTTTATTTTTAAGTATGCAGATGTGACAGTAATTCGTACCCACCACCTTTTAGACATCGCAATAACTGTACAACATACAACTTAGCATTCCAGAAATGTTTTCAATCCTTAAAAGATTTTGTTGCTAATAATAAAAATCACTTTCATGTAGACTTGGCATCGTATGTTCAGAGAAAAGTTACATACTGTGGTGCAAAGGTATTCAGCAAGCTCCTGTTTGACATAAAACAAGAAACTAAGACTCCTTGCCATTTTGTATGATAACCAATAGCATAACTGATCATTCACTCTTTCAATAAGTAATCTGAACTTCAAAGACTGAAAAATTTCTGATACGTTCATGGCAAGTAGCAGTGTACAGTTGCTCAACAATGTGCTTTTTTCATCACAATTTTATCAAGAATTAACTATTTTCACAGAATTCATTTGGAAGGTGTTTCTGTTGGCAAGACATTCCAAAACGAATTACCATTTGGTACAGATAAAATGGGTATAGTTAGAGCAATCATAGAAATATATTATACTTAACTGATTCAGGGTAAAGTGGTCCAGGGTTCTTATCTCAAAGTAATAATAAACACCATTTTCTTATAACATTTCACTGTATTTTTTCAATGCACAAGACACAGTTACATATGATTTCATAGTTGTCAACTTTGACTCATGTACAAATTGCAGTCTGGACTACTATATGTTTACACAGTTATACACTCCTGGAAATGGAAAAAAGAACACATTGACACCGGTGTGTCAGACCCACCATACTTGCTCCGGACACTGCGAGAGGGCTGTACAAGCAATGATCACACGCACGGCACAGCGGACACACCAGGAACCGCGGTGTTGGCCGTCGAATGGCGCTAGCTGCACAGCATTTGTGCACCGCCGCCGTCAGTGTCAGCCAGTTTGCCGTGGCATACGGAGCTCCAACGCAGTCTTTAACACTGGTAGCATGCCGCGACAGCGTGGACGTGAACCGTATGTGCAGTTGACGGACTTTGAGCGAGGGCGTATAGTGGGCATGCGGGAGGCCGGGTGGACGTACCGCTGAATTGCTCAACACGTGGGGCGTGAGGTCTCCACAGTACATCTATGTTGTCGCCAGTGGTCGGCGGAAGGTGCACGTGCCCGTCGACCTGGGACCGGACCGCAGCGACGCACGGATGCACGCCAAGACCGTAGGATCCTACGCAGAGCCGTAGGGGACCGCACCGCCACTTCCCACCAAATTAGGGACACTGTTGCTCCTGGGGTATCGGCGAGGACCATTCGCAACCGTCTCCATGAAGCTGGGCTACGGTCCCGCACACCGTTAGGCCGTCTTCCGCTCACGCCCCAACATCGTGCAGCCCGCCTCCAGTGGTGTCGCGACAGGCGTGAATGGAGGGACGAATGGAGGCATGTCGTCTTCAGCGATGAGAGTCGCTTCTGGCTTGGTGCCAACGATGGTCGTATGCGTGTTTGGCTCCGTGCAGGTGAGCGCCACAATCAGGACTGCATACGACCGAGGCACACAGGGCCAACTCCCGGCATCATGGTGTGGGGAGCGATCTCCTACACTGGCCGTACACCACTGGTGATCGTCGAGGGGACACTGAATAGTGCACGGTACATCCAAACCGTCATCGAACCCATCGTTCTACCATTCCTAGACCGGCAAGGGAACTTGCTGTTCCAACAGGACAATGCACGTCCGCATGTATCCCGTGCCACCCAACGTGCTCTAGAAGGTGTAAGTCAACTACCCTGGCCAGCAAGATCTCCGGATCTGTCCCCCATTGAGCATGTTTGGGACTGGATGAAGCGTCGTCTCACGCGGTCTGCACGTCCAGCACGAACGCTGGTCCAACTGAGGCGCCAGGTGGAAATGGCATGGCAAGCCGTTCCACAGGACTACATCCAGGATCTCTACGATCGTCTCCATGGGAGAATAGCAGCCTGCATTGCTGCGAAAGGTGGATATACACTGTACTAGTGCCGACATTGTGCATGCTCTGTTGCCTGTGTCTATGTGCCTGTGGTTCTGTCAGTGTGATCATGTGATGTATCTGACCCCAGGAATGTGTCAATAAAGTTTCCCCTTCCTGGGACAATGAATCCACGGTGTTCTTATTTCAATTTCCAGGAGTGTATATCCATGAGCCATTTATAAACTTTGTAATACTACAGACGAAAATATCATTGTTAATGAGTTTGAATACAATTAAAACTAAGAACTATTTGTAATATTATAGGTTATTTAAGCCTCCACCTTTATGTTTCCAAGTACCAGTACTACAATTTGAAAATATCGAAAAAAACCGATGAAATATACAACGGTTTGTCAATTATAAAATCATTTTCTGTATTAATAATTTTACAAGTAATTTACTTCAAAATCAGAAGTAACATTTTATAAGGTTATTCTTCACAGTTCATTTAAATTGTTTCTTAAATAACTTTTTAGTATTCCTAAAATTTTATACAAAAGTTGTGGAAACAATGAGTATGGTATCTTTTACATGCCTACAATTATTAATAAATTTTGAAATGTTGTAAGAACTAATATTACCATCTAATAAATATAAACGTGGAAAAAGTATTCACTTATAGCTCAACATAGTGAAATGAAACTTCCTTTATTAGTAAATTAATGTAAGTATGAAAAAATACTCTCAGTATTGAGAGTCATGTTCTGATACTACTTGACCCTATACATTGTATTACAAAAAGAAATACTGAATTATAAACAGCTACCTTTTGTGACAGCTTAGGTCGCTACTTACCTTAGAGACTACCTATATTGTCAACTCACACTTATAGAATGAAACAGAACATCAAAAAATTTCACAGTATATTTCAAATGATGGCATCCACACAGTTCAGTAACGAAATGGAAGAGGATGAGTCAGCATGAGATGTCATGGTGAAGATATTTCAGGAAGAAAGTTCTGACATTAACGTTGCTGGAGGGAATGGTGTTATCATTTCCTGATATTGGAAGGTAACCTACTTTTACTGCTCTAACTAATGTTATAATATTGGATTTCATGTTTTTGCATTTTCTTAGCCTTTATTTAATTATTTGACTTTGTTATTGTGACACACTGGAAATGTTCCACGAGGAACTTGATTTTTTTCCATAGCCTGTTCTTCCACGAAAGAGACCACATATCTAAAATGATAAAATGATTAAAGTTCTACCATTATTGGGCAGAGAAAAGCCCTACACAGTATATAAATATATCATAAACTGCTGAAGAAATTTCAGTCAAATAACATTTTCAAAGTAAAAAAACTCATATTCAGTGAAAGATAAAAACAGAGTTGTTTTTCATGCTGTTTGGTATACTAGGGGAAAACAAATATTGTTTGTACATATATATTTTTCCTACCAGATAAAAATCGATGTTTTTGAAACATTGAGATGATACTTTTACTGTAGATTCATTCCTCAGCAGTGTACCATACAAACTTTATCAAGAACATCCATTAGGAAGTATATTTTGACCATCAATAAACTTTATCATTGCTACTTCTTTAATTCTGACATCCTATTTCGACTTTTGTCATCGTCAATGGTATCTGATAACCTCACTCTTGCCATGTGGTACTGGTACTGGGCTTAGCAAAGTGACATTGTGTTGACATACAAATAACTGTGAACACACCACCTTTTGATAGTGATGTTGCCTGCTGTTCCATTTCATTCCATTGACAGTTAGTGCGAATCGACCTTATCCTTTCCTGTGCACTAAGTTCCAGATATTACAATTTGTCGGCAAAGTTTTCAGTGCACACAAAATTTCAACAGACTAATTGTAGCATCTGGGCCAGACATGTGTGCTTATTTTTAATCTGTGAAAAGTCAGAAGAAAGAGGCCACAAGTGAAGAGACATCGAAATATTCCCTAATATTTTCCATATTTCTAAAGTTAGAAACTCTTTCACAGTGTTCGACACTTTTTCTCCACATGTTATTCCTACAACCCACAGGCCCAAACAATTTTAACTGAGACTCATGTTAACTGTGATAATTATTGTATAGGGTGCAGTGACATACTTCCATGAAGGTGTCATTAACCCAATGTTCATAGTTTTCTTTTTAATATCTATATGCCATTACTTTCTTCCCTTGAATCAGAAGGAATTTCTTACTGGCTCATACCCTATGCAATAACATGCAGCCCTATTTCTTAATCATCCTTTTCAATCACTCTAATTAAAATGTGTTGCAGCATATTGATTTACACTGATCAGTTGACTGTCCTCTCCTGAAGAAAGAAAGACTCATAAACTTTATTGAAAGTATGAATGACATAAGGTTCTGTGCTTTTGTAAACATGTTCTTAGGAGATTTCGAATTTTTGCTATCATCAATATGGTATGTACATGGATTAATTTCACACTTATGGGGAAAGCTGAGTCATAATTGTATTTTTCCCAAAACTCCTTGTTCTCATTCAACAAATAATACTCTGGCATATAAACGTTTCCATTTATCTTCCTAGTTATTGAAATGTTGTAAATATTTATAATTCCGCAGGAAAATTTTTTTCGGTGCATATCACTCACAGGTGGAAAGCCCAGCTCACATTGTGCACACTGGTTGCAGAGCTGTCGTCAAACTGCACCTCATTTCTTCTATGATGTCATTGTGGAAAGCATGTGAATTTGTTGTGATAGTAACTATGAGTATTCAGTCTCACTAGGACATTACATAAACAGTGGGCCTACTGAGAAGGTCTCTAAAGTTGACCTACATTGTGAGACAATTTTGCTGTGAAGGTTTTGCATCTTTGATCGAAAATGGCAGAGCACATAACACCAGTGAAAGAGCCTCTGTGGAGCAGCTGATCTTTACAATTATGTCATTCAGTACTGGGTCAGTATAAGAATGTAAAAGTTGCTAAGCTTAACTTTGCATGTAAGAATAATATATTTCCAGTTAAATTTTTTATCATTTGGTATGCTCTGCTTCATTCATTGACTCTTTAACAAGAGTTAGCTTTATTATTTACAGCATACTGGCCTTCAGAACTGAATTAGTTGTGCCTCTTTTATTTTTTTTTCTTTTCAGATTAAAGAAGAGTTAATTTTCTGAGAACTACTCCATAATTCTTTGGGGAATGTTATTGAAACTTTCTTCGGTTGTTTTGCTATATGAAGTGAGTGGTTATATGAAATATGGCACTGCAAAAACTACTGAATCTGTTCAATCTACATTTTGTTGAATGTAATTCTCACATTTATGGTACAGAATTAGATCTAGAATTCAAGTCTTTGGGTCTCACAGAGAGGATGAATATGACAAGAACGAAGATGTTGAAATATAAAACTGTATCACTACCAGTTGACCTCTTCCTGAATAAACATAATTATATGTCAATGCATCTGTGATGTGGTCTTTTTAAGAGAAAATTTTGAATACAGTGTATGTGAAACACTACATTTGGAACAGCGAATTTAGACTGCCTACAGTATGGTTGTCCATCATCTTCTGGTTAATTGTTGTGCATCATGTGATCCTTATATGTCAGAATTGATGGATGATGTTGAAAAAGTTCAAAGAAGAGCAGCTTGTTTTATATTAACACCAAACAGGGGACAGAGTTTCACAGATATGATATGCGAATTGGAGTGGCAATAATTAACACAAAGGAGTTTTTCGTTGTGAGGTCTTTTCACACAGTTTTATTCGACAATTTTCTTTGTCGAATATAAAAATGATTTGTTAACTTCCACCTTCTTAGGGAGAAATAACCATCAGAACAGAATAAGAGAAGACAAAGCCGACATGGAAAGGTTTAAGTTTTAATTTTCCTACATGCTATTTGAGAATGGAATGGGGAGAAATAGTACAAACATGGTTCTATTGGTTCTCTGCAGGTTAATTAACAGTGATACTGGGTGAGTAACATGCCTTAAAAAGTGGAATAATCAGAAATAATCAGCAGCATGAGAGTGTATACGGAATAGGAACCACAGCATTATAGACACAATATGTGTATCTCCATGTAACCTGTAATTGAAAAACTGCAATAATGCCATGATGATCTCTCCATTGCCAAAAGAATCCAGACTAGTTTCCCATTCACACCTCCTGGAGGTGACTGCCAAAGGTAGGTAATCATGAGAAATGGTAACATCTGTGAAGAGAAATGCAAACCCCAAATATGTGAGAAATGTGGAAGGAAGACGAGGATTTCTGTTCAGGCCAATTTAGGATAATATCGACACCAGCAGAAAGTGATATAATGGGAACAGGTTTCATAATGTATAGAAAGGTAGGGCAGAAAGTTATTGTGAACAGTTTAGTGGCAGCATTGTTTCCATAAGGAATGACACAGACCAACACCAACAACACTCTGACATCATACATAGAAGATGAACAGCTAGAGAAAATATTTTAAGATTTTGTATGGATAATTCAGATGTAAAGGGAGATGCTGGGATGGTTCCTTAGTCAAGTCCATGGCTGTCCACGTGTCCTATCATCATCGACCATGCATGTTATGCATTCTGTGTATTGTATATTTTGAGCTACTGATTTATGTTTTATCTCCTTGACAACTTCTATATCGCTTGGATCTGCACCAAACAGCTGCTTGTACTAGCTAATCTTTGTTCACAACAGACTGTTTTGGCATTTATCACCATTGTGAAGTACATCTAGACTGTTGTGATGTGCATATAATATCATTAGTGACCGGTCATTGGTTCTTATAAGATGGTAAATGATGTAAATATGTTCAAAATATAATGTTAATTATGGTGTGACGGTATCTTGACAGTTCCACTCCTACTCTTGACTGTGCCATAGGAGTGGAAGTATCTAACTACTTCACACCATAATTAGCGGTTTTTTTCAATATATTTATGTCATTTACCATCTTATAAAAACTGTGACAGTTACAAGACAGTTCACTAACTACATAATATGGATGTCACACCAGTCTAGATGTACTTGACAATGGCGATAAATGCCAAAACAGTCTGTTATGAATAAAGATTAGTTTTTATGAGCAGCTGTTTGGTGCCTCTTTCTAATAATCATGTCAGTATCAGATATACACTCTGCTGTTGGCACTAAAGAACATTAATAATAATAATTTAAAATAAACTTGGATATGAAAATGTGGTCATAGGGGAACGAATAGAAGAAAAATTTTAGGGAGAATATGGACGCAGTAGCACAGATGAGAGAGAAGAAAACTAATTGAGTTCAATAATTTCAGCTAGTGACGACGAATATGTTCCTCAAAAATTAGAAGAGAACGAGTTATACTTGGAAAAGGCACAGAAATGCAGGGAAATTCCAGCTGTAATACATCTTGCTCAGAAAGAGACTCTGAAATTAGATATTGGATACAGGAACATATACATCCTCAGCTCACCATTTAGTAATTATAAAAGTAAACTGAAGTTCAACAGAATCACCCTGTAAAGCTAGTGTGGAAAGATGATGTATGTTGAAGTTCATTTGAAGTTCTCGAAGGTCTGACAAAGTAGGCAGTTCACTTGAAGAGCAGTTGTTGTTGTTGTGGTCTTCAGTCCTGAGACTGGTTTGATGCAGATCTCCATGCTACTCTATCCTGTGCAAGCTTCTTTTTCTCCAAGTACTTACTACAACCTACATCCTTCTGAATCTGCTTAATGTATTCATTTCTTGGTCTCCGTCTACGATTTTTACCCTCCACACTGTCCTCCAATGCTAAATTTGTGATCCCTTGATGCCCCAGAATATGCCCTAGCAACCGATCTCTTCTAGTCAAGCTGTGACACAAATTTCTCTTCTCTCCAATTCTGTTCAATACCTCCTCATTAGTTATGTGATCTACCCATCTAATCTTCAGCATTCTTCTGTAAACCACATTTCGAAAGCTTCTATTCTCTTCTTGCCCAAACTGTTTGTCGTCCATGTTTCACTTCCATACATGCCTACACTTCATACAAGTATTTTCAGAAACGACTTCCTGACACTTAAATCTATACTCTATGTTAACAAATTTCTCTTCCTCAGAAACGCTTTCCTTGCCATTGACAGTCTACATTTTATATCCTCTCTACTTCGACCATCATCAGTTACTTTGCTCCTCCAAATAGCAAAACTCCTTTTCTACTTTAAGTGTCTCATTTCCTAATCTAATTCCCTCAGCATCAACCGAATTAATTCGACTACATTCCATTATCCTCGTTTTGTTTTTGTTGATGTTCATCTTATACCCTCCTTTCAAGACACTGTCCATTCCATTCAACTGCTCTTCCAAGTCCTTTGCTGTCTCTGACAGAATTACAATGTCATGAGCGAACCTCAAAGTTTTTATTACTCCTCCATGAATTTTAATGCCTACTCCGAACTTTTCGTTTGTTTCCTTTACTGCTTGCTCAATATACAGATTGAATAACATCGGGGAGAGGCTATGACCCCGTCTTACTACCTTCCCAATCACTGCTCCCCTTTCATGCCCCTCCACTCTTATAACTGCCATCTGGTTTCTGTACAAATTGCAAATAGTCTTTCACTCCCTGTATTTTACCCCTACCACCTTTAGAATTTGAAAGAGTGTATTCCAGTCAACATTGTCAAAAGCTTTCTCTAAGTCTACAAATGCTAGAAACGTAGGTTTTCCTTTCCTTAATCTTTCTTCTAAGATAAGTCATAAGGTCAGTATTGCCTCGCGTGTTTCAACATTTCTAGGGAATCCGAACTGATCTTCCCTGAGGTAGGCTTCTACTAGTTTTTCCATTCGTCTGTAAATAATTTGCGTTAGTATTTTGCAGCTGTGACTTATTAATCTGATAGTTCGGTAATTTTCACATCTATCAACACCTGCTTTCTTTGGGATTGGAATTATTATATTCTTCTTGAAGTCTGATGGTATTTCGCCTGTCTCAGACATCTTGCTCACTAGATGGTAGAGTTTTGTTAGGCCTGGCTCTCCCAAGGCTGTCAGTGGTTCTAATGGAATGTTGCTACTCCTGGGGCCTTTTTTCGACTCAGGTCTTTCAGTGCTCTGTCAAACTCTTCGCGCAGTATCGTATCTCCCATTTCAGCTTCATCTACATCCTCTTCCATTTCCATTATATTGTCCTCAAGTACATCACCCTTGTATAGACCCTCTATATACTCCTTCCACTTTCTGCTTTCCCTTCTTTGCTTAGAACTGGGTTTCCATCTGAGCTCTTCATATTCATACAAGTGACTCTCTTTTCTCCAAAGGTCCCTTTAATTTTCCTGTAGGCAGTATCTATCTTGCCCCTAGTGAGATAAGCCTCTACAGCCTTACATTTGTCCTCTAGCCATCCCTGTTTAGACATTTTGCACATCCTTTTGATCTCATTTTTGAGATGTTTGTGTTCCTTTTTGCCTGCTTCACTTACTGAATTTTTGTATTTTCTCCTTTCATCAATTAAATTCAGTATCTCTTCTGTTACCCAAGGATTTCTACTAGCCCTCGTCTTTTTACCTACTTGGTCCGCTGCTGCCTTCATTACTTCATCCCTCAAAGCTACCCATTCTTCTTCTACTGTATTTCTTTCCCCCATTCCTGTCAATTGTTCCCTTATGCTCTCCCTGAAACTCTGTACAATCTCTGGTTTAGTCAGTTTATCCAGGTCCCATCTCCTGAAATTCCCACCTTTTTGCAGTTTCCTCAGTTTTAATCTACAGTTCATAACCAATAGATTGTGGTCAGAGGCCACATTTGCCCCTGGAGCCGGCCAGAGTGGCTGTGCAGTTCTAGGCACTACAGTCTGGAACCGGGCGACGACTATGGTCTCAGGTTCGAATCGTGCCTCGGGCATGGATGTGTGTGATATCCTTAGGTTAGTTAGGTTTAATTAGTTCTAAGTTCTAGGCGACTGATGACCACAGAAGTTAAGTCGCATAGTGCTCAGAGCCATTTGAACCATTTTGCCCCTCGAAATGCCTTACAATTTATAACCTGGTTCGTAAATCTCTGTCTTGCCATTATATAATCTATCTGATACCTTCTAGTATCTCCAGGATTCTTCCATGTATACAACCTTCTTTCATGATTCTTGAACCAAGTGTTAGCTATGATTAAGTTATGCTCTGTGCAAAATTCTACCAGACGGCTTCCTCTTTCATTTCTCTCCCCCAATCCATATTCACCCACTATGTTTCCTTCTCTCCCTTTTCCTACTCTCGAATTCCAGTCACCCACGACTATTAAATTTTCGTCTCCCTTCACTACCTGAATAATTTCTTTTATCTCATCATACATTTCATCAATTTCTTCATCATCTGCAGAGCTAGTTGGCATATAAACTTCTACTACTGTAGTAGGCGTGTGCTTTGTATCTATCTTGGCCACAATAACGCGTTCACTATGCTGTTTGTAGTAGCTTACCTGCACTCCTATTTTTTTTATTCATTATTAAACCTATTCCTGCATTACCCCTATTTGATTTTGTATTTATAACCCTGTATTCACCTGACCAGAAGTCTTGTTCCTCCTGCCACTGAACTTCACTAATTCCCACTGTATCTAACTTTAACCTATCCATTTCCCTTTTTATATTTTCTAACCTTCCAGCCCAATTAAGGGATTTGACATTCCATGCTCCGATCCGTTGAACGCCAGTTTTCTTTCTCCTGATAACGACGTCTTCCTGAGTAGGCCTCGCCTGGAGATCCGAATGGGGGACTATTTTACCTCTGGAATATTTTATCCAAGAGGACACCATCATCATTTAACCATACAGTAAAGCCGCATGCCCTCGGGAAAAATTATGGCTGTAGTTTCCCCTTGCTTTCAGCTGTTCACAGTACCAGCACAGCAAGAGGAGTAGGCCTCTCCAAAGAGGCCAATCGTGTAAAATGGATAGAGAAAAATATGTGGAAGAAAGTTTGTATGGGTGACATAGGGGATCCAGCATTAAAGTCACAGTTTAATAAAACTTTGGAAGACTTGCATTCCAATAATTAAGAAGGGATATATGTTGTGTAGACTCTGTCATGCTTGTGACATACTATCAGACTTTCCGAAAAATGACATTCATACCATCCTGAACATAGTTAGATTATATCACTTTTAACTTTTGTTCCATAGATCATGAATACTACATTTCATAATGATGTGGAATCTGCCAGTTTAACATAAAGTTGATATAATTTTTTTTTCAATTACTACTTTGTATCTAAAAATTCGTCTATTGAATAGGAGGAGTTCTCATTCAGAAATTCGTTTAATTTGTTTTTAATACTGGTTGGCAATTTAATGCTGATTAGCTATTTAGTAAATGCCCACATATTTGTGGCAGCACAAATCACCCCTTTTTCTGTCAAAGTCAGGTTTAAAGCAGAATAGTGTAGATAATCCTTTCTTCTAGTATTGTAGTTATGCACTTTGTTGTTATTTTGTAATTGGGATGAGTTATTAATAACAAATTTTATAATTGAATATGTGTATTGTGAAGGTACTGTGAATATCCTTAATTCCTTAAATGAATCTCTGCAAGATGATCTTGGGTGGGCTTCAGCTATCATTCTGATGACATGTATTTTGTATAATGAATATTTTTTTCTCTTGGATTGGCTTCAGCTATCATTCTGATGACATGCATTTATACAATGAATATTTTTCTCTTAATATTGAATTACTCTTAAATATGATGCCATATGAAAGCAGTGTATGAAGATAGACATTGTAGGATAATTTACTGCTATCTTTATTACCAAATTTTCAAATAATCTTAATAGCATAAGTAACTGAAATCAAACATTTAAGCAGATTATCAATGTGTTTCTTCCAATTCAATTTATCATCAATACATGCACCCAGAAATTTGGAATATTCTGCCTTGGCAATGTACTTCTGTTCAAAGTCTGTATTTATCAATGGTGTTATGCCATTTACTGTACAGAACTGTATATACTTTGTTTTCTCCAAATTTAGTGAGAGATCATTTGCAGAGAACCACTTAACAATTTTCTGAAATACGTTATTTACAATTTCCTCAGATAATTCTTGTTTGTTGGATGTGCTTTCTACACTTGTATCATCAGCAAAAAGAACTAGCCTTGAACCTTCATGAATATGTGTGGTAAGTCATTAATACACATGAAGGACAGTTAGGGACCCAACGCGGAACCTAGTGAGACAGAGTTCTTGATGCCGCCCCAGGTAGAGGACTCTACTGAGTTTTGCAGACTATCTGTACTGTTAATTTCAACCTTTTACACTCCTCTGGTTAAATATGATTTAAATCATTTGTCCACAATACTTAAGTTTATCTAGAAGAATTTCATTTTTCAGAGATCACAAAAAATCCCAGTGGTGGGATATTCAGTGCATTTGATATTTGTTAAGTAAAACCACATACAGTATTTTCGATTGAAACGCTGTTCTGAAACCCAAATTGACATTTTGTTAGTACTTCATTTTTACAGATATGTGAAGCTACTCTTGAATCATTACTTTTTCAAGAATTTTGGATAAAGCTAGCGAAGTGAGATTGGGTGGTAGTTGTTAGCATCAGATCTTTCCACCTTTTCATGGAAAGGTATAACATTAGCATATTTCAGTCTATCCAGAAAAATTCCCTATTTCACTGAGGTGCTATGTATTTTTCATTTCCATTACATATATTCAACATGCTCCACTACAATATGTGTAGCAGTGCGTGTTTAGATACCAAAATACATAAAGAAAAATTGTAATTATATCGAATTACAAAAGTGTGGATGAAAAGTGTTCACAATAGGAAACTTATATGGTCACTATTTAGAAAAAAAAACTTTTGGTAACATAAATCTTAATTTGTTAGGAAACGTTGTTGAGCTGCAAAACTTGCAAAAGTTGTTTATGTATAGCTTCACTAAAACTGATTTGTTGATGGGCTAGCTGCCTCCCTTCCTGTACTACTCTTCCTTACGGCATCTCTCTCTCTCTGTTTTAAGCTCACAACATATCCATATCAGGTGATCTACTGTTGATCACCCTCTCCACATGTACAAGCAGCACTTCGGGGTAGCCTAAACCAATTGTAGTAAGAGATTAATTTTCCATGCCTGCTTAACATTGTTGTAAGATTAGATGACTGCAATAACTTTATGGAAAGACGATGTCGAACAGTCGACAAAGAATCTTTTGTGATCACATCTTTTGTAGTTTCAGCCCATTCTCTTGCCCATTTTTCTATCGCAGTTCTTCTGGTCGCAGATGAATGGATTCTGTTGTAGCTTTTTGTTGCATTTTCTCGAGCTGCTCATTTGGCAAACTTGTCTGCCAGTTCATTCCCAGGAGTTCCTACATTCGCTTTTGTCCATTAGAAGTTAATATGCCATTTTCTCTGCCATAGTTCCCTAATTTTGTTTCTGATCTCTTGTATCAAATATTTATAATTCCTGGAACTTTTTAATGAATCCAATAATGATTCTACTGTCTGTGCGTATTACAGCTGCCATTTTAACACTTTTTTCGTAAGTTCTCTAGTTTCTCTAAGGCTAGCTAGATTGCTGATTGTTCTACTTGGGTAATGGTGCATTCATTCTTTAGTGTGTACTTTAATTGATAGACAGGTGTCCCATTAATCATTGTCACAACTCCTGAACTTGTTCTGTTCTCTGAATAGCTCCCATCTGTGTCAATCTCTCTATGATATTCTTTGAGTTTGTAATATACTGTTTGTTGCTTTGTCTGCACGCCTTTTCCTTCTATTAGCATTACTTTATAATTTTTGTCATTAAAATGGATTTTGTTGTTTGACCCTGGCTGTGATGTTTTTTTCTATTTCTCAACAATAATGACAGTATATGCTTTGGTCAACACGATTATGTTGTCTGCAACTGGTATCTTTTTTGTGTTTGACGTGTAATCCAAATTAAGCAGAGGATCACACTGTATATTCCAAAAACCTGGGCCACAGCAAGACCCCTGTTGGCAAACGTTTGCCATCTTCTTCTCTAATTTGATGCTGTTAAACGTCAACAATGCTGTTCTATCACTGAAATGTTTTTTTTTCTAGATTATATAAATTCCTAGGACATTTAAATTCTAGTAGCACATTAAGGATGCTGGGCCACCAAGTTACATCAAAAACTCCATAAATATCAAGACTGACTGTTATTACATACCATCTTTGTGATCGCTTCCATCTAAAAAGTTCTTAACAGCCAATAATGTATCGACTGTCCCTTTCTGTGGAGTAAATCCATACCGACTGTTGCTTAGGAGATCCTCAGAGATGACAGGGTATGTAATTCTGTTAATTAATATCTTTTCTGGTACTTTTCCCTCTGTACACAGAAGGCTGATGGGACGAAGTTTGAACACTTCCATGTTGTTTTCTTCACCAGGTTTGAGAATGGGTACTATTTTATCTCTTCTCCAAAATCTCAAAAGAGCAATCATTTTTTAGACAAATGTTGTATAAAGCAGTAAAATAGTTGGAAAAGAACGCTGTATAATCGTCGAAGGGGCTTACTAATAACACCATTTTCACCAGGAGTCTTGTTTCCAGACAAGTTCATTATTATTTCTGTGTGTGTAAAAGCTAATTCAGCTACCGTTTCATTGGATCATAGCATTTGAGATCTTATTAGTTTATGGTATTCTGTGTCTTGAGTTTAATGGTCCTCAGGCACAAAATATTCGAGCATGTAGATGACAGTTTCGCTTAAATCCACTGCTGTCATGTTATCACTTTTTCTTAGGGTTGTCATGGGAGGACGATTTCTGATCCAGTTCGACAGACTGCATTCCAAGGGTTATTTGCTGGGGGTCAAGCTGCAGTAATGCTTCCAGAACTTTTTTTGCTTTCTATAAAGCTGTGCTGTAGTCCTTCTTCTCTGTACAAAATTTATGACTCTGTACCTCCCTTAACTGTTCTCTGTCCTTTGTCTTTTGATAAATTCGCGTTAACACGTTGGTTATTTCTGCTTTGCAGTTAATTCAGACGTTCTCCAGGGGACAGATTTTCTCCCAGTTCTGTACTGCATCTCGTTTTGTGTCCTGTACGCTTTACTGAGTGATATATCTGGAATGTCTTCAAATTCTGTGATAAGAGTTTCAGTGTTCGTTTGCAGTTGAACTTTTGCTGCCAAATTGTGGTCTATTTCCTTTACATTGTGTAAGTCAGTGTTTGGTAAATATTTGTGTGCAAGTTATTTCAACAAGTTCCCATCGAAATCTCTCAGGTTTTCGTCTCTAACAATTAATTTTTTAATTTGAATTACTTTTCGAATATGCCTATGGTGTTTGGCACACTTCTATGCTAAAAGTAATAATCTTATGGTTGGAGCAACTCTCTTTTTCACAACATGTCCACTGGCTTATCATCAGCAGTAGATAAGAGGTGGTAATATTTAAATTAATACTGCTGTTTCCTTCACTGTTTTCAAAAGTTGATCCATGCTTCCTCTCTTTCAGTAGGTACAGATTAGTGGAAGCCAGAAATTCTTCCATCACCTTTCCTGTGGAGTTTCTTACTGTATACGCCACATGCTCGATCTTCCATTTGCTATCCATAGCAATTACTAAACCAGCTCCTTTGTTGTAGGTTATCATGCTGTCAATTTTTCTCAGGTCATCTTTGATGGTTTTTGTGATATCCAAGTACACGCTAAACATGAAAAATCGCAAATTTTAGATTACTATTTCAACAAATACTGCATCTTTGTTGGACAAGTGGCTGATCATTACGGAATCAATACCTTTGTTGGATATCAGTATTGTTACCCTTTTCCTTGTGTCTCCTGCACTAAATATCTTGTATCATCTAGTGATTCCACGTACGTTTTGTTGACAACAGTATGGTTCTTGTATGAAAGCAATGTCATTCTGATCTTGCACAATAAACTGTATTAGGTTAGCTGTTGCACATCTGGAGTGCTGTAGATTTATTTGTACGTACTTGACTTGTTTTTGAAGAGACCGGATGTAGCTTGTATTTGTTGTTGCCATTAGCAATAACCACTGTTCTGTTTGTGTTGTATACTATTTACTTCAGACATATCCATACTATTGCGTTGTTCTTGCTCGAACGTAGAAGTGACAAACATGTATCTAATTTAGTTGATGTTTCTTTTTTAATTGCACTTAACAATCGCTGTAAGTAACGCCATTTGACGATTACTTTGTTTTTTGTATGTTGTTTATCAATTAATTGTTCCAGAGCTACAAAATCTTTAGTGTACGGTTTGGAATTGGAGGTATATTTTTTGATTTCTTGTTGCTTTCAAAAAGTCTTTGAATTCTTTTGAAGACATGAGTTAATCTTTATGTTATCTTCCTCTAGTGGCGCATGTCTCATTGAGGAACTGATAATGACAAACCACATTTTGATCCCATATCTATCATATCATCGTTTTGTTGTGTAGGACCAAATGCAGGTAGTGTGTCAGTAGTAGCCACTCATACTATGCCTTGCACTATGTGAGCCTTAGTATTAGTTTCGTCAGTCTTGTTAAAATCACATAAGTCGCTAGTTTCCATAGGAAGGACATTGAGAGTTACAGTTGGCAGATTTTTAATCTGGTTTTCATTGGAAGAAATATTGTTATTAGTGACGACTGAATTGTTGACAGTATCCTTATTAAAATCGATACCAGATCGACGTCTTTTAGTGTATTTAGGTGATGTTTCTAAAACGGTAAGGCCAGAGTCAGCAGTATGCTGCTCTTTTCCAGACCCTGTGTGAGGGAAAGGGATTTTATCGACTACTTTTACCGATTGTGACATTTCTAGTACTGTAGTATCAGAGTCAAATGTATTTTGCTCTTTTGTAGACTGGGTGGGAGGCTAAGGATTCTTTGGACCTGCTTCTTCTACAAATGGTACGGACTTTTGTGTAGCAGCATTGTTTACGACATCAGGAAACTTGTTTTCACCATTTGGAATAGTCAGTAACATGCGAACAGTTTTTCTTGATATGACCAACATCTTTGAAATAATGACCTACAACGTCATCCTTGGTAGAGGACCTGTATTGTGAAATAATCGAATATACATTGAGCAGTGCAACGAAATGATTTTATATGAGAACATCCCAGAACCTTGGAGCTGGTTGGGATGTCTCTGACATGGCTGTACATACATCCCCATTTAGACATTCTGTTAACTATTACAGCATTACTAATAAATGAAATTCATTAGTAGAAACAGCTGACATACTGGCACTTTTAAAACACCTTACTGGCGTCATTGTCCCTTTAACACACAACTTACCTTCTTGCACTAATTGATCTATATTTTCATTAGTTCTTGTAAAAATGCAGGTGTTACCTCCAGATAAGCGAGAGCAATGCGTAATATTGACGGCAGAAATTATGCCACTTAAGATTTTACATAGTCACCTATTACGGTATTAGGAACAGTGTCTATGATGACAGCTTTTTGAGGTGACATCACATTATCAGTAGAAAGAGAACGTTGCTGTTATGATGGAGCAGGAGGTGTTTGTGGGGACGATTCAGTCATGGAGGTTTCAATTGCATGCCCATTACGGCGCACATTCGTGGCTTACGTGTTGATAACAACTGACTATAGTTCCAGATTGTAACCATTTAAGGAGCTCACCATGCCTGTGTGACTCTATTACACAGGAGCTGCTTTCTCTAAGCTGAAATGAATTAAACGACAGTGACTCTTGTGAGTTAGACTATAACTCAGTCATGTTCACAAACTGTAACTGTTGCTTTAAACCACTATCTTAAAGACTTTTGAAACAGCAGACAGACACACATGTTTACGTTCGTTGCTAGTCAAAGATCACCTTCTTAGCTACTACAGATGTGGCTGAGAATCCTAGTTATCAGTTGAGAACAAGCTTTTAGTACTCTGTTGGAAATACCATCAATTCCATTCAAGCTTTTACTTTTGAGTGATTTATTATTTCCCTTATTTCAATAGGAGAGGTGGGTTGGATACCTGTTTTATTAAATGGCATAGGTATTGCCTCTTCTATAAGAGTTGGATCGTATTTTCTCCACAACTATTAAAAATATTTTCTATTCCTAACTTTTTGTTAACAAACTTTTCATTGAATTTGATAGAAATATAAACTGCCAGTGCGCTTGGTTGCTCTATTTCCTTTTGAACAATATTCCAAATTGTTTTAATTTTATTGTCTGAGGTGCTAATCTCAGACATAATGCACATGCTTCTGGACTTTTTTAATAACTTCTCGTGATACAGTGCGGTAGTTTTTATAATGTTTGGCTCTTTCTGGATACTTACTCCCTTCAGCTGAAAGATACATTACTCTTTTCTGTTTACAAGGTAATTTTCTCCCTTTAGTAAGCCATGGCATTTTATGTGGTTTCTTACAATTGTATTTCACTGTTTTCTTAGGGAAACTGTATTCAAATATACTCACAAACGTATCATGAAATAGGTTAAATTTTAAATTAGCATCAGATTCCCTTATACTTCATTCCAGTCTAATTGCTCCAAGCCTTTCCTAAAATTTGCAACTGTTAAATAGTTAACTGAAAGTACTATTTTGGAGGAAATTTCTGCATTACTGTATTGAGGTATGTCATGTACTGTAACTAGCTAAGCGTCATGATAGAAAAGACCATTATTAACAGCTAAAGTTTTTTTTATTAAATTTATCTTGGTTTATAAAAACATCTATCAGTGTGCTGCCTTCCAGTTCCACATAAGTAGGAAAATCAGTAACTGATGTCAAATTGAAAGAACCAAGTAATACTTCAGGGTCATTCTTTCTACCACATTCTTTCAGAAAACCTACACTGAAATTCTGACAAACAATTATTTTCTTCCCTCTGTCTGACAGAAGGCACAACAAAGAAAACAAGTTTTTCAGAAATGGCTGAAAATTTTCCAGTGGGGACCTATACAGAGCTACAATTACAAAAGTACCATTATTTAGTTTAAGCTCACATTCACATGCTTCTGTATGCTCCTCAACAACAAAATTTTTATCTTCTAAATTTTTCCACTATGACATATTTTTACATGTGTGGAAACTCCTCCTCTCTCCATAGTGTCTCTAATTAGGGTGTACATGTGGACAAGGAGAAAAAATTCCCAGATTTTTCTCGGATCTCCCGCTTAAAAATACATTTTTTCCCAAGCTAAAAAATGCTTTTGCCATGTTAAGTGACACTATACTTTCCCTCGGAACTGTAAAACTTATCCTTTGATAGGATATGGTTTTATACAGCAGCGAAAAATTTCCTGGCACTTCAGAAAACGATACTCAGGGGGAAAACACGTTTTGGAAAGATATTTGCTGTGCAGCAACATGTACGCTGCATATTTTCGTATTACGAAAGTATAAATTCGAATCCCACCAATAGGAAAAGTTAATGGTTTAAATTAATATACATAGTGTTGCTACAAGAAAAGCAAAGCTTTTGCATATAGTATTTGTCTCGAAGATTAATAAGCTACAAGAGAAGCTAAGCTTTCACTTATAATGTTGATCTGTTTAGCACATGTTACACTTTAAGATAAATCACACAAATACGTCATCAAAATTTTTAATACCGACATAAATCTCTGATCTTCTGGGCTCGAAATTCTTCTAAATGGCTCATCATCAACGAGTTGATTTTTAAAAGAGACCGAACACTCTGTGATTTAAGAAATCCATCGTACATTCTCACACATAGTTCATCTTGCATGAGAGGAAATTTACTTTGAAAATAACGCTTTCCGAACAACAATTTGCAATATTTTCCCGTGATCTGTTAGAAATTGATTCATTTCAGGAGTTGTCAGAGAGCGCCAGATAAGAGGCGTCACCGTGCTTGCGCAGCTACGGTGATGTAGGAAGCCCATATGTTCGTATGTGTAAAACATTAAAAGATCTTACATTATGTCATAAAAGAAACAAGACATCAGAGGATACTACGAGAGTGTCAGAATTTCGTGAACTATACTAAAATGCATAGTTCGCCTTACAGGGCACATTTGTATGTCCAGATTCTCAATGACGTAGGCCTCGACCAGATATGAAGCTTTTCAGTGTGGTTTTGGGACGTAAATTTTCTTGGAGTACCAGCACTGCATTATCTCATTTTTGGTTCCTTACTATGGCATAATGCCATACATGCTAGAAGATGAAAACAAGCACCTGGAATGCAGCAAACAGTTGAAACGAGCCAATAGTGTGGAATAAATTGACTGTCTCAGCAGGAAAGCTTAATAAAAGCCAAATTTATTTATCAAACCGACAAAAATTTCATTGTTCTACAAGGTGATTAATACTTGACTGTCAGAAAGCTGGAAATAAAATAAAATCTGAAACTAGTAACATAGTTTACCCTTCCGTAATTATGTGAATGTATTTTAATTCACTTGCTAGCTCCCAGCCACAGAAATACGTCTTGTTTTCATTTAACGTGAGAGCAGTAAACGAAGAGGAAACAGAAAAATCACTAAATGTAAAAACGGGTCACGTGGAGACTACACCACCCACCCCCACCCCTCAAACTATAACTCAGACTGCTCTGCACATCAGAACGTCAAAAATTAAAAAAAAAGACGACTTTTTAAAAACAGTTCATTCTGCAGCGCACATCTTTCTGAAGAGTCTGATACATAAAAGATATATCTTCGATGAAATGTAGGACACGTTATTTGGTCTCAAGTGTGCAGTGAGGTGCCACACATCTTCAAACATTCAAACAACATTGTTATACCGCACATCACTGTATTTCGCTCTCTGGAACTCAAACGTGTATATTTTGTAATGAATGTCTTCAAACTATTTCAGGACAGTGGAAATTAAAATGTCCTGTAGCGCCTCTCCTGCTCCCGGTCGGCCTGTTTGACGTCCTGCCCCCCCTTTTCTTTTTTCTAAAAAAACCCTTCGCAATTAACACTAGATAGAATTATTTGTAACCAGGAGAACAAGAACTCTTCAGAAAAACTGAACTCTTTATTGCCTATTAGCTAAGAACTTGCTCTTCTGTGTGACATAAAATTAAATATAGGACACCTAAAACCAGCAAAGACAAGAGACAGGCAAGACAGTACACATTTCTTCAGTCCTTAGGTCCTAGCGGTTTTTCTCGCTAATCTTGCTACAGCTTTACATGTCGTGCTTTCCTTTCTGCAAAAGGACTATTACCTTACCAAAGTTCGTCAAACGTTTTGCTACATGAAAAATAGGAATGTCGTTGTCTAATACTGAAAAAGCTGTTAATACAAATAGTACCCAAGACTGGTGTGGTTTCTCGATCTGATTACGTCTATTTTGTCACTGTGTGGTGGAGAAAACAAAATAGGCCTTTCTAATATTTCAGCAATTGTAACACACACCAAATAAGCGAGACTCTTTTGGCAATAATGATCATTTTTATAATACATCAGATTATAATTCGTGAAGTACCTATTTGGCGTACTAAAAGCAAAAAAGCTTTACGTTAGGAAATAGTTTCACATTTCATTCATACGGTCCAGTTTCTCATGCACAAGACCGAAAAGTAGTAGAACAAAATTTTGTATAAATTTGGAATCATCATATTCTTCCATAATTTGTGTAATGTCCCCATTTCGTCTCCTTCCTCGTTCTAACAAACAATCTTGTCATCACTAAATCTGTAACTATTCCTACCACTGTCATTCTCTGGTTAACTTCACTAACCCTGCCACAATCACCGATTTAGTTATCCAGCGATTATTCTCCGGTTACGCGTTATTACATGTTCGTACAATGCGTTTTCCGCGCTACTCCCAGAATGGAACTTAAGCGGCTGCTAGCCGGGGACTACAACTGGCCCTGTCTCATGTAGCGATCTGGCCAAAAAATTTCTGTCAAAGTTTCACTTTCTTTGATACACCGAGAAGATAATACATAATCTTTCTTACCTGTTAGTCGTTTATTTCCACTCTGTTAGTCTGATTCTATGGATTTCGCTAGTAATTATAACAACGCTGAATATTCGCAAACCAAATCAACCACATAAACAAGGAGCACTTGACATTCACCGGTTCGATTTTATTCCACTCAGCCCTGACCCGTTTTGTCTGCAGGAAAGTTTATTTCTAGATGTGACGAGGATTCCTCTGGCAGAGACATCACATACACGATGCACACATTCAAAAATCAACTTATAATTCATTCAGAAATCAACTTAGAATGTGGTCAAAAACCAGCAGGGGTGCAGTTCAAAATCATATGAATAATCGATGGACCGACGTGCGCTGGATGCTAGCTGCTTTGTGAAACAAGGTTTTTTCCTCAAGAATATGAATTTGCCCCCTCCCCCCGAAATTGCCGCCAGTTTCAGATACCCCAGTTTGCCCTCACTCCCCACTAGATCCAGGCCTCCTGCACACGCATGAATCTGGCAGCTTGGGCGCGCCAGTAAAATTTTTCCAGGTACCACGTGGCTGGTTGCTGCTGCTGCTTACACAGCCAACAGCCACATTTCTGTAGCCAGAATCGGGAGAAGGTACTACTCAAACGCGACTCAACTGCGCGTGTGCATGAGCTGATTAAATGAGTCTAATGTAAACAGTTATGACGTCACGCTCATCGAAGGCAATTTGTTGTTATGAAGCATTGCATAGTCTTCCGAAAGCCTTTGACATATTTTGCTGTTGGCAGACGCTTGTACGAGCACTGTTATTTTATATGGCGCATTTTCTTTGAAATTTAAGTTTTATTTTCGTTTTTTTTCTCTCGTTCATGTTTTATTGCTGCAGTATTATTCTGCAGCAGCGGTATTCAGTAATATCCTTTGTTAGAGTAACGTTTCTTACCAGTCAAAACTACAAAAATTTAACTGAAAACTAAAACAACGAAAAATTCCCGGAATTCTAAAAACTTCCCGTATTATTCCTGGTTTTCTCCAGGATCAAAGAATTCCCGGGTTTTTCCTGGATCTCCCGGTTGTCCCAGGTTGTATACACACTGTAATTACATGATCTGAAAGCTTAAATTCATCTACATTTTTTTTACCATATCTGTGACAACATGATGTTTTTATACAGGCATAATTCATCTACTCCACCCTCAGTTTCTATAGGCCTAAACATACAAGAATCTCACCTACTTTTAATCCTCTTATATACTGATGCAATACACTAACATTATTTTTCATTGTACTTCTGTGAAACTCTTGTGATATACTAACATTATTTTTCACTATACCTTTATCAGTATCTTGTGATATTTTAACATATCTAGTACCTATCTGTTTGCACTTCTTGTTAAACTTAATTTCATTCAGTGTTGGCAGAGAAGTGTGAGAATTATCACACAATTAGATTAAAACCTCATGCAACCAAAATGCTGATAGGAATAACGTACAGAAGAAAGGAAATGAAAGTTGAGGATCTATTAGATGACAGTCAGTTTGACTTAGGAAGGTTATGTCACCAGAGAGGCAGTTCTGACATTGCAACTGATAATGGATGCAAGGCTCAAGAAAAATCGAGAAACATTCATATGATTTGTCGACTTGGAAAAACAGTTTATCAATCTAAAATGGTGGTAGATATTCAAAATACTGAGAAAAATAGGAATAAGCTATAAGGAATGACAGGTAATATACAATATGTACGAAAACCATGAGGGTATAGTAAGAATGGAAGACAGAAGAAAGTGCTCTGATTAAAAAGGGTGTAAATGAGATGCAGTGTTTTGCCCCTACTGTATAGTCTACAGGTTGAAGAAAAAATTATAGGAATAAAAGAAACTTTCAACAGTGGGATTAAAGTGTAAGTTGAAATTATATCAATGATATGATGCGCTGGTGACACTGCTACCCTCAGTGAAAAAGAATGGTGTAGTGAGTACAGAATATGGATTGAGAATAAACCAAAGAAAGATGCAAGTAATAAGGAGTAACAGAAATGAAATTAGTAATGAGTTTGACATCAAAGTTGAAAACGATGAAGTAGATGATGTTTTGGTAAAAGCAGTCTAGAGCAGGCAATGAGAGCATTCCTGTAAAAAGGAGGCTACTACTATCAAAGAACGCTTTAGTCTGAAGATCAGTTTTCTGAGAATGTACACCTGGAGAACAGTATCACATGGCAATGAATCATGGACTATGGCAAAAGCCGAAAAGAAGAGTGCTAACTTTTCTGTAGCGCTTGTCTCCTTTAAATGAGGATGAGGATAATTATTTGACTAAGAACATAAAATACACGTCGTCACTGTTTACTCATGTATTAAACCACATGTTCTATTTTATTCTACACAAGACACAGTCTGCATAACACAAAAAGCCATCACATTGTTGTTCCACTTAATAGTTCAACTTGGTGCGAAATCCCCTCCAAAGAGCACCTGTACAAGAAGACAAAACAGAAGGTACAAGCCCTCTGGAAATGTCGCTGTATTCAAACTGATGTGTCACCGAATTACATCAACCAAATTACAACACTTCCCCTCGGTGAGCATCAAAGAGCGCAGTTTAGTAAGTAGTCTCATCCTGTTACACTCCAGTATCAAAAAATTCACCATTTCTGATATTGAACATAAGAATACAACTTCCAATATCACACATAGGGAAGCAGATGAGACATTGAAATTAAGATCACAAATGAGACAATAAAACCATCACAAATTCCAGTACCAAACATAGGAACACAAATGAGACACTGAAATTAAGATCACAAATGCAACAATAAAATCATCACAAATTTCCGGTACCAAACATAGGAACACAAATGAGACACTGAAGTTAAGATCACAAATAATGCAATCACAATAATGCATCACCAATTCCAATAGTAAACAATACTCATTTTAATCCTAACATGTCTCTGAATTTCTGTTTTAAAGCTGTTTAGTCCTTTAGTTAAAATGTCAGCTGCATTGTCATTAGTTCAGACATACTTAAACTTAAAAAACCATCCAAGACAGTTTGTCTGGCTTTATGGTAGCGGACTCTGAAAGGCTTGGTTCTCTCTGATACACCTTTCTTTTCGGTGATTTCAATTGCATCTGTGTTGTCAGCATTGACCTGCAGGGGCAGTCTAACAAATTCACAACACTTTAGCTCTTTTAAAAAATCAATAAACCATTCCACCTCCTTACATGTCTCAGACATGGCAATATACTCAGCTTCTACTGTGGATGTTGCCACAATTGATTGTTTTTTACTTCTCCAGCTGATTGCTGCTCCAGCTAACAAAATTGTGTAGCCTGACACAGATTTACTATCACCTGGTTCATTTGCCCAATCAGCAACACTGAATGCAATAGTTTCACAGCAATCAGCATGGAAACACAAACTCAATTCTTTAGTTTTTTGCAGGTACCGAAATACTCTTTTTACCCTGGCCCAATGAGAAATACAAGGTTTAGAATTGAACTGACTCAGTCTCCCTGCAATAAAAGCAATATCAGGTCGAGTACATGTAGATATGTACAGCAAGTAACCTACTGCCTATTGGTACAATTTCTGGTCAATTGGCCTGTCATTATCATCTTCACTAAAACGATTGTCGTTACATGGTGTAGATATGCCCTTGCAGTTATGCATTTTAAATTCTTTTAGCATCTGTTGAGTGTAACCCGTCTGATTTAATTTCCCCTGCCCTTGAGACTGTTCTATTTCAAGACACAAAATCAACAAGCTGTCACTCATTTCTTTAACGATAATACGAGATTTCAAACACTTAATGAATGTCATAATCATTTCTTCTTCACCAATTGCAACTACATCGTCAACATGAACTCCAATAATCAAATTTCCAGAGAAGAATACACAGGGATCCTTTTCACATTGTTCAAGACCTACTTTTTTCATCACAGAGCAGAAGAAATCATTCCAATCTTTACCTGCCTGGTGAAGCCCATATAAACTGTTATTTAATGAACACACTTTATTCCCCACAAGAAACAATCTTGGTTGCTCCATGTAAACAGTGCCACTTATGGGGCTATTTAGAAAAGCAGTTCCACATCAATATGTTTTATTTTCCAACCCCTTAATACTGCTATTGCTAACAGGATCCTCAGGACACTTTGTCTCATCACTGGGCTGTAGCTTTCCAAATAATCAACTCCAAATATCTGACTATAACCCAGAGCTACTAACCTCGCTTTGAATTTAATAATATCACCCTCTCTGTTTCTCTTCGTTAAGAATACCCACTTACTTCCTATAACATGGTCAGCTTTTGATCGGTCAACAAGTTGCCATGTGTTGTGAAGTTTTAGGCTACTCACCTCTAACTCCATGGCTTTATACCATTTGTCCCTGTGAATTGAAGCTAAAGCTTCTTCTACTGATGTTGGATCAGATGGATTCACTTGACACAAAGCAGCAAAAAAAACACGAGCCACACATGTTTGGTTTCACTAGGCGTGAAGACCGTCGTAACCCTACTTTACTATGTGCACTTGAGATTCTACTTGCAACACTGTGTCACATTCATCACACACATCACTATCTTAACTGCCAGGAACTACATCGTCTTCTGTGTCGAACCTCTCTTCTTCTCCATCACTGGATTGGCCCCCATCTCCTCGAACAGCTATTGATTCGACTGGATCTTCTGTTACTGGCCCTGCATTCCTCAGCAGTGTGTCTTCATCATCTGTTGATGAATCTGGGAAACCCAATTGCACAATACTGGTGTCGTCTGCTGTCACTGCATTGCTTTGTGGCTCAGCTGTTGTCATCTGCCTCTGGTTTACTGCCCCTGGAAGAGACTGTTCTTTGTTTACTGTAGTCTTCAGTGGGAATATTCTTTCGTCAAAGATGACATCTCTTCTCAAACGTATTTTTATCATTTAGATCCTGCCTCCACTCCAAGATAAACACATTCTTCTGTCTGTTCTCAGAGTTTGTCAGATTCAATGTGCTTGTCCAAGCTCTGCAGCCAAACATTCTGAGTGTTCCCAAATCATCTTTACTTAGTTTTTTCTTCTTCCATACTTCATATGTGATTTTAGCACGAAGGGATCTTGTTGGGCATCTATTTCGAATATAGCAGGACAACATTAGAGCTTCCCCCAAAAGGTATTGGGCAAACCACCCTGAAACGGTAGACACCTCACGATCGATAAAAGTATTTGATTCAGGCGCTCTGCTTTTCCATTGGATGGAGGAGAGTAAACTGTGCTTTTCCGATATAGTATGCACTCTTCCTTGAACAACTCTTCAAATTTGCTGTTGATGTACTCAGTACCATTGTCTGATTCGAAGTTTTGCAGTTTCCTCCCTGACTCGCATTCTGCACATCCCTTAAATTCCACAAAAGACTCAAACACATCACTTTTCTGCTTTAGCACTTTCACTACCGAATACCTTGAGTGACCATCCAGGTAAGTAACATAATAATGTGCTCCACGCAGGGAGGTCTGTCTAATGTGACCTATGCCACTATGTACTACTTCTAGAATATTAGCAGTAGTAGTTTGGCTCGGTTTCAAAGGCTGTCTTTTCATTTTTTCATGCACACAAATTTCATATTTTTCCCTGTAGTTTCTGGCTCCACTTACTTTGGGTAAAGCTTCTCTGTGTCCAAGTCTTTGGTGCCACAAAACTTCTGCCCTTCTGGCTGTTACTTCATTTTCAATTTGTTGATGTGTTTTGCCACTATGTGGCATCACTGTACTGTTGTTCACTTTGTAATATTCACATTGCACTAAATAGACATTATTGTTTGATGATCTTCCTCTCAATACTCCCTTCTCATCAACAGATACACTAACATCACCATTTTTGAATCTGATACACATCCCTTTTTTGTCCATCTGTTTGACAGACAACAAGTTCCCATACAGTTCTTTCACCAAAAGCACTTCAGTTAATTTGATTGTGTTACCACCACATGATTCTGCTGCTCTCATGATAAATGTCCCCTTACCAGTCACTTCAGTAACTTTCCCATCAGCCAGTTTCACTTCTCCAAAGATACCCATCTCTAAGTCCTGTAGTATCTCTTGGTGACTAGTCATACGATGTGATGCTCCTGAATCCAAAACCCACACCTTTTCATCAGCACCTTCTCCACATTTGGTCACTGTCATAGCCACTATTTCTTCATCTTCCTTTTCAGTTGCCGGCCGGTGTGGCGGTGCGGTTGAAGGCGCTTCAGTCTGGAACTGCGTGACCGCTACGGTCGCAGGTTCAAATCCTGCCTCGGGCATGGATGTGTGTGATGTCCTTAGGTTAGTTAGGTTTAATTAGTTCTAAGTTCTAGGCGACTGATGACCTCAGAAATTAAGTTGCATAGTGCTCAGAGCCATTAGAAGCATTTCTTTTTCAGTTGTACTTGATGGACCTTCACTGTTAGGAACGTTTTTAAAACTGTTGAGCTTGCATCCATTTGCCCTGTATGCTGATTTCTTGATATAATTCTGTTTGCTTGGTGGAGCCCCCGCTTGTTTTCCTTGGAAATGTGGACACTCCCTGGCGATGTGGTTTGCTTCACCACAGGAAAAACAGAGTCTGTTGCTGTTGGATGTGTTCTTCTCACCTCTTTGGTTTTGCTTGTATCTGTCCTGGCTTGGGAAAAACTTGTTTTTCTGACTTCTGCCTACTGCTGCATATGGTTTGGCTTCTTCTTGGCACTTAGTGGACTTGAAATCTGGTTCCAGACACTTCTCTTCTAATTCTAATGTGTTGATGACCATTTCTGTAGTTAATCTGTCTTCATCTCTTTCTAGACTTCTAATGAGGCATTCATACTTCTCAAAAGGTAGTCCGAGAAGCATGAAACCTGCAACTGTCTTATCATCAAAGTTGAAACCCCCTTGCTTCACTACTCTGTTGGCAGCAAGGATTTTCGTCGCATATTCATCCATAGTCATATCATCATCTTTCTTGATATTTACTAAGTCTCTCATCTTGGATATAGTGTTGAGTAGGCCATTGTTACAGTTAATCTTTTCGAGCTCCTCCCACGCTTCCTTTGCTAATTTCAGAGTACCAATTGTTTCTAGGTAGTGGTCTTCGACTAGCATCAGAATGATGGACAAGGCCATTTCATTTTTCTTCCTTTTTTTCCGCATCCAACTGATCATAACGCATTCCAAAACCGGGTTCTATGCAGTCCATGCATCACGATGCTGTATCAGTGAACGAACATGGATAGACCATGCAAAATAGTTACTGCTGCACAGGCGATCAGTTTTCACAGATGGTTCCGTCATTATGTACTGTTTTCTTCGTCGTCGGCTGTTGTAGAATGTCAAAATACGTCGTCTTCGTCAGTTCCGTCACTTAATGTTCATTTTCACTTTGAATTTTTAAACACACTTGCCACAGAGTGCCCTGGGCCCATAACCTTTTAACTTTTCTGTAGCGCTTGTCTCCTTTAAATGAGGATGAGGCTAATTATTTGACTAAGAACATAAAATACACGTCGTCACTGTTTACTCGTGTATTAAACCACATGTTCCATTTTATTCTACACAATACACAGTCTACATAACACAAAAAGCCATCACATTTTTGTTCCGCTTAATAGTTCAACTTGGCACAAACTCCCCTCTAAAGAGCACCTGTACAAGAAGACAAAACAGAAGGTACAAGCCCTCTGGAAATGGCGCTGTATTCAAACTGATGTCTCACCGAATTAGATCAACTGAATTACAACAAAGAGAGTTGATGCATTTGAAGTGTAGTGCTACAGAATTATGTCGAAATTTAGATGGATAGAAAAGATAAAAGATGAGGAGGTTCTCCATGGAATAGGTGAAAAAAGAAACATATGGGCCACTCTGACAAGAATGGACAGGATGATAGTGTACATGGTAATAGGTAAAAACGGTAAAATTTTTTATTGTATTCTACTTCCATCATTTTAATTTAGCCTCAGGCAGTGGTGTGAGCGATTAAATAAACTACTCCGCAGTACTTGTGGCTGGCTCCCACGCTATTATGCCGACCTACAGGCGCCACCATGGTGTTGCTGAGTGAGAGATGCCAACTTTCTGTCTCAAACCCCCCCCATGGGAGGACCATGGGCCATCATGTGAGGTACTCAAGAGGGTCAGAGAAGTAGTGGCTGCAACAGTGGGAGACTCTCTTGCCTGCCTGCTTCCTTACCCTCTGAATGTGTCCACCAGTACTTCCTATTGAGGGCAAAATGCTCTTTCCATACCATGTGTGATTCACTCCATGGCCATAGACAGTTTTCATGAACATTGTATCCCTTAGTGCTAGTTCTTAGGAATAAAACCCATTTTTTCCCTGAATCTATTTCTCATTTTACGTATGGGAAAAACAGCCTGGATGCACACCTGATACCATCCTGTCATGTATCATAGAACTCTAGTTAAGAGACCAGGTAATAATTTCTTAAGTACTACGAGCAGCTGTAGAGGGTAAAAATTATAGGACAAGACAGAGATTGGAATACATTCAACAAATAATTGAGGGTCTAGGGTGCAAGTGGTATTCTGAGAGGAAGAGGTTGACACAAGAGTAGAATTCGTAGCAGACCACATTACACCAAACAGAAGACTTGCTTTTCCTCAACAGTAGTTGTTGATACCAGTAGTATTTTTCGAATTTTGACAGATCAGTATTATCTCAGCTGCTTTTCTGAAAACTTCCATATAATTTTATACACAATATGTTATATTTCAAGCTAAAATTTATGAAAAGGAATTAGTTTATTTTCGATGTTAAAATCGATAAGTACTAGCTCTAAATGTACAATTAAAATTAGTTTTTTAGAAACATTTGAAATTAAAACTCATTTGGCACACTAAAAATTTCGATTACTAATTACACAATCTAGTACTATTTACTATGTCATTTATGAAATAATAATCGAAATTAATAGAAATTCATTTGTCAAGAAAAAGTGAAAACCCTTTGGAATATAGTTATTACTGCAGAGTGTAGTAGTAGTAAGCATGCCTCTTATGTGATTAGACGTATTTTTGTATTTTGGACAAAAAATGTAATTTTCGTTTTGTTAATGTGAAAAGTCAAAAGACTGTATGATATACTAAAATGTGATAAAGTATATTAACATAACATTAAAAATACTGCAAGAACAATCTTCAAATTTATTTACATCAATTCAACCATGAGGACCTAAAATGTAAGAATATCAGACCCATAGACAAGAAGAACTGGAACCAACTCTACACGAAAAGCTAAATAAACTAGAAAGTTTATTGTAGTCTTCATTCCTCTCAAATTTTTCTTATTGTGGAAAATAACTGGAATTATGAAGGAGGGGGGAGATTACAAACTGTTACTTTGGCAAGATTGTGATCAATTCATTTATCCATTCTTGTTCAGTCACGAACTATTGTTCAATCTCTAACGAAGTTGATATCAATGAAATGTTAATTCATTCTCTCAATCATTGGTTGTGGTTCATAGGTAGACTACAGTAGACAAGGAGAACTTCAGAGACGTAGAACAAGTCCACATGTATACCAACAAACGACAAGTAACCATGAGAAACTTAAAATGTACACTGTAATAACAATAAAATATCATTGCAATACTCAATACTATTTGTTCTTCTGTCAGCTAAATGGAACCTAGCAAATTAGCAGAAAAGTTTTACTTGGCGAAAATCTGAATTTTCCTTGGTTACCAGTAAATAGTGCCTGTTACCTTCTGCTGGTAGCTTACAGGTAGATTCATATTTGACGTCAACGAAACGTAGCTGCAGGCGATTTCACCTTCAGATGGTGTCTTCCCGCTAGACAAAACGTCAACTCAGTGCCACTTATCTCGGCCCAGATGGTGAAAATTAGGTTATAAAATACCATCTGTGATATAAAAGAATGGAAATATAGGATTGGAATCCAGGAAGCAGCAGTGATAAATTTTGTTAATGAATAAAGCGAACTGTACAAAAGATGTTCTTGTTAAAGTTTTATTTTTAGCTGCAGAGAACTGAACAGCAGAAAAAGTATCATCCAACCATTTTGAAACATTGATGTTTCTTTTCTGCCGAAAATATATAATATCAAACACATTTTCGAACTATGTTTATATGGCGATATATACAGTCAATTTGCATTATTCTTCGTGTTTTTTCCATGTTTGTGCCAAATAACATAAAAACCAACCGCAATTTCCTCCTTCAGTGAAGTTGAGTTTTTCACTATCAAAAATAAGTTACGGTCTATAACGAAAACCGCTTCATGATTTTATGTTCTTATTTACATTTAATTTCAGGTATTTCTCCTCAACTCAGCGGAAAAAGTATCCATGACGTTATGGAACACTTGTATTGTGTCACGAAAACAAAGCATAATAATAAAATAGAGACTAAGAAAACACCAAATCACGAATCCACTTCTATAACATGAGTGTGCGTAGAGAAAAAAAGAACTCCGGCGTTAGCAGAAGACGATACCTGTTCCTCCCAGATCAAATCAACGTCAAAACTTGGTTCCCCGGAAACCCTGACTTTGACCTCCCGTTCCGTGCTGTACTATTTCCTTCCGTTGATGGTCTGTGTGACTACCAGCATTTGAAACGCTTCGTAGAATGGCGGCAGCCGTCAGAAGGTCTGAGGCTGTAGTCTAGTGAAAATGACATTTCGTTCCGTCAGGTGTGGATCGATCTTAAGTCGATTAAGAGTGAACTGAGGTGTGGTGTACTGTCTTCAGCTGGTATTGTGATCTTTGAATCGTAAACAAAATTGTGGCACTGTGTACAGCACATGTTTGTGTTTGAGTGTGTAGATTATTAAAACCTGACAAGATGGTGAGAAAGAAAATAGACAACAGAATAAGAGTTCTAATTGAAAATGGAGTGACCCTAGGACACAGAACAATGTTTGTTGTAGTTGGCGATAAGGGTCGTGATCAGGTTGTTAGACAGTTACGAAATGCAGCTTTGAAAATAAATATTAATTCTTGGTCTGTCTCTGTCATATCGTTCATGAATGTACTTTTTCTCCTAGGTTGTTATATTACATCATATGCTCTCGAAAGCGACTGTCAAGGCAAGACCAAACGTATTATGGTGCTACAAAAAGGAACTCGGATTCAGTAGGTGAGTAAGATTGGCTCATAATAATCGATTTTCCATAGTTATTTATTTATTATGTTTCTAAGTTTTTTATGTGCCACAGCTTAGGAGCTGTGTACTATTAAGTGAAATCGGAAACCATTATGTAGAAATTAACTCAGCAGTGCCATTGTGCATTTAAAGCTGTTTCCTTATTATGGTTCAAGTGGCTCTGAGCACTATGGGACCTAACTTCTGAGGTCATCAGTCCCCTAGAACTTAGAACTACTTAAAACTAACTAACCTAAGGACATCACACACATCCATGCCTTAGGCAGGATTCGAACCTGCGACCGTAGCGGTCACGCGGTTCCAGACTGTTGCGCCTAGAACCGATACGCTACCCCGGGCGGCTTCCTTATTAAGTTTCTTCATAGTCCAGTAATGTATGTTAAGAATATTAAGACATAGAATATTGATATTGAGTCTCCGGATACAGATTTTTCTCATATATTTACTTCGTTACATTCCACACATTTCGGTCAAGGTTTTTAAGAATAATGTTACATCAGCACTCCCCTTCACTGTAGCTGCACTAGTTCACCACACATTACCAGTTGATAATACTCTATGTAAAGATTGATTGTAATATGTCACCTGTTCCCTGATGAAATGGTATACGTAGTCATTGCCTTAACATCTTGTGGAGTGATTCGGAGTTCATCCATGACCCTCATAACTTCTTTGGACCATGCACTATCTATTTTTAATTTACCAAAATAAATGAGCAGTCTTTTTGGCAGTCTGTAGAGATTCATCCTTTGGATATGGCCATTACAAATCTCTTCTTTTCGTAATCATATCTCTAATTGTTTCAGCCTATATAAACTTCACTACTATGATCTCTACTCTATTTGAATTGCCCTTCAACTGGTCCCAAATTTTTCCTTTTTTATTTTCGTTTTTATATTTTTGTGGTTTCGATTGCTAACATCAACTATTTGCTTAAAGATTTTGCTGCATAAAGTGCTTAGCTGGATGAATTACTGTATAGTAGCGTCACATTAATCCTGTGATGAGCTATTTTTAATGTATTTATTTGTTCTTCAACCACTAAGCTGAATATTTTGTACTAACACATTAGCCACCTGCTTTTTTGTTTTGAGAGATGCATGTTTTTATCTCCTCCTATTTTAGTAGAGAGCAGTGGAGTCAGCCTGTATGATGGTCTTTTGAAAGTTGTCTCATAGCTATCTATCTGTGTATTTCTGAATATTCCTTCATTGGTCATTCCTCATATAAATTAGTCTGTCCAACAGTTTGTTGCAAATGGGTAGCAATGTTGTGACATATGGTGGATATATTTTAATTCATCAGTCTGCTGATTGGTTTGATGGGGCTCCTGTGCTAACCTCTTCATCTCGAAGTAGTGTTTCCATCCTACATCCTTAATTATTTGTTGTGTTTTTACCCTCTAGTACAATAGAGTTTATTCCTTGTTGTCAACATAAATGTTGTTAGTGTTTTCCGTATATTCCTTTCTTAATTGATTCTGTGGAGAACCTCCTCATTCTGTTCTTATCAGTCCACTTAATTTTCAACATTCCTCTGTAGCACCATATCTCAAATGCTTTGATTCTCTTCTGTTCTGGTTTTCCCACTGTCTGCAATTTGCTATGATGCAATGCTGTGCTCCAGGCGTACATTCTTAGAAATTTCTGGCTGAAATTATGGTCTGTGTGTGGTAACAGTCGAGTTCTCTTGGCCAGTAATGCCCTCTTTGGCTGTTCTAGTCCACTTTTTATGTCGTCCTTGCTTAGTTAATCATGAGTGATTTTGCTTTCAGGGTAACGGAATTCTTCAGCTTTGTCTACTTTGTTATCACCACTTTAATGTTAAGTTTCTTGCAATACTCATCTCTGCCTTTTTGCTGTTTGTGGTGCAGTAAGATGTTGAGTTTATTGTGTGGCTTCTTTTGTTAGGTATGGATATGATTATGAAATACAATAGCAAGACATTGCGTACGGAGAAGGGAGAGGACATGATCTCTTTGATCAAGTTTCTTCAGATGTTCGGACTGTTAGCAGAGAGTGTGAGAGGTTGGCGAGAGTTACGGAGTCTCGGACCAGGGACTGTTATATGTGGCAGAGTCAAAAGGACAACCTTTGGCGCTCCATGAGACACGGTACCTGGTTCTAGAAATGTAGGTTGGCCATGAGAGAGATTTTTTTTATGACTTACTAATTTTGTAATAGGTCCTCTTATCAGCTTTTGCTCACATGAGACTGACGTGAGTGAGAGGACAGTTTTAGATTGGTTTTCTTTTTGTAGGGAAGTATTTTTGGAATATGTAAAGTATAGAGGCAAATTGGGTGGGTCGGTGTAGTGGTCAAGATAGACGAATCTCAGTTTGGGAAGAGAAAGTGTGGGAGCGGTAAGTCTCTGGTTGGTTTATTTGTGTCGGGGGGGGCTGTTATCTCAGGGGTGGGTGTGCGGATTGTGTTTTCAGGGTTTTGGAGGGGTGTACTAAGAGAGAATTGGTGGGATTAATTGAAGAGTATATAGAGGAGGGGAGTACTGCAGTGTCAGATGCTTTTTCATCATATAGGGTGTTGGGGAAGATGGGCTATGGTCATTTAGTTGTAAACCATAGTTTAGGGTTCAAAAATTACGAAACAGGGGCATACAATAGAGGGGTTTTGGGGAAGGTAGTTAATTCAGTCACAGGGAGGGATAAGATGAGTATTGCTGGCGGAAGAGCGTCCCAGGGGAGTATTGTATTTTTCGCGTCTTTTTGAGGGCAGTTAATAAGATGTACAGGCCAAGGGTGGTTAGTTGAGGGGATTTTGTATTTGGGGGGGGGGGGTTGTGGGTAATGGTTGTTTTAGGATTATGTTACAGAGGATCTGTTTTGTTGCTGTTGTTTTTTGAATTATAATGTGTGATTGATTTTCATTTATTTTGTGATTTTTATTTTTTATTTATTTATTTTTTGGGGGGGGGGGGTGATGTTTGGGGGAGGGGATGGGGTTGGTAGGTTGTGTGTCATTTGGATGTTATTATGTGTGTGTGTTTTTGATGGGGTTGGCTAACTTAGTGTGTAGCACCAGAATTTGTTTGTGGTAAGTAGCTGTTTTTTTTGTGTGTATTGTTCGCGAGTTGTGATGTTGTCTGGGATATTTTTTTTTAGGAAGGGAGCTGTAGATACCATCACTGTGATTTTAATGTATGCTGTTACTGCCTAAAAGGCATTTTGGTAGAGCGGAATGTTGATTAGGTTTTTTCTGTTATTTGTAATGTAACAAAAGATCCAGTTTATTAATTCTCAGTGTTGTAGAAAAGTTTGTTCAGCTACCTTTAAATGTGCGTACCTGTGGTCATTCAAACAATTCCTAAACAAGAAAGACAGTTGCGAAATTACCAGAACGAATACAGAAGGTGCAGCAAAGAGAGCTAACAGCAGTCTTGGTGACAGACAGTCCTTTCATCCTGGAAAAAACAAAGATGATTATTATGAATAAGAAACAGTTCTTCTCAGAGCAATTTTTAACAATACTGAGCATAGATATAGGAGGCATTATGAAGATGGAGCAGGGTCATTTCATGTCAGTTCAACCAGGGGCTCCAGCTCATAGTCTCAGATTTGACTGAAATTCAGTACTCTAATTCTACCATTTGTGGAACACTTGTGTACAAAGTATTAGTTTCCCCTGCCAATTAGTTCCAGAATTATGGCTTGTGAAAGAAGGTGGCGTGACCCAGAAATTGCAACTCGCATCTGGCAATCTCTCTTCAGACCCAACTTCAGGTCTTGATAACTTTGGAACTATTCCACACAGTCCAGTGAAATTTTTAAAACCCAGTTACATCCATTTAGAGAACACACTCAGTGAACCAAAACACCAACAACATATTTCTGGGGGAAAATAAAAAATTCCAAAATGTGATTAAAAATGTAATATGTTAAACGTACATATTGTAGGTGCCCTCTATGCCAAATATAATTCACTCAAAAAGGGTATAAATTTTTTTGTGGTAAGCTTAATGTGGCCTAAACACACACAGAACTCATCATGCCCATTTCAGTCACAAAAACTGAGTTACATGCACAAGACTGAGCGAGGTGGCGCAGTGGTTAGACACTGGACTCACATTCGGGAGGACGACGGTTCAATCCCACATCCCGCCATCCTGATTTAGGTTTTCCGTGATTTCCCTAAATCGCTCCAGGCAAATGCCAGGATGGTTCCTTTCAAAGGGCATGGCCGACTTCCTTCCCCATTCTTCCCTAATCCGATGAGACCGATGACCTCACTGTCTGGTCTCCTTACCCAAACAACCCAACCCCAACATGCACAAGAAAATGAAAAAATGTGAAAAATTACGTGAAAAACATGGATTTTCGAAGCGTGGTAGCACATAAGGGACAAGTGGTATCCAAGCCAGATTTCACACACTGCATAAGTAGACCATAATGATACATATCTCAAAATTTCAGCATGTCATTGCAAGACATTTGTGTACAATGGAAGTTGACAGATGTATTTAGTGATGTGGCCATTGTTCCACAACACAATTTTGTAAAGACATATTGTAAACTGTTCTGCCTCTTCTTATAGTCTCCCACAACTGTTTAATCACTAAGCAACAACATATAGCCAGATTAACACAACCTATCATTAATGTTTACTGCACCTTAACTGCTAAAAACCAGTCAATTGTGCTTCGAACAGATGTTCTCCCACACTTTAGCCACTGTACTCTACATTGAGTGGCAAATTGTACTGTCTTCCTGACACTGTGGTGGGAACTGCAACTGTCATAAGAATATGTTCAAAAGGAATCCAACACCTGTCTGCCAAACATGGCCAATGAAATGATCTTGCTGGTCCTGCTAGTGCCATGAAGTTCACAAATACATCGCCTTATGCTTCACGGCACTCTGCAACACATCCTAAGTACCATTTGTCATCATAAACAGCAATAACGTAGCAACCTCATTGTATGTTGCTGCTTTTGCCTCTGAATCTTGAGTTAGACACATGTGCTTGAACCTATAGTTATAACCGGACAGTCTGCTCATCTGCACATTGTCAGATTCTGCTGGAGAGAAGTGATGATGGCTCCTTGTGCCTGCAACAGTTTTAATGTGTTCTAGTCTGCTTTTTAACAACTCTTCGACTGATTTCACCTCATCTTTCGAAACATAGAATGATTGTATGCCAGAGATATTTTTCTGTACCCAGGTAAATAATTGAAGAGGTGTTGGAATGTGACCTTCTGTAGGGTGCTGCAGTCTAGCTCATGATGCTATGTGCTTAATGGTAGCACCAATACCATCACATACATTTTTACCATTGCTTGTTGCGAAAAAATTCCATTCTGTGTGATTCTGAAAATCATGGTAATGCATGCATAAATTTTTGAGATTTTTACAGTTTTTGTACTGACTAGCTGCCCCATCACTGAAGTATTTCGCAAAATGTATGTGAGGCAGCTTGTTTCTTACATATGCCATGACAGTGCGAATGTGGGCATGAACTGCACTGGCATCATGAATTAAACAGTCACTAAAAACGCACAGGTTCATGACAGACACATTGCCTGATTCACCTCTATAGTAAATTGCAAATGGCTGGAGAGTTGCTTGACTGTTGTCCCAATGATATCCTTGGATGGCATCTTGAACTATAAATGGCAGCACCAATACCAGTAATTGTAGTATTACTATAATTTCATCCTGTTTCAAATTATCCTTACAAAACTGGAGATAGCCAGTTGTGCTGTTGCTGTGAAGCTGTGTGTGGTCAGTTTGTCCATTTTTTGACAACACATTTCAACAAAATCTTCCCCTGTACTTTGCTTTGTTTCAAGACTTGTGTGATCCATGTGTGTCCTTTGTTTATAAGTAACAAGTTCATCGTCATCCATAAGGAGTTTACCATACGGTTTGTTATTCATGTGTCCTGCCAGATTTACCTTACCAGGACACTTTTCATATCTGTGTATCATGCACTGGTAGGAACTGATGTCACACAGTAGCAGCTTCATTGCACGTTTGTGATCCAGACCAGAATCCTTTATAGCAGCAAACATCAGCTTAGCATTTTGATGGGTCTCACATACACAAACATTGTGTGTGTCCCTTGCATTTACAGGCACAACCCATTTTGGCTGAAGATTGAAAAAAGATGATAAACCTACTTTGCTATTGGGATACTTTTCCTTGAATTCTACATATAGTTCTGATATGTTGCATAGCAACAGTCTTTTTTGCACCTGTACATGTACATTTCCCATTTTCACCATACAAAGTCTTTTTTTTCAAGGCATTATTCGGCTGTAGTCATTATTTTCATAAAACTCTGACACTAGCACCTTTATTCTGAACTCAATTGCTTGCTCTGAGTCTGCTGAAGTTGTGGAAGTACTCCTTGGGTTGCTTTTATTTTCCTAGCTTGCTTTACCATATATGTAGAAACATTGAATTCCTTTGTAGTGTAGTCAATAGACAAGGTGGAAGGTTCAAGGGTAAGAATAGCTACTTTTTTCTGGCGTGTGGATATGGCACATTTTCCTTTCAAATCATGCACAATTCTGTCCAAATCAGAGCATTTCTGGCATGATTTCTGTTCCTTTGGAGCAGATAGTTCTTCCTCATCCACCATTAGTGTGTCAGCTACTTTGTGTTTTAATTCCATTTGAGCTTCTTGTAGTTTTCTTCTACCATAGCTGGGCCTGTCTCTTTTCCCAACTTTGTGTGTCTTCATGGGAGACAAAGCAAGAGCAGTCACTGAAGTATTTAATTGCTCATCCGCTGTGGTTGTAGGTGGCTGATACTCTTTATCACTGTCATGTAAATTATCAGAATATTATTCATTTTTTAGCTGTGTAACACACCTGGAACATTACTTTTGTCCTGGTTTCATGTTATGTCCCATGCACTGATTCACTTTCAATACTGATTTTATATCAATTTCTCTGAGGCTACACTTACTGTCTTCTTATGAATCCGAAATGGATCAAGACAACTTCTTTGTAGGAAAGAATACTTATCCAGAAACACTTTCATATGATGATAACAAACACTAAAGTTTCCTGGAACTGTACTTCTTGTGCCCACAGGGTGTATCCCGGATCTCCATAGCAACAAATCTTGGTTCGATTCATCCAGATCGTACAGTACAAAGCGAATGCCACATTTTGTTCCATATGTTGTTTTATGACATTCAGATGCCTGTGCTCTACCAATACTGCAACTTGTTTGAACAAAAGCACCACTAGTACAGTCTTCTGCCTCCATACCGACTTTCCACAACAATACTGACCAATCTGAACTAGAATCTTAAAAACATGAGTAACCTGTAATTGTTGCTTGTTTCCTTTGTTGTTCCTGCCTAACAATGACTTGTTCTGTCCCTGAAAACTACCATTGTTTAGCTTTCTGTTGCCTAATGGTTCCCAACAATTGCTGCAGCTTTATCTGAAACAAGCACCATCACTATTACTTGCTAAATCATGTTAAAAGAAATGTAACCAAATACATCTCTGTCAACTTTTATTGTACACAAATGCCTTGCAACAACAAGTTGAAATTTTGCCACATATTATATTATGGTCTACTTGCAGTGTTTGAAATTTGACGTGGATATCACTTGTCCCTTTTGTGCTACCACACTTCAAAAATCCATGTTTTTCAGGTAATTTTTCAAATTTTTGTGTGCATGTAACTCTGTTTGTGTGACTGATATGGGCATGATGAGTTCTGTGTGTGTTTAGGCCACATTAAGCTTACCACAAAAAAAAAAACCTTTTTGAGTGAATTATATTTGGCATAGAGGACACCTACAATATGTACCTTTTAACATATTACATTTTTTAAATCACATTTTGGAATTTTTTATTTTCCCACAGAAATATGTTGTTGGTGTTTTGATTCATAGCGTGTGTTCTCTAAGTGGATGTTACTGGGTTGTAAAAATTTCACTGGACTGTGCAGAATAGTTCCAAAGTTATTAAGACCTGAAGTTGGGTCTGAAGATAGATTGCCAGATGCGGGCTGCAATTTCCGGGTCATGCCACCTTCTTTCACAAGCCATAATTCTGGAACTAATTGGCAGGGGAACTTAAAATTTTGTACATGAGTGTTCCACACTTGGTAGCATTGGTGTGCAAAATTTCAGCCAAATCTGAGACTATTAGCTGGAACATTTTCTCAAATTGGTTGAATTGACGTGGAATGACCCAGCCGGATATTCCATCAGAGTTCTGCAAAAGTGATAATTGCAACATATGATACATACAAGGATGACAAAACAAAGAGACCAACAATAAAGAGTAGAAACTTAGTGAATGATCTACTGCATCTGAAATATTATATCATCATCATCATCATTTAAGACTGATTATGCCTTTCAGCGTTCAGTCTGGAGCATAGCCCCCCTTATAAAATTCCTCCATGATCCCCTATTCAGTGCTAACATTCGTGCCTCTTCTGATGTTAAACCTATTACTTCAAAATCATTCTTAACCGAATCCAGGTACCTTCTCCTTGGTCTGCCCCGACTCCTCCTACCCTCTACTGCTGAACCCATGAGTCTCTTGGGTAACCTTGCTTCTCCCATGCATGTAACATGACCCCACCATCTAAGCCTGTTTGCCCTGACTGCTACATCTATAGAGTTCATTCCCAGTTTTTCTTTGATTTCCTCATTTTGGACACCCTCCTGCCATTGTTCCCATCTACTAGTACCTGCAATCATCCTAGCTACTTTCATATCCGTAACCTCAACCTTATTGATAAGGTAACCTGAATCCACCCAGCTTTCGCTCCCATACAACAAAGTTGGTCGAAAGATTGAACGGTGCACAGATAACTTAGTCTTGGTACTGACTTCCTTCTTGCAGAAGAGAGTAGATCGTAGCTGAGCGCTCACTGCCTTAGCCTTGCTACACCTCGCTTCCAGTTCTTTCACTATGTTGCCATCCTGTGAGAATATGCATCCTAAGTACTTGAAACCGTCCACCTGTTCTAACTTTGTTCCTCCTATTTGGCACTCAATCCGTTTATATTTCTTTCCCACTGACATTACTTTCGTTTTGGAGATGCTGATCTTCATACCATAGTCCTTACATTTCTGATCTAGCTCTGAAATATTACTCTGCAAACTTTCAATCGAATCTGCCATCACAACTAAGTCATCCGCATATGCAAGACTGCTTATTTTGTGTTCACATATCTTAATCTCACCCAGCCAGTCTATTGTTTTCAACATATGATCCATAAATAATATGAACAACAGTGGAGACAGGTTGCAGCCTTGTCTTACCCCTGAAACTACTCTGAACCATGAACTCAGTTTACCGTCAACTCTAACTGCTGCCTGACTATCCATGTAAAGACCTTTAATTGCTTGCAAAAGTTTGCCTCCTATTCCATAATCTCGTAGAACAGACAATAACTTCCTCCTAGGAACCCGGTCATATGCCTTTTCTAGATCTATAAAGCATAGATACAATTCCCTGTTCCACTCATAACACTTCTCCATTATTTGTCGTAAGCTAAAGATCTGGTCCTGACAACCTCTAAGAGGCCTAAACCCACACTGATTTTCATCCAATTGCTCCTCAACTAATACTCGCACTTTCCTTTCAACAATACCTGATTAAAGAGATACCTCTGTAGTTGTTACAATCTTTTCTGTTTCCATGTTTAAAGATTGGTGTGATTACTGCTTTTGTCCAGTCTGATGGAACCTGTCCCAACTCCCAGGCCATTTCAATTATCCTGTGTAGCCATTTAAGACCTGACATTCCACTGTACTTGATGAGTTCCGACTTAATTTCATCCACCCCAGCTGCTTTATTGCACTGCAATTTATTGACCATTTTCTCCACTTCCTCAAACGTGATCCTATTTCCATCATCATTCCTATCCCATTCTACCTCGAAATCTGAAACATTACTGATCGTATTTTCACCTACATTGAGCAACTCTTCAAAATATTCCATCCATCTGCCCAAGGCATCCACAGGATTCACCAGCAGTTTTCCTGACCTGTCCAAAATACTTGTCATTTCCTTCTTACCTCCCTTTCGAAGACTGCTAATTACACTCCAGAATGGTTTTCCAGCAGCTTGACCCAATGTCTCCAACCTGTTTCCAAAGTCTTCCCAAGATTTCTTCTTGGATGCTGCAATTATCTGTTTGGCTTTGTTTCTTTCTTCAACATAACTTTCTCTGTCTACCTGAGTTCTAGTATGTAGCCATTTTTTATACGCCTTCTTTTTCCTTTTACAGGCTGCCTTGACTGTGTCATTCCACCAAGCTGTTTGCTTCCTCCTACTTTTACACACTACTGTTCCAAGACATTCTTTAGCCACTTCTAGTACTGTGTCCCTGTACCTTGTCCATTCCTTTTCCAATGACTGTAATTGACTACATTCAACTAACTGGTACCTTTCTGAGATCGCTGTTATGTACTTGTGCCTGATTTCCTTATCCTGAAGTTTCTCCACTCTTATCCTCCTACATATGGACCTGACCTCCTGCACTTTCGGCCTCACAATCCCAATTTCACTGCAGATTAAATAATGATCAGTGTCATCAAAGAATCCCCTGAATACACGTGTGTCCCTCACAGCCTTCCTGAATTCCTGATCTGTTATTATATAGTCAATGACAGATCTGGTTCCCCTGCCTTCCCAAGTATACCGGTGAATGTTCTTATGTTTAAAAAAGGAGTTTGTGATTACTAAGCCCATACTGGCACAGAAATCCAAGAGTTGCTGCCCGTTCCTGTTGGCCTCCATATCCTCTCCAAATTTACCCATAACCTTTTCATACCCTTCTGTTCGATTTCCAATCCTGGCGTTAAAATCACCCATGAGCAGAACACTGTCCTTGTCCTTTACTCTAACAACTACATCACTGAGTGCCTCATAAAAACTATCCATCTTATCTTGATCAGTCCCTTCACAATGCGAATATATTGACACAATCCTAATTTTCTTGCTAGACACTGTCAAATCTATCCACATCAGTCGTTCGTTTACATACCTTATTGCAACTACGCTGGGTTCCATTTCTTTCCTGATGTAAAGCCCTACACCCCATTGTGCTATTCCTGCTTTGACTCCTGACAAGTAGACCTTGTATTCTCCCACTTCTTCTTCTTTCTCACCCCTTACCCGAATGTCACTAACAGCTAAAACGTCCAGCCCCATCTTACTTGCAGCCTCTGCCAGCTCTACCTTCTTCCAAGAGTAGCCCCCATTGATATTAATAGCTCCCCATCTCATTACCATTTGTTTGCCAAGTCGTATCTTAGGAGTCCCTGGTTTGTCAGTTAGAGGTGGGACTCCATCACCTCCAAAGGTCCGAGGCACTTTGCTCTGATTGTTGCCAGCATCATATTTAAAGTACCAGGGAAGCAGGTTGCTAGCCTTACTTGCCCCGAGTCTCATTGGGTTTTACCCCTAACGGCTGAGGGACTAACCGGTGGATTTGGTAGTCTTTGGCGTATGAGCACAAAGGTGACCACGACTCAGAATATGTCCGAGATGCCCAGCCTTATTCCAAAGTAACTGATATCCCGACTGTCGGGACCACTTACTTGGCCACTCATATGTTGCCCGTGGTTCATGAACTAGGACATGACTACAGGAACCCACACCACGAACCACCTGAAATATTATAGTATAGTTTAATTAAAAACTCAGTTCAGTAGTTGATTTTTGATTTCACCCAACATTATTATCCTATAATAAACTCGGTGGAACTGCACTGTGACATATATAGCGAAACCGCCAAGAATAAAAAAAACTGCTATTTATATTTCATCCACTGAATAATTTAATTTCACATGCAATTCAGTTATTGATTGGCAATTTTAATAACATGGCATTTTGGGAATATGTAGGCAACAACATAAATGGTCTGTGAATTAAGAAATGATATGAAATAGGGGTAATGCAGGAGTAGGTTTAATTATGAATAAAAAAATAGAAGTGCGGGTAAGCCACTACCAACGGCATAGTGAACGCATTATTGTGGCCAAGATAGACACGAAGCCCATCCCTATTACAGTAGAACAAGTTTATATGCCAACTAGCTATGCAGATGATGAAGAAATTGATGAAATGTATGATGAGATAAAAGAAATTATTCAGGTAGTGAAGGGAGACGAAAATTTAATAGTCGTGGGTGACTGGAATTCGAGAGTAGGAAAAGGGAGAGAAGGAAACATAGTGGGTGAATATGGATTGGGGGAGAGAAATGAAAGAGGAAGCCGTCTGGTAGAATTTTGCACAGAGCATAACTTAATCATAGCTAACACTTGGTTCAAGAATCATAAAAGAAGGTTGTATACATGGAAGAATCCTGGAGATACTAGAAGGTATCAGATAGCTTATATAATGGTAAGACAGAAATTTAGGAACCAGGTTTTAAATTGTAAGACATTTCCAGGGGCAGATGTGGACTCTGACCACAATCTATTGGTTATGAACTGTAGATTAAAACTGAAGAAACTGCAAAAAGGTGGGAATTTAAGGAGATGGGACCTGGATAAACTGAAAGAACCAGAGGTTGTACAGAGTTTCAGCGAGAGCATAAGGGAACAATTGACAGGAATGGGGGAAAGAAATACAGTAGAAGATGAATAGGTAGCTCTGAGGGATGAAGTAGTGAAGGCAGCAGAGGATCAAGTAGGTAAAAAGACGAGGGCTAGTAGAAATCCTTGGGTAACAAAAGAAATATTGAATTTAATTGATGAAAGGAGAAAATATAAAAATGCAGTAAATGAAGCAGGCAAAAGGGAATACAAACGTCTCAAAAATGAGATCGACAGGAAGTGCAAAATGGCTAAGCAGGGATGGCTAGAGGACAAATGTAAGAATGTAGAGGCTTATCTCACGAGGGGTAAGACACATACTGCCTACAGGAAAATTAAAGAGACCTTTGGAGAAAAGACAACCACTTGTATGAATATCAAGAGCTCAGATGGAAACCCAACTTTCTAAGCAAAGAAGGGAAAGCAGAAAGGTGGAAGGAGTATATAAAGGGTCTATACAAGGGCGATGTACTTGAGGACAATATTATGGAAATGGAAGAGGATGTAGATGAAGATGAAATGGGAGATACGATACTGCGTGAAGAGTTTGACAGAACACTGAAAGACCTGAGTCGAAACAAGGCCCTGGGAGTAGACAACATTCCATTGGAACTACTGACAGTCTTGGAAGAGCCAGTCCTGACAAAACTCTACCATCTGGTGAGCAAGATATATGAGACAGGCGAAATACCCTCAGACTTAAAGAAGAATATAATAATTCCAATCCCAAATAAAACAGATGTTGACAGATGTGAAAATTACCGAACTATCAGTTTAATAAGTCACAGGTGCAAAATACTAATGCGAATTCTTTACAGACGAATGGAAAAACTGGTAGAAGCCGACCTCGGTGAAGATCGGTTTGGATTCCGCAGAAATGTTGGAACATGTGAGGCAATACTGACCTTACGATTTATCTTAGAAAATAGATTAAGGAAAGGCAAACCTACATTTCTAGCATTTGTGGACTTAGAGAAAGCTTTTGACAATGTTGACTGGAATACTCTCTTTCAAATTCTAAAGGTGGCAGGGGTAAAATACAGGGAGTGAAAGGCTATTTACAATTTGTACAGAAACCAGATGGCAGTTATAAGAGTGGAGGGGCATGAAAGGGAAGCAGCGGTTGGGAAGGGTGTGAGACAGGGTTGTATCCTTTCCCCGATGTTATTCAATTTGTATATTGAGCAAGCAGTAAAGGAAACAAAAGACAAATTCGGAGTAGGTATTAAAGTCTATGGAGAAGAAATAAAAACGTTGAGGTTCGCCGATGACATTGTAATTCTGTCAGAGACAGCAAAGGACTTGGAAGAGCAGTTGAATGGAATGGACAGTGTCTTGAAAGGAGGATATAAGATGAACATCAACAAAAACAGAATGAGGATAATGGAATGTAGTCGAATTAAGTCGGTTGATGCTGAGGGAATTAGATTAGGAAATGAGACACTTAAAGTAGAAAAGGAGTTTTGCTATTTGGGGAGCAAAATAACTGATGATGGTCGAAGTAGAGAGGATACAAAATGTAGACTGGCAATGGCAAGGAAAGTGTTTCTGAAGAAGAGAAATTTGTTAACATCGAGTATAGATTTAAGTGTCAGGTAGTCGTTTCTGAAAGTATTTGCATGGAGTGTAGCCATGTATGGATGATAAATAGTTTGGACAAGAAGAGAATAGAAGCTTTCGAAATGTGGTGCTACAGAAGAATGCTGAAGATTAGATGGGTTGATCACATAACTATTGAGGAGGTATTGAATAGAATTGGGGAGATGAGGAGTTTGTGGCACAACCTGACAAGAAGAAGGGACCGGTTGGTAGTACATGTTCTGAGGCATCAAGGGATCACAAATTTAGCATTGGAGAGCAGCGTGGAGGGTAAAAATCGTAGAGGGAGACCGAGAGATGAACACACTAAGCAGATTCAGAAGGATGTAGGTTGCAGTAAGTACTGGGAGATGAAGAAGCTTGCACAGGATAGAGTAGCATGGAGAGCTGCATCAAACCAGTCTCAGGACTGAAGACAACAACAACAACATGAAACGTCCGTATTCATTCAGTTGCAGAGTATGGCAACATGAGTATAACCCTGATCCGTATTTTGTGAGTGAAAGAAAGAGGAATATTAAGTTCATTAAAAATCCTGTTCCCAATACGCAGCATTGACCATTTGGTCTGTTAGTATTTTCAGCTCTGAAAAGAACATTTATTTCTTCTAGAAGAATATTTAATAGCGGTGGCAGACAATGAGGGTTATGGAATGTGAGTAGGGAACAGGTGATAGGACAGAGGGGCTGAAATTCTTGGGTGGAGGGTGTGAGGACAGTAGGTTACCATAGGTTAAGGCTGGTATAATTCTGGGAGTACAGAATTTGTTGTGAAGATGATTCTCATCTGTGCTGGTCTGAAAAGCTGTTTGATGGAGGGGTATTCAAGGGGCCTTAGCTGTGATACAGCCATTGAAATTGAGCATGTTATGTTCAGCAGCATATTGTATCTCAGGGTGGTCTACCACACTCTTACTCGTAGCCACAGTTTGGCAGTGACCAGCTGGTTAGTAGTCGTACCAATATAAAAAAAGCAGCACAATGATTGCAGTAGAACTGATATATAATTTGGCTGCTTTCACAGTTGGCCTGGGCTTTGAAGGGGTAGGTTAAGCCTGTGACAGGACTGGAGAGGGAAGTGCTGGTGTGTGCATTAGGCAGGTCTTGCATCTGACATATGATCCCTGTCACTATGGATTGAAATTGGGAGTGGCATAGGAATGGACTAGTATGTTTCAGAAGTTGGATGGGGGGCGGAACACCATTTTAGAAGGGGTGGGAGGTATCGTGTGTAGGTTGTCCCATATTTTAGGGCATGATAATAGGTAAACAAAGCCCTGACAGGGGATGTTCAGTTCTTCCAGTCCAGGATGATATTGGGTGATGAAGGTGGCACTCGTTTGTAGCTGGTTCATGGGGGTGGTGGGAGCATTGAGTATGTGTGGGGAAAAGGCACTGGAGATCTGTTTGTGGATCAGGTCGGGGGGAGATAGTGCCTTTCTGTGAAGATCTTGGTGAGCTCTTCAGCAAACTGGATAAGGGAATTCTGGTCACTGCAGATGTACTATCTGCAGGTGGCCAGGCGGTATGGGAGGGATTTTTTTGGTATGTAAGGTATGACAGCTGTCAAATGCAGGTGTTTAGTTGCTCTTGGATTTAATGTGGACTATGGATGGAGCCATTAGAGAGGAGGAGATCAGCATCCAGTGAGGTCGCATGCAGGTTTCGAGGAGATCAGGTGAGCTGGTTTCGAGGAGATCAGGTGAAGCAGATGGGAGAGTTGTTGAGCTTGTGAAAAATGAAGATAGGGTGGTTTGGTTGTGACTCCAGATCTTGATATCATCAAAGAACAAGACCAGAGCTTTGGTGTTTTGGGAGGGTCGGGAGGTCTCCTCTTGATGACTCATAAATAGGTTGGCATATAGGACAGTGCCATGTGGGTACCCATGACTGTGCCACAAATGGCTTGTTGAATGTTACGAAGTGCCCCGTTTTTCCAATCCAGTGCATGCTTGAAGAACCAAGTGGGGGAGCGTCAGAGGGAAGATAAATGTATTATTGATGGAGTTAGTATTTAGTTGAAAAACTAAATAGTTGATTTCTGGACATAAAAAAGAAAAAAAAATGTTGAACTCATTTCTAGCATTTTGTCTTCTCTTCTCTCTTCGTCTAAGCTTCTTTTAAATTTATTTCTACCATCTGTAATATAAGAGATTTTTGCAGTAATTCCCCTCTAATTTGACTCAAAGTTAAATTCAGATTAGAACAGAGATCTTTCTGATATCACATTTGTAAATGACATTAAAAATAAATTGCAGCATTTTTAGCATCTATAGATTTTTAAACAGACTCTTACAATATGTAATTGTAGTTACTTTACTATGTATGTGTAATGAGTATTTTTTTGTGTTACTCTAGTGCTAGGTATTGCCTGGTGGCATATTGGGTCAGATGACAAATCTGAAGGTATGGGTCTCAATCCCCACTCAATCAAAGGATTTTTTCTCTCACTTATTCCTTCTTTCGCCTCTGGCAATCATTTTCTGATGTGAGAAATACCTTGCTGTGTGAAACTTCTGAATCCTTGTTAAACTAGCTGTGGGTCCCCTTATTGCTGGATAAATCAGGTCAAAAGTGGGAGGTAGGCAAGGGCATACCACCTCCAATTGGACTGTTCCTATTAAGGCACAGTTCTGTACAAACTAGCCCTCAGGGTGAATGGCAGCTTTACCATTTTTCGTCCTAAATATGACATCTTTGACTAAAAAAAGTGCTTAATAATCTCAGCTTCTAGATTCATATATCCTAAAAATTGTTAGGTATCGTGATAAGAAAAATAAATGGAGATGAATGTGCTAGAGTATGTTAAGTATCAGTATGTTCTGTGTTAGTTTGGCAGTATAAATTATTAATATGAACATTTGAAGCCTCCCGTTCCTTCACTCTTCATTGAGTGGTGATGGTATAGCACTTTCCTTGCAACATAAAGATGAATAAACTGCATCTGAAGTATGCAGTAAGCCTGTCTGGAAACTCAGTTGAACTGCAGTTTACAATTTTCTGTTACAGTATTATTCAATTTGATGTAACAATCATATTATTTTCATCATCACTTGAATTAAATCAAAATTTCAAACAAAAAGGAAATGTAGAAGACCCATGATTGCACAAGATTTTAAAATAACTATGAAAATTAGTTGCTCTTGTGCATTCCTTTTGGTTTATCTCCAGCCTAGAGTGTCAGTCTGAAATTAAATCTTAGAAACAGCAAATGCAAAATTTGGTGCATTGTACCCCAAATCGTGATTTATTCCTCAAATAAGAAAAAACTTATACGGGAGGCATTGTCAATATTCGGACGTATGGCAGGAATACTCATTTGAAGCAGAAAACTTAATGTGGAGATATGCCTATTCTGAATGGTTTCCGAGATGTAACATGCCTCAGAGAAAGGATATAATTGAGAATTGCTTAGACACAGCCCAGTGGTTGTTTTTGGAATTTTTCTTCCACAGTTGCATGAATGCTGTTACATGTTGAAGAGCAGAGCAGTCTTTTTTAAGAGAAAGTTTGCAGTACAATCTATGAGAGACTTTACATCTGTAACAATTTAGACTGCCTACAATATGCTTGTCTGTCTCCTTCTGGAGTACTGCTGTACATTGTGGGCCCTTGCATGATAGGATTGATGGAGGATGTCGAAAAGGTTCAAAGAAGGGCTGCTTGTTTTATATTATCATGAAATAGGGGAGAGAGTATCACAGATATGATAAGTGAATGGGGTTGGCAATCATTAAAATGAAGGTGTTTTGCTGTGTGGCGAGATCTTTTCACAAAATTTCAGTCACCAACTTTCTCTTCGTAATATGAAAAATTTTTTGCAACATCAAATCACATAGGGAATAATCATGATAGCCTTAAAGATTTAAGTATTAGTTTTTCCTGTGCACTGTTTGCGAGTGGAAGGGTAGAGAAATTGTGTAAAAGTTGTTTGATGAGCACTCTGCCAGGCATTTGGCGTGAATTTCAGAGTAGATATGTAGATATAGAATCTTTTTCACCGCCTTGACCAGTATATTGTGTAATTTTATTCCCTGATAGAAAATGCTGTTTTGAGCCTTTTTGTTTTTTCCTTCGTAGTCCAGACTGGCTCGTCGTCAACGATTATGTATAAAACTGTTTGTAAAAACCTTGATAATTTTTTTCCTGATACGAACAACAGATTGGTAAATGTATTCACTTGGTGCAGTAAGGATACCCAATTTTTAAACAGCTTTTTACAGTGAGCCCAACTACAACTTACAGTTATTATTCTTGCAACCCTTTTTCGTAGTTTAAGAATTGTATCCATGTTTCGTGCCTTCGATCCCCAGAAAAGAATCCCATAACTAAGAATTGAGTATGTCGCCACAAGACATTGGCTGTTACAAATTGACGATAGAATCCTAAGAGCAAAACATTCCGATGACGTTCTTTTTGCAAGCTTCTTTGTGTGTTCATTCCATGTTAACTGACAGTCACTATTCATCTCTACAAGCTGTCCATGTTAACTGACAGTCACTATTCATCTCTAAAAGCTGTGTGTTGTTTACACAATCTATAAATTTATCATCTATACTTAATGTGACAGAATTGTGTTCCCTCTTTATGCTGAGGTGCATAGTGGTTGTTTTCTGAATGTTCAATGTTAATTTATTACATACAACCCAATCATAAACGTGTTAATTTATTACATACAACCCAATCATAAACATCCTTGAGGGTTTCGTTAGCTTTCTCTGATAGGAGTTGCTGGTGTTTTATCATTGACTATGACATTGCTGTTGTCAGCGAAGATAACTTTTTCTCCATGTCTTCTACTGTCCAGAAAATCAAACAACGGAAAATTCAGGATGGAATGTAACAATATTATGAACGCATTTGTGTGTGTGTTACCGTTAGAAACTCCTGTGTTTATGTGTTTCTTGTCTGTCAATTGTGTTACTAAATATTTTTCATCAGTGGATGTGTGAACTGTTCCCACCTTTTGCATCCTGCTTTCCAAGTAAGATTAGAACCCCCCATTTGCTATTCTGTTACACCTAGTACTTCTAACTTGTGTAGTAGTATTTTCTGATCAACAGTGTCAAAAGTATTGGACAACTATAAGAATATGCTTGTAACACAGTCACCTTTGTCATGAGCTCCAAGTATCACTTTTGTGTACTTTGCAATGGCTGATAGTGTACTTCTGCCACTTCAAGAACAAAACTGTGTTTTGTTAAAAATGTTGTATTTATTCATATAACTCATTAATCCATCTTCATGATTTATTCAATTATTTTTTAGAGTGAAGGCAGTAGTGAAACTGTCCTGCAGTTTTCAGTACAGCCTGTGCTATCTTTGTTTAGTAATGGCACTACTCATGTGTGCTTTAGGTATTATGGAGAAATACCTAAACAGAAGGTCTTATTTATTAAATTTGTCGGTGGGACTTGTGTGCTCTCTTTGCACACCTTCATAACAGAACCTCACCTGCCTGCTGACTTCTTATTTTTTAACTTCTGTATTGGCTTCCTGACTTCAAGCCCTGCTGTGGAATATCATCATTGTGCTTGCTCACCACGTAAGTCATTGTGGCTGCCACACATGTTTTAAGAAGATTTTGCAGTTCCAGAGAACCAGTTATTTACAAAATTTCCAAATTCCTGTGGGTACATCTATAATTTTATCCTCATCTTTGATTTGCATGTTGTTATACTTATGTCTGGCTTTTCCAGATCCATGTTTTATGAGATCCCACAGCACCTTCCTTTTATTTTCTACATTCTCCATCATTTTATCTTTGCGTGTTGTTGTTGTTGTTGTTGTTGTTGGTTTTTTTTTTTTTTTTTTTTTACAGCAAGCAGTACCTGCTGTATATTTTTTTATACATGTGATAGTAATCTAGGAATTGTGGCTTAGTGTAGTGCTTTTGTAAAGAACTGAAAAATTTAAATGTATGCAACTGCTTTTTAACAATCACAGTTATCTGTCTATATCCTCAAGGCTTAATTTAAACAGGGTGCAGAATTTAGAGAACTAAGCTTCTAGTCCATGTATACTTCATTTACTTACTTTGATTTACCAGTGGCATAGAAAAAGTATGTGATTTGCGTTCAGAGAAGATGCTTTTGTAGGCCTGCAGTTTTACGGATTTTATCAAGCCTGTCTTTGGCTTTTGACAGTGATGACGAGAAAGGCCAAGATCTCCTGTAAATACTTCACAATTTTCTCTGTCGATATCTGTAAGAACGTCGTCTAAGACTCATGCTGAGCGTTTTGATTCTCTAGTAGCATTGTTTATCATTCATGCCTTGCCAAAAATGCTCCTGTTGTTTAGAAAGTTGTTGCTGATTTCACCTTAAACTCCTGTGATGATATTCATATTTACACATGGTACTTTTGGGGGCTGAGACTCTTTCCAAGACTTCAGAAACAGTATGTTTGTATTTGTGTAGTAGTTACATTGTTATTATCTCTGGCATTGAAATAAGTCTGTACATCATTACCAGCTATTAGATTAAGAATAAGTCTTAAAAATTACTAGCATAATTGTGACTTTCAAATTATACTTGTTCACCTAGCAAGGATTTGGGTTTTTCTATTTTTTGGTGGCATGTTTCAATTTGTTCTAGCAGTTGTAGATTCTTGTCATTGGGTTGGGTGTGTAGACCTGCCAGGTTCTTTTGCATATCATTAATAACATATTTTGTGCTGAGCATGTTTTGTGCAATAGCTGATTTTTCAAATGGTTCAGTTGGAAAGTATTCATGTGCTATTGGAACAGGATTTTAAAATTCTGACTGTTTTTCCTGTATAGTAGGCAAAACAGCTAGGACATGAAATGTTATATACTCATCCGTTGATCTCTCTCTCTCTCTCTCTCTCTCTCTCTCTCTCTCTCTCTCAAGCAGGTTAGCAGTTTTTTTTAGATATACACTCTCTCTTCCTTTTTGTTGTTTGCTATGAAAGCTGTTAAAGAGTAAATATATTTTCTAAGTATTCTTTTTTTTGCTTTCATTGAACAAATACTTTATTTACTTTAGTTGTACTGCCAACTGCAGAAGTCTCCTTTTATGTCATTTAGTAAACTATAATTTTATTTTATTTTCTTAGCCATCGCAAGAAGAGAATGAAGAACCTTCAACGTAAAATCAAATCTGGAAAGCTAAATGTTAATGAAGATGATCCCTTTGAGTTGTTTGTAGCCTCAACAAATATACGGTATTGTTACTATGCTGAGACACACAAAATATTGGGAAACACATATGGCATGTGTGTTCTCCAGGTAATTGAAAAACTAGATCATTCTACAGTTGTGTTATCTGATTGTGGTTTTTGTTTAGCTATAGGATTTAAATTATCTCAGGTTTAAATGCAATTGTATGTCTTCTTTGCTTTCTTCTCATTGTCAATGTTTTCATTTTTTTGCAAATTGCTCAGGATTTTGAAGCACTTACACCCAATCTCTTAGCTCGAACTATAGAGACAGTTGAAGGTGGTGGAATCATTGTTTTACTACTGCGAACTGTCAAATCACTGCGCCAGCTGTACACAATGAGTATGGATGTTCATGAACGTTATCGCACAGAGGCCCATCAGGATGTTGTTGGGCGCTTCAATGAGAGGTAATTGGTGTGATTTATATATACATGAATGCTGTATGTTTGTGTTTGTTTGTGTGTCTATCGACGTGCCAGCGCTTTCGTTTGGTAAGTCACATTATCTTTGTTTTTAGATATATTTTTTCCATGTGGAATGTTTCCCTCTACTAATATACACTCCTGGAAATTGAAATAAGAACACCGTGAATTCATTGTCCCAGGAAGGGGAAACTTTATTGACACATTCCTGGGGTCAGATACATCACATGATCACACTGACAGAACCACAGGCACATAGACACAGGCAACAGAGCATGCACAATGTCGGCACTAGTACAGTGTATATCCACCTTTCGCAGCAATGCAGGCTGCTATTCTCCCATGGAGACGATCGTAGAGATGCTGGATGTAGTCCTGTGGAACGGCTTGCCATGCCATTTCCACCTGGCGCCTCAGTTGGACCAGCGTTCGTGCTGGACGTGCAGACCGCGTGAGACGACGCTTCATCCAGTCCCAAACATGCTCAATGGGGGACAGATCCAGAGATCTTGCTGGCCAGGGTAGTTGACTTACACCTTCTAGAGCACGTTGGGTGGCACGGGATACATGCGGACGTGCATTGTCCTGTTGGAACAGCAAGTTCCCTTGCCGGTCTAGGAATGGTAGAACGATGGGTTCGATGACGGTTTGGATGTACCGTGCACTATTCAGTGTCCCCTCGACGATCACCAGTGGTGTACGGCCAGTGTAGGAGATCGTTCCCCACACCATGATGCCGGGTGTTGGCCCTGTGTGCCTCGGTCGTATGCAGTCCTGATTGTGGCGCTCACCTGCATGGCGCCAAACACGCATACGACCATCATTGGCACCAAGGCAGAAGCGACTCTCATCGCTGAAGACGACACGTCTCCATTCGTCCCTCCATTCACGCCTGTCGCGACACCACTGGAGGCGGGATGCACGATGTTGGGGCGTGAGCAGAAGACGGCCTAACGGTGTGCGGGACCGTAGCCCAGCTTCATGGAGACGGTTGCGAATGGTCCTCGCCGATACCCCAGGAGCAACAGTGTCCCTAATTTGCTGGGAAGTGGCGGTGCGGTCCCCTACGGCACTGCGTAGGATCCTACGGTCTTGGCGTGCATCCGTGCGTCGCTGCGGTCCGGTCCCAGATCGACGGGCACGTGCACCTTCCGCCGACCACTGGCGACAACATCGATGTACTGTGGAGACCTCACGCCCCACGTGTTGAGCAATTCGGCGGTACGTCCACCCGGCCTCCCGCATGCCCACTATGCGCCCTCGCTCAAAGTCCGTCAACTGCACATACGGTTCACGTCCATGCTGTCGCGGCATGCTACCAGTGTTAAAGACTGCGATGGAGCTCCATATGCCCCGGCAAACTGGCTGACACTGACGGCGGCGGTGCACAAATGCTGCGCAGCTAGCGCCATTCGACGGCCAACACCGCGGTTCCTGGTGTGTCCGCTGTGCCGTGCGTGTGATCATTGCTTGTACAGCCCTCTCGCAGTGTCCGGAGCAAGTATGGTGGGTCTGACTCACCGGTGTCAATGTGTTCTTTTTTCCATTTCCAGGAGTGTATATATACACCACACACACACACACACACACACACACACACACACACACACACACACACACTTACCAAACAAAAGCGCTGGCAGGTCAATAGACACACAAACATACACACAAAATTCTGGTTTTCGCAACCAACAGTTGCTTCGTCAGGAAGCACTTACAGAATTCAGCAAAAGTAATGCCACATCAATCTCAAAACACTGCCTGAAATTCCAGTTTTGAATTTTTTGGCGGATGGAGAGTTGGTCTGATGCCACTGTGATAACTGTCTTTTTGTCTCAGGCATATAATGAGCCATTCATGTTTCATCTCCAGTCACAATAGAGCTAAGAAATCCTCAATTTAAAATTAAAATTACACAAGAAACGTGCAGGCACTATTGACATGATTTTTTATTGTGCTTCTTCAGCTGTTTTGAGATTTGTCTTACACACATTTTCCAGTAGCTCACAATTTCTGTGAGCGTCTTGTATAAGAACATTCTGGAGAGTTGTGGAAACTTCCTGGAAATTTCATCCACTGTCAGTTGCCAGTCTTCATGAACAGTTTCCATTTTTTGCACTAACTCATCAGTCAAAATGGGAAGTCTTTCACATTTCTTTTCATCATGAACATTTGGTCTGTCTCCATTAACCTCCCTACACCACTTAAAAAACTCAGTCTATTCATAACACCTTTGCCATAAACCATTTTGATGCACAGAAAGACTTCACTAGGTTGTTCTTCATTCCACAAGTAGGAGATGGATCACAGCATGCGGCATGTACTTGGCGGGATTTCTTACTGACATCTTTTATACAATTGGACACTACAGTGTGAGTTTACATACTATCATGTTCCTGCAATGCTTGCTTTTGCCAGGAGATCCCCCTCTACCACCCATTGTCGCCAACTCTCAAAAAAAGCAAAGCTCATTATGGTCACAGTACACTTACTTTCTGAAAATGTCCCATAGACGGTGAAAATATGCAACACATCTCATATGACACAACAAGATAGGATCAATATTGGAAAGAACTGCCAATGTTCTCAGAAAAGGATATCCTTTCTAGTATTTTGTGCAAATATTTAATTTCAGTTTCAAAATATGCAAGCATAAAATAAGTAGTAAAGCTGTGTAAACCATAGACAAAGTACATGTTTATCATGTGTGTAAACAGAAATACACGGGGTATACCTTGTCAATGTATTAAAATGAAAAAAAAATGGAAATAGACAGTAAAAAAAAAAAAAAAAAAGGAACCCTTACGAAGAACCAGGGAGGAAGAGGGTTTAGCTGTGGATGAGGTTAATGTATAAATGATCTATTGGATGGACTACATAGCTTTCTCAGGACAGTTTGTGTATGCCAGAAAAGTAGTGCTTCTTTTCCATTCCTTGTATTTCACTTAGTCGATGGGCTTACAGTTCATTTTCATTCTCTTCAGCTCCTGTCCATTGTACTTCTTCTCCAGGTGCAAGAACTATTTGCACTTAAAAACACTAAAATTTTACCATTTTTAAATCAGTTTCTGTGTTAATCCTTCAAATTTGTTCTGTTTCGGGTTGGGTAACAGAAACTCCTCTGCCTCAAAGACTATATATAATAATGTGTAAAATAGGAAATAATAATAGAGATTTAACAGTGAAATGTAAAATTCCATATAGAAGTTAAAAAATATTTAATAAAGTTGTATTTTGCAGGATAAAGTGATAATTATGATATTATCAAACATCAGCTTAAAAATAATGTGTTATTTCTGTTTATGAATCACCACTGCTTTCTTTTTAGTCAGTATACTGAGTTCCAGTAGTTCATGATAGATGAGCCATTAATGTATTTCTGAAGTTTCCTCAGTATGAATGATTGACAGCATAGTTTACTGTAGGAAAGCAGTAGCAGTAGCAGAATGAATTTTTGTATTCTAAGACCTAGTATCAGTACGTTATTATTGCAAAGTTTCAGGTTTACTCACAATTACTTCCAGAGTTAAAAAAAGCTGAACTTCACATTTCTTCGAGCATCTATTTTTTTTTTTTTTTTTTTTTTTTTTGGCTGACTTTGCTTCACATTATTCACATGAAAATTCCTCAGGAAATAATTTTTTTATTATTTTGCTTAAGAGAGCACAAAAAGTTATACCAGATGGTCTAGTTTTGTTTGTTTCAAGAAAATATTGCCACAGATATTATGCCTCAAAATTGCCAAAAACTCACGAGTGCTCAAACAAATGATCGTATCTCTGGAAGTATTGAATAAGTGTTTGTGGAACTTTACCAATGTTTATTGGGAACATATGTGAATGTTCACACAAAATTCCAGGAAAACCTGTGAAGGTCATGCAGGCCCTTTTTCCGAAATTGGGCCACTTGGCATGGAATGGCCAAGTTATCTTGTTAGAAAATGCCATATTCGTCAGGGAAAAAACATCAAGCGTGAAGGGATGCAGCTGGTTTGCTGTAATGTTCCTGTAGTCCACAGTTGTCTTGGTGCCTTTGATTACTACCACAAGTTTCATAAAAGCTCAGGTGAATGTCCTCAATAGCATAGTTTTCTCCCCAAAGGCTTGCATTCATGGTGTGATGTTGGTTTTGAGCAGCCATGTGCCTTGTTGATAGCATATTAAGATACAACTGTTGACATGGTGTATGAAGAAAGAAGAGTCAACTGACCAGATGATACAATTCCATTGATCCCCAGTCCAATCTCTGCAATCCCCTTCACAGTGCACTCATAATTGACGATGTCATTGGGTCATCATGGGAACATGTGGGGATTGCCTGCTGATAGAGCTCCATGTTAAGCAGTGTCTGCTAAATAGTTTGCTTCAAAACACTTGCTAGCCTTGTTTGATGGATTCAGATCTTCCATAGGCAGCAGCGTATTCTGCTGTATGAAGTGAGCAAACCTCCATCTTCTCTGATGAGGTGTGTATGTCCAAAATGTTGTCACCTACTCTTGGTTTCACAGTGCATCAACCCCTTCCCATAATCACTCACGACAGTAGGACATGAACAGCCAATGAGTTTTGCTATGTCTGACAGTGTCGTTCACACACACACACACACACACACACACACACACACACACACACACACACACACACACACACTTTTGTTCCATGAGTCTGATGTAATTGTTTGAGATGCACTTCCTCTCCGTGTTTCCGAGTTCTGGAATAACCACAGAGGAGTTAATAAACTGACAGCTGGATTCCATGTGTCTCAGAGTATGACTGGACTCTAGTCATTGGTCACACTACTACTACAACTACTCAACTACTTTTATCACCTGAAGAAATAACTAGATCTGTCTTTGAAATACCATAGGCAAAAATGGAGTCATAAGCTGTGCTGGAAAATTGAGAAACGAGGTCCCCTCATAAAATTAGTTATTGAAATTGAAAATATAAATGACATTACATTATGTATTATTCTCAGACTTCAAAACACTTTCAGCAATAATGTGACGCTTCTGTAAATACATACAGGTTTCTGCTGTCGCTGTCATCGTGCTCACGTTGTTTGGTGGTGGATGACCAGTTAACTGTGTTGCCTGTTTCGTCACACAACCTTCAGGTTGAGCCTGTTGGTAGGCCTGAGGCAGCTGCAACTGAGCAAGAACTATCAGAATTGAAAGAGAGTTTACGGGATACACAACCAGTGGGTGTTTTGGTCAACTGTTGCAAGACTGTAGATCAGGTATAGTTTCATCATAGTAGGCTACTGTCAAGGGCACCCTTACCGGAGGGCAAGGGGGCTCACACTCTTCCCCTTCCCCTAACACTCTAAGAAAGGACAAAAAAATGTAGTGTAGTCAGGTGTTTTTCTTTTAAAAAAATCTAACTTTTAGTTAGTATTATGCACATTTTTAACAGTCAGAACTGGAACTTTTTTATGGCTACTTGCATGTCACCATTTGTTTTCCAAAATATTAAAAATATTCAGCACCTCCCATGTCTATGCCTCCCCCTCTCCCTCCCCCCCCCCCCCCTTCCAGCCCATACAAATATCACATGGGTGCCCTTGGCTATTGTGCATGAAGTAAATGTTAATGCTGTATGTATCCGGTGTTCTCTGCTCTTTGTAGTAGTAATACTGATTTATAACAGATTGAAATTGAAAACTTACACCAAAAATGCTGTAATCATCATAACAAATAATCATAATACACTTACTACAGAAATTATTAACCAAAATATGATTAGTGACTGAATGAATCTTAAGTTGTCAGAATATTAAATTAATTTTTAACATTCAGAACAAGTGTTTCTTTATTCAAGAGCTAATAATTTTAAGCAGTAGATATGAAAATGAATATGATTATAAAGAACGGCTGTGTCACTCAAAATCTTACATTAGGAGATGTCTATAAATATTACTACTGATGTCATCTAATCCAGTCACATTTGTCGTCCTTCTTCACATTTATCCACCCACAGACTCATACCCACAGTTAAAAAAAAAAATTATTTGTTTTCTTTGCTATCATTGTGACTTCACTTTAGTTTCAGTTGGTTTTAGCCTTTGAATATCAATGTACTGCATCAGATTTCACCTTGTTTCCCCTTATTTCATCCTTTTTGTGATTTTTCCGATGTATTTTTGTGATTTTTTTTTAAAATATAATTCTATGTTATTTACATATTATTTCGTGTTTTGTCCACCACCATGGATTATTGCTCCTTCCATCTTCTTCAATACAGAAAAATTTCCTTATCCCTAGCCAAAACCCAGTTCCACATACTGTTCCGGCATTGTTGCTTGCCTCATGGGAATCCCCCCCCAGATAGCCTTACCATCAAATCACTCATCTCTGGCTGCCAACTTTCCTCCCACATTGACCTCCATCTGTTCAGAAACTGCCAATCCTTAGCCCTTACCAACACAATTCTGCAAAACCATATCAATCAAGCCCAAATCTCTTTGCAGTACCTTCTCTCCATCCTTAAAATCCTCCTGCTATGCAATCCCAAATTCCTGGATACCATAAAACACATTAAAACTTTCGCCCTCCAAGAACAACATGCACAATGCCATCTCAAAAAACTCTCCAACCTGATAACTTCCCACTCCTGCCTTGGACTACCACTGTCCACTGCCTCTATGACAACCTCCAAACTTTCCTACATCCCCTCATAGCTGATAATCATGTCTCACAGACCTATTACATTTACCCCACCCCTCAAAACTCCCTCTCACCACCACATAAAATCCAGAACCTAAACAGTCATGAACCTTTCCTCCAAAAATGCAGAAATATCATTCCTTTTCAAAGGCTTCACTTTTGCCTCACTCCCAAATTCAGTCATGCAGGACTTGCTAAAGACCTTCTCTCCTTCTCCAGGTCCCTACAGTGGAAACACTTTTTCACCACCAACCCTACCAGTCAGATTCAACCAACAAAGACCAATGTTGAACTCTGCCTGACTCAGTTCACTGCCCCCCCCCCCCCCCCCTCGCTGCCCCCAAATCACCCCATTAACTTTCCAGAATTTCTTAACCTCAAACCTTACCTCATCATCATTCCCCAAATCCCTCGACATGCAAACTAACCTTACATCTGCAGAATGAACTACAGTTAGCACCTAAACTGATCCTGACCTTGTAATCTATCTGTGAACAAAGGCTCCACCACTGTTGTTTTGAACTGCAAGGATTGCCTGGCAGAAAGACTCCGCCAGCTGTCAGATTCATCCACCTACAAACCCTGCCACAGTGGCCCTGTTCTATAAATCCACCAGGATCTCCAGTCTTTCCTCAAATCCGTAGGCCCATCCCAGAACCTCTCCCAACCTCTCCCCAGAGTCCATCTCTCTCCTCACCCTTACCACTCCCTTCACTCCTACCTTCTACATGCTTCCTAAAGCCCATAAATCCAACCATCTTGGACACAACGTTGTGGCCAGTTACTGTGCCGCCACTGAGAGAATCTCTGCTCTCATAGACCAACACCTGCAACCTGCGATCAACACTCCTATATAAAAGATACCAACCATTGTGTCCACCAACTCTCCACAGTTCCTGTTACTTTACCACACCTTGCCCTGCTCGTCACTGTTGATGCCACTTTCTTTTACACTAACATCCCTAATACCCATGGCCTTAGTGCTATTGAAAACCACCTTTTCCAACACCCAACAGATTCCAAACCTACAATCTCCTTACTCACCGTTACCAACTATATCCTCACTCAAATTAATTCTCCTTTGAAGACATTACCTACAGACAAATCCGGGGTACGACTATCGGCACCCACAAGGCACCATCCTATGCCAACCTTTTCATGAGCCATTTAGAGAAATCCTTCATAAACACCCAGAATCCCAAACCTCTCACCTGGTCTCTGTCCATATCAAACCGACCAACTACCAGCAATACCACCACTTCAACAGCTGCCACCCATTCCATACCAAGAAGTCCCTTCCATACAGCTTAACTGCCCGTGGCCAGTGCATCTGCAGTGATGAAATATACTGAGGGCCTCCCTTAGGCCTTTGCGGATCATAATTACCGTCCCAACGTTGCTCCATACATCCTACCACCACCACCACCACCACCACCACCACCACCTACTCCAGTCCAGTCACAAACACAACCTATCTCATCAAAGACAGTGCTACCTGTGAAACCAGTCATGTGATCTACAAGCTAAGCTGCAGCCAGTGCTGCATTGTACATGGGCATGAGAACCAACAAGCTGTCTGTTCGTATGAATTGCCACTGACAAATTGTGTCCAAAAAACAACAGGACCACTCTGTTGCTGAGCATGCTGCCCAACACAACATTCTTCATTCCAATGACTGCTTCACAGCCTGTTCCATGTGTATACTTCCCACCAAATCCAGATTTTCCAAATTGCGCGAATGGGAACTCTCCGTGCTGTATATCCTACTTTCCCGTAACCCTCCTGGCTTCAACCTACATTAATCGTTGGCCTTACCCACCTACCCCTTCCCTGCTCCCATTCCAGCCTATACAGCCCCCTATTCCACCAACACACTCTGTCTTTGTGCTTCCCCATCTCTCCCCCGCCCTCCGTCTAACTTCCCAACTCCACCTAGCAGCCCTACTCTCTCTCCACCTCGTCCCTGCGTGCTTGCACTAGCAGCACTTTACCATCCCCCACCAACCCTGCTATCCCTCCCTCAGCCTCCTCCCTTACTGCCGCTCCCCCCCCCCCCCCCCCCACCAGTTGTCTCTCCCATCGTGCACTTCTGCTCATAGTGTGGCTTCAGCTGCCAGAGACTGTGGTCATGTGTGTGTGTGTTGCATTTGACTGTGTGTGTGTGTGTGTGTGTGTGTGTGTGTGTGTGTGTGTCCTTTTTCGACAAAGGCCTTGTTGGCCGAAAGCTCATTTTGTGACATTCTTTTTGTTGTGCCTATCTGCGACTCAGCATCGCTGCTATGTGGTGAGTAGCAATTATCCTTTTCATAATCTTGTTACATCCTGTAAAGATTAAAATGTTTATAGTTATTTGGCTTGTGAGTTCTAGGAAGTTGGACAAAAAAAAAGAGTCAAATGTTCAGAATTTAACATAGGTGAATTAGCACTACTTGCAATCCAGAATCTATCATATTTAACAGTACATATAAAACTATCTGAAACCAAAATACTCAATCACGTCTAAACACAGCAAAACTTAACAACAAAATCAAACACCGGAAACTCCAGCTAGAAATGTCAGAAATTTAGGAAAAGATAGATTGCTGTAAAGATGACACGTTGAGTTGCAGACAGGTACAATTAAAAGACATTTACATAAAAAACCTTTTGGCCACAGCCTTCATCAGCAAAAGAAAAACACATGTATGAATGGTGTGTGCTTCTCTTCTGCTGATGAAGGCTGTTGTGGCTGATAGCTTTGTATGTGACTGCCTTTTAATTCTCCCTGTCTGCAACTTAACATGTCATCTTTACGGTAAGTAACAGTCTATCTTTTCCTACATTGTTGACATTCAAAACTTACAACAAGTATCCACAATAACACCTACAATACCATGGCATTATAGTTTAGCCTCTTCATCGCATGTGACAATTTTGCCACTAAGCTCAATTTACAGTTGACAAAGATATAAAACAGAGTTCTTCTCATGCAGAAAGATTTCATGCAAAAAGTGTCTGCATAAAGAAGAATATGAGTGAACCGCAATGTTTATGACTGCTACAGAAATACCAATGTTGCTGATGTTGTGGGTGGACTGAGAGATGTAACCTTGTGGTGTGGAAGGAAATTGCCATTATGAGAGGCAAAAAAACGAAAATGAAATTGTCTCTGCACAGTGGTGCAGTCTAAGAAGGAAATTTGCGAATGTTTTTTCGTAGAGGGCTTCCAGGCATGCAGCAACACTCAAAGACAGCTCTATGGAAGATTTCTACCCGCTGCTAAGTACAGCCGGAGGCTTGTCCCTAGTGCAGTGCTGACCTGTGGGGAGTTGCAGTGGGAAAGCAACCACCAAATTTGATCTGAAGACAGCAGCATGTAATGATTGACTACAAAGCATTAGAACATTGAATGACCAAAGATGATTGATATTTAAAAAAATTCTTATGTCATTTCAGTTGCAAACTTTTTACAGTGTGACTATATAGGCCTGAAGATGATCCAGGGAGATTGAAACTAGCCGCACTCTAAAAAATGTGCAACTGAGACTGAAAAATAAATGATATTTATAAAAAATTTAACCCGTGAGAAAGTTAGCTATAATAAAAAATCATCGTATGAAATGAAAGGCACTTATCTACCTAATCATAGTATTTATTAAGGTATAAGTAACAAAAAAAATGCAATCTTAGGCATAAATAAAGTCTTCTGGACTGTGGTTATTTACTTATGGCACATATAATGAATACAATATATAAAAAAATAAAAAATCGCATGTATTTTAATTGATCAGTCTTCCATAGTATCTGGAGAAATGTGTCCTTCATAAACTCCGTTGCACGTGAATGTCACATGCTCAGTGCAGAATGATTTGTGACACAAAGTACATGCTTTTTTAGAGCATCTATTCTTCCTTCTTGGACAAAGCATGCAAAAGCCACTGGGTCCTGTCTTTGTTTCCACATTAGGAAGACGTACAAACCACTTTATTTGGAACTTTAGATCTGATGAAATGTTCTGCAGTGTTTTTCTTCATGAAATATGTGGTTTCACTATCTCTAGAGCCACATCTTTCAGGAATACACATCCTGCAATTACACTTTGTGTGGTTTCTTTGTATATAATTTGCACATTGATCCCAGTGATATTCAAAATAGTGAAGAACAGTCTCATTGGCTACCTTGAAGAAATTCGTGCAACAGAGTAATCCTCTTTCTTTTAGTCAATAACATCCACAACTCCTCTAGTATTGTTATAAAATGTAACAATTTCTGGTTTAGCTTCAATACCTGTCTCTTGATCGATATTATCGTCATTGTGGAGTGAGGATATCATAAGTACAATTTTCTTCATTTTTTTTCCTTGGTGTGTAAGATACGATGGCATTGTTTTCACCAAAACCAAAAATGGAACTAGGCATCGATCTGTTCTTTGTTGACAAAAATGTGCTGACTGCTGCTGTTCTGTAGACATTTTTCAATTCTTTGAATAGTGGAATTGATGTGAAATAATTGTCCAGTGTTAAGTTTCTAACACTGTTAAATATAGGAGCAGCAACCCTCTTGACCATGTCAGCAGCTGCGTTGCTCAAATTATAATTTCCTAGTGGCTGGTTTCCAGCATATATCTCCAAATTACACGTATAAAAGGTTTTTACATCTACAAGGGCATAGATTTTTATGCCGTATTTAGCAGATTTATATGAAATATATACCTGAAACTTACAGCGGTCCCTGAATGACTCCAGCATTTCATCAATAGTACAGTACTCTCTGGATGTATAATTGTTGTTACAGTGTCTAAAAAGACCTCAAATATTTATCGGATAGGCACTAACTAGGTTATCAGCTTGCTTTCTTGCCTCCCGAGTATTGATATCTTCAAAATGTAACACTCGTAACAAAAATAAGAAGCATTTTATGGACATCGTTACTGTATAAAAATCACAGGCTGTACCATCATCAGTCCACATTCCTTTCACATTCAAATGATTTGTGTTCTTCAAACCAGCCGAGTACAACAATCCAATGAATGCCTTTTTTATCAACCACATCTGTCGTCTTACAATCCCGTTCTCGTGAAAATTTTTCGTCGTCTGTATCATCCGGATCCAATATACATTCTTTGTCCAAATCAAGGTCTTCCAGCCATGCAAGTATTTGTTTTGTTTGTCAGTCATCCATACTGATTTTTGTAAGTATATAATAAAGAACATAATTACTAAAAATAAAATTGCCTTCAGTTTGTTAAAATGTAATAAAGCAAGAAATAAACATTTACATAACAAGAAAAAAATTCTTACACGGAGAGGCGCACGATGAGCAAAATGCTGCACTTTACGGCGCAGTGGCACAACCGATTCACTACGAGGTCGCAGGCACATTGAGAGACGTGAAAGTGTGGTGCACGGGGAGGGGATGAATGCTTAGAAAGGTACTGAGACGCTCGCCACACTATCGTGTTAATAACATACACAATTATCGAAATGAATTTTTGTGTGAGAGAAATGCTCATAGCGCGCCTTCTCACGGGTTAAATGCCAACACAGTTGCTGCATTCTCTCATGACAGTTATGTCGTGTATAATGAAGGATGGTTGCTTTTAAAAGGCTTTAGAGGCTATGTTGTGTTTATTAAAGTAACAGTTGAAGAAGAGGTGGCAAAAGGATGCAAAATTATTAGGAGTTTTTCCACACAACAGCTAATTTGATCAGCATTATACTAGATTTAAATTGAATACTCTTCTTTTACTTTAGTTGATGTTCTTATAGCCCCTTTACAAGAACCTGTCCATTTTATTCAACGGCTCTTCCGAGTCCTTTGCCGTCTCTGACAGAATTACAATCTCATCAGCAAACTTCAAAGTTTTTGTTTCTTCTCCCTGAACTTTAATTGCTTTTCAAAATTTTTCCTAGGTTTTATTTACTGTTTGCTCAGTGTACCGATTGAATAACATTAGGAATCAGATACAACCCTGTCTTACTTCCTTCTTACTTATTGCTTTCCTTTCCTGTGCTTCAACTCTTAAAACTGCAGTCTTGTTTCTCTACAAGTTGTAGATTACTTCCTGCGCTCTATATTTTAATCTTATTATCTCTGGAATTTCAAAGAGTGCATTCTACTCAGCATTGTCAAATTCTTTCTCTAAATTTACAAGTGCTATAAATATAGGTTTGCCTTTCTTCAGTCTTTTTTGAAGATAAGTCATAGTGTCAATGTGGCACTGTGTGTTCCTGTATTACTCCAGAACCCTGACTGATCTTCCCCAAGATCTGCTTCTACAAGTTTTTAGATTCTTCTGTAAATAATTCTTCTCAGTATTTTGCAGCCATGTCACACTTATCGTCACCTGCCTTGTTTGGAACTGTACTTATCACTTTCTTAATAGAGTCTGATAGTATTTCACCTTTGTGAAATATCTTGCTTACAAGTGAGAATAGTTTTGTTGTAACTGGTTCCCCCAATGATCTCAGTAATTCTGGGCAAATCTCATATACTGACAGGGACTTCTTTCACAAGAGTCTTTCCAACGTTTGTCAGATTCTTTCCTCACTCTCATATCTCCCATTTCATCTTAATTTACTTCGTCTTTTCATTAAATAATATTTTCTCAGAGCTTATTTCTCCTTAACTGATCTCCTGCAGGATAATATTTTAAATAACTTTACATTTAGGCAGAAAGTATCAGTTTCACAAAAGCAGATTATTTATTTCTTTGCGAGCATGTATTTAAACACTTTGCACATTGGAAATATGTACATAAGTCCCAAATTTAACCGGCGATGAAATTAGGTAGCCATAATCCATTCACAAACGAGGAGAAGGAGAATTGTTATACACTGTCATCTAGTTACTCTAACTGTGGTTCAGGTATAAGTGAAGTAAGCAGTTGTGCACGATAAGCTACTCAAAGAGATAAAATGACCCACAGGGAACAAAAATGTATGTAAATGCGGGTGTCAGATGATTCTTTGTGATTTGTACAAATGACTCATTAACTATCATAACATGTTTCATGTAGGTGATATACTGAAAAGTAACTAATTAACTAATAAGTTTGTTTCATCCTTTGTGTCACAACATTGTATTACATTATTTTCCTCACCTTACTGATGAGTTGTCTGAGAATATTTTTATTCTTGCTTGTGCGCCAGTTTTTCTTATTTTATCATTTGAAAGGACTGCAGCTAATTTATTTCCTCATCCTCATCCAGTCCAAGCTTGTATGTTGTTTTATGTTATGTTAAACCTTAATTTTCATACACCTCTCTCCCTCCCTCCCTCCCTCCCTCCCTCCCTCCCTCTATCCTCCCCCCTCTCCCCCTATCCTCCCCCCCTCACCCACCCCCCCCCTCACCACAGTACTTACAAATAAGACATGTTTGGTTTCGAAAGGCGTGGAAGTTCTGTACCGTCTTTCTGTGTTGCTGTTAACCTATGACAATGTGGAACCTGTACTAGTCCTGACAATTGTCCTGTTGACTTTTTTGAATGTTGCGGAACATCAGTGGTAGTAAAGGTATTAACATAACAATACAGAATCTGTACCAGTCATGACAGCTGCCCTGTTGACTTGTCGGATGTCATAGAACATCAGTGGTAGTGTTCTATACGTTCATTTGTGACCATCATATCTAATTACCTGTTGCTCTTGTTGACAACAAAACATAACCAATAATTACTCTTCAAATTCGTATTGGGCCTTCAGCCAGATCAAACTGTCATCTGCACACAATATTTCTGCAGTCCACCTGGCCGCCATCATCAGGTGAGAAAAGCTACGTTGCTCTCGTTCGCCTTTAAATGCAGCAAAAATGCAAAAGCACATCACTAAGGTAATGCACAAGTGCACGAAAGTTGCTGCTGCACCCTGGCGCAAGAAGAGTTGCAGTGCCTCCAGTGGTGACTACTATCAAAAAATGATATATTGTTAAAAATGAATAGCCATAGCCAGCCCATTCGGATGCCATTGTTTCTTCATATCTGATGAAAAAGGATTGCGAGTTTCACTTAGCGGGTATCCATTATCATGGTTAATGATATTATCTGTTAGTTTGATGTCGACAGATTCTTTTAAAATACAATCCCAGTAATGCGAGGCATTTGCAGACATTTGTCTCTCATTGTGTAGCATCTCCTGTTCCTCTGTAAGACAGTGCTCAGCCAGGTTGTAATAATCGTGTATGGCTATGATATTCAACACATCTTTCATTGACAGCGTAAATAGTTTGGCCAGTGTATATTTTAACACACTCCCATGGTATTTTGTAGACGCCAGGCTTCCTCAAACCTAGATCATCCTCAACAGAGCCGAAACATGCTCTAATCTTAGTTGGCGAATGGGATACACATCTGATTTCATATTTCTTCAAAACCCTACCAATCTTGGTGGACACGTTACCAAAATATGGAATGAAAGCCTGACCAAGGTACGTAAGACTCCTATACGTTGAAATGGTGGATGACAGCTGATAACATGTAAATAACTATCAGTATGTGTTGGTTTCCTATAACCTCTGTGTCAAAGAGTTCCGTCATCTTTTTTATAAACCATATATTATACAGATTGCTGAAGATGGGGTCCTTTTACACCTGATTGTTAGTAATTTGGACTCACAGACTTACAGCTTGGCAAAATATTTAGTGTCGGACCTCAGACCTCATTTGGGTAAAAGTTTACACCATATTTCCAATTCTATGGATTTTATTCAATGTTTAAAGTCATCTCTTTTTAGTCCCTGTGATTACTTGTCAGTTTCGCTGTGGTGTCTCATTTTACTCGGTTCTTCTTGAAGAGTTATTGATATTAATTTATAAAAAACTAGATATGGAAATGATGAAGCTCTGCCGTCATGTACTGAAGACCACCTTTTTTTTATTCGACGACAGATATTTTGAGGGGGTCCTTTATCCCCCATAGTCGCTAATCTTTTTATGGAGGGCTTTAAGGATATGCCCTGGAAAACGTACTTGTTTTTCGAGCCATCTTGACGATATGTTTCTTGTTTGGCCACATGGAATAGGTTCTTTGTACTGGTATTGAACCATTTTAATTGCTTTCATCCTAACATCAAATTCATGATGAAAATTGAAAAGGAGGGGAAGCTACACTTTTTGTGTGTACTGGTTTATAAAAAAAGAGTGAACTCTTGGACACGGAATTTGTGGGAAACCAACACATGCTGATAGCTATTTCATGCTACCAGCTGTCATCCACTGTTTCAATGTACAGGAATCCTACAGACCTTGGTCAAAAGAGTGTGTGCTATCTCAGGTGCTGAGAATTTACCACAAGAGCTGCTACATCTGAAGGATGTGTTTAATCATAACAGCTATACTGACAGACAGATTTGATATGCATATGAGTTGGTAGGGTTTTGAAGAAATATGAAATCAGACATGTATTCTGTCCGCCAGCTAAGATTGAAGCACTTCTTGGCTCTGTTGAGGATAATGTAAGTTTGAGGAAGCCCGGCATTTACAAAAGACCATTGGAGTGCAGTAAAATATACATTAGCCAAACTATTTGTATCACAATGAGACACAAGTGGTTGCAAATACCTCGCTTTACTGGGACTGTGTTTTAAAAGAATCTTTCGAAATCAGACTAACAGATAACATCATTAACTGTGATAATGGTTAACTGCTAAGTGAAACTTGCAGTCCTGTTGCATCAGATGTAAAGAAACAATGGCATCTGAATCAGCTGGCTGTGAGTATTAACTTTTGATGATATGTCGTTTTTCTATAGTATTCTCCACTGGAGGCATTGCAACTCTTCTTGTTCCAAGGGGGCAGCAGCAATGTTTGAGCACTTGTGCATTACCTTAGTGCATGCACTTTTGTATTTTCACTGCATATAAAGGTTCCATTGTTCATGGTTTGAACCAGTTATCGATGAGAGCGGCTTAGCTTTTTTTTCCTGATGATGGTGGCCAGATGGCTCGTGGAAGTATTGTGTGCAGATGACTGTTTGATCCGGCTGAAGACCTAACAAGAATTTGATCTTTTAATACACTGGAAGTCTACATAGCCACATTATTATTCTCCTGTACTTTTTCTAATATAAGACATCATCAGCACTCTTAATAATTGTGATATATGATAAACGCATATTATATGCTAGTTGTTAAAGGGCTTTTCTTACAGAATGTGAACAACTTTCACATTGTTGCTACATGCCAGTGAGTGTGTTTTTCTTAAACAGATGTGCATGCTTTTTTTTCTTGTGTCTCCTAATGGGACCTGACTTTTTCTAGTATGTTTCCCATTAGCGTAACTTGTTTATTCTCATATCAGTGTTTTCTTCATACACATTGATAGTGAGCTGAACTGTTTCTGTTGTGTGATATGTGTGAAGCAAACTTAAAGCTGCCACGTATTCAGTACTAAAGTAGTTGTTGGGAAATGTTAGCTAGGCATTTTTCGTAAGTCGTCTGTTGGTCGCCTAAATGGTAACAATGTTTAAAGTTTAGCAGAAACAAAGAATTTTCAAAGAGGAACTACATTTTTGTTCTTAACAGATACAGATAATGAAACAATTATTTAAACAGGTACTCAGGCAAACAGCATGAGATGTTGTGGGAATGAAAAAAGAAAAAGGAAATATCATATGGAAGCAGATAACTGTTTAGGAGGTGATAATAGGAACACAATAAAATATGCTGTACCAAATGAAACTATCTGAAAAGTCGCCAAGAGGATGTAAAGAGGTACAATGAAAATTTGACATGAGAATCAGTTAAAAATAGTAAAAGAATGAAGTAAATAAAACAGAAACACATGTTTGGTAGATAGCAAATTTCATCAGTTAAGATTTCAGATGACACTGTAGTTAACAACAGAGAGACAGTTGCACAAACAATTGTAGGTTATTGTTTTGAGTGTATGAATTGTTCAAGATGTGAATCAGAAACACAGTTATCAATCAAAACTATTACGTTATGGAATAATTCAAAATGAGATGTATAAAGCCATTCAAGTTATGAAGAAAGGAAAAGGACATTGGAGATCATGGCACTTCAATAGAAATTGTTAACTGTGGGTCAAAAATTATACAAAAGGACTTACAAAAGATATTTGCACTGTATCTGCAGAAGACAATTCTTTAATACTGGAACAATGCTGTAATTATTCTACTTCACAAGGCAGGAGAGAGACAAGACAAAAAGAGAAGGACAGAATCGAAAACTACAGACCTGCAACCTCATTTCCACAGTGTACAAGATGAAAAATAGTGCATTATAATAAAACAAATTAACTAGCTAACTTTTGAAAAGGATATAGCACAATGGACAACTTGCAAGCAATGGACAAAATTACAGAATGCTGCAATTGGAAGAGGTTTTAATGCATCCAATGAAAGCATACTGAAGAATATATTAATACTACAGCTTCCATTATATTTTATCAGAATAATGGTCAATTCAGAATTGAAAGAAGTGGCAGACAAAAATTGTTCCAAGTTTAATTCAGAGTTTGGTAGGCAATTTTAATCTTCCAGAATCTTTCAAAAATAGTACACACTCTGCTGCTGAGGAAAAGCGTTGTTCAAGTTTTCTTATCATCAAAACAATTCTTAGTAGCCCTAAAGGAAAATTGTCGGATCCCTAAAATAAAAGAAGTGTTAATGTAACAAATGATCCACATGTGTTTTATGAATGACAATGTACTTATTTGTCTGTGTGTGTGTGTGTGTGTGTGTGTGTGTGTGTGTGTGTGTGTGTGTGTGTGTGTGTGTTACATCACTGGACTGTTCTTTCTCCTGTGATTTTTCTTCATATTGGCTTTTTTCTTGTATGTTTGGAGTAGCATGAAGTACTTCAATGGTGTATCAGATATGAACCTGAAGAGTATGATAGTGGAATGGCTATAGTAGTGGACATAAATGGACACAACTGTGACAGGATATTGGTGTGGGTGTTGGAGATAGCATTGTGATGCTGCAGTTAACATGACATGACTGCTTGTGTCAGGTCACCATGTGCAAGCAATAGGTACACAAGTCTATTGTGCATTGTGTGATCCTCAAGTTTCTTGCAAAAGAAGGCACCAACCCTGCTGAAATTAGGAGGCGGCTCCATGCACAATTAGGGGAAGAAACCCTTTCAGAGATCCAAGTGTAGCAGTGTCATAAAACATTTGTGGCAGGATGGGTAACTGTGGGGAACATAACCCACCAAAGATGATCACAGACAAGCATCACACCAGACAACATTTGTATCACACAGTGTCTTATTGCAGAAGTTTTGCTCATAAACCTTTCCAGAATTGCTTCGATAGTAGGTATAAGCTATGGAAGTGCTCAAGCCATCGCCACTGGTCATGATTCTTCTACATGACAATACAAAGCCTCACTCCTGATTTAATCAACTGGAGTAAAGTCGTTGGGGAACTGTGGAACATCCTCATGACAGTCCAGATTCATCACTCAGTGACTATCACTTGTTTGGACTACTGAAAGAACAATTTGGGGAGGACACCAGATTGACAGCTCAGCAGTAGAGAAGTTCGTGTGCAAGTAGCTGTGCACATGTCCCTTTTATTTGTTCAAGGATAGCATAAGAATTGCCAGTTCTATGGGAAAAATGTGTAAGAAGCCTATGTAGAAAAATTAGTTGGGTGTATTCTGTTTTGCTTCATTTAATAAATTTTACAGAAAAGAATTCTGGTTCATAATTGATCTCCTCCCCCCCCCCCCCCCTGCCCCTGCCCCCCTATAGCTTCAGACAAATGCTTATTAAAGTAGCTAAAGCTGGTAGTAGACACCAGTAACATGTGTGTTAAGTATTTTTATGTATCATCATTTTTTTACTCTGGTTCTGTTGTTTGTAATATAAATTCTTTGTATGTATGTTTCAGGCAAAGGCTCTTTTGAAATTCATTGAAGCTATTTCAGAGAAATCATTACGTTCAACTGTATCTCTGACAGCTGCAAGAGGCAGAGGCAAATCTGCAGCTCTTGGACTTGCAATTGCAGCAGCTATTGCATTTGGTTACTCTAATATATTTGTCACAAGTCCCAGTCCTGAAAACTTAAAGACACTTTTTGAGTTTGTCTTCAAAGGTTTGTGTTTTTATTCCCATTTTTCTTTTTACCTGTTGTTATTGTTGAATATTAAGAATTAAATTGACTGAATATGGTGCGGTTCCTATGAAGCAGCTGAGATGTTATGTTATCATGGCACAGTGTTAAAATAGCTTCTTAAAGTTTGACAGAGATTTGTAACAATTAGCAAGCAATTAAAGATTCATAAGTGAACCAGTGTGAGAGTAGAACGCGCTAATGAGTGGCAGCTTTATTGGTATGCATTCTAACAACACAGTATACAGTAACCTACAAAGTATGGGAATGAATAGTAAACCCTTATTGGCATTGCCCCCAGTCAAGTCATGGACACAGTTGAACAGGGTAATGTTTAGCCTTATGAAATTAGGGCATGTCTCATTTTGCAGAAATTATGAAATAACCTTAACTGAAATTTTCCTTGGTGCCTGACAGAACATGCCAACAATTTTAAATAGGAAACACATTCCTGGTGCTCTACAAAATAGTATTTATTTGATCTGAACCAGCTTTCCACTTCTTGGGTGCAAGTTGTCACCTGACAAAGGCATAAGAAGCCTAAAGTCAAATCATGGTCAAATAAATAATATTTTGCAGAACATCAGGAATGTACGCTCCTGGAAATTGAAATAAGAACACCGTGAATTCATTGTCCCAGGAAGGGGAAACTTTATTGACACATTCCTGGGATCAGATACATCACATGATCACACTGACAGAACCACAGGCACATAGACACAGGCAACAGAGCATGCACAATGTCGGCACTAGTACAGTGTATATCCACCTTTCGCAGCAATGCAGGCTGCTATTCTCCCATGGAGACGATCGTAGAGATGCTGGATGTAGTCCTGTGGAACGGCTTGCCATGCCATTTCCACCTGGCGCCTCAGTTGGACCAGCGTTCGTGCTGGACGTGCAGACCGCGTGAGACGACGCTTCATCCAGTCCCAAACATGCTCAATGGGGGACAGATCCGGAGATCTTGCTGGCCAGGGTAGTTGACTTACACCTTCTAGAGCACGTTGGGTGGCACGGGATACATGCGGACGTGCATTGTCCTGTTGGAACAGCAAGTTCCCTTGCCGATCTAGGAATGGTAGAACGATGGGTTCGATGACGGTTTGGATGTACCGTGCACTATTCAGTGTCCCCTCGACGATCACCAGTGGTGTACGGCCAGTGTAGGAGATCGCTCCCCACACCATGATGCCGGGAGTTGGCCCTGTGTGCCTCGGTCGTATGCAGTCCTGATTGTGGCGCTCACCTGCACGGCGCCAAACACGCATACGACCATCATTGGCACCAAGGCAGAAGCGACTCTCATCGCTGAAGACGACACGTCTCCATTCGTCCCTCCATTCACGCCTGTCGCGACACCACTGGAGGCGGGCTGCACGATGTTGGGGCGTGAGCGGAAGACGGCCTAATGGTGTGCGGGACCATAGCCCAGCTTCATGGAGACGGTTGCGAATGGTCCTCGCCGATACCCCAGGAGCAACAGTGTCCCTAATTTGCTGGGAAGTGGCGGTGTGGTCCCCTACGGCACTGCGTAGGATCCTACGGTCATGGCGTGCATCCGTGCGTCGCTGCGGTCCGGTCCCAGGTCGAAGGGCACGTGCATCTTCCGCCGACCACTGGCGACAACATCGATGTACTGTGGAGACCTCACGCCCCACGTGTTGAGCAATTCGGCGGTATGTCCACCCGGCCTCCCGCATGCCCACTATACGCCCTCGCTCAAAGTCCGTCAACTGCACATACGGTTCACGTCCACGCTGTCGCGGCATGCTACCAGTGTTAGAGACTGCGATGGAGCTCCGTATGCCACGGCAAACTGGCTGACACTGACGGCGGCGGTGCACAAATGCTGCGCAGCGAGCGCCATTCGACGGCCAATACCACGGTTCCTGGTGTGTCCGCTGTGCCGTGCGTGTGATCATTGCTTGTACAGCCCTCCCGCAGTGTCCGGAGCAAGTATGGTGGGTCTGACACACCGGTGTCAATGTGTTCTTTTTTCCATTTCCAGGAGTGTATTTCATGTTTAATATTATCGATGTGAAATAACTTCCCACAGTTGGGAATTGAAATATGATTTATTCCTTCACTATTAACTGGAGTAATGTGTTGGTGCTTATTCCCTGTGAAAAGTTTCTATTCATATCCACAGGTTGATACTTGGGAGTCTGATCACATGTCAGATACCACATATGATCACAATTTAGAGCATCAAATATAAACATACAGTATTCTAGCTAATCATCCTTCATAAGAATTTCACCTCTATATGTCTTAATAAAAAAACTAGTAAACAGGTTATCACTGTTGAACGGAAAAAAAAAATATTTGTAGCTGTGCCTACTCTTGAATCATTCCAGCCTCCCTGGAGGAGGTGGCTCACATTAATTTCGGTGGAAGGCAGACATATCACCTCTTCCCAAATGTCTAGGGTATTGTGCAACATCTGACAGTGCATGATCCACATCCAGAATAATTGTATAAAGTCAGAAGAAAAGTGCGGTCCATATGTTATTGTGGAGTCATTGGTACTCCTGACTATATCCTAATGGAATGAGTCCTTGGCGGGAGGAGGGACACAACAGTTTCAGGGTAATCCTGTCTAAAAGGCTTGACAGCCAAAGGAGAGCATTCTAATCAAATAATGTGTACCCATAACAGAAGGATATGGAGTAATAACTTGGTACCAGGATAACAACAAACATGAAGCGAAGCAGGTCACTTTTGAAAGCAATAAAGGGCCTCCAGTACCTAACCTATCACAGGGGTGATGAAATAGGAAGTACTCCAATATGCTATCAACTTGCTATTGCATCAGTGAAGTTCCTGAAGCTATTGTAAAAAAGAAGCAATATGCAGAGTAACCTAGTCACTGACATTATTCAAGACTACTCAGAAACTATCATAGTTATTGCCACAGCCTTCACATATTTTACTAATGGTAACAAATATTTTCCTTACAGCGGAAAACTGCTTTGAGGAACTACCTCCATTGTAACTACCTACATTTCTCCATCATATTCAGATGTCTAAGATACTTTCTAAGATGTAGTTTCAGCATTGAGGGTTCTTACCACGCTGATAGGAATCTTTCACTGAAAGGAATGTTGTTGCATAATGGAATGTAGAGGAATTTGTACCATTTGACAAGATTACTTTATCGCAAGGAAGCCTTGCATTTTGTGAGTACTGCGGCCCTTAACATGAGAGCACAAGGAATATCTTGCTGCTGGTGTTAGGAAATGTTTACAAAAGTTGAAAGGACCCATTCATTTTACGGATATAGAAAGAAATGATACCTGATGTTATTTCTGTGATGTACCAACTGAGCTGTGAAAAAATTTACAGATGAATACATATCTCTTGAGTACAATAGTCTTACAACATTTTCTTGTAATGATTGCTTGTCATCTCCACTCTGTTGCTTCTGTAGACTGTTGGTTGTCATGTTATGGAATGCCTCTTGTGGTGTCAGTGATTGACATTAGACGTATCGGTGTTGTTAACTGACTGATAATAGGTAATGGGTATAGAGGCCTCTGCCATGAACTGTAGCAAAAACTTTTACATATATGGAGGCTCTCACACATATGCAGGTTTCCCAGTGTTGTTTATACAGTGTGATGGAGCCTGAATGAAAAATTGTTCTGAGTGATATTGCCACTGGGTAAGGTGTGCATGTGGACACTTCACAAAAATTGAAGTGTGCCACCAAATCCGAATGCCCTAGAATGTTGATGAACAGCATCATTCAGTTGCAGGATATTGTCTGCTCACATGTTACCAAAGTTGTTTGAGCTAGGCTGCAGAAGTTTCACTGGGAAGCCATTACACGTCTTCCATACAGTCCTGATCTTTCCTCATATGACTTCCATATTTTCAGAACCCTGAAGAAAGACATTCATGACCATTGATTTGCTTCGGCCAAAGAAGTGCGTGCCTGGGTACAATCATGGTTCCATAGACAACCACCAACATTTTCTCGTAAAGGATATTGACCATCTTGTCCCATAGTGGGATAAATGTATAAACAGTTATGCTGATTACTTTTGAAATAAAGAACAGTTTACTTATTTTTTCCATCTATCTCATTTTTATTTGACTGGGGCTATCTAGTGCTTCTCTCGAAATGTGTATGCTCTTATAACTATCCATTCAAGATATGTCCTTACAACCATATGCCCAAGATCAAGAGTTGATTGACCTTTTTTTTTTTAATTTAGTGATCCAATTTGTACAATATGACCTCTGAACAGTGTTATCAGTCCTTTGTTAACATTACTCAGCATTTGTGTTATAATCAGATATATTATACATACAACACATGATTTTAATATTTGAGGATCTTTGAAAATGGTTGACACACAATTAGGTTATAGAGGGAGCATTACACATTAGTGCCTGTTTTGAGATAGAGGAGGGGGGGGGGATGGGGGTGGCAGGAATATTTTAGGGCACCCTGTCCAATTTTAACATAAAATAGTTACAGAATAGAAAATTTTTTAATTACAATAAAGTTCTCTAAAATGAAAAATAAAAAATTGTTTCACCCTTTTAATGTAATAAATCTGGACTCTGTCTTTCAGGCCTTGATGTACTCGAGTACCAAGAACATTTGGACTATGATGTTATACAGTCTACAAACCCAGAATTCAACAAAGCAGTTGTACGTCTTAACGTATACAGAGACCATAGACAGACTGTTCAGGTATGTTCCTTATCAATAATGTATTTTTCTTTCACCCAAACGTTGTTAAGTATTAGATAGAAAGAATACTTTGATTATAGTGTAGCAAAAACCAAATTACATGTCACATTTTAATATAAGGCAATTTGTCCTGAGCAGAGGCAATTCACTGAATTGCAATGGCTCTTTGGCATCTTTTTTTGCAATACGGAAGATTAATCCTGAGGATAAGATAAACAAATGATGGAATATGTTGTCTTGCACTCATAGCATCTTAAGAGATTAAATTCATTATGTAATTTGACTTTGGACATCAACTATAAAAATGAAGTTTACTTTCTTTATTGCTTTTGTTATTAGGCAACTACAGCTTTTGCTGTAGTATAATGTCACTAGCACAATTGTTAGCCAAAATTTAGAAGCTCAGCTATGTAGATGAGTTGTATTTGAATAATTTGTCATATAGCTAACATTCTTTCAATTATGAAACAAAGTCTTTATGGTGTGGAAAAGTTATTTAAGCATTCTACAAAATAAGCAGCAATTGCATACTGTGTAGAGACTGGTCACCATCCTCCTAGTTAACAAAGCAGTAAGTTCTGAGCAGAATGCATTAAATAGGGAAAAGATTTCTGTGTGCACAGTTCAGATGTGTATTCAGATGTGTACCACATATTTTCTTGAAAATGTCAGGATAAAATCATAAAGAGCATTTCTTATTAATATCTAATTTAATTATCACTCTCTTTAATCCAGTGATTACACAGAGTATTATAATGGTTATGGAATAGATAAACCACAAGCCTGGACTACCGCTGGCCATTGAATGGTCTATGGACCAGCTACTTAATCACCTTGTGAGGTTTTTTGATTTCCGTTTCGACACTACCACATCTCTTGCATTCAATTGACACTGGACTTTTTAGGCTTTTTGGAGTCTTTCTGTTGTGAGCTTTTCCCTTCTTGCATTTTCCATGATTACAAGCATATGAGTCATATGAGATGGCATATTTAATTATTTTATAATTTTCAACTTAATACTGATTTTCACTTATATTCTGGTGGACATTTTTATTGTTCATTTTGGGTCCTAGTAGTTTCTGTAAGCTCTTAACAATGACATCTGAAGCAATGATCTAGCTTAACATTTTTCTGCACTACCCCAATGTATAACTTTACATGTGCATATCCCTCCATACTGGTGTGATGACACGAATTGCGTAAAAAATACAGCACAACGAACTTGCACAAATATAATCTGTCTCTTTTGGGTTCAGCCATTGTTTATGCATTATTAGTCTTGTTTTTATCAGTGTTTCAAATATGACGGTATTTAGTAACACAACAAAGTTCGATGAGTGAGCAAGTAGAGATGTTCACATTGTAAATACATCCAGTATATTATTGTCGTTAATTTAATTAATGAAAATGGAAGATTAACAATAACATATAACTTTACTGGATGTACCTCTAAGTTTAAATGTGTGGATATGTATGCAGTTAGCACACTTATCAAACCTAACACTGCTTTTGTAGTCACTGCTCGCAAAAGTGAAACTATTTCTCCTATGATGTCAAAATGTGAGGTAATCCACATTTGGTGGTACCCTTGGTGTATTTTTTTATAAAACCATAAATAAATAAATTTCTCTCTTCTAGAACTTGCAATTATTGAAATCTATTTGTCTTCTTTAAAATCATACAAAAAAGCCCCCCCCCACCTCTCTCTCTCTCTCTCTCTCTCTCTCTCTCTCTCTCTCTGTGTGTGTGTGTGTGTGTGTGTGTGTGTGTGTGTGTGTGTGTGTGTGTGTGTGTGTGTGAGCGCGCGCACTCGCACGTATGTGTGTGTGTGTGGGGGGGGGGGGGGGGAGGGCAGTCACACACATGCATGCTAGTGTTTATTTTGTGTTCTTGGGGCACTTGAGTTTGTGGTTTTTTTTTTAGAATTAGTGTAAACAAATTTATAAAAATGCATTCCTCATCATTACCATTGCAGTACATCCATCCTACAGATTCGCATCGCCTTGGCCAAGCAGAGTTGGTGGTGATTGACGAAGCTGCAGCTATTCCCTTACCTTTTGTGAGAAATATGCTGGGACCATACCTTGTGTTTCTGGCTTCAACAATTAATGGGTGAGTACAGAAAATAATATGTACTGTTTCTTAGAGGGTTACTTAATGCTTCTACGATTCCATTTGTTGAGAATGTTATGATTCTGCCCTTTTAAACTGTTCCTAAAATTTGTGATTGTGAATTCTGAACATGATATGTGTTTGTTATAAATATGCAAAATTAAATGCACATTAATTAAAATCTAGGTATGAAGGAACAGGCCGCTCACTCTCCTTGAAGCTCCTGCAGCAACTAAGGAACCAAACTGCTCCTGTAGGTGCAACCGCTGATCAAGCAAAAACAAAAACCCCAGCAGCAGCTACTGGGAGGGCCCTCCATGAGGTGAGAAATACCTTCATATTGATGTGTATTTTACAGCTGTAGCGGAAATTCTCATTTCAGATTTCTGCAGTTACAAGCGGCTAGATTTCATCGTTGGCAAGAGTAATTACCCAACAATTAAAAGATAAATTAAAACAAAGCATAATTCACTGAGTCATTTCTGGTATTGTGCGTGATTTTGTTTCAAGAAGTACAACACCTAATTAGTTCCTCCAAGAGAAATGGATAGCCAGATAAATGCCCCTTTTACTTTTCTGCTCAGAGTATATTGCTCATTTATTACAATAAAAAGTACCATTTTTTTTTTTTTTTGCCTGTATCCATGATATACTGAGTGTACGTTTAACTATTAAAACACATAGTACAAGCTGTTCACCTAGACCAAAGCTGATCTGATATCTTTCCTTTTCATACTACCTTATAAGGAACTGTTAAAATTCCCTTGCCTTCTACCATGTCACTATGCCCAGGTATTCTATCAATAAACATTACTGTAATAAATCATTAGTGAAAGCCCAGGATTTCAATAATAAAAGTGTAAAGAATGTCAACCACTCAGGTGCAGATGAATGAGTAAAAGATCACCAAAATTAACCCAACTTTCATTCTTTCTCCAGTGTAATTACTCGCACACATATGAGCAGCAGTGCAACATGAGCAGGCAAAGACAGTAGCCAGAACAACCAAATCTGTTTGCAAATTTTCAGCCTGATGTGTTGATTATATTATATTGATTATTGAAATTGAAAGGTTACGAAAAGCACAGGAACATAGCGAAGCAACGCTATGCAGACACAGGCTATGCTTCAGCATGCCATCTGGAAAACAAACAGGTGGGTACCAGGAATATTTGAAAAGGGACAGTTGCATCTGTATACCGTCGTATAGAGCGCACACAGCAATAAGAAACTGCTGATCCACTATCTGGTAGCTGCTGGTAATGCTATCAAAATCAACTGTGGTTAGGGACACAGCAGAAAAGCGTCTCACTACATGGGGTCACTTTGTTCTGTGATAAGCTGAAAGGGTTATCTTGTCCACTGCCATGAGGCAAGGATTTAGACATTGGCTAGGATATGGCTGCAAGAGTGCAGGGGTGCTGTGGGAGAACATTTAAGGTGGAAAGACGTCATCTGCGCAAGTTAATGAGCCAAAAATAGTCATCCCAAAGGGATTCTATGTAGGTCAGGTCTTGTGTTGGGGTTTAGAATTTTGCTCTGACTTTGCCACACAATTTGTAGCTGTGTGTGCCTCCTCCATGGTAACTTTGTAAATTGTGTTAGAGGAATTATGTATCTTTAAACATTCAATTGCACGAACTTTAAAGGTTGTTAATTAATTGTTATAATGTTCTTGTTACTTCCTGGACAGAGTTCCATAATTGCTTGAAAGTATTTTATTAGACAATACCACTGATAGCTAATTAAATCGATGTTCCTCCATAGTCTATATCATTCACTACACGCCTGCCGCGCGCGCCCACGCGCCCACCCACCCGTGCGCGCGCAGACACACACACACACACACACACACACACACACACACACACACAGTCACTGTAATACTACTTATGTGTGGTTGCGTAGGTGACTGTTTTACAGGGAGAGGGGGAGGAGGAGGATTGAGGCGCCTGGGTTAGTTAAAGTGGCACAGCAGAAGATGGTGATAAGGAAGTACTATTGGGTGGCTGGAGAGTGTATAGACAGATTACTCTCAGAAATAGTGATAAAATGTGAATAAATTCTGGTAGCGATCACAGACATGAAGAGATAATGTGAGAGAGAAATTTGATGTGGAAAGGGATGTCAGCACAGTAGAGGAAAGAGTGAGGACAAGAGAAAGGGAAGAGTGTCACTGTGAAAGTGGAGAGGGGTACTGGATGAGACAGTGTTTATACTTTCTCTTGTCTTTCTCAACATTTGTGTGCAGGTTGTCCATAATTCTAATATCATTACTAGAAAACATAATAAGAGAGCAAATTCTTATCCTTATTTTCAGATGATATTATTTATGTACATCACAAGATAATAAACACTTTTAATGAAGTGTGTTGCAAATGACAAAAGCAGAAGATTGAATCCTGGAAAGGTGCATTGTATATTATGACAAAACCTTCATTATGTGAACTTACAATGAGACAGAATGGCTGGCCATAACTTATTTTCAGCATGCAAAATACCAGTACTGGCAATGTGGATATTTGAAAATTAAAAAAAAATGTTTTTCACCTATTTTTAAATGTTTTTATAGACAGTATTGGAATTTCACCTCTTGAAGGCACTTACTGGTCAGCTAGTCTATCTCCTTCTATTTTGTAGTTTATTTGAGTGAATTCTCCATTCGATGCAACAGCCTTTATTATAAATCATTTTAGGTGGCTTTGGAAGAATCCATTCGCTATAAACCTGATGATGATGTTGAGAAATGGTTGACAGATCTACTGTGTTTGGATGCCACGTCTGTACAGCCATTACTGTCTGGGTGCCCTCCTCCTGACAGCTGTGATCTCTACTACATAAACAGGTCTCTATCTATCTTTCTTTTGTAGAATAAACAAAATGTAATTCAAGAAGGAAATTTGAAAAATGAATGAAAAGCAGATAATACAAATCCTCTTGAAATATAGAAATGTTTGCAGCTGATTCCTATATATTACTTAAAGACTTGATTTGATAGTGAACCTTGTTCATGCAGTGTAGGATATCATGTTTTGTCATTTCAGGGATACTCTCTTCTGTTACCATAAAGCCTCGGAAGCATTTTTGCACCGATTAGTTGCACTCTATGTAGCCTCACATTATAAGGTTAGTTGAAAAACTAGTTTTGGCAGAACAGAAGGTTTCAAATATTCTGCATAATAATGTGTCATCATACATTTCAGAATAGCCCAAATGACTTGCAAATGATGTCAGATGCTCCAGCACATCATCTCTTCTGTTTGCTTGGCCCTGTGGATCCCAACAAAAAGTCATTGCCTGAAATCCTAGTTGTAATTCAGGTACTAACAACATGATGCTATGAGTAGAAACTGGCCAGCTTATGGTTTCGCATTTGAAGACTGGAATTAATTTTGCAGGTTTGTTTGGAAGGCCAGGTATCCAGAGGGTCTGTTGTCGATGGGCTGTCTCGTGGTAAACGTGCATCTGGAGATCTTATCCCATGGACAATAGCCCAGCAGTATCAAGATGAAGACTTCCCATCCCTGGCAGGTGCTCGTATTGTCAGGATAGCAACACATCCTGACTATCAGGGGGTATGTTTTGTTTGACTTTTTGCTATTTTCCTTTCTGAAAACTGCTAGATGAATTATACTCTCATTTGATTTCTAGTTGCTATTGTTACTCTTTCTTTTCATTCCGTAGATGGGGTATGGCAGCAGAGCTTTGAATCTTTTGAAAGAGTACTATGAATTCAAAGTGCCCAGCATAGATGAAGACCAGTTGCCATCTGAAGTCATAGAACCAGTGGAAGATGATGAGGTTGGCTTACTAGAGGAACACATAGGTACACATATACCAGCTAAAACCTGACCTGAGAACTTATTTTCATTATTTTACGTACAAATCTCTGTGAACTGGTTAGCTTTCAAATTTATCTTGTTAGGGAATTACTTTGGTGTGAGGTGGGGGTCTTAAAGTACTAACCACTCTGATCTTCTTATGCACAAATAATTGAGTGTGCAGCCTTATTTAAATAAATATTGATCCATTTTGGGACGTGTGTTTTTAGAGAACATTGAATATTCAGGTTTCAATTATTTTTTTACTTATCTCAGTGCAAAGTTGTACTTTGCTTACTTTTTCATAGTAAATGTTTTTACAAATACCCTAAATTTGAACGATCACATAGATAATGTTGTGGGTAGAGCCAACCAATGACTGCGATTAATTGGCAGAACACTTAGAAGGTGCAACAGGTCTACTAAAGAGACTGCTTACACCACACTTGTCTGCCCTATTCTGGAGTATCACTGTGTGGTGTGGGAACGGCATCAGATGGAACGGACGGATGACATCAAAAAAGTACGAAGAAGGGTAGCTTGTTTTGTATTGTTGTGAAGTAGGGGAGATAGTGCCACAGACATGATACATGAATTGGAGTGGCAATCATTAAAACAAAGGCATTTTTCGTTGCAACGGGATCTTCTTATGAAATTTCCGTCACCAGTTTTCTCCTCCAATTTCGAAAACGTTCTGTTTACGCCCACCTACATAGGGAGAAGTGATCATCACAATAAAATAAGAGAAACCAGGGCTCGCACAGAGGTATTTCTCATATGTTAAGGTAATCACAGTGACACAGCGTGGCATGTAATGGAGCCCAGTAATGATGACAATGGAATTTTCAGGGGGGCAAGAGCTTACAATTTACAGAGTTGTTGATAAAATCATAAATAAAATATTATTTCTGTGTCATTGTTTAGGTGTCTACTTAATGATTAGCCCACAGACGTCTCCATTAATATATTCAGAAAATTCAGGTTGTTGTTTTCTTGTTGTGTTTCTTGTAAGCCATCAGTTTGAAAAGTCAGACTTAAACATTTCTAATGAAGAATATAGAGCAGCCACTGTGTTGTTTTGACAGACATGTCATGAGCAGCATGGTTTGTTGTTGCTTGCTTATTCACAAGTGTCCACTCCATCATTTTGACTCCAGAATATATTTCATGTTGAAAGTTGTGTATGGTGTTCTACTTACTTTTGTTGTGAAAAAAGTTGGTCTGGATATTTGTTTTGTTTTCTTAAACTGTAGAGCGAGCAGAGTTACTCACCAGATGCTCCATCATTACTTTATTTGGTATCGTAACTTGAAGCAACCACAACATTGTCCGATGTGACCTGCTGGCATGGTGACTGCATTTGACAGATACAGTTCTGAGTTGAGCTCCATGGCTGTTCCTGCCATGCCATGACAGCCTGTATTGTTGAACCCATCTAATTTCTCTTTTAATCATGCAGAGCCAGATCCAAATCACGATGTAAAATGAACACTGTGGTGTAGAAAACTCCAATATGCGCCAAAAAAAACTGTCATTTTCTTTAATGTTACTATATTACAATAATACTGATTTAAAAATGAACATGCTATTTTCATCATTAATGCATTGTAAATAACACCAAACAGGGCTGACAAAAACAAAATGTGCCTTGAGAACTGCATTGCTGCTAAATTTATCTCTTTCCATGGCTGCTTTTATGAAACTTTTCATTATAAACAATTGGTGGTATCATACCACTGAGTCTTTCTTTTCAAGTGCTCAAAAAACTCATTAAAAAGTGCTTGTTCCATTTTAAAAAAATCAGTTTCAATGTCTCAGTGAAGCAATGTGTATGAAACGCATAGAAAACTTACGTGCCTTCTGTGTACTATCATTTGCCTGAAATGTGTTTTGACAACTTCAGATGTTCATGAAATATTAGGTGCATTGCATCTTAGGTAAGTCACCCTGTGTGTGTGTGTGTGTGTGTGTGTGTGTGTGTGTGTTGTGTTGTCTCTTATGTGGTGTGTGTGGGTGTAGTGTAGTGTAGTGTAATATACTGTGGTGTCCTCCCAGTGTTAAGATTATTTATCCAAATTGTTGTTGGTAATCCATTGTTTCATCTTTCATTACCCTTCTTTGGCCATGAAGACAGTTACTGCAACAATAGACGAAAATGGACAGGTGCTGATTTTCATTTTAAAGTGGTGTACTCTCTCCCGTAGTCATGATATTTTGTAATAATTAGTATTTTCAAAACCTCCTGGCAGATTAAAACTGTGTGCCGGACCGCACACTCCACTGCAGAGTGAAAATCTCATTCTCATTAGTATTTTCCTTTATACATAATTTCAGTTCCTTTTTCTGTTTGTTTGAGTTTCCTCACAAACTGAAAGAGTGTGGGTCAAGATATTTTTTCTGGGAATTACTGTGAAGAGAAGTTGAACTTATGGACAGGTAGGTGCCCATCAAGAGAGAGTCTGATGAAGTCTATTTTACTCTCTGCTGTTCTACTTCACCGAACAAAGTTGTGGGGCAAACTCGTCACTTTCAAATAAGAGGAAGAAGCAACTTGCCATCTCAGTAGGAGGAACAGCTTTACTGACTTACAAGATTTCTGGAGTCTGTCATTGTGTTTTTCACACAAACGCTCAAATCACTGGCAGTCTATCTCATCCTCATTAATCCACTTATTGTAACCAGCATTCTGCAGTTCAAGTGATACCACTCTATCTCTGTCATGTCAGTCACATTGTTACCAAATGAGGTGGTGCAGTGATAATACACAGGAATCACGTTTGGGAGGATAGCCATTCAAACCATGTCCAAAATCTTCATATTGGATTTTTATGATTTCCTTTAATCACTAAGGTGGGATGTTCTCTTTCCTTCCACAGTCTTCTCGAATTTGAGCTTTTCCTCCATCAGTCATCATCCATATGAGGCAATATTTTTAGCTGCGTGTCAGTTTCCTAATCCTGGAAATTCCCCAGGGGGATTGACGGAGTAGTTGGAGCACTCAACATTGTAAGGAGTAACGTGTGTGGTGAGCAGAAGTGCTGTAGTAAATGAAGTATTCCAGAATTTGACAAATAAAGAGCCCATTGATGAAGGTGACATGTTTTGCCTTGGGTATAAAATGTGACACGAACTGTTTGTGATTGGTAACAAGATGAAATCTATGACCATACAAAAAAAATTCGAATTACAGGTATGCCGAATATGATGGCCAATGCTTTCTTTTAGATCTGTGAGAAATGTTCTTGAGCTGGGATAAGTGTCTTTGATATAAATATGATTGACTTGGCTACACTGTCCATTAACTTACAAGAGAGAACAGCCCCAATACCATATGATGGCACACCTGTTGCCAAGACCAAGGCAAGTGGAGCTGATTGGAGGGCTGACTTGGATTTCTGTCTTGGATTATTGCGTGTAACAAAATTTTGTGCTGTGGCAGCACATGACCACTGCCTGAAGTGTCACTAACTTGAATTGGCTGAGGCCAATGCCTAGTGTCCACCATGCTATGGCAGACTTCTACAGTATGCCGTTACATAAACACATACAACTCTAATCCTCATATGTGGACATTCCATCTGGGATGTAAAGAAAAATAGTCCAGGCAATTTGAAAGCAAAATGTATCCCTGCAAATGATCGCTCTACTAGCCTGGGTCTGTGGAGAATAAGACCAGTTGGCCACCTCTGAAAGTGTGTGTAATGGAAACCTGCTGCACTGTTTAACTATGGCTCTGAGCCACAAGTGAAATGTCTGAGTCTGCTGAAAAAGTATATTGTGTGACTTTCAGTATCTCACATGCACATTCAGTTTGCAGGGAGGGGTCAGACTATATTAAGGCTTGTGTGTGGACCTCCTTATCCAGGGCTAAGCAAATCACATCACAGATTAAACTTTCCACTTATGATTTACCACAACCACAGATGATTGACATATTTTGCTCAACCCCTGCAAGTCTTCAGTCCATGATGCATAACGTACAGTGTCTGACTTATGATTCTGTAAGAATTCTAGCATTGCCACTACCATGCATTTTGTTGGAAAAATTGATCAGATAGTAAAGAGAATATGTCAGACAATGGAAACACAGACAAGTCAGTCAATGGAGGCTAACTTTTGAGCCAAGTAATATAACTGTAGATTCATAGGCCTGTCGGTGTTCTGGACATTTGATGTCATTGCCTAAAAGGACAGCATGAGGTGTTTCTGAGGTACTACACAGTCTTCTTGAGCCTCACTGATTTTCTGAAATGCCAGGATGCCTGCCAGCACCTGTGATGGCTGCAGTGTAGAACTAGTTAAGTGCTTGTCCAATTCCTGATGGTGGTTGAGTTGTTACTGCCAAAACTCAAAAGAATTTGACTCCATGTTAGTGCTTGGTGGTCCAAAACTGGAACCTCCTTTATTGAAAACAAATAAGCTTTCTGTAAAAACATTAAAATTGTCTATTAGTCAGTGAAACTAAACAATAATAGTTCTTAATGGAAATTAATGTAAGTCATATTCTAGGTGGAAATTAATCGAAGTCCAACCACTGCTACTTTGCGATACACACGTATTGAAAGTATAATGTTAGGGACAGTTTCACTTAACTTGTGGTGGTAGAAACCAAATGCTCATCAGCTGAAGCATTGTCCAACACAAGTTTAAGTTGGTGTAGGTAGGCAGCAGCAGCAATTGTCTGTGAGCCAGTTGCTGGCTCACAGTCTGTGATACTAGTGGATTTCCTGTTGAAGACTCTCTCCCCGGACATGGGGGATTTCTTGCGTATTGCTACATCCATATCTTCTGTTTGCACGTTCGTCAGGATAACAAAAATGTTGATTTATTGTTATTTTGCTTATTGCTACTGTGTGTATTTTTATGTCACATTACAATTATCATTATGCTATCATAACCCTTTTCTTTCCTTTTTAGCAGTTAGTGGATCTGAGGATGACCTAAAAATGGTTAAAATAGGTTATCTGATAAAATAAAAATACGATTTGGATGATGATTGTCTTTCTGTAGTGCTTTTTGTTTGTTTTAGTAAAACAAGTACTTTTGATAAAACAAATGCTTGCCATGCAAAATAATTGTACCTGAAAACTACAACTATACATTGTAATATAATTAGTGTTGTATTGAGAGAAAGTTGTAAGGATTATTTGCACAAAAAAAACAATAAATCATAGTTCATGGGGTTGGCACATTACACTCATTCTCTAATATCATTTTCCATTCTCCCTATTGTTAACATTCATTCTCGGACACAGGCATATGGTTCTGAAAACTGGCAAACTGTCTGTGAATGCTCATTTGCTTGTCTTTGCTTCCATTCACTTGGTTGCTTTAGAGCCTGAAAAGCCACAAGTTTTGTCTGCATCCAGTATGAGGAGGATTTAGTATGGAACAAGTGCAGAAACTTAATTAATTTAAAGATTAATTCACTGGAATTGGGGACATGCAAAGACATTGGCAGTGTAGAAGCAACTCATTGAGGCATCTGGTAACCTAGCAGTATACTAGAGAGTGCATCTTGAATCAATTTCAGTCATAGGAAATGCTAAAAGAAGTCATTAACCACAGTTGATCACAGTTCATTTGATGAATGTAACAACCCTTGTTCATATAATTCCATGGGATTTTAGCCATGAGCAGTAAACAGTCACAGTGCTTGCACTCATTGGAATATGTAGCATCAGCAATGTGAGTGTCCTGAATGGGACCATCCCTCCCTCTCCCTTCCTGTTCACTTTTCCCAACTTACAATCCTGTGTCCAACTTTATAAGCTATTAATTTTAATCTGTAGACAGTACTGAACGTGAAACTTGCCTGGATTTGTGCATTTAATTACTACTGTAGCACAGTGAGCTTAAGTCCCATACTGTAGCTACAACACACTGTAAGACAAGAAACTCTTATACTATCATAAAAACACGAAAGGGATGCTTTGCAAACATTGTACCTATTATTGCATTAATCAGTAGTGTATAAAATAATTTTAGGTAATGAAGTTAATAACATAATTCCTAACTATGTGCCTTTTGTTTCCGCATATAGAACCTCGTAAAGCACTTCCGCCTTTGTTGCTGAAACTAAGTGAACGACCACCAGAGAGGTTGGACTATTTGGGTGTATCATTTGGACTAACAGCAGAACTTCTAAAATTTTGGAAAAGAGCTAAGTTTGTCCCAGTGTATCTAAGGTATGACATCAAGATTTAATTTGAGGTCAGAACTATATCAAGCATTCTCTATTCCAGGTTAATTATGATTTCAATTTCTTGTAGCTCCGTAACATTGTTATTTTGAAAGTAACATTCCTTATCCTTCTCAACCTGCCTTTTTTGTTTTTTAAAAATATAAAGTAATTGGGTATATGAAAAATTTACTTACCAAGTGACAGCAGGAGAACACACATGAAAAAGGTATTATGTACGCAAACTTTTGGAGCCAGTAGCTCCCCCTCCAGGCAGGAGGGTTGAAGGGGAAGGAAGAAGAGTGAAGGAAAAGGATTGGTGAATTTTAGAAAAAGTGGTAGAGTTTGGAAAAATCACTCAAAACTCCAGGTCAGGGGAGACTTACCTGACTGGATGATGTTTTTTGTATAATTACGTGAACACAACAGAAAGATAATGTTGATTTTAATCTTCAAACAGGCACCCTTCTGTATACATTGCACCATTCACAAATAACTTTGTCTTGTACCATTCCATTCTTGTTTTACAGTTATGAGACTTAACCTATTTCTCTATTATGGCTTTACCTCACACAGTGATAATTTGCATTGTCATATGTCCAAGGGAGCAGCAGTAATAAGAAATAAACAGTGAGCTAGATGAGAAAAAATTTACAGATTGTGCAAGAAAATGACCCAATTTCTGAGCTAGAATCAGAATCTCATGATGAGGCAGTTATATACAATGTAATTGCTAATCAAATAAGCAGTTGGCAGGGATCTCGTATAGCTGCACTATTTAATGCTTGGAATGGGCCATTACCGTGGGGTAACACTTACATGCAGCAACATAATGATATAATAGAAGTTTATGTTGTTGTTGTTTAATTAAACAGTGGTTTAGCTTATATATTATAACTTAATTTTATTGTTGTTTCATTAACCTAAAATTAAACAGTGATTTTACTCATACATGCTTACGTTGGTAGCATAAAGACAGCTGTTCTTTACATGTGCACAAAGTATGCCATGCACTCGCTTGTGTTACGGGAAATGGAATGCCCACTTGAGGTTCAAGAGAATAAACTTAGTCTGTTGACTGTATGGATAGTTCTGAAATTCTGTGAAGCCAACCTCAGCTTTTTATGAATGTGGGAAATTATTTTAGAAATCTGTCATTGGTGAAAGTTCAAAAAAGATAGTTATTTGTGACCCTATAATATGTATAGTTTTTAGTCACGTGTGATTCAACATGATTTCCAGATGGATTAAAATATGCTATTTTGAGGCCCCACTATAAGAAAAGTGAATCCACAGATTCCAGTTACTGTCAACCATCCATCCTCCTTATAAAAAAAGGTGAAGTCATCTACAAGCTGAAGGTGGGTTTTGATACCACTGTGCTGTACTGTTCATGGTCCTGTTGGAAGTGGCAGGCCTTTGCCTACCTCTGATCTTGGAGCTGATTTATCCTACCAGTCATAGGGAGACTTACAGTTTAATGAGGATACTGAATGCTAGTGCATCTTGGCATTTTTCAAATTAACAGACCATTGCCAGATATTAAAGAAATGGCAAGTGACTGAACACTTGTAGAACCAGCTGGAAATTTTTCTACATATATGTGGATTGGTAATCCTGTGCTAGCCCACAAAGCCACACTCAGCTTCTTTCAAATTTTTTTATGAGGTAATGACTTAAAAGTTTGGTACTCACCTACATAATTAGAAAATCACAGTTTGGATTCCTGTTGCTCTATTAATATAACTGGCAGGGCCTCGCTGCGATGGAGCATTTCCTTTCACGCCGATCACCTGCCACCCTACCTAAAACCTCTTTCCTCATCACCTTAGCCAGCTTCATCCTGACCCACAACTTCTTCACTTTTGAGGGCCAGACATACCAACAATTAAAGGGAACAGCCATGGGCACCAGGATGGCCCCCTCGTACGCCAACCTATTCATGGGTCGCTTAGAGGAAGCCTTCTTGGTTACCCAAGTCTGCCAACCCAAAGTTTGGTACAGATTTATTGATGACATCTTCATGATCTGGACTCACAGTGAAGAAGAACTCCAGAATTTCCTCTCAAACCTTAACTCCTTTGGTTCCATCAGTTTCACCTGGTCCTACTCCAAATCCCATGCTACTTTCCTTGACGTTGACCTCCACCTGTCCAATGGCCAACTTCACACGTCCGTCCACATCAAACCCACCAACAAGCAACAGTACCTCCATTATGACAGCTGCCACCCATTCCACATCAAACGGTCCCTTCCCTACAGCCTAGGTCTTCGTGGCAAACGAATCTGCTCCAGTCCGGAATCCCTGAATCATTACACCAACAACCTGAAAACAGCTTTCACATCCCGCAACTACCCTCCCGACCTGGTACAAAAGCAAATAACCAGAGCCACTTCCTCGTCCCCTCAAACCCAGAATCCCCCACAGAAGAACCACAAAAGTGCCCCACTTGTGACAGGATACTTTCCAGGACTGGACCAGACTCTGAATGTGGCTCTCCAGCAGGGATACGACTTCCTCAAATCCTGCCCTGAAATGAGATCCATCCTTCATGAAATCCTCCCCACTCCACCAAGAGTGTCTTTCCGCCGTCCACCTAACCTTCGTAACCTGTTAGTTCATCCCTACGAAATCCCCAAACCACCTTCCCTACCCTCTGGCTCCTATCTTTGTAACCGCCCCCGATGCAAAACCTGTCCCATGCACCCTCCCACCACCACCTACTCCAGTCCTGTAACCCGGAAGGTGTACACGATCAGAGGCAGAGCCACGTGTGAAAGCACCCACGTGATTTACCAACTGACCTGCCTACACTGTGATGCATTCTATGTGGGAATGACCAGCAACAAACTGTCCATTCGCATGAATGGACACAGGCAGACAGTGTTTGTTGGTAATGAGGATCACCCTGTGGCTAAACATGCCTTGGTGCACAGCCAGCACATCTTGGCACAGTGTTACACCGTCCGGGTTATCTGGATACTTCCCACCAACACCAACCTATCCGAACTCCGGAGATGGGAACTTGCCCTTCAGTATATCCTCTCTTCTCGTCATCCGCCAGGCCTCAATCTCCGCTAATTTCAAGTTGCCGCCACTCATACCTCACCTGTCTTTCAACAACTTCTTTGCCTCTACACTTCTATCTCGACTGACATCTCTGCCCAAACTCTTTGTCTTTAAATATGTCTGCTTGTGTCTGTATGTGTGGATGGATATGTGCGTGTGTGCGAGTGTATACCTGTCCTTTTTTCCCCCTAAGGTAAGTCTTTCCGCTCCCGGGATTGGAATGACTCCTTACCCTCTCCCTTAAAACCCACTTCCTTTCGTCTTCCCCTCTCCTTCCCTCTTTCCTGATGAGGCAACAGTTTGTTGCGAAAGCTTGAATTTTGTGTGTATGTTTGTGTTTGTTTGTGTGTCTATCGACCTGCCAGCGCTTTTGTTCGGTAAGTCACCTCATCTTTGTTTTTATATATAATTTTTCCCACGTGGAATGTTTCCTTCCATTATATTGTTTATACTTTCATTGAGAACATAGTAAAAATTTTGAATACTAAGTAACACCCATGTGTGATGTTTTGTAATTTGTGGAATAAAAAGTCCATGACAACACTATGAAAAGCATCGTTACTACTTAACATGTAGCGGATGAGTCACAGATAAGTACAACAAAAAGACGCAAGTAAGTTTTGGCCAGAAAATGCCTTTATCAGAATTAGACAAAACACACACGCACGCACACACACACACACACACACACACACACACACACACACACACGATCACAGTCTTATTGATGAAAATTTAAACTGAAAAAATAGGATATAGTCAACATGTGAAGATATTTCAGTTCAGGTTCTTTGGCCATAAGAATAACTGTCTTGGTTTCCAATAAATTGGTAAGTAACTCATTTTACATAGTTTTCCTTATTTCTGCTCTGGTCATGTTGCTGAGCAATGAGTTTTTTCTAGTTCTCCAACTGATAAGTATCTAAATGAGTCACTGTGGGAGATGTTTTTTTTTAAGGAGTATTACTTGTCATTGCTGTAGACAAAATCAGGAAGGACAGATAACTAATCATGTCAGAAAACAGACAAAACTCGATCTGTCTCCTTTGCTGCAAAATAAGTGTATGGTTAACAGTGGAAAATGAGAAAGCAATTATAGCTACTGCATAAACCTTATAATCACATAAACACAGATGAAAAAATAAAAATGGCATAGGTAGAACAGTAAGATAAGATTATATGAAGTCTGTTCAAAAAATTCCAGAACCTTATCCACAAAATTTTTGTACACTTACCTTTTACTTATTATGTATGGTCTCCTTTGAAATAATCTCCTCCACAATTGATACACCTCTCCCAATGCCGTTCCCACTTCCAGAAGCACTCTTGGTATGCCTGTTGCTGGATTGTGTGAAGCACCATCTGTGAATTTTATTTTATCTCATCTTTTGTTGCAAATCTTCATCCTTTCAGTGGGGTTTTCGACTTTGGAAATTAAAAAAAAAGTTCACAGGAGCCAGGTCAGAAGAGTATGAAGGATGGGGGAGCAAAGTAATTAGTTTTTTGTGCAATAATCATGGACCAACAGGGATGAATTTGTGGGTGCGTTATTGTGATGGAAGAGCCATGAATTGTCTTACCACATTTCTGGCCATTTCTATCTCTCATTTTTTCAGGCATCGCAACGCATTCCGATAGTACCATCAATTAACAGTTTGTCCCTGTGGCATGAATTCATGATGAACTAATCCTTCAAAGTCAAAGAAAACTATCAGCATGACTGTGATGTTTGACCTGACCTGATGAGCTTTATTTGGTCTTGGATAACCTTTCCTGACCCAGTGTGAAGATTGAACCTTGGTCTCAACATCATAACTGCAGACCCACATCTCATCACCAGTTATGAATGTCTTAAGGAACATCTCATTCTCATTTGCGCCATCCAAAAGATCTTCACAGATAGCAAGGCGAAGGTCTTTCTGGTCTTACTTTGTGAGCCGTGGGACAAACTTGGCAGCAACATAATGCATTCAAAGTTGCTGTGTCAGGATTTCATGACATGATCCAACTGAAATATTACATTCTTGTGCAATCACTCGGACAGTCTGTCTTTGATTGGCGTGTACAATTTCGTTGACATTCCTGACGTGTGCATTGTCTGTAGACATCAAAGGGCGTCCTGAATGAGGGTCATCTTTAACGTCCATCCAATCATTTTTAATCTGTGTGAACCATTCGTAACACCGAGTACAAATTAATCACTTATCACCATAGGCTTCCTACATCATTTGGTGTGTCTCTGTAAAGATTTTCTGGAGTTTCATGCAAAATTTAATGCAGATGTGTTGCTTCTCTAACTCTGCCATCTTGAAATTCACTGTGCAGCACAATGTTCTTCTCATTAGAGTACTGAACAATATCTAACAGACATACAACAATGTAACTTCTGGCAGTTAAACATTAAACACAGGCGTGTGCAGTGATGCCAACCACATTTCGCTCCAACACACTATTGGTGCGAAATTACGAATGTTCCGGAATTTTTTGAACAGACATCATATGTCTTGATCAATATTCTGCTGGCCCATTTGGATGATGAATAAGTACTGTGCAGACAAAAAGTAAATAACTGTTGTATTTTAGTCATTTGATGGAATATTGCATCTGTAAAAGCCTTGGTTTTGTTTGGTATAAAATAACATCTGCCACAATTTTATTTTATTCATTTTCTGCTTGACATGTTTTGGGAAGTAGTTCTCATTCGCAAGTCTGTTCTTGTGTATTATGGCACTTATGTGTCATGGCATTATTCTGGTGACTTTAGTTTATCTTGAAGTCCTCTTAAACAGAAACTGATGCATACTACACTTCACTTACAATTCACAATGCTCAGTATACGTAAAAAATGAAAACATGCAGTAATTGTTTTTTTTATTTATATTTTTTAAATACATAGAAATCACGCAGCAACCAGCCTTTTTTGGTAAATTCCTTAAGTCGTACCAGAATAATTCTAGGAAGTTCGTCAGTTAAGATAACAAGCATTTTACTTACTTACCATTGACGGTACTAAGTTTCTTGCCAGTTTTACAAGCCAGAATAAAATGTGCCTGCTTCCTTTGTAGCATTTTGTGGTGGTATTGTAGATGAATCTATGTACTGATAAAATAATGTCCATAAAAGAGAAATGGGACCTTGTAATGATAACTAAACAAGACAAAAATCATAGCACTAAAATGTTTACTTGTTGGTAGGATCTGTAAGTGAGATTGGGAGTTTTGTTGATATTAATAAATTTATGTATACTTTTTAATACTTTTTATTGGTGTGCTGTGTTACCTAATTATTTATTTCTCATTATTCTTTATTGAGGTGTTGATAAATATGACAGTAATTTTGAAGTCTTATGACAGGATACTTGTATTTGCAAAGTAATGGAAATACAATATCAAATGTAAAATAGTGAACAGCTCCAACTCCATTATTTTTGGGACATACATCTTGGACAACATAAGTTTCTGCTCTTGGTGCATGCCAAAAAAAATGTGAAATATTCTGACTGCTGGGAAAATTTTAGAAATGCATTTACAACATATTTTTAATTCAGATTTATGTGTTCTGCTGATTCTCTGCAAGTATACACCTCGCAGATGGATAATGTTAATGCAGGAAGTGTTGAGAGAAAATTGGTCACATAGTTTTGTGCAGGAACACTGCATCATAAAATCATTCTTGACAATAAGAAAGACCACCAAACATGGTGAAAATTACTTTTGTACTTAAAAGTATTGTAATCCAAGGCAGTCTGATATGTCTCATTTGCACACAAAGAATAAAATTTCTGCTTTAACTATTTGTGCTTCTTCACTTGGTGCTTGGTGACACATTTGAAATTGTATTTAATATATAATAAATAATAGTCAGTACAATTTTACTCCTTTTTGCACATACAATATATATTTTTATGTTGAATTTTATGTCCTGTTTGGTTGATGCAGGCAGACGACAAATGAATTGACAGGAGAGCATTCATGCATTATGCTGCGGACCATCAACTCATCAGGTGAAGACAGTGTGGAAAGACAAGATGGATGGCTGTGCGCATTTGGATCTGACTTTTGCAGGCGTTTCTCTTCACTGCTTGGCTTCCAGTTTCGCTCATTTTCACCCGCCCTAGCACTTAGTGTGCTGCACAATAAGGCCTTGAACCTTCCATCTAAAGGTAATAAGTACACTCCTTCCTATCCATATAACGAAAATGTGAAAGACTCTCGTACTATCATCTTCTATAGTCTGATTTAAAGTTGTTGTCACTTGACATTGGCGCTGCGGAGTTGCGGTGTTGTCACGTCAAACACTGGCTGGAGGCAGCCGCCTCAGCGCATCGCTACCCCTGGCGATAGAAAATAGTTTTAAAGTCTGTATCTTCTACAAAAAGTAAGTAAAAAATGTAAAACCCACATATGATGTATATCTCTACAATGTCTCTCAATCTGTCAAATATCTATTCTTAATTTTAATTAGGACAACAGTTACGTTAATTTGTTTGAAACCATTTAAATTCTCAATTTCGCAAACAGCTTCTAACTTATCACATCATCACTGAAAAAATATTGGTGTCACAGCAAAATTATTTTCTTCAATTCATTACCAAAATAATGCACTCGGCAAAGAATCCTTAAAAGTTTTCGTAGTGCATTATGTTTCCTGTATATAAATTTCTGAAAACAGCATTTTTAAGCAACCCTATCAGTGCTGAACTCGAAACAAGTATGACGTTTAAAATCTCTCTCTCCTATAAATATTATGTAGATATTTTGAAATTTACGTACAGTATCGGTCTCAGTGGTATCTATAAGTATATCAGATATCTTTTCTTAATTTTAATTAGGGCCGTTGTTACATTAACTATTGAAGTGTGAGAAATTTTCACGTCCGGAAAAGTTTTCTTCTTTAGATTGCAAATCTTGAAAACTATTACACACATTGAATAACATCTTTGTGTATATACAAAATGAAATAGAATTAAAATTCAGCCTAGCTTACCGTAAGGAGATGACAACAGCTGGCCAAACAGTATTTCTTAGTCTCACAACAAGAATAAGAATTAATCGAAATAAATTCACAAACACAATATTTAATGGCAGTAAGTATGCTACACACTAATCAGACAGTGCGAAAACACTGCTTAATTCAGAACCAGAGTTAGTGGAACTATCCGTGTTGCGGCTCGTATTGACAGATATAATCAAGTCTTCGACAAATTATTGTAAGATACCTTCATTGTTCCATGTGTCCTGTATCACTCCTTTCACGTGATGCACTACCTTCTGCTGATCTTCTGATGTCACAATTTCAACTGCCTCTTTCAAAAGGCGTTCCACTTCGGTTAATGTGAATTTCTTATTTTCTGCAGCAATATGCCGTTTAACCTGAGCCCAAATCAGCTCTATTGCGTTGAAATGGCAATGGTAAGGAGGCAATATGAGCACTTTTTGCCCGTAGTTTTTGCTACTTCATCCACAATGTAAATCAGGTTCTTTGGCTTGTGTTGCGATACAAGTTCTAATAATTCTGCCCTTGTCAAATTACTGTCAAACTGTAACTTATGTTTCTGTAACCAGCTAACAATGTCGTTTTTCCTCGTTGCCTTTGTGGGTGCTTTATCTTGTATTACTGAGTGATAAGGAGCGTTATCCATAACAATGATAGAGTTTTTTTGTTAAGTTCTGGAGCACACAGTCTTCAGACCATTTCACAAAAGTATTGTGGTTCATCTCTTTCGTGGTAGTCGGAGGTCTTATTTGAACTGAATAGCAGCAGACAATTTGGAATGAAACCTTTTGAATTTCCGGTATGTGCTACAATTATCCTTTTTCCTCTGCCGATCGAAGTGCCATACTACCGCTGATGGTACCGTCTGTCCAACCTTTTTTTAAACTATGTCCTGCATTCACCCACATTTCATCAAGCCAAACAATATCATCAAAATTTGTCCCCAGTAATTCTCTAAGAAAGCGGCATCGCCAGGCTGCAATATCTTGGCATTCCATTAGTAACTTTCTGCTAGAGATGGATTTATAGCAGAATCCTAACATTTTCACGACTCGTAACAAAGATGATTTACTACCCTGTAACGGGTCAACCGCTGTGAGGGTAGCATGTAGTTTTTTAAGTGTTGGATACTCCTTCCTCGAATAAAATGCGTATATTTGACGACGAATGGCATCTTCCTGAAAAGAGTCAAGTTTTGTGACCCTCTTCTCTAGTCACCTCTTTTTCCCAAGTTTCTCCAATTTAGATGATTCACTCGAGCCTTCTTTCATGAATTTCTCCTTGCAGATTCTTATTACTGATCGTTTGCTAACTTGAAGAGCAGCTGCAGTTTGCTCCACCACCTTATCCAAAGGAACGAGAGGCCCTCCTGCATCCCTCTCTCTCTCTCTCTCTCTCTCTCTCTCTCTCTCTCTCTCTCTCAAAATACTCCCTTAAGGAACACACGTATTCACGCGCCTGACTGCGTATAATGACGCCATGTTCGCCACTTTTTGGAGGTTTCCAAGGAGTGTGCAGCCTCGGCCTCCCTCTCTTGCGACTGCTTTCATCAGACATCATAAACACGTGAAGCTACAAGTGACTCAAATCTCTCAGCTGTACATCTACAACGGCTCGCTGAGGGCTGGCTGGCTGGCACAATGCCCTAGTCAGCTCAGCAGAGCGAAGTGGCAACACAGTGGCAGCCGACAGCGCCGGCTGCCATTGGTTTATTGGTGGCGAGAGCCCTGCAGCCCGTTGCCTGTCAAGTGACAACTACTTTAAATCAGACTATAATCTCTTTTTACCAACCAATAATATTTCTTTGGGCAAAATTAAAAGGCCAGAGAATGCACTGTAGAACAATTATGTGGATTGCGTATTCTCAAAAAAAGAAGGCTCTTTATTATACTGACAAAAAAAGTTTTGTTTTTCGTAGGAGGTAATTTTTGCAGCTGAAATGAGACAAACCCTTCAGAGATTAAACTATGTACATTTATCACCTTTGTTTCCATTATGTGTTCTAGAACTTTGATATGATATACTGTAGTTAGTTCATGTAAGTATTGCATCAATTTGTAAGGCTACCCTTAATCTTCCTTCATGATGCAATTGTCATCAGCCTACAATTTTGATCTCTCGTAACTTTTCCTTACTAGCATGCATGTATTCTAAGGTTTGTTGTGTGCTCTTTGTTCTCTTTTTTAGTAGCACTTTGGCTCTATTGTGATACACATCTATTTGTAGTGAGGAATGTCCTGCTTGTACAATCTCCTCTCTAATTTCTTCACTAGACCTAATCTTAATCTTATGTCCAATATGGAGTTAATACCATATTTCCAAATGGTGTAGCACAGGATCCAGCTTACTTGCATCTCTCTTCCTAGTCTAAACGTACAGCCAGGTTCACTGTGGGCTACCTCCCCCCCCCCTCTTACTCCTCCTCCTCCTCCTCCTCCTTCTCCTCCCCTCTCAAGTGACAGAGACGTGTCCATCTGTCACCTTCATGTATTACAGGCTGGTTCAAAAATGACTTTGCAACTTTAAAAATTCACATAAATTTATTGAAAGAAGATTTAGAGCTTTGTTTAGTGTTATTTTGTAGGGAAACATGTAAGTTTTTTTTCCCTTAAACTAAAGATGTTGTATGTGGTTTCAGTTGGTATCCTGCACACGTCAATTTCTTCTCAAACTTGCTGTAGCATTGCAGGTGTAACTTGATCAGTGGCAGCGTAAATTCTTGCTCTAAGTTCAGGTAGAGAAGCCAGCACAGGAGGTACAAACACGACATCCTTACTGAATCCCCATGAAAAAGAATTGAGTGGTGTCGTGTCGGGGGAATGTGGGGGCCATGCGATTGGCGCATCACAGCCAATCCATTGACCTGGAAAGCAGTCACTGAGAAAATGCTGGATGTCAGCCAGGTAGTGGGATGGTGCACCATCTTTCATGAAGTAAACATTTCGTTCTTGGTCATCCTAGTCGATCTGTGTTATCAAAAATTGTTGTAACATTTTCCGTTGATGGTACTCTCTCAGAAAAAAAGGGGACCGTACACTTTGTTCTTGCTCAGTGCACAAGAAATGTTCAGTTTAGGGCTATCACTAACATGTTGCAATGTTTGATATGAATTTCACTGCCCCAAATCCTACAGTTATCTGTGTTAATCTTGCCACTTAAGTGAAAAGTCGACTCATCAGAAAAAATGATTTTGTCCAAGAAATGTTCATCCTCATGTAATTGATTTAACATATCCACACAGAAGTTCTTGTGAGCAATTTTATTGGTGTCTTGTATTGCTTGTATCATCGTCAATGCAAATGATTTCTTAACACACGCCAAACAGTCGAATGGGGGATTTGCAGTTCGCGAGATGCACGCCACGTCAACTTCGTAGGGCTGTTGACAAAATGTTGTCTGACTCGCCCAAAGACGTCGTCAGATGTGCTTGGACAACCTGATGATTTCCCATGTCTTACCGAGTAGCGTGTTTCTACAAAATATTTATGCCACTCATAAATTGTAAGCCTACTAGGAGAATCTTTAGTGTACTTGGTATGGAAATTACACAGAACTGTTGTCACTGACTTCGATTCTTCAAACCAAAACACACAGCTAGTATGCACGGGTCCAGTGAAGGCAGCCATCTTTAATGCAGCTGCCGCTAGCGCTCCTTCCGTTGCGTTTCGGCACTAGCGAACTACACGAGGCAAACTTGATGTCCCGTACACTAACTGACACTCCAGTTGCCTCTATAGGTATGACGACTTAATTTATATGAATTTTCAATGTTGTAAAGTCCTTTTTGAAACACCCTGTACTTTCGGAAAAGGTTTGTTAATTTGTTGACTTGAAAGACATCCATCTCAATTTACTGGATATCCATCACATATTTGTTTGTCTGCCAGATAAATTGTGATCAATACTTCACTAGTGTATGGAGATTGCCAGTATCTCTTGGTACGACTACAGAACACTGTTTCAAATTCATAAACCAAGATTATGATGGGGCACAGACACTGTTTTATTTCAGAGTTAAAATGACTTTAATTTGCAGAAAATAAAGATAAGATAGATATAGAGAAAACAGAAAATTTGTAGAATGTGAAAAGATAGATACAGCACAAACAGTGTGCACAACAAAAAAGACTAATAAAATCACAGGTTCTTGTCTGGCCACCTGAGTTTCTGATATAACAATAATGTAAGATAGTTTTTATTGTTGTTTGTAGTATTATTTACATATGGTGTACATATCATGCAGCCATCATCTTATTAACTGAGTGGTAATTCTGATGGTTACAAATAACATTATGAGATATTTCAAACAGAATTATTTTCTCCATGCTAGCCAGCATTGTTAAAAAAAAAATAAAAATAAAAGAAATTGGTCCTGGAACACCCAATTTGCACCTTTTTCAGATGAAGTCTTGAAGACAGTCAGGTAGACATAGTTTTCTTGACTTCTGAAAAGCATTTGAATGAGTATCACATCTGTGCTTATTATCGAAAATATGATCATATAGGGTATTGAATGAAATTTGTGAGAGGTTTAAGGATTTCCTGGTAAGGACACAGCGTGTTATCTTTGATGGGAAGTCATCAACAGGTATAGAAGTAACACCAGGTGTGCTCCAATATCATTGAAATCACAGAACTGTCACAATTCCAGAGAAGTTTGTTTTTATTTAAATTGCAACCAGTTTCAGATATTAATTCTTGCACTTATACAAGCAATGCAGCCAGTGTGCACATATTATGATGTGGTGGTAGGACTTAAGTGTGTGGCTTGATAATGGACTAATGTCTGAAACTGATGGCCATTGGAATAAAAACAGACTTTGATGGTCTTGTAATTTGCTGCTTATTGCCATTCAGCATGCTGGAAGTGTGTGCTCCAGTATGTTGGGACCCATGGCCTTCATACTGTATATTAATGACCAGGCAGACAGTATTAATAGTAACTTCACACTTTTTGCAGATGATGCAGCTATCTGTAAGGAAGTAGTGTCTGAAGAAAGCTGTTCAAATAATCAGTCAAATCTTGAGAGTGGTTCAGAAATTGACAACTTGTTTTAAATGTACAGAAGTATAAAATTAGGCAGTTCACAAAATGTAGCATCCTAGGACTACAATATCAATGACTTCATTAGAAGCAGTAAACTGATAGAAACACTTGGATGTAACAATTTGTAGTTATATGAAATGGAATAATCGCAGATAGGTATGGCAGGTGGCAGACATCAGTTGCTTTCAGTCTATCCCACTGTATACAAATGGTCACATGTTTGTTTGACTCATGGGGAAGAGTCACAAAAATGTTGAAAATTGAAAATTATCTCTGTCAACCCTACATACAAAAATTCAAGAACCATTGTTAGTTGAGCCCCCTGTGTGTCACTCTTGTAGGGATCATGAACACATAATAAGACTAATTACAGCACCCACAGAGGCATTTAAGCAATCAGTCTCTCCATGTTCCATATGCATTTGGAATGGGAAGAAACCAAACATATTGTACCATGCTAAGTAACCACTGCCGTGCACTTCATAGTGGTTTGCAGAGAATATGGATACATAAAAATTCTACTCAGCAAGCAGCAGCAGTAGAATGCACACAAAAAGCTTTAATTCACACAAGCTTTCAGAGTCAGTGGCACCTTTTTCTGGCAGAAGAGCTGAAGGGGAAGGAAGAGGGGTGAAGGAAAAGGACTGATGGGGTTTAGGGGGTCAGAAGGGGAGACATAACAGTTGAGAAGAGAAGGAAAGACTGATTGTTGGGGGTTGCACCAGATGAGATTTGAGAACCTGAGAGCTTAAAGATGGAAGACAGGGTAATATGCAAGACAGAGATTACTGCTAAAACGTGCACAAGTTAAAGAGTGAAAAGATAAGTGCATTTTATGCAATAGAGGTGAGAGTTCATTGTATGTAATAGAGGCGAGAGTGAGAACGGGAAAAAATAGACACATCAGAGAATGAAGGATACAGAAAACTAAAATGGAGTAAAGAAAGAAGCAATTACTGTGAATAAATGCTGAGATGGCAGGAATTAACATAAATTAAGGCCAAATGGGTGACAAGAACCAAGGACATGTTGTAGCGCTAGTTCGCACCTGCGGTGTTCTGAGAAACGGGTGTCTGGAGGAAGAATCCACATGGTACGCCTGGTGAAACAGGCACAGAGGTCGTGACTGTCATATTGGGGAGCATGCCTTGCAACAGGATATTGAGTGTTGCTGGTATACGCCCTCTGCCTATGTCCATTCATCTTGACTGATAACTGGGTGGTAATCATGCTGATGTAAAAAGCTGAACAGTGTTTACATAACAGCCAGTATATGACATGTCATTTCACAGGTGGCTCTCCCTTTGATAGTATATTTTGTGCCAATTACAGGGCTGGAATTGGAGGTGGTAGGAAGGTGCATAGGGCAAGTCTTGCTGCAGGGACAGTGACAGGGGTAGGAGCCATAGGGTAGGGAGATGGATGCAAAAGGAGCGTAGGGTCCGACAAGCATATTGCGGAGACTTGGAGGGTGACAAAAAGCTATTCTAGGTGTGGTAGGCAAAATCTCAGACAGAATGGATCTCATTTCAGGGCATGATTTTAGGAAGTCATAACCTTGCCGAAGTATCTAATTAATACATTCAAGACCAGGGTAATACTGAGTGACAAATGGTGTGCTCTGAAGTTGTTTTTTTGGAGGGATCAGCAGTACGAGGATTGGATGTGATTGCCCGGGAAAGCTACTTTTGTAAGAGGCTGTTGGGATCATTATAGCCAGTGAAGGCTGAGGTGAGAATGTTGGTGTATTTCTGTAAAGAGTCTGCATCCGAACAAATACGTTTGCCTCAAATACCAAGGCTGTGTGGGAGGCAACATTTGACATGGAAAGCTTGGCAACTGTCAGAATGTAAGTACTGTCTGGTAGTAGGTATAATGTGGACAGGAGTGTGTAGTTGGCCTTCAGTGAGGATGAGATCAACATAAAGGAAACTGGCATGGGATTTAGAATAGGACCATGAGAAATTTAATTGGGATAGGGTGTTTAGAGATTCCAGGAATTTTAACAGGTCAGAATGTACCCTCGGCTGATGCCAACAGGATGTTGCCACATGTCTCGAGTAACCCTGCCTGACATTGCCTCATTTTTCGCCAGCAGAGTGATTTCGAAAGGACTGTGGACCTCAGGGTCAACTGATTAAACACCACCTGACTTCTTCTTCTGGGATGGGCTAAAAGGCAAGGTCTACAGGAACAACTTGGAAGATTTACAAGAGAAAGTCATTCCTGAAATCCAGACAGTGACATCAGAGGTTCTGGCAGCACCATTGAAAATCTGCAGCATCTTCTTCCAGCACCTTTTGTGATTCACCTCGATTTTTCCGATGAACGAGGAGTGACATGCACATTTCATTTCTCAATTTTTATGCAAAACCTTTAAGTGTAATTTCAGCAAATGTTTATTTGTGGGGCCTCTTTTGTGTGGTACATCCTGTAACTAATGCTCTAAATTAAGTCATGTATGGTAACAGTTAACAAAATATAGCTTTCTAAGATTATTAACACTTTCACTGCTATAGATGTACCGTCTGCCTTCCGTACTGAGCACAGATTTGATGTGGCTGTACTGCTTACCGAACACTGAATCCTGTGCTGAGGAACAACGTTCCAGCCACTGTGAAATACTTATCATCTCATTTTAAGAAAACTATTTACTGAAAAAATTTTAGTTTTGAACATCTTACTATTGGATATCTTCGCCCGATAAAGGACCAAATTTCTTTTCATTATTCGTTAATTTACTGCACTGCATGAAATTAAGTAAAACATTGTTTGCAGTTTTAAAGAGTTTGCAGAGGTAAAAACATGTTTCCTACAGTTGATTGCAGCTCATACATTACAGTATATGAAATGTAGGTAAAATATCAGAATTTCATTGAAAGTTGAGAGCAGAACATTATCTCATTTTGTTCTCGAGTTACTGATTTTTATATCCGATGAATGGTCACATGCGACATGGCCATTTCTGTTCCCTCAAATTGGGACTTATGTCATCATAACAATCATTATATTTCATAAACAATTCAATATATTGAAACAAGACTTTTTTTCGAATTATGGCACACAAAGAGGCACATATGTTGTTTGATAAATACTCAAAACTTTTTTATTCACTGAGACATGGAAGTAACTTGTCCGTGCCAGTGAGAGGTCGGTGTTTCAGGTCACTTCCAGACATCAATAGCACTGTAAGGAAACCCAAGCAGCATGAGTATACACATCCACAGCACCTGGGGAACAGCGAAGCAGAACAGGTATACACACCCACAGCAGTGATAAGGGTTAAGGAAATAATGGTAAATAGTTACACGCATGTCTGAAAGAAGAGAAACTGTCACTGTTGAGCAGTAGATCTATACCTAGCACCGCTGGTCTCAAGAAAATCACAGTCAGGGAATTAATTTGCAAAAATATTTGGTACAGCTTTGGTTCATTAACAGAGTTTGGCTTTCAGATGAGTGTGTAAGAATTACAGGTCTAGGTGACCACACAATGATAGCAATATTGGTATTGATTCGTGTTTGTTGCGAGCATTAGGTGATGCACTTAGTGGACTACAATATAAATATGTAGATAGTGTGACATGTGGGAGTTAGGGTCAGTCTAGGGAGCATGCATAGGTAGCCGAAGGGGTTAAGACGACCACCCGCAATGGGTTTGAGTCCTAGTCCAGCACACATCTAGATATATACCTAATACAACTGATCTTAAGAAAGTCACAATCAGTGAATTACTTTCAAAAAAATGGTAAATAGTAGAACTTCTTGGTCCAGAATGAAATTGTTACAGAATCGTTCCGAAGGGTAGACTGCCACAAATCACTTGGAGGCAGTGTTGAGTCACAGGTAGGTGCAGTGAAAAAGAATGGTAGAAGTTTTCCAGCTTTCAAACAAAGTCCTTCAGAAGGAGAAAACTCATACATGTTCACACAAGTCGCACACATGGACACTGACTCTGGGCATTAAGGCCTGACTGCGAATATTTCTGAGTGAACAGCAATTTAGCTTGTGTGGGTAGTATTTTAAGGAAGAAATGTGGGGTGGGCAGAGTGAAGATATAGCGAGATATGGACAGGGTAACATGCATGTGCTGTCTGTTGAAGTGTGCAGGGACATGGTGGGAGCAAGATAGGGCAGCTAAGTGCCGCATTGGGAGACCGTGCTTAGGGGAGTGAAGGAAGGGGGAGGAGGGGTAGCTGGAAAGTAAAGAAGGAGAAAGGACTGTGTAGATGCGTAGGCAGGATAGAAGGCATATGTAGTTCTGGAGGAGGAGCAGGGAAGGGAATAACCAGGTGGGGGACCGGGACTAGTGAAGTTTGAGGTCAGAAGGCTTATGAAAGAGAAGGATATATTGTAGGGGAGACCCGTCAGTGCAGTTCAGAAAAGCTGGTGTTGGCAGGAAGAATTCAGATGGCAAGGCTGCGAAGCAGCCATTTAAGTGAAGCTCATCATGTGGGCAGCATGTTCAGCAATTGGGAGGTCCAGCTGTCCCTCGGGCACAGTTTGGCAATGGAAATTTGTGCAGATGGACAATTTGTTGGTTGTCCTGCTCACATAGAATGTGGTTCAGTGGTTGCAGCTAAGTTGGTAGATTACATGGTTGCTTTCACAGGTGGCTCTGCCTTTAACAGTTAGGAAATGCTTGAGACAGGACTGGAATAGGTGGCAGTGGGAGGATGTATAGAGCAGGAGCTGCATCTAGGTGTATTACAGGGATATGAGCCCTCAGGCAAGGCGTTAGGAGCAGGGGTGGAGTGGGCTCAGTCAAGGGTACTGTATATGTTGGGTGGGTGGTGGAGTACTACTGTGGGAGGAGTGGGGAAAATATTTCTCATTTATGGGCGCAATGAGAGCTAGTTGAAACCATGACAGAGAATGTAATTCACTTGACCCAGTTATAGCCCAAACATGGATATGTGACAGATGGAAGGTGACTGAAGAGACAAGATACAGGGGATCTGTTTCTGAACAAGGAGGAGAACATCATTTTGATCTGCGAAGGCATCAGTGAGACTGACAGATGCAATGACCACTGGTGGCTAGGCTGTGTGAAAGGGACTGCTCAGTGTGAATTAGGTGACAACGGTCAGAATGGAGGTATTGTTGGTGTCATTAGGTTTGACACGGATGGAGGTACTGACGTAGCCACCCTTGAGGTAGAGGTTGAAATCGAGGAAGGTATCTTGTTGGGCTGATGAGGACCAGATAAAGAGAATGTGAGAGAACGTGTTGAGGTTTTTGAGGAATGTGGATAGAGTGTCCTTATCCTTAGTCGAGAACATAAAGATATCATCAATGAATGGTTATCAGGTGAGGGATTTGGGATTTATTTATTTATTTAATCGTGTCCAAGCCATAGACAACCCACATATTACATATACACACAAATACAAATACAATACACATATGTATAAGTAAAACAAACCCAAAATGGGGAGTCACATTACAATATAAAGACAAACATACTATATATATCATATCACGTCCCGCCAAAATTCAGCACATTTAACTGCCACTGCCGTAGCATTTGTCAGATCTTCTTTCCTGCACACTTCCCCCATGTTGCTGCATTCCAGGAGGTGGTCCATTGTTTGGGTCTGTCCGCACTGGCACGTGTCCGTCCCGTCTCGGTATCCCCATTTACACATGTTTACGTTGCATCTGCCCACCCCAGTTCGTAGGCGGTTGAGGGTTCTCCATAATGGTCATTTTAGTTCATTTCCAGAGGCCAATTGTTCGTTGGGTGAGATTAGAGGTGCCTGGTCTCCCGTAGGCAGTGTTGCTTTCCATTTTGACAATCTGGCCTTTTGTTTTGAGGTTTCGATCGGTTGAACTGAGGTGAGGAAACTCCGTCTTGATTTTAGACGTGTGTGTGGAGGGTTTTGTCCGAAGAGAGGATGGCGCTGGTCGCGCAGCTGCTTGAGGCGCTCTGCTTCGCTTGCTATAGCTCGTCTGATGTTGGGTGGAGCTATGCCACTAAGCAAATAAAGTTGGCTAACCGGGGTCTTAAGCATCCCGTGGTTATGCGACAGGCATCATTCAGCAGAGGATCTACTCGTTTCGCATGCGCTGATCTTTCCCAAACTGGGGCAGCGTATTCAGCAACCGAGTAGCAGAGTGCAAGTGCCAACGTACGTAAAGTATGTGGGTTGGCACCCCATTTTGTGGAGATGAGCTTACTCAGAAGGTCCATTTACCATCGAAGAGCTAGAGTCCGCACTTAAATCTCTGAAACCTGGCAAAGCAGCAGGGCTAGACGACCTGAGGAATGAACAGATCCTTAAATTTGGCGAGTACACGAAAAACTGGCTGCTCCTACTTTTCAATACCTGTATCCGGCTAAACAACATCCCGAAAATCTGGAGAAAGGGCAAGGTCATAGCCATTCCAAAACTCGGCAAACCATTGGACCAGCCAAAAAATTTCAGACCGGTAACATTACTTTGCTGCTTGTACAAGGTGTTCGAGCGCATGCTGCTGAATCGACTTGCGCCTAATATTGATCATCAGATAATTCCGGAACAGGCGGGGTTTCGCCCTGGGAAAACTTGCACTGGACAGGTCTTGAATCTTACCCAGTTTATAGAGCATGGGTACGAGAACCATCTAATTACTGGAGCCGTACTTGTCGACCTCTCATCCGCATTCGACACTGTAAATCACAAACTGCTGCTCACTAAAATATACGCTATGACTAATGATTTCGGGCTGATACAAATTATATCAACTCTTCTCAGCAACAGGCGGTTCATCGTAAACCTAGGAGGGAAGCGAAGCCGATGGCGTATCCAGAAAAATGGACTAATCCAAAGCAGTGTTCTCGCACCCACTCTTTTCAACATATATGTGAATGATCAACCAGTTGCACCAGAGGCTAGGAGCTTTGCTTACGCGGATGATCTTGCAATAGCCGTGCAGGGTCGGAACTTTAACGACATAGAAATTAGCCTTACGAATGCCCTCAACGGTCTAACGCCATACTACGAAGCCAACTGCCTACGCCCGAACGCAGGAAAAACATTATCCTGCCTATTCCATCTTCGAAACCGAGACGCCAAACATACCCTAAACATCACGTGGAACAACCAACGGATTGCGTTCAGCAGCACTCCTTGTTATTTAGGCGTCACCCTTGATCGCGCACTTACTTACAGACATCATGTAGACAAGGTCAGGGGCAAACTATCAACAAGGGATTTGGGATTGTAGATGGTTAGGAAGGATTCGTCTCGATCAGCAATTGCCAGCCTTTCAGAGACCTTATCCATGAGTGCAGTCAGATGTTAGGTAGTACCTCCAGCTCCACAACCCACCCCCATCTCCAACCCCCACTCCACCCTCGCCTAACTAAACTTCAGAATGTAAAAGAATTTTCTTTGGACATTTTTAAATAGAATTATCAAAAGTAAATGATATTTAGTTTTTGTGTGTGTTTTATTATACCACAAACTGATAAGTCAGTGAGACAATTGATACTGCTTATTTCTAGCAACATTTTTTCTAGAATGGTGAAGCAATTCTCAGTGCATCACAAATGCTACCTACAACTCATGCTCAGAAAAGAAAGAAGTCCACATTGACAGGGGACATGTGTTACAAAACATGCTTCGTCTGCACCACTCCTGTCCCTAATGATATATGTTTCACCCACATTTAAAATCAACCAAGTTAAAATTTGTGTACTACACATATGCCTATTGTGTGTAAATTACTTGATTGATGCTTTCCTTACTTCTGAACTGGCTGAAATTGGATGATGATGATTATTATTATTAATTATTATTATTATTATTATTATTATTAAATTTGTGTAGGTCTAGCAACAGTGCAGTAGCCATTGCATAGTTACTTTTGTGTTGTGCTGACAGTTAGTTTGTTTATTGTTGTGAAGTCAATAATAAAGCAATTTCTGGTCTATTGTGGGAACTACATACAAATCGGAAAAAGCATTTTCATGATATTTTTAAGCATATGTGATACATATGTCTCAATTTTACTGTCATAGATGCATGGTACTAAGTATGTATGTAATGCGTGGACTATGTGAGGAAGATTCTTCACAAGTTGGAACCCCCACTGCATCGTGCCACACATTAATGCTAGTATTTGAAATAAAAAAATTAATTATTGGTAACTTATGTAATCAGTAGCCAAAGCCCTTGCCGCAGTGGTAACACCGGTTCCCGTCAGATCACTGAAGTTAAGTGCTGTTGGGCTGGGCTAGCACTTGGATGGGTGGCCATCTGGTCTGCCAAGCGCTGTTGTGGCGGGGTGCACTCAGCCCTTGTGAGGCAAACTGAGGAGCTACTTGAGAAGTAGCGGCTCCGGTCTCGTAAACGGCCGGGAGAGCGGTGTGCTGACCACATGCCCCTTCATATCCGCATCCAGTGACGCCTGTGGTCTGAGGATGGCACGGCGGCTGGTCGGTACTGTTGGGCCTTCCTGGCCTGTTCAGACGGAGTTTAGTTTAGTTTTTTATGTAATCAGTATTACTGTCGTACAAAATAGGCCTAGTGATAGTAATAATGTTCTTTTAAAAATAAATTACTTTTGTGGCCTGTTCAGACGGAGTTTAGTTTAGTTTTTTATGTAATCAGTATTACTGTCGTACAAAATAGGCCTAGTGATAGTAATAATGTTCTTTTAAAAATAAATTACTTTTGTGGCCAAAACATAATTCAGAATTTTTTCCTACCTCTTCAAAAATTTAATTTTACTCCTAAGGGCATAATTATCCCTGGTTGGAAACCACTGCCCAAGATGGCCAACGAATTGGTTAATGCAGCATGGTACCACATGGGCGTCCATTACTGTACCATGGATTTGTTTGTGGATCCATGTCTTCAAAAAAGAAGTCCTGTCCATATAGCCTAGCTGTCCATGGTCATTGTATCTGTAATCATGAGCAGCCCCTCTTCAAATATGCCAAGGATGTCACTGAGGCCCTCACAGACTGAAATTACCATCCCACCCTTGTCCTAGAACAGATCTTTTGTGCTTGTCTCCTCTGTCACCAACTATTCTCCACTCATCCTTTCATTGTCTGGCCACCAATGAGCACTCAGTACCACCCAGGTTGGGGTTAAGTGAATCACAATCTCTGTCAGGGTTTGAACTACCTCTCATTGTGCCTTGCAATGCGAAATACCCTCCCCACCCACCTGTGCCGTGTGATCTAGCAACATAGCTGCAACCACTGCACCACATTCTACATGAGCATGACAACTGGCAAGCTGTCTGTCTACATAATGTCCACCGCTAAACTGTGGCTGGGAGACAGCTGCACCACCCAGTTACTCAATGTGCTGCCCAGCATGCTGTGCTTCACTGTTATGACTGCTTTGAAGCCATATGGATTCTTCCCAAAGGTATCAACTTTTCTGAACTGTACAGATGAGAACTCTTCCTGCAACATATTATCCGTCTTTTCTGTAAGCCACCTGGCCTCAAGCTTTGCTAGTCCCTGTCTCCCACTTGCCTTTCCGTTTCCTTGTTCCTAACTCCAGTGCTATAAATGCTTTCTATCCCAACACTGCACCTACATACATAGTCCTTTCCAGTTCTCTACTTCTCTTGTCGTCCCCCCCCCCCCCCCCCCCCCAATCCCCACCTCCTCTCACCCATGCAGCACAGTCTCCCAATGCTGCATGTAGCAGCCTAACCCTGTCACCACCGTGTCTCTGAATGCTCCAACAGGCAGCACTAGCATCTTGCTGCAACGCTACCCTGCTAACCCCTCTCCCCTTCCCCCCTCCTCCCTGCCACACACCTCCTCTTAACCCCACTACCCACACAAGCTAGAACCAGGTAGATTGCTGCTCAGACCACGTGCAGTAACAGTCAAGCCATATAGCTCGGAGTCAGTGTCCATGTGTGTATGAGTTGCACTTGTGTGAATAGTGTGAGTTTTCTTCTACTGAAGAATGACTGTTCAAGAGCTGAAACACTAGCATATTTTTCATTGCATCTATCTGCTACTCGGTTCCTGTGGTGAGTAGCAGGCTACTATTTTCTTATTGTTGTTATTCTGTCCTGGACTTTCCATTGTTTGATTTTACATAATCTTTTGGTTATATATTGACATCCATTAGGTTAGGATACAGCACTACCACCTGAGGAGAAGCTGAAGGTTAGTTTGGACCAGGAGAATGTGATCTTAGAGGCAGTTGCTATAAGTCAGGGTGTCAGGAGATGGGGCACACACCCTCTCTCATATATTCCTGTCCATAAGGATAATGTTGGAGTTGCCACTTTTGAGAGGATGAAGAGACTAGTGTATAGGCTGGAGATCAGAAAGCCTTGGAAAGTTTATAAGGGGGTGGTTTTATGGGAGTGGTGCTTAATCATACTGAGTTTGCCAGTAGAACAGTTCAAAGCATGTTTGCTGATTGAAATTTTCTGATATTGGATATTGAAATGATTTTTCCAGTTGGTATTGCATAATAAGAAAATAGTCTTTAACTAGGGCAGCATTATTGAACTTAGACTTATGCTAAAAGTGAGTTACTTGGGTAGTATACTGCTAGTTAGAAAAGAAAAGAAAAAATAGTATTCCATATTTTGAGAGGCAGTAGTATGGACCAAAATAAAACAAAAAATTTTGGTAACATTTTTGGAGATCAGTGATCTTGTAAGCTGTATAAAATTAGAGAGAAATTGTCAAGATCGCAAGGGTTATTTGATTTAAAATGACCAGTTTTGGCCTAATCTTAGGCCATCTTTAGAGTAACACCATCAGCTGCAGTTAATGATGTCCAGAACAGTCAGTAGACCTCGGTGAGCAGTTTCAGCATCTAAACATGGCCTAAGACTAGGCCGACACTGGTCGTTTGAAATAAAATAACCTCTGCGATCTAGAATATTTTTTGCTGATTTTGAAAAACAATAAAGTTTATACAGGTGTTAAACATGGTTCTATGACTTCATAAAGATACATCAGTTGACTCCAATTGCACTAGCTAGAATGGAGTAAGAAACTATTGATCAAACAACTTAAGGACCTCACACGGCTGATGAATCACTCCAGTCCACCACCAAGTTGCCTGATCTTTCCATAATTCCTAAGCAATCTGATGAAGTGCATGCAACAAATCAGCCACCTATGGCAATATGGCTGTCCGCTGTGACTCGCTTATCATGTCATGTTACAACTGATAGTCAGGAAGCAGAACACACTGAAAAGTGAATTTGAAGTTTGAGTTTCTGCTTATAATAAGGAGTAGTACATTTCATGGTAAGCTCATAGTAATGTAATAGGGAAACATTCCATGCGGGAAAAATATATTTAAAAACAAAGATGATGTGACTTACCATAGGAAAGCGCTGGCAGGTCGATAGAAACACAAACAGACAAAAGGACAGGTATACACTCGCGCGCACACACACACACACACACACACACACACACACACACACACACACACACACACACACACACACACACACATCCATCAGCACATACACAGACACAAGCAGACATTTGTAAAGACAAAGAGTTTGGGCAGAGATGTCAGTCGAGGCGGAAGTAAAGAGGCAAAGATGTTGTTCAAAGACAGGTGAGGTGTGAGGTATGAGCGGCGGCAACTTGAAATTAGCGGAGGTTGAGGCCTGGCGGATAACGAGAAGAGAGGATATACTGAAGGGCAAGTTCCCATTTCCGGAGTTCTGACAGGTTGGTGTTAGTGGGAAGTATCCAGATAACCCGGACGGTGTAACACTGTGCCAAGATGTGCTGGTCGTGCACCAAGGCATGTTTAGCCACAAGGTGATCCTCATTACCAACAAACACTGTCTGCCTGTGTCCATTCATGTGAATGGACAGTTTGTTGCTAGTCATTCCCACATAGAAAGCTTCACAGTGTAGGCAGGTCAGTTGGTAAATCACGTGGGTGCTTTCACACGTGGCTCTGCCTTTGATCGTGTACACCTTCCGGGTTACAGGACTGGAGTAGATGGTGGTGGGGGGGTGCATTGGACAGGTTTTACACCGGGGGTGGTTACAAGGGTAGGACCCAGAGGGTAAGGAAGGTGGTTTGGGGATTTCATAGGGACGAACTAAGAGGTTACGAAGGTTAGGCGGGCGGCGGAAAGACACTCTTGGTGGAGTGGGGAGGATTTCATGAAGGATGCATCTCATCTCAGGGCAGGATTTGAGGAAGTCGTATCCCTGCTGGAGAGCCACATTCAGAGTCTGATCCAGTCCCGGAAAGCATCCTGTCACAAGTGGGGCACTTTTGTGGTTCTTCTGTGGGAGGTTCTGGGTTTGAGGGGATGAGGAAGTGGCTCTGGTTATTTGCTTCTGTACCAGGTCGGGAGGGTAGTTGCGGGATGTGAAAGCTGTTTTCAGGTTGTTGGTGTAATGGTTCAGGGATTCCGGACTGGAGCAGATTCGTTTGCCACGAAGACCTAGGCTGTAGGGAAGGGACCGTTTGATGTGGATTGGGTGGCAGCTGTCATAATGGAGGTACTGTTGCTTGTTGGAGGCCAGACATACCAACAATTAAAGGGAACAGCCGTGGGTGCCAGGATGGCCCCCTCGTACGCCAACCTGTTCATGGGTCGCTTAGAGAAAGCCTTCTTGGTTACCCAGGCCTGCCAACCCAAAGTTTGGTACAGATTTATTGATGACATCTTCATGATCTGGACTCACAGTGAAGAAGAACTCCAGAATTTCCTGTCCAACCTCAACTCCTTTGGTTCCATCAGATTCACCTGGTCCTACTCCAAATCCCATGCCACTTTCCTTGACGTTGACCTCCATCTGTCCAATGGCCAGCTTCACACGTCCGTCCACATCAAACCCACCAACAAGCAACAGTACCTCCATTATGACTGCTGCCACCCATTCCGCATCAAACGGTCCCTTCCCTACAGCCTAGGTCTTCGTGGCAAACGAATCTGCTCCAGTCCCGAATCCCTGAACCATTACACCAACAACCTGAAAACAGCTTTCACATCCCGCAACTACCCTCCCGACCTGGTACAGAAGCAAATAACCAGAGCCACTTCCTCATCCCCTCAAACCCAGAACCTCCCACAGAAGAACCACAAAAGTGCCCCACTTGTGACAGGATACTTTCCGGGACTGGATCAGACTCTGAATGTGGCTCTCCAGCAGGGATACGACTTCCTCAAATCCTGCCCTGAGATGAGATGCATCCTTCATGAAATCCTCCCCACTCCACCAAGAGTGTCTTTCCGCCATCCACCTAACCTTCGTAACCTCTTAGTTCATCCCTATGAAATCCCCAAACCACCTTCCTTACCCTCTGGGTCCTACCCTTGTAACCGCCCCCGGTGTAAAACCTGTCCAATGCACCCTCCCACCACCATCTACTCCAGTCCTGTAACCCGGAAGGTGTACACGATCAAAGGCAGAGCCACGTGTGAAAGCACCTACGTGATTTACCAACTGACCTGCCTACACTGTGACGCGTTCTATGTGGGAATGACCAGCAACAAACTGTCCATTCGCATGAATGGACACAGGCAGACAGTGTTTGTTGGTAATGAGGATCACCCTGTGGCTAAACATGCCTTGGTGCACGGCCAGCACGTCTTGGCACAGTGTTACACCGTCCGGGTTATCTGGATACTTCCCACTAACACCAACCTGTCAGAACTCCGGAGATGGGAACTTGCCCTTCAGTATATCCTCTCTTCTTGTCATCCGCCAGGCCTCAACCTCTGCTAATTTCAAGTTGCCACCGCTCATACCTCACACCTCACCTGTCTTTGAACAACATCTTTGCCTCTTTACTTCCGCCTCGACTGACATCTCTGCCCAAACTCTTTGCCTTTACAAATGTCTGCTTGTGTCTGTGTATGTGCAGGTGGATATGTGTGTGTGCGAGTGTATACCTGTCCTTTTTTCCCCCTAAGGTAAGTCTTTCCGCTCCCGTGATTGGAATGACTCCTTACCCTCTCCCTTAAAACCCACATCCTTTCGTCTTTCCCTCTCCTTCCCTCTTTCCTGACGAAGCAACCATTGGTTGCCAAAGCTAGAATTTTGTGTGTATGTATGTGTCTGTTTGTGTTTCTATCGACCTGCCAGCGCTTTCGTATGGTAAGTCACATCATCTTTGTTTTTAAATATAAGCTCATAGTAATATATACTGAGCTTCGGATGGTGATTTTGAACTATTTATGAAACATCTAGATGTCTGTAACTTCCAAACAGAATGAGGTGATTTTAGGTGCACATTTTAATTTATATGTTTAGGTGCTTTCCTATTTTACAGCTATAGATAAGTCCCTTGTCATTTCATGTAATGTGATTTTCCCTCATGCAGTTTAAAACAATAGCTATGAAAATTGGAGGTATAGCCATTGATAAAATTTCTATACCCATCGAGATACCAAAAACTTGGTGTAAATACTTGTAATAACCTACAAGATCAATATGTGGAAAGGGAATGAAAGACAGTAAGGTGTATTTTATAAGTGTAAATTGCAATAATAATAGACACAAAAAGAAAAATGTACTGTATTCTGTAACATAGCTGACAGTTCCCAAAAAAAGTGTCCCAGAGCTAATTTGAAAAATTGCATTTCTCCCTCCTTTTTTTCCAAGCATTGGTCAACGTACGAGTTCAAAAGCCACTGCTGCGAAACATAGCAGTTCATTTTACATAGCACAAATTCATAACACACTGTCCATTGAAAATACTGATCAAAATTGTGTGGTGCATCAGTCCTGTGGTGGGACTGAAACGAGTGAAATATGTCAGACGATATTGCCAGGAATTTATTGGTCGTGTGTGGGGCCATTTATGAGCTATTTATCGACCAAAAGAATTGATTACATGTTAGTGTTGAATGTTCTATCTTTAATGTGACCTATTGGAAAATGAAAAAAAAAAAAACCTCTGAGGCATTTTAGGAACTTTTGTAAAGAAAACTGAGTTTAAATTCATGTTATTTCATATTTATTACTTAGAAGTCCAGTTTCGTTGAAAACAACTTTCAGGAGATTGTTCTTATGGCAGCTGCACCAGAATGGAAATATTTGATATTGGGTTTTTTACTGTGTATAATAAACAGTAAATCGAAAACATCGACAAATAATAAGAACTAAGTATATTTTATGAAATGGAAAATAATTCTGATGAGAGCAGTAACAGGTGACCAGCATGAACAGACAATAAAAATTGTAAAACCCAATGACAGGTGATCAGAAAAGACAGCACTACAAGCTATAGTGAACAACTGACTGCAGTTGAGAAATTGTGAATTTCAAGTTACCACCAGATAATGAGGAAAACAACATGTGAAATAAAATTAGAGGCAAAATACAGTGTGTGTCAAAAAGGACCTTACAACTTTGCAGTGATACAGAAGTTTATTCTGATAACTTACAGGATTGTTAGATGTGTTATTTTGTTGCAAACAATCTCAAGTTTCACATAAAAGTGTCAAGTGTCATTTTGGTTCAGTGTGACTACCATTTATGACGCGGCAAATGTCCTACCAGTAATCAGTTTCTTCCGACATTGGTTGCAGCTAATCACGCATAACTTTTGCAACAAAATTCTTCTGCCAAGAGTAAATTGCAGGACTGCTTGGAGGTTCTTTAGCATATTCAGTGTGAAATTTGCACCAAACAATTGATGCAGAAAGAATTAAATTTTCCTTGAGACACTTGAGTCTCGATTATAATAGTTGGTGCAGAGATTTTTTCATGAAACCAAAACACACAGGGAGCATGCTTTGCAACAGTGAAAGCAGCCATTTTAACTGTTCACTATGCTGGTGCTCCTGATGGTGTATTGGGGTACTGATGCACTACATGAATCAACCTTGAGATTGTTTGCTGCATGGTGACACATATATCAATTCTCAGAGTTATCTCAATAAATTTCTACATCATTCCAAAGTTCGAAAGTCCTTTTTGCCTCACCCTGTATTAGGTTATATGAGATGAAACAGATAAATGAACTGTTGCCAAATGTTGGGGAAAAAGGAAGTTCAGCCAGATAAATGACGACAAAAACTGGAAACACAGGAATAAATTTACTAATCAGTGTGATATAGCAGTTTCAATCTCCATCCAGCCGCCCATATTTATGTTTTATGTAGCTTCCCTGGATCACTTCAAATTAGAGTTTCAGTAATTTCTTCTAAAAGGACATGGCCAGTTTTCATTCCCATCATTGTCTTATTCATGTTTGAAATTCCTCTCTAATGGCATAGTCGTCTACAGGATGTTGGCCCTTAATTGTCTTTCCTGCCTTTCATTCTCAAATTTCTTCATTCATTCTCTTACCACCCTTCCTCCCCCCCCCCCCCCCCCCTCCTTCCATGCTCTTCTGAGTACTCTCCCCTTATATCTTTTTGGTATCTTGGGCTGACTAATCTTGTTTAAGGGAACAATGGAAAATCCAGGATGGAATGTAACAATATTAGAGAAGGAAAGTTGCTCTTCACCATATAGCGGAGATGCTGAGTCGCAATAAGCACAACAAAAAGATTTACACAATTATAGCTTTCGGCCATTAAGGCCTTTGTCAGCAATACACACACACACACACACACACACACACACAAAACTTGCACACACATCTGCAGTCTCAGATAACTGAAAACACACTCTGAGACTGCAGATGTGTGTGCAAGTTGTGTTTGCTTGAGTGTGTGTGTGTGCGCATGCGTGTGGCTGTGTGTCTATTGCTGACAAAGGCCTTAATGGCCGAAAGCTAACTCAGCACCTCCGCTATATGGTGAGTAGCAACTTTCCTTCTCTAATATTGTTATAATCTTGTTTAATTGTATTTATAAACTTTTCCCTCCATTTTTTCATCTTGATTTCTTTTCTTTGTTGGTCTGTTGTTTTCCTTGACTCTTGTTCTGTCTCATATCACTTAATGTTATTTGAATTTTAGTCCTAAGATGTCCTATTTTACTATTTTTTTTGGTGCACTTTTCCTTAATTTTATTTTAAATATTTTCTGAACACCATGGCTTGTAGTCAGTTTCAATAATATCTTCACTAACAATGCACAGCTGCACAAATATTTTGTTTATCATTACCTCGGCATGTTTTGAGATAAACTGATTACCAACTGCCAGATATGAAAATATGCAGGATTAAAAGTGCTTACATACAGATGTCATGCTAAAAGTCAGTGTATGATAGTAAAAATGTGTGATAGTTAAAAATTACTTGCACCATAATGTCTGTGCGTAAATACTGTTAGTTATGCACATTTTTGCATCTGACTGTTGACAAAGTGTTTATCCAAAACACTTCCAGAAGTTAATAAACAAAAATTGGTACACCTATACTGTATTTGAGAAGATGATGTCATTCAATAATTACTTCCTTTCATTCTCGTTGCCAAGTGTTTGTGCTGTTGACCACAGTTCTTGATCAATTATTTCTATATGCATACCCAATTTCCACTTCACTGTTATTCTGAGCTTCTAGTTTTGAGTGTTTCATTAGACTACAACTCAGTTATCTGTCCTGCATATTTTATACTTCTTTTTCAATGTGGCATCCATATTTTGCTTTTTCAGATCTTACACAGCAAGAGCTGGACTGCTATGTCACCAAGTATGACATCAAACGTCTGGAAATGTACTCCAACAATCTGGTGGACTACCATTTGATCATGGATCTCTTGCCTATGTTAGCACGCCTTTATTTCTTGCGGCAAATGGGAGATACTCACTTATCAGCAGTACAATCAGTAAGTAACAGTTTTTAGTGTGTATCACCACTGGAAATTTGTCTGAATTTTATGAAGATTTATAAGAATCCTGCTCCTTTATTTACAATAGTTGAGAAACAGGAGATTGAATTCAAATGTAGCCATACTTTTCTTGAAGTTGATCCATGTGAAAGACATCATAAAATTATAATCACAGACAAAAATATCTGGAATGTGCATGTGTCATATTTACATAAATGTAAATTCTATCCTCAGGCCCTCTAAGGTCCGTCAGTACCAACTGACTGCCATGTCGATCTCCACCAATGGTGTCATTGGATGTGGTATGGGGGGGGCGTGGCATCAGCACACCGCTCTCCCAGCTGTTGTCAGTTTCATTACCTGCAGCCACTATTGCTCTGTCAAGTAGCTCCTCAATTGGCAGCATGGGGCTAAGTGCATCCTTTTCCAGTCCTCCCACCAAGAAAAAATACCTGGAAGTACCGAAAATCGAACACAGGCCTCCCACATGGCAGTCAGTCATGCCGACCACTCAGCTATGGAGGTGGACAATATTGTATTTAATGATTGGGAACTGTGAAAAAACTTTGTGAAATACATTTGTTGAGTGTTCGTCAGAGGGGTCGTTCCACATCAAGTAGACCAATTTTAAGAAACATACCCACATGACCGTCTCCAATTTGAATGAAATTTTTAATGGTGTTTTTCTAATTACTGCAACTAATCTATACCAAATTATTTCAGTTTTGGCTAAAGTTAAGAGAGTTTCAGTTTTGCTCTGTCTTAAATTTGGTTCAACTGTCATAGAGCTCACAACTCATTTTTCAGCCCTCAACTGAAAACCTCCTAAGACATATAATTTTTGAGCATCTTGAGCTCAAATTTGGCACAGCTTATTTCTATTCATTAGAAACCATTCATGAACAATTTTATTCAAACTGGAGATGATCATGTAGTTATGCTTCGTAAAACTGGTCTGCTTGATGTGGAATGAATGACCTTCTGATCAACATCCGACAAATGTAGCACTTTTCTGCACAGCTACACTTGGCATAAAAAATAATAAAAGATTTTTAAAAATGCAGTTACAAGATAGTTGAAAAATTGTGATTTATTTTTCCCCAACTTTGGACCTAAGTAGCATGATAATAGTGAGGGACAAAGCCTTGCAATTTTAACAGTGTGTGATGTATCTGATCCATTTATTTTCTCTGGATTACTACTAACTTCAATTTTAAGCTGTCTCAGTCAATTTTTCGTAGAACCCACATCACATTTTGCTACTGAGAGCCTCCTAAAGCCAGGAATTTTTTTTTTTTGCAAAACCTGGTTTTATTCATGTAAAACATTTGTGCAAAACTTCATTGTGGTTGGTGATGCTTACAGCAGGTACCAACAGTGCACTTGGTGTGGGATGATCCAATTTGGTTTCCTTTGCAAAGTCTGGATCAATTTCAAAAGAATAAACTGATCTTGGTGTTAGTTTGTTATTGTTGATAGGGCAATTTCATGCTAGAAATGAAACATCAAAAGTAGCATTGCGTGAATGTCAATGGCCTTGAGGCAAATAGTGCCAATTTCATGTGCCAGAAAGGTGTTAAGTGTAAACAAGTATGTTCTAGATAGATGTTTGGAACAACTGAATGGAATAAATGTGAGGAGAGAAGTGAATTCCAAAATAACATGTCAAGATGCTTTGACAATGAGAAAATTGAGGGATTTGAGGTACAGATTGTTGGTACCTGCACCAAAATCACCATCTTGATACAGGGTGTTTCAAAAATGACCGGTATATTTGAAACGGCAATAAAAACTAAACGAGCAGCGATAGAAATACACCGTTTGTTGCAATATGCTTGGGACAACAGTACATTTTCAGGCAGACAAACTTTCGAAATTACAGTAGTTACAATTTTCAACAACAGATGGCGCTGCGGTCTGGGAAACTCAATAGTACGATATTTTCCACATATCCACCATGCGTAGCAATAATGAAATTACCCGAAACCTTTGACAACGTGTCTGGCGGAATGGCTTCACATGCAGATGCGATGTACTGCTTCAGCTGTTCAATTGTTTCTGGATTCTGGCGGTACACCTGGTCTTTCAAGTGTCCCCACAGAAAGAAGTCACAGGGGGTTCATGTCTGGCGAATAGGGAGGCCAATCCACGCAGCCTCCTGTATGTTTCGGATAGCCCAAAGCAATCACACGATCATCGAAATATTCATTCAGGAAATTAAAGATGTCGGCCGTGCGATGTGGCCGGGCACCATCTTGCATAAACCACGAGGTGTTCGCAGTGTCATCTAAGGCAGTTTGTACCGCCACAAATTCACGAAGAATGTCCAGATAGCGTGATGCAGTAATCGTTTCGGATCTGAAAAATGGGCCAATGATTCCTTTGGAAGAAATGGCGGCCCAGACCAGTACTTTTTGAGGATGCAGGGACTATGGGACTGCAACATGGGGCTTTTCGGTTCCCCATATGCGCCAGTTCTGTTTATTGACGAAGCCGTCCAGGTAAAAATAAGCTTCGTCAGTAAACCAAATGCTGCCCACATGCATATCGCCGTCATCAATCCTGTGCACTATATTGTTAGCGAATGTCTCTCGTGCAGCAATGGTAGCGGCGCTGAGGGGTTGCCGCGTTTGAATTTTGTATGGATAGAGGTGTAAACTCTGGCACATGAGACGATACGTGGATGTTGGCGTCATTTGGACCGCAGCTGCAACGTGGTGAACGGAAACCCGAGGCCGCTGTTGGGTCACCTGCTGCACTAGCTGCGTGTTGCCCTCTGTGGTTGCCGTACGCGGTCGCCCTACCTTTCTTGTACTGCAGTTCGTAACAGACACCTAGAGGCCGAATTGATTGAATGGGAGGCATTTGTGTATGTCTGGATCAGCACAGCCCCCTTATTACCTCCAAAAAGACAGTGCACAGTTCTGTTGCATTCTTCTTGGAGTACTAGGAACTGTAATGTGCAGCTCGCGATCATCAACTAGTGGTGTTGACCACAGGTGACCACCATGAAGCAGATCTTCTCTGTTTTATGTGTCACAAAAGCAGCTGAATCTTTGACTGGCATTGTAACAGTATGAGTCATTTTGGCCAGTAATTTCCCTTGCTAACAACCTCCTGTTACAGAGTGACACAGCTTTCATGGTCTAAGCTTGAAATGACCCTTCAAGGCATGAATAGTATACAAAGATACACTGTCATTGTCTTTATTTAGAGAGACACAGAATTGCACTGAAAAAGACACTGGTGGTTACACACATTGATTTCATGTGGGCATAAGAGTATTGGGAAGCATATTTTCAATGAGAAACATGAAATATACAAGCCCTGAGATTGGTGCAGAACTGTTTTTGAGTAGTTTACTCAGTGGAAAAAGTGTTGAATACAAGGTCATTGGTCTAAATGGGGACTACTACTTTTTTTTATTTTTTTTATTTTTTTATTTTTTATTTTTTTTACTTTAAAGATAAATATAATAATACTCCATTGGCTTGCACTGATTTAATCCTCCTCTCCTGTAACATGATTGCTGGCCAATAAAGTATCATGCAGTACCAGAGTGATAGAAGATGTGTGCGAATAGGCAAAGACTATGATGGGTGTTAGAAAAGTAAGGAAGAAGATTGGACTTTAATGTTCCCTCTGTGACTGTGACATTAGAGACATAGTACAGGCTTTAGCAGGGAAGGGTATTCATCTTCATCTACATCACTACTCTGTAATTCACAATTAAGTGCCTGGCAGAGGGTTCATTGAACCACCTTCTGACTATTCCTCTACCATTTCTCTCTTTAAGATCATATGAAAAAGAAATGAACTTAAATCTTTCAGTGCAAGCTCTGAGTTATTTTATTACAGTGATCATTTCTGCCTATGTAGGTTGGCGCCAGCAAAATATTTTCGCATCCAAAGGAGAAAGATCCTGCCATAACAAAAAAGGCATTAGTTTTGCCACACCAGCTCATGTAGCATATCTGTGACACTCCCTCCCCTGTTTCATGATAATACAAAACAAGCTGCCCTTCTTTAAACTGTCTCAGTGTCCTCTCTCAATCGTATCTGATGCAGATTCCACTCCAGACTGCATTACTCCAGAAGAGAACGGACGAGCATAGTGTAGACAGCCAATTTAGTAGACCTGTTGCATCTTTTAAGTGTTCTGCCTATAAATCACAGTCTTTGGCTGCGTTTCTCCATTATCTGTGTGATCATTCCAGTTTAAATTATTCATAATTAAAATTCGTAAATATTTAGTTGAATTCACTGCTTTAAGATTTGTGTGATTTATCGCATAATCAAAATTTTTTAGATTTCTTTTAGTACTCACGTGAATTGCCTGACAATTTTCATTACTTAAGGTCAATTGCCATTTTCACGTCATACAGATACCTTATCTAAATCACTTTGCAATTGGTTTTGATCATCTGACAAGATGCCAAATGACAGCATCATATGCAAACAATTGAAGAGGGCTGCTCAGATTGTATCCTAAATCATTTATACATATTAGGAACAGCAGAGGGCGTACAACACTTCTTTGGGGAATGCCATATATCACATGTGTTTGGCTTGATGACTTTTTGTCGGTTGCTGTGAACTGTGACCTTTCTGATAGTAAATCATGAACCCCATTACACATCTGAGTCGGTACTCTGTAGCCACATAATTTGATTAGAAATCACATGTGAGGAATGTTATGACTTCCTTTGCACACTTTTTTGTTCTGTACCAGATACAGGAGTGAGTAACAGATGCTGTTCATAAACAGGGAATTCAGATATTAATTTATTCTACATCCAGTATCAAATAGTAAAATTTACACATAACTTTGTTGCTTTAATTGCAGTGTCAGTTGCTAATAATAGATTTTGATGTAGAAATATGTACAGATGCAAAGGATTTATAAATCTGTCACTCTTCAGTACAATCTCTATTCAGAAGATGTCGAGCCCTGACCACTGTTAAAGTCTGTGAACGTTATTCATCTGGCAAACACACAAAATGAGGGTCAGTGCATGAATGTTTGAACTTACGTACATCTGTTGCTGGAACTCCGGACAGTGAATGTTTGCATGTTATTTGCAGTGGTGTAAACATTTGTGGCAGCAGCCTTATGCTGTCACAGTGGCTGTGGGAAACATGAAAGCATGCATTTTTTAAAGTATTGTGGCTGATACCACAAGGAACACTGTCAAAATGCTTCTGAAAATGTAGAAATGTGGACTCAGTTTGAGATCTCCTGTCAATAGAACTCATTACTTCATGTGAGTAAAGAGCCAACTGTGTTTCATAAGAATGATGTTTTCTGAATCTTTGCTGACTATTTGTAAATAAATCTTTTTATCTGATGTAATGCATAATCTTCAGATACAGTATACGTTCCAAAACTCTACTGCAAATTGATGTTAGTGATAGAGTGTGTAATTCAGTGGATTACACCTACTTTCCTTTCTTGAGTGTTGGAGTGACCTGTGCAACTTTCCATTATTTAGGAACGGATGTTTAGTTGATTGTGTGGTTGTATATGATAGCTAACTATAGAGCTATTGTACCAGCATGCTGTGCAAAATTGGTATACAATCTGGACTGGAGGACCTGCTTTTATTGGGTGATTTAAGCTGCAACAATTATGTGTACTTCTAAGTTATTCATATTGGCAGCTATTTTTGATTCAAATTCTGGAACATTTACTTTGTCTTCTTTGATGAAGGAATTTCTGAAACCCATTTTTAATAACTCTGCTTTAGTGGCACTGTCATCAATAACATTAACATTGCTATCGCAGAGTGAAGGTGTTGATTGTGTCTTGCTGCTGGTGCACTTTACATACCACCAGAATCTTTCTTGATTTTCTGCCAGATTTAGAGGCGGAGTTTCTTTTTGGAGACTATTGAAAGCATCTCGCAGACAAGTCCATGCTAAATTTTGAGCTTCAGTAAAACATTGCTAGTTAGAAATTTTGCATTCTTTTATATTTCACACACCTTTTTCATTGATTCTGCTACAGTGTTCTTTCCTGTTTTGTGTATCGTGAGGGATCAGTACCATGTCTTATTAATTTATTTGGTGTATATCTCTCAATTGTTATCAATACTATTTCTTTGAATTGAAGCCACATCTGGTCAACACTTACATAATGAGTTTGGGAGGAGTGGAGACTGTCTCTTAGGAAGGTGTCAAGTGAATCTTTATCTGCTTTTTTTTTAAAAAAAAAAGTAGATGTATTTTGCATTTATCTGTGGTGGATTTGGATGTTATGGTATTCAGTCTTGCTACGACGACCTTGAGGTCACTAATCCTTGTATCTACTATGATGGTCTTTATTTGCTCAGAATTACTTTTTGCCATGAGGTCAAGTAAGTTTTCACAACCATTTGCACTTTGAGTAGGCTCCCGAACTAATTGTCCAAAATAGTTTCCAGAGAAAGCATTCACTTCAATTCAAACAATATTTTATGCCTACGACAAGCTTTGAACATGTATTTTCACTAACTTATCGAGGGTATGAGAGGTGTTCGATAAGTAATGCAACACATTTTTAGCTGGAAGCAGGCTTGCTTTATTCGGGATTCCAATACACCATATTATTGCCACTTTTTTTGGTACAAAATGCTGTTTTTCAACATAATCTATGTTCAGTATGATGGATGACCTCACACCACCTTGCTGGGAAGGTCTGTAGGCCGGTGTGGTACCACTTTACTGGTCAATGTTGGAGCTAATGTTTTGCTGCTCAATAATCTCCCTGTCACCCCACAACGTGTATCTTTCATTGGCCCAAACAGATGAAGATCTGGAGTGCAGGGTGGATGAGGAAGAATATTCTAATGAAATTTCATGAGCTCCTCTTGAGTGCGCAGACTTGCATAAGGCCTTGCGTTGTAATGGGGAATTTGTATCCTTGTGGTGACGAACACGCTGAAATGGTTTCTTCAGTTTCTTGAGGGTCCTCAAGAGATCAGACAAGAATCAATTATTAATTTATTCTGATTGTCAAGTATAATCTCTAATCCACCACACTAATTCATAGGAACTATCTACTTAAGTTTCACTACAAGATAAAGTACTACGAACAGCAACAAACATGCCACCATCAGCTGTACTTCATCTGTCCTTTGGGCACTCTGTAAAAATTTCAGCTGGACTTATCTCTGGTTTTAGCCAGCTTTCCATACCTATAACAATTAGAACTTCAGTGCTTTCTATTAGCACGTGGAGCTCTTGTTCTTTCCCAACAACTGCAGTATTGTTTGTTTCTGCGTCTACACTCGTCCTGTGCTTGCCCCACACGCTTCAGGATTGATGCCGTTTTTGTAATTTTCCAAAATACTCCAACGCAAAAAAACTGCCCAGCCCCTCTACACAGCCCCTGCTACCTGTGTTGCTGTAGTGGATCCATTTTCTATTAAACGGAACCCAGAAGGCCACCACCCTATGGCACAAGTCAAGGAATCTGCAGCCTATATGGTCGCAGAACCATCTGAACTTCTGATTCACACCCTCCACTCGGCTCTGTACCAAAAATCTGCAAGCAGTCCTGTGGGTGATGCTACATATAGTGAGCTGTGCCCTCATCTCACAAGCAAGACTGGCAGTCTTTCCCATTTCAGCTATCTGCCCAAAACAGAGAGAATCTCTTCCAATCAGAAATGACACACATTGTTGGTACCGACATGAGCCACCATCTGCAGTTGGCTGCATCCTGTGCTTCTTGGCATCTGGAAGAACCTATTCTGTATGTGGGATGACACTCACCTCCTTCGACCCTCCCCTCCCCTCCCCCCCATCATGCCCCCTCTGGTGTGCACATTGGACTTCTTGACCATTTCCTTTTGAAAGGAGACATCACATTGAGTGAAACCACAGAAAACCGAACCAGACAATGGTTTTAACAAGTTGCTGTTTTGTCATACATTCATCCTTTACCCGTAATTGACGTGGTATTAAAATATTGTGGTATGGAACAGTGGCACAGTTGACAAGGGTAGCATGTGGACAGGCTACATAATATTTCGTGTATCTGTACTCAAGTAGTCCATTATTCAAAGCTACAACTATCACCATTAGCCAAACCTCTGCCGTAAACTTTTCCAGGCCCAAGTCGCAGATGGGTACACAGTTTTAATCTGTCAGGAAATTTAAGCACAGAACTGAGTTAGATTATTTTCTGGGAGATGATATACTCCCCTTCGATTGGATGGCGGGGTCAGTAGTATTACCTTCCTTCATAAACAGTTGTGATATCCATGGTAAGCTAAGAGAGTGAAGTGTAATTACCTATATCGAAAATGAGAAAAAGTAGTATACAATAAAAGTTGAATATGTGTAGTGGCATTGTATTTTGTGTTCATTTGTAAATAGTACTTGTTACCTTTTTTCCAGGCAATATTACTTGGACTGGGACTGCAACACAAAACAGCTGATGACTTGGCCACTGAGCTTGAGTTGCCAGTGTCACAGCTGCTGGGTCTTTTTAATCGTACAATTCGTCGATTAGTTCAGTACCTGACAGGTGTTCTTGAGCGAGCAATAGAAAAGGATTTTGTGCAGCCAAAGCAAGCCTTAAAACTAAATCCTTTAGTGAAGACGATGCAGCAAGAATTGAATGAAGCAGCGAAGGTGTGAATATGAGCATTTCACAATTATGTAAAACAGTATTTAAGTACTGGACTCCAGTTAGAAAATTATTAACCTCTTTTTGCTATTTCAGGACCTTAAACTAAAACAGCAGGAAGAATTAAAGAGGCTGAAAAATGAAAATTTGAGTCAGTATGTTATAAAAGGCTCAGAACAAGAATGGGACAGAGCTTTGTCGAAAGGAGCAAAGGGCATAATTTCTGTGAAGAGGTAAGCATATTAAAATTTTAGATCATTCTTGTTACAACACTCCACTCAGAATTGTCAACAATATAGTGTGCTGGAGGGGAGTTCATAGTTGAATTTGAAGTTGATAGTGAAAAACTGTCAATAGATATTGAGTGAGATTCATTTGTACAAGAAATGAGGAATTACTTGATTGTGTGACTTTTTGCTGTAAGGTAGTTTTGGATGCTATTCAAAAATTTTGTTTTGTTTTAATGTTCAAAATGCCAGTTGAACCACCTTCCACAGTGCAAAAGCACTTACATTGAATTGTTTCAGAGCAAGACTTCATCATCATAATTATTTCACAAGAATCTTATGAAAGTGATAAAGATAAAAATATAAATAAAAATGGTAAAATTTAATGATTATTCCCCTTGTAACCATGCCACCCTAAAATACATTTAAACATCATTTTCCAGTATGTAAAATAAACTAAAGTGGATTGGCATATGCTGTCCATAAATGTAGGCAGTATCACAGCACCAGCTATTTGTGTGCACAGTCTGTATATCTCCAGAAAAGACTCACTCAGGTACAAAAACAAATACAGCATGACTGAGCATTTTGTGTTCATAATCAAGAAATCAAAGATGATGCACATCTCTGCATAGATGGTCAGGAGCATGAATCTCATCATACACTGAATGTCAAGAGTATGATTACAAAGTAGCTAACAACATGTTGATGTCTTAAAAAGCTTTTGAAATGTTTAAAAAGTTGTTTGTCTCTCCTGTCCCTAAATGCATTTTCATTTGTCCTGCTACGTATTGTAATTTCTAACTGTTCCTGTAGATTCAGTTTTCTACACTTATCCTCCCAAAAAGATCGGTCAGTTTCATGGAATGTGTGCTTGTAGCCAACTTTTCAAAATTATGAAGCTGAAAAGCATACCAGTTTTCCTTATGCCTCGCTTTGTAGGACCTACCAATCTGACTGATGTAGTTCATATTAGAACTTCTGTTACACTGAATTTTTTTTTATGCCGGCTTTATTGTGTTTATCAACCTTCTGTTTTAAATTGGTCCCTAATTTACATTGTAAAAATGTTGGTTTGAAATGTAACTTCAGCATTTAAAAGCTTACAAATGTTAGCTACTTTCTGTGCTATTTTACCTAAATGCAGAATCATCATTCTCTTAACATTTTGCACAGCAGTACCATATATAGAGATTGGACAAAAAATGGAAGCATCAAAAACATAACGCATTACCATGTGTAACATAGTGTAGGAAACCAATTGGATTTCAAAACAGATTCCAGTCACCTTAGAATGGAAAAATATAGGTCCTATGTGGTTTTCAAAGGATCCCTGAAAAATAATAGCAAGTTCAGGTAACGGTGATGAAGGTGACTGATGATCATGCAGCTTTCTCTCGAAAGAAGACCTCAGAGGCTCAGTAATATTGAGATCTGGGGACTATGGCAGCCAGGGAGATGTGACAGTTCATCCTCATTCTCACGAAACCAGTCCTGGATAACGCGAGCTGTAAGAACAGGTGCTCTGTCATCTTGAAACAGGGCATCATTGCTGGGTATCAAACGTTGTACCGTGGGATGGACTTGATCAGCCAAAATGTTCAGGTAATCCTTGCAAATAATACGACCCTGCAGAATACCCGTGGGGCTCCTGAAATACCACAATATGCTGCCCCGATCATCACGGAACCCCTGTCCTGTTTCCCTCTTGGGATGTAAATATGACCAGACTTTTGGATACAATCCAAACAACTCATCTGATCATATGACTTTCTACCATTGGTCCATAGTCCAGCTGTTATTGGTTTTGAAATTGCAGATCATCCTGTAATTTCCTGTTTATGGAACTCTCTTCGTGGTTTTTGGTGCTGACATTGCTTTGGGGAGTGTGACTAACCATTCTGCAGTGGTTCTAGCAGCTGTCGTCCTCTTATTTTTCATCATAATCCTCTCCAGTGACAATTTGTCATGCTAACACATATTTATCAGTGTTGTGACTTAGTGGATGATGATTTTTACTTTCCCTGCATGCAGTCAGTGCCCCTGAAACACAGACATTTGGCTCCCATGGTTATGGAAGCACCTACCATACAAGTGCCAATAATTTGCATCCGCTTGAATTCACTTAGTTCTGACATAATGCACTCACAACTATACAGTACGCTGTTCTGACCATAACAGACACTTGCAACATATTGAGGACATTGCACAGGTGCTGTTCATGGTCAGTTACAACAGTGCAACATGCAGGTTTGGCTAGCATCTGAATTTATGTACAAGCATGTGTTTCCTGCGGTGTGTTCATATTTTTGTCCAACCCCTGTACATTTCAGTTTCCAAATTGATGTGTGTTACACATTTACAGATATGTTCACAGATTAAATGTACATTTTATATGGAGTCATATACGAAGGCATTATTTCAATAATGGTACACCTGAGGCTTAAACATAATTGAGTGATGAAATTCTTTGACTGAGATAACTGAAATATTGCAGTTCATTGCTTGTTGCAAGGGTTTACCGTTTCTTTCTGTTCTCATCACTCAGTTATGTTTAAGCCTCTGAATCTTGAAATGAACAAAACTGGAAGTGTACCATTTTGGAAATAAGCACTTCATATGTAACAAACATAGCTACCATATGACATTATTTTAACATTTTTATTTTAAAATTGTTGTAGTGGTTTCATTATGTATGAGAGTTCTGGTTGTTAATTCCTTGTAAAAGAACAGAATTTCACTATGATAGAATAAAAATAGTCTTGGTTGCGAAATTATTTGATGTCAATGAAGCGTTTCACCCTTTTGGTGACAGGAAGGGCATCTGGCCACCCCTTCAATTAACCTCGCCAAATCAGATGATAACCATGCCGAACCTACGGAGTGTGGGACACAGGCACAAGGAAAGAAGAGAGAGAGAGAGAGAGAGAGAGAGAGAGAGAGAGAGAGAGAAGTTTTTCACCCTTTTGTGCCATCATCAAATTGTGTAAAAGTAGCCGGATATGAAACCCATCCATTATATAGCCATATAAAATGGACACAAGAGTAACTGGTTACATAATTCATCCATTACATAGCCATATAAAATGTAAAATGGACACAACAGTAACTGGTTATGTAATCCATCCATCACAAAAACATATAAAATGCAAGGTGGACGTAGAACACAACAGCTGACACCACCATAATAGTACAAAATAGTGCCATGCTTACAAAATTAAATGCAGTATGAGCCACATGCAGCACAATGTCCTTTTGGCATGCACACAAACACTAATGTGAAATTACTGTGTGCATGCCAAAAGGACACCATCCAGCATGCGACTCATACTGCATTTATTTTTGTAAGCATGGCCCTACTTTGTATGACTATGGCAGTGTCAGCTGGTGAGTTCAAGATACTGTTCTGTCCATTTTTAATTTTACATGGCTATATAATGGATAGCTTTCATATCCAGCTACTTTTACACAATCTGACAATGTCCCAACAGGCTGAAACACAACATTGACATTAAATAATTTCGCAACCAAGACAGTTTTTTTTTTTCTGAAATAATCTAAAACTGGTTGCTGTAGCGCTCTGCCACAATGGAATGGAATAATTTTTACTGATTATGAATTTTTGCATTATTTTCAGTGGTGAGAAAAGAATAAATGAAGAGCCGTCAATCCCAGAAAATTCTGGCAAAAAGAAGAAGAAAAAAGAGAAAAAGTCCTTCAGTTGAATTGCTGTTAATTATAATTAACAGTGTTAGCTTAATATAATGTATGACAAGGAGGACTGAAACTAATCTTGACCTGTGCCCCCAAGTCATAAACTTTGTAAAAAGTGTTGTTTGTAATATTTGTTGTCAACTGTAAAAGTTTGCTATTTTAGTAGTGACTATGTACATATTCAAAATAATATATCTGTTAATTTTTGTAGTGTTTGTATTTCTCAACTTTCTAAGGTTTTGTCCCTTCGTTTCATCATGAACATTTGTTATTTGGTGTCATTTAGCTGTGTCCAGCCACAAGTAAAGGAATCTGAAAAGAAAAGACTTCATGCATGAACATGACATTGCTAATTTTTAACTAATGATCACCAGACAGATTGAAAGGAAAGGCACGAATAAGTTCAAAATTTGTGCTGGTTTTATTTAATATCAACAGTGAATGTAAATTAATCTGTAATATTCTTGGCTTCTGCTGTTTTCAGCATTGTAATAATTTGTCTTTCACAGTGTCATGGATCAGTGCTGTCTAGTGACTAAAGTCATTGTCTGTGAAATAAAAAGTTTGAGGTTTGCTTAAGCCATTCTTAAGACTTTGGAAGAATTTGCTGGCTTTGGGGAATGAATGCACATGGATAAATGTCTTCTTCATTACGTCAGTGCTCTTTTTAAAAGCACTAAAATACAGAAAGTAGCAGATTAAGGCACTCTTTTGTGGTAGAAGAGGAGAAAGAGAAAGAATCACCATTTTTTATTTATGCAGAAGTGTAGAAGGTAACAGAAATCACTACACTAAATATTTGACTCCTGTCAGCTGGAAAGAGTGTCATCAAAATATCATGACAGCACTTGCAAAAAAGAGGTAACCATTGAGAAAATCATATCTCTCCATGGTAACTGAATGGTGTCTGTGTGTGTGTGGGGGGGGGGGGTATTTTCTTCTTTTTGTTTCTTTCTTTTAAGTTTTTCCATGTGCTCTGTATGATAAAATTTCTTTTTACATTCTTCCACTTTGCATTCAGTTCAAGTATGGAGCCAGCTTTCTTTATTTTCATTGGTCTTCTATTTTATTCATTTCTCTCCAGTTATCATCATTTTTAAACCTATTCAGCAATCCATAGATTTCAGGAATCTCATTTTTGATCCCTGTATCTTACTAAGATATTTAGTACACATCACCAGTATCTCTGAGCTGTAGGGCAAAATATGCACAGCTATCAATTTGTAAAATTTTGTCACTTTCCTAAATAATGTTCTTAAGATTGTTTCATATGTGGCCAGCCATATATTAAGTTTGTGATTGATATCATGACCAGTGTCATAAACTGTCACAGCTATGGTACTGGAAGTGAGACCTTTGTTCAATAATACTGTTATCTGGGAATATGTTCGTTCATACTGGGTATTCACCTCCAAAAACCATTGTTTTTGCCTTCTGTCCAGAGATTTTCATTTTATGCCTTGAGCAGATCCATTGAAGAGGGTTATCTGAAAAAAAAATCAGTAAAGTCAGCATTTTACAACTGAGATCAAGAAATTTGAGAATTTGTGTGTTGACGGTGGGAGGCAGTGCAAATGTCAAGACAGATTGTGATTTCACGACTCACACCATAAGTTTGAGAACTGTAGGGTCCCCTGAATGGCTGGCTGTATGAGGAGCACAAGGGTTATTTTGGTTTAAACAACAATACACTTGTCTTGATCACCAAAATAATTTTGTAATCTAATGACATATTTTGGGAGAAACCCATCATCAGATCTGTGACGTGAAACGTGCAATAAAGATACAATATTTAAAAAAATTCATTACAACTACTTCGTGAAGCTGACAGAGGTACCTACTGAAATCAATGCAAATTACCTTGTCATTCCCTACTCCATTCCATAACACCATTGGTACCCAAACTGTCACAGGCAGTTTTGTCATGGAGCAGTTGAAAGATTTTATACATAGGTGGCATTCGTGACATGACACCAGAGGTAGCTGTTATATGACAACACTTATTAAAAAGAACATGTGTTACTTATATATGTACAAAAATTGTTAATAAAGGAATTTCATTATACCAACAAGGCCATAGCTGCAACATTCCATAGCTGCTAGAATTGGAATATAGGAAGTGACACAAATTTAGATAGCTCAGTTCATAAATCTCAACCAAAATGTTAACAGTAATATTACAGGGCAAAATCAAAATTACTAGTAGTTCAACAAATTTAAAAGCTAAAAACGTGACAGGAAGTGAGCACTGTCTTTGATGGGCTTGTAGCAGGTAATGTTTGTAAGGTTGAGATCAGTCATCATAATTACACTGCAAAAATTACCAGTAATTTCTGCCAAAAAGGCCACAGCTGCAGCACTTCAGGCTACTGGAATTGAACATGAGAATAAAACACAAAGGGTATATACAATACACAAATTTCAACCAACATATTTAAACAAGGATAGTGGAATATATTTCAATTAAATTGGGCAATGCTGAGGGCACTACATTAGGGACTGATATACCAAAACTTGCAGATGAGTCTTCCTATTTGTCCATCATAATGACTGATGATGGCCAAACTAAAGAGGATATAAAATGCACACACTATTGTGAGAAAAGCATATCTGTAAAAGACGAATGTGGTAACATCTAATATAAATTTAATTGTGTTAGTAAGTCCATTCTGAAGATGTTTGCTTGGAGTGCACTATTGTACGGAAGTGAAATGTGGATGATAAGCAGTTCAGACAAGAGAATAGAACCTTCGATGTGGTGCTTCAAAGAACGATAGATTAGATGAGTAGGTTGGGTAATTAATGAGCCACTTTGTATAGTATTTAGAATAAAAGAAATTTTTGGCAGAACTAGACTAGAAGCAGGAATTGGTTGACAGGATTCATTCTGAGACATTAAGGAGTCAAAAATTTAGTGTTGGGGGAGAGAGAGGGGGAGGGGAGAATTGTAGTGGGAAACTAAGAGATAAATATAGAAAGCAGGGTCAAGTGGATGTAGGTTGCCGTAGTTAGAGATGAAGAGGCTTGCATACAATAGACTATCATGGAGAGCTGCCTCAAACTAGTTTTTGGACTGAAGATCACAACAGCAATAGCATATTATAGTTAAAATTTCAACCAACCTAATGAAAAGTTGTGGCTTGTCACGGGAGGTGTCACAGTACAGTTTTGTGTTTTTGCCGGGGATAGACACACACTCCAGCGTGCGACCAACATTTTGGTCTTGACAATAATGCCTAGCTTCATATCAACCTCTTGGGCTGCAGCAAGTGTGGCAAAATTGATGCAACGATTGATCCCAGTGATATGTGACACGGTCAGCAACAACACTGTCCATTCCAGAGATATGCTAAATGTCTATGCTGAACTGAAAAATGTATCACAGTTGGCAGAACTGATGTGGTGAGCAGTGATCATTGGCCTGCTGATAGGTGTATGTCAGGGGTCTGTGGTCAACAAGTATCATGAATTTCCTGGCCTCCAATAATGGGCAAAAGTAGTGGACTGCCTCATAGATGGCAAGCAGCTCCCTGTCATAGGCACTTGATTGGTGTTTTGTAGTAAAAGTTTCCAGGAACCATGAGTTGCTTGCTGCTAGGCTGCACCTAAGACATACTGGTGGCTGGCAGTGACCACCAGTGCCAGCTGGGTGTCGTGTTGGGTAAGCCAGAAGTGCAGCAGTGGAGGTGACATCCATTTGGTGCATCCAAGAAATGGGATTCTTGCAGGACCAGCCAGAGTGTCTGTTGGTGGCTCTTGAATGGAGCTGTGACAGGTCGATGGTGGCAGCAGTTCAGCATACTCATGAACTGGTGGAATTCTTGAAAAGTTTGTGGGTGCTGAATAGCCTGAATTTTTCAGGGAGAGGAGTAACAATGCCTCCAGAAATCTGGTAGTCCAGGAATGTCACCTCAGAGGCACGAAGATACTTTTGGAGGGATTAATGATAACCCCAAAATCATTTAGTCATTGAAACATTGCTGACAGATGTACACAGTGTTGCTACTGTGAAGAAGAAAACACCACAGTATCCACTGTGAAGAAGAAAACACCACAATATATCATCAAGATAGGCAAAGCAAAAGGGTAGGTCACAAAGCATACTGTAGATGAATTGCCACCATGCCTGTGCAACATTTTGGAGACCAGATGTCATGTAAAGAGATTCAAAGAGGCCAAAGGAGTGGTTATGACTGTCTTCGAAATTTCTTCCATGGCATCTGGTATTAGCGTTAATGCCTTCGTGCAGTCTAGGATGAAAAACCCAGAAGTGCCACTGAGGGCACTGTTGAACTAGTGAAAGTTTGGGACTGGATGCCTGTTTGGGTTGGTGAATACATTAAGACCACAATAGTCCCTGTAGTGTCACCAAGAGTCGTCCTACGGTACGAGATGGAAAGGAGAGGAACTGCAACTGTCTGAATGGCGAATGATGCCACCCGATGCATAACCTTGAATTTGGCTTTAGCAGCAGCACTTCACTCCAGTGCGAGGTGTTGTCATCTGAAAACTGGAGGACCAGGTATCGTGCGGATATGATGGACTGTGCCGTGCCATATCTCTTGTGATGCTCCAGGCAGACAGGAAGTGGCTGGTAAAAGGTCAAGAAGGTCCTGGTACTGCCCTACATCAACAGGATGGACAAGCTTCAGCATAAAGTTTTGTGCAATACAGCAGAACCCAACAGTTGAGCACTCAGGTCCTTGTCAATGAGATGAAAGCGACCAGTGTCAGGAGGAGACCAAAAATGTGCTAAGAACTCAGTGTCATTGATTGGCTCTGTGACATCTGCAATGGGGATTTCCAGGTGAAGGTACTGGGCAATCCTAGGACCAATTACGCCAGGTAGACACCATAGGTGGTGACAGCTGAGAGCCGAAATGGTGTTGTAGGTCAGTGCCCTGGAAGTAATTTGCGTGGATAGACACACAAGTTGGACCCAGCGTCTACAAGGAAATGCTGACCAAACCTGTCCAAGATGAACAAGCACTTTGAGGCAGGATGGCATCTGTACATGTTCACTTGTGGATGAAGCAGGTATTTGGGTGGTTGCACAGTATATGGTGCTGGGATGCTTGCTCACCAAATGTCTATGGTACCAACACATGATCTTTAGCATGACAGTGCTCGTGAGTTCACTGGTGAGGATATTACAATGTGGGATTGCAACTTGCTTGGCACGAAGTCCGAACACGGAAGTTCTAAGGACTTGAGCTGGACTGAAAGCAACTAGAATTCCTGGCTGACCATAGTGGGTGTCGAAGTATTGTGGTTCACTGTGTGGGACGGTGGTGTTGCTGTCTGCCAGAGGCAGCACCGGTTAGGCTGGTAGCAGTAACGTTCGCTGGGGCTACAGTAAGGTCCTTGACCATGGTGTCAGTGAGGGTTGCTAGTTGTTGCAGTGGAAGTGTTTGCTGAGTTGTGAGCATGGTATGTGCCTGGCTAGACAGCTGGTTCAGCCAAAGCACACGGATCACCTCATCTGGAACTGTGCCAATGTCAACTGTCCTCCGGAGGTGGTGGCACATGAGCTGTGAGGGAGTTCTGTTGCCAATGTTGCCACCGGTAAGCAGTTGACATACACTCCCAGCTCAAGACACAGAGAAGTAGCTTATGAGTTCCTTTTGGGTTGCTGGAATGGCTCAGTAGGTGGTGCTGCAATGATTGTTCTATCCTCTTCTGAGGAATGATGAAACACACTGTGATACTGTAACAGTATATTCAGAGAAAACTTTATATTCTGGGCAGTTATCTTGAACAGGAGAGAGCTTGGCATGGTCCTAAGAGGTGAGAAGCTCATAGGCAGCCACTGGTAACCACGATGAGGAAGTGTCTAATGAGTAGTTGTTGGAAGTGCAATACCAGATTTGGCTCAAAGCAAAAATGGCGCAATCACATGGTGGTAGCAGAAGAGGCCACAGCAGGCTGGGTCCTCTGCGGAGATTTGAAGCGGCTCTTGATGCATCAGAGTCCGGATGTGTCTGACACCTGTAGGAGCAGCACAAACCTTTGTAACCATCTGTGGAAGGGTATGGCGCAATACCACTTGAGCATATGACTGCACAGATATAACATAGAGCCGCAACTCACGTGTCATGTAGTGGTGAAGCTGGTACCCACAGACGCTTTGGCAGCTGCCGGTGGTTCAATTGTATACAATGCATCCCTCGTTTGTGTACTAATAATATCATGGGTGAAGCAGCGGCTATACTTAGCCCACTAAATATAGAAAAAAGTGTGGTGGTCAAATTATGCAAGGGATAGTGAAGCATAAACCACACTGATGGTGGTGCAGGTGGCCTCAGCAGTGTAGTGCTGGCCAAGCTGGCTGACAACATGTGTACTTCATGTGCTCTGATGTTGCGCCACTGCAATGGAACCTGGCTTTGACCTGCACAAACAGAGGACTGGACATGTAGGCCAGAAAGGTGGTAGTCACACAGCGACGTTGAAAATTGTAGAATATAGTTCACTGAGTGATGATTTAGCAGCAGTGGCTAAGCAGTCAGTGGAAATGGCCTAATTGGAGTTAATCAGAGTGTACAATACACACAAAGCAATTGGTCTGTGCCAGTTGCATGTCACCACTTTGGGATATTTTACATAGGAAGTAGGACAGGAATGTTCTGGCACATGAAAGACACCATTGCTCACTAATCACGTTGATAGCAAAGTCGCCCACTTAGCACTGAACAAGTCGTGTTGCACAAGGGACCTCTGAGAAAACTGTGCACAATCTGTCACTTGGGTGACCACTATGACTCAAGTAAAGATTTCATTGAACCATGTAGTCTTTCTTGATGCTGCAGAATTTGTTGTGCAGTCCTCATGATGTGGATGCACATGCCAATTCTATACAAGAATTCTGACAGCTGTTTCGAGCTCTGTGCATGCAGATGAGCCTCCTGGCAGTTGTTTAAATGAACATAATGGATAAACAAACCAAAAGGTTAGATTAACAAGGTCAAATTTGTCTCACTGAATCAAATATGCATGTAAGACCATAAAAATATCTCGTTATTTGTGTAAGCACTGTAACATTTACAATTTAAAACAGATTTGTGTGCACATGACAGAAAATAAAGACATGAAGCAAATGTAAACAGTGGCCTGCAAATGTTTTGGGGCATCGCGGGGGGGGGGGGGGGGGGGGGGGGGGGGGCTCTCTCACACGAGTTGCTAAAACAAGGGCATATAACAGGAGTTACACCGAAGTGGATTGAGTTGACTGTGATACAGACAGATCTGTTACATAGCCTGATGGTTAGGTAGGTCGAAATGTGATAATTTGGTTGTGAATTGGTGAAACTAAAGAATGCAAATACCAAATAAAAGGTTGTGGTAATAGATTGACCTTTATTCTTTAAGCAAGTAAGGACTGTTACATGACCCAAATGTCAGCTGAACAGTGTTACAGTGTCTTCAGTTGAAACTTCCGGGCTGAGAGGCCGTGGTCGATGTGTAAAATTTCCACCCGACGTTTCGTCTCCATCTGCGGGAGACATCTTCTGAGGTCGTCCGGCTACTGCCACTGAGGCTCCATGTACTCTCACATTTATAGAGGCACCACCAGTCGTCATGTGATGCCGACGGTATGCCTATCTTATGAAGGCGTCGTCATTCTCGACTAAGAGTAATCGATTGTCATTCTGATGGCGCAATGTCGACATCCATATTTTGCCCAACTTAAAACTTTCCTCTTTTCTACTAAAATTGTTATGGTGTTTGTGAATTTCTATTGCTTCTCTATACATGCGCGCATGATAATGGGATGTTCGTGGTAGAACGCTTGTCTCATTAAATTTAATTTCGTGATTCCCATCTTGAAAAATATGCTCAGCTGTGGCTGATTTTTCGGTGTGTCCTAAGCGACAGTTTCTTTCATGTTCGGCTAAGCGGGTGTTTACACTTCTTTTCATTGTTCCAATATATACTTGTTCACAACTGCATGGAATTTTGTATACCCCAGGTGTTGCTAGGGGATGTCGGGCATCTTTTGCAGTTCTTAAATATTCCTTAATCTTCTTGGTGGGTCTGAAGATTGTTTCGATCCCATACTTGGCCAGAACTTTCCCGATACGGTCCATGACCTTATTAATGATGAAACGTCAGTTGGAAATTTTATACATCGACCACGGCCTCTCAGCCTGGAAGTTTCAACTGAGGACAACACCGGCCGTGAAAGCCTACATTGTATGATTAAACGCCTCTACGGGGAGGAAGTGTTAGTTTTGGTTCGGCGACTGGAGGGACTGCGCAAGAAGAAAGCACAACAACTGTGTACGCTTACTTTCCTGCTGCGCTGCCAGGACACCGCGACAGTGCCGAAGTTTCTGAAGGCGAGGAGAATGTTTCACTCAGTGCAAGTGAACCGTATTTACAACCACATGGAACTAGCGATGCTACGGGAACGAATTCACCGTACACGGCGAGAACTAGCGGAAACTAGCAGTAAGCTGTTACATCTCCATTCATACATCAGTATTGTAATGCAGTGTTATGACTGGAATAAGGTGGACTGTCTAATGTTCAGGACCATGGAGCTCAGTGCAGAAATGGCAACTAATAGGCAAAAGAGGAAATTTGATGGCCTACAGAAAGGCAGAGGTGAAACATCAGTCGCTGGCAACTCTTGAATTGTGATTACCATGTCCGGGAGAGAATTAACAAAAGAGGAACATTCAGCTCTATCGAAAGGAGGCAGCTTTGCAGGCAAGCCTCTAAAGGTTCCTATGGAGGACATTATAGCGAATGTGGAGGCAGGAATCTGTTTGTTACCATTCCATTCCGCGGATGAAATCAGGACTGAAACACCCAGAATATTACGCCAAGTGAAACCACCTACCAGCAATTTGTCTCATGCGGAAAGGAGGGCACTGAGGGAGATCAATGCGGATAAGAGCATTATTGTACTTGCAGCTGATAAAGGAAATGCTACGGTTTTGCTGAACACCGAAGATTATCACAAGAAGATTAGCGACCCTTTGGATCCCACTACATACAAAAAGCTTCAGAAGGATCCTACAACCAAAATTTTTAGAAATACCAATCAACTGGTGAAACAATCTTCTCTTTTCTTAGATGATAAATAACAACTCTGCAAAAACGGAAACTTATCTACCCAGACTTTATGGACTCCCGAAGGTACATAAACCACAGATCCCGTTGAGACCCATTGTGAGTGCCATAGGATCTCCAACACAAGAGGTGGCCAGATATCTCGCCTGCTTGCTGCAACCACACATCGGCAGAACGGACAGTTACATTAAAAATTCGGCGCATTTTATTGAAAAACTGAGGGAGCTTAATGTCAGCCCAAGTGATATAATTGTGAGCTTCGATGTATTGCCGTTGTTTACCATGGTGCCTGTAAACGAAGCTATTTCATATATAGCAGATATTTTTACGACTGACATGATGGCTTTTAAACACCGCCTGACGACATCTTATTTCCAGTACAACAACTAGTTTTACGAACAGATTGACGGGGTGGCGATGGGAAGCCCTCTCAGCTCAGCTGTTGCCAATTTATTTATGGAGATCTTCGAACAGCAAGCACTGCAGACTGCCAGTAAAAAGCCTGCTAAATGGTACCGCTATGTTGATGACACATCTGTTGTGTGGACTCATGGTGAAGAAGAGTTGGATGCCTTCTTGGTGCACCTGAACAGCATTAACCCAAAGATACAGTTTACGATGGAGAAAGAGAGCAATGGTCAACTCAGTTTCCTGGATGTGTCGGTAATTAAACGGGTGGATGGGATGCTGGGCCACAAGGTATATAGAAAGAACACCCACATGGATCGATACCTCCACAAGGAATCTAACCATCATCCTAGGCAAAAAATAGGTGTCCTTGGTGGACAGAGCCAACAAAATCTGCGAGCCGGCTTACTTACAAGATGAACTGAATCACCTACGGTCAGTCTTCATCAAAAACGGATATACCAGCAAGGAAATTGATCGAGCCCTCCGTCGAAGAAGAAAAGAAGCCAGAAGTCTAAAGCAACAACGGTCACCTGCTGGAAAAGTTTTCGTACCGTTCATTAATAAGGTAGTGGACCATATCGGGAAAGTTCTGGCCAAGTATGGGATCGAAACAATCTTCAGATCCACCAAGAAGATTAAGGAATATTTAAGAACTGCAAAAGACGCCCGACATCCCCTAGCAACACCTGGGGTATACAAAATTTCATGCAGTTGTGGACAAGTATATATTGGAACAACAAAACAAAATGTAAACACCCGCTTAGCCGAACATAAAAGAAACTGTCGCTTAGGACACACCGAAAAATCAGCCGTAGCTGAGCATGTTTTTCGAGATGGGAATCACGAAATTAAATTTAATGAGACAAACATTCTAGCACAAACATCCCATTATCATGCGTGCATGTATAGAGAAGCAACAGAAATTCACAAACACCATAACAATTTTAATAGAAAAGAGGAAGTTTTAAAGTTGGACAAAATATGGATGTTGACGTTGCGCCATCAGAATGACAATCGATTACTCTTAATCGAAAATGACGACGCCTTCCAAAGATAGGCATACCATCGGCATCGCGTGACGAATGGTGCTGCCCTGTATGTTCTCTAGAAATGCGAGAGTACATGGAGCCTCAGTGGCAGTAGCCGGACGACGTCAGAAGATGTCTCCCGCGGATGGAGACGAAACGTCAGGTGGAAATTTTATACATCGACCATGGCCTCTCAGCCCGGAAGTTTCAACTGAAGACAACACCGGCCGTGAAAGCCTACATAGTATTATAGTGTCCTCATTTTAATCCCTCGTTCCAACCACTGGCATCAGATCAATGTACAGCGTATGTCTGTAATGCCATCTCCTTTATTATACTTCCATGTTCAAAACATACACATTCTGGATTGCTCTGTTGTCTCCTTATTGAACTGGTTTGGATACCATACCCTCGAGCAGTACGTGAGAAGTGGTCAAGAAAGCACCGTATATGTAGTGTCCTTTATAGGTGCGCTACCCTTTCCCGGGACACTTTCTGCAATTTGTTGTCATAGATTTGCCTTCTGTTGAACTGATCTTATGGGCTCATTCCTTTTCATGTTGTTTTGCTATGTTATACAAGCAGCATACAATTATTACAGTATTTGATTATTACAGGTGTATTTTTCATACCAATCCACATTACAATACAGTATTAGCGAGGAGTGTGATGGTATATACGTAGTTCTTGTTGTCTGTGTTATTTATATTAGCTACATTGCTTACAAGTGTTAGTTATGTTTACATAACGAAATAATAAGCAACCAGCTGTATGAAAAAATATTTATCAGTTTTGGGCACTCAGTGCTCATCTTTAGAAGGCTGTACAGGAAAATACACTACAAATAAGTAGAAGTCAGATAAAAATATTAAAATTAAAGATGAAAAGTTTAAAAAATTTAAAGATAAAAAAGATACATATGTATACCTATCACATTATTTGCAAGTGTCAACAGTAAGATGCACACATGACATGGTCCTAAAAATATACAGGGACAATAAGTAATACAATACCGAATCCAATAATACAATAAGAGCTCTTAGATGCTTACATGTGTTTCGTATTGTCTGTATGAAATTAGTATGAAGAAGTGAAACAAGTGCAGGCGTCATACCAGAACAGGAGCAAAAAAAGTAATGACATGAATGTCTTGAAGTTCTCTGAGGGTGGAGATAAAAGTATGATAAAATAATAAAACAAAACAACTATGTTGTCATAAGTCATAAACAAAAATGTAAGTGGGTATAAGCAGCACAATAAGTAATATAAAAACCTAATGATAAATCAATTAATGTTGATGACAAGTGGCACTATGGGTGGGCGAGCTTTAGCGAGGTCAGTAGCATGCTAATAGGGAACCTGTCAACAGAAACAAGACTAAGGCACATCAACAAAGTGCAAAGCACACCATGGGACTGGAGCTTGTGACAGGAGTAAGTGGAGAGACTATTCTCAATCATTAACTAATATCAAGTATTGGAAAGCGACTGTAGAGGGAAAGAAACATGGACACAATTATATAATAATGAAACAATTATTAATGGAATATAGGTAGGTTACAAGTATATTTTGTGAACAAATTGTATCTAGCGGCTTTTATACCACCTGTATAGTAATGCAAGTTTTAGAACACATAGCTGAATTGGTTTAGAGATGTCAATAGTGGGGCAGCAGAAAATACGCCCACGCTAACAGCACACAAAGTGCATCAAGGGATCAGAACAAAAACTGGAGTAAATGGAGAAACAGTTCCTAGTCAGTAGCTAAAATGAAGACTCAAAATTAACTTTAGGAGAAAGGGAATGTGAGCACCATTGCATACTTTCGATACAGTGGAATAACTAGTTCAGAAATGTATACAAAGTCCTAAATATGCTTTGTGTAGTCAATATAATTACTGTAGTGACATTCACATAAGGTGTGTGAAATAAGTACGATAGATTTGACTACCTGCCTGTGAATGAATAAAAGTGCTTATTAGCTGTAAACATTACTTGTAACTGGAGAGTAAAGAACCTGTAACTGTAAAAAGAGATTGCCTGTAGTTCATTGTTTACATAGAGCTAATCACCTGCAGCAAAATGAATCAGCACCTGTAGATTGTAGATGGTTTAATACCTGCAATAATAAATAGTTTAACTACCTGGCAATGTGAGTGGCTAACCACTTAGAACTGCAAATGTTTTACTACTTAGAACTGTAGTTGCCTAATAACCTGTTCCTATGGATGATCAACTCACTAAAAAAAATTGAAAAACTAAGTACATGTAACAAATCTACCAACAGTAAAAGGTGGACTAATTGTAGCTGTGAGTAGCCGTTTAAATGTGACTGCATATAGCTGACTAACAGTAACTAAATGCAACAGTGTATTGTCAAGCTATCGTGTGTAATAGTATTTTACACACAGCTACAATTAATCCATCTTTTACAGCTGCGAGCAGCTCTTTAAATCTGATTTCAAACAGCTGACTAACAGTAACTAAATGCAATATTGTATGACCAAGCTATAGCATGTAGTAGTATTTCACTCACAGCTACTATTAGTCCACCTATTAATATTGGTACATTTATTACATATAATTAGTTTTCCAACTTTTTATACAGATTTTTAGTGAGTTGATCATCTACAGCTAGAGGTTAATAGGCATCTACAGTTCTAAGTAGTGAAGCATTTCCAGTTTCTAACTAGTTAGGCACTTAAACTGCCAGGTAGTTAAATATTTATTATTGCAGGTACACCATCTACAATTTACAGGTAGTGATTCATTTTGCTACAGAAGACTAGCTCTATGTAAACAATGACCTATAGGCAATCTGTTCTTAAAGTTACAGATTCTTTACAGTTACGAGTAATGTTTATGGCTAATAAGCATTTTTATTCATTCACTGTTTGTAGTCAAATCTATTGTACTTATTTCATACACCTTATGTGAATGTCAATACAGTAGTTACATTAACTTCACAAAGTGTATTCAGGACTTTGTATACATTTCTGAACTAGTTATTCCACTGTATCAAAAGTATACAATGATGTTCACATTTCCTTTCTCCTATAGTTCATTTTGAGTCTTCATTTTAGTTACTGACTAGGAACTGTTTTGTAATTTACTCCAGTTATTGTTCTCACCACTTGATAAATCTTGCATGCTGTTTGCATGGGCGTATTTCCTGTTGCCTCACTATTGACGTTTCTACACCAATTCAGTGACCTGTTCTAAAACTTACGGTGCTATACAGTTGGTAGAAAAGCTGCTAGATACAATTCTTTCACAAAACGTACTTGTGACATACATATATTCCAGTACTAGCCGTTTCATTATTTTATAATTGTGTCCACACTTCTTTCCCTCTAAAGTCACTTTCCAATATTTAATATTTAGGTAATGATTGAGAATAGTCTCTCCACTTACTCCAGTCACAAGCTCCAGCCGCATGATATACTTCGTACTTTGTTTCTGTTGACAGGTTCCTTACAAGCATGCTACTGACCCTGCTACAGCTGTTTGGAAATTAGTTCCTACATTTCCCATCCATAGCACCACTTGTCATTGATGTGAACTTATTTGATTTGTCCTTAGGTTTTTTATATTACTTGTTATGCTGCTTATACCCACTTACATTTTTTATGCCTTACGATAACTATAGTTTGGTTTTACAAGGTGTGCAACTTTGCTTCCACCGTTTTTTTGCCCAACGTTTGGTTACACATGTATCATTCAAAGTGTTTTCCATCACTGGCCACTACTTTCTCCCATCTTTTGGGCAGTGTATGAATCCCACGTCGAAAAAATTGTTCATCTTTTGAAGCAATCCACGAATCGATCCAATTTGTGACTTCTTCATGAAATCGGAAGTGTTGGTCAGCCAGGCCATGAGCCATTGATCTAAACACATGATAGAGCGAGCAATGTCTGGAGAATACGGCGGGTAGGGTAGGATTTCCCATTTTAACATTTGCAAGTATGTTTTGACCTCATTTGCAACTTGGGGATCGAGCGTTGTTGTGCTGCAAAATCACTTTCTCATGCCTCTCACTGTAATGCGGCTGTTTGTCTTTTAATGCTCTGGTCAAGTGCATTAATTGCATTCAATAATGAGCACCTGTAATTGTTTCACTTGGTTTTAACACCTCATAGTACATGATGCCGAGCTGGTTCCACCAAATGCAAAGCAAGATCTTGGAGATGTGAATAGTCAGCTTAGCCCTTCACGTGTAAGCATGGCTGGGAATCCCCATGATTTTTTGCATTTAGGGTTGTTTTTCATCCCCGGTCACAATGCGATGCAGAAATCCCTTCCGTTTTTGCCTCTGAAGCAATTGTTCACAAACGCACATATGCCGTTCAACGTCTCTTGGTTTCAGCTCACACAGGACCCAAGTTCCTTCTTTCTGAATCATGCCCATAGCCTTGAGACATTTTGAAATGGCTTGCTGTGTCACTCCCACTAATCATGCCAATTCTTCTTGAGTTTGACATAAGTCTTCACTCAGCAATGTCTCCAATTATGCATCTTTGAAAGCATTCTCTCTTCCACCACTATGCCAGTCTACAATGTTAAAATCACCATTCTTGAAGTGTTGAAACCACTCACGACACATTCTTTCATTAATAGCATCTGTACCATATTTACTTGAGAGCATTCGATGAGACTTAGCTGCTGTTTTCTTCATACTGAAAACAAAAGTAACACCTCCCCCAAATGATGAGAATTAGGCTTGTGAACTGACATTTTCAATCAAGAAAATTGACTAATGTTTGAATGAGATTATGTTGACCGAGGTCTAAGCTAAATGCGTGATGTCTGCAATCTGTTTCTTGGCAAATGGTGGAAACAAAGTTGTACACCTTGTATTATTTCATCATACTTTCATCCCCACCCTGAGACTAACTTCAAGATATTCAAGTCATTAGGTGATTTGCTTATGTTATTGCATGATGTCTGCACTTATTGTTTTGCTTCTTTATAGTAAGTTTCTAAAGACACTATGAAACACATGAAAGCATCTATGAGCCCTTATTGTATTAACAGATTCAGTATTGTATGACTTAATGCTCCTGTATATTTTCAGGACCATGAAATTTTACTGTATACATCTTATTGTTGACACTCGCAAATAATGTGATAGATATATGTATGTACAATTTTTTATTTTTAAATTTTTAAAATTTTTCGTCCTTAATTTTAATATTCTTGTATGACTTCTACTTATTTGTGGTATATTTTCTTGTACAGCCTTCTGAATAACGGCACTAAGTTCCCGAAACAGGTAAAGAAATTAAATTTCTTTCATGCAACTGGTTGCTTATTATTTCTTTATATATGACTATAGTTTTGAGGATGGATAAAATACTAAAGTTATGTTTATACATAAACAGAGAGATCTAGTGAGATGAAGTTGTATATAAGTTTACTACATTGCAAGACATTGTGCATAATGTCAAGGGAAGATATTAGCAGAGGAAAAAGACTTCATTGATTTCTCACATGATTAGTATTTGTGCTTAAGAGTGCCATGAAAATAATTGTTGTATAATATTGAGAATGAAATTTATTGTAGTTGGTCATGCTATTGTATGACATATCATACAATAATAAACCATATGTTTTACTGGATTTGCTTTGTGAGAACGCAGAGGCTTTTGGCAGGAAACTTTTCATTATAGATAGCTTTGACATATGAGAAATTTTTAAAAAAAGGATTTCTATATGAATCAAGAGATAGTACTAACATTAACTAATTCCCTCCCTGCTGAAGAAACCCTTTTCTTTGGAAGGGGGATGTTTTGCATAAGACTGTGCTTGAAGTGGTGCTTCTAAGATATCTGAAAGTAAATACTGAGTGAGGTGGTGCAGTGTTAAGACATTAATCTGGCATTTGAAAGTATGGTGATTCCATACCCCATCTGACCACACTTAAATACATTTTCTGTAGTTCCGTAAGTCACCTAATGTAAAAGCAGAGATCATTGCTTTGAAAAAGATGTGGCTGATATCATCTCCTTTTCTTCCCATATCTGAAGTTGTATTCTTTCCCCAATCACTTCATTGTGAATGAATGTCAATCTGTAATCTTTTTTCCTGGAATTAAATGAAAGATTGTGGTCCAGAGAACTGGTATAATTGACTGGTAATGCAAACAACTAATACCAGGAAGAAAATTAAGAGAGGATAGCTAAACTTTTTATATTGCTATAAGCTATTCAGACAGTGACAGAATATTTAGACACTTTTGACAGAGTCCTGCACACTAGAGGCATTATATTCAAATCACTGGCACAAGGCACATTTGGGAGAATGGTTCAAACCTGTGTCCAGCCATTCAGATTAAGGCAAATGCCAGGATGGTTCCTTTGAAAGGGCACAGCCGATATCCTTTCCCATCCTTGACACAACATGAGCATGTGACCTGTCTCTCTTGATGTCGATGGGACATTAAACCCAATCTTCCTTTCTTTTTTTAAATCAATGAAAATTTTTCCAACTGGGATTACTTATGTTGAAATGCACATTTGCTGCCTGAAAGTGTTGCTGCTATGGGTAACGTTTTGTGCCATGGCAGGAATGGAACAAAGCTTCAGCTAGATCCTCATATACAAGCAAAATGACTAAGTGTTTTAAAGTTGGTGTAGAGACTAACATGTCAGTGGGAAACACATTATTTAACTTCCAACATAGTGGCATTGTGCCTGAGAGGGTTACCTTATTTTAGTAGTTTTCGAACCAAATAATTTAGATCACCTTTTTATTAAACTATTTTTACATTTCCACTGAATAAGGCCATCTTAAGATCTAAAACTTGAAAGACGAACTATAAAAACAACCAATGGAAACTCCAGATAGGAATATCTACAATGTAGGAAGAGACAGATTACCACTTACTGTAAAGAAGACACATTAAGTTGCAGACAGGCACAATTAAAAGACATTTACATAAAGCTTTTGGCAACAGCCTTCATCAGTAAAAGAGGGACACACATCATTCATACACACTAGCAAGCACACCTCATCCCCCCTGCGGGTTCGGGGGTTAGAATAGGCCCGCGGCATTCCTGCCTGTCGTAAGAGGCGACTAAAAGGAGTCTCAAACGTTTCGGCCTTCTGTGATGGTCCCCTCTTGGGTTTGACCTTTTTTCTTCCAAATTTCCGTCGTCAGTGCGTGCCATTTGGGGAAGGACACCTTACGTGGTGTTTTTGTATTGGTCCATCATGCTCCACCATCTTGCATGTTACCTATTGTCGTGTGGGGGGGACTACGCCCAACATCTTCTGGGTGGTCTCCTTCTCGCCTTGTGCGCACTCTTCTTCTTCGCGCCTACGACAACTGTGGACCCTTTAAACACCTAAAATCCAGCACGGTAGCCAGTCCGTTGTGGTGGGGTCGTCATGTACCCTCTTGGTGGTAGCCCCCTGACCACGCAGGGATCGCACTACAGATGCCAGAGCTGTTTCCTCCCCATGCATGCCAAGGAGTATGTGCCCATCTTGTCTGGGGCACGGGGACTCCGGGCAACGGGATATCGGCCAGGTACCCGTTGCTTTGGCTGGGTGGCGCCCTTGGGGAGAGCCCTGGTTCGGAGTAGGTGGCATCTGGGCGGATGTGGCGCAATGAAGCGCAATAAATCACATCAAGCTGGTGGTCGCACGGCCACCAGCGTCTCTAAGCGAGGTAGAGTCGACTTCGATGCTGCGCAGTATGACCCTCAGACGTTCCCCTCGTTGGCTGCGCCATGGGAGGGACGCCGATCTAGTGCCAAGCGGGAGCCTTACGTACCGCAATACCTTGTCTGCAGCAGGACTGATGGTGACTCCTTTCTTCCGACGAAGCCTATGTTTTTTGTGGAACACCTGGAGGATAAGTTTGGGGAAGTGGCAGGGTTGTCAAAAATGAGGAATGGGTCCATCCTCCTCAAGACGTCCTCCCAAGCCCAGTCACGAGCGTTGCTCTTGTGTGATAAGCTGGGTGACGTCCCTGTTACCGTCACTCCCCACAGTAGCTTAAATATGGTCCAGGGGATTATTTACCATCGTGACCTCTTGTTGCAATCCGATGACGAGCTGAGAGCCAACTTGGAACGACGTGGTGTGCATTTTGTCCGTCGTGTCCATCGAGGACCCAAGACGAACAGGGTGGCCACCGGTTCCTTTATCTTGGCCTTTGAGGGTGATGTCTTGCCCGAGAAGGTCAAGGTGATGGTTTACCGTTGCGACGTCAAGCCATACGTGCCTCCCCCGATGCGGTGCTTCCAGTGCTGGAAGTTTGGGCATATGTCCTCCCGTTGCCCATCCAGCGCTACATGTCGAGATTGCGGATGCCCCTCTCATCCTGATTCTCCATGTGCGCCTCCGCCTGTATGTGTCAATTGTGGGGAGCACCACTCTCCATGCTCGCCGGATTGCCCCGTTCTTCGTAAGGAGCGGAAGATCATGGAATTTAAGACCCTGGACCGGCTTACTTATCGAGAGGCTAAACAGAAATATGAAAGGTTGTATCCTGCTTCCCTTCGAACATCTTATGCTGCAGCCACGTTATCGTCGCCCGCACGAGCGACGGTTGTCGCTTCATCTGTGCCGCCTTCAGTGGGCCCTCGGGGCCATGTATCTCTGTCTGCCCCCCTCGTGCCTGGGGGCAAGCCTTCCTCTCTTGCCCCCTTAGCAGTTGGGGGCAAACCCTCTTCTGTCGCTCCCCCCAAGCTTACTTCGGGAGTGACATCTGCTCCACAACCGGGAGGCTCGATTCCTCCCCCTCCTTCTCCGGCGGCGTTGCCTCCGCCGGTTCCTCTCTCGCGGAAGGGGTCCCTCGGGGCTCTCCCTTCCTCCGTTTCTTCTCCTTCCCAGCCAGATGTCAGCCAGTGGCTGAAGGTTCCGCCACCTGCTGGTCGTAGGGCTTCTGCGTCGTCGTCAGCCTCCGACGCTCCTTCAGAGAAGCTCTCCCAGCCCTCTCACCCTAAGGGCAGACGCGAGAAGAAGGAACGGAATGTGTCCAAGAAGAAGGACGTTCCGGCGGTTTCAGCACCGCCTGCTGTACATAGTCCTGGCTCCGGGGATGAGGTGGAGATCCTCGCCTCTGCCGCGGATCTCGCCCTCACAGAACCCTTGGGGGCCTCTCCTATGGACTCAGCTGACTCTCCCCCAGTGGCGGCGGTTGGCTCTGAAGCGCTGTCTGCCTCTTAGTCGCATTCACGCCCTCCCAGTCCCTTCCTGCTTCCATTCTCCAATGGAACTGCGGCGGTTATTTCCGCCACCTGCCAGAGCTCCGGATGCTTCTGAGTGATTCCCCTGTTCTCTGCATTGCTCTGCAGGAAACTTGGTTTCCTGCACTGCGGACCCCCGCCCTTCGCGGTTATCGGGGATACTATAAGAACCGTGCTGCCTGTCAACGAGCGTCAGGTGGGGTTTGCCTCTTTGTTCACCACTCTGTCTGTAGCTCGCCAGTACCCCTTCAGACGCCTTTAGAGGCAGTTGCTGCCAGGGTTGAGCTCTCGCCGGCTATTACTGTTTGCTCTGTTTACATTCCTCCGGATGGGGAGCTCTCCCGCCATGTCTTGGCTGCGCTGCTGGCTCAACTCCCGCCACCATTGCTGCTTCTGGGCGATTTCAATGCCCACAATCCTCTATGGGGTGGGACTGTCTCCGATGATCGCGGTCGGGCCGTGGAGCATGTGTTGGCTCAGCTCGACCTTAGCCTCTTGAACACCGGTGCTCCCACGCATTTCAGTGTGGCCCATGGCTCGTTCTCGGCCATCGATGTCTCTATTTGCAGCCCTGGACTAGTCCCATCCCTCCACTGGAGGGTGCATCCTGACCTGTGTGGCAGTGACCATTTTCCCATCTATTTGTCACTGCCACAGTGTCATTCTTCTGGGCGCTTGCCCCGCTGGGCTCTCCACAGGGCTGACTGGCCAGCTTTTACTTCCGCTGTAACCATTGCGTCTCCCCCACAGGGTGACATTGACGAGGTGGTCCGTGTTTTCACCACGTCCATCATTTCGGCGGCCGAGGCTGCCATCCCCCGTTCCTCTGGCCTCCCTCGGCGGAAGGCTGTCCCCTGGTGGTCGCCGGAGATTGCTGAGGCTATTCGCGACCGTAGGCGGGCTCTCCAGCGTCATAGGCGGCACCCGTCTCTGGAGACCCTCATCGCCTTTAAGAGGCTCCATGCCTTCGCCCGTCGTCTTATTGCACGGCGTAAGCAGGAGTGCTGGGAGAGGTACGTCTCCTCCCTGGGCTCCCGTGTCTCGTCCTCGCACGTGTGGTCCCGGATCCGGCGGATTTATGGCTCCCAGACCCCTATGGGTGTCCCTGGGCTCTCCTTGGACGGCGCTGTCTGCACGGACGCTGCCGCCATTGCTGAACGGCTAGCCGCGCACTTTGCTCAGAGCTCTGCGACTGCATCCTATCCCCCCGCCTTTCGCTCTCTAAAGGAGCGAGCCGAGCGGACGCCGTTCTCATTCCACACGCGTCGTTCTGAAACATACAATGCTCCTTTCAGCGAGAGGGAATTCCTCACCGCCCTCGCCGATTGCCCAGATACAGCACCAGGCCCAGACTGCATCCACGCGCAGATGCTGAAGCATCTCTCCAGGGACTGCCAGAGACACATTCTCGCGATATTTAATCGCATTTGGAGCGAAGGCGTGTTCCCGTCGCAATGGCGGGAGGGCGTTATTGTCCCCATCTTGAAACCCGGTGCGGACCCACTGGCGGTGGACAGCTATCGTCCCATTACCCTCACCAACGTTTTGTGCAAATTGCTCGAACGTATGGTGGGGCGGCGTTTGTGTTGGGTCCTTGAGTCGCGCGGTCTCCTCGCTCCATCCCAGGGTGGCTTCCGTCGGGGCCGGTCTGCAGTGGACAATTTGGTGCGGCTGGAATCTGCTGTCCGTACGGCTTTTGCCCGACGTCAGCATCTTGTTGCTGTATTTTTCGATCTGCGGAAGGCGTATGACACCACATGGAGGCATCACCTCCTCGCCACGTTGCATGGGTGGGGTCTTCGTGGTCGGCTCCCGGCTTTTCTTCAAAACTTTTTATTGCGCCGCTCTTTCCGGGTGCAAGTCGGTGCCACCTCTAGTTCCTCTTATCTACAGGAAAATGGGGTCCCACAGGGCTCAGTGTTGAGCGTCTCCTTATTTTTAGTGGCCATTAATGGTCTGGCAGCAGCAGTGGGGTCGTCGGTGTCTCCTTCTTTGTATGCCGACGACTTCTGCATCTCATTTAGCTCCACGACTACGGGAGTCGCCGAACGCAGGCTGCAAGTCGCCGTTCGCAAGGCAGCATCATGGGCACTGACTCATGGCTTTCAGTTCTCTGCTGCCAAGACTCGAGTAATGCACTTCTGCAGGCGTCGGACGGTCCACCCTCATCCTGCACTTTACCTCGACGGCCACCTGCTTGAAGTGGTGGACACTCGCCGCTTCTTGGGACTCATGTTTGATGCCCGGCTCACATGGGTTCCTCATGTTACTCAGCTGAAGCAAAAATGCTGGCGGCACCTCAACGCCCTCCGCTGCCTTAGCCACACGTCTTGGGGTGCAGATCGCTGCACGCTGCTGCGGTTGTACAGAGCCCTTGTGCAGTCCCGGCTTGATTATGGGAGCCTGGCCTATGGGTCTGCGTCCCCCTCAGTGTTAAAGTTGTTAGACCCCATACACCACTGTGGGGTTAGGCTTGCCACTGGCGCTTTTCGCACCAGCCCCGTGGATAGTCTACTGGTGGAGGCCGGGGTTCCCCCACTGCGGATTCGCCGCCATCGTCTGCTTGTCGACTATGCTGTCCACGTTCATTGCTCGCCAGATCATCCCAATCGTCGCCTGCTTTTCCCTGCTATGGTCCTCCATCTGCCCGAACGGCGCCCTAGGTCTGGGCTTTCCATAGCTGTCCGTGTCCAGTCCCTGCTGTCAGAACTGGGGTCATTCCCTCTTCTGCCTCCCTTCCGGGTCCGTACACCTACGCCTCCCTGGTGTTTGTCCCGGCCGTCCGTCCGTCTGGACTTGGCACAGGGACCCAAGGACTCGGTTCCGCCTGTGGCCCTCCGTCGCCGTTTTCTTGCTCTCCTCGCCTCATTTTCGGACTGTGAGACTGTCTACACTGATGGTTCCCTGGTTGATGGTCGCACTGCCTACTCTTTTGCTCATGCTGCTCATGTTGAGCAGCGCTCCTTGCCGGCTGGCTGCAGTATTTTTACTGCAGAGCTGGTGGCCATACTGCGCGCTCTTGACCATATGCGTTTCTGCTCAGGTAGGTCCGTCGTGATCTGCAGTGACTCCCTGAGCAGCCTTCAGGCCATCGACCGCTGCTATCCCTCCTCTCCTCTGGTGTCCTCCATTCAGGAGACTGTTTCCGCCATTGCCCGTTCTGGTCGTTCGGTGGTCCTGGTTTGGACGCCCGGTCATGTTGGCATCCCAGGGAACGAACGTGTAGACAGGCTGGCCAAAGGGGCGATCGACGCCCCGGCTTTGGAGATCGGCCTTACGGCGCGCGACCAGCAGATGGTGTTGCGCCGTAAGCTGATTGGGATGTGGGCTGCTGAGTGGCGTGGCATGACAGCCCCGAATAAACTGCGGGCTGTCAAGGAGACGACCGCCGTGTGGCGTTCCTCCCTGCGGGCTTCTCGCAGGGACTCGGTAGTCCTGTGTCGGCTGCGCATCGGCCATACGTACCTGACGCACGGCCATCTCTTGCGTCAGGAGGATCCCCCCCTGTGTCAGTGTGGGTCCCGGCTGACAGTCGGCCACATTTTGCTGGAGTGTCCTCGACTGCGCACACTCCGGCAATCTTTTAATCTCCCGGGCACTTTGGCTTTGGTTTTATCTGACGATGCCTCCAGGGCTGATGACGTTTTAAATTTTATCCGTGGTAGTCCGTTTTATGGTTCGATTTAGGGAGGTCCTGCACCTTTCCCTTTCTGTGTCTTTTGTCCTTGTGTCTGTTGCTGTTCTGGTGTGCCGTGAGATGGTTGACTCTTTCCCATTTTTGTCGTCGTGGTCAGTCAACCAGTCTCCGGCCATCTTCCTTTCTTCTGTTTCTTTCTGTCTGGTGTGCCTCTGTCCTGTTCTTGTTTGTAGTGTTTGTTGCTGCATTTGTGTTCTTTTAGCGCCTGGGGGGACGTCTCCTCCCCCTTTGGCTTTTACCTGCTCCGTCGATTTTGGGCTCGCCTGATTTTGGAATGGGGGACTGATGACCTTCGCTGTTTAGTCCCCCTTAAACATCACAACAACCAACCAAGCACACCTCATGCACACATGACCGCCAACTCCAGCATCTCGGTCTGGAATGCAACAATCACATTGGATGCAAGCAACAGTGTTGAGGAGGTAGGGAAGGGAAAGTGAAAGTAGTGTATAGGTGGGGAGAGCAATGAACACTGGTGGAGTGTGCAGAGACTAGAATGCAAACAGGCACAGCGTCAGCAGATTGTGAGGCAGGGAGATGGAAAAAAAAGGGAGGAGCAGGAGAAGACGGGTGGCTGTATTGGCAGCTGGAGGCAAATAAAAAGGGTGGGAGATGAGAACAGGGAGATGATAGGACAGAGAGAGTGGAAACTATTGGGTGGGGGGTGTGCAGACAGTATGTTGTCGTAAGTTGAGACCAGGATAATTGCAGAAACAGAGACTGTGTTGCAAGGATAACTCTCATCTGTGTATTTCAGAAAAGCTGGTGGTGGAGGGGAGGATCCAGATGTCTCGGGTAGTGAAGCAGCCTTTAAAATCAAGTATGTAATGTTCAGCAGCATGTTGTGCCACAGGATGGTCTACTTTGCTCTCGGCCACAGTTTGGCTGTGGACATACAGCCTGGTGGGCAGCTGGTTGGTAGCCATAGCAGCATAAAAAGCTGTGCAATGATTGTAGCAGAGCTGGTAAATGATATGGCTGCTTTCACAGTTGGCCCATCTCCTGATGCGGTGGGATAAACCTGTGACAGGACTGAAATAGGAAGTGCTGGCTGGAGGATTGGGCAGGTTTTGCACTTGCATCCTCATGGCAAGGGATTAAGATTGGGAGAGTCACAGGGATAGACTAGGATGTTGTGGAAGTTGGGTGGGCGATGGAATACCATTTTAGGAGTGGTAAAAGCAGCCATGTCACAGTTGGTGGAGCACTTGCCCACGAAAGGCAAAAGTACTGAGTTCGAGTCTCGGTTCAGCACACAGTTTTAATCTGCCAGGAAGTTTCATATCAGTGTACACTCCACTGCAGAGCGAAAATCTCATTCTGGGGATATCAGTATTATGTATCAAAACATAGCAATTTGGTCCAATAATGAACATGGCTGGATTCCCGCTGCAGCTACGATACACTCAGCTGACCGAGACACTCACTCACGCATCTCCCATGTTTCACATGAGGTAAGTTCTGTCACAACACATGCATATATTTCCCATTCAACTTACTGGAATTGTGACCTTTTTTTTAAGATACATAATACCATCAATCATATCTACTTCAAACAGTTCAAGGGATGCTGCTTAACAGACTGTGCTGAACCTTAGAAATTGTGTGGCTCCACAGGGTGCAAAAAGAAGCTGTCTCTCAGGTACATGTGCACAGCTTTGCTTCTGTTCTCCTTTCTTCCATCATTGTCAGTTCTATTAATCATGCACATACAAAGCTAAATCTCCTACTGCTGGAGATAACATCCCTCAGTACCCCACTATTGGACTATGAATACCATCTTAACAGTCATAAACACCAAGACACAAGACCAAGACCTCTGCTAGTCACTCCATTTCCTATTCAACTGGTAACCTGAGTGAAGAAAAAACATCTTTCTGTTTGCTTCCATACAAGCCTTTATTCCCCTGGTGTTGTCTTTCAGTTTCTTACACAAGATGTATGCTGGTGGCAGGAGAATCATTTCTCAGCCTGTCACAAATGCAAGTTCTCTAAAATTTCTCAATAGTGTGGTATGAAATGACTGACTTCTTCCAGGTATTCCCATTTGAGTCCTCATGTGTTGGTTGAATCTGCTGGTAACAAGTCTAGCACTAGGCCTCAGAATTTCTTTGATGTCATCCTTTAGTCACTGCTTATAGGGAATGCAAACACTCTTTCAATAAACTGACATCAGCCATTCGGCTTCTCTGCAACCTTCCTTACATGCTCATTCCTTTTCATTTTGCTTTACAGCATTATACATAGGTATTTAATTGATGCGACTGTGTCAAAAATTACTCTATTAATACTGTATTCAAATAATACAGGACTGTTTTACCTACTCATCTGCAGTAACTTACATTTTTCTACATTTACAGTACAATAATTCATCGCACCAAATAGAAATTCTGTCCAAGTCATTGTTTATCCTGCTACAGTTACTCAAATACAGCAAAGCTTCTCTCCATAAATCAATGCAGACTTAGAAAGCATATCTCATCCAAAACCCAACTTACCCTTTTCTCATGTGATATCCTGTGAACCATAGATGATGGGTAAAAGGCAGTTTCTGAATTCCTCAATTTCTGAAAAGTGTTTGACACAGTGTTCCACAACAGTCTGTAAATGAAAGTCTGAGTGTATGGAATATGTTCTTTTCATCATCAGCGACAAGGATATTGTCACAAGTGCTTCCAGAGAAGTGTGATAGGAGCATTCTTGTTCTCTATATACACGAACTATCTGGAAGACAGGGTGGGCAGCATTCTGAAACTATTTGTTGATAATGCTGCAGTGTATGGACAAGTGTCGTTGTTAAATGACTCTAGCAGCAAACAGAATTTATACAATTTCTGTTTGGTGAGACGAATGACAGCTCTCTCTAAATGTAGAAGAAATGTAAGTTAATGCAGATGAATGTAAAAAAAAAAAAAAAACCGTAATATTTGAATCCAGTATTAATTGTGTGGTAATTGACACAGTCATGCTGATTACATGTCTAGGAATAACATTGCAAAGTGATATGAAATAGAACATGTATGTAAGGTCAGTAGTAGGGAAGGCAAATGGTTGCCTTCATTTTATGAGGAAAATTATAGGAAAATGCAGCTCATTTGTAAAGGAGACCATGTGTAGAACACTAGTGTGACCCATCTTGAGTTCTGCTCAAATGTTTAGTACCCCATGTAATATAACATATCAAACATGTTTTTGTGGGTGAAGTTTGGGATTTGTATCATTGCTTAATACAAAAAATAATGATTAATATACCACATCTTATTACGGATATCCTCCACCAGTAAAATAATACATACCTTGTGTAATACGGGGTGCTGCTTCTTAATGCTGCCGTAGGTTCATCTTGATGTTACTGCATCGCCACATGAGAATCATGCAGTGGTAGATATAAGTTTCAATACGTCTTGTTGACAGAGAATTTTATTTTGCATGCTAGATGTTTGGCAGCAAATGTACAAAGTCTGACTACATGTTGTTGAAGCAAAATTCGGTCCAAGACTGACCTAAGAGTGACCTATGACTGACATATGACAGCATACAAAGCACCTCTATTTATATGGTTTTAAACAACTACTGTCATTGTTAGATATTGAATTTTGGATTTATGTGATTAAAGTTTTTACATACATCTTTCCAAATTGCATAGAAATTTCCGTGAAATAAAAGTGAATAATTTCATACAAAGACAGGAAAGAATCTGTTTCTATTAAGACTATAAATTACATGTTTTATCATTGCAACAATGTATTTCGTTACTTTGCATATATTATTTTACTGATGTAAAGGAATATCATCCTATCATTTCCAGGTGAACAGAGCAATTAGTTTCATTGAATAAAAGGCCTAGATTCAATTAATTAAGTTTTTATGGGTAAAATTTTACATTTCTATATGGTCATAATTACAGTTCTATTAACTAACACCAATTAGAACATGAGCGTGTTTAATTCTGACTGAAAAATCATCGTTTCATATTTCTGTTAGGGATACAATCAATTACTGGTTTTAAAACATAAAAGTAGCTGTCTCTTGATGACTTGGTAATATCGAAACTTTAATTGTTAATTACTCCATAATTACAATAGCAATTTTATTCCTACCATGTGCCTGTAGTTTCTATTATGTGCAAATTGTGATGGTACATTAACTTTTATTCCAACATGTTTTCTTCATTTTACATACTGGTGAGGCCCAACGTAAACAATGTCAAAACAATAGCTTAAATTAGTACAAATTACAAATTTTCTGCACAAAAAATCTTCTGTGTATTCAAATCCAGATAACCAGCAAAGATAAAGTCAAAGCAGCAGTTTAAATTGGTGTAAGTCACTGATGTTACATATATGCTTTCTTTGGGAGAGTGAGAATGAGACTGGAAAAGGATACAGAATCCCAAAAGCGGTTGTGGTATTACAGTACACCCCCCCCCCCCATCCCCCCCCCACCCTCTTCTCTGAAGTGGTTTAACTTTGTCTGTCGTAGAGAGACAAAGCTCTTCTAAATCTCTGGCTAAAATGAAGAGAATATAATCATGGCTAGTGAAACAGACAATTTGACCATTAGTGTGTATGAAAAATGCATGTTACTGTATATATAAAGTTTAGTCAGTCAACTTTCTCCTATACAAGATGAAATACAAGAAAAATACAAGTGTATAAAATTTCAGTTTTATCATCTTAGTGCCCTTTTGATGCACTCCATTGAATGTTCTGTTGAGATTCCTTATTACTACATTCAATTGTTCATATATTATTACCTAAGAAATTGTATCTTACCTCTAAAAAATGTTAGTGTGAGTTGGATGTCATGTTATGGATATAGTATCACTTTTTGGTTTTAAACATGCAGTCACAACTAGATTGTGGCCACATTTTCGTTTTTCCAGGTAAGAGCATGTCTCAACTGGAATGCCAGATATTAGATGCTGTATCAAATTGATTTCAATGGCAAAATGTCAATAGACTAAAGAAATTTAATGGTCAGAATTATCACACCTATATCAGTGTCCTCAAATAAGTGTGAATGTACATCAGTAAGCATAATTAATTGTTTCTCAGAATAACCCCCTTGTTATTGCAACAACTGTGCCTCTTACCTCTATGACTTTATCAAATGCAGTAAACAGTATATCAGCACAAAGTGCTGTGCTTTACCATACTCCACATCACATCCCTTGTTCCAACTCCTTCTTTGGTTCATTTCAAATTGCATCAGCGCAAAATCATCATTAGTTTACTCATATATACATATATCCCATAATTGTTAATTAATCTAATCACTGTGTAGCTTCCAGTTCTGAAGTATGGTGAACTATACAGTGTAAAGAGTTATTACAGTGTGAGAAAACAAAATTCAAGTTGATAATAAAAAATCTAACCTACCATACCACGCAAAATGTATATTTGTGTCCATGAATGACAAATCAAATTCAAAAGTTATCCTACATTAAATCATAGAAAAACACTAATTTAGAGTATATACCAGAAAACACAATGGAAAATTCCCTCCAGTCTTTTAAGTGAGACTGAAGTAGTGCATAGAACTATACAGAGCTCATCCACTCATAGGAAATGCGATTGCAGCAAGTGACTGTAAGGCCACAAAACAAGTTATATTTGAAGAAAATCATTTACATCCTAACATACAATCAAATACAAGAGTTAACCTACAATGCACTTATATACTGGAAATCCAAAATCATGTCTTCACAACTGAAAAACAGATCAGATGGATATAGTAAGCAAAACTACATGAAACTAGAATTTGGCATGAGAGACCTCAAACCATAATTGAAAATGTTCAAAGCCTGTGTTTGTGATGTTTGGACCAACCTGAAAAATCCAAACCGCTGGGTACTATCCACTAAGAAAGTTCATAATCAGTTATTTCAGATCTCAAAATGCATAAGGAATAAGTATGCAAACTGTGAGTCAAAATGATGTGGAACTTCAAGTTCCAAACGAACATCACCTACTAGCATAAGGTCCGCAGCATGTGGTCTCGCGGTTGCGTTCTCACTTCCCGAGTTCGGGGTCCTGGGTTCGATTCCCAGCGGGGTTAGGGATTTTTCACCTGCCTCGAGATGACTGGGTGTTGGTGTGCCATCTTCATCATCATCATCATCATCATCATCATCATTCATCCTCATTACAGTCGGAGGAAGGCAATGGCAACCCACCTCAGCTAGGACCTTGCCTAGTACGGCGGTGCGGGTCTCCCACATTGTTCCCCTATGCTCTGTCAAGGAGTATGGGACTTCATCATCAACTACCATAAGACAAGCAGAAGTTAGTATTAGTAGCACAAAGGTTCAGTGATACAGTGAAGCATCAACAATGATTACAACTCATGACAAATATGGGAAAATCTTCCAGATAAGCAAAAGTGTTCATGTTCATACTGTAATAAAAGTGGTGAAAATGATTTTGTAGGTGATGTTCAGTCACAATCTAGTTATTTTATACCATGTTTTAATATGAATGGTTGTTTGAAGGTAAATGCATATGTTGGCACTTAAATGACTAAATAGGAAAATCAATGTAGGTATTCAATAGTAACCTGAACAAGCAGTTGAAGAAACACACTGACAGTACTCGTATATATCACTGATATCATGAAATTGATGTTAGAACATATCCCAACAAAAGTGGTTCAACAAGGGTGACGTGAAAGATTCTGTGGCAAACTCTAACGTGGAGGTTAAATTGAGAGAGAAAATTGTGTGTGTGTGTGTGTGTGTGTGTGTTTGTTGTGCATGCGCGCGCGCGCGCGCAAGTTACACATAAAAATTATGTAACAGAAAATATGTTGGTCAGATGGTCACGGGCAGAAAATATAAATGAGTAAGATGAGCATCAAAATACCACATGTCAATGTTGAATATCAAAATACTAAAGAACATGTATACTGGTACTAAGGAACATATATGATGAATGCTAACAATCAATGTAGAAAACATGACACCAGGCAGCCAAACCCACTAATAATACTAGTGTCACTCTAAGACAACAGCAAGCAAAATACTCCTAAATCATATTAGTCAAAAGCTTTCAAAGACATTATCAGATGCACCACAGAGCAATGGGATTCATTGGAGTCAAGTTAAAGTAAATAATAAATAAATCATTGACATCCATAGCATATATGTCATGTATAAACTTCAAATAGCAGGCTAAGTTATGTCAATTTTTGCTAAAAGTCTCCATAAGAATCATGCTGATCATTGAATCATGTATGTATGAAGTATTTCAGATTCACATGATGTTGAATAATTGTAAAATCATAAAGATATTAAATAATACCAAATGTTATACAAGTGACCAAGATTGTACCATAGTTCCTACCGATCAACTAGTGTGTTAAGCAGGTAAATACATGTGTATTATACAGTTGGCTATACTTCTCTTCAAAATTCATATTGTTGTCAGTTCCTGTCAGTATATGTGAGATAAGATACTAATTTCAAATCAGTGAAGCATTTCATATCCCAAGAATTGATTTAGACATGTAGCTAGAAACTAAGTGTAAACTGTGTAATTAAGGAATGGAGTACCAAAGTATATAGACGTTGAAGCAGATACTACATTAGCTGGGGCCCTCGTGCTTGCCTGACACATGGAACACACAGAGAGTGTACCCCCCTGATGGTTGATAAAATATGATCATATGACTTCAGCTGTGTGATGTTTCTTAAACCAAATAGCTTACATGACTTTGGATAAATTAACCTAAATGCATTTGGATGTTGTATCTCCAAGATCTCGAATGGACCAATGTATATATCCAAGAACTTTTTTGTTTCTTTGTTAAATGCTTTTGACTTTACATAACTTTTAGTGAACACGAGGTCTCCTACTTTAAATTGTGTAAGTTTAAGATTTTTGTCAGGCTTCTTCTTCACCTTACTATTATATGCCTCCATATTTTTCTTCACCACCTCTTTCCCTTCATCAGCAGTTAACTCTGTACAAGTTGGAAACTCAATCATTTCACCTAGTAAGTTAACAGGTTTCTGATTAAAATGAACTTCATATGGTGTGAATCCAGTTGAGGTACATTGCAAACTATTTAGAATGTCTTCACACTGACTTACATAAGTGTACCAATTTGTATGATCCTTGGAATAGTATGTTCTGCACAACCTACCAATTTCCCTTGTATACCTCTCTGTAGGATTGCACGATGGAGAATACACAGATATTAAAATGTGCTTAATGTTCTCATTGTTAGTGAATTCCTTCCATGTATGAGATGTGAACTGACTTCCATTATCTGACAGTAAAGTGTGTGGTTTGCCAATGTTCCTGAAATCAGTAAAACACTGAATAATTTTATTACTTGTAGCTTTTTTGAAAACACGTCAACAGTAGCAAATGTGTAGCATTCTTTAGTGTGGGGAAGTTGGCTAGATAATTCAATTCCCACCAGTTATGACTTACCTTGTTGAATTATGCTTTACATGAATCCTTTATGCTTCCAGTTGATAACCTTTACTCTGTGACGTCAATCACAAGAACTCAAACACTTCGTAACCCTTCTGGAGATATTATCAAAGTACACATTTTCCTGTATCTTTTGGATACACTTCATGGATCCACAATGGCCATAATTTTTATGTATGTAGTTAATCAAAGTGTCAATATATTGTGTAGGCCAACAAACCTCCCACTTATCCAAATCAGGTCTACTTGTTCTAAATAAAATTCCTTTGCACACTTGGTAATGCTGTTTTACCTTATCACATCCTTTCTTACCTAAGTAGTTCTTGACTAGTTTCCATGTCTCATCCTGATTTTGATTACGTCTCAGTTGTCTACAGATCCTTGCAATTTCTTTCTCTTCTTTAATCCCTTGAATGTACATGATCCTAAAATTCATATTCCCTTGAATATTCTCACTATCTAGGTTACATCCTAGTGGTAATCTAGACAGAGCATCAGTAACTATGTTCTGATCGCCTCCAATGTACTGGATTAAATAGTCAAATTGCTATAAGAAAACTGCCCACCTGGTAATCCTACTGTGATATAGTTTGCACTCCTGAATATAGCACAAAGCTTTATGGTCTGTGTATACAACAACTTTGGTCCAACTAAATAATTTTGATATTTTTAAAACCCCCAATAGAATGGCTAAAATTCCTTCTTGGTGACTGTATAATTTTTTTCTTGCGTTTGTAAACTTCTACTAGCTAAACTAATAGCACAGTGCATGGTGTCTCCCTCAACTCCCTTCTGTTGAAATAAGCAAACTCTCCAGTCATAATCACATCCATCTGTCATCATACAAAATGGGAAAGTTAAGTCTGGTCTGTGTAAGATTTCACTATTGACAAACTGTCTTTTAATCTCATCAAAAGCTGCTTGACATTTGTCAGCCCATTCTCAAATACTGTTCTTTTTTAAAAGCACAAAAAGACATGGAGCATTTAAAACTTGTGTCCTTAGGTATTTCCTGTGAAACTGCATAGACCATAAAATGATCTATGTTCCTTCTTTGATTTCAGTTTGGAGAAATCTGCAGAGGCCAACAATTTGTCATTATCAGGCAGAATTCCTTCCTTATTAATAGTGTGCCCAAGAAATTTCATCTCTTTTACTCCAAATTTACATTTTTTCCAATATTAATGTCATAGCCCCTGTAATGGTCGCTTAGTCGTAGATATTGCTATAATCGCACTATTTCACTCCCATTGACGGAGCTTGTTAGCACTTGATGTTAGGTTGGTGCCATTAAAATGCATTTTGGTAATCGCCGCTGCTTGCTGGAAACCAACAAATATTTAAACTTCAATTATTTATTACTCTGGTGGCCATCTTAATTCCACTGTCCAACAAAGACCATGACACAACACAAAGTAGTACTTCTTTTACATGTTATCTGCATTGTTTTATCCACCTAGAACAATAACAAACATATACACACTTAACCAAAGTGCCATCTCGACTGGGCCCCTGACCCTTCTTGCTGCTTGTATTTATAACCTTGTCAAAGAACGACTAAAAAGAGATATAGTTTACAAGTCACATGTACATCTGTTATTGTAATTTGTGCAGAAAAGTTATTAATTTCTATCAAGTGACATAATTTAACATGTTATCAAAAATGACAGACAGATTTTTTGACTTGACAGAATAATTCTTTCTTACAAAAAGGCAGTTTTTTAGAAGTTTGTCAATTGACTTTTCTAATTTGCATAAATAAGTAAACAACATGAATTATTAAGAATTACATTGGTTTCCATCTAAAATAGGAGTGTTTATGTGAATACTGAGTGAAAACGGTCCTAGTGAACAAATAGGTTTCACTGGGGGATTTTTATTTAAGGAGATCCAAAATACGTGAGTTTCTTACTTCATATTAATTATTTAAGATGAACTTAGTGTTTTTACATGGTGACATTTGCTGTATCAGTGATCAAGTGATATTAACTTTTGAGTGGGTCAGTTATTCAGTATAATTTAATGGGTTGACTGTTTATGGAGACATGTTATGCAATCATTGTTAACATACACAGTAACTTTTTCTATAATCATAAATACTCGTTAAACTGATTGAATTTGGAGGGTATCGCATACTTTGGTAAAGTAAAGCCTTTAATAGGTTCCGTTACACCCCCTACCTAAATTTTATTGCAATTGCTTTCATAATTTCCATATGTTCATCCCAGGTTTTACTGACTACCAGAATGTTGTCCACATTAATTTTGAAAGTAACTCACTTCCAAAAACAATATCCAAAGCCCTGATAAATTCAGAAACTGATAAGTTTAATCCAAAAGGTACTACACAGTATTGAAAACTTTTCCCATTATACAAAGCTGCAGTATATAGCCTAAATTGTGTTCTAAAGTAATCTGTTGAAATCCTGATGTCAAATCCAAACTCGTAAAATAATTTGCTTCATGAAATTTATACAACAATTCCTCTATTGATTCTGGGTGGTTGGTTCCCTTTTCCAAAAATTTATTTAAATGTCAAGAGTCAAGCACTATTCTAACACCACCACCTTTCTCGGCTACTGCAACCATAGGATTGTTGTACTGACTGCTACTTCTTTCTATTATCTCCCAACTCTGCAATTTCTCCATCTCCTTTTCAACAACCTTCCTGTTACATATAAGTACTCCACATGGCTTAATGAAAAATGGTTCATGTGGTCTCAATTTTAACTTACACATGTAATCTTTTACCCTACCTGGCTTGTCACTGAGAATGCTATTATATTCCCTCCAAGTCACTCTTTTCATAACTACTTAAATTGTCTGTCGAGTTAACTTTGTCCAATACTAATTGAGAAAAATATTCACTAACCACCTGGTTATCAAATTACTCATTATCTTCATATAAATAATTTCCGACATCAAATACTTCCACTCCTCTTAAATTATTGCTACAATTCTCATCAAACATTATGTATAACTTAGTTTCAGCATGAACACCAGATTTTGGATCGATAAAATCTAACTTCATATTTACCTAACCAAACCTGGCATTAGCATTCAGTGTCCAATCCATCCCTAACAATATGTGTTCATTCAGGTCAGTTATTACCAGACATCCCTATTGAGATACAACATTACTGACAGTAAATAAAATTAATGCTTGCCTCCTGATTAATTTACTAAGTTTACCAGTGGCTCCTTGTATTTTAACACCAGTAATTGGAACACTGTTTAGTGTTCTTTAATCTATCTCTTAATTTATCAGACACACCACTTACTGGGCTACCAGTGTCCAATAGACAAAATCTTTTCCAGTTGCCTATAGACATTTCAATATAGGGACTACTGAGTATTTCATGCTTATTACTTCCATACTCTTCTGTCAATAAATCATCTTCAATATCCCTACAATTTAAATCAGCATTTACTTGAACCTCATTTCCTAACTTATGTTGTAAAGTACTTAAAGATAGATTACAACTAGAGCGTGTGTGTTTAATACTATCACAGTAACCACCTTTTCCTATAGACTCCTCATTCTGTTCCAATACTTTCAGTATCTTATCACTAATTAACTTATATTGAGCCTCCTTACTGTAACAGTCATGTAATATCTCACTGATCTCAATGGGTATCAACTGATTTTCATGTACCTGATTTTTCGGATTCTAAATCATCATATCCTACCATTCCATTACTCATATCATTGTCTAGTACTTCCACATAAACCATACCATCTAATTCATCATAAAATACACTCCTGGAAATGGAAAAAAGAACACATTGACACCGGTGTGTCAGACCCACCATACTTGCTCCGGACACTGCGAGAGGGCTGTACAAGCAATGATCACACGCACGGCACAGCGGACACACCAGGAACCGCGGTGTTGGCCGTCGAATGGCGCTAGCTGCGCAGCATTTGTGCACCGCCGCCGTCAGTGTCAGCCAGTTTGCCGTGGCATACGGAGCTCCATCGCAGTCTTTAACACTGGTAGCATGCCGCGACAGCGTGGACGTGAACCGTATGTGCAGTTGACGGACTTTGAGCGAGGGCGTATAGTGGGCATGCGGGAGGCCGGGTGGACGTACCGCCGAATTGCTCAACACGTGGGGCGTGAGGTCTCCACAGTACATCGATGTTGTCGCCAGTGGTCGGCGGAAGGTGCACGTGCCCGTCGACCTGGGACCGGACCGCAGCGACGCACGGATGCACGCCAAGACCGTAGGATCCTACGCAGTGCCGTAGGGGACCGCACCGCCACTTCCCAGCAAATTAGGGACACTGTTGCTCCTGGGGTATCGGCGAGGACCATTCGCAACCGTCTCCATGAAGCTGGGCTACGGTCCCGCACACCGTTAGGCCGTCTTCCGCTCACGCCCCAACATCGTGCAGCCCGCCTCCAGTGGTGTCGCGACAGGCGTGAATGGAGGGACGAATGGAGACGTGTCGTCTTCAGCGATGAGAGTCGCTTCTGCCTTGGTGCCAATGATGGTCGTATGCGTGTTTGGCGCTGTGCAGGTGAGCGCCACAATCAGGACTGCATACGACCGAGGCACACAGGGCCAACACCCGGCATCATCGTGTGGGGAGCGATCTCCTACACTGGCCGTACACCACTGGTGATCGTCGAGGGGACACTGAATAGTGCACAGTACATCCAAACCGTCATCGAACCCATCGTTCTACCATTCCTAGACCGGCAAGGGAACTTGCTGTTCCAACAGGACAATGCACGTCCGCATGTATCCCGTGCCACCAAAAGTGCTCTAGAAGGTGTAAGTCAACTACCCTGGCCAGCAAGATCTCCGGATCTGTCCCCCATTGAGCATGTTTGGGACTGGATGAAGCGTCGTCTCACGCGGTCTGCACGTCCAGCATGAACGCTGGTCCAACTGAGGCGCCAGGTGGAAATGGCATGGCAAGCCGTTCCACAGGACTACATCCAGCATCTCTACGATCGTCTCCATGGGAGAATAGCAGCCTGCATTGCTGCGAAAGGTGGATATACACTGTACTAGTGCCGGCATTGTGCATGCTCTGTTGCCTGTGTCTATGTGCCTGTGGTTCTGTCAGTGTGATCATGTGATGTATCTGACCCCAGGAATGTGTCAATAAAGTTTCCCCTTCCTGGGACAATCAATTCACGGTGTTCTTATTTCAATTTCCAGGAGTGTACATCATCAGCATCAGCATCAATAGTCTCAAAATCATCTGCACCTAGATGAACCTCAACTTCAACTACATATGTCTCCACATCACAATCACTATCAAAAGTACTAGAACTTGTGTCAGCAGGCACATAAACATAATTCGACTTAGGTATATGATCCTTGCTTTCCTCCACATCTTTTTCAGACAATATTGAAAATTCATCATCACAAAATAAGCTAACTAAACCACACTCATCAGCATCATAATAAATGTTACTATTACTAAACACACAACTCTCATCAAATAAATTAGTCAAATCATATGTACTAAGGTTAAATTTATTTCCTACTTAACTGGTATCTTCGCCCATTTCCGTCAGCATGAATTCCCAAAATGCTTTATCATAATTATTGTGTCAGTGTCTGTTACCTGAATTTCACCTTCCTCTCCCACCTCTATCCTGATTTCTGTAACTGTTCTTCACCTGAAATTGACAGGCTTGTTGTTTTCCTGATTATTATTTTTGTAAGATCTGTTACCATTTCTCCCTTGATTACCTCCACTCTGCTCATTCCTGTTATTATTATTATTTTTATTATTACTCTGGTTGTGATAGTTGTTACCAAAATTATAATTACTTCTATTACCATCATATCTTGTAGTATTGTTCCTGTTGTTGTTATTCTGGTGATGTTTAGATGACCCCCAGTCTGAAAATTGTTCTCCCAAGCACAATCTGATTTATCTACATACTTCAGAAATTCCTCAACAGAGTCATCTGGTTTGTAAACAAGACTCCATTGAACACGACTAGGCAAGCACCATTACAGCACATCAACTTGGATTAATTCATCAAGTGATTTATCTAAGTGTGCTAAAGTCATAAGCTGCTTTTCACAAAATTCTCGCATTCTCATCTCACCTTCACGAAATCTACTTCCATTCAAAAAATCTGATTTTATTCACGCCTGCTTACTTTCTGACCTACATTTGTTTAAAAATAATTTTTCAAACTCTGCAAATGTCATTTCTGGGTTAACATGCTGGTTAGCCCAGGATAATGCTTCTCCATATAAAGTCACATCATATAAATATCATTTAGCAAATTTCACTTTCGTATATTCTGGCATGCCCAGTGCAAAGCTGTCCTTGCACTGGTAAAAGTACTTGACAGGGTGTAGTTTAAAATCACCTGGGAAAATTTTGATAATACTTTATTGCAATTGTTTTGACACATGTTATTACAGCTGTGTATATTATTAAAAATATTAGTCTCTAGATTTTCAACTTTAGAATTGACTCTTTGAAAATTATTTGATACTTCATTCACTTTGCTGTTTACTGAAGAAATTTGTTCTGAAACAAGTATAGTATTTAATTTTAGTTTCTCATCAATGAAATTATTTTCGGTCTCAATGTAAGTTTGTATGTTATGCAATCTAATTTTTGTCTGTCAAGTTCGTCAATGACAATGTTTTCTGTTCTTTTTACTCATTCATTGATTACATCAACACATTTGGTAACTAGCTGTAATTCAGTAACTGCAAAGTTCTTCAAACAATCCACTTCATATTTTGCATTGGATACTCTTTCATTTACTCTGTTTATTTGTTTATTTGCCTTATTAACATCTTCCCCAATTGCTTCTAGTTTCTGGTCCATTTTTATGAGAGTATTGTCTATATTTCTAAAATTGATTTCGGACAGTTTACTATCTAGTAACTTACAAAATTTTTGTAGTATTTCTGTGATTGTTGAAATCCATGGAAAGATGAAATTATACTACTGGAGGAATTCTCATGGCTTTGAGTGTTTAGATTCGGCATCAATACATGTAGCTGCTGACCTGATCTTGTTGTGATTCCATCTTGGTCATGTACAGAAAATATATTGCTTCTGCTCATTCTGACTAATTTTGCACAACTTGGCTAGATGATAAAAAAAAGAAGCATACTTCCAAAAACTATGTTTCCTATTATATTTCAAAGTGTGTCACACACAATTATTTTTGCCTGACTTAAGCATGCAATGACACTTCCTAACAGTTAACTGTTTCACTACTCTGTTACATAAATAATGTTTTGGTACTCATCTGACAGTCCATGCGGCTGGCTGTTGGTGTTGGTCCACTGATATTCTCAGACGTCCACTTTTCCATACAAGTCCTTGTTTCCATTCATTTCCCAATACCGGTATATGGTGCAGTATACTGTAAACAATTATTTTACCTGAAACTTAATAACAATTAGCATACAATGCGGTTAGACTCATCTTGATGTTACTGCACCACCACATGGGAATCAAGCAACGGTAGAAATAAGTTTCAGTACTTCTTGTTCATACAGAATTTTATTTTGCACCTTAGGTGTTCAGTGGCAAATGTACAAAGTCTGACTACATGCTGTTGAAACAAAATTCGGTCCAAGACTGATCTATGGCGGCGTACAAATCACCTCTATTTACATGGTTTTAAACAATAACTGTCATTGTTACATATTGAATTTTGGATTTATACAATTAAATCTCCCAAATTACATAGAAATTTCCATGAAATAAAAGTGAATAATTTCATACAAAGACAGGAAATAATTTGTTTCTATTTGTTAATTTGCATATATTACTTTACTGACTTAATGGAATATAATCCTATCATTGTGAAGTGAACAGAGCAATTAGTTTTAGTGCATAAAAGGCCTAGATTTAATTAATTATTTTTTATGAATAAAATTTTACATTTCTATATGGTCGTAATTACAGTTCTATTAACTAACACCAATTAGAACATGAGCATGTTTAATTCTGACTGAAAAATAAACATAAAAGTAGCTGTCTCTTGATGATTTGGAAATATTGAAACTTTAATTGTTAACTCCTCCATAATTACAATAGCAATTTTATTCCTACCATGTGGCTGTAGTTTCTATTATGTGCTTTAGCTTTTAATCCAACATGTTTCCTTCATTCTACATTCTGGTGAGACCCAATGTAAACAATGTCAAAACAATTGCTTTAATTAGCGCAAATTATTCATTTTCTGCACAAAAAAATCTTCAGTGTATCCGAATTCAGATAACCAGAAAATAAAAAGTCAAAGCAGCACTTTAAATTGGTGTAAATTACTAATATTACATATATGCCCTCTTCGGGAGAGTGGGGATGAGACTGGAAAAGGATACAGGATTCCAAAAGGGTTGTCATATTACACCCACCATGTCAGATTAAAATAAGACATCAGAGCAATTCAGTGGCTTGCTGCTAGATTCATTACCGGTATGTTTGACCAACACATGAGTATTATGGAAATGCTGTCTGCAGCTTGTGGTCTTGCGGTAGCGTTCTCGCTTCCCGCGCACGGGGACCCGGGTTCGATTCCCGATGGGGTCAGGGATTTTCTCTGCCTTGAGATTACTGGGTGTTGTGTGTCTTTCATCATCATTCACTCGCAAGTTGCCATAGTGCCGTTCAAGAACTTGTGGAGCAGCAGCCGTTCTCGCTTCCCGCGCACGGGGTCCCGGGTTCGATTTCCAATGGGGTCAGGGATTTTCTCTGCCTTGAGATTACTGGGTGTTGTGTGTCTTTCATCATCATTTCATCTTCATTCACTCGCAAGTTGCCATAGTGGCGTTAAAGAGCTTGTGGAGCGGCAGCCGAACCGCCCCATGAGGGGTCTCCCAGCCACCAATGCCATACGCTCATTATTATTATGGAAGTGCTTCATGAACTCAAATGGGATTCTCTGGAGGGAAGATAATGATGTTGTCATGAAACCCTATTGAGATAATTTAGAGAACAAGAATTTGTCTGTGCAGAATGATTCTATTGCTGCCAATGTATGTTTTATTTAAGGAGTGGAAATATAAGAGAAACTAGGGTTCATATTAAAGTGTAAAGACAGTCTTTTTCTCTCACTATGTTTGCAAGTGGAACAGGAAAGGGAATGACTAGTAGTGGTGCAAGAAACCTGCCATCATGCACCGTATAATGGCTTGCATAGTATATATGTAGATGTGGATGTAGAAATGTCTGGATATGGACTAGATTAGGTGCTCCATATCTAAGAGGTGGAACCCAAACCTTGTGGTTTAACCCCAATGAATTCTAGGACAATTTAAGTAATAAAACACTGCACCAGATCTGCTTTATCATGCACAGAATGATGTGCTCCACGAATCTATTCCTATTTTCAAGTGTTACAATTTACACTAGTATTGTATGTGATGTCTGCAAGCGTGTTTTGTTTTTCTTCTCTTGCCCTGCCTTCATCTTTTTATGTTCTTAAGGAATTCTGCTCCATTCATTGTGCAGACATTATAACACAAGCCAATCATCACATTAATTGCTTATTATAGTGCCACCTTCATTGAGCAGAAATTATCACACATGCAGAGCATCACCCACACCATTTTGTGAGTGATTGATTGTGTGTGTGCAAAATTTTTGCTCAGTGGAAGAGGTAGAACATCTTAGATTTAACTTTATCTGTGCCTGTCCTGTGTTTGTTTTAAGACCTACCATCAGTGGAACATGAAAGGAGATGACTAGTAGTGATACAGGTGAAAGTTTGGAATGACCTCACAGCCCAACTCTTGTATTCTGTTTTTTGTCAGGGTAGCAGAATACAGGTGGGCGTTATCTTGCATTATCGTCATTTCACACAGTCTTCCTGGTCATTGTTCTTGGAGTGCATTGGAAAACATTTCAGTTGTTAACAATAAATGCAGCAGTGATGGTTTCACCTCAGGGAAGCAATTCATAGTACACCACACTGTTGCTGTTCTACCAGATGCATAATGCTTTTTTGTGCTCAACTATTCCTTTCCTTTCCTTATGTCAGCATGAGATACCATTTCTCACCACCGATAATGATACAGCATAGGAATGATCAGCGTTTTTCATTAGCCAACTGCTTATGAGCAAGCAGAGATGCACATATGCCCACCCACCGCTGACTTTTGTAATTTTGGCTCTCTAACGGATAACATAGAACCAGAATGTGATCCCTGGGAGACAATAGTTCTCAGGCATTCAAAGAGAGGACTGGGAATTGGCCAGGGAGTGTGTCGACTTTAGTAAAATCCAATGGGCAGTGGGAACATTCCAGCCGTTCAAGTAACCTGGCCCAGATGGAATCTTTCCAGCTCTCCTGCAACAGGCAGGAGAGAATCTTATAAGAGTCCTATGTAGATTATTCAGGGTTAGCCTAGCAGCAGGAATCATTCCCAATGCCTGGAGGGCAGTGAAGGTTGTATTTATTCCAAACCAGGGAGAACTGATCATACCATGGCCAAGGATATGAGACCAATCAGTCTGTCCTTCATTCTTACAACACTGGAAAAACTGGTTAATCTATCTACATCTGTATCTACATCTACATAGCTACTCTGCAAATCGCATTTAAGTGCCTGGCAGAGGGTTCATTGAACCACCTTCACAATTCTCTATTATTCCAATCTTGTATAGCGCACCGAAAGAATGAACACCTGTATCTTTCCGTACGAGCTCTGATTTCCCTTATTTTATCATGGTGATCGTTCTGCACTATGTAGGTAGGTGTCAACAAAATATTTTTGCATTCGGAGAAGAAAGTTGGTGATTGGAATTTCTTGAGAAGATTCCTTCGCAACGAAAAACACCTTTCTTTTAATGATTTCCAGCCCAAATACTGTATCACTTCTGTGACACTCTCTCCCATATTTCGCGATAATATAAAACCTGCTGCCTTTCTTTGCACTTTTTTGATGTACTCCATCAGTCCTATCTGGTAAGGATCCCACACTGCACAGCAGTATTCTAAAAGAGGATGGACAAGCATAGTGTAGGCAGTCTCCTTAGTAGGTCTGTTACATTTTCTAAGTGTCCTGCCAATAAAACGCAGCCTTTGGTTAGCCTTCCCCACAACATTTTCTGTGTGCTCCTTCCAGTTTAAGTTGTTCATAATTTTAATATCTAGGTATTTAGTTGAGTTTACAGCTTTTAGATTAGACTGATTTATCGTGTAACCGAAGTTTAACGAGTTCCTTTTAGCACTCATGTGGATGACCTCACACTTTTCGTTATTTAGGATCAACTGCCACTTTTTGGACCTTCCAGATATTTTTTCTAAATCGTTTTGCAGTTTGTTTTGATCTTCTGATGACTTTATTAGTCGGTAAATGACAGCGTCATCTGCAAACAACCGAAGACGATTGTCTTCCAGATCATTTATATAGATAAGGAACAGCAAAGGGCCTATAACACTACCTTGGAGAATGCCTTAAATCGCTTCTGTTTTACTCGATGACTTTCTGACAATTACTACAAACTATGACCTCTCTGACAGAAAATCGCAAATCCAGTCACATAACAGACGATATTCCATAAGCATGCAATTTCACTACGAGCCACTTGTGTGGTACAGTTTCAAAAGCCTTCCGGAAATCTAGATATACAGAATTGATCTGAAATCCCTTGTCAATAGCACTCAGCACTTCGTGCGAATAAAGAGCTAGTTGTGTTTCACAGGAACGATGTTTTCTAAGCCCATGATGACTGTGTGTCAATAGACCATTTCCTTCGAGCTAATTCATAATTTTCGAACACAATATATGTTCTAAAATACTGCTGCATATCAGTGTTAATGATATGGGCCTGTAATTTAGTGGATTACCACTACTACTACCCGTCTTTAATATTGGTGTGACCTGTGCAACTTTCCAGTCTTTGGGTACGGATCTTCCGTCAAGCGAACGGTTGTATATAATTGTTAAGTATGGAGCTAATTCATCAGCATACTGTGAAAGGAACCTAATTGGTATACAGTCTGGACCAGAAGACTTGCTTTTATTAAGTGATTTGAGTTGCTTCAGTACTCCGAGGATATTTACTTCTACGTTACTCATGTTGGCAGCTGTTCTCGATTCAAATTCTGGAATATGTACTTCATCTTCTTTTGTGAAGGCATTTTGGAAGGCTGTGTTTAGTAAATATGTTTTGGCAGCACTGTCTTTGATAGTATCTCCATTGCTATCATGCACAGAAAACATTGATTGTTTCTTGCCGCTAACATACTTCACATACGACCAGAATCTCTTTGGATTTTCTGCCAGGTTTTGAGACAAAGTTTCATTGTGGAAACTGTTATAGGTGTCATGCATTGAACTCCTTGCTAAATTTCGAGCTTCTGTAAAGGATTGCCAATTTTGGGGATTTTGCGTCTGTTTAAATTTGGCATGTTTGTTCTGTTGTTTCTGCAACAGTGTTCTAACCCATTTTGTGTACCAAGGAGGACCAGCTCCATCATTTGTTAGTTTATTTGGTATAAACCTCTCAATTGCTGCCGATACTATTTCTTTGAATTTAAGCCACATCTGATCTACATTTATATTATTAATTTGGAATGAGTGAACATTCTCTCTCAGGAAGGCGTCAAGTGAATTTTTATCTGCTTTTTTGAATAGGTATATTTTTCGCTTATTTTTTGAGGATTTGGGGATTACAATATTCAGTCTCACTATGACAACCCTGTGTTCACTATTCCCTATATCAGTTTTGATGCTGGTTATTAACTCAGGATTATTTGTTGTTAAGAGGTCAAGTGCGTTTTCACAACCGTTTACTATTCGCGTGGGCTCATGAACTAACTGCTCGAAATAATTTTCAGAGAATGATTTTAGCACAATTTCAGATGATATTTTAAGTGTACCTCCGGAATTAAACATATATTTTCGCCAAAGTCACCACCAATAATTATCGAATGAGTCAGGTACATGTTTGAAATCAAACTCAAGTTTTCTTTGAACCTTTCAGCAACTGTATCATCTGATCTGGGTGGTCGGTAAAAGGATCTCATTATTATTTTATTCCAGTTGCCAACAATGACCTCTGCCCATACTAACTCACAGGAAGTATCTACTTCAATTTCGTGATAAGTTAAACTACTTCTGACAGCAACAAACATGCCACTGCCAACTGCGTTTAGCCTATCTTTTCGGAACGCTGTTAGGTTCTTCGCAAAAATTTAGGCTGAGGGTATATGCAGCTTTAGCCAGCTTTCAGTGCCTATAACTATTTGAGCATCAGTGCTTTTTATTAGCGCTTGGATCTCTGGTACTTTCCCAACACAGCTACGACAATTTACAACTGTTATACCAATGGTTCCTGTATCTATGGTCTTCCTGTGTTCAGCCTGCACCCTTTGTGACTGAAGCCCTTCTTGTGTTTTCCCGAGACCCTCTAACCTAAGAAACTGCCCAGTTCATGCTACACAGCCCTTGCTACCCGTGTAGCCACCTCCTGCGTGTAGCGGGCACCTGACCTATTCAGCGGAACCCGAAACCTAACCACCCTTTGGCGCAAGTCGAGGAATCTGCAGCCTACCTGGTCACAGAACCATCTGAGCCTCTGATCCATACCCTCCACTTGGCTCTGTACCAGAGGTCTGCAATCGGTCCTGTCAACTATGCTGCAAATGGTCAGCTCTGCTTTCAACTTGCAAGCAAGACTGGCAGCCTTTACCACTTCTGTTAGCCACTCGAAACCAGAGAGAATCTCTTCTGATCCAAATCAACACACATTATTGGTACCAATGTGAGCAACCACCTGCAGTTGGCTGCACCCTGTGCTCTTCATGGCATCCGGGAGGGCCCTTTCCACATCTGGAATGACTCCACCTGGTATACACATGGAGTACACATCGGTTTTCTTACCCTCATTGTTAGCCAAGTCCATAAGGGGGCCCATAACGTGCCTAACATTGGAGCTCCCAACTACCAATAATCCCACCCTCTGCAATTGCCTGGATCTTACAGTCTTACAGGCTGAGTAGTTTCCTCTGAAACAGGACAGGCGACAACATCCAAGTCAGCGACAGTTTAAGCCACAGACAGCACCTGGAACCTGTTTGTCAGACAAACTGGGGAGGTCTTACGTGCAGCTCCCTGGGAAGTCTTTCGCCACATGCTTCACCCTCCCACTCGACCACAGGTGAGGGGTCAGCCTCAGTGTGAGCAGTAACTGTGTTGGCCACCGGTGAGGACCGATCAGAGGACTTTGACACGCTGGACATCCGTTGGATCCCCACGGCCAGCCCACAACAATGGTGCCCAGCTACTGCAGCCTCAAGCTGTGTAACCAAAGCCATCACAGCCTGAAGCTGAGAGTGAAGTGTTACCAACTTGGCTCACATCCGCACACAACAATCGCAGTCCCTGTCTATACTAAAGACCGTGGAAAACTGAACTTTGCAGATAAACGGACTACCGGCATGTGCTGTGCAACTCTACTGTAGACACTGACAAAAACACATGAACTGTGTCTAGTAATATGCAGATATTCAAGAACCTAATTACTGAAGCACTCAGGTGAAACTAAATAATTTGCCCCTGAAAAGGAACTTGTAATATGTCACAAAATCAGTTTACTTTCTGATGAAGACGAAAACATGAGAAGTGTGGCTATTAGATTTTAAATGTACACACAGAAACTCAAGAAACTAAACTATTAAAGCACACCAATGATATAATAAAATTCGCTCCTGATTAGGAACTTGTAAATGTCACAAAAGTGGTTTACTTATCTGATGCTGCATCTGCCACGGTCGGCTACTGCTGCCTGACTGCTGCAAGTATATGTTGGGGACAGGAGGCTAAGTAGGGACACACTGTATTCAAACCAACATGCATATCAATCACGTGAGGCAGCTATCCATCAACTCGTTGGGAGGGTGGAGAAAGCACTTCACTTTCAAGAAATAGCACTCTGCATCTTCCTAGACATCGAGGAGGCCTTCAGTAACACAACCTTTGATTCCATGGTAAGGGCAGCAGAGGTGCATGACCTAGGGATCACTATATGTAAGTGGGCTAAGGCCATGCTTAATGGAAGGAAGGTAGAGGCTACCATGATGAATCCAAAGATGGTAACAGGCGCTGATAACCTCGCTGTTGTGCGCCCTAAAACACTAATCATCATCATCCTCCAAAGATGGTAATTAACACCACTAGAGGTTGTCCACAAGGAGGAGTTTTGTCCCCTTTATTGGTGAACAAACTCATTGAGGAACTGAATTCCAGACAATGCTTTTGCCAAGGATATGCAGATGACCTTGTCATAGTAATACTTGGCAAAGTTACTGACACAGTTAGAAATATGGCACAAGGTGCATTGGACATTGTACAAGACAGGTGCCTCAAACAGGATCTAAGAGTTAATCCTAAGAAGACTATTGTGGTGCCATTCAAAAAGAGGCATATCCAACACTCAAGTTGGAATCTAAAGCTCGATGAAACTCTGTCTGTGAAGGGGTTAGTGAAATATCGAGGGGTAACCTTAGATGAGAAACTAACATGGACCCCTCACATTAAGCGCATCTGCTCCAAGGTGAAAGGTACTCTAATGAGTACCAGAAGGGCTTGTGGCAAAAACTGGGGCCTAAGCCCCAGAGGTATGCACCGGATATACACCACGGTGGTTAGACTTCCTACAGGGCTGTAGTGTGGTGGAAGAAGGTAGAACAGCAGGTTGTAGCTAAGGAGCTAGCTAAGGGCAGAGACTGGCAGAATTAGCAGCACACCAACTGCCTGGATGGAAGCCATGCTGGACATGCCTCCACTACACCTTTGCGTCAAGATGGAGGCAGCAGCAGGTGCATACAGACTTAAAACTGGTAAAAACTGGATCTCATTGGGATATCCAGAATCACATGCCAAAATAGTGAGTGAGGTAAATATAGGAATGGCTGGGGAAATGCTGGCCAACTATATAATAACTCCCAACTGCTTCAACAAGCCTTACAATATAATAATTGGAAGCAGGAAGCAGTGGTAAAAAACAATTCAACACCGTACAGGGGACATTGTTTGGTTCACTGATGGGTCGAAATCAGACCAAGGTGCTGGGGCAGGGCTGTAAGGGGTTCAGCTGAGACTGGAGGGCATCATCTCTCTAGGAAAACTGGCCTCGGTATTCCAAGCTGAAATTACTGCAATCAGGGCATGTGTGGAGAAGAATATGCGTAGTTGCTACAAGGACCGTAGCATCTACATCCATTCAGACAGCCAGGCAGCCCTGAAATCATTGGAAGCTCCTGCAATGAGATCTAAGATTGTTGCAGAGTGCCACAGGGCTCTGGCGGAGCTAGGGGAAAGCAGTAGAGTGAACCTAGTTTGGGTCCCTGGCCACTTAAGGATCTGTGGCAATGAACAAGCCGACAGATTGGTCAGGATGGGGGCAATGACTCCATTCATTGGACCGGAACCTGTCCTGACAATCACCAAGGCTATAATCAAACAAGAACTACAGAACTGGCTTAGGAAACAGCACATAGAATACTGGACCAAGGTCAATAAACAAAAACATAGTAAGGTAATGATGCCTAAGTTGTATTTTAAAAGAAGCTCTGTATTCCTGGGATTGAACAGGAAAGAGATTAAACTCATGACTTGACTGATGAACAGCCATGGGAATTTCAAAAAACACCTACACACAATGGGTATAATGGAAGAGGACCCTAAATGTATGATCTGTGATGAGGGTGAAGAACCTGCATCATACCTAATCTTTGAATGCATGGCACTGGAGGGCAAGAGATACAGAATTTTCTGGACAACTAGACCTGAAGAAATTATGTTGAACAAAAAACTGGTATAGGGTCTCCTTGTACTATTTAAGGGCATAGTTTGGCTTTACTAGATACACAGGGAGTGATACCGCACAATAAACTCGGTTTTGGTGTGGGCAGTGGCGGGTTAGACCAAAGCTTATTTTAGCTTCCGTGTCAAAATCAATCAATCAATCAAGAGCTGCTGCTTCTTGAAAGGAGGCATGCTGACACAGTAGTTGATACACCTTAGGTGGGATCCATGTGAGGAATAAGGCTTTGCAAAAATTTGAGTCTGTCACACCAAAAGCCAAAAATACTAAAAACGATTCAACAGTCAAGCTTACTTAAAATATTTCTTTATTTAAGACAACCGGTTTCAACTGACTTTGCTGTCATCTTAAGTTCTTAAACTTTTTGTTGTAAAAGATCTTCATTTTATCTGAGCCTCATGATGAGCCATAAAGTGGATAAAACCAGCACATTATAAAGGTTTGTCATTGATAAAATATTTAAAAATCACAAATCACCTTGTACAAAAGGCCACATCCATATTCATATTGCTCACAGGTGCTTGTTTCATCACACAAACATGGTTCACACAATGCAATCGGGATGAAATTTTGCTCCTGTTCAACAGTGCACATACTGAGATTTGTTAGTTAAAATTTCTAATGTACTTTCATTGCTGAAGTATACCTGTAAAAATCAAGAAACATAATTAATAAACGAGGGTAGGTCAATTATTATCCACGAAGTAGTCATAAAATTTTATTGTAATCAAATATGAAACTTACAAGAACATCATATTTCGACATAATCTCCTTGCATTTCTATGCATTTGGTCCGTCATTGTACAAGCTCCCTGATGCTCTCATAAAAGAGAGTTCTCGATTGAGTGAGCCAAGAATGCACCGCTTCTTTCACTGCTTCATCCAAGGCAAGCCGATGGCCCCTTAATGCCTGTTTGAGAGCACCAAACAATTGATAGTGAGAAGGGGCAAGATCAGGACTATATGGAGGATGATCCAGTACTTCAAATTTGAGTTTATGGAGCGTTTCAGCAGTGTGGGCAGCAGTATGCGGACAGGCATTGTTGTGCAACAACACAACACCATTTGACAGCAATCCTCGGCGTTTGCTTCGAATTGCAGTTTTTAGCCTGGCAGTAAGAATCTCACTGTAATGTATCCTGTTTATTGTTGTGCCCCTTTCCCCATAATGTTCCAATACTGGACCTTGTGTGTCCCAAAAAAACGCAAGCATCAGTTTTCCTGCGGACGGTTGGGTCTTGGAACTTTTTCTTGCACGGCGAATTTGGATGTTCCCATTCCATACTCTGCCATTTACTCTCCAGCTCGTAATGATAGATCCATGTTTCATCACCAGTAATGATCTTGTCTAAGAAGTTGTCCCCATAGCAATCAAAATGTTTTTTTGCAGATGTCCAAGCGCGTTTGTTTATGCAACTGTGTGAGTTGTTTTGCTACCAATCTACACAGACTTTATGAAATCCAAGTCAGTTGTGCATTATTTTGTAGGCAGAACCATGACTAATTTGCAAATGATATGGCACTTCATCGATAGTTAATCATCTAAGAGAATAATTTCATGTGAACGCTCAATGGTTTCTTCATTTGTGGTGGTAAACAGTCATCCAGCTCTTTCATCATGTGTAACACTTGTGTGACCATTTCAGAATTTTTCAATCCATTCATAGACACTTCATTGTGGCAAAACACTGTTCCCACACTGCACCGAAAGTCTTCGATGAATTTCAGCCCCGGATATGCCTTCCGACACAAAAAACGGATCACTGAATGTTGCTCTTCTTTGGTGCAAATAGACAGCAGAGCAGCGATGATTAACAGCATAGCAGCAATAATGAAACTAACCTAGCAGCTTGAAAATTCCAAAGATATATTAACAAATAAACAAAGCATGTATCATCAACATAAAATGACAGTCTACCAAAATAAACAAAAATATAACTAAATTGTGAATAATAATTGGCTTACCCTTGTACTATGAATAAATGTACATAGGTTATATCATATTGCAAATAATAATTTTAACGTTAAATTACTGACCTCCAGAAGTCTACAGCCTTATCACACTACTGTTTAGTCCACTTCAGAAGTTTTTCTTTCATTGTGGCTGTTAACTTTGGTTTCTAGCAGGTTGACAGGCCTTGAAATCAATATCCTTTGACATTCTGTGGACAGTGCATTCAGATGCATTCACATTAGCCTCTTCCAGTTGAGATTTTATCTGTTTCATTGTTGCAAATCTGTTTTCTGGGCAAATTCTTTTGAGAAATCTTTCTGACCTTGGGGTGAAAATTGGTTTTCTTCCACATTTATTCTTCCTTCTGGGACTCAGTTCTTCACCTGAATCAATTTTCTTCTTTATGTGCCTCACGCTTGCTTCTGACATTTCCAACATTCGTGAAATTTCCCAATTGGAATACATTTTTGTGTTAACGAGGGCTCTGACCTCAGCTCTTTTACATGGTGAAATGCCCCCTCTTCACCCATTTTTAAAGGTCACAATTAGTAATATCTGGCTGTTAAACAAGCAATTGTGGTGTTGATATTACAAAATTGATAATCAAAGTGAATAAAGTATTACATCACTTACAAGCGAGAATGCCACTGAACAGGTCCTTTCCTGTACGCTGTACTCTGCACATTGATACCTGCAATAAGTCAACAATCCAATGTCACATAGCAACAATAAATACAAAATTCAACAATGTAAGGAGTGCCCTGAGTAACTGTCATAAATTTTCTGATTAATCGCATTAAATATAGTATTCAATGTGTACTTATTACAAATAACATTAAAAATGTGCAGTGCATCAAATAATTTAACTAGGGACGGTATGTTAATGGAAGCCAACAAAGGGTCACTGCCAAAGTAATCTGTTCAGTCAAGGCTGGTACATGGTGTCTGTAATGATTAAACCTGATGAAACTGCACTTAAAGATTGCACATGCAGAAACCAATACAAACCCATCCCAAATCATGTGGTAACCTAGTAGTACATGAAACCGATCCAACTGACACAAAAACACCTTCATTCATAAACCTCTGAACAGTAACAGAAATAAACCCCTCATGTAACAAGATGAAAGAATCATACAGAAGATGCAACATAAGTGATACACAGAACAACTGATGTGCTCAGTACAAAGTGAGGGTGAGTGAGCACTGTTCCACACATATACAGGTGCAAGTCACTGGTAGACAGCATGGCAGCCTATAGTGGCCAGCATGCACAGATAACTGCATTTGGTGTACTCACACTCAGATGCACTAGTAGCAGGATACAGCAGTTCACTAAGCATTTCAATAACAAATTTGTGCAGATATCCTAGTTCAGATTCTAGTTTAACAATAATCCAGTGATCAGAAGATAGTATGGAGTTTTTGTCATTGCAATGTATATGAATGAACATATGTTTGTTTCTTGTGGAACACTCTGGTTGGTTGGTTGGTTGCTTGCTTGCTTGCTTGGGGTTAAGGGAACTGAACCTATGATCTGCAATAGATTTGACATGGAGGAGTATGATGTCTTCCTCATATTACAGATCTATTTTAACAATATATTTCCCAATGGTGTGAACACTGTGGATTTGATGACTGTTTGGAAGATATTTGATAACACTCAAACACTGCTGTAACTGATCAGCATGAATTTTAGCCTTCTCTGCTGGGACTGCTATTATATTAACTTCATCAGTTATGGATTTGCAAATTGTACAAAAACTGGACAAGCAGTAATGAGAGCTTGCTAGCTTTCACACGCAGCCATAAGTGATGCTTCAGCATTCCTCCAATGCCACCAAAAGCTCCTTTTCCATCAGATGAGCAAATTAATGCAAGACAAGTTATATTGGCTAATGTGTACTTCTTTTTGAAACATTAACTTTAACAGTAGGAACTTTGTTTTTTAGGTTCTTAGGTATTTTCTGATTAAAAGTGTGAACAGCTGTCTTATCACATTGCATATAATCTGGTATAATAGCATCTGAAACTGGACTCATAACTGTGTCAACCACCACTATGTAAATACTGATTTATCAGTTACTCTAGTATGTGATCTGCACTTCATGCTGATAAGGAATAGCGAATTTCTCATCAAAATCAATCTGGAGATCACAAATGCTATCTGAATCACTTCTCGCTTTTGTCATTTCAAAAAAGGAATTTTGTTTATTTTTCGTAAACAGTGAACAAGAAACTTTGCTAATTTGTTCTCCAACATTTTGAAAACATCATCTATAGAACCTCCCTGTGCCATTTCGTCCTGTCTCATCATTACTCCACTGACATCAACTGATGAGTTCAACTGAACAAAAAGACAATGAACAAAAATGAGACAATAAGTCTAGGAATTCTTCATAGTCTTTTAAATTTCAATATTTCTGGAATGAGTCAAACACCTATTTAAAAAATATTTTGGAATGCTCTGTTTCATCAGAGTTACATCTCACTAGAGTGCTGTATGTCTGTAACAGTATTTGATTTCTGGTAATTTTTATATGCTGTAAGATAATGATGCTCTGGAATTTCATATTTATTTCATAGGTAATTAAAGTAGCTGAATAATTTTTCTTTCATTAAATATAAAATTATGGAAGTGGGACAAACTTTTCCATTTAACTACTTACAGGTGTAACAGTAAATGGATTATGTAAACTACATTATTCTTTTATTTCCAAAATGAAAAATATGTTTCAAATTTTATCTAAAATTGTGTGGAGACATCAATGATTTTTTGAAGACAATGAAATAACAAAGAAATACATATTGCATCAAAATCTAAATTACCAGAAGTCATGAATTTTTCTCAGTTTTATTTGAATAAATCTTCATCAGTTCTTTTCAGTAAGAACATTATCGTGTGAGGTCTTTTAACAATTTCAGGAATTATATGTTCTGATGTTTAAATTTATGCATGGGAAGACAAAAATCTATTGATTTCACTTGTCATGAAACTGCCCTTCAATACTCGCTTAACATTAATATGCTGTAATTAGTTTTTTTATTTGTAATGGCTTATTTTTTGCTGGAATGGTGATGCCATCAACTTAATACACATGTAACATTTATAGAAGAAGAACCTGAATATTTGGAAAAAGGCTATTAGATTAATCATCCTTAGATTAATCATTCTTTGTTTCAGTAAGAAGAGGAGTTTGCTTTTATTTGTTTACGGTCTGTAAAGATGTTCCAGTATATTACTTCCTATAGTTTATCAGATCTCATACATTCTCTACCAGGGCCATTGTACTGAGGCTGTCGCATCGAAATGAGAAGCCGCATGTTTCAATACGTATGTAACTTGAGCACAGGGCAGTGAGAATGCCAATCTTTATTTACAGGATGTTTTTAATTGGGTGGTTGACATGTGATCCATCTATCTCTATTTTGAAAACTTTTCCTGCATGTCCACTTCATGTAGTGACCTGAAAAATTTGTATTTTCAATAAATCCAGGTAGAAATGTGAATTTGTTCTGTGTTTCTGCAACACAGAATTATGTAATAATTGCTACTTTGTAACCAATTGTATCTTGATGACCTCCTTTATCAGATATAGTTTGAAATATCTTTTTTCTGCATATGATTGTCATAAATGTAACTGATTTTAGTTACTGGTGTTGCACAATACCTGGCAAAGCCCAGTTTGGAAGATAATGTATGTAAGAACGTGCTCGAAAAATAAAAGGGGCATGAATTCAACAATGTGTCGATACACACAATACTCTGGTGCCACATCAGTAGTGGGCAGTTGAACTGTCTCTGTAAAATACAATCCATATAACGCAAAGTAGGACTGAGCCGTGGGACTTACTATTTTGCAATTAGAACAAACATGTATATTTGTCTGCTAGCTAAAGTTCAAAAGTTGATACAGGGTGAGTCAGAAGGGCACATGCTGTGACGGGTGATACTACTAGTGATTCTGAACAAAAATCTTCTAATAAACTTATGCCCTTTTCTTAACTGTCTCTGGGTAAACCAATGAAAACAGCTAAGAACAGGAAAGGTGCAGGTGACGGTAAATTAAGGTAATTTTATGTTATGATTTGTTTAATTGTGTATGTTTCCTCACAGAAGATGTTCAAACAGCCCATTGTCAACTTCAATGCATGTTGCTGCTCTTGTAGACAGGTGTCGTGTCACTGATCAGAGTTCTGCATTCCTTTACCCGGGCACAAGCATGTAAAATACAAGTGAGAAGTTCTTCTCTTGTGCCCACTCTGCACTTGTAGACATCGCTCTTCAGCTGCCCCCACAAACAGTAATCCAATGGGATAAGATCGGGTGTCCTTAGTGGCCAAGCAATGACTCCATGGCAACCGATCCAATGACCAGGATACATTGTGTTGAGATACTGTGTCACTGGCTGTATGGAATGTGTAGGAGCTCCATCATGCTGAAAGTACATACGAGCTCATGTTGACAAAGGGATATCCTCCATGTATTCTGGTAACACATTTTGAAGAAACTCAAGATACCGTGTCCCAGTATGACGGTTATCTAAAACAACTGGACTGATGAGTTGGTCATCAATAATACCACACCACACGTTAACTGAGAAATAACATTGAAAATTTGTTTCCACAGTAGCATGCACATTTTTATTTGCCAATACAGGAGAGTTTTGCATGTTGTTGATTCCATTGCAGGTAAATGTTAACTCACCAGTTCACAGTATATGTGGAATTAATCGTTCATATGCAATGATCCATTGACAGAGTTCTTGCCGGGTGGCAGCTTCTCCTTCATGCAAATGCTGTACTCTCTTCCGATGAAAGGGACACAGACCGTGCTCATGTACTGTGCACATCTCTCTTGTTTATGGAATACCAAGTTGGGCAGCAATTCTTCTAGAGCTAGTAGTTCGGTTGGGTTCCACTACTTGAAGAATGTTCTCAGCTTCATTAAGAATTTGTTGTATGGGACATTCAGATACAAGATTTATGATGGTAAGCTCATGCAATCCATGAAACAACCTGCTATCTGGCACACTGCGATTCGGAAATCATTGTTAGTATTCTTGCACAGCAGCTCTGGAATTCCCTTTGGACAAACCATAGACAAACACCATGTCAGCATACTCTGCATGTGTGAAGATCTTTGGCATTTTCACTACACAAAACTGTATTCGTTGTTCACATAACACAGTGCACTATGACAAGCACTGTCGGACTGAGACTTGAGGTAAACATCTGCACCATGCGCAAGTAAACTGCGTACTGACACGGTTAGTAAGGACGATGCTACATGGTTCCTGTTCCTAGTTGTTTTCATTGGTTTACCTGGAATTGGTTAAGAATAGGGCATATGTTTATTAGGAGTATTTTGTTCAGAATCACCACTAGTATCATTCCTCAAAGTATATATCACCCCTCCTGGCTCACCCTGTAAATTCAGATTCTTTAACGTGGCAGCTTTAGCAAGTTCTGCAAAGACACTGTTGTCCTAAAAACCACATACCGTGCTCTATTTTACTCTCACTTGAACTACGGAATAGAAATGTGGGGAGAAACAACCAAAGAAAATCTAAATAAGCTATTGCTACTTCAGAAAAGGGCTATAAGAATCGTCTGTGAAGCAAAATATAAGGAATCGTGCTGTGGCTTGTTTCCAAAAAGTGTACTAACCATAGTAAATGTGTACATTCTAAAAGCCATATTACTTGTTAAAAGACTGCAGCCCAACATTTTTGCAATTTGTATCAGCACAATACCAGAAATAAAGAAAAATTATACATCAGCAACCACAGAACAGCACTCTATGAAAAGGGTCCACAACATGCAGGTTTAAAGATAGTCAGTGCACTGCCCAGTAAAGTTATGACCCTACCCACAATGAAGCTTAAATTTTAACTAAAGAAATACCTGTTACAAAATCAATTTTACACATCAGAAGAACACCATACTTAAATGCAGAATAAGAAGTGATTCGAAAAAATATGTAAATAGTGTTAAGCAAACCATTTTATTTGTAATTTAAGCATTCAAAAGAATGTATCATTGTGCCATGTATCAAGAACTGAAGCCTGTTTTATACATGTGCAATGAATCATTCAACGTTGAATAAAGTATTATTATTATTATTATTATTATTATTATTATTATGTGTCAATTGTTTTGAACTGTGGTTGCATCAAATACCAGTAGACGTCAGGCCTGTAATAACTTTGTGACACTGCCGACCTCAGCAAACTACTGCATGGTAGCTGTTATTGAATGCTTTGTGTATTGCATTGCTCATTGTTTTCTTTTCTTAATTTGAAATGAGTGAGGAGACTAGTCCTTGTCCATCACAGAGTTCAACTGTAGTACCCACAGCACCACATGGCATGGCAATCCCAATGACCATGTGTCAGTTCTACTTTTACAGAAACACATATCATAAGTGCAGGATGGCTGTCTTGCGAAAGGGAGGTGGGCTGGTTTCCGTGCATCACACCTTAGCCCCCCTCACAATTTTAATCCTGGTTTGTTTATTTTCATAGTTGACTTCCAGTTTACAGTGTCCATGCTCTTTACTATAATGACTGGAAGACAAAACCTCTCAATGTATTTGGAACAGAACAATGGGCTTCTCCTAAGATGTGAATATGGCTATTTTTTGTTCTGCTTCTATGCTAAGTATCTTGCATCTGTAGTGTTGTCAAGTGTGGCTCACATGGCTATGAATGCCTGAGAAATGTTAAAGCTAATATTCTATAAATAATGTAATTACAAAACTGATTGTGAAAAGAAAAGTAGTGTTGGAAAACACCTTAAATCTGAGAAGCACTCTGTTCACCAATGGATAAAATGTTGCTGCTTCTGAGCAGAAATAATCATTTCATAAAAGTCAAAATAACAACAAGAAAAAAAAAAACAAGCACAGACAATTTTAGGAAAAAACTGTTAAAGTTACTGCAAAAACAAAGGTTCCAATCATAAATCTCCCCAACCACCTTCTTTTTTTTTTATTTTTTCCTTTTGGGCAGTTTCAAACCACTAAGGAGTTTTCTTCAGGCATGTAGTGCGATGACCTTTTAAATTTGTTTGTCTAACCATCTATAAAGAAAAACAAATTATAAGTGATCTTTGCCAAAAATGAATACTACATTTTCCAGTCCCAAGTTCACGGTAAATATATACAGCTCTAGCACAGTTTTTGTGATTATTTCTGTGTGAAACATTACTATAAACAGCCCAGAGGCCTACCGATTTTGGTACTGCCATCAGAATAAAAATCTAGTTGGGCAGGATGTGTGTGTGTGTGTGTGTGTGTGTGTGTGTGTGTGTGTGTGTGTGTGTGTGTGGTTGTTGTTGTTGTTATTGCTGTTGCTGTTGTTGTTGTTTAGTTTGCAGGAGGAACGAGGGGCATCATGTTTTTCAAATATTTGAACATAAGTGGTCAACACAACAGCAGATTTCTTTATATAGTAAGGCTGCACCATGATATTTGCTGATAAATGGACTGAAACTGTACCTGATAATTAGCTTGAAATTTTTACAGTTATTATTATTTTTAAGTGTTAATTTTTAAGCAATTTCCATGCACTGCTGCAGAGAAAGAACTGTTGTCAGCTGAATTAATGACCTGTTTGAGTAGTTGGCATTTCGTTAAAAACAGAATACCTAACAAACTGTCAGGGAACTACGTGATCACATTGTGAGAATGCAATCAGTTGAGAGATGAAATGACAAAGGAATTTTTCATGGAAAGCATTTGGGGACTCTGATTGAGAGAACTGATTGTGCATCTCTTACACACACAGTTTCTATTCCTTTGTATCATAAAAAGAAAAAAACTGTAGATTTATAATCCAGGCTGGATGGAGTATTTAGAATCTCATGGTTTTGCTGTTACAGTAGTTTCTCATAGCAGATACATGCATTTGTGGTGATGAAGTAAAAATTTTGCTGTCTTGCGCAGGAGGTTATCAGCAGAGAAGAAAAAGGAGCTACTGTTGTATACAACTGAAAAGGGGGCATTCAGAAAGCTGAAACACTGGTTATTGAAGGGGAAGACATGAAGGCCAAGGACAGATGTTGCAGGACTGTCCTGCACTTTGCAGCAGACAGAGCATCCCTGAGGGGTGCGTTGCCTGGAATTGCCGCATAACCGTGGTGCGGCTGCTGCTGATGTCCTCCGGCGGCTCCAGTGTCATGGGTCAGGATTTGTGGACAGCACTGCACTGGGCTCTGTTCTATGATTATGCAGCCATGGCAGCGCACTGCTGGAGACAAGGACAGCCAGGGATACTGCAGTCATGAGAAGAAGACCTCTCCCTGGACATTGCGAGAGAGATAAAACCTAGATCTGACAGAGATCCTGATGTGAAGTGCATATCCTACACCCACTGATTTGTACCCGTGTATCTGTAGTACATATAACTCTTTTGGTAATCCAACAGCATGCAAGAAACAGCTGCCTGTATGCTAAAGTAAGCTACAGTAGACACCTACATTTCTTGAAAGCTTGAAATACTATTTGTATGCAGATTTTGAATAACTCAGTAGCAATTGGCAAACACTTACTTCCTTGAAATTTCCTGGCAGATTAAAACTGTGAGCCAGACCGAGACTCGAACTTGGGACCTTTGCCTTTCACAGGCAAGTGCTCTAACCATCTGAGCTACCCAAGCACGACTCATGACCCATCCTCACAGCTTCAATTCTGCCAGTACCTTGTCTCCTACCTTCCAAACTTCACAGAAGCTCACCTGCAAACCTTGCAGAACTAGCACTCCTGGAAGAAAGGATTATTGCGAAGACATTGCTTAGCCACAGCCTGGGGGATGTTTCCAGAATGAGATTTTCACTCTGTGTGCGTTGATATGAAACTTCATATCAGTGCACACTCCACTGCAAGAGTGAAACTCCCATTCTGGCTACTTACTTCCTTATTCACAAACATCACTTATGAACAATATTTGATTACTAAGAGTAGTTAATACCATTTAGTAAGTAAAGCTGCTGTACGATACACCCTAGCCTCATTACTGCTTTGTATGCTTCAGGATTAGAACCTGTCTTTATTTATGAGCTCACACTGAACTTTCTTCTGCAGTAGTGTTGGATTCTGTACCAGATTGTGACACGAGAAGAAATATTTGCACCACATTAGGTGTCACTATTTTCAATCAAATGATCAGTTTTTATTTTTCAAATTAAACACAACTGAACAACATTTTGAATAAAGAGAAAATATAATGCTGTGAGCTGTAGTTACAACCAGTGATGTTTCTAGCAAATAGACAGACCCAGTTTGCACTGTGTCATCAGCAATCAGTAAATTGATCTTCATCTGCTCTCAAAAGACTGTCTAACACTGTCTGCTCCTGATTATGCCAAAGATATCCACCTCTTACTCATCATTCCCACTTTGGTTTCTTATTTCTGCTGCTCATCAGCCCATCATCTCCAAAATGTTTGCAGAATGGTGCTGTCTGCTATGCAGTTGCCCTCACTTTACAGGTGTTACTCATAACAGCCTCTCCATATCTCAGTCATCGGTCTTTGAGATTATGATTTGTATGAACTAATAGTGGAATCTTAGGAATTTTTCTACCCTGTCAGTTCACTCAGTTGAAAACCTCACCAGATTTTTGCAAGCAGGACCATTCTGAAAAATGAAATAACCAATGGAACTTGCAATATTTACAATATATGTATAAACAGACCAAAAGAGTTCTTGAATATAGCTAAGTAATTAATAAGAGTATAGTTATCCATTTAAATGATAAAATGGGGAGTTGCAGCAGACCATGTATTATATAATTACAGCCTAACTTACATGTGGTAACTGCAATGTAATAATATCCTGTTCTTAACTTCAAAACTTTAGCCACTACATTTCATTATAGTAAAAACACAAACAATATACAGTGAGATATGCGTCAATACACTCATCCTTTAATGTAATACAGATACAATATTGTATAGTTACAGTTACAATCTAAAAATGTGCATGTAAAAAAATAAATTGGATGATGCTGCCTGGAATACACATTTGTAAATCCTGAAGGTAATATAGGGATTGGAAAGTGTGGTGTCACCGCCAGACACCACACTTGCTAGGTGGTAGCCTTTAAATCGGCCGCGGTCCGTTAGTATACGTCGGACCCGCGTATCGCCACTGTCAGTGATTGCAGACCAAGCGCCACCACACGGCAGGTCTAGAGACACATCCTGGCACTCGCCCCAGTTGTACAGCCGACGTTAATAGCAATGGCTCACTGACAAATACGCTCTCATTTGCCGAGACGATAGTTATCATAGCCTTCAGCTACGTCATTTGCTACGACCTAGCAAGGCGCCATTACCAGTTAATATTGAAATGGAAGCATGTACAAACAAGAGCGATGTTCTCCAATTATGGATTAAAGTTAAGTATTCCAAGAACTACGTTCTTTTCTTGATAGAATAACTCCTTTAACTGTTCCAGACCTCACGCCAATCTGCGTGAGCTTAACGCGTGCCTTTCGGCTACCTCCGAGTGGCTTGGCTGTCTTGCCACACCACTACAGAAAGGTTATCTATGAAACCAGAAAACAGAAAACTGCAACAAATGAAACAGGTGAAAGAGAATGCAGATGTCTAAAATATGAGACTGACAAAAATTGCAAAGTATCTAATACTGTAAAAATTGTAACCATAATCACTTGCTGTAAAACAGAGTTTATTGCTCAGCTATGCAGCTTTAATTTTTTTAAAATGAGTAGTTTTGATTCCACATGAACCAGTCTCAGATCTGACTGTATGAGTTGCAAAAGCTCACTTGTCATTATTCCATCCTGGATTTTCCATTGTTTGATTTTTATCCTTTGACATAGCATGTTAACTTAGCCTAGTTATTACTGTAACTGGTACAATCAGAATGAAGATAATTCACATTGAACCAAAACACTGCAAAACTTGAAACAAAATAAGACCTCTGGAGCAGGTGACATTACCTCAAAATTATTGCTAACCTGCTACGCAACATATATGAATTACACAAAATAACTCAGAATGTACTAATTTCAGTTCTCAGGAAGGCAGCTGGTGACAAGTGTGAATATTACTAAACAATTGGTTTCATATATCATAGTTGCAAAATACTGGCATTCTTTTCATACTTATGAGTTAAATAGAATTGCAACAATGTACCATGAAAAATTTAGTAATGGGTATTTTCCATACTTATGATTTATGTCTCTATAGAATGTAAGTAATTAGAAAATAAAAAACCTACTCACCAAGTAGTGGCAGGAGACCACAAATATAAAAGTTATTACAGTTTTGTGGCTTTTCAAGCCAGTGGCTCCTTCTATTCAATGAAAGGTTGAAGGGGAAGGAATAAAGGTGTAGGAAAAGGACTGGTGAGGTCTAGGAAAATGGGGAGACAAAAGAAAATTTGCCCTGAACACAGGGACAGGGGAGAGTTAGAGGATGGAATGAGAAGGTAAGACTGATTGCTGGAGACTGCACAAGATGAGATTTGAAAACCTGAGAGCTTAAAGTTGGAAGATAGGGTATATTTAAGAAAGAGATCATTCGGATTGAGTGTATGCAAGACCATAATCTCTGTCTGGCATATACCCAATTCCTACCTTTAAGCTCTCAGGTTTCAAATCTCATCTGGTGCAGTCCACAACAATCAGTCTTTCCTTCTCATCCTGTACAGCAAGTTTCCCCTGATCCTTGGTTCTAGGCAACTTTTCTGAACTCTACCCATTTTCCTAAACCTCACCTTCTTTTCCATCACTGCTCTTCCTTCCCCTTCAACATTTTTGCCAGTAGGAGGAGCCACTGGCTCCAAAAGCTTTTGTATATGTGTTCTCCTGCTGCTGCTTGGTGAGTAGATATTTTATCTACCCAGTTACATTTTCGAAAATTGATTATTTTTGTTGGAATACATAAAAGATAAACTACTTGATGTATCTGTGGAAGCTGCAGAGATTGGTAATGTTTGCACCATGTTTTACAACTCTTCCATTTCACTTTAATTTTTTTCCTTTGGCCACCTTTGTCCTTGGAGGCCCTGTAGCATTGCCCCAATGTAGTTATAACTTTGCCTGCAGTGTTTGCATTTATTTATTTAGTTATTTATCAGATTCTGTGGGACCAAATGATCCCAAGCTACTTGGTCATGGAACTAGTCAGTCAGTACCTTACAAAATTTGATCTACATCTACATCTACATTTATACTCCGCAAGCCACCCAACGGTGTGTGGCGGAGGGCACTTTACATGCCACTGTCAGTACCTCCCTTTCCTGTTCCAGTCGCGTATGGTTCATGGGAAGAACGACTGTCTGAAGGCCTCTGTGCATGCTCGAATCTCTCTAATTTTACATTCGTGATCTCCTCGGGAGGTATAAGTAGGGGGAAGCAATATATTCAATACCTCATCCAGAAACACACCTTCTCGAAACCTGGCAAGCAAGCTACACCATGATGCAGAGCGCCTCTCTTGCAGAGTCTGCCACTTGAGTTTGCTAAACATCTCCGTAATGCTATCACGGTTACCAAATAACCCTGTGACAAGACGCGCCGCTCTTTGGATCTTCTCTATCTCCTCCGTCAACCCGATCTGGTACGGACCCCACACTGATGAGCAACACTCAAGTATAGGTCGAACAAGTGTTTTGTAAGCCACCTCCTTTGTTGATGGACTACATTTTCTAAGGACTCTCCCAATGAATCTCAACCTGGTACCTGCCTTACCAACAATTAATTTTATATGATCATTCCACTTCAAATCGTTCCGTACGCATATTCCCAGATATTTTACAGAAGTAACTGCTACCAGTGTTTGTTACGCTATCATATAATCATACAATAAAGGATCCTTCTTTCTATGTATTCGCAATACATTACATTTGTCTATGTTAAGGGTCAGTTGCCACTCCCTGCACCAAGTGCCTATCCGCTGCAGATCTTCCTGCATTTCTCTACAGTTTTCTACTGCTGCAACTTCTCTGTATACTACAGCATCATCCGCGAAAAGCTGCATGGAACTTCCGACACTATCTACTAGGTCATTTATATATATTGTGAAAAGCAATGGTCCCATAACACTCCCCTGTGGCATGCCAGAGGTTACTTTAACGTCTGTAGACGTATCTCCATTGATAACAACATGCTTTGTTCTGTTTGCTAAAAACTCTTCAATCCAGCCACACAGCTGGTCTGATATTCTGTAGTCTCTTACGTTGTTTACCAGGCGACAGTGAGAGAATATATAAAGAAAATAATTAACAAAAAATTAAAAAAAGAAAAACAATAGCATGTGAATAAATAACACATCACAGAGAAGTTCTCAACTGTTGCAAGGAAATCCTTTATAGAATAGGAGTGAGCCACAGAGAACTATTTGAGTTGGTTTGAATACTTGGGGCTTATCACTCAGTTTTTGTGTTCCGATGGAAGTGTATAGAAAACGAAATCCACTGAATAATGTGCATCTTTCTGTAAAATGCTTAAGGAAATGTTCATTGTTGTCATCTTCAATCCAGAAGACTGGTTTGATGCAACTTCCTTTGATAGTCTATCTGTACAAGTCACTTCAATTCTGAATAAATACTACAACCTACCTTCATTCAGACCTGCTAAATTGTACTTATCACTTGGCATTTCTCTACAATTTTTAACCCCCCACACACGCACATCCATCTGAAACCAAATTTGTAAGTCCATGTTGCTTCAGAATATGTGGTATTGACCGATTTCTTATCATAGCCAACTTGTGCCTTAAATTTCTCGTCAGCCCAGTTCACCTCGGTAGCCCCTCATTAGTTACACAATCTACACATATAATCTTCAGCATTCTTCTATAACACCATATTTCAAAAGCTGCTTCCTGTCTGAAATGCTTATTGTCCATGATTCACTTCTATGCTCTCCAGGCAGATACCTTCAGAAAAGACTTCCTATCATGTCAGTTTATGTTCAATATTTAAAAAAAAACACTTTTCTTAAGTTCTTCCCTTGCTACAGACAGTTTACATTTGCATTTTACATCCTCTCTACTTCGGTCATCATTAGTAATTTTGCTGCCCAAATAGCAAAACTCATCTACTACTTTGAGTGTCTTATTCCCTTGTCTTATTTATTCAGAATCACCTGATTTAAATTAACTACATTCCATTACCCTTGTTTTACATTGATTTGTGGTCATCATATAGTCTCTTAAAAGGCACTATCAGTTCTCAGTACAATGAAAATCCAGTCCAAAGTTGCAAAATTTACTTTTTTTTATTCACTCAAAGACTAGTTTTAGACCGAGACCCATATTCAAATCATCATAACATAGTCAAAAATGGTATATCTGAAGATGTGGAAACCATGTCAAAAATGTAGAATGAACAGTTACAGTGTCTACAGATAACTGTAACTGTTTGTTGCACATTTTTGACATCATTTTCACATCTTGGAAATACCATTTTTGACTATCATATGGTAATTTGAAAATGGATCTTGGCCCAAAACTAGTCACTGAGTGAATAAAAAAAGTAAAATTTGCAACTCTGTACTGGTTTTTTGTTGTACCAATTTACGGAAGTTGTTGACCCATAGTTACTCCAACATGCTGGAAGTTTGTACTATCATTCTGTTCAGTTGCTTTTCCAAGTCCTGATAGACTTACAATGTCGTTGGTGAACATCAATTTTTTTTACTTCTTCTCCCTCAACTTTATTTCCCTTTCCCAGCTTGCTCACTGTAGACACTGAAATACATCTGGGATAACCTACAACCCTGTGTCCCTCCCTTCTCAATTACTGTTTCCTTTCCATGTTGTTCAACTGTTAATAACTGCATTCTTGTTTCTGTACAAGTTATAAATGTCCTTTCCTTCCCTGCATTTTTCCTGCAATGTCCAAAACATTGATGAGAATAATCCACTCAACACTGTCAATAGCTTGTTCTAAATCTACAAATGCAATACATTCAGGTTTGACTTTTTCAAACCTATCTTCTAAGATAAGACGTAGGGTCAGTACTGCCTTACATGTCAATAAATTTTGAAACTGATCTTCCCCAATCTCCTCACACTTTTCAGCACTTGTTTTTTTGGATATGGAATTATTATATTCCACATGACGTCTGAAGATATTTCACGTGCCTCACGTATCTTGCATACCTGGTGGAATAGTTTTGTCATGGTTGGCTTTCCCAAGGAGCTCAATAATTCTGAGATAATGTTGTCTACTCCAGGAGGAGACTGTAACAGTAACACTGGTCGTCTTAAATGGTAATTGATGCTAACGGTTATACCTCTGCGAGAAATTTTTAAGTAGTTGTGACCATGAGATAACCTAATGGAAACAGAACAATCTACATTACTGGCCATTAAAATTGCTGCACCATGTAGACGATGTGCTACAGACGCAAAATTAAACCGACAGAAAGAAGATGCTGTGATATGCAAATGATTAGCTTTTCAAAGCATTCACACAAGATTGGCGCCGGTGGTGACACCTACAACGTGCTGACATGAGGAAAGTTTCCAACCGATTTCTCATACACAAACAGCAGTTGACCGGTGTTGCCTGGTGAAACGTTGTGATGCCTCGTATAAGGAGGAGAAATGTGTACCATCACGTTTCTGACTTTGATAAAGGTCGGATTGTAGCTTATCACGATTGCAGTTTATCATATCATGACATTGCTGCTCGCGTTGGTCGAGATCCAATGACTGTTAGCAGAATATGGAATCGGCGGGTTCAGGAGGGCAATACGGAACACCATGCTGGATCCCAATGGCCTCATATCACTAGCAGTCAAGATGACAGGCATCTTATCTGCATGGCTGCAGCAGATCGTGCAGCCATGTCTCGATCCCTGAGTCAACAGATGGGGACGTTTGCAAGACAACACCCATTTGCATGAACAGTTCGATGACGTTTGCAGCAGCATGGACTATCAGCTCGGAGACCGTGGCTGTGGTTACCCTTGACGCTGCATCACAGACAGGAGTGCCTGCGATGGTGTACTCAATGATGAACCTGGGTTTACGAATGGCAAAACCTCATTTTTTCGGATGAATCCAGGTTCTGTTTACAGCATCATGACGGTCGCATCCGTGTTTGGCGACATCACGCTGAACGCACATTGGAAGCGTGTATTTGTCACCGCCATACTGGCGTATCACCCGGCGTGATGGTATGGAGTGCCATTGGTTACACATCTCGGTCACCTCTTGTTCGCATTGACGGCACTTTGAACAATGGACGTTACATTTCAGATGTGTTACGACCCGTGACTCTACCCTTCATTTGATCCCTGCAAAACCCTAAATTTCAGCAGGATAATGCATGACCGCATGTGGCAGGTCCTGTACGGGCCTTTCTGGATACAGAAAATGTTCGACTGCTGCCCTGGCCAGCACATTCTCCAGATCTCTCACCAATTGAAAACGTCTGGTCAATGGTGGCCAAGCAACTGGCTCGTCACAATACGCCAGTCACTACTCTTGATGAACTGTGGTATTGTGTTGAAGCTGCATGGGCAGCTGTATCTGTACACGCCATCCAAGCTCTGTTTGACTCAATGCCCAGGCGTATCATCGCCATTATTACAACCAGAGGTGGTTGTTCTGGGTACTGATTTCTCAGGATCTATGCACCCAAACTGCGTGAAAATGTAATCACATGTCAGTTCTAGTATAATATATTTGTCCAATGAATACCCGTTTATCATCTGCATTTCTTCTTGGTGTAGCAATTTTAATGGCCAGTAGTGTAGCTGGGATTTGATTCCAAAACACTCCAGCAGAGTATAACTAACAGTAAACAGGTGGATCAGGAACTGATGTTCTCCCAGCACAAAAGGAAGTTGTAACATTACATATTAAAATTGGTCGTCAGCCTAATTAGGCATTCTTGTGTCAAACTAAATGATAAAGGAGAAGGCAGTGCCAAGGCTAACCTAACCTTCTTTGACACACACACACACACACACACACACACACACACACACACACTAAACTCTTTCCTTACATCTGTTTGTACAAGAAAACAGTAACCTAACATTGCAGATAAATGTGTTACTTACAAACAAATGGCCAATGAGATAGTGAACAGTAACATATACCTCTCAACAACACGTTCTTAAACGAACTAGGTGCAACAATTTAAAAAATGAATTACCAACACACATGAAAGTAATAGGAATACTGAACAGGAAAAGCTTGAAATGATACTGAATTTAAATCAGGAGGTCAGCTAATGATCATACTGTTACTTCATAGCTTAGTAAAGGGTCTGTATCGCTGTGTATTAACCAGCTTGCATTAGAATAGGTAATACAGTAAATAGTCCTTTCTTAAATTCAGATTGAAGCAACTAACCAGAAAGCAAATCTAACTACACTGGCTCTGAAGGAGCCTTTGCTTTGCATCATTAACTAACTAGCCTAGTACTTGAGGACCCTTAAACTTTCATGGTTTGAAGAACCATGCTCATTAACAAAACTACACCAGTATGTATGAGAAATGGTAAGTATGCTTGTCATTCATTATTAATTAATTAAAGCACAACAAACTATGTTGTTGTTGTGGTCTTCAGTCCTGAGACTGGTTTGATGCAGCTCTCCATGCTACTCTATCCTGTGCAAGCTTCTTCATCTCCCAGTACCTACTGCAACCTACAACCTTCTGAATCTGCTTAGTGCATTGATCTCTTGGTCTCCCTCTACGATTTTTACCATTCACGCTGCCCCCCAATGCTAAATTTGTGATCCCTTGATGCCTCAAAACATGTCCTACCAACCGATCCCTTCTTCTAGTCAAGTTGTGCCACAAACTTCTCTTCTCCCCAATCCTATTCAATACCTCCTCATTAGTTACGTGATCTACCCACCTTATCTTCAGCATTCTTCTGTAGCACCACATTTCGAAAGCTTCTATTTTCTTCTTGTCCAAAATGGTTATCGTCCATGTTTCACTTCCATACATGGCTACACTCCATACAAATACTTTCAGAAACGACTTCCTGACACTTAAATCTATACTCGATGTTAACAAATTTCTCTTCTTCAGAAACGATTTCCTTGCCATTGCCAGTCTACATTTTATATCCTCTCTACTTCGACCATCATCAGTTATTTTACTCCCTAAATAGCAAAACTCCTTTACTACTTTAAGTGTCTCATTTCCTAATCTAATCCCCTCAGCATCACCCGATTTAATTTGACTACATTCCATTATCCTCGTTTTGCTTTTGTTGATGTTCATCTTATATCCTCCTTTCAAGACACTGTCCGTTCCGTTCAACTGCTCTTCCAAGTCCTTTGCTGTCTCTGACAGAATCACAATGTCATCGGAGAACCTTAAAGTTTTTATTTCTTCTCCATGAATTTTAATATCTACTCCGAATTTTTCTTTTGTTTCCTTTACTGCTTGCTCAATATACAGATTGAACAACATCGGGGAGAGGCTACAACCCTGTCTTACTCCCTTCCCAACCACTGCTTCCCTTTCATGTCCCTCGACTCTTATAACTGCCATCTGGTTTCTGTACAAATTGTAAATAGCCTTTCGATCCCTGTATTTTACCCCTGCCACCTTCAGAATTTGAAAGAGAGTATTCCAGTTAACATTGTCAAAAGCTTTCTCTAAGTCTACAAATGCTAGAAATGTAGGTTTGCCTTTTCTTAATCTTTCTTCTAAGATAAGTCGAAGGTTAGTATTGCCTCACGTGTTCCAACATTTCTACGGAATCCAAACTGATCTTCCCCGAGGTCCGCTTCTACCAGTTTTTCCATTCGTCTGTAAAGAATTCGCGTTAGTATTTTGCAGCTGTGACTTATTAAACTGATAGTTTGGTAATTTTCACATCTGCCAACACCTGCTTTCTTTGGGATTGGAATTATTATATTCTTCTTGAAGTCTGTGGGTATTTCGCCTGTCTCATACATCTTGCTCACCAGATGGTAGAGTTTTGTCATGACTGGCTCTCCCAAGGCCATCAGTAGTTCTAATGGAATGTTGTCTACTCCCGGGGCCTTGTTTTGACTCAGGTCTTTCAGTGCTCTGTCAAACTCTTCACGCAGTATCTTTTCTCCCATTTCATCTTCATCTACATCCTCTTCCATTTCTTTAAAAATCAATTGTGCTTTCATAAGCTGTCTTTTGTCCTACTCAAAAGTATAACTAGCTGTGCAAATGACAACACAACATTAAATTCAAGTGCAACCACTTTCTCATAATAAATTAGGATACTCATAATTAAATTCACTAGGATAGGATTCCTGTCCAGGTTTGTGATTTGGGATAACCACGGGTGTAAGATGGAGTTTTTTGCAACACCATGATTATTATTAAAATCAACCAAATTTCACAAATACCTGGTCCATTTACAGAGTGCCAAATATAAACATTTTAGTGGAATGCTGGAGCACTGGTGACGTAATTTGTAGTGGCTGTTAAACTGGCAGCGATGCAGTCATGGCAATACTGTTGGCTTTGCCCTATTACATATCTTCTTGGCATTGGAATAACATTTTTATAGGGCCATAAACCATGTCATGATAATGGTATCACCAAATGGAGCATCTGAGCCCCATAAATACTGCCCTTAAGCCCTTCTGGCCTCAAAACTCGAAGAATATGAGCCACAATGATCCACTACTGCTAGCGAGGTGTTAACCACAGCACTCTCACTCTCATCTGTCACTTTCCCCTCTTTGGGGAACTGTGTTGGGGAGCTTGTAGCCTTTTGCTTTTACTCCACATGTCTGCTTGTGTGTGTGATTATTTTCTAAGATTTTTGGATGTCTGTGTAATGTGATGAATGTTCTGTGTGTGTTTGGTACTTGCCTGAGGTTGGCGAGATGATTGATTTTATGGGGAAGGGAACAGGATTAGGGATTGGAGATAGGGATTTTCCCTTAGACTTAGTCATCGAAGATTGTCATTGGGTGTATGTGCTTGTTGCGGGACATGTCATACTGACCTAGGGAGTGGATCAGGTCATTTCCTGATTTGGAAGAACTGTCATAGAGGGCCCTTGCCAGTTCTTGAAAACGCCCTTTCAGGAAGGGAATTTAAGCTGCAGTGTGCAGATCATCAGTGGGGAATCCCAGAGGTAGATGTAGTGCCTTCCTGAGGGCACGGTTCTGCAGCCTCTGGAGTTTGTCCAGATGCTGCTTCACTGCGTATCCCCAGACAGGGCATGCATACTCCATTACTGGCTGTCTCTGTGCTCATTGAGTGTTGCCTTCAACTCTCTCTGTAGACAATTGAGCAGTATCCTGGTGGCCTGATCTCTTGTGACCCACTGCTTTGCTACTCTATTTTTGTGTCAAATTTGAGTTAGCAAACGTTTCCGGAGTTGTATTTGTGGGGGCGGTGCATCCCTTTGTCGGGGGTCTCATCCACTACCTGCAAGATCGTGCCTGTTAGGTCTTGTAGCGCTTGTTCTACTGTTTCAGCAGTAGGTGGTGGAGCGCGAGTGATACCCGAGGTGACATTTCCTCGGTATTGCTCCCAGTCTGTACATTAGTGGGACCACTAGTACCGCAGGAGTGCTACCCATTCTCCCACATCGCCCTCGAAGATGACAGGATTGTGGTCAGAGGACATTCTTTCGAATGTCCTCGCAGCCGCAAACCCTGTGATCCTCCTAGTGAGAGCTATATCTAATACATCGGACCTACCTCCACTTTTAGGAAAGTGAGTGGACTTCATTGGGCCCATGTTTCAAAGTGGTGGTTGTTGCAGTTTGGCACCTGCTCTGGAGATTATTCTACAGTTCCAGTCTGGGTGCTTGGCATTGAAGTCGCCTCTGAGTAGGAGTTTTCCCTCAATTTGGCCTAAAGCTGCTATATCTCCCTCATCAACATTGTCATTTGGGTCTGCAGCTCGTGGTCGCATTCTCGCTTCCCAAGCATGGGGTCCTAGGTTCAGTTCCCGGTGGGGTCAGAGATTTTTGCCTGCCTCGAAATGACTGGATGTTTGTATTGGCCTCATAATTTCATCATCATTCATGAAAGAGGTGAGATTGGACTGAGCAAAGGTTGGGAATTTGTACATGTGCTGATAACCACAAACAAAACATCATCATCATCGTCATCATCATCATTTGGTGGTCAGTAGATTGCAACTACTGTTGGGGGTCAGGTGGCAGTATTTACGTCTACTGCCGCTGCTTCGATTTTGTTGATAGCTGGTATGTATACCTGGTGGTGGGTAATCACTCTTTTTATGTATATGGCCACTCCTCTGCCTTAGGTTGGCCTATCTACATGGTACTATTGTAATTGGGAACTGTCACTTTGATTCCCGGCTTGAGGTGGGTTTCCGCCATCTTGTATTTGTCGATTGAGAATTCCTTCATGAATTCTCTGAATGCGACCACTTGATTAACAATGCCATCTGCGTTAAAGGCACACATTGTCAGGCCTTGGATATTTGGTTGTCTATCCATGATAGGGTTTTTCTACTACTGGTGAAGTTGCAGAGGGGAGCAACTGCTGGACTGCTGCCTGAAGGGCAACGAGGATCTGCATATTTTGCCTCCGGGCCTCCTTGAACTCCTTCATCCTTCATCATCTCCATGACAAGGTTCATGGCATGGTCTGGACCATCATGCCTAACAGCTGACGAAGAGGGGGGGAGGGGGTTGGGGAGCTGTTGGGGAGAGGTTTGCAGTCTCTGTTGCAGCTTGTGTTACGGGTTCACTAGAGCTTTCTCTGTTGGGGAGCTGGTCATTGTTGTTTTGTCTTACCCAGCGTTGTTCCTGTGTTGATGTCATCGTGACAGGGCTATGCCTTCGTGGCTTCTTTGTGGAGAAACCACATCAGCGTATGTTGCCCTTGGAGTATCGGGTCTTGGTTTATCCCAAGTTTTGTCTGTGTGTATTGATGTGGCTGGGTTCTTTGTGTGTCTAGAGGTGGTGGAGGTGTTTTGTTTTTGTGAGTGGGGTTGGCTTTTGCGCCGTTTGCCTGCTGTGAGTGTCTTGTATGGACCTCACAAACTTGGTAAACCACTGTGTGGTTTTTGCCACACAACGTGCACTTTATTTGTGGGTCCGTGGGTAGAAGTGTACAGGGCTTGGTGTTGTGGGCCTTGGCGCACTTCCTGCATCTTACAACCATGGTGCAGTGTGTGGTGATGTGGTTCAGTCCTTGTGTAACCACAGCATTGCTCATCCCAGACTCCTTACTCATCACCAAGGACGAGTTGCCACTTGCACACCGACCACACCTTTTCCACTCCGCTAGGCTACTTCCATAGCTGCGGGGCTTCCCCACATCTTTTACATTTAACTCTACATTTCCTAAATATGGACCAAGTCATTTGTAGTACATTCCATAGCAATCATTTTAGTAATTTAAATTCACAAGCATAATTTAAACATCATTCAAAAATTCACACAACTGAAACATGTATACACAGTCAAAGCATTTTTATATAACAAAAGCGCTGGCAGGTCGATAGACACACAAACAAACACAAACATACACACAAAATTCAAGCTTTCGCAACAAACTGTTGCCTCATCAGGAAAGAGGTTAAGGAGAGGGGAAGACGAAAGGAAGTGGGTTTTAAAGGAGAGGGTAAGGAGTCATTCCAATCCCGGGAGCAGAAAGACTTACCTTAGGGGGAAAAAAGGACAGGTATACACTCGCACACACGCACATATCCATCCACACATACAGACACAAGCAGACATATTTTTCCCACGTGGAATGTTTCCTTCCATTATATTGATATCAGTCAAAGCATTTCCGTGACAGATACAACATTATACATATGCAATATTACAAATTGATATCAAAATATCAATACAGTTACAAAATAGGTCGAAAATAGATCTTACAAGATATTGTAATGCAGCTGCTCACTGACAGTATCTTCATCATTGTGAGAGTACTTGATACTTACAGAATGTAATCTACCCCTCCTTCCTGATTGCTGCTATTGTTCACCAATGTGCAAAGTTTTTTCTGAAGATTTGACAGGAGTAAGATTACGATAAACTTTTTATCATACTTATCTTTTTATGTAGAGTTGGATCCTTTTGTTGTTGTCTAGGGGTCTCATTCTTGAAGCTGAAATTCTCACATTTTAGGTTCTCATGGGTCAATTGATCTCAATAATTTTGAAGAATGTCATTGCAGAATTTTTGTTTTCTTGTTAATTTATTTTGTCACATTTTAATATATCACACAGTCTTTTGACTTTCACATTAACAAGGCTGAAATTATGTTGTTTGCCCAAAAGCGAAGGGAAAACAGTTGAGGACCCACTACAGATAGTCAACATATTCAACACACATTACACAAAATCACAACAAAACTAATTCAAGAAAGATGTGATTTCAACTCCAGACTGCAACTACCAATGAATGATAAAACCATGTTTCTATTCTCCATTTACTTCATTATAGGTACGACATGCCTTAAATCAGTTAAAAAATAAAATGACATGTGGCTGTGATGGAATTCCAGACAAAGTAATAAAGAACAGCACAAGATACATAGATTCCCCACTTGCTGACATGATTAATGTGTCATTTAGCACATGAGTCTTCCCAGAAAAAGTAAATAAGTTGGTTGTCCAGCCTATTTACAACAAGGGTGACCAGTCTGATGTTATCAAGTACTAGCCTATATCATTGTTATCTGGATTTTCAAAAGTAATTGATAGGGTAATGCATGAAAGACTGTCTCATTTTCTTAATAAAAATCAAATTCTAGTTAATGGGCAAAAAAGTTTTAGGAAAATAGGTCAAAAAAAAAGGTTCAAATTGCTCTGAGCACTATGGGACTTAACTTCTGAGGTCATCAGTCCCCTACAACTTAGAACTACTTAAACCTAACTAACCTAAGGACATGACACATCCATGCCTGAGGCAGGATTCGAACCTGCGACGAAAATGGGTCAACTGACACAGTAACTTGTAACCTTTTAAAACTGATCATACATTCTGTAGACAAAAATGATCTAAACTGTGGCCTGTTTTTGGACCTGTCTAAGGCATTTGATGTCACTGACCATAATTTACTGCTGGTTCATGGAGTGGCACATGATTGGTTAAAATCCTATCTTTCTAATAGGTATCAGAAGGTAGAGATACAGCATGCAGGTAAAGTCTACTCATTGGCATACCAAAGAGTCAGGTATGGCATGCCACAGAGCTCTGTGCTGGGGCCATTGCTGTTCTTAATATTTATAAATGATATGCCAAGCCATATATCAACAGCAAATGCAGTATTGTTTGCTGATGACACCAGTCTGTTTGTCAAAGCTACAAATGAAACTGACTTACTGGAGAGAGTCATAGCAGCCAAAGAAGAAGCAAACATTTGGTTTACAAACAACAAATTAATTGTGAATGACAGAAAAACAGTTTGGATCAACTTCAGACATATAACAAACAAAGTAAAATCTGACCTAAATGTAGAACTAGGGCAGTGTAAGATAGAGCAAACCCCCCATACTAAATTTTTAGAACTGTGGCTTGATGAATATTTAATGTGGGAGAAACACACAGAAATGTTAAACAAAAAATTAAGTCATTATTGTTATCTTCTTAGAATACTAAAAAATTCCTGTAGTGTTGATGCAGTGTTATGTTCATACTTTGCTCTCATACATAGCACACTAAGATATGGTATCATGTTATGGGGGGATATCAGTTTGGCCAAACACTCAATTGTGCTCCAAAAAAGGGCAATAAGGATAATCAGAGGTATGACACACAGAGAATCATGTAAAAAAGGTTTCAAGGAACTACAAATCATGACTCTACCATGTATCTATATTTATGAAAGTATATGTTTTATGAATGCACACCAGGAACATTCTTTGTTAAACAGTCAAGTTCATAACTACAAAACAAGAAATAGAGACAACCTTCATAGAGAAAGTCACACAAAAGCTGTTTATCAAAAAAGTGTTCCTTATCAGCCAAAAATTTTATTTAGTGCGCTACCAAAGGAAATTAAAAGTATACCAAAATTCCACATATTCAAAAAAGAACTTAAAAAATGTTAATTAACAAGAGTTTTTATAGTGTCACGGAATACTAAAATCACTAGCATTCAATATACAGTAGCTTATTTCCCTCATCACAATGACCCAAAATGCTCATTGAAAACTAAATTGTATTCATTTATTATTCTAATTTAGCATATTATGAATGTTGCTATGCGTATGGTTTCATGTTATATATAATAACATTATATTTATGGACATATAACTGTAAAACGTTTCATGTCATATTTTCTATGTAAGGCAATGTACGATAAATCCTATATCATTTTTATAATGATGAGACACAAGGAAGCTAAATAAATAAATTAATAAAATAAGTACCAAAATATGTCCGATCACATCAGAGTCAAGCTTACTACTACTTCACTCTGCTGTAATAACAATATTCCAAAGGGTTTACAATTTTTCTTGGCAAATGAATTTCTATTAAATTTGATTACTATTTCATAAATCAATCCAGAAATAAACACAATAAACAATGCTAGATTGTGTAATTTATAGTAGAAATGTTAAGTGTGACAAATATTTCGTAATTTCAAATGCTTCTAAAACAAAATTTTTAACTGTACATTCACAGCTAGTACATATTGACTGTAATAACAAAATAAACTAATTCCCTTTCATAAATTTTAGCTTGAAATATAGCATGATGTGTATAAAATTATATAAAATTTTTCAGAAAACATCTGAGATAATACTGACCTGTCCAAAATTCGAAAAATATTACTGGTATTGACTACTAAGGTAGAAGAAAAGTAATGCTAGAGGAGGATGTTCCTTTACAAGACCCTCGGAGAACCTGAGGGCATGATTACTTAATACACAAGTATATTTCAGGAAGCATACAAATTTTGGGTTCCTTTGTTATGATTGAATAGATCATAGAATATTATTTTACTAAGCCAGAAACATATTAAAATGCATTAATGAGAATATTTTGAAATGTGAAAAGTTATGTTCACTTTAAATTTGAGGAACACTGCTGAAATTATTCAAATTTATTGTTATTACTATTCAAATAAATACCAGATTTTAATATTATAAAAAATTGCAATGTAAATGTCATAAAATACTAATGAATTATAAAATATACTTTTTGATGTAAATAATAGAAATGAAATTGTAACATCTCTGAATTATGATGCGGCATGAGCATTGGTGGGCACTTTGAATCTTAGTAGATTTCTGGAATGTGTCTATGTTGGATGCTTTGTCTGTGAGTCTGTCTGTGTGTGACAGCAAGACAATGAATTTGATATGACAATTTTATTAATGATTGTGGTGACATCGTGCAGTTACATAGTTACATCATTCAGTTACATAGTTTTGTATTGCGTGTGACATGCATGTGCTTAGAAACAACTGCACCGTCGAACATTTGCCAGCCATCAGACGTGCTGTGTTTTATATACGTGTGTTTTGGTTTTGTAATTCTTTGATTATGCTTTTTATTTTTTTGTATCATCTATGCTGGAATGAGTTGTCGCATAGTTATGAGAGAATTCTGATGTTTTGTTCCCTGCATGTTAAGTTATTTTCAACTGCAAACTTGAAAGGATTGAACAAGCCATGTACTTTTTGCTGTCTCTTGTGGTTGGGATCGATAAAGCTAATGTTAATATTATTCAAGGGAGTTTTTGTGTAGTGTGGTTCCATTGTATTAAGTACATGCAAGTTCTGATGGACAAAAAACAGTCTGCACAGCTTTTGCTGACAAAGTGGTGACCCTGCAGAAGTGCACCGGTGCCAGTCAGTGCAATCACTGTGCTGTGCACTAACATGATGCCAGATTGCAGATTACTGTGCCTTGATGGCCAATGTAGATCTACTGATGCATCAGATCAGCGAACTGTCATCTTGAAATGACCTGAGCAATGACAGACGCTGATACTGATACCACCAATGTTGACATAGCAGGTCATCAATGACCTCTGATACAACTGAACCTAGGCAGCAAGATATCTGATGGTATCACCAGAAATTTGGGGAGAAAGTGTTCAGATGCACAAATCCCTGCACTTATCCAAATGGCAATGCTGGTAAGAGGTAGGCACCTCCTCTGATTGTTGATCAGTGTCTCAATGCCTGTTTGTTAGTCATCAGCAGTCCAGATGGAATTATTTAATAGACACTGGAACCAATTTGTCCATTCACCCATGGACTATGTTGCACGGGAAGTGATTACCCACATTATTCTGTCTGACGCTGCAAACAACTCAGACATAAAAATGTACGGCACTCTGTGCCTGAAACTAGACGTGAGTTTATGATGAGCCTTTGTGTGGGATTTTACCATTGCAGACATTGCCAAGAGTGGACTTCCTCACCCTTTATAATCTACTGTTGGACATGAAGTACCCACACCTAATTGACAACACCACAGGCTTAACAGTATCTGGGTTGTGGCAGAATCAGCCATTCATACTGCCAAAGTAAGGTAAGTGGCAGACAGCGAGTATGCTGCTGAATGGATTACTGGCTCTGACATAGATACCCACTGCTGTTGATAGGTGCAGTTATTTTTAGTGCACTAGATTGTGCAAAAGGATATGCACAGATTGATGTAGCTGAAAGAGACATTACCAAAACAGTGATCATTACTCCTGTTTGGGAGCAAATTTATGCCTTTTGGACTCAGGAACGCTGCTCAAACATGGCAACTCAGGGCTGCAGGGCATAACTTTCGCTTTCAGTTACCTGGACGCTATTTTTTTCCTCACTGATAGAGCAACATCGGCAGCATTTAATGGAAGTGTTAAGCAGTTGGAACACTAAGGCATCATCCTGAACACTTCCAAGTGTGTCTTTGCCCAGCCCCAAGTAGATTTCCTAGGGCATAGGATAACAGCAGTGTGATTGCTTTCACTACCAGAGAAGGTGGAAACCATCTTGCGGGTTTCACAACCAAATATGGCCAAACAATTGCGTTGCTTCCTCAACATTCCTTGACATAGCTGTTACTTGCCACATTCTACCGAGTTACAAGAACAGTTAACTGCAGCACTCAGAGGCCCAAAGAACAAGGGTGACTCACCTATAACATGGACTAATAGTACATGCGTGGCATTTGAAGTGGCCAAAAAGAGCATTGCAGACATTGTCCTACTGGTGCACCCTTAGCCTACTGCACCTTTGGCACTAGTGGTTAACACTAACTGGATGGTGACTGGCACAACATTACAACAACAATGTAGTGACACATTGCAACCACTAGCACTTTTCTTGCACAAGCTATCGCCCTCGCGAAAGCTGTGGAGCACATATGACAGAAAACTTCTGGCCATTTATGAGTTCATCAAACACTTCAGACCTCGCCTGGAAGCTAGAGGCTTTATTGAACACACTGCTCGCAAACTGCTAACTTACGACTTTTGCCAGAACAATATTAACTGTTCACCTAGGCAACACAATCAGCTAATGTTCAACTCAAAATTCAGCATGGTCATCCAGAACATCTCCAGCATCAACAGTCTGGTGGCCGATTGTCTTGGGACAGAAGCATTTCTAGCATGATCAGTTACGCCAGACTCGCATCACTACTCAACAGTCGGATCAAGGACTACAAAGACATTTATCAGCAGGAACATTGGCATTGGATCTACAACTTGTCCAAATTCCAGGGAGTGATGTCAAGCTGTGTGTGTTTTGATCATGTCAAAACTGCAGTCGTTCCTACCAATTGCCATCAGAAGGGATGTCTCCAATATGCTACACGACTTGTGCCAACCCGTTATTCATTCAGCAACCTGCCTAGTGATGAAACATTATATATGGCCAGATGTACAGAATGACTGCTCATTCACAGCAATTAGGGGAGACTTACCAGATGGGATGAGAAGGAAAGACTGATTGTTGCGGACTGCACCAGATGAGATTTGAAAACCTGAGAGATTAAATGTAGGAGATACAGTATAGGCCAGACACAGATCATGGTCTTGCATACACTCAGTCTCAATAATCTCTGTCTTGCTTTTACTCTTATCTTCCACCTTTAAGCTCTTAGGTTTTCAAATCTCATCTGCTGCTGTTCCCAGCAATCAGTCTTAATGTTGCATTCTGGATTCCGGTGGCAGAGACATCATGTACCAGGTACACTATGCACATATTCAAAAATCAACTTACAATTAGTTCATAAATCAACTTAGAATGTGTTCAAAAATTTTAAAAAACCAACACCGACATGCTTCAAAATCATATGAATAATCAATAGAACATCACGCACTGGATGGCAGGCACTTTGCAAAACAAGGAATATCAATTTGGCGCTCCCTGAAATTGTCGCCTGGGGCAGATACCGCAGTTCTCCCCCCTCCCTCGAAGTCCGGGCCTGCCATTTACTGAAAAAGTGAATACAGATTATATTGCAGGTATTCCCTTCCAACGTCCAGGCACTTTTTCCATCATTCTGGCAGCTTTCTTATTTGCACAGCAAAACCATTCTTTGGGTATATCCCAGTGCTACTGCATGAAGTTTGTTACCGCTGGTCAACTTCTTGCCCATCATCACCCTTTCATTGTGTCTAATAGGGCACAGTCACTTGCAGTCAACTCCAGTGAATTTGGACAATGTGGCAGCACAGTAAACCCTAGGTCACACACAGTGGTAGTGGTCTGGCAACTGGAATGTGCAGCTGTTCATTGTCATGTTGGAGCAGAATGCCATGACCCTGTTTTGCGTGGTGGCATCATCGAATGCATCAGTGGAATTGATACAGTGAACTACAGTACCAATCACTGCTGAGGCTCATACTGGGAGGGAGACAAACCACTTCCTGACCCCAGAACACAGTTGCCATTAATTTCTGCACAAATAGTTCCAGGCGTGATTTCTTGAAATGAGGGCTCCAAATATACTTAGACTCCAGAGACTTGCATTTCTTTTATAGAATCTCATGGAAGAACCTCAACTCACCGGTGTTGACCAGATGCTCAAATAGTTCTTATGGCTCTCCACTGTACTGTTGTACCAATCATTTGCATATCTCCACATCCTTCTGTTTCCGCACAGTGATGAGGGAATGGGAACCCATTGTGCACAAACCTTCCTTGTCTACAAATTTTCATGTATTATATGGATCGTTCCTTGCAATAGACCAGTTGCTGTCTCTAGTTCATTGAAGTCATCAGAGATGATTCGGCTCTGCCCCATTATCAAGTTATTGACATGTTGGGCATTGTTTGGTTTGCATGCAGTTGCTGGCCACCCAGTGTTTTTGCTTTTTTGGGCACAGCCTCTGCTGTCTCTGATAATCAACAAAACATGGATCTGTGTCCTGTCCCTCTTTTTCCACATAAGGCTACTAATCTCTTGTGGATGTCTGTGGTAGTCACTGCTTTCCACCGGACAGACTATACAGTCCAGTGTTACCTATGCTCATCTGCTTCTATGTTGTCCTGTTGATGTCCACCAGTGCACTTGCAAGGCAGAATACGTGCTGCAGCAGTGTGCCACATATAGGGAACAGCAACTCTACCTGGTGGTGGTAGACAGTACTATAGTCTATCTTCTTGCCACTCTGCAGAAGTTATGGGCAGGGAACTACAAATACCAACAGAGAGTATACATATTGCTGTGTGAGTGTAATAATCCCTAGTTCCCTGAAGAAACTTTTGCAAGAAGTTCACTTATCAACTGTACACAGTATTATTATTGCACACTTCTGAAGGATCAATGCTTCTTTCCACCTTAACCGCAATGAACCAAAAGATTATGCTATAGGTCAGAGCTGAGTGACAGAAAGTAAAGTATGCTAACAATATTGTCTGTAGCTCAACTTAGTGAGAGAGATTTCTGTGTGAAAAGCAGGCAGAAATGAGCTTTTTTGTCATCTTGTCCATGTGCTGGTGGCACCTCTGTTTATTATCCATGTGGATGACCAGGAACTGCACTCATCCAGTGTATTCCAATTGATTTCTACTTCTGGTGCCTTATTACGTACACACACAACAGATGACCAAACAATAACTGAAAAAAATCACAATGTATATCTTAATGAATTGTGACTATTTTGCAATGTGAATAATAACATTCTGTAACTGTTATATGTTTGTCAGTAGGCCAGATTATCTTTTGGAATAGCTGTAGTCCTCCAGGGGTAGACTAAATTTCTTCAAGATCTGAAACTACTTTGTTCAGGTCTTCATCTTGAAACGACTGAGAACACTAATGCCACTGTTGACTTACTATGAACTCTTTGTTATGACACCAGCAATACTTGACATCATTTGCAAATACAATTCTAGTAAATTGCCTCTTGATCTCGAGGTCTTATATCAATAATCAATAATATTGGAACAATATCTCCAATCTCCTTCTCTTTACAAAACCAACTTCTATCTAACTACATGCAGTAAATGCATGAATAACAACTCCAAGAGCTCACATGTCACAGATATATATATCACAATATTTTCAGTAAGATAAAGATTCTCTGTGTTTTTGACAAAATCAATGAAATTCTGATTTAATGGTATAGTTTGTTATATGCATACATATTTTTACTTTATTCATTTCATTCTGTTTATTTTTATTAAAACTGGTCATGATAAATATCAGGATGATTACCATTTTGGAGTCAAGCTATTTTTTATGTAAAGAGTAAATCACACCAAAATGATTTCATAATTTATAAAATGGATATTGAAACAACAAATCAGGATGAAAATAAAAGAAAAATGAGTTTCTGATCCAAAACTGGGGACCACAAGGACTCAACCAAAAATGGTCAACTTAGTTTATAAGAATGAGATAGTCTTGTCTTTTTATAACCTGTGAGTAATTTTTATTTGTTTGTTATAGCATAATATAAATTTTTGAAAGATTAAGGATTAAGCTGTTGGCTACGCCACAACTGTGTCTGGTGTGAAACTGTTTAGGCCATTTATCAACACGCTTCTCATCAGTAAACATTACAGTTTTTGAAAAGTCCTCCAGTGTACCTGGTAAATCATTTATGTAGCCCAAGAACAGGAGAATACCAAGCACTGAGCCTTGTGGCACAACATATTTAATGTTTTTCCATTCTGAATTTAATCTTATTTCAGTTTTATCATTTGACAGTGTGGCCTTTTCCTAATGTTACGATATGATTCCATCCATAGCATTGTAGTTTCCTCAGCAGAATTTTGTGATCCAGTCAAAGGCTTTGGCAAGATAACAGACAATGCCAACAGGGAAATATTTGCTCTTTAATTCTACTATTCTATTTTGTATTGGACAATCAGTAGAGAAGCCTTTCTGGGAGATAAATTGAGCTGCTGTTAGAGGGCTATTCTCAGAAAGATGCTTCAGTCTTCTCTTGTCAGGCACTTTCTCAAAAAAATTGAGATCACAGGAAGGAGGGAAATTGCTCTATTATTAGAAGTCAGTTGCTTAGCTCCACTTTTGTATATCTGTGTTACTACTGCATGCTTCCATCTTTCAGGGAATACTCTTTGGTTCACTGACAGATTACAAAGGTAGCACAGTGGTGGTGCTACCAAGTTAGCACAAAATTTTATCACTTTGGCTGCTAAACATCTTGGCCAAAAATGTTGCTCCTTCTAGCGTCTTAATGGTTTTTGTGATCTCTCTAACTGATAAATTGCCAAAATTGATCTCTTGTGTGGAGTATGCATTACCTGCCTAAGTAAGTTTATTGTATTTTCATTTGTCAGATAATTCTTTGTCCCCCTCTATTAGATACTTTTAGGAATTCATCATTGAATTTAGTAGCCAACAACATTAATTTCATATCATCCGTATTGCAGCTACTGCCATCTGGGACTTCAGTATCACTTGCATTGCTGAGTTAATTCATTTCACACCTAATAATGCTTCAGATTGTCTTTGCTTTGTATGTGGAATTTTGAATTTCTTGTGCACAGTACATTGTTTTTGCATTTTTGATGTCACACTAAGGAATTCTGCAATATTGATTATAGTGCAGTTTTAAGTCTTGACTAGAATTAGTTCTTCGCATCTACCTGGCAAAAGATATGTTGATCTGAGATGTTACCCACTCATTTTCTTGGCTTCCACTGTAAATGCTCCTGACTCACTGTAAAAGACTGGATTCATAACGTTGTAGGAGAATTTTTAGAAATGAATTAAATTCATCATCTACTGAATGTCCCTGGTAAGCTTCTTCCCGTTTTTCATACTTTAAATTATATCTGCCAGCCGAAGTGGCCGTGCGGTTAAAGGCGCTGCAGTCTGGAACCGCAAGACCGCTACGGTTGCAGGTTCGAATCCTGCCTCGGGCATGGATGTTTGTGATGTCCTTAGGTTAGTTAGGTTTAACTAGTTCTAAGTTCTAGGGGACTAATGACCTCAGCAGTTGAGTCCCATAGTGCTCAGAGCCATTTAAATTATATCTATCAAGTTTTTGCCCCAATTGGGAAATACGGAAGGTCTGGGGCTGGTAAATGGTTCCTGTGGTCGCAAAAATTGTAGTGCCCATCGTTTATGAATCTCCCAGCTACTTTATAGAAGTAGCCAGCAGTGGTTGCTTTTATTGTTAATGAGTAACTTGACTCATTTCGTATCTCTTGATGATGAGGTTGAGGGAACAAGATGTGTGAATAAATGAATTAATGAATGAATGTTTCATGACATTAGTAATTATCATGATTATGACAAATCACTGGGCAACTTACTTCGATTCTTGAAATTTGATTTTGCTACTACACTCTCAGCTGCCAGAGTATAATAGCGTATGTAACAGTGACACTGATGACAGAGACAAAGAGGCGCCGATCAACAGTGAAATAGCTGGCAGCTGTGAACCGAATTGCTGGCACTTCTTTCCCTTCTATTCTCAGTACCCAGCGGATGCCCTCAGCGTGCATGATCACAGCGTGGCACACCTCTATGACCAGCGCAAGACGCAGAAGACCATAGACCATGATGGCAAGGCTGCGCATCATGAAGTGGACTCCAGTGTCTGACAATTCCGAAGTCCTAGTATATTCGATATATATTTGGAGTAGATTATTGACACCGAAAAGCAAGGCAAAAAATGTACTGGCCATGTCGATAGCAATAACGATACCAAAATGAGCCTCCAGTATCAGAAGTATACGCAGGAGTGTTGAATAGCCAGAGCTCACTGCGCTGAGTGTTGCTGCTTGTGAAAACACAGTTGGTATCCCTGTAGTTCCAACTTGGAAAATGGCAGTGCCTGAAAGAAAACACAACAATTTATGTAGCATCAACAAGTATGGTTAAGAAACGCTGAAATGCTGTGTAATCTAGAAGAAATTTGTCAAGTCAAAACCAGTTGCCAATTAGAATTACTGTGTTTCTAAGCTGTAGCAGAACCTCCCAAATCTGACCTCAGATGGTCCGACTTAACTACTTAGTCTGGCCATCCTATTCCCAATGTTTGTTTACGTAGGCAAAGCGTGGAGTGGACTAGTCAGACTCGTCTGCGGTGTGGATCAGTAGGCAGTCGACTATTGCTAGATGTGATAGTTTGGTAACTTTTTGTGTGAAATAACTTGTTTCTGACTCGATCTATAAGTGTTCTTGTGTACGCATTTGTTCTGTAAATTAGTGACAGTGTTCTTTTTACATATTAAAGTGTGTAAAGCTAAATTATGACACAACTAAACGTAAACAGGTGACGCTGTCTTTACAGCCGCATGTTGGGTCCAGTGCCGTTTTGAATGGATGAGTACATCTGACATTGACTGCTGCACAATTGACTGCTGAATTAATTGACGATCAACTCATTGACGCTGTAACTCGAACAACTATTGAGAATGGGATTGATGATGACAACAACGAAGAGAGTCAATCTACAGTTCGCGTGACATAAACAGATGCTAAAAATTCATCTGATGTAGCCATTCAATACATCAAATAAATTTCCACGTCTACTCCCAATAGAGAATTTGTGAATTAGGAAATGGCGGAACGTTGGGGCAAAATCAAAGTAGTTGCCTGCAAGCAAAATAACATTACAGACGTTTTTGGTCCTGATTAAAAGCAGAACACTTCTAACCGTGTGATTTCTCATTTTTTAAACAGTTAAGTAAGTGCAAATTAGTTGTGTATCATTGCGGTACAGTAATATGGTATGTAGTGATGTTAAACTTACACTCACAGTAACAGTATCTTACTGTACGATATAGACATATTTTATAGTACAGGCACTACTATACAGTACACTTTCATGTAAGATTTTTTTAGTGTGTGAACGTTTTCCTTACGTTTTGTTGCTGTTTCAACACAGAACAATATTTCAGCCAGAATTTCTAGCTGAAAATTAAAGTTGTGCTGTACTGTATTGTGATGTTACGAGTCAGTAAAAGTGCTCCTATGATAATCACACCTTTTTTGCATTCTGACCATGGTTCCAGTCTAAGTGTCTTAAATTTTTGTCCCAAAATGCCTAAAGATAATCAAAATTTCACATATTTACAGACTGCCTTCCTGAGTAAGTAAATGAATAAAACTGAATTATTACTCGCTCTTAAAATACAGTTTCTTGGTATAATTAACAGATGCTGACTTTAAAAGGCCAAAAATTTTATTCAGCATCTGCAATGTACTTAAATTCATGGTAAATACTGTGCTGCCATATTTACTCACAAACGGTTTCGATCATTGATCATCTTCACAGTGGAAAAAACATTCTGACAACATATCACGCATATGCTATTTTATTAGAAAAGACGCCATAACTGAATCGCAAACGTCAGGAAAAGATACTTCACGCCATAATACCAGCTTAAGCAAGCAGAAAGCATGTTAACAGCAGCGTTGCCATTGATTATGTAACTACTGTGTTTACCCATGCAGAGAACCCACGGAGCAGGATACTGAGTGAGGGCAGGGCTACAACGAAAAAATCGCTTCTCGCCTTTTGACAAGATCAGTGCAGTTTATTGAGAAAACTGTTACATCTGTTAGTTTTACAGGTTCACGAAGTACGCTCACTATACAATGTGATACACAGTCATATCGCCAACAAAATCAAATTTCGCATCAGTTCCATGACCACGAATAAATATAGACAAGACATCGTCTTTCGATAATTTCAACAAACGTCACTTACGAATACTCATAGGTTTATCAATATAAAAATTGGCAGACATGTCGATCCTGGTTGCAGCCCAAGACTGATTGATTATAAATGTCCTGTAGGCAATAACGTCGCACGCTGACATATTCTCCGTCCATCTAAGTCCGTTATCAATTGCTGACGTAATCACATTCGCGCGTTGCTATCTAAGTCAAGAATCTGGAAAGGCAGTAGTCAGTCGGCAAGATTCCTCACTGTCGTGTGCATTGTGTACATTGCTGGTGTCCCAACGTATATGTTATGTATATATAAATAATGGTGTGAAATATTATTGTCTGACGTTTGCAAGTTAGCTATGGCGTCTTTACTGGTAAAATAGCACGTATGACATGTGAAGTTCTCACTCTATTTTTTCACTGTGAAGATGATCAATGACCAAAATCGGTTGAGAATAAATGCATTGTAAGACAGCACAGTGCTTACCATCCATTTCTCCACGTATTTAGAAGGATAAATCTGAGTACAAATTATCAGATTAGATAAACCACAAGATCAGAATGAGATTTTCACTCTGCAGTGGATTGTGCGCAGATATGGAACTTCCTGGTAGATTAGAACTGTGTTTCAAACCACAAGATGTCTAATATATGTAAGAAATATAAATATTGTAATGATGCACTGTAGTTAAAAACCGTGAAATTTGTTTCCTCCATTTCTTCTGCAGTATTATATTTGGACAGCCAATGTAGTATGATAGTAGATCTGACCTTGCTTCGTGAAGCTGATGGGTGGTGGCACCAATGTTGGTAGTGATGGGAGGGGGAGGAGTAGAGAGGGCAGAACTAACCAGAGATGTTTCAAAATCTACTGATATTTTCCAGGTGAATGCAAGTGGAGAATATTGCTCAGAATACATTTCGTCTCCATGAGCTATTATAGCCGTGTTGTATTAATGTTGATGTAATTTCCCAGCTATGCTCTGGAACTTTCAGAGAATTCAGAATGGCACTTTTGCACGCACCTTGTCCTATTATAAAGCAGACACGGAAAACTGTGTCTGAGCTAGACATCTCACAGCAGAATTTTGACTTGGTAATAGGTGATTTAATTTCTCCACCACTAAATGGAATGCTCAAGAATTAAAGTAGGTGTCAGCCACAAGAATACATATGAGACTGTTCTAACAATCTTACCTGAAAATTACCTTGAACAACTGATTAAAGAATCAGCTCATGAGAACAATGTCTTAGATCTCTGTTTGGAAAATAGATTCCAACTTTTCAACTCAGTTAACACAGAGCATGGAATCGGTGACCATAAGGCTGTTATAGGCTCAGATGCAGATGCTACAAAGGCTGTTAAAACATAGGAAATAATCGAGTGTAGAAAGCGCAACAGCAAAAAAATTATTATTTGAGCAGTCAGCATCAAACTTATAACTCTGATAACAAAATTAAAGAATAATATACAATATTCTTCAGAGGCATACTGTATGTGATGAAGACGATTATGGATGCTGAGAATTAGGCTACTCACATGGCTCAATAGTTGTTAGCCAATTGTTATTAAAACACATATGTAAGGTACTGAGACCACAATAATAATAATAATAATAATAATAATAAAAATCACTGAATAAAAAGCTAAATTCAATGTGCAAAAGGGGTGTGCCTGTTGAGATATGTATATGATTGGGTATATATTATGGGAAGTAACTCCATCCCCAATTATCACAAACTTACTGACGGACATTGGGAAAAGCGAAGTGCACACACCAAGTGGCTGCAAAAAAAAAGTACTGGACATTCCCCGGTGCTAGTCAGATACTAACAAATATAAGACATTATAGCTGAAGTAATTCCCTTGTAGAATTACTGGGCATGTTTTGTTCACAGTATACACTGATGAGCTAAGACATTATGAGCACTACCCACCATGAGACTGAATGCTGTCTGGTAACACTGTGGGCATGTGATGTGGCAAGGAACGTTTATAAGCAGAGCAAAGACAAATGTTGAATCATTCTGTTGATGATACAAACTGTAAATGAGAAAATTCATTGACATAAGAAACTTTGGCAAATAGCATATTGTTATGGCCAATTGCATGGGAACAAGTATGTCAAAAAGTATAAAGCCAGTGGTCACTGTCACGAACATGCATAGAAAGTGGCTGAGTGGCGGTGAATCCACAAGCAAGTAACAAAATGCTGGACGTCCGCACCTCATCGCAGAACCTAGAGTTGTCCACTCTCCAAACCAGCGTAGGTGATGATCTGTGGCTGTTCTGACAACAGAATATCTGTGGTAATAATATAAGGTATCATAGCTGTGGGCTATGTAAACATCACTGTGGACCACCTGCATCCCTTCACGCTTGCCGTCTTCTCTGGTGGAAATGGCATCTTACAGCAACATAACTGTCCATGTCACAAGACCAAAATTGTGCTGCAGTGATTTGCGGAGTGTGATAGTGAACCCAAGTTGATGTCTTGGTCACCAAATTCACTTAACCTGGACCTGCTGGAACACATATGGGATGCTTTCCAGTGATAGCTCCTTCCCCACAGACCACTGGCACCTAATTTATGGGAACTGCGTTATCCATGGATAGACATCTGGTGCAGCATGCTGTACCTTCAGAAAGCTACTAAGGAATTACTGAATGTATGCTATGCATAATCGTTGCTGTAGTGCATTTTAAACACAGACCAGTGTGCTGTTCAGCAGATGGATTGTTTTGGGTCATGAGTGTATGTAAATTACCTGGTGGATAACGTCAGAAGGTCCATGAGACTGTTTGTGGATGCTGCTGTTGTTTATAGTATCGCTGCAACACTAGAAGACTATAGCAAAGTGTATGAAGGCCTGCAGGGGATCGACATTGGCAGTTGAACCTGAACATAAATAGATGGAAATACACATTATTATTTTGTAACACGACTCAAATCAAACAGTGGAAACAATAACATGCATAAAGTATCTGAGGGTATGCGACTGCAGAGACCTAAAGTGGAACAGCACCATGAACCTAGTTGCTGGACCAATCTTCATTGGAACAATCCTAAGAAAAAGTAATACACTCACGAAACCAGTTCTTACAAGTTTGCTCATCTGCCTGGGATTCTTAGAGGGTATGTTTAAAAGGGGTGACAGATAAAATTCAAAGAAGAATAATTCACTTGGCCCTGGCTTCACTTAGCAAGCATCAGAGTGTCATGGAGATACCCATCAAATTCCAGTACTAGATGCTACAATAGAGATGTGCATCACAGAGGGTTTTTCTGTTAAAATTTTGAGACTGTGCATACCAAGAACTGTCAAGCAACATATTACTCTGCAAGGGAATTTGTATCTCACGATATGACCATGCAAGAAAAATAAGAGACATTCACCTTTATGTACAATCATTCGTCCCAAGCCCCATTCACGAATGGAACTGAAAAGATGAGAACTTACAGATGCAGACGTGCTCCAAGTATTCACAGAATGTTTTGGCTCAGAGAGTAGAGATGTAGATATAACGTAGGAGAGGGTGTTGTACATGCAGGGTGGAGTAACTGGGAATGCACGATATTTCCTGGTCAGTGTTTCAATCTATTTAGTGATTTTAAAATCACTACGCTCCCCGTGGACGTCAAAAATTTAATTCAGTTATTTTGAAATATAGAAACGGAGGAAGTTCTGTTGTGGTCTGTGTTCGCAACTTATGTTGCAAAAAACATCCAGACCAACCGCAGGAAACAGAGAAAGCGGTCAGAATGGTGTAGACAGTGGCTGCTAAAGCGAAAGCAGTTTTCTCACGTAAATTTACTGCGGGAGTTGCAGAGCGAACCTAGCGACTGGCGAAATTATTTGCCGATGGATGTCGAAACTTATAATTATCTCTTAAAGCTTGTAACCCCTCATATTATGAGAAAAAATACTTGTATAGAGAAGGGCAATTTCTCCTCATGAACGGCTGGCGGTAACATTAAGATTCCTAGCAACAGGAAGGAGCTACAAGGATTTGGAATTTTCAACTGCAATATCGGAACAAGAGTTGAGTGAAATAATACCTGCAATTTTTCAATTAGAGCACTGTATGCTGCTGTCTTTTTGCCTGTGTCACTATATTCTTTACTTTAATCTTCCACAAACATGGGTGGTTTCTATATATTTCAATGAATTCATTTACAAACTCTCGAGAACACTGACGAGTATCAGCCATTTTAATGCCGTGCACGCACAAATACAAACACTAGACTAAGCAAACAGCTGTTTCGCGCCAGATTTGCGGCGATCTCCTGTCCACACGCTCCAACTTGTCTGCGCAGATGTGATTTGAACCCAGAGATTTGAGAGGTTTCGCTCAAACCTCCAACTCCAACTTCCAGGTTTGCACACATCTCAGGTTGGTGCAAATCTTCTGTCCACACGCAACGATCTGTCTGCGCAGATGTGACGTGCGCAGACATTTGCGCAGACAGATCGTTGCGTGTGGACGGGCCTTAGTATATATTCTTTCCAGAGAAATTCATAACCACGAGCTTACATGACCTTTATGAACCTTTACGGTTTGAGACGAAATCACCCAGTAGCCTATTGTTGGTTGCTGGAACAACGAAGTGTTGCAAGCGATTGGAAGCAAGCTCAGGCCATTTCCGTTTTCAATGGTCATCGGACAGATTATAATAATAATCGGACTGTATCACTTTCGTCACTATGTTGTAGCCTCATGGAACGTGTTTTATGTTCATGCAGTACGACAATTTTAGACACCTAAAATATTCTCTGCAGGAGTCAAAATGGATTCCGGAAACAGTGGACGAGTGTACAGCTCGTCTATGACATGCAGAAGGCAACATGTCACCATGCCCAGTTTAGTGTCGTCTTCATTGACTTTCAGAAGGCGTTTGATACTGTCCAAACTTCAGCTTAAGACGATTGACTGAATGACAAGTGTCCACTTTCTGTGTTTCCATTTCTTTACTATCAGCTCTAGCAAGGGGACGTGTTATACGCTACACCACGTACTGTGTCCTAGCAGGCTACAGCAGAATGACAATCAGTTTTGTGTTACGTTTTAATAACGTTTATATCTCTACTGGTGACGAGAAATGGTGTCTTTATGCAATCACAAGGAAAAGAAAGGAATGGTTGAGCCTAAACAAAACAGCGACTACTTATACAAAGTCGTGTGCACGTCCATAAACGGTAATATTGTGCGTCTGGTGGGATAGCAGTGCTACGGTATATACGAATATTGCTTCCCCAAGGTGTAACTATCACTGCTGAACAATAGCTGAGACGTCTTGCAGGCGCAGGAAGACTGTGTGAAGTGATGCTGGTCTGTGATAATGGCCATCCTCGTTCTGCTAGACTGAGAAAAAATATGTGCCCTCAACCTTCTTGAAGGTTGCTCAACTTCCTTTCTGGATGAAAATGCGATCCAAACGTGGCTCGACAAATTCTTCGGCTCAAAACCATGTCATTTCAACAGTCGCGGAATCGAAAAGTTGATATTATTGATGACTGAGGTCTCTATTATGAGTATTTGCTGTGTTCATTAAACTTGTGGAAAAACGTTACAAAAGTATACACTAACCCAATAACTGTTACTGAAATAAATCAGTTTCATTTCTAATCTCCGTGCTGCGTAATGCGCAGATACCTGCCTATCTACCCTCACTTGTGAGAACACGACTAAGCAATTCGCAATTCCGTACCTGTTATTGCTAGCACGATTTCTCCTTTTTTAGTAACTTGTATTTCACAAATTCCCTCTACCGTCTTTTCCCACATGTATACACTTGCCACAATCCACAGTCTAAATGTACCTCCCTGAAATTTATTTCTACTATTCTACTCTTCACGGAAAAGTTATAAACTGTGGCTTTTTTTCCAATATAGCTATTAATGATTTTAGTATCTTTGTCTGTACTACTTCTATCTGGTACTACTTTGGACACAAAAAAAAACGTAAGAACATACTTGTAATATAATTGTCATACCTCTTCTGGGAAGAGAACTGAGTGGTGTTAAAATGCGTTCTATCAGATGCTTCTTCATGTCTCGGAAAGCCTGGTCTATGCCCTCCATCATGTACACGAACTGGGATAATATCACTACTGTGGTCAAATTCAACAGCAGTCTCACAACAGTTCCCATCCCTATACAGGGCAGCTTTTTTAGTTTCCAAGTCGTGTATAAATGCGAAATTCCCATCAGTATTTGCAAAGAAAACAACACATCGAGAGCGAGGTACCATATTCTGGAGTGCTTCTCGGGCGCATAGCGATTCTTCTTGGATCGTATCACAAAATTATAGACGCTTTCTACCTCCCGGAACTCAGTGAAGATGCATTTGCAGAAAATTGTTACAGACGAAAGGTGAGACAAGAAATTGTGAAGTTCATACAGGCATCGAAATGCAAGAGGGAGTTCCGGCGAACAGGCAAATATTCTGTAGGAAACTGAAGTGTCTACGATGAGAAAAATTGCTGTCCACAGTGAAGGTACTAGCGAGACAGGTAACCTCAAGCTGCGGTGACTGCAGCGAAAAGGAAGGAGACCAAAAACCTGCCACAAGCAACGGAAGAGCCTGCGTCTTAGGCTCACGGTCTTTCGCTTTCTACTAGAATTACCACCACCGTACATGACAGCACACTTTGGGAACGTTCCGTAGATGAAGAATTGTTGTAAAGAACTGCGACTGCGCAAGAGTAGCCGAAGACCACATCGTGTCGTTAACAACACATACGAAACCTTTCTGACAGGTGAGAAATGTTACAATCGATTTCCCTTGTCGTGTGTATTTTCTGTCCGCTCTTTTGCAGAAAGTTTTTGCAGTGTAGCGCGTTCGTCAGAAATTCGTACAGTTCACGTCAATATTCAGATGGAGAAAGCTCTGAGCGGCAGCCATCTTGGCAGCTATTGTGATAGTATTTATGGGCAAAGAGCACCCTACCGGTAACATACAAACGGATATCGCTCCTTGTCATCGGGCGCTAACTGATGGGTTATATAGAACTACTTTCAATGAGATACCCATAAATACAGCAGGAATTTCAAGTCAGTTCTTCGGACGCAAGGAAAAGAGAAGTGTGAGAACTGCACTCCCCTGGCAACACACAGCAAGCTCCCGCTTGGACAGGTTAATGCGTTCTCCAGACTGCACGGACATAAAATAAAACAAGGATAATCGAAAAACACACGTTTTTACCTGAAGCAGCCGCTTACTAGAAAAGGAAACCAGTCGTCGGCTGCACAAAAATATTTAATTTAACTTCGCCCGTTTCAGCAGATTCATCTGTCATCTTCAGAAGTTTAATGCAGGTTTAAATCATAAGTAAGCCCACATCAAGTAAATATCGCTGATAAAGACGCCCTACAAAGAATATGTATAAAATATAAAAAGTTTATTAAGAACAAATGTACAATAATTTAGCATCCTAAAGCATCAGAAAAGTTACATACCTTCTTTAAAGGACAATAAATTCTGTCACATCGCAAAAAATATGCCATGAATAGAAACCAACAGACTGAGAACCAGAACTTAACGATACCATACAAATGTTCAACATTAGTAATTAAAAAAAGAGTTATTTTCATATCTTCTTGAAGAAATAAGAAGCAGCCAGCGGGCCCGGGTTCAATTCCCGGCCGGGTTGGGGATTTTCTCCGCTCGTGGACCGGTTGTTGTGTTGTCCTCCTCACCATTTCATCATCACCGGCACGCAAGTCGCCCAGTGTGGCGTCGACTGAAACAAGACACGCACTCGGCGGCCGAACTTCCCCGGATGGGGCCTCCCGGCAAACAATGCCACAAACTCATTTCATTTTTTAGATGCAAAACGGAAGATTTATTTAAACCTCTCTACCGTAGTTTCAATGCTTGTAAAAACATCTTCTCCAGAAGAAAGTAGTGACAACTCAGTTCCATGTTGTTACTATGGTAAGTTAAAAAATAGCCGAAAGGTGTCAGTGAAATATAAACTTTCACCTCTATAATATTAAAAACGTATTTAACGTACCCCCGCTACATCTTGTAACCCAATTGTCACTAGTTTCCTTCTGAAGAAGAAGTTTTTACAAACGGCGAAACAGTGGTCAAGAGGTTTAAATAAGCCTTCCGTTTTGCAACTGATTATTTTCTCAAGACTTTACTCTCCGTTTGCTGCTCCAGCCATTTACAAAATTTTATTATTTTTATAGCTTTTGAGTATTTGGTCTAATGCATGACTGTCTTTTTGTATGCATGCTTTAAACAGTTGACGTGGTTTTATAAGGTTCTATAGATGCTAATGTGCCTACTTTGTACATAAGCGTGATCAATTCACTTTAAGTTACCAGTCTGTTGCTCTTCATTGCATATATTATGTACTTGCTTGATGTGACAGTATTTAATGTTCTTTATGAAAGTACGTTATTTTTCTGTCAGCTATTGTACATTCGGCTTTAACAAACTTGTTATACTTTTCTGACTCTCAAGTACTGATCATTTGTTTTTAACAAACTTTTTATATTTTTAACTTATTCTTTTAGGATGTCTTGATTGTCCAGTATTTATTTAAGCCAGTGGAAAACTTCTCAAGATAACATCATAATCTTTTGAAGCTGGTTACGCGAAACTGAAAATTTACGTGCAACTAACGATGATTTTTATTTTGGTGGAAAGAATACACAACGCATCTTATGAACAACAGCTATGAACAAAATCATAAACTACTACTTACTGCATTTACGGAACACACTACACGCCACATTTAAAAGCCAACTGCATTAGGACTACTTGTGCATTACTCGTTTGAAATAATGGGTCGGAAATGATCGCCCTTCACCTACCAGGGAAAGGGCTCGGAAAACATGCAGACAGGAGACATGTTACAAGGGCAGGGTTCCCGCATTTACCTGAGATGAAACCGGAAACAAATGAAAAACGAGACTTGAAGTTTTCTGTCCCTGAAATATCTTTCTGTTATTTGCTTTTTTGAAAAATCGCCGTACTTTGCACGGATAATCCGGGAACCATATAACCCACTCCCAGATTTCGTTTACGTTAGCCTATAGGAATTAGCAAGTCCTCATCCAGTTCCAAAAGTGTGATGATTCTAATAATGTACCGTGACATATGATGGTGTAATTGTGTTTTAAGTAAGGCTGAAATCGCGTTCGAACTAGCTCGATATTTCCCCGATACACCACAGAGCTCGGTACGGTATCTAGTGCTGCTGGAACACTCACATGACATTCGACTCACGTAGCACGAGAGCAAGTGATGGCAAGAAACCTCAAAGATACCACAAGAACAAGCTATAACTCTGCTTGGAATCTAGGTTTAATGAAACGCAGGCAACATGGGTTTAGAAAACATCGTTCCTGTGAAACGCAACTGGCTCTTTATTCACACGAAGTGCTGAGTTCTATTGACTAGGGATTTCAGATCGATTCCGTATTCCTGGATTTCCGGAAGGCTTTTGACACTGTACCATACAAGCGGCTCGTAGTGAAATTGCGTGCTTATGGAACATCGTCTCAGTTATGTGACTGGATTTGCGATTTCCTGTCAGAGAGGTCACAGTTCGTAGCAATTGACAGAAAGTCATCAAGCAAAACAGAAGTGATTTCATGCGTTCCCCAAGGTAGTGTTATAGGCCCTTTGCTGTTCCTTATCTACATAAACGATTTGGGAGACAATCTGAGCAGCCGTCTTCGGCTGTTTGCAGATGACGCTGTCGTTTATCGACTAATAAAGTCATCAGAAGATCAAAACAAACTGCAAAACGAGTTAGAAAAAATATCTGAATGGTGTGAAAAGTGGCAGCTGACCCTAAATAACGAAAAGCGTGAGGTCATCCACATGAGTGCTAAAAGGAACTCGTTAAACTTCGGTTACACAATAAATCAGTCTAATCTAAAAGCCGTAAATTCAACTAAATACCTAGGTATTACAATTACGAACAACTTAAATTGGAAAGAACACATAGAAAATGTTGTGGGGAAGGCTAACCAAAGGCTGCATTTTATTGGCAGGACACTTAGAAAATGTAACAGACCTACTAAGGAGACTGCCTACACTACGCTTGTCCTTCCTCTTTTAGAATACTGCTGCGTGGGGTGGGATCCTTACCAGGTAGGACTGACGGAGTACATCGAAAAAGTTCAAAGAAAGGCAGCACGTTCTGTATAATCGCGAAATATGGGAGAAAGTGTCACAGAAATGATACAGGATTTGGGCTGAAAATCATTAAAAGAAAGGCGTTTTTCGCTGCGACGGCATCTTCTCATGAAATTCCAATCACCAACTTTCTCCTCCGAATGCGAAAATATTTTGTTGACACCCACCTACATAGGGCGGGACGATCACCACAATAAGGGAAACCAGAGCTCGTACGGAAAGATATAGGTGTTCATTCTTTCCACACGCTATACGAGATTGGAATAATAGAGAATTGTGAAGGTGGTTCAATGAATCCTCTGCCAGGCACTTAAATGTGATTTGCAGAGTATCCATGTAGATGCAGGGGGAAACGAATTTCTGTTGTATCTGAACGAAACTACAATAAGAGCACTCAGGCAGTATATTGAGAACATATATAAATATTTATGGTGTTTTTATTATGTAACAGTCAAACGCAAAAATATGCAAAAGGAACAAGCGTAGCTTTTGCTTCAGATTGTTTGAATAGTCTCTATCTTTCCCTCCTGTTTCTTGCTTCTAACACAAATGTAGGTATCTGATTCGTCCGCATTGTCGACAACCTTTGTTGAGTAAGTGCGGGCATCTGACTTCGCTTTGCTTTACTTGTTCTAAGTGAACACACGTGACTTGCCAGTTACAGTGGCCTCATTCGATTCAGATCAAAGCTCAATATGTGGAAGCAAAAAGCAGGAAAACAGGAAACAACTCCTCGTCTGCAGCAAGTTCATATGACAGGCCACTATCCTTGAAGAAAACAAAATGTTTGCCAGAAACAGATGAGACAAAGGTGCTCAGTTCCACTGGATTACACAAGTTAGTCCTATTGGAGCAATTGAAATTGACAAGGATGCAAATGGAAAAAGAAAGTACGACTATGAACTTCCTTAATGCAAAGCTGAGCTACAAAAACACTGTTCAAGAGAAAGAAAATTAAAAAAAAATTTAGACAGTATTACCAATAGCTTGCTGTAGACGATAAGCAGTTATGTATGTTTTCATAAATAAAATAATCCAGAATTCTGCATTTTGTATTAGACCGTTTTTGATATTGCTGAACAATGTTGTTGTTGTTGTGGTCTTCAGTCCTGAGACTGGTTTGATGCAGCTCTCCATGCTACTCTATCCTGTGCAAGCTGCTTCATCTCCCAGTACCTACTGCAACCTACATCCTTCTGAATCTGCTTAGTGTATTCATCTCTTGGTCTCCCTCTACGATTTTTGCTGAACAATAATCACACAATTTTTTTTTAAGGAACACACCGCCATTTGTCTGTTTTATTGTTTATTTAAGTGCAATCCAGGTTTCGGTCTTTTATGCCATTTTCAAGTTTTTGATTTTATGTCTTTAAATATATTGCAGGAACTTAACATGTTGTTAGAAATTGTATTAGAGCTGCAAGTTGTATTTTTTGATATCCTCTCCTAAGAACTTCCCCCTCATTTACAGCTCCTCTTCGTTAACGCCATCGTCACGGAAACCCTGTACAGTATGTTCAGAATCTTAATCCTGTAGATGTTTCTCACCATCATGCAGTACATAGCATCAAGCTATAATTATTGGAAGATTTGATTAAGAAACTCTACACATCAACTGCAACATAGGAAACTGTCTCTTTAGCTGACCAAAACAACGCTCTATCGCAACCCTCTCTCTTTAAAATCGTGTTGAATAAGCTGCGACTCTCCTCTGCTGGACTGCGATAGGGGGTCATCAACCAGGGCTCTAGACCATAGCCGTCATCACCCAAAAGAAGGTTACTTTTTGCCATATGCCGGACCAATATCTGACAAACTCTTCATAAATATAACGCCAAGAGCGTTTTCTGCCCACCAATCAAGATTAATGCTTTGTTAAGGACTGTAAAGAATCATCTGGGCCTACAGAAACCAGACATTTACCACATGACATGTCAATGTGGTATGACATATAAAGGCCAGAGCACCAGGACCGGTGGTAACAGCTGTGAGCAGCACCATCGGCGCACAGGACTCAAACAGGCTTCCACGTCAGCTATAGCGGAACATTATTTGGAGCTAAATCATTCGATGAACTGCAGTTATTTCAAGAATCTAACAGAAATACTCACATATAGGGAGACTGTTATTAGAGAATCCATCGAAATAACGGTCACACAAAAACTTATCAACCGTGACGCAGGTTGTCAGCTTAGCTCCGCCTGGAATTCGACACTCGATCTGCTAAAGACGCAACGGTGGCAACATTCAAACTTCGACGGAAGTAACTTTGGAAATGGTGACATAGCAAATAACCCAGCACAACCAAAACAGGACGCACAGGTGGTGGTACTTCCGACAGCAAATAAAGTACCCGAGGACGGTCATTTGGAGAACGAGCCGTAATTTGAAGACCAGCGGCCGGAAAATAATCCGATAGCCGCCCCTAGCGGGCGTGGACCTCGGATGTATCTACCTGACGCGGCCGGCTTCGGCAATAGAACAGCATAATCCAAAGAAAAGCTTAAATGACGGCAATTAGAAAATTGAAGGTCCAGTACAACTTGGATATGGAACAGAACGTTACATGACAAAATTATAACTGACGATAACCAAAAAGTACGCGCGCAGCAGTCGTAACAACTACGGCTAGAAAATACGATAGCTGCTACTGACCAGCGCGTACTTCAGACGCAGCGCCTGGCGTGGTACAGACCGATGACGTGTCGCCTAGTTTCACATAGACATAAATACTGGACTGCACTTCGTCTCGTCGTCTTCCCAAACGAAGGGCCACTTTCTATACTGAGAGACGGAAACGACACAGGACGCCCGCGAGGAACGTCCAGCGATGTCCTTCATAGCAGTGCAGACTTGAATCAACAGATTTAGCCTCCTAATGTGCTCTCGTGAGTTGGAGCAATTCAACTGCAAAGAAGAGTATGACAGCTGGAAACAAGACAATTACCAGAGGAGTTAATCCCAGCATAATACGTGAGGTGTCAACACCAGCAAGTCAGGGTTTTCAGAGCTTTCCCCTGAGCCGTCAAGCGATTACTTATTAGAACTGTCCCCCACAAGACTCTCCCCTCCCCCCCCCCCCCCCCCGCAAAATCCCCAATTTTAGTAGACATGCCCTCCCAGTGAAAACCCCCATCTCATAATAAACAGTGACCCAACAGCACAAACTGGCCGAGCGGTTCTAGGCGCTACAGTCTGGAACCGCGCGACCGCTACAGTCGCAGGTTCGAATCCTGCCTCGGGCATGGATGTGTGTGATGTACTTAGGTTAGTTAGGTTTAAGTAGTTCTAAGTTCTAGGGGACTGATGACCTCAGATGTTAAGTCCCATAGCGCTCAGAGCCATTTTTGAACAGCACAAATACAGAAAAATGCCCACAACGAGTGTGAGAACTCTTGCTCTACTCGCCATTCCCTTTCTGGGATGGGAAAGAAAGGTTAAAAAATAAGTAAACAAACGCACTAGATCTCAGGAAGAATTAAAGCTCGGAAATTAGACTGAGTAGCGATTGAATAATTTTTATTGCGATAATCATTCCACAGTATCCAAAATTCCTCTTGCCTCTGAGCAGTTATTAAAAAAAAAAAACATAAAAACCAACAGTTCTGCTTCTCACCTCTGTACATCTGCATTAAGCGTCAATTCGCTACTGTTTTTTTGAAAACCGCTTTCTGTCGCTTTGGCGAGTAGTGTGAAATTGCTCAGTCGTTGACTGTTATCATCAACAAACAGCCCTCTGTTCCGTTCCATTTTTCCTAGAAAATTCACACAGGTGCAGTGATTAATATTCTGCTCACTAACAGTATGCAGATTAGTTTACATAAATGTAATTTCATAGTTCTTTCTCCGCCAACGTACCACTTTGTACTACAGCGATTCTAATGAAGGAAACGATAAATTTGCTTTTGTACACCACGCCGACGAATTATGTTATTAACTGCTAGTCACTGTTCTGCATCGCATTATCTTGTTGCATGGTCTTAAACCAGTGGTCGACAACCCGCGACTCGCTAGCCACATGTGGCTCTTTCGCCCTTTGAGTGTGGACACACGGGTACGGTTCGACTGAAACTTCATGGCCCATGCACGTAAGATTAGAACTGTAGTTAAAATCCAAACCCCTGCTGTTGGCGTTTTTACCTGCCTCTATCCTATGCTTTTCGCCTAACGTCCAAGGTTACCCCCCCCCCCCCCCCCCACCCCACCTCCCTCACTAAGTTGCTGTTCTACGCATTTGGAGGCCACCGGCAGGGTTGCGCAGGGGAGGCGTACGCGATCTATTCCCAAGTCAGCAGTTTCATTGTGCAGTGGCGCAATCTTCCACTAATGTTAATACTGAAAGAACTGTGGTTAGTCAAGAGTGGAAAACCATATACACACGGCGAAAACAGTACATAAAAAACTGTTTTATAGGTGCATCCGAAGAGCTATTTCGAGAGATGTTAAAAAAAAAAATGTTATACGGTTGGCAGTGTCTGCTAAAACATGGAAAGACAGAACAGAAAAAATATCTTCAAGTATAACCAGCCAGCAAGTCCAAGGTCTTAAACCGCTTTCGGCTTTATCAATAGGAGCAGATGAGTCTTGTGACATGAGTGATACAGAAAGGGTTTCACATTTCGTACGGTCTGTTTCATCAATAGGTCCTAAAGAAGAAGTTTTGGATATTGTCATTCAAAGGTCAAATTTGTAGAGAGGAAAAGCTGTAATTTAGTTAATTGAAAAACATCATATTCCTCTGGATAAAATTCGTAATTACAAGAGGCGGGGTTTAAAGTATGACTTGCGTAAGAAATGGGTCTGTTGCTATTTTTAAAGAAAAAATTATGACGATAGACTTAGTTACAATTGCATCATTCCTTAAGAAACACTGTGTTGGGCAGACATTCCCCGAAGAAATTTGCGAAGTTATGAAATTTATGATTAAGGTGATCACCACTATTATAGCTAAAACTTTTAATCATCGTCAGTTTAAAGACGTTTTAGTTGAAATGGAGAGTGAGTACGCGGATCTTCTACTGCGCTAAGGTATATGGGTTATCATGAGGAGACATTATGAAAAGTTTCGTTTCGTTATTAACAGGAATAAAAGGATTTCTTCTTGAGAAGAATGTTCACTACTGTCAGCTAAGACCCGCAGTGGATTCAAAAAGTTTGTTTTATGGTAGGCGTTACGCCAAATCTAAAACAGCGTAATCGTAAACTACAGTGGAAAAGAAACACAATATTTTCGATATTACAATTAATTCTTTCGCTTGAAAATAAAGTCTTTTTGCTCAAGATTTTAAAAGAGAACGTATGAGAAACTTTCCAAACCTCTTGAAACATCTGCAAGAAAATAATTCCGATACTGACATTTTCTATTTTAAAACAACACTTTTAAATGTGAGGGAAGCTTTTCTCAACACGTTCCAGAAATAGCAAAGCGACATTAGTCATTGATAAAAAAATGAAAAAAAGCTCCTTATCTTACTCTACCACAATTAAATTTTTCTTGCTTTAATACTGGCACTGTTTTTTAAATCCAACAATTGCATTTCAGAGTTGCCTAAGATTGACTGTACGCTTACTCTTTGGAATTTTACACAGCTCTTTGTAATAATGACTTACGTAAAAATAAAAACTTCCGTTGTAGTATCCCCAAGAGTGTTTTCACTGTTTAAAATGATGACCATACAGAATCGCTACAACGTTTTTAGCAAAGACCAGCTTAGGAATACTTAACTTAATAAAAATGTACCTAGGTTTAAATTTTAAAAATGCGGGTCTCAAAAGAAATTTCAGTGGTTGTACTGTTGGTATTCGGCTCCGTCGACTAATGACTCTGCCGACCACTGGTTTAAATGTGTGTAAACTTACTTTATAGTGACAGCATTAATTTACCTGGCATCCGTCGAGAGACGGGCAGCTGCTGCTTTTCGCTTCGTCTTCCTGTTGTGTTACTACGCAACTTATTCTTGTGGAAGGCTGAATAATTAAATATAATTTTGATTAAATACAGTTGTATTGTAATATCAACTACTTACCATTATCTCTCCCAAATCTTTCTACAATAATTCCGATACTCATTCTCATCCGCTGGCTCATCATGGAATAATTATTATTCTCTAGTCAAAGAGTTTTACAACTGCATTCGCTTCAACCACAGTTGTTGAACATACGAGCCCATAATTTAGTGTACTACATTTTTACATTCAGTTGCAGATATCTGTATTACTAAACAGCTAAAACGGTCACGCAATCATGATTGCAGACTGCCTATCTGATAACTTCCAGAGATAACAAAATTTTGATTTTCGGTAATTCATAAAACTATTGACTGATTTTAAAAATTTAAAATGCTGACGTTAAGAGGTATAATCTTACGTTCAAAGTTAAACACAATAAATTAAATATTAAAATTAGAAACTGTGTACATAGTCAAAATGGCTCTGAGCACTATGGGACTTAACATCTGGGGTCATCAGTCCCCTAGAACTTCGAACTACTTAAACCTAACTAACCTAAGGACATGACACACATCCATACCCTAGGCAGGATTCCAACCTGCGACTGTAGCCGTCGTGCGGTTCCAGACTGTAGCGCCTAGAACCGCCCGGCCACCCCGGCCGGCGTGTACATATTCCATTAGACAGCAGAACTCATGACACGCAAATTACTAAGTCTATATTCATCCAGTATTTGAGAATGAGAGCACTTAGCAACTTCCGATAAATTTAACACATAATTTCAAACCTTTTCGAAACTTTTTCTTGCTTACACTTAATTAAAGGAAAAAAAAGTTATCGCTTAATACATTTTTCCTATTAACGCAGCGAAACTGCAGCATCAGGAATAACGTTTTAATTTATTACTCCTTTACTACCAACTCTAGCCGCAGCGCATTTTGCAGACAGTGTGAAATAATTAAAGGAAAAAAAAGTTACCGCTTAATACATTTTTCCTATTAACGCAGCGAGACTGCAGCATCAGGAATAACGTTTTAATTTATTACTCCCTTACTACCAACTCTAGCCGCAGCGCATTTTGCAGACAGTGTGAAATAATTAAAGGAAAAAAAAGGTTATCGCTTAATACATTTTTCCTATTAACGCAGCGAAACTACAGCATCAGGAATAACGTTTTAATTTATTACTCCCTTACTACCAACTCTAGCCGCAGCGCATTTTGCAGACAGTGTGAAATATACCTCTGTATGTAACTGAAAAAATTCTATCACTCTACGACGCATAGTTCAGGAGATACGACGTCTTAAACACTGAGATGAGTGAAAAAGTTAGCTTTTCTTTAAAGAATCGGGTTTGTGGTGGTTATTGTTCTTACTACATTATTGACACTGTACCACAGAAAAAAGGAAGAAATGTGTGTGTGAAATCTTATGGGACTTAACTGCTAAGGTCATCAGTCCCTAAGCTTACACACTACTTAACCTAAATTATCCTAAGGACAAACACACACACCCATGCCCGAGGGAGGACTCCATCCTCCGGCAGGACCAGCCGCACAGTCCACGACTGCAGCGCCTAAGACCGCTCGGCTGATCCGGTGCGGCAAATAAGGAAGAATACGCTAAATTACACACATCAAAAAAGTTTTGCATCACCCTAGTTCCCAGACTCCTGAAGATGACTTTGATTGTGGATATTGTTCCACAGACACAGTCCCTTTGACTGTTCAGAGATGTCACTAAACCCGCCCAAAGATGCATGAACAGCGCCTATTAGACGGAGGGGGTCCGACAGCCGATCAGTTCCAGTCATTCCACCAGGAAGGAGGTACACGACTAGTGTTGTCAGTAGTTCAACCATGCCTAGACGGTCAATACCGCGGTTCGATCGCGCCAGGAAGGGCTCTCTATAAGGAAAGCGTCCAGGCGTTTCGGAGTGAACCAAAGCGATGTTGTTCGGAAACGGAGGAGATACAGAGAGACAGGAACTGTCGATGACATGCCTCGCTCAGGCCGCCCAAGGGCTACTACTGCAGTGGATGACCGCTACCTACGGTTATGGCTCGGAGGAACCCTGACAGCAACGCCACCATGTTGAGTAATGCTTTTTGTGCAGCCACAGGACGTTGTGTTACGACTCAAACTGTGCGCAATAGGCTGCATGATGCGCAACTTCATTAACGACGTCCATGGCGAGGTCAATTTTTGCTACCACGACACCCTGCAGTGCGGTGCAGATGAGCCCTACAACATGCCGAATGGACCGCACAGGATTGACATCAAGTTCTCTTCACCAATGAGTGTCGCATATGCCTTCAACCACACAATCGTCGGAGACGTGTTTGGAGGCAAACCGGTCACGCTGAACGCCTTAGACACACTGTCCAGCGATTGCAGCAAGGTGGAGGTTCCCTGCTATTTTCGGATGGCATTATGTGCGGCCGATGTATGCCGCTGGTGGTCATGGAAGGCGCCGCAAAGTCTATACGATGCGTGTATGCCATCCTCCGACCGATAATGCAACCATATCGGTAGCATATTGGCGAGGCATTCGTCTCCATGTATGACAATTCGCACCCCCATAGTGCACATCTAGTAAATGACTTCCTTCAGGATAACGACATCGCTCGACTGGAGTGGCCAGCATGTTCTCCAGGCATGAACCCAATCGAACATGCCTGGGATAGATCTAAAAGGGGTATTTATGGACGACGTGACCCACCAACCACTCTGATTGATCTACGCCGAATCGCCGTTGAGGAGTGGGAGTATCTGGATCAACAGTGACTTGATGAACTTGTGGATAGTATGCAACGATGAATACAGGCATGCATCAATGCAAGAGGATAGTATAGGTCCAGTGTGTACAGCAATCGGGACGACCACCTCTGAAGGTCTCGCTGTATGATGGTACAACATGCAATGTGTGGTTTTCATGTGCAATAAAAAGGGCGGAAATGATGTTTATGTTGATCTCTATTCCAATTTTCTGTACAGGCTCCTGAACTCTCGGAACTGAGGTGATGCAAAACTTTTTTTTTTGTTGTGTGTATAACATCGACGTTGCTGTTTAGAGAAGTATTTTGCATGTGGGATAATGTCTTATTATAACGGAATGATTAAGTTACTGTAGTCTTAAACTCCCGACGCCAAATAACACAATTGTTATACATACAGAAATTTATTGGATAGTACTTGTTTACACATGGGATACTCAAAGTTTCATCTCACGGCTATTATCATGGTATTCTGAGGTAGGTGTTTGTGTGAAGGACTTCCCCGCTTTTCACAGTCTAGTGGAGGATAACACTAAGAGCTTCCAATTTGCTGATGAGTTCTGCATTTATTCATCTGGAGAGACACTGAACCAGCGCTTTGAGACATTAGTGCAACTGGTGGAGAGTGTCCAATCTTTGCTGCGAAATAGCTCACTTGATTTATCTCCTAGTAAGACCTCCGTCTGTGTATTCACCAGACGAAGATGCACAAATCTGAATCATAGGTCCATATACATTTCCAGCCAAAAAACTGTCAGATATATAGGTTTGGAAGTAGACCGCAAGCTGACATGGAGTCGCATGTTGGAAGAGTAGCACAAAAATGCGAAACAGCAATAATTATCCTACGAGCAGTTATGGGTATTGCCTGAGATGCAGACCCCAATGTGACTCTATGCAACAGAGCACTTATTCGTCCGTACCTGGACCATGCTACGGTTCTGTAAGCAAGTCCACCCTATTTAAAATGTAAAGCGCTCCACTCTTGAGTCGGCGCGATGAAGTCGACGCCAACAAATCCATTGTTATGGGAGACATTAGAAGCATCACTACATCTCCGTCGGCGTTTTGTTGCGTCGAAGTTCATGCTAAAACATAGCCAGTTTACGAGATCGTTGGTTGTAAAGAATATCTGGATGCTTGCTGTCGGCTATTTTACCGGACGCTGTTCGTTCAACAAACAAGTGCCGACATATGTTCTAGGTTATTTTCAAATAGACGAAGACCAACACAAAGTGATGCACGCTACGGCTGTACCGTATTACGACTGGTGTGATATATCCCTCACTCAAATAAGTGAACAATGTGAGTGATGCCTAAGATTACCCTTCACAGCATGTGATGACGATACAAGAAGTCTTTGAGAAACATAACAAATGCCAAAATGCTATATACAGACGGTGTCAAAAGCGCGTATGGCACAACATGCGCATTCCCAGACAAGACAATACAAGCATGGGGATATAAACTACCTGAGGAAATATCTATTGTGCACAGAGCTAATATTCATTTTAAAGCCACGTAAGTGCTCAGGTCCCCTCGTGGTCTCGCGGGTTCGATTCCCAGCGGGATCAGGGATTTTTCCTGCCTCGAGATGACTGGGTGTTGTTGTGTCGTCTTCATCATCATCATTCATCCCCATTACGGTCGGAGGAAGGCAACGGCAAACCACCTCCATTAGGACCTTGCCTAGTAAGGCGGTGCGGGTCTCCCGCATCGTTCCCCTACGCTCTGTAAAGAAGCATGGGACTTCATTTCCATTTCCAAGTGCTCAGGTAGCTGTACTGTAGGCACAATTATCATCTTAACCGACTCCTGAGCAGCAGTCATGATGATGAAAAACCATTTTAAGCAGCAAAACGACGACTGAATCCTGTGTGAAATTATGCAGTATGTCAGTAAGCTACAAATTCAGCAAAAAAGTTATACTAACATGGCTCAAAGGCCACAGCAACATCCGCGGCAGCGAACAGGTCGGCCAACTGGCTAGCCAAGGGGCAGCTTCAGGAATGCAATGCCATCCAAAGGTACCGCACACAGACTTCATACGATGACTTAAATGGACGATGTGAATGAGGTGGAGTGAGGAACGGAGTAGATGAACTAACGACAAAAGGAAACGTAGAGCGATACGCCCTGGTAATGAAGTGCACGATGTCAAGAGGTTTCGCACAGCCATTGCACGAAAGGAATTCAGTTACAGTCATTAAAAAAAAAAGCATTTAGATTGCCTGAGGCTGATCGACAGTCCTCTTTGTACTCGCGAAGAGGAAGAAGACATGAACCATGCAATACAAGGATGTCCCGAAAAGACAGACTGGATAGATGGGACACTAAATCAAATGAGTGCTATGGGAAATAAAGGCCTCCAATGCGTAACCACTCTGTTGGCAACAGCACATTAGGCTGTATAAACTCATATACAAAGCTCTCAAGGAATTAGGAGTGTTCATATAATCAGCCACGCCAGAATCTAGATCCTACGAGTAAGGCAGGGTGGAGGTGAAAGCAAGACTACTCCAGGGAGCAGGGCACTTAGGGGCGGGAGGGGGGGGGGGGGGGCAGAAATGAAGAATTGTATTGTCTGGAGGACGGACCCCAATGACCCATTACATCAAAAGACAAACAGGACACATAAAGTGAAGGGATTTATAAACAGTTATTTAGTTAAAAAAGGCACCTTTTGATGAAATCTCGGATTATCAGGTGAGCCAAGACGTCGTTCAGTAGCCGCAGAACAACACCTTGATTCAGTCGATAACACGAGAAGTTTTGATCATCAAAATTCTCTGAGGCATCCTGCAATCGCACACATGCACCTTTTACTGTAACTGATTTTAAGGGGAGACATGAGATAAATCGTCTCAAAAAAGTAGAAATTTGTTTCCTTGTCATTTCAAATGCTCTGCAGTTTACTCTGCAAAATGAATTTTGTTTTATGCAGATCTGATGATTATTTTCCGAGATGGTGACAATTTTACAACACATTGCACAAAGTGCCACGCCTATTTTCGCTTTACGACAGTCTAATGTAACAGTCGTGACAATCCATATCGTTTTTGTTAAGCGTAGCGATAACAGCGCGCCAAGCGGCCAGCAGCCTACACTTCTGAATACGATATCAGATGAGTGCATATCGTATCGTATCGTATTGTTTTGTAACATAGTTTTTTACGATATAGAGCGAACGTAGTGCAATAAAAATCGACAACAAAAAATGACATCACACATGTCTTTCCGTACTTTCCTAAAGACTCTGGGAAATATGAAACGGTAGGTTACACGATAGTTTTTTTAGATTTCTCTTGGGATGTATGGGTATGTTGTGTAGTTTTCCTTCAAGAACAAAAAATTGATAGTAAACAACAGAAAACTTGACCTTCAGCTGAAGCACGTTGTGTATTTGCCCAACAACGCGAAGCTTTGTTCGCTACGCTTCCAGACAAATCGGTGAATGTGGAGCATAAGAAACTTGTATGGAATGTACTACCTTCATTATATAACGTACCAAGTAGGTCACAATATCTGTAGCAGATGCGAAAATCACACTTCTACATCTACATCTACATTTATACTCCGCAAGCCACCCAACGGTGTGTGGCGGAGGACACTTTACGTGCCACTGTCATTACCTCCCTTTCCTGTTCCAGCCGCGTATGGTTCGCGGGAAGAACGCCTCCCGGAAAGCCTCCGTGCGCGCTCGAATCTCTTTAATTTTACATTCGCGATCTCCTCGGGAGGTATAAGTAGGAGAAAGCAATATATTCGATACCTCATCCAGAAACGCACCCTCTCGAAACCTGGACAGCAAGCTACAACGCGATGCAGAGCGCCCCTCTTGCAGAGTTTGCCACTTGAGTTTACTAAAGATCTCCGTAACGCTATCACGCTTACCAAATAACCTATGTGACGAAACGCGCCGCTCTTCTTTGGATCTTCTCTATCTCCTCTATCAACCCGATCTGGTACGGATCACACACTGATGAGTAATACTCAAGTATAGGTCCAACGAGTGTTTTGTAAGTCACCTCCTTTGTTGATGGACTACATTTTCTAAGGACTCTCCCAATGAATCTCAACCTGGTTTTCGACAAAGGCAACATTCATAGGAAATCGGCACACAAATATTAACAATACAAGTGATAAACAGGAAGAGTTGCCGTCTACATGTGCTTCTAATCATGGAAACAAACAGCCGATAAGTGCATCAAGAAATAAATTGAAAGCGATACTTGATTTGTGTATGGCTGTTACAAAAACCTTGACAACAGAGGAAACTCTGGACATAGTATAACTGAATTCAAGATACTGATTGAATTTATCAATTCACATACGTGGTGTTAGCATCGTCGTGGTATTATTTCTTTCAGTGGAAACAGGAATATTCGCCAAGGAATTGTTAGTCAGTTATAGAATGTGCTAAGTGTAAATATACTACGACGAAAATGACACCTAATTTAGATCCAACTAAGATATATGAGAATAATATACGTCTTGCATATGGGATTAGATCAATAAGTAAAGGTATGCAGGCAGGAAAGATTCCTTGTACAGTGTCAGACTTTCCTCAACTTCCCCTGCGATTTTCAATTTATAATAAAATCATTGGTTCAGCTGTAAGTGACGTGTTGGACTTATCAATGAAAGAAGCAGCTCAGTAAGCGATAAATGAAAACACCGAATATCATTCCACACGAATAGCAGCTTGGTTTAATGGCTCATGGCAGAAAAGAGGCAGACATCACACATCTCTCATGGCATCGTGTCTGTCACGTCTTTTGACACTGGAAAAGTTTTAAATGTCGAAGTAATGAGTAAATTTTGCTTTGTTTGTTAAAATGACTCAGGAGCAAGACACATCCGCGAAAAAATTGTACTGGAGCTATGAGGTGGCTGGAGTACGAAAAGTTTTTCAGCGCTCTGTCAGAATTAGAGGTGAAATGCACACGAAATATCTCGGTGATGGTGACACAAAGGCTTTTGTGAAAAGCAGCCATTGGCACTGGCATTCTGATTACAAAATTAAAGACCATATTGCAGGTTTAGAAAAAAACTTGCCTCAAAGTTGAGAAAACTTCTAAAGGAAAAGGCGTGAAATAAATTAGAAGATGGAGGAAAAGGACGTCTCACAAATTCTGATACAGACCATCTGCAAACTTACTATGGATTATCAGTGAGAAAGAACTATAGATATGTAGAAAGTATGAGAAGAGCTGTATGGGCAATTCTTTTCCATTAGGTATTAAATGATGAAGAGCAGTTATGAGCACAATAAAACCTGTATTTAGGGACCTTGTTAATAACGATCTATTCGAGAAGTGCTTACATGCTAAAACTCAAAATCTCAATGGAAGTTCGCCCTCTGTAATTTGGGATCGTCTACCGAAAACGGTGTTTGTATATTATGAAAATTTAAAATTTAGCGTATTAAATACTGTTTTATCTTTAATGACAGTATATCAAGAAAAAGTGTAGTACTGGAGAGGTGAAGAGTGAATACAGGTGCAAACTCAAGACTGACGTTAGGAAATGTCGATTTTTCAAGAACTCGTTAAGCAGAGGTTGCACAAAAGAGATGAGAAAACAAAGAAGAGCCAAGAATAAAAGAAAAGAAGATGCCTACGATGCAGACGATGGTGAATATGTGGAAGAAAATATTAATCGTAAAAACTGTTACAAAAAAATTTATAAATAATGCACAAGTAAAACTTTAAACTAAGATTTCTAAAAACTACATTTTTTTCTCATTAGGTACCATTACTTCCAGAACTGTGTGTTACAGACGCATGAAATTTTCTGCAGTTTTTCCAAAGCAACAAAAGAACAAACAAATTCACATTTGCCTTTTTCAGTTTATCAGGCTCAAAAAGAAGATCAATTTCTTTGAAATTATAACCCATTTTTTTAAACAAATGTCAGTAGAACTCAACAAATTCAATGTGCCTGAATCTGCATGAGACTAAAGCAATGATTTCTGAAAACCTGCTCTCCAAGTTTTAAGATTTTTGTCTTTAATAGTTTGTTGGAAATGGTACCTAAATACCTTGCAAATTTGCATCCCAGCATGGGAGAAATGGCTCACTCCTGTCTCCTCTTTAATTTTACGCCTAGATCAGCATAGTGTACACATTCCAGTTTTATATAAATCTATTTTTTTGCTATAAATGGATTTAAATACGTATATCGTTAATAATCAAATTTGTCAGTTGTTATTGATGGGTATAAAGTATGTTTGATTGAATGGCCATGAAACCAAAAGCCAAAAATAAATAAATAAATAAAATGTTATCAGACACATTGTTGTTTGACACAAAACACAGTAAACAGTTAAAAAATCTATTAACATAATCATCTAATCATTTTTGAATAGTGCAGTCTTGACTCACACAGCTTCCATTTTTTCATCCTAAGACAGGAAGTGTGACTGGAGCTCCGTCCTAAAGTCAAATTTTCGATTTGGGAAGAAGGAGAAAACATCCTGGGCTAAAGGATAACTTTTCGCCACCGTGACGGTTGGTTTGGTGGGTTGTTCTGGTGGATGAGCTTTGTTTTGTTTGTCAGGCATGACCGATTATCAGTTAGATCTTGCTTTCGCGACCTTACTCAAGATTTTGTTCACGTTTGGACTCTTGCTTAGACTGAGAAGCGTGAGGCTATATCCAAGCTCCAGCGACGATCACGAATCTACACAGACATCCTATGAATAGCTTCAAAACACTCTCCGACTGGACTTATTGTAGTGATTCCGCTACTATTCTGTCCCTGTTTACTGGATGCCGTATCTAAGATTACTTGTAGCTAGCCAGATTACACGTTGCTCCCGTAATTCCTTCATACTCTGTCCATCGATGACACTGATGTACTTAATCTCCAGTGAATTACGTATGAAGAATTAGAACAGTGTATGTCATACCTTGTAACCTATCCCCTCCTAATTGGCCTATTGGACTGCAATATAAATGACCGTGATCGCATATTCCTAACGAAATTTTACAATGAGTAAGGCTATCGTTACCGAAGGAAAATAATACCTGTTAGTAGGAGGAAAGCGTACAACAGACCCTCCTGAAGGATGAATCTACTCTAAACCTGATCTAAATACTGATAATAGTTTTGAAATGGGTGGAATTTAGTGCAATCGCTCACGAACCATACAGGGCAGAAGGGTAACATATAATATTTGACACAAAAAAGGACGAGATTTAATTAAACGGTCGCCAGCCCACTACGGTAATAAACATACAAAATCCTAAGAAAGAAAATGGGAAAAAATTAAGCATTGACAGTGGCTTCAGTGTCATGAATTTCCAAGGCGATCAAGAGTTCAAAGCCAAGCAAATTTGAGGACCCAGGGGTGACCACTGCGAGGATCCTGGTAGTGAGATCTAATAACCCATGCTGGATCCGGGCATGAAGAGGCCCATGATAGCTATGAGATCATTTCTGAACTGCGCAGGGGCTTGTCAAATGGTTGGTGAGGGGTGACTGTCATGTTTTGATACATGGGTCAATGAATAACAGTGGCTTAAGAGCCAGTATCAATCTCTAATTCAGCAAAGACCCCATCAAACATCACTGTGATGGACAACAACTTCTTGGAATGTGAAAGCGCAGATTGGACAAACGATACATCAGGAGGATCTGATTCCTCGATTGTAACTGGAAGTCCATATACGTCCAACTGATGGCCATTGCCAAAGAGAAACGACAAACTGCACTTTGTGGCTAGATTTCTCACATGCCGCGTATTTCGCCCATTGGTTCCTAAATTGTTGCCAATTATGTTTAATGAGATACTGACTACATGATGGAAGTTGCTGAAAGGGTTGGGACCTGGAGGATCTTTGCCGAGCTTCCAGGGCTGTCTGCATAGGGAAGAGCCATTGTAGGAAGGGTGGAGACAAAGATAAGCGCTGGATCTAGCAGCGTTCTGAGGAACGTAACAATTGTTCAGAAGCATATGGAGGAACGCCTCCAAAGATTGGCCCTTGAGCTTAAGGATATCATGGTGTAAAGCGTCATCTAGGGAGTGGACCAACATCGGTCTCTGACGAGCGAGGATGCATATGACTGCTTGCACTGGATTGGTGCAATGGAGGTGATACTCCAGATATAACCGCTGCAGCTGGGCAGTCCATATCTGATAGAATTCGGAAGACAGTTTGTGACAGATGAAAAACTTGTGCCTAGCTGCTGCCACAGGCACCTGGTAATCAAATAAATTTAAAACACTTGCTTTCAACAAGTTGTAAGGGAGGGAATGGAGCTCTACTACCACGTCTAGTGGATGGATAAGCCGGTAGATAAACGGTCCTGCAATGGCCATCGGAAAGTGCGTAGCTGTGTGTCACCTGCAATATGACGGATAATGAAGTCTTGCTCTATCCTCGCGATGTAACAGGACCAGGGTTCGACTTTGTAGTCAAACTGCTGGGAGATGGTGGCTTCTGCTGGGTGTTGTGTAGTGAGGAGTCAATTTGTGCAAGGTGCCTATGGAACTTCGAAGCTGCCTGGGCCATATTTTACAACCTGTCTGTCAAACAGAGGTGGACTACTTGGAGCAAAAGATACGAAAAAAATGTGCTTTTCAAATGCTCGCCAATATCTGATTTATCCGGTTCCATGAAGATATCCACTGGAGATATAGGTAGTCATAATACAACAAGTTCACTTCTCGAACAAATTTTTAACAAGTCTTCGATGTATTATGGGAGTAAAGTTCTTTCAAGTCCGAAATTAAACGTTTCTCCAATGACAACAAAAAAACCTAACTGAATAAAAAAATAATTAAGTTCATCAACAAGCAAAAATTGTCAGTTGGTAACTGAGAACACGATATCCGCGTGAGGAAAGTCAGTAAGTCTAAATAAAGTTAAAGTTCAACATAAAACAAGTTCCGTAATTCTTGGGTATGAAAGTAAACGAAGGCCATATTCTAGCAAACACTTTCAAAACATCTTTCAGTAATATTTCATAGGAGAAGTTTCGACGATCAAACAACAAAGAAAATTTCTAAGACTGGCAGAGATAGGAGCTGAAAGTAAAGTCTTGGCACTATTTTGTCGGTGAAATAAATACACTTAGAAATGATTCTGAAACAATTTCTATTGTCTTTACTTCACCGACAAAGTAGCTACCACGTCGCCAGTCACACTTAGAGTCTAGACGGAGGAGGCGGCATGCTGTCCTGGAAGACGATGGTGGAGTCCTCAGTGAGACATTGCTGGCATCTTGTAGTGCGTTGTTCGCTGCAATGGAACTGGCTTGTTAAGCTCGTGCGCCGGCCTAAATGGCTGCCTCACGGTAGGATATACGCCGGGCTACTTTTGGTACATGACATTGTCGACGAAGCAAGGCGGTTCGTTGACGACCTCTACCGTCGCTTTGCACGCTGCTTGGTGGCCTGGCTGGAACACTGTCGCCACTTGTTGGTCTGGCTGCAAAGTTCCGGAACTCAGAGTTCCCTTGGCGTCCGTTCTGTATGAGCGAAGCTCGTGGCAATCCAAATTACTTAGACGTTGTGTAAGCTACTGTTGATGCCTAACGTCTAGCATGTAAGGGCCATTATACAGGGTGGTCGGAAATTCCCGTTACAGACTTCTAGGACTTGTAGAGGGCAGTGAGAACATCGTATTTTGAATAGAAACCCATGTTCGGAAACGTCAGCCAACGAGACTACAGAGCGTTAAAGTTATAGGCGCGGGGGTCTGTAAATGTATCTATACACGAGGTGATTCCGTGATGATGTTACAGACTTTCTAGGATGATGGAGAACGATAAATGTATTAATTTGAAGTAAGGATCCCTGTACCGGAAACGAACGAGTCGAATGTTATAAACGAAAACCGTTATGACAACTCTGACAGTTGAATACATGTACCGGTTTTGTGTTGCGAAGAGTGTAGGGTTGGTAAATTTCAGTGGTGGTAGTGTGGACAAAAACGAGAAAAAACGTCCAATAAACGTGGGCCCTGAAGTGCTTACCTTAACAGCTATGAACACTTGCTCAGTAGAGGAGATGTGTTTCACATTAGCAAAGATCAATGGTCATAGTTCCTTTGACGCTCTGTAGTCTCGTTGCATGACGTATCCGGACATGCGTTCCTATTCAAAATACGATGTACTCACTCCCCTCTACAAGTCCTACAAGTCTGTAACGGGACTTTGCGACCACCCTGTATTTTATGATTGTGAGAGCTTATTCCTTATGTTTGTCACGAAATCTAAGTAAACTTAACCCCGACTTAGATTGCGATGTTTTTTATTTCGCAACTCACTTCTCTCTTCTTTACAATATTTGCTCGTCAGAAACAAAATGTAGATGTGGTAAGAGGCGGAGATTTTCACATGCATTTTTTTAAAAATACATTCATAAAACAAATCAACACACAGTTTTGAACTGCTTGGGAATAATAATTTACTTTTTAGTCACTGTTTACATATTCTAAAGGTCCATACATCATGCCCACCCACCATAAGGGTGAGTGTCACTCAATGATGTCTGTGAACAAGGTAAGGAATTTCACTGTGGGCTGCTAACCTTGTATCTTCCTGGGGGACTTGGGAACGCTTCTTATCAAGATCAGCTGGCAGATGATGCCATAGTTTCTGATGCTCATGTGCATTATCATCAGGAAGCAAATAGACTGGCTACATTCAACCATTAAATATGTTGATTAGTTTATCTTTACGCTTGATGGCGAAAAACTCACTTCATTAGGATCTTCGTTTGGTTGTGTGAGTTAATTATTTTACCTTAAAAATTCTTGATTTCTACCTTTTAGGTCTTTGTGAATGAAGGGAGTTTCTTTGGCGTTGTGGGAATACTCTGTAGGCTTCATGTGATTCGTCCTTTTCTTCAGTTCGATGATGAAAGTTGGAAGGTCAATGTCCATTGCTAATGGAGGCTCCTGGAGGAAATCTCCAGGTAATTTAAGTGTACTACCACATAGCCTGTCTGCTAATGATGTAAGCTAAGTAAATCTGTGAGTAACATATTACTTCATGTAGCTTTGGTATAGGCCCATATGGCATGCTTCAGTATATGGTGAAACTCTCAACTTTTCCATTAACTTGCCAGTTGTATGCAGTAATTCTAGTCTGTTCACAGCCACAGACCTTTTCTACTGCTCTAAACATGCTATATTGAGACGATGTTTCTATACATTTTGTGGTGTTCCAAATCTGATGTAGGAATTAAAAAGATGTTGTTGTTACTCTTGCTACTTCTATGTTTAGAAGGGGGCAGAGCTTCTGTCCAGTTAGCAGATCTATCTACACAAGTTAAACAGTAAGTAAATCTATCGGTGAGTGGTAGAGGACCCACTTTTTAGAAATTCCATCTGTATAATGTTGATAACTGCAAAATCCGAAAATGTCAGTGTTTCTATACCTGTAGCTCTGTCCTCTCGAAAATAAAAGCTCATTTGGATATCATGGTGATTCCAACAGCATTTGTTCTCATATAATAAGCCCTATGTTATCTTAAATAGAGACTGAAATGTCACATTGTTAAATCCCTCTATAAGAAAGGTGATAGGAGAGATGTCGATAACTACCGACTTGTTCCACTACTGAAATCATTTTCCAAAATTTATATTAAGGTGATGCATGCCACTATAGTATCCTACTTCAGCAACAATAATGTCATCATTGCTTGGATTTCAAGACAATTGTTCAACTGCGAACGTCATTTACACGTTCACACACAAAATTACACAAGAATTAAACAACATAATAGCAGGAGCATTTGGTATTTTCTGCCAATAGTCTAAGGCATTCGACTGTGTGAGTCGCAACAGTCTCCTATATTAATTGAGGTTTTATAGAATCGATGGTATTGAAAGCAAAAAGAATTTAGAAATTCGTAATTAGCAATTCAACCTATGGAGTGAGTGGAGGTAATTCTGACAGGGGAGAAATAATGTACGAGACTCGTCAACGTTCAGTATTAGGAGCACTATGGTTCCTTATACACGGTGGTGCAAAAGAAATGTTACAAGTTGTTTGTCTATTGTGGTTTAATCGTATGCCATAAATAAGTCGCCTTGTGCTATTGTTGCATTGAAACTTTGAAAATTCTGTAGTTCATTCAACAGTTCCTCACTTCAGTTTTCAGAATGGAAGCATGAACATTGGAACGGTATTTGTGTATCGTAAAGACATTTTAGACAACTTCTGGATGTGTTGTTATGGTGAGGCGCACATTCAGCAGTATATGTGATCCAAGAACATCAGTATTCAGAATGACCACTTCTCTGTGAGATTACAGCATTGAGAGAAAGTCTATTTGTGATGACTGTTTTTTTTTTTCTTTTACAACATGATGAAACGTTTTGAAAAGAGTGGATCCCTGCATAACTCAATGAAGGGCCACTCAAGACGACAGACCTTAGTTGAAATCGTGAGAATGTGGAACAAGTGCGAACCCTATTCAGTGAGGGTCTCACAGTATGAAAACGACATTCAGCACAGCAACTCAGAATGTCACTACTGATTCTTCTGAAGATAATGAAACAGAAACTAAACGTTTTCTTACAAAGCTCAACTGTGCCAATCATTGTTTGAAGGACAGTGATGTGGAGCGGCGATTTTCTTTTGCAAATGAGGTGACTGAGGAACAGTAGTTTAGTGATGTCCATGGGGATGTCAACGCACAGGACTGCTCCACTGGCGTACTGCGAAACCAGACATCAAGCTGCTGGACATGGTGTAGAATGACTCCTCTATAGTTCCTGCCGCAAACCATATGATTACTACTTCCGGGGTTATCGTAGGACAGAGTCTTTGAAGATGCACCTGCAATACTCCAGGCCCTTCATACTGAAATTTACAGGAAGATCCGAGCAGTAGAAAATACTGATCTTCATTAATTCATCACGAAGCTCAGTTCAAGACTCTACACACATGTTGCTACAGACGGAAAATATTTTGAAAACCTTTTCTATTAAATTTTAGAATGCCTCCTTTAGGATAAATATGAGAACAAGAATCTATCACCCCATATTACGTTGTAGTAGACACAAACTTTGTAACAATGTAAGGAAAGATAGATTGCTACTTACTGTAAGGATGACACGTTAAGGGCCCATTGTACAATCTCAGGATAAATCCAAGGGTAGCTAATCGCGGATTAGGATAATCACAGATTAACTTTGAGTATGAGTTTTAAAATTCCATTTTATTCTCCTATTAGTTATTCCTGGAATAGCGTTCATGTCCACTTAAGTTGGCAACAACTGAACAGCATTCTGGACCTTTTACTGTACGACATTTCGTAACTACTTAGTCGTCGTCTTTGTCAATCATGAATGACAAGCGTATCAGATCGCAAAACTATTGTCCTGAGGATACTTTGAGGCTAATAGGTACTGAACGTGAGTTCAAGAATGTAGCAGAAAACACGAAAACCTGCTGCAGTCTCATTCAATGAAATTATTAGTGCAAAACCTTTAACTAAATTGATAGAATACTTATATGTACAACAATGTAACTATCTATGTTGAAATTAGTTAAAAGATCATCTATTTGTTTTTTAAGCAGTAATAGATCTTTCTAGATTTCTGAATAAAGCATGGGGAAAAATATGCAACATGTAACAGTATCCATTCAGACATCTTCATGTAGATCGACAGAGCAACTACACCAGATTTGTGATTTTTTTAAAGAAAGAAACACGTAAATATCTTGCCCAGAAAAGGTAACAGAAGGCTACAGATTAGTGGCGTCCCATAAAGGGAGTGTAAGTTCCAAATTGTGTATAATGAAACACACGATTTGATAAAGTTGTCAACAGATGGAAACCACAGTCCATTGATTCAGTTACAACATTTTTACTCAAGATAATATTCCATCATATGTAACTATAGCTCGATGCTGAATTGTAAGCAGGCACATAATATACAAGCAACTGTGAAATGCATTCTGCTTTATGAAATATTTGGTCTTTTCAGTCTCTACAAGAAACTGTGACAACACAGACATCTCAGAGGTTGATTTGATTAAAAATTCTGAGAGGTGTTATTGGCTATCTTGCTGTAGTATTTACATCTTAGAATGATTAATTCATTACAGCAACAATGGGTATACCCATGCTGAGTTACTGAACACTACTTGTGCCTCCACTTTCGCAATTTTTGGCGTGTATAAATCCTGTTTCTATGATGTGGTGATTATTAATTATGTTGAGGGTATATATAAAGAATAAGATTCCAAGATTTACAATAAGCAACCATTAACAATTTTATAATCCTGGGGTAGAAATGTACCTATGGAACATATCAATCTGGAAACTGTTGGTATTGTATCTCACCCTTAATGTTTGAGGAACGATAACATTTTCATTCATAATTCTGTCTTGTGCAATCATCACTAGGAGCTATACCTAATCTGGGAGGGTAGGAGAAGTAAGTGGAGGTGTGACACCATCACTGTGTTCTTCCTTCTTTTCTACAGTCAGCTCAGAACTGTCACTTTTGTTTCCAGAATAAATATACCTGTTTTCAAATGTAAAAAAAAATAGCAGAGTTTCAGATGGTTCTGCTTCAAAAGTAGGTTGACAGGAGCTAGAGTAGGGAGGAAGAATTGTACTGGTTAAAAAATGAGAACAAAGATCTAAATTAGGATCAGAAAATAAAAATTAAAACAAATGATTTCAGAATAAAACTATATTAATCCATATATATTTGTTTATTTTATATTCATTTAACTAGACCAGAGAACTGAAATAATTTTTAAAAAGCTGTCTGTTGTGCATGTTGTCCAATGTGTGGCAGATGCAGACAACGATGACGAGACTTTGGCTGAGCTGTTCATGAGACCGAGGAAGGAGAGGGAAGTGAGACGACACCGATTCCGCATTTATATCCAGTTTCCGCTTCTCAGATGAAGCCATACTTCGTCTTTTCAATCTTGTACATGCTTATGATGGACAGGGGAGACTATTTCTGTTTTCTTAAATAATATCGTTTATTTGTAGTACTATGCATTTAATTTTAGCTCGTCATGAATTTTGTAGTGTTATTTATGTAAATCAGGCACATTAAAATGACGATTTGTACAAAAATAGTCTTTTTCACCTGGCGTGTGCTACAATTGCTGCAGTAGTTAATGGACTGTTTCTTTTTATTACAGTGCCATAACAGATTCTACCAGTTGTGTGTACTATTTGTATTAACAACTTTTCACAAGAACGATAGGGTCCCAATTTCACTCAGCCACATTACATCAATAGGGGCAAACACTGTTCCACTCTGTTTTCTATTCGGAATGCCCCTGTTTGTAAACACCACAGAAGTACCAGAACTTTCAACCTTTTAGTGAAAATATTAAAATCACAGGCCCATTAAAGCTTCAGTGAAACAACATTGTATCCAACCTATCATCATTCACCGAAGCATGTGAACTACTGGTGCTTACTCAGGCTAAGTTTAACACAGTAAGATTAAGAGGAACGTTAGCACATTTTTAAAGAAAAAGGTGATGTTTCTTCGGCTATAAAACATAGCGGTTGTGTTTCGCAGTTATTACTATTATCCACATAACCGCACCCATATTTATGACAAAATAAAAGCTATATATGTACGTTATAAGAGCAGAACAGGAATGTAATTTTTGAATCTGCATAGTTGTAGCATGTGGAAGCAGTGGCTGGAATGTTACATTTTTAACTTTCCTTGAATATCAAGTTATTTTCACTGTCCTCCTTTATGTCAAATGGTAGCTGGTTGAAGGTAACATAAATTGAAATATCTTATATTGTACTTGTGTGAAGTACCATTTTTCTGACACTGATGGCTGATTATGATTGTTTAATGTAACAAAACGTTTGATAGTACACTAATGTCCCAAGTTCACTCAGCCACGTCTACATTGAAGTTGTAGTGTTCCTTTTGCGATACCCTGTACTTTGAATAAGTTGGTTACTCCACAAATGAGTTGATTAATTTAACAATTTTCCCAGTACCGAAAATAAATGTAAATAAGACCAAGCAAAACAGTTCTTCTCAGAAAATTTCTATCAGTTTGAATATTTAATAAAGTGTACATTCCCTTGCATTCTCAACCTACATCAAAAATGGATTTTTGTTGAAATATATTGCAGTAGACACTTTCAGAAAGACCATACATTAATTATCATTTTTTAATTTTAACTTTTTTGAAATTATTTAGCTCCAAAATTTCCAATATACTTAGGTGTAAAGCAGTTAGTGTACATATAAGCAATGTATATGATTTCTACCTCTCAACTGTATTTAATCAGCAGCAAATACCATGACATAGTCTGAAGTTTTTACAGTCTTTGGTAAGTGTAAAAATATAAATATTATGATAATGTCTAGTGCCATGTTTTTATTATCAGCAATCGAAGATTAATGCAATAAAATAAGAATGGCAGGTATATGATTTTTAGCATGTTCATGGAATATAAGAGAATGATTTATTTTAAAATTTGTCATTCATGTCTGGTGCATGTAGCATTAACATATCAAGAGTGGAAGGTAAAATGTAACTGACAGTGTCAAGTAATATTGTCCTGTATTTTGATTATTTTTCTGAGATGCTCTTTTATTTATGACATCTAGCACATAACTAAAAGCTAATAATTTCAATCAACAAGAAGTAGATATGGACAATGTATTATTCACATTACTAAAATCACATAATTTTCCTAAAAATAAATTTTTTATAAAAGTTTTTTTACTGAAAAAGTTAACACATTAATAAATGTTCCAAATTTATGTTGGCAAATGTAACCCTTAATAACCAAAGAATCAATAAATTAGAAGAAATAACATACAATGTTCTAATTTCATCTGTAAAAAAGGGTAAATTAATAAAAATGATGATTGTATTTGTGTTAAAAAAAATGGTCAAGTAATCTTAATAAGAAATCTATAGTGAAATCTGTTGAATTGTGAAAATCTAGCTGTGTCATAAGCTGAATCAGAGAAGAAAGCTTAAGTTCATTGCCAAACCATTACAAAAGGTAATGCAGCTGTGACCCTGTGGGTCAATTCAGCACACTATTTGATTTGTAGTATTTGATCAGTTTTGTTCTATGTTAAGGTGTTGCAGATGAATCTGGAATTTGTATGAAAGTGCTACATGATGACTGAGAAAACATGTGTAATTATTTGTTACATCTGGAAAAAATAAATGAGGAGTTATGAGAAATTACAGTTTATAGAGTTTACTTTTGTTATTGTTGATATGTTTTTGGTTATCATGCCAGAAAATCACCTCCCAAACCATTTCTATGAGGTTGTTCAATTATTAGCAATGTAATGATGAAAGAAGCAGATTGTCAGAATCGACATGCTATGGTTAAAATGACGGAGTGGAATTGCATTGGCTTCACCATATGGTAAAAGATTGCAATGATGTTAACTAGTTCCATCATAAATTAGAACAAATATAAAATCACTGCATGTTGCTGCTCTAATTAACAATATTTACTGCAAAGTTAATGTATGTGGATTTTTACAGTATCTGAAATAGCAGTTACGAGCAAATATGTTTTGAAATAAATGAAAATGTGCAGTACTGCTTAAGGCCTTTAAATTCGCGTCAAATGATGTCACTGCAAGTTTGCTGTATGAGCAGCTCGGGGGGAACACAATGGTGAGCGACACTGCCGTGTATTTTGAGTTACAGAGCAATCGAAGCTACCTATGAGCGACAGAATATAACAGACCAGGAAAGAGTTCTCATTTCACTCAGCAACCGTCATTGCGATGATTCATGGTGAACGCCAGTGACTGCCTGCCACAGGAAAATAACGGCGACGGGAAAAAATTGCTGGCACTACGTTCTGCGAGGTTATAGTCAATTTGAAGTATTACAAGAAAATGAAGATGTTCTTAGTGCTCCTGATATCTCCAACCACGATTCTGAGTACCTTCCCAATGACTTAGACGACTCAGAGGTTTTCAAATCTGCAAATCTGCTGTACTTAGCATGTTTCACGAGCATAATGGTATGTGAATAAATAGGTATTATATCCTTGAAATGCGTGAAATGTGAGATTATTATTGAATAGCTGCAATTGAAGGCATATTTCTCGATTTATGCATGCATACGAACAACTATCAGCTGCACGAGGGAATAACGACAATGAAAATTTGAGCCAGACCAGGACTCTAACCCAGTGGCTCCCCCCACCCCCTGGGGCCGCTCGCTTTGCCACCCGCACCGCCCCCGCCTGTCAGAACGCTATTCGTCTATTCGTTCGTTTCTTTCGTCCGTCTACTTGACTGAATCGAGTTATTGAGTAGTTGTACTTTCCTACGTAGCACGCGCGTCCGCGCCACCGTGTTTTATACGTTTCATCTATTGCTACAGTAGAAAGAAGTTTCTCAACATTGCGGCGTACAGAGACATGGCTGAGGCGGACAATGACTAAATGGCTTAGCTGTGTTGAACACTTACTCTTATATTGATTGTCCTGTTGACGATGTAATTAACCAATTTGTCAGGAAGAACAGGCACATAGAATTCATCATGTAAGAGAACCACAATTGTAACTTTTTATGTCATAAGATGGGAGTGTCTTGTATATGTGTATAATCAGTTTAAATAAAACTTTCTTAAACTGCACATGTGACTTGATTCTTTTTATTACGGTAAAAGTAAAGGTGGCTCAAGATATCTTTAGCGCCCCCTCCTTCTGGTTTTCCTGTATCCGCCACTGCTCGAACCTGATTTCCTGCTCGACGCGAGCGGTCGCCTTAACTGCTTTGGCTACTCTCGCACGACTCACGGCAACAGCCAAACTTCCATAATGATGACTAACTGAAACCCTCAGCTGCCGACAGGTGTTGTTGATATACCTCGTTGTGGACAGCTGAAAATGTGTGCCCCGACCGGGACTCGAAACTGGGATCTCCTGCTTACATGGCAGACGCTATATCCATCTGAGCCACCGAGGACACAGATGAACAGCGCCACTGCAGGGACTTATCCCTTGCACGTTTCCCGTGAGACTCACATTCCCAACTGTCCACAATTCTACATATGTAATGTATCTTATAGACATTTGCCCAATGGGCACCGAGGACACAGATGAATAGCGCGACTCTGAGTCTCACGGGAAACGTGCAAGGGATAAGTCCCTGCAGTCGCGCTATTTATCTGTGTCCTCGGTGGCTCAGATGGATATAGCGTCTGCCATGTAAGCAGGAGATCCCGGGTTCGAGTCCGGGTAGAGCACACATTTTCAGCTGTCCACATCGAGGTATATCAACAACACCTGTCGGCAGCTGAGGGTTAGTCATCATCTATTCTAGGGAAAAGCTGCACGGTCATCAACAGTATTCTGTTCTTTCGAGAACAGTTACTGTCTTCATATAAACTTCCATAAGTCGTCGTTCCTACCTCACGTCGTGTAAACGTACACACATTATATAACTGCGATACAGGGGAGTACATATATGAATGACTGAAGGAACATTCATGTCCAGAGGGACATTGCATCGTTCTTTTTAACAACACAGGCCCTGTAGTATAGTATTATCCACCTATACTAGCGACATTCAACGAAAATGTCCTCCCCCGCACGGGAATTACATATTGTGTTTACAAGTACAGGTTGTGAGACAGGAACGATGACATATGGAAATCTGAGTATGGCCATCAGTTGTGCATGGATAGCCAAAGGCCGGCACGCAATCAAGTATCCAACGCTGAACATAAAGGGCTGTCATGTGAAGTCCGCCCGCACAAAGTGTGGAGAAGAATAACGAAGAAAATGGGGGAAATTAAAAAAAAAAAGCGGTTAAGGGGACCACTTGCATAATGCAGGAAGTCCATGTTCGAGTCCTGATCCGCTACAAATTTTCACTGTTGTCATTCTCTTATGCAGCTGATGGATGTTGGTATTTGCAACTGCATGCCCTGTTGTTATTCAGGTAGTCTGGGAAGAGTTTCGAACTGGCTTTAATATCGAGCGGTCTATCAGTGACTCTGATACCTGTCATGAAGGAGCAGAAGAACAGACGAAGAGGTCTTCTCGGAAAAGGTTGAGCTCACACTTCGCAACAGAAGTTTCAACAGATGAGATTTAATACAGGCAAAGAATATTTATCTCGTTCTGGAAAAGCCGTAGATAAAAAGACGTGGGACCTAACTGCCACTACTCTCTTAAATTTTCTGAGAAAGCATTCTGAGGCAAACGTTCAGAACATTCTGTGAAGTTGGTGAGTTTGACGTTCAGAATGCATCGGGCTATCGACATAAAGGTGAAAGGTGACGTCGGAATACCTGTTATCCTTATTCATCAGCGAAATATTATGTTGTTCAAAGGTGTGAGAAATCTTATGGGACTTAACTGCTAAGGTCATCAGTCCCTAAGCTTACACACTACTTAACCTAAATTATCCATGCCCGAGGGAGGACTTGAACCTCTGCCGGGACCAGCCGCACAGTCCATGACTGCAGCGCCGTAATATTTGTCATAACATCTGGCGCAAAGTTAGTTTCAGGAAACCTGGGAAGCAAAACCTAGTTCTTACTCATCGATTAAAATACGACGGTTCACGGATGAATGGAAAGAAGAATGTTGCTGACGTCCTGTGCCTCCTCGGTTACATCCCTCCTGTTCATCATGGATTTTAATCGTTACTGAAACCAGCATGTCTGGTCGAAGGGCACATCTGTGATGAGAGTGATACAGTTAACTCTTCTACTAACACAGTGTAAATGTTCCCGTCTGATTATTTGTCATTATATTTTGTTCTGAAGGTGGCAGGGGTAAAATACAGGGAGCGAAAGGCTATTTACAATTTGTCTAGAAACCAGTTGATAGTTAGAAGAGTCGAGGGGTATGAAAGGAAAGCAGTGATTGGGAAGGGAGTGAGACAGGGTTGTAGCCTATCTCCGATGTTATTCAAACTGTATATTGAGCAAGCAGTAAAGGAAACAAAAGAAAAATTTGGAGTAGGAATTAAAATCCATAGAGAATAAACTAAAACTTTGAGGTTTACCGATGACATTGTAATTCTGTCGGAGACAGCAAAGGATCTGGAAGAGCAGCTGAACGGAATGGACAGTGTCTTGAAAGGAGGATATAAGATGAACACCAACAAAAGCAAAACGAGGATAATGGAATGTAGTCGAATTAAATCGGGTGATGCTGAGGGTATTAGATTAGGAAATGAGACGCTTAAAGTAGTAAATGAGTTTTGCTATTTGGGGAGCAAAATAACTGATGAAGGTCGATGTAGAGAGGATATAAAATGTAGACTGGCAATGGCAAGGAAGGCGTTTCTGAAGAAGAGAAATTTGTTAACATCGAGTGTAGATTTAGGTGTCAGGAAGTCTTTTCTGAAGGTATTTGTATGGAGTGTAGCCATGTATGGAAGTGAAACGTGGACAATAAATAGTTTAGACAAAAAGGGAATAGAAGGTTTCGAAATGTGGTGCTACAGAAGGATGCTGAAGATTAGATGGGTGGTTCACATAACTAATGAGGAGGTATTGAATAGAATTGGGGAGAAGAGAAATTCGTGGCACAACTTGACTAGAAGAAGGGATCGGTTGGTAGGACATATTCTGAGGCATCAAGGGATGACTAATTTAGTATCGGAGGGCAGCGTGGAGGGTAAAAATCGTAGAGGGAGACCAAGAGATGAATACACTAAGCAGATTCAGAAGGATGTAGGTTGCAGTAGGTACTGGGAGATGAAGAAGTTTGCACAGGATAGAGTAGCATTCAGAGCTACATCAAACCAGTCTCTGGACTGAAGACCTCAACAATAACATATTTTGTTCTTGCTGTATCTGATTCGGATAACATAATGGTACCCTCACTACAGCAACGTGTTTACTTCTGTATATTTTGTCGTTATAGTGTATTTCCTGTTCATTTTGGGCATTTGTGGAATAATATAGATGTTAAAAGCCATGCGGAATAAAATGTGAGAATAAAATTATGCAGATCTGAGGAACAATTGCGAACTTTAATCTAGTGTATCTCCAAGCTCCCAATTTGGCCTTTACCATTTTGTTGCTCGAGTAGCTCATGTCATACAGTCACGAAGTTCAAATGATAACGTTGACTGTTGGAGGTCCCAAGAGAACGTCCTGTCACACTGACAGACAAAGGGAAATATCTTACAATGTCATAAAAGTTTCGAAACGTCTCTACGACTTAACGATGGCTCATCTTTCCTGCAGATGCGAAAAAGAGTAACGAATGAATCACCCTGTGCTTATATACATTTCTACCAATCAATCAATATTCATAAGTCTCACAATGGATATCTTCCTCTTCTCCAGTTTTGCTGCATTTTTGGTAAGAAGCATACCTGAACTGCAGGAATGATGTAACGTGAAGTGACATCATACTGAAGTAGCACATCGTCAATCAGAAATGTTGTTATTATCACTAATAATGTCATTCTAATCGAGTAGCAAGAAATGAGTGTAGAGAAATAGAAAATATCACGGAAACCCCTGGAGTATAACAACACAGCGGGAAGTGAAGGATGTAATGGAACAATGTCGACAGTCCCGGAGGTGTTGTACAAGGTGCCGCGAGGAACACACTGAGAACTGGAGGCGATCTCCAGGAACAGCAGGGAGCGGCGGCGTTATACAGGCAACCGCGAGCCGCTACGCCCTTTGAGAGCAAATGTCAGGCCGATCACAATCGGAACTTTCGCAACGGATCTGGCAGCATTTAGTGTGTTAGTCACATACAGACTCATATTTGCTGCCGAAGCGCTAACCTACAGCCATGCTGTGGCCTTTATAATGCCGACCTCTTTAGTGTCTCTGGATAATGTTTCCGGGCATGAGCTCTTGTCCTCGATGTTTTCCACAAAACACCCTCTTGCCAGTCAAGCGCGGATCCAAGCGATGGATAGCCTGAATGTCTTGACATCATCCCACACCCCTGTCCCTCAAATGTGTTTATACTTTTACACAATTAAATCAATTCCCAAATTTCACAATTGATTTTCGGAAAATGAAGCAGCATGAATATTAAGTGTCTCGGAATGGCGAGGAACAGTAGAATCTACAAGCTATTCTTTTCAATTGCTTACGATAGGGCGTGACCATGTGCGTCGGCCTGCAGCCAACCAGGTAGTGTGGTACATACCCAGAGCCCTCTCTGCCAGCTGTCTACACAAAATCGACTCGGTTCCAGAGTCCACAGGTGGAACTGGCAAATCACATGGAGTTAAGTAAGGCAATATAGAGTAGCAAAGACAATCCACTAGAACAGAATAACTAATAAACAGATTTCCCGAACTCGGCAGGAACGAGTGAAACAAACAGCATTTATTTCATATACATATTCGGTTTGCAGACCAGTGTACACTGTCGTAGTGCTTAGTGAAATACTGGTAATCCAGAGTAGGCTATGACGTTAACATAGTTCTGAGAGTTCTTTGCTACTTACTGTGTGACATAGATATTCCTCAAATTTTCAGTTGTATGCGTTTGAAAGGCTACATTTTTATGAATTTTTTACTGGACACTAAGCTAGAACAGTGTACTATTTATTCACTGACGTAAGCAAATTTTTATATGTTAACTTATTTCAGGTTGTTAAACAATGTAATGTTATTACATTAAAACATTTAAAATTTTTATTGGTATATATTAAAATGATTCTCATCTAGAGCAGGTTAAGACTGGGGGAGATGGAAACTTGTATATTGGGGTGTGGGGTGGGACAGAGACATTAACCAATTGTGCTCCCTCCCCCAACCTGTCGAACCAAACACTGGCCTCATACCTACACTTGCACTCCAAGGAAAGTGTCAGTATCCTATAGTTACGATTTGTACACAGGCACTACAGTCATATATAAGGTTAGTCAGTCAATTTTCAGCATTCTGTGGCCGAGAAGGAGCTGGGTGATCCTTCCCACGAAATTGAAAATGGATGTTGTTTCATCAGTGAATCCGCTGAATATGAGTTTTAATATATTACATATATTTACGCCTGGACAAAAAAATCTATATTACTAAATGGTTAAAAAAATCACACAGCCACAGTTACGGGTTTCACAGCTAATGGCATCCAGGGGAATGAAAAATTTTCATTTCAGTATTACACATAATATTACTGAACCAATTTAGAAAGCTCTCATAATCTACTGATCAAGGTACAATCTTATGTTAAGGACTTAACGAAATCAGTCAAGTATTGCAATTAGCAACTTTTTACAGTAGTTTAAAAGAAAAACGCCTTTTTGATGCTACACACCTGTACATCTAAACACATTTCGCCTTATTTACAAGGCATCTCCAGTGAGTGTCCTAAAATATTACAAAATTTTTTAATTTGCACATATAGGTTATCGTTTGCACATGTAGGTTATAGATTACAACAGTTCATTGAAGTTTTTATAACAAAATGGAAAAGTACTTACGGATCAGCTTCTAACTCATTACTTGTAAAACTAACAGTAAACAGGTTTCTCTCCTGTGTCAAACTTGTTGAAAGCTTGCAGTTCTCCTTGTGGTTACTGTTTTCGAAATCTAGTACAGTAACTGCCATTTTTGTGTCTATAGTGTCATTCATTCCTGTAAGTGTTGCCAACTTTCGAAGATTTCGTTTTCAGTGTTGTTTTTTGTTTGACTATATGTGCATTCTGCGTGCGTGCGTGCGTGTGTGTGTGTGTGTGTGTGTGTGTGTTCATTTTGTTATTTATTTTGTTTTTATTTTATTATTATTATTTCGTTTTTATATACTTAGGAGAGAAATGGGATTTGTGATCATCAGTATAGAATTTCTCTTTGTTATATGATCAATCAGTATAAACATTGAGTAGTTAGTCATATTCACATTGTCATTTATTAGTAGCTTCTTTTCAGCTTTGTTTCATATATGTGATCATTTTCTTGCAAAGTTAGGAGCTGTCTTCCATTATTTATTCTATTTTCATGCCTTTCTCTCTCCAAGTGTGTTCGTGATTGTTTTCTCTTAAGTGTTCTGCAAAAGCTGAGTGGCTTGTCCCAAATTTTAGTATAATTGTATGTACTATTTTGATGTCTTTCTCTCTTGAAGTGGATTTGTGATTCTTTTCTCTTAAGTGTTCTGCAAAAGTTGAGTGGCTTGCCCCATATTTCAGTGTTATCATATTTTCTTTGTACCTGGTCTCGAAAGTTTTACTGGTTAATACTACATACCTTCAGTCACATGTGTTCCATTGTAGTTTGTATATTCCTGCTTTCTGGTAGATGTGTGCGTCTTTTGTTAGTTTTGAAATGTACTTTTGGACTAAACTGTTTCTTTGAATGCTGTGTTGGCCCCTTGTCTTTTGAGAATGTGTGTTATTTTATGTGTGGGTTTATGGTTGTATGTCATTGTGTACCATCTTGAATCTTCTTCCTTATTTTTATGTAATCATTGTGTTGTTGTTGTTGTTGTTGTTGTTGTTGTGTCACTGAGTGTGCTTCTTCATGTCATGTTTTGTTGTGCTGTCGTTTTCTATTATGTGTGTATTGCGTTTATTGACTTTATTCATTGTACAATTTTCTGTTTAATTTTGTGACTAGATCATTATTGTGCCCATTGTTTGTTGCTGTTTGTTCAAATGGCTCTGAGCACTATGGGACTCAACTGCTGAGGTCATTAGTCCCCTAGAACTTAGAACTAGTTAAACCTAACTAACCTAAGGACATCACAAACATCCATGCCCGAGGCAGGATTCGAACCTGCGACCGTAGCGGTCTTGCGGTTCCAGACTGCAGCACCTTTAACCGCACGGCCACTTTGGCCGGCTTGCTGTTTGTGTAATGATGTCTAGTTTCTTCTAGTAGTTTTCTGTTCTGAGTGGTACAGTGTTGAATCTATGAGGTATGTGTCCGAATGCTGATCGTTTCTGTGAGTGTGGGTGATTTGAAGTCTAATGTATGATTGCATCACTTCTAGGTTTATGGTAAATTTCGAAGTTATGCCTGGAGGTTCATCAATTATCCAAAGGATATCATCTACATACCTAACCTAGTGAACTATGTTGTAGTTCTTTGTTGTAATTTTTTTTAAATCTGATTTTGTACGTGGTTTATGAAAACGCTAGCTGGGGCCTCTGCCACTGGGGATCCCATTGGTGGTCCATTTTCTTGTAAATGGTATTCATTATTAAACTAAAAGTAGTTCTCTTCAGTTATCAATACCAACAATTTGTGCATTTCTTTGATGTGTTCATCTGCTAGTTAGCTGCTATCCTTCAGGTTTTATTGTATGATGTTTGTTGTGTCTGTTACTGGTATGTTCATTTACATATTTTATATTTCAGAAGAGAGAAGGGTAGTGATGTCTGGGATTTTTATGTCTTTTATGATGTGTATGAATTGTGAAGTGTTCTCTGTAGTTCTCTCATGTTCTATTTTACAGGTTTCACACAGAAATATCAGCAAGTGTCCTGCAAGTTTGTAAGTGGGAGCTTTGTCAAACTTTGCAAAAGGTCTTAATGAGATATTTTGTTTATGGATGTTTGGATGGTATTGGAGGGTTGGTACAGTGGGATTTATCTGTATTAATTCCCCTTTTCTCTGCCATCTAGTGTATAATCTATGTTTTTAAAGAAATTTTTTCCTTAGCCTGGAGTTGTTTGTTGGATGTGATGTCAATTTGTTAATATTATTTTTTGAAATAAATTCTTGTGTTTTGTCAATATATCGTTGCTTGCCCATAAGGAGAATCGTATTTCTTTTGTGTGCTTAGGAAATAACGATTTTCTGATTTTGAAGATCTTGAATTTGCTGAGTGTTATGGAGTCTGTGTTTCTATCATTTTGCTGTTTTGTGTCTTATAATTATATGTATTACTTTTTTATCAGTTGTCTTGTTAGCCTAGGATTCACAGTGCTGTTTTCAATTTTCTCCTCTTGTTTTAGAAAATTTTTGATTGTATTATGAGGTTTTCTGTATATTCTTCATCTACTTTTATATTCAAATTATTCTTAAAATACTTTTTCTAATAGCACTTTTTCTTCCTTGTTTGGCTGTGTGCCTGTTAGATTCATCAGTCTTGGGTAAAATTTGTGTACTTGCTTTGGTTGTTTATGGTTTATATTTGTATGTTGTATTTGTTGCCTCGTGAACTGTGTAATCTTTTTTATGTGTTTCTCTTGAATTTCGTTGTTGATAGTGTCTGTGTAACTTTCAAATTTTTTGACTGGATAAGAGAAAACGGCAGTATTATTAACGTTATCTGCATGCTGTTCATGGATTTATCATAACTCCTGAGATAAAGTTTTTTTGTGTTGAGATTTAATTTCATAGTACTTCTGTGCTGCTTGGAGGATTAGAAATACTGTTTTTAATCTTCACATTGATGTAGTTAGGTACAGGGTTATTAGATTGGCAAATATTGTTGAACTGTGTGTGTTCCATCGTTTTATAGATGCTGAGACACAGCCTTCTAAATCTGTGGTAGGGGCCATTTGGAAATGCTTGGCAGGGTTTATTCAACAAGTGTCTTGTGGTGGCCATTTTTGCAGCAGCTGTGTATAAATTACAGTACTTCAAAAAGGAAGAACACCTTTTCTATGCTTTTTTTATTGATCTTACGAACCTAGATGTGTTTCTCTTATTTGCAAAGCATCTTCAGTAGGTTTCCTGAAGTATTACATGAACCTGTCCTTTGCACATATAGGTTTTCGTTTGTACATATAGGTTATAGATTTAAAAGATTTCATTGAAGTTTTTATAACAGAAAAGAAAGGTACTTGCAGATGACGGCCTCATTCATTATTTGAAAGCCAAACAGCTTTCTCTTATGTGGCAAACTGGTTGAATGACTGTTGTTTTCCTTGTGGTCACTGTATTCGAAATACAGCACTGTGACACCATTTTCTGTGTCATTAGAAAATGAAACAATCAGCATAGCTTTGAAATTTACCATATTCTTATAACAACTGACACAATAATACATTAGACTTCAAATCACCTGCACTCACACAAACAATCAGCACTCAGATACATGATTTGTAGACTCAGCGCTCTACCACTGAGCACATTCGATGCCGCGGGGAAACCTATCTCTATATGGCAACATTGGATTCAACTGGCAGCAGCAGTGCACTGATACGAAGAACGTGAGTTCGGAGATTCACAAGCTTGTTAACACTACCTCCCTCCCACCCTGCCATCACACTGTCTAGCCTATGACGTGTCATTGCCGTCTACCGTGACAGTGAACTTGAACTGAAAGTGATACGTTTGATCGGTAACAGACAACATTTTTGTTAGTAGCTATTTTCGTAATAAAAAAAGGTATTCATTTGATGCAGGATATAAATTTAAAGTGCTAACATATGCAGAAGAACATGGAAACGGAGCAGCTGAGCAGCCTTTGTACCCTTCACCAACAGAAAAAATCATTCCCGATTGGAGGCCTAGTAAAGAGGAAGTGAAAAAGATGAGGTAGACTAAATGTGCAAATAGAAGACTGAGTGCAAAATGGCCAAAACTAGGAGATGACGTATTGAAATGGATCCAAGTACGCGGTCAAAATGGCATATGGTTCAAATACCCACTCGTAAGCTAGTGCTACAGTGAAACTCAGACTCTAATGGTGAACTTGCCTGGTGCTACAGGTTTATGAAGCGTAATGGACTTAACATGCTAACCAAACACAAAATGTCTCAGAAAATGCCACAAAAGTATGAAGAGAAAATATAACGTTTCTATCGCTTTATTATTCAACATCGAAAGTAAACCAATGTGGAACTAAGCCAAATAGCGAATATGGACGAAGCTCTAACATTTGATGTGTCGAGTAACAGAACTGTTGCCATGAAAGCTGCTAAAACTGTAATAAAAAAAGCAGACATAAAAAATGAACTACACTGTTGTACTGACGGTACTAAACCTAACGTCATTTTCTAGCGCAAAACAATGTCAAAACCTTCTGCACTAGGGCCAGTTGTTGTTGTTCACGTACATAAGAAGGGATGGATGGACGAGACTGATGTGAAATTTTGGATTAACGGAGTGTGGGAGAGAAAGAAAGGTGCTTTGTTGAAGAAGAGTTCTCTTTTTGTGCTACATCAGTTTAGCAGTCATTTGAAAATTCTGTGAAAGAGAAATTGAGACAGGGAAATATAGAGCTTGCTGTTATTCCGGCAGGACTCACTTCACAATTGCAACCTCTTGATGTCTCGATAAACAAACCATTTAACGCGTGTATGAGAGAGGATTCGAACAAATAGATAATGGATGAAAGCCAACATGAATTCACGCCGAAGGGCACTTTAAAACGATCTGCAATAAAACAAGTGTGTGTCACTGGATAAAACAATCGTGATCTAGAGTGAGAGGAGACATTATTGTTAATTATTTCAAAAAGTGGGGCACAAGTAACACGACGAAGAGGACAACGATGACGACGCAGAGGAAGAAGAAGAAAGTTCAGATGGCGATGTTCAAGGATTGTAAAGGTCAGTTCGGTTTTATAAACGAAGGACTTTTTTTGTTATTCTGACTTACCAATCTAACAATAAAAATGGTGAAAATGTTACTTTTTTAAAAATTGCGTAAAATTAATGTGCAACTTGTAGTCCATAGCATCTTATAGTCCGTAAAATTCAGTATGTAGGCCAAACCAGCAAAAAATTCGACACTTGGTACAAAGAAGATACCACAACACTCGAATTCGGGACAAGCCACTCAACTTTTGCAGAACATTCACGAGAAAATATCCACAAACCTACTTCAGGAAAGAATGACATGAAAACAGTTAGAATAAATAATGACAGACACCTCCTACCTAACCTTGCAAGATAACGATCGCAAAGGCTGAAAAGAACTACTAATAAAGCACTAAGTGAATACGACCAACCACTCACTGTTTACATTGACTGTTCATATAACAGACAGAAATCCTAAATTCATGGTCACAAATCCCATTTCTCTCGTAAGTACATAAATGAAAATAATAATAATAAAAGCAAAGCAAAATAAATAAGTAATAAAATAAAAAAATGAAACGAATACACACACACACACACACACACACACACACACACACACAGGACTCACATAAACACACATATAGTCAAAAAAGAACACTGAAAGCGCAAGCTGAGAAAGTTGGCAACCGTTACAGGAACGAATGACACTCTACACACAAAAATTTTTGTTACAGTGCTATATTTCGAAAACAGAGACCACAAGGAAAACTGCAAGCTTCAACCAGTTTGCCACTTGAGAGAAAGCTGTTTTTCTTACAAGTAATTTGAATTGGACGCTGATCTGTCATTCCTTTCCCATTTTATTAGAAAAGATCTATTATCTATTTGTGCAAATAATAACTCATATATGCAAATGAAAAGTCGTATAATATTTCAGGATACCCACTGAAAATGTAATTAAGACGAAATGCATGTGAGTAGACAATTAAATGAAAAAATTCATGTGTAGAATACGAAAGGCGTTTTTCTTTAAAAATACTGCAATTTATATACAACTTTTGCGAAAATGACTGCCACAAGAACCGCATTAGAAACTTTTCGTATGTCTTGAGAGCGCTTAGAGAGTTAAAAAAAAAACTAATATTTTCTCGCTTACAGCTTCACAAAGCTGTTTTATAAATGGGAGTTCGATTCTTTAACGGATCTCTGTGGGATGGGGCTTACTTCTAATACTCATCTCCCGACTGAAATCCTCATCTCAGACGTGCTACCGATGACAAGTACAACAGGGACACCAGCAGGAAATCAGTAGCACAAATGAGGTGTCCGGATTGAGATGAATGGTCACAGTACTTGATGAGTGACCGACTTGTTCTTCACCTGAAACTGAGTATGGCGTCCTTCAACTCATGTGGCGTCATGACGAATAAATCAGGTGACCAAGTGTGGCAGTGTCTCATGGTGTATACGCCACTCGATATTCCATCGCACCCCTGGTTCCGTTCCTTATTTTTCAGATGACTCTGTGTCTACGGGACATTAAGTGTATTTATGTTCGCCTTCTTTTCTGTACTTACGTTTTTGAATGCTCATTTGAAGTGAAACTGCCAGAGTGTCACAGCATACGTCACAGCGACACCGACGACAGAAATGAGGAGCCTCCTGTTGACGGCGAAGAGACCCGCAGCCGAGATCTCGAATTGCGGCAGGAGTTTCGCTTCGGCTGAAAGGATCCAGCGGACGTCATCGGCCCAGCATTTGACAGAGTGGCACACTTCGATGACCAGTACAATCCGGAGGCCGCCGTAGACAGTGGTGAGAAAGCCACGCATCAGCGAGTGTACATCGAGAGTCATCAGTTTCAGCGAGTCCACGAATGCTTGGAGTATGTTGTTGACACCTGAAAGTAATGCTAAGAAGTTACTAGCTACGTCGACGGCTATGACAATGCCGAAATGAGCTTCTACCATTGGAACAACACGCAGCACAGTCAAGTACTCAGTGGTGATCGTCCTAAACACCCGCTGTCTTTCTAGCTCCTCTGGCAGGTATATTATTTCAGCATGGAGAACACGTATACCTGAAAGAAAACGCAGTAGTTATTCAGGTGCAAGCTCGGAACCTCAAAAATCTTTTTGAAACATTTTGGTTAGGAAACAAATAAAAATTTAGATTTTAAAGGACTGGGTACTCCAAAGCAAAAAAGTTACAATAACATGAGTTCGGATCTACAGAATTCACATGTAGGAACCCTGCAACCACCTAGAGTCTAAAAGTGGCAATTTATAGCTTAATATCTTATTCAGTGGATGATAATGGACGAAGAGGTTCTTTCAATATACTGTTCAGCAACTTTAATTAGGCCGGCCGAAGTGGCCGTGCGGTTAAAGGCGCTGCAGTCTGGAACCGCAAGACCGCTACGGTCGCAGGTTCGAATCCTGCCTCGGGCATGGGTATGTGTGATGTCCTTAGGTTAGTTAGGTTTAAGTAGTTCTAAGTTCTAGGGGACTAATGATCTCAGCAGTTGAGTCCCATAGTGCTCAGAGCCATTTGAACCATTTGAACTTTAACTAACATGTAATAGTTAATGATCCACTTAAATCCAAAATGTTTTCACTGCACTTTCACCTTCGTCTATCACATTAACTGCAGCTTTGTTTATGGGATGAAACTATGGATTCGTATTTAGTCTATAATTCGGGTTATAACTGTGTGGGATGGAGCCTAGTCAGCAACAGTCGCAGATCGGTTCGGTAATTTTTCAAGAATGCTCCTAAACTACTCTTCTTAGCGTCTGACATTCATTTCAGAATGACTGTCTGCATCTTCTCTTTGCCCAGTAAAATGCAAGCGAGAAAATTCTGCGAAATCGTCTTCGCTTTCAATGTGACAAGTGTTAATTCTTTTTCCAAAGCTAGACGGTACTTGAATTTTCTGTGATAGTCCAATACATTTTCTGACGCTTAAGGCGTTTGTTGCACCTAACATCCGAACTTCTGGAATGATTTGCAAGACACCAACTATCGTCAGTGTAATAATAGTGTTTCGCAAGTGTCTTATTTACTGTAAGAACTCGTCTCTTTTTCCTGCTACTATGTTATTTTCCATCAGTATGGGTATCTCGTTAAATTTCATGTGTCTAAAACTTTGTTTTCCAAAGGGCTGTTTCACTCACATCAGGAAACACTTCCCCTTCGGTCTTCAACTTTTGCAATACGCCTACTTCTTTGAGAAACTGCTTTTCCACTATTTTCTTCTTAGGATGACCTGTGCAAACTCGCCGAAGGTACACTTCTGTCCCCTGACAGAACTCTTTTCTGGCGAAACAAGGCATGAAGGTTTTCTACATTCCCTCAAAATTCGCTTGAGTGTACTTTTATTCATGGCGATACACTCAGAAGTTCTCTTCATTGGATGTGATGATGAACTGCTAGCTCCCCGTTCCCTTTCGGGCACAAAGTTAGCACGTTCTCTGACCACCATGGACAACTCCATAAGCGATGCCTGGTTTCTCACAATTACAAGCAACTAACTGTATTACGAAGGCTGTATCACATGAGCACACAGTAACGAATAGCAGCACGATTGTTTCCTGTCGGATAGTCCTGATTGTAAACAGTGCAACAATGAGCAGTGAAATAGGTGTACTGCTCAGAGTTCTGGTAAGATGGTATACGCGGGCAAACGTCTCATAACGTCACAAAGGCATTTAAGCTAAACAAGTGATAATAACCAAAATCGCATAAGAATTCGTTTATTATTCATTTATCATCATTAGCACTTGTGAAGGGTATACATCATAAGCAGAGCCCGGATTTTATGTCATAACCATTTAAGAAATATGTATATAAATATGTAACGCAGGTTGGTAACATACGTAAAGAAATATATACTTAAGCAGTTATATGTAAAATAATTTATTTATTTTTTGCTAGAAAATGTAAGTTCATAGATAGGCTAGTCAAATACGTATGTTAATTTTTAATCAGTTCACTTGTGTTACAAATTACTGAAGTACGAGTGTCTCCGGTTCAACCATTTAAGTCACACTGGAGCGGAATGCACAATTAATTATAATATACTTTTCCATATGCTCTATTGCCACGAACAGCCTACTAACAACATGTTTTTATAAACAGAGAAAGAGCGCTCAATTTCGCAAGAAGTCAATGGCGCATATTTATGCAGACGAATTGTGCTAGGAATAACATTTTCAGGGATTCTACAATTTCAGCATTAAATAAGCTAGACAAAATAATAAAATTTGAGTATACACGTTTCTTACTCAACATAGACTGCAGTTTACTGGAAACTACACCACACACTTCTGGTACGACACTAACCTTCCGAAATGCATCTTCCATTATTCCCACAGCCTCTTGGAGAGGCATACTTAAAGTCTCCAGTTCTTTGATACTGTCGAGAAGTCAGCTGAAGTGACTTGTAATGTACGAAACAGAACTGAGCACTTTAGAGCTGTTGAATGCACACAAGGTTCACTCACAGACACTGCAGTATCAGAAGGAAAGGTCTCCAACACCGACTTCACAGATTCAAAGTGCTTACTGTAGAAAAGCATAGCTGCAGTTTATGTTTCCCAAACTTCTTCGTTGCTGATAACAGTATATTTAGTTCTGGGAGTTAATGTCGTACTGTTTCTGCCACTGGTTGCAAAACATCAGACGTAGGTACATATAACATGCACTAAATTAGGATAAAATGCATTAACGGATTTCCCCGCTTTTGACATTTATGGAGCTGTATCTATGTAAATCAAAATCACTCTCTCTTCTTTCCTTCAGTCTATAGTTAATGAATCTAGCAACTGCTGAACTATTTGTTGCCGCTAAGATTGACAATAAATTCAATAGGGTTCAGACAAAGCGCTAGAGTTCAAGTTGCCCACAGTTGGATTAGCGATGAAACAGCCTACAGCATCCGTCGTCTCATCATAGAAATCCATAGAGACGATTTTCAATGTCAACTCTTGATTTTTTCTAGTTTGTCAACATAGCAAGAATCGAGATAATTCTTCCTGAGAGTGGACTTGTTAAAAATGTTACGGTTGCAATATTTGTGTAAGAAGGTTCTGAAATTTATTCCAGCATATGTCCCCTGCAATCAATAGAAGACACAGTTCTTGGTAAAATTCATTATTAGATGATATAGGGTGTCCCTGCAACTGTGTAAGTACAACCCGTTTCTTTTAAAGAAATCAGTTGTTTATTCCTAATATGTTGTTCAGTTTCAGATTTCATCATACATACTATACGTTTATCAGAAGTTTGGCAGGGGACTTTTGCAACATCCGTGGTTCAAGCACTGTCAATAGACATTCATTTCCAGTTTTTCTGACAACCAAGATGCAATCGGTGAAATGGTTAACTCAAATGCGATTGACTGTTACACACTATCAAGCGTTTGGGAACAAGAAAGGAAAGCGTTGTCCGCATCGGACTTGTTCAGTTTTAGCTTTGAGTACAACGGGATCGACTACACTATGAGACACACAAGAATGAAACTTAATTTTCTTTTCCTTTCTTGCCACGTGACGTAAAAGTATGGGTTTTACGAAAATGTGTAATAACTGCGCAATAATATTAAAATATGTCAAATTATGTATAGTGTGAAATATGTATTATATCTCAAAATATATTATTTAAAACTTTGAATTAGGGGCCTTTCAGTGTAATTTAGTGACATTTTAGTTTTTCTTACTACTACCCATAAAGGAACAGAATATGCAATTACATAAAATCAGAGCTCTATTAATAACATTGTCATATATATACGAAATGATATGACACGTAAATAATATACGAACTTTTATACTGTGATGATGGTGAGAACCGAGAGCGATAGTAATAACAAATACACGGTTGCACGTGACACTTTTATAAATGGCTCTGAGCACTATGGGACTTAACATCTGTGGTCATCAGTCCCCTAGAACGTAGAACTACTTAAACCTAACTAACCTAAGGACATCACACACATCCATGCCCGAGGCAGGATTCGAACCTGCGACCGGAGCGGTCATGCGGTTCCAGACTGAAGCGCCTAGAACCGCACGGCTACACCGGCCGGCTACGCTTTTTTTTTTTTTTTAAAGAAAAACAGTTGTTTGTGGGTGGTAACAATGCATTTGTGTCACAACGAAACTGACATGTAATTAATAAGAAAATGAATTATCATTTATGTACAGTTTTTCTGTTTGATTGTTTGCCTTCGTTGTATCGTTCGCGAAGAATGGAAAAGAAAAAAACTCATGATATCTTTTACTCATTGCAGGCAGTTAACTGAAACTGAATCTACAGTTTCGATTTAGTCACGTGTCGATGTTATCGGGGCAGCAGTATTATACTCCGAGGATTCTTTGATAGTGTGATAATATCGCCAATGTCACAGATATCAGTATGAATGAAGTGGCATCTTGCAGATAACACTTACGTGCTTCACCTGGAAAATTACGCATCTTCGGCAGCTTCGAAAGGTATGTCCCACGCGTGGAACACATGAGCTACAATATCTGCTGTTGGCGTGGGACGCCCTAAATGGGGGCCGGCTGGAGTGGCCGTGCGGTTCTAGGCGCTACAGTCTGGAAACGAGCGACCGCTCCGGTCGCAGGTTCGAATCCTGCCTCGGGCATGGATGTGTGAGATGTCCTAGGTGACTGATGACCTCAGAAGTTAAGTCGCATAGTGCTCAGAGCCATTTGAACCATTTTGAACTAAATGGCGGGGGGAGGCCCGAAGAACGAACGTGATGGCATTAGCCGACTGGTAGCCCGTAGCCACGAAACCGCTATGGGGCGGGTGGATGACCTTGGTTTTCCATAGTAATCCTTGTTGGTCTCCGGAATGACCTATTGCTCGGTTGTTGACGTTGCGTAAAAGTTTCGATTTCATCTATATTCTTAAAAAGTCGTCATTGTTTCGGCCAGTTGAAAGTCGACTTCCATCTTTTCTTATCTTCACTATAATAACAAAAACTGTTGATATGGTTACAGTTACATAATCACGAGAAACTTGGTGTTGTGGTTTCTTTGGGATTAGGTAGGTGTTGTTTGACTACGAGTTCATCCTAGAAAAGCTGCCGATCGTAACGAACTCCGTGTTGACAGCTTCCGCCGTCCGAGATATGGCGCCGCAAGGAAGCTTCCATGAAAATAAGCATAAAGTAATGTGGCTTCGCTCCATAACCCCCATGGCACCGTTCGTTAACAATGAAAAGCGCAGTGCTGCTATGCTGAAATGACCATCCACATTCCCTACCTTGTGCATCTGATGACGCTGTGTGGACGTGAATCCAAATGGAAATTGTGATACAGCAATTGAAAGTGAACGTTCCCAGTTAACAAACTATTGCACGAAAAATGGGCGTTTTTGCGTGAATAAGGGAGAGCAATGTTTCGACTTAAATATAACCTAAAATTACATATACTCTATAGATGTGCTTTCAACCGGTTCAGAGAATTAACTCCACTTCGCAGGTTGTTGGATAGGGGTTCGCCCTCAGAATTTACTATTTTCCCTTCTGACAAAAAAGTCGGGCGCCTTTAGCAAACCTAATGTTGTAGATGATGGCATCACGACGCAAAGATAACAGCATCGTATTATGACATCATTAAGTCATGTACCATAGAGATGATAAACTGGAATGAAATTTTCACTCTGCAGCTCAGTGTGTGCTGATATGAAACTTGCCGGCAAATTAAAACTGTGTGCCGGACTGAGATTCGAACTCGATACCTTTGCCTAAGTTACGTCTCCGCAGTATCTTTTCTTATGCGAGTGCTTTTCTTGCAAGTTTCGCAGGAGAACTGTGAAATTTGGAAGGTAGGGGACGAGATATTCCGAAAGTAAAGCTGGGACGACCGGTCATGAGTAGTGCTTGGGTAGCTCAGTCGGTAGAGCACTTGCTCGCGAAAGGCGAAGGTCTCGAGTTCGAGTCTGGCACTCAGTTTTAATCTGCCGGGAAGTTTCAGATGATATACTTCTATAGACCAACATTTGGAGGGAAGCACTATTCGCCGTGCTCTGAGTAATCGCTAATGGTTGTCCATCACAACAGATACAATGAAGATATTACATGTAGACACAACAATAACTCATATACACGTGCGTACTGCTAACTTCTCCGCCGTACCTCTGCTGGGAAGCGGCATCGCAGAATCGAGTGGCTCTGAATATCCCACTAGACGCTTCATCGTCGCCCGGAAGGCTAGTTCGATGTCCTCCACCAAGCACACGAACTGAGACAGTACCAATATGGTGGACAAGTTGAGCAGCAGGCGCACGACAATTCCCATTCCTCTACACGCTAACTGCCCTTCCTCCGAGGCTAACGAAATATTCGAATAAAAAAGCAACGTATCTAAAGCAAGCAAGAAACAGACTGTGAGGTCCCATCTTGTACAACAGTTCTTAGATTCGCGTCGAGTCCTCCCTGTGATCTGCAACAGACAGACGCGTACATCATCTAAATTACGATACCTAGTGCGGACGCATTTAGACAGTAGTGTTAAGGGTCCCAAATGCGACAAGAAATTGTGAAATTCAAAGAGGACTCGAGTTTGAACAGTGAGTTTTGGTGAACATATAGTCATCTGGTACGAAGATGAAAGATCCATGATCAGAAATACTGCCAACCACACTAAAGGTATTGGGGGCACACTATGCCCAGAGGTGTGGCGCCTGTGGCGAAGAGGTAGGATGCCGAATGCCTTCCACAGGAAATGTAAGAGCTTGTGACGTTTGCGTATGACCATCTCCTGGCTCATTTCCTTGTTGTTCCTGTTCCTGCTGCTCGACTTAGCGTCATACTGGAAATATTGCGCTGGTAGACTTGCGCAGTGAAGTCCCAGAGACTCACAAGCACAGCTACGCACCGCCGCCGACCGTCAACAACTGAGAAACGTGTTGCGAAGAATGTGAAACTAAGATCGATAACCTATGTCATGCGTATTTTGGGACTGTCCAGTTACAGAGGTATTCGTCTGCTGAGAAATGTTCTCACGCAGTACGCAGCAGCTGTTGGAGCAACGAAGCTTTAAATTATCTTGTCAGTAGTGATAATAGCTACGCCAGGAAAGCAATAACGTTCGTCACTGAAGCTGTTGTACGGCATAGTTCCCCGAGTGACGATTTTAATACACATTCTGACGTAACGGAGTGGCAGTGTCCCTACACTCCCACGTCGCCAGGTGTTCTGACGCACGACGACAACACAAATAATTGCTGCAGTTAAAAAAGTTATAAGTACACAACAATTTTTTCTATAATTTTTCTAGTTAACATCCCTCCAGTTGCGGCTGTTAGTGACAGCACATTGTTAAGATTTTAGATAAAACTATGTGACGTTCTTTGTTTGAGTCATCTTTTTCTATATGGTAAGCGATGGTGATGTTTTAAAAAGACGTAGTGCCAGTAGGTTTATAGAGCTAACGAGTTCAAAAGAGTTCCTACTTTAAGGAATCCTATTCTTTGTTTTTTCTTAAGATAAGAAACTCATTCGTTCCACAAATAAAAATTCTGTAAGTCTCTTTTTTCCCTCGATGACGTTTGAAACAAAAAAAACAACACTTTTCATATGTAATTATGCATCGGTGTTCTTGAATTTACAACAGTTGCTGTTAAATAAATGAAAAGGTCTTTGTAGAATTTGTTGATTTGACGTAGACGACGCATTATTATCTCCCAATTAGTAAAACTGAAATCGTTCGTAATTTTTGTCCATTTCTAACAGCAAACTCGAACAAAGTGTGTTAATTTATTTATGTACTCATTCATTTACCGTGTTTCACAGGTATCATTAAGGAGGAACGTCAGGAATGAAGAAAACTGTGGATAAACTACTGAAATCTATTCGTGTTTGCTAAAAGTAAATCGAGATGCTACATAAAAAAAAAAAAATTGGTTCGTTTACTTTTTACGGTCAAGTGTCCTATCAACTCAGCAATCTTCCCAAAAAATATAATTTACACACGGCATATAAATCTCATCCTCACTGTTACCGCTTTTAATTCACAAAATTAATATAACGCAAGAATTATACCAAAATAGTGCATGTACAAAATTGGCTGCTGTGATTACACATATAACAAAGGGGAAGGAACTGTAGAAGGAGATACGAGAAACACGTAGAATTAAAAAAAGAATAAATAAAAAAAAAACGTAAGATGTAAATCCACCGCCACACTCCATTTCGTGCAATAGAGTTACACTGTAGCCGGCCGATGTGGCCGTGCGGTTCTAAGCGCTTCAGTCTGGAACCGCGTGACCGCTACGGTCGCAGGTTCGAATCCTGCCTCGGGCATGGATGTGTGTGATGTCCTTAGGTTAGTTAGGTTTAAGTAGTTCTAAGTTCTAGGGGACTGATGTCCACAGATGTTAAGTCCCATAGTGCTCAGAGCCATTTGAACCATTTTAGTTACACTGTGCACAGTACCGGAAAGAACCTCGTGATCTTCCGTTCAACAAAGAGGACATACTTTATGGAATATACAAACAATTAGAAATCTTCGGCCACCTGAAGAAATCTCTGGAAAAGTCGCTCAACGAGTGATGCACACTTAGAAACACCAGTTTCTTGGAAATCTGCCAGTGCGTTATCGATAAATTACTTTAAATTTGCTTCGCAAGTTGGTAGCTGTGTCAAGATGCTTGTAAACATGCTTTTGTAAGCAGTCCACGATGCGCACAAACTACGTTAACGCCCTCTACAGTTCCTTGTGATTCAACGTTTGAGCGCAACTATTTTATGCTTTCATTAAATCTATAAACTGTTCTTATCCTTTTACTGGTAAAATATGCAATTTGGAATTTTCAAATAATTCAGGACATCGTCATCATCATCATCACTGTACAGTTCCAGTTTCCACTTTCTTCTGCCCACGTATAATGTGTCACGGAGAACATCGCCAATTGGTCTTCCTCTGGCAGTAAGGTTTTCCTTGGTCATTTTCAGCCAACGGATTCTGGGTCTTCCGACTGGGAATTTTCCTTTCACCCGTCTTTTCGAATTTATTTGGGCTTTGCTTGTAATCTCCAACCTCGTTACACGCTCGTATCACTTTAGTCTGGACGTGCTGATTGTGTCTAAAAGGGATGTCTCGATTCCGGCTTTCTTCCTCACATCACAGTTCCTTAACTTGTCTATCGTAGTCTGATGGATCTAAGGAATTACATTTCGGATGCCTGGAGCCTCGATGGCTCTGTCTTTGTGGGGGTGCATGCTTCGATACAGTAGGTGAATATTGGTACGAAACAGCTGCTGAAGACCACTAATTTTGCTTTTTCTGGAATCTTGTCGTCCCATAAAAGGGTTCTCCCTTGTTGATAGAATTCAGCACCATTTGCACTTTGATAGTAATCTCCTGTGTAGTCAAGTTATTCCTGCAGATTATACAGGGTGATCAAAAAGTCAGTATAAATTTGAAAACTGAATATATCACGGAATAATGTAGATAGAGAGGTACAAATTGGCACACATGCTTGGAATGACATGGGGTTTTATTAGAACCAAAAAAATACAAAAATTCAAAAAATGTCCGACAGATAGCGCTTCATCTGATCAGAATAGCATAATAAAGTAAGACAAGGCAAAGATAATGTTCTTTACAGGAAATGCTCAATATGTCCACCATCATTCCTCAACAATAGCTGTAGTTGAGGAATAATGTTGTGAACAGCACTGTAAAGCATGTCCGCAGTTATGGTGAGGCATTGGCGTCGGATGTTGTCTTTCAGCATCCCTAGAGATGTCGGTCGATCACGATTCACTTGCGACTTCACGTAACCCCAAAGCCAATAATCGCACGGACTGAGGTCTGGGGACCTGGGAGACCAAGCATGACGATTGTCATGGGCAGTCACTGACGTTTTGCTGTCCAGCGCCATTTGTCGGGCATTTTGTGAACTTCGTTTTTGTTGTTGTTGTTTTGTTGTAATATAACCCCATGACAATTTTTACCTCTCTATCTACATTATTCCGTGGTTTATTAGGTTTTAAAATTTATACTGACTTTTTGATCACCCGGTACTTCCGTGGTATGAAAGAGTGTCTACACGCTCTACCTGGTGCTCCCCTAGTTACTCATTTGCGAGATACCCATCTCTGTTGACTGCCAATACACTGCCTTAGTCTCACTGATGCAGGGATTGTATTGTTGCAACTTGGATTTCCATGCGTTTAACCTGATCTGAACTTCACCTTCCGTTTCATCGCAGATCACCAGCAATTGTAGCTGCATTAAGTTGTCCAAAACTTTCCTCGTTGTTTTTTATTATATCAGTGTTAAAGTACTGGGAGTTTAAGCACACTGTGTGTCACTTGTGACGTCATCGATCAGTCATGGCATTTCTCCTTAAATAACAATAACCACAGCGCAGAACGATAGAATTTTCCACGTATTACATAAAGGTTTACAATGAACGTACTTCAGGAGCTTAAATATACATACACATAATACAACTCCCTGATGACGTTTTAAATGAACAAACGGATTTAAAAAATGAACATTTTATAGAAAAATTTATTGAACTTCTAACAGAAGTCGATGATAACGGATAGACTCAAACAAGTACCCACAGACAAGAGTATTTAAACAGCTTTCGAAAGCATCATTTTGACATCACAAATTTCTCTTAATGGTTATTTAAAATGTGTATGGAAAAAGAAAGTTGCAATAACGATTGCAAATGCGGTCGTATAACTGGATTAAATACGTATTTAAGACCAGAAAAACGTTTGAAAACGCCTTCCTGGCACTATGTTATTTGCATAAGTACCGTAAATTTATTGTATTGTTGCGTGCACACGACAAAAATTACGACCAAAAGCAATCGTAAATGATCTCTACATGAACAATAGTCTGCCAGTGTTTTCGGGGATCTAACGTGGCGGCGCCGACTTTAACACTACGTACATTCCTCACCAGGTATCTGGAAGCTTCGCGACCATTACAATGTAACTGCCGGGTGCGCACTGCGCATTAGAGATGGTCACTCTGCGCCTGCACTGATTCAAAGAGTCAAGTCTTTCTAAAGAGTGGATAATGGATGATTCGGAAAAAAATAGATGATAGCTTGCATGGGGGCTTAATTATTAATAAATTTGAAAATAATTTTTAATTTTTTGGTGGCTGTATGTCCGATTACGCTGTCTCGTAAACGGTTGGCCCTGACTAGTTTTAGTACGCAATCTGACTGCATAGAACAACAACAAAGAATGAAATGAAAATTTCCTGTTAACACAATTAATTAATTAAGTCCCCAGCAACTATAAAACCTACGAAACCAAAGCACAAGTGTAATTGTTCGGTGTGTGGGAGTGTGACTCAACGTACACATCTGGCACGGTTCTTCTTCAACAAGACAAGAAATTTCAAATACCATTTATACTCACGTGATAGAAAAAAATTAGAAATACTATAATTGCGCAAGAAACCCAGAATTACACTCTAATACAAGAACACACGCCAGATGCTTTGTTGACTGAACCTGTAATGACGCATTATTCAGGACACTGAAATAATGAGAGAGAAAAGAAATTTTTTTTTTTACCTTCGTTTATATTGATGAAAAGCACTCTAAACATTACAATCTCTCCACACTACGACATCTCAGCAAGCACTTCGACTACCACGAGTTCTCAACAAGCACTTTTCACTAGCACATCTCAACAAGCACTGACTCCCACGAGTTCTCCCCAAGCACTGCCAGTGGAGGCGGCTGAATAATACTCTTTGGCGCAATCTCTGGCGCTGTGGCTCAGTGTAGCCACCTTTCAAGCTCAAAATACGTTTCTGGTGGCTGTAATGAGCGGGCAGAAAGTTCTGCACTAGGCTGCTGCAGTGTCCCATGTCACATCCTTAGGAAAACGTTTCCCAAGCTACAAAAAATGTGCTATAGACCATGTGCACATGTGGATTTGCAAACCTTATTAGTGCATGAAGCTTGACTCATTCATGAAAACAGCAAGTAAAGAAAGATCCGTTTTTTCTAATTTATACGCTGTTGCGCAGTATCTATTCAGTCATTTCAATAGTAATGCTAATTATGACGATGTGAAAGTAAGCATAACACAATACCCGGTCAGTGAGTGGAAAAAAAAATTCCGACTTTTCTGGGAACCGAACCTGGTAACTTTCACATCACAATCTGCCATGCTGACAACACAGCTACTGTCACAAACAAAAACGTGCTCTTCAGAACGATACATTAATGCAGAGAACAATTCTAGCGTGTTTCCGTTCTTGATTTCAAAAGAAAGCTCAAATTTCAGAAGCTCAATAAACGTTTAAAGGCTTTGTTAGTTTTTATCTTTTGACTTGGCATCGCACTTGTAATGTGTTGCCAGCGATCATAAAAGCTGTGGCTTTCAGCCTCCATGTGGTCAGAGCGCGTCGCAAAGGGATCCAGGCATCACTCCCCTCACAATAACTCAGCGCTCCCCACCGCTCTCACCGATCGGACCGTAGGCTGGCTGCCTCACTACCTCACTGCTCTACACCACTCTCAGGGATCAGATCGCAAGCTAGCTCACTAGCTCACTGCTCCCAGCATTCTTAAGGATCGGATTGCAAACTAGCTTACTGCTCCCTACCAAGCCAAAAAGCTCTTAAGGTTGATGCCGCACAGAGCAGGTGACGTGGCGACTTGCGGCGCCACTCTGTTCTCTGTGCTCTTGGCGCAGTGGTACAGCTTGTAACTCGCTTTAATGACTGATTGCGTCTCCATCCGAGTTCAGCTCTTCATTCTTTGTATCCTTATTTGACCCATTCTAAGTTCTTGTTAGGTGTACTATTGCGTCTTCTTCTGTGCCTGTTGCATTTATAGTTGCTTTAGTTTGTGTATCAATAGCCTTTATACACCTTTTAATTACTTTGGGTGGATAGGATACTAAATGTAACGGTTATTTTAACATACATGATATTCTACATATACAGATTGTTTACACGAATAACACGAAACCTGCGGCCTCTAGCGAAAACTTGTCGCAGTACTGAAGGACTTTTAGGTTACGTGAAGAGAACGAGGGAATGTGGAAATTCTTGCACATCGCCCATGCATTGAGGTGTAGGTAAGCCAGTTTGAGGTACTTTGGTTCAAATGGCTCTGAGCACTATGGGACTTAACGTCTGAGGTCATAAGTCCCCTAGAACTTAGAACTACTTAGACTTAACTAACCTAAGGACATCACACACATCCATGCCCGAGGCAGGATTCGAACCTGCGACTGTAGCAGTCGCGCGGTTCCAGACTGAAGCACCTAGAACCGCTCGGCCACACCGGCCGGCTTGAGGTACTTTCTCGACTTAATAGACCACTTGTCCTATATCAAATTATTCGTCTCGAATTCGTCTACATTACTATGGTACATTGTAAACAACCACAGTGTACTGAATAATAAAGAAAATAAGCAATGATGAACATTAAATATGTTCTATCTCGGAAACCATTCAGAAGAGTGCGTATGTCCACATGAAGTTTTTGCATCAAGTGATCGTTTCTGTCACATCCCTGCGTATTGACTATTCGCCCTGGGAAAACCTGTGTATTATGTTTAATTTTTTATTTATTCATTTAACCTGAACATATGGATGCCCTCAGTACTGTTGTTACGTCAGAGCAGAGTTTTATATCATAATGTTTTTAATATGATATCTCTTCTCCTTCTCTCTCTCCATATAGTAGGCATTTGCCAGTTACGCTCTCTTGCCTGAAATTGTTGATTTCCCTCGGGCTTCGTAAATATCTTCTGCCCACTGGGTAATAATTACCACCAGTTTTGGTAATCTGGCGTATTCCATTCTTTTTATATAATCCTTCCAATTGTTTCTGTAATTTTTAATCTGCTCATTTAAGTTTTTCACTCTCAGTTCTTTTCTGACGTGTATATTCACTCTCCCCTCAGACAGAATCTACCCAGCTATCTTCCGAGCAATCGAATCTGTTGTGCTTGTATTCTGGCGGGAACGAGTGTTTCTATTGTGATGTCCAGGAAAGAGCTTCAAGGTCTTGTGAGCAGTAGTTATTATGAGCAGTAGTGGAGCAACAGTAAGCTTGAGTATTTGCACTGCAACGCCGTCTTCTACAGTAAATGCTGAACTGAAGGATTTTTCGACCACGTTGTCAGCGCAAGAAAGACTTTTTCGGAACTACCATCATTTACCTCCGGAGAATAATCAGTAAGTCTGTTTATGGTTCAATGAAGGTTATCGCTAAAGTCAAGGACAGGTTTAGTTCCTTGGTTGAGACAATGGGATCAGCTGCACCTTCTACTTTGCCTACGCTTCCCTAGGTCACACAAGTTTATCCATAGGGCATCTGGTCTTTACCTGGTATGTTTTAGATTAATATATTGGGATGTCTTAGTTATCGCTTCTCTCAGTTTGCTTGATTCTGTTCGCTTTCTGCATGTAATCTGTTTTATTTTCAAGGGTAGGAGGTCGTTTGTGAGTCCAATGTGCAGTGTCACGGAAATTCATGGACTGTTTTAGCTCTTCCGTTAGCCGAGGTGTGGGTTTTCCCTTCAGGTTTTCAGTCTCTTGGGGAGAGTATTTATTACGTAACAGAGTTAATTTGGTAATGATGTTGTGAGCTGATTTTCCAGGTACCAATTTCTTTGTTTGCGTATTTCATGATATATATATATATATATATATATATATATATATATATATATATATATATATATATATATGTATATATGGCTGCATTACGGGTAGGTGCAAGCTGAAATTCTGTTGCATCTGAAGAAGAACCTACACACTTGAATTTCACAGTGAAGTGGCAGAATATTTATGTTAGTGATCCTCGTATTTTTGTATGATCCTAAGTCGAATCGTATTTCGAAACGTTAGTTTTGAAACAGGCTACACCGCCTACTTTCGGAGGTCTGTAGACGACGTACATTAGGAAAATTTTTTTAAGGTGTTTGATATTTACGAACATGTATTTGTCTTGTTTGTCTTCATTAGTATTGGATGTGAGCAGCATGGTCGTTAGTAAGTCAGTGTGTTTGTATGCCACTACTCCACCTCCTCATCTATTACTTCTGTGATGTCTCAGGACAGTGGAGTCTATATCTAGGGAAATGGAGAGCGCTTGGCTTAAGCGAGGTGTCCACGCTCGTCAGAAGAAAGACGTGGATGTCGATATTCTGAAATATGTGTCGGAGTACGTCGAGATGAGTTGAAAGTGGTGGCCATCTATGTTCTACACTAACAATACAAACACATTGGTAGAAATAGTGGCTGCATGGGTAGGCAAGTTCGTAGCTGCTAAAGCACGGACTTTTAGAGTTCATTTGCACTGTTTTCTTCCAGCCTTTACCGGCACCATTATCCTGTCATCTCTTGTTCACATGCTACGTAGCCCAAATTCGGATATCACATTACTAAAATTTTTTATCTTTCAGCAGTGAAATCCTCGCATATTTTCATGCTTTTTTTCGCGAGTTCCTTAATCGCTATGACTGTTTCAGACCTTTCCGTATATGATACAGACTTCTCGTTTGTGGCTCTAGGTTTCACAGATCACAAGTTCCTACATCCTATTCTATAACTTTTGATTATAGAATGTGCTGTCTGTATATCTGTTCTCATTTTAAGCATGTACAATGTAAAATGGCTGTGTTAATAGCAAATATTTTAACTTTACCAGTGTACTTTCATTGCTGGAAAACAGTATGTTATCCACACTGCTTTCGTCTAGAGCAATTACGAACGATGTTCGGTACCATTTTACCAAAATGAAAGATAAAGAAAAATGCCGCTACTGTCAGCAGATGATAGTCATGGCTTCTGGCTCATCATCACACCTGGAGACATCTAAAATCGAAGCATCCTACGGTAAATCTGGAACAATGTGGGCCAGGAAGCCGATCAAGACTGCCATCAATCGATGCAGAAATTCGAGAAATCGTTTCTCGTCAACTGTCCTCACAGACGTCTGCTCCCACCTCGGGTGAAGGTGTCCTCCCAAAAAGGCAAACTGAGTCTCAAGCACTATGCAGCTCCTCAGTGTCGTGAGGTTCTGGACTAAGGACTGATTTATCTCTTTTGAGGTGCCCTCACCCTCCACTGCTTTTTATTTACAGCAACCAATAAGTAATTTTTTTAATATTATAAAGCCCTTCACATTAAGTAAATGTATGACATTAGATGTACAGCTTTTAAAAAGTGATTTGCAGTAAATGGTTCAAATGGCTCTGAGCACTATGGGACTTAACTGCTGTGGTCATCAGTCCCCTAGAACTTAGAACTACTTAAACCTAACTAACCTAAGGACATCACACACACCCATGCCCGAGGCAGGATTCGAACCTGCGACCGTAGCAGTCGTGCAGTTCCGGACTGAGCGCCTGAACCGCTAGACCACCGCGGCCGGCGATTTGCAGTAAAAATTAAAAAAATTTCGCCCACTGAAAAGGCAGTCTGCCATACGTCTGATGCGTGGACGAGTGTAAGTAACATTAGTCTGAGAAGAGTGAACCAAAGTCATGCCTCTGAGAGTGCGCACAATTCGAAGACAGACAGATTGCAGAAAACATCTCAAACCGGGTAAAGTCTGTTATCCCAAATACAACATCAATTTTAAAATCACTTCCATAATAACAGAAAATGCGTCAAATACGAAATTAACTGCCATGCTTTTAAAACTTCCACATATCCCATGCTTTGCACATTATAAACCCCCCTGCGCAACAGCCAGTTCAGAAGTCGATGCAGAAAACCGTTGATGAGTTCAACTGAGTTGTTGTGTTTCTTAAGGAGAAACCCTTTGCTTTCAGCAAACTTGCTGAAATGCAAGAAAATTTAAAAAAAGATTGCCTGAAATTGAAACAAGATGTCCCAAGCAGATGGAACTGCTTACGAAATGTTTAAAAGATTTACTTTAAATAAAGGACCCATAATTTTTTACCTCGCTATTTTAGCTGGAAAATCGTTCACCTTAAACTTAGAGGATACAGACTGGGACATAATGCAACAGGCTTTCCATACTTTGAAAGCTTTTGATGACAGAAGAGGTGCCCTCACAGAAAACAGTCTGAATTTCGATAATGAAAAATCTTGCCAAGATTAATGGATTAGTTTCCTCAGAATTGATTGAGAAGTATTATATAGTTTAGAAAACAAATAGGAGGGAAGCGGTTTTTAATTTTTTAAAGCGAAAGGATAAACTAGACCTAACAGTAAATTTAGGAACTGATGTGGCTTTGTTTCATTTACATACAGTATCGCTGACGATCTGAAGATGGCATTGTAGCCGAAATGGATTAAATCCTCAGAATTGATTGAGAAGTATTATATAGTTTAGAAAACAAATAGGAGGGAAGCGGTTTTTAATTTTTTAAAGCGAAAGGATAAACTAGACCTAACAGTAAATTTAGGAACTGATGTGGCTTTGTTTCATTTACATACAGTATCGCTGACGATCTGAAGATGGCATTGTAGCCGAAATGGATCCATCACAACAAATACATAATTAAACTCTATAGCAGCAATATGATTTTTTGTACATAAATAGGTTTATTATTCGGACGTGTATTTCCGCTTGTAGTAGTAGTAGTAGCAGTAGAAAAAATTAAAATTTGAGTTCCATGTGGTACCAGATTACACGTAAATCGAAAAATCTGAAACTGTTGTTTTCCGTTATTGATCAAATATTTACATATTTACTATTGCGACAAGTACAACGTGTATCAGTTGATGTGTTAGAAATCCGTTTATGACGTAACTCTTAGAGGCGGCAACACTTCACTGATTGCTGAATTCTTAGAAAATTCGTAAGACGTATCTTCAGGCCTGCACGCAGGGGGGAGGACGACTGGGGAGTCCATGCCCCCCCCCCCCCCCCCCCTCATGTCTGGGCGTATTCTACGTACAACGGAAATTTACTAGTACCAAAATGCTTACTCAATATTGTTCATTCTTGATTATAACTGAAAGTCAACTGAAAAGAGTTAGGGATGTAAAGAAGTTGATGAAAAACAGCAGAAAAAGATTTGAGAAACTATATGAAGCTTAATCTCTTGTAAAGCAGAGTAGATGGTGAACAGTTTCGTAACATTACTAAATCTGTATTTGGGTAAAAATTTCCATGTAGTTGAAAATGTCTTCACTATACTGGCTGGGAGAAAGCAAAATGCTATTGGTGAATTTCAGCAGCTATTTCTACAACCTCTGTGAAGACCTTGATGTCGACATCCGATTATCAATCTGGGTGGGAGACAACAATATCATGAGAACACTTTTCACTCAACACCTGAGGAATACTTCTGCATTCTTCTTTACATCCCTTACATTGAGATAAAGTATTCATTGCAGAAAAGCGTGTAATCAGAATAATAGCTGGAGCCCACCCAAGATTACCTTGCATACATTTATTTAAGGAACTCGGGATATTCACAGTACCTTCGCAATACATATATTCTCCCATGAAATTTGTCATTAACAATCCATACCAGTTTGAAAATAAGAGCGAAGTGCCTAGCTACAACACTAGAAGAAAGGATGATCTCCACTATTCTGGATTAAATCTCAATGGGCACAGAAAGAGGTGAATTATGCTGCCACAAAAATCTTTGGTCATTTGCCAAATAATATTAAAAGTCTGACAGATAGCCAACCAACATTTTAAAGCAAATTAAAAGAATTTCTGAGTGACAACTCGTTCCACTCAATAGATGAATTCTTAAATATGAAGTAACTGTAAAAAATTAATTCATTAATTAATTATTCTGTGTAAAGAAAACTTATGTTAAAGTGATAAGTTCACGTCATTACGAAATGTCGTATTCATGATCTATGGAACCAGGATTAATGTATGTATGTATGTATGTACACATTGGATTGTCAGAACTTTCATCCAGACATCAGAACGAGTGTCTTCCTTGTCTCGAAATCCATTAGTAAGCCAACTTTCCAGATCTTCAATCCGCTATTCGCGCCTATAGTAGTGACCTGCCAAATTCAGAAAATGTTCTAAAAATGAATTCGAGAGATGGAAGAAGAAATGGGAAAAGGTTGACTAGAGTGACAAATCTAAGAACGCAGTCGAAACATCAGGGAAGTGCTCGCAGATATTCTTTCCAAAGATTCGAACACTACTTCAAATATATGCTGTTCTTCCTGTATCAGCCCGCAGCTGCGAGCAAAGTTTTAGCTGCCTGCGTCGACTGAAAAAGTACTTGCGCTCGACAATGAAAGAAGAGAGGACGAATGGGGTGCCACACCTGTCCGTTAACAGACATACTAATGTGAACCCCGACGTTGTAACTGACATTTTCAGCGATCCCCTCGAGGACTTTACTTTGTAACCTTCTGTCAGCTTCTTTGAATTTTCGAGTTATTTGTTTATCTACTGCATACTATGTGAGACTGATATTTCAGTAACACTGCTGTAAATTAAATAAGTATTTATCTAGTAGTTTTGCAGAAATTTGAGCTTTTAACACGTTTGTGGATCATTTAAGGCGAATAAAAACAGCAAATCAACTCTTGTCCGAGTGCCTCATCTATTAAAAGGTTTAATCAAGTCTATGTTTATATTATAATATAAAAAGTCACACTAGCTAAAATTATCTTATAGATTTGTCCCCACAAAAAATGGTTCAAATGGCTCTGAGCACTATGGGACTTAACTACTGATGTCATCAGTCCCCTAGAACTTAGAACTACTTAAACCTAACTAACCTAAGGACATCACACACATCCATGCCCGAGGCAGGATTAGAACCTGCGACCGTAGCGGTCACGCGGTTCCAAACTGAAGCGCTTAGAACCGCACGGCCACACCGGCCGGCATTTGCCCCCACACCCCACCCTCGAAAAAATAATCGTTTGTGCTGGTCTGCGTGTTTTTATTGTCTTAGGTAAGTCAACAGAAAGCGTGAAATAATTTTTGAGTGGAGGCCAAGAAAAATTCAGTGCGACGGTGCAGAAAACTCATGTAATTTGCTGATTTAAAAATCGGAAGAGTAACTGAAACCAGCATATTATAAGAGAGCACCTATTTTAGTGACTATTTCAGTGACACAATCACTCATAATGAGTAAGAAAAGTCTAGCAGAACAGCTAGAAGCCAAAGAAAGGGAACTTCAGAGAACGATCTCGGATCTAGTTAAAGCCAATGGAGAGAACAGAGGAGGAGACAAGCGTGAGATACATTCAAACGTGAAGAAATTTCGGACGCAGCAAGGAGAACGGGGAATTCTATAGTCACCAGACAATAGTTTCAGTACGTATGTCCAACGGAATTATCAATTATCTTTTCTTCTTTAGTAAAAATAATGCAACATGGTTCAGAAAAGTTGAAAAACTGAAACAGCTAGGGATTTCATTTTACAGTATGAAGCGCGAGCCCTAAAGAAGAAAAGTGATACATAACAAAGTTCCTAACCAAAATATAAGAAGACATACACAATGCTAACGGAAAAAAGACACCCACGAAAAGAAAAAAATTCAGGAATACTGGACTAACATTAATGTTGAAAAAATTGGACTAATAACTGACAGAAATATAATAATGCGACCTCATTTCCTCTCCGATACAGAACTGAATATGTCTTCAATATTTCACAGTAAACTGCGGTAATCGTTCATAGATGTTGGCCACCAGTTTCTTCGATTTTTCCATTCAGATATCAGTTACATAAATATCACACAGCTAACTCTGAAGATGTATAGTTCTCCTTTCTTGGTCATCGGAGACATTTTTATGTGTAAGCGCATGCTATAGAATGCGAGTATTACTCAACGACATGTTACCTGCGAACAAGCATTGTAAGGAATGATATACCGCGGAAGACCAGACGCCGAGTATTGGCTTCGATGTTGTTATTATGAAAGCTATTCAAAAACTTGACAATGCTATTCGTTACGATATTTTCTAGTAATGTGTCAAATTTTAATAGCTTGGGTAGTCAATAACAATTTAAAAGGAAACAGTTCTATGTAAGTAAATATATTTTTGTCTTGTCTTTAATTTCAAGAATATATCGTTTAGAAAAAAAGAGACAGAAAAGGGATGTAGTTGTTAAGAAGTGAAGGTGAACAGAAATTGTGTATAGTACAAGAACAAAAGAATTTGGTAAGGAGGGTGAGCATTTCAACTAATTTGGAAGCAAAAAGAAAGAGTATTGAACAGTAATGGTGAAAAAACTAAGACAGAACAAGGTTCTAAGCAAGCAATAGAAACACTTTCTCAGAATCACTCATGAATTAAAAAGTTTGAAAAAATATTGCATTAGTTTGGCAGTATTTTGCGTTTAATGTGTTTTATTGTATCTTTCAGTTTCGCTGTCTCATGGTGTCATTGAACAAACTGACTGGCTGATCAAGACGTTGTTACCGAACGAATTAGACAGTTTTTCCAAAAAACAAAACTGTTACAATTTCACCACTTTCCGTAATGCTCAGTGGACAGTGGGTGCCGAACAGCCAATCAACTTCGCCATTCCTAGGTGCTCGCCTCCACCAGGTGCCGGGTCAGAACAACCTGCCATGTATTAGTAGCTGTCTGTTCAGTTAATGAAAACAGCTCCAGTCGCTGTTGAGAACTTTATTAATTTCACTACCTGTTTTGGCCTTTACATTAAGCCATTTTCAAGTGGTTCTGAAAACTGTCATGAACATTAAGGATGTATTGTATATAATGAAAAAAATAAGAATTATATATGTACATATAAGTACATTGTGCTTTAGAGAAACAATGTAGAATCATAGAGAAGTACTAGTCAGGTGGTTTAAAAAAGTTGTGTTCCAAATGACGTTGTGAGAAAATTTGCTATCAAGATTATAAAAACTGTACAGTAAAAGTATTGGCATGCTTTATGTTTAGGAGGATTTACATCCAGACATAATTTTCAATATCTGCATTCTGATGAAAAAGTACTGGAAGTGTTGTTAGAATCTAAAAAATCCAAATGATAATAGTACTTCAAAGGAGAAGATTTGGGAACACCTAAGGAGAAGGAAAGTACCTGAAGGATTGGTAAGAATGTTGTACCATGGCTGCACTAGCTGTGTACAAGTTGGAGAGGGATGATTTCATGGTCTCATACCAAGAGTGAAGTTCAGCAAGGCAGTGCACGGTCACCACTACAGTTATCAATGTTACTGATGATATGAGTAGCATAGTGAGGAGACCTGAAGTGCACTATGTGTCACCGATGACGTCATCGATAACGCGAGGGACTACCCACGCCACCCTCACACCCACCATTCTCCTCCTCCATCCAACGATTCTTCTAACAGAGACCTATTGCCCTATTTATAAAGTGGAGAGAAGTTCAAGTTTGACAGGAAACTCATAATTGGCGGGAATTTCAGAAAATAGCCCAATTGCACTAGTGTGGAAGTAGGGTTGCTGTTGTCCTAAGTATAAATTGGTGGGATATTCAAAATGGTGCATTGTAATGCTGGTTGATTTGGAATACGAGAGGGAATCTGAGACTTGGAATACTGGTGCAGTCTTGCTTTGACGTCAGAATAAAAGATGGCGCTGTAAGATGGACGACCTATTTGACAACACAAGATTGTCGGCCTGGATTTGACATCACAACCCAAGGGATGGAATACTGCCGCAATCTTGCTATGACGTCAGAATACAAGACGACGATGCAAGATGGCGAATCTGAATAAAACATAGCCAACACAAGATGGCTGAGCTGGATAAAACAGGGCCGACCTAGAATTCTATTACAGACTTAGTATTCCAACTGAACTTGGAATACTGACACAGTCTTGTTAAGATATCAGAATACAAGATAGCGATGCAAGATGTCCAATGTGGAATACCGGGAGAGGAAATTCAGGACTGTGAATACTGCGACAGGATCTATTACGTCAGAGTTTTCTGTGGAGGTCGCAGCCCGTCTGCTGAAATGTTTTGCGTGGCTACTATTCACTCAGAGGTGTGTCATCACTGCTTCTTCTAACTCTAATTGTAAGTTACACACCAGGAGCGAACAGCTCTCACACAGAGGGGTATGACTTCTTATAGAATTACTGCGTACTGATTCTCTTAACTCCAATTCCTCTAACTTGTCCTGGAGTCGCACCTGAGACAGTTCCATGCACAATGACATCACTGGATACTGATAATTCAGCTACTTCATGCGAGGTGAAAGATTTCGCGTCAGCCACCACCCTTGTCCTAAGTTTAACTCTGCATTTGCTCCACTTAAAACAAGTCCAGGGAGTAGGTGAGGAACAATTCATCTTTGTTTAAACAAACAAATACCAAGCCGGTGCCGGCCGGTGTGTTCGAGCGGTTCTAGGCGCTACAGTCTGGATCCGCGCGACCGCTACGGTCGCAGGTTCGAATCCTGCCTCGGGCATGGAAGTGTGTGATGTCCTTAGGTTATGTAGGTTTAAGTAGTTCTCAGTTCTAGGGGATTGATGACCTCAGAAGTTAAGTCCCATAGCGCTCAGAGCCATTTCAACCATTTAAACCAAGCCGGTGAGAAGTCCCCTTTGAGCAGTCGGAAATTTGTGACCGAGAAGTCCGCCCACGGCTGCTGAAAGCATGTCACCACACACCACTGACGAAATCGGAAGACAGGGCTGCAGGGCTCACCGTGCCGCATAAGCCATGAAACTCCCGAGTTAAAATGATGAAAACATGAAAACATTTGTACTTTAACCCAGGTGACAGGTAAGGGACAACAGCAGTGGGGAAGAAAGGAATGCTGGAATTGAGAAGTACTAGCGTCTTGCTCCAGCTAATTTACTCTGTAGGTGATAAGAAAGGATAAGCACCAATAAGGAAAGATAAGCACCAATAATCTATAAGCCACATGCACATACATACAAACACTCTGGATGGCAATTAAAAGTCAAGAGATGCACATTCATCCTCCTGATGGCGGACAGTGGTCCAAAGGCTGGGAAGTGAAGAGGAAATTCGGGTATTATACTTGTGAAATTCCCCAAAAAATATATTGTGTGTTCAATGGTCCGTGGCTATTTACCGATAATAACGTGAACACGGTCACAGGACTATATTTTCCCCTTTATTATAATTTCATTTCCATACCCCATGGGGGCAGGGGTGGGTTGGCCATGGCATAATTCGCCGGTCTTCAGTCAAGAGATTGCATAAAATATCACAGAAGAGCAGAACATATATAAAATACAGGGATAAAAGTTGAAATTTACGCATTAGAAGGGGAATAAACTGGAGTTAAAATATGCAAAAAAAGGGGGTGGTTTGATGATGCACATTCACATAAAATCCACATACAGTTAAAATGGCACTCGATGAAGACATAGCACATAAACACCAGCGGCACAAATAGCACAATTAAAAACGGTGTTTACTGTGTGGGACGATGGCACTGAACATACACTGGACTTACGTTAAATACACGGCAAGCACCAAAACACGACGAAGTAACTGCATTAAAATTTAAAGGACATGCAAAGGGAGAAGAGGTGTGAGAGAGAGAGAGGAAAGAGAGATGGGGGGTTGACGGAAGAGTGGGGGCAGGAAGGGGGTGAAGGGGTGGAGTCGGTAGCACACCAAGGGACAGAAGATGGGGAGGGAGTGCAAGGACTGGGAAAGACAGGGGGGCGAGGGAGGAAACAGCAGACGGAGGAGGAGAATGAGAGGGAGCCCAAGGTAGGAGGGGAGGGGAAGAGGAGAGTCAGAGTTGGAAGGAAGGATTAATATTGGGGTGAAGCACATCATCCAGGATGGGAAGACATTGGAAGTTCCTTTAGGAGAGGAGGTGGAGTGTATGGAGATGGAGAGTGGCTGGGACACATCAGTAAAGGTGCGGCACCAGATGGGGAGTGAAGAGGAAGTCAAAGTGCCATCTTCTTTTTTTGTTTTCTCCCCATATGGGCTGGGGAGGGCCGGCATTTGCACAATCCACCGATCTTCAACCGAGTGGCATTACGAAAAATAAAAAGAGGAAACCATACATAATAAAAATGGCGGAAAAAGGGGGATATTAAAACATAAAAAATGGAGACAATGGTAGTTACAATATAAACTGACATGGGGACGGTGAAAGGTGGCTACACTGTGCCACTGCGCCAGAGAGTGCGCCAAAGAGTACTATTAAGCCGCCTCCACAGTGCATGTTTAGAGTTCATAGCGGTCAGTGCTAGCAGAGAGCTCGTAGAGGACAGTGTGTGTTAAGAGCTCGTGGTTGTCGTGAAGTTGGAGTAAGATGTTGTAGTAAAGAGTGTTCCATGTTTTATGCAGTTATTTGATGGGAGAGATAGCAGATGTTATTGTAATGAGTGCATTTCGTCAATATATATGAAGGTAAAATTTATAATGTTCCTTTATTAGTTGTGTATCTGAAATAATGTGTCACTACAGGTTCAGTCAACAAAGCATCTGGCTCGTGTTCTTGTATTAGAGTGAATTTTGGTTTTCTTGCGTAATTATAGTTTTTCTAAATTTCTTTTGTCACGTCAGTATAATTGGTATCAAAATTCTTGTCTTGTTGGAAAAGAACCGTGCCAGATGTGGGCGTTGAGTCACACTCCCACATACAGAACAGTTACTCTTGTGCTCATTGGTTTCGTAGATTTTTATAGTTGCTGGGGTCTTAATTAATTAACTGTGTTTACGGAAATTTTCTTACATTGTTCTTTGCAGTCAGATAGCGTAAATATACTAGTCAGGGCCAACCGATTACGAGACACTGCGTAATCGGACATACAGCTACAGCTACTAAAAATATTTTCAATTATATATTTAATTAAGCCCCCATGCACGTGGCGACCGCTGCTTCGGATCGTCCCTTGGAATTTTTATGATTGTGAAAATTGTAGACTGTAGTATTGTTGTAGTAATTTGTAGTTCAGTAATTGTAGTCTGTATTGAATGTGTAGATTTGGTAATTGGCATTCTTCTAATGGTATTTTTCAAAATTTAATTTTTATTGCCTTGTATACGCGTTTGACAATCTTGTGCAATTATTTCAATTGTTCGATTGATCGTGTTTGAGGGAGACATTGCGTGTGAATAGTATTGTTGGAGATAAGGGGTCATTGTGTGTGATTTTCGTACAGTGACGAATCTTTCGTATATTTTGTAAATGATTACGCGATCAATGAAAAAGGCAAAAATGATGAATAGTGAGAATAACGAAATTGTTAACATGGCGAACTCGCCAACAGAGGAAAACAGTATGATGGATAATGAAGTGGAAAACAATGTAATAAGTCGGGAAGACAGTCCGGAACCATTTCAAAATTTTTCTCAATCGGAAAATTCACAGAATCGGAGATTAACGACAGAAGATTCTGAAATAGTATCGAACACAGATAGCCTTACAGCTGTGACGAAGGAAGTTAGTTTTGCGGGAGATGTTAGGGGCGAAAAGAATTCTGAACAATTTAATATGGAGCAGTTGATGAGTGTAATATTAAATTTTCAATCTGAATTAAAAACACAAATGGGGACAATGGTAACACGAATGGAAGCAATGGAAACACGGATGGGAACAATGGAAACTCGGTTAGGATCTGAATTTAAAACAGAGATGGGAACTTTGGAAACACGGATAGATTCACGAATAGGGACATGTTTCAAAAATATGAAAGATGAATTAAAGAAAGAAATCAGGGAAGAAGTACAACCGATTCTGAATTCTCACAATAATAGATTAATTGCAGTAGAAATCAGACAAAGGGAACAGGATAGAGAACAGGAAGAAAGAGATCGCGTGATAGTACAAAAATTTTCAGAGTTAAATTTACAACGTGCAAAGGATAAGGAAGAAATATTTGAGAGAATCGAAGGATCCGTACCAAATGACAGATTAAATAACCTAACACAACAATATGAACAGCTAGCTACCAAATGTGACAATACTGAAACCCGAGTCGCGACACTTACGGAAGACGTAAATAAACAGAAAGAACAATTAGGTGACTTATCGGAAAGAGTGGAGGAAATTTCAGATAAACTGACAAATCTTAGTTTACATGGGGACAGAGATTCAGATGATACAGTTCCATTACCATTTGCAGAAACTGAAGAGTATCAGAACATAAATAAGCATGTTGAAAATCAGGAAAAATTTAATGAACGTGTGAAAAGGGAATTTGAGGCATTACGGAAGCAAGTCAAACAAATTGAAGGCGAAATAGTAGGAAAGGACAGTAGAAGGAACTTAGAATCACAGATAGCAGAGGGGTATGAAGAAAACAATTTATTTCATTTACGGGATGCAGTAAGAGAGCGCGAGGCGCGTGAATTTAACAATAATCGACATTGGGACTGGGACAGACGCGGTAGGTCTTTGTCGCCACGAGGTGCAAACATTGACTATAAACACTTCTTAACTGTTCGGAAGATTAAGATATTTCGCAATTCGAAGAACGACATACATCCATGTGCATGGTTAGATCAAATTATGTACGCACTTCCGCCAAATTTGCCACTAAGACACAAACTGGAAATTATGTGCAGTTATTAATGTCCTCAGGGGATTCACTACTCTAAGTGAATATGTGCCGTAGCGAGCATAGGGCCCCGAGCTGTAGTGGTGCTATTTCTCTTTTAGTTTTCTGGACCGCTGCCTACTCTTTTACTATTCTTTGCATCTGTCAAACCAACTCTTCGACTATCAATCTATCTAGTGAGTAAGTAAACAATAACCGAATATGACTAATTGTACCCAAAAGTGACTTTGGAAATTACCGACTGGACTTAATGTACCTACTGCAGCATTCATTCGTAGTTTAAACGAAATGTTACCTGTTTATCTTCGTGACAACATTACTTCTTATGTTGACGATATTATTATTGTTAAATGTTCTTGGAGTAAGCACAACAAAATTTTGGATTCATTATTACGTATCCTTGTGAGAGTTGGCATTACTGTGAACTTGGAAAAATCTGAATTTGGTCGTTCTCACGTGAAATTTCTCGGTCACATTATTTCTACAGAAGGTATTCTTCCTGATCCAGAGAAATTAGATGCTATTCGTAATTATGCTGTTCCTACTACAAAACGTGACGTTCGTAGTTTCCTTGGTGTCTCTAATTTTCTTAGACGCTTTGTTAAATTGGACGATTTGGCCACACCTCGTTTATGTGAACTATCTGGAAAGAAATCTAATTGGTGCTGGGATGAGGAAGCTCAGTCAGAATTTGAACAGCTTCGTGATGCTATAGTTGCTGCTCCACTTCTTTCACATCCGGATTTATCTAAAGAATTTTGTTTGGCGACGGACTCATCATACAAGGGCCTAGGTGCACATTTATTTCAAGAGATAGAAGAAAACGGCGTTGTAGTACAGAAGACGATTGCATTTGGAAGTCGTGTTCTTTCTAAATCAGAAAAGAATTATTCGATTACGGAACTTGAAGCTTTGGCTGTTGTTTGGGCTTTCACAAAATTTCGCACATTTTTGTTTGGCAGACATACTAAGGTTTACACCGATCATCGAGCTCTGGAATTTCTTATGTCAACGAAATTAACTCATGGCAGATTGTCACGATGGGCGCTGTACCTACAGGAATTTGACTTTAGTATTGTTTACATACAGGGTTCTTCAAATATTGTTGCCGATGCTTTATCACGTGCACCTATGGGTTTGAAACAAAGTGCTGAAGAGGACTGCAAGGAAAACAATTTTTGTTTGATGTATATTCAAGGTGTTGCGTTTGAGAACTTTATTTCGTCTTCGCTCCAGGATATCGCTAAGGAGCAAAATAAGGATCCAATCTGGAAGGACATTAAGGAGAAGTGGAGGAGAAAGGAAAGTGTGGCGATTAGACAGCATTATCTAGTTCGCAATGACATTCTTTTTAAACGAAAATCGGTCGACAACTCCGTTTGGTTAGTTTGTATTCCTGATGAGTGGGTCAATAAATTGATTTGGTATACGCATTTCAGTTATGCACACTTTGGTCCCAGAAAATGCTTTCATAAATTACGAGAAAATTGTTACTTCAGTAATATGGAAAAACGTATTCGATCTGTTCTTGCCAAATGTAAATTATGTCAAATGGCTAAGCCTCCAACGATTTCTCACAGAGCACCGTTATTTCCTGTCATTCCAGCGAAATTAAAGGAGATGGCTGCAGTTGATTTGTTTGGTCCAGTGGTTCGTTCTACTAATGGTTTTGCGTACATTTTCGTAGCAGTGGAGTTGACGTCAAAATATGTGTGTTTTACACCGTTACGCAAAGCAACAGCTCGTTCAGTATCTAACGCTTTCATCAAACATTTTCTTAAAGAAGTTGGTCATGTTGACAAGGTTATATCAGATAATGGATCACAGTTTCGTTCTAAAATTTGGCTTCGTACTCTACAGCGTCGTAAAATTAAACCAATCTTCATTTCACTTTTTCACCCTCAATCTAATGCTTCAGAGAGATGGATGAAGGAAATCAATAAATTGTGCCGTCTTTATTGTCATCAGAATCACAGAACTTGGGATCAGTATCTTCATATTTTTCAAAACATTCTGAATGAACTTCCTAATGACTCAACTTCTTTACCGCCTCTATTGACATTAAAAAATAAAGCACCGACAAATCGCATATCTGAAATCGTTCCTTTTCCGCCTTCACGGAAACTACGGCATTCTGAAGTTGTGAACATGGCTCTACGAAATATTGCATCTGCGGCTGCTAGAAGAGAGAAATCAGCTAAACGTCCTGGTCGTTTAAAATTCTTGTCAGTTGGTCAGAAGGTGTTAATTAAGTCCCACCGTTTGTCTCATAAAGGAAAAGGCTTGTGTCGCAAATTTTTTCTGCTTTATAACGGTCCATATAGAATTCGCAAAATTATACATGATAACACTGTTGAAGTAGAAACTCTTAAATCTCGACGCTCTAAAGGAATACATCATATATCAAACGTAAAAATTTTTGTGGAATGACATACTTGTGAAAAACTAACAGCTAGATGTAAACACGCAGAGAGTACAAGGATACCGCGCTGTGTTTTGGCGGCGGCACATACTCAAAGCAACAGTCAAGTCTGCGCGCCGCACAAGGCAGTCGTTGACCGCGAACAATAGCTTCCTACGTCACGCGCCTACAGCTGATCGAGCGCTCAGTGCGAATGCACTGACAGCCGTAAACAAACACACAGTTTAATTTCTCCGACTAAAAATTCAGTATAAAGCTATAGTGCCTTGATGAATTCTGTTATTAACATTCAGTATTTTTCAGGATACGGTTGTGTAAAGTATTTAAGAACTTCAGGTAAATTCTGTGCGTGTCCGACGTTAAGACGACTTGCTATCGAGAAATTTTCAGGAAGAATGTAATTTCGAAGAAGAAACTAATTAACTAAAAAAGGTAGCTATTAATTGAGTTTATTTTTCAGGTAACATATTTCCACTTAGGTACGTACTTTAGAAGTAATTGCTGCTCGCGATTACGTGATTCATACTTTGTGCTAATTTCATGTTCTATGAATCTACGTGTGAAGCGACGTGCTTGCGTACGTTAACTGATTTTGACAATGATTATTAATGAACTGGGTTGTGACTTGTATATATTATGCATCGCTTGGCTGCACTGCTTTTTCACTGATGTCATATTTTTCTATTATGTGTCTGCTGTGCTTATTTATTTAAATTATAATTGTAACCTGATTAATTGTGCTGACTGTGATTATGTATGTAAGTTATACTTTGTGATTTATCTGCTTGCGCCTTCATGTTTACTTATTAAGATGACATATGAACATTTATTTGCTTAGGCTGATATGATGCTAATGACTTGTTTATTACGTAAGATATATGTTTGCTGCTTTTTGTATGGATTACATATTTACACATTTCTGTTTTGTTGCCATAACTGCTCTTTAATTTGGTGTATAGCAATGCTGATGTACTGTGTATAAACATAGAGTTTAGGTTACACTGTGGTATTAATTATAGATTGTTCGCTTGGCAAAGCCTCGTTGTAAGAATTGTGCTGCATCCACTTGTTGACATTCTGTTCTCTACTGGTATATTTACTCGCTATTGCATGTTTTGCTTACGCTCAGTGCCTTACATTTTTAAGATAAGAAAATTAACTACTATAATTCGACGAACGACATTAGTACAAGAAAGTCATAGAAGTCACATGAGCTGAGGTTTTATGGAAGCTGTATACATTTATGCTAATAGGAAGGAAGCTAACGACATGACATACCAATACTAGGTTTAGACCATTGACAGTTATTACACTGCATTTTTCGTGAGCAATTGAAATAGGAAGTGACACTTCACACAAGAAATACTCCACATGTTTGCTTCTGCTATGATTCTTGAAGTGGTGTACACACTGTGAAACATTATGATTACTCACACTCCGTAATCGTACTTAATTACTGAGAGTTATTCGAACTAAGTCTGTTAGAGGTCAGGTATGCATTTCTTTTATTTAATGATGGACAAGGAACCAAAATGTATCTTATAATTTATAATGAGTAGAAAATTTGGGTCAGATGGATTACACAGAGGTTGTGTGTTGACAATGTGTCTTCGGATTGTATGAGATGATGAGGTTTGCATTAGGATTTTATCTGTACTTGTTCAAGGAGACTGACTAGAGGAAAGAGTTGTTATGGAAGTGAAATGATATTGGTGCTGAGGTTTATATGTAGCGACGTATTATTGAGGTATTGAGAGTATATTAAGTTGATGATTATTGGAGTTTTTGTGGACAAGAGGTAAGGTAAATGATATTGATGATAAGACGTATTGAAGAGGTATTATTAAGGTATTATTGAGATTATGTGATGCAGATGATTATTGGAGTTTTGGTGTATAAGAGGTAAAGTAAGTGAGGAGCATATTTTTTTTTTTTGTTGGTCTTATGGAACAAGGAGGATGAAGAGAGCAGACTAGAACACTAAAATAGAAGGAAGATAGTCTATACACACACTTTGTTAAATCACTAAGCAGTATATACTTTTTTTTGGAGAGAGGAAGTAATTGCATATCTTGGCTCACTGACAGTTGTTCAACAACAGTACATTTTGATCTGGCTTGGCAAACATTGGTCTTGACATGATGACTATGACGTTGACTAACTATTATTGACTGTTATACATTGCTGCCAGTACTAGTTGATACACATGATGAACATCAGATTTTGACAGAATTACATTTACACAGTTAACACTATTCAATTACACAGTAGTACTTAATGTGGATGAAAGATGAGTGAGTGTGTTTTGTGTGTTTTCCTTTCCTAATCCTACCCACCTATCTCCTAAATATTATTTTATTTGTTGGTAGTGGCTTGCACTGACACCCATGAATATTATAGGTTTACTGGTATTTGTGTATTGTAATAGTTAATAGGACAATTATCTGATATCATTTGTGTGTTTGTTATGATTTGTATGTTACTGTAAAAGCATTTGTATGTGCATTCAAACTATTGTTCAAGCCTGAACTGTCTGATTAGTGAAGATAAATATTCTGAACTGTTACCGGCACTTTTCAACATGATGTGTGACATTTAGTCATGTTCAATTTCTGCTGATGAACTGTGTGATCAGTGTTAGTGAATTTTGTGGAACTGCTTCTGCTGAGAAATGTGACTTGTTGCTGTGTGTACCTCTTGAACTTTACTGGGTGCCACAGATAGAACTGCTTCTACTGAAATAATGTCACTTGTTGCTGTCTGCACCTGCTCAACATTGCTGGGTGCAACTGATGGACTACTCCTACTGAAATGATATCACTTGTTGGTGTCTGTTTCTGCTCTCAACATTGCTGGGTGCAACTGATGGATTGCTTCTACTGAAATGGTGTCACTTGTTGCTGTCTGCACCAACTCAACATTGCTGGGTGCCACTGATGAACTGCTTCTACTGAATTAATGTGACTTGTTGCTGGGTGTACCTGCTAAACTTTACTGGGTGCAACTAATGGACTGTTTTTACTGAAATGAAGTCACTTGTTGCTGTCTGCACCTACTCAACATTGCTGGGTGCCTCTGATGGACTACTTCTACTGAAATGATGTCACTTGTTGGTGTCTGCACCTGCTCAACATTGCTGGGTGCAACTGATGGACTACTCCTACTGAAATGGTGTCACTTGTTGGTGTCTGCACCTGCACTCAACATTGCTGGGTGCAACTGATGAACTGTTTCTACTGAAATGAAGTCACTTGTTGCTGTTTGCACCTGCTCAACATTGCTGGGTGCAACTGATGAACTGTTTTTACTGAAATGATGTCACTTGTTGGTGTCTGCACCTACTCAACATTGCTGGGTGCAACTGATGGACTGCTTCTACTGAAATGAAGTCACTTGTTGGTATCTGCACCTGCTCTCAACATTGCTGGGTGCAACTGATGAACTGTTTTTACTGAAATGAAGTTACTTCTTGCTGTCTGCACCTACTCAACATTGCTGATGCCACTAATGGACTGCTTCTACTGAAATGGTGTCACTTGTTGGTGTCTGCACCTGCTCTCAATATTGCTGGGTGCAACTGATGAACTGTTTTTACTGAAATGAAGTCACTTGTTGCTGTCTGCACCTGCTCAATATTGCTGGGTGCCACTGATGGACTGCTTGTACTGAAAAGATGTCCCCTGTTGCTGTGTGCACCTGATCAACATTGCTGATGCCACTAATGGACTGCTCCTACTGAAAAGATGTCACCTGTTGGTGTTCTTTTTTGTATTACCTAATCATTGAAAGCATTTTATGTGAACATTTGTATAAACTGATTTTTTTTGTATATTGTGTAAACTATTATGTAAAGCCACGTGTATGAAAAGAATTTGTATTGCCTACTGTACTTTATATATTAGGTTAGTAAAAGGTCAGTGCAAAGCCAAAATTTTAACTAATTATGTGACATTTAGGTATTAATATTATCTTTTATTTTTGTCTGTATTTTTCTGGACGAATTTGGTGGTATTTTCACCACCAATGCTGGCAAAAATACCATCAAATTCTGGCCTGTGGAGGAGGGGCATATGAAAGGTGGCTACACTGTGCCACTGCGCCAGAGAGTGCGCCAAAGAGTACTATTAAGCCGCCTCCACAGTGCATGTTTAGAGTTCATAGCGGTCAGTGCTAGCAGAGAGCTCGTAGAGGACAGTGTGTGTTAAGAGCTCGTGGTTGTCGTGAAGTTGGAGTAAGATGTTGTAGTAAAGAGTGTTCCATGTTTTATGCAGTTATTTGATGGGAGAGATAGCAGATGTTATTGTAATGAGTGCATTTCGTCAATATATATGAAGGTAAAATTTATAATGTTCCTTTATTAGTTGTGTATCTGAAATAATGTGTCACTACAGGTTCAGTCAACAAAGCATCTGGCTCGTGTTCTTGTATTAGAGTGAATTTTGGTTTTCTTGCGTAATTATAGTTTTTCTAAATTTCTTTTGTCACGTCAGTATAATTGGTATCAAAATTCTTGTCTTGTTGGAAAAGAACTGTGCCAGATGTGGGCGTTGAGTCACACTCCCACATACAGAACAGTTACTCTTGTGCTCATTGGTTTCGTAGATTTTTATAGTTGCTGGGGTCTTAATTAATTAACTGTGTTTACGGAAATTTTCTTACGTTGTTCTTTGCAGTCAGATAGCGTAAATATACTAGTCAGGGCCAACCGATTACGAGACACTGCGTAATCGGACATACAGCTACAGCTACTAAAAATATTTTCAATTATATATTTAATTAAGCCCCCATGCAACGGTCATTGCTGGACAGTTAAAAAAAGTCGACATAAAGTTAAAAGAACACAGTTGGCGATTTGTGGGGCACTTAAAATACACTGGAGTCACACACACACAAGTTAAAAGTTGTCTACAGTATAAAAACACACAGAAGGAGTGACGCTTTAAAAACCACTATAAGCCACAAAGCACACACGAAGGATAAAAACTGTTGGGAGGGAGTTGTCAAGGGATGGGAGGCCTGAGAGGAGGGAAAAGGGGGGGGGGAGGAAGGTGCAGTGGGGTGGGGGGGAGGGAGGCTGGAGGAGGTGGGCACACCAAGAGGCAGGAGGAAGGTGGGGCAGGAGTTGGAAAGCAAGTCAGGAGGGAGTGCATAGACACAGGATGGAGAGGGTGCAGGAGGGAGGAAAACCGCTCTGGAGAAGGGAAGAGGAGGGGAGTAGGAGGGGAAGGTGGGGTTAGAGTTGCTAAGAGGGGAAGGGATCAGGGTGACGCTCACCATCTGGGAGGGGTAGGTGCTGGAAGTTGCGATAGGAGGTTAAGGGTGTGGATATGGAGGGAGGGCGGGATACAACGGCAAAGGCACGGCAATTGACTGGGGGTAGAGAGGATAGAAGACAGCAGGGGGTGGGGGGCAGTGAGTCGGCAGATGATGTACAGGGTGCAGATGTGTTTGAGGAAAAGGAGAAGATGTGGAAGTGGATGCGGTCATAGAGGATCTGCATGGGGGATAGAAGGTGGATACAGAATGTGAGGTGGAGGGCATGGTGTTCTAGGATATTTAATAGCAACCATACTCAACAGAAGTATAAAGAAAGTGATGAAAATGGTGAAGCCATTGTAAATCGAGCAGGAGACAATAACATATATTTGGTGTTTGATGCAAAGGATAAAGTAACATTCGTGTAAGCAGCTTCGAGACAGCAGTATATTCCCGACTTACATTTTGTAACAACTAATGAAAATACACTCCTGGAAATGGAAAAAAGAACACATTGACATCGGTGTGTCAGACCCACCATACTTGCTCCGGACACTGCGAGAGGGCTGTACAAGCAATGATCACACGCACGGCACAGCGGACACACCAGGAACCGCGGTGCTGGCCGTCGAATGGCGCTAGCTGCGCAGCATTTGTGCACCGCCGCCGTCAGTGTCAGCCAGTTTGCCGTGGCATACGGAGCTCCATCGCAGTCTTTAACACTGGTAGCATGCCGCGACAGCGTGGACGTGAACCGTATGTGCAGTTGACGGACTTTGAGCGAGGGCGTGTAGTGGGCATGCGGGAGGCCGGGTGGACGTACCGCCGAATTGCTGAACACGTGAGGCGTGAGGTCTCCTCAGTACATCGATGTTGTCGTCAGTGGCCGGCGGAAGGTGCACGTGCCCGTCGACCTGGGACCGGACCGCAGCGACGCACGGATGCACGCCAAGACCGTAGGATCCTACGCAGTGCCGTAGGGGACCGCACCGCCACTTCCCAGCAAATAAGGGACACTGTTGCTCCTGGAGTATCGGCGAGGACCATTCGCAACCGTCCCCATGAAGCTGGGCTACGGTCCCGCACACCGTTAGGCCGTCTTCCGCTCACGCCCCAACATCTTGCAGCCCGCCTCCAGTGGTGTCGCGACAGGCGTGAATGGAGGGACGAATGGAGACGTGTCGTCTTCAGCGATGAGAGTCGCTTCTGCCTTGGTGCCAATGATGGTCGTATGCGTGTTTGGCGCCGTGCAGGTGAGCGCCACAATCAGGACTGCATACGACCGAGGCACACAGGGCCAACACCCGGCATCATGGTGTGGGGAGCGATCTCCTACACTGGCCGTACACCACTGGTGATCGTCGAGGGGACACTGAATAGTGCACGGTACATCCAAACCGTCATCGAACCCATCGTTCTACCATTCCTAGACCGGCAAGGGAACTTGCTGTTCCAACAGGACAATGCACGTCCGCATGTATCCCGTGCCACCCAACGTGCTCTAGAAGGTGTAAGTCAACTACCCTGGCCAGCAAGATCTCCGGATCTGTCCCCCAATGAGCATGTTTGGGACTGGATGAAGCGTCGTCTCACGCGGTCTGCACGTCCAGCACGAACGCTGGTCCAACTGAGGCGCCAGGTGGAAATGGCATGGCAAGCCGTTCCACAGGACTACATCCAGCATCTCTACGATCGTCTCCATGGGAGAATAGCAGCCTGCATTGCTGCGAAAGGTGGATATACACTGTACTAGTGCCGACATTGTGCATGCTCTGTTGCCTGTCAGTGTGATCATGTGATGTATCTGACCCCAGGAATGTGTCAATAAAGTTTCCCCTTCCTGGGACAATGAATTCACGGTGTTCTTATTTCAATTTCCAGGAGTGTATATTACCTCTCCAAAGTTTTCAGTTCATAAATTAAGACTTCCAGCACAACCAACAGCGTCCAATTTTGATTGAAATAGCGTCAAATATCCCAATCTTATCATCCTTTCCATAGCCTAGATAGAAATTTAGACAAGCAAAGTGGGATATATTTGTTAAATTCTGGACAGATGTCTTGGTTGGATTCTCCCCCCCCCCCCCCCCTACAAAAAAAACTATCGAAAGCTTGTTGTAGCTAAGATAAGTACAGCAAAGATGGTAATTCCTTGTGGCTACCGGAATCATTATATTCCAGGTTGGAGCAACACTAAGAAAAAAACAATACTACACTCCTGGAAATGGAAAAAAGAACACATTGACACCGGTTTGTCAGACACACCATACTTGCTCCGGACACTGCGAGAGGGCTGTACAACCAATGATCACACGCACGGCACAGCGGACACACCAGGAACCGCGGTGTTGGCCGTCGAATGGCGCTAGCTGCGCAGCATTTGTGCACCGCCGCCGTCAGTGTCAGCCAGTTTGCCGTGGCATACGGAGCTCCATCGCAGTCTTTAACACTGGTAGCATGCCGCGACAGCGTGGACGTGAACCGTATGTGCAGTTGACGGACTTTGAGCGAGGGTGTATAGTGGGCATGCGGGAGGCCGGGTGGACGTACCACCGAATTGCTCAACACGTGGGGCGTGAGGTCTCCACAGTACATCGATGTTGTCGCCAGTGGTCGGCGGAAGGTGCACGTGCCCGTCGACCTGGGACCGGACCGCAGCGACGCACGGATGCACGCCAAGACCGTAGGATCCTACGCAGTGCCGTAGGGGACCGCACCGCCACTTCCCAGCAAATCAGGGACACTGTTGATCCTGGGGTATCGGCGAGGACCATTCGCAACCGTCTCCATGAAGCTGGGCTACGGTCCCGCACACCGTTAGGCCGTCTTCCGCTCACGCCCCAACATCGTGCAGCCCGCCTCCAGTGGTGTCGCGACAGGCGTGAATGGAGGGACGAATGGAGACGTGTCGTCTTCAGCGATGAGAGTCGCTTCTGTCTTGGTGCCAATGATGGTCGAATGCGTGTTTGGCGCCGTGCACGTGAGCGCCACAATCAAGACTGCATACGACCGAAGCACACAGGGCCAACACCCGGCATCATGGTGTGGGGAGCGATCTCCTACACTGGCCGTACACCACTGGTGATCGTCGAGGGGACTCTGAATAGTGCACGGTACATCCAAACCGTCATCGAACCCATCGTTCTACCATTCCTAGACCGGCAAGGGAACTTGCTGTTCCAACAGGACAATGCACGTCCGCATGTATCCCGTGCCACCCAACGTGCTCTAGAAGGTGTAAGTCAACTACCCTGGCCAGCAAGATCTCCGGATCTGTCCCCCATTGAGCATGTTTGGGGCTGGATGAAGCGTCGTCTCACGCGGTCTGCACGTCCAGCACGAACGCTGGTCCAACTGAGGCGCCAGGTGGAAATGACATGGCAAGCCGTTCCACAGGACTACATCCAGCATCTCTACGATCGTCTCCATGGGAGAATAGCAGCCTGCATTGTTGCGAAAGGTGGATATACACTGTACTAGTGCCGACATTGTGCATGCTCTGTTGCCTGTGTCTATGTGCCTGTGGTTCTGTCAGTGTGATCATGTGATGTATCTGACCCCAGGAATGTGTCAATAAAGTTTCCCCTTCCTGGGACAGTGAATTCACGGTGTTCTTATTTCAATTTCCAGGAGTGTATGAATTTACAAAAAACGGGGACCCGGAAATGGCGGGTAATCTACTTCGTAATTTCGATGCAACCAGGCAGATTCAGTGGACAGAGACTGTTGACTCAGTTTTCAAACATCAAGTAGAGAAGCGTGGTCATTACTAAGAAAGTTGGATGGAAACAAAATTAAAATAAGAGACAACACTTACTCAGCAGCTAATAGGATAGTCCAGTGATCTTCCAGAACTTTCCTATTGAACAAGCTGGATTCCGACCAGGACAGAGCTGCGCTGATGAAGCCTTTTCTTTAACAACATTTACTGAAGCAGGATACCAAATGAAGCAGAAAACATCAGTTACTTTTGTTGATCTAACAGCAGCATATAGCTCCGTTCGGAGAGATGGACTGCTTTATCAATTACTGCAACCCATCCCATGCAAACGGAAAATAGAAGTAATTGACAACAAATTAACTGGAAGGACATTTACAGCAACTACAGGAAAAGACACTAGCCGCCCAAAAATATTGAATAATGGCTTACAACAGGGATCCCTCCTTGCTCCTGTCCTGTTTAATTTATATGCATCTGATATTCCTCCAACACAATCCAGAAGTTTGGCTATGAGCAAGACTGGGCAGTAGCTACCCTACACAAAACCTTTCAAACAACTGAAGAAATTCTACCTTCTTATCTTGACATCTTAAGCCAATATTTCCGTAAATGGAGGTTACAACCAAACTCAAATAAAACAGATGTTTCATGTTTTCATCTGTACAATAGACTGGCATACAGAGCCCTTGATGTCTACTTTGAGGGAGACAAACTTCGTCATAACTGAGATAAGAAACATTTTTAAGGATCACTTGACACGAGCATCTGCTAAGCTTAAAAGCAGAAACAACGTTCTCCATAAACTCTGTGGCACTTGTTGGTGATCTTCCGCAGACCCTCCTCGGGTATCAAAATGGCTCTGAGCACTATGGGACTCAACTGCTGAGGTCATTAGTCCCCTAGAACTTAGAACTAGTTAAACCTAACTAACCTAAGGACATCACAAACATCCATGCCCGAGGCAGGATTCGAACCTGCGACCGTAGCGGTCTTGCGGTTCCAGACTGCAGCGCCTTTAACCGCACGGCCACTTCGGCCGGCCTCGGGTATCACCACTTGGATTAGTCTACCCAGCAGCAGAATATTGTGTGTCTGTCTGACTTAACAGACAGGTAGCGTAACTTAACAAGAAAATGCGCATTGTTAGTGGGTCAATACGATCTATCTTGAGCCACATTTCACACCCTGATATCAGATGGAAAAGCGCACTACTACGTGAATACTAAAATTGTGGTGATGACACTGAGATTCCAATATTTAACGGCGTATTCCCTGCAAAGAGACATCCAACTTTCATCACAACCAGTGTACTGCTTGTTTTCTGGAGCAGACACTCGTGCGATAAACGTTCGTGAAAGTGAACTTTATTCACCACGAAAACTTTGTTACGTGTTATTAAGTGCTAAAAACTTATAAAGACGTACTTTCTTTACAAAAATATTACGAGAAATATTAATTAAATGTGTCATCATCTACAAAGAACTATTATACGGAACAATAATAACTATCATCATTGTCATTCTTAGGACAAACGCTCTGATGATTTTTTTGTTCTCACTTCTTCTTCTTCTTCTTCCATTTCTGATGTTGTATTTGAGCGTCCGGGAGGGCAGACGTTATTGCAGTGTGTGGCGGAGGGTACCTTGAGTACCTTTATCGGTTCTCCCTTCTATTCTAGTCTCGTATTGTTCGTGGAAAGAAGGATTGTCGGTATGCTACTGTGTGGGCTCTAATCTCTCTGATTTTATCCTCACGGTCTGTTCACGAGATATACGTAGGAGGGAGCAATATACTGCTTGACTCTTCGGTGAAGGCATGTTCTCGAAACTTCAACAAAAGCCCGTACCGAGCTACTGAGCGTCTCTCCTACAGAGTCTCCCACTGGAGTTTGTCTATCATCTCCGTAACGCTTTCGCGATTACTAAATGATTCTGTAACGAAGCGCGCTGCTCTCCGTTGGATCTTCTCTATCTCTTCTATCAACCCTATCTGGTATGGATCTCACACTGCTGAGCACTATTCAAGCGGTGGGTGAACAAGTGTACTGTAACCTACTTTGTTTTCGGACTGCATTTCCTTAGGATTCTTTCAATGAATTTCAGTCTGGCATCTGCTTTACCGACGATCAACTTTATATGATCATTCCATTTTAAATCACTCCTAATGCGTACTCCCAGATAATTTATGGAATTAACTGCTTCTAGTTGCTGACCTGCTATATTGTAGCTAAATGATAAGGGAACTGTCTTTCTATGTATTCGCAGTACATTACACTTGTCTACATTGAGATTCAATTGCCGCCGGCCGCTGTGGCCGTGCGGTTCGAGGCGCTCCAGTCCGGAGCCGCGCTGCTGCTACGGTCGTAGGTTTGAATCCTGCCTCGGGCATGGATGTGTGTGATGTCCTTAGGTTAGTTAGGTTCTAGGGGACTGATGACCACAGCAGTTGAGTCCCATAAGTGCTCAGAGCCATTTGAACCATTTTGAGATTCAATTGCCATTCCCTGTACCATGCGTCAATTCGCTGCAGATCCTCCTGCATTTCAGTACAGTTTTCCATCGTTACAACCTCTCGATGTACCACAGCATCATTAGCAAAAAGCCTCAGTGAACTTCCGATGTCATCCACAAGGTCATTTATGTATATTGTGAATAGCAACGGTCCTACGACACTCCCCTGCGGCACACCTGAAATCACTCTTACTTCGGAAGACTTCTCTCCATTGAGGATGACATGCTGCGTTCTGTTATCTAGGAACTCTTCAATCCAATCACACAATTGGTCTGATAGTCAATACGCTCTTACTTTGTCCATTAAACGACTGTGGGGAACTGTATCGAACGCCTTGCGGAAGTCAAGAAACACGGCATCTACCTGTGAACCCGTGTCTATGGCCCTCTCAGTCTCGTGGACGAATAGCGCGAGCGGGGTTTCACACGATTGTCTTTTTCGAAACCCATGCTGATTCCTACAGAGTAGATTTCTAGTCTCCAGAAAAGTCATTATACTCGAACATAATAAGTGTTCCAAAATTCTACAACTGATCGACGTTAGTGATATAGGTCTATAGTTCTGCACACCTGTTCGACGTCCCTTCTTGAAAACTGGGATGACCTGTGCCCTTTTCCAATCCTTTGGGACGCTACGCTCTTCTAGAGACCTACGGTACACCGCTGCAAGAAGGGGGCCAAGTTCCTTCACGTACTCTGTGTAAAATCGAACTGGTATCCCGTCAGGTCCAGCGGCCTTTCCTCTTTTGAGCGATTTTAATTGTTTCTCTATCCCTCTGTCATCTATTTCGATATCTACCATTTTGTCATGTGTGCGAAAATCTAGAGAAGGAACTACAGTGCAGTCTTCCTCTGTGAAATAGATTTGGAAAAAGACATTTAGTAATTCGGCCTTTAGTCTGTCATCCTGTGTTTCAGTACCATTTTGGTCACAGAGTGTCTGGAGATTTTGTTTTGATCCACCTACCGCTTTGACATAAGACCAAAATTTCTTAGGATTTTCTGCCAAGTCAGTACATAGAACTTTACTTTCGAATTCATTGAACGCCTCTCGCATAGCCCTTGTTTGTCTGCAAGGCTTTGGCTATGTTTATGTTTGCTGTGAAGTTCCCTTTGCTTCCGCAGCAGTTTTCTAACTCCATCTCTTAGGATCTTGCTTGGCACATACTCATCTAACGCATGTTGTACGATGGTTTTGAACTTTATCCACTGATCCTCAACACTATCTGTACTTGAGACAAAACTTTTGTGTTGAGCCGTGAAGTACTCTGAAATATGCTTTTTGTCACTTTTGCTAAACAGAAAAATCTTCTTAGCTTTTTTAAGATTTCTATTTACGGCTGAAATCATCGATGCAGTAACCGCTTTATGATCGCTGATTCCCTGTTCTGCGCTAACTGTTTCAAATAGTTCGGGTCTGTTTGTCACCAGAAGGTCTAATATGTTATCGCCACGAGTCGGTTCTCTGTTTAACTGCTGATGGTAGTTTTCAGATAAAGCACTTCAGGAAGTGTCTGTGAATATTATAAATAACACGTGAGAGGCGCAGATGCTATTCATATTGTCGTCGGCGGTCTTAAGACCGGTAACGGTATTTCACTATATTTCTGAACTGATTAATAGTATACAACTCAGACTTGTAAAAAAAATACTAATAATACTCCTTCAGAGTGGATAGGTATTTTGCTTAATTTCAAGGAAGTTTACCTAAAAACGTAGTGATTGAGTGTGCTGATAGAATCTGTATCAAAGACAATGTTTTATCAATAAAAAACAATCAAATATTTATCGAGAGAAGTTTCAAATATAACGAGATGGTACATACAGATGTTCATGATAGGACATAACTCGTGATAGCTAGATATTTTCTTAAAGAACTGTGTTTGGTATTTAATAAAAAGATAGCCCTGAGAGCTTACTAGCCGGAACTTGCAGCTCCACCGGCCAAAGACAGTTTAATACGGTGTGGTTGTAATTTGTGTAGGTGAGATGTACTTTCTGATAAAGCGGATGAACAATTAACAGAAACTTGCTCCAAAGAGAACTGCTATTACGTGTTTGCATGCTGCTTGAATTTAAAGGATGTTTCAGAGGTGAAGCTGGCTACGTGCATTTTAATACATTCAAGATGCTTGCAGATTGTTTTCAGTGTATATTTTGGAAGGTTCACGTAACATATTACGCAAACAATGTTAAACTAGGCCCACACACAAAGATTTACTGTATAGAAACAAGCTTTGTCAGATTCGTACGATACATTTCACAGCGTGTACATGTCTTTATAGTACATTAATACACTAACACGATCCATATAGCCAGACATTCTGCACGCCACGACGTGGTACACACCACATTTGGCGCCCCAATGTACGGTACACTTGTATGCACCACAATACAATATTTGTATTTACTACTAATGTATATTGTATTTTTCTTTCCTGTATATAACAATCAATACGGTAACGACGAGCGAGCATACGTACATTGCTGCATAAAGGAGAGATGTACATAGAAGGAATCTGAGAACTGAACCTGACCTTTAAACTGCAAACCTGTCTGCTAACTGTCAAGGTAAAGACACGAGCGTGTGCTACTAAAATTCTGCGAGTTAAGCTTTAGTAAATTGGGGGCATGCATTTCAGTGTTTCAGTGTAGACAGCTTACCATATTTAAAGCATCTTACTGCACTTCATGCAGATTAGGTGTCGCATTTTCTGGGGAATTTTTTTAAAGTGACTGTAATTCTTGGTTATTCAGTGAATTGAGATTTTATTATATAAAGGGTGAGTCAGGAGGAAAGGTACATGCTTTGAGGGGTGATAGTATTAGTGATTCTGAACAAAAAACTTCATATGGACGTATGCCCTATTCCGAATGGTTTCCGAGGTAGAACACATTTAATATCACTTTTGTACGTTTTTCTTGAATAACACGAAAACCACAACCTGCAGAGAAAACGTGTCGCAGTACTAAATTAAATTTCCTACAGAAAAGGTCCTATTCATTTTATTTCTCTAGAACTAATGGTTTGTGGGAAGAGAGCGTATGAATGTTGAAAAAGTCACTCGACGCGCATGCGCTGTAGTTTACGTAGTTTTTGTAGGCCAATTTGAGGTAGTTTCCCGACTTGACAGGCCACAAGTGACCCGTATCAAACTGTTCGTCTCAACTTGCTCTACACCACTGTGGTACATTCTAAACCTCAAATTGGCCTACAAAATCTACGTAAGCTACAGTGCATGCGTGTCGAGCGAGTTTTTCAACATTCTCGCGCTCTCTTCCCACAAACCATTAGTTCTAGAGAAAAAAAATGATAGGACCACCTTTTTGCTGGAGGGTGCGCTTTTCGAGTTGTTCAAGAAAAACTTACAGAAGTGACATTACAAGTGTACTACCTCGGAAACCATTCGGAATGGGGCATACGTCAATATGAAGTATTTTGTTCAGGATCACTAATACTACCACCCCTCAAAGCATGTACCTTTCCTCCTGACTCACCCTGTATATATATATATATATATATATATATATATATATATATATATATATATATACTTACTTACTTACTTACTTATCGCGAATGGACCCAGAAGGATCACGCAAAGCTTTCTGACGTCGTTTCTTCCATACTTCTTTCATTCGTTCTGTCCATTTTGTTCCTGGTCTCTTTAGTGCTTCCTTCTCCGACAATACAATCCACTTTTCCACCTTATTTCTAAAAGTTTTTCTATCTTTGACATCTTTAAGTTCAATATTTGCTTTTTGTAGATCTAATTTTACTTGGCTAATCCATGGTGTTGTTGATTTGACTTTTTCTATGTAAGTGAGAATTCTGTTGGTGAGTCGTGTGGGGGGAAGTCTAGTGACATGTCCATAAAATTTTAATCTTCGCCTTCTTATGTCTGCTGCCAGGTTTGATATAGTTTCTGTGGTTCTTCTTGATTGTATCCGGTATCCTTCTTCTGTTAATTTTGGACCTAAAATCTTTCTCATAATTTTGCGTTCTTCTTTTAGTATTTTTTCTAAATCACATTTTGTGTGGAGTGTGAGCGTTTCACTAGCATATAGTGTTGCTGGCTTAATTACTGCGCAGTAGTGTCTGATTTTTGTGTTCGAGGAGATGCATTTTTTATTGTATATTTCATGTGTCATACCATATGCTCTCTTCATTTTCTGTTGTCTGATCTTCTGTGCAACTTTCTCTCCTCCGGTTGGCTCCAAAATTTCACCTAGGTATTTAAAATGTTTTACTCTATTTATTTTTCCATATTTTGTGTTCAAACTGTGTATATGGAATTTCGTACAGAAAAATTCTGTCTTTTGAAACGAAATTTGTAAACCTACTTTATCCGCGCATTCCTTAAGGATCTCTATTTGTTTGGTGGCGATTTCTTCATCATCTGCAAGTATGGCCAAGTCGTCCGCGAATGCTAAACAAGATATCTCCACGTTGTCTTTGGTTCTACCAAGATGGATTGGTTTCCAGTAGGATTGATTTTTTAATTCTTTTTCCCATTCCTTAATGACTTTATCCAGGATTATATTAAACAGAAGTGGAGATAGCCCGTCTCCTTGACGTACTCCAGTTTTTATGAGAAAAGGTTCAGAGATTTCTCCCCTGAATTTAACTTTAGATACAGTGTCTGTCAGTGATTCTTTGATAAGCCTTAGTGTTTTGGAGTCAAGTCCAAGTTCCTCTAAAATGTTAAACAAAGATTGCCGGTCAATTGAGTCATAGGCTTTCTTAAAATCTACAAATGTACAAATTATGGGGGCATTTCTAATTGCTTTGTGTTTTAATATTGTCTTTAAATTAAATATTTGTTCTATGCATGAGCGACCGGGGCGAAATCCTGCTTGATAATCACCAATTTGGCGTTCCAGCTGCTCTTGTGTTCTTTTCAGCAGGCATGTTGAGAGAATTTTGTAGGTGACTTGTAAAAGTGAGATTCCCCTGTAGTTATTGACATTTGTTCTGTCTCCTTTTTTATGTAACGGGTGAATAAGGGCACATTTCCAATCCTCTGGTAATTTTTCTGTTTCCCATATTTTTGTTATTATTTTTGTGAGCTCTTGCAACGTCTTTGGTCCTAGGTTTTTTAATAGCTCTGCAACAATGCCATCTTCGCCAGATGTTCTATTATTTTTTAAGTTTTTAATGTGACATTTGATTTCTTCCTGTGTTGGTGGTAATGAATCCGGTTGAGCGTTGGCACTGATTTCTTTGGGAAACCTTAAACTAGGTTCTGGGCAATTTAGTAGGTTAGAAATATATATATATATATATATATATATATATATATATATATATATATATATATATATATATATAATTTCAGTGAATTGAGATTCTATTTGTCAAAGTGATTTATCATGTGTAACGTGTAGATTTGGGACGCCCTAAGAAGGTCGTACGTGTGGGAGGAGGCGAAATAGGAAATGTTGAGGATACAAGTAATATCCGCGAGATACCATTTTGCGAAAGTGATGAAGTTGTTTCTCATGTCCATAATTTGGAGCCAGAAGAGAGGTGTAGATCATTTTCTAACTTCCTCAGATACGAATTCTGCTCCGCTGTATTGTTCAATATAGCTTGTACCTGCTGACTTAATACAGGAAAAACATTTTACAATTTGATGTTTAAATTATTGCACAAGATTGCATGAGAGAATGTTTAATTTAGATACTTCAATGAATTCTAAGACTGGGGTAATCCAGAACTCGATATTCGTTTGAAGTGATTTCGTTGCATCTGGGAACTAGGTGCACACACGTTTGTGATACTTTATCTGTTATGACCGAACCGCACTGGCAGCTACTTCAGACGTTATCTGGCCATTGATGAAACTTGCTATGAATGTATATTATGACAAAACTTGGGTAGATTTCTTGAATGTATCAGCTCGTCAATAATCATCTCAGATAACACTCACCCACGGACATGAGCGTGCACATGCGAAATGCGGAGAATTACGTTCTCGGAACTCACGAGACCCTATGCTTTATCTGGGGTGATGTTACCACCACCAACGTAAATCTTTCTTATTGACTAAGAAGATAAAATGAGGGAAATTCGTACATATTGAGAAAAATGACGAATGTAGCGGAAAAGTAAGGAAAGGGGGTAAGGGTGGGGGGATTTGTCACTCTATGGTACCTAAACCCAGGCCAGCACAGTACGAAGTTCACACATGGAGAAATTGCTGGATGTAGAACTAGACGTAAAGGCTTCCTCAGCGATGTTTACTTAAACGTTGCTAGAGGTAAAATACTGAATCTCAGTTTGAAGCTCCTTAACTTGGCTGTGCCACACTAAAGCTCTCTTTTTATTTATTTATCTTTTCCCTTTTAGGAGGTGACTCTTCTTCCAACTTTTAAAAAGTGGCAGAAGTTTACTAAAACCCTGGGACTAGCATCCGCAGGTAACTCAGTGACTTTGAGGATAATTCATTCAACACCAGAAAGTTTTCCGAGGATAAAAAAGTACCTTACATATCTTCTGTATCTAAACCAGAAATACTCTTCGATTATCCTGCGAAATATAGGTCACTTGCACCTCTTAGAAGGGAAACTCCCCATAGCACCCCCCCCCCCCTCCCACCCTCAGATTTAGAGTCTGCCCAGTGGGCAGCCCGTCAAAAATTGGACACAGATCAAGCATGAAAACAGGAAAAAGGTGAACTGAACAGCAAAAGAGAATCAGTGAACGGTCCAAGGAAAAGAAGTGCAATATAGGGCAGCCTGACACAGCAAGGCGTCGTGGCTGAGATACCTCTGCCCTCTTTGCTTCCGACCCTGCTCTCAGGCTTAAACAACACAAAAATAAGTGGGCACAGAGTATGACTGCCAAGCCGGGAAGCCGTTTTCAAACCTCCCTAGCTCTATTTTTTTTTTTTTTTTCGCTGTATTCAAATTTCTGTCTGTCTCGTGGTGTAACGCCCATGTGCAACGGCGAGGTGTAACGTATGACTATGACAGTTGATTCTGCGCAACTACTCTATTAGCAGCCGAAACGAAGTGGCTTTCGAATGAGAACCGCAAACGTTTGATGACAAGGCAACTAGTCAACAGAATCCTCCATTGGAAAATGCGTCTGGTGTGTCATGCAAGGCATTAGCGACATACGACAAGTTCCCCGATGTAGGTGTTCGTGTGAATGTGAATATGATCACTCCCAAGGATATGATGAAAACATAACAGTTTATCACATAACTGCAACAAATGAAGGCAACAGTTTCACAATCATACAATTTCTCTGTGCTCTGTCAAAACGTATGTTTTTAACGTTTTTGAAGTCGCGTTCCGTTTTTGGAAGTGTCTACTCTTTAATTTCTTTGTTGTAACGTAGTTCATACCCGTTCATTTGTTGTTTTCATGTCTGTGAGACATCTGTGAGGTATATCGCCTGCTATCACGGTTCATCACATTTACCTGCGACGGTAACGTATACTTAACACATGACTCATATTCTGTAACCAGTGAATAGTAAGAGAACTGCCAAGACTACAGAAAGAGAACAAACATTTCAGTGACCGGACAGACAGTTGGTAATGTTGTGAAAAAATGAAATGAAAATAAACGGCTGGAGAGAATTCTGAACACGACTCGCCCGCCATTGCTGTGTCAGGCTGTTCTACATTGCACTTCATGTTCCTGGACCGTTCACTGTTTTCATTTTGCTTTTTTTTTCACAGTTCAGTACAGTGCAGAGGAGCGCAGGCACACGTCTCTGGTGCGTTATGGCCGCAACATACCACTCATGTTATCCACTGAAATGTCTAATTTTGTGACTATGCATAGTCGTTCTTGGGTAATGTATTGTTAAGCCATAACGGAAATGTACTGTTGACTGGGAGACCACCTTGGGGTTTGTTCGGCCACGTGGTGCAAGTCTTCCTAATATACGTCGTTTCGGCGACTTGCACGTCTGATAGAGATGATTGGAGGTGATTAGGAAACAAGAACATTCATAACCGAGGGTAGAAAATCTTCGAGCCGACTGGGAATCGAAATCGGGACGCCGCGGCATAGAGGCAGCAACACTAAACATTGGACGGCAGACTTGTGACATTAAGCCACAAACACGAAAGAAAAGTGGTACCTCTGCTAGTGCGACACATGTTTTCAATCGTTTTAACGAAACTTTTTCGATACGAGAAACAAGAAGGAAGCCTTGCTAGCAGAAGCTTCTTTGTCAAGTCAGCGAAAACTTTTCCAGAGTCAAGACAAACTTTTTGGTTCAGCGTAAACATTTCTTCGTCCATTTCTGAAAAATTAATATCACGAGAAATTCTGCATCGCTCGCCCCCCTCGGATTTAGTGGTAAGGTGACCAAGTGGCCAGCCCGTCAAAATCTGAACACACGTCAAGCACAAAACCAGTAAGAAGTTGTACTGAACTGTGAAAAAAAAAAGCAAAATGAAAACAGTGAACGGTCCAGGAACATGAAGTGCAATGTAGAACAGCCTGACACAGCAATGGCGGGCGAGTCGTGTTCAGAATTCTCTCCAGCCGTTTATTTTCATTTCATTTTTTCACAACATTACCAACTGTCTGTCCGGTCACTGAAATGTTTGTTCTCTTTCTGTAGTCTTGGCAGTTCTCTTACTATTCACTGGTTACAGAATATGAGTCATGTGTTAAGTATACGTTACCGTCGCAGGTAAATGTGATGAACCGTGATAGCAGGCGATATACCTCACAGATGTCTCACAGACATGAAAACAACAAATGAACGGGTATGAACTACGTTACAACAAAGAAATTAAAGAGTAGACACTTCCAAAAACGGAACGCGACTTCAAAAACGTTAAAAACATACGTTTTGACAGAGCACAGAGAAATTGTATGATTGTGAAACTGTTGCCTTCATTTGTTGCAGTTATGTGATAAACTGTTATGTTTTCATCATATCCTTGGGAGTGATCATATTCACATTCACACGAACACCTACATCGGGGAACTTGTCGTATGTCGCTAATGCCTTGCATGACACACCAGACGCATTTTCCAATGGAGGATTCTGTTGACTAGTTGCCTTGTCATCAAACGTTTGCGGTTCTCATTCGAAAGCCACTTCGTTTCGGCTGCTAATAGAGTAGTTGCGCAGAATCAACTGTCATAGTCATACGTTACACCTCGCCGTTGCACATGGGCGTTACACCACGAGACAGACAGAAATTTGAATACAGCGAAAAAAAAAAAAAAAATAGAGCTAGGGAGGTTTGAAAACGGCTTCCCGGCTTGGCAGTCATACTCTGTGCCCACTTATTTTTGTGTTGTTTAAGCCTGAGAGCAGGGTCGGAAGCAAAGAGGGCAGAGGTCTCTCAGCCACGACGCCTTGCTGTGTCAGGCTGCCCTATATTGCACTTCTTTTCCTTGGACCGTTCACTGATTCTCTTTTGCTGTTCAGTTCACCTTTTTCCTGTTTTCGTGCTTGATCTGTGTCCAATTTTTGACGGGCTGCCCACTGGGCAGACTCTAAATCTGAGGGTGGGAGGGGGGGGGGGGTGCTATGGGGAGTTTCCCTTCTAAGAGGTGCAAGTGACCTATATTTCGCAGGATAATCGAAGAGTATTTCTGGTTTAGATACAGAAGATATGTAAGGTACTTTTTTATCCTCGGAAAACTTTCTGGTGTTGAATGAATTATCCTCAAAGTCACTGAGTTACCTGCGGATGCTAGTCCCAGGGTTTTAGTAAACTTCTGCCACTTTTTAAAAGTTGGAAGAAGAGTCACCTCCTAAAAGGGAAAAGATAAATAAATAAAAAGAGAGCTTTAGTGTGGCACAGCCAAGTTAAGGAGCTTCAAACTGAGATTCAGTATTTTACCTCTAGCAACGTTTAAGTAAACATCGCTGAGGAAGCCTTTACGTCTAGTTCTACATCCAGCAATTTCTCCATGTGTGAACTTCGTACTGTGCTGGCCTGGGTTTAGGTACCATAGAGTGACAAATCCCCCCACCCTTACCCCCTTTCCTTACTTTTCCGCTACATTCGTCATTTTTCTCAATATGTACGAATTTCCCTCATTTTATCTTCTTAGTCAATAAGAAAGATTTACGTTGGTGGTGGTAACATCACCCCAGATAAAGCATAGGGTCTCGTGAGTTCCGAGAACGTAATTCTCCGCATTTCGCAATGCCTACCATGCGGTGTCTCCCATCGGGATTTATTCGGCAGTTCTGTGGCGATGTTGCTGTGCATTAACGAACGCATCAAAAATCATGGAACACTTCTTTGAATCTTCTCTATGTTTTCCGTTAACCTAAGTTAAATACGGTGTTATGACATCTTATATATATCGAGGCTCAGCTACCAATTTTCGCACCAACGTCTCATCTCTTGCATGCCTCTCTACATTTCGCAAAATTTTGTAATGGCGTGACCTACCTGTATGCAGATACACCAGATGGTCAGAGGTATCCGAACAGTCCCGTGTTACGCGGAGTTGGCTACTAGATGTCACGAGATGCGCAGCCGCCAGTGTAAATGGGGCGCGGAGTACTGTGTTGTCGGCAGAGAAACGATAACGGCAGAATGAGTCGATCAGCAAAACCTCAGGGACTTCAAACGTGAACTAGTCATTGGACCTGAGCAACAAATCCATCAGGGACGTTTCAACCTTTGTGAAGCAACCCAAGTCGACTATTGGTGACGTGTTGCGAAACTGCAGTCGCGAAGGAACAATTACAGCTGGACCGAGACCAGGCAGTCTCATGTAGTTACGGGCAGGGACCATCAAGCATTGCGGAGGGTGGCTGAAAAAAGTAGCATGTAATCAGAGGAATGAATCACTTGAGAGTTCCAAAGTGCTACCAACAGTCGAAAAATCACATCACTTGGGCAGGGAGTTAAAAAGAATGTAGTACAATATACGTGCCACTCCTCATAAGCCACACGTTTCTGCACTCGGAGATAACCGATGCTTGAAAAGCTCTAAGGAGCGACTCCACTCAATAGTGGGTAACTGGAAACGAGTGATTTGGAGAGATGAATCACACTACACCGTCCGGCAATCAGAAGGAAGGATTTGGCTTTTGGAGACAGTTACCTGCCGCCATGATTAATGGAGGATACGGCGTTGCAGTATGTGGGTGTTTTTCGTGGTTACGGTGTGGTCGCCTTGTTGCTCTTAACAAAACGCTCTTTGGAGAAAGATATGAACATATTTTCCAGCATTGTGTGGTGCTTACAGTAGAGGAAGTGTTCAGAGGCGATAGTTTGTATCAACATGACAGTGCACTGTGTCCTAAAGCTGCTTGTGTAAGGCAATAGTTTGTGGGCAATAACGTTCTTGAAGTGGACTGGTCTGCCCACAGTCCTCACTTGAACTCACTGGCACATCTTTGAGAAGAGCTATGACGTTTTCTTCACTCCAGGCACCAGCGTCCAACATTATTATGTTGACTGGTTTCGGCTCTTGAGAGAGAATGGGTTGCCATTCTTCCACAAACATTCAGATACATCATCGAAAGTGTCCCCAGTGGAGTTCAAGCCACCATAAACCCGAAGTGTGGACACTCTCCATATTAATGTCCACTAATGGATGACCAGACAGTTGTGATCAGTTAGTGCACACTGTAGGTTAACAGATGCAGACATTGTATGCCGTCCGTTTATCCACGTTCTTATCATGTATTACGCAAGCAGAGCGTTTCCAGGACGACTGCACAAACTTTCAAGGGTGATGGAAACCGCCAGATGTATCAGTTTGAGATAAAAAATAAGCTGGTCTGGAAACGAATGAATTGAAAGTTACTAAACCAAACATGTGGCATATTTCAGGCAATGGATTCCGTAAAAATAATGCGGAATGTCAAAGAGTTACATAGGAGCATATTTCACCCCTTTCTGTGCCAAAGTTAGATTCATGAAAGGAAAATCTTCTTCTTCCTGATGTTGTACTTGTGAACATCTCTGTTACGCCCTAAGTCAGCTAGACTTTGGATAACAGTCCGCAGCTCGTGGTCTTGCCGTAGCGTTCTCGCTTCCCGCGCACGGGATCCCGGGTTTGATTCCCGGCGGGGTCAGGGATTTTCTCTGCCTTGTGATGACTGGGTGTTGTGTGTTCTTCATCATCATTGACGCACGCATGTCGCCGAAGTGGCTTCAAATAAAAAGAATTTGCAATACGGCGGCCGAACTTTTCCGCTTGGGGCCTCCCGGCCAACAATGCGATACGATCATTCATTTTGTGGATAACAAATTTCATGAGTAAATAAATTTACTCTTGTTAATATCCTTAGCTGCTTACAAAGGTGCCTGCAAGATGCACGTGTGGAAACCCTGCAGATAATCTAATTACTTTCTTTTTGTGAAATGAATACTTTCGTGAAATTTAGGATTTATCAGGGAATATTACACCAGATGGCATCAGTGAATGAAATTATTAAAAATATGTTAACTTAGAGACTTTTATTATTCTTACAGAAAAAGCAGCCAAACTTACACGGTTTATCACGCCCGGTCTACGGTTATCTCAGTTCAAATTTTCATCGATTTGCACACAGCATAGAAATTTCTATCCTCTTTATCATTTCCAGTCTGTATAGTAGGATAATAAGACATGCTATGTATCTCACAGTATAAAAACGGACGAGCAGTGTTTATTCAAATTACAAAGGTAGCCCATTTGTGCAAAAGCAAAAAGTCACTTTCACAAAAAAAATCTTTTACTTCTTTCGGTGTTTATGTTTCTTTTGTCAGCTTTTCAACAGTGCTAGTTTTATCTGCTAATAAGAATAATTCGGCCTCCTGCCGCTTGCAGGCTGTAATGTAACAAACCGAGAAGCAGATAGTATAGGATACGATACGTATGTTTAATGTATTACACGATACAAGGACGCAAGTATTTTAATGTCTTGTAAGTACAGTTCCCATTTTGTCATTTGTGGTACACGTATAAGGGAAGTTCAAAAAGTTTCCGTTCGAAGGCCACACTCTCCTTGTCTACATGTCGGTGCTTATACACCCGCATGAGGGTCGCGCTAGGTTGCATATCCACTGCAAAAATGGTTCAAATGGCGCTGAGCACTATGGGACTTAACATCTGAGGTCATCAGTCCCCTAGAACTTAGAAGTACTTAAACCTAACTAACCTAAGCACATTACAAACATCCATTCCCGAGGCAGGATTCGAACTTGCGTCCGTAGCGGTTGCGCAGTTACAGATTGAAGCGCCTAGAGCCGCTCGGCCACAGCGGCCGGCCATATCCACTGCAGCAACGCACTCAAACGAAAATTATTTGATTGCGCTCAGTATATAAATGGCATCAGACTTAAAATTATATTGATACGTGGGTAGCGGCAAGTGGTTGCTTGAGGGCGTGGAAGAACCAGACTCTCGGGAGGCAAATCTGCAGAACCCAGGAGCGAGGCGTGAGCTGTAGATCCTCACGGCACGGCTCAATATTATTTCGATGCTGCAGTACCGCCAATTTTGTGTAAAATTACTGCTTAAAACTCTGTCAAACGACATAACATCATCTTTGATAATGAACAGAGGTCGAAGCAATGAATTAACATTTGCACCAAAGCCGGGATTCCACCCACGTCGCCTGCTAATTAGGCAATTGCGTTATCTAGTACGCTACCGTGCAGCTTACTCTGAGACAACAGTGGTTAGCACATCTGCTACAAGAAACTCCTTGAGTGTGCGGCCACAAGACCAGTCTTTAGTAAGGATACTTTGAGAGCATTGTGTTAACAATTATGACAGGAAAAGTATTAGCTGCTAATGATTCACCACATAGCGCTACAGAAAATCAGTGTCCGGAAGGTGCAGAGTTCCACTAACTTGCACCATGAACGCCGAATGGAAAATGTATTTATCCAACTGTGCACCGAGCGAAGTGGCGCAGTGGTTAGCACACTGGGCTCGCATTCGGGAGGACGACGGTTCAATCCCGTCTCCAGCCATCCTGATTTAGGTTTTCCGTGATTTCCCTAAATCGTTGCAGGCAAATGCCGGGATGGTTCCTTTGAAAGGGCACGGCCGATTTCCTTCCCCATCCTTCCCTAACCCAAGCTTGCGCTCCGTCTCTAATGACCTCGTTGTCGATGGGACGTTAAACACTAACATCCTCCTCCTCCTCTAACTGTGCACAAAGTACAGCTTCTATATACATACAAGAATGTATAATACTCCTTTCAGTACTGCCAGTATCCTCCTCCGTACTTGAGTTCACTAACACACGTCTGTGCGGTTGCGCTTGACTCGAAGCTGGTGATGCTTGAAATTTTCAATCCCCATATTTTGGTCAGCAAGGGAAGGAGAGGCTGTGGCGTGAACTTCCTGATCACCAGACTGCGCACCAGTGCCGTGGGTTAAATTAGAAACGTCTCCACGTTGTCTCACGAACTGAGAGCACATGACGCTGATGATGGAGATCCGCCCGAGTGACAGGAATGTTGAGCTCGACGGCCTCTTGGTGCTGTTCGAGAGGAGCAGACTATTTGCGGTCCCCGATTTGCACCCTCTCGCTTCTGTTATCATCATCGCTTCATCATCATCATCTTCAACATTATACAGCGCAAACACAACTGCACACCATTTACCCTCGTCTACACTCCACAAATAAACACAAGACGCAACTCTCACATGTCCGCAAGGAAAGGATCCATTACGAGCGGCGGAATGGATGAATCTCTTCCCGACTTGGCGGTTGGAACTACCCGGTGCGACCTCGCAGCCAACAGTGACACAAGACTTTATTTACTGTTAGTGCCGTCAGTTAACGCTAATGTTTATTCACCAGTTCAAGGCGAGACTGAAACTTCTTTCGATATCGCTGTTTGTCAAATATATGCATGCCCATGTCGCATGTGAATTTCACGATGCAGAAACATCCTAACCCATCTGCTGACACTGGCACACTTTAAAATAAAAGATATTGAAGCATTAAATCGTTGACTTTTTCGCGCACTATCTAATCAATCGTAGCCCGTGGCATCCAGTCAGTTGTCAGGTCTGACAATGCGCCTGCAGTCGAAAACAATAATGGGAATAGCGTGTCTGGTAGTTGTGGTGGCTGGCCACTTCGGGTGTGGGGCGCTGCGGTGCGCCCTTCTGGGTGTGCAGTCATCAGGTGAGCATACACACAGCTGTGGCAACTCGTCTTCGATTGGTTGGCGCGGCGAGAGGCGGCAACATGGCACAGCCCATCTCTGTGCGTCGGGAACCGCACAGCTTCGTTACCGAACGGCTTACGGAATTGCACGGATGCTCGGTTGGGGTAACCGTACCGCTCAGCGCCCTCGTCTACTACCGAATGGTCGGCAGAGCGACCGAAAGATACAGAAGAGAGCTGCAGAAGCAGGCAGAGCCATTTAAACCTGCTGGAATGTTCCGTATGAAGAAAGCCACAGACATTTGACCTCGCCGCCTGCGGCATTCTGCTCGTCGCTGCCAGCCCCTCTTCCTCCCACAGCTACACGGACCTCCAACCCACCAGCGAAATGACAGAATGCAGGGGAATGGCACACTGTCTAACGTCATGTTCCCTGCAGACCTCCTTGGTGATTTTGTCTGCCTGCTCATTTTCACGAATTTCCATGTGGCCTAGTACCCAGCAAAAGGATACCTGCTTCTTGCACAACTTTAGGACAGAGCCATCGAGGCACTTCAAAAACTAGGTTTATACCTGTGTGTGTGTGAATTCATGAGGGACCAAACTGCGAGGTAATCAGTCCCTAGACTTACACACTACTTAGACTAACTTACATGAGGAACAACACACACACCCATGCCCAAGGGAGGACTCCAACCTCCAGTGGGAGGGGCCGCACAATGAGTGACATGGCAACTCTAACTGCGCGGCCACACTGCACGGCCTTATACCTGTCTTCCCACGCTAAAACCGTTGTGCAACAATGGTGGTGCACGTCATGTGTTTTTGAAGACAAAATTATGCTGCAGTACTGAAAACACATGCATCACAGTGTGCGAGTGAAATGTCGCTGCAACTGGAAACGTACTCCAAAGCTGAAATACATGGATCAGTGTGATTCTTGTCGACAAAGATCTTAATTGCATGCAAATTTACCGTGAATTTCTGGCGGTCTACGGCGTAAACGTAATGTCACGTCAAGGTGTAGTGAAATGGTAACAACAATTTGGGCAAAGCGACACAGACATGGACGATGCTGATTGGGATGGAAGACCATTGACAGCAGTCACAGATGACAATGTTAAGGAAACTGGCAAACTGAAAGAACATCTGAGGAAAAAGATTTTCCAACGATGAGGATGTAAACACATTGGTTCTGGAAGGGTACCATGACTAAGGAGTGGACTTCTATCGTTGACGAATTCAAGGAATAGTAGACTATTGTTTACAGAGACATGGTAACTATGTTGGCAAATGGTGTCGTGTGGCTCTGTCACTTTGAAATGTAGTGCAAGTTCAGTAAAAGTTACTTCACCTGCCATAGTAATGTGTAACTTACTTTTTGAAGTTCCCTCGTACATTCCGAATGAGAACATGCTGACGGAAAGCAAACGATTGATATTAACGAGTATTTAACGATGCCTTAAGCCATTATTTTTCCACGATGACATGTACAGAGTGTTTCACAATTCATGTTACACACTTCTGGAGGTTGTGGAGGGGACCTGATCTACTAAGTTTTACATAGGAACCTACGTCCGGAAACGTCATTCAACGATGCTACATGTAGCAAAGTTATAGGCGCTGGCGTCTGTAAATGTATGTATATATAGGGTAATTCCGTGATGACGTTAAAACCTTTATAGGGTGATATATGTGTGAATTTGAGGTAAGTGTCCCTCTACTGGAAACGAACGAGTCGAAAGTTATAAGCGAAAATCGTTTTGATACCACTGACACAAAAATGCATGTACCGGTGCTGTTCTTGCTAAGATTATAGGGTAAGCAACTTTCAAAAGTCTAGTATGAATCAAAACAAGAAAAAATGCATATTAAACATGGCTCTAGAATACATACCTTAAGGGCTATGAGCATTTGTTGAAAAGAGGGGATGTTCTCAGAGCAGCGAAGATGAGGAAGCGCTCACTGCTCCTGAGGTACGCATTTTAAAGCCCATGTTTACCGGACTCGCTTCCTTCTTTTGTCGATACTGCCACCTCTTAAAGCTGCCTACGCTACAGTCTTAGCAACAACAATACTAGTACATGTACTCCACTGTCAGTGGTGTCAAAAGGATTTTCGTTTACAGCTTTCCATTCGTTCATTTCCGGTGAAGAGAGCCCTTACCTCAATTTCACACATTTATCCTAGTCTATCATCGCAGAAAGTCTGCAACATACTCACAGAATCATCCTCCATATACATACATTTACAGGGGCTGGCGACTATAACTCTGAAGCTCTGTAGCGAAGTTGGATGACGTTTCCGGTCATGGGTTCCTACGTAAAACGTGATCTGCTGAGTCCCCTCTACAACCTCTAGAAGAGCGTAACATGAGCTGTACACAAAAAACTACGAAAAATCACAATGCTAATAAAGCAACGCAGAAATATTTAATAAACTATACAGTATGTTAATCTATGCAACTAAAAGAATTTGTAGCAAAATTCGAACAGTATCAACACAGTCAAATCATCGCATTCTCAGACTGCAACGGGTAGATGCATTCAGTGTGCGAAGAGTGGAAACCAAGTTCCAGAGCCAGCGAGACCAAATGTCTTCTACCGTGTGTTTCAGAAACACGAGCGAGGTGTCTCTGCGATGGCAGGGGGGGGGGGGGGGGGAGGGAAGGGGGAGACGGCAGCACCTGCGGGAAAAGCGTGCTGTTTTACGTCAGGGATGAGACATCTGCCTGTGGTGAACAACTCGGAATGGACACCGCACGCCCTCTTTGCTGTACCGCTGAAGCCTCCACTTTCCTGTTTTCAGTACGACTGGGTCTCGTGGGTGTGCTCCTATGTCCCTCTAGCAGAGAGTCTGGGGCATCAGCGCTCTTTTATGGACCACACCTTGTTCCGTAGGCAATGGCATTGCGATCCCTTCAGCATTCCATTTTACAGCCCCCAGCTCGATTAGTTTTTAAATGCACCTGATACAATGGTCCTGAAGATGTTTAAAAATCTAATGAAACCGGTGTTCATTATAAACACAAATGCGATCGTACACTACCATAAAAGTATTGCAATAACAGTTTTCACTGATGTATAGCTTCACGAAAATAATTACGTTACATCATTTTCTTGCTTTGCTTTTCACAAAATTTTTAACCATCTCATCACAGCTGATAACTTGAAGGAAACTGGACCTCCAAAGAGAACTTGTAAAGTCTGTGTTGGTGGAGGTCCCCAGGAGCCGCAGTCTGCCGCCAGATCCACCGCTGTGTGAATCCTTCTCTTTGGCATAATTCCTTGACATTGCATATTACGTAGAGAAAGGAAGTGCTACAGTTGTTAAATGACTTAGGTGTAATTACTTTTCTTCCATCTAATCTACTACGCACACCTTTCTTACTTATTATCTACACTTACACACAGTCGCGGCTCGTGAGTATACCTTCTGGGTGTTCACAATTTCAGAGACATTTGAGAGTGTGAAATCTGCTGTATAATAGTTATGCTTATTAACAGGTTTATACACTACAGCCACTGCCAATAATAATAATAACAATAATAATGATAATATGTTACGTAACTTTTCAGACAAAAAAAAGAATTTTTTGTTTTGTATGTAATTAAGTACAGCTTAGGGCAAGATCGAAATAGTATGTAAGCTTTCGCAACTCTCCGTTTCGCATTTTTGTGTAAGTGAGAGTTTTCATGCTTTTCCTTTTCAGACAAATGTACAAGATCCGTAACAGATGCATTAAACGACGAATTTACTCCCGGGATGAAAATCAGATATTGTTACATTGCACCCACACAAAAACTTACGCTAATTGTAAACTTCCTTGTTAACTGTTCGCTTGTAGTCACGCGTATTTAATTTCGTCGCTTTCTCATTCAATGGAGCTGGTTTTGGAGTCCATAATTCAGCCGGCAGTAGTGACCGAGCGGTTCTAGGCGCTACAGTCTGGAACCGCTACGGTCGCAGGTTCGAATCCTGCTTCGGGCATGGATGTGTGTGATGTCCTTAGGTTAGTTAAGTTTAAGTAGTTCTAAGTTCTAGGGGTCTTATGACCTCAGAAGTTGACTCTCATAGTACTCAGAGACATTTGAGCCAAGTCCATAGTTCCTTTGCGGTTGACTTTTCCTGGTAATTTACTTTTCTGTTACCAGAATGAGATTTTCACTCCGCATCTGAGTACGCATTGATATGAAACTTTCTGGCAGATTAAAACTGTATGCCGGACTTGGGACCCTTCGCGGACAAGTACTCTACCGACTGAGCTACCCAAGCAAAACTGAAGACCGGCCCTCATACCTTTATTTTTCTGTTTGCATGTAATATAGAATCAACACAGTTCTTGTTTACGATGCACACGAAAGCCGATCCCTGCACAGTAAACAACCAGCTCCAAACACAAATCCCATATACGGAAATTTTCAAAAATTTGGAAATTTGTGGTAAGGTCTTATGGGACCAAACTGCAGAGGTCATCGGCCGTAAGCCTACACACTACTTAATCTAACTTAAACTAACTTACGCTATGGACAACACACACACCCTTGTAGGAGGGAGGCCTCGAAACTCCGACGGGGGGCAGGGGGGTGGCCACACGGAACGTGACAAGGCGCCCTAGACCGTGCGGCTACCGCGCGCGGCGCCATTTATGGAGATGATTCAACTCGAGTAGTAACGTCTACCAACATGGTCACTTGACTAGAATACAAACGAGGCGCTGACGGCCATAAGGGCCTAAAGCACACAAGCACATTTGAGTGAATATCAGGGAAACTAGTGATACAGCTTTTCGTGAATTTTCATGCAAAAAATGTGGGTCTTCAGCACAGATAAACCTGACTCACCATAAGATCAGATTTCAGAAGCATGAATAAACGTTACAACCTCGCAATGGATGTGCTTTAGGCCCTTATGACCCTCAGAGCTCAACTGGATTACTATATGATAAACTTCAAAACTTTATATACTATAACTCATTCAGAAACCCACAAAATAGGTTTTTCTGTCAGAATAACTATAACATATTCTGATATCAGATCTAATTTTACTATGTAGTGAGTGAATTGGCATGTCTGAGGAATTACGCCGCGCGAACAGGGATAACTCTCAGCCACATTGCGCTAGCACGCGGTGGAACTGACGTAAACCAGCAGTTGTGCACGTTGTTTATGAAATCCGTGTCTATTCGGCCCGTACGCAGTTACGTCACCCCAATCGCGCAGGTGCAAAAGCTCCGTAAAATGTGCACAACTACAGGTATGCTCCCGACCCTGATGCCAAATTTCATGGAGTCTAGGGGAGCTGTAGTGCCGTAGATCAAGTGCTCCACTGTTCAGATCGCGGCATCTATGTTACATTTAACAGCGTTAAAGAAAAATAACCATTAAATTCGAAAGACGTCGGAAGTTAGGGTGTTCACGTGCTCTTGTCTCTTACACATCAGCCGTCACTGCTTACACACTAGTCTATATTATTCTTGCTTTCTACATGTTTACACAACTGATTGTGAGATATTATCTGTTTTCTTTTTCATTATACTCTTGTACGACTGACTAGTAATTTTGAAGTAAAACTTTAATTCTCATCTAGCACCTAGGATCAACGCTTTATGTAACGTGTAGGAATAACTTTTAACATGGATGAAGGACCATTAATAGTATCTTTGATTTAGTTTGTTCTTCATAGCAAACATCTATGATTGGATACTTAATGATACATTTGTAGTCAGCTGACGATAAATTCTAACTCTAATTCCAAATTGGACACACCACCTTTTGTACAAGGACATCTGTTTGGTTCTGGAGATGTTTAGCAGTTCAAATGGACCAGTAATTACTTAGATTGCCATATTGATGTGATATGCTGTGACATTTGACTAATATATGATCTTTTATAAGTATTAAGGGGAGATGTAATGGATTTTGGTCCAAAAAAATCGATTTTTCAAAAATATTGCTAACTCGATCTACATAGTTAAATGTTGTGTGTGAATTTTATTGTGATAACAGCTTTAGAAATGCGTTTAAATTGTTAAACTGATTAACTATGTACTGGCAGCCACTCCTACGTTTTCCGACATTTGAGAAACTGCTTGCTCCAGCGGATAACTTTCGATATCTTTGGCTGACATCTATATCTCTGGCTGACATCTATATCTTTGCCTGAAAACTTTCTTGAATGTGGTTTATTTACGTTTTGAGAATACCAACACATATTAGTAGGTGGAAGGTTGAATTCGCAAACCTTTACGTGGAAGTCAAGATTTATGCATAATGGGTGGTGGAAAACCTGCATTTAGGAAACGGAGGTTTCATGAAAATCGGTTTACCAACAAAAAAAGAGGAAGCAGCTCGAAATGAAGAACATAAGCTCTCAGCTTCAACACAGAAACTTAGGACAGGAGAAATGTATAGGTGCGTGAATGATGTTGATGTGGATTCCACTGGATTCGGACTTATTGAATTAGAGCTCCTCTTCAAGGCTATAAAGTTTTACATGTTCATGTGTTACCTGTAAAAACATGGAATGCATGATTGTTGTTGAAGAAAGAAGAGTGGGAATAGCTTGTGATTTTAAATTAATTTGTAATTCGTATGGATATGAATTTTCGTTTTTCTCCTCCAAAAAACTGTCACTTGTACCTATGAAAACAATTTTACGTTAACATATGCTCTGAGATGCCTTGGGCAGGGCAGGGAAGGAGGTAATTTATTGTGTGTTTTTTCTGAACATGCCTCCACCTTGTGAAAGGTTTGAAAAACTGTACGCGATACTGCCAAAGTTTCTATGAAGAAAACAGTGGAGGAATTGTGGAAATAGGCCAAAAAGAAATAGGTCGTGAGGTAGATATTTATGACAGTGAATCTCCTACAAATGTTACTGACCTGTGTTTCTCTGTAGATGAGACCTAGATGAAAAGGGTTCACACATCTAATCCACTGACCAAACACCAGTGCACAATCTTTTATTGGTATTGACTCAGGTAAAATTTTAGATGTAGAAATTACGTCTAAATACTGCCACCAGCGTGCAACAAGGAATATGTCCAACAATGAAAACAATGAGAAACTGTGGCATAAAAAGCATGCAATAGTATACTCTAAAAATTATAGTAGCTCAGGTTGGGGCATGGAGGCTGCTGCAGTTGTGAGGATGTTCTCCAGACCTGAGGACCAATATCGTGTTAGATATACTAAATACCTAGGTGGTTGAGACTCCTCTTCCTTCAAAGCTGTAACAGATAAAAATCAGTACAATAAAACAATAGAAAAGTTGGAGTGTGTTGGCCACATCCAAAAGAGGCTTGGTGGTAGGCTTCGTCGCTTGTTGAAAGAGAAGATAGGTGAAGTACTTGATGATGGAAAACCACTGAAAGGAATTGATTCTCTTTAGTTATTTTATGGGAGAGCTATCAGGAAAAACACACATAATTTAGAGGCAATGAGGCGTACTGTGTGGGCAATTTTTTTTCCACAAATTGTCCACTCATCAAACACCAATGCACAATCTGTGTCTGAAAGACGATTGGTCGATTGTGTAAGTTCAACAGCAGAAATGAGACGTATTCACGTAAACTCTAATTACCAGAACCTGTTATGAACGCTATTAAGTCAACGTTCAGGTCTCTTCACGGAAAGACACAAGGTGCAAATGAAAGCCTCAATAAATTAATTTGGATTAGATGCTCAAAAAGGACATTCTGTGGACTTGAAGTCCTCAAATTAGTTACAGAATGAGATTTTCACTCTGCAGCGGAGTGGCCGCTGATATGAAACTTCCTGGCAGATTAAAACTGTGTGCCGGACCGAGACTCGAACTCGGGACCTTTGCCTTTCGCGGGCAAGTGCTCTATCGACAATAGGTTCCGAGTTCGAGTCTCGGTCCGGCACACAGTTTTAATCTGCCAGGAAGACTCAAATTAGTTGTTTATGTTGCAGTTTTATGTTACAATAACGGAAATAATGGCAGAATTGAAGTGCTGAAGAGAGTTGGTATACATCCTCGTGTGTTTACGACAAAAGCGTTTTACACCATCGACGAGAGCAGGGGCAAGAAAGCTAACAGATCAGTGTCTTACCTGCAAATACAGGCCAGGCAGATTCGGAGAGGAGAGAAAAGAAATCTGGAGGATGAGGAGTATCAGTATGGAGGATTTTAAAACTGAGGTAAGCTTATTACATGTAGAAGTATGAGAAAAATATCTTTGACCTCATTTTCTCTGCTTTACATTTTTTACGTTATTAGAAGCCTTTTCTCAAAAAGTACACTCCTGGAAATTGAAATAAGAACACCGTGAATTCATTGTCCCAGGAAGGGGAAACTTTATTGACACATTCCTGGGGTCAGATACATCACATGATCACACTGACAGAACCATAGGCACATAGACACAGGCAACAGAGTATGCACAATGTCGGCACTAGTACAGTGTATATCCACCTTTCGCAGCAATGCAGGCTGCTATTCTCCCATGGAGACGATCGTAGAGATGCTGGATGTAGTCCTGTGGAACGGCTTGCCATGCCATTTCCACCTGGCGCCTCAGTTGGACCAGCGTTCGTGCTGGACGTGCAGACCGCGTGAGACGACGTTTCATCCAGTCTCAAACATGCTCAATGGGGGACAGATCCGGAGATCTTGCTGGCCAGGGTAGTTGACTTACACCTTCTAGAGCACGTTGGGTGGCACGGGATACATGCGGACGTGCATTGTCCTGTTGGAACAGCAAGTTCCCTTGCCGGTCTAGGAATGGTAGAACGATGGGTTCGATGACGGTTTGGATGTACCGTGCACTATTCAGTGTCCCCTCGACGATCACCAGTGGTGTACGGCCAGTGTAGGAGATCGCTCCCCACACCATGATGCCGGGTGTTGGCCCTGTGTGCCTCGGTCGTATGCAGTCCTGATTGTGGCGCTCACCTGCACGGCGCCAAACACACATACGACCATCATTGGCACCAAGGCAGAAGCGACTCTTATCGCTGAAGACGACACGTCTCCATTCGTCCCTCCATTCACGCCTGTCGCGACATCACTGGAGGCGGGGTGCACGATGTTGGGGCGTGAGCGGAAGACGGCCTAACGGTGTGCGGGACCGTAGCCCAGCTTCATGGGGACGGTTGCGAATGGTCCTCGCCAATACCCCAGAAGCAACAGTGTCCCTAATTTGCTGGGAAGTGGCGGTGCGGTCCCCTACGGCACTGCGTAGGATCCTACGGTCTTGGCGTGCATCCGTGCGTCGCTGCGGTCCGGTCCCAGGTCGACGGGCACGTGCACCTTCCGCCGACCACTGGCGACAACATCGATGTACTGTGGAGACCTTACGCCCCACGTGTTGAGCAATTCGGCGGTACGTCCACCCGGCCTCCCGCATGCCCACCATACGCCCTCGCTCAAAGTCCGTCAACTGCACATACGGTTCACGTCCACGCTGTCGCGGCATGCTACCAGTGTTAAAGACTGCGATGGAGCTCCGTATGCCACGGCAAACTGGCTGACACTGACGGCGGCGGTGCACAAATGCTGCGCAGCTAGCGCCATTCGACGGCCAACACCGCGGTTCCTGGTGTGTCCGCTGTGCCGTGCGTGTGATCATTGCTTGTACAGCCCTCTCGCAGTGTCTGGAGCAAGTATGGTGGGTCTGACACACCGGTGTCAATGTGTTCTTTTTTCCATTTCCAGGAGTGTATATGCGCTAATGCTATGCATTTTCAGGAACTCTTTGCAACGTGTTTCTGCCCCCCTGGAACTAAATAAATACGAGATCCTGCAATTACATTCTGATTTTAAATGATTGTATGCAGAAAAAAGTTAATTTTGGATGTGCAAATTAAAAACTCTGTTAATGATACAGTTTGTAACATAAATTATTAACTGTAGTTCTGTGGTCTTATAAGCTTCTCAGGACACTACAATAAAATGTCATATTAATTACGTGATTAGAATTTGAGTTATGGCTTTTTGCAAAAAAGACAATAAAAAAATTAAAGATTCTAATTTCTGGCAAAATATTAATCCTGCATATTTTATTATATTTTTCTGTTAAAACACAACTCTTTTGCTTTGCACATGCAAAATTTTAGATTTTTACATTTATAAGTATGGCCGTAATGATTTTTTAAATAAATTTTCCGTTATTTCCCTCTTAACTTATATAACACTATGTAACTGCTTGGATTTTGTGCATTTCTAGTTGTTTCATTCTTTGTTTTTATGTATGGAGATATAGTGAGGATGGTGTAAGCCAAAACCGGTAGTTATAATAAATGACAAACGGCTGAGTGTCATGCATAAAAAAAATACGTTACGGCAAACGCCTTCAAATAATGTTCATCCTTGAAATTCGTCGCCCAAGAGACTTTTTTCTTTTCTAGATGATGGTTGCTCAATTATTTTGTTATCATCTTATTTTCACACTTGTTAAGCATAACTATCTTCCTAAGTTAACAACTTGGTGTTCAACCACTGCCTTGTGCTTGCTGATGGCTATTTGTACGTTCACTGAATCGATAATTTCGGACATACTTGCTGCTATCAGATCTAACGTTCCCTTCGCTGTTACGGTATCTAACCAACTGCTTGAGATAATTTTCGAAAGAGACATTACTTTCAATGTAATAAGAAACTTTTCCCTGCCATCTGTTCTGAAGGCTCTGTCGATATTTCTATACCGTTACGCTTTACTGTACTCTCTTCGTTATCATCCTTATCTGATAGATAGCGCGCTGTGCGGATGAGTTCTACTGTCTAGTGGCATGCCAAGTCCACGGGAAGCCCTGCATCGTTCCCATCGGCTGACTCCTCAAGTAATGGATGCGTTGTTGCGCAATGACAGCGTGGTCTCTTGCTTTTACCGTGTCAGCAGTTCTTCATAAAGACTGGTTTTCCCTTATGATCACCCCCTAACAAAAGATGGCTATCTGCTAAGTACAGTGAATTACCAGGGTTATAAGAGGTGACAATGACAATCACTTTGCGTAGAGCTGTCGTCTGATAAAAAGGTAACCATAAAAGAACGGTGCGATGCCCGTTTAGTGCAGTTTCTTCGTTTACCAAGATGCTGCTGCTCTCGTTAGTATTGGGCGCCCTAGCGCTGACGGCGCGTGGGCAGAACGCCACCTTCCCAGACGACTTCCTCTTCGCCGTGTCGTCTGCAGCCTATGAAATAGAAGGAGGCTGGGACGCAGATGGTGAGCACTAGCCTAGTTCGTCTCATGCGCCCTGCTGTTTTGTAAGCTAATGAGACACATATCGAGTAGGACTATTCATGAAAGATGAACCAATAAACGGCGACTAAATAATTTAGTGTGGTTTCAGATTGAGATGGCTTGTTTCGAAATAGTGTTGAAACCCGTAGTCTGGGGTAAAGATATGCCTCTGAAATTCCTTCCCCGATCAGAATTTGTACCCTGTCGTAGAAGGGATGTTAAGCACTGCTCCATTCCTTTTGTTCTAATTTCACAATGCTTTCTTAGGATATCTTTAGTTAGGATATTCAAAGCAAATAGATAATGAACAAGGAAACACCTTGAACTTGAGCTCATTGCATATGGACACACAACTACACTGAAGCGCCAAAGAAACTGGTATAGGTATGCGTATTCAAATACAGAGATATGTAAATGTGCAGAATACGGTCCTGAGGACGGCAACGCATATATAAGAGAACAAGTGTCTGGCGCAGTTGTTAGATCGGTTACTGCTGCTACAATGGCACGTTATCGAGATTTAAGTGAGTTTGAACGTGGTGTTATAGTCGGCGCACGAGAGATGGGACACAGCATCTCCGAGGTAGCGATGGATTGGGGTTTTCCATAGGACCATTTCATGAATGTACCGCGAATATCAAGAATCTGGTTAAACATCAAATCTCCGACATCGCTGCGGCCGGAAAAAGATCCTGCAAGAACGGGACCAACGACGACTTAAGAGAATCGTTCAGTGTTACAGAAGTGCCATCCTTCCACAAACAGCTGCAGATTTCAATGCTGGGCCATCAGCTATTGTCAGTATTCGAACCATTCAACGAAACATAATCGATAAGGACTTTCGGAGCCGAAAGCCACTTGTGTACCCATTATGATTGCAGGATGCGAAGTTTTATGCCTCGCCTGGGCCTGTCAACACCGACAATGGGCTTTTGATGGCTGGAAACATGTTGTCAGGTCGGATGAGTCTCGTTTCAAATTGTATCCAGCGGATGGACGTGTACGAGTATGGAGATATACACATGAACATATGGACCCTGCATGTCAGCAGGGGACTGTTCAAGATGGTGTAGGCTCTGTAATGGTGTGGGGCGTGTGCAGTTGGAGTGATATGGGATCTCTGATACGTCTAGATACGACTCCGACAGATGACACGTACATAAGTATCCTGTCTGATCACCTGCATGCATTCGTGTCCATTGTGCATTTCGACGGACTTGGGCAATTGCAGCAGCACAATGCGACACCCCACACATCCAGAATTGCTACAGAGTGGCTCCAGGAACACTCTCATGAGTTTAAACACTTCCGCTGACCACCAAACTCTTCAGACACGAACGTTATTGAATATATCTATTCCTTCACGACATTAGGCGGGTGTACTAGTTTCTTTCGGTCTTCAGTGTATAAAGTAGTTGTCGAAATGCAGGCCCTCTCAGACCTAACAATGGTCTCCTTTTCAGACGTGCATTCCAGGAACTGTGCACAAGACATTAATGGCTTTTCTTTTTCAGCACATTTATGTTTTGGTGTATTAAACAGAAACATAGACCCTCGCGTGAAAGATTTACAATTTACATCAGTATTAGCAGCGGTACAAAAACTGTTGTTGAAATGAGATACCTTCAATTTTTTTTTTCTTTTTTCAGTTGCTCTTATAATACATCATACGAGGTGACTGGCTTAAGTCATCACCTTTTTTCTTTAGCACAAATTCGTAGAGATTTTGGTTAAAAAAATGGTTCAAATGGCTCTAAGCACTATGGGACTTAACATCTGAGGTCATCAGTCACCTAGACTTAGAACTACTTAAACCTAACTATTAAGGACATCACACACAACCATGCCCGAGGCAGGATTCGAACCTGCGACTGTAGCAGCAGCGCGGTTCCGGACTGAAGCGCCTAGAACCGCTCGGCCACCGCGGCCGGCAGAGATTTTGGTATTTGAATTGTTACATATGTTCCAAAGCAGTGATACCGGTACACACGACATACAATTATATTATTTTCACTTCCTTAAGTTCGTTGTACTGTGGTTAATTTTTCATGTTGTGACTTACCATTCAATCCATTGTTTAGTAACAGTGTTCTCAATCCGTCAGTCAAAATCGGCGTTCATCGCACATTTGAAACATTCCTTCACACCACCGTCATTCGTTTGTGTAGACTGCATCATTTATTTCTGCCAAAAATATAACAAAAGATTTGTTTTTGACTGTCAGTTAAACGCATTTCAGTACTTGCTTCGAGAGTATTTTAACTGATAAAGTTCAATTGATTCCCGGGATTAGCGAAAAACTAGAAACTAACGATGAGAGTAGTGCGTCAAACAACGTAAACAGAAGCTGAACACACAGTCCCGGGCAGAGAAATTATTTTCGAACTAGCAACCGAGAAACGTGTGATATTGTAGTGGTCTTCAGTGTGAAGACTGCTTTGTTACAACTGTCTGCTGCACAAGTCCCTTCATCCCTGCCTAGCTGCTGCATCTTACATCCATCTGAATCTGCTTATTTAATTTGAACATTGACCCCCACCCTCCCCCTTTCCTCCATTATCTCATTCAGGATCCCTTGATGGTTCACAACGTGTTACATCAACTGGTCTTTACCTTTAACAAGACTGTCCCATAAATTTCGTTTTACTCGATTTATGTATCTAATCTTCAGAATTCTTATGTAGCATCACGTTTCGAAATTTTCTGTTTTCTTCTTTCCGGTCCGTATTTCATTTCCGTACAATGATACACCAGACACATACATTCAGAAGAGAATTTCTTACCTTCAAACCTATATTCGAAGTTAACGGGTGTCTCTTTTTTACTTCCTTTGTGATGAAAGTGGCCATCCCAGATCCAATTGCCCGCGCTGCGTTATGGTTTTAGAGTCGTCTTATGAAAAACGTCGTCCGTTGAGATTAGCAGGATTAGTGTTTGCAATTTGCTGTCAGTACTTCTCCACCTTTAGAGGACACAGAGTAGACACTGCCTCCCCCCCTCCCGCCCCCCCCCCCCCCCCCCCCCCCACCTTCCACCCACCACTTCGCTCGATTCCGCTGATACTGGCAAGTTCAGATGCGGCACCAGTTGCCGTTAAGACGCCGGCACCTGTTGCGCAAGTTAAACGCCGGAGGACTCAAGTCGCCGCTCCCCAGTCTCGCCTCTCCGAGAAGATGGTGGTGGAGAGTGGTTCTTCCAGTGGTGACGCTTTGAATACTGACGATAATAACTGTTCTTGTTTCGCCCGGGATAATGAGGCTTGTTCTGTCGATGTTGAAATGAGTGTTGCATCTGCGTCCTCTCCTCCGCCCATAGGAACGTCCGTTCCGGTGGGTTCCGATGATTTAACGGAGACATCCTCTGCTGTTCTGCCTTCGCAGTGCTCTAGTGAAATGCGATCCCTTAGTCTGACACGACAGAGCAACAGCTTACTGCGGATTCTCGTCAAGGTAGTCAGATCATCTTCAGACGCAGCACTGCCTGTCTCTTCTTCATCTGATGATGATGTTCATCGCTACCGGTTGTGCTTCCCGCATTCCGTTGAGTGGAGTAGGGAGCCTCTCTCCCCGCAGCCAATGTTGGCGAGCCCCCTACATTTCCGTGTTCCGCTGTCACGGAGTGGTGTGAGAAAACGTTTTCAGCCTGAGCGTGCTGCGTCACTACGAAATAAAAAGAAAGCACGGTGTCCGCACCTTCTGCTGGAGAGGTTTCAAATCCTGTACCTTCGCCGTCTATCGGTGTTGTCATGAGCGGGACGGGATGCGTAAATTTTTTTCATAGTTCTGCTTTCGTGCCTCGCATGTGTTAACTAAGGCAGGTGTACACGTTTCTTACCAAAATGGTTCCAATGGCTCTAAGCACTACGGGACTTAACATCTGAGGTCATCAGTCCCCTAGACTTAGAACTACTTAAACCTAACTAACCTAAGGACATAACACACATCCATGCCCGAGGCAGGATTCGAACCTGCGACCGTAGCAGCAGGGCGGTTACGGACTGAAGCGCCTAGAACCGCTCGGTCACAACGGCCGGCCGTTTCTTACCCTGAATATTAACAGAATAAACTTTCCATCACAAGTTGCTGAGTCACGACAGTTAATGATTCCCGAGTGATGTGTGTTTGCAAGAAGTGTTATTTGATGTGTTTTGTCTGCCTGGGTACTCCATGTTTTACTTCTACTTCTAGTAGCCGAATTTTTATTTGTTTGCTTCCCTGTGAAGCAAACTATTTTCAATTGATGTAATTGCTACCACCTTCACTGGCCACTATGCTGTTTCAATGACTCTTAACCATCTCCCGCAGCGAGTACACCTTCGCCCCCCCCCCCTTTTGGAAGCTAAATGTTTTACATCCAGCGGACTTTATTGTTCCTAAAAGACTGACGTTACACTTCTGTGCCCGTTCATTTCACAAAACGTGAGGTGAACGAGACGTTCCAGGCAGTAACATTCGCCTCAGTTAAAGTGAAGATACGTTAACCCCGAAATTAAGATTCTCCTTTTATAAGTGCGTTAAGTTTGACATTCATGTGATGGAGCCGCAGATAAGTGAGAGGCTAAAAGGTCGGCAAGAATAACTTCGAAATTAACTGAAAATGTTGTACTACCTATTTTTCCTATTGCGCCTGCATCAACATCGAAAATGAGACGTCTTGCTGATTTACAAGCAAAAAACGAATTGAAGCCAGCCAGAATTGAATGCAATAACGTAAATATTCAACAGGGTTCCTTAAGGTGTCTCACCAGCGTCAGTACGTTTTTAGAAAAACTGGAAAATTAGTTTCAGAAGTCAGTCTATAACTGGAAAGTGTAATCCCTCAAATGAAAAAGTGACAAACAGTGCCAACTATTATTAACAACATAGGCCGTGCTTTCCTCAGTGTGTAGACGATACCAGTTTATGATGAAAGTAGACATTTCAGATGGACTGTGGAGGAATTTCAGGTGTATGTATGGGAACAACATTATGATGTCAGCTTCTTGCTTGTGTGTATATTCCGCTTCTACGCACAATGCATGAAGCAAAATGTGGTTTACTATAGGAAAGCAAAGGACGAAGTGAATTCCACGCGAGAGAAGAACACGGATTGAATGATCTCGGAAGTCGATAGCAGGTCCTGCAATCTTTGATACAGGATGTGATGTCAAAATGACATCACTTTTATCTCAAGTGTTGTGAATTGAGTGTGATATTATTGGACTTGGTGTGCCGTGACCGTTATTGGAAATAAGTGGTGACGTTGAACAAGTACATTTTTGACTAAGGAAAACAAATCGCGTTGTGAATGATTTCAAGAGAGCTGTGTATATATTAGCAAGTGTTTCAGCGTGTCCTCGTGAAATATCACGACAAAAACTCACGATAAGCCGACCGCAGCGCTCTCACTCTCAGGTTCAAAGATACTGATACACTTCCTGTAAACCGACATGAACTTGTAAATAAGATGCGGAGGGGACCCCTCTCAGTTGATCGCCAGCGTCGGGTGGAGCGCTCCACTAGTGGGAGACACATTCGAAGTCGAAGGTACCACCCAGTGCGAAACAAGTTCAAGGCAAAGTTCTTCATACTCAAACAGGGGAAGTAGCTGCAAATGTCTACCACTTTACGAACAAAGAAACTGTGCTAGGTGCTCCATTGAAACTAAAATCCACATTGAAACGAGTGACCAAAGAAACTTGCGTACCTCGTAAAATTTTGTACATCCCTGGAGCAGCATCCGTAGAATGAAATCTCCTTGTGGAAACAGTAAACATCTAAACATGCTGTGCATGTTGTAGTTTATTATGGAGGTGGAATTTGATATTTGACTGACGCCTTTCGGCTATATCGTAACGTACTTCTACCACAACATGTAATCCAGTTGTCTATATTTCCTTCTGAAGGAGATGTTATTATAAACATTGAAACCATGGTAAAGCGGTTTCAATGAACCTTCCACTTTGCAACTGATTAGCCATTTAGTATGTCTGCAAGAAGAAAACTTGTGTATCATTCAGTTACGTTCGGCGAATGAAGAGAGAACTGCAGGCAGTTGAATCCCCAACATTTTCAGCACCTTATAAGGAAAGACTCAGAAGATCTTGGAAGGCAAGTTTAGAGAACTGTAATGAGCAAGTCATTCGCTGTGTTGTGAATAATTTCTACATTACAGATAAGAGAAGACCTACTTTAAAGGAAATCTATAAGAAGTCATACGATTTAATAAATTTCGAAAGATGTATAAAAACGGAACAAAGTAGTTTCAGGACAAAACGAACAACTTACTAAAAAAGTACCCGAAAGTACAGAAGTGAGTCTGGTCCAGTTGTCGTCGTGGACGAGACGTATGTTCATACTTGTCACACAGCATCGTATATTTAGAGTGACAACTCACTACAGATTCTGTTGAAACATGTTTCGAAAGCAACGAGATCCCGCGTAAGGTTTAAATCTGGCCAAAAAACGGGGGATTTTCACAACTACATGAATTTCTCAAATTATAAAAGTGGATCAGGGAAATATCAAATCTATTGCCTGATGATGTCGTCGTTTAGATAACGCCTCTTACCATAATAAGCAAGTGAGTCATGCTCCACCAACAGTCTCCACGAGGAGAGAAATGATGTCCTGGTTGAAGGAAAAGGACATGCTGAGACCCCAGTTGCACTCATTGATGAAAATGAACAATACGGGTCACATTACATACATAATGTACAGTAGTTTAACCGAAGTTTGTCATCCTTTGTCACGATTTCCTTCATACCATCCAGAATTGAATCCTACAGTGCTGATATGGGCAAGAGACAAGATCGGCGTTTCTGAACAAATATGACATTCAGAATGGACCCTTCACCAACAATTATAGAGGGTGATTCAAAAGTCACATCCCGTAGGACAAGTAGGGTGAACGAGAACCAGCAAACATGGGCTTTAAAAATCCATACCTTAAGAGCTACGAGTACTTGTGCATCTCCGATACTATGAAATGTATCTCGTCAGCTGAACAAGTGCCACAGGTTGTAAGGTATGCATTTTAGATCCCATGTTTACTGGAATTTTCTCAAGGTTTTTATTCACACTCTTACCTCTCAAAATACGGTAAAGACCTCGCAGTAGAAGTGATTTGTTCACAGTATCGAAGATTAAGTGCACATAGCTCTTAAGTTATGCATTTCAAATCCCATGTTTATTGTAGACATTTTTTCTTTTTGTGGTCCATACTACCATCTATGAAAGTTTGTCAGTGGATTTTTAGTTAACCCTATTTGTCTTACGAGACATGACTTTTGAATCACGTTGTGGATGAACAAACTGCTTGCACAAGGCTGGAAGAAACGCGTAAATAAAATTGATGAACAGTATATTTCAAGCGAGGGTTTGCTGGACCAAGCTCTGGAGGTGAGCATAAATATTGGAAGACGTAAGTACTCGAATAGTGGTAATCATAATGATGGGAAGCAATACTGATTCCCCTATTGCCAGTGGAAATGAAACAGAGAAAGAAATGAAGAAACGTGGGATCGAGCATTTTCTGAGTGTTTTGTGAATGGCAATAGTGACAATGAAGATCCATAGTGTTAAAACGCCAGGCAATGGACTGTAACACTTGTAATGTGCTAGTTGTATGCAACTATTCTAAAGATCTGTGAACGTCTTCTCAACAATGAAGCTACTGTTTGCTACCTAATTGTTAATTTAATTTCGCTACAGTCGTAAAATAACCCCTCACCCCCCCGGCCCCCCCCGACTATTGCGTTGCCTTCAGGGTCTGATAGTGGGTTTCTGTCGCGCTACATTGTCTTATCCGTATATCCTCGTGCTTCCTCTAACCCCCCCCCCCCCCAAATGAACCATGGACCTTGCCGTTGGTGGGGAGGCTTGCGTGCCTCAGCGATGCAGATGGCCGTACCGTAGGTGCAACCACAACGGAGGGGTGTCTGTTGAGAGGCCAGACAAACGTGTGGTTCCTGAAGAGGGGCAGCAGCCTTTTCAGTAGTTGCAGGGGCAACAGTCTGGATGATTGACTGATCTGGCCTAGTTACACTAACCAAAACGGCCTTGCTGTGCTGGTAATGCGAACGGCTGAAAGCAAGGGGAAACTACAGCCGTAATTTTTCCCGAGGGCATGGAGCTTTACTGTATGGTTAAATGATAATGGCGTCCTTTTGAGTAAAACATTCCGGAGGTAAAATAGTCCCCCATTCAGATCTCCGAGCGGGGACTACTCAAGAGGACGTCGTTATCAGGAGAAAGAAAACTGGCGTTCTACGGATCGGAGCGTGGAATGTCAGATCCCTTAATCGGGCAGGTAGGTTAGAAAATTTAGAAGGGAAATGGATAGGTTAAAGTTGGATATAGTGGAAATTAGTGTGGCAGGAGGAACAAGACTTTTGGTCAGTTGAATACAGGGTTATAAATACATCAAATAGAGATAATGCAGGAGTAGGTTTAATAATGAATAAAAAATAGGAGTGCGGGTAAGCTACTACAAATAGCACAGTGAACGTATTATTGTGACCAAGATAGACACGAAGCCCACGCCTACTACAGTAGAACAAGTTTATATGCCAACTAGCTCTGCAGATTATGAAGAAATTGATGAAAAGTATGATGAGATAAAAGAAATTATTCAGGTAGTGAAGGGAGACGAAAATTTAATAGTCATGGGTGACTGGAATTCGAGAGTAGGAAAAGGAAGAGAAGGAAAGGTAGTAGGTGAATAAGGGATGGGGATAAGAAATGAAAGAGGAAGCCATCTGGTAGAATTTTGCACAGAGCATAAATTAATCATAGCTAATACTTAGTTCAAGAATCATGAAAGAAGGTTGTATACATGGAAGAACCCTGGAGATACTAAAAGGTATCAGATAGATTATATAATGGTAAGACAGAGATTTAGGAACCAGGTTTTAAATTGTAAGACATTTCCAGGGGCAGATGTGGACTCTGACCACAATCTATTGGTTATGAACTGTAGATTAAAACTGAAGAAACAACAAAAAGGTGGGAATTTAAGGAGATGAGACCTTGATAAACTAAAAGAACCAGAGGTTGTACAGAGTTTCAGGGAGAGCATAAGGGAACAATTTACAGGAATGGGGGAAAGAAATACAGTAGAAGAAGAGTGGGTAGCTGTGAGGGATGAAGTAGTGAAGGCAGTAAATGATCAAGTAGGTAAAAAGACGAGGGCTGGTAGAAATCCTTGGGTAACAGAAGAAATATTAAATTTAATTGATGAAAGGAGAAAATATAAAAATGCAGTAAATGAAGCAGGCAAAAAGTAATACAAACGCCTCAAAAATGAGATCCACAGGAAGTGCAAAACTGCTAAGGAGGAATGGCTAGAGGACAAACGTAAGGTAAGATAGATACCGCCTACGGGAAAATTAAAGAGACCATCGGAGAAAAGAGAACCACTTGTATGAACATCAAGAGCTTAGATGGAAACCCAGTTCTAAGCAAGGAAGGGAAAGCAGAAAGGTGGAAGGAGTATATAGAGGATCTATACAAGGGCGATGTACTTAAGGACATTATTATGGAAATGGAAGATGATGTAGATGAAGATGAAATGGGAGATATGATACTGCGTGAAGAGTTTGACAAAGCGCTGAAAGGCCTGAGTCGAAACAAGGCCCCGGGAGTAGACAACATTCCATTACGACTACTGATGGCCTTGGGAGAGCCAGTCATGACAAAACTCTACCATCTGGTGAGCAAGATCTATGAGACAGGCGAAATACCCTCAGACTTCAAGAAGAATATAATAATTCCAATCCCAAAGAAAGCAGGTGTTGACAGATGTGAAAATTACCGAACTATCAGTTTAATAAGTCACAGCTGCAAAATACTAACGCGAATTCTTTACAGACGAATGGAAAAACTGTTAGAAGTCGACCTCAGGGAAGATCGGTTTGGATTCCGTAGAAATTTTGGAACATGTGAGGCAATACTGACCTTACACCTTATCTTAGAAGAAAGGTTAAGGAAAGGCAAACCTACGTTTCTACCATTTGTGGACTTAGAGTAAGCTTTTGACAATGTTGACTGGAATACTCTCTTTCAAATTCTGAAGGTGGCAGTTGTAAAATACAGGGAGAGAAAGGCTATTTACAATTTGTACAGAAACCAGATGGCAGTTATAGGAGTTGAGGGGCATGAAAGGGAAGCAGATGTTGGGAAGGGAGTGAGACAGGGTTGTAGCCTCTCCCCGATGTTATTCAATATGTATATGGAGCAGGCTGTAAAGGAAACAAAAGAAAAATTCGGAGTAGGTATTAAAATCCATGGAGAAGAAATAAAAACTTTGAGGTTCGCCGATGACATTGTAATTCTGTCAGAGAGAGCAAATGACTTAGAAGAGCAGTTGAACGGAATGGAGAATGGAAAGTGTCTTGAATGGAGGGTATAAGATGAGCATCAACAAAAGCAAAACGAGGATCATGGAATGTAGTCGATTGAAGTCGGGTGATGCTGAGGGAATTAGATTAGGAAATGAGGCACTTAAAGTAGTAAAGGAGTTTTGCTATTTGGGGAGCAAAATATCTGATGATGGTCGAAGTAGAGAAGATATAAAATGTAGACTGGCAATGGCAAGGAAAGCATTTCTGAAGAAGAGGAATTTGTTACCATCGAGTATAGATTTAAGTGTCAGGAAGTAGTTTCTGAAAGTACACTCCTGGAAATTGAAATAAGAACACCGTGAATTCATTGTCCCAGGAAGGGGAAACTTTATTGACACATTCCTGGGGTCAGATACATCACATGATCACACTGACAGAACCACAGGCACATAGACACAGGCAACAGAGCATGCACAATGTCGGCACTAGTACAGTGTATATCCACCTTTCGCAGCAATGCAGGCTGCTATTCTCCCATGGAGACGATCGTAGAGATGCTGGATGTAGTCCTGTGGAACGGCTTGCCATGCCATTTCCACCTGGCGCCTCAGTTGGACCAGCGTTCGTGCTGGACGTGCAGACCGCGTGAGACGACGCTTCATCCAGTCCCAAACATGCTCAATGGGGGACAGATCCGGAGATCTTGCTGGCCAGGGTAGTTGACTTACACCTTCTAGAGCACGTTGGGTGGCACGGGATACATGCGGACGTGCATTGTCCTGTTGGAACAGCAAGTTCCCTTGCCGGTCTAGGAATGGTAGAACGATGGGTTCGATGACGGTTTGGATGTACCGTGCACTATTCAGTGTCCCCTCGACGATCACCAGTGGTGTACGGCCAGTGTAGGAGATCGCTCCCCACACCATGATGCCGGGTGTTGGCCCTGTGTGCCTCGGTCGTATGCAGTCCTGATTGTGGCGCTCACCTGCACGGCGCCAAACACGCATACGACCATCATTGGCACCAAGGCAGAAGCGACTCTCATCGTTGAAGACGACACGTCTCCATTCGTCCCTCCATTCACGCCTGTCGCGACACCACTGGAGGCGGGCTGCACGATGTTGGGGCGTGAGCGGAAGACGGCCTAACGGTGTGCGGGACCGTAGCCCAGCTTCATGGAGACGGTTGCGAATGGTCCTCGCCGATACCCCAGGAGCAACAGTGTCCCTAATTTGCTGGGAAGTGGCGGTGCGGTCCCCTACGGCACTGCGTATGATCCTACGGTCTTGGAGTGTATCCGTGCGTCGCTGCGGTCCGGTCCCAGGTCGACGGGCACGTGCACCTTCCGCCGACCACTGGCGACGACATCGATGTACTGTGGAGACCTCACGCCCCACGTGTTGAGCAGTTCGGCGGTACGTCCACCCGGCCTCCCGCATGCCCACTATACGCCCTCGCTCAAAGTCCGTCAACTGCACATACGGTTCACGTCCACGCTGTCGCGGCATGCTACCAGTGTTAAAGACTGCGATGGAGCTCCGTATGCTACGGCAAACTGGCTGACACTGACGGCGGCGGTGCACAAATGCTGCGCAGCTAGCGCCATTTGACGGCCAACACCGCGGTTCCTGGTGTGTCCGCTGTGCCGTGCGTGTGATCATTGCTTGTACAGCCCTCTCGCAGTGTCCGGAGCAAGTATGGTGGGTCTGACACCCCGGTGTCAATGTGTTCTTTTTTCCATTTCCAGGAGTGTATTTGTATGGAGTGTAGACATGTATGGAAGTGAAACATGGACGATAAATAGTTTGGACAGGAAGAGAATAGAAGCTTTCGAAATGTGGTGCAACAGAAGAATGCTGAAGATTAGATGGGTAGGTCACAAAACTAATGAGGAGGTATTATATAGAATAGGGGAGAAGAGGAGTTTGTGGCTCAACTTAACAAGAAGAAGGGACCGGTTGGTAGGGCATGTTCTGAGGCATCAAGGAATCACAAATTTTCTTTTGGAGGGCAGCGTGGAGGGTGAAAATCGTATAGGGAGACCAACAGATGAATACATTAAGCAGATTCAGAAGGATGTACGTTGCAGTAGGTACTGGGAGATGAAGAAGGTTGCACAGAATAGAGTAGCATGGAGAGCTGGATCAAACCAGTCTCAGGACTGAAGACCACAACAACAACAACAACCTCTAACCACTTGCTCGTCCGCTACGCTGCAATAACTCTTCCCCCCCTTTGCATATCCCGACCCGCGCATACAGGTGTCCTTCCGTGATTACGAAAGTATAAAGTGTCGTAGGTCCCACACTGGTAAATTCCACCATCTGCGACGCCGTGTCGACGAACAGACAGTTGTGAAGGCAACCACCAGATAGCAGCAGCTCCCGCATACCGGATAGTCGATGGAGACGGTATTGCGGCAGTTGCCACCAGGAGCCGCTACTGTCTTATTGTTGAAAGAGAGCTGTAATGTACTCCAATAAACGAAGGAAAGTTGGCGAAAAAACTCGAGTAGTTTCAAATTTGTTTGCTGTGGAAGGATTGATTGCAATGAACAACATACTAAAAATCCTGAACGACGGGGTTTGATGGTTGAGGGAGGACTGTGATTTTTTTAATAACTCGAGGTTAAATTGGCTTAAATTTCCTACATAAAAGCTGATATTTATTTTTTCTCTAGGACTGATAATTTCCACGTGGAGGGGGGATGTGTTGGGTAGAAGATGAAGAGATGGCAGGTCGCTGAATCGTGTTGAGGCACTTTCCTCCTTCATAGGTCTGCAACTGAAGACCGAGTAGGTGACTATCTACTCGTTTTGAAACTGAAGGTCGAGCTATCCTTCTATATTACGAGAAACAACTACGCGGTGCTTTACAAAGTTATACCGACCCTCGACAGCGCGGCTTGTGAATTACTGGCGACACAGTAGGTAGACGTGTCAGGGGGGGTTTGTTAATGTTCGGCAAAGAGCGTTAACATCACGTGGAATACAGATACGAGTTACTAATAATATTAACGCAAGTAACACATATGTGGAAAATCTACGTAACTCATTGCGAACTGATGTACACTGCTGAAGGGGAAACTATTAGTCATCCTGAATGGCAGTTGTAGTGACTTGCGGAAAAGGCGACTTCCTCCATCACGAGTGGTGATCGACTTTTTGTTTTCAGAATTTCCTCTCCTCTTTTGTGAATATATCAGGTAAATTCTCTGACCATGTGTTTACGTAGTGGTGTTATTTTCAATTTATTAAATGCAGACTTATTTGCATCTGCTAAGGGAGCCTCTATGTAAAATACGATCCTGTAAACAACGGCTGATAACTGTTTAATTTGTAAGTAAATCGCTAACAGCATATCGTAAAGCTATGTAATTGCACTGGGGTCACCAGGTGTGAATAAACGAATGAAAAGAAAGTTATTATATTTCTCTCACCATTAACTGTGTTAATGGTAGACTGTATAAATCTTTTCTATCAGGAATTGCTGGTACTTGTAGAGTGGTCTGTGCTGAGTGAAGCCACTTACAACGAATACAAAGTATGTCTTACAAGACGGGTGTGAATATGTCTGATGGAGTGCGACTGATCATGTAGAAGTCTAGAACAATAATCAGTTGGGAGGCATTATTCGACTTCCGTTGAAATATCTGAATTTATAAGGAGCGATGTTTCCCTTGCCTACCTGTACGTGCTTATATAACAGCATCGGAGTTGTGCTGGGTTGCATAAATGCTGCAACACCGCTCTCAAACGCAAACTTTTTGATCTCTCCTTATACATAACGCCTAGGCGACCGTTTCGGAGGGAGAACTTTTGGGCCGCTTTGTATGCTGGGAGAGCTGAGGTTGTGCTGATGCAGTATCCCTCACTCTGTGATAAATGTTCCAGACAGTGATGGGAGAGACCATGAAATCGATATCGATGAATACATACAGGGTTATTACAAATGACTGAAGCGATTTCACAGCTCTACAATAACTTTATTATTTGAGATATTTTCACAATGCTTTGCACACATATACACAAACTCAAAAAGTTTTTTTAGGCATTCACAAATGTTCGATATGTGCCCCTTTAGTGATTCGGCAGACATCAAGCCGATAATCAAGTTCCTTCCACACTCGGCGCAGCATGTCCCCATCAATGAGTTCGAAAGCATCGTTGACGCGAGCTCGCAGTTCTGGCACGTTTCCTGGTAGAGGAGGTTTAAACACTGAATCTTTCACATAACCCCACAGAAAGAAATCGCATGGGGTTAAGTCGGGAGAGCGTGGAGGCCATGACATGAATTGCTGATCATGATCTCCACCACGACCGATCCATCGGTTTTCCAAACTCCTGTTTAAGAAATGCCGAACATCATGATGGAAGTGCAGGTGGAGCACCATCCTGTTGAAAGATGAAGTCGGCGCTGTCGGTCTCCAGTTGTGGCATGAGCCAATTTTCCAGCATGTCAAGATACACGTGTCCTGTAACGTTTTTTTCGCAGAAGAAAAAGGGGTCGTAAACTTTAAACCGTGAGATTGCACAAAACACGTTAACTTTTGGTGAATTGCGAATTTGCTGCACGAATGCGTGAGGATTCTCTACCGCCCAGATTCGCACATTGTGTCTGTTCACTTCACCATTAAGAAAAAATGTTGCTTCATCACTGCAAACAAGTTTCGCACTGAACGCATCCTCTTCCATGAGCTGTCGCAACCGCGCCGAAAATTCAAAGCGTTTGACTTTGTCATCGGGTGTCAGGGCTTGTAGCAATTGTAAACGGTAAGGCTTCTGCTTTAGCCTTTTCCGTAAGATTTTCCAAACCGTCGGCTGTGGTACATTTAGCTCCCTGCTTGCTTTATTCGTCGACTTCCGCGGGCTACGCGTGAAACTTGCCCGCACGCGTTCAACCGTTTCTTCGCTCACCGCAGGCCGACCCGTTGATTTCCCCTTACAGAGGCATCCAGAAGCTTTAAACTGCGCATACCATCGCCGAACGGAGTTAGCAGTTGGTGGATCTTTGTTGAACTTCGTCCTGAAGTGTCGTTGCACTATTATCACTGACTGATGTGAGTTCATTTCAAGCACGACATACGCTTTCTCGGCTCCTATCGCCATTTTGTCTCACTGCGCTCTCGAGCGCTCTGGCGGCAGAAACCTGAAGTGCGGCTTCAGCCGAACAAAACTTTATGAGTTTTTCTACGTATCTGTAGTGTGTCGTGACCAAATGTCAATGAATGGAGCTACAGTGAATTTATGAAATCGCCTCAATCGTTTGTAATAGCCCTGTATTGACGGCATGGTACACCTGGGACAGGCTCTTCGATGTGGAAGACAGATGACAGGGCCGTCTTTTGAGCGTTTCTACAGAAGAACTCGGTTAACAACTGCAAATGTATATTCACTTAACAAACGAAAATAACTCCACTGTATAAGGTGTTTCGAAACTCGATGCTAAAACTTCAAGAATGGATTCATCATATAATAAGAAGAGAAGAGGGCTATGCCAGTATAGGTCCTCAGATCCAGCGTTACAGATCTGTGCGACCTTCATTTCCTACAAACTACCCTGTACGTGTGTAACGCCAGCCGGTACACTCTGGTTGCGTGTCAGAGGAGTGTTCAAAGTGACCTCCACTTGCGAGAATATAGGCCTCCATTCGCCGCACCACTGAAAACCGCACGCGCTCTAAAACGCCTGCTGTAGTTCGTACTGTCTGAAAGACTGCCACAACGAGTGCATAGAGAGTAGCTCCATCCACAACAGCAGTCGAACAAACGAGAGGCTTTACGTGTCCCCACAGGTGACAGTCCACCTCTACCAACCGAGCCCTCAGGGAACTCTGCATTCAGGTTCCCCCACACACAGTCTGAAATGTACGGGAACACTTGAGAGCAGGCTGCGCAACTAAACCACGGTCCAAAAGCTACGCATTTAACTGGCGATGACTGTAATTCCTCTGTGCATGTTGAACGATATTCAGGATATATCACGCTGATTCCCTGTTAGACAATTTGCGTAACGCTTGTAACGGGCGTTGCACATTTTTCTCCGGCAAACAGATCTTTTGTCAGGGTGCACTGCGTAACAGCAACATGCTCGAATAACTCGGTAACTATGCATTTCCGGATGCATATTGACATAGCCTTTTATTTTTCTTGTTATGTGAGGGAGCCATTACTGATGTTTTGCCTTTGAGTTCTGAAACGCCTGTATAAAAATGAACTCCGTGACGTTATTTTGTCTTCTCACATACTAGAACTGCACCGGGAATGTTATGGAGTTACAGCTTACCTGCAACTGAGAAGCGTGTAGCTTTCATAGTGGGGAAGTTGTCTTACCCAAGAGAGCACCCTTATTTGCTTCTTGTGACGTTGCTGGGTAGACAGAATGGGGAATCACCTGCTCGATCTTCACTATACAGACCTTTGAAAGGGGGAAAGGCGTGTCCACAATCCAGTGACCTACCTTCTCACGTGCTTCTATCGCACACGCCCCCACCCCCTTAAAAACCCATCTCAACCGTGTTTCAAATGGTTCAAATGGCTCTGAGCACTATGGGACTTAACTTCTGAGGTCATCAGCCCCTAGAACTTAGAACTACTTAAACCTAACTAACCTAAGAACATCACACACATCCATGCCAGAGGCAGGATTCGAACCTGCGACCGCAGCGGTCGCGCTGTTTCAGACTGTAGCGCCTAGAACCGCTCGGCCACTCCGGCCGGCAACCGCGTTTCACCCTCGGAACACAGTTAATCGGTTAGTGCAGCTCTACTGTACTTACACGTGGACATACATTTACCAGCTGTTTTGAACCCACTTCATTTAAAGATAAACATTTGATTTATACGGTTAAAGCATTATATTTAATAATCTACGGTTTTTACATCCCCTGCAACACGGACACTATTACTCATAGAAATAAAAATCAATAGGACCTTCTTTTGTAGGAAATATTAATGAAGTTCTATTTTGTATTGGGAAACAATTTCGCAAGAAGCAGCGCTTTTCGAATTAATCAAGAAAACATAAAAAGTAACCCGTTCCCTCCCACCCAACGCTCGAACCCCGTATGTCAGGGTTTTTAGTATGTTGTTCATGGCTCTGACCCCTACCCCTGGATAACGATTTGTGACAGGCGACCTATTATGGTATTCGTTGAGTGGCCTAATAGAAGCTGTTGGTTTTCTAACTGGTGGTTGCGATCTGTTGACCTATGGTGAAGACATTGCGCGTTTGTGGAGCAGGTAGTATCAGTTTCAACGTGGTAGTTTTATGCCCGATGCATAGGGTGGAAACATCCACTAAAGAGCCAAAGAATCTGGTACATCTGATTAATATCGTGTATGGTCCCCGCGGGCAAGCACAAGTGTCGCACGATGACTAATGTCTGAATTAGTGCTGAAGGGAATTGACACCATGAATCCTGCAGGGCTGGCCATAAATCCGTAAGAGTACGAGGGGGTGGATATCTCTTCTGAATAGCATGTTGGAAGGTATCCCAGATGTGCTCAGTAATGTTCATGTCTGGGGAGTTTGGTGGCCAGTGGGAGTGTTTAAACTCAGAAGAGTGATCCTGGAGCTACTGTGTAGCAATTCTGGACGTATGGAATGTCGCATTGTCCTGCTGGAATTGCCCAAGTCCGTCGGAATGCAGAATGGCTGAATGGACATGAATGGATGCAGGTGACCAGACTGGATGCTTACGTACGTGTCACACGTCAGAGTCGTTGTAGACCTATCAGGGATCCCATATCACTCCAACTGCACACATGCCACACCATTACAGAGCCTCCACCAGCTTGAATTTTGTCGCCTGAATGCAACACTGATGGTTGTCCAAATTCATTTAATGTGAGTTTAATTTAGTTTCTTGTTAAAATATCCTTTTTATGTGTTTGTTGCTGTATTTGTAATGCATTACTTTGCTTCCGAGATAGCAGAATTTCTTCATTTCGCCTAATACATGGTCCACACATGAGATGTTAAGACTGTCAGAAGTCTCATTTGTGCTGCTAATCAAAACTTTAGTCTTTCGTTGGTGTGCCCTCAATTCTTCTTCTGTGTTCAGTAGATTGTTGATTAAATTCTACAAGTTCTGCACTCTACCTCACTTTCACACGGTGGAAAACTGTCTTGGGCGAATTTTATCATTAAATCCGTTAACCCTCAATTATAATCCCACCTATGAATCTTTCTTTCGTTATCTCTGCCACAAGTAGACTGAATACCACAGCAGTGAGACTGCATCCCTGCATTACCTCTCTTTTAATCCGACCACTTTGGCAGTCCGTACCTGTGTATCCCAATAGGATCTTACCAGCGGAAAATATTCCTAGACCACAAAAAGCAATACGCTGTTGTTTAAAAGGCTCTGACTGAAAAGTGGTGTACCGGCTGCCTCATTATCTTAATCACCACTTTAAAAATTTTCCCATAAGTTTCGGTATGCGAACATATTCGCGCTCATTTTAACATGCAGCTCACCTCTCATTCTCGCGAGCTCCCTTAAGTGTGACTCGCTCGCGCCTACTAGTTCATAGCAGTAAGTCGCTCATACCCATCCACTCCCTTTCTTATCCATTCTCACTCACTCATTCAGCCTGACTCATTGTCATCATTTCTTTGTGTCTGTCTGTCACTGTCTCCAGTCTCCTTAGTGCTGTCCTACTACTGCTGTCTCGCCCCACTGTCACTGTCTCCTTCCTGCTGTGTCTTATCGCTGCTGTCTCATTCATTCCTTCCCCGCTGCTGCTGTCTCTTCTCACACAATCTCACTCCTACTCATTATCATTGACGTAGATTGTTGTCACTCTTTATCACTGGCTCTCTCTCCTTCCACATTCTCCTTCTCTTTATCCTGTTCCCAATGGCACTGTGTCCTATACTCTTCTCCTAGCACTAGCACTGTCCTCTCACTGTCAACTATATTCTACTGCCACTGCATCTCTCTCTTTCTCTCACACTGCCATTGTCTCCTTCGCCGTTTCTGTACTACAATCACAGTATACTATCTTCCAGTATTTTTTACTTTTACGTCTACATCTACATCCATACCCCTCAAGCCACCTGACGGTGTGTGGCGGAGGGTACTTTGAGTACCTCTATCGGTTCTCTCTTCTATTCCAGTCTCGTATTGTTCGTGGAAAGAAAGATTGTCGGTATGCCTCTGTGTGGGCTCTAATCTCTCTGATTTTATCCTCATGGTCTCTTCGCGAGATACACGTAGGAGAGAGCGATACTGCTTGACTCCTCGGTGAAGGTATGTTCTCGAAACTTCAACAAAAGCCCGTACCGAGCTACTGAGCGTCTCTCCTGCAGAGTCTTCCACTGGAGTTTATTTATCATCTCCGGACGCTTTCGCGATTACTAAATGATCCTGTAACGAACCGCACTGCTCTCCGTTGGATCTTCTCTATCTCTTCTATCAACCCTATCTGGTACGGATCCCACACAGGTGAGCAATATTCAATCAGTGGGCGAACAAGTGTACTGTAACCTACTTCCTTTGTTTTCGGATTACATTTCCTTAGGATTCTTCCAATGAATCTCAGTCTGGCATGTGCTTTACCGACGATCAACTTTATATGATCATTCCATTTTAAATCACTCCTAATGCCTACTCCCAGATAATTTATGGAATTAACTGTTATCAGTTGCTGACGTGCTATATTGTAGCTAAATGATAAGGGATCTTTCTTTCTATGTATTCGCAGCGCATTAGACTTGTCTACATTCCCTGCACCATGCCTCAATTCGTTGCAGATCCTCCCGCATTTCAGTACAGTTTTCCATTGTTACAACTTCTCGGTACACCACAGCATCATCTGCAAAAAGCCTCAGTGAACTTCCGATGTTATCCACAAGGTCATTTATGTATATTGTGCGGCACACCTGAAATCACTCTTACTTCGGAAGACTTCTCTCAATTGAGAATGACATGCTGCGTTCTGTTATCTAGGAACGCTTCAATCCAATCACACAATTGGTCTGGTAGTCCATATGCTCTTACTTTGTTCATCAAACGACTATGGGAAATTGTATCGAACGCCTTGCGGAAGTCAAGAAACACGGCATCTACCTGGGAACCCGTGTCTATGGCCCTCTGAGTCTCGTGGACGTATTTCACACTGACGCTGTCTGCTTCAAAAATGCAGGAATATGTTTGCATGCCATAATTTTTGCGAAAATTTTTAAAGGTACAGAGGACGGTAGAACCAGATAGATGGTATCCCACTTTTGAGTCAGAATCTTTTAAATACGAGTATATTCGTTTTATTTGTTCCCAGATAGGAGCATTTTTGAGCTGAATGCCTTCTTTTTCTTTCTGCAGCAGGACATGTCTCTCATATGAAAATTAATTTACGGGTCAGTAAAATTTTGATAGTTTCCTTATGTGAAATTGAAATTGAAATAACACAAAACTAATTTTACACCTCAGACCGGATTTTGCGTGCACAAAATTTTGCGTGTCCGTTGTGACTACAACTCATGGTTCCAAGAACAGTTCTGATGATAACAGAGACGCTTTGCACCATATGTCTTCGTGTTACGACGCTTTACAAACTACGTTTTCGCCTCACACCGGATTTACCTGTGTATTTCACGTGTAGGTGAAATGTAACGTCTCTCGGAAACGGATGAAGATATCAAGAAAATTTTCAAGGCTGTTCTAGATCGAGATCATAGGAATATATCGTAAAAATTAGAGTCATTTGCTACGCGTGACCGTCTTGGAAATCACTGCTCGGTTTTGATACCCACAAACCATATTTTTGGGATATTTCTCGATAACAGATAAAATTTTGGAAAATGCTTAGAGAATATACCGTTAACATTTGAGTAATTTTTGCTGCTAGTTATTTCGATATTCGCTTCTGACGGTGAAAAACGCTTTTTTCGTGTTTTCTCAGAAACCGTAAATGAACTAAATGATTCCTCCATAAGCTCCTTAAGGCGCAGCGTAGGCTTCATCCAATGGAGAAAGAACCAACAGATTGTGTAATAATCAAACTTCGACCCACTACTGTAGGATAGGTACGATGAGACATCCTTCTGTTGGGTATGCAAATGATCCCTAGTCTAAAGGGCTATTCAAAACCACTTGATCATCCGTTTCCATCACGAACAGAACACGAGGTCTGAACCACGGGAATATACCGTTTTTGTGCGCGGCGTTTTGGAATACATTGGTAGCATATACTGTCTTCTATGTAGCATACACCTGTGTGTCTGAGGATTTGAAACATCTTGCGCCTCCTTATATTGCCGGACACTTTTCTACACTGATAAATCCTACGAAAGTGTTTAGTTTCCCTTGAGTCTTGCCACCATCATCCAATACGACCTCACGACTTTCTCTCTCTGTTACCTCTACTTCCTCTAACTGATCGTCATCTAACATATCCTCAATTTTCATTTCATTTTTCTGTATACTCTCTGATCAGAAATGTGGCTGCATGGTGTATCAAACTTGCGCAATAGTTCTTACATTTATCTTTCTGCCCTCGCTTTCTTCGAAATTATACATATACATATATATATATATATATATATATATATATATATATATATATATATATAATCAGCTCACGATAAATAAATAATGGCACTAAATGAATTAGACTAACTTACAATTATTTCTGTTTCTTTGGGAGGCAATTTGTACTCCTACGTTCGCCCTCCATATTTCTGTACCTCTCTCCTTTCTAAACCGAAATTAGACTCAACGAAGATTCTTTTTCAAGTTTTCTCTCTTGTAATACTTATATCTAGTTATTCTAGCACGTCAAAGAGCCAGCCTTACCCGATTCAATCTTTAGAAACTGAAATTTGGACCAACCCTTACAGCGTACTATTGCTGCAAACAGCATTCTGATATTTGTTTAGAATTGTACAAGTATGTAGCAGAAATATTTTATGATGATTGCTGCGATGTGTTGCAGGCAAAGGAGTGAGCATCTGGGACACCTTGACGCACGACAACTCGCAGTACATTAACGACGGATCCAACGGCGACGTAGCGAGCGACTCCTACCACAAGTATGAGGAGGACGTGCAGCTGGTCAGAGATTTAGGGGTGAGCTGAGCACACGTGCTGCAGTACATGTGTGCACAATATTTCTGGTGTTATAGCTTTTATTATTGTTGATAGTACTCTGAGGCACAATTTGGTCATCAATTACAAACCGAAAAGCTCTACAAAAACTTGTGAACACTAACTATTATACAAATACAGACATTAACTCTCTTGTTAAGCAAAGTATTATGTTACAGTAATAACATGCAGCCGAATGCCTGGATTTAACTAAGACAGGACAAAAGGAAAGTATAGAAAAAAAGGAGAGGAAGAGCCTGTGAAGAATATTAACGTCAATAAAATACATCGGCAAGGTTTATTTTTCGGAGGAGTGTGCGCTGATTTTAAACCTCCCGGCAGAGACTAAAACTGCGCGTGCGCGCCTGACTCACGTACCCTCTCAAACCGTGAAGTTCCCTTTAGTTTCCTCCTCTGCTGGGTGATTTACTTTTCTTTTCGGGCGGTGCGTAAGTTGAGCCATACAGACCATTTCTTTACTTGTGTCGGAAGATGGACTCCAGGAACTGATCCGGTTCTCCACGATCCACATTGCGTTTCCAGGTATGTCCACCATTCTGTTCGGATGAGCGTTTTTGTACCGCTCTAGCGATGATTTAACAAACTCGGTACGATGCGAACACATTTTCCTTGGGTCTTCCCCTCTCCTCCCCCCCCCCCCCCCTCTCTCTCTCTTCGACTGATTCAGCTTAATCGTAGTAAGATTTATCCGGTGTTCATAAATACTGCGTTATTACCTATCCTAGTAACTGACAGCAGGCCTGTCCCTATAACATTATATTTGTTTCTGTTGAGGAAAGAGACCAGTCATTGCACCAAGTGCTGATCATATTTCAGTCTTCTTGCATTCCGTAACAATAATTTTCTAACTCTGTGGCGTATAATATTGTCGTCTGCGAACAGACAGAAGGAAATTAAGGGGCTGCTATGTCTTTTATATAGATCGTCAACACTAGCGTTCGTATAGCAACCTCTTGCGGTAAGCGAGACAATGGTTTCGTTTGTGGCGTTGTCTAAGCATTAAGAACTACGTACTGTTTCCTTTTACTCGCGGAATTTCGAGTACTTTTTACAATTATTCAAAAATGCGTTTTTATTCCACAAAACGAATATTGTTACATTAATTTAAAACTCGTCAGTGGCTACATTTTCGTCTGATTTTCGTTGGAATCCGAAAGTGTCGTCTGTATGATCATCTCTGTGGTATTCTTTCGTACGGTACTGTAGTTAAGATGTCTTCAGTCCAGTCGATTTGTCTTCCGATGTTCCATAAGAACATATTTCGTTTGCTTGCCGAAGGTGCGGAAGTTATGAAGCCGGTCAATGGCAAACCTCTTCTAATATTGCATATTCACTGAATATTTTTACTAGGCGACTGTATACAAGATCTTCCAGAAACATTGCATCATCTCCGTGCACAGCCATTTCTCGGTGTTTATGTCTCTATCCGACGTCCGATTCACCCGTCGGTCGGCAGGACTGTGTGGAAGCAGGAGCAACTCTGAACACGTTCAGCGCAGCTCAGGACGAAACGTCATACATGAGAAACTTTCGTTGGCCACAACTACAAAACCTGGATGATCCAAGTTGAGCAAGCCTAAGAGCAAACGGAAATCGTACTGATCTCTTTCCTAACCGTCAATGTCAGCTTTCGAAGCCAAAGACTTTGATTGTCTTGCAAGCAGTTATTAAGATGTGCTCATGAACCGACTGTCTACGAAGAACCAGGTCTGAAAAGTTGAAATCAAATTCGAGTCATTCGTGCTACGAAATCAGACTACGAAACGAAGAACAATAACTAAATATAAATATTGGTTAGATGTACTCTCAGAAATAATGATCGCTACTCGTTGAAAGCTATACATTATGATACGTTAATAACCGTGATATATAAAGCACATCTTAGAAGCATTATCAACTAAACTCCACCCGACCAGACCTCGGAAGGCCCAACGATACCGACCAACCGCCGTGTCATCCTTCGAAGACAGGCGTCACTGGATGCGGATGTAGAGCGGTAGGCTGTCAGCTTTTAGGACCAGAGGCGCCATGTCTCAATCAAGCACCTCCTTAATTTGCGTCGCAAGGGATGAGTACACTCCGCTTGTCAACAGCGCTCCTCAGATCCGGACGGTGACCCATCCAAGTGATAGACAAGTCCGAAAGCGCTTAACTTCTGTGAACTGATGGAAACTGGTGTTACCACTGCGGCAAGGCCGTTGGCAGAGAGTATAATAACTGATTATCTTTTCAAGAGATTCGTGGAGATATTCCACTCTATTACCTCTGTTCTACACAATAACATTGATGAACCAGACTTTCGCTATTTTGTGTAACAATTAAGATGCCTGGAAAGAGATAAATGAGGGCCTTGCTTTAGTTTTCATTTTGAAATAGCAGCAAACACCATAATACAATTACACAGTACGTGAAAGACAAGCTCTCAAAAGTTCCGTATCTTAGTCGGTAAGAACCGAACTCTCACTGGATCACTTTGTTTTCCTTCTGTCTGTCTGTCTTTCTGTCTGTCAGGCTGTTAAAAACAGTTTTTCTCGCAAACGGGTAGGAGTATCAACTTGAACTTTATGCCAGATACTGGGGTCTATGATCGTTGGCGGTGTAAAATATTGAAACTCCTAAGTCGATGCAATAAAAAGATACGGCCATTTTGGATAAAAAAAAACCTATAGGGTACTTCCCGTTAGCCCAGAATCATGAAATTTGGCCAGAAACAAGATATCACAGTATAAGCAAAGAAAAAAAATCCAAAAATTGTTTATCTGCAACTACACCACACGAAAATAAATATTTCGTTTGTCATTTGTTATCCGACATCAAACGTGAAATTGAAACAGCGAGTATTTCCGCATTCAGGCTGACTGTGTCGCAGTGGTAGAAGTCAAACATCAGGCAAGGAATGACTTTATTGCTCACATGACGAGTTCCGGAATTTATCCATTAACTGATAACCATGAGCGGTCACTGCGCTTAGATTTGGCATTTTAAGTTGTATGTGAAACTCACATTCACAGACTAGTCTGCAATGAGCGATAACATTTAATGTTTGACATTTAGCATTGCGACCCAGTAAGCCTAAATGGACAACTAGTGATTATTATAATAATGGTCCCCTGCCTCCTGCATTTATATTATTGAAATTAAAACATTCTCGAAAACCTTGCAATTTCTAGGACGGACTCTCGCCCCCATGCGGGTCTGCGATGAACTAGTAGGCGTGAGCCAGTTACACTTACGTGAGCTCGCGAGAATGACAGGTGAGCTGCATGTTAAAAAGAGCGCGAATATGTTCGCATACCGAAATTTTTGGGAAAATTTTTAAAGTAGCGAGGAAGGTAATGAGGCAGCTGGCTTCAAATGGCTCTGAGCACTATGCGACTCAACTTCTGAGGTCATCAGTTGCCTAGAACTTAGAACTAATTAAACCTAACTAAACCTAAGGACATCACACACATCCATGCCCGAGGCAGGATTCGAACCTGAGACAGTAGCGGTCGCTGGGTTCCAGACTATAGCGCCTAGAACCGCACTGCCACTCCTGCCGGCTAATGAGGTAGCTGTTACACCACTGTACAGTCAGAGCCTTTAAAACAACAGCATATTGCATTTTCTGTGCTCTAGGAGTATTTTCCGCTGGTAATTTAGTACCCGCAAGATGCTAATGGGAAACACAGGAACGGACTGCCAAAGTGGTCGGATTAAAAGAGAGGTAATGCAGGGATGCAATCTCACTCCTGTGGTATTCAGTCTATTTGTGGCAGAGGTAACGAAAGAAAGATTCAGAGGTGGGATTATAATTGAGGGTTAACGGATTTAATGATAAAATTCGCCCAAGACAGTTTTCCACCGTGTGAAAGTGAGGTAGAGTGCAGAACTTGTAGAATTTAATAAACAATCTACTGAATACAGAAGACGAATTGAGGGCACACCAACGAAAGACTAAAGTTTTGAGTAGCAGCACAAATGAGACTTCTGACAGTCTTAATATCAAATGTGTGGACCATGTATTAGGCGAAATGAAGAAATTCTGCTACCTCGGAAGCAAAGTAATGCATTACAAATATAGCAAGAAACACGTAAAAAGGATATTTTAACAAGAAACTAAATTAAACTCACATTAAATGAATTTGCAATTGCGAATTAGGACAACCATCAGTTTTACAGTCAGGTGACAAAATTCATGGGGTAGCGATTGCACGTATACAGATGGTGGTCGTATTGTGTGAAAAAGGTATAAAAGGGCCGTCCATTGGCGGAGCTGTCATTTCTACTCAGATAACTCACATGAAAAGGTTTCCGACGTGATTATAGCGCACCACGGGAATTGACAGACTTTGAATGCGGAATGGTAGTTGGAGCTATACGCACGGGAGATTCCATTTCGGAAATCGTTAGGAAATTCAGTTTTCTGAGATTCATCGTGTTAAGAGTGTAGAGAGAATAACAAATTTCAGGCATTACCTCTAACCACGCACAATTCATGGGCCGACGGCCTCCACTTAACTACGGAGAGTAGCAGCGTTTGCTTAGAGTAGTCAGTGCTAACAGACAAGCAACACTGTGTGAAACAACAGGAGAAATCATCGTCAGACGTTCGATGAATGTATCCGTTATGACAGTGTAGCGAAATTTGGCGTTACTGGGCTATGGCAACAGACAACCGACGTGACTGCCTTTGCTAACAGCACAACATCGCCTGCAACGCTTCTCCTGGACTCGTGATCATATCAGTTGGCCCCTGGACGACTGGAAAACCGTGGCCTGCTCAGATGAGTCCCGATTTCAGTTGCTAAGAGATAATGGTAGGGTTCGAGTGTGGCCCAGAGCCCACGAAGCCATGGACCCATTATGTCAACAAGGCACTGTGCAAGCTGACGGTGACTCCAGAATTGCGTGAGCTGTGTTTACATGGAATGGACTCAGTCCTTTGGTACAGCTGAACCGATAATTGATTGGAAATGGTAATGTTCGGCTACCTGGGGACCACTTGCAACCACTGATTGACTTCATATTCGCAAACAACGATGCAGTTTTCACACATGCCAGTAAGTCATGTCACCGGGCCACAAATGTTCGCGATTGGTTTAGAGAACATTCTGGACAGTTCGAGCGAATGATCTGGCCACGCTTATGGCCCAACACGAATCTCATCGAATATTTATGGGACGTAATCAAGAGGTCACAAAATACTGCTCCGGCAACACTTCCGCAATTAGGAACTGTTACGGAGACAACATGGCTCAATATCTCTGCAGGTGACTTCCAACGACTTGTTGAGTCCATGCCGCGTCGACTTGCTGCCCTATGCCGGGCAAAAGGAGGTCCAGCACGATATTAGGAGGTATGTCATGGCTTTTGTCACCTCATTGTATTCTTCGTCAAAAGAATTCTGCTAGTATCGATGACTGAGATTAATTCGATAAAGAAGTTTGTGATAATGCAAGTCGAGACCACAAATTTATCAATACGAATCTTGAACTGTCAGAAACACAGGATGTTTCAGGAGTACGGTCGACTGAGAAAATAAGGAATATGGAGGTTCTCCGCAGAATCGCTGAGGGAGGAAATGTGTCGACAAAAAGAAGCAGAAGAAATGACAGGTTGAGACTGCATGTTTTGAGTAATTACGGAATAATTTATACTGAACTGGAGGGAACAACAGAGCGTTAAATTTAGGGGAAGACAAATAACAACAAGCAACCGAGAATGTTGGTAAGTGTTACTCCAAGACGAAGAAAAGCAACCACCACTAACGAGTCCCTGACCGGAAGGAAAGAGGATAATGTTGTAGCATCCTTGCCGCTGACAACGACTTCACGGAGGAAATTAATTACTTCTTATCTCCTTGTCTTTCATTTTGCCACTGAAATACATTTGTTGATGCTCCCATCCAGATAAATATTGCAAAGATACTGGAACGTATCTAAACATGCCGCCCTTTGATGCAGAGCGTGACCACACTACCGTTTGTCATATACCAATAATGTCGAATATATCTCTAAGACTAACTGTCGGCATGATGAGAGACTATTCGTTGTATCACTATGAAGTAATTCCTTCCGGATTAGGCGACCGAACTTACACTCAAGAAGAGCGAAGGGACGTCAAATGATGTGGAAACCTGATGTTAAGCGCCAGTGTGTCGCTTCGGTGTCAAACGGTGGAAGGTTAGCACGTGAGTGAGCTCACAGGGCGCGCCATGATTGGTCTGCCAGACACTGATTAGTCATTCTGTAGCTTTTCGACTTATTCGAGCACGATATTCTACAGAAGTACATTGTTTTTGATTTAGATGCTTTGGTATTATTTGTCCATGATTGACTGTTTAGGATAAAAGAAAACCACGAACGCATGACGGGTATCTAACTATACCTGTCCACAGATGTATATTGAAGCTCCAGAGAAACTGGTATAGGCATGCGTATTCAAATACCCCGATAAGTAAACAGCTAGAATACGGCGCTGCGGTCGGCAACGCCTATATAAGGCAACAAGTGTCTGGCGCAGTTGTACAGCTGATATGCCCAAGCCACCCCCACCAGTTCACCTTCTCCAATATGCTGATGACACCGCCTTCCTGGCTCTCTATCCTACCCTTCAACGGTCTCAACGTACCCTCCAAACCCACCTTAACCAGTTCACCACTTGGTGTAACCAGTGGCTCCTCCGTCTCAACCCCTCCAAAACCCAGGCAATCATCATAGGCCGTACCACTCGCTCCTTTCGCCTCCACGATTTCTACCTCACCCTTTATGGTCGTCCTATCCAACTCACCCCCACCCTGAAATACCTTGGCCTCACCCTTGACCGACACCTCACCTGGACCCCTCATCTCCTGACCATCCAGCAGAAAGCCCATTCCCGCCTCCGCCTGCTGAAACTCCTGTCCGGCCGGACATGGGGATTGCATCCTTCTACCATCCTCCACACCTACAAATCCCTCATCCGTCCTATCCTCTGTTATGCCAGCGTCGCCTGGATCTCCGCCCCCACCCGCTTTTACAAGGCTCTCCAAATCCTTGAACGCCATGCGCTCTGCCTTGCCTTCCGTATCCGCCTTCCTTCCCCCACACGGCTCCTGTATGAACTGATCCCCTTCCCCCACCTCCTCTTGTTCCTCCAACATCTCCGCATCCTTTACACTGTTCGCAGGGTTGATCCCCCCCACCCTCTGGTTTCCTCCTTCCTCTCCACCCCCCGCCCGTTGCCGCGCCTCTATCGCTGTATCCCTCCCTCTCTCCACCTCCACACCCTCCATCTCCTTCATCAGGGCAATTTCCAACGCCTCCCCCTCCCGGATGACGAACTTCGCCGTGACATATACCCTTCCTTCCAACTATAACCCGGCCTTGTTCCCCCCCCCCTCCCCGGGGCCCCCTTCTCCTCTTTCCTCCTTCTCCCAGAGCGGATTTTCCTCCATCCCCCCCTCCCCTGAGACCCTGCACCCCATACTTGCCTCTCTCCTTCCCACATCCCTCCCTACCTGGCCCTCTTCAGAGCGCCCCCATTCCCCTCCCCCATCTCTTCCCCTCCCTCCCTTCTTCAGGTCTCCATCATCTCCTTGAACCTGGCAGATCCTCTGTATTGATCGTCATCAGTGTGCCACGTCAGTGTTGTGTTTCGTGCTGTTTCTCGTGTGCGTCAAGAGGTGTGATTTTAATTGTGAACTGCCTTGAGGTTCGCCGTCAGTGTTATGTTGTGTGCTATGCCATCCGTCAACACCATTATGCTCCAGTCATACTGTGCCTTGTGTTCTTTTAATCGTCGCAGTGTGTGGCTTTTTGTGTGTGCTACTTTTAAACAGTTTTTTATCTCCATTTTACAGTCACCCCGTTTTTTTTGTATATTGCCTTCCATGATGTTCTCCCTTTTTTCTATCTATGTTCGCCTTCTTCTCTCCTTTGCTGTTTTTAAATGTCTTCTATTGTTTTGTTCTATGTCTTTCGGCTGAAGAGCAGCGCATATGCTGCTGCCAGCCCGCCCCGATGGGGAATTGAAATACGATAAAGAAAAAAAAAAAAAAAATGGCGCAGTTGTCAGATCGGTTACTGCTGCTGAAATGGCATGTTACCAAGACTTGAGTGAGTTTGAACGTCGTGTTATAGTCGTCGCAAGAGCGATGGGACGCAGTATCTCCGAGGTAGCGATTAGCGATGAAGTGGGGATTTACCCGTACGGCCATTTCACGGATGTACCGTGAATATCACGAATCTGGTAAAACATCAAATCTCCCACACAGCTGCGGCCGGATAAGGATCCTGCAAGAACGGGACCAACGACGACTGAAGAGAATCCGCGCCCACACATTGGTGCTGAACCGATGTGATGAGACGCCTTTCCTCGAGAATTGTCTGTAACCCACACATGCCGGCTATCCACATTGATAATGCTAGTTCTGGTAAAGGTTGCTTCGTCGGTGAAGCCGACTGATGACCGAAATCCCTTAATTGTGATTGTCTGCTTCAAAAACTATCAACAAAATCGCTCCCGTAGAGGGAAATCTCCTGCTGGTAATCCTTGCACTCATTGCAAGTGATAGGGATGATAGCGGTTGTCATTCACGATACGTATCACGGTACTTTGACTTACACCATGTTGGTGGGCCAATCGCCTGGAACTTTTTGTGGGTTCGTCTCAATATCCTGTAGCACCCGGTCCTCTACATCTGGTGTACGCACCGTCTGCCGCCTCCCTGCACATTCGTCTCTTTGAAAGTACCCATTATCACACAAACGCCCAAAAATGGCTATAAATGTTGTGGGATATAGTTGGTGTTTGTGAGGGTACTTGTTTTTGTACAGCCCTGCTGCCTCTCGACTGTTTCCATCTGCTTGACCATACACGAGAGCCGTCTCAGAGGGTTCCCGACATGAATACCGGACTATTCTGCGTTTACAGTAGGTAGCATCAATTACACAGCTGCAACACGTAAGGAACACACGGTACATAGAGGAACTTTTATTCGTCAGCGCCACCCATCGGGGCAACGATGCATTTCCAGACACATGTTCATAGGACATTTCCCCCCATTTCTAGTCAAAATCTATCTGTACAGTTTGTCGGTTTTATTAATGTGTGACCTATACATACGAGGGGACTAAAAAAATGAGTTGCACATATCGGCCCAAGCTAAGACCTTTCCACAACAAGAGCGTCACATTGTCAGAAGAGAGTACACGTTCTGGCTACCCTGCAGACACAGTGCTGCTACAGTGCTATAATATTACTGATCTCTAAAAAAATGTAATATTATATTTATGACTTTTGCTGATGGCAATGCTTCCGAAAGCACACAAAGACACAAACAATTATAGAGGAATTTCCCTGCTACCGGTCATCTACAAAATTCTATCAACCTGCCTTCTCACCAGAACGCAAGGACAACTGGAACCCGCCATCTCGGAATACCAAGCGGGTTTCAGACCCAACAGAGCCTGCCCCGAACAAATCTTCAACCTGAAATCAATCATAAAATCCCACATGACAAGCCCCAAAAAAATCATCTGCACTTTCGTCGACTTCAAAAAGGCTTATGACTCGATCGACAGAAAGTCCCTCATCCAAATCCTCAGAGAAAAAGGCCTAGACCAAAAGACCCGAAGACTAATCGAACAGACACTAACCAATACAAAATCCAAAGTCAAATTCATGGGCGAAATCTCGGACCCCTTTGAAATCCACACTGGCCTAAGACAAGGAGATGGACTATCCCCGCTATTGTTCAACATCGTCCTGGACAAAGTAATGAGCGAATGGGAAGCTGAAGTCAGGAGACAAAACACCTGGAGACCAGTCACATTAGGAAGGAAAAGACTGGAAATCCCTTACCTAGCATTCGCAGACGACCTAGCGATACTGACCTATGACCCAACATCAGCAAAAACACAGATCGAAATCCTGAAAGAATGCGCCGAGAAAGTCGGCCTACAAATCTCTTTTGAAAAAACGCAAGTCCTAACAAGAGAAGGCGACGACATCACAACCAAGTACGGCAAAATTGAAGGGGTCACACACTTCAGATACCTAGGCGAAATCATCGAACCGACTGGAACAGAGAAACTGGCTTACGAAGACAGACAACAGAAGACACGGAAATCACTAGGCATGGTACGAAACGTCTACAAACAACAATGCGTTTCCAGAAACACCAAGATCAGACACTATAACACAGTGATCAAACCCGCCGCACTGTATGCCAGCGAAACACTAGCACTCAACAGGAAAATCAAAATTGAAGAAATCAAAAAAGAAGAACGCAAAATCATGAGGAAAATTTTAGGAGGAAGACCCACACCAGATGGCTACAGACTACAGAAGAACTCAACAGTAGAAGCATATTCGAACATCGAGAACGATATGAGAAAAAGGCGCCTTAAATTCTACGGACATTTAGATAGACTCCCTGAAACAAGACTCACCAAGAAAATTCTAGAACACATCAAGACACTTAAAGTCTCGACACCCTGGATGGAAGGAGTCCGAAAAGACCTACAAGCAATTGGCACCACAAACACCACAGACAGAAGCACCTTCCGAAAACACATAGACAATTGGGAAGTAAAGTCAGAAGTGCTAAAACAGCGGACCAAACAAGAATGGTCTGAGGAGAGAAAAGAGGCCCTCTCCAAGAGAATGAAGGAGTACTGGAAGGACAAGAAGAACAAGCCTTCAAAGTCATAAGCTTAACGATTTCCTTTTAGGGAAAATTCGCCAAAAATAAATAAATTTATGACTTTTGCTGATGGCAATGCTTCCGAAAGCATGGTGGATAGAAAATTTTTACTTGTTGATGATGAAATTATATACCACCAACCAGCATCAAATTCCCATCGCATCGACGAGAATGTTGACCGATGGTGCTGTTTAGAGGCCAGTGACCGATGTCAAAATTACGCAGTTTGAGTAATTACCTTGCCCAGGTACTGACAGAAAAGATCGGCAAAGAAGGTCTCAGGGACACTGAAATAAACCTTTGATAAAGTAAAAGCTGATTGAACACTAGTAGCTTTCTGTTGTGGCCACCAAACAATTCGTCGGCAACTCTCCTTCGCTGCAGCCCGAAAAAGTTCTAAAATGCGACATAATAAATTGAGATGTGGCATTAGTGGAAGAGGAAAGTAGGTTCTTAATTCAGACACAGCTGTCGTGATTAAAGTAGCCTAATTATTTAGCCAAAGCTTACAGATACGAGAGCGTCGCTTAGATTTTGTGTAACAGCCATCGAAAACAAATGAGAGAGAGGGAGAGCTCACATCTCCTACTTTTATATAATCCAAAAACAAATTACGGCGAATGTCTTCAACTTGCTTTACAGTTTCGATATGTAAACATTTCTCTGGAACATTCTCTATCGGAACAACAAAAAATACATTCCTTACATTAAATCGTGATCTTTTCTCCTTACTTTACGCATTTATTTACACAAAGAATATGTATTCTTAATGTTTTGTAGCCGTAATTAAACGATTGGGAAATTTCTATTAATTATTCAAAAAGCAACATTTTAATGCGGTTAACAGGTGCATCACGTTGGACAGTCCGATACTTGCAGGCAAAACGTCTAAATTTCACACAGATCCATCGTGAAATTTTGACGGTGTATGGACCAAATCAAATGCCACTTTCAGCCGAATGATACCAACGGTCAGTTTGAAGTGTTGTGCAGCATTCAATAAAAGTTACTTGCTCTGCCATACTAATGTCTAGCTTACTTTTTGAGACCCCTTAAATATACTGAATGTAACGGGTACAAGTACAAATATTTTTATACGTGATACCTTAATATGTATACACGTGAGTGTGGTGGTTGTTTCTTCTGTTCCCACAAACGCATTCCAAATTTTACTACCTGATGTTTTCTGCATGGTTGTAACTGCACCACTGAGTGGACTTTGCCTGTCAGTTTAGACTAACCATTTTGTGTCCATGCATCCACACTTCAACACTTGACCTGCTGGGCAGGGGAAAATAAGAATTAATGACCGGCTGTTGCCAAATGTACCCGGAGCTACTACTCAACCTTAAAACATACGACTTGTAACAACTAGAATTATTAGTCTGCAAATGACGTAAATGCTTATGTAATGTAGTTCAGTACACTGTCCTCAGTCACCAGTATAAATATCTGCACTTATATCCGTTGCACCCCGTATAGCGGATGCCGTCCTGAGAGTCCTCACACTCATTTTGTCTGATGTTTGCAATTGTGTTTCCGCAGTGTGTAACAGGAGCTAGCCCAAATAAATCGTGTTGTCTTGTATAGGAGTTTTAAAGCGGAATTTTATATGCCTATCGGATGGAGTGGTGCAACAATAATCTATTACATTCGCTTTATATGTAAGTATTGAAAGGGACAGTAAAACAAAAAGAACAGCCAGTACTACAGCTGCGACTGAGCAGCGCTTCTGCATGGCAGCAGCAGTCACTGTGGGCCAGAGCGGTGCTGTGGCTACTGGGATACTGGTTATTCTTCGTGTTTTACTGTCCATGTCAATTCATTTCTAATTTCACACCAAACTAATTTTGGGTCAATGTTTCGAATGGCCACAGAAAATTCCGCTTTAATTTGTTTTTTGTTTCTAGCATTTCCATCGACAGTGGACGTCGTGTGTAACATATGGTGAACAATATTTATTTGGGCTTACTCCAGATATACACAGCAAAAACGAAACCAAGAAAATTTTCCGAAAAAAATACGCGTGGCGACTCTTAGTTATGTGTTTTTGTGAGAGTGTGCATATCCAAATATGACTAGTACACTACTGGCCATTAAAATTGCTACACCACGACGATGTGCTACAGACGCGAAATTTAACCGACAGGAAGAAGATGCTGTTATATGCAAATGATTAGCTTTTCAGAGCATTCACACAAGATTGGCGCCGGTGGCGACACCTACAACGTGCTGACATGAGGAAAGTTTCCAACCGATTTCTCATACACAAACAGCAGTTGACCGGCGTTGCCTGGTGAAACGTTGTTGTGCTGCCTCGTGTGAGGAGGAGAAATGCACACCGTCACGTTTTCGACTTTGATGAAGGTCGGATTGTAGCCTATCGCGATTGCGGTTTACCGTATCGCGACATTGCTGCTCGCGTTGGTCGAGATCCAATGACTGTCAGCAGAATATGGAATCGGTGGGTTCACGAGGGTAATACGGAACGCCGTGCTGGATCCCAACGGCCTCGTATCACTAGCAGTTGAGATGACAGGCATCTTATCCGCTTGGCTCTAACGGATCGTGCAGCCACGTCTCGATCCCTGAGTCAACAGATAGGGACGTATGCAAGACAACAACCATCTGCACGAACAGTTCGACGACGTTTGCTGCAGCATGGACTATCAGCTCGGGGACCATGGCTGCGGTTACCCTTGCATCACAGACAGGAGCGCCTGCGATGGTTTACTCAACGACGAACCTGGATGTACGAATGGCAAAACGTCATTTTTTCGGATGAATCCAGGTTCTGTTTACAGCATCATGACGGTCTCATCCGTGTTTGGCGACATCGCGGTGAACGCACATTGGAAGCGTGTATTCGTCATCGCCATACTGGCGTATCACCCGGCGTGATGGTATGGGATGCCATTGGTTACACGTCTCGGTCACCTCTTGTTCGCATTAACGGCACTTTCAATAGTGGACGTTACATTTCAGATGTGTTACGATCAATGGCTCCACCCTTCATTCGATCCCTTCGAAACCCTACATTTCAGCTGGATAATGCACGACCACATGTTGCAGGTCCTGTACGAGCCTTTCTGGATACAGAAAATGTTCGACTGCTGCCCTGGCCAGCACATTCTCCAGATCTCTCACCAATTGAAAACATCTGGTCAATGGTGGCCGAGCAACTGGCTCGTCACAATACGCCAGTCACTTCTCTTGATGAACTGTGGTATCGTGTTGAAGCTGCATGGGCAGCTGTAACTGTACACGCCATCCGAGCTATGTTTGACTCAATGCCCAGGCGTATTAAGGCCGTTATTACGGCCAGAGGTGGTTGTTCTGGGTACTCATTTCTCAGGATCTATGCACCCAAATTGCGTGAAAATGTAATAACATGTCAGTTCTGGAATAATATATTTGTCCAATGATCACCCGTTTATCATCTGTATTTCTTCTTGGTGTAGCAATTTTAATGGCCAGTAGTGTATTTTTTCAAATCTTTTCTCAACACAAACACAACACAGACACCCACCCACACCCACACACACACACACACACACACACACACACACACATACACACACACACATTTACAAACAAACATGCTGAAAAAGGTTTTACAGAGCTTCATTCTACAATACACCAACAAAAGCTCCTAAGACTGTTGTGCAGTGAGTCTCAGACTTTCAACACCAAAGAAAGAAGGTAAGGGTTTAGCGTCCCGTCGACGCGGAGACGGAAGCAAATTTGGATTGGATCAAAAGGCCCCATCTTGGCATTTGCCTTCAGCGATTTGAGGAAACTACAGGAGGTCTAAATGAGGATGTCCGGACGAGTCCAAGGCCTTAGCAGCTGCGCAACGTCGCTCCGATTTAGCACCACACAGTACCAAGACTAGCAGACCATTTTCGTATAACGTACTGTTTTTCTCACTCAGGGATACTTCATACTTCCCTATTACTAAAAGGAAGCTCTTTTATGGAGAAGGAAGGGTGCTGGCTGTCCAACGACGAGTGAGTAATCTAGACGAAAACATTCTAGGTATCACTGAATATTGACTTCGCTACGTGTTTCAGGTGGACATATATAGATTCTCCATCTCTTGGGCCAGAGTTCTTCCTGTGGGTGATGTCAGCCAAATCAATCAAGCAGGAGTTGATTACTACAACAACCTTATCGATCTGTTGATTGCAAATGGCATTCAGCCTATGGTAAGTGAAGCTATATACACTTTTACAATTATGAATGTTACAGTTTTTTATGGCTGATTGTAACGTATGGTTTTATCTATCAGGTAGCTCTGCAAACAACTACGAATCAAATTTCCTTTCACTGCCGCAGCTGCATTCATGACTGCCTCTGCTCATTTTTTTTTTTTTTTTTTTGGTCATCAGTCATCAGTCTACTGACTGGTTTGATTCGGCCCGCCACGAATTCCTTTCCTGTGCTAACCTCTTCATCTTAGAGTAGCACTTGCAACCTACGTCCTCAATTATTTGCTTGACGTATTCCAATCACTGTCTTCCTCTACAGTTTTTGCCCTCTACAGCTCCCTCTAGTACCATGGAAGTCATTCCCCCATGTCTTAGCAGATGTCCTATCATCCTGTCCCTTCTCCTTATCAGTGTTTTCCACATATTCCTTTCCTCTCCGATTCTGCGTAGAACCTCCTCATTCCTCACCTTATCAGTCCACCTAATTTTCAACGTTCATCTATAGCACCACATCTCAAATGCTTCGATTTTCTTCTGTTCCGGTTTTACCACAGTCCATGTTTCACTACCATACAATGCTGTACTCCAGACGTACATCCTCAGAAATTTCTTCCTCAGATTAAGGCCGGTATTTGATATTAGTAGACTTCTCTTGGCCAGAAATGCCTTTTTTGCCATAGCGAGTCTGCTTTTGATGTTCTCCTTGCTCCGTCCGTCATTGGTTATTTTACTGCCTAGGTAGCAGAATTCCTTCACTTCATTGACTTCGTGACCATCAATCCTGATGTTAAGTTTCTCGCTGTTCTCATTTCTACTACTTCTCATTACCTTTGTCTTTCTCTGATTTACTCTCAAACCATACTGTTTACTAATTAGACTGTTCATTCCATTCAGCAGATCATTTAATTCTTCTTCACTTTCACTCAGGATAGCAAAGTCATCAGCGAATCGTATCATTGATATCCTTTCGCCTTGTATTTTAATTCCACTCCTGAACCTTTCTTTTATTTCCATCATTTCTTCCTCGATGTACAGATTGAAGAGTAGGGGCGAAAGGCTACAGCCTTGTCTTACAACCTTCTTAATACGAGCACTTCGTTCTTGATTGTCCACTGTCATTATTCCCTCTTGGTTGTTGTACATATTGTATATGACCCGTCTCTCCATATAGCTTACCCCTACTTTTTTCAGAATCTCGAACAGCTTGCACCATTTTATACTGTCGAACACTTTTTCCAGGTCGACAAATCCTATGAACGTGTCTTGATTTTTCTTTAGCCTTGCTTCCATTATTAGTCGTAACGTCAGAATTGTCTCTCTCGTCCCTTTACTTTTCCTGAAGCCAAACTGATCGTCACCTAGCGCATTCTCAATTTTCTTTTCCATTCTTCTGTATATTATTCTTGTAAGCAGCTTCGATGCATGAGCTGTTAAGCTGATTGTGCGATAATTCTCGCACTTGTCAGCTCTTACCGCCTTCGGAATTGTGTGGATGATGCTTTTCCGAAAGTCAGTTGGTATGTCGCCAGACTCATATATTCTACACACCAACGTGAATAGTTGTTTTGTTGCCACTTCCCCCAATGATTTTAGAAATTCTGATGGAATGTTATCTATCCCTTCTGCCTTGTTTGACCGTAAGTCCTCCAAAGCTCTTTTAAATTCCGATTCTAATACTGGATCCCCTATCTCTTCTAAATCGACTCCTGTTTCTTCTTCTATCACATCAGACAAATCTTCACCCTCATAGAGGCTTTCAATGTATTCTTTCCACCTATCCGCTCTCTCTTCTACATTTAACAGTGGAATTCCCGTTGCACTCTTAATGTTACCACCTTTGCTTTTAATGTCACCAAAGGTTGTTTTGACTTTCCTGTATGCAGAGTCTGTCCTTCCGACAATCGTCTCTTTTGCGATGTCTTCACATTTTTCCTGCAGCCATTTCGTCTTAGCTTCCCTGCACTTCGTATTTATTTCATTCCTCAGCGACTTGTATTTCTGTATTCCTGATTTTCCCGGAACATGTTTGTACTCCGTCCTTTCATCAATCAACTGAAGTATTTCTCTGTTACCCATGGTTTCTTCGCAGCTACCTTATTTGTACCTATGTTTTCCTTCCCAACTTCTGTGATGGCTCTTTTTAGAGATGTCCATTCCTCTTCAACTGTACTGCCTACTGAGCTATTCCTTATTGCTGTATCTATAGCGTTAGAGAACTTCAAACGTATCTCGTCATTCCTTAGTACTTCCGTATCCCACTTCTTTGCATATTGATTCTTCCTGACTAATGTCTTGAACTTCAGCCTACTCTTCATCACTACTATATTGTGATCTGAGTCTATAACTGCTCCTGGGTACGCCTTACAATCCAGTATCTGATTTCGGAATCTCTGTCTGACCATGATGTAATCTAATTGAAATCTTCCCGTATCTCCCGGCGTTTTCCAAGTATACCTCCTCCTCTTGTGATTCTTGAACAGGGTATTCGCTATTACTAGCTGAAACTTGTTACAGAACTCAATTAGTCTCTCTCCTCTTTCATTCCTTGTCCCAAGACCATATTCTCCTGTAACCTTTTCTTCGACTCCTTCCCCTACAACTGCATTCCAGTCGCCCATGACTATTAGATTTTCGTCCCCCTTTACATACTGCATTACCCTTTCAATATCCTCATAGACTTTCCCTATCTGTTCATCTTCAGCTTGCGACGTCGGCATGTATACCTGAACTATCGTTGTCGGTGTTGGTCTGCTGTCGATTCTGATTAGAACAACCCGGTCACTGGACTGTTCACAGTAACACACCCTCTGCCCTACCTTCCTATTCATAACGAATCCTACACCTGTTATACCATTTTCTGCTGCTGTTGGTATTACCCGATACTCATCTGACCAGAAATCCTTGTCTTCCTTCCACTTCACTTCACTGACCCCTACTATATCTAGACTGAGCCTTTGCATTTCCATTTTCAGATTTTCTAGTTTCCCTACCACTTTCAAGCTTCTGACATTCCATGCCCCGACTCGTGGGACGTTATCCTTTCGTTGATTATTCAATCTTTTTCTCATGGTAACCTCCCCCTTGGCAGTCCCTTCCCGGAGATCCGAATGGGGGACTATTCCGAAATCTTTTGCCAATGGAGAGATCATCATGACACTTCTTCAATTACAGGCCACATGTCCTGTGGATACACGTTATGTGTCTTTAATGCAGTGGTTTCCATTGCCTTCTGCATCCTCATGTCGTTGATCATTGCTGATCCTTCCGCCTTTAGGGGGCAATTTCCCACCCCTAGGACAAGAGAGTGCCCTGAACCTCTATCCGCTCCTCCGCCCTCTTTGACAAGGCCGTTGGCAGAATGAGGCTGACTTCTTAGGCCGGAAGTCTTCGGCCGCCAATGCTGATTATTTATCAAAATTTTGGCAGTGGCGGGGACCGAAAACGTTTTGATTATGAATCAAAGACGCTACCCCTAGAACACGGGTACCACACTGCTCATATTCCTCGAATACTCTAACTTATCCATAAATTCAAATTTCGGGAGTGAATTCTCTGTTGCGTAAAGTATAAAGAATTTCATGGTTGGAACCCGTGTTGGTAAGGGGTACGTCTCAACGACAACGTTCTGTTCTAGACTATCGTGTATTAGCTGGACTGTTTTATGCTCGTCAGCGTGTGATTATTCCAAGCCTATATTTAAAATCGATAGTTTTTTAAGAAATAATTATTTCATAGCATCAATAAAATATCTCACTCGTACATAAACAGATATATTTGCACTGTAGATTAAAATGTACACCCGATGAAAATAATTCTGTGAATTGGGTACTGTACACAATTTCATGAAAGATATAATCTAGAACGTTATGGCCGTTCTGAACGACTCGTCGCCCTCTCGCAGGTGACCATGTACCACTACGACCTGCCGCAGCCGCTGCAGCTCCTGGGCGGCTGGACGAACCCCGTCGTAGCACAGTACTTCCGGGAGTACGCTCGCTTCCTCTTCCAGACGTTTGGAGACAGGGTGAGTTAATGTAATTTAGACGTGGATTTAAGAGTTTGGTTTCCAGCAAATAACAGTGGCCTCGACAAAAACTACTGTAGCCAACACTAACTACAGCCTTAACTGTTTGTATTTGACAGTATTTGAATGAGTTGTCCTCGATGGTGAGTGTTCATCGGAGGTGAGGGTATCATCTGGAGAGCACCAGGGAAGTGTGGTAGGTCCGCTGTTGATTTATATCCACATAAATGATCTTTTGGATAGGGTGGATAGCAATGTGCGGCTGTTTGCTGATGAAGCTGTGGTGTACGGGAAGATGTCGTCGTTGAGTGACAGTAGGAGTATACAAGATAACTTGGACAGGATTTGTGATTGGCGTAAAGAATGGCAGCTAACTCTAAATATAGATAAATGTAAATTAATGCAGATGAATAGGAAAAAGAATCCCGTAATGTTTGAATACTCCATTAGTAGTGTAGCGCTTGACACAGTCACGTCGATTAAATATTTGGGCGTAAATTGCAGAGCGATATGAAGTGGGACAAGCATGTAATGGCAGTTGTGGGGAAGGCGGATAGTTGTCTTCGGTTAATTGGTAGAATTTTGGGAAAATGTGGTTCACCTGTAAAGGAGGCCGCTTATAAAACACTAATACGACCTATTCTTGAGTACTGTTCGAGCGTTTGGGATCCCTATCAGGTCGGATTGAGGGAGGACATAGAAGCAATTCAGAGGCGGGCTGCTAGATTTGTTACTGGTAGGTTTGATCATCACGCGAGTGTTACGGAAATGCTTCAGGAACTCGGGTGAGAGTCTCTGGAGGAAAGGAGGCGTTCTTTTCGAGAATCGCTACTGAGGAAATTTAGACAACCAGCATTTGAGGCTGACTGCAGTACAAATTTACTGCCGCCAACTTATATTTCGCGGAAAGACCACAAAGATAAGATAAGAGAGATTAGGGCTCGTACAGAGGCATATAGGTAGTCATTTTTCCCTCGTTCTGTTTGGGAGTGGAACAGGGAGAGAAGATGCTAGTTGTGGTACGAGGTACCCTCCGCCACGGACCGTATGGTGGATTGTGGAGTATGTATGTAGATGTAGAGTTTCTGTCTGTGGTTGGGGAGATCATATTCGGTTACTCATAAGTACTTACGGGGTTTCAGTGGACGACTGAGGGAAAACTATATGACATACAGAAAAATGACACTTAACAGAGGATAGAGCACCTCTCCAAGTTTTTATCTCAGCTTACGGCTGCTCAGTATCGGCACAATTTGTGACACAGCAAACGGCAATGCGTGCGTGCAAGTTATTCAGGTCATTTGCATGATTTGCTTTGGAATGCGGGACAGCAGCTCACGATGAAAATCTGTTCACTGAATTGCCTGTCCGCAGGCCCGAACAAATTTACTGAGCAATATGGACTGGATTACTTGCCGACATCTTCTTAAATGCCGGCCTCTAGTGCAAATACGCCACGGGGCGTATTACGAATCGAAGCTTGGAAAGATGCTCTAGCCACTAAAATGCAACACTTTTTAATAGACCTTGTAGTTTTCACACAGTTGTCTTGTGTAACCCCGGGGTTACTTACGAATAATCCTGTACTTCCTCAGGTTGACCTCCATGTGGTGGGCGCACGCAACGACTGTGGTTATATTGGGTTAGATAGAGCAGCAATCAGTCGTGGAATCAAGTTGCTTTAATATGACATTTATAGTCACAAAGCAGATCAGATTTCGACCTGACACAGGTCGAAATCTGATCTGCGTTGTGACTATAAATGTCATATTAAAGCAACTTGATTCCACGACTGATTGCTGCTCTATCTAACCCATCCTGAACTTTCCTGGCGTTGTTACCTAACTCGTATAGAGGGTCTGTATCTTTAATCTTAGAATGACATTCATCTAAACAGGGTCTTTTAGGAAGAATTTTAAATGTTTTAGGAGATGGTAGCGCAGACTAAATCGAATGAAAGCTTCCGCATAACACGTGGGTCCAGTTTTTATTGGTACACAGATACATCTGTTAGAATGAACCCACGGAAGGTACTACTCAAAGGCCAATGATTAAGTTCAAATATAACAGTCATAAATTCTACTCAGTATTTTATTCTCCAGTCTCGTTTTTCAACTCGTTCTTAAGCCACGTCACATTCTTGGAAATAGGCGAATCAAAAAACATATAAGCAAGCGGTGTGCAGCGTGCGGCTAGCAGGACACATGCGGCTGGAACAGCATGAGTATCTACCACAAATCTACCACACGATCGGAAAAAAGTCCGTAAAATTCCGTTTATGACAAATTGAATATTTTCAATGTGAAACCCCCGTCACATGATGCTATTCCCTCTTCTCTCATTCGTCCACCCCATTCCACCCCTTCTCCTTTTTTTCTCAGCATTTGTTGTTAGCATTAAGTATTTATGTACTGCCTAAAAAACAGATCTTCTTCCAATATTACCCAGCGAAGACAAAAGGTTAGACACTCCTGGTCCAAGCCAACAAATGTCTACATCAGTCTCCCACTTGCAATCCATTATTTTACCAGACAATAAAATGCAACAGCCAATTAATATCAATTAATATAAGTCACAGAGACACCATCTTGTCAACATTCGCAATCCCACACAGCTTCGCCACCAGAACATAAACACATACCCACACACAGCACATACACACGCACACATCTACATTTACACCTAAACAGATAGTGCGCAAGCAACCGTAAGGTGTGTGGTGGAGGGCGTCCTATACCACTACTTGTGATTTCCTTTCCTGTTCCACTCGCAAATAGAACGAGGGAAAAACGACTGTCTGTACGTCTCTGTATGAGCCCAAATTTCTCGTATCTTCGTCGCCCTTACGCGCGTTGTATGTTGGCAAGAGCAGAATCATTCGGCAGTCAGCTTCAAATGCCGGTTTCCCGAAAAGAACGTCGCCTTCCGTCTAGGGACTCCCAACGTCGCCTTCCGTCTAGGGATTCCCATTTAAGAAAAAGTGGCTCTGAGCAATACGGGACTTAACATCTGAGGTCGTCAGTCCCCTATAACGTAGAACTACTTAAACCTAACTAACCTAAGGACATCACACGCATCCATGCCCGAGGCAGGATCCGAACCTGCGACCGTAGCGGTCGCGCGGTTCCAGACTGAAGCGCCTAGAACCGCTCGGCCACATCGCCCGGCCCCATTTAAGATCCCGAAGGATCTCCTTAAAACACTTACAGCTTAGTAGAATCTACCGGTAATAAATCTAGCACCCCTCCTCTGAACTGCTTTGAAGTCTCCCTCTAATCTGACCTTGTACAGATCACGCTCTAGATGTATTCAAGAATGGGTCACTCCAGCGTCCTACATGCGGTCTCCCTAACAGATTAACAGCACTTTCCTAAAACTCTCCCAATAAAGCGAAGTCTACCATTTGCCTTCCCCGACACAGTTTTCACATGCTCGTTCCACCTCATATCGCTTTGCAACGTTGCTCTCAGATATTTAAACGACTTGACTGCTTCATGCTGGACACTAGTAATACTGTATCCGAGCATTAGAGGTTTGTTCTTCCTACTCATCCGCATTAACTTACACTTTTCTACATTTAGGGCTAGCTGCCAATCATCAGGCCAACTGGAAATTCTTTTTGTCTTGTAATTTCCTATAGTCCCTCGACTTCGACACCTTACCGTACACCACGGCATCGTCAGCAAACAACCGCAGATTGCTACCCACCCTGTCTGTATACAGAGAACAACAGCGCTCCCATCACACTTCCCTGGGGCACGCCTGACGATACCCTTGTCTCTGATGAACACTCGCCATCGAGGACAACATACTGGGTTGTCTTCGAGCCACTCACATATCTGTGAACTCATTCCATATGCTCGTATCTTCGTTAATAGCCTGCAATGAGGCAGCGTGTCAAATGCTTTCCGGAAATCTAGAAATATGAAATCTGTATCCTCCAAGTCATCCATAGCTATCAGTATATCATGTGAGAAAAGGGCAAGCCGAGTTTGGCACGAGCGATGGTTTCTAAAACCGTGCCTTAGAAAAAGTTCATCATTTTCGAACTAAGAATGTGTGCAAGGATTGAGCAGCAAGCAGAAGCTAGGGAAACTGGTCTGTGATTTTGCGGGTCCATTCTTTTATCTTTCTTATGTACTGGAGTCACCTGCGATTTTTTCCAGTCGCTTGGGACTTCGTGCTGGGCGGAAGAATCACTATAAATGCAGGCTACGTAAGGGGACAATGCCGTAGGGTACTCTTTGTCAAATTGAAAACCACACCACATTTTGATCCCCCCATCATAATCTAGTATTTTATCTGCCATTAAAACGTAACAGCCAGTCAGTACGTAACTCTGCTCCCCTCTCCCATACTTGGGACTCTTGTTCCCCGCTTTGCGGTGACTTAAGTCTGATACTTGTACTCAACTTGGTTCAAGGAACAATGCAACCTCAAATTAAGTATCATAATGTTATTTCCAAGTCTAAATATCTGTATTATTTTTAAATATCAGTACAAAATGCTCGTTCCTCAGTCATGGGTTAAGATACACTTAGCGACAGATACACAGTAGAAACTTTCTGACGGATTAAAACTATGTGCCGGGCCGAGGCTCGAACTCGGGACCTTTGCCTTTTGCGAGCAAGTGCTCTACCAACTGAAATGTGGAACGCTTCACGATTTTGCGTGTCATCCTAGCCGAGGGGCCATGCTAATCTTCTCTGTATCGTTCCAATTTTAATATATGTACCGCCGAAGCGAGTACACCAGCTGAGCAACCCAAGCACGACTCGCGCCCCGTCCGCACAATTTTACTTCCGCCAGTACCTCGTCTCCTTCCTTCCAAACTTCACAGAAGTTCTCTTGCGAAGCTTGCAGGACTAGCACTACCGGAAGAAAGGATACTGCGGAGACTTGGCTTAGCCACAGCCTGGGGGATGTTTCCAGAACCATTCTAGATATACAGTAGTTTGATGTTTGCCCCCCTACTTGGAGCTAGGCACAAATGAGGCTCAAATGAAGTATCAGAATGTTATTTCCACACATAAATTGTCTGTATTATTGTTCTGTAACGCTAAAAAATATATGTCCCTCATTCATTGGCACTACTGCAGTAACTTATAGGTTACGGTACACGATTGTGGACCATCAAATGAAGTGCAACAACGTTATTCCCACATCTAAGTTGTCTGTGATATTCATCCACATATAGAGAGATATTGACATTTCGATTTTATGCCTACTTGAGTTTGTAGTCCATTGGTGTTACAAAAACCGTCTTCCATAATCTGATTAAGCACCAATTTCAGGAGAGGAAGAAGATAATGCATCATGTTGTAAACTAGGAAAATAAAATTGATGTTATGATGTGAGTTGGCAACAGTTATGTTTCGAGGAGGGAAATGTTATGTCCTTGCTACTAATGATACATCGATGGAAAGTCGCCAAAATGATCTGTTGCCGTAGGAATCTTGACAGGCAAGCAAAATATTAGCTGACAAAATGGCTCTGAGCACTATGGAACTCAACTGCTGAGGTCATAAGTCCCCTAGAACTTAGAACTACTGAAACATAACTAACCTAAGGACATCACACACATCCATGCCCGAGGCGGGATTCGAACCTGCGACCGTAGCGGTCGCGCGGTTCCGAACTGTAGCGCCTAGAACCGCTCGGTCACCTCGGCCGGCTATTAGCTGACACAAGTGCACTTTAAATAAATATTATTTACTCAATTTGTTGCTAAAAAGATGCTACGATGTCGATAACTTGCATCTATAAGCAGATGCCCCACATGGCCGTGCGTTTATGTAGCAGCACCAACTAGGAACACGGAGCTAATCTCAACCTAGCAGAAGGTACCCAGACGCCCACCGCTGGGCGTCCAGCTGTCCTGAAGGTCCTCATTAGTCGGCAGCTCAAAGTTCTCCTCTGATCTCGTCACAGCTCATCCTAATGATGGCGATGTTTAAAGCGCCACTCGTCGTGCTTGATCTGCGTCGAAATGCTGGCTCCACCTGTATCAATAAGCTGCAAGCCTGTGATTGACGTTATTGTCTGGGTAGTATTGCTTTATTATTTTTATGGATTTTTGGGATACTTATGCTCCACTGGTTGTAAGAAAATAAAACTTTGAGAGAGACTGTATCGTTTACCAATGCGAACTATGGTACAAAGGCTAACCAAAAGGCTACAGATTGTATACCCTTTTCTTTGCGCAATCAACTACTAAATAATATCAAGATCTGTATAAGTTTAGCCGTCAATGTCACATTTTCCGACACCTAAGGGTAAGAAACCATACTAAAAATGATTTGTTTTGGGGATATCTTTAATGATTCGTATCACTTAAACTATATATTTTCATAATTCACAAACACAATTGCGAAAAGCGTTAAATACAACATGTTAGCTTTGGAAACACTTAGATCAACATGTTACTTGCTGGATTTGTTTCGCTCAATGACAACCCACATCCTCTTGGGTGTACTACTACAAGTTTCAGGAAAGTATTGTTTGGGAAAGGACCCACACAAGGGAAAGTTCAATCTCTGGTCACGGATGAGTATAATTCGATCTTTGTATCAATGCAAAATAAAACTTGTACTATTTTTCTGCTACAGTATGAAACATACATGACTCACTTACTGGCACTATGATTTATAAGTGACAATCAAATAAAGATGACGCAGATGGAAGAAAGTAAGGAGACTGCTTATTATTTTAAAAGTAATCACCACAACTTTTAATACATATATGTCAGTGTGAGACAAGACAGTCAGTGCCTTCATGGAAAAATGTATGCAGTTGCCTACAGAAACATGATTGTATCCACACATGCACCTCTTCATCCAAAGCAAATCGACAGCTATGAATATCTTTTTTCAGTGCTCCAAAAATATGCTAATCGCGTGGGATGAGATTGGGACTACACAGGGGATGTATGAGGACTTCCCTGCGAGACTTCTACACTTCAATCGAAACAAACTTGGCAGGGTGTCCGCCCACTCAAGCGTTGTGTACGTAGTTTCGACTATACTGCAGAAGTTTCTCTGAGAAGCCCTTACACAGCCTCCAAACAGTTCTGATCTTCTCCCATACCTTTTTCTTATATCTGGAGCCGTGAAGAAAAACGTTCATGGCTGTTGATTTGCTTTGGATGGAGACATGCATGCCTGTGTACAACCATGGCTATGTAGGCAACTGCAAACATTTTTCCATGTATGAATTGATCACCTTGTCTCACAGTGGCGTACATGCATTAACAGTTGTGGGGAGTACTTCTGAAATATTAAACAGTTTACTTACTATTTTTCCACCTGCTTCATTTTCATTTGACTGTCCCTTATAACTTACAGGCTGAGTTACACTTGACAATTGGTACAGCTTGATTTAGTATCGAAGTAAAATAATACTTTAATGAAACGAAAAATTGACTATATTATTCGCCTTCCTACACGCTCGGTGCAATGTGCAGTGATCCTCACATTAATTTTTTCTCAGAAACTAGTCTTCGTTCAATTAAAACTGATGCAACAACTACTAGTGTCGGATGATCAACGCTCCCAAATACGCCCGTCATTGCCTTCCTCCTTGGCACTGGAATCCGTACAATTCCAGAAGCAGTGGTTGAATATATCCTGTAGAATACTCACATCCACAATCCTATGATCAAGGCACAGCATATCCTGTGATCGAATCTGTCTCCCTGGTACTGGCATCCAAACAACACTTTACATTGGGCCTGCATACAATATGTACAATACTTATTCTAGATAAGCGTTTGGAAAGTTTAATTTTGCCTTTTATTTCCTGCATAGTAATATCGTTAAGATATTTTATATACTCTTAGATGTAAGGATGCAACTCTTCCACCCATACTTCAGCAAAATTTGCGTACTGAGGTTTAAGTTTGCCACTTACGTAGACTAATGATCCTTAGATACAGTTATTCCACTAATTTTAAATCTGTAATTGGCTTTTCAGTTGATACATGCACAATATCATGACTGACATATTTAGACATAATGTAACCATATTTCTTAAGTAGAAACTGACGGGGATGGAGGGTTACAAAGTGGTTTTTGTGTATCTTCTAATACAGTAAATGTCCTTGGAGGCATCATTTTCTGTGGGTACTCCAATGTAAAACCACTTTCCATTCCACTGATCTATTGCATCCTACCAGTCATATCAACATTTTTCCATACTCTGTGTTTAAAGTAATTTGTGAACATTGTTTGCAAATATGCAACTAATTATTTTTTCTAATAGCAGATTATATTCTTTGTCATCAGAACTGTTTTTGCCATGTACCCCAGTCTGGATTTTTTGACTTAATCTTGCATTTGCAGTTTTATTTTGCATACATATAATACATTGACTGCACTTAAAGGAGTAATTTCTGTAATAGGGAATGGATTACACTTGTTTAGTACAGTTGTTTTCTAGAGAGCTGTGGAATAACATCATTATTTGCTAATATCTGTATTCAGTGACATTGTGGAGTAAAATGTTCTCGACTAAGGAAAATATGTTTATCCACATTCAATATAAAACTTGTGCATAGTATACGTTTGAAATTGTGTCTTTGTCTGAGTCTGTGTTAACAATTTCCACAGAGTCAACATGTAAATAATTATAGGCAGAAGCAACATAGTTTATAATCTTTTCTCAGTCTTAATTGACTGAATGGTTTACTTGCACACCACCCAATATTCTTACTGTGCCAGTAGACAAATGGAAGAACAGTATTGAAAACAGAACATTATCTGTTCTGTAATCTATCCACTATAGTTCACTACATAGAAGTAGAGTGGAGTACATTGTAAATTCTGTTATTGACAGTATAGACAGCCTTCCACAGTGACAAACACAAAAACATTGTGCGGTTATAAATCATAGTTTCCAGACTGGTAATTACATGTTCTTTAGCTAACGAAGACATAAGAGTTCCTCATGGACACATATTAGGGACACTTTATAAAATCGTGAATATGGTTACCAAAAACATTGTTGACACCTGGAATTGCCTTTTGACATATAAATTTGTTATATATCTTTATTCTACTATTGGAGCTCATACAAATAATCTAATTCAAATTTATTATCACTGTTCACCATCTCATTGCTATTCCCTTGCTGGCCTTGTTGCACACAGAAGTCACAGTTTGATATTAGGTAATCACACATACTCGTATGTATTTTAATAGAAATCCCAACAAAATCTGGCGTTATATACAGACCCATAAGGCAACAGTGCAACTATGCCTCTTGCTTGATTATTTGGTTGGGCTGTGATGTATCAACAGGTACAATTAGTTCTGCTTCAAATTTCTGATTATTGTTAAATTCTACTATTTAAGATATCCCTTACTGTTTGATGGGGCTCGGATATTTTGTTAAAACTGGCCCAATTTGAATGAATTCATTGTTGATACAAAATGAGTTTCATAATCTTAATAAATTAAATACACAACAAATAACACTCCCTGAATTTATCATGAACCAGCGAATCAGTACAGAGGCAGTAGGGGTTTGTTCATATCCACAAGCTAACCACCTAACCACTACTACTATGAATTAGATTTCTTTAAACTGTTGATCATTGCACTTCTCTCAAATATTATTAATTATTGAAAATTTGTGCATTGACTGGGAAGAGGGGGAGATTATTCTGCCATTGCAATAGCGGCACTTGATGCTTTAGCTGCACAAAATTTTATCACACCATCAGCAAATTTCGCTATCAAGTTCATTTACACTTTCTGATGATTCACATAAATCTACATTACAACTAATGCTGATTTCCAATCGTGATTCCTCTGGGTTTCCTACGGATATAATAAAATTGTGTCACACTACAAGGTTATGAGAAGGTTTATTTGCATATGATTTCATATTAGCAAAAAACGTGCCATTCACAGTGGCATGCCAAAGCACACACTGATCATTGTAATTACTGCTTCTATGAGTGTACTAATGCATGTGGTAGTGAAGCGAAGCAAAAGAGATAAACAGGGAGTTACATAAAAGCAGTGATTAATATCTAAGAAAACCTATATCATACTCAACACTACTGCATTAGTTGTCATTCAAATAAACAAAGAATGGCAGGCGTCAGTCAATAGAAAACTGTACACACTGGGATTAAGGGACATCTCAATGAATTTAGCCTCCAGCAAACACGTGAACCAAGTCATTTAAATATGGATGATGGCTGTAAGATCAGTCTCATGAAGTGCGTTAATTTGCTAACTTTCGTTAGTTGAAATAACGAAAATTATTACATCAAGTGTGGCTGATGGCCATTAAGAATTTACTGTGGCGCTCTGCAAAATTAATTAGCACAAAGCTGTCTTTCAGTTCGAAAGAGATAAAGTACCACTGCATCATCAAGACTTCGCTGAGTCCAGACCGATTAAAATGAAGGAATTTTCCTCACACAAAAATGATTTCATAGCCAATTATAGCAGTTCATAAATTAGTTCAGTCAATTTATCATATTCTAAGTCCTCTCCGGGATGTACATGTGGCCCCAACATCGGTCACAAAGAAATAAACTATAATATTCATTATAAATCAATAAAGCCACGCTAACTGAGCTTGTTCTTCCCTTGGTAATTGTTTAACTAATCTCTAGGAGCTGTTTCCAAAAAATATCGCGAAACACGTGGCCAAAAATAAAGCATAAACAAAATGACACTAAAATTTCGAGGAAAAGTACTTTAAGCCTACAGCAAGTATTCAAGAATGATAAACCAACTGAATACCACGAATTTCTCAAGATTAAACTTCGCTTACACATTTGACGCGAATTTGTTCATCACCAATTTACAAAAGAAAACCAAAAAATTCCAAAAATGATCCAATAAAAACATCCTGTCTGAATTTCTGTTATTTACAGCAGTCACTAAATATCGATAAAAACTCCCAAACTTCGAATTTCATTTGCTTAAGGGTCACTTACACCTTTGGCACGAACATGTACTCAGTACCAAGACACAAAGAAATGACCATTAAAACTATACTACACATAGAAATATATTATGTCGTCCGTTCTCTCAACTGAGCAGATTTCAACTACTGATATTCACAAATAGAGGTGCTAAGGTGATAGCCACCGGCCCCAAGTTGTCCTGGTTGTGACCACATTTACTTAATATATACTTAATATGTCAAAATTTACGAGAACTACCACTTCTTCGAACATTTACCCATGAATACTAACTTTAAACAATACATTCTTGAGTATTGCTCTAGTATTTTGGATGACCATCAGGATGGATTAACGAAATACATCGAAGTAATTGAGAGAAGTGCTGCTAGACATATTAGCTGTTGATTTGATCAATCAGCGAGTATTATGGAAATGAATTTAAATGGGAATCGCTGGAGGGAAGAATATGTTCTTTTTGTGAAACATTATTGGGAAATTTTAGAGATCTGGCATTTGAGACTAACTGCAGAACGATTCTGCTGCCACCAATGTACATCTCGCGTGAAGACGGTGAACCCAAAAGGAGAAATAAGGACTTGTACTAAGGTGTGTAGGTATTCGTCTTTCTCTCACTTAGCATTTGCGAGCGGAATAAAAAGAGAGCTTGGTGGCTTGCGGAGTATGCATGTGTATATAGAGACACCCGTAATACTTTTGTCAGCCGGCTGAGTTCCCGCTTCTCTGTGTGGCAGGTGAAGTGGTGGGTGACGTTCAACGAGCCGACGACGATCGCATTCGGCTACAGCTCCACGGACACTAACGCACCGGCCATCGGCGCCCACGGCTTTGGCGACTACACGGCGGCCCATTGCATTCTGCGTTCGCATGCCATGGCCTACAGGCTCTACGACCAGCAGTTCAGGGCCGCCCAAGGAGGTGAGTCACCGCCACAGGGAGTTAAACTGTTTAAGTCGGCCGTTCAGCTCCTCGGGATCGATTCGGTACAAGTCGGAAGGCGTCGGCTGGTAGTCACTTGTTTTCATCCGCAGCCTATGCCACCCATCTGACAGTAGCGTGTGAGGCAGCGTTTGTTGTCTGATATTTTATAATGTTGTACCTCATTATGCTTCAAACTATTTCCCTTCCCTGTAATAAGTGTACCTAATTGTTGCAGTTAGTATCTTTAGTGAACGTGGCAGTACATGAAACGATGTCAGTTTTGATTAGGAAGAACACTGAAGCGATTTTTAGCTTCTAGCGTGGCTTTTGCTTCTGTGGAAGCATGTAACAGAGCTTGAGGTGCCTACTTTGCGTGACTCGTTTTCCCCCGCACGGCTGCTCTTGTGGGAGCTAGGCTTGCTAACTCCGCTACCCGCAATACCCATTGGCAGTTGGCCAACTTGACACACTGTAGTGTTGCATATCCAGTTTGGAGAAAATCATGCCTGAAGGGCTGGTGATTTAAAAGATTTGTGGAGCAAGGACTTAAAAATTCGGGACACAAAATTAAGACGTAAATTTTCAATCATTTATTTCCCTTCTTTCGCTTACGCCATAGTCCCGCAGCGATCGCAGGGTCGGCGTGGTTAGAACGGAATTGGCAACGTTAGAATGACATTTTCACTCTGCAGCGGAGTGTACGCTGATATGAAACTTCCTGGCAAATTAAAACTGTGTACCGGACCGAGACTCGAACTCGGAACCTTTGCCTTTCGCGGGCAACTGCTCAACCAACTGAGCTACCCAAGCTCGACTCACGCCCCGTCCTCACAGCTTTACTTCTGCCAGTACCTCGTCTCCTACGTTCCAAACTTTACAGAAGCCCTCCTGCGAACCTTGCAGAACTATCACTCATGAAAGTAGGGATATTGCGGAAACATGGCTTAGCCACAGCCTCGGGGATGTTTTCAGAACGAGATTTTCACTCTGCAGCGGAGTGTGCGCTGATATGAAACTTCCTGGCAGATTAAAACTGTGTGCCGGGCCGAGACTCGAACTCGGGACCTTTGCCTTTCGCGAGCAAGTGCTCTACCAACTGAGCTACACAAGCACGACTCACGCCCTGTCCTCACAGCTTTACTTCAGCCAGTATCTCGTCTCCTACCTTCCAAACTTTACAGAAGCTCTCCTGCGAACTTTGCAGAACTAGCACTCCTGAAAGAAAGGATATTGCGGAGACAGCGTACACTCCGCTGCAGAGTGAAAATATTATTCTGGAAACATCCCCCAGGTTGTTGCTACGCCATGTCTCCGCAATATCCTTTCTTTCAGGAGTGCTAGTTCTGCAAGGTTCGCAGGAGAGCTTCTGTAAAGCTTGGAAGGTAGGAGACGAGGTACTGACAGAAGTAAAGCTGTGAGGACGGGGCGTGAGTCGTGCTTGGGTAGCTCAGTCGGTAGAGCACTTGCCGACGAAAGGCAAAGGTCCCGAGTTCGAGTCTCGGCCCGGCACACAGTTTTAATCTGCCAGGAAGTTTTGGCAAGGTTAGTTTTAGGGGTGGCCGGATTCCCTTCCTGCCACCACACCATACCCCCAGGGATGGAATCAGTGTAACCCAGCTGTCTGCATCTAGTGTAAATCGTGAAATAGTGCGAACGTGTTTCAAATGTCTGCGACGCGTGTTACTGAGGCGGAACGTGGGGACCAGCCCGGTATTCACCTAGTGGGATGTGGAAAACCTCCCAACCACATCCAGGTTGGCTGGCACACTGGACTTCGTCGTTAATCCGCCGTGCGGATTCGATCCGGGGCCGGCGCGCCTACCCGAGTCCAGGAAGCAGCGCGTTAACGCGCTCGGCTACCATGGCGGGTACGTAAATTTTCAATCATAAAATTACTTTTTTCCTACAATACATTATGAGCAGAATTAGTCCGCTGTTGCACGCAAATATACTGATCTGTTCATCAAAATTACAAATTTACGCTTATAGTAAAAAATATTAGCACTTATTAGTATTTCATTAGTCTTCCTGAGATATCATGGGAGTCTTAAGCTCATATGCAAAAAAAATCTTTACGTAGTAAAACCGCACATTAAAGGATTAAATACGAAGAAAAGCAAGCATAATAAAGTATTGATGCTTTGCATATAATAGGAATTCTAATTAAACTTTGAACTTTAATATGTATCAGTGTTTAGGTTCCTTAGTGTAGTTACCTAACACATCTAAGTAACACAACGCTGCTTCATTCATATTCTTTGCATTTACCCTTACTGTCTTTCGAAACAGCAGTATATTCTATCAGTTACTTAGTTTTTCTACTTGGGAATGTCGATGGGCATTGTGCACACATTTTAAAGTCGCCTACCTCCTGCGTTTTTTTATTATTATTATTTAAATTTTGTACATCTCATTACACATGAAAACACAACAAGAACAAGTGGGCGGACACAAGGGGCAGTTCCCACTATGGAACGCAAGTAAGGTACTAACTGGCCTGCCAAAATAACTCGCTGTCGCTTAATTGGCGAGAGGGAAGCAGAGGGACTTTCAACCACCGTGCAGAAAACAACGGTGGGGTGTTAATTAAACAACAACTTAAGTCTCGCGGATTGGCGTTCGGGCATGTGCCGATTACTCCCTGTTGTACATTGGCTGATTGCAACCTCTCGTCGAACATTTCTTTCTCGTTTAGCGCCATCTACGCATTCAGAAACTCATTTCGGAACTTTCATGACTCGATCATTTCTGAACACGTGCTATACTAGTATTTGGTATTGTTAGCCATAAAGTCGGGATATTTGGCGCCCCAGGAAAGCCTTACATGGGATGGTACAGACACCCCTTAATACGGGGACATTCCGTGAAAATCGGGACATCTGGAAGCCCTTGTCACCAGCTGCAGATGCACCCAGCTGTGGGCCTGTGAAAGTAACGACTTAAATTTTAACCGTTTGAATTAGGTACTGTCGAGCACTCAACACTTTACAAAATGTTCTGTAATCGTTCATTTGCTACTAACCATGTCTGCCCAAAGACACACTGTCCGCTGTGGTGTGACTGGCTGGTGCAGAACAGATGGGAACACGCCATACTTGATTTCGTACTTCTTAAGACAAAGTGCGTCATTTTGAGGCTTTTGAATTAAATTTTGTGTGCAGAAAAAAACTGTTTGTAGCCACTGACGCATTAAAAATCCATGGAAAACGCGATATCTAGAACATTCCATTATGGAATCTTCTGTATTGCACTACAAATACGTAATATGTTTCAAAGGTTATTGATTTTAATTTTGTTTTTTCTTCAGAGCGAAGATCCGTCTTCATATTATTTGTTAAACAAATTGGTACATTAAGACTTCTAATTTAATAAAACTGCACTATGATTGTAAGAAATGGACACACTTTAACTGCTGGGAAACTACATTGTTCACAGGATACGTCAGTATTGCTCTTAACTCAAACTTCTATGTGCCAGCCACCAATTCCACTGAAGACTCAGAAGCGGCGGAAAGGGCCTTGCAATTTTTCGTGAGTCAAATGTCATTATACTACATTTTACCAGAGTTATTAGACAGAGTTTCAGCAATTGATGCATAACAATGGCAAGAAACTAATTCTGTATATTATGTTAACAGTTAACTGTAACTAATCTGCTACATTCCGTCTTTACCTACACAGGCTGCAATGAAAAACTTTATATATAATAATAACTATAATTCATCTTTTGAAACAAAATTTTATTTTTTTCTGTTAATCACATATTCTCTACTTCTTGTACTAAACATATTTAACAGACTATAAAGATATGATTCATATTTTTTTGGGTGATTTCGAATATTATGTTTTGATTCATTTGGTGTAGATACACTTGTTTCACAACAACACTTTTATAATATCTCATTATTACATCAGTTCTAGATAAACTACGTGCAATAAGCATTTTCTCTTACATTCAATGTTTGTCCTGCAGCTCTTCTATCAGCAGTTTTGAAATTATCCTTTCCTGTGTAAAAGTTTCCATTAATCTGTCTTTTTTACTATACAGTGCTTATTGCACTTGACCCTGCTGCCAACATAAATAATACAATAAATTTATTACCTTGAAAAATAAGAAATACTACTTCTTTGTCAGTGAAACTGATTAAAAGATGCACATTTAATTTAAGTGTAAGCCACTCTATTGACTTAAATCTATTAAGTATTATAATCTTAAAGTCCTAATAGGGATTAATATTAATTAATAAAATAGTTATGTAAATCCTTGCAGAGGTGCTCGTGACATAACAATAAGAATTTATAAATGTAACGTTGTCCATTCACTCTTCAACTCCACTTATTAAGATGACGTATAATATACTGTGTCGGGTTGTTGAAAACAAGTGCATTCACTTGCCAGACTACTTTCTGTATTAACTTAAACTGTTGATGACTATGCAGGGATTGTTATTGGTGCTACTAATACGTTATTACTTTGTAGTTTTCATATGAGAAAACTGACGTGCCAGTACTGGCAATGATATAAGACATTCCGAAATCTATTACGAAATTTTTTTAACAAAGCAGGTTTCAATAGAACATTCAATTAGTAACATTAACTATCATTCCTAGAGCACATTTATTTATCCTGAAAATGTTGTCTCTGTAAGCATAGCCTACTTCCCTCACCTCTTCCCAAAAATTATGCTGTAGCATCAGTTAATGAAAACATTAAGAACAAACTAATTTCTTCCAATTATGACCACCTAGAGGTGCAATAACATGTATTGAAAATGTAGTTGAACTAAGGTATTTCAATAAGTCTAGGGCTTGTGTGTCTCAATACATATTGTTGTAGTCTTCAGTCAGAAGACGGTTTGATGCAGATCTCCATATTTGCCTATCATGTGCAAATTCCTTCATCTCTGCACAGCTGCTGCGGTGATACAATGTACATATTTGAATCTGCGTTCGGTACTCATGCCTTGGTCTCCCTCCACAATATTAATTTTCCACACCTCCACAGATTATCAAGTTGATGATTTCTTGATGCCTCACAATGTATCTTGTGAACTGATCCCTTCTTGAAGTCAGGTTGCGTCATAAATTTTGGTTTTCCTTAATTTAGTTCAGTACCTCGTCATTAGTTACTCGATTCACCCACCTAATCTTAATCATTTTTCTGTAACACCACATTTCAAAAGCTTCTATTATTTTGTTGTCTGAACAAATAAATGTCTAAGTTTTACTTCTATATGATGCCACACTCCAGACAAATACATTTAAAAAAATACTTCCCACTATTTAAATTTATATTCAGCATTAGTAAATTTCCTTTTTCCAAAAAAGGCTCTTCTTGCTATTGTCAGTTGGTATTTTATGTCACCTGTAGTTCAGCTCTTTACTTCCTGCCAATATAGCAAGTCATCTATTAGTTTTAGTGCCTCAGTTTCCAATCTAATTGTATCAGAATCACGTTATTTCACTAGATTACATTCTATCACCGGTTTTTTTACTTTCATTAACGTTCATCTTTTCAAGATGCTATCCATTACACTCAATTTCTTTCGAAATAATTTACTGTCTCTGATAGAACTACAGTATCATCAACGAGTCCGTGTTCTTATTTCTTCTTAAACTTCAGTTCCCATTCCAAATTCTTCCTTTTTTCTGTTTAGCACTTTCAAAGTGCACAGGATAACATTGGGATTAGGCTGCAACCCTGTCTCACTCCATTATCAACTACCACTTTGCTCACATTTCATTCCATTCTTACAACTACAGCCTGGTTTCTGTGTGAGTTGTAGGTAATTTTTATCCCTAGTAATTTCAGAATTTCAAAGAGTCTGTTGTAGTCAACACTTCCAAAATCTATTTCTAAATCTACAAATGCTGTAAATGTGGGTCTGCCTTTCTTCAGTCTACACTCTGTAACAAATTATAGACTGAGTATTGCTTAATGTGTTCCTTTATTTCTCTGGAGCCCAAACGGATCACATGTTGTGATCTATTTGCAGCCTCAAGATCTAAAGACCATCTGCATCTAAAATTTGAGAGAGTTGTAAACGATTTTGATAACAGGGTTCAGAGTTCTATGAGAAGTGCTGAACTGCATGTACCAAGTATTATAAAAATTTGAAGACAGTCCATTTGCAATGAGCCATTTTTTGGCATTTTAGAATACTATATCAGTTGGATTTCTGGTTGGAGGATCAGTATCGCCTTTTATTTTCATATATGCATCATGCTCGAAAAGGAAAGAAAAAAACTAAAAACATCTCATCCTAGAGTAACTTAATGTATATTACAGACAACCGAAAATGGAAGTTAGACCATTACACCAAGCCCACTTTCATAAAATTCTGAATACCTATCACTGAAGAGTGAAGTTGTAATTGATGTGCAATGAATTCTCTTAAGATATTAGGACCAATATTGTGGATTGTGCTAAACTCTTTTTAGGTTTTGTTGAAGGCATCGTATCCCACACAAGCAAAACCCTTTGATAAATCACAAATACTCTCAATTGAAAAAATCTCTGATTGGCTGACAATAATGTATCATGTCAAAGTGAATGTAGTCATCTTCTTGAAATCCAGATTGTCAGTGTAATTTATTTTACTGTTCTAGGTGCTTATGAATTGTATTGTACATGATATTATAAGTTTTTATTTCAGTCTGGTGCTAATTATGTTGTGGACCAACCAGTATTTGGATATTGTTGCTCTTTACTTCTTTACTGTGTTATTTGTGAACTGGTTTGACACCATCTTTAACTCCCTCTGTGGAAATACAGTATTCCCATAAAGGGGATAATTAATGACATAAATTGTTATACACAAGGATCAGTTGACTAATATTTGATTATTTTACTACTGAATTCATCATTATCAGTATAATATTTAATTTTCAGATAACTGGTGATATAAAAAAAACCTTTTGATATGTAGGTTATAGCTGAATTTTATCAACTTCATTTTTGTATGCTCTCAGGAACTGTAGATCAATCGCTAAGGAGATTTTGTAATGAAAATTGTCCCTAGTGAACACGAATGGTGTCCGATATTTGTGTATGATGTGACATCAGCAAATTACCTTCCTTTCAAGAAATTTGTTCTGTTCTCTGATTTATGTTTTCTGTTATATTTCTATTAAAGTAGTTTTTAACTTAGTGTTTGTGAAGCGAATTTTGCCTTAAAAATACAGACACTTTGATAATTGTTTAAAACTCTGAAATTCAACTTTTAATGTGGTTTAACCCTGTAATTTTCTGTGTCCCATAATTTTAAGTATAGTTCCTCTAACTTTGTTGTTCTGATCCCAGTGACAAACCAGTGCTTGGAAACACATTTAATTTAGTAAACCAATGTTTTACAAGTAGACTGTGGCCTTATTAGAGCATATATTGTATTTAAAAATTTTGTTGAGTGTACTGAATTCTTTTTGCAGTATGTGTTTCACAAATAGTCCTTAGCTCATCAGCTCCAATCTTCACTTACTATCCTTGCAAATTCTCATGTGCTGTTATTATTTCAATGATGTACCATGTATTTACATATCAGCAGTCAAATATCATGATGCCAGGGAGATAATTAAGCAGTGGAATTGTATTACTGTTTCCAGTTTGGATTTGACTGCATATTGTTGTCAATAGGAATATTACTATTCCCAAAACTCTGGTTGCAGATTGTATAAAGAAATAAATTACGTGAACTGTCAGTGTACTTCATTTTGAAACTAACATCGTTATATTCCACTCTTAAGTAATGAAAAAGTGAATAATGCATCAAATTATTTCGTAAATAGTTAAATTCATGTTTTAAAAAGCCTTATACTGTGACTGTTACTATTAACCTTCCATGAATTTACATTGATGTACACGAAGTTTAGTAAGTCAACCATTACAAATCTCAAGAATATCCTTGCTATCCTGGACCAAGTAAATTGCATTAGCAGCTCCACACTTCTCCAATTGTTACTATCTTATTGAAAACATGAGCGGTTTTTGTATTATGTGGTAATATTTTTTACTGTTTCAAGATCCAGTTTCCCAATGTTTAAAAACATGTTTTTATATAGGCTGGCTTGATAATGAGAAAGTACATGAACTGACTATTCGTGACATAGTAGTAATTCTGTTGAGTAATAAACCAGCGAGGAAAAATGGTTTCATCTCAAAAACTAGAGGAAGAATAAAAAATTTAATCTAGAACATATGTAAAAAATAAAACTGTGGATTGACTTGCAATTATTTATCAACGTATTCTGTTTCCTTTTCAATGCCCTTGGTCCAGCAGTTGACAAACTTAAGTATTCCTGCTATAGTAAAGGCCAGAGTGGCAGGCCTCTATGGTGGATGGTGGAAACGAGAAGCCAGATCACCAGGCCAGGGTATGCAATTTCTTTTCTTTCTTTTTGAGTCATTTGTCTTCTGACTGGTTTGATGCGGCCACTACTAATTCATCTCGTGAGCCGAGCTCTTTATCTCAGGGTAGCGTATGTATCCTACGTCAAGGGATTCTCCAAATGAACCAATCCCCCTATGTCCTCAACTGTTTGTCAGTTGTATTCCGATCTCTGTCTTCTCCTACAGTTTATATCATCTGCACCTCTCTCTAGTGCCATGGAGGTTGCTTCCTGGCCCTTCTTCGTGACATTATTTTCCGTTTGTCCTTTTCTTTGCCGATTCTGTGGAGAACCACCTCATTCTTTATCCTGTCAGTCCATCTCATTTCCTACATTCCTCTGTACGAGGATAAGTCAATTATTATCCGAAATTTAGTTATATTTTTATTTTGGTAGTACTGTCGTTTTACGTTGATGCATGGTTTGTTTATTTGTTGTTATATCTTCGCAATTATCAAGCTGCTAGGTTAGTTTCGTTATCGCTACCGTGCTGTTAATCATGGCTGCTCCGCTTTCTATTTGCAACAAAGAAGAGCCGAAATTCATCGAAAACTTTCGGTATAGTACGGGAACAGTGATTTGCCACAACGGAGTGTCTAAAAATGGATTGAATAATTCTGAAATGGTCACACAAGTGTTACGCACGATGAAAAAGCCGGATGACCGTTTACCGACACAAATGAAGAAACCGTTGAGTGTTCACGTGAAATAACTCTCATAGACAGACGATTGATAAAGTGGCACATCGTCTGCAAGCTAGTCACGATTCTGCCTACGAAATCATCCAGAACCTTGGGTTTCATAAAGTCTGTGCAAGATGGGTCTCAAAACAACTCCGATACTTGCATAAACAAACGTACTTGGACATCTGCAAAAAAACATTTGGATAGCTAAGGTACCGGAAGGGACAACTTCTTGGACGGGATCATTTTGGGTGACGAAACATGGATCCATCACTACGAACCGGAGAGTAAACGGCAGAGTGTGGAATGGAAACATCCAAATTCACCGTGAAAAAAAAAAAAAAAAAACTTTAAGATCAAACAGTCCGCAGGAAAAGTGATTCTTACGGTTTTTTGGGCCGCACAAGATCCAGCACTGGCACATTAAGGGGAAAAAGGACACAAAAATAAACAGTGTAAGTTACAGTGAGATGCTTACTGTCAGGCTAAAGCCTGCAGTTCGAAGCAACCACCGAGGATTGCTGTCAAAAGATGTTGTGCTGTAGCACGACAATGCCCGTCCGCATACTACTGCCCACATCGCTGAAACGCTCCAGAACTCAAATTTGATGTTCATCCTCCATATAGAGCCGATCTTGCCCCTTCTGACTATCAACTGTTTGGTCCAATCGAACAGGCATTAAGGGGTCGTCGATTTGCCTCGGGCGATGCAATGAAAGAAGCGGTGCACTTCTGGCTCACAGCTCAACCGAGAACCTACTTTTATGAGGGCATCAGGAAGCTTGTACAACGATGGACCAAGTGCGTTGAAACACAAGGAGACAATTTCGAAAAATGATGTTCTTGTAAGTTTCCTATTTGATTACAATAAAATTTTATAACTACTTCGCGGGTAATAATTGACTTACCCGCATACCATTATATCTCAAACGCTTCGATTATCTTTTGGTTTTCCCGCTGTCCATGGTTCACTACCATACAATGCTGAGCTCGAAACTTACATTCTCAGAAATTTCTTCTACAAATTGAGGTCTATGTTTGATACTAGTAGACTTCTCTTGGCCAGGAATGTTCTCTTGCCTATGCTAGTCTACTTTTTATTTCCTTTCATCGCAGGTTATTTTGCTTCAAAGAGGACAGTGTCCTAGCGACCCCTTATCAGTTAGAGGGCCCGCACAAGAGACAAGCAAGGTGAGCTGCAGACCTCCCTCCAAGAGCTCAGATCAAAACATAGCCCGGTGGATGTAAACATCAAAAGACTTTCCGCATAAACGCGGCACTACTTCGTGAAAAACCATGTGACAGAGATTCATCAATTGGAACTAATGTGACTTATAAGTACGCCAGCAGAGTCACACTGACGGTGTGTGCCTACAGCTGGGAGATCTCCGGCCAATACCTACTCTTGTTCTAGTCTAGTGAACACTTGCCGTAGCCTTCAGCAGAAAGTTGTATCTTGTTGGGTGTAACGCCACTTTGTTATTGTGTACCGTAGTGTTTCGGTTATTTCTTTTCATGGTGTTGTACTCTTATCTTTGTTATCATTTAGCAAGGTATCCACATTCTTAGCGAACTTCAAATGCGTCTCTTCAGTCCTCTGTACTTCAGTGTCTCAATCCTCCCACATTGATTCTCCCAGACGATTCTCTTAAACTTCGTGTACTCTTCATCCTTACTAAATTGTGATCTGGGTTTACATCTCTATCTGGGTACGCCTTACAATCCAATATCTGATTTTGTAATCTCTATCTGACAATGACGTGATAGAGCTGGAATCGTCCCAGGTCTCCGGGCCTTTTCCAAGTATACCTTCCCTTTGTGTGTCGTGAACTGGTTATTCCCTATTATCATCTGAAATTTATCGCACAATTTAGTCTTCCTGCTCTTTCATTTCTACTCCCAAGCCCATATCCTCCCACAACCATTTCTTCTATCTCTTCCTCTACAACCACGATCCATTTCCCGACGGTTATTATATTACAATCTCCCTTTACATACTGAATTACTTGTTCAATATCCTCATATATTTTCTCTATTTTTTCATCTTCTGCTTCCGAGTTGACATACGTACCTGAAATATCGCTGTCGGCATCGGTTTGCTGTCGAATCCAACGAGGACAATCCTACCACTAAACTATTCACAGTAGCTCACTCTCTGCCCTGCTGTCCTATTCATAGCGAATTCACTCCCGTTATATCAAGTTCTGTCGCTGTTGACATTACGCTATATTCGTGTGACCAAAAATCCTTATCTTATTTTCCTTTAAATTCACTTCTGCTACTGTATCTGGACTGATACTTTGCAGTTCACTGTCCAGGTTTTCTAGCTTTCCTATTACGTTTAAACTCCTGTCATTCCATGCTCCGGTTCGTAGAATGTGACTGAGTCGTTGGTTATTTCATATTTTTCTCATGGTCACCTCCCCGTTGGCAGTCACCTCCTAGGTACCTGAGTGAGGAACTAGTTCGGAATCTTTTGCCAATGGAGTGATCATCGTGAAAATTCTTGAATTACATATCACATGTCCTCTGGATACATATTATGTGTCTTTAAGGATACAGGGTACTTTTCTGGCTCAATACTATGTAAAAATCAACACCTATTTCTTTCAAACACTGTTTATAATATACATGTTATCCAGATTTTTTGTTGATATCAGGTAATACAGCGCACTTTCTAAATAAATTAGAAGTAATATTTTTGAACCTGCTAGGGTTATTAAAAATTACAAAGAAATTGATGCAATTTTATATGAAATGCTTCCTCAAATTGAAGTACCATTTAATCCGATGTTACACATTTTAAGGAAACCAAATTTCTACCAGATATGCATGACATAATGGCTGAGGTACTAGACCTATTTAATTCCATCTATTGTATATATTACAAGGATAAAAAAATCACATCTTACATTTTAATTTTTTTCCTCATAAAAATGTTATGTTTTGTATAATTTAGTTGATTCTGCAACAAAGCTTCGGTATACTACATAAGTATTGACTATTGCAAGTTACAGAAAAAAATTAGAGCAATGATTTATGAACTTTAAGAAATATTTGTACCTGAATTCTGAAAAATATAACTTGTGGGAAATTGCAAATGAAGATATGAGTCCAATTAAACTGTGCCTCAGAACATTCCTGGTGCATGTCTTCATCCTGCAGCATTTCCTCATCTTCAAGCTTGCTCTTGGCATTCCTTTTAGCACCTCTTGCTTCTCTGGTAACTTAAAGAGCGAATCTTTCAGCTTCATGCACCTGTTTTCTGTCACACGCATGCAATTGATCTTCCATGTTAGAGCCACATTTTATGCCTAAATTTCTCAGGACTTCCAACCTTCCTATCACTCCATCATTGAAACATATCACTGCATCTAGTACACCAGCTTTTAATGTATTTAGTGCTACAAAAATATTCTTGGGTAACGTTTCCCATAGGCAATGGTTGAAACTTTCGTTTGTATTCGGACTGCCCCCATGAAGACATTTACTAAGCAAAACAGGGTCACTCAGCTCACTAAAAATTAGTTTTATTTCATTCATAACAGGCCCAGGAAGAGAACGCTTATGATGGTATATTTGATGACTTTCTCTTGCTTTTTGGTAACCACACCAAGAATCTGGTCCTTTAGGGTAAAGTTCATGGACAGGGTGGTCACCTGTGGACAACCTATGAAAGTAGATGGCCCATACAGTTTTTCTCATTGCTGTAACATAATTCAGAGGTGCAGTTCGTTTAATGGCCAGTCCATAATATCTCTGAAGAAGGTCTATTTCAGTTTCTGCCAATCTGCCTCGGCCAGATAGAGAATTTACATCAGATAGCTGCTTTCCTTTCATTTCTCTTCGTAAATTCCTCAATGTAGCACCCACCCCCTTTTGTACATGTCCACAACACTCCACTTTGTTACCAAGGTATCACCATAAACATTGAACTCATTAGTTTTATTGAAAGCTGTAGAGTCCCCATCACCTAGGTACTTCGTATATCTGATGTTACAAATGGGCACCAACCTCTGAAATATTTTTAGAGCTCCATCACACTCCATACCTCCACTGTAGCCATCATAATTCTTAGAACACTGATTTTCAATAAGTCCATCAGTGTTATCACCGCAGGTGTGCCAGTACTTATATAAGAACTCAACATCAACAACTTTTCCATTCTCCGGAGAAGTAGCACTTTATAACACCATTCAAGGAACGATGCCCTCGACGTTTCCATGTCCCATTTTCTTTTGTTGCACGTTTCATAGATCCTTTAGACACAACCATCAAGACGCCTGAAAGTATTTTTATGTACTTGCTGTACATACAGGGCGGAGGAGGAAGGTCCATCAAACCACAAAACATTTGAGCAGCCTTTTATCCTTTTCCTGTTGGACGCATTGCACACACTAACTTCAAATTCACATCATATGAATTATGCACAATGTTCGAAGTTATTTTTTAGGTAGATTTATTGCAGGATCTACACAGAACAACTAATTTTGACGCTAAACCCTTCCTGTTGCTTTGTTGTTCAGTTATTTACAGACAGCCTACACCATCACATTGTTTACATTTCGCCACTTCCTTTATCGAAGAACATAAGATGCCCACATCAACAACAACAAATCCCCTACAAACAGCGTCATTGTTAACGCAAAAATTTGAATCACCAGGAGGCGTGCCATGTTGGAGTTTCTTCCCCGAAGAACTGATCCATAGTTTAATTTCAACAGTGTGGCTTGTCTTGTTTGTGAACTGGTTACCACGGAATTTCCTTTTATTGACTTTCTTGATGCCTTACATAGTTCGTATTTATTGCACACTAAAGGATATGTACTTCCACAAATATATGTAGCACTTGGGCAACAAACATTCAGAAACAAGTGAACAAACTGCTTCAGCGGAACATAATCATTTACAGACACTGGAAACCTGCACTGTTACCAACATATGCAATGTATCATACGTATAATCGCTGGAAATGAAAGTTCAGAGTTATTTTCGAAATAATACTGGTTTTTGTAACAGAAATAAAGGGGGCGTGGTGGCATACATGACCGTAACTTTAAAATTTGGTATATATAGGCCATTTTTAATTTGAAACCCTGTAGTGTATATATCAATGTAATCAGGAAAGACTATTGAATTTGATAAAGTCATTAAAAATTTCGATTTTTCTACCGTTTATAAGTACCTTGTATTCTTAATGCAGTGGTTTCCATTCCGTTCTGCAGCCTCATGCTGTTTACTGTTCCTGAATCTTCCGGCATTTAGGGACAGGGGGCGGACATGTTTACGCTGACTCTGACAAATGAAACTGAGATGATCGGCGTTGAATGACGCTTATGTGACCACAGTGGTACCTACTGTAAGCGTGCATGCACAGAAGGCAGCGTCACAATTTTAAAGTTGTGTTATGACTATAATATTTATATGACTATATGACTATAATATTTATTAACTCTTACGATTACATGGATGATTAGCTTCAAATTTCGCGAATATTATTATTCATCTTTTAGTAGGACAAATCTAGGAAGGTATCCCACGGGTGGCCACTGAGGTTCTGACGCACAAATTCTTGTTTCTATCTGTGTTTACTTCATTACTTTCGTTTTAAACCATCAAAACAATATATGGCATGTTGAATCATAACTGATGTGGTTGATGTATGTAGTTTTACTCTCAGCGTAATTTGTTTTCAAATACGCCTTTAAAGATGTTTTCGTCAACAGTTATATTCGCCAAAAGCACACTTGTTTCCCTGACGTGCATGTGCCGCCTGTGTTGCAGCTGGGTTGGTTTGCTCACCCGATCTACACGGAGGAAGGCGGATACCCCCTGGTGATGGAAGAACGCATCTGGGAGGACTGCATCAACGACAACATCTGGATCTCGCGGCTACCCGAGTTCAGCGCCCAGGAACTAGTCGACCTCAGAGGTAAGTTCTCTGGCCTAACATATTTTCTCTCTCAGCCGTAAAAACAATAATCCATTGAAGCAATGACTGTTTTTCCTCTGCCCTTCCTGCAGCCAGATCCAGAATACGTACCTTTGTCTACGTGTCCTGTTCTAGGAGAGGCGCAGTACTAACATTGTATTGTAATGAAAATTTGGATTTACAATGACAAATACACTGAAGACCCAAAGAAACTGGTATAGTTATACGTATTTAAATAAAGAGATATCTAAAAAGAGAGAATACGGCGCTGCGGTCGTGAAAGCCTATGTGAGACAACTGTCTGGCGCCGTTGTTAGATCGGTTATTGTTGCTACAATGGAAGGTCAACAAGATATAAGGCCCCGAGTTCGAGTCTCGGTCCGGCACATAGTTTTAATCTACCAGGAAGTTTCAAGCTATAAGTGAGTTTGAACGGGCTGTTACAGTCGGTGCACGAGTGATGGGACACAGCATCTCCGAGGTAGCGATGAATTGGGGATTTTCCATACGACCATTTAACGAGTGTACCTTGAATATCAGGAATCCGGTGAAACATCAAATCTCCGACCACGATGCGGCTGAAAAAAAGATCCTGCAAAAACGGGACCAACAACGACTGAAGGGAATAACTCAGAGTGACAGAAGTGCAACCCTTCCGCAAATTGCTGCAGATATCAATTCTGGGCCATCAACAAGTGTCCGTGTGCGCACCATTGAAAGAAACATCATCCATATGGGCTTTTGGAGTCGGAGGCCCACTCGTGTCGCCTTGATGGCTGCATGACACAAAGCTTTATGCCTCACCTGGGCCCGTCACCACTGACATTGGAATGCTGATGACTGGAAACATTTTGCCTGGTCGGACAAGTCTCGTTTCAAATTGTATCGAGCAGACTGACGTGTACGGGTATTGAGAAAACCTCATGAATCAATGGACCCTGCAAGTCAGCAGGGGACTGTTGAAACGATGAGAAGCGACGTCTGTTATGAAATACAATGTCTAAGAATAAAGGATGTTTCTGTGATGATAAACTTTCATGGGTGATGGAAGAGCAAATTATTGTAAAATGTAAAGGTTCACGGCTGGAAATGTGATAGTTAGTAACATATTCCGGTCTATTACCCCGTGATCGGATGGATCTCACACTAAAACCCAAGGTTTCTTTCCCATTTGCAGAGGAAATTTTTATGGGGGATCTCAGCTTCTTTGAGCATCCAGTTCACAGCCTGGCTGACTACTGCTACTTCAGCGCAAAATTTCGTTTACGCGAGCTCCTTCGCAGTGACTTGATGTCACATGCTTTGAAAACTCGGGAGCAGTCGGCCGTTCATGGTCACCGTCGTCCACTGTTCCTATCACCCCATGGTGGCAGACTCGTACACAAGTTCTTTAGTACCGGGATCTATGTATCATTCAGTTTCACGCCTTCCTCAATCCTAATCAAATTACTGCGGTGTTTAACAATCTCTGTGACCCTTCTTTATAACCTTGCATGGTGTCCTCTTGTGGCTGCGAGTACTTGAGTCCTGTCAAAATGAATGTGTTACTCTCCTGGCTCCATGCTCTTCTAGTTTTTTTCTGACAGTTCTTTCTGCAGTCCCCACAACTACACTGAAGCCTAGAAATTCCGCAGCTGGGTACGAAACGTTGGGTTTTAATGTGAAATCCATCCGACCACGGTATAAATCCCGGGAATGTTCCATTACTTCCGAGACAAAATGATGTGATTTAGGGCAGGAAAAAAAAATCACATGAAGTTGAGACAAAACTTCTGTAATGCACTGCACAACATTCAAGTATACACAGCACTCTGAATGGAAATGTTGAAGTGTAAGAACTATCTCTTTAAGTGAAGTGGCGTTGAGCACAGTTTAGGAATTAGCAGACATGATTTTCGTGTACAGATGAGCAAATGTAAAATACAAGGAAGCTGTAAGATTGTGTCACTCCAAGTATCCACATAGGAGACCCGTGACGCACATTGAGTTCCCAAGACTGTTTTTGCAGGTAATGGAAACAGGAAAAAATGGTATGGTTTTTATTGACTTGGGATGTGTTGAGCTCTGTAGTGTAGGAAGATGGTGTTTGGCTTTCCCTCCTGAGCGTTGTAGGCCACTGGGCTGAGGGGGACTGCAGGAATCCGTTGGTAATGGTGGATGTGTTGGTCAGAAACATTCGTCAGTCATTCAAATATGGAATACATAGTTCAGGAGTGGAATACTCATTGCCATGCACTACCTCAATGAGCCCATGCAACTAATGGCAGAGGGGACAAACTTATAGGATTGTTAATATATAGCTCTATTATTTCAGAAGATGACTGTGTGAAAACTACATAATATGTAGTATGTAATATTATGAAGGGCGTATTTCAATAGTAGTACAAGTCCATTTTTGTTCATGCTGAGATACAGAGTCCTGAAGTCAAATGAGCGCTGAAAAATCTGCAGTTGAGATACCGGAAATATTCAAGTATACATACATGGGCTCATTTAACTTTAGGACTCTGTTATCTCAGAATGAACAAAAATGGACTTGTACCACTATTAAAATAAGCCCTTCATATGTGAGTGGATAGAGCGTCCCTCCGAGTTCTTAATTCACGTTACAAGTGCTGAGTGTGGGCACCGTTTGTGACGCGGAAGAGCACGAGGTTGCAACTCATTGAAGTGGCTGCTGCCTGGGACTGGCAATGGCAGCACCCCGTTTTGGAAGTCTGTTCATTGGACTGCCTATCTACAGGCGCGAACTAATTTAACGCGACATTACAGAGTGGATGACCTGTTTACAGTATCCCATATGGTGCGTTCTGCAGCTACATCATTACAGTTGTTACGAACAGGAATTTGGAGAGCTGAAGTATCTACTGATTCGTGCCTTTTTTTTTACACGCCTTGTAATTTTCGGTGTCAGTGTATTAATTCAAAACCGCTTTCAAGCCATTTGAATGAACAACAGTGTGGATTTCCTACACACTACTACAGAATAAAACTATTATAGCTTGCCTTGTCAGATGGAGTGCTGAAGGAAGCAAAAGTACTCCAGAATACTCTACATGCCTCTGAAAAATGGCTCTGAGCACTATGGGACTTAACATCTATGGTCATCAGTCCCCTAGAACTTATAACTACTTAAACCTAACTAACCTAAGGACATCACACACATTCATGCCCGAGGCAGGATTCGAACCTGCGACCGTAGCAGTCGCGCGGTTCCGGACTGCGCGCCTAGAACCGCTAGACCACCGCAGCCGGCATGCCTCTGATACACTGAATAGACAGAAGTACCATAATGTCTACCTTTTAGCAGCACACTTGAAGTAATATAGTGTAGTATTACAAAACCTCACAGACCTGTAAAAATCAATCATCCGTGTCAGTGATACAATAGAGACGACTTTCATTAGTAGAAATGCTAGTTATTGCTTGTTGGAATCACTTATTCCAAAGACAGCACAAATACACAATTTATTGCAGAGCGCCACACAACATTACCTCCCACTTTCTCTCCCAGCAGGCTACTCTTCACAGTATTTTCTGTCTGCGATATACCTCTTCTGAAATTCCTGAGATACTGCCGGCTGGAGTGGCCGAGCCGTTCTAGGCGCAACAGTATGGAACCGCGCGATCGCTACGGTCGCAGGTTCGAATCCTGCCTCGGGCATGGATGCGTGTGATGTCCTTAGGTTAATTAGGTTTAAGTAGTTCTAAGTTCTAGGGGACTGATGACCTCAGAAGTTAAGTCCCATAGTGCTCAGAGCCATTTGAACCATTTGAACCTAAGATACTTTTTCACCGGGCCACGAGAGATCGTAAAAAAGCGTCAAGTACGTTAATTTATGAAATGAGCTTGTATGCAGGTAGCCAGGTATGCAGGCAGACAATGCGGTGACGGCCGGTGCACCATAGTTGCGGCATAGAGCGCGATACACCAGATGGGAGAGACGTGCCGAAAGTGGCCCGCCTACCGACAACACTGTACACAGGAGTGCGGCAACGCTCCGTGATTTGAGAGTAGTCCCAGTTCTGGGCACAGCATCACGAAGGATGTGTTCATGTATGAACGTTGGCATATTGCATTCGACATTGTCACACAAGCGCAGCACCTGGGCAAGCGCAGCACCTGGTGTGATGGTACTGGATGACATTAGGTAGAAAATACTATCACCTGGTGAGCTGGACAGCAGCCGTTACTCTTCTAGCATGTTGATGGAGGTTGGCTAATGTCTATGTTCGATATCTTCGTCAATTTACACTTCCGGCCATTAAAATTGCTACACCAAGAAGAAATACAGATGATAAACGGGTGATCATTGGACAAATATATTATTCTAGAACTGACATGTTATTACATTTTCACGCAATTTGGGTGCATAGATCCTGACAAATCAGTACCCAGAACAACCACCTCTGGCCGTAATAGCGGCCTTGATACGCATGGGCATTGAGTCAAACAGAGCTTGGATGGCGTGTACAGGTACAGCTGCCCATGCAGCTTCGACACGATATCACAGTTCATCAAGAGTAGTGACTGGCGTATTGTGACGAGCCAGTTGCTCGGCCAACATTGACCAGACGTTTCCAATTGGTGAGAGATCTGGAGAATGTGCTGGCCAGGGCAGCAGTCGAACATTTTCTGTATCCAGAAAGGCCCGTACAGGACCTGCAACATGCGGTCGTGCATTATCCTGCTTAAATGTACGGTTTCACAGGGATCGAATGAAGGGTAGAGCTACGGGTCGTAACACATATGAAATTTCACGTCCACTGTTCAAAGTGCCGCCGATGCGAACAAGAGGTGACCGAGACATGTAACCGATGGCTCCCCATACCATCACGCCGGGTGATACGCCAGTATGGCGATGACAAATACACGCTTCCAATGTGCGTTCACCGCGATGTAGCCAAACACGGATGCGAACATCAGGATGCTGCAAACAAAACCTGGATTCATCCGAAAAAATTACGTTTTGCCATTCGTGCACACAGGTACTCGTTGAGTTCACCATCGCAAGTGCTCCTGTCTGTGATGCAGTGTCAAGGGTAACGGCAGCCATGGTCTCCGAGCTGGTAGTCCATGCTGTTGCAAACGTCGTCGATCTGTTCGTGCAGATGGTTGTTGTCTTGCAAACGTCCCCATCGGTTGACTCAGGGATCGAGACGTGGCTGCACGATCCGTTACAGCCATGCGGATAAGATGCCCGTCATCTCGACTGCTCGGCTAGTCCCGGCGGAGGATCGCGTTGTCCCTCGGGCATGGGTGTGGGTGTTTGTCCTTAGGATAATTTAGGTTAAGTAGTGTGTAAGCTTAGGGACTGATGACCTTAGCAGTTAAGTCCCATAAGATTTGACACACGTTTTTCATCTCGACTGCTAGTGATACGCGGCCGTTGGGATCCAGCACGGCGTTCCGAATTACCCTCCTGAACCTACCGATTCCATATTTTGCTAACTGTCATTGGATCTCGACCAACGCGAGCAGCAATGTCGCGATACCATAAACCGCAATCGCGATAGGCTACAATCCGAGCTTTATCAAAGTTGGAAACGTGATGGTACGCATTTCTCCTCCTTACACGATGCATCTCAACTACGTTTTATCAGGCAACGCCGGTCAACTGCTGTTTGTGTATGAGAAATCGGTTGGAAACTTTCCTCAAGTCAGTACGTTGTAGGTGTTGCCACCGGCATCAATCTTGTGTGAATGCTCTGAAAAGCTAATCATTTGCATATTACAGCATCTTCTTCCTTTCGGTTTAATTTCGCGTCTGTAGCACGTCATCTTCGTGCAGTAGCAATTTTAATGGCCAGTAGTGCATATTTCAGCAAGATAACGCTACACCGCATGTTGCTTGTGTTCGTTCTGACTCTCCTGACAATAGACGTTGTTCGCTTTTTGTCCCGGCCAACACGTTCTAGAGATCTCTCGCCCATGGAAAACGTGTGGCCATGGGTTGCAGAGACTGTCGCACCATCATGCGCAAGCACCAGTCTGGCACTGAGTCAAAGAAGCATTGATGTCGTTCCTCTACCTGCTGTCGAAGATCGATCCCAGCCTCGATAGAGTTGTTGTTGCTACTAAAGCTGGGAGCCGCGTATACACTCATATATTCTTGGAACTACACTGCATATGTACCACAAGTAATATTTCTTGAATTCTTCCTGGTGTTGCAATGGTAATGGCAAACTGATTACTTCTCTCACACGAACCCAATGTTATCAGAGATTAAATGATAAACGGTCACAATAGTCACATATTGGTCATTGAGGATGCGTAGGATACTGTTGTGAGGAGCCACCAAAAGAGATTAGCTGCGAAATGGTGGCGGGCGTAGTGAGCGACTGTCTAATTGGTCCGTAGCTGCTTCCCCCCCGTTTGATTCGATCACTGCCTTGTGCTTTTACAGATGTATTTCTCACACTGTCTTAAGATGTACCATGTCACCTTCGAGCATATCTCATACCGACATAATGGATCTAATGCTAACTATGCACTTCGAGCTCGTGAAGGCTTGCTTCTGTCGTTCACTAAAATGTGGATGCAAAGGGGCCAAGTAGGTCGTCCCATCTCGCTGTAGTTGACTTCGTCCTCTGGGGTCAAGTGGAAAACCTGGCTTTCTTGGAAAGTGAAGAGGATCCCCTCGTAATAATGCGGCTGTCTGTGACATTGCCCGAACTATACCAGAGGTGATGGGGCAGGTACGGCTGAACGTCGTGCGCCAGTGTGATGATGCTGGTGGACACCTCTTTGAACATTTATTGTAAATGTAGCCTTTGTGTAAGTAAAAAAAAGTCATTACAAAAGTATTTTCGCTTCGATGCTTACAGTCGTAAAAAAGGCGCAACTTTTATATTTTCAATTTTCGCATGTACCTTCCGTATCAGTACTTTCTAGACCAGCATTCCCTGTCTCCGAGTGACACATCGTCCTCCAGTATCATCGCTAACATTTTTATCATAATCATGCAAACTATTCGTTTATAATAAATCACTATTAAGATGTTGTGTGGCGCTAAAGACAGTCATCAAGTTCCAAGTGACTCAAACGTTTTTCAGCTTTTATTTCTGTATGTCCAGGAGCAGCAGACTTCTTTGCCCTGAACCATTTCACGACGCAACTGGCATCGAACGGTCAGCAAGCTTACTTCCACCCGTCGCACGACTGGGACACGGGCGCCATCTTGTCTTTTGACGACAGTTGGGCGGCCACAGCCGACGACAACATAAAGGTTTGTCTTCGCAATATACATTTATTAGTTTTGGTTTACAGATCCATAGCGAAAAGCATTTTTCGTTTACCAGTAACCAATGCGTAAACTACAGGAAACTTTGTTCACGTAACAGCTGAGCTCAGCTGTCAGTTGGTGGGTGCCGCAGCAGCAGCGTGTGTCGTGGTTCTACGATCACGCCGAGGCAGTGGACGCACCACGCGGTGCTTTCATCCCAGTTCCGATCGTTTCTTTTGAGTGGCAACAGATACGTGCTCCGTTACAGGATGATCTCAAAGAAGTTGTTCGCCTTTGCTTCTAAATTTTATGTTTCCCGGTTTGAAAAGTCCAAGAAAGCACCACAAAGACCGAAGTACCAACCCTCCATCAGTTTTTCTTTTTAACATTTATCTCTATAGATAAAAGGAAATATCTTGACTGACTCATAATCATCCATCCCAAACCGCTAAGGATAGAAACTTGAAATTTGTACAGGATGTTTGCCTTATACTGGAGACATCGTCTAAGAAGGTGATTTTCGAAATTCCACGTCTAAGGGGGTGAAATGGGGATGAAATACTTATGGAAATATGCCGCTATTAAGGCAGTTTTGAAGCTAGAACTATGATAATTGCTATTTGGCTTCTCGGTCAGAAATAAAGAAATACATCTTCAGCATTTTTATGGCAGTTCGATCACTAACGGTGTAAAGCAGTGAGTGAATGTCGTTTTTCGCGCATTATTAAAGTACTAAATTATTAAAATTATTAAAGCACTAATAAAAGATTTTTACATCTATGAAAATTTGTATTTCACTTCCGGGTTAGAAATAAAAAAAATACGTGTTTCAGTGTTTTTGGAAATTCAGCAGCTAAGGGTGTGACAGCTGTGGATGAAAGATTTTATGAAAATATTTCATTACAAAAGAATTTTTAAAGATAGATCTGTGAAAATTTGTACTTGGTTTCTCGTTTGGAAAAAAAGAAATGTACATTTCACTGTTCTTGGGAATTCAACCTTTAAGGGGGATGTAATAGATTCTGACTGATTCACTAACTCATCATCGTCCAGCCCAGAACACGAAGGAAATAAACATAAAATTTCGAAAGGGTGTTGATGTTAGACTGTAGATATCATTTAATAAGGGATTGTTGTAAACTCCAGCCGTAAGGGGGTGAAGTACGGAATGAAAGGATTTTTGAAATAACACTCGAAGGCAAGAAAATTACACACCACGAAGGAATTATCTGAATGGGACGAAAATCGGTATATGTGATGTACATGTACAGACAAACAAAAGATTACACTTTCAAAAAATTAGATAATTTATTCATGAGAAAGGGCTTCATAAATTGGGCAAGTCAATAACGCATTGGTTCACCTCTGGCACTTTTGCAAGCAGTTATTCTCTTTGCCATTGACTGACAGCGTTTTTGGATGTCTTCCTAAGGGATATCGTGCCAAAGTCTGTCCAAGTGATGTTAAATATAAGTAACACTTCTCCTTCTACCTTCTTTTCGTCGGTTACTGGAAAGGTGGGATACATCCACTATTGTTTGTACCTTTCCCACACTTCCTTAGATAATAAACTAATTTGACTACTAGTGTCTAACAAAAACTCAAACTCCAATCCATCTACATGAAAAAAAAAGCACTCCGTCTTCAGGCCACGAGTGGCCTACCGGAACCATCCGACCGCCGTGTCATCCTCCAGGAAGATGCGGATAGGAGGGGCGTGGGGTCAGTACACCGCTCTCCCGGTCGTTATGATGGTATTCTTGACCGAAGCCGCTACTATTCGGACGAGTAGCTCCTCAATTGGCATCACGAGGCTGAGTGCACCCCGAAAAATGGCAACAGCGCATGGCGGCCTGGATGGTCACCCATCCAAGTGCCGACCACGCCCGACAGCGCTTAACTTCGGTGATCTCACGGGAACCGCAAATGTTCCTCACTCATTGCTTGGCTGTCTCGGTATCTTAAAAAAGCATTCTTATATTCTTGAGTATCGTCACGAGAACAACAATGCATAGGAATGGGCAAATTATCGTCGGATACCTCCTGTATAACCACTCCATTATGCTTATGGCTTGCTCTACCATTACTAACGTGTTCCAAATTATTGCTATTCTTGTTACTATTATCAGTACTATTCATAGTTACAGTTCTCTGTTCACAATTTTGATTTTTCGGTGGACCAGTTCTACGCCCGTTCAAGTCACTTCCATTGCACGGATTCCTCTTATCTCTATTCCTATTTCTATAGTTAACGTAATTCTTATTACAACTACGTGAACCATTATTATTATTACGCCACCTATTATCTCTGGACTTATTTCTAGTTCGTTCTTGGCCTTGTAGACTTCGTCTTACATCTACCCATATAGCAACTCATGTATCATTCCTTTCCCTTGACTAATATAAATAATTCCAATTGGTCCAATAATTCTAACAAGGATTGCGGTTGAGCCCAACGCTTACCTACCAACCGTCCTCTTACTTTATCTGGTAAACGTGTAATCAATATTTCGATTAAGTGCATCTCATTTACTGGTTCGTCTAAATAACGACCGGTTCAAGTAATGTTCGGCGAAGTTGCGGTATCCGCCCCAACTACCAGTATAATGCTGTCGTCCAAACAGTTCTAATCTATACTTCCTCTGAGCATTATCTGACCAATATTTAGATTTAAAAGCTCACCAAAATTCCTACACAGTGTTAAAACGACTTAAATTCAGCATAGCCCAATGTAAGGCATCTTCTTCTAGATGGCTTACTATAAAACGAATGCTTCTTTTACTGTCCCAGGAAGCAGGCAAGGCTCCCTGAAATAAATTTATAAAGATTACTGGATGCACTCATCCTCTTGGGTTAAACTTAGGAAAGTTGCTACTGCCACTTTTAATACCAAGACGTAAGTATTCCACCAAATCACTATGAGTAGTTTCTGTTCTACAGGCACGTCCAATGATAACCTGTGAGTTTAATAACTCAGGAACCGCACTACTATCTTGTGAACGATTGGCTTCACGACTACATGGCGTCTAAGTTACATCCACCTGACTACAACCGGGTTCACACATAGATCAATTCTTCTATCAGTAACACTAACTTCTGATACAGAAGCTGATGTTGGCTTTAACTTCTTTACAACCCAAGTCTGTGTCTTACTGATTTTGTAATCAACAGACTTGCTTAAACCTTTAAGATTCTCCTTTAACTCTTTCTGAGGTTTGTTATGGTCTCCAGCCATTTGATCAGATACATTTTTTAACAATAATTCAGTCAACATTTCCTGAGCCTCTTTCAACTTTTCTGTTTCCTCAGGAAGTGCCGATAACTCCTGATAGTTTTGCTTCAAATTTAATACTCCATTCCTGAATTCTTCGTGCCGTACTTTAACTTACTTTTCAAATCCACTAAACTTTTATTTGTACTATCCTTAACCTCCTTCAAGTCATTGTTTGTATTCCCCTGACCATTCTTAAGCCCTTTCAGATCTTCCCCAAACTTTCTTTAGCTGGCTTAAAGTTGCTCCAAATAACCCTTTAAGTTTTCATCCATTTTGTTATCACTTTAAAAACCAACATGTGACAACAATTATCCTTCAAAGAAACTCCACACTCCCTACACCACAGTTTACCCTGCTAACAAGACGTCCAAGAAACCCTTCTACTTCATACAAACACACAACACACGAACCAAGTTCAATAAAAATAAACGGTTAGTAAAAAAATACCAAATTTTAAGATTTACTTCCTCCTCCAGCTCTATGTTGCGCCTGTATCGACGTCTAGGCTGAAGCAAGGGCTGGGCAGCAGTGTAGGCTCGGCTGCAGTGATGATACTGCTATTGCGATGTCTCGGCTGAAGCGATGTCTCGGCTGAAGCGATGTCTCGGCTGAAGCGATGTCTCGGCTGAAGCGAGGAAATTTCCAAGAGTGTGTGCCTATTGAAGCCGTGGTCTCCAAACGATAGATATCGAACGTGCTATTCTAAATCTATCATGCGACAGTGGTGGCGGGTGTTAGGAGCGTGTTTATAGTGGTCACTACAGCAATGACAAAAGAAGAGTGTTACTAAAATAGTTGTAATTACAAAGGAAATTACTTACCTCACTCGTCGTCGACGTTGTCGTCGTGAGAAAGTCCATATGATACTACGGCAAGCATTCCCTTTTTGCCATAACTTGGATAGACTCTTCCAACATCACGCAAAAATATGGTTAGAGTGTCACATTTTCGACAAAAAATCAAATAATTTTCTACATTGCTTAAGCATGGAATTAGATTCTTCCATGTGACGCCGTTAGCGGAAGAAACGTCTACAATACTAGACATCCCGCTCACTATCGTCATAAATCGTTTGGGTTTTCCTAGCATCTCGCAAAAAATTTATCATAGCGCCCGCCACCACAGTCGCGTGATTGATTTAGAATCGCACGTTCGATATATAGTGTTTGGAGTCCGCATCTTTGCTAGGCAAACAAAATGGTTCAAATGGCTCTGAGCACTATTGGACTTAACTTCTGAGGTCATCAGTCCCCTAGAACTTAGAACTACTTAAACCTATATAACCTAAGGACATCACACACATCCATGCCCGAGGCAGGATTCGAACCTGCGACTGTAGCGGTCGTGCGGTTCCAGACTGTAGCGCCTATAACCGCTCGGTCACTCCGGCCAGCGATAGGCAAACATTCTTGGAAATTACCTGAAGCGATGTCTTGGCTGAAGCGACGTCTCGGCTGAAGAGATGGTTCAGCTGAAGAGAGGTCTGGACTGTGGCGATAGTTCAGCAGCAATGACGATGGGGTTGGATTTCCACTCAGCTCAGCTTAATCTGGTCAGCGAATCTGTACAGAACTTAATCCGTCTCCTAGCAACGGAATCCCGTCAGAGTATCCTCCAATAATGTCAAGACGTGCTACAGACTTCTGTCTACCAGCACACTTCTTGCTATTCAGGATGATCTCAGATTAGGCAAATTCTGACCCAAGGGTCACCACAGACTGTAAAGCGCCCACTGGCGGGACTCAAAACCTAACTCAAAACGACAAGGGATCGTACTGTACCAACGTCGCGATGTAGCTTCCTGCCACACAAAATCTCTTGAGCGAACCAATCGACCACTACAGCAAGAATCAGGTAAAGTTTTTGTATTGACAGTCGATGTTGTGACTGTGGATCGCTATCCGATCACAGAAGATTCTAGTAGTGGCCGAGCGCTTGGCAAACACTTGAAGCCTAGCTTGTACAGTAGTTGAACTCTTAGACAACAATTTGAGGACAAATCAACCATTTGGTGATCAGCAACTGCAACGATAATAAACACTGACGAGACAGCAGAATCAAATGCTAGATAATAACAAACAGCATTTTCAATACACGCAAAATTCGAGGTCGTACAGCAATGCTACTACATCACAAATAGATTCACCGAAATATCCAAATGATACCGACAAGCGCTATCTATCAGCAATGACGAGACTAGCAGAATACAGCGACAACACATGTTATCTCCCTGTCGTCCAAAACAAGACACCAAAATTATCTCAATACGATACCTGTTTATATTATGCCCAGCTAAATCGTAAATCCAGCTCGCAATTCTTCTCATAAGCAACGACTTCCTTCCAACGCAGAACAATCTATTTGGGACCGCCTCGTAACCTTTTAACAACTTTTAACGTTCATCTCAAATATGAAGTGAGTGCAAAGATCGATTCATATTAAACTCGTATTTGGACAACGTTTATATCGGGATGAAGATAACTGAAGTGATAATTCTGTTTCTTTCTGTGTAGTCTAATGTTGATACGTAAATAATAATACGTAATGTATTCCACAGATTAACAGCTACACATTTGTGAGTATGATCGCAAACTTCTCGTAACTATTACAAATAATTTCAGTTCTGATTATCAGTCACTTGGGAATTTTTCTTATGTAAATGTAGTCTTGTTAGCTTTTATCAGTATCGGACTCTTGTGTAGTCTGCGTGGACCAACGCAGTTCAGTGATTTTCACTGAAACCAAAACTTCCTAATACCAATTCGGAGTATGTTACGCAAGAAGCTAGTAATATCTCTGAAACTTAACTCTTTGCTTACGTCGTTTTGTAAGAGTTTTTACAGATTCACCTTTACGTAATAATACTGTTTTCAGAGATTATTCATCACTCAGTTTCAACCAAAATAAGTTTCCCTTGTTCTCTGAAATTAAATATCCTTCAAACACATCACTTTTAGGGTGACACTTGAACTTGCAATCTTGCAACTACAACACAATGAATTACATGCAACAGCTACCAAGTAACCACACGCAAAGGTTTGTTTTGACCAAAGAAAACTCGTCTTACTTTGGGCTAGGATTTCAACACAAGTTCAGATCTCGCAAGTGGTCGAGTGCCAGCAAAGACTACCCCCCCCTCCCCCCCCCCCTTCCACAGAAACGGAAATTCAAGAACAAATAAAAATATAAACAAAAAAATCTCTGCGTCACCGCCTCTTTTGTCTTAAGCTTAATTAACAAGTCAAACAAAACTGAGCCTCTTCAGGCGTTAGCACAACGCGACCCGCTAAAGTTCCCTAAATTAAATCAGGCCACTCGTCGCTTCGCCCTAACCAAGTTTTTGTATATTTACGTGTTGCTTGTAAATGGTTCCTTTCTATTCCCGTCGGTTACCAACTCAACCTATTGGTGCGATCACTCATATCAAGGTGAAACTGTTCGAATATACACGAGCCAATTCTGGATCCGCTGTACGATCGTGGCATCCAAATAACAACAGGGAAAAATGTGTTCGAGGTTTTGCCTTCTCGATACACATCAGTTACTACTAAACCACTCCCTAAAGCAGCTATCAACCCAGTTACCTCCGGACAAGACGCAACCACTAATCATACAAGACGGACAGGATATCGGGTTCTACCGATTCAATAAAAATCATCAAATGCAAATATCTCTCTATAACACGGCTTACGGTGTAACTATCACAGGAAAATAACCACTCTTTCCTCCCGTATTGTCCACAGGACGACAACCAATCGACCGCGCAAAAACACAATTTCGCAGACCAGTGTCAAATCTGCGACTACTTCAAAATTCCGGAAGCTACATATGTTCTGTAGCTCGGCCTTGGGAGGAAGACTACAGTCGCAGCTACGACTATCAACAGGAACATAAATGACAAAGTTGCCACACTGTCTCCGTAAACTGCACAAAATTCTACACTGACTTCACCAGCCAAAACTCCTTCACCTCCCCCAAACCTTAAACAGCAATTGCGGTGCCTGTATACAACACGCAATGGGCCGGTACTATATCCGATCTAGACATACCCCGAGATTGACTTTATCGGTAAGAGGTCTACTGGGGAACTAACTATTTTGACTGTTAAATTATTTATTATTCCTTTTGGCCGACGGCTAACGTAGATAGCGGCCGGCTGCGTCGCGTCACTGATGCAGAATCTCTGGAATCAGCGATGGCGAGTTGTTACATCGCTGAAGAACACACCTTCACCACCTGTTTTCTCTGCGGCACGCTCGGGTCATCTAGAACATGTTTTATCGCCTTTTAATACTCATATATATATATATATATATGTTATTGCCCATTTACCGGATCGGATGATCAGCAATTGCAATGGCGTACGAAACCCATGCTTTTGACTCAGCACAATGTATTTTAGAATTATTAATTTTCGGCTGGTGACGGACAAATACAAGGATACAAGGGAAATGGATTAAATAGACACAGGTCACTTTTGTTTTCATGAAAAGTCCTGAAATCCATCACCTTGAATGTCTCTAATTTTTTTCTCACGCTGGTGCTCTCCATTGTATTAGTTACAAAGGTGACGTAAACTAAACCCCGTCCGAACAGGCTTTGGAAGGCCCAACGGTACCGACCGGCCGCCATGTCATCCTCAATCCATAATCGTCATTGGATGCTGATATGGAAGGGCATGTGGTCAGCACACCGCTCTCCCGGCCGTATGTCAATTTCCGTGACCGGAGCCGCTACTTGTCAATCAAGTAGCTCCTCAGCTTGCGTCACAAGGGCTGAGTGCACCCTGCTTGCCATCAGTGCTCGGCAGACCGAATGGTCACCCATCCAAGTGCTAGCCCAGCCCAACAAAGCTTAACTTCGGTGATGCGACTGGAACCGGTGTTAGCACTTCCGTAAGGCGTTGGCACAGAGGTGACTTGCCCAACTGAAAATCGTTTTACCCTTTTTAAGGCATCCATACAATTCCCTGTTGCATCATAGCTAGTTGTCGTGTAAACAGAAGGTATATTGTAGTAATATTGGCTTCTCTAATATCCTCACCGGCCTCTCTTCCATGGAACAAAATATTCCCATCGATATTGGTTACATCCGATTCCCACACCACCAATCACACATGTTTCTGATTCGAATAATTGAAATAATTTAAAAATACTTCTGTTCCTCAATTTTGATCGAGGTTTTCGGGAATTTTCTCTGAGTTGTCAAGTAAATACGGGAACTGCAAATCCTTTCCTAAATATTCCGAATTGCGATTCCGTCTGCTCCAGACCCAACCTGCTGGTATATTTGACTTAAATAAGTTTTCACTCCAATAGAGAGCTAAACTTTCAAGACTGGCAGTAGCACATTTCCTGAGCCAATAAAATCTTCTCGGCTTACAATCCGCGTCACTTTGAGTGAAACATTCGAGTTACAGCTGTCTCCGCCATCGTCATGAGGAGTAAAGCAGACACTGGTGACGATGGCGCAAACACCCGAATAAAGCTCGTGGCTTTTAATCGAAGTGGCGCTGGTTGTGAGCCGAGAGGACCTTTCGATCAGGTGCGCCACCACGGAACGCTCCGAGGACACAGGTTTTCTTGACATTGATATTTGGATTACGCTTTTCGTATTTTTTATGTTTCAGGTCGTTCCGTGGGGCTTGCGCAGTCTGCTGAACTGGATCAACAACGAATACGACGTCAGAGGAGGGATCTTTGTAACAGGGAACGGTTTTCCAGACGCAGGAGAGCTAGAGGACAGTGGTCGGCAGGAGTACTACAGGGTAAGCGTGAAGGAGAAAAATACCTTTGTCAGTGCCGCGGGTGAGTAGAGAGCTTGTGCGCTGAGACACTTCATTCGTTGTGACAACGCACTGTTCACTGGTAAAGAGGAAACGTAAAGTGATTTCTGTATTCTAAATACACATTTAACGTTAACATGTGCAATGACATTCATTGTGAAAAAGTAGATGCTTAAGAGCTTATCAATCTCGTATATTAAACATAACGGTAAGGGTGTTTTCTGTTTTCTCATTATTTAAGGAAGTTTACGGATACCTCAATATAGGGAGTGAAAAGAAGGTTGTCATTAGACGGACGGTCAATTCCACAGGAGAAACATGAAATCTATATGTGGAGCTATGCTGATATACAGTTGAAATTATTTAATGAAGTGACATTAATCGTAAATCAAGATCAACAGATATGAGAATGAATCTAGCTCGTTCAGTATAACAGTAGATTAAATTAACATGCTCTCCATATCATCTGGTATGTGCCCATCTGCGTACGTCATTTAACAATGTTACAGCGATTAGGCTGGTGTAGCTCTGGATGTTCTATAACTATATTTAGTAGTCCAGCAACGGGCTATCAACAGTATTCGCGGTGTCAGTTCATGAATTTAGACTCTGCCAAACAGTCTATGAATCATGAATCTAGCATCCTAGTACGTATTTGTGTCTCAGTTAATGAAAAGTTTCATTTCTAGAACGAATTTTTCCAGAACGTTTGTGAAGTTTAGATATGAGATACTGCGTATATAAAGCTGTGACGACGGGTCTTGAGTCGTGCTAGGGCAGCTCAGTCAGTGCCCGGAGAAGGCAAAAGTGTCGGGTTCGGTTCCCAGTTCGACATAAAGTTTTAATCTGCCAGAAGCTTCGAAATTGTCGTTATTTATACGGGTTCATTCGAAAGGAACTGCGATACTGACTCATTCATAAGACACAAAAGATCACTTTCACTCTTTTAAGACGAATCCGTGATAATCTTACAAACTTTCAGGGATGATGGGTAAAAATTGCAATTTGAAGTAAAGGACCCTGGTCCGGAAATCATCGAGTGGAAAGTTATTAGCGAAAATCATTCTGATACCTCTGTTATTGGTACCGGCAATGTTGCCGTTACGATTGTAGTGTAGGCAGCTGTCAGAGGTGGTGGTATGGACCAAAACAGGAAAAAAATGTCTACATCTACATCTGCATTTATACTCCGCAAGCCACTCAACGGAGTGTGGCGGAGGGCACTTTACGTGCCACTCTAATTACCTCCTTTTCCTGTTCCACTAGCGTATGGTTCGCGGGAAGAACGACTGTCGGAAAGCCTCCGTGCGCGTTCGAATCTCTCTAATTTTACATTCGTGATCTCCTCAGGGGTATAAGTAGGAGGAAGCAATATATTCGGTATCTCATCCAGAAACGCACCCTCTCGAAACCTGGACAGCAAGCTACACCGCGATGCAGAGCGCCTCTCTTGCAGAGTCTGTCACTTGAGTCTGCTAAACATCTCCGTAACGCTATCACGCTTACCAAATAACCCTGTGACGAAACGCGCCGCTCTTCTTTGGATCTTCTCTATCTCCTCAGTCAACCCGACCTGGTACTGATCCCAGACTGATGAGCAATACTCAAGTACAGGTCGAAAGAGTGTTTTGTAAGCCACCTCCTTTGATAATGGACTACATTTACTAAGGACTCTCCTAATGAATCTCAACCTGGTACCCGCCTTACCAACAATTAATTTTATATGATCATTCCACTTCAAATCGTTCCGTACGCATACTCCCAGACATTTTACAGAAGTAACTGCTACCAGTGTTTCTTCCGCTATCATATAATCATATAATAAAGGATCCTTCTTTCTACGTATTTGCAATAGATTACATTTGTCTATGTTAAGGGTCAGTTGCCACTCCCTGCACCAAGTACCTATCCGCTGCAGATCTTCCTGCATTTCGCTGCAATTTTCTAATGCTGCAACTTCTCTGTATACCACAGCATCATCCGCGAAAAGCCGCATGGAACTTCCGACACTATCTACTAGGTCATTTATATATATTGTGAAAAGCAATGGTCCCATAACACTACGCTGTGGTACGCCAGAGGTTACTTTAACGTCTGTAGACGTCTCTCCATTAAGAACAACATGCTGTGTAAACATGGGGTCTAAAATGCATACCTCAAGAGCTATGGGCATTTGTTCAGTAGAAGAGATGCGCTATATAGCAGATGCTCATGGCCCTTGTGGTATGCTCTTTAGAGCCCATATTTACTAAACATTTTTTTCCTTTCTGTGATTCATACTATAACCTCAGAAAGTTATCTACCCAGAAGGAACGGTAAATATTCGGGGATATGACAGGGACGACTATTCGAAACAAAATGTGGAGACCAAAGTGATTGTAATAGAAGAGACGTGTTTCAAAGTATCGAATGTGTCAAGTACTCATACCTAATCACAGGTGTTGTCCTCAGTGACATGGACTAACGAAACGAAAAGGAAAGTTAGTTCAGTGTTTAACATCCCGTCAACAACTGAGTCATTAGAAACGGAGAGCAAGCTCGCATTAAGGCAGGATCGGCAAAAAGAGTCCATGTACTTTCAAAGACAATTCATAAGCGATGCAGGTAAAACTTATATCTGGATGGTCGGACCGAAGTCTAAGTCGTATTCCTCCTGAATGCGAACGCAATGTGAGAACCACTGCGCCGTCTCGCGTATGAAAGGAAACCAGGATGAATCACTGTTTCTAGTATTCCGATAAGATTTTCACTCAGTGGTACATCGAGACGTCTTAAGGCACTGAGACAGCTAACTACGTTTGCCTCAGCTTCTGTATCGTCTCCATTGACTTTGTCGTCGACGGGACATTAATCACTAGACTTCCCATTTTTTAACCAGGTTTGCGACTGGTTCGAAAATATCGTGCTGGGCACAACTCACATCTTTATGCCAGATGGTGAGTTGCCTACGGGCATTGGCGTAATATTAGGTGCGCGCCTGCGCAGAGTGACAGCATCTTTGTTGTTTGTGTTATACAGGCTTGGCAAAATTAAGCCGGCTCGGAAAATATTAATAAAAGTGAATTGTAACGAAATAAAAGGAGAACTGCCCGTCACCTAAAATACTGGAAACGGTGATTTCGATGCACCAGTAGGTTTCTGCTACTTGTCATCTCATGCGCATCACCCGATTCCTCTGTACCAAGTATTTCACTGTATTACATTTGAGTGACATGCGGCATTATCTGTCAGAAACTCCCAACACATTTTGAAGAGCTGATGCACAATCTCAACACTGTTTTGTGATGCGCAGTGTCTGGTGTTCGTAATGTGAGAAGATACTTTGAACGAACTCTTAGAGCTATGAGGTACGTCCAGGAACTGCTTAATCCGTAAGTGAATTAACTGACAAAAGATGAAAGGCTGTATGGATATTTAAAGCAATACGTAACAACGACACACACCCCCTTGACAACCTTTTCACGAGTGCGTGAGGTGTTCTGTGGGGAGAGGTCAGTCTGGGGCAGCGAAGTCTCCTGGCCACCCAGTTCGCCTGATCTCTCTTCTTGTGATTTTTAACTGTGAGGCAAATTGAAGGATCGCGTTCAATTCTCAGACTCTGTAAGAGCTGCGGCAGAACACTAGAAACGCTATTGCTCCACGGAGCTGCTAGGCATATCACATAGTTCGATAAATCGAACACAGCGCTGCATCGACGGAATAAGTGGAGATATTGTTATACGTGGTACATTAATATGAAAACACATCATTGTGTGGTTGCTTTTTCTCTGCGTCGAACAGTCTTCCAACATACACATCACAGACTTTACGGCTTGATATTTTCTGCACGGTCGTAACTGCCCCACTAAGTGGAATACGCCTGCCGATATAGACTAACTGTTTTGCGTCGACACTCTACCACTTGACCTGCTGCATGAGGGAAAACAACCATTAATGGCTTGCTCATGCCACACATACTTACAGATACCAATAAATCTAAAAACATACGAGTTATGGTCATTAGTCTGCAAAAATATCGTAGATACTGATGTAATGTTATTCAGTGCACCGTCCTCAGTAGAGAAATGTCTTCACTTGTACCGATTACACCCTGTATTTGGGGCATTTTGTTTTCCCCGTCTTGTAGAAGACCGAGTTAGTAGATTTTTGTTAATTGCAATTCAGGTCATTCGCAGATGATGAATTTATTTGTGAAGACATTCTATCCCATAAAATTGAAGTAATCTCCTTCTAGATCAATCTGGTGGCAAAGCTGCCAACTTTATCGCAATGTAGAGAAATGCAAAATAGTGCACTTCCCAGAACGTAAAAAAGGAGTGGTATCCTTTGATTGTCGGCTTAATGAGTTACGACTGTATAGAATCACATCGTACACACAGGGTACATAGGTCAAGGCAGGAGCTGACTGACAGTGCTGAATCAAGTTCAGGCACCTCACAGAAGAACAAACTGAGATTTGACGGGCACGTTTGCGGTAGGACGATAACACGTTGTCCAAGAATATATGGTATGCAACATGCTTAACGGGGAACAGATCAATGACGGAAGTCAGGCGGGAGTGGAAGACAGTTGGATAAGCAAAAAAGTGCAAGACTGGTTCAGTTATAGGAGTAAAGTGGAAGATCATGCTGCACTGAATGAGAATCAAAATCAAAATCACGTAATCAGAACGAGGAGGAATGGGCGACTGAAGAGATATTAGGAGGGAAAAAATGTACTGAACAAAGCCAAATAAATATTAAACAAGAGGTGGAACGCCAATAGAGGCTCAGTTGTGTTATGCAAAGCACATGGTAGGAATCGATTCGTTGGTGGGATACTGGGAAACTGCAGTTTGTCTCTAACGGAGACTGCATACTGAACACTTGTATGGAACACACTAGATTACTGCTCAAGTACGTGGATCATATGTCAGCTCAAACTATTAGCGGTCATGGGGCCTATACAAAGAACCGTCAATCGGACTGTTACAAGCTAGTCTGAGTGGCGAGAGAGCGGAATAGAAGTGCTGAAATATTTCATGTTGCAGGCAGTCGAAGAGGACGCGATACACAGTTTAAGGACTTGCTTCCATGATATCAAACGATTGAAAGCAAATCTGTCTTTTTAACTAATTTTTTGTATCGATTTCAAAACTGTTTTTATTTTTCTTCTATCACGTACAGTTTTTTCATAACGAAATGAAGTTTATCTTATGTTTAATTATAGGAATTTTATTAGGGCAACAAGCTGAATACACGAAAGTACCCTGCTTTTCATATGAGTGTGATAACTGGGAAAATGAAAAGTATTGGACTGCAAAGGTTTGGCCAAATTGGAAACATTTTGTTCCTGGTGCTACAAACACGAACCGCTAATAGGCCAATTACATGCGAAATTGGATCTGATGAAGCAGTTCGCAGGGGTTCTTCCATATGGTAGATCCTGCTTTAAATATCTTCCTATGAAATTTCCCATCAATCAAGAAAAACTGAAAGCTGTCCTTTTGTGGTTAGTCCTCAAAGCACAGATTGATTAAAGGCCTCAAATTTGAGAAAATGATGAATATCACAGAAAAAGGTGCAACGACGTCTATCAAGCCTGTTAGGGAATATGACACCCAGATCATAAGAACAATGTAAAAAATATTTGTTGGAAAATTTCATGTACCGGTATTTGGATTGTAACATAAGCGTAAAGGTCGACTTCTTGTACGCACATACCGACTACTCTCCCTAAAATCTGGGAAATTATAGTGACAAGCAAGGAGACAGTTTCCGCCAGGGCGTTAAGAAGAGGGAGAAGAGATACCAGGGAAGACGGTATAAAAGTATGGTGGCCAGTTGGTTGTTGCGAAGGGACAGTAAAGATGAAGGTTATGTGACAAAAAAAAAATTGACAAAGTTTGAAGATTAAATGTAACAGAGTATCCACTATGTTGTTAAGAGAACTGTTAATGTAGTATTTTCAATATGAGCCTGTAGACAGAAAACAATAATCGTAAAAACGCGGACCTTGATTGAAATTTTAATATTTGTGTTTCTGTTTCTTAAATATTTAAAATATGAGACCTTATTTTGCGAAAGATCCTGATGTGACAGAACGCTGAATTAGGACCAATCCTAGAAAACCTATTTTTAGAAATCATCTTAATAAATGTTAAAATTGCAGGATATATTGTAACATAAACATTGGAGTGATAATGTGTCTCTGCTCGCTCTTTATCTTGGTAAGAAATGAGCCTTGTAAATTGTCGATGGTCAGATAGAGAACAATGACTTACACAAACAGTGACTGAGCCGATTGCGGCAAATATCGGTTTCTTTTGGGATGCCAGTCACACTCACATTCATCGCAGTTTGTATTTTGATAGTAGTAACGGTACCTTTATAAATTTATTTAACTCTAGAATTCACTCACCGGGTATTACACGCTTTGCTAACTTGGAATATTTCGCGTAGGCTTACCTGGCGGAGATACTGAATGCCATACATGAAGATGGTATCAACTTGATTGGTTATACGGGGTGGAGCCTGCTTGACGGTTTCGAGTGGATTAGGGGATACACGTAAGTACCATAAATTATTACATTCTCTTCGTGTTGCAGTCACTTCCTGAGTGGTGCTGTGAAAACTTTGGGTTTGCTGTTAACTGCTGGCAAATAAGTGAAAGCCATACATAGAAATCTGACAGAAATGGTAACTACACTTATAATCGGATAGATGACACTATAAAGGTGTTAGTTATGATAAAATTTTACCTGTGAATTACTACTGAGGAAATACGTATGACTGGGATAGAAACGAAACAATGTTAATTACAATAACATATCTGAAAAGCTAGAATAAACATCAGAGTAAATTGAGGTAAACGACATAATCAGATAATTTATAATGATAATTCGGTGGTGATAAGTAAATTAGCGAAAATAAGGGCCTTCTCGGTGAATTTCACTGACAATTTCTCAAACTGATGATAGTTGTTCGCTCTGACGATAATTTTACTGCTTATCAGCTGACTCTTAAAGCAACAGTCCGATAAATTCCTGAATCGTTATCTTCCAGCGAAATTATTCATATCAACGCTGTTGGTCGCCTTATTGGTCCATTTAGTTTTACCGGTAAATGTGTGTGAAACACGAAGCGTTCCTTATGTCTCAAGTCTATAATCTGTACTGGAATAAATTAGAAAGAAAAAAAGCATTAAAGACAGAAAAATGTCTCAAATGAAAACATCAGGCATTAACAACATGCTAGAAATCGAATGATGCAATGTGCTTCGATGACTGTAGCCATTCGCCAGGGCGTTTAAAATCTCCTGAATAAACATGAGCTTTTTGATTCTGTTGACAATGAACTATGAATTTCGAAGCAGTTAAGTGCAACTGTAGTGAAAGACTATATCTCCATTTCGCGCGGATGGTTACTCATATGGACAACCGTAAAATGTATATCTGTAGAAACTGAAACAGACCTTATTGAGTAGTGTCTTAGCAATCTACTGTGGCCTATACCACAACGCTATGCCTACGACGTGACAGTCTTTTGAAAGTGTTTCTTGTAGATATTTTGAACATAAATATGTTACGCAGTTTTCCATTTTTTTATTTTTTTTATTTTTTTTTCCAGGGTGAAATATGGCTTTTATCAAGTGGACTTCAGTGATCAGAATAGGACCCGAACACCGAAGCCATCAGCAACCATGTTTCAAGAGATCGTAGCGACACGACAGCTTCCTAACCGCGCTGCAAAGCCAGCCTTCACGTAGCGTCCTTTGTGGAAGACTTAGACCGTGGAGAATTTCTCACTGTGTCAACTGTGGATGCTTCTGACGATATAGAGCAGCAGAAACTTAGAAGACTCTATGCTCTTTTATTTTTGTGTATTATATGCATTCCAAGAATGACTGTCCACTAATGCAAATAAAAATACAATGTTATAAGTTCTCTGTTCTACTCCCCACACCTTTGAAATTTAATTACGATACTGTGTTTTAGAATGAAACTGGCTTCTGGTAAGGAAATAGAATCACGACAAAAACTCTAATTTTGTGTCTGCTGTGTTGAACAGTTTTCAGTTACTTCAACACATACGTGGTGTGTAATCAAACAGCCGTGCATAGCTCTTTAATAAAATTACAATTACTGGGTGCTGTAGCTTCAGATCTTAAAGGGAACTTGAGACACTTGTTACATGATAGGTCATGAAATAAAAAGAAAGTGAGTGAGGCTAATATAACGTTAACCAGTTTCCAATTAATACTGCATCAACCAGAATGCACCACCACCGTGAGTACTATTCTTGGACGTGGAATAGCTTAGCTGCTGTTCTTAAACAGCTGGAAAGCTCTGTGACAGCTTTCTAACAAATGGAAGCTGCTTCGCATGAGTGTGCTAGGTAAATGACGTGTTACAGAGATAGGAGAGGTATCTGAAATACTATCCTCTCAAATGGATGCTCTCTGCCATGCAGGTAGTACAGAATTCATCACCACTCATCCACTTTACTGATGGTCGGTCTGGGCGTCCTGTACAGGGAAGATGGGGACCAGGAATAGTTCAGGGTCTTACATATATCCTCGTAATCAACAGGTTAGAGGCGCTGTATTCCACTGCCACAGACTTCACGTGTTGTGAAGTTTGGCGTGGCAAGTGTTAGGGGGAATGAAGAACAAAATGACAGTGATATCTTCACCGTCAGCAATTGAGACTTATGGCGAATAAAGATACCCCTTACGGAAACGGCAGCAAGGAGTGGGAAGAATCCCTATGTGTGTATGATTAGCTAGCTCATTACACATGTCCAAGAGGCTGTTACGTCAACCATTTAGGGAACAACTGCAGATTGTAGCACATGCAGAAATAAACGATGCCTGTCGTCTGGAGTCCAAGATCGTATTTGATCAATTCCAACGACTGGCAGAGGTAGCTGAAAAGACCAAACTTGATCATGGGTTTTCAACGAAGTTCACAGTTTACAGCATTGTCCCAAGAAGTGATCGAGGACCTCTGGTTTCCAGCCGGGCAGAAGGCTTAACCAAAGATCGACAAGCTAGGCTGTTACTTACTGGACGTGCGCCTTGGAATTGAGAACTGTAGCATCCTACTAAATGTTTGAGGTGTGCTATACGTCAGACGCTGCCACCTACGTGGTGATCTGTGTGTGGGGTTTACACAAGGTTTTTCACCCAATCCAGATAATGGTAAGTCGTCACTGGAAAACTAATCATCCAACAGTCAGTTTCGATATGCAATTTTGTAAGTGGTGAGTGTTACAAAATATTACCAAAACATTAATAAATGCCTTCTCTTAAAGCTATACAACAGAACAAATATTTCGGAAGTCCATTCGTGATTGAAATGTATTAAATCTCTCGCAAACAAATAAACTCGACCTCTTTGAAGATGTCCTCGTGGAAATTGATATCAGTGACTACTAGCCAGCTGCAGCAACAATGATTACTTTTACAAACGGCAACTGAAATGAATAGGAAGTTTTATATGTTCAGTAAACTAGATATAAAAGCATCAGTGGCATATCTGGAAAAGGGACCGAAAACATTAACTTGGGCAAGAGAATGTACGGGAACTGCAGCGCAGATCTAAAATAATAGTTGACCGTGCACTATTTAGAGATGTACTCGTACCTAGTAGAAAACTTCGGGTTTGGGGCGACGCTCTACGGTATACCGCAATTGTAAAGAAACATCTTTCATTGTATAACAAATGTAAAGCAAGAATAGATCTAGAGATAGGGAGATGCTGAATGAAACACGTTTGGCTTTTAAGATTATATATATATATATATATATATATATATATATATATATATATATATATATATATATATACCATCGATCACACAAGAACTAAATTTGAGTGTAGAAAAGCAAAAGCAGAAATGGTGAGAAATGGTGGACTCTGCTTTCAAGTGTTCCTTCTCTGAGGAAGACACACGTGTACTGCTCAGTTTACTTCCGGGAACACTACAATAAGAAATGATATTGAAATTAGTGTCAGTGCCGCACAGAAAAGTTATAATCGCTGAAATTAAACAAGGTTTCAGGATTCGATAGAACCTCTGATGTTCAGCACAGTATTTGCACCTGAATTAGCTCCCATAAACTACAATATTACTCTGCCTACATCTAACAAAAAAAAGTGGCCAGTGAGTGGAAGAAAACACAGATTACTCCCATTTAGAAGAAGGATGGCAAACGTATAAGTACAATGTGTTTGCACTAGTATTTGTCCGTGAGTTCCACATCAAATTGCCGTGATTAAAGATACCCTCTTCACTAAGTGAATAAAGTCCAAAGAGGTAATATTTTTAAGCGATCTGACTGTCCTTCAGGTATAATTCGAAACAGGCACACATACTTAGTGCAGTTAATTTATTTGGTATCTGAGATGATTTGCTATCGTTAACAGAGCAAGTTTCTTATCACTGAGTCTAAGGTTGGGTCCCATATGCGACATGTTGATAAGGTCTTCATTGTGGATTCAGTTATGGCCTATAACATTTGACTGTTTCTGTCACGTAATACATCGTTCACAAAAAAACATTTTATCAGTACACTGTAGTAACTGCTGTATTGGAATTCTCGAAACAGATTTACTTTCTAAAATCTGAAACAAATTATTAAAGTAATAGAAATCCTTTCTGTCCGTACAATGTGTATGATGTGAAGTCGTTATCATCGAACTAAATTTTGAGTTGAGGGCACAAGATCGTTCCTTTTATTATTCCTGTGTAGTACATTAGCACAAGGCGTCATGGTTATTCACTGTCACCTTCATGCAAAGTATATATAGGGGCGTTGTTAGTGTTGTTGCCCCAGATGATAATTAGACGGAATATTTGTCAGGATTTGTAAGCAGTGGGTCCTCGAGGTATGGCAATACGCGTACACGAGAAGTAAGTTTAATCGGTTTTATTAACAATGGCTGATTTTAAAAAACGCACGTCATGTGCATCCATCATCACTCTGTCTGACATCCTAATTACGGTCATATCGAAAGGCTCCATGGTGAGCTAAGAAAAGAGACATACTGGCGTGCTGAGGACGGCGGCCAGTGGCTTACTCCCTGCGTCGCACTGCGGCCGGACACACGTGTACTGACCAAGCAGATTGTCAGCATTCTAGTTAGGTCGGCTGGCGAACACGTGTTACGTACCATACGGCTGCGTGCAACCCATAGACCCTTACATTAATGTAATTAAATGGATGAAATGAGCGAATTTTAAACGAAGAAATGAGATTCTCTTTTGATCTGTGATTATTAAAACCCAAAGAATACACATATTTTACATAGAAACAATAAGATTTATATTACATGAGTCATGTGCTACACACATCACTGTCATAGAAAGACTTGTTCTTCAGAGTAGTGATAGCAAAGATTGACTGTGCCTAATAGACAGATGAAACATAATGTATGGAAGCTGGCAATCTGTAACAGACAACTTTCATCAGACTCGCCTTGAATTTTAGAGCAGATTTGGTAGGTTTTCCATAGAATCAATCTGCAGAGCACGCTCCAGGCTGATCGCTTAAACAAGTCCAGTAGGCAGAAACGTCATTCTCATTCAATAAAATGTGAGAAAACATACTCCTTAAATCATCATAGCATTAAAATAGAGCTTAGGACACAGACTCCTGATAACTAATAATATATCAGTGCCCAGAATAATTGTTTTTATGAAAATAGTTCCTTTTAAAATAAAAAATCTATTAAAGTGTTCAAACATTTTTCACATAAGAAAACACACGTGCAGATATGAAATGCATACTGAATTGAAGTGGATGTATCCATAGATATCAGTCATTCAAGACCACGCAGATCTATTAGCTTGTAACTTAGGTAAATACCATTCAACAAATAAAAGTAATCAGCACTCAAGATGTGACCATGATAGGGTCTGAATCGTTATACACTAGTGCAAAAACTGTCCCAAAAATTTCAGATTCAAAAAGTGTAGGAAAACACCTAAAATTTCCAATAAATACGTTTCAAAATTTGATTATGATGTGGTCGAAATAGTCATACCTTAATTCAAGAGTCAGTGTAAGATATTATTTTAGCATATGGCCTCTCTGTGGCCTTGATGTCTGGAACCGCGCGACCGCTACGGTCGCAGGTTCGAATCCTGCCTTGGACATGGATGTGTGTGATGTCCTTAGGTTAGTTAGGTTTAAGTAGTTCTAAGTTCTAGGGGACTGATGACCTCAGATGTTAAGTCCCATAGTGCTCAGAGCCATTTGAACCATTTGTGGCCTTGATGAACACACAAGCTGGTGTGAGCACTCTTGAATAAAATATAGAAATTATATAGAAATTACAAAATTGAAGAAGTGTAGGAAATTATTTTAATACATGGCCTTGTTGTGGCCTTGATGGACACAGAAGCTGGTGTGAGCATCTTCGAATAACACTATGCAATAAAATAAATTTTTTTCCTGCTACTCGGTTGAAAATATGTTCCTTATGGTAATTCATACGCACTGAATACAGAACTGCAGTCGTCTTTGCTCTGGCACTTAAGGAAAAAGGGTTACGTACGTGTAAAGCTTATCAAGGGTAATGCTATTAACTATGATGAATTGTGAATGTCAGAAATTTTAGGGAAATTAATGTGAGTACATTGGGATGAAAACATTAAATATCATAATTAAGAAGTGAATTATAAATGTTTATGTACCTCTAAAATGAGTCACGGATCTTAGTTACACTAAGATTGACAATATCTGGGTTTAAAATTGTGTAGAGCTTCTTGCTTTCCGCCTGTGAACATCTTGCTTTCTGCAAGAAACCGACAGTAATCCCCCCATCATGTTCGGATTGAAGCGACCTTGATATCTAGCTTCCGTGGTGGACATCTCCTGGTGGAATCTTTCACGGCTCCCATATCTGCCGGAAAGAAGGTGAAATGTGAATGCAAGAAATGCATCTTTAGTGACATTCGGCAACCGAGGTTCTGGGAGACTGTTAGCAAGTTGTCTACAATTCCTTCATAGATGTTTGGTCTGTAGTTCTCAAGAAAGTTGTGCACCACAAGCACAAATGCGTCCCAGGCTGCTGGTTCTCTTCCCGTGAGCTCCAATCTGAATTGTGGATCTCGAATCAACTTACGTATTTGTGGTCCAACGAAGACTCCTGCTTTCAATTCTTCATCAGTTTTCATCTTTTCAAACTGGACTTTTAGGAGTACTGAAATCCCACGATTTATTTTATTCATCGCTGCAACAAACTGTTTCATAAGACCCAGTTTGAGATGGAGTGGAGGTAGAGAAATCTTATTACGATGCACAAGAGGTACACGTTGAACATTGTGCTGTTCGACTACAGGTAGATTTCTGGGTGGCCAATTTTTCACTATGTAGTGATTCTTGTCATCCCGGCTATTTCACAGGCAAGGAAAGCACATGTGCTTTGTGTACTCAGTGCATTCCAAACAGAAGGGCTACAATCTTCAAATAGCCGCAAATATTACAATAACGCTCAGACTACTTAATCAGCATCAAGAGGGTGTTTATTGTTTCGTACTGGGAGATGAAGAAGCTTACACAGGACAGAGTAGCATGGAGAGCTGCATCAAACCAGTCTCAGGGCTGAAGACCACAACAACAACAACAGTGCCGATACGGTGTATACAACCGCTGAAATGGTTTCTCCCGTCACGACCAGCCAATTACAACATTGTCATTCGTGGGGATTTCTAGCTTTTTTTTAAAAAAAAGTACCAGAACAGCAAGGCCATTTTGATTAGTGTTACAAGGCCAGATCAGTCAATCATCTAGACTGTTGCCCATGCAACATTAGTTTATAACACACAAATAACGCAGGGTTAAACTCGTTACAGTGAAACATAGACTAGGTGTATGGCAAGAGCGTTTTTGTTGTTAAACAGCGCATTGCAGAAATTGTTTAATGCTGGATGTTCATGTGGTTTGTTTAAATATTGCACTGAGGTAATTGACAGATGTTAAAATTATCATATGTCTTTTTCATACTGGGATAAAATCGACAAAATTTTAATGAAGTACCCTGACATTGTAAATAGCAATGAAGGTAGGTGGTGTGCTTGGAGCACGTACGTAGCATGAGTATATTTGTTGTTAAATAATAAATTGCAGACATTTCTGTCAGTATTTGTTAAAATACCAACTGTGGAAACGTCGCTTTCTTGAAGAGTGGGAGAAAATCTGGAGAACTGTAGCAAAGAGCCCCAAATCCGTAAACAGTGTCACATGTTGACACGTATTCCAACAATAGTATTGGGTGTGGTACGCTGCTGCAAATTGCGAAAAAGGAAAACGAAATTGCGAATATCAACTGAATTTGCGGTTTCTGCTGCTGCTAATGATCAACTGAGTGCCACATGTAGGCGGACTGTTAATGCGAAACCAATGGGAACGCACTACAGGAGTGGGGGAGTGGAGACCGACATTTTTGGAAAATAAATAATGGCAATAAATGACATTTACGGGCTGTAGCTATAGCAGCTAGCCCTAAATCTCGAAAAATGTAAGAACAAACCTGTAATGCTCGGATGCAGTATCACTAGTGTCCAGCTTGAAACAGTCAGGTCGTTTAAACATCTGGGCAACGTTGCAAAGCTATATGAGGTGGAACGAGCGTGTGAAAACTGTGGTAGGGAAGGAAAATGGTCGACTTGCAAAGGAGTCCGTATACAGGACGCTGGTGCAACCTGTTCATGAGAACTGCTGGAGTGTTTGGTATCCGTACCAGGTCGGATTGCACGAAGACGTCGAAGCAATTCAGAGGAAGGCTGCTAGATTTGTTACCGGGAAGTTCAGGAAAGGCTCTAAGCGCTATGGGACTTGACATCTGCGGTCATCGGTCCCCTAGAACTTAGAACTACTTAAACCTAACTAACCTAAGGACATTACACACATACATGCCCGAGGCACGATTCGAACCTGCGGCCGTACCAGTGCCGCGGTTCCGGACTGAATCACCTAGAACCGCTCGGCCACAACGGCCGGACCCGGAATTTCGAACAAAATGAAAGTGTTACGGAGATGGTTCGGGAACTCAAATGGAAATCCCTGGAGGGAAGGCGGCGTTCTTTTCGGGAAACGCTCTTGAGAAAATTTAGAGAACCGGCGTTTGAAGATGACTGCCGAACGATTCTGCTGCTGCCAACATACATCGCGTGTAAGGACCACGAAGATAATTAACGAGAAATCAGGGCTCATACGAAGGCGTACAGACAGTCGTTGTCCCATCGCTCTGTTTGCGAGTGGAGCAGGAAGGAAATAACAAGTAGTGGTTACAAGATACCCTCCGCCACGCACCGTTCGGAGGCTTGTGGAGTATCTATGTAGATGTGGATGTAAAGAATAATTAGATCCAAAACTAAGAGCGAAAACGAGCGGTTCATTTAAGTTGGGGTCATTAAATTAAGTTAGGACAAGTAATCGGTTTGTTTACGTTAGAGTGAATATTTTATCCCAGAACTCACATACCTCCATTACACTTTGTTGTAATATGTCGTGTTGGGATAATGATTTGATTTGTGGGTCTGTGTCTATTATGATTATTTGCTTGTTTCGTTGATCTGTACTCGTCCGTTTCATATCTAGGTGTAAAAATAAAACAGCCTGCATAACCTCGAAATTTAATGCCTGTTCGGTATTAATTCCCCATGTGAGGAGAAATACCTCCGAATTTCGACGACAGCAGTGTAAAACTTAGTGCGATGTCTAATTAAATAAGCCTAACCTGAAGTCCCTAGAAGTGGACTAGAATAACCTTAAACATGCGCAAAGTAGTATTTTGAACAAATAGTTCAGGAGCCCAATCGAAGTATAAATGGTTGCAAAAATATACTTGAACTCTTAGCAACAAATAATCCTGACGAAATTGGCAACATCTTGACATATACGGGGATTGGTGGCCACAAGATTGTTGCAACTAGACCGAATATCTTTTGGTGACCACAAGATTGTTGCAACTAGACCAAATATCTTAACATCTAAACCAGCCAAAAATAAATACAAAATACACGTATTTAAAAAAAGCAGAAAAAAATTCTCTTGACGTCATCGTAGGGTCTGTCTCCTCTTCTTACAATCTGACTACATAGGCCTAGACCAGACGTGTTTTGGATTCGAAGAAATAGTATCGACGGCAATTGAGAGATACATTCCAAATAAATTATTAAGGGGTGGTACTGATCTCCTATAGTACACAAAACAGGTCAGGATAATATTGCAAAACGAAAAAAGTATGCCTAATTTAAAAAAGCGCAAGATCCCCATGATTGGCGAAGTCGTACGAAAGCTCGAAATTTAGAGCGAACTTCAACGCGAGATACTTTTAATAGTTTCCAGAACGAAACTCTGTCTTGAAATCTGACAGAAAACACAAAGAAATTCTGGTCATATGTAGAGTTCACCAGCAGCAAGATATAATCAATACCTTCACTGCGCGATAACAGTGGTGATGTTATTGGTGACAGCGCAACTAAAAGCATAGTTACAAAACACAATGTTCCAAAACTCCTTTACAAAAGAAGACGAAGTAAATGTTCCAGAATCAGAATCAAGAACAATGCCGCCATGAGTAACCTATAAGTAGATATCCTCGGTGTAGCGAAGCAGCTTAAAACTCTTAAGGATGGCAAGCCTTCCGGTCCAGATTATATACCAGTCAGGTTCCTTTCAAAGTATACTGATACAACAGCTCCATAATTAGCAATCATATACAACCACTCGCTCGTAGAAAGAAGATCCGTAGAGAGTGGAAAGTTGCACACGTCACACCAATACCCAAGAAAGGAGATAGGGTAATGCTCTGAACTAGAGACGCATTTCACTAAAGTCGATTTGCACTAGGATTTTGGGACACATACTATGCTCGAACATTTTAAATCACCTTGAAGAAAACGATTTTTTGGCAAATAGCCAACACAGATTCAGAAAATATCGCTCTCGTCAAACACAACTAACTCTTTATTTTCACGAAGTAATTTTGTGCTATCGACAGGGACGTCAAATTGATTCAATTTCCAGAAGGCTTACGGCACCGTTCCTCACAAGCGACTTCTAATTAAATTGCGTGTCTATGGAGTGCCGTCTCACTATCAGTTGTCTGACAGTATTCGTGATTTCCCGTCAGAAAGCCATGGAGTAAAACAGAATTAATATCTGGCTGTCCCCAAGGAAGTGTTATAGGTCCTCAGTTGTACCTGATCAACATAAATGATTTATGAGACAGTCTGACCAGTCCTCTTATATTGTTTTCAGGTGATGTTGTCATTTACAGCCATTTAATGTCGCCAGATAATCAAAACGAATTGCAAAATGATTTAGACAAGAAGTATGAAGTGGCAGTTGGCTGTAAATCAAGACGTGTGAAGTCATCCACATGAGCACTAAAAAGAAAGCTCCAAATTTCAATTAGACGATAGATATTACAAGTCTAAAAGCTAGGAACTCAATTAAGTGTCTAGCGATTACAATTGCGAATAACTTAAAATGGTACGATAACGTAGATAATGTTGTGGCGAAAGTGAACCAAAGACTGATATTTATTAGCAGAACACTTAGAAAATGTACATGGGATCCGCTTCAGATAGGACTGACAGAAGATATTGCAAAAGTTCAAAGCAGGGCAGTTCGTCTTTTATTTTTGTGAAATAGGGAGAGTGCTACGGATATGGTACACGAATTGGTGTGGCACTCATTAAAACAAAGGCTTTTCTTGCTATGGCGGTATCTTCTCATGAAATTTCGATCTCCAACTTTCTCCTCAAAGTGTGAAAATTTTTTTTTTGGCGTCCACCTTCATAAGGAGAAATGACATCATCATAAAACAAGAGAAATCAGAGCCCGCATGGAAATTTTTGAGTGTTTGTTCTTTTCCGCGCACTTCTCGAGAGTGAAACGGTAGAGAGTTAGCTTACAGGTGGTTCGATGAACCCTCCGTCAAGCGCTTATTTGTGAACTGTAGAGTAATGATGTACATGTAGATATACATGAATAAAAAACTAGATAGCCTCTAAATTATATATCAAGAGTCATTTGTTTAGGTATCAAGATGCCTTCACGTGTTATCATCTCATTACTTTTATCATATTTTGTAATATGGATGATGCAAAGGGGACAAAGGAAAGTAAAAATTTCAATTAAAAACAGCTGTGACTTAGGCTAATAGATTCATTAGTACTGAAAGTAAGAACTTAAACGATTGACAGTGTTAGCCAGAGTCATTTATTTCACCATTACAGACAGTCACGTAAAGTGGTAGCAACAATTTCAGACAAGGCTGTAGCGGAAGTACTCTTGAGGCACCTCTCTGCTCTCGTAGATCTGTGATATGACACCTGCAGAAGCCTTCGGCGTCCTGGTTCTGTTAGGGCTGTCAAAATCCACCTCGTACAGCCCGAATTTTACTCTGGAAAGAAATAAAATGAGTAAGAACAGGCTACGACATATTCGAGAATAGAAACGGAGATCCAGAAAGTGTAGAATTCATTTCTGTCATTCTGGTTGATGATGAGAATCTATTTTTCTCCTTTGATACGGATTATGGTCAGTGGTGACCATTTTCAGATATTTTTAAAACATATCTTAATATGACAAAGCCAGGATGACATCGTCAAAAATACGAACAAAATCAGCTGAAATAAACGAAAAAATGAAAGGAAAAATGTAACCTATACAAATCAAACGTGATGATACAAAATATCATTTATCACAGATTTGTTAACCAGTATGAGGAAGAGTGAGTAATAACATAGGAAAGGCAGTTGAAGAGACAACGAGAGGAAATTTAGTCTCGATACGAGACGGAAAGAAACAGAAAATGAAAGAGGTGAGGAAAGTCTTGATAGTGGAACCGCTGTACTGGTTTCTCTACCGCTATGGTTATACGTAGGCCTGCTCTCCTCAAGCCGATACACATTGCACAATTGAGGGTACTTTGAATCAAGATTGGTGATCTTCTTTTCTATTCTACTCGTGTCTGCCTAAGTCACTTAAACTGTCTTTAGCTTGTTCTCATCATCCCTAAGCGAGATATACCATACTGGCAGCATAATGCTCACCCATTCTTCCTACAGTACCTGGTCACTATAGTTACACAAGTTTTCTTGAGAAGTAAGTCGACTTTCTTCCAAAGTTCCCATGTAAGTCCCCTGAGCATCTCTGTTATGTTTTCGTATGAGCTGTACAGACTTGTTACAATCCTAACGACGTATCTCTGAGTTTGTCTGATGTCTGTAGTCTTACCTGCTTGATAACGAGTCCAAACGCTGGTTCCAAACTGCAGAACTGCTCCCACTAACGAATTCATTTATAGATGAACTGCATTTTCATAGGATCCTTCCAAAAATTTAAGTGTTCTGTTCGCAATTGGTAATACTGCTTCTACGCGCTCGTCCAAAATCACTTCGTTTGATTGTAATACTCGGAAATACTTACGTAATGTGACATACTCAAGGTGTTCACTGCTGACCTTGTAATCGGCTGCTATCACATTCTTTGTCCTTGTTCGTTGCCAACAATTAATCTGCGGTATGATGATAACGAAATTAAACTGATGATAACGCAGAGAGCTCTGATTTCGTCTAAAACGAAGCGTGTTTTTATCAGACAAAACTCAGTGTATATCCTTAGTGACACCTGTTCGTGAAATAGCTGTGCAACAGCTGTTGTTGATACCACCATTATTTTTCGACTTTTGGATAGATTAGTATATCAGTTGCTTTCCTGAAAGGCTTCACATTATTTTGTACACAGTATGTTATATTTCAAGCTTAAATTTATGAAAAGCAATTACTTTATAACAAATTTTAGTTCTGATTTTATAATGATTAAGTACTAGTTCATAATGTACAGTTAAAATTATTTTTTTAGAAACATTTGAAATTACGAAATATTTGCACACCTAAAATATCTATTATTAATGACGCAATCCTGTGCTGTTTACTGTGTTTATTTCTGGATTCATTTATGAAATAGTAATCGAAATTAAAGCTAGTAAATATACATTTGTTACGAAAAATTGTAAACCCTTTGGAATATAATTGTTTCTGCAGAGGTGAGAGTTGTAAGCGTGTCTGATGTGATCGAAAGTATTTCTGTGTGAACAATGTAATTTTGGCTTTGTTAATGTGAAAAATCAAAATACTGTATGATATACTAAAATGTGAGAAAAAATATTTACGTAAAAAATGCTGCAACAACAACCTCCAGATTTATTTCGTTCAAACCAACCGTGAGAACCTGATTTGACATTCTGACCGTCAAGAATCAGACAAGAAGATCTGGAGCCATCTCAACATGACAAGCTAACAAAACTTTAAAGTTTGTTGTAATCTTCGCTCCTCTCAAATCTTCATAAAAGACTTTAATGTGGACAATAGATGGTCGTAGCAAGGAGGAGGTAGATTACATAGTTACAGTATCTGATCACAAGTATCCAGACAAACCTATAAAATGTGACAGTGATCGCTAGATGCCACACGAGGGTGGGGTGGGGAGCCGGGAAGTGTTGCGTTGTTTGTAGAGAAACAGTTACAGTGGGTCGGTCAGACGACCTCAGTGACCTAGAACATAAACTAGTCACTGGGTGTCACCTGAGTAACAAATCCATCGGCAACATTTAAACCCTTCTAAAGCTCATCAAGTCGACTATTGGTGATATGAAAGTGAAGTGGAATGTAGAAGGAACCACCAAAGCTAAACCAAGACCAATCAGACCTCCTATACTGATGGACAGGAACCTCAGACCACTCCGCAGGTTGGTTGTAAAAAATGCATGAAGTCACCTGAAAGAATCATTCGTGAGTACAGAAGTGCTACCAGCTGTCCAACTAGGACAATGTGCGTAGGGAGTTAGAGAAAGTTGGGTATGATGGTCGAGCAACTGCTCGTATGCCACGTGTCTCTGTAGTCAATGTTATGAGACACCTGAAGTGGTGTAAAGAGTGATCCGGAGTGACCAATCACGCTATAAAGTGTGTCCCTCCCCCCGTTGGAGGATTTTTTTGGTGAATTCGTGGAAAGCGATACCTACCATCATGCATAGTGCCAACAGGAAAGTGGGGAGGAGGTGGTGGTACAGTATGGGGATTCCTTTCGTTGTCAAGGTGTGGTTACCTTGCTGCGCTTAAGAAAAACGACAAATGCGGAAGAAAAAATTCTGGAACGATGGCTGTACCAGCATGACAACCTACGCTGTCACAAAGCAGCATCTATAAGTCAGTGAGTTGCGGACAATAACATTCCTAAAACAGACTGGTCCGTCTAGAGTACCTACCTGAACCGAATTCAGCACCTTTGGGATAAGTTAGAACGCCGACTTTGTTCCAGACTCTGCGTCCAACACGAATACATTTTCTGGTTTCGGCTCTTGAGGAGAACGGTCTGCCATTCCTCCAAAGACATCAGACATCTCATTGAATGTGTCCCCAGCTGAGTTCAAACCGACATGAAGACGCAGGGTTGACACACCCCACGTTAATGCCCAGTAATAGGTGTCCAGGCACTGTTGATTGTACAGTGTATGTACAGGTGTAGCTGAGGTGCTGTGTATGCCAGATCTTGGGTTCTAATTATTGAATGAGGATTGATGAGGATTGAATGAGGGTATATGTATTGCTAACTATTGATTAAGATGCTTTTGGAGAAATCAGCGGGTGTGGAAAATAACAACTCGGTTTCGCCCTAAACGAACATGTAAAATAAAATAATGACAAGCGAAAGTTAGTCAAATACTCTGTTCAAGTATTTATTATTAACTCTACTCTGTAGAGTTTCTATTTGTGATACATCACAATTACAGAGACGTAGCAGACTAACAGTTGGACTGGTTTAGTTTTATTTAAGATGGAAATATTTTATAAAAATGTTTTATTGTATATAGGTAAGAGAGTAACATCTTCCATGTTGTGGCAGTCCATTCTTGATTAATTATAGCTTCCTTTAATATTGTTATGTCTCATTATCAAAGAGTAAGGGGGAAATAGCTTATCGAAAACGTTCACTGGTCATCATTCGTTAACATGCAAGAATCACCTGTGAGTTTTAGGGTTACTTTGAGACCCATTATTTGACCTCCTGTTGATGCTAATCGCAGATAATTCATTCGTAGTACAGGAGAACCGATCTTCTTACAGCAGGAATTTAGATACAGCTGGATATTGTCAATGTACATCTCATATTTACAAGAACGCAAACACATGATATAACACGTGAGAATCATATGCAGGAACGGAATGAAATACCTCATGAACGTGCCCTTGTCTATGAGTATTTCTCTGAAGCAACAAACGACTCGAGGTTGTCGCTCAGGCATCTGTAGAGTTTATGAATGAACTGTGTAAGAAATGTCATTTTTCCAAATCAAGCAGTGTAAAGAAGAATGTTTAACGTCTTTACGTGGCTTCTTTGAGGTTGTACACCAATTTGATCAATGTAGGTACTTCTCTGTAATATTTTGGGATCGTGACTGATATTCATTTTGGAAGTTATAGGTATTGTGGTAGTACTCCAGCTGTTCAGGAACCTTGAAATCCGAAGAATTCTGTACTGCTAATAGTATGTCAGTCACACGATGAGTTTTGGTTCTCGTTCACACTCAATAGTATGTACCGCGGACGAGAGAGAGTTCTTTACAAGACCTAGAACAACAGTCTCGACAGTGCCTGTGTTAACTCTGTTATTGCCTATTGCCGAAGAAAATTCTTAAGATAGGTAAAAAGCTACTGCTGTTCCCAATTTGGGAGCAAATGCAAAGGAAAAAAATGCATAAGCACTCACGTGAATCCACTGTTCCATTCCAAGTTGTCCATAAGACTCCATGCAGTGTAGCCGATTACCGGTATGCCGTCTGTGTTGGCAGCTTGTAGAAGAGCCGTTAAGTAAGACTGTAATGTACATCCAACATATTTAAAAGGCACATTTTACGGCGGTAAACTGCTAATGTTAACTGTGACAGAAAGTAATGAACTCACCGTATAGTAATCGATTCTGTCGGTGTCATTGAGGCCACCAGAATTTCCCAAGCCGTTTTCTGTCACTATGATTGGATAACCTGGATATTCGTTAGCGATCCAGTTCAGCAGGTTGCGGAATCCCCATGGATATTGCTGGAACCATAGAAAATGAAGCTTCATTTAACACAAATATGATGAGAGAAGGGGCTCTGACATGGTAAGCCCCCTAGACAAAAAATTTGTCGTGGTCTCCTTCTCTTTCCACCTCTCCTTTTCATCTGTCCGCTGGCACTGCCCGTTCTGTATGAAATAGGTAACAACAAGGAGAAGGAAGATATAACAACGAACAAAACCAAAACCAGCGTCACCATGTTATTAGAATACGACTGTTACAAAACCAATTATTTTTTTATCTGGTTAGGTATCTCAGTTTATATATAGTTTTTAATTTTCTGTTGTTTGTTGTTATTGACTGCTATAAAGTGATTCTTGAGTTTCCTCAGATTTTCATTTTTAGTGCACACATCTTCAACTTTTTCCAGCGTCACTATCTTCGAGTCTGTCCGATTTTCTACACAGACTCAGTTCCTCTGCAGTAAAATATCTCAATTATGACGCTTCACTGTGCTTCGCTTGCCCTCTGTAACCCATTATGCGCTTGATGTAACACAGGTGAAACAGCAACTGTTGAAAACAAAGTTTAGTCGTGAAGAATTTTTGGACTGTGGCAGCAAGAATGCCATGAGAAGCCAATATATCAGTCCATTTGCGAACTCCAGCCATCGTGAACCTCTTTACAACGCAGTGATAAGCAGTGTTAATTTATACTCATCAATATTGATCATGAGTTCGTTATAAATAATTTCGACAACGTTGATTTTTTGCCTTCACGTACGATTTGCAGAAGAATCTGTGTGACCACTTAGAAGCAAATGCTTGATAATGACGATGAGGCTGAAATTGGACAACCGCAGATCAAAGATCTACTTAAAAATTTTCGCTCAGGGGAGGCATTTCATCATTTAACCAGTATTTGCTCTATTGGAACCCAGTTATGAAGAAAGCGTTTGAAATAAAGATAATAATTACTCGAAAATTGACAAATCAGCCACACAAAATAGATACAAGACACTGAAAAACGTCATAGATTAGCACATTGCATTGCCTACCAGAATGTACAAGGCTAGTTATTGTGCACATACTCATCATGTGGTAGGACGAAAACTAATCATAGTAAACTATCACACAGAGAGACACACACACAGCAGCATTGCAAGCACGAGAATAACAAACACATTCAGATGTAGACACTCAACTAGAATCAGGAAACTTTCTTTTGGTTTGCATTAGTCAGAAAGTGCGATTCAATCATTAAGGTGTTGTTGTTGTTGTTGTGGTCTTCAGTCCTGAGACTGGTTTGATGCAGCTCTCCATGCTACTCTATCCTGTGCAAGCTTTTTCATCTCCCAGTACCTACTGCAACCTACATCCTTCTGAATCTGCTTAGTGTATTCATCTCTTGGTCTCCCTCTACGATTTTTACCCTCCACGCTGCCCTCCAATACTAAATTGGTGATCCCTTGATGCCTCAGAACATGTCCTACCAACCGATCCCTTCTTCTGGTCAAGTTGTGCCACAAACTTCTCTTCTCCCCAATCCTATTCAATACTTCCTCATTAGTTATGTGATCTACCCATCTAATCTTCAGCATTCTTCTGTAGCACCACAATTCGAAAGCTTCTATTCTCTTCTTGTCCAAACTATTTATCGTCCATGTTTCACTTCCATACATGGCTACACTCCATACGAATACTTTCAAAAATGACTTCCTGACACTTAAATCAATACTGGATGTTAACAAATTTCTCTTCTTCAGAAACGCTTTCCTTGCCATTGCCAGCCTACATTTTATATCCTCTCTACTTCGACCATCATCAGTTATTTTGCTCCCCAAATAGCAAAACTCCTTTACTACTTTAAGTGCCTCATTTCCTAATCTAATTCCCTCAGCATCACCCGACTTAATTAGACTACATTCCATTATCCTTGTTTTGCTTTTGTTGATGTTCATCTTATATCCTCCTTTCAAGACACTGTCCATTCCATTCAACTGCTCTTCCAAGTCCTTTGCTGTCTCTGACAGAATTACAATGTCATCGGCGAACCTCAAAGTTTTTATTTCTTCTCCATGAATTTTAATACCTACTCCGAATTTTTCTTTTGTTTCCTTTACTGCTTGCTCAATATACAGATTGAACAACATCGGGGAGAGGCTACAACCCTGTCTTACTCCCTTCCCAACCACTGCTTCCCTTTCATGTCCCTCGACTCTTATAACTGCCATCTGGTTTCTGTACAAATTGTAAATAGCCTTTCGCTCCCTGTATTTTACCCCTGCCACCTTTAGAATTTGAAAGAGAGTATTCCAGTCAACATTGTCAAAAGCTTTCTCTAAGTCTACAAATGCTAGAAACGTAGGTTTGCCTTTCCTTAATCTTTCTTCTAAGATAAGTCGTAAGGTCAGTATTGCCTCACGTGTTCCAGTGTTTCTACGGAATCCAAACTGATCTTCCCCGAGGTTGGCTTCTACTAGTTTTTCCATTCGTCTGTAAAGAATTCGTGTTAGTATTTTGCAGCTGTGACTTATTAAGCTGATAGTTCGGTAATTTTCACATCTGTCAACACCTGCTTTCTTTGGGATTGGAATTATTATATTCTTCTTGAAGTCTGAGGGTATTTCGCCTGTTTCATACATCTTGCTCACCAGATGATAGAGTTTTGTCAGGACTGGCTCTCCCACGGCCGTCAGTAGTTCCAATGGAATATTGTCTACTCCGGGGGCCTTGTTTTGACTCAGGTCTTTCAGTGCTCTGTCAAACTCTTCACGCAGTATCGTATCTCCCATTTCATCTTCATCTACATCCTCTTCCATTTCCATAATATTGTCCTCAAGCACATCGCCCTTGTATAGACCCTCTATATACTCCTTCCACCTTTCTGCTTTCCCTTGTTTGCTTAGAAGTGGGTTTCCATCTGAGCTCTTGATATTCATACAAGTCGTTCTCTTATCTCCAAAGGTCTCTTTAATTTTCCTGTAGGCAGTATCTATCTTACCCCTAGTGAGATAGGCCTCTACATCCTTACATTTGTCCTCTAGCCATCCCTGCTTAGCCATTTTGCACTTCCTGTCGATCTCATTTTTGAGATGTTTGTATTCCTTTATGCCTGTTTCACTTACTGCATTTTTATATTTTCTCCTTTCATCAATTAAATTCAATATATCTTCTGTTACCCAAGGATTTCTACTAGCCCTCGTCTTTTTACCTACTTGATCCTCTGCTGCCTTCACTACTTCATCCCTCAAAGCTACCCATTCTTCTTCTACTGTATTTATTTCCCCCATTCCTGTCAATTGCTCCCTTATGCTCTCCCTGAATCTCTGTACAACCTCCGGTTCTTTTAGTTTATCCAGGTCCCATCTCCTTAAATTCCCACCTTTTTGCAGTTTCTTCAGTTTTAATCTACAGGTCATAACCAATAGATTGTGGTCAGAGTCCACATCTGCCCCTGGAAATGTCTTACAATTTAAAACCTGGTTCCTAAATCTCTGTCTTACCATTATATAATCTATCTGATACCTTTTAGTACCTCCAGGGTTCTTCCATGTATACAACCTTCTTTCATGATTCTTAAACCAAGTGTTAGTTATGATTATGTTGTGCTCTGTGCAAAATTCTACCAGGCGGCTTCCTCTTTCATTTCTGTCCCCCAATCCATATTCACCTACTATGTTTCCTACACTCGAATTCCAGTCACCCATGACTATTAAATTTTCGTCTCCCTTCACAATCTGAATAATTTCTTTTATTTCATCATACATTTCTTCAATTTCTTCGTCATCTGCAGAGCTAGTTGGCATATAAACTTGTACTACTGTAGTAGGTGTGGGCTTCGTATCTATCTTGGCCACAATAATGCGTTCACTATGCTGTTTGTAGTAGCTTACCCGCATTCCTATTTTCCTATTCATTATTAAACCTACTCCTGCATTACCCCTATTTGATTGTGTGTTTATAACCCTGTAGTCACCTGACCAGAAGTCTTGTTCCTCCTGCCACCGAACTTCACTAATTCCCACTATATCTAACTTCAACCTATCCATTTCCCTTTTTAAATTTTCTAACCTACCTGCCCGATTAAGGGATCTGACATTCCACGCTCCGATCCGTAGAACGTCAGTTTTCTTTCTCCTGATAACGACATCCTCTTGAGTAGTCCCCGCCCGGAGATCCGAATGGGGGACTATTTTACCTTCGGAATATTTTACCCAAGAGGACGCCATCATCATGTAATCATACAGTAAAGCTGCATTAAGGTGTACCTCCGGTAATACTAGCCGTAGAAGTAAGCCCCTGTCATGAAACTAAAGGGCTCAAAACAACGCGCATTTTCATATACCAGAGAGATCTCTAAATCATTAACTTTAGTTTGTAGATATTTTAGATTATTTGAGGTCATCATCCTGTAAGTGGAAAGAAAGCAGGTGTTGACAGATGTGAAAATTACCGAACTATCAGTTTCATAAGTCACAGCTGCAAAATACTAACGTGAATTCGTTACAGACGAATGGAAAAACTGGTAGAAGCCGACCTCGGGGAAGATCAGTTTGGATTCCGTAGAAATGTTGGAACACGTGAGGCAATACTGACCCTAAGACTTGTCGTAGAAAATAGATTAAGGAAAGGCGAACCTACGTTTCTAGCATTTGTAGACTTAGAGAAAGCTTTTGACAATGTTGACTGGAATACTCTCTTTCAAATTCTGAAGGTGGCAGGGGTAAAATACAGGGAGCAAAAGGCTATTTACAATTTGTACAGAAACCAGATGGCAGTTATAAGAGCCGAGGGGCATGAAAGGGAAGCAGCGGTTGGGAAGGGAGTGAGACAGGGTTGTAGCCTCTCCCCGATGTTATTCAATCTACACTCCTGGAAATTGAAATAAGAACACCGTGAATTCATTGTCCCAGGAAGGGGAAACTTTATTGACATGTTCCTGGGGTCAGATACATCACATGATCACACTGACAGAACCACAGGCACATAGACACAGGCAACAGAGCATGCACAATGTCGGCACTAGTACAGTGTATATCCACCTTTCGCAGCAATGCAGGCTGCTATTCTCCCATGGAGACGATCGTAGAGATGCTGGATGTAGTCCTGTGGAACGGCTTGCCATGCCATTTCCACCTGGCGCCTCAGTTGGACCAGCGTTCGTGCTGGACGTGCAGACCGCGTGAGACGACGCTTCATCCAGTCCCAAACATGCTCAATGGGGGACAGATCCGGAGATCTTGCTGGCCAGGGTAGTTGACTTACACCTTCTAGAGCACGTTGGGTGGCACGGGATACATGAGGACGTGCATTGTCGTGTTGGAACAGCAAGTTCCCTTGCCGGTCTAGGAATGGTAGAACGATGGGTTCGATGACGGTTTGGATGTACCGTGCACTATTCAGTGTCCCCTCGACGATCACCAGTGGTGTACGGCCAGTGTAGGAGATCGCTCCCCACACCATGATGCCGGGTGTTGGCCCTGTGTGCCTCGGTCGTATGCAGTCCTGATTGTGGCGCTCACCTGCACGGCGCCAAACACGCATACGACCATCATTGGCACCAAGGCAGAAGCGACTCTCATCGCTGAAGACGACACGTCTCCATTCGTCCCTCCATTCACGCCTGTCGCGACACCACTGGAGGCGGGCTGCACGATGTTGGGGCGTGAGCGGAAGACGGCCTAACGGTGTGCGGGACCGTAGCCCAGCTTCATGGAGACGGTTGCGAATGGTCCTCGCCGATACCCCAGGAGCAACAGTGTCCCTAATTTGCTGGGAAGTGGCGGTGCGGTCCCCTACGGTAATGCGTAGGATCCTACGGTCTTGGCGTGCATCCGTGCGTCGCTGCGGTCCGGTGCCAGGTCGACGGGCACGTGCACCTTCCGCCGACCACTGGCGACAACATCGATGTACTGTGGAGACCTCACGCCCCACGTGTTGAGCAATTCGGCGGTACGTTCACCCGGCCTCCCGCATGCCCACTATACGCCCTCGCTCAAAGTCCGTCAACTGCACATACGGTTCACGTCCACGCTGTCGCGGCATGCTACCAGTGTTAAAGACTGCGATGGAGCTCCGTATGCCACGGCAAACTGGCTGACACTGACGGCGGCGGTGCACAAATGCTGCGCAGCTAGCGCCATTCGACGGCCAACACCGCGGTTCCTGGTGTGTCTGCTGTGCCGTGCGTGTGATCATTGCTTGTACAGCCCTCTCGCAGTGTCCGGAGCAAGTATGGTGGGTCTGACACACCGGTGTCAATGTGTTCTTTTTTCCATTTCCAGGAGTGTATATCTTGAGCAAGCAGTAAAGGAAACAAGAGAAAAATTCGGAGTAGGTATTAAAATCCATGGAGAAGAAATAAAAACTTTGAGGTTCGCCGAAGACATTGTAATTCTGTCAGAGACAGCAAAGGACTTGAAAGAGCAGTTGAACGAAATGGGCAGTGTCTTGAAAGGAGGATATAAGATGAACATCAACAAAAGCAGAACGAGGGTAATGGAATGTAGTCGAATTAAGTCGGGTGCTGCTGAGGGAATTAGATTAGGAAATGAGACACTTAAAGTAGTAAAGGAATTTTGCCATTTGGGGAGCAAAATAACTGATGATGGTCGAAGTAGAGAGGATATAAAATGTAGACTGGCTATGGCAAGGAAAGCGTTCTGAAGAAGAGAAATTTGTTAACATCGAGTACCAGGTTGAGATTCATTGGGAGAGTCCTTAGAAAATGTAGTCCATCAACAAAGGAGGTGGCTTACAAAACACTCGTTCGACCTATACCTGAGTATTGCTCATCAGTGTGGGATCCGTACCGGATCGGGTTGACGGAGGAGATAGAGAAGATCCAAAGAACAGCCGCGCGTTTCATCACAGGGTTATTTGGTAACCGTGATAGCGTTACGGAGATGTTTAACAAACTCAAGTGGCAGACTCTGCAAGAGAGGCGCTCTGCATCGCGGTGTAGCTTGCTCGCCAGGTTTCGAGAGGGTGCGTTTCTGGATGAGGTATCGAATATATTGCTTCCCGCTACTTATACCTCCCGAGGAGATCACGAATGTAAAATTAGAGAGATTAGAGCGCACACGGAGGCTTTCCGGCAGTCGTTCTTCCCGCGAACCATACGCGAGTGGAACAGGAAAGGGAGGTAATGACAGTGGCACGTAAAGTGCCCTCCGCCACACACCGTTGAGTGGCTTGCAGAGTATAAATGTAGATGTAGATGGAGATGTATGGAAGTGAAACATGGACGATAAATAGTTTGGACAAGAAGAGAATAGAAACTTTCGAAATGTGGTGCTACAGAAGAATGCTGAAGATCAGATGGGTAGATCACATTACTAATGAGGAGGTATTGAATATTGAATAGAATTGGGGCGAAAAGGAGTTTGTGGCACAACTTGACTAGAAGATGGGATCGGTTGGTAGGACATGTTCTGAGGCATCAAGGGATCACAAATTTAGCATTGGAGGGCAGCGTGGAGGGTAAAAATCGTAGAGGGAGACCAAGAGATGAATACACTAAGCAGATTCAGAAGGTTGTAGGTTGCAGTTAAGTACTGGGACATGAAGAAGCTTGCACAGGAGAGAGTAGCATGGAGAGCTGTATCAAACCAGTCTCTGGACTGAAGACCACAACAACAACAACAAGTGGTGGAAGAAGAGAGATGAACTACTTTCGCAAATTCTCATATGCTCTCGTCATCTTATACTGAAATTGCGCCCTGCCTTCGTATATAAAATTTATTGCAGTCGTGACATTCGATTTTATATGTGCGTGGGCTTGTCTCTATAGGTAGTTTTGCTCTTACTGAATGAAGACTGTGGCTAATATTGTTGTTCGTTCCATATGTATATTGGATACTTGTGTTGTTCGTTAGTATGTTTAATATGTGTGCTGTTGTGGCTGAATATGTTATAAATATATATATATATATATATATATATATATATATATATATATATATATATATTGGTTAGTCCTTTTTTGGTGCCTCTGTGAATAACTTTATGACCTTGTGTATTATTTATTGGGCAGGTGTAGTTTTTCTTTTGTATATTTGCATTAGTATACCTGGATTGAAACCATTTTGTTACGCTATACATCGCAATGTGTCGAGTTCTTCTTGTATGTAAAAGTGGTTTAATGGTAGATTTTGTACTCTGTTGGTCATGGCTTGGAAGTATTCCTCCTTGTGTGCCTCTGGGTGGCGTACTTCCAAGCTGTCTCGACGGGGGAAAAGGGTCTCTCTGTGATCGTTTCCGAACGCAGTTGTAGATGGCATCGAGTCTGCATTGTTGCGGCGTAAAGTCAAGCGCCGGGGCGCGAGTCGGAAACGAGAGGGCGGAGGGGGCTGCGGAGAAGTCGTCAGCCAACTGCACGCTGACCGACCCCTCTCCAGGACGACAATGCGGCGGCAGCGGCCCCTATGCGAGGAGGACATAAGTTATGCGACCGACTGGTCGCGGCCCACTTCATCTGGAACATCAACATTAGCCACTTCAACATTACCGACTTAGGAATAGCATATACCAAAGAATAATTTTGTCTGTCGCCCTTTGCTTACGACTCATCAGTGTAAATGAAAAGTTAAGTATTGTCATTATTTCCCGTAATAAAACTCATTAATGTGATTTGCTTAAATTGTCTAGCGATCCGAGAAAGGCGGTCTCCTATACCCCCATAGTTGACGACTAGGCAGGATTCAACATGCATGACACGCGAATTTTTTAGTGGACGCCAGCGCAGGACTTTAAATTTTCCTTGTACAGTGCAGTGGCGACTTGGGTATATCCCGCGAGTATCTGGAACAATGAACTTTACTTCTGCTAATTATAAAATGCTAGAACTTTATTACTATATTGGGGGGGGGGGGGGTGGAACTAATTGGACTGCTGGATTTAAAACAAATCAAATGGCTCTGAGCACTATGGGACTTAACTTCTGAGGTCATCAGTCCCCTAGAACTTAGAACTAATTAAACCTAACTAAACTAAGGAAATCACACACATCCATGCCCGAGGCAGGATTCGAACCTGCGACCGTACGGGTCGCGCGGTTCCAGACGAATCTGAAACAGCTTCAACGAATCTGGAACTTTGAATAATTTAATTTAGGTACGGTGACTTGATTACTTGCTTATTTTTTCTAGCTCCTTCAGAACGTAGCCGGCCGCGGTGGCCGAGCGGTTCTAGGCGCTTCAGTCCGGAACCGCGCGACTGCTACGTTCGCTGGTTCGAATCCTCCCTCAGGCATAGATGTGTGTGATGTCCTTAGTTAGGTTTAAGTGGTTCTAAGTTCTAGGGGACTGATGACCTCAGATGTTAAGTCCCATAGTGCTCAGAGCCATTTGAGCGATTTGAATCAACACCTAACGTTATCTGGAACTTTTCAAGTTTAAGCTGACCAAGCAAAGCAGTCTGTGGGCAACACCGCTCGAAGGCGAGCGCGCGACGCCCCGGCTGGCTGATTTCAATGATAAAACTCGGAAACGGCGCAACCTACCGGACTTTTTTCTTCATTTTTATTTCTTAGTACACCCTGCCCTGCAATATCCCGGCAAGCGTTTCAGACATTTTTGTCGACCCTGTGTAAAGACAATATACGAAATTTCTGGCTTCCACTTGAGCTGTCTTTATAGTTACCAGTGTTTATCTCAGAAGTTCCTCGCAGACAAGGATAACGAATGTGTATAGCTTCATACCACGATGGTTTAACAAGAATATTCTGTACTGATTACTACTATTATTTTTATTTCAACGTGTGTCTGACAACAATACTCTACGTAAATCCATAACTTAACAGCTGATGTGAACAAATAACGATCTAAACAATGCTTTCATTTTATGAATATATGTTTATTGGTGTATATACAAAAATCCAATAAGGAATTTACTTTACACTACGTGATCGAAAGTATCCGGACACCCTCAAAAACATACGTTTTTCATAATAGGTGCATTATGCTGCCACCTGCTGCCAGGTACTCCTTATCAGCGACCTCAGTACACATTAGATATTGTGAGAGAGCAGAATGGGACTCTCCGCGGCCCTCACGGACTTCGAACGTGGTCACTTGCGTCATACGTCTCTACGAGAGATTTTGACACTCCTAAACATCCCTAGGTCTACTGTTTCCGATGTGATGGTGAAGTGGAAACGTGGAGGGAGGCATACAGCACAAAAACGTACTGGCGGACCTCGTCTGTTGACTGACAGAGAAATGGTTCAAATGGCTCTGAGCACTATGGGACTTAACTTCTGAGGTCATCAGTCTCCTAGAACTTAGAACTACTTAAACCTAACTAAGGAATCACACACATAAGTGCCCGAGGCAGGATTCGAACCTGCGACTGTAGCGATCGCTCGGTTCCAGACTGAAGCGCCTAGAACCGCTCGGCCACAACGGCCGGGTGTGACTGACTGAGACGGCCGACAGTTGAAGAGGGTCGTAATGTGTATTAGGCAGACATCTATCCAGAGTAAATTTGGATTTCATTGTGGAGGGTCTGCTCATAAGCCACACATCATGCCAGTAAATGCCAAACGACGCTTCGCTTGGTGTAAGGAACGTAAACATTGGACGATTGAACAGTGAAAAAGCGCTGTGTGGAGTGACGAATCACGGTACACAATGTAGCGATCGGATGGCAGGGTGCGGGTACGGCAAATGCCCCGTGAATGTCATCTGCCAGTGTGTGTAGTGCCAACAGTAAAATTCGGTGGTGTTATGGTGTTTTGCGTGGCACTATCACACCACAGGCCTACATTCATGTTTTAAGCACATTCTTGCTTCTCACTGTCTAAGAGCAATTCGGGGATGGCGATTGCATCTTTCAACACGATCGAGCATCTCTTCATACATGAGAATAACGTCCCTGTAATGGACTGGCCTGCACACAGTCCTGACCTGAATCCTATACAACATCTTTGGGATGTTTTGGAACGCCAACATCGTAGCAGGCCTCACTGACCGACATTGATACCTCTCCTCCGTGCAGCACCCATGAAGAATGGGCTGCCAGTCCTCAAGAAACCTTCCAGCACCTGATTGAAATTATGCCTGCAAGAGTGGGCCAACACCGTAATCATTTCCAGCATTACCGATGGCGGGCGCCACGAACTTGTAAGTCATTTTCAGCCAGGTGTCCCGATACGTTTGATCGCATACTGTGCTTGATCTAACCTCAGTTAGCATTACTGAAAGTCGCCCATCTGGCGGAAGGTCTTGCACAGCTTACTTACCCCACCGCCGACACTGATGACGCCCGAGTCTCTGCTCTTGGATGGGGATATTCCAGCTTCACCTGACGTTACGATACTCGTGAAATAATGATTCACTCCAAAGAAGTCGGATGAACCTACAACAGAGTTTTATTTCTGCTATGAATAAACATTTCGGAAGAGAGCGTTTCCTTGAGGGGTACATATATTAGCATTCAGTTAAAGCTAGAATCTATGTTCATTATGCTTAACACTCTGTGAGGTAGTCTGCACTTTGTACCTGCACAGCGAGTGAACTAATGTGTGCGAACTTAGCTTACCACTTAGCGCGCAAATGAACAAATCATCTGAACTGCTTTCTCAAACCCATGGTGTTAAACAGAAATTCTATATAAGTATGGCCCTGTAAAGCAGCTAATATCAGGTGCGGATCATAACAAAATTCATTAGAAATGCTGCTGTCACGTAATTAGGATGCATGAATTAATAAAAGTGGAAGTTTGAGGACTATTCTAGAAATACAAAACAGCTATTCCCTTTTTTTCTACATATAATTTATCAACTGTGCTTTGAGGGGTCAAATGGTACACAACAATCATGTTCAATTACTTTTGACAATAACCAAATATTTAACTCTTGGAGATTTGAACTGACGATTATTAAAATATTTATCTCTATATATGAAAAAAAATTTATCACATGAAAGAATGATTAGCTCATTTAATCTGCAATGTCGTAGCTGGTCAATGCACTGAGTTGGAGGAGAATAAATTTACTTTTTGAACCAATGAAAAAACTCCCATGTACTCAATGTGAGGTTAGGTTAGTATCCTAGCTTTTGATATTCAATGGTCAAAGTGTACGCAGGTTGGAGTGAGCAAAATCTCGACTCAGCATTTACTGTGGCCTAATGTGTGATGCTACTTTACCAAGCGGCATCTGCAACAGTGTTGTCTCTGTGGTGGATCTGAAACGCTAATTCCCTGCTCTGGCTTTGATTCAATTCGATCAGTCTCAACATTACTGCATTCCGTAGAACGTTAATTTTTCCCTAGTCGCAATAATGGCAATTGCACACTCGCTAAGGGTTGGAGCGACGCCCACAATTTCTTTGCCCGCAAAAATTACTGCAGGAATAATTAACTAACTCTTTGCTATCTGTTGCTACGATAGCAAATCTCTCAACGCCCTCGCTATTTTCCATACACTTGTGCAATCCGCTGCGAGACGAGAGAGATATCTAGAAATTTTAGTTCTCAAAATGCTTTTATATAATAAGGGTGTCTCCATCGTGTCGCGTCTGCGTCGCCCAGTATGGCTTCAGCCAATCGCCGTCTCGTTAGAGGTTAATTTTATTTTTCTTGCCGTATCGCAGCCTAGCCCTGTTAAAGCCGTCCACCCACTTATCCTTGGTCCCTGCCGTATTTACGTTAAAAGGAATAATGTATTGTTCTGGCCTTCTCCCTCTTTGCACTAAAGCTCGTCGTTCTCTTGTTAAGTGGTGATTCCGATGCCATTACACACCTGCTCGGTTCGTCTCCAAAATGCATTTCACTTTAACTTGTTTATTTATGCACCTGTTCATATTGATAGATATTGTTTTGTTACTGAAGTTAAAATCTTCTGGGTTATTAGGACGCGTCATGTTTCTTCTAAAATGTTCGACGTTTCGACCCCTCTGCTGGGATCTCCCTCGGGATATTTTTGTGTCCACTACTGCTAGAACACTGTCTAAGACGAGTGTCGCGTCTACGTATAAAGGGGAAGTTTTCTGGCGTTCGGGCTGGAGAAGTGATAGCATTGGTGAAAATTCAAATGGCTACCATTGGTGGGCCATTGTCATAGGCTAATATTCCGGCTCTGATGCAGAAGAAGGGGCGTTGGTAGCTCATCTCCTGTGGATACCATTGGCGGTCCATCGTCATTGGATAGAAAGGCACTATTCCACACTTATGCTGGAGAAGGGTTGTTGGTTGAAATGCCTGCTACCACTATTCGTTGGTCGTCATGAGTGGCTAGATTCGAAACGGACAGATCAAGAGAGGGGCAATGTTTACCCAAAATATTATTGTCCGCCGAGGTGACTTGCAGTGCGTTGTTTGTGCTGCTCACAGACCACGGCCGCGTATTTACTTCCTTACATATTGTTTTGTTAATTTTCGGTACTTGAGATTACTGCAATTAGCTTTTGTTGATATAATATGATTATTATTTTCTGAAGATCTCAAGCTGTATCGTACTGTCATTATGGATCAAGCTCATGTAAGGTCTGTAAAATCCAGATGCCTTACAACTCGTATAGTATTAGGCGGTTACAGTAATGCGCCATCAGTTCACACAATAATCATGTCAGTTTTAAGACAACATGAGTAATACTAAATGTTGGCAAAAAATATACGTACCATCAACAATGAATACATCAAGTTAATTCTGATTTTTTTTTTTTTTTTTTTTTTTTGCTTATGATGTTGACTGCATCTACAGCTAATTGATATGGTAAGTACAGTTGATTCTTAATCATTTTAAATTATATTAAATTAAGCAGTTGCAGACATATTTACAATGAATTTTTTCTGTATAAATAAGCTGCGATAACCTGATCTCAAAATATTTAGAATAATTCAAAACATATGTAACGTAACACTGTAATAGAGTCGGAGAAAGAAAATCCCTAGCAATTGGCACCGCTGTTGTCAGGTTTCGACTATAAAACGCAAATGCAACAGGCGAAAACAGTAGCCACATGTACATTGAGGCGCAAAAAACTGATAAGCAAAACCCTATGACCACTGCACATAGGACGTTTGACGCCGCCTGGGGGCGTTTTGGGGACGTAACGTGGTAATAAAGGTATATAATCTGAGTAGACACGGATGGGGATCGCCCTAGCGAAGATATGGGCTGCAAATGGGGAAATCCATTGAGATAAGCGACTTTGACAAAGTGCAGATAATTATTACGCAGAGCCTGTAAACTAGTATTTCTAAAACGTTGAGGCTGGTCGAATTTTTACGTGCTATTGTTGTGAGCATCTACGGAAAGAGGTGGAAGGACAGTGAAACTACCACTAGGCGCTAGATGGTCGGACGTCCAGGCATGTTTGCTCTGTAAAGTAGGATAGATGGCGATCTCCGGCATCTTTGCTGAAAAACCACAATGCTACTGCATGCAGAAGTGTTTTGGACCACATCGCTCATCGGACATTGTTGAACATGGAACTCCGCAACAGACCCACTCCCCCCCACCGTCCGTATTCACACGGTGACCCAATGACATCGTCAATTACGACTGCGCAGGGCACGGCACCGTTGGGATTCGACTGTCGACACGTGGACACGTGGACGCTCTTCGGGCGAAACCCATTTTGCTACCCTACGTCTCTGTGGAGACGTCCACAAACGCCGTCATCGAGGGAAACGACGGCTCGAAGCGTGCAGCGCGCCGCGGGAGCAGGCTGGTGGGATCAGTGGTATGCTATGGGACACATATCCTGCACTTGCGTGAGACCTGTGGTAGTACTCGAAGATGCGCTGACAGCTGCAAACCACCTGCATCCATTCATGCTTGGTGTCTTCCCCGACGGCGATGTCATCTTTCAGAGGAACAATTGTCCATGTCTCGGAACCAGAACTGTGCTACAGTGGTTTGAAGAGTATTATTGTGAACTGACGTTGATTTCTCGGTGACCAAATTCGGCTGATGTAAATCCTGTAGAACTCATTTGGGCCGCTATTGGACGCCATCACCACGTACGCAAATCAGCGGCCCGTTATTTACATAAATTACGTGACCTGTGCGTAGACATCTAATGCCACACGCCTCCACAAATCTAAAAACAAACTGTCGGATCCCTGCTAGTCAGAATCAGTGATGTATTTCTCTCGAAATACGGACAAAGAAGCTATTAAGTAGGTGGTCATAATGTTTTGGCTCATCATTGTAGAGTTGCGATGCAACTGAGGGCTATCCATAGAAACGTACACAAAATAGCGTTACGTGACAGATTGAGGTGGAAGTGCGAAGTAGCCACATCAAGGCCACGACAGCCGTCAAGGATTATCTTTCGACGACTCGCAGTAGACGAAATTATAACTGAACCCACTGTTTTTGCATTCTCCACTTGGCCCAGTACTCTTGCAATCACCATGATTACTCAGAGGACGAAGCTAAGTTCAACAGCCAAGAAAAATTGTGACTGTGAACGATTTTGAAGTGTCGTTATGATGTTATGTACCGTTCCAAAATTCCCTCAGGTGTAAAACTGGAAATAACCCTTAAAAGATGGGTTCCTGGCAGGAAAATAAACAGTGTGAGCTCTATGAAGTCATGTTCAACTCTAGGAGACTGGCATGACGTGGTGAAGCAGCTGAGTTGTGAGGGACCCATATCAGTTTGGACTTACACGAGACGTCAGATAAATTTGTAGGCAATAGAGTGCAGCGTCAAAGATTAGTGGCCTGCTTATGTCACGGGAGAGCATCGGAAGAACTTCTTCAGGAACCTACATATCGCTCCTACGGTAATCTTGAGGGGTTCCACTATCTGCTGCCTCCAGTATCTTATGAATGAACGGAGGAAGCCGGGTTCCCTTCCATTTGAGCCCACACAAGCAATATTGAATTCTACACGGAGTTGTTCGATCTCCAGCCCTTGTACGAGTACATGAAAGTAACTTCACTGATATAGTGCGCACTAGTCTTGTTATCCTTCGTATGGAATGGAACGACCTGCGCCTTATTCCTCCTGCATGCCACCCTCCGTCGGTACAACAATCTGCAAGAGACTGATGGTAGAGGAGGGACCATTTTCTTTGCATACCATTTTCAAACAAACCGTGTAGTACTTCAATGTTACCAGTTCCGCACGCATAACAACAGTGGTACAAGCAGAGAACGTATCGTTGACAATAACAAAGGGTATGTGATTCTGCGTCCCGTGACACTGCTAATAGCGAATTCATACAGGTACCATATAGCATTAGCAAAACAAAGTTTGTATTTGCTGGTGCATATTCCTGAGACATATTTTTGCTGGCAGTCAGTCTTCAGAGCCTTATAGACATCACGTATATGTAACTGATTTTCTGTCCATTCCAAATTTATCAATAAAGTTGTGACTTTGAAAATGCATCAAGGCTACATAGAGATCCATTTTATTTACTGCGTCACGAATTTCGTTACGAAACGCCATTACATACTTCACTTTTATACTTTATTTACAAAGCACGGAAAATGACCTTTCACTAATTCACAGATTTTTTTTCTTGGTGCTGCTATTTTCACGGCCGGCCGGAGTGGCCGCGCGGTTAAAGGCGCTTCAGTCTGGAACCGCACGACCGCTACGGTCGCAGGTTCGAATCCTGCCTCGGGCATGGATGTGTGTGATGTCCTTAGGTTAGTTAGGTTTAAGTAGTTCTAAGTTCTAGGGGACTTATGACCACAGCAGTTGAGTCCCATAGTGCTCAGAGCCATTTTTTTGCTATTTTCACAAAAACTAGTATGTGTGTTTTAAGCAATAGAATAGTATTTGTTCAACGCTTAATAGTTTCTCGACACTTGTTTCGAACACAAAAGTAAAAACTTCATGTGTTGGGTCTCATCCGAGATTTCATACTGCTGTTCAGCTGTTTTCAGAAACTCATGTTGACATTGTGACATTCTCTTGCAGCCCTCTACGTAAAGTTCATTAACCACAATTTATTCACGTCATCTTCCACATCAACGCTCGACAGTGCTCTATGAAAAATGATTGGAAGCTAACAAGGGATACTGGTGCATAGGACATTGGTCTCTCATTTTTTATGGTTCTCAACCAAATACTGGCAGAAACAATTTCTTCCAAAAGCTACCACCTGATGGCGAGTGGGCAAAGGGGGTTGGATGTTAGTGACTCGTTACGTGCAATAAAGATCCGCATGTGACAAATGTTAAGCACAAACTGTGCTTGAACTACATGAAAAATTTCCTTCTACATTTCTAAACGAAATAAGAAGAATGTGAAGAGTAAAAATAGTACGTACATTATTATATCTGATGCTCTGTTGAGGAAATCACAGCGTTAGTTCTGTACTGAGCATCGAGGGAAAATGGAGATGGTAAAACAGCACATGCTTACCCCTGATGTATGCGATCTCCTCTTGAGTGAAAGTTGGCAACCGTGATCGGGGTCGCCCCTCTGCTGCACTGTTTGCATCTACCCTCTGACGCACTACAGCTGGGTAGTCGCCGTCTTGACTGTAGATGGGATGTGCGTAGAGTCCAGCCTGATCAACACCAAGGAATATAGATCTTGAAATTTTGTAAACATGCCAAATATTGTCAACTATTATTTCAACCACAGAAAAAGATTTGTTTATGAAAAACCAAATGCTATGGTATCAGCAAAGAATTTTATGTGACATGACAGTTTATGTGCAACCAGTAGATAATCAGCTATTGGCAGTTAGTATGGTTTCCTCTACTGAAGTAAGATTCCAAGACTTTCAGCTGGAAACATTTTAAATTAATACATTATGCTGTGATATTCTTCTCAGGTTTGCAACCAGATCTTCAAGTCAAGCTGAGACGATATTTCAGCGCTTCACCAAGCTGTCATCTTCAGGTGAAATCCAGCTGATGCTGCTGTGCAACCAGTGTCCCTACATGGACCAGCATAGAGTAATCTGCACATCTGCCAAATGCTGTTAGTGCTGCCTCCACTGCAAAATATACAGTAGTCCTGTCAGATTATGAGGATCCCTGACAGTTGGCAGCGCTGTTACTGGCTTTCAGCTGCTTAGTGCTCATGCCTGCAGACGAAAACAATAGTCATCTGTAGAACTACGACGACACTGAGGCGCTCCATAGAGACGTTTACGAAGTCGCCTTATGGGATTGGTTGACTTAAGCGGACCCCACTGCAGCAGCTGCCAGCGATTCTCTTATGCCGATTCGTCTATAGCAGTGCTACCAGTCGTGAAGGCAAACAAAAACGAGGTATCACTACCACAACTCATCTTTAGATCCTTCTGTCAATGAAGCGCGTCGTGTTTTAATGAATGTCAGCACTAGGTCCCACGACTTGCTGGGAGTATACAGCCTTTGACCCAAAAATATGTTCACTAGCCAGACCAATTTCAATAGACTGTCGCAGAACACAGTTCGAGATAAGAGAAGTGGCAGCAATCATCTGAGTCACATTAAGTTTCATTGTCTTTCCCTTGGGTAAACAATGCTCTACCAAGCGGATTTTTTTGGGTTCTTGTAACATTGCGTGGTGGTACTGGTACATCCACCTGTACTCAACAGTAGGAATCTTACCACAGTGGCATGGAATCTTACAAAAACTGGACTTCTTTGACACCAAATCACCTGTATCAGAATCCAAAAAGACATTTACGATGGCTGGTGGGCGAAAGACAGTCTTGTTAAATTTCTTAAAATTCTCCGTATTTTAGCTGGTATGCTCCCAGTATATGGTAGGAAAGCAACTGATGTCGACTCACCTCGCTACAGTGAATATATGAACATGGAGGCATGACGGATCTGCCTCTCAGAGAATCTCTTCCACTTAAATACAGAATTTAGGAGTTCAATTTCCTGTGTAAAGCTCCCCGTGTGAGATATGGTATATGCTGTTTGTAGCAGCGACCCAAGAATCCCACTGCGTTGGTACCGTGTGTGATAGCTATACTGATCCAGATAGCGATCAGTATGCACAGGTTTCGAATATATACTATGTCTCAGAGTGTCATCATTCTGTTTGCAGACGAGAACGTCCAGGGATGGGAGCTTTCCACCAGTTTCCACATCCAGGGTTAAGGGAATTAAAGTGTTCCAAGGAACAATTAAGGACATCGGATCTATGTGGCCAAACTAGAAAAGGTCCTTAACATTTCTCTAGAAATATCTTGGTTTTAAGGTTGCTGCCCTCCATAAATTAATTAGAATGTGTGGGCCATAAGGTACTACCCGTAGCGAGTCCCATGATGCAACACTGAGGACTCCCTGCTGACCCATATGTAGGGGCCCCGGCTCCAGAGCAGCATTAGTTGGACGACACTCCGCAATACCAGCGTCTCCCCTGAATTCGACGCCCAGGTGGGCCGTTGAAATACTGAGTCAGCTTGCCGTGAAGATCCGGCTGCAGAAGCCAGAAGACCAAGTTATAACGCTGGGAAAGCTTATGAAATCACAATGTACAGGGTGGTTATAAGGTCTCGATCCATTTCTGATTGTAAGGAGTAACGGGTGTATTTATGTAATACATGATTATAATCATTTAATGTGATAGCATGGCCTGTTGTATTTTTCCAGGATAATCAAGAAGACTACTTATGATAGGAGAATGTGTGGCTGTTGTTAATGCATGATTGCGACATGCGTGATTGTGCAGTTTATCTTATCTAGTCCGCCCCCGGTAACTGAGTGGTCAGCGCGACAGACTGTCAATCCTAAGGGCCCGGGTTCGATTCCCGGCTGGGTCGGAGGTTTTCTCCGCTCAGGGACTGGGTGTTGTGTTGTCCTAATCATCATCATTTCATCCCCATCGACGCGCAAGTCGCCGAAGTGGCGTCAAATCGAAAGACTTGCACCAGACGAGCGGTCTACCCGACGGGAGGTCCTCGTCACACGACATTTCATTTCATTATCGTATCTGGAGGCTCAATAGGAGTTCACTAGAAAATTTCATAAACAAACACCAACGAGGGCAAACATCCGGTTATTTGTTAACAAATTCCAAAGAAATGGAAACCTTCCCAATGAATCACACTACGGGAGAATTCTAGTTCCCCAACAGACTATTCAGTTAATCAGAAAAGCAATCGAAATGTGTCCTAACGCATCAAAACGTCGTTTAAGCAAAGATTTAAACGTTGAATTTGACAGTTTAGACTTCACGCTAAAGAAATGCTTCACAAATTAGATAATGAAGATTATCCAGCTCTCAAAGCTTTGTGTTTTAATTTGACAGAAGGTGCACACAATGAACTTCTCATGGATCACAGTTTGTTTACTAATGGCGCCACATTCCACATCTTCGCAAAAGGTAACAAATACAGCTGCCGTTAATGGGTAAGGATCTACCTCAAGTTACCATCGAACGGGGAACGAGACACGAGTAAAGTGAATATGTGGTTTGAATTCACAAAGACTGTGATTTATGAACCCACCATGTTTGCAGAAGAGACAGTTACAGGACACATTCATCTTGATACGCTGGAACAACTCCTGTAACCTCAGTTCCAGCAAGAAAGCAATGCTGACACGGATGCAGCCCGTGATTTTGCTCTCATTGTAAGCGAGTACCTAAATCGAAGATTCACCTGAAGATGGAGAGGCAGAGGCTCAGCAAGGCTGTGGCCATCACGTTCATCTGATTCCGGACTCTTGGATTTCTCCCCTTGGTACTTCAGAGTGTATTCAAGTTAGGAGAGTTAACAAAAATATTGATCCTCCCACGTATGTGTCGCGAAAAGATCATCAACGTAAAATAAGAGAGATTCAAGTTCAAGTGCAGTCTTACCAATAATCGTTCTTTCAGTGAAACATTCGTGACTGGAACGTAAAAACGTGGGGGGGGGGGGGGTGTCGTGATAAAGAAAGTACACTCTGCCAAGCACCGCAGAGTGGCTTGCTGGGTACAGATGTAGATATAGATGTATGGTATGGTAGTCCATAATTAGAACTTGACAGCGACAGACTGAAAGTTCTGAACTGTCCTCGGGCATTTAGCCGAGTGACTATCCCAGAATATTTCAAAATAATTTTTCTCTCTGAAAGCCTGAAATAACACAACGGTCAACTTGTTTTCGAACTAGAAACACAGCTGTAGCAGATACCGTACTTACATCAAACTGTAGCTGTCGGTCTGCGGCTTCCAAGTCTTCTGTCGAATTTGATGCCGGTTCACTTCCCCCGATACTCAGCGTGATTCCTACGCTGCCTGAAACAGATTGCCATTTAGATAATCACTGAAATATACTATGCAGAAATTCTCGGCTTCGATCTCAGGTTATCACCAGGATTTTTTGTCTTACCATTTTCACTTTTTTCTCCTCTCGCAGTATTTGTTAAAGTGAAAAATATCTTTACGAGCCCCGTAGACGAATCCACTACTCCATGCTCGGAGTAAAGCTCAGACTGGTGCAGACCAAGTGTACAAAAGGCACAAGCTGGGAGAACAGACAAAGGCATGGAATTCATGGATTGTCTTGTCTGCAAATGTGGATCATGGACTGCGTCCAACAGCTTTGGAATTTGGTCTTCCGTCTTGCTCTCTATAAGATGTTGTTTGCCTCTATGTGCTTTTGTAGGCCCTCAGATCCAAGTCAATAAAGCCTTCAAACTATCCAAACACGCTTCGACTTTTGCGGCGGAGATAGTGGCAAGCACACAACTTCCTGCTTAAAAGATATTAATCGTGTGCTACTCACAGTGTCCTTAAAAATATTCACCACCAGAGATACAATAAAGCAACCAACACTTACAAACAGCGTATGCTAATGGAATATGTCCAGCTGCATCTACAGGGACTGTCCTCAATTCGAAATTGATATATATAGATCACCTGATTGCTTGTGATGTTTGGAGCCACAGAAAATGTCAGTGGCAAGAGATGTGGAATATGCCCCAACAAACGAAATGTGGAGATAATGCAGCATGACAACCTCAAGTTCCTTCAAGACCATTGTTTACGAGGACACACTTGGAGCGGTCAATGATTTCTACCATCATTCGACAGCACTTTATCCACGCATATTTTCTCTACATAGAAACTACTTTACCGGTTCTCATGTCTGTGAGTGTGATTCTGAGTTGGAAACTGATGTAAATCACTTCTTCCTCTCGTGTCTCAAATATGAATGTGGAAGACTGGTATTTTTGAAGACCCTGATGAATGTCAGATACCGTCTCAGTGAGCATCTTCTATTTTGCTTAGTAAAGACGTTCACCTTTATAAAGTGAAACATTTACTCTGCAGCAGAGCGCACCCTGGTATGAAACTTCCTGGCAGATTAGAGCTGTGTTGCGGACTGGGACCCGAATTTGGGGCCCTGGCCTTTTGCAGGCAAGTGTTCTTCCAACTGAACTACCCAAGCATGACTCGCGACCAGTCATCACAGCCTTGGCTGTTAATCTGCTTAAAAGTATAGGAAAAATGTTCAGGTTGTAATGGTAGTCATATTTTCATTAATGATTAAGATATTGTGTGAATTAATAATACAAAAATGCCTAATTTACTTATAATTCTATTTGTTAAAAAATTGTGACATCTTGAGCCTTTAAATCTGTAAATATACATTAATGTATTTTCTCCACATACATACAATGGTTTGATACGCATTTGAGAGACGTCTTTGTATGTATAGGCCAATATCTCCATTTTGCATGACGGAGTGTATACGTCTTTAGGAAGTCACGTGTTTATATCATTGTACAAAACGATCAATGGACGAATAAAACTGTTATTATTATTATTCTTGATTAAGATTATTATTATTCTTGAATAAGAACATGGATTTCCTATAACTCCCCACCAGTCATTAAAACTTAAACTAACAATAAAAGCCTTGTGATAACTGGGTGTTGTGTGCTGCCCTTAGGTTAGTTAGGTTTAAGTAGTTCTAAGTTCTAGGGGACTGATGACCATAGATGTTAAGTCCCATAGTGCTCAGAGCCATTTGAACCATTTTTGAACAATAAAATTTAGTTTAGGAGGATCCTAAAGATTTATTGGAGCTCATCTCCTTCTACTCCACTGATGAAATTCTTAGCAGAACCTCCTGATGTGTATATGGTACTAATTATATCAAACAATGAGTGTCGTGTACAACCAGAATTCTATTCAAATTCAGAGCAGTAATGCCATCCTTGTAAATATGAGTTGTAAAATGATTTTTATATTTCACATCTACATCTACATTTAAATACATATACGCAATCCACCATACGGTGCGTGGTGGAGGGTACCTCGTACCACAACTAGCATCTTCTCTCCCTGTTCCACTCCCAAACAGAACGAGGGAAAAATGACTGCCTATATGCCTCTGTACGAGGCCTAATCTCTCTTATCTTTGTGGTCTTTCCGCGAAATATAAGTTGGCGGCAGTAAAATTGTACTGCAGTCAGCCTCAAATGCTGGTTCTCTAAATTTCCTCAGTAGCGATTCACGAAAATAACGCCTCCTTTCCTCCAGAGACTCCCACCCGAGTTCCTGAAGCATTTTCGTAACACTCGCGTGATGATCAAACCTACCAGTAAGAAATCTAGCATCCCGCCTCTGAATTGCTTCTACACTCCTGGAAATTGAAATAAGAACACCGTGAATTCATTGTCCCAGGAAGGGGAAACTTTATTGACACATTCCTGGGGTCAGATACATCACATGATCACACTGACAGAACCACAGGCACATAGACACAGGCAACAGAGCATGCACAATGTCGGCACTAGTACAGTGTATATCCACCTTTCGCAGCAATGCAGGCTGCTATTCTCCCATGGAGACGATCGTAGAGATGCTGGATGTAGTCCTGTGGAACGGCTTGCCATGCCATTTCCACCTGGCGCCTCAGTTGGACCAGCGTTCGTGCTGGACGTGCAGACCGCGTGAGACGACGCTTCATCCAGTCCCAAACATGCTCAATGGGGGACAGATCCGGAGATCTTGCTGGCCAGGGTAGTTGACTTACACCTTCTAGAGCACGTTGGGTGGCACGGGATACATGCGGACGTGCATTGTCGTGTTGGAACAGCAAGTTCCCTTGCCGGTCTAGGAATGGTAGAACGATGGGTTCGATGACGGTTTGGATGTACCGTGCACTATTCAGTGTCCCCTCGACGATCACCAGTGGTGTACGGCCAGTGTAGGAGATCGCTCCCCACACCATGATGCCGGGTGTTGGCCCTGTGTGCCTCGGCCGTATGCAGTCCTGATTGTGGCGCTCACCTGCACGGCGCCAAACACGCATACGACCATCATTGGCACCAAGGCAGAAGCGACTCTCATCGCTGAAGACGACACGTCTCCATTCGTCCCTCCATTCACGCCTGTCGCGACACCACTGGAGGCGGGCTGCACGATGTTGGGGCGTGAGCGGAAGACGGCCTAACGGTGTGCGGGACCGTAGCCCAGCTTCATGGAGACGGTTGCGAATGGTCCTCGCCGATACCCCAGGAGCAACAGTGTCCCTAATTTGCTGGGAAGTGGCGGTGCGGTCCCCTACGGCACTGCGTAGGATCCTACGGTCTTGGCGTGCATCCGTGCGTCGCTGCGGTCCGGTCCCAGGTCGACGGGCACGTGCACCTTCCGCCGACCACTGGCGACAACATCGATGTACTGTGGAGCCCTCACGCCCCACGTGTTGAGCATTTCGGCGGTACGTCCACCCGGCCTCCCGCATGCCCACTATACGCCCTCGCTCAAAGTCCGTCAACTGCACATACGGTTCACGTCCACGCTGTCGCGGCATGCTATCAGTGTTAAAGACTGCGATGGAGCTCCGTATGCCACGGCAAACTGGCTGACACTGACGGCGGCGGTGCACAAATGCTGCGCAGCTAGCGCCATTCGACGGCCAACACCGCGGTTCCTGGTGTGTCCGCTGTGCCGTGCGTGTGATCATTGCTTGTACAGCCCTCTCGCAGTGTCCGGAGCAAGTATGGTGGGTCTGACACACCGGTGTCAATGTGTTCTTTTTTCCATTTCCAGGAGTGTATGTCCTCCCTCAATCCGACCTGATAGGGATCCCAAACGCTCGAGCAGTACTCAAGAATAGGTCGTATTAGTGTCTTATAAGCTGTCTCCTTTACAGGTGAACCACATCTTCCCAAAATTCTACCAATTAACCGAAGACGACTATCCGCGTTCCCCACAACTGCCATTACATGCTTGTCCCACTTCATATCGCTCTGCAATGTTACGCCCAAATATTTAATCGATGTGACTGTGTCAAGCGCTACACTACTAATGGAGTATTCCAACATTACGGGATTCATTTTCCTATTCATCTGCATTAATTTACATTTATCTATAGAGTTAGCTGCGATTCTTTACACCAATCAGAAATCCTGTCCAAGTCATCTTGTATCCTCCTACAGTCACTCAACGACGACACCTTCCTGTACATCACAGCATCATCAGCAAACAGCCGCACATTGCTATCCACCCTATCCAAAAGATCATTTATGTAGATAGAAAACAACAGCGGACCTACCACACTTCCCTGGGGCACTCCAGATGATACCCTCACCTCCGATCAACACTCACCATCGAGGACAACGTACTGGGTTCTATTAGTTAATGATACATGGCTACAGTGGCCTAAGAATTGTGATGTGCAGCTCAGTGTATTGAACATTTATAAGGGTTATAACAAATTTGATATTACCTTATAAGTAAAACACGTTTACGATTTTTGCGCTATTGCACATCCATGAGAAGTATTTAACTTGAGATCTTATTAGATACATTAACATGGTTTTTCTTCGAAAATGTTTTTTGCGTAATATTGTTTTCTGACGTGTTCAGCTTCCTGAAGGATCCCTTGAGTGTGGATATATTGAAACGAAATGTACATCTAACCTAATTCAGTGTATCAGGCAAAGCGTAGCGATGTTTAAAATCATACCATTTTGCGTGGCCCTGTACTGTTCGTCGTACAGGCGATAGACGAGTCCATGGGCCCTGATCACGGTGTGTGAGGCCAGGTAGTCGCCGATGCCAGACGCGTTCTGCGAAGGCGCCTGACCGCCAGAAGAGGCGTAACCACCGGTGAAGACTGCCGGCTCGTTGAACGTGATCCACCATTTCACCTGAAGAATCACGGCTGTCAGGGATGCGTCACAACAGAAAGAAACCCGTGTGACAAATAGTGGAGGCATGGGTACTCACTCTGTCGCCAAAGTTGTCAAACAGCACCCTAGCGTACTCCACGAAATAGTCGGCAAGGAGCGGGTTTGGCCATCCGCCGATGTATTGCAGTGCTTGTGGTAGGTCCCAGTGATACATCGTCACCTGTACAGCAAATGCTTCATAATTAAATTTATAGTTTCAGTCTCATACCATATCATATTTTGATTACGTTTCTCCAGTCATAAAATTGGCGGCTTTCTAATAAAACCATGCCTCTATACAAAAGTTTTACAGTGGGAGTACCTATTTTCGATGGACTGTAACGAAATGTCCATGTCTCAGTAATGGCTGGCTGATCATGCTGTAGTTATTATTGCGTTAGGGCCTGACAGAAATTTCGATTTCCCAGCAAAAGAAGGTTTGGGGTTAGCACTTTGAAATGTGCGCACTGCCACACAATGCGGTCACGTAGCCAGGTCAGACACACGGATATGGGCCTTAATGCTGGAGCGCTGTGCTCCTCAACTTCACGTTGTGTACTTGAGTACCTTCTCGACAACGTGTTTTATGATTCCTGAGAATAACTTGTGTTATAGACTAGATTTATTACGGACTCTCTATTGCTGCGATAAACTACTGTGCGCTTACCTCGTGAAAGTAAATTCCACTAGCATATGTGGCTGTTCAGTTACTGGATATTAGATCCAAGTGAGCTTGTTCATTTGTCTGATTTAGTGACTGTCTGATTCTAACGCTTATCTAAACTCCTGACTGGTCCTATGCGGCATATGATCGATTCCTCTCTCGTGTCTACCTCTTCTTATCAGAGAAGCACATACACTCAACGACGTCAAATATTTGCTATGTTTTGTCTTTTCCTTCCTCCTGCAGTGTCTTCCCTTTATACGAGGGTCACTCCAAAAGAAATGCACACTTTTTTTTTAAATCCATCTTTTGTTCTACATGTTTGAAAGCTTTACAGTGTGTAGATACATCCTTGAGGAACAATATTTTCATTTCGCCACATAACTTCCATCCCTCTCAACTGCCTTACGCCATCTTGGAACCAGCGCCTGTATACCCGCAAGGTAAAATTCTAGACCAACCTGTTGCAGCCACTGTCTGGCAGCGCGCACAAGGGAGTCATCATCTTCAAACCTTGTTCCACGAAGAGAGTCTTTCAGTTTCCCAAAGAGATGATAGTCACATGGAGCCAGGTCAGGACTGTGAGGCGGGTGTTTCAGTGTTGTCCATCCGACTTTTGTGATCGCTTCCATGGTTTTTTGACTGACATGCGGCCGTAAATTGTCGTGCAACAGTAAAACATCCTGCTTCTGCCGATGTGGTCGAACACGAATCAGTTGACCTAGACGTTTCTTCAGTGTCGTCACATATGCATTAGAATTTATGGTGGTTCCATTTGGCATGATGTCCACAAGCAAGAGTCCTTCGGAATCGAAAAACACCATAGCCATAACTTTTCCAGCAGAAGGTGTGGTTTTCAATTTCTTTTTCTTGGATAAATTTGCATGATGCCACTCCAATGACTGCCTCTTCGTCTCTGGGGAAAAATGATGGAGCCATGTTTCATCACCTGTCACAATTCTTCCAAGAAATTCATCTCCACCATTCTTGTACTGTTCGCTGCATACCGTTTTTCTTGTTTCTTTGTGAACCACTATCAACATCCTGGGAACCCACCTGGCACAAACCTTTTTAACGCCAACACTTTCAGTATTCTGCAAACACTTCCTTCCCCTATCCCAACGTAGCGTGACAATTCGTTCACTGTGATGCGTCTGCCAGCAGTCACCAATTCGTTAACTCTCTGCACATTGGAGTGTGTGTAGTACGAGGCCTGCCGCTGCGAGGACAATCCTCAATATTGCCGTGCCCGCTTTCGTCACGCAACCTGCTTGCCCACCAACTAACTGTACTGAGATCAACAGCAGCATCTCCATACACCTTTTTCAACCTCTTGTGGATGTTTCCCACTGTCTATTTTTCACAGCACATTAATTCTATGACAGCACGTTGCTTCTGACGAACGTCAAGTGTAGCAGCCATCTTGAAGACATGCTGTGATGGCACCACTCACGGGAACAGGTTGAACTAAGTTTGAGAACAAGCGGGAAGCATGCATCTATTCACTGTAAAACTTTCACACATGCAGAATGAAAACTGTATTTTTACAAAAATAGTGTGCATTTCTTTTGGAGTGACCCTCGTAAATCCCTCTGGTGATATGGAAGCTATTAACTGATGTTTGAACACTTCTCCTGCATCTCCTTTTAGTTAATGTTCTACGTGTTCTTCTCTCTCGCCGATTCTGCGGAAAGCATCCTCATCGCTTATCACTACACTTAATTTTTAGTGTCCTTTTCCAGCACCACATTTCACACGCTTCGATTCTAATGTTTTGCGTTTTCCCCACAACCCCTGTTTCATCCCCAGACGTGTATTCTCATAAATTTCTTTGTCAATTAGTGGCTGTGCTTTACTATACTTGCCTTCTTTGTGGAATGAATACTGCCTTTGCCTGTGGTAACCCACTCCTTGCTTCATCCATCATGCACGGCTTTGTTTCCTAGTTAGGTGAATACCTTCATGTTGCCTAGTAAATAGTCTCTAGTTTTGATGTTAATTTAGCTGCTAATCTCATTTCTGCTGCTTCTTATAACTTTTGGCTTTCTCTGGCTTACTCACAATCGACATCTGTGCTCAGTAGCCTGTTCATTCCTTGCAACAGGTCCTGACTTATCCGCAGATTGGCTACAGGCGGCAATGTTGTAAATGAATCTTGACCTCCTTCACCCAATATTTGAATTAAATCTCTGAATATTTCTCTTTTTTCACTCATTACTTCTCCTCTGAAGATTTCTCTTATTTCACTCATTACTTCTTTGACGTACACATTCACCCGTGGGGAAGAATAGCTTCATTGTCGCTTTGTTGTTCTGGTCTTCAGTTCTTCACTTAACTACCGCAACCTGTATCCATGTGAAGTAGTTTACTGTAGTTAAAGCCTTGGTGTGCCTCCGTAATTTTTATCACTCGCCTCTTCCTCCTCACCCCCACCGTTCCCATTACCAAAATGACTATTCCATAACGTCTCAGGATGTGCTCTATCAACTGAGCTTTCAATCAAATTGTGCCGTAAGTTATTTTTCTCCCAAAAACAATTTAGTACCTCTCCATTAGTTATTTAGTCTACACACGTAAGCTTCAGCCTCATTCTCTGGCACTTAATTTCATATGCTTCTATTCTACTTGTTGCAAGAATTTACTATCAACGTTTCACCTCAGTACAAGGTTACAGTTCAGACTAATACAATGAGAAAAGACTTACTACAACTTAAATTTATATTCTATGCTAGCAAATGTCAGAAACGCTTTTATCACTGGTGCCAGTCTTCGTTTCATATCCTTTCTACTTCGACTAACGTCAGCTGTTTGCTGCCCATACAGTAATACTAATCTACTACTTACAGTGTCTGATTTTCTAGTCTAATTCCCACAGCATCGACTGATTCACCCCATTACACTTATTTCAATTTTATCGATTGTCTCCTTATAATATCTTTTCAAGACACTTTCCATTCTGTTCGACTGCTCTTGCAAGGCATTTTCCGTCTCTGAAACAATTAAGTGGCTATCGGCACACCTCAAAACATTAATTTCCTCTCCCTGTAGTTTAATTCCCTTCCTTTACCGTTTGCTCAATGTACACACTGAATAACATCGTGGGTAGGATACAACCTTTTCTCACTCCATTCTCAACTACTGCCTGTCTTTCACGTCATTCGGCTCATGTAACTGTTATACAAGAACTTTCATCCTCCGTATTTTATCCCTGTGTTCTTCATTATTTAAAAGTGTGTATTCCAATCAGGATTGTCCAGTTTTCTCCAAATTTACAAATACTATAATAGAAGGTTTGTCTTCCTTCACTCTACCGTCTAAGATGACGCATTACCCTGCATGTTCGTACATTTCGCCCAACCCCAAACCGACCTTCCCCAAGGTCAGCTTCAACAATGCTTCAGCAAATAATTCTTGTCAAATGTTGCATCTATGTCTTATTAAACTGATTATTCTGTAATATTCAAACCCGTCGCCACATCTTTCCTTCGGAACTGCTATTATTACATTATTCTATAAGCCTGAGGGAACCTCATCTGCCTCATGTGTTTTACACACTAAGTGAAACGGTCCTGACATGTGTTTCCTCAAGCGCCTCAGTAATTCTGAGGGAGTCTTGTTAGCTAAAGGTGACTTGTTTCGATTTATGTGTTCCGTCAATTTTTTCTCTCAATATCGTATCACCTGCAGCATACTCATTTACTGCTTCTTCGCTTTCCATAATACTGTCTTCCAGTTCTCTTCCCTTGTGTAGCTCTTGTATATATTTCTTCCATCTTTCTCTTTTCCCTTCTTTTCTTAGTACTGGACTGCCAGCCGAGCTCTTGGCACTCATGCAGCATTTTCTTTATTTCAAGGGCCTCTATGATTTTCCTTCAGGTGGCACTTATCTTTCCCATAATCACGCATGCTTCTGCAACCCTGAATTTCCCTCCGCCCCTTTCCGATTTTGTCACTTAATTGTCGATCATATTCTTCACAGGCTCTCCTCTGTCAACTTCAGCGGCTGCATTTTTAAGTCTCCACTTTCCCCAATTAAATTCAATACCTCGTGCGTTATGCGGAGATTTCCACAGGGTTATTTTTGACTTTTTTTATCCTCACCTGCCGTCAGAAATCACTGCTCATAGCGACCAATTCGTTTTATATTTCTTTCCTCTGTTTCAGCTGATCGTTCCACAATGCTCCCTTTGAAACTAGAAACAAACTGTACCTTCCAATTCACCCAAGCCTTGATTTACTACTTTTTCAAATATAATCTCCAACATTTATGGTCGGAATCGTCATCAGCCCCTGGGACTGTTTTGTTGTTTAAGATCTGGTAGTCGAAAACCTGGTAGTTTAAAACGTGATTTCGAAAGCACTTACTTTATATAACGTAACTAAAACCCTCTAGTGGCTAGAGCTCTCTTACACATGAACAACATTGTTTCAAGATTTTTAAACAAAGTGTCTAATCATTGTGCTACATGCAAAATTCGTCCAGGGGGATTCACAGCATTATTAATGCCATTTTGAACTACAGTCATGTGCAATGAACACTAACGAACTTCTTTTTATGTGTACCGTTGTAATTATTCATATTCTTACTTCCTTTGAACTGGGCTAGTTTATTAACAAAAGATGACGTTGGAAGGTTTGTACTGCCAAACTATTGTTAAAATAGCCAAGGCTTACTGCAGGATGAAGGTCGTGTCTTAAGACAAGATTTTGTGGAACGAAATCATCACTTAAAGATATACTGACATCCCACAAACAACTAGCAAATAAGACTTGTAATATATGTTAACGTATTTATTACTTGGTTTGCAAGACTTCCCACGACCCACCATGTAAGAAATTCTAAGTCTAGTTGAGCATGAAACTAGAGTAGACTTCTTTCCTTTTCAGTGCAAGTTCACGTGCGCATATACGTGAAGAAAGAAACACTTTGCCCCGTTTATGAGTTCTTGATTACACACCAGCAACGTTTTGTTTGCTCAGTCCTATACCTATGTGTGTCCCTCTTACCATGGGCTGGATTCCGTTGGCGAGCAGCTCGTTGATGAGGTTGTTGTAGTAGTCGATGCCTGGCTGGTTGATGACGTCAAGGTCTCCAGTGGGCAGGATGCGTGCCCAAGAGACGGAGAAGCGGTACACGTCCGCCTGTTAGAAAATAAGTAGAATAATGTGAGCTACATCGTAAAACCAGCATCACTATTCCTAAATACTAAATTGAAAGAGTACGATAACGGTCTGTTAACTTCATCGTATGTGTCCTTCAAGAGTTGTTCTGCAATGTTCAATAAACCACAATATGTGAAAAGTAACGGTAAATACTGTGTTGAGAGTAATAAATACACATCATTGTGTGTTAGAGTATGATATAGAGGTTTGTAATGAATGGGTGTAGTTCTAATTCGAGTGCTGAATTTATCGAAATATCACCGAAAGGAGCTATTTTATTACACATAATTAGAGAGAATCATTTTTCAAAATTCTGCAGTAAAATTAAGAGAAGTAGTAAGTACACTACTGATCCTTAAAGTTGCAACACCAGGAAGGACAGCAAAACACGAAATTTTACGTATTGTGAATATACAGCAGAGCAGGAATGATACATGATTAAATTTGTAGATGATTTGGATGAATACAGATGCGAAAATTTGCCCACTTAGCTGACATTTCAGGCAGCAACATTGATTCTAACCTGGTTAGGTCATCCAGTTGACATAATCTTGGATCATTTCATTTCATTCTGTCTCAGCCTTACGCTAGCTACATTTCACAGATTCGTGAGTGCTGGTCTGCTAGTCTCTCAACACCCCATGATCAGATGGTTTCGGTAGGTGAAAGATCTCAAGAATGTGCTGGCACGTGAAACAGCTGAATAATCTTTGTATGGAGTTAATAGTGTCAGAGTTGTCACAGGCGCTTTTTGTGGTGGTCGCTCGAAATCACACATTGATCTTCAGGTAGCAAGCTAGCGCGTTCGGCTTGTGGTATGCAAGGATTCCAAGGAGGTTGCATGCTCTGCCACAGCGAAGAGAAGTGGCAACAATCCCTGTTGAATCATGAATGACATCCGGTGACAGGTAAGCCACATGCACAGGTAGAAAACAGCCAGCTCTTTCCCTGGACAATTAGGCACTTGGCGCTCTGGGTCAGAACCAAAGACGGCCTACAGACGCCCAGAGACCCCTTGGAGTCACCCAAGAGGCAGCCCCATATGTACGGCACTAATTGAAGCACCGGCAGCATCAGATTTCGCAGTGGCGTGTAGACCAACAAGTAGTGGAGCTATTACCTAAATGTAGGTGAGGGTTAGTGACTCTTCTGCTTGAACAGAGTACGTCTCAGGGATAGTAGCAGTCGAAGGCAACATACTGCTTTGTCTGGGCTGCAACTGTTTATGGTACCTTTGCCCAGTTTTGATGTGACTTCATCCCACTTCTGCTACATAGGGACTGAGGCAATATGATATCAGGTGTGGCCTGATATAATGGAATTTGCCTCTGTGGCAGACTGAAATCTTGTACCATGCCACTTCAGCAATTTTCCAGCCCTGGCAGAAAAATTACTTGCACAACTAGCTGGCCCATCTGATTACGAGTTGTGAACTCTGCCACAGGGGTGTTGGCATAACACTCCTTCCCCCTTTATAAGATTTGGTCCATCAAATCCCAGGTTGACGCTAAATCTGTGGTGTGTTAGAAACTACAGAGTACTGTTACATTTTTCTGTACACTTATTCACACTTTAATACCAAATGTCTTTCTTCTTAGTCCATTAGAGCTAATATTGTACAGAGACATGTACACTCACGTCTACTTAAACACTAGGGGTGAGCCACTCCGTTGGTTTACAATGAACTGGGAGTTTGGAAGCACTGTAGACAGACAAAGATTGTGTAAGCAAGGACAAGGATTACGTCGGCGCCTAAACACAAGGATCCTATCACTGTGACTTGATGTTGGTATCTACTGTGGTACTGCTGAATATGTTGGAATATTCTTTCTGTGCTATGAGCCCATGCCAAGAGCTGAGTAATGTTTGACTCAAGGTAGCAGACAAGAAGGTCAAGATCCTAAGAGTAGTACTCCCAAAAGGACTGTCAGGCAGTAGTGCAAATGTTAAGTTTGAAGCTATAATCACTGTTATTGTTGCCAGAAGCCGAGAAGTTGGTACTGAGATACCACACTGCATACCATTTGGTAGTAACTCGTTGCCTCACAGCTCTACACATTCTGTGTCTTTTGACTGCTCTTGTTCATAACTGTTGCTGTTCATAACATAGCTGTACCACATATAGAGCACACCAAGTGAAGTCCAACCCTCTGAAAATAAGGTTGTGTAGTAGGCATGTATCATGAGGATCACTCCGCACCAGTCCCTCCTAGAAGTGACAGTCTGGACTACTGTTGATGGGCGCCCAGTAATTTCATCTCTCTGACATCACTCCAATTCGTCTCTTGACATTAATGTATCTTTCTTCTCATCTTGAGTAATCTCAAAATGTCTTCACTCTGACTTTTACAAATTTTCTAAAATTACTCCATTTTATAGGCTTCCATGAAACTCACATCTGGCATTGGTATCTGCTAGTGTTACGTATATTAACACTTTGATGTTTTTGCAGTCAGTATTGACGCCCATGTTGTGAGATGGCTATGTATCGTCAGAATTTTTTCTTCGAGAGGTATAACCAATTAAAGTGTAGTTTGCAGCTCCTCCCATGCCTGTTGCAGACCATCTAGAAATTGAGTCAGTGTTATCAGGGTAGAAGTTAACTGTCCATGGTGTATCACTTGCTGTAGGTTAGCTGCTTTATGCAAGCATCCCCAACACTATTGGCAAAGGTATACAACAGACTTGCCATGTCCAAACAAGTGCCTAATATGTCTAACCAGACTTGTACCTTGCTCACATCACTATTCATTAAAGTGGTCGTTCTCCTTAACTTATGAATGTACAGTAACTGAGAAACTGTTTCATCAATTCTGATATAAAATTGGTGGCCTGGTCCATTATTAACGTTTCTGAACACCGATACCCAACAAGGAACTATTCACCATGGTGTGAGCTACTGTTTAAGATTACTGAGTTGGAATAGCTGCCATTTGCACATTACATAAAAAATGTTCTACTATAGTCAGACTATTGCAAGTCCGTGCCAGTATGTAAGCAAACAGACTCAAGATTCCAGAATGAGATTTTCACTCTGCAGCGGAGTGTGCGCTGATATGAAACTTCCTGGCAGATTAAAACTGTGTGCCGGACCGAGAATCGAACTCGGGACCTTTGCCTTTCGCGGGCAAGTGCTCTACCACTGAGCTACCCAAGCACGACTCACGCCCCGTCCTCACAGCTGCAAGGTCGCAGAAGAGCTTCTGTTAAGTTTGGAAGGTAGGAGACGAGGTACTGGCAGAAGTGAAGCTGTGAGGACGGGGCGTGAGTCATGCTTGGGTAGCTCAGTTGGCAGAACACTTGCCCGCGAAAGGCAAAGGTCCCGAGTTCGAGTCTCGGTCCGGCACCAGTTTTAATCTGCCAGGAAGTTTCACACTCAAGATATCCGTACCAATCATTTCAGCCTCCATTAACCTCTGAAGTGGAATAGTCAGCTCAATGTGTACACAGTACATAGCTCTTCAGATACTGTGCCACATCCTTTTAACACATTCAATATCAGTACTGTTTGGCCACATGCCATTCCATGGTTCTCTGACCGTCATGCCTTGATAACACATGATCATGTATCTGGCTTGACACCTCCCCATGCATCATTTCCGGAGCCATAAAATGTATCTTCTCGCATAGTACATTTTGGAACTGTCACTGCATTGTAGGGAGTTTACAGTCTTCATCAGCTGTTTCCTCTGCCTGACACTCCACAATGGTATGACCCACTCTCTGTAAAAAATAAACCATCCAGCAGAATCCATCTGCATTCATGTGACTCTTCTCAGGTCGATGGACTATCTCGAATTCGGTAAGCTTCTGTGCCAATTGCGATTTCATAGATCAATCAACCACAGCAGCCATTAATAGTGACATGATCCATTATTAGAATAAATTTTCTACCATACAGATATCAGTGGAAATATGTTACACCATAAATGTGGTTTTAACAGTTGCTTTCTCCATCGTAGAATAATTCCACTTTACTTAGCTAATGTGAGGCATAGGATATCGATTTCCCCCCTCCAATTACTTCTTGAGTTAATACACAGCCAAGCATATAATTATTTGCATCACAAATCAATATGGACTTTTTTTCTAAGTTTGGAATGATTAACACCTGTCTAGTGGTCAACAATTCTTTCTGTCCTTTCAACATGTCTTCATACTCTGATTTCATTGAAATTTTATTGTGCATTTCTTTCAATAAGTACGTGAGCAATTTCTGCAAGTTTTGGGATAAGCTTTGTTAAGTAACTCGCTAAATGTAAACATGAGTGTAAATTTTTCCCTGTGTGAAGTGTATGGAAACCTTATTTAGCATTCAATAATGTAGAATCCGTCCAAACTCCATCACAACTAATCATATGGCCCATATACTGTATTTTTTGTAATCTGAAGTGAGACTTCTTTAGTGGTAAGTGTGCTGCATGCAACATCTGGAACATTTCTTTTAGTCATAGCACAGGCCATCCTTTGCAAAGACAATTATGTCTTCCAAATACACCACACACTGCCTTTGTTTTAATCCTTACAAAACTTCATATAACAATTGATGAAATGTAATTGGTGCATTTTTCAACCCAAGCAGCAGACAGTCGTCCTAGTAGTGTCGTCAACGATATATAAATTTCGTTTTTGGTCAGTCCTCCAGAGCTGCTTCCAACTCCCCAGATTCATGGTGGAAAAGTATGTGCACTGCCCCAAATTGTTATAAGTTTCTTTTATATTTGGTACTGGATATGTGTCTTTAATCAGATGACTAATAAGATATCTGCAGTCACATCTGAAATGCTAAGCTTTGGTTCCATCAATACCTTTCTTCCCTGTGCTCGCCAAAGATTACAACTTTACTCGATAATACTGTTCCGTAAACATTGGTTATTGAACTCCATCACCGGCTGTGGGTTATGAGGTAGAAGTACGGCTTACGATGCACATTGACTAATTCCCAATTTGGATTCTTTGTTGTGTTACTTTTGGCACTGGCGAAGCCAAAAAACGATTAAACAGGTCTTCAAACTCCAACAAAATTCCTTTTGATAGTTTTATTTTCTTCCATTATTATACTGGTGACTTTTTTATAATTAGCGTACGAATTCATCTTATCAGTAATATCTTCCTCAAGAATCTCCAAATTGGCGACCATGAAATCTGTGACAAGTCCATGTCTTCAGTCTCCAGATTATCTAGTCTGATGGACACCACCTGCTCACTATCAACCTTCTACATCTGCAACTATTCTTCCTCCTATGACGCTGCAATAAGCCTCTCCAAGGCTGTCAAATGTATGAGCATTCCTTAATTCTTCATGATACATCACATACGTTTTCGCATCTCCTACATAACATAATTTAGCCATATGTAACAAGTGTGCCTCTGATCATAAACTCAGCTCCCGAGTTGTCAAAAGGTTATTCACAAGTGTCAACACACCCTCTCCTGCTTTACCCAAAAAGTCCTGGTAGCTGCATTAGTTTCTAGGAGGGATACTGATAAGTTGTACAAGGCTCTGGTCTCTTGTAATCACTCTAACTTCTTATGTTAGTTAAAATTAGCTGCCCTTATCCGAGGCACTTGCTCAGACTGAACCGCTCTGTAGTGGTGACCCCGTGTTCCCTACATTCACTCATTTCAAATCATGTGTATACAACAACAGGACAAAATAGAAGGACAAATATAGGAAAAACGTAATACTCATATCACATCACAATTTTGCCTACTAACGTTGCTTAATCCCTACATGTGAATACTTATCATGCACACTCTCTGCATTCTTCAGCAAACTGCAGAGGGGTTTTGCATTTGAAACAGGACACTGCTGAAGATTGAGTGAATGGGGCATTATGCTCCAGGAAATTGCACTTCCACACCTAACTAGGCACAAACCAATATATCTTCCTCTAGTATTTTCTACCGATTCAAAACAATGCTTAGATAATTTTCACTACTCACTCTTTTAACATAACTCTCCAATGTAATTTCTTCCCTATTGTCAATCACTGGAGCAAATAAAATCAGTTTGCCCTCATTCATCCTACTGAGACGAAGATGCTGAATGCTTACACACACGTCGATGGCTGTAATTGGCTATTTCTGTCAGCAGTGTAATAGTGTCTGAGTTGTGGACACTGTTATATGCCTGGTCGATCGACTGTAGATGCCATTCAAGATATAAGGTGCGTACTACCAGTTTCTTGGAAACACTCTATTAGCAATTAAAGTTTTTATGTGTTGTGACTTGGCAAGACAGCCAAGCCACTATGAGAGGAAGCCGAAAGGCACGCGTTTAAGCTCACGCAGGCTGGCGTGAGGTCTGGAACAGTTAAAGGAATAGAGACTAGCAAAAAAGGTACGTAGCTTCTGGAATACTTAACTTTAATCCATAATTGGTGAACATCGGTCTGACGGTACATGCATCACAAGATAAATAGCAAATGATAGTGGCGCCTTGCTAGGTCGTAGCAAATGACGTAGCTGAAGGCTATGATAACTATCGTCTCGGCAAATGAGAGCGTAATTGGTCAGTGAACCATCGCTAGCAAAGTCGGCTGTACAACTGGGGCGAGTGCTAAGAAGTCTCTCTAGACCTACCGTGTGGCGGCGCTCGGTCTGCAATCACTGATAGTGGCGACACGCGGGTCCGACGTATACTAACGGACCGCGGCCGATTTAAAGGCTACCACCTAGCAAGTGTGGTGTCTGGCGGTGACACCACATTATGCACTGTGACACCAGCAGCTAGCATGTATAGTGGGTAGATATGTAGAGAAGGCTGGGTGATCTGTCGCTGGTGGGCAGTACACCTTGGTGTTGGCAGCAGTCGAGGACAACATACCGCTAGGTCTGGGCTGGGGGTAGGTTTGCCGAAATTTGTTATGGCCAGTCCCTACCTGCAGTATGTAGGGACCATGGCAATGCAACATCAGACCACAGAATGAGGTAATTATGTTCGACACTGTGGCTAGCTGAGGTCTTGCCTCAGCGATATTCCAGCACTGGAAGCGAAGCTAATCTAGCCGCTAACTGTCGTATCTGACCAAGGCTTGCGAAGATGTCTGGAGGGGTGTTGGTGCAGCAGGAGGTGTCACGATAGTTTGAGAAACATGCAATCTTTTATTATCTATGTGAAATATGTCACACAGTCCTCGAAAATTGCCCAAAACTGGGGCCCTTAACAAGTCAGAAGGTAAAGGCTACTATCTGTACTACCGCCTCTATGAACCAGAAGCGTACCAATACCTCATACCGTCACATCAAGTGCTGGGTTGATAAGACTATAAAAAATGCTGTCTGGAAACGTTAATTCTCATCAGAGACACCACACAGGAATCCGTCCATCGTGAAGTTTACACACAGCGCTGAGATTCGTCTGGAAACACGACGCTTTGTTCCTCATGTGCCCACTCTTGTCGTTGTTCGCTCCAGTGTTGGCCCACTTCTCTCTGGTGCAGGCAAGTGAAGCTACAACGATGACTTACGTACTGACACTCCACAGTATTTCTGACGTCGTCGCACTGCCCTTGTGGATACTATCTTGCCGGAAACGATGCCGTTCCCTGAATCAATGTGGCTGTACGATCCAGCACGCCCTAGCAAACTACACTCATGCTCGCAAATTAAGAATAATTGCAGAATGTGGTGCCACACAACGTGGCACTACACAGAACTGGCGCTAATAGCATAGGTACATAGGGAACACACACGACACAGATCTGTAAGTCCACGGTATTCGTGATGAGAAAACCGTCCTGAAACACATGTGCTACAAAACGCCACTGTTTCCTGTGCATGTACCCCGACATCAATATGGGACACGATCACCACGTACAGGTACAGAGGCCGCGCGACGGGTTGGCATACTCTGGATCACGTGGTCGAGCAGCTTCTGGGTTATAGCCTCCCATTCTTGCACCAGTACCTGTCGGAGTTCCTGAAGTGTCGTAGGGGTTTGAAGACGAGCAGTGCTATGTCGACCGAGAGCATCACAGACGTGCTCGATCGGGTTTAGGTCTGGAGAACAGGCAGACCACTCCATTCGCCTGATATCTTCTGTTTCAAGGTACTCCGCTACGATGGCAGCTCGGTGGTGCCGTGCGTTATCATCCATCGTGAGGAAGGTGGGACCCACTGCAACCGTGAAAAGGCGGACATACTGGTGCAAAACGGCGTCCCGATACACCTGACCTGTTACAGTACCTCTGTCAAAGACATGCAGGGGTGTACGTGCACCAGTTATAATACCACCCCACACCATCAAACCACGACCTCCATACAGGTCCCTTTCAAGGACATTGTGGGTTTGGTATCTGGTTCCTGGTTCACGCCAGATGAAAACCCGGCGAGAATCACTGTTCAGACTATACCTGGACTCGTGCGTGAACATAACCTGGGCCCACTGTTCCAATGACCATGTACTGTGTTCTTGACATCAGGCTTTACTTGCCCTCCTGTGACCAGGGGTCAGTGGGATGCACCTTGCAGGTCTCCGGGCGAATAAACGATGTCTGTTCAGTCTTCTGTAGACTGTGTGTCAGGAGACAACTGTTCCAGTGGCTGCGGTAAGGTACCTGCAGTACTCCGTGGCTGACTGCGGACACTGATGGTGAGATATCGGTCTTCTTGTGGTGTTGTACCTGTGGACGTCCCGTACTGTAACGCCTGGACACGTTTCCTGTCTGCTGGAACCGTTTCCATAATCTTGAGATCACACTTTGTGGCACACGGAGGGCCCGTGCTACGACCTGCTTTCTTTGACCAGCCTCCAGTTGCTATAGTATTCTATCCCTCATAACGTTATCAATATGTGTTCCTTGAGCCATTTTCAATACAGAGTCACCATTAGCACGTCTGAAAACGTCTGCACACTTACTCGCTGCACCGTACTCTGACGTGCACCAACACACCTCTGCGTATGTGGACTACTGCCAGCGCCACCGTGCAACGACTGCAGGCGAGATGCACCGCATGTTCATACGCTGAGGTGATTTAAACCCGCAAATAGCCCACCAGAGTATTGTTTCACCATGTATCGGCATTATCCTTAATTTATGAGCATGAGTGCCCCCAGTCGTGAGAGGGAGGTGAGATACTGCTCCTGAACGCATAGATTCCACATTCGCATGACATTCGTAGGATTCCATCCACTAAGAGCAGAAATACTGCAGACTATAACCCATGTGCCACAGCCGAACGCCGACACGTACTGGTAGACGCTTGTCCTTGGACGAGGCACAACATCATTTATTCACAAATGGTTCAAATGGCTCTGAGCACTATGGGACTTAACTTCTGAGGTCATCAGTCCCCTAGAACTTAAAACTACTTAAACCTAACTAACCTAAGGACATCACACACAACCACGCCCGAGGCAGGATTCGAACCTGCGACCGTAGCGGTCTCGCGGTTCCAGACTGTAGCGCTTAGAACCGGTCGGCCACTCCGGCTGGCATTTATTCACAAGCAAATAAGTTTCAAATGAGTGACTTAATGGGTTTTTCTTCTTTATATACAGAATGTAGATGCTGTTACTTTTACCTGTTTTGTGCGGTTGCTTTTAAATTCTAATCATTTGCATGTCCAAAAATGTACAGGTTGGACAAAGTGAAACTGGCCGGGATGCACCTTAAGACAGATAACCCATCTTAATAGAAACGTATCTGGCGTTAAATAATGTAAACTATTTTGCTTGTCTTAAGGCGCGTGAAAAGTTTTCCGGGCGTTTTATTGTGGACACCCCGTAGCACACTTCATGTGAATTTTACGTTTGTTGCATGCCTCGCCCTGATGCTGAATTTTTTTCTAAGCGGCGGTGTACTTCATTAATGTGAGACTGAAGAATATCTGCTACGAGTGAGTCACACCACAACACGGTACATTCACCGAGTACCACACCTGCGCAACGCCAGCGACTACTCACGTTGAGCGCCTTCAGCATCTGCACGTCCTCCTGGTATTTGTGGTACGAATCGCAGGCCACGTCACCGTTGTCGCCATTGGTGCCGTACTCTGGGTGTTCGTGTAGCATGTGGTCCCAGATGTTCTCGCCCTTGCCTGCATACACAGCGATGTCTCATTGCAAGAAGAGAAGCGGATTTTTTTATGGCATGAGAGAGAAGACACAGGACTACACGACACAGCAAGAAAGAACATGTAAGATAGCTGCCTGAGGCCATTGGAATTTATGAAGCTTTCTAAACAAGTCAGCTGCGTGAGAGGGACCGAGAAATGGCAGATACAGAAAGTGGGAAGCAAAAGCCTGAGATATAAATAGCGGATCTTACGCTTGATGGAAAACAATGCGAAATTATGCCAATCAAAAGCAGAAGTTAAGGCAGAGGGTCTCTTGTGTGCTTAAAATGGAAAGTGCGAGGAGTCACAAAAATCTGACGCGTGGGAGACAGCCTTTCACTGCGATTATGGCTTGTTTTAAACAACCGGAGTTATCATTACTTTGAATGTGGCTACGTCATTTATTTTTCGCCCTGCTACGACAGTGAGCCGAAACTGTGTTACTGTAGTGTTCTACAGACTCAGGTCGGAGCACATACAGTGTTCTTGGGGTGAGTGAGGAACAAGTGCACGTCAGAGCACTCCACTCTCCGTCTTCGCGCCTGAAACGACCGCTCTCAGCCCAGGTCCGTTGTTAGCAGTGGATTTCGTATCATCACGACCTTCACGTACATGGCTTCCCAGTTCTTCTCATCGCAGGATCTCTTGTGTTAGAGAGCCCACTGACTGCACCTCGTTACCAAGTTGCAGTCTCGGCCTGAGTACTCCAGCAGTAAAGATCGCGCATGGAAACGAATTGAAAGTAGCTCAGCGATGCGAGGAACAGCCAGAACCAACACATCGTTCGGATTCCATGTTGAACTGTAGCCGTCCTTTCTCCGGTTTGATTACGGGCGTAGGTTAGGGACACGCAGGACGCAAAAATGGCGCCCAATTGGTTCAAATGGCTCTGAGCACTATGGGACTTAACTACTGAGGTCATCACTCCCCTAGAACTTAGAACTACTTAAACCTAACTAACCTAAGGACATCACACACATCCATGCTCGAGGCAGGATTCGAACCTGCGACCGTAGCGGTCACGCGGTTCCAAACTGTAGCGCTTAGAACCGCACGGCCGGCGCCCAATTCAAAGACTTTTAGCAGCCCATCCACGCATACAAAATTATTATTATTATTATTATTATTATTATTATAGTGTCTCGGCTACCCTAGTACATTCCCCAGTCTCTTACGTGCCCCATGTTTATCATCGCAAAGTGAGGCACTGAAAATAAACAACATGTTTTTTTATCATTACGTTATACTTGCCTTGCTGGATGTGAGGCCCTAGGATTCATTTGTCATATGTTTGTCTCAGAGACAGAAGATGGTCTATTAAAATGAAGTGTGCTTGTCAGAAGTAAATGTGTAAACCCTTCTGAAAAGGTACTCATACTCACTGTAAACTCTTTTTATTGCCAATTATCTGTGCAGTTTAAGCACCAACATTGCTGTAAATTTTCACATTCACGTAGTGCAGCCATTTTCCTTCTTTTTCTTCCCACATAAAGTGCCACACTGCACTCACGAAAGCTTTTACATGATTTCAAAATTTATGTCACTTTTTAATCTGAACATTGCTAAATATATACTTTATAATTTAGAGCGAAAAGTCGCAAATACACCACAAAATGGTGCAGTCAGGGGTCTAAATATTCTGAATAAGAAGTTGTTTACTAAATGAACCTGCTTCAGTGAAATTTTTTGTTGCTGGATAATATTACATGTTCTTGAAAGTAGTTCCAATAAATTAGTATTTAAGCATTAGGCAACGCAATTCGAAAGCAAATATTTTCATGTCGAAATGTCTCTTTTACTATACCGCAGGATAAGTTTAAGAAGGTATGAGCACTGCTAGTGAACGAAGTCTGCTATCGGTTTTCATCAAATCTACATTAATTTCATCAGCTATAAATTCGTACTGAACCCAACATTTGGACGGGACTTCGGATAATATTAAAAGGAAGAGACGCATGGGTTCGTAGACACGGTTAAGTAAGATCAATTCAGCATGAGCGTTAGTTGTAGATAAACTGAGAATAGCAAGCGAGCACACGTATAGTGAAGTATTCTCAAATGAAGAGGAATTTCGAGAAATTTATTTAGAACACCTAATGATACAGAATATGGTAACGTAGATGTTAATTCACACTCACCATCCTCATTCCAAGCCCCTTCGATCTGGTAAGACGCAGTGGCGGTCCCTAGCAGGAAACCTTCCGGGAACTGGTTTACTGCCGTCTGTGCCGCAGCAGCAGCGAACAGTCCTGCCAACAGTGTTAACTGCAGCATATTGTAAGGTCAATAGTGTCGTGCAGCCTTTGGAGCTTGTGTGTGTGCTTTTATATATACATAGGCTCTGAAGTACCTCATTACAGTACTCAGCGACAAACAAACAAACAAACTCGTCTATCACTGATTATCACTGGGTAAATCAGATAATTGACTCTTCTACAATACCTGTTTTTCGATTATTGGTCAATGTTATCAATAAAGGAAGCACGGCAAACGTGACTAGCAACAGTACGCACTGTGCAAGAGAGAGGCTAAAACAATCGATAGCAGGAAGTCTGAGGAAGGCTTCGATCAGCAACTCTGTACTGAGGTTTGGTTTGTGGGGCGCCCAGCCGAGCGGTCATCAGCGCCCGTACAAAGTCCCAATTTTATCACACTTCCAATTGGTACACGGTCCAATCTATTCACTGTCACGAATGATGATGATTATGATGATGAAATAATGAGGTCAACAAAAACACCCCGTCACCGGGCAGAGAAAATCCCCACCCCGGTCGGGAATCGAACCCGGGCCCCGTGATCTAAAGGCAGCAACGCTAACCACGTTTTTTTTAAAAAAAAAAAAAAGATCTCGTTTTGTTCCCTTTTGTTCGTTGCATCTTCTCGGGGCGGACGTCGTAAGACATCCATTGAAGTTCGTTGTTGATCGATTAACTCAGTTTTTTTTGTTACAGAGGACAGTTAACCCTCTGACTGAACATGGTGAGCTACCGTGGCGGTAGACCACAAGCTGCGGACAACATCTCTGTACTGCTGGAGAAGTAGACTTTGGGTCGTCGTCCAATTAACTTGGTTTTGGTGTTCATTTCTTATCACCAATCACTTGAGGCTGATATCCTAGTGTCTGCCCTTATTCCTTTTACAGGACGGTAGTTCTGTTTCGGACTTTTCAGCCAGTTACTTCGAATAGGTCATCCGAGGACCACTTCCCAATTTCAGTTCTTCATTCTCTCCTTTTCTTCCAGTATGCTTTCATCTGTCCACTATGTTTCTTCCTTCTGTCATCTGACCATTTTGAACGACTCTTTATCTACCCAGTCTTAGAATCCTTCCATTTTCAATACTTCTTTCCCGAAAGGCTTCTCTGTTAGTCATAACCGGCCGCGGTGGCCGTGCGGTTCTAGCGCTGCAGTCGCAGGTTCGAATCCTGCCTCGGGCATCGATGTGTGTGATGTCCTTGGGTTAGTTAGGTTTAAGTAGTTCTAAGTTCTAGGGGACTGATGACCTAACATGTTAAGTCCCATAGTGCTCAGAGCCATTTGAACAATTTTTTTTTTTTTTGTTAGTTATAACGTCTGTTTTTATTTTGTTTCTTTCTAAAACCTTTTTCACTTCATTGACCCAGCATGTTGTTGACTTCTTACACCACAAATATTTGAAAATCTTATTAGTTAATCTACTGTCTTGCATTCGAAATAAATGTCCAAAAAATATGACTTCTTTTTCTCATTATGTTTGATATATTTTTGTATTTTGATATATTTCATCATTACTTCGTAATATCCAACCCTCTGCTGTGTTTCTATGTTTTGTAGTCCTAATATTTTCCTTGTAATTGGCATTTCCAATACTTCTAATTTATCTAAATTATAGTTAAATGCCATGCATTCGCTGCATATAGGCATTCTGACTTCACTACTATGTTGTAATGTCTTAGTTTTGCATTTTTGGATAGGCACTTTTTATTATAGAGGTCTTTGGTGAGACCAAATGCTCTCCCCACTTTATGCAACCGTTCGTCTATTTCTGATTTTTCCAAAGCATTTTCTTGGATTATCCCCCTGAAGATATGTGAATTATTTTTGCTTTCTCTATTTGGCCAATATCTGTTCGCAGGAATCTTGGAGCACCCCCACGTTTTTTACAAATTTTGTTTTTTTTTTTCTACAGAAATCCACAAGGCAGTTCTCCTCTTTATCTCTTCCAGGAGATTTATATGTGTTGCAGCAGATGCCACATTTTCAGAAAGTATAGCAAAATTATCTGCAAATGAGAGACAGTTATTTCGATCTTTTGCAAGGCAAGATGTTGAGTTCAATAAATTTTTTGTTCCAAATCCTCACTGTTCCCAAAGCAAAAAAAAAAAAAAAAAAAAAGAAAAGAAAAGAAAAAGATATATTACAAAAAATTTGAGTTGGTGGCAGGTATGGGGACAGCATCGTGGCCAGGCCTCTGAATTTTTGACCCCTGTCCTCCATGTCCCCACCTGCCTGGCACGCACTCGCACGTCATTGGAAGTGGCAATCTGTTATTTATTTTACTTTAGTTACTACTTCAGTTTTGTTCTACGGTTTAAGCCACATATGAGCTCACATGGGAATAGTGGAGCTGCTCAGTGACAGGAATGGGGGAGGTATTGTGGCCAGGCGTCTGATCTTCGACCCCTTATAAAATAAAATGCAAAAAATAAAACTGAAAAAATATGGTGCAGTAAAAAAAAAAGAAAAAAAATAGTGCAATTGTCAGCCTGTCAGCCTAATAAGAGGAAGTCCAGGTTCGAACTTCAGCCGGGCACAAATTTTCATCTGCGGCCGTTGCTGTATTTCAACGCCCTGTGACAATGTGGGGGTCTGTCCTTCGATATTTAAGATGCAATTTTTTTTGACAAATACAAAAAAATGGCTCAATCAGATAGAGCGTCTGCCATGCAAGCAGGAGATCCGGGGTTCGAGTCCCGGTCGGGGAATAAATTTTCAACTGTCCCCGTTGATATTTATCAACGCCTGTAAGCTGATAACGGTCTGGATTTCATTACAATTTAATTTACGTTTAAAGCGCCTAGAAATAATTTTTTGCTGAATTTCATTTCAGAAGGATTCCAAGGTTTCTCGTATCCAACCTTTTGACTGCAGTTGTTGGGACTCCCCAGAACCCTTGGTCCCAATGCATTTCGTGACGCAATGGTATGTTTCTCCCTCGAGTTACCACCTGGGGTAGTGTATTCATTCTGCGGGCTTTCCATACTGCAACAGAGATTGCATTACATACAACATAAAGAACTGGATTCCAAGATAAGATCGGATTGTCAGTCCAAAATTTGATTTTTTTGTTTGTGGTTCACTCCACTAAGTTCTTCCGTTCTCTTCAACGTCAGGAATTAAATCAGACTTCCTCTCCTGCCTTCGAGAGCGTTGACCAGGTTTCACCTGAAAACCTAGGCAGGGTCCCTCGCAGGGTACTGCCATTCGGAGGCAGATGGTCCGATGTTTTTTAACGAGGTTGTTACTCCTACCCCTCCTCCTTCTCCGTGACTTGCTACGTGGGGTCCCGTCTTTCGGATTGGTAATAGTGGAGTTATTATTATTAGGGATATTATCATACTTTTGTGCGTGTCAATTTTTTCAGTATGTGTGAATCAGTTAAAACTCAAAACTTTCATTTATAGTCGTAGTTCCTGATCCCACAGAGTAAATAGCAAAAAGGAATCCTTTCTTTCAGTGAGCGCAAACAGTAATGTGGACTTGCGGAGTGGAAATTATGTCCAGTATGTTCTCCATCGCTTTCTGGCTGACCGCAAAAAATAATTTTCAGGCGCTTGTAAAGAGCGCATAGACAATTTAGGTGTATTTTTATAACGTCATGATAAGTATCGACCATTTTGATTATTTACCCACAGCCCCAAATATGGTTTTAATTGGCCGGGAAACAGATCTATGAAAGTGATCGATACAAACTGGGAAACTCTGTTGTTACCAACAGGATAGCGAAATGAAATATGCCAAAACTAGCGCGAGAACAGTGTTAAGATTTCCTCGTGAATGTAGAAAGAAAATTTTGAATGTTAGCCACAGTAACCTTGAACGTGACGGAAGGAGGTAAGAAGACGACCGGCTATTAGAAATTATATCTAATGATAAGGATGATGTGAAAGCTACGATGGAACCACTCTCTGACGATGAATCCTCAGAATTAGAAATTGAAATTGACGAGAATGGTTCCGTTAAAGTAATAAACCTAAAATCTGACGGTGATTTGTCAAAAGTAGAATCGGAGATAAATTTCTGCGAAATTATAACCAATTTCTGATGATGATGAAGTTGAAGTCAAAAAAGAGAAAATGGAATTAACAGCGTTATCAGATGATGAAACTGAATTCAGTATTTCTGAAATTCAGCCAAGTCATGGAACGCTAGAAACTCCTTTAAAACGGGTTGAAATGTCAAGTGGCAAGCAAAAGAAAAAGGGAATCAATTACTGTTTTCTAAACTTGAATTACATCACAAAGAACTGAAATCTATTAATAAGACACTAAAGGATGAAATGAACTAAAAAATGAACAGCTTAAAATTATAAAACTCATAATAAACAACATTATGTGCAAGTCACAATAGGGCAACGGGTAACTAAATTGCATAGTGTTTCTAAAACCGAAATTGCTGAAGTTCTTAAAGACATCAGAAATACAGATTTATCAGAAAGAGTAGACAATGAACTAGAACTTGGCTCTAATCGGTTTCGGAAAGTAAGTAATAAAGTAAACGTTTCTCAGAAGGATACTAAGAAACTAAAATCTGTGTGAAATTTTCTGGCAGAGTGGAGACAGCAGGACTACAAGTACAAATACTAAATACTAGTATTACTAGTACAAAAAAAGGAAACTCTGGTAGCTCTTGGTAATACTACCGTACATCATGTTGCTGCAGTTGACGCAGCTTTAAGCGAATGTCGTCAATTTTTACGTTTTGATCCTGACAAATTTATCCGTTATAGTTCTTGAATGATTTTGAGGATGTTTCACCAAATGCTTGCTCAGAATGTCAAAAAATTTCTTTTATAAGAAGTCATTTGTCAAGAGACGCTTTGCGATGATCAGCTGACATAATGCTTAGGTGAAAAACTCTTTCTGAATTTAAAACGGCATTTCATAATGAGTACTGGTCGCGCAATAAAACATGATGATCTGAGAGAATTTTGGAGGGTTAAAAAGTTTCCAAGTCGTGAATGAGTCAAAGAATTCTCTAGGAAATGGATGTCACGGCTGTCACATTTAGTCGGCCGATGTGGTCGAGCGGTCCTAGGCGCTTCAGTCTGGACCCGCGCGACCTCTATGGTCTCAGGTTCGAATCCTGCGACGGGCATGAATGTTTGTGTTGTCCTTAGGTTAGTTAGGTTTAAGTAGTTCTAAGTTGTAGGGGACTGATGACCTCAGATGTTAGGTCCCATAGTGCTCAGAGCCATTTTGTCAAATCAAACAGAAATAAAGAAACCGGAAATGATGATCGTCTGGCTAAAAGAGTAAGCTGCCTTGGTATATTTAGAAAAGAATCATTTCTGCACATAGAGATAATGTGAAAAGATTCATTGAATATCTGAAAAGAGTGGAAAGAGCAGCTGCTGTTGAGGAAAAGGTGCAGAATAATAATAGGTCCTCTAACAATCATATAAATAACCGAAATAGTAACAGTGGGCACGTGAATATTGGAATGGAAGTTCAGAATACACGATATAATTATCGTGGTCAAGGCTGTGGTGGAGGAAGACGAGACAGACAGCCACCGAGCTTTCGCAGTAATTATTATGACGGCGGCAAAAACAGGCGGAGCACAGAATGCCACCCGATCTGATTCTGAATTGAATGAACACAACAGGCTGTCGGTCGGAATCTTAACTCCCGTCTGGCGCTCACCAGGCGGCAACAATAACACAGCCAGTAACAAAAATACAGACCCCAGTCAGTCAGCACACGCAAACCGATGTCAGGGATGATGAAATAAGAACAGATGGTACCAGTAATGTTCTAAACCACTCTCATTATCTATTTGACAGCATTTTCAGCACATTAGAAAAATGGGACGAGAAGGAAAAAGAAAATACTACACATAACAGGGAAGAACAAATTAACTGGTTCAAGCCAGATGAGGACGAAGATGAAGTAAAGGCTTACATTTTCGAGGCTAGTGGCAACTGAAGGATAAAGTTTCGGTAGAGGAAGTAGAGTCAGTTTTGCAAGGTTTTGAGGAGGAGGAGTTGTGAAGGGGTAGTAATAATAGTGAAGTCAGGGGATCTATTACCTATACTGACTTGTCACAAATTGTAAAAGCAGACGACGGTATATAGATATCAACGTTGCACAGAGAGGCAGCTGCTCAGATGTAGAGACTAGTTTAGTTGATGTGCAGCAAACAAAAGTAGAGGATATCATCAATTGCTTTGATTTAAAAATGATGCACAAGTTGTAGAGGGCGGCTGCGGAAGTAGAGGTTGATCAACTCGTGATCTAAACACAAATGTACTTGCAACTGAACAAAATTACTTTAGCTGGAGACAGATTGAAAAAGATTTATTAGAAGGCTTTCATAAGGAACCTGTTCAGGCTATAATAACTCACCCTATTACAAAAACTAACATCTCAGGAATAATAGTGCGTTTTCTTCTTGATAATGGCAGTGAAGCAAGTGCTTTGTCCGAAGCATTCTTTGATTCTATTCCTAATAAGAATGAGTTAACTGACATGAAAGTAAGTGGTTTAAAAACAATAGGTGCAAATGGAAATGTTTCTGGACCAGTATAGTACGAAGATTTCATACCGACTGGTGTAGGTGACATAAAAATAGATCATCGTTGTTTGATCGTGTTCAAGTTAAGTGTCGAAATGTTGATCGGTAAAGGCCTTTTAAGTAAATGTATAGGAAAGACTGACTTTCATCAGAGCTACTTAGCGTTCACTTCACCAGATTCTCGAGTGATTGGAAATTACGTGAGGAGTAATAATGAAGCATAGGAGCTGACTCTTAGAGTAATGAGGAATAAGGAACACTTGCAGGGAGGTAGTGAATCCGGGTAAAATGTGCAAGGTATAATGTGGAAGAGAACTATATCCTCGAAGAAACTGGAGCTAAGGTACAGTTAACAAATAAAATTTCTGATTAACATAGGGCAGAATTCAAGGAAGTCTTCACCATTCATCACAATGAATTCTCTAATACGCCTAATGAAGTTAAAGTGTATCAATGACGTAAAACTTGGGGAGGAATTTTTCAAGAAACCTTACCAGATATATATTGTGAGAGAGGAAGTTATTAAGAAAGAAATTCAACGTATGTTGGCATGAGGAGTCATTGAGCAAACAATTAGTGAATGTAATAATCCTGTTGTGTTTAAGCGTGAGGAAAGCGTAAGATAGGCGCTAGACGCACGCTGGCTGAATAAAATTGTAATAAGGGAGCAGCTGTGGTCTAGGGGCAGCGTCTTTTTATTAGTAATCAAAACGTCATCGGTCGCAGGCTCTAAACCCGCCACCGCTTAAATTATTGATTAATAATCAGCATAGGCTGCTGATAATTCCGGTATAGGAAGTCACCCTCATTCTGCCAACGGCATTGTCAAAGAGGGCGAAGGTTCAGGGCACTCTCTTATCCTTGGGGTGAGAAACTGGAAGAATCAGCAATGATCAACGGCAAGAGGATGCAGAAGGCAATAGAAACCACTGCATTAAAGACACATAACGTGTATTCACAGGGTATGTGGCCTGTAATTGAAAAAAGTGTCATCATGATCTCTCCATTGGCAGAAGATTTCGGAATTGTCCCCCATTTAGATCTCCATTAGGGGCATGCCAAGAAGGAGGTGACCATGAGAAAAAGATTGTATAATAAACGAAAGGATAACGTTCTACGGGTCGGAGCATGGAAAGTCAAAAGCTTGAATGTGGTAGGGAAGATAGGAAATCTGAAAAAGGAAATATAAAGGCCCAGTATAGATACAGAAGGGGTCAGTGATGCGAAATGAAAAGAAGACAAGGTCAGATGAGTATAGGGCAATGTCAACAACAGCACAAAATGGTATAGCCGGCCGGTGTGGCCGTGCGGTTCTAGGCGCTTCAGTCTGAAACCGCGTGACCGCTACGGTCGCAGGTTCGAATCCTGCCTCGGGCATGGATGTGCGTGATGTCCTTAGGTTAGTTAGGTTTAAGTAGTTCTAAGTTTTAGGGGACTGATGACCTCAGAAGTTAAGTCGCATAGTGCTCAGAACCATTTGAACCATAGAATTTGGGCTTTGGACAGGTAATGAGAGAGGAGAAAGACTAATTGAGTTCTGCAATAAATTTCAGCTAATAATAGCTAATACTCTTGTTCAAACATCACGAGAGGAGAATGTATACTTGGAAAAATAACCGGGTGATACGTGAAGCCGGCCGGTGTGGCCGAGCGGTTCTAGGCGCTTCAATCTGGAACCGCGTGACCGCTACGGTCGCAGGTTCGAGTCCTGCCTCGGGCATGGATGTGTGTGATGTCTTTAGGTTTGTTAGGTTTAAGTAGTTCTAAGTTCTAGGGGACTGATGACCTCAGATGTTCAGTCCCATAGTGCTCAGAGCCATTTGAACCATTTTTTTTTTTTTTATACGAGAAGATTTCAGTTAGATTACGTCATGGTCAGACAGAAATTGCGAAATAGGATTGTAATGTGTACCTAGGAGCAGATATAGACTCAGATCACTATGTAGTAGTGATGAAGAGTGCGCTGAAGTTCAAGAGATTTGTCAGGAAGAATCAATACGCAAAGAAGTGGGAAACAGAAGTTCAAAGGGATGATGAAACCAGCTTGAAGTTCTTCAAGGCTGTACATAAAGCAATAAGGAATAGCTCAGTAGGCATTACTGTTGAAGAGAAATTGACATTTATAGAAAGAGCAATTACAGAAGTTGGAAAGAACATAGATAAAACAAAGAAGGTAACTGTGAAGAAACCGTAGGTAAAAGAACAAGTACTTCAGTTGGTCAATGTAGGAACAAGTACAAAAAAGTTCAGGAATACAGAAATAGTTGCTAAGGGATGAAATAAATGGGAAGTGCATGGAAGCTAAGACGAAAAGGCCGCTTGGAAAATGTGAAGAAATCGAAAAAAAAAAAATGACTGTTGGAAAGACTGACTCAGCATACAGGAAAATCAAAAAACCTTTGATGGCATAAAAAGAAAGGGTGGTAACATAAGAGTGCAACGGGAATCATGATGCTCCTTGTGAACTAGTATTGAAGCAGTAACTCCATAACCTCTTTTCAAACATGGCTGATTTTCCAGTCCTATTTCAGAGCTCTGTAGATGAAAAGAAAGCGTAGGCTGGGGCAAACATTCGTAAAAGAGCCTTGGACAGAAAAGAAAGCATGACGCAAATCTACTCCCACTACATTTAACATTGGTGAACTAGTGTTAGTCAAAAAGAAAGAAATATACAGGGTGATTCAAAAAGAATACCACAACTTTAGGAATTTAAAACTCTGCAACGACAAAAAGGCAGAGCTAAGCACTATCTGTCGGCGAATTAAGGGAGCTATAAAGTTTCATTTGGTTGTACATTTGTTAGCTTGAGGCGCTGTTGACTAGGCGTCAGCGTCAGTTGATGCTAAGATGGCGACCGCTCAACAGAAAGCTTTTTGTGTTATCGAGTACGGCAGAAGTGAATCGACGACAGTTGTTCAGCGTGCATTTCGAACGAAGTATGGTGTTAAACCTCCTGATAGGTGGTGTATTAAAAGTTGGTATAAACAGTTTACAGAGAATGGGTGTTTGTGTAAAGGGAAAAGTTCTGGACGGCCGAGAACGAGTGATGAAAATGTAGCACGCATCCAGCAAGCATTTGTTCGCAGCCCAGGAAAATCGACTCGGAGAGCTAGCAGAGAGCTGCAAATTCCACAATCAACTGTATGGAGAATCCTACGAAAAAGGTTAGTCAACGTCAACTACCCGAGGCGATGGATCGGCCGCCAGGCAGCCCATGACAGAGCACTTCATCACTGGCCTCCAAGAAGCCCTGATCTTACCCCCTGCAATTTTTTCTTATGGGAGTATGTTAAGGATATGGTGTTTCGGCCACCTCTCCCAGCCACCATTGATGATTTGAAACGAGAAATAACAGCAGCTATCCAAACTGTTACGCCTGATATGCTACAGAGAGTGTGGAACGAGTTGGAGTATCGGGTTGATATTGCTCGTGTGTCTGGAGGGGGCCATATTGAACATCTTTGAACTTGTTTTTGAGTGAAAAAAAAACCTTTTTAAATACTCTTTGTAATGATGTATAACAGAAGGTTATATTATGTTTCTTTCATTAAATACACATTTTTAAAGTTGTGGTATTCTTTTTAAATCACCCTGTATATTGAAATTTCAGTGGAAATAAAGAAGTTTAAGCATGTTTATAAAGGACCAATCAAGACAATTGGTAAGCCTCACGCAAATACTTACCGATTGGAATACCCAAGAGAGTATTAGGTCTACAAAGCATTGCAGATCTGAAGCCATTCAAAATTGACAGTAATTACTACTTAGTTTCTGTAGGGAGTCCGCCACTCTCTGGCAGATACATAGTTTGGCGTACCATGCTGTCCCAGCTGAACGAAATTTTATTTGTCCTTCAAGTTTCATTCTCTTCTTCTGTTCTATCTATAGTAAGTAAGGTATATAGGCCTTCATGTTGTACAAATGTTATTGCTTTGTAATTTCTTTCTAGTAATTAAGAAGGATTCCTGAATGTGACTATACCCAAATGATGAATTATAAGAGAATACAGAATGCAATAGTAAATTCTAAATGTTAAAATAACAGTGGGTAACTTTTAGCACCAATGACAGAAAAATATTGGTAAGGTAAAAAAATAATAAATGAGACCCACAAAAAGGTTTAGTAACAGTAAAATACAAATTCCTAAAATCTGGAAGCATAAACTCTGCATAAATTAATAACTTTCAGTTTTTGATGTTACTGAGCAACACTCATACAGTATTTCTTTTTAAAGAAACAAATCACCATTTGACTGTTTTATTATTTATTTATGTACAAACAAGGTTTCGGCCTTTATGTCATTTTCAAGTATTTGCTAAAAGCAAAAACTGCACACAGTAAGACGACGTAAAATTTCAAAATATGTAACATGTCCTAAACAATGAATTAGTGTATAATTACGAAATATATACTTATATTTTACGTCTTTAATAAATATTGGAGGACTTAAGATGTTGTCATGTTCAAAGTTGACCATAAACTAAGTAAAACATTGGCTCGCCACGAAACGGTAGACGTAAAATCGCCGTCTGCTAACAGATCAGTTAATAATCGTGGGGGCTCATCATATTCAGTAAAAACAGGTTTACGTCGGTAAATGAAAAATGAAGAAATGTCCTTAAAACGTAATTATAGTGAAATCACAGTGGATGAGAAATAGAACAACTGAACATTCCGCCGACAAAGTGTCAATATATATGGCTATTAATATTAAATATCTTCAGATTATACGTAAAAATCTTTGGGATGGCTCTGCGCACCATCATCTTTGGAATATGAATATACTGGACTGTCAAAAACTGTAAGTGAACCTACAATAAGTTGGATGTGGAACTAAGTCTAAAAGGAGCAACACGAAATAAAATTCAAAGACAGTGAACAACATATAAGCGCCATTGATAATACAATACGAAAGTAAAGTTAACAACAGGAACTTGGGGGAGTGTGCGGTGTGGTGGAGGTGGTGGTGGGAGAGGGGGGGGGGGGGGGAGAGGATGCTGGCTGCAGAAAACGGCGAGACACAGGAATATGAAACAGCAAGTCAAGGCTGGAGCATCTGTGGTCGAGGTGTAGCGTCTTTGATTACTAATCAAAACGTCCTTAGTTCTGGATTCGAAACCTGCCAGCACTTAAATTTTGATCAATAATCACCATTGGCGGCTGAAGGCATCCGGCATAAGAAGACACTCTCATTCTGCCAACGGCCTAGTCAAAGAGAGTGGAGGAGCGGGCAGAGGTTCAGAGCCACAGGAAATGTGGCCTTTAATTTAAAAAGTGTCGTCATGATCTCTCCATTGGCAAAAGATACCAGAATAGTTCCATGTTCGGAGCTCTGGGAGGGGACTGCCAAAGAGGAGAAAAAGATTGAACAATCAACGAAAGGATAACGTTCTGCGAGCCAGGAGGTGGAATGTCAGAAGCTAGAATGTGGTAGGGAAGCTATAAAATCTGAAAGGGAAAATGTGAGGCTCAATCTAGATATGGAAAGGGCCAGTGAAATAAAATGGAAAGAAGACAAGGATTACTGCTCATATGAATATAGGGTAATATCAACAACAGCAGAAAATGGTACAAAGGAATAGGAATCATTACGAATAAGAAGGTACGACAAAGAGTGTATTACAGTGAACAGTTCAGTGATAGGGTTGCTCTTGTCAGAATCGACGGCAAACCGATATCGACAGTGGCAGCTCCGGTATACATGCCGACGCCGAAAGCTGAAGATGAAGAGCTAGAGAAAGTATATGAGGATACTGAAAGGATAATACGGTACATAAAGGGAGATGAAAATCTAATTGTCATGGAAGACTGGAATGCAGTTGTAGGGGAAGGAGTAGAAGAAAAAGTTACGGGAGAATGTGGGCTTGGGACAAGCAATGAGTGAGGAAATAGGCTAATTGAGTTCTGTAATAAGTTTCAGTTAGTAATAGCGAATACTCTGTTCAAGCATCAAAAGAGGAGGAGGTATACTTGGAAAAGTCCGGGTGATACGAGAAGATTACAGTTAGATTACATCAAGGTCAGACAGAGATTCCGATATCAGATACTGGATTGGAAGGCGTGCCCAGGAGCAGATATAGACTGAGATCACATTGTAGTAGTGATTAAGAGTAGGCTGAAGTTCAAGAGATTAGTCAGGTAGCATCAATACACAAAACAGTTGGATGGAGAAGTACCAACGGATGCCGAGACACGCTTGAAGTTCTGTAATGCTAAGGATACAGCAAACTCAGTAGTAAGTACAGTTGAAGATGAATGGACATCCCTAAAAAGGGCAATCACAGAAGTTGGAAAGAAAAACGCAGGTACAAAGAAGGTAACAGCGAAGATACCATGGGTAATACTTCAGTTGGTTGATGAAAGAAGGAAGTGCAAAAAGTGCAGGGAAATTAAGAAATACAGAAATACAAGTCGCTATGGAAGCTAAGACGAAATGGTTGCATAGAAAATGTGAAGAAATCGAAAAAGAAATGTCTGTCGGAAGCACTGACAAAGCATACAGGAATGTCGAAACAATGTTTTGTGACATAAAAAGTAAGGGTGGTAACATTAAGAGTACAACTGGAATTCCACTTTTAAATGCAGAGGAGAGAGCAGATAGGTGGAAACAGTACATTGGGGGGTAAGATCTGTCTCATGAGATTGAAGAAGAAAGAGGAGTCGATTTAGAAGATATAGGGGATCCAGTATTAGAATCAGAACTTTGGAAGACTTTGGAAGACTCAAGATCAAATAAGGCAAAAGGGATAGATGACATTCCACTAGAATTTCTAAAATTAGTGGGAGAAGTGGCAACAAAACGACAATTCACGGTGATGTGTAGAATGTATGAGTCTGGTGATATACCATCTGACTTTCGGAAAAATATCATCCACACAATTCCGAAGACTGCAAGAGCTGCCAAGAACGAACATTATCGCACTATCAGCTTAACAATCATGCATACAAGTTTCTGATAAGAATAATATACAGAAGAATGGAAAATAAAATGGAGGATGTGCTAGATGACGATCAGTTTGGGTTTCGAAAACATAAAGTCACGAGAGAGGCAATTCTGACGTTCCGGTTGAAGCACAACTGTAGCAAAATCAAGACACGTTCATAGGATTTGTAGACCTGGAAAAAACATTTAACAATGTAAAATGGTGCAAGATGTTCGCAATTCTGAGATAAATAGGGGTAATTTATGGGGAGAGACGTGTAATATACATAAAGTACAAGAGCCAAAAGGGAATAATAAGAGTGGACGACCAAGAACGAAGCGCTTGGATTAAAAATGGGATGTAGTCTTCCTCTTCCCCTCTCGCTTACTGTTCAATCTGAACATCGAAGAAGCAATGATCGAAGTGATAGAAAGGTTCAGCAATGGAATTCAAATTGAAGGTGAAGTAAGGTCAACGACACGATTCGCTAATGGCATTGCTACACTGAGTGCAAGTGAAGAAGAATTATATGATATACTGAATCGAATGAACAATCTAATGAATACAGAATACGAACCGAGAGTAAATCGAAGACAAACGAAAGTAATAAGAAGTAGCAGAAATGAGAACAGCGAGAAACTTAAAATCAGGATTGATGGTAACAAAGTAGATGAAGTTAATAAATTCTACTACCTAGGCAGCAAAATAACCAATGACGGACGGAGCAAGAAGGACACCAAAAGTAGAATAGCAGTGGAAGAAATGGCAGACCTGACCAAGAGAAGTGCGCTAGTATCAGACATAGGCCTTAATTTGAGAAAGACATTTCTGAGAAAGTTCGTCTGGATCACAGCATTTTATGGTAGTGAAACATGGACTGTGCGGAAAACTGGAACAGAAAAGAATCGATGCATTTGAGATGTGCAACAGGCGAATATTGAAACTTAGGTGGAGTGATAAGGTACGGAATGAGGAGGTTCTGTGCAGAATCAGAGGGAATCGAATACGTGGCAAACACTGAAAAGGATAAAAGACAGGAATCTAGGACATGTGTTAAGACATCAGGGAATGTCTTCCATGGTACTAGAGGGAACTGCAAAAGACATTAGCTGTTGTGGTTTTCATTAGGTGCTTTTTCCTACTAAGGGGCAACTACTCTACGTTATACAAGAGTAATGCATTTTTACATATCTATGTGCATGTTATGATTACTACTTTCGTTCTTAGTTCTATTATATTTCATAAATATAGCACTGTGACTGCAGTCTCACGCTTTCTATCCACCTTGGAACCCCTATCGACCACACTCCCCCCACCATCTCCCAAATCGTTCCCCTCATATCTTCTGGTCTCTTTCCCATGCTCTCATCCCCATTCTCCACCCTTCCAGCATTACTGTATCAACCTACCCCAGTGGATTACTATCTTTTCCCACACAGCCCTCCCCCCCAATTCCTCAATACTATTTTGTCGTTATATATCACAGTCTCTTGTCACCCCTCCCCACCCCTCATTGAGTCTTCATCTATTCGCCTAGGGGTAGGTCCGTTGAAGTTCCTTGGCCCCCCGCACCCCTTCCCCCAACAAACCAACACCTTAAATTTGTCTCATCTCTCACCCTCGTTTTGATTTTTCCCACTTCAACATTTAATGAAATTTGGATTCATATGCCCGTCATTTTATTCAGCACCTCCTCCACATCCCATACATACACCCACCTCTAACGCTACTTTTCCCATTTCTCCATCTCACTACTGTCATTTGACGTTGCTCTATTTGATTTCAAAACCATCTCTTAATTACAATGTTAACCACCTTAATTTTCTTAATTTTGTAAGTCTTGGCGTAACAATGCATATTCCTGTATCTCTGCCATGACTCTTTAGCTATTAGCATTGATTTACCCCTCCCTCTCTGCCTCCCCCTCCCCCTCGTTCTCAACTCCTGTTGTTAACTTTCGTATTTTGTATTATCAATGGCGCTTACTATATTTTTACATGTGATCCAATGCCTTTGATTTGTATTTCGTTTTGATTTTTTTAGACCTTACTTCCTCATCCAATTTTATGCAGGTTCGCTTACAATTGTTGACGATCTGATGTATATGTGTTTATTACAAAGATGAGGTGCACAGGGCAACCACAAAGATAATTATGTACAGTTGAAGATATTTAACATTAACAGTCATATGATACTTTGTCATTTTAATATTCAGTTGTTCAATTACTCATAGTCTTTGATTTCACTATCATTACGTTTCAAGAACATGTGCTGATCTTTTATTTACCAACGGAAAGCTGTTTTTATTAAATATGACGTGTCCCATGTTTATTTACTGATTTGTTACAAAACGGTGATTTTACATCTGGCGTTTCATGGAGAGCCAATATTTATCTTAATTTATGGCCAACTTTGAACACGACAACATGTCCTGCAATATATGTTAAAGACATACAATGTAAGTACATATTTGGTAATTATACATCAATTTACCTTCAATGTATATTTTACCTCCTTTGAAATTTTAAGTGGTCCTACTGTATGAAAATGTTGCTTTTAGCAAATACTTGAAAATGACATAAATGTCGAAACCTGGGTTGAACCGAAATAAACAAAAAAACAGTCAAATGGCGGTGTGTTCCTGTATGACTGTTGCTCAGCAACATCAAAAACTGTTTCCTTACTAGCCTAGCCAGGCATTTGAGTATGTGTTTAAAAATCAACTGTTAAAGGTAAAATTGCACAGGACCATAGAATGTTAGATCAAATTTTTCATCTTGTCGTTCTAATAATAACAGGCACCGCCAGTTGATATATGATGCGAGGAGAAAACAATTGCATTGTATTCGCTTCAGGTATCATAACGTCTTTTATGATATTTTCATCGTATTGACGTGACACAAGTTGTTCAGCCTCTGAAATTATTGCATAATATGCTACGATTAAGTCTACCTCTGTAGGTCAGTGGTCGTCCTGTCTGATTACCATATGGATGACCCAGGTCCGATTCCTGGTGCCAGAGCTCCTTGAGAGGACTGGAATCTTGTGCCATTTAAGCAGATACTTAGAAGCAGCTGCTTCTCGGTTTCGGAGAGCGGCGTGCCGACATCGTGCATCCCCCCCCCCCCTCCCCCAACAACGTAACAATACGAAAATTCATTGTTTATTTGCTAATGAGGAATTTCAATATAAATTTTGCTGCCTCATTAAGTGTTCAGTCTTGTATTCCACAATACAGGCTTAACTAATTTACAATTTTGAGTATTAACTTCACTCACTGAAAGTAACAAAATTTCACTGGCGAAACTAAAAACTAAAGATACAGTACGAATTGAGAGTGCGCCATTTCATTTATTCTGTAGTGACTTCTGCTATCTTTGTAAGTACGTTATTGTTTTCATATTAAGAGTAAATTCAGTTGCTCCTTTGCTTGAAGTAAGTTAAGTTCAATCATTCCATAATAAGAAGTAAATTGCCTGCAATTTTCCATGTTATGCGTTACAGTAGCTTACGCTGAGTTTACTGAAAGCCATTTTTCACGTTACAGAGTTTCAGTTACAGCCGCTCATTTAAGTAACCAGCAGCTTTATGTAAAGTTTAGAACTTCAGATTCAGTAATTGCATACTCAGTGACGTCTGATTCATTTATTTTCTCGTGAACTGTTGCGTTGTGACAACCTTCTGTTACCACGCCAGTGATTATTTGCTTAATTTTCTTTGCCATTACTTTCATTGTATTCTGTGTATTCACTGCCCTAGTGGGTAGGTGACCATTTAATTATCCTTTTTCTGCTAATCAGTATTTTTTGTATTATCAGTAATTTTTGTATTAAAATATTACGTGTTGCTCTTTTCCTCCATGTGTGGTTCGTGAGCGATTGCATTATATGACACCCATTTTAAAATTACTATCAGTATTTAGACTAGCTTTAGAATAGATTCTTCCTACTAACAACTATTGTTTTCCTTCGTTATCAATTGTCTTACTCATTGTATAATTTCATTAGGCATAGGCGGTCACAGTCAATTACATCGCAGTCCCGTAGCCTGATTAGGAAGAGGGTGTTACAAACGAAAAGAGCGGGCAGCACCACACCTCCAGGCAGACGGAGTTCAGCGCCCACTGCCAACACTGCCTTAATTAGCCGTCCATCGCTGGTCCGTCCCAGTTCGGTCGCAGACATCGACAGCTTCAGTACTTCTGCTAGTGGTAATAATGGGTAAAGTAATTGCATGTAGGTGGCATGGAAAGCACATCAAGCCACCTCATAAGCAGAAGTTATGTTTCTTACCTTTTAGAAATATCGTGTTCTACCTTCCGCATGAACCATGGTCGTTGCAGTTGGAGGGGAGATTTGCATGACTCAGCGAAACAGATAGCCGTACCATAGGTGCAACCACAACGGAGGGGTATCTGTTGAGAGGCCAGACAAATGTTTGGTTCCTGAAGGGGGGCAGCAGCCTTTTCAGTAGTTGCAGGGCAACAGTCTGAGTGATTGACTGATCTGGCCTTGTAACAATAACCAAAACGGCCTTGCTGTGCTGGTACTGCGAACGGCTGAAAGCAAGGGGAAACTACAGCCGTAATTTTTCCCGAGGGCATGCAGCTTTACTGTATGGTTAAATAATGATGGCGTCCTCTTGGGTATAATATTCCGGAGGTAAAACAGTCCCCCCATTCGGATTTCTGGGCGGGGACTACTCAGGAGGATGTCGTTATCAGGAGAAAGAAAACTGACGTTCTATGTATCGGATCGTTGAATGTCAGATCACTTAATCGCGCAGGTAGGTTACAAAATTTAAAAAGGGAAATGGACAGGTTATCGTTAGCTATAGCGGGAATTAGTGAAGCTCGGCGGCAGGAGGAACAAGATTTCTAGTCAGGTGAATACAGGGTTACAAATACAAAATCAAATAGGGGTAATGCAGGAGTACGTTTAATAATGAATAAAAAATAGGAGTGCAGGTAAGCTATTACGAACAGCATATTGAACGCATTATTGTAGCCAAGATAGATATGAATCCCAGGCCTACCACAGTAGTACAGGTTTATATCCCAACTAGCTCCGCAGATGACGAAGAGACTGATGCAGTGTGTGATGAGAAAAAAGAAATTATTCGGATAGTGAAGAGAGGCGAAAATTTAATAGTCATGGGTGACTGGAATTCGATAGTAGGAAAAGGAAGAGAAGAAAAAGTAGTAGATGAATATGGAATGGGGGTAAGGAATGATTGGAAGCCGCCTGGTAGAATTTTTGCACAGAGCATAACTTAATCATAGCTAACACTTAGTTCAAGAATCATGAAAGAAGGTTGTATACATGGAAGAGGCCTGGAGACACTGGAAGGATTCAGATAGGTTATATAATGGTAAGACAGAGATTTACGAACCAGTCTTTTAATTGTAAGACATTTCCAGGGGCAGATGTGGACTCCGACCACAATCTATTGGTTATGAACTGTAGATTAAAACTGAAGAAACTGCAAAAAGGTGGGAATTTAAGGAGATGGCACTGAAAGAACCAGAGGTTGTAGAGAGTTTCAAACAGAGAATTAGGGAACGGTTGACAAGAAGTAGGGAAAGAAATACAGTAGAGGAAGAATGGGTAGCTTTGAAAGATGAAATAGTGAAGGCAACAGAGGATCAAGTAGGTAAAAGACGAGGGCTAGTAATTCTTGGGTAACAGAAGAAATATGGAATTTAATTGAAGAAAGGATAAAATATAAAAATGCAGTAAATGAAGCAGGCAAAAAAAATACAAACGTCTCAAAAATGAGATCTACGGGGAGTGCGAAGTGGCTAAGCAGGATGGATAGAGGAGAAATGTATGGGCATACATCACTGTGGGTAAGATAGATACTGCCTACAGGAAAATTAAAGAGACCTTTGGATAAAGAAGAACCACTTGTATGAATATCAAGAGCTCACATGGAAACCCAGTTCTAAGCAAAGAAGGGAAAACAGAAAGGTGGAAAGAGTATATAGAGGGTCTATACAAGGGTGAAATACTCGAGGACAATATTATGGATATGGAAGAGGACGTAGATGAAGATGGAGTGGGAGACATGATACTACGTGAAGTGTTTGACAGAGCACTGAAAGACGTAAGTCGAAAGAACGCCCTGAGAGTAGACAAAATTCAATTAGAACTAGTGATAGACTTGGGAGAGCCAGCCCTCAGCCCTGACAAAACTCTACCATCTGGTGAGCAAGATGTATGAGACAGGAGAAACACCCTCAGACTTCAAGAAGAATATAATAATTCCAATCCCAAAGAGAACAGGTGTTGACAGATGTTAAAATTACCGAACTATCAGTTTAATAAGTCACGGCTGCAAAATACTAAAACGAATTCTTTACAGACAAATGGAAAAACTGGTAGAAGCCAACCTCGGGATAGATCAGTTTGGATTCCGTAGAAATGCTGGAACATGTGAGGCAATACTGACCCTACGAGTTATCTTAGAAGATAGATTCAGAAAAGGCAAACGTACGTTTCTAGCATTTGTAGAATTACAGAAAGCCTTTGACACTGTTGTCTGGAATAATCTCTTTTAAATTTTGAAGGTGGCATGGGTCGAACACAGGGAGCGAAAGGCTATTTACAAATTGTACAGAAAGCAGATGGCAGTTATAAGGGACATGAAAGGGAAGCAGATGTTGGGAAGGGAGTGAGACAGGGTTGTAGCCTGTCCCCGATGTTATTCAATCTGTATATTGAGCAAGCACTATTGGAAACAACAGAAAAATTCGGCGTAGGAATTAAAATCCACGGAGAAAAAATAATAACTTTGAGGTTTGCTGATGACATTGTAATTCTGTCAGAGACAGCGTAGGACCTGGAAGAGCAGTTGAACGGAATGGACAGTGTCTTGAAAGAAGGATATTAGATGAACATCAACAAAAGCAAAACGAGGATAATGGAATGTAGTCAAATTAACCTCCCGTCGGGTGCGGCTGTTCAGATTGATTCACCTCGAAGTTTAGTGTAAATTATTTGTCAACGAGTGGCAGCACTGACGCCTACTCGCAAGTAGCTAGCCTTTTCCGGACGCTTGCCATTGTTGTGTGCTTCAGTGTCGATACGACTGCTCTGTTGTCGATATATGTGCTGATTGATCTGTTTGATACACTGCGCCCGTTCCTGTTGCATTTCAACAATTCATTTCTTTGGTTATCAACATAACTTAGTAAGTAGTACAATGTTAATATACAATGTGTAATGCACTTATTTTCTTTTTGGACCATTTAATCGTCAGTTAAGAATGTTTGAGTATCAGGAATCAAATTGATACACTGCGCCTGACTGCGTTATTTTATAGGAATTTTATCATTTTAGGTGTGAGACACTTGGTCATGGCAGGCTACAGTAAGACGCACAACCTCCTTGACCCAAATCATGTTGCAGAAATACAAAAAATGTTGTTCGAAGAGGATAATGATGAAGTTCAAGAGGATTTTGAAGTTGAAGTAGACACAGATTATGATGACGCAGTTGAAGTTCGGCAGGAAGATTCAGAAACGGAGGAAAACGACAGTGAAAACGACGAGGAAGTACTTGAAGAAGGCCAGCATTATTATACTGGAAGGGACAAAGAGACAAAATGGAATAAAGTTCCACCATCGCATAGAGTACGTTTCAGGGCCCACAATATTATTCGAAAGTTACCTGGCCCTATAGGTGCGGCGAAAGCATTGAGAACGCCTTTGGAATGTTGGGATTGCCTCATAGATGATGACAATTTGTCGATTATAGTTCTCTATACCAATCAGTATATTGAGAGCATCAAAGCTTCTTTTCAGCGAGAGAGAGACGTAAAACCTATAGATATTATTGAATTAAAAGCTTTCATTGGTCTTCTGTTTTTGGCTGGCGTTAACAAAAGTAACAGGCAAAGCTTAGGAGATCTGTGGGGAAGTGATGGGGATGGAATTGAAAAATTTCGTCTCGTTATGAACGTTTAAAATTCATCACGCGGTGCCTTAGATTTGACAATCGTGTGACTCGCGATGAAAGGAGAAAATTATACAAGATAACAGCGATTCGGGAAATATTGTCTCTGTTTGTACAGAGTTACCAGAAATCCTACACCCTCGGAGAAAACGTTACAGTAGATGACAAACTTGAAGGATTCCGTGGAAGGTGCAGTTTTCGCCAATACATACCTAGCAAACCAAATAAATATGGAACTAAAATAAGATAGATGCTCTTGTGGATTCTCGAGTATTTTATCTCTATAATCTGGAAATATACGCTGGGCTGCAGCCAGAAGGATTGTACCACGTTAGCAATGAACCTTCAGATGTTGTTCTGCGACTATGTGAACCAATTTATCAGTCAGGTCGAAATGTGACAGCAGACAATTGGTTTACTAGTCTTGGTTTGTAGTCTTTTGTTGGGACGATGAAGAAAAACAAGCATGAGATTCCTCTTAGGTTTGCTACAAGTAAAGGCAGGGCTGTCCATAGTTCACTTTATGGCTTCAAGAAAGGCTGTACTCTAGTTTCCTACGTTCCTAAAATGGGGAAGTGTGTTATCTTGGCATCAAGTTTGCATGAAGATAATTCAGTAGATGCTGACACTGGAGATAAACAGAAGCCATCCATTGTAACATTTTACAATAGCACCAAAGGTGGAGTCGACACTACAGATAAGTTGACCGCTTCATACAATGTAGCAAGAAATGTGTGCCGTTGGCCTATGGTCATATTTTGTGCAATGATCAATATGAGTGGAATCAATTCACAAGTAATTTACTATGGCAACAACGAGAATTTTATCTGAAGAAAAAGATTCCTGAAGCAACTCTCACATGCGTTAGTTCCACCTCACTTGGTTCGTAGATGCTTGGACACCTCAGGAATTCACAGAGATCTTCAACTGCGGCTACAACAATACAGGCCAACGTGTGAAGAAGAAGCAGAAGACACAAGCAGAAACGAAGAACAAGGGACTGGGATCAAGAGGAAAAGGTGTAATACCTGCACAGAAAAATATTGTTGCAAAATGTGACAGAAGCCTATCTGTTTGATACACATTGAACCATTTTGCTCTGAATGCGGAAAAATTCCGCATTTGTTACCACAGTCAAAAAGTGACGATGAAACAAATGAATGAGATGTAATATCATTGTTGTTATTAGTGAAATATAATGAAGAAGCAAATGAAAAAGCGAACGTTTTTATCTTTTGCTACTAAAGCCCAACATTGACGATAAGAAATCTTAATGATGAATATTTCTGCTGCAGTTGTGCTCGTATGTCATCTTTGTCTTTCTTTAAATATATTTGGCACTTATAATATGTTTTGTGGACAGAATAAATCACGTGAATAAACGGTGTGATCAGTTTGATACACCGAGCCCGATCTCGCTGCGACAAACACCGCGCCCGACAGAAGGTTAAATCGGGTGACGGTGAGGGAAATAGATTAGGAAATGAGACACTTAAAATAGTAGACAAGTTTTGCTATTTGGGGAGCAAAATTACTGATGTTTGTCGAAGTAGAGAGGATGTAAAATGTAGACTGGCAATGGCAAGGAAAGGGTTTCTAAAGAAGAGTAATTTGTTAACATGGAGAACACATTTACGTGTCAGGAAGTCGTTTCTGAAAGTATTTGTGTGGAATGTGCGTTAATGGAAGTGAAACATGGACGATAAATAGTTTAGACAAGAAGAGAATACAAGCTTTCGAAATGTGGTGCTACAGAAGATTGCTGAATATTAGATGGGCAGATCACAAAACTAATGAGGAGAAATTGAATAGAATTACGGAGAAGAGAAATTTGTGGCACACCTTGACTAGAAGAAGCGATCGGTTGGTAGGACATGTTCTGAGGCATCAAGGGTTCACCAATTTAGTACTGGAGGGTAGCGTGCAGGGTAAAAATGGTAAAGGGAGACCAAGAGATGAATACACTAAGCAGATTCAGAAGGATGTAGGGTGCAGTATGTACTGGGAGATGAAGATGCTTCCACAGCGTAGAGTAGCATGGAGGGCTGCATCAAATCAGTCTGAGGACTGAAGACCACAACAACCCAACAACAACATCAGTTCAAAGTGTTATGTAGAGATCATTTTGGATTACTACCACCGGCCTTCGCAAGTTCTCCCCTTCCCTGTTAGTGTCGGCGCTGACTCCCACAGTAGCCGACACAACATTTAAAAGAAATGGCTCTGAGCACTATGGGACTTAACTACTTTGGTCATCAGTCCCCTAGAACTTAGAACTACTTAAACCTAACTAACCTAAGGACATCACACACATCCATGCCCGAGGCAGGATTCGAACCTGCGACCGTAGCAGTCGCGCGGTTCCGGACTGCGCGCCTAGAACCGTTAGACCACCGCGGCCGGCCCATTTAAAAGAGATCGCACATCGGTAGATAAAAAATTTTTGTTGGGCAGGTACTTATACCATATCTCCAGAGCCACTTGAGAGTTCAGAGGCACAATATCTGAAATGTGTTTTATCAAACATATTATCAGAAAAATTGCCTTATGAGGCACTTCAGACAGCACTGAAGACACACGAATGTTGCATGATAAATGTCGGTCTTTTTTGACGATAACGATATAAAGTTCAGGGTCGAGAAAAAATGTAGTAAACTGAAAGTGATGTGAAAGCTAAGCTGATAGAAACCCAATAGAAATATCCACGGTGTCGTTCGACACTTTCTTGTCGCATTTCCGGAGCCGATTAAAAGATGGTCGTGAGTTCAGTTCCACCTTTGCACTAATACGAGGGATAAGGGGGTTGGAACTAAAATAGTGGCAACTATTTATTCACAACCGATACAAAAAACTTACATGTTTGACCTGTTACTGTCCCTCAAAGTAGTCACCAGCGTTGCGTAGAACCCGTTGCCAGCGATTTGGAAGGCGTAATATACCGTTAGCAGAGCCTGTTCTGTTGATGGTGCGTATGGAGCGGTCTAAAGTTATGGTGATTCTCGTGTACGACTGTGATGGTGTTATACTAACGCATTACGTTCCTCAACGGCAGACCGTCAATGCAAAATATTACTGTTCGTTTTTGGAGCATCACCTGCGAGCAGCTTTGCGAAAGAAGCGGCGACATTTTCTGCGCAACCCACCTATCATTTTGCACGACAGCTGTGGCTGCTCTGTTCGGTCGATGGGATTGGAAAGTAATGTACCATCCACCATACTACCCGGAATTAAGTCCTAATGACTTTGATTTGATTCCGATGATGACGGAACCACATCGTGGCATCCGCTTCAGAACTGCTCCAGAGATTCGACAGGCAGTAGACCGCTCCATTCGCACCATCAACAGAACAGGCTCTGCTAAAGATATACTACGCCTTCCACATCGCTGGCAACGGGTCCTACACAGCACTGGTGACTACTTTGAAGGACAGTAACAGGTGCAAACATGTAACTCTTTTGTATCGGTTGTGAATAAATAGTTTCCACTATTTAAATTCCAACCCTCGTACATTAACGCCCATAACGTCATCCCACGATCTATTTCTGATGCCGTGGAAGGGGTTTGCAGAATGTCTAAAACATTGCGAAAAGAAGTGGCTGAATTCATTTATAATTTCGTGGACTTCCACTGAATCGGTATTTAAAATGTGCTGCATGTTGTTTGTAAGTAATTTTGTAAAACCTATTTTTTATATTTGATATAGGTCGCTCAAAATCCACGTAGTTAGCAGTTCGTAACCAGGTATAATTTTTTACTTCTCTGAGTAGACGCTCAGTTTCAGTGGATTTTTTTGTATTGTTTAAGAATTCGTACTCAGAAATTTTCATCGAAATATGACTCAACATAATATTTCTTTCCAAACAGTCTCTACTTTCTGTACTAAGAAACTCCCATATTGGTCAGGCAAAAGCTTGAAGTAATGTAGAAATGGCAAACATAAAACCTTTCAGAAATTAAGTAACTATATTCAGTGTGTAAAGAAACAATCAGTATAGCTACCGTGCATTTATGTCAATTACAAATGAATGAACTTCAGGAGTAGGCCGCTTGCAAACTAGCGTACTGATCTCTCTAAGTAATGTCACGCTGCTATACAAATAAGAATTCAGGATATTTTCTTGCCCAAATAACAAAAAATAGGCCGGGTGCAGGTAGGACTCACGCTATAAGGTTTCCGTAAAAAATTAACCATATATACAGACAGATCATTAATCCTGACACTTAAAATCTGGACGATTTTAGCCTGTTTTTCGACGATGAGACTGGAATGACATCGGTCCCTGGAAATCCACGGCGTACGAGAATGTCTGACGTCGGATAAAAAATGACAAAAAGTACTTTTTTCGTGTTTTATAATTACAAATTAACATTTTATGGATTCTTTTTTCTTCACATGCACTGTTAAAACTAGTTTCTTGACAAATGTCATGATTCGAGGTCAATGGTAAGTACTCTATAGGTTTTGGTGAGTGAATTCGCGAGCTGCAAAATATGTGACATGAGTGGTCGTATCTTTAGTTTCTAATCATGTATACGGTTACATTTATTACATAGTAAAGGAAGTATGGACCTTAGTACGAGACATAAATTTCAACTCGATACGTCTACCCCTTCACGAGGAAAAGGGGTCTCAACAGACGGACGGATACGCAGTCGGATAACGAATGACAAAAAATTTTCCTTTTGTGTTATATAATGACAAATTAACACTTTTCGGATTTTCTTTTCTCTTATACTGTTAAATTTTGCTTCTTGCCGAATTTCATGACTCTATCTCACAAGGGGAGGCCGCCAATTGTGAAATTCAGATTCGATTCATACTGTGCATAATAAAACCTCATGGCCAGAGGTGTAATGTGGCAAAGTACGAAGATGCACTTCTCAGCCGTTGTCGAGAAAATCAACAGTTAAAAGAAACCGTTACGGTCAAATACTCTCTACGATTGATAATTTTCTACAGCGTCGTGGCGCAGCGGTAAGCGCTGGGGTTCGTAATCCGAAGGTCGCCGGATCGAATCTCGCGCCGTACAACATTTTTTTTATTATTAGTTTATTGTAATTCATATATATATATATATATATATATTGTCTTCATAATGTTAACCACATATAGTTAACGGAAGACGTGGAAACGATATTCCGAAACGAATACGTATAGCGGACGTTCGAATTAGAATAGAAACCCCACGAACACAAATTTTCTGTGGCAGGTATGAAATATAAACTCCGTTACTCGCTCGTTACACTTGAAGGACAGATGTTGAATGGGCCGAAACGAGCCGCCGCAAACAGCGTAGTTGCCTGCTAACTTCGAAAGAAGGTAGATGCGGTCCCTAGCGCAACTCATAACATCGTCGACGTCCGCATCGATTTTCGACGATGTTATAAGTTGCGCTAGGGACCGCATCTACCTTCTTTCGAAGTTAGCAGGCAACTACGCTGTTATGCGGCGGCTCGTTTCGGCCCATTCAACATCTGTCCTTCAAGTGTAACGAGCGAGTAACGGAGTTTATATTTCATACCTGCCACAGAAAATTTGTGTTCGTGGGGTTTCTATTCTAATTCGAACGTTTGACTTACGCTATACGTATTCGTTTCGGAATATCGTTTCTACGTCTTCCGTTAACTATACGTGGTTAACATTATGAAGACAATTAATAACATTTGTGAAATACAACTTTGTTTGCGGAAAACATAATGATGTTCGAAGTCACCAGTTTTTCCACGACAAACGACTTTCAACAACTTATTATATGCATAATTGTTGCAACTGATTGCCGGGAATTATATTTATATATATATATATATATATATATATATATATATATATATATATATGTGTGTGTGTGTGTGTGTGTGTGTGTTTGTGTGTGTGTGTGTGTGTGTGTGTGTGTGTGTATATATATATATACATACACACATTTGAATTACAAAAAACAAATACTAAAAAAAAAAAGTTGCATGGCGCGGGATTCGATCCGGCGACCTTCGGAATACGAACCCGAGCGCTTACCGCTGCGCCACGACGCTGTAGAAATTTATTTATCGTCGAGAGTATTTCACAGCAACGGTTCATTTTAACTGTCGATTTTCTCGACAACGGCTGAGAAGTGCATCTTGGTGCTTTTCCACATTACACCTCTGGCCATGGGCTTTTATTATGCGCAGTATGAATTGAATCTGAATTTCACAATTGGCGGCCTCCCCTTGTCAGTGGAAAATATCCGATAAATTTTCATGGGTGGGTTTGCGAATATCAATAAATGACCGTATCTTTTGATTGCGTTCTGATTGCATTGTGTACTTCTCATCGCCAAGAGACCATAGACCTTAGTATGTGACATAAATTTCAATTGACATGTCTACCCGTTCCTGAGAAGAAGGGCTTTTAAGTTAAGGACGGACAGATAACAAGTAACAAAAATTTTTTTCGTGTAATATAATTAAAAAGTCACAGTTTTCGGATTATTCCTTTACTTCTTCTCTAAAACCTTGCTTCTTGCCAAATTTCATGATTCCAGACCAACGATAAGACCCCTATAGGCTTTAATGAGTGAGTTTTCGAGTATCAAAATATGTGAGTTAAATGTCCGTGTCTGCATTTACTTCAATTTTTGACCCCGCCAAGGGACCGTAGACCTTAGTATGTGACATTTCGTGTGGAAAAGGGTAGTTAATAGTCGCACAGACGACAGACAAACTGACGGACAGCAGAGTCATTCTATAAGGGTATAGTTTTTACCGTTTGAGGTACGAAATTTTGAAAAGAGGCTCCAGTCCAACTCTGATAGAAACTTACATACACTGATCACTCAAAACATAACGAGCATCCATGTAACAGCGAGTTGGTTAACAAGTAGGACGTAATACGGCAGCGATTCTACGTGCACGTATACCACAAGCCATGGGTAGGTTTGTGGAGGTATCTTAAATTTGTAATAACAAATCGAAATTTTGCGCCGTTGTCTTGGAAGTTGGTAAGCGTGCTATAAACAGCGTGCAGAATGGCCTGTAGGTGGCAGCATAGTGCAGATGCACACATGCCGTCGTTGTATCAGTATAAAGATGGCCGTCCCACTTTACACTTGCACCAGGGAAGAACAGCGTTCTGTTATTCTTTTTGCGTAGTGAAGGTGTGAAACCTACTGAAATTCATTGACGAATGAAGGTTCAGTACAGTGATGCGTGTTTGTCACAGCAGCAACTCTGCGAATGGAGTAGGAAGTTCGCAAATGGTGTGACTTCAGTGGAAGATGTTCCTCGTCCAGATCAGGAACGAGGAGTTGTGACTCCACAGAACATTGCAGCAGTTGAAGCCATAGTGAAGGAAAACCGCCGAGTGACACTGAATCACATTGCAGCATGTTTACAGATTATTCATGGGTCAGCACACCACATTGTGCATGATGTGCTCCAGTTTCTCAAAGTGTCTGCAAGATGGGTGCCACGGCAGCTGACTCCTGAAATGAGAGAACGACGTGTTGATGCTTGTGAAGAACTTCTTCGGCGCTTTGAACGAGAAGGTGATGGCTTCCTTGCAAGAATCGTTACTGGGGACGAAACCTGGTTTCACTTACACCAACAGTGAACGAAGAGAGGGAGCAAGGAATGGCGCCATTCCCCATCACCAAAACCAAAGAAGTTTCGAACCGGACAATCAGCAGGGAAGGTTATGCTGACTCTCTTTTGGGACGAAAAAGGCGTCATTTTGGAGCATTACATGCCTAGAGGGACCACTGTCACCAGTGTATCATACACAGATCTAAAAAAAAAAATCATTTGCGGCCTGCAATCAAATCAAAGCGACGTGGATTGCTGTCAGCAGGTGTCCTTTAGCAACATGACAATGCAAGGACCCACACTGCCCATACAACAGTTGCAACAATCACAGACCTGCATTTTGAGTGTCTTGCTCATCCACCATACTCACCAGACCTTGTCCCAAGTGATTTCCATATGTTTGGACCACTCAAAGACGCAATGGGAGGAAAGAAGTTCCGTTCTGATAAAGAGGTACGCCACGCGGTGCATGAGTGGTTGCGTGGACTACCAAAAGAATTTTTTTCTGAAGCAATTTATGCACTTTGCAAGCGCTGGAGGACTTGCATTGAGCTTGGGGATATTATGTTGAAAAGTGATACAGCTTTTTTCCACTTCTGCACATTAAATAATATTTAAAAAAATTATTTAAGGTATTCATTTGACTCACCCTCGTAGTACCAGATGTCTACGGAAAGGTCACGCAATTACAATAAACTACGGGTCAGTGGTTCGTGGCCATGGAGCTGGCATCTATAGCGTCTGAGATAGGTGCCTTCGAGTTCATGTCAGGTGAACGTGGTTTCTTGGATATTGATGTGAGTTCACTGTCATGCTCCTAAAGCCACTGTACTCGATTCTGTACTAGTGAGAAGTAACAGTTATCCTGCTGGAAGACAGCGACGCCTTCGGGGAAGACATCAAGCATGAAGGGATACAGGTGGGCCCCAATAATGGTCACGCAGTCCACAGCTGCTACGGTGCCTTCTATTTTTATCCCATGTCCCGTGCAAGTCCAGCACACTACTGTCCCACCGGCTTGTGTCCGTGGCGCGTTCGCTTGGATGTTCGCCAGGATACATTCAAGACCACCGACCGGCTGTAACAAGAAACGTGAGTCATCCGACCAGGCGATATGTCTCCACTGATCCATGGCCAAATCACGATGATTTTGTGTTCACTGCAATCGTAGCTGACTTCGTCGTCGAGTCAACACGGTGGTATGTAGGGCTCGTGTACAGTGGAATTCCGTGTTCGACAGTATGTTCAGTCTTCTCGTCCATTACATATAAACGTCTATCCTGTTTTCCAGAGCGGACAAGCCTCCCGCCTCCACGTTTTGGGATGCTGCCTGGATGTGCAACACTTCTTCGCGTACTCACCATTTCACGTCCTTGGACCAATTTCCATAGATGCTCACGACAGTGTTTTTTTTGTCAGTGATAAAAATACTTGGAAATTTTACCCTGTTTGTATGGAATGCGTAATGGTATTTATTGCAATTCAGCGATAGTATGAATGAGTTGTGACTATTGATTTTTGCATCAAAGAAGGAATTTAATCACAACTGAAGGCTCCACCTAACACTTCTTTTATCAACTACGTTTTTGTTTGAGTGTCATCTTGAAGGTGTGAAACTGATTCCCCAATCGAGTTTCATATGTGTTTGGCCTATTTGTCTATTAGCGTATGTACGACACTACGTCAGTCAAGGTACTTCAAATATAACAGATACCCGCGGTCTAGGGGTAGCTTCTTTGATTTGTAATCAAAACGTCTGAGGTCCCGGATTCGATCCCCGCCCCTGCCTGAATTTTGATGAATAATCACCACTGGCGGCCGAAGACTTCCGGCATAAGAAGTCAGCCTTATTCTGCCAACGGCCTTGTCAAAGAGGGTGGGAGGCGCGGATAGAGGTTCAGGACATTCTCTTGTCCCAGGGTTGGGAAATTGCCCCTAAAGGTGGAAGAATCAGCAATGATCAACGACATTAGGATGCAGAAGGCAATGGAAACCACTGTTATTAAAGACACGTAACGTGTATCCACTGGACATGTGGCCTGTAATTGAAGAAGTGTCATGATGATCTCTCCATTGGCAAAAGATTCCGGAATAGCCCCCATTCGGATCTCCGGGAGGCGACTGCCAAGGGGGAGAGGTGTAGGATTCGTTATGAATAGGAAAGTAGGGCAGAGGGTGTGTTACTGTGAACAGTTCAGTGACTGGGTTGTTCAAATCAGAATCGACAGCAGACCAACACCGACAACGATAGTTCAGGTATACATGCCAACGTCGTAAGCTGATCATGAACAGAGAGAGAAAGTGTATGAGGATATTGAAAGGGTAATGCAGTATGTAAAGGGGGACGAAAATCTAATAGTCATGGGCGACTGGAATGCAGTTGTAGGGGAAGGAGTAGAAGAAAAGTTTACAGGAGAATATGGGCTTGGGACGAGGAATGAAAGAGGAGAAAGACTAACTGAGTTCTGTAACAAGTTTCAGCTAGTAATAGCGAATACCCTGTTCAAGAATCACAAGAGGAGGAGATATACCTGGAAATCTCCTCCTCTTGTGATTCTTGAACAGGGTATTCGCTATTACTAGCTGAAACTTGTTACAGAACTCAATTAGTCTTTCTCCTCTTTCATTCCTCGTGTCAAGCCCATATTCTCCTGTAACCTGTAAAGGCCGGGAGATACGGGAAGATTTAATTAGATGACATCATGGTCACACAGAGATTCCGGAATCAGATACTGGATTGTAAGGCGTACCCAGGAGCAGATACAGACTCAGATCACAATATAGTAGTGATGAAAAGTAGGCTGAAGTTCAAGACATTAGTCAGGAAGAATCAATACGCAAAGAAGTGGGATACGGAAGTACTAAGGAATGACGAGATACGTTTTAAGTTCTCTAACGCTATAGATACAGCAATAAGGAATAGCGCAGTAGGCAGTACAGTTGAAGAGGAATGGACATCTCTAAAAAGGGCCATCACAGAAGTTGGGAAGGAAAACATAGGTACAAAGAAGGTAGCTGCGAAGAAACCATGGGTAACAGAAGAAATACTTCAGTTGATTAATGAAAGGAGGAAGTACAAACATGTTCTGGGAAAATCAGGAATACAGAAATACAAGTCGCTGAGGAATGAAATAAATAGGAAGTGCAGGGAAATTAAGACGAAATGGCTGCAGGAAAAATGTGAAGACATCGAAAATGATATGATTGTCGGAAGGACAGACTCAGCATACAGGAAAGTCAAATCAACCTTTGGTGACATTTAAAAAAGCAACGGTGGTAACATTAAGAGCGCAAAGGGAATTCCACTGTTAAATGCAGAGGAGAGAGCAGATAGGTGGAAAGAATACATTGAAAGCCTCTACGAGGGTGAAGATTTGTCTGATGTGATAGAAGAAGAAACAGGAGTCGATTTAGAATAGATAGGGGATCCAGTATTAGAATCGGAATTTAAAAGAGCTTTGGAGGACTTACGGTCAAATAAGGCAGAAGGGATAGATAACATTCCATCAGAATTTCTAAAATCATTGGGGGAAGTGGCAACAAAACGACTATTCACGTTGGTGTGTAGAATATATGAGTCTGGCGACATACCATCTGACTTTCGGAAAAGCATCATCCACAGAATTCCAAAGACGGCAAGAGCTGACAAGTGCGAGAATTATCGCACAATCAGCTTAACAGCTCATGCATCGAAGCTGCTTACAAGAATAATATACAGAAGAATGGAAAAGAGAATTGAGAATGCGCTAGGTGACGATCAGTTTGGCTTTAGGAAAAGTAAAGGGACGAGAGAGGCAATTCTGACGTTACGGCTAATAATGGAAGAAAGACTAAGGAAAAATCAAGACACTTTCATATCATTTGTCGACCTGGAAAAAGCGTTCGACAATATAAAATGGTGCAAGCTGTTCGAGATTCCGAAAAAAGTAGGGGTAAGCTATAGGGAGAGACAGGTCATATACAATATGTGCAACAACCAAGAGGGAATAATAAGAGTGGACGATCAAGAACGAAGTGCTCGTATTAAGAAGGGTGTAAGACAAGGCTGTAGCCTTTCGCCCCTACTCTTCAATCTGTACATCGAGGAAGCAATGATGGAAATAAAATAAAGGTTCAGGAGTGGAATTAAAATACAAGGTGAAAGGATATCAATGATACGATTCGCTGATGACATTGCTATCCTGAGTGAAAGTGAAGAAGAATTAAATGATCTGCTGAACGGAATGAAGTCTAATGAGTACACAGTATGGTTTGAGAGTAAATCGGAGAAAGACGAAGGTAATGAGAAGTAGTAGAAATGAGAACAGCGAGAAACTTAACATCAGGATTGACGGTCACTAAGTCAATGAAGTGAAGGAATTCTGCTACCTAGGCAGTAAAATAACCAATGACGGACGGAGCAAGGAGGACATCAAAAGCAGACTCGCTATGGCAAAAAAGGCATTTCTGGCCAAGAGAAGTCTACTAATATCAAATACCGGCCTTAATTTGAGGAAGAAATTTCTGAGGATGTACGTCTGGAGTACAGCATTGTATGGTAGTGAAACATGGACAGTGGGAAAACCGGAACAGAAAAGAATCGAAGCATTTGAGATGTGGTGCTATAGACGAATGTTGAAAATTAGGTGGACTGATAAGGTAAGGAATGAGGAGGTTCTACGCAAAATCGGAGAGGAAAGGAGTATGTGGAAAACACTGATAAGGAGAAGGGACAGAATGATAGGACATCTGCTAAGACATGAGGGAATGACTTCTACGGTACTAGAGGGAGCTGTAGAGGGCAAAAACTGTAGAGGAAGACAGAGATTGGAATACGTCAAGCAAATAATTGAGGACGTAGGTTGCAAGTGCTACTCTGAGATGAAGAGGTTAGCACAGGAAAGGAATGTTTGGCGGGCTGCATCAAACCAGTCAGTAGACTGATTACCAAAAAAAAAGTTTATAAAATTCACTGCAGAAAATATGACTGGAGCTAGACTCATTGACTATTGTACAAAGATCAAAAGTTAAATGTGAGCTGGAATTATTCAATAATCACACATACAGTAGCAAATCAATAAGTGTAGCTAATGAGCAGAGACTCAAATACTTTCCTACTACAACTTGTACTATTACTATGCCCATAACGAGGCGACACTCCTGGAATTTCGAAGTATAACAATTATATATACATGCAGCTGTTTGCCATCCATAAATGCTAAGTCCACACTATATTCACTCTACTTTGTTTGATCCAGAAGCAACTCCTTTCTTCGCCTTCACCAAAACAATACTTCCCTTCACCACGATACAAACCCATTCAATCCTCCTGTTGTTTTGTTGTTACCGTCTTCAGTCCAGAGATTGGTTTGCTATTCTATGCTGTGCAAGATTGTTCATCATCGAGTACCTACTGCAACCTACATCCTTCTGAATATGCTTAGTGTATTCATTCTTTGATCTCCCTCTACGATTTTTACCCTCCACGCTGTCCTCCAGTACGAAATTGGTGATTCCTTGATGCCCCAGCACGAGTCCCACCAATCGATCCCTTCTTCTACTCGCATTTACCACAAACTCCTCTTCTCCCCAATTATATTCAGTACCTCCTCATTAGTTACGTGATCTACCCATCTAATCTTCAGCATTCTTCTGTAGCACCATATTTCGAAAGCTTGTATTCTGTTCTTGTCTAAACTATCGTCCATGTTTCATCTCCATACATGGCTACACGCCATACAAATACTTTCAGAAACGACTTCCTGACACTTAAATCTATACTCGATTTTAACAAATTTCACTTCTTCAGAATGCTATCCTTGCCATAGCCAGTCTACATTTTATATCCTCTTTACTTCGACCATCATCAGTACTTTTGCCCCCCAAATAGCAAAACTCATCTCCTACTTTAAGTGTCTCATTTCCTAATCTAATTTCCTCAGCATCGATTTAATTCGACTACATTCCGTTGTTGGTGTTCATCTAATCTCTTCCTCTCAAGACACTATCCATTCCGTTCGATTGCTCTTCCAGGTCCTTTGCTGTCTCTGACAGAATTACAGTGTCATCGGCAAACCCCAGAGTTTTCATCTCTTATTCCTGTATTTTAATTCCTACTTCGAATTTTTCTTTTGTTTCCTTTACTGCTTGTTCATATACAGATTGAATAACATCGGGCATAGGCTACAACCCTACCTCACGCCCTCCCCAACCACTGCTTACCCTTTCATGCCCCTCAGCTCTTATAAGTGCCATCTGGTTTCTGTAAAAATTCTAAATACCTTCTCGCCCCATGTGTTTGAACCTTGCCACCTTAAGAATTTGAAAAAGTGTATTCCAGTCAACATTGTGAAAACTTTTCTCTAAGTCTAAAATGCTAGAAACGTAGGTTCGCCTTTCCTTAATCAATTTTCTAAGATAACTCGTAGGATCACTGTTGCTTCGCGTGTTCCAACATTTCTGTGGAATCCAATCTGATCTTCCCCGAGGTTGGCTTCTAACCCTCCTAAGCCACCCTAATTTATCACGTTTCAGTGTTTCAACTTCTCATTGGTTGCAGCTTTCAATGCGTCCCTCCTGGACGCTATATTCATGAGTGACACGAGTCACTAAACATTACGTGGATTTCACAGCTTTGGAAGCAATAAGTCAGTTTGAAATTTAAATTATTAGTGACCGATTAATGCGCTGAGCAGTTTAATATAAAATATGATATAGTTGGCTAAATTTATTGTGACTGACAATTGGCAATTTTTCACAACACAACTTTTATTGATGTAAGTTCACAAGGTTGATGACTGAACATACAAACGAAAGGTAACAATAACGAAAACAAAGCTTCTAATTGAGGCAAACAAAAGTTGACTTCTTATTTTCCACAAAGGTTCTTGGTCACACACTGACACACTAGTAACAGTCCAATTCCGAGACGAAGACGTAATCTTCGACGGTTGCAGTACACGAGGTCGACATCTGGCATGAACTGAACTTCGGGCCTGGCTCTAGCCCCTAAGTAGCTGTCTCTAGCCAAACAGATTTCGACGTAGTGGTACTTCCAGAAGGCCATGGCTCGAGCTCCCCCTGCAGGAAGTAGTGCTCAGAATGTCTGTTTCGATTATCTTGAGTGTAAATACCGGGTGTTTACCACGGTGCTTTTGGGTACCTCTTTGGGATTAGACAACCTCGTCCTCTGTGGTGTTATATGGGTTGCCGGCCCTCAGGGGCTACCTTGGCTCGGGTATAACGAAATTCTTATCCTTGACATGATAAATTTAAAAAATATGATTGTGCACAAGTTGAATCATTGTCATTAACTTCCACAGAAATTATACTAAGGACACGTATATTGTTTTTATTTATTATTAAATGTGTTTCGTGATTTGCTATCAAGCATCATTTGCTACTCAACCACTAGGGTTTCGTAGCGTGCTATGAAGCGAGATATTCTACCGAATCACTAAATTACAACAACAACACTTAAAGACAGTTACACATATTCACAAGTTAATGATGCTCAGTGAGTGTACAAATGCAGGGATATAGTTCGTTAATTCCGATGACTAAACAAATATGTTTATCGAGAATTACTGTGCGAGACCTGAAACCATCAGTGTAAGATCAAGTGAAATGCCTTTCATAGACGACAGTAAATAAATCATAGTGATTAACTGTCGAAGAATTGCAACAAGCTTATCGACACACAAAATTGATCGCAGTGAGATTTTTGGGGGAATTTAAGCGTAAATAGAAATGATAGGCTTACGGGAATTGAAGCTGCATTCGAAACTGTTTGGGCAAAACAAACTTACAGTCGGCTCTTTCTATCGACCACCAGACTTTCCACAAACGCAACCGAAAACTTCAGAGAAGACCTCAGTCCTCTAGTACATAATTTCCGAGTCGTAGAATGATCGTCAGATGAAGTTTAATCATCCAGCAATCAATTGAGATAATCACAGTTTTGTTAGTCATAGGCGTGACAAGGCTTCCTGCAAAACCTTACCAGGTGCCTTCTCTGGAAACTACACAGAACGGATAGTTCGGGAGTCCGCTCATGATGTAAATATGTTTGATTTAGGGGCAGCAAATAGATGTGATCACTTTGAAGATGATCAGATTGAAACTAGTATCAATAACTATGGACCAGTTTTAGCAACAATGGCTACAACTGGATAGGAGGATGTAAGTATGGCTCAACTTTAAAAGAACAGTTGACAGCGCAACGAACAGTTATGAACCTAGTAGAACAGTTCGTAATTATAAGAACTCTCCATGGTGCACAAAGACTGCAAAGCGCCTTGCAGAGAAATAGAGACAACTGTATAATAGACGTGAAGCAAAGGTTAGATCGACATACTGAAGTAAACGCTTTTGGTTGTCAAGAAGGCAACGTATGAAGGCCTCAAGGAATACTGTAGCGGAAATTTAGCGAAAGGTCCATCACAAAATGCGAAAAAATTATCTGGTCATACGTGAAGAATGTAAGAGTCACCGAAGATAGTGTCCACACACCCACTGATGAGACAGGAAACGAAACTGAGGGTAAAAACGCAAAAGGATTCCAGTTTTAAATTTTTCTTTGTAAAGGAAAATTCAGGTAAATTCATCCAATTTGAATCTCGTACCGTTGAAAAAAATGTAACATACGCGAACGTGCCTTCAAATTTTTTATGTGAAAAATCTTAATGGTTTTTATGTAAAACAAAATTTATCACCGTTCTACATCTTTATTCTTCATATCCACAAATTAATTTCTCATCAAAATCGCTCTGGCGACGAAAATATTTCTTCTAAAGAGAGGCCAGTTTTCAACTTTTATAGTCCTGTCTTCCTCAGTTGCGTGTAATTTTACGGTATATTAATAATTTTTACTTATGGACCGTCTGACAGCAACTGAATAAAACACAATTTTAGTGCCATACGCGTTTCGCCTTTATTTTCTGCAAGGCATCATCAGTGGCCTGGAATATGTACATATGTTAGCTCTTTTATTTACATTTTTGTCATTGTGCCTATAGGTTATAAACAGTTCTGGTGGTTGGTATTTCCTATTAAGTAGTAATGTTTTGAACTGTACTTACAGGTTGCGTGGACAATTTCCTACCTATTACGCTCCTGTTGCATTTTTGGTGCTGTTCTTCTTCTTATGAACGCCAATTTGCGGTTTTTTTCCCATTCCACAACACTATGTACTGAACGCTTGTTTTAAAGCAATGTTTTGGTTTCTGTTGCCGACTGTCAAATGTTTTTGCCAAAGATCGAATGTTATTGCCAAACTTATGAGTGTAACTATTGAAGTATCTGTGGTCTGTTCGTGTATGCATTTGTGTATGTGTGTGTGTGTGTGTGTGTGTGTGTGTGTGTGTGTGTGTTTGGTGCGATATATATTTTTTGTGCTGTGTGTGTGTGTGTGTGTGTGTGTGTGTGTGTGTGTGTGTGTGTGTCTCCACATGATGTGGGGAAGAGTTTTCTTTTTTTTATTATTTTTTGTTTTATGTTATCATTTCCTTTACTAAGTGTAGTAGGGAGCCTGTGCTGATGTGTGTTTGTTCATTTATCACATGTTTGTTTTCTGCTATGGCTTTCTGGATGTGGAAGTTTTCTTGCATTTGTATAAGATGTTTGTCATGGTTGCTTATTCTCATTATTTTCATTTCTTGTTCCATGTTTGTAGGATGATGTTTTAAATGCTCTGCAAATGTGGAATGGTTTGTTTCATACTTCCAACATCTGATATATTCTTTGTATCTTGTTTGAAAATTCCTGCATGTCATGCCTATGTATACTGCATCACAACTTTGACATTCAAGTTTATATATTCCTGATTGTTGGTATTTGTCTCTCTTGGTAGCTGGCTGGCTTAGGTGTGATTGAAGGGTTTGCCCAGGCTTATATGCTATTTTGAAGCCCTGTCTATTTAGGATGTTTGCAACTCTTTGTGTTAGTTTATGTGTGTAGGTCATGGTGTACCATCTGGTTCTTTTCTGTGTGGTGTTGTCATTGTGTGTGTTTGTTGAGTGTGTTTGTAAGTTTTCAGCTTGTGAGTTCTTTTGTATTGTGGAACTGTTGTGTTTGTTTTTTATTAATTATTTTTTATTATTTTATTAATTATTATTTATTAATATACCGTAAAAGAGGCCAGTTTGTTGATACCGTCACTATAGAATGTTTGACTTTGCTGCTGGAGCCACAACGCTACCTTTGCTTCCATCGCTACATCACTATCAAAGCGAAGTCCGTGAAGATGTTCTTTAAGTATCGGAAACGGATGAAAATCTGACGGAGCCAAGTTGGGACTGTATGGAAGGTGATCGAAGACAGTGTCCCGAGGCATCAGACTGTTGCAGATGTCACCGCATTCGTATGTGGTCTGGCATTATCATGCTGAAGAAGAGAGTGCTCCATACGTGGACGAGTCCTTAGAATTCGAAAGTCGATTACAGCACGTCATTTCACACGCACCGACATATTTACGTTATGTTACACCCTATAATTCGGCGACCTCTAGCTGCAAACAAGTTGACATGAAGAATAAAGATGCAGAATGCTGATATTTGTTTCATTTAAAAAGTTTTAACAGTTTTTACAAAAAATTCAGATGCATTACTTTTCAGCACGCCACGGTAGATATTTGTGTCAGTGGCTCTGAGAAACAGAATTGAGCAAAGATTCAGGGCCCAGTGGAATTACTGTCAGATTCTGTACTGAATTTGGAGCTGAGATACCTCGAACAAAAAATATGTCCAGTTGGTGGAAGAAACCACACGTCACACCCATCCACAAGAAAGGCAATGAAGTGATTTTCAAAACTGGACCGTAATATCCTTGTATGTAATTCATTCACTGTAGAATCCTAGAACATATTCTGAATCCAGATTTTATGATGTTCCTCGAACAGAATGATCTTTCCTTGCCAATCAACACGGAAGTAGGAGGCACCTGCCGTTCCTGGTGCGCCACCCTCAGACAAACCGTCCAATTCTATTTTTAGCCCTTGACCCAATTTGTTCTGGTCAGTTCTATTTTTAACCTAAGACCTTCTTTCACACCTGGGATATTTTTGTGCATTATGTTTTAGCCTATGACCTACTTTTTTGTGGCACGTTCTATTTTTAGCCTACATTTTCCTGGAACTCAGGGTTTCAGTCATATTTTATGCTTATCACCTACATTGTCCCATGAAGTCACAAAATTGGTGGTTGCCTACCTTCCCAACCACCTACACCCCCAGGCTAATGTCAACAGTCGCAAATGACAGACAGAACCTGAAGGGGAGGGAGGGGGAGGGGTTTACACTTGCTTAGACACCTTGCAATTCTACTCAATATAGTTCGATTCAATGTTGTTGTAAGCAAGTACATACTATTTGGCCGCTTAGTGGTCGAAATTCACAGGTGTTGGAATTGCTTCAAGTATTGAGTTTACAGAAGTCATTGACCTAGAGAATGAGCAGCAGTGTAGAATTCTTTGTTTAAATCAGATAGAGTGGAGATGTTTGTGTGAGAATAGATCACCACAGCATACAACTCACAAAAGAGCAAATCAAAGTTTTCTCCAGGAGCAGCGCCAACATCAACAGCAGCAGTTGTGTTACCACCTCAGTAGTTACCATGTTTGGTAGGGCAGCACTGAAACTACTGAATGGTGAAATTACACACAATTTTTGTTTAAAAAAAGCAAAGTATCAGAAACATGTGAAGTTTGCTTTCTATTACGAGGGTTGGAACTTAAATAGTGGCAAATATTTATTTACAGCTCGTACAAAGCAGATATGTGTTTCAAATTTCTATGCTGCTCATTTTTGGAACACAATCTACGACCAGCTTAGAGACAGAAGTGATGAGACTTTCTGCAGGACCTGACCATCATTTTGCAGGACAATGCTCAAGCACGTACAGTGCAAGCTGTTACTGATTTGTTTGACTGATGGGGCTACTAAGTGCTATACCACCTACTGCACTCTCCTGCCCTCATGAGTTCAACTCGAAGGAAACACTGCACGGCATTCGCTTCAGAAGTGCTACAAATTCGTCGGCCGCTCGAACTGTCAACACAACTGGCACTGCTAAGGGTATCCTACGACTTCCACATCGCTGGCAACGGGATATACACAATGCTGGTAACCACTTTGGTCAGTAAAACTTTGAAACACGTATCTCTTTTGTAGGAGCTGTAAATAAATAGTTGCCGCTATTAAAGTTCCAACCCTCGTATATAGACGCTCCATATATTTATTTTCATAAAATAGTGTTTCGATAATTGTTCATTGCGATGTACAACCATATTTTATATTTTCAAAATATCAGAGGGTTATTATTGAATATAAAATAAAAAATATGAATCTGGTTTATGAAATGAAAATATCACAAGCAAAACATGAAAGAAAACTTTCATACAATAGCTTTATGTTAATTAACCATTTGCATACCATACATTTATCGATATATTACTATTATGAGTATGTAGTGTCAAACACTAACAGCATATAAGGGTGAGTTGTCAAAATCATAAATGTGCCGAACTCTATTCTGACGAAGAGGTTGACACCTGGGTGAAACCACGATTCTATGGCAACCACAAACATTTTTTTCTTTCAGCAGCGACCGTCTTTTCTCACTGAGTGACGGAGAGAGTAATAGGATTAATTTTTAAGTTGTATACAGTTTACTTACTTTTCCTCATCTGTGTCGTTTTCGGTGTCTGCGCCTTAAATATATACAAGCTTAAGTAATGCTTCTCTCTGCTGGGCCTGCAGATTGGTTCTGTCAAAGCAATCCCACCTCCATACTCGTCGAGAAAACTGCGGACTGCACTATGGATATCGAAGCACTGCTACGTCCGTACTCGTCGAGAAAATTACAGATTTCATGTGTATTGTCGTATAAACATATGATGCAGATAGGCATTTACATCATGAGCCTTACAAACTACAGTGTATTTATTACTATATTGATTACATGCTCATTAACTTAAGGTTAGCAATGCAGTGGGTAATTGCGTGCCCTGGAACTGCAATCGAAACTATGCAGCAGACATCATAGTGACTCACTGTCCCCATGACTGTAAATCTGAGAATATAGAGACCATCTACACATAAAAACGTCAATATATATGGGCGTCTAAGCACCCCAACTGCTTACTCGTCGAAAAAGCTACAGACTGCATGACTGTCATGGTATGAACACCTGAAACAGGTAAACTGTTGGAAAAAATTAGTACATCCTTTAGAGGTTTACAATGCACTCAAGATTTATTGTTGCAACAGTGCATATGGAGTACATGAAATGATTAAATTTAAAGATCAATACCACACATGTTTCTGAGGTACTAGGTATCGACCCATGTTGAAACACCCATATTACTACGCGATGTAGCCCTCTTGGGCGGCAGTGCAGTCGCTGACTGTGTCATCCAGTCGATCATACCGATGGGGAATACAATCCTGGGATAAGAGATGTCATGCCTGCCAGACCGTTTTTCACAGTTCTGTTGGAGTTCTTGGCTAACGAGTCGCACGTATTACGTTTCGTCGCGTTATATCCCCCATGTGCTCATTTGGAGATTTGTCCAGAGATCCTGCTGTACGAGTAAGTTCTGCAAGTGTTGCAAGAACGGCAAAAGAACGGGTATAACAAATGGCTCTGAGCACTATGCGACTTAACGTCTGAGGTCATCAGTCGCCTATAACTTAGAACTAATTAAACCTAACTAACCTAAGGACATCACACACATCCATGCCCGAGGCAGGATTCGAACCTGCGACCGTAGCGGTCGCTCGGTTCCAGACTGTAGCACCCAGAACCGCACGGCCACTCCGGCCGGCTGGGTATAACAATATTCTGCTCATGCCGAACACTGGTTAGGGTTCCATCCAGAAAAACCAAAGGTGAACGAGAGTTGTAACTTAAAATGCCCCAGAACATAAGGCCTCCGGTGTGTCTTGGGTGAATGCACCCTGTGAAAGAGCAACACCAGGTCTACGTGGTACGCGCATGCAGGCCGAATACGCTTTCATTGCTGAAGACCACGGCGGGCCAATCCATCTTCCAAGTGATCATCTGATGGTATCAATCTAGCCGGGCACCTCGATGCTGTGACGTGAGCGTGAGATGGGCAAGTGATATGTGTGCCCAGAGTTGCTAACAACAAGTTTGCAACAGTTCGTGTTGACACGTCTGGGCTCACAAGCCCTGTTATCGATGCTGTGGTAGCTGTACAATGTGCCACTCCTACGCTTATAATACGACGATCCTAGCGGGCGTCTGTGATGCATGGACGTCCAGGGCCTCTTGCACGGGCGTGACAATGTTCACGTAATCACTGATACCAGCGTCGTTGGACAAATGGCGCAGCACGTCTAGCTTGTTTGGCAATTCTCAAAAAGGGGCCACAATTTCACCCGTTTCGAACTCGCTCATTTGGCTGTAGCAACCACAAATACGTCTCTGTGGCATGATTGCCTACTTGTTTCACTTATTTGCACCAGAGCCTTCTAGCTTTGAGCATTCTCTACCAAAGGGTAGACAAAGATGGCGCTCTGGTAACTATGCTGTCTGTTTGTTGACGACGTTGAAACCGTTATCAGTACATCTATTATTCTGCAGCTGGCGTACGCCGTCATGAGATCAAAATCGGCGTCATCCTTCCAGATGTACTAACTTTTTCCGGCTATGTAGATGTATGCACCTATATCTCAGGACTTACACATTGCAATGAATCTGCTACTTCGTTGATCACATTATCATTAACTTGGAATTCCCTGAGTGGTTCTGTCTGCCTGTGAGTGGCATCCGATGCTTTGACTCTCTGCCTGCTTTACACCTATGTTGCTGCATCATTGGTTATATGGTGAAATCTTGACGTGTTGTACCAGCAAGGCAGAATGTGGTTCGGAATACTATCTATTTTGAATAGGCAGATAACCGCTGTCTACACCCCACCCCCTCCCCAAGCCCTCCCAGCCGCATGGTGATCTTCTCTGATATCAGCTTAACACTTTCCCGAGAAGAATCTAACTATTGCTACAGCTTTTTGTGGATGTCTATAAACTTATTCTACGTAAGAGTCGTATTATCGTATAAATTACCTAGCAGCCATCGAGTGTACATCTGCTTCTCACGGTTTTGATTTTAAATGATTATGCTGTGCTACTTGTTTAACTGTGCATTATTGCTGTAATTGTGTTAAAATATCGCACTGTGCTACCCGTTAGTCATTTAAAATAACGTCTTTACTAATGTACTTTATAATGTAAACGACAGCTGCAGAAATATTATCTGTGTCAATCCTAAATGGTGCTTGAAAACAAAAAAAAGAGGGAATATTTAATTTGAGGGTGTAGTGTGACTTACATCAGGTGCAGGCCTGATGTACTAATTATAGTTACATTCAGGCTGTCACTTTGCTTGTATGTTTGAATGTTCACCTGCCTAGCGTAGTATTTTAACATATATTTTTCTGCAGTTATAATCCTGATCACATTAGTTTTATGTCGGTTCCTTAGGACTACCTTCTCAAATGTCAACTATTATTAGGCATGGAAGACTAGCATTGGTGTATATACTTTAGAATTTTGGGTTCTAATATCGAAAAAAATTTTTACATTGCATGTATTTTTGCAGACATTTTAGAATAATCGGACCCCTACACATTCTTCAGGGCCATGCACGTCACCTGGGTTTTAACATCCGTACGTTTTATCAGTGGAGCCATGTGTTGGTGACAGTGAGGAATAGTAATTATACGAAAACTATACTTTCAATGTACCTACAAGCAACCATTTACTGGTGGCAGTAATAAACGCAAAGACAGTCATGGTACAAAGAATGAAGTTTGCTCATTTTCTCCAGTTCTGCCATCTGCTGGTGACAGGAGCACTCGCTTTGTACAGTGGACACAGGAGTAGCTGGGATGTGAAACAGGACTTGCTTTTATTTCTCATTTTCAGTATTTCTGTGATATTATATAAGTTAAAACTCATTTTCAATTAATATTAACTCCCAATTCGGATATATCAACATTTGCTTGTAAAATATAAATAACAAATGGGGAACCTGTATCAATCGATAATAAAAGTTACCTTATATAGCATCACAGAAACCCTTATAGTGTGAAATGAAAGCAGGTCCTGTTTCACAACTCAGTTACTCCTGTTCCAAGCAGATGGCTCCATCGTGCAAAACGAGTGCTTCTGTCACCAGCTCATGACAGCACTGTAGAAAAAGAGCAAACTTTGTTTTTTGTACCACTACTTTCTTTGCCGGCCGGTGTGGCCGTGCCGTTCTAGGCGCTTCAGTCTGGAACCGCGTGACCGCTACGGTCGCAGGTTCGAATCCTGCCTCGGGCGTGGATGTGGGTGATGTCCTTACGTTAGTTAGGCTGAAGTAGTTCTATGTTCTATGTTCTAGGCGACTGATGACCACAGATGTTAAGTCCCATAGTGCTCAGAGCCATTTGAACCATTTTTTTTTTCTTTGAGATTATTACCGCCACCAACAGATGGTTGCATTAGATACATTCATAGTACATTCTTCATATTATTAGTAGTTCTCACTATCACCAAGAGATGGCCCCACTGCTGGAAAACGCAATATAGTCGTAAATTAATTACTTTACACATCTAAGATGTTACAAGATCGTAAAATATCTGCAAAATACACAGTCAGTTCAAAAAGTACTGTATTTACACTAATTGTCTTGATTTACACTAATTACCTAGGTTATGTTAATGAAAAATCGTTGTAAGGCTCAAATCAATTAATGTGATATCACAATTTATTTTTCCCTTTGTTGTCGTTTTATCCCCTTTGTCCGATATGGGCATGTGTTAGGCTATCAGTGGGTATGTTTTGCCGCTCTTCAGCCTTATGATAGGAAAAATTTTAGAACATGTCATACAACTAACCCTTGGAATTCCTGTAACTGCGAAAGTGTTGCCAGTGCAGTATTTTGTGCGTGAATTGACCTCTTTATGTCCGATAAATTTTCCATGGGATTTACGTGGGGCGATCTGCGTGGCCAACTCATTCGCTCCAGTTATCGAGACTGTTCTTAAAACCACCTGCGAACAATTGTGTCGTGCTGACATGACGTACTGTCATCAACAACAACTCCGTTTTGCTCTGGGACCATGAAGTCAGTAGATGCAAATGGTCTCAAAATAGCCAAACGTAACCATTTCCTGTCAATGGTCGGTTCAGTTGGACCAGTGGACCCAGACCATTCATGTAAACACAGCCGACACCATTATGGAGCCACCAGCAGCGTGCACAGTGTCTTGTTGACAACAAGACTCCTTGACACTCTCTAGTCTGCCCCACACTCTAACCCTATCATCAGCTCGTTCCAAATGAAATCGGGACTCATCTGACCATGCCACGATCTTTCAGTTGCCTATGGTCCAACTATTGTCACGAGCCCAGGTGAGATGCTGTAGACATTGTTGTGCTGTTAGCATAGACATTCGCGTCAGTCGTCTGCTTTCATAGCCCAATAGCGCCGAATTTCGCCGCACTGTCCTAACGTATAAGTTCGTCGTACGTCCCACATAGATTTCTATGGTTCTTTCAAGCAGTATTTCTTGTCTGTTACTACTGACAACTTTACAAAAACGCCACTGCTCTCTATCATTAAGTGAAGGCCGTCGGCCACTGCTTCGTCCGGTTTTGAGATGTAATGCCTGAAAACTGGTATTCCCGGTACGACTTCCGAAATGGAATGTGCCATTCATCTAGCTCCCACTACCATTTGGCGTTCAAGAACTGTTTATTTTCGTCTTATAGTTGTAGCACATCGGAAACCATTTCACATGAACCCCATGAGTACAAATGACATCTCCGCCAATGCACAGCCGTATTATACCTTCTATACACGATACTACCGTCATCTGTCTGGGTGCATATTGTTATTCCATGACCTTTGTCACCTCAGTATAAATCCTCTACAGCACAGATACATAAAAACCACTTTGTCCAGTTCATATCCTCCATTATGTAGATGAAACCACCTTCTTCGTCCTCTACCATATCCTTCAGAAATCCCAACGATCCCTCCATCTCCATCTCAGCCATTTCACTTCCTGGTGCAACCAGTGGCTCCTTGAAATGAACGCTACCAAAACCCAGTCAATAAAGCACCCGCAGCTTCCGGCCAACAAGTTTTACCTTACCAGTTACTATCATTCTATTCAGTTAACATACACACCAAAATACCTTGGGCTAACACTTGATCACCGACTAATATGGAAGCCCAATAAACTAACCATTCAACAGAAAGCCCACAATAGACTAAAATTACTAAAACTCCTAACCGGCGTACAGGTAAAGCGGTAACTATATTCTGTCTGCATACAGTAATAATAAGCTACTCTGCAACAGATAGGAAATAAAACACGAGGGAAACATTGTTGCCCACAATACGGTCAATGGTACAGCAAGTCTATATCTACATCTATATCTACATGGATGCTCTGCAACTCACTCTTAAGCGCCTGACAGAGGCTTCGTAGAATCACCTTCACAATAATTCTCCGTTACTCCACTCTCGAAAAGCGCGCGGGAAAAACGAACACCTACATCTTTCCGTGCGAGCTCTGATTTCCCTTATTTTTTATGATGAGCGTTTCTCGCTATGTAGATCGGCGTCAACAAAATATTTTCGCATTCGGAGGAGAAAGATGGCGACTGAAATTTCGTGAGAAGATTCCGCTGCAACGAAAACCGCTTTTGTTTTAGTGGCATCCAACCCAAATCCTGTATCATGTCCGTGACACTCTCTCCCCCATTTCGGAATAATAAAAACGTGCTGCTCTTCTTTGAAATTTTTCGATGTGCTCTGTTAGTCATGTCTGGTAAGGATCCCAGACCGCGTAGCAGTACTCCAAAAGAGGACGGACAAGCATAGTGTAGGCAGTCTCTTTAGTAGATCTGTTACATTTTCTCAGTGTAATTCCAATAAAACACAGTCTTTGTTTTGCCTTTAGATTTCCTCAACCTTTTGCCTTTAGATTTAATTGATTTATCGTGTAACGGAAGTTTAACGGATTCCTTTTACCACGCATGTGGATGACCTCACAGTTTTCATTATTTAGGGTCAACTGCTAATTTTCACACCATTCAGATATCTTTTCTAAATCGTTTTGCAATTTGTTTTGATGTTCTGATTTCTTTACTGGATGAAAACGACAGCACCATTTGTAAACAGCTGAAGACGATGCTCAAATTGTCTCCTAAATCCTGTATATACATAAGGGACAGCAGAGGACCTATAACTCTACTTTGGAGAACGCCATAAATGATTTCTGTTTTACGCGATGACTATCCGTCAGTTACTACGACCTGTGACCTCTCTGACAGGAAATAACGAATCCAAAAAAATGGTTCAAATGGCTCTGAGCGCTATCAGTCCCATAGAACTTAGAACTACTTAAACCTAACTAACCTAAGGACATCACACACATCCACTCCTGAGGCAGGATTCGAACCTGCGACCGTAGCGGTCGCGCGGTTCCAGACTGTACGCCTAACGAATCCAGTCAGACAACTAAGACAATATTCCGTAAGTACGGAATTTGACTACAAGCCGCTTGCGTGGTACAGTGTCAAAAGCCTTTTTGAAATCTAGAAGTACTGAATAATTTTGAAATTTCTTGTCAATAGCACTCAACAGTTCATGTGAGTAAAGACCTAGATGTGTTCTCTTTGAGGTAATTCATAACGTTCGAGCACAATATGCGTTCCAAAATCCTGCTGCTTATCGACGTTAATGATATGGGCCAGTAATTTAGTAGATTACTCCTACTACCTTTCTTGAATATTGGTGTGACCTGTACAACTTTCCAGTCTCTGAATATGGATCTTTCGTCGATAGAGGTGTTGCATATGATCGTTAAATATGGAGCTATTGCATCAGCGTACCCTGAAAGGAAGCTAATTGGTATACATATTGGACCAGTAGATATACTTTTATTAAGTGATTTAAGTTGCTTCACTACTCCGAGGATACCTACTTCTAAGTTACTCATTTTGGAACCTGTTCTTGCTTCGAATTCTGGAATATTTACTTCGTCTTCTTTGGTGAAGGAATTTGGAAAAGCCGTGTTTAGAAACTCTACTTTCGCAGCACTGTCGTCGATAGTTCAAAATGGTTCAAATGGCTCTGAGCACTATGAGGCCTAACTTCTGCGGTCATTAGTAGCCTAGAACTTAGAACTAATTAAACCTAACTAACCTAAGGACATCACACACATCCATGCCCGAGGCAGATTCGACCCTGCGACCGTAACGGGCGCTCGGTTCCAGACTGTAGCGCCTAGAACCGCAAGGCCACTCCGGCCGGCGTCGTCGATAGTATTTCCATTGCTATCGCGCAGAGAAGGTATTGACCGTGTACTGCCGCTAGCATACTTTACATGCGACCAGAATCTCTTTGGTTTTTCTGCCAGGTTTCGAGACAAAATTTCGTTGTGGAAACTATTATAAGCATCTCGCATTGATGTACGTACTAAATTTCGAGGTATTGTAAAAAATCGTCAATCTTGGAGATTTTGGGTTCGTTTAAATTTGGCATGCCTTTTTCGTTCTTCCTGCAACAGTGTTCTGACCTGTTTCGTGTACCAAGGGGGATCAGCTCCGTCGTTTGTTAATTTATTTGGTTTAAATCTCTCAGCTGCTGTCGATACTATTTCTTTGAACTGAATTTAATTTGAAAGAGTGGAGATTGTATCTCAGGAAGCCGTCAAGTAAATTTTTATCTTCTCTTTTGAATATGTATGTTTATCGTTTATTTTTGGATGACTTGGGGGTTACAATATTCAGTCTCTCTACGATAACATCGTGTTCTCTAATTCCTGTATCTGTTTTGATGCTCGTTATTAGCTCAGGATTATTTGTTACTAAGAGGTGAAGTGTGTTTTCACAACCGTTTGCTATTCAGCTGGGCTCATGAACTAAATGCTCGAAATAATTTTCAGAGAATACATTTAACACAGTTCGGGATGATGTTTTATACGTACCTTTTGGTTTAAATACGTATTTTCGCCAACATATCTGGAGTGAATTAAAGTCATCACCAACTATTACTGTATGAATCGGTTACGTGTTTGAAATTAAACTCAAGTTTTCTTTGAATCTTTCAGCAATTGTATCATCCGAGTTGGGAGGTCGGTAAAAGGATCAAATTATTATTTTATTCCGGTTGACAAAGATAACCTCTACCCGTACTAACTCAGAGTAAATATCTACTGAGTCTAACAGCAACAAACACGCCACCGCCAACTGTGTTTAGCCTGTCCTTTAACCAGCTTTCAGTGCCTATAACGATTTGAGTATCAGTGCTTTCTTTTACCACCTGAAGCTCTGGTACTTTCCCAAGACAGCTACGACAACTTACAACTACTATACCGATGGTTGCTGTATCAATGTTCTTCCTACGTTCGGCCTGCACTCTTTGAGACTGAGGCCCTTTGTATATTTCCCAGAGACCCTCTAATCTAAACAACTGCCCAGTCCACGCCACACAGCCCCTGCTACTCGTGTAGCCGCCTCCTGCTTGTGTGGATTCCTGACCTATTCAGCGGAACCGAAACCCAAACACCCAACGGTGCAAGTCGAGGAATCTGTTGCCTGCACCGTGGCAGAACCATCGCAATTTGGTACTGTCACACAAAAATCACGAAATTCGTCAATAAATTACTCCAGTAGGCTATTACTTGCAGCCATTTTTCGTGAAATATGCTATGATGTCATTAATGTATACACACCACACATGGGATTCACACGCTATTTTGCCTCTCGAAACTGCACTATCAATCTACGTTAAGAAATCTGAGTCGCTCCCTATGGTTCTCCACGTCCATGCAGCAGTCATAGGAACCATCCCGCTTTGCTACGTCTATGAAGTTTGCTACATGGAGCGTAATGTTCGCTTCCAGTTGACAATATACGATACCTAGCGTTTTGCTGCATCATAAGACAGAGTTTAATGTTGGTGATTTCCAGTTATAAAGTAGAGAGACTTTGTGTGTAAACAATGAGTTATATCAGCCTTTTGAACTACTCTTTTATGCAATATAATTCCGTTACTTCAGCAATTATTCGTAATTCCCTACCGCTCTCACGGTTCATTGAAAGTAGGCCTGTGTCATTTGCAATGATAGCAATAATTGGCAGACAGTATCATCGATCATATTTTCTCTGTTGTATACCATAATGCATTATCTGCGACCCTTCATAATGGTTCTTGAAAACAAAATAAATGCGTCAAGATTTAATTTAAGGGCGTAATGTGACTTACATCAGAAGTAGCCCTAATTAGTTACATTCAGACCGTCAATTTGCTTGAATGTTTGCCTGGTTAGCGTAGTATTTTAGCTAACACTTTTTTTCTGCAGTTATAATTCTGGTCAGGATCGTTTTATATCGAATCCATAGGCCCACCTTCTAAGACGTCCACTATTATTAGGCATGGAATACTAGCATTGGTGTACAAACTTTAGAGTTTTGGGTACTAATTTCGCAAATATGTGTAAATTAACTTGCACCTTCTTTTACACTGCAGCTATTTTCGCAGACGTTATAGAATAATATGATCCCTACAGGTCGTTTTAGCGCCAAGCACTCCGCCTGGCTTTTAGATTCGCCCCTCCCCTCCTCCCTGCCCCCCCCCCCCCGAATCCTCTCCTAAAATTACCTGCCCTATTCTTCCATCTTGTACACTTCCAAATATCCTATGCTAGTCATAATCTTGACATTATGCACCTGCTTATTTTCCCCATGCTAACTGACCCTCGTTCTCTTCTGCAGCTCTATTACTGCAGTCTCCCAACACTAAATCTCCACATCCTCACCCACCAAAACTTTAATTGGCTTTCCTTGCCTGACCAAGAGATCCGCCCTGATATATACCCATCCTACAAGATCTAGAAAAACCCACCCTTCATCCCCTGGTCAATACTTCGTGCCCCTCCACTTCTTTCCACCCATGTCCTAAGGCTTGGTGTGGAGCTGTGCCCCTCTTCATTATCCCAAATCCCTTCTCCAAACAGCCCTCTACACAAACACCCTATTATGCATTACCCCAACTGCTACATTCCCGTGATACTCCTATCCCTCGCTGTCTACAATCACTCATCACTTCATTCGACAGTGTATCTATTTCAATCAGTCAACACATTGCTTTTTACCATTTAACTTATGCAACACCCCATCTTTCTTTTGTAATATGTAAAACATTCATTTTCCATTCATCTCTGTCAGTATTTCTATTAATCAACAACTCAGCTTTTTATATTTTTAGTTATGCAATGACGATCTGTCTTTTCATTGTGTCAGACATAATTTTTTCAACCACCTTGTCCAGTTTTATAATATGTTCTAAAACTTTTGATCTCATATGGCTGAAGAGGGCAGAACATACTCATTGATAGACTCACTGATAGACGAAGGGGATGAAATAACAATAAAGGGAAAATATATTGTGTCATCACATTATTAGAGCCTTACAGCGCTTTTTTGGGTATTTAACTTCAACTAACTCCTAGATAAGTAGTGTAAGCACTGCAATTTTTACATTGCCTGTGTATTTTACAGGCATCTTAGGATGTTGCAACGTTTTAGACGTGGAAAAATATTAATGTGTCACTTCGATGTGTTTTTTAGCAGTGAAACCATCTGTTGGTGGCAGTGAGAAGTACTAATGATATGAAGAATGTACTGTCAATATATCTGCAAAGCAACCATCTATTGGTGGCACTAATAATCTCAAAGAAAGTCGTGGTAGAAAGAATGAAGTTCGCTCATTTTACATAGTGCTGCCATCTGCTGGCAACAGGAGCACTCGTTTTGTACAGTGGAGCCATCTTCTGGCGACAGGCGCAACTGGGTCGTGAAACAAGACTTGCTTTTATTTCACATTTTAAGGATATCTGTGATATTACATGTACTTAAGGTAAAACCCATTTTGCATAAATACAAATTTCCAATTCGTTATTTATATTTTACAACTAAGTATTGATTTTTGGTTATTTGTAGAGAATTAAACTATCTATGAACATTTATTAAGATACAAATTCAACGCTTACGTTGATCGTTTATCGTTCAACGTTTACGTTCAACGTTTACGTTCATCGTTCATAGTTGAACGTTTACGTTTGCATTCATCATCAACGTTAAACGTTTGCGTTCATGGTTCAATGTTTACATTCATCGTTCAACACTTACGTTCAACGCTCAAAAATAGTTAGTTTTTTCTCTATATTTGCCCTCAATACGCTTTCTTGACATGTCGATTGTGACGAAGCCGAATTTGTCTCTATTGCAACATCTACTGCTAACTCCTTAAAGTCGTTAAACTTCAAATCACCACCAACAAATGCATGTTAGATATGACACAAATTCGGTCGTCCTGCTTGAAAATGTTCAAAAAACTTAGTTTGTCCCGCACATGCTATTTAAGCATTTTAGAGTATGTTTGACTCAAATAAAAACAATCTATCCCCTTATGCGTCCTCTCGTAAAATATTCTCTGACTATGTGTTAATTTTCGAGAATGAAGTCGTCGAAGACTACAACTGAATCAGCTTGACATGCACCCAATAGAATAATTTTATCACTGTTTTCGATAAATGTGGCAATGCCCTCATTGTGCTGGACGCAGTCCTTAGACTGGACGGAGTCCAAAACCGGCTTTAGCTGGTACCGCTGTGGCTGTCGCTGGTCTTCTAATTTTCTGCATCTTTTTATAAATTCACGGTACTTTGGCTGGTCGAAACTTTCGGAGTACACAAACAAGTGGTTGATCTTCTTGCAGTTCAACCAGCCGAGGGCCAAAATGTAGTTGCCTATCATTAATACTGGTTTTCCACACCCAATTATCGCACATCGGATTGAACTTGGCAAAAGTTTACCATGTTTGTTCTTTCACTTCTTTTTTGCAATCCTGACTTTTGTCTCCCAATCTGTGCGACTGTCAACGACGTCTTGTCTACTACTCATTTTATTAGAATTATTGTCGACTTAAATGAGTATCTTGTCAGTCTAAAAATTGTGTTGGCAGTCGTCTGTTTCCACTGAGTGGTAACTCGTCTGTTCTGAAGAAGCGGTTGACTGTCCCAATAAGAAATTTAAAAACTGTCTCGTTGATCGAATTCTACTAAACTTTTTTGACACCAAACATGACACTGAAAAATAATAAACTTAACTGCGACGGAGAGACAATAGAAATTCCTCTAGGTCAATACAGTTTAAAAATTTAGATAGATTCATTCGCTCAAAGAAGCCTAATATTCACATCAAGGCAGATGAAACATTAAACAAACTACTGAGATTGATGTAAAATTATACATGGATATAGCATATAGTATTGGAAGTGTGTTTGGATTTAGTGAACAAACTGTTGAAGGCAATAAAAAGACTGTTATTAATGATCTACACTGCTCGCACATCGTCAGAAGTTTACCTCCTTGCGTATTCTGCAATCCTGTTACAGCAACTGAATTTAGCGACTTTTAGAGTCAAATTCTGACCTGACGCAAATTATATTTATCGAACTGTACGAAGCGTAGTAAAGACATCTATGAGCGTTAGTACGAACTAATTAAATTTCTACTTCAGTCGCTAGATGTCTCATTCACGCTCTCAAAATTACTTCATCACTGAATACAAACTACACTCCTGGAAATTGAAATAAGAACACCGTGAATTCATTGTCCCAGGAAGGAGAAACTTTATTGACACATTCCTGGGGTCAGATACATCACATGATCACACTGACAGAACCACAGGCACATAGACACAGGCAACAGAGCATGCACAATGTCGGCACTAGTACAGTGTATATCCACCTTTCGCAGCAATGCAGGCTGCTATTCTCCCATGGAGACGATCGTAGAGATGCTGGATGTAGTCCTGTGGAACGGCTTGCCATGCCATTTCCACCTGGCGCCTCAGTTGGACCAGCGTTCGTGCTGGACGTGCAGACCGCGTGAGACGACGCTTCATCCAGTCCCAAACATGCTCAATGGGGGACAGATCCGGAGATCTTGCTGGCCAGGGTAGTTGACTTACACCTTCTAGAGCACGTTGGGTGGCACGGGATACATGCGGACGTGCATTGTCCTGTTGGAACAGCAAGTTCCCTTGCCGGTCTAGGAATGGTAGAACGATGGGTTCGATGACGGTTTGGATGTACCGTGCACTATTCAGTGTCCCCTCGACGATCACCAGTGGTGTACGGCCAGTGTAGGAGATCGCTCCCCACACCATGATGTCAGGTGTTGGCCCTGAGTGCCTCGGTCGTATGCAGTCCTGATTGTGGCGCTCACCTGCACGGCGCCAAACACGCATACGACCATCATTGGCACCCAGGCAGAAGCGACTCTCATCGCTGAAGACGACACGTCTCCATTCGTCCCTCCATTCACGCCTGTCGCGACACCACTGGAGGCGGGCTGCACGATGTTGGGGCGTGAGCGGAAGACGGCCTAACGGTGTGCGGGACCGTAGCCCAGCTTCATGGAGACGGTTGCGAATGGTCCTCGCCGATACCCCAGGAGCAACAGTGTCCCTAATTTGCTGGGAAGTGGCGGTGCGGTCCCCTACGGCACTGCGTAGGATCCTACGGTCTTGGCGTGCATCCGTGCGTCGCTGCGATCCGGTCCCAGGTCGACGGGCACGTGCACCTTCCGCCGACCACTGGCGACAGCATCGATGTACTGTGGAGACCTCACGCCCCACGTGTTGAGCATTTCGGCGGTACGTCCACCCGGCCTCCCGCATGCCCACTATACGCCCTCGCTCAAAGTCCGTCAACTGCACATACGGTTCACGTCCACGCTGTCGCGGCATGCTACCAGTGTTAAAGACTGCGATGGAGCTCCGTATGCCACGGCAAACTGGCTGACACTGACGGCGACGGTGTACAAATGCTGCGCAGCTAGCGCCATTCGACGGCCAACACCGCGGTTCCTGGTGTGTCCGCTGTGCCGTGCGTGTGATCATTGCTTGTACAGCCCTCTCGCAGTGTCCGGAGCAAGTATGGTGGGTCTGACACACCGGTGTCAATGTGTTCTTTTTTCCATTTCCAGGAGTGTATATCTATAATCTTCGAATACCTCGTAACCTAGTACGTAGATAGAACGTTTTTGCCATTATCTCACGAAGTCATCAAGCGTCAGTGGTTTGAGGAGAGCTAGCCATTTGACAGAATATTTTATATCCTCGCTTCTGAACGACTTATCGCCATCCTTGGGCGTGTTTCAACCCGAATAATGGAGAGGCTCTGTTAATTCACAAATGGGACTCCGTGCTGAGTTGGCGTACAGAAAGCAGAGGCCTGAAGCTCTGTGATCACTGAGTGGAAGATGTTCTGTAGGGTATGTTTTGCACTTTTTGACAACGAATTTATTTTCGCCTACTTTTTCCCCTATGTAAATGGAGACTCTACTCACGAAGCCCAACAGCGTAAATGCCTCGAAAGAGATTAAAAAAATAAGTGAACTGGAGGTAAATGTTTTATACAACGTTACTGGGTGTAAATATTTAAACACCAGATATGGTGAAAAAATTTGCATGGAGCGCAATAACGACTTTAAAGACATTTTACCAGACAGGTATTCGAAGTTGGTTCCTGAATGGGATTTTCAATGTTTTGAAGATGGACAGTTGGAACTGAAGTATAAGGGGCTGAAGAAACTGAAAAATAATACGAATGAATTTCATGATATAGAGTTCACCCTGTGAACCTTTTTTCCGGTATTGAATTTTGTCTTCTACTTCCAAACAGCTAAAGCAGTGTGGTGACTGTCAATTTTTATAACAATATTGTCGCTGCTGTAGAGACTAGAATTCGTTTCGCTCTATTTATTTGGTGAACGTAAGAAAATAAAGATGTGAACGACGGTGAACGAAGATCAATGCTTGCGTTAACCTGAGAGATTTTTGAGAGAAAATTGAGCTGAGAGATTGAGTTAAAGTAGAATACTTCTGTAGGTTCCGGATTATTAGCCCCTGGATCACTAGCCCAGTTTCGGCTAGATTTAGCCGAAAGTGTGCTAAGTGGTCCAGGGCTAATGGTCGGGAACCCGCAAAAGTATTCTATTTGTGTAATTTTACGCTCCGAAGCTAAGAAAGCTGTACCGTCAGCGTAAAGGCTTGTGGAGACGTTATTCCAATGACAGGTCGTTTATGTAAATGTTAAACAACAACGGCGACGAAACGGTGTCTTGTGGAATGCCAAAGGGAGGACGCTTCATGGCAGACTTCTTTCCTTTTATTTGAACAAACAGCTGTCTTGCAAGTAGCTATCTATCTGTTTAACGTAACAGTCTTCAAGAGAAGTATTAAACAGTAACTTTTCCAACAACTTCGAACACCATACTCTGTCATAAGCCGTTTCAGTATCGACAGATATTCCGGTCCTTGATTTAGAGAGGTTAAAATTTTTGTGTACGGACTCCGTTATGCGGAGCAGTTGTAGTTCGGCGGATAGTCTTGCCTGAAACATGACTGTTTTTTTTATTGTTATTTTAACACCTGAACAATCGGGTAGGCTGGCAGCGGCATGCTACGCCGCTCTTCAGCCATAGTGTTGACGATAACAGTACAATAATGGAGAATTAAAATGAACATAGTGACGGGCACAGATACACAAAAAACACGGAGCCGTTCACACTCGACGATAACGACACTGAAAACACGTTGACACGTCGCAAATAACACTGATGAATGAGATTTTCACTCTGCAGCGGAGTGTGCGCAGATATGAAACTTCCTGGCAGATTAAAACTGTTTGCTGGGCCGAGACTCGAACTCGGGACCTTTGCCTTTCGCGGCCAAGTGCTCTACCAACTGAGCTACCCAAGAATTAAAGCTGTGAGGACGGGGCGTGAGTCGTGCTGCAGCGCACACTCCGCTGAAGAGTGAAAATCTCATTCAGGAAACAACCCCCAGGCTGTGGCTAAGCCATGTCTCTGCAATATCCTTTCTTTCAGGAGTGCTAGTTCTGTATGGTTCGCAGGAGAGCTTCTGTAAAGTTTGGAAGGTAGGAGACGAGGTATTGGCAGAAGTAAAGCTGTGAGGACGGGGCGTGAGTCGTGCTTGGGTAGCTCAGTTGGTAGAGCACTTGCCCGCAAAAGGCAAAGGTCCCGAGTTCGAGTCTCGGCCCAGCACACAGTTTTAATCTGCCAGGAAGTTTCATAACACTGATGAATCCGACGGCATAAGCGAACGTAGAAGCTCCTGGGTTCAATTCCTGGCGGAGTCAGGGATTTTCTCTGCCTCGTGATGACTGGGTGTTGTGTGATGTCCTTAGGTTAGTTAGGTTTAAGTAGTTCTAAGTTCTAGGGGACTGATGACCACAGATGTTAAGTCCTATAGTGCTCAGAGCCATTTAGAACCATTTTTGAACGTAGAAGCGTGACGGCGGACACTAAAAACACAAAACGACGTCACACACACGAGACACTGATGGCGATGATCTCCAGCGCGCGAAAGTGCACGTAGCGTGTGCGAGTCCGGGAACCTGCCAAGAGGGGAAGAAGGGTGAGGGGGGGTGGAGAGGGGAGAACAAAGATGCCAATGGCTGAGGAGATGGGAGGAGGAGTAGAGGGACAGGGGAGGGGAGGCCCAGGGGAGGAGTGGGGAGAAGGGGAGGAGGGATGGAGGGTGCCCAAAGGAACAGACACAGGAAGAGGGAGGGAGGATCAAAGTTGGTAGGAGGGGTAGATGGACGGGAGGAGGACATCATCAGGGAGGGGGAGCTGGCGGAAGCCACCTTGGGTGAGGGTAAGGAGGGTGGAGAGATGGAGACCGGGTGGGACGTGGGAATACAGGCGCGGCAGTGGGAGGGGGTGGGAGAGGACCGGTGAGACAAGCGGATGAGGAGGATCGAGTTTGCGGGAGGTGTACAGGATCCGTATTTCAAGGAAAAGGAGGAGGTGGGGGAAGGGGATGAGATCATACAGGATCCGCGTGGGGGAGGGGAGACGGATGCGATAGGTGAGGCGGAGAGCATGGCATTCAAGGATTTGTAGGGATTTATAAAAGGTAGGGGGGGGGGCGGAGATCCAGGCCGGATGGGCGTAACAAAGGATAGGGCGGATGAGGGATTTATAGGTATGGAGGATGGTGGAGGGGTCCAGACCCCACGTACGGCCGGAAAGGAGCTTCAGGAGACGGAGTCGGGAGTGTGCCTTGGCTTGGATTGTCCGGAGATGGGGAGTCCAGGAGAGGCGACGGTCGAGGGCGACGCCGAGGTACTTAAGGATGGGAGTGAGGGCGATAGGACGGCCATAGATGGTGAGATGGGAATCAAGGAGGCGGAAGGAAGGGGTGGTTTTGCCTACAATGATCGCCTGGGTTTTGGAGGGATACATGACTGTTCCGGAAGATGATGTTATGTTGTTCAAGGCGATCTGCGAGGCTGGCGAGAAGGACGCGTTCCAGCACCTTAGCCATCGTCCGCAATAAACTGCAGGGTGTACATAAAGTCCGGGAACACTTTCAATTATTTATTGCACTTGAACCAAACATTGTACAGATATCACACACATGTCATTTTGAAAAGAAACCATGAAAGTTTTTTTTTCATGTATACCGCCACAGCGTAGGTTGGTAATTTGCCGATCGCCAGCGCTAGTCGTAAACATGGCGAGTTCAGATGCGGAGCGAGCTTTCTGTGTGTTGGAGTTCAGGAAATGGCCTCCCCGATCACCAGACCTCAATTCGTGTGACTTTTTCTGTGGGGACACATTAAAGATCTGGTATATGTACCGCCTCTATCACGTGATGTAGCAGAGCCCCGGCAGAGAATACGGGAAGCGACTGCCACAGTCGACGATGCCATGCTGGAAGGGGTATGGCAAGAATTCGATTATCATTTTGACGTCTGCTGGGTCAGTCACGCATATCGAATGTTTGAAAAAAAAAACTTTAACAGCTCTTTTTCAAAATGCAATATGTATGACATCTGTACAATGTTTAGTTCTTGTGCAATAAATAATTGAAAGTTTTTCCGGACTTTATGTACACCCTGTATTTGATCGATAGTTGGCTGTTCGTAAGTGAACCTTCCCAGACTTTATGAAACGTCCCCTTTTTGAAGAATTATACATGACTGTGCTTTAACTGACACACAATATTTTTTAGCGCAACGTAATCTGACTATCAAAGATCCCTGCAAAAGAATGGCCCTGAGTAACATTAAACTATACCTTTCAGAAATCACTTACCTCACAAAAATCTTCATTACTCGAACTACTGCAATACAGCGAGCGCCACTACTGCCAGCTAAATAAAAGATTCAAACTACGGAAGGCACTAACTACTGATAGGGATAGTTAGCAAATGAAAGATATTAATAGAGAACAAACAATGTATTTACCTTAATAGTCATAATATATATAGCAGTTCATGACAAATTACAAAACTCCGCCATCTCTCTTCCCACATCCACCACTGCTGGCGGCTCACCTCCAACTGCGCAACGCTGCGCGCTGTTCACATCCAGCTGCCGCTGCCCAACACTACAATGGCAGACAACAATGCAAACTAGCCATGGATTGCACACAGCACAGCCAGTGATTCTCACACAGAGCGTTACGTAGCGTTACCAATAAGAAAACCTAAACAGCCTACTTACAACTTGAGGATGGGGACCACTTTGGCTACCTTGAATGCCGCCGGAAAATAGGCGAGGAAAGACAACTATTAATGATGCGCGTGAGGAGAACAAGAGGTTCACTCTACAGAGGCTTTAATTCGACATTGTCCATGAAGTCGTACCCAGGTGAGTTAGCCCTAGCCCGACGGATAATTTGCTTTATTTCTTGCAGCGTCGCCAACACTGGGCGGTCCTGTAGCGGACTACGACGAGAGTCAGCTAAAAGTTAGACGATCTTCATTCTACTGCAGCTGTTGTTAATGATCGACCGACGGCCGAGGAACGTCCATCTGGTGCTCTTAAATGTCGGCGTATGATTCTGGCTTAACAAGCCGGTCATAGCGAGGTCCGTTTTGACCTTCCATAGTTCATTCCCATAGTTAAGATCCTTTACAGGTTCTTATCTTTTGGAGGTATAAATTTCAAGATCTTTGAGCGCTTCAGGATGCCATCCTTTGTTTGGTCTATGAAAAATTTCCGCGTTATTGTCGATATTAGTGATTTTATGATTATGTGTTTCAGTGTGTACCAAATGAAGTTTCATTTTGTGTAAAAATACGTTCACTGGGGCGAGTTACAGATGATCGACCACTTGTGCATTATAGTTCTTTTGATAGTCATCACATCTCTGATTCTGGGTAGCGCGAAATTGGAATGCCCGCCGGAGCAAATGGACCTCGATGGACGGTAGAGGAGAGTGTCGCTGCAGCGCTGCACTCGCCGAGTGAGTGCGCTACCGTCTCGCCACGTAAACAACACCGGCCAATAATGCTCCCCGCGATCGGCATAAATACCGCCGCACGTCGACCGCTTAGCCTCCCTCGAACTCCAGAACGCCTACGACCGTGTCTGGCATCCCGGGATCGTCTTTAAACTCGAGACCCACAGTCGTCCCATCAGTTTCGTCCGTCTCGTTGCTTCCTTCCTCTCCCATCGTCCCTCCTATGCCCCTAACCACAATACCAACTCCCATACTTTCTATCCCAACAGCAGCGTGCCCCAAGGTTCCATCCTCTATCCTCTCCTCTATCATCTGTAAAATATACTGCAGATATGCCCAAACCCCCCACACCACCCCCCGCCTGTTCACTTCCTCCAATTTGCTGATGACACCACCTTCCTGCCCTTTATCCTACACTTCAATGATTTCTTCAAACCCACCTCGACCAGTTCACCACCTGGTGCAACCAGTGGCTCCTTTGCATCAACCCTTCCAAGACGCATGCAATCATCATAGGTCATACCACCTCCTCCTTCCAGCTCCACGATTTTTGCCTGACCTTTTAGGGTCATCTATCCACTTGCTCCTGCTCGCTCCACGATTTTGGCCTCACCATTTATGGTCGTCCTACCCACCTCACCCCTACCGTGAAATACCTTGGCCTCACCGTCGACTGCCACCTCAACTGGACTCCCCATCTCCTTATAATCCAACACAAAGCCCACAACAGACTCCGCCTCAAACTCTTGTCCGCCTGGACATGGGGACTGCATCTTTCCACCATCACTCACCTACAAATCTTTGATCCATCCCATCCGTTGTTATGCCAGCATCGCCTGAATATCCGCCCCACACAGATTCTATAAAGCCCTTCAAATCCTCGAACGCCATGCACTTCCCCTCGCCTTCCGTATCCACATCCCGTCCACCCACAAACGGATCCTCTATGACCTCATCTCCTTCCCTTCTTCTTTTCCTCGAACATATCCACACCCTGTACATTGTCTGCAGACTCGATCCCCTCCAACCCCTGGTGCCTTCTATCCTCTCTACCCCCAGCCCATCGTTGTACCTTTATTGTGGTGTCCTGCTCTCTCTCCATATTCACACCCTCCACCTCCTTTCCCAATGACACTTATAGCGCCTACCCCTCCCACATGAAGAACTCTGGCCTGATATCTACCCCTCCTACCAACTCCAAGCCTCCCTCCCACTACTCTGGGCTCCCTCTCCCCTCCTCTTCTCTTCCCCTGAGTGGTTTTTTCCTCCGTCCTCCACCCCCCTTTCCAGCGCACTCCTACTGCATCTCTGTGCATCCTCCTGACTTGCCTTCCATTTCCCACCCAGCCCGTTTCTTGCCCCTTAGTGCACCCCTGACCTCCTTGCTTTTCCTCCCGTCCTCTCCAGCCCTCTCCTGTCCCCTCTTTTCCCTCCTCTTACAAGGGAACCCGCCATCGCACCACCTCAGATTTAGTTTCAAGTTGGCACAGTGGATAGGCCTTGAAAAACTGAACACAGATCAATCGAGAAAACAGAAAGAAGTTGTGTGGAACTATGAAAAAAATAAGCAAAATATACAAACTGAGTGTCCATGTAAAAGATATGCAACATCATGGACTCTGTGAACTCAGTAGCGCCGTGGTCCCGTGGATAGCGTAAGCAGCTACAGAACGAAAGGTCCTTGGTTCAAGTCATCGCTCGCGTCTAAATTTCAATATTTTATGTTCAGATAATTATCAAAGTTCAGACACTCACACATAATCAGCTTCGCTCTCCAAAATTCCAGGACATGTCCAGATTTGCTTAGACAGATGCAGGATTTGACGGTCTACACAAGGAAAAATTTGAAAACGTTAAAAACATATGTTTTGACAGAGCACAGGGAAAACTGTGTGACTGTGAAACTTGCACTCATTTGTTGCAGTTTATGTGACAAACTATGTTATCATCACTTTTTTGGGAGAGATTATCACATCCACAAAAAAACCTAAATCGGGCAACGTAGAAGAATCTTTTTACCCATTCGCCAAGTGTACAAGTTAGGTGGGTCGACAACATATTCCTGTCATGTGACGCACATGCCGTCACCAGTGTCGTATAGAATATATCAAACGTGCTTTCCTGTGGAGGAATCGGTTGACCTATGACCTTGCGATCAAATGTTTTCAGTTCCCATTGGAGAGGCACGTCCTTTCGTCAACTAATCGCACGGTCTTGCGGTGCGGTCGCAAAACACAGACACTAAACTTATTACAACGAACAGAGACGTTAATGAACGAACGGACAGATCATTACTTTGCGAAAATAAAGAAAGTAAACTTTTCACTCGAGGGAATACTTGAACCAAGGACCTCCCATTCCGCAGCTGCTCACGCTAACCACGAGACCACGGCGCAACTGAGCTCACTCCATCCATGATGTTGCTTATGTTTTACATGGACTACTCAGTTTGTATATTTTGCTTATTTTTTTCATAGTTCTACATAACTTCTTCCTGTTTTCTCGATTGCTCTGTGTTCAGTTTTTCAAGGCTTTTCCACTGTGCCAAATTATAACTAAATCTGAGGGGGGTGCGATGGGGAGGTTCCCTTGTAAGGCCTTCCCCCTCCCCCAGGCAGTTTTTACTCTTCGTTGTGTGTGCTCCGTTTCATACAGTGGCTTTAAAGGGTCTTCGTTCTGATGTGTTTTGATACTGTGGCCAACCTCTAACTTGTGCTTGTGACTTCAGAGTTTTTTACAGGCTACGCAAATCGCCGTCTATGTTTTTTAACTTTATGTTGGCTGCTTTTTAACTGTCCCACAATGAACGTCTCCGTGTGTGTGTATTTTAACCCCTACTGTCTCCCCTTATTATGTTCTTAAGTCCCCCTTTATCGCCTTTTATATGTGTCATATTCATCTTTTTATTAAATGTATCACTCGGCTGAAGGGCAGTGGATTGTGCTGCTGGCAGCCCTCCCCTGACCCATAAGGGCAGGGGAATGAAATCACAATAAAGAAAAAAAAGTCTACTCAGTCTTTAGTGTATTTCTTCTGATCACACTATCTCCACCGTACTAATGACTATTCGCCGACTACTTGATGTTGGTTTTCCTCTTTGGTTTCGATTTGGTTTGTGGCTCGTACTTGACCTGTTGACATCATTGTGTCGTACATTCGTTGTATTTCGTTATTGCATAGATTACTATTGACTTGCTTTTGTTGTGTCGGGTCCGACGTTCGGTCCACCAGGCAGCTCGACTCCGGCGAAGGTTTGAGTCCTGTCCGCAGGTGGTCTTCCCGCACTGGGTCGTCATTGTTTTTCTCTTGTTTTTCTGACGTGTGCACGGGTATCCAGCCATTCGCTGGTATAGCATTATCTTATAAACAGCGGTGTGTAATTATATAATCTTTCTTCATGAGACGTAGTCAAACACACTGTCTAAAACTATTTTCTTTTCTAAGGCTAACATTTAAGTTAGATTTACGTAGGGAACTTCCAGTTTTATCAGAAGTTGTGCTATGGTATGTCATGCTGAAAAAGAGTCAGATTTATTTCTTAATTTGGGTTCGTATTATCTACGTTTTAATTTATTGCATATACACGTAACTATAAAGGTGTTGTATCCGTTTACTCCCACAACTATGTGACTGACAGACTGAAATCAAGTCCTACTCCATGCAATTCGTTCCTCAGATCATTCTCTCAGCCACAGTTTTCAACAATGATTATTATCGGACTATATGCTTGTCCATTTATCTCTCAGATTCTGTATGTCACTCATTAGACGCCTCTACGCGTCAACACATTGCAGAACATCGTTCCTTTTTCGATCAGTCCATATGTTCTTCAACAGTGTCCATTAACACGTTTTAGAGGCTCCTAATCATTTCACTTCTGTCCACCCTATTGTTCACGATTCTGACCATTACCGTGGTGTTCTCCAAACATACATTTCAATGAATCATTTTCTGGTCTCAGAGTTTACATGATTAAGCCATACATAATTTTACTACTCTTTAACCCCTTATTTGGCACACACGGGAATAGTGTGAAGAAAAAGTATTAAGTTACTTAACTTAGGTACTTATTGACAAGTGAACAATTTTACCTGTATCATCGCCCGCGATAGGCGTACGGTAACCTACAGTAAAAGAACTATAATGTTGCTCCTGTAGCTGAAAATGGTTCATTTTCTACTATTCCACGTGAAATATCTTAAAACAATTCCTTTTTGCTACAAAGCACAGAACAATTACACATTTTCCGCATTTTTCGGGCAACTACCCCCGAGGGCAAAGTCGGCATCTCAGCTTTGGGCCCATGCTCTGATCAGAGACCAAAACTGTCATGTCCTATATCATTCACAGAGCTGCTGTTTTCTTCTTCTGACCTAGTTGTCCATCCAATAGTCGAAGCTAGGCTTCCTCTTCCCAGAAAAGAAAAGTCCGTTTGCAGTGTCCCAGGTACGAATTCGGTAAAACATACGTGTAGTAACTTACCTTCAAGACCTCATATTTTCTTTTCTTCGTAGTTTTCACAGTTCGGTTCAAAACAGTGCCATAAAATCGAATGAAACCACTACACTGACGACTGATGCTCATATAACGTTGCAAGATGTCTGCGAAAAATGCACAGAAATATTCGAAACTATTCACCAGAGCCAACAGAATAATACTGTACATGAGAACTTAAATGTTGATGGCAAGCACCATTTCCCATCCATGGACGAAATCTGAAACAAGTTGCAGAAAACAGCGTGCAATGTAATTGTTGCTTGACAGCGACATTGCCAAATAAAAGGTTATGACTGGGAACGTATCAGTGTAAACTCATCACCTTATTCAAATAAGAATTGACGCGTGACGCAAGACAATTTTTAAGGCATCATAATAGTATTTGTGGTCAGTGCATAGGGTTATATCATACCAAATTTTTCTTAAAATACTTCAGATGAAGGCAGAAATGTTTCCTACAGAAAAGCGACTGACTGACTAACTATTAACTTCGTACTCAGTATGAAGGAGTCGACTGGTGGTTAAATAACTCCATGTATTAACAGACATCTTTCTATTCTACAGCGGACGTACAAGTAGCCTCAGAGGCTGCCTCATTTGAGAAGTGCTACATTGCCCCAGAACGATAACGTAAAAAAAAAAATAAAATAAATAAATAAATAAATCAAGTATCAAATGTAAAAACTGTAATACTGTTTTCAGCAACAAAAGTCAGACATACGATTATGATATAAGTTTCCTTTAATTTACGTCTATGGTCACAATCTTTTCTGTTTAACAGATTACCGGTTTCGGTCTTTAATGACAATCATCAGATCTGCAGCAAAAATGGGAAAAATATAAATACACTCGCAAACTGTATACAGCTTAAAAACAATACATAGAGCATATTGAAAAGTAGTACTGACAAAATTTACGTTTGTGCGCTTTAAATGTGAAGAGGCATACCTGTCTCATAAAAACACCTAGTATTGAGTGTATCACATATTTACTTCGTTTTCATACGTTTTACGCATGCCTCTAGTAGGTTCTTGTTCCTTCTTTATTCATTTCATAGACTACATTAATCAGATAATGTAGATCATCCACTGTTATGGAATTTTATCATTCTCTTCTTACAACGGAGTGCCGCAGGGTACGAGGGGTCCTCTGCCGGTCACGTTCCTCCAACCACTTCCCGCCTGTGCGGAATTCTAGAGTTAGCGCTAACAGAGGGCGCTGATTATGTGCAGAACTATATTTCCTTTCATTTGTGGCTTCTTTAGCGATTTGTTTTATGTTGTTTATATTACCCGGTGCAATATCAACGGTGTTTAGTATTTATGTCATTGCCTATAATATTGACACTGGTCTATTTAACAATAATACTTTTGTCGTGTTCTTCTTTTTATTGCTTTTTACTACTGTAACCCTTTTTATACATGCATGGGGGCTTAATTATTGTTTTTGAAAATAATTTTTATTTTTAGTCACTGTATGTCCGATTACGCTGTTTCGTAAACGGTTGGCCCTGACTAGTATTTGTACGCAATCTGACTGCATAGAATAACAACAAAGAATGAGAGAAAATTTCTGTTACACAATTAATTAATTAAGTCCCCAGCAACTATAAAACGTACGAAACCAAAGCACAAGTGTAGCTGTTCTGTGTGTGGAAGTGTGATTCAACGTACACATCTGGCACGGCTCTTCTTCAATAAGACAAGAAATTTTAAATATCATTTATACTGAAGTAATTAAAAAAAATAGAACTACTATAATTGCGCAAGAAAACCAGAATTACACTCTAATACAAGAACACAAGCCAGATGCTTTGTTGACTGAACCTGTAATGACGCATTATTCAAGACATTGAAATAATGAGAAAAAAAAGCGAGTTTTGTTACCTTCATATATATTGATGAAAAGCACTCTAATCATTACAATATCTCCATTAGAACAACATCTGCTGTCTAGCCCATCAAACGACTGCATAAAACATGGAACAAGCACTCTCCACTACGACTTCTCGACAAGAACTTTTCACTACGACATCTCAGCAAGCACTGCCTACTACGAGTTCTCAACAAGCACTGCTAGTGGAGGCGGCTGAATAATACTCTTTGGCGCAATCTCTGGCGCTGTGGCTCAGTGTAGCCTCATTTCATACTTTATAAGCTTATTACAGACTTTAACTATTGTATCCCCTTTTTATTTTCGCTGTTTCAATTAATTGTTGAAAACTAGTGTATGCTGACATTATCGACATCTGGTCGACTTACTACACAAACATTTTGTGGCTCCTGTACGGCAGCTTGTTTTAAACAGTAGTTTTACTGACAACATGACTCGTGCGTGTGATGTGATTTATATTTATTTGACGATGCTGGTGTTGATTCCACATTTAACAGTTGACTATGCCACTATGGCTGCAGTGCATTACGACTTTGTTTTTATGAGACAGGTATGCCTCTTCACATTTAAAGCGCACAAATGTAAATTTTGTCAGTAGTACTTTTCAATATGCTCTATGTATTGTTCTTAACCTGTAAACAGTTTGCGAGTGTATTTATATTTTTCCCACTTTTGCTGCAGATCTGATGATGGTCATTAAATACCGAAACCGGTAATCTGTTAAACAGAAAAGATTGTGACCACAGACGTAAATTAAAGGAAACTTATTGCATATACGGGTCACTGTGTTTGTTCGCGACGATGTCGCAGCTTGTGATACGATTATGAGTCAGCATCGGCTATGTAATTCAATCGCATGTCTGTTTTTTAATACTAAAATGTAGACTTTCACGACCGGAAATATCATGTCCATTATAATTATCCGGGCTGTTATGCCGTGGTCGGTTGATGAATTCTGTGGTGATTCCCCACGTTTCGTCTCCGACTGCGGGAGACATCTTCAAGGGGGTCCGTAGCTCGATGGAAGGTCCAACACACCCACTGGCTCGCTACCGACCACGGCATAACAGCCCCGTTTTTTAATGTCAGTCAGTACGACAGTTTCCGAGTTTAGTGCGATGGTTGTATGCTCTTGCATCTTGCGGTTCGTCTTCTCCATTTGCCAGCTTGGTACTCTCCTACAAGGGCGTCTGGTGTGTGTTGATTGCAGCAACTGGTAGCTATGGCGCTGAATGCATCACCTCCGAAACCACCTTCATGTGTTCACAAGCTGTCTGAACAACGACAACAGCCGTTGGCTTTCGTGCAGCTTATTATCAAAATAAATAGTGACACTGCACTATTTCCAATGTAGTTGACTTTACAGGTTACAGCTTTACTGCTTTAAGTGGTAAATATCACAAATGAATGACGTCCATCGAGACTCAGGTGAATAAGATTTAAAGCTTGTCTAGTTTTAGTTACAATTTCATACATATACGCAGGAATAATTTAGCCAGTAACAACGCTTTTCAGCACAAAAGGCTTTACGAGACTGACCGCCTCCTTACGGCAGTAGCTCCGTCGCCGAGCTGTGCTACTCCGGAAAACGCCTGATACCTTGCTCTGATCCCGTTAAAGGAATGTTTTCTTTTCTGCAGTACGTTTAAAGTCACCCTAAATGTTTTGTATTTCGGCCCTAGTTGACCATAAGACTGGCCGGCCGGAATGGCCAAGCGGTTCTAGGCGCTACAGTCTGGATCCGCTACAGTCGCAGGTTCGAATCCTGTCTCGGGCACAGATGTGTGTCACGTCCTTAGGTTTAAGTAGTTCTAAGTTCTAGGGGACTGATGACCTCAGAAGTTAAGTCCCATAGTGCTCAGAGCCATTTGAACCATTTTGAATCATAAGACTTCCGGTGTGATTATATGAAGAAGCAATAATCCACAGACATGGAAAAGCTACATTAAATTGTTGGTCCTTCCAGAGGACGTTGGAGGAGAAAACTGGTAGACTGTTGTTGCGGACCGCACTTCCGTGCACCATAGAATTTAATGAAAAGGTCAGGAATTGTTCCTCTGTGACCGGCCAAGGGAGCCCCGAAACATTGTCACAGGGTTTGAACGAGATAGCAACGCAAAATGGACTCGCGGCACCTGGCGAGAAACAGGGGGGAGTCGACTCTTGAATGCGTTACTAGGCAAAGGCCAACCGGGGCAGCAGGACAGAGCTGCAAGACGTAACTACACTCCTGGAAATTGAAATAAGAACACCGTGAATTCATTGTCCCAGGAAGGGGAAACTTTATTGACACATTCCTGGGGTCAGATACATCACATGATCACACTGACAGAACCACAGGCACATAGACACAGGCAACAGAGCATGCACAATGTCGGCACTAGTACAGTGTATATCCACCTTTCGCAGCAATGCAGGCTGCTATTCTCCCATGGAGACGATCGTAGAGATGCTGGATGTAGTCCTGTGGAACGGCTTGCCATGCCATTTCCACCTGGTGCCTCAGTTGGACCAGCGTTCGTGCTGGACGTGCAGACCGCGTGAGACGACGCTTCATCCAGTCCCAAACATGCTCAATGGGGGACAGATCCGGAGATCTTGCTGGCCAGGGTAGTTGACTTACACCTTCTAGAGCACTTTGGGTGGCACGGGATACATGCGGACGTGCATTGTCCTGTTGGAACAGCAAGTTCCCTTGCCGGTCTAGGAATGGTAGAACGATGGGTTCGATGACGGTTTGGATGTACCGTGCACTATTCAGTGTCCCCTCGACGATCACCAGTGGTGTACGGCCAGTGTAGGAGATCGCTCCCCACACCATGATGCCGGGTGTTGGCCTTGTGTGCCTAGGTCGTATGCAGTCCTGATTGTGGCGCTCACCTGCACGGCGCCAAACACGCATACGACCATCACTGGCACCAAGGCAGAAGCGACTCTCATCGCTGAAGACGACACGTCTCCATTCGTCCCTCCATTCACGCCTGTCGCGACACCACTGGAGGCGGGCTGCACGATGTTGGGGCGTGAGCGGAAGACGGCCTAACGGTGTGGGGGACCATAGCCCAGCTTCATGGAGACGGTTGCAAATGGTCCTCGCCGATACCCCAGGAGCAACAGTGTCCCTAATTTGCTGGGAAGTGGCGGTGCGGTCCCCTACGGCACTGCGTAGGATCCTACGGTCTTGGTGTGCATCCGCGCGTCGCTGCGGTCCGGTCCCAGGTCGACGGGCACGTGCACCTTCCGCCGACCACTGGCGACAACATCGATGTACTGTGGAGACCTCACGCCCCACGTGTTGAGCAATTCGGCGGTACGTCCACCCGGCCTCCCGCATGCCCACTATACGCCCTCGCTCAAAGTCCGTCAACTGCACATACGGTTCACGTCCACGCTGTCGCGGCATGCTACCAGTGTTAAAAGACTGCGATGGAGCTCCGTATGCCACGGCAAACTGGCTGACACTGACGGCGGCGGTGCACAAATGCTGCGCAGCTAGCGCCATTCGACGGCCAACACCGCGGTTCCTGGTGTGTCCGCTGTGCCGTGCGTGTGATCATTGCTTGTACAGCCCTCTCGCAGTGTCCGGAGCAAGTATGGTGGGTCTGACACACCGGTGTCAATGTGTTCTTTTTTCCATTTCCAGGAGTGTAGATACGTTAATGGTAGAGCACTGTGTGCGTACCTGTGGATCGGGAAACAGGCACACGAGGCATATGAGTGGGGGTTCCTCAGTACCCAAGGGAGAGTAGGGCAGCACAGACACCAGTGGACGCCGTCTGCATGTCGCAGTCCGACGGTAGCTGGACTTTGTTATTTTCCACTACCTATGTGCCAGTCTTTGCTACCGAGATGTCTTCTAGAGCTGCAGAGGGGACAATAATGGGCAGTTTCGTTGATAATTAGTGCCAGAGAAGCCATCTGAAGTTGTACGGCAGAGGAGACTTCTAAAGATTTCTACCCAATTACTTAATCATCCTCACCGAGTTCCGTGCTCTGTAGCACTTACAGCTTGCAGGCCAGCATTAGTTGGAGGTCTACAGGCAGCCCTCATTATCTTCCACTCAGACAATAGTCTACTGACATAAGACCCCTGTTACTGTAGCTACGTGTCCTGCACTCTCCCTCTCGGTACACGACACTGTGGCGTTCGAAGCAGCCTTAGCTTGCATGAGCAGCTTACCTTAACTTGTTAGTTGCCAAGTAGTCTCTCCTTGCCATGTCGCTTCTTTTTTCTTTGCTCATCTTTGCTATTTTCTTGTAATTACAGGACGGGGCACTGCTTGTGAATTTCGATGACGAAATAATTAAAAGCAGGTCCATGCCAAATGAAATGGGCCATATCCAATTTCCATAGAAGTGATTTAGAATAGATGCAAGAATCACCTACAAGATAAGGATACTGGAATTAAAAGCACTGTCGGCTCTGTAACATATATGCTGCAGAGTCTCGTCTTTAAATATCGATATGCTGTCGTGGATGATGTGACATGTATTTCTTGTTGATGTTTGCTATGAAAATCTGAAGCATATGAAAACCTGAATAACAAACCGTAGTGCTTTTGCATAATGCATTCATTAACACTCAAGAAAATAACTTCATTGATTAAGAGACTGAGCCGAATTGCTTTATTTATTCATTACAGAAATACAGTATATAGCAGAGAACAACGCAAGTCGTAGTAACAAACTCAGAGAACAATATAGCGGAAGTATTCCTCAGGCACTTCCCTGCTCCCGTAGATCTGCGATATGAGAGATACAGACTCCTTCGGCGTCCTGGTTCTGTTAGGGCTGTCGAAATCCACCTCGTACAGTCCGTATTTTGTGCTGCAAACAGTGACAACTGGTAAGTCTTTGGCATGCATTTATAGTAGATCTACTGTCGCTTTTGTAATTTTCACTGTAAGGTGTATATACACACACAGTACATAAATAAACAGGAACGTGTGCTACAGGGAAAACGAAGATAATGGTTTTCAAGATCACAATTACGATTTCTTGCGGAACCGATAGAAGGAAAAGTGTGAATTGTTTACAGAGGAATATGTAGCCTATGTGCCGTGATTACAACATGGAAATTTAAGAAGGTAACATCCCTGTATAAAGTCTTGTCGGTGTATGGACCATGTGAAACCGAAGTGAAACTCGAACTTTCGAAGGTGATCACAAATTCCTTCGTCAGCAGGAGTTTGCTGGGAGCAAAAGGCGAACTTGTTGGCCAACGTAGGGTGTCGCGAACGCAGAAGAAACTCTCGTCTTGTGCGGGTAGGCATTATCATACTGAAATGAAAGCCCAGGATGGTTTGCCATGAAGGGCAACAAGAGACGGCACTGAATATCATCGACGTACCACTGTGCTGTAAGGGTGCTGCCGATACCAACCAAAGAGGTCCTGCTACGAAACGAAGTGGCAACCCAGACCACTACTCTCCGTTGTCAGGTCATGTGGCAGGCCACAGTCAGGGTGGCATTTACGACGTGATTATAGCCGCTCGACTGGAATTAACAGACTTTCAACGTGGAACGATAGCTGGAGCTAGAAGCATCATACATTCCATTTCTGAAATCGTTAACGAAATATTTTTGGATACCACGTCGTTGGAAATCCCCTCACAAATACTGTACTAAGCTGAATCTGCAGCCATCTATAATTGCTAAAGTGTTGACGGAGTAGGATTTTGTGTAGAAACTGAGATATAGATTATGTCTCATAAATGTTTGTGCGATTCATGTCGGGCGATCTCTCTGGAATTTCCCAGAATGTTCTTCTAACCAGTTGCGAACATACATCGCTGTTTGGGAACATGAAGTCAATGAGTGGCTGAAAATGGTCTCCAAGTATCAGAACATATTTTCATTCAATGATAGGTTCAATTACACCAGAGGACTCAGTCCATTGCATGCAAACACATCCCTCACCGTTATTTAGCGATCACAAACTCGCACACTGCCTTTTTGACAACTTGTTTCCATGGCTTCTTGAAGTCTGTGCGACAGTCGGTACCAACCATCAGCTGTTACCAACTGATTCGGGACTCATCCGACCAGGCCATGTTTTTCCAGTCGTCTAGGGCCCAACCGATATGGTCGCGCTCTTGCAGTCGCATCGGTCATGTGCTGCCGCATCCAAATGTCACCGCACTGCCCTAACGTACACGTTTCTCGTACGTCCCACAATGATTTCTGCGGTTATTACCGGTGTTGCTTGTCTGTTGGCACTGACACCTCTATCCACATCACGCTGCTCTTAGTCTCTGAGTGAAGGCCATCGGCCATTGAGTTGTCTGTACTGAGATGGTGAGGGGTAGTGGCTGATTTTGATATTCTCGGCACGCTCATTTTCGCCACGGTCTTGACACTGTGGATCTCAGAACGGTGATTTCGTTAACGATTTCAGAAATGGAATGTATGATGCTTCTAGCTCCAGCTATCGTTCCACGTTGAAAGTCTGTTAATTTCAGTCGAGCGGCTATAATCACGTCGTAAATGCCACCCTGACTGTGGCCTGCCACATGACCTGACAACGGAGAGTAGTGGTCTGGGTTGCCACTTCGTTTCGTAGCAGGACCTCTTTGGTTGGTATCGGCAGCACCCTTACAGCACAGTGGTACGTCGATGATATTCAGTGCCGTCTCTTGTTGCCCTTCATGGCAAACCATCCTGGGCTTTCATTTCAGTATGATAATGCCTACCCACACAAGGCGAGAGTTTCTTCTGCGTTCGCGACACCCTACGTTGGCCAACAAGTTCGCCAGATGTCTCCCCAATTGAGGGTGGTTGGAGCATTACGGGCAGGGCTCTCGAGCCACCTCTGGACGTCCATGACCTAACGTGCCAGTTGTGTAGAATTTGCACGATATTCATCAGGAGGACGTCAAATAACTCTATCAATCCATTCCAAGCCGAATAACTGCTTGGATAAGAGCCAGAAGTGGACCAAATGTCATTGACTTCGTCAGTTTGTGAAGCTTTTTATCATTTGTTTGTCTGTACATGAACATCATACCTAATGATTTCTGTTCCATTACTCCTTCGTGGTGCGATGTTCTTTTCCTTGCCTTTGATCCTATTTTTCTATTTCAGTGCCTTTTTCTTTCTATGTTCAGTCGCGTAAAACTCATTATGTTTCTGCAGTGTATTCGAGATCGACTTCAATCTTATAGTTTTCACTGTTCGATGAAGTGTCATTTCCAGGCGCTTACTCAGGTGCCGATGTATGTGGTTATAAGCTCCCTTCTCCTTTGGATATTATGTGGGTTAATTAATGATTATTACGTAAGGCGGTGCGGGTCTCCCGCATCGTTCCCCTACGCTCTGTAAAGAAGCTTGGGACTTCATTTCCATTTTTTTCCATGTTACAATCCTCTTATTGTAATTGACCGTGTATATCGAGACTTCGCTTATTGTTAAATGCAATGGTGTGGTACTAACTGATGGAGACGCATTAAGAACTGGTAAAATTTAATTTATTTCCTTTATCACACTGCACAAACATAAACACACTATTATTTAAACTGTGTGCCACTACTATTAAACATAGAGATAAATCCTTCGCTACGCAACCGCCTTTGGCTCACGCAGCCTACACCTTCCACAGCCTCTCAACAACTGCCTCTGCCTGCGACTCTCTGCGCCACTGGGCATTGTCGCCCTCCAAAGAACAACCACGTACAGATACTACACTCCAGTACCCTCACATGGTGTTCATCCTGTGCCACTATGCCACCATAATGTCGACGAGGGCTAGTCACTATACAATATGACAGAGCCCTTAGCTTATCTCCACATCAGACACAAATCCAGTGAAGTCTGCTAGACAATGCGGTTTTTCACTAGTCCTATATCCTTTATCAGTTTCGTAGAAACTCATCTCCTCAACATCTCTTCAGAAATTTCAAACACGCAGCATCATTCCATAACAGAAGTACAAGTTCTTATACGTCAAGTATCTTGGCCGAATCAAAGTGTAACTCTAAATAACCCTTTATATCAAAAATACTTCTGGAACATTCCGTCCAAAAGATTGATTCTAATACTTCTCCTGTCTTCATTATTGCAGCTCCTTTATTGAAACACCTAGGCTGTCTTCCTCTTGGGCAACAGCGCGCGGTTAACAATGTTTCAGCTTTTCCATCCCGAATTGTTTTGCTTCAGGGCTACTGGGCAGTTGCAGTTTGCCTAAGAACTATATATTAGAGGAGCTTACCTGTGTTCCAGGCTTTGTGTTTCGCTCGCATGCTGTAGCCAAAGACCTGTTTATGGTGAAGTCAGCAGCGTCAGTTTCGGACCATGAATGGAAGGAAACATTTTCTCTCACAGAACTCAACTACAGTTTGCAAAATCTCACTCTTAGCACATTTCTTATTTGGTCCTGGAAAGTTGGAAGAATAACAGGGAACTGTCACTACAAAGTGTTACCAAGAAGAAAAGTAACATCATACCGAAATGGCAGAGAATAGAAGCAAAACAATTCGGGATGGAAAAGCTGAAACATTGTTAACTGCGCGCTGTTGCCCAAGAGGAAGACAGTCTAGGTGTTTCAATAAAGGAGCTGCAATAATGAAGACAGGAGAAGTATTAGAATCAATCTTTTGGACGGAATATTCCAGAAGTATTTTTGATATAAAGGGTTATTTAGAGTTACACTTTGATTCGGCCAAGATGCTTGACGTATAAGAACTCGTACTTCTGTTATGGAATGATGCTGCATGTTTGAAATTTCTGAAGAGATGTTGAGGAGATGAGTTTCTACGAAACTGATAAAGGATATAGGACTAGTGAAAAACCGCATTGTCTTCCTGGTAGCATCACAGTATCTAAGTACAAGGACGACATTACCAAATCACCGAACGTTACACATATACCTTATGCAAGCATTTTTTGCTAGCTGTAGTCGGATGTAGTTTGAGATCCAAGTATTGAACCATTCTTGATGTTGATACAGTCAGCATTAAGGTACATTTACAATAATATAACACAGATGAGGTATTGTCAACAGTAAGAAAAGCGGAACCGTTTGTTAACCTCTAAAGTATTCCTGAGAGAACATTCCTCTATTTCAACTTTTTCAAATCCTTAAATAAATGTCCGCTATTTACTTCTCAGCTATCTTTTGTACTCCTTAGTTGCACTATCTCAGAAATTCAACCGTGTAGTTTTCAAACCTCACGTAACGAAATGATCGGTCTCAAATTCTTAGCTGATATTAAGCAATGTTCTGTTAGCCCATGGGTTGAGGTACTCAGTCACTTTGATTGCTGTGCTTGTTGTCGTAATACGTTTCTGGAAGCCTGAGTTACATGTTTTCGCATCGATAAATATTAAGATAATACAGTATGTGTTCCTGAACAAGGTACGAAGTGTTTGACAATGTTCATAGTATCCTAATCAACCAGTAAAAGCATGGCGATTTTCGGTCATTATTATTCGGCGTAGGTTGAATTAAATATCGTTTCCATTCAAAAGAATATGTATGGCTAACAAGATTGAAATAAAACACCTCTGTAAGAACTAAAATAATAATTTCGGGCATGGTTACAATTATGTCAATGCTCACTTCATCATTTCCTATAGCCTCTGAAGTGATTCTCACGATGCATAAATCGCTTTAGTGTTTCTGTCTCAAAATGGAGCAAGAAAATACACAAGGACTCACGTGAAACCACTGCTCCATTCTAGATTGTCCATGAGACTCCAAACATTGTAGCCAATCACTGGAACGCCATCAGTGTTGACAGCTTGCAGAAGCGCCGTCAAGTAAGACTGCAACCAATATGTAAAATATTTAAAGATTTGATCTTACGGAGTTAAGCTTCTAATGTTATCAATATCTGAAGGAAATGATCGGAACTCACCGTCAAGTAATCCATTCTATCAGTGTCATTGAGACCACCATCATTTCCCAAGCCGTTTTCGGTCACAATGATAGGATAACCTGGATATTCATTGGCAATCCAGTTCAGTACGTTGCGAAATGCCCAAGGAAATTGCTGGAACAGGAAAAAGTGAAGATATACTGTATATGTAACGTAGGACTGAGTACAAGAGCACGGAAACAAAGTTATATTAAAAGATCAGAAACGAATGCTCACGACAAGTGGGGCAAGGCTACAAATTGGTTTCAGAAATCTAGGAAACACTATAGAGTATACACTGTGAAATCCCTCTTTCCTTTGCCGTCTTGGAAAACTGAATGCAAAATGCAGAGAAAGTTCATATGTCTCCTGATGACAAGTTTTTAGTGAAACCATTGCAAGCCAAGAAACAGATAAACACAGATGTCTTTCAGGGTAGTGTACTTGGTCCAGTTCTGTTCCAAACACATACATCAATGGCTATCCAGAAGGTATAGGACACACAGGAAAAGTTCTCGTTGCTGACGTCAGCAACATCGTATTTATTGGTAAAACACGGGAACTCTTGTTAGAGGAAGCAAATGAAACCCTGATGTATGTTTATGGTTGGGTAGTACGTAATAAATTGAAAAGTTTGTTGCACCTTTGGACATTATATACATTATTCATGTTGTAGTGATTATAGAGGAACTACCTATAGTTTTATGTAAAAAGAATACGTGTACCATTTATCCCTGGCCTACAGACAAGAAGGAAAATTTCAGTTTAGTGCAGAAATGACACTTCTGCAGGAGAAGTGCTGTTTCTATTTTAAATGTATGCGCGAGATGTCAGTACAATAAGCGTTCTACAACAGACACCTCACCATTAATGTAGTTAATAACCACAACGTGAGGGACAATACAGCAAAGTATAAATGGGCGCCAAAAAAATATTTTCATACTCTGAGAAGGAAGTTGGTGACTCTGTATTCAAAACGAGCACTCACACGAAGTGTTTTTTTCTCTTGCCAATAATCACGTTTTTGACACACACGGACCAATCTCACTATTGTCAGAAGATGCCAATATTGTCGTTTTCAGTTCACAGTAATGCAATTAATCCGTCCGACCTACTCCGCCGACGTTCGTCTGCCTGCAGAACAAGTTCACCAACAAACAACGGAGACAACGCCAATTACTACTTATTTCGAATTCTACTATTGGAATTATTGTGTATTTAGTTTTCTATTACACAATGAGCCAGAACTATCTCCCAGCACATGAGGTTCTCCGCTGCCACTGGAACACTTACTATTCTACATAATAAGTTTGAATTTCGAGTACTGCAGACGCCCTGCGATGGAAATGTACCTGGGAACTTCGGAAGGTAAGTTGCACTGTTCGTATGACGCTAAGAGCATTGAAAAATTACAATGCGAATTGTCAATACAAGGTACACGTACCGGGTTTCCAGTACATAAGTTTGCTGCGGTGCGGATAACAGGATCAACTCACTGCCTGACTGAAATGGTGCAACAACTAGAAGTGTACTTCAAAGCTGAGGTACGCGTGACAGTAAGATCCTCGTTGGAAAAAATGGAAATGAGCGTATGGCATCGTTGGCCAGGAGGCTCCTATTCGGGGATGTGGTGTCACCGCCAGACACCACACTTGCTAGGTGGTAGCCCTTAAATCGGCCGCGGTCCATTAGTATACGCCGGACCCGCGTGTCGCCACTGTCAGTGATTGCAGACCGAGCGCCACCACACGGCAGGTCTAGAGAGACTTACTAGCACTCGCCCCAGTTGTACAGCCGACTTTGATAGCGATGGTTCACTGACAAATACGCTCTCATTAGCCGAGACGATAGTTAGCATAGCCTTCAGCTACGTCATTTGCTACGACCTAGCAAGGCGCTATAATCCTTTGCTACATATATTGTGATGCCTGTACCGTCAGACCAATGTTCTCCAATTGTGGATTAAAGTTAAGTATTCCAAGAACTACGTTCTTTTCTTTATAGGATAATTACTTTACCTTGTTCCAGACCTCACGCCAATCTGCGTGAGCTTAAAAGCGTGCATTTCGGCCTCCTCTAGCAACACGGTGTTGGCTCTTCTGCCAACACTTCAAGGGAAGTTAGGCCGCCAAGTGCAAGCCTCATTTCATTCGACGCCACACTGGGCTATGCATTCCGGTCTTGCTAGTTCAGCACTGAAATCAGCAGCCTGGTGCAATGTTGAGCATAATTATTCGCTTCTGCAGACTACTACGATAGTGTGTGCCACATCCTCAAGGTTCTTCCGCTATCGCCAACTGTTCTAGTTAGTCGTTACGCAGCTTGAATTGCCTGACTGTATATCTTGATCTGGTATCTGTGTCGGCTCAATCTGCTCCTCCCTATATTAAGATATTTTATGCTCTGTTTCGTTAAAAACTTCACGGAGAGAGTGTTTGCTGTGTACGGTTTGTCTGGCGTGTTGGTATCTCATGTGTGTTTGTTTAATTGTCGGCTGGGGCCGCGAATTGTATTCAGTAACAAAATGTTTCCTTGCGGTGCCAGCTAATTAACGTGGGGCCAGCAAAATTTCCGTTTAGGTTCCCATTTCTGCTATTATTGCATTTAATTATCAGTACCGGCCGGTAGGTGAATGTTGCAGTCTGTTGTAGACTTGTGGACACTCCCACTCTAAACTGGTGGTTCGCGAGTCGGCTGTAGTATACCGGCCAGGTCATGTATGAGCGAAATGTGAAGCATCTCCCTCTAATTTAGACTTGAGAACGAAATCTTCAGTTATTTTATTGCCGATCGTAATTATCATCTGTGGAAATTTTGAAGTCTATCCGTTTCTGTGAGTCCTTTGTTAAACCTTTTGCTTCTCGTTAATTATTCAGTCAAATACCTTGTTGTTTAAATATAGTATGTTTAAGATAGCCCTTCAGGCCTGTTTCAAAATTAGCTTTTCAAGTACCAGTTAATTATTGAGTTTTTAATTGCATTTCCTTAATTACCCCTTCAGACATTATCGGTTGTGGTAGTGCAGATTTCTTGAAATCAGCCCTTCAGACGTTATTGCTTGTTGTTTGCTGTTTTTTAAAATCAGGTCTACTGACGTTAGCTTTTGGATCTGTTGTATTTCCGTCTTCGTTTGTTTTTTGTATAGCTCTTCAGGCTGTGTGGGTAAAATTTTATCTGGCTAGGTTGTTACCAGTGGAATTAAAATAACTTATAAATTATTAAAGATCAATTGCTTAAACTGTCAAGTCTGAATTAATTTTAAACAAAGTTTGTGTTACCTACCCATCAAGTATGTGCAGGTGAATGAAAACCGGCCCAGCCCTTCCTTTGGACGCGTGGCACCGGGTTCGATACCTGTCGACGTCTATTAATGTTCTAGCGTTACATAACCAGGATGCAACGTAGCCTCGAGCCACCGTGAAATGGTGCCAATGATTAAACCAAGGACGCACAGATGTGGGTGGTGCACATCGGGGGTACAGACCTTGCACTATACGATTTCCATCTTTTCGGCAAGCTGAAAGAACACCTAGGGGGAAAAAGAATTTCTAACCTTCACACAGCGGTTCTCGAATGGCTTCGTCACCAAGGAGCGGATTCCTGTCGACGAGGAACTGAATATTTGGTAGGACGTTCCGACCCCTGTTTACGCAAAATCTGTAACTGTCTTGAGGAACAGTGTCATGTATCTGGGTCACTTTTAAGTGTAGTTCAGCATTCAATAAAAGTTACGTGGTCTGCCGTAACAATGTGTGACTTACTTGCTGAAGGTCCTTCGTCCTTGCCTGTATCAGTAAATGAGAAACGTGTGCTCTATTGCTACCATAGCTGATTTATGTGATATGTCATCAATGCATATCGATGACAAATGCGTCTATACAATCACTGCTGTCACGTCTAAAATACTTCAACTGATCCAAATACCACTTTAAATTATTTATCGTCGCACTTCTAGCTGAGCACTTAGTGTCAGACCTCCGCAGCTTACGTACCTCTGTACTGACACTGACGACGTTCGAGTCTCTTCTCTTGGACGGAAATGGCCCATTTTCACCTGATGTCACGACGGTTGTGTAGTAATGGTTCACACCGAGAAAGTCAGAGGAACCTGTAACAGAGTTTACGGAAGAAATAATTTCACACAAGGTTTAACGAATTAATCTACAGATAATTATAGAGCCTACAACATTACACTTAATGCTCGTAAATAACAGAAATAGATTGAAAACGGCGGAATGAAGTGTCATAAAAATAAAATTTGTACAAGTCAAATGAAACTTCACTGACGTGACTAAAGTCGTGGGATAGCGGTATGCACATATACACGTACACAACGTATGAAAGGATAGTGCAGTGGCACTGTTACTTTTTGTACTCAGGTGATTCATGTGAAAGGGTTTATGGAAGCGCGACAGGAAGTAACAGACATTTAACGCGTGATGGTAGTTGGAGCTAGACCCATGGGACATTCCATTTTCGAAATCCTTAAGGAGTTCATTATTCCGAGGTCCACAGTGCTAAGAGTGTGTGGAGAATACCAAATTTCAGGCACTATCTCTCCCCACGGTCAGCATAGTGGCAACGGCCTTCACTTACCGACCGAGAGAAGGCGTTTGCGTAGTGTTGTCAGTGCTAAAAGATCACCAACGCAGCGTGAAATAGCCACAGAAATCAATGTGGGACGTACGAAGAACGCATCTGCTAGAGCAGCCGGCGAAATTTCGCGGTAATAGGATATGGCGGCAGATGATCGACGCGAGTGTCTTTGCTAACAGCACGATTTGGCCTGCAGCGCCTCTCCAAGGCTCGCGATCATATTGGTTGGTCCACAGACGACTGGAAAACGGTGGCCGGGTGTGGTAAGTCCCGATTTCAGGTTGTAAGAGCTGATGGTAAGGTTTGAGGGTGGCGCAGATCCCAAGAAGCCATGCACCCCGGCTGTTAGCAAGATACTTTGCGAGCTGCTGATGGCTCCACAATGGTGTGGTATGATTTTACATGGCATGGTCTGGGTCCTCTGGTCCAACCGAATCGATCATTGACTGGAAATGGTTATGTTCAGCTACTTGGTTACCATTTACCGCCGCTCATGGACATCATTTTCTCAAACGACAATGGAATTTTTATCGATGACAATGCGTCATGCCGCTTGGCCACAAATGTTCGCGATTTATTCGATGAACATTGTGGACAATTCGAGCGAATGCCCATAGAAAATTTATGGGACATAATCAAGAGGTCAGTTCGTGCACAAAATCATGCACCGTCAACACTTTCGCAATTATGGACACTATAGAGGCAGTAGGGTTCAATATTTATGCAGGGAACTTCCAACGACTTGTTGAGTCCATGCCACGTCGAGCTGCTGCATTACGCCGAGGAGACGGAGGTCCGACACGATATTGGGAGGTATGTCATGGTTTTTGTCACCTTAGTGTATGTGGTTCCAGAGACCATTTCAAGTTCAAACATTATGATGTATAAATGCGGATTTAAGCGACGAATGGAAATTTTTATCAAGGCTGGGATTCAAACCTAAGTCTCCCGCTCACTGGGCAGACGCACTGACCACTGGGCTCCACTGGCACAGTGTCTTTGTGAAAGTGCACCGACTCCTCAATTCCAATTCCCATTCACGCCTCACCCCATTTGGTTTTCCCCCTAAGCTTGAACTGTACTGGAGGGACTCTCCCACTGTATTCCAATAGCACCTCACCATTGAACGACACGGGGGACCCTGCCTGAAACCCAGGCTTATCTGATTTAATCAAATGAAACTATGGCTCCGGAGACCTTTCCAACTCTGAAACGTCTGTGATGTATATATGCAGACTGAAACGGCGAGCGAAAATTTGTACCAAGTATGGGATTCTAACCAAGGTCTACTGTTCATTAAGCAGATGCACTAACCATTACACCACTCGGCCACAGTGACTTTGGAAGTAGATTAGCGTCCCTCCCTTCTTAATCCAATCATGCATTACTTCATTTGCATGTATCCTTTATGGATGTTTGAGACTTGAAAAGGGTTCTGGAACTATATAGTTTCATTTCGTTAAAGCACCTATGTCTAGGTTTCAGGCAGGATCCCCATTTCGTTCGATATTGGGATGCTTTTCCAGTAAAAAAAAAAAAAAAAAAAAAAAAAAAAAAAAAATAAAGGTTCAAATGGCTCTGAGCACTATGGGACTTAAGTTCTGGGGTCATCAGTCCCCTATAACTTAGAACTACTTAAACCTAACCTAATGACATCACACGCATCCATGCCCGAGGCAGGATTCGAACCTGCGACCGTAGTGGTCGCGCGGTTCCAGACTGTAGCGCCTAGAACCTCTCGGCCACACCGGCTGCCTTTTTCCAGTACAGCTGGAGACCCTCTGCGATGCTCTTCGAGTATAGGGGGAATCCCTAAAGTGCTGTGGCGTGAGCGGTAATTTGGTCTGAGTAGGTGGCCTGCTAGGGTACTCCATACAGTTATCGAAAGACACTGTGCTAGAGTGAAGTAATGGTTAGCGCATCTGCCTTGTAAGCTGGATACCCAAGTTCGAATCCTGGCCTTGATGCAAATCTTCACTCGCCACTTCAGTCTCCATATGTACATAATTTAAAGTAACATATAGACATGTACAAGGACAACTACTAGCAAGAATCTTTTACATGTAAAGATATTTCATATTTTAATTTCCATAGTATTTTCCGACAGTGCTTTTAATTTCTTTTGGGAGGCTCCAAATATATTTATCATAATGGATTGTAAAGATACCTGGAGTGACTTCAGCCGCGCTGCAATAAAATCACGCCTGAAAACCATTACAATAGTGCATAAAGCTTTCTACTGGAGCATCTGGACAATGTCGTATCCAGACACGATTATCGACCTGGTAAACGATAAACTTGATTCTTTCGACCAGGCGACACATTCCTATTTATCCACGGTGCAGTCTCGATGAGCCCTCCCTCAATGCAGTCGGAACTGACATTGTCGACGGGTCAAAACTGGAACATTTAATGGTCGTCTACTGGGAACCCCAGATTGGACAATGCGTTCTGAAGGGTATATTCCGAAACGCTGCTGCCTGCAACAGTAATGTACTCTGCCACCAAAGCTGCCATAGCCCACCATGTATTCTGCTTTACAGAGGATGCAAGCCCTTCGTCCTCCACATTCTGTGACGTGGCAGGGGCGTCCAACACTTTCTCGCCTGTTAGTCGTTTCACGATACTTGAACCACTTTCCACAGGTTCCTACGACAGTAGCTCGTAAACTGCCACGAGCCTCGCTGTTTACGAGATCCTCGTTTCTAGGCACCAGGCCATAACATTCTGCCCTTTGTCACAGTTGCTTACGACAGAGAGTTTTGTAGACCGCTGTAGTTATTCATCATTCGTCTCTACCGCCTTTTCTTTTCCTTGCCACTTCACGTACCCACAACGCATCAGGCGGTATTCGATTTCGCGGTAGGCGGTGAGCATACCTGGGCTTATCAGTGTTTAATTACTGCACTCAACTGGTCTTATCAATTCACATTCGGCTTTCACTAATCCGTATAACATTTTCTTGTGGCCACCTACACCGTCCATCCCAAAAGTTCCAAGACTGATTTTAATCTTGGCGCACAAGCAAGGTCAGCGTAGTAGTGGCTACTTGAACTAACAACGTTAAACAGTCCACTAGTGGATTTCGAACAGCCAACGTTAAGTAGTGGATATGCAGTGATTGTGTATCAGTGTTGCTGACTTAAGAATCATAACAGAGCAACTTTAGAAAAGTGTGTGTGAAATCTGTCCCACACACCTAGACTCCTAAAGAAAAGCAACGATTCCCTTACGTCTGTCGCTACGTTTTTGAAATGCAAAATCCGGAAAATTCTTTTCTGAAGAAAAAAAAAGTCGTCACAGGTGATGAGAGTTGGTGTTATAAATACGAATCTACACAAAACGACGAAGTGGAAAACGTCTCATGAACCGTCACCGCTTTGACGACATAATCGGCATTCCAGCCAGTGTGACCTTCGAGTTGGAAAACATCCTGATAGTTTCAGATTGCTGTATGGTTTTTTTTTTTTTACGCTGTACCCAAGTGAGACTATGTAGAAGACCATGAAGTATTAAATCCACCATCTTTACTTTTCTCTATTTTATTGATCCAGTGTCGAAACTTTTTGGACTGATAGGGTTATATACTGCTCGTAAATCACAACTTTTCCTGAATATAACTTATAACGATAAGACAATGAAATAGTTTGAAAGTTACCACGTGATAATGTGCATGGCATGTAATTGGGAACAATTTGCACTTATCCCGCTTTTGTATGTTTTCCAACCAAATTCTAGGGTGGGGGGGTGAATTTTCTTACATTGGTATGTTTCACACCAAGGAACACAGATTAATGTTTAACATCCCAACAATAATTAGTTCATTGCAAATGGAGCAAGGGAATAGGGACAGAAACAGATCTTGTCTTTTCCAAAGAAATATGTCTCTACACATCAAGCGATTTAGGAAACCCATGGAACATCTACCATCTGGATGAGGATGTGAGTCTCCATGAACGCTGGGCTGAAATGGGCAAGTACAGGTAGCAACCACAAATGTAGAGACAGGCAGGATATATACTACGGCAGCAGTACAGATACAGCAAATATCATTCACGGCATTCAAGATACGTTTGGTACAACATGAAACATTTACAGGCAGACACATAGCATTACCTGAACTAAGTCTCTGGTCGTGCCAGTAGTGACACATTGCAATGTGACTTACAAGTTAGCAAAATGAAATATATTTTACATTTAAGCTTTTATTTTGGATTATTTTAGTTCCTACTTGGATCGATAGAGCACAGAAAACTAGAGATCATATCCTAGTCTGGTCGGTGAGTGACATTTTAAGGAACTAAAACGAAGTAAAAGTCTCATGAATAAGGAATGCAAAAAGTGTGTCTTCGAATTTAGCATGTAAATATAGACTATGTGGAGGATAAGTGTGCATGTTGTGGAAAGGATAGCAGCTGCTGCTTGTGGCACTGCTGTTGAAGCATATGAAGGAGAAGGAAGGAATAAGAAGAAGATGGAGGAAAAATGTACAATTAAATGATTATGTTAATCTTGCTAAATATGGCATTTTGTTGGAGATATCGTCCTATGTACCCTGCTTTGATAAATGTGGAGTTGGTAAAAGGACGCAAGCTCACCTCTGAGGTATGCAAGCTCTTCCTGAGTGAATGTTGGCAACCGTGAGCGGGGCCGGCCCTCTGCTGCACTGTTGGCGTCTACCCTCTGACGCACGACGGTCGGGTAATCCCCGTCTTGGCTGAAGATGGGGTGTGCATAGAGTCCAACCTGATCAACAACAGATAAAAATAATCAGTATTCTTTCCTCGTAGCCAGTTTATTGATGCTCGTGTCAACATCTTGACACAGAGTAAAACAGGTGAATGTATAATCAAATGGTATACAAACTGGATTTTAAATATATCTAGAGATTTCAGACATAGACACAGTGCCATATTGTCGACTGTTAAACGGAGGTCCTAGTGTATGGCATCGGCACCTAGATAAGTGAGTGGCTCCAAGACCTTTTCAGTAATAGACCCCAGAGCGTTAACCTGGACGATGAGTGTTGATCAGAGACAAAGGAATAGCCAGGAGTGCCCTTGGAAAATGTGACAGAACCGTCTCGTCCTCTAAATACATTAAAGAAATTAGGGATAAGGTGATAGCAACCTGCAACTGTTTGCTAATGGCGCTGTAGCATATGGGAAAGTGTCTCAACTCTGAGTGACTGCAGCTTGCTCTAAAGATGGGAAAATGAAGATAAGTAGGGTAAACATACCTGTTGTGACTGTGTACAATATTAGCGATGTACCACTTGATACAGTTACATTCGTTTAATATCTGGTGTGTAGTGCTGCAGAGTGACATGAAACGAAATGAGCACTCAATTGTAGAGGTGGCGGATGGTCGCCTTCGGTTTATTGGGAGAATTCAGGGAAGTGTAATTCATCCATAAAGGAGATCGGGTACAAACCACTAGTGCAACTCATTCTTGAGTACTGCTAGAGTGTTTGGGATCCCCACCAGGAGAGACTAGAGGAAGACATCGAGACTGTGTTACTAGGTTTGTAGCCGTTTGCTTCAGTACGTATTACATAAATGCTCTGTTAACTCGATGGGAATACCTGGAGGGGAGAAGATGTTCATTTCGCAAAAATCTATGTAGGAAATTTAGAGAACTGGCATTTGCAACAGACTGTGTGTCGATTTTACTGCCTCCGACATACATCTTGCGTAAGCACCGCGAAGACAACATAGGACAAATCAGGGCTCGTACAGAAGCGTACAGATGGCGGTTTTTCTCTCGCACCAATTGCAAGTGGAACAGGAATGAGAGGCACTAACAGTGGTGCAAGGCATCCTCTACCATGCACCGTATAGTGCCTTGCGTTGTGTATATAGTTATAGATGTAGAAAAAATTAAAGAATCGGCATATTTTAATGATGCATGGGCACCAAGAATTTTATGTTTCATGGCACTTCATAGCTAAATTCTTGGATGCTCACAAGACATGTCTTTGCTGTTATTGACGTTTCGCAGTCCCTTTCCTTTTTATTTTGCGAGGTAGTATCCAATCACTCACAAATTGAAGTATTGTTTAAAAAAGGCGGACCAATAAAGATAAAAATATAATTCGACAGCATTACTGAATAATCCAGTGAAATTTTTTCTAGAAAATGACAGCTCACTATTCAGATGTATGCTGGAACCTCCTGCGAATGTAGTGCGGCATGTTAGTACTCCATTTAGCCTTGTACGCAACAAATAATGAGAGCGATATCTCTCGAAATTCGCGTAAGAAACATTGATGAGCAGGCTCATTTATCAACAATAAACAGTCGTCTGTGTGCATTACAGACGTTCTTTCACGGAGTGCTCGTGAGGACATTAATACGATCCACTTATATGTTTCTAGGCTCAAAGTCAAAACTATGTAATCCATTAAAAGTTACCAGTATATAAAATCTTTGCGTAACTGTAGACTCTGATCGTACTTTGAAGGATGCATAGCTCAGTTTTTCACAAATAATTCATGTATACTGGAAGCATGGATTAATACTTCATCCCATGAGAGACCACGAGCCAGAAACCGTACCAGTAGTCACAGTAATCACTCCTACATCACAGAAACTGAATGACATGAACTGAACTGTTCACGATTAAGGTAGCTTGTGATAATAAGCAGTAATACGATCAATCACTGGAAAAGGACGAAACATACTTTCAAATTAATAATAAAGGAAAGCAGATGAATACGTGGGGCTAGTGTGGCAATTACAGTACTTACGTCGAACTGAAGCCTTCTCTCTACAGCTTCCAAATCTTCTGTCGAGTTTGAAGCTGGTTCTCTTCCCGAAACAGTCAACGTGATTCCTACGCTGCCTGTAACAGATTTTGATTCGGAAAATTAATAAAATACACTACTTTCACTTCGCACAAAGAACGTTAGGCATTATTTAGTAACATTGAAGGATGCTATGCATTGTTTACTCGTCATAACACGAACTCCATAAACATCTACTGAAGCATACTCGCAAATGCCGCTAATATCACAAGAAGAGAAAATCGGTTAATTTACTACCATAAATTAGTGAGGGATATACCTACTATTATCATTTATGAGTAAGTTCTAAAAACATTGTACTGTCAGACAGGAAAGAGCACTCCTACTTTTTTAATGGCCTGGTCCTTCCTGTCGGAAGATTCAAATTGAATCCTGGAGACTCAAAAGTCCGATACGAGAGCCGACTTGGCGCCCACAGGCGAGGCAAATATGAGTCGCTCCAGCGGGAGGCTTAGTCATAAGCTCGTGTCTGCACGATCGTTTTGCACTTGACGCAATCTCTAAGGTGTTGGAAGGGTCTATTTGCCCCTGCTATTTCACTGAGTAATGTGGGCCAGGGCAGACGGGGGTGGTCCATACGATGCAGGTGTCCTAACCACCGCAGGCGACGTTGCTTGAGCGTGGCAGTGATACTCTGTTGTTTTTCAGTTTTCAGAACCATATCATTTGTTACATGATCCTTCCATGACATTCCCAAGACGCTTCCAAAGTACCGCAGGTGAAATTAGTTGAGCTTTCGTTCCTGTTTGGCATACGACGTCCAAGTCTCAGCTCCATATAGGAGAGTACGCAGCACACATGATTGATACACAAGCACTGTTGTCGACAATGTTTTTGTTGTCCCATGCTCGTGTGCGAAACTTACCGAAAGTACCGGCAGCCTTTCCTATTCTTGCATTTACCTCGTCATCCAGAGAGACATCTTCCGTCATTATTGGACAAAGATAGCATAATTTCCCGACTACCTTCAACAAGGAGCTATCCAGTTAGATGGCAGGCGGATCTGTGTATCCTTGTGCCATGGAAACAGTCTTCTTTACGTTTATGTACATGGAGCTGTTGCAGATTGTATTGAGTATGTGGTACAAATGCAGCATCGTCAGCAAATAAGAGGCTATTTACAAGCAAGTCCTCTCAGAAGCGCTTAGATCTGAGTAGAGAAATGTAGAACTTCCCATAATCTCTAGTATACAGATAAATGGCCAGGTTAGTTTTACCAAAAACAACCTCGAGGAGTGCTGAGAAAAAAATATTTAACAGGGTGGGAGCGAATACGCAGCCTTGACGAAGCCCTCTTCTCACAGCAAACGTGTCAGATGTGATTCCATCGAAGACCACAGCACCTTCCATACCTTCGTGAAAAGCCTTGATCATCTTTAAGAGCTTTGGAGGACACCCTGTCTTCAGAAGTACTGCATACATTCTTTCTCTGCTGACTGTATCGAAAGCCATGTTTAGGTCGACAAAGTCAATGAACACAAAGGTTTTCTGCTCGCGGCGCTTTTTCTGAATTTGACGGAGTGTGAAGATAATGTCAATTGTAGATCGTTGGGGACGAAGCCCACATTGGTCTTCAGGGTATATACTTTCGGCAAGCTTCTGAAGTCTGCCCAGCACCACACGGGCAAACGTATTTCCAGGTATACTCGGACGTGATATTCCACAGTGACAGTAGCAATCGCCGCAATCACCTTTACCTTTGTATAAAGTAACAATATTGGCATCGCGCATGTTTTGCGGCACACTACCCTCAACCCAACATATCATTAAGAGGTTGAAAAGCAGCGGAAAAACTGCCTTCAATTTTACAATTTCTGTGGAGATGTCCTTCCCAGGGAACTTCCCACATTTGAGCTGTGCAATTGCTCTTTGAAACTCCTCCATAGTAGGTGTGGCATGCAAGTCATGGTAAGGTGTCATATGAGGAATTTCATCCATTTGCTTTGAAATAATGTTGATGGGATGTGAGCAGAGGCTGCAGTAATCCTCTACCCAACGGTGCAATTGACGATTCCGACCTGTGATGACTTTTCCAGCCATTTCCTTGAGTGATACGCTCTTCTTTGGAATGGATCCAATGGCCCGTTTGATGCCTGGGTACACACCACCAAAGTCGCCAACATCGAAACACTCATGTATGCCAGTGCAAAGTTGCTCCCAATAGGAATTGCTGCCGTTGCCGACAGAGCGTTGAGCAGCTGTCTTTACTTCGCATAGCTCCTTGCTGTAGAACTGCATGGGTTTTTATGCCAGATGACAGTGGCCTTACCCTTAGCGTCAAGGAGAGGTTTCGAGACATCCACGTTCTCGATGAACAAATCCTGGGATTTTGCTTCCAGATTACCGAACACGTTTCCAGCCGTAATGGTAATAAGCGATTTTATCCTCTGCCAGTCTTCAGAAATAGGAGCGGCTGGGTCCCATGGATCTCGTCACTAATTTCTTGTACTGCAGCAGCTTTTCTTGTTTTGGAAATAATTAATTTTTGTTTTGCAAGGTGTTCTGGCAGAGTGCAACTTTTTAGTCATGAAGCGCACTTCTGTCGCTACTAGTGCATGATCCGATCACAGTCTCCACTAATGAAAGAACGTGTATGAAGAAAGTAGCGCAGATCTTTCCTTTTAGTTACAATAAGATGTAGTGGGCGCCAATGTTTTGAGCGGAGGTGCATCCAGGAAACCTTGTGGTTCAGCTTGCCCTTAAGGTATTTTGCATATGATCGAAGAAAAATGAATTATTCAGAGCGAAACATCTTCGTTTCTGTTAGGTATTTGTGCAATGTGTTTACTATGACTATCTAATGACTCCTGCAAAGAAAATTTCCGTTTGGATTTTTTTCAGTGTGGTAGCGTACTCAAATATTTGTCGAACAAGAATAATGACTGTGTGAGTGAAGTGTACGGAGTGTTGTGAATGCAATGGCATCCGAATACATATGACCCTATAAGAGTTGAGGTAAGTGGGAGGTTTAGCCGATACGTAAATTTTTTTATGAATTCATGAATATGGAAGAAACACTTCCTCGATTCTCTGTGGTGTACTGTATATTTGTGAGGAAAATGGTTAGGATCTTTACATACAATGCTTAAATGACTAATAATAATAATAATAATAGTGACCAAAGAACACTTAATACAAGGAACGTTTAACACACCGTTCTGCGTGGCCCTGTACTGTTCGTCGTAGAGTCGATACACGAGTCCATGGGCCCTGATCACGGTGTGTGAGGCCAGGTAGTCGCCGATGCCAGACGCGTTTTGCGAGGGCGCCTGACCACCAGAGGTGGCGTAGCCACCGGTGAAGACGTCCGGCGCGTTGAACGTGATCCACCATTTCACCTGCAGAACCGTTGTTGTCAGAGATGTGTCACAACAGGAAGAAACCCACGTGAGAAACAGTAGAATTGTCACTACTCACTCTGTCTCCGAAGTTTTCAAACAGCACTCTGGCGTACTCCACGAAATAGTCGGCGAGGAGTGGGTTTGGCCATCCACCGATGTACTGCAGTGCTTGCGGTAGGTCATAGTGGTACATCGTCACCTGTACAGCATATACCTCATCATTACATTTGTATTTCGAAATCCATACCATATCGTATTCGTATTACCTTCCTCAGTTTTATGTTTGTGGTTCTTGTTAAATCTGAAATCAAGTTCCCTCCGTGCATATATTGTATTTACAGGTATAAAAAATACATTCAGTGGAACCTTCCAGATTAATCATGTTTTAATACTGATTGTTGTTCTAATTATAGTAATTTTTGTTTCCCGGTCTAAAAGTGTTTACGATTGACGAAAGAAACGCATTGCACCAGCATTGTGTAGATCATGTGGGCTACTCCAGACACACGAAAATGGGCCTAAATGGTGGACCATCTCTTCGCCTTTTCCTCACTTCGTTACCTGCAACATATTCGCCAACAAATTATTACGGGATTACAGAAAACTTATCTTGAAGGTTAGAATAACTGGCTAGTGGTTGGCTGAAAGCAGGCCAGACACAGCCCGAAGCTCAGTATCCTTGGATGTTCCACAGAGTGACATTTAGAGGGCTTGGCGACGGTTTCGATACACAGAAGATGGATTCAACCGCCTGAGGAACTGCAAACAGCTTTGAACTGTGTCAGGGTGAGTTTTAGTAGGTTTAAGCAACTAATGAACAAATAGGGGCTACCGGACAGTCCTTAATGCGAGCGCAGGAAAATCCAATCAATGGATTAATTACCTCGCAGATTGAAATTCTCGATTTCCCAAAAAAGGTTGATTTTGATTACCTTGAAATTATAAAGGATATAATGGGATATGGTAGAAATTCGTCGAGTCATTGAGGTATGTGGGCGATTCGTTCGTATTCGAATCGAGATTAATAATATTTTTTCACAACAGGTACAGTTACAGACCAAGGGATCCCTTTGGTAGGCTTCTCTCTATGTGACGGCGATGGAAGCACCACTTCTATGATTACAGGCCGTCTCTATGGGGTGAAGGTCACAGGAAATACGCACGCAGATAATCTTAGACCCACTTTAGATGATGAACAAGATGAGGAGAGAGCGAACAACGTGCTCATCGACTATCAAAGATGGACGTGAGGCACAGTTTGACTTGACCAGGACCAAAACTATAATCTGGGTGACACTCGTGGCTCCAGACATTCGATAAATAATCACCACTTGGCCTGATATTCACAGCGCCTCCCACGTACGCGTTAGAGCTCGACTGCTAGGAGAAGATCCTTCAAAAAGGCGTTAAGCAGTCAGATACACTTTTTTTCGAAGCTCATTCATATAGATGTTGTCCTACCTATATCTGAATATTATGCCAGCGCTAGATAACCTAACAAGATATTAACGGAAGTGTCACACGTATTAGTTACAAGTGCGAAGAATTGTCCAGGTGAAGATTTTACCCCCTAACAATACAGCTGTTTCGTTAGATGTCCTAATAGGAACAGAAAAGACCTTGCTTAAAACATACAGGGTGTTACAAAAAGGTACGGTCAAACTTTCAGGAAACATTCCTCACACACAATGAAAGAAAATATATTATGTGGACATGTGTCCGGAAACGCTTACTTTCCATGTTAGAGCTCATTTTGTTACTTCTCCTCAAATCACATTAATCATGGAATGGAAACACACAGCAACAGAACGTACCAGCGTGACTTCAAACACTTTGTTACAGGAAATGTTCAAAATGTCCTCCGTTAGCGAGGATACATGCATCCACCCTCCGTAGCATGGAATCCCTGAAGCGCTGATGCAGCCCTGGAGAATGGCGTATTGTATCACAGCCGTCCACAATACGAGCACGAAGAGTCTCTACATCTGGTACCGGGGTTGCGTAGACAAGAGCTTTCAAATGCCCCCATAAATGAAAGTCAAGAGGGTTGAGGTCAGGAGAGCGTGGAGGCCATGGAATTGGTCCGCCTCTACCAATCCATCGGTCACCGAATCTGTTGTTGAGAAGCGTACGAACACTTCGACTGAAATGTGCAGGAGCTCCATCGTGCATGAACCACATGTTGTGTCGTGTTTGTAAAGGCGCATGTTCTAGAAGCACAGATAGAGTATCCCGTATGAATTCATGGCGGTGAATCGAGGAAGTACAGTACATACTGACGAAACTAAAATGAACTCTAACATGGAAATTAAGCGTTTCCGGACACATGTCCACGTAACATCGTTTCTTTACTTGTGTGTGAGGAATGTTTCCTGAAAGTTTGGCCGCACCTTTTTGTAACACGCAATATAAGTAAACTGAACCTCTCATCATTGTGTGAAGATTATACTGTTGAAGAGAATGTGGCCAATATACGCCTACGCAAGAACATAATTTCCAATTGTAGCTGTGTCAGCAAAAGTATTTACGTATCAACATGAGAACTGCGATAAATGTGACAGTCGTAAACCATGTTTTACCGTCTGATTGGATTTTGTTCTTGGCGCTAAACTGTTCTAGCAAGTCTCCTGTGTAATATGTATGTTGGTGCGTTGTAACCTAAGTCGAGATTTTGTGATCTGAATATCAGTCAGCGCTTAGCGAGCCTCAGGCTTTCATTTCTTCCTTCATTTTCAATTAGATTTATGCGTCGTTCCCTGAACATGTGAAAGCATACTTCTCGAACAATAGATAGACCATACCATCCAGCCGATGCTGCAGAAGAAAACTTAGGAAACTGTATAGACGTGAGCTGAATATTTGCTCTAGACGTAAGTTCGTATATGCTAGGAGAGATAGATTGTTTTAATTTGCTAGATATGCCCGACCAGTGAATCACCAATTGTAAGCTGAGAGAAGAGCGTGCGGGATCAACGACGAAGTAAACAGACCAGCCAATGGCCCATACCCTCGGCCACAGCCAGTATGCAAGAGGCCGAGTCTAGCGCTATCTGCAGAACACCTAATGTGCTGCTGCCTACCGCCACGTCCTAAAGCTATTCAGTGTACACAACCACCAGCTGGGTCGAGCTACTCCTCTCTCTCCTCACACAGTCCGCTGTTATTACTACTGTTAATACATCCAACAAAAGAATCAGCGTACGGTGAAAATTGATTGCTTGCCCACCCCAAACACGTGCATGTGTCCGTCTTACCATGGGCTGGATTCCATTTGCTAGCAGCTCGTCGATGAGGTTGTTGTAGTAGTCGATGCCTGGCTGGTTGATGACGTCAACGTCTCCAGTGGGCAGGATGCGCGCCCAGGAGATGGAGAAGCGGTACACTTCCGCCTGTTCATAAACAAGCAGAATAGCGTGAGATACTTTATGAAAATAGTAAGTGTTCTTCTGAAAGACAACATTGTAAGAATAGGAGAAGAATATCATTAGTGTAGCTTAAATTACAAATGACAGATGACACATGCAAAAAACAAGTGTTGGTGGTGGACTTTTGCAAACGTAAGAGTTCAGTACAACTGAAGGTTGTTTTCTAATTTCGTACTCGACAGGAAAAAACTGTACAGGAATGGGCCTCTTAGGAAAACGGTGGATGTAGAAAGATGTTAATAGATTTAACAGCACCATGTACTACGTGCAGCAGACGAACAGTCCGGAAAACTTGACTGTGTGTTTCAGTATGACAATGCACCCTCTCATAAAGCATCGTCTGTGAGGCAATGATTTGTGGACAATAACATTCTGGACACGTACTGGCACGCCAAGAGTCCCGACCTCAGCCCAATGCAGTATCTTTGTGATGAGTTGGGACGTGGACTTTTCCGGTTTCGGCTCTCGGGAAAGAATGGACGAATGGTCGCCACACCTCATGTTAATGTTCAGAAAAAGGTAATCAACTATTGGATTTTGTGGAACATAAAATGTGAATATTCACGTGGAATCAATTTATAAATAAATGCGTAAGTTTTCTCTCTCTCTCTCTTTTCATAGACACAAAGTAGAAAAGAGGTGTAAAGGTTTTTTCAAATCACCGCTACCAGTCACAAACTTTGTGAACTATTGTATTACTTATTTATTTAGCGACATGTTTCGAGCGAATACCTCATCTACAGGCTAAATGGCATTACAAAAACAACGGCAACCCATTTTGTAAACCTCTTATCATACTGTAGTATCCAACACAAAAGTTTAATGTGGGGCTAATTGATCGGCGAAGTTCAGTAACGTGACCTCACTGTTACTTGGCCTTAATCCCTCACATTTCTCGCTATGGTGACATTGAAAGGTAATGTCGTGTTCGACATCCATTGATGTTGTACACACGTTATATAAGCGTGTTCGTCAAGGCATGTCGTCAAATATGAGGAGAATCGGGTGTGTTAGCATGAACCCATGAATACTTGAGAAGGAACGCTGACGGATGTGTTAGAATGAGTGGTAAACACGGAATTAGCTCCTGAAATGTGAAAAGATTTATCTGTTTTAGGGCAGAATCACCCATATCTCAACAAGTAATTATTTCTGGACATATGTTTACAGGATTATTTTCCAACATTTGACCAGTAATATCACATGTAAGAATGTGCTATACTCTTCACAGGGAAATGAAGGAATCGATTAATTAGTAGAGCAAGACGAGAATTTGAAAGTTCGTGACGATTGAAACGCTTATATAGGGGAGGAATAGGAAAAAATGGCTCTGAGTACTATGGGACTTAAGATCTGAGGTCATCAGTCCCCTAGAACTTTGAACTACTTAAACCTAACTAACTCAGATCCGTGCCAGAGTTAGGATTAGAACCTGCGACCGTAGCGGTGGCGCGCTTCTACATCTACATCTACATCTATACTCCGCGAGCCACCTTACGGTGTGTGGCGGAGGGTACTTATTGTACCACTATCTGATCCCCCCTTCCCTGTTCCATTCACGAATTGTGCGTGGGAAGAACGACTGCTTGTAAGTCTCGGTATTTGCTCTAATTTCTCGGATCTTTTCGTTGTGATCATTACGCGAGATATATGTGGGCGGTAGTAATATGTTGCCCATCTCTTCCCGGAATGTGCTCTCTCGTAATTTCGATAATAAACCTCTCCGTATTGCGTAACGCCTTTCTTGAAGTGTCCGCCACTGGAGCTTGTTCAGCATCTCCGTAACGCTCTCGCGCTGACTAAATGTCCCCATGACGAATCGCGCTGCTTTTCGCTGGATCATGTCTATCTCTTCTATTAATCCAACCTGGTAAGGGTCCCATACTGATGAGCAGACTGAAGCAGACTGAAGCGCCTAGAACCGCTCGGCCACACCGGCTGGGAGGAATGGAAAAATATAAATCGCACTAGGTAAAGAGCTACAAATCATATCATGAAATTCAGGCAGAAGCTTGAAGAGTACACTAAAATGCAAGAGAATAAAGAAAAAAGTATACAACGGATTTGGATACTGCAAATTTAGAAGAAAGTGAGATTACCAAACTGTATGTGGCAATAACACATACAAAGGCGTCGAAAGTAGTTCAGTAGAGGATGCATGGAATATAGTGAAATAGGAAATAAGTAACGTAGGACAGTAATTCACAGTGTAGTGAAGTAATGGATTGTGCAAAATCACTCGAACTTATTGAAAGCAGAAGAAACAAAAGAATCTTGAGAATGAGGTAGTAAAGCAACAGTAAAAGTTGCTAGAAAATAAAGTTAACAAAGCGTGAAAGTTTATGTCGTAAAGGATGGGAGAAGAAATAAGATATAGAGGAAGAAATGGCTGCAGAAGAAATTCGACACCGCCTACAGATTACACGTAGCTTCGGAGAAGTATAATTTAAAGGTGTTGACCTATAAGGTGGATATGGCAAACCTCTGTTAAACACAGAAAAAGGAATGCATAGAAAGCCGAGTGACGTCGAAGAAATGATCCGAATGATAGTGAAATGAGAGTGGGTGTATAAACAACTTTCTTTCGACTTCAGCCTCCGCTAACAATGAATGAAAAACCATTGGTTTGTATAACATATAAACAGGATTCAGAGACACCGTAAATAAACTGCACGCCAACTTCATAGAGAAATATTTTAATCTATGAAAAGCGGAATGTACAAACATTTTATACATCCATATTTTCAGAATGACTACAGAAGATGGTTTTTAAATAAAAGCAAAACGCATCTGGTGTAAAATACTTTTCAATTAATTGCAGTATACTTAAGATGGAAAAACCAATAATAATTGAAAGTGTAACAGTATGCAAGATGAATATGTCACACATATTTAGTGTATTAGAAAGAAAGGTAGTATGTTAACCGAAGATCGAAAACTCAATAATGGGCGATGATCTAAAATCAAACTACACTGTAAAACTCCACCCCAATAGCAGAAAATTATTTTTCTAGCTTTCCAAAGTCGCTAGATACAGTACAAAGATGTCCAACGTAGCTACTTTCGGCTAACTCTGAACATGAAAGAAATTCATAAATTTTATGTTGGGTAATGTAAGATTAACTACACACATAACTGAGATACAGTAATTTTTTCCAATATTAGAAGTTGATGACGATAATAAAAAATATGATGATGAAATTGTATGACAGTTTACTGTGTCCACCAGAATGGATCACAGACTACCTAATGTCACTAACATCGACTGTAGAGGAGGGCACCTCATTGCATAATAATGCTCCAGGCCTTTTGGGGACCCATTATAGCTGCAATATTACGCAACAACAATGAAATGTGCCAATAGATAATTCGATTTTTGAGATGAATACTCATAGCTTACAAATCCAATGAAGTGCCTTAGGCGAGGTTCCTTAACTACGAGGTCAGTAATTTGGTTCTGGTGTCTATCGGTTACAGTGTTCCGCAGCGAACGTTTGACACCGTTAACCCGACTGCTACTGAAGCAGCCTCTGCCATAACCGTGCACGCAGCGACTGCCAGATTTATGCCTGACTTCAGAAATTCTTCCTCGTGTTCGGCGCTGCATAACTTACCACGCCGGCTCAATGCCGTGTTCTTCCCAGTAAAAACAAGTACCACAGCACTCATGTAAATATCTGCCTGCTAGTGTCCTGTTTATATTGAAATAATGATTAACAGCCACGAAAATCAGCTCTAAGATGAGTCTTAATACCAAGAGCAAAACAGTGTTTCCTTTCCCAACTTTAGTGTGTGAAGGAAAAATATTATTCGTATTTGGATACGTTTTGTAAAGTGGTTAGCCATCAGTCCAGACATAGAACAGAACAGAAATATTTTGTTATTATTATTCACATTTGGACCGTGCTGGATCAAACGGTCTACAACACGGCCCATTCTCAGCGCTTTGTTTCAGTTTTACTTTGTGCCCACATTACTGTCATTCTCTGAGAATGGGCTCTTTTCGGTAGTCTGACCAAATTATTCTGATCTTCTTGGGTTTTTCTGCTGGGCCAACTCTCCAGTCGTGAATTTATGCCTAAATTTTTCCCTATCCGGTATATTAAGTTGTGTTACTACTGCTTCCTTCCGATCTTCTTTTACCGCACCGACCCATTTCATTGTGTCAGTTTTTAATTTACTGTCGATTTCGTAGAATATGACAACCAGTGTAATTAATCTGATTGGTTTCATTCTCTTAATATGTCCATAGAATTTCATATGCGAGTACAAATTGCTATTCTTTTAAATTTCTTTATCTGCTCTTTGCCTGTATGCGGCATAATTTGGACATAAAGTTGAATATGACTAGGTTGTAGTGTCTAAGTCTGGCGTATTTGGCGATGCATTTTTTGTTACCCATTACATTAAAAAAAGTTTTGAATCATCTCGGTTCCGAGAGTTCCGGAACCTGTACAGAAAATTGGAATAGAGATCAACAAAAACATCATTTCCGCCCTATTTATTGCTCATGGAAACCACGCAATGCTTGTTGTACCACCATACAGCGAGACCTTCAGAGGTGGTGGTCCAGATTGCTGTACCCACGGTACCTCTAATACCCAGTAGCACGTCCTCTAGCAATGATGCATGCCTGTAGTCGTCGTGGCATACTATCCACAAGTTCAGCAAGGCATTGTTGGTCCAGATTGTCCCGCTCCTCAACGGCGATTCGGCGTGGATCCCTCAGAGTGGCTGGTGGGTCACGTTATCCATAAACAGTCCTTTTCAACCTGTCCCAGGCATCTTCGAGAGGTTTCATGTACGGTGAACACGCTGGCCACTCTAGTCAAGCGATGTCGTTATCCTGAAGGAAGTAATTCACATGATATGCACGATGGGGGAGCGAATTGTCGTCCATGAAGACGAATTCCTCTCCAATATGCTGCTGATATGGTTACACTATCGATCGGAGGATGGCATTCATGTATCGTACAGCCGTTACGGCCCCTTCCATGACCACCAGCGGCGTACGTCGGACTCACGTAATGCCACCCCAAAACAGGACGGAACCTCCACCTCGCTGCACTCGCTGGACAGTGTGCCTAAGGCATTCACCCTGACCGAGTTGCCTCCAAACACGTCTCCGACGATTGTCTGGTTGAAGGCATATGCGATACTCATCGGTGAAGAGAACGTGATGCCAATCCTGAGCGGTTCATTCGGCATGTTATTGGACCCATCTATACCCCGCTGCATGGTGTCGTGGTTGCAAAGATGGACCTCGCCATGGACTTCGAGAGTGAAGTAGCGCAGCCTATTGCGCACAGTTTGAGTTGTAACGCGATGTCTTATGACTGCACGAAAAACGTTACTCAACATGATGGCGTTGCTGTCAGGGTTCCTCCTAGCCATAATCCGTAGGCAGCGATCAGCCATTGCAGTAGTAGCCCTTGGGCGGCCTGAGTGAGGCTAGACAACGACAGTTCCTGTCTCTCTGTATCTCCTCCATGCCCGAACAACATCGCTTTGGTTCACTCCGAGACTCCTGGACACTTCCCTTGTTGAGTGCCCCTCCTGGTGCAAAGTAAGATTGCGGAGGCAATCGAACCGCGGTATTGATCGTCTAGGCGTGGTTGAAGTACAGACAACACGTGCCGTGTACCTCCTTCCTGGTGGTATGACTGGAACTGATCGGCTGTCGGACCCCCTCCGTCTAATAGGCGCTGCTCTTGCATGGCTGTTTACACCTTTGGGCGGTTTTAGTGATATCTCTGAACAGACAAACGGACTGTTTCTGTAATACAATACTCACAGTCAACGTCTGTCTTCAGGAGTTCTGGGAAGCGAGATGATGCAAAACTTTTTTTGATGTGTATATAAGCCTGAAAGCTGTTTCCTTATTGCGAACAGGAATTTTATACCTACTCTTTTCGATGCTTGTTTCCTAAATGACATCCCCTACATATTTCAATTGAAAAAATATCGATTATCCCGGATTTAGTTTTTACAATTTTGAGTGACAGAGTTTTGCTGGAATGTATTTCGCTTTCCTTTTTTTCAAATAATATTTGGAACGCTAGCCTTTCTCCTGTTTCTCTGAGAATTTCTATTTGTTTCTGCGCCGTTTAAATGTCATGATCTAGAAACGGCAAGTCGTCTGCGAAGGTGAAGCAGTCTACCCTAGTATTACTTCCTCCTGCTTTGCTTAGTTCGGCAGCTTGAACTCTGATTTTAGCTGTCGCCGCTAAAAAGTAATTCAGACTGCTCATCACCTTCTCCCGCTCACTCCTGTTTTAGTTTTAAGAAGTTCCGATATTTCTCCGTTGAATTTTACCTTAGATTTTTTACCATTTACTGTTTCGCTAATAACTGCTTTGATTTTGTAATACAGACCTTGTTGTCTCAGAATCTGGATGAGAAACTTATGGTCTCAAACATTTCTTGGAAATAAAATGATTGTAATTACGGAATTTGTATTCCTGCAGCTGGCACAGCTAATCCAGTTACCTTTTGTTAATGAAACATGCCACACCGAAGTGTAACAACTGTTCTGTAATCAATCAAAGTAATGCCCATTAATTAGCTGATTAATTTGGGGTTAAAGCACAAATCCATTGCGACACTAAACCGCTGCCCAACTTGGGGCTGTGAAGTGGCTCACTTCATGGCATGAATTACACATCCAGTGTAGTAGAGGTAATGAACAAGATAAGTGACTACAAGCTCTTTGCTGAAATTAAAATTATTACCATGATTATAACAGGACGTGTTTTCACTGATCTATTTGTAATTATTTATGGTAATGTATTACTTGTTGTAATACTAATTAATTATGATGTAAAATACCTAAGGTTCAAAAAGCATCACTTTTTATATGCTGATATCAATATTCCATCACAGCTTTACTTTCAAGAATGGGTATTTCAGCACTATGAAGTGCATAGCATTATATATCTCAGCTGTTGCTGTGAATGACCACTTTAAGTTATGTAATATCTTTATCGAAGACGAACTCCTTCGTTTCATGAAGGTCACAACGACAGCATTCTCGTCGTGCTTATACCGAATCTTCATAATTAAATGCGTGTGCTGTGTTTGTACTGTAGTTTCACCAACATTTTAACGAAAACAAGGGGAGAAAAGTGTTACAAAATGCTATAATAAATATCGATGGAACAGTAACTATTCCATTAATTTTTGTTTGAGTAGAACAAAAGATGAAAACAATTGAATCAGATACGGTTGACGATACAGATTTATGGAAATCCGGGAAAATATATTAATGTGAAGATAAGAGGCCTCTGCTGCAACTGAAACGCATCACAACAGTGTAGATTCACCGAGTACCACACCTGCGTAGCGCCAGCTTGTACTCACGTTGAGCGCCTTCAGCATCTGCACGTCCTCCTGGTACTTGTGGTACGAGTCGCAGGCCACATCACCATTGTCACCATTCGTTGCGTACTCCGGATGTTCGTGCAGCATGTAGTCCCAGATATTCTCGCCCTTGCCTGCATGCACAAATAGGTATTGTTGCAGTGTGGTAAATATTTCTACGAAATGACGGGAGCTGTACACAATACACGTCAATTCTGTGAAGTAGGTATTATGAAACAATTATTTTACGAGTACCAAGGGCATATCAGCAGGAAGCCCTTAAATTTGGTTCTTCAATTATCTTTCACTCAAACATCAATCCATACTGTAATGAACTGCTCTGCAAACAGTGGCATACAACTGATCTATTGGTTTACTGTCATCATCAGCTGTCAAGGTGGTTAACATAGGCTACATAATGACATATGAGGCTATAAATGTTCTTAAGTTCAGTACTGAATTTTGAAGTCACAGATATAACATTTTTAATCTGCTGAATATGGTTTTGTCGAAATAGTGCCACATAGAAAACGGATGCTCGTCCGTCATCTTTTAGAATACCGTTGCGCAGTGTGGGATCCTTACCAGATAGGATTGACGGAGTACATCGACAAAGTTCAAAGAAAGGCAGCACGTTTTGTATTATCGTGAAGCAGGAGAGAGGGTGTCACTGAAATAACACAGGATTTGGGGTGGACGTCATTAAAACAAAGGCGTTTATCGTTGCGGCGGAATCTTCTCACGAAATTTCAATCACCATCTTCCTCCTCCGAATGCGAAAATATTTTGTTTGACGCCGGCCTACAAAGGGAGAAACGATCACCATAATAAAATAAAGGAAACCAGAACTCTCACGGAAAGATATAGGTGTTTGTTTTTTCAGCGTGCTATAGGAGATTGGAATATTAGAGAACTGTAAAGCTGGGTCGATGAAGCCTCTGCCAGGCACATAAATGTGATTTACAGAGTATCCATGAGGATGTAAATGTAGATGCACCGGGAACGATACTTTGGCAACAGTGTATTACTCGTGGACTGAATGTCGCTTCACAGAGAGGATGTCCTTTGTTCGCCATGAAAAGAAACCAGCGTCTGCTACCAATCTGTAACCCTCACTGTCATCTATCTGCGGGAAAGTGACTGGCTACAGTGGTAAGGCAGAGCCTAAATATGCAACAGCCGCGTGAGAGCAGGGAAATATATGAACTTTTCTACACGGTTTGGCGGTAAGAAAGAAGAAATAACGGCTCGACCAAGCAATGGCATCTGAAGAAGGGGAAGGCAAACTTCTAGGAAAAAGAAAAGTTCGGGCCTATGGGGGAGAATACTAAATTATGCAAATGATACTGAAAAATGCAGACATTGATAAGGACATTGTTAAGGAAGGAAGACTGTCTGAACTCTGGCCAAAACACAGTTCCATTCGTGAGTGTGTGTAGTGAGCAATGTTCATCACGTCAGAGCATTCTTCGTATTCACTGCAGATGGGATTATTTTTAGTTGAGCGACGTCTTTTTCAGCAGAGATCGCGATCGATATGCACATGACTCCACAGTTTCTCTCAGCTCATCGACAGTGCACAAATTCTAAGCGATTACAGTTAGACAAGTACATTGCACAGACAAGCATGTACACAACGTTCAGCTGCTCAGTGTTACATTAAAACTGAGTAGAGAAATATTTTCTAATTATTATTATACATATGTGGTTTTTCTAATAAAATCTTTGGGAATTTTTTGTCACAATGAATTATATTTCTCTCAAGTATAGACTCGTATGCTTATGCACTAGAGTAACAATCATTTGAACATACTAGTAGTCGTTCGATGGTGAAAAAAGCATATCCATGTCAGTTGCTGCTGGAACTCTGCAGTCGATTATTCACAAATACACTACCAGGCAAATAGATGTAAGGAGTGAACATAGACATACAAAGTGTAAGACGCCTTCAGTGTTTGAACAATTTGGAGGCAAAGGCGCTTACTGCGCTGAGACATTGGGAAAACAAGACGGATGACAGGAAGGACACTCTTGCAATGATTTCATGTGTATCTCAAGACAAATCACTGCACAGACTTCAAAAGACCTAGATAGGTACCTGATTAATCTTAATCTGCGAAAACGTGCTTAAAAATATTAATTGCTCGTAAAATGATGTCACAGACTACAGCTGACTTGTAAATGAATATTTATAAGATGGCATACTAGAGTATATCGTCTGTATCAAGAGTGAAGCGTGTAACTTGTATACGATTGTGGAAAACAGTCGGTGACCACTGTAAGACATCTCTATTAACAGATTGAGTATCCAGTATTACCTGAGTGTGTGTTTATGCCAGTATTGTATTATTCCATCTCCTCCTTCCTCCTCTATATTCCACCTACTACACTCCATCTCTCTCTCCACCTCTCCAACTCTCCTCTCGCTCTCCATCTTCTTCTGTTCCTCCCCCTGTCCATCTCCTGCTATTCCACCCTGTGTCTATCTGCTCTCCCCCCTCTCCCCCTTCCACAGTAGATCTGCTCGTCTTCCTTTGATCAATCTCCGTTTGTCAATCTCCTCCTTACCCTACATAATTCAATCTCCTCCTCCCTTCTCTTTGTTCATTTTCTTGTCAACCACTCTGCCCAGCTCTTCCTCCCTTTCTCCCAGTCCACTGCCTCCCCCTCTCGCTGTTCAACTCCTCAATACTCCTTCTCTCCATCTCCTCGTCTTTCCTTTCCTTGTCCATCTCCTCCAATCCCCTCTTTCTGTCCATCACGTCCTCTTCCCTTCCTCCTTTACCTCTCACTATCTACTTGTCCCTCTTCTCAGTGCCCATCTATCGCTATCCACTATTTCTATCCATCTCCTTCCCTTTCCTTCCGAGTAAATACATGCCAAATATATTTCGCATACATTTAACGTATTTCAGACATATTTCTATACATATTTCCACTGTATCTCTAAAAAAGTTCGCCTTGCAATTTCATTTTCAGACAGCGCAATGTTTATGACGTCGTATCTCCTGAAATAAGCGTCGTGCAATTATATAAAGTTGTTGGTACATTCAGTATGCGAATACTGTCTGCAAAATTTGTCGCGATCGCAGTTAGTAGTAAATAAGTAATAAATTACAACGTCTTGCTTCATACGGCAGTTTTACTGCGTGAAAGGCAAAAATGTAGTAAGAGTGAAACCTCTTTTCCTTTCATCATCTGTCTGGGGGGTTGATAGGTCGGAAAAGCTTCTTAATGGTTTGGCGTTATGTATAAAGTATGCTGGAAGTGGCTAAGTGCTATGAACCAAGTATGGAATTCGCACTCGTGGCCTACAACGCTTTGCCAGCCCCATCCCCACCTCTCTGATAGGCAGGTGGTTCTTATTGTTTTAGTGATTATCTTCTGACAGTAAGTGATATGTGTACCAAGTTTGGCTGAAATCGGTCCAGTGTTTTAGGGCATACATAACGGAGGTGACAGAACGTTATGGCAGACCTCCTAATGTCGTGGTGGACTTCCTTTTAGCCCGAGTAGTGCAGCAACTCGGTGTGGCACATGTTCAACAAATCGTTGGAGGTCACTTGCAGATATATTGAGCCATGCAGCCTTTAAAGCCGTCGATAATTGCGAAAGGGTTGCCGATGTATGATTTTGTACACGAACTGACTTCTCGGTTATATCCCATAAATGTTCGGTTGGATTCATGTCGGGCAATCTGGGTCGCCAACGCATTCGCTAGAATTATCCGGAATGTTCTTCAATCCAATCGCGAACAAAATGGTTCAAGTGGCTCTGAGGACTACGGGACTTAACATCTGAGGTCATCAGTCCCCTAGAACTTAAAACTTCTTAAACCTAACTAACCTAAGGACATCACACCCATCCATGCCCGAGGCAGGATTCGAACCTGCGATCGTAACGGTCGTGCGGTTCCAGACTGAAGCGCCTAGAACCGCTCGGAATCGCGAACAATTATGGGCCAGAGACATGTCGCGTTGTCATCCATAACAATTCCGCCGTCGTTTGTGAACATGTAGTACGTGAATGGATGCAAACAGTCTCCAAGTAGCCGAACATAACCATTTCGAGTAAGTTGTTTCAGAGGTCCCAGTCCATTCCAGTAAACACATCCGACACCGTTATGGAGCCATCATCAGCTTGCACAGTGCTTTGTTGACAACTTGGATCCATGGCTTCCTGACGTCTGCGCCACACTCGAACCCTACCATCAGCTCCTAGCAACTGAAATGGAGACTCATCTGACCAGGCCAGTGTTTTCCAGTCGGCTAGGGTCCAATTGATGTGGTCACGTGCCCTGGCGAGGCGCTGCAGGCGATGTCGTGTTACTAGCAAAGGCACTCGCGTCGGTCGTCTGCAGGCATAGTTCATTAACGCCCAGTTTCGCCGCTCTGTTCTAACGGATACGTACGTCGTACGCCGCACATTGGTTTCTACTGTTATTTCACGCAGTTGTGTTTATCTGTTAGCACTGACAACTCGATGCAAATGTCGCTACGCTGTGTCGTTAAGTGAAGGCCTTCGGCCACTGCATTGTCCATGATGAGAAGTAATACCTGAAATTTGGTAGTCTCGGCACACTCTTTTCACTGTGCATCGAGGAATATTGAATTCCTTAACGATTTCCGAAATGGAATATCCCTAGCGTCTAGCAGTAACTGCTAATCCGCTTTCAAAGTGCGTTAGTCCACACCGTGCGGCCATAATCACGTCGGAAACCCTTTCACATCAGTCACGAGAGTACAAATAACAGCTGCACCAATGGACTGCCCTTTTATACGCTGTGTACCCGATACTACCGCCATATGCATATGTGTACATCGCTGTCCTGTGACTTTTGTCACCTCAATGTACACGCATATATACATACATATATATATATATATATATATATATATATATATATATATATATATCCATTTTTATAATAAATATAGGTCATCCACGAAATTCAAGTAACGGCTTTGTTATAAATTTTCGGATTTACGTACTGTTGCGATTTTCTCTTAGCTATATGCTACCATTGTTACAAGATCAACACAAAAGCTTTCACATACAATGAAGATTTATAGACCATTAATTTTTTAAGAATCCCGATAATAATGTAGATACAGTACTCTGAAACATGTCGTTCAGTTATAAATAAAATGATCAGTTATTGGCATATTTTATCTCCAGCGATATTCGTAAAACAAATTCTTTGTAAAGGCCAGTCTAAAATGTATGCCATTCAAAGTTACACAAAATTACTACATCAGATCATTTTGACTCTGTTTAAATATTAGCAAACAGAAAGTTTATAAGACTGGAAGTGACCATATGTGTAGAGGATTGACTATGCAGGTTACTCTTTCAAGCTATTATTAGGCTTCAAATGAAAAGGCCTCTTTGCAGTTGTTATGCTAATAGCTGTGGTACATCGATGTTGCCAACCTGAAGGTAAAAAATTCATTAACGTCTATAATACACTCACCATCTTCATTCCACCCTCCTTCGATCTGGTAAGCAGATGTGGCGGTCCCTAGAAGGAAACCTTCCGGAAACTGGTTGACTGCAGTCTGTGCCGCAGCAACAGCTAACAGGGCTGCCAACAGCGTCGGTTTCAGCATTTTCAGAGGTCAGCGTTGCCACAAAGCGTTTGCAGCCGGCGTCTTATATATACGCTGTAAACCACTTGATGACAGTACTCATCGTGGAAGAGACAAAGTGATAAACGTTGGCTATCGCTGATTATTACCGCGGGAATCTGATTACTACTTGGTTCTTGCGCATTAGTGATCTCCGGTTGGTATAGCAGGTTATCAGTAAGTGATAGAGGAAAAATACGAGTACGTTTGAGTAGCAATAGTGCGGTTGATAAAAACTATTACTAAAATGATAGGTATGAGACATTTTCATAATGGTTAAAGACTTTGATCAATAATATGTCTGCTACGATGTAACATCTCCTCAATACTACTTGAGAAGCAAACTTCGAATACCTGTGCAGTCCTCGTGATTTAGCGGTTCACTGTTCTCCTTAAACAAGTTGAGACCACTTCACAGTTCTGTGTTTGCGTTTACGTAACATTACACTCTAGCCTAATTTCCTTTCATGTTGTTGTTGTTGTGGTCTTCAGTCCTGAGACTGGTTTTATGCAGCTCTCCATGCTACTCTATCCTGTGCAAGCTTCTTAATCTCCCAGTACTTACTGCAACCTACGTCCTTCTGAATCTGCTTAGTGAATTCATCTCTTCGTCTCCCTCTACGATTTTTACCCTCCACGCTGCCCTCCAATGCCAAATTTGTAATCCCTTGTTGCCTCAGAACATGTCCTACCAACCGGTCCCTTCTTCTTGTCAAGTTATGCCACAAACTCCTCTTCTCCCCAATTCTATTCAGTACCTCCTCATTAGTTATGTGATCTACCCATCTAATCTTCAGCATTCTTCTGTAGGAATTTTCCTTTCATAGGCACATCAGATTAGCAAGTGTTGTACAGTGGCTTTGAGCGCCTGGTGTCGTATGTTATGCCATTTACGCAGCTTGAGAGAACACTTGTGCACTGTAAGAATAATGTCTGCGAGCGGGAAAGTCTCGTTTGATTGGGAGGAGCAGTAGTTGGAGGTAAAGGAAAATAAGCTGTAGAAGATGGAAGACTGTGTTTGGCATGTTATTCCACCTTATCATCAATGAGATGGGATATAGAGACGATGTGTCACAACTCTACACAGCATAGGTCAGTTACCTTGTAAGGCGTTTTCTGCTTAAAGTTCTGTGAGAGCTCAGACTTATTGTCACAAGGCAAACTTTCTATTGCACCCCTTCCCCCTTCAGATCGAATGGTAAATGGCCCAGTCGACAAACGCGTCAAAAACTGAACATAAATCAAGCACGAAAACAGGAAGAAGGTGTACTGAGCTGTGAACAAAGAAGAAAATCAATACAGCGAACAGTGTGAGCTGAATATCTGCAATATTGTGCGATTTCTAATAGCGCCGGCGTCATGTATACGTGGTTACTTACAGTGCTGGACTGCGTAGGGGGAGATTCGAGTTCAAATCTCCCTTGTACCCCACATATCTTTTTATTATTATTATCTTCTTTTCAAACTGTCCGTCCGGTCATTGACGTGTCTGTTCGCTTTATTTAAATTTGTATCTCTGTTGTGGTGTAACATTCGTTTGCAACAACGATTTGTTTTTAAGGAAGGGAGATCCAGACGTACGTACCTCCTGTTTGTTCTGCACACGAACCACGTGTTATGACTCCTGCGTTCCGTCTTGGAAGTTTTGACTGTTGAATTCCTTTGTTGTAATAATGATCACACCCGTTTTTTTCTGTTTTCATTTCTGTGAGAAGTCTATGCGGTATCTCTCCTGCTGTCAATATGCATCACATTTACTTGCGACTGTAATATATTCCCATAACATGATTCATATTCTATAACTTGTGTATACTACAATAATTGCCAATACTTCAGAAAAAGAACACAGTAGTCAATGACCGGACGGAAAGAACATAATTTGGTGAATAAAAGAAATCGCTGGGGAGATTTGAACACAGATCTCCCCTTTTTCAGTCCCACACCGTGACCACACAACTGTGATGCCGGGATTCTTGCAATTCACTCGGTGTTGCCCATCTTGAGCTTCGACGGTTCGCTGTTTAAATTTTGCTTCTTTTTTCACTGCTCATCTCTTTCATGTTTCTATGCTTGATCTGTGTTCAGGTTTTGACGGGATATTCAATGGGCCATTTTACCGCTAAATCTGAGGGCGAAGAGGTGGGCACTTTCCCTTGTTAGTGTTCCCCACCGTCATTCTTCCTACACTACGTTAGTCAGAATTGCTCGTTGGACTATGTGTATCCTTCACAAAATATTCTCCATTGTTGTTGCTGCAATCTTCAGTCCTAAGACTGATTTGTTGGAGCTCTTTACGCTAGCGTATACAGTGCAAGCCTCTTCGTCTCTGAATAACTAATGCAACTTCCACCCGTTAGAACCTAATTACCGCATTGATAACTACGTCTCCCCCTTAACAATTTTTACCCTTCATACTTCCTTGGAAACTGCTTATTCCGTGTTGCTTCAGGATGTGTCCTAAAAGCCGGACCTTTTTCTCCGATTCTATTCAGTAGCTCCTCATTAGTGTTTAGATCTAATCATCTAATTTTCAAATTTTTTCTGTGGGATGTTTCCAGAATGACATTTTCACTCCGCAACGGAGTGTGCGCTGATATGAAACTTCCTGGCAGATTAAAACTGTGTGCCGGACAGAGATTCGAACTCTGGACCTTCGCATTTCCCACGAAAAGTCTCGGCCCGGCACACTGTTTTAATCTGCATCGAAGTTTCTTCTCTGGCATGGCATTTCGAAAGCTTCTATTCTTTTCGTGTCTGAAGCTCTGCTGGCCGGTGTGGCCGTGCGGTTCCAGGCGCTTCAGTCTGGAACCGCGTAACCACTACGGTCGCAGGTTCGAATCCTGCCTCGGCCATGGATGTGTGTGATGTCCTTAGGTTAGTTAGGTTTAATTAGTTCTAAGTTCTAGGCGACTGATGACCTCAGAAGTTAAGTCGCATAGTGCTCAGAGCCATTGGAACCATCTGAATCTCTTATAGACCATGCTTCACCTCTGTAGTAGACAAATACCTGTAGAAACGACGTCCTAGCACTTAAATTTGTCAGGATGTTAACATACTCCCAGAAATCATTTTTTTCCCATATTGTACAACATACGTTCTCTCTTCATCAGCATCATCAGTAATATCACTACTCAAATAGGAAACCTCCACCACTTCATTTAGTCCTTGTTTCCTAATCTAATTCCCTCAGTAAGGCCTCATTTAATTCTACTACATTTCATCACCTATGTTTTTCTCTTGTGGATTTTCATCTTATAATCTCTTTTCAAGACGCTATCCATTCCGATCAACTATTCTTCGAAGTCCTTTGCGCTCTCTGACAGAATTACAATTTCATCAGAAAACCTAAAAGTTTTTATTTATTTTCCTTGAATTTTAATTCTCTTTTCAAATTCCTTCTTGATTTTCTTTACTCCTTGCTCACTGCACGGACTGAATAACATGGGGTAGCTACCCGTCCCACTCCTTTTTCAAATACTGCTTCCGTTTCATATCTTCTACTCTTATAACTGCAATCTGGTTTCTATAAGGTATAAATAACATTTTATCCCTGCTGCCTTCAAAATTTCAAAAAGTATAGTCTATTAAACATTCTCAAAAGATTTATCAAAATCTACATATGCTACAGAAGTAGGTTTACTTTACTTCAGCCTGTCTTTTAAGATAAGATGCAGCATTAGAATTGCCTCATCTGTCCCTATATTCCTCCGACTCTCGAATTTATCTTCCCTGCGGTCTGCTTCTATCACGTTTTCCATTGTAAAAAATTCGTATCAACAATTTGCAACCTTGCCTTATCGAATTAATGTTTCTACAGTGTTCACACCTGTCAACAACTGCCTTCTTTGGAACTGGGCTCATTGCATTCCTCTTCAAGTCTGAAAGTATTTCTCCCGTCTCGTATACCTGCCACGACGGATCTTGGTGACGCTGCTAGGACGAACGTCTCACTGTCTTGACGGATCACATAGTCATATACGCTGTTTTTTTGGGTTACGAAATTTTGTCCAGTGAAGAGTGACAAAATAGTGACGGGCTAATAGCGCCATGTGGATGAAGTGCTGTGCCTCACGTGACCTCGCCAAATTCCTGTGCAGACAACCTTTTTGGCCAAAGCGCGTACATTTTCAGCTAAACTTATCCATGGAGGCAGGTTGATAAACGGAACTGTTGCAAGTGTTTATTTTACACCTTACAGCAACATCTGAAGTTCTTAGTGTCTATTGCAAGTGAAGGACGCTAGTCTGAATTCGCTTGCATAGTCTCAGATACCCCTGCTGTTTGTTGTACAATGAGACAGGTAGACACGTACCTGGCAAACTGCTCCCCTTGGGGTTTCGTAAAACAACAGTTTCACATAAGGCCATAAGACAAATGTTCTGGGAGTGTGATACGAGTATTGTATCCACCACGGAATAAGAAATGTGCTTCCTATCCAGTGATGAGGATATGTGTTGCTCAGGTTCTGACAGACGTTCTTCCCGAAGTCGGTTGGTGCACTGTCGTGTTGTCTCGGGGTCAACGATTGGTACAGTCCCCAAGAACTATGGCGAGCACATCTCGAACGAACATAAAGCAACACGAGCATGTCATACAGGGTCACTAGTAATAAGCTCCTGTTTGCTTGAACTCTTACAACTGCAGTCGAAAAGTCGCTAGACAGTCTTTCCTGGTTTTCCTACACGGTGCGGTGTGTGGATTTTCAGCAGTCCAAGACATGGCTTCTGTGGCAGCATCACCATGGCTTGAATAGTGGAACAGGACTAGGTCGTACACAATACAAATTTTACAGAGTTTGGACTGCAGTAATGCGCTGGATCTTTCACTGACAAGATTAAAGTTCGGCTTCAGAATCTTTTCGCTCACTGGTTGCACACGCCATTGATGATAGCGCTTCACACTACGTTCTTCGAAGTGTGTATTTTAAGCGCAAGTTGACCGATAGTTACTGATAAAACTTTTCCAACACGCTACAACAGCATTTAATCTAATTCTTCTGTGTGAACAGCTATCTGTGGGGACGTTGGCAGTAATATTTAATTCAAAATAATATTCACGACAGCATTGTACGTGGAATGTAACTGAACTTTGATCCTATTCTCGTAATACTAATAAAAAAGGAACTAATCGTTAGTAAAATAATAAATAATTATCGTCACCCACATAATTTAAGATTTTGTAAAAAATTATATCTTAAACAATACCCATGTAAAAAGATAACGAAAACTCAGTCTTTTGCTACGTATGATTTTGTAGAAAAATTCTTCTTCTTGTTCGAACTGTTGTACTCATAGGATGTGACTGTTCTGACGTAACACAGATGTCTGTAAAAAACTGTGTTACGTAGTTAACCGATATTTGAAAATAGAGTTTATGTGTTATTGAAATGAATCTTCTTTGTTTGTAGTTTTATTTAATTGCAATTCTCATCCTATATAAAAAGTTTGATGCGCAGCTACCAAAGAGCGCAGTCATTAGCGTAGTTTATTGGTAAATGGTGAATATTAATGTGTCTTGTAACATTGAGAAAAATTTTCAAGTTTTAATGCATCTAGTGAAGGTGAGAAAAGATTTAATATATATTACTTATTAAGAGTAAAATATAGCCTGAAGCAGAATCGATAAGTGATTGTCTTATGTTAGCAGCCATCTTAGTGAAATATTGCAGCGGTAGTTTTAAACTGAGTTTCTATACAGACATAAATGTTGTTGGTTTTAATTGCGATATTAATTGTATATTGGTGGCCGAGGACCCACTGTGAGCTAATAAAGTTCTGTTAGACTGTGAATACATTGAACGTCTATGAATGCAAACAGCATCTTAAATACAAATTCTTATCTGCTGATGTATGAAGCCTGGTAGTTTCTTAACAACTTTAATGAAACATTTTGACAGGAAAATACATTAGTGTTGTGTCCGTGTGGTATTGTGTGACAAAACTGTTCATTTTGCTTAATGAAAAGTGTTGCCACCTCGAATAACACTAGCGTTAAATTTGATAAATGATCTGCAACAAGCAAGGAGTCCTTTAAACAACAGCACTATAATTACTAAAAATCGTTAATCTTGCTTAGTTCAGATTACTTATTATACATTTAGCTTATTTGCTGATTATAACTGTTTACTTTTGTGGATGAACTTAGTGACATTTACAGTGTTTGACAGACAACATTGCTACACGTTCCTAGGCGTATATTTCTTTAATAAAATAACGTTCATTAGCTAGGAAAAGCAGTGATTAAATAAAACCTCATGTTACATTAATAATAAATAACTAATTTTATTGTAATCTTCTTGTACTTGTACAACACACGCATATTACACCACACGTCACATGGCACAGATCTCTGAAACGTAAGTTGTACAGTTTCTGGTAAGACAGACGTCGTTCCATACGAGTGTTGCCTGTCGCGAAATATTTCTCCGTACATTCGTCCGGCTTTCGGGGACCGTTACTCTGTGGCTTCATAGTAAAATTCTCAGATTCAAATCCTCTGCTAAAAACAAAATTTCGCCTCGAGAGCCTTGAGACACCATGTACGTTGGGGAATAAAATGAAATGATGGTATCGCACAATTGGCCAGAAGACCCCATCTGATGTTGTTTCGGCTGGCTTTCTATTTGACGCCACTTCAGAGACTTAAAGCGTCTTTGTGATGAAGATGAGATGAAATGATTAAGACAACACACCTTGTCTCCTGGGGAAGAAAATCTTCTACCTGACCGGAAATCGAAGTCTGGACTCAGCGATCTAGAGGCAGCATTGCTGACCAGTAGACCACTGGAGGAATAGTGCTTCAGTAACATAGACCTGGCATCCGTCAGAAGGATTCAGAGGAGTGATTTCTAACAGGCATGCACGGTGAGACCCACAAATACAGGTCACTGAGAATTCACGAGAGCTTCACGTGCCTTGGTACACCGTTTGCGATATGACTGGGCAGTGGTAATGTCAAGAAGGTGGTAAGGTAAAAGTATCTTTCTTTTTTTTTTTAGAATTAACGTACAAATACTACTGAGCTGTAACAGTAAAAAAGGAACCATTGTACTGGTGTTTGCATGAAATTCAGTGAATGTACAGGAACATCCTGCATACTGTGACGACCTTATGCCTTCTCAACACAGGCCGCAGGGTGTAGGGGATACACTGAATGTGAGAGAGAGAGATCAGTGAGAGAATCATTAGTGGAGAGACGTTGTAACTGTGTTTTAATCTCGACGGAGGATGTACGATAGTCAACACGCTGACATCGCTTGTAGAAAAGCCGGAGATCCGGCCGAGGCCTGGTTTTCAGTGGCTTTAATAAAGCATTTAAGTCGAATATCGGGATACTTCCTCTAACAACTACACGGTAGATGTTCTCCACCATCCTTGTTAAATAAGGGTCTGTGATCTGCCTACAGCGAGCACTTTAACGAAACATTAGTCTTTAGTTTCCCGTTATTGTCTTGTTTTGGTTTTCGTGGTTCTGCTTCTTCCGATATGTTAAGTAGGAGAAGGGACAGTGAATCAGAGAACGTCTTAGGTGGGTCTTGAGTCACGGAAAATGTTCGGTGTGAGAAATCAGCTACCTCGCCTGGCACTCAGAGAGCCGTGTGTAGACCTTGTGGATGACAGTGTATACCGAAAAGTGTCATGGGGGCACTGGAATGGAATGATGGTATGGAGGTGTTTCTCCAGTTATGGAGTGAGACCTTTAGTTTTAGTTGGTAAAAATACTCATGCAAAGGGTTAGGAAATCATTTTAAACTGTACCATGCCTTCCGCACGGCTATCTGAGGTGGAACTTTTTATTTTTTAGAAAGGTAATGATGTTCCTGATCAGAATGAGGAACCATTGTACTGGTGTTTGCATGAAATTCAGTGAATGTACAGGAACATCCTGCATACTGTGGCGACCTTATGCCTTCTCAACACATTTAACCTTTTGTTGTCTGACGGTACTTAAAAGTACCAGTAAGTTTTGACTCTCATTATTTTCTCGTGGTGCAGTTTCGTGATCTGAGAGCCTGTCGGTACGTAACAGTAACTCTGCTCTACTGTTTCATAGATGTTATTGTGCAATACATAGACCTCTCTGGCGGTCAGAGCTTGAAATTGTTTTTCGCGCGCTGCTGTGAAAACAGAAGATTGTATGTGCTTGTTTCCATGGTGTTGCCTGAATTTGTGCGCAATTTATTGAAACTTCCGTTGAGTTTTCCATTGTACGTACTTACCTTCTTTGTTTTTTATAACAGTTTGAAGCATTACGTTACAAGTGAATGAGATAAAGTGGAAAATATAAGGCGGACTTATTAGTACCGTCAGGTTGTGCGAACACTTTATTGTAGCAACAGTGCGTTACCTCTCACTAGTTGTTCTGTCCACTTTTTCTCACACAGAAATCGGTAAATACATTTGCCTGTGGAACAATTCGAACAAACAGGAAAGGTTTGCCAGGGAATTTACCTAAAAAAAATGTCTAAATCAAATCACAGAGAGTCATCTCTAGACCTAACAGTATTTCAATGGAAGGAAAATAAAGTAGTGTATTTTACGTCAAACTTCCATGGCACTGAACAGAGCGCAGTGACAAGAAAACAGAAAGATGGAACTAGTATGACTATACCATGTCCAGTTATTGTATGTGATTACAATAAAAACATGGGTGGTGTGGATCATGCAGACGGATTACGTTCAACTTATGGTCTTGACAAGCGATCAAAGAAATGGTGGCACCATCTCTTCTGGGGAGCAATAGAAATTGCTTTTGTCAATGCTTACGTCATTTTCAGTGATCTACATGAGGCACTGCCACTTCTGGAATTCAAGCGTGCTGTGGCACTAGGGCTAATGAATGAACAGCAAGTGCCAAATCTCAAAAAGAGAAACTCTGGTAAAGATGAAATAACTCTCCCAAAGAGAAGGAAGGATAACTTTTCTGTTCCGAGGGATGTACGTCTTGGCAACCGAGGAAACCATCTTGTAGTGTTCAGTTGTAAAAGAGGACGATGCGAAATGTGTGCGAAAAATAAAATTCAGTTGAGACCACAACCACAATGTAGTACGTATAAAGTGTATTTGTGCTGCAATGAGAAAAAGAACTGTTTCCTACAATTTCATGAGGTATCACTAAATATGTGATATGTATATACTGTCAAAAATGTATAGCTAAGTTACTATGTATTGTGAAGTTGCTCTAGAATAAATTTATGCGAAATTTAAAAAAAAATTTAGAAATATCATATTTCTGTTAATTAATTTTTTAATGTAAAAATATTTAATATTTATGTGGAATAAAGTACAAGATATAAAAATTGGAGCACTTTCTGCGCATGTTGTGATTCTGTCCATGGAGTCTGACGGTACTTCTGAGTACCAGGAGAGAAAAAAGTTGTGAAAAATAAAATAAAATTTTACAAAAAATCCTACCGTCATTTGAAGTCACAACAGCATAAATTCTGCAAAGAAAATGTAAAAAGTAAATTTTTTATTATGTCAGGAAACAAAGGGTTAACGTGACGTAGAACCATTGCTGTACCATATCGTTTCCCACCAACACTCGGATCGGAATTACAAAGTAACTGGCAACTAGTGGTTTGAAGAACAGCTCCCATGGCAACAACCATTCACAGTCTGTGTCTGGCCACGAACTTCCGTTCTGTTCATCATTGTCGCACCACTCTGTCCCTCAGGTGATAAACTTCCACACACAATTGCAGACAAGGGTATGGACCGGTAACGGAGAAACTGTGATTCGTCATTTATATTGTCTCTCGGTGTGGCGTGTTAGTTTCACGCGAAAGGATGTCGTAAACTATTTGTGAAAGTGCGTAGTGGAGTGATACGGTTATTGGTACCATGCTAAACAGAAGTCACTACTACACGCCACCGTGTGGATGTATCGAACCGACAGTATCGACCCCTCTCATGCTCAACTGTCAATCATTTTATTTTGAAAAAAGTGTATTAGTCACAATGATTCGGAATTATTGGACACTCATACCGCCATTACTGTAACGGAACACTAGCGAAAGTGGTCTGCGAACACTACCTCTCGCGACAGTAAAGATGAAAGGAAACTACACGGGTGTCGCATTTGAAAACCACAGCAATGGATTTCTGGAGTCTCTTCATCAAGTACCGAATGTGTCATGGACATCTCGCTATCCAGCTGTCATTTATCTCGTACGTTCACCAACAGTTGTCTTCATTTAAGAGCATAACATTTCTGACCCGCTTCTGCCAGTGCGTTTGTATATTTTTATTGAAGCGTGAGGCATTGGACGATTGCTGCTTGGAACAATAGAACCTCCCTTCCGCAACTTTAGGCACCATATCTAAGAAACCTATCCTACTGTAAATGACATCTCGATTGAAATAATGTGTAACGAATGTATTCAGAAGAAAATATTACAAATTGTTAATGAAGTCATTGAACTAGTCGCACCTATATTAATACAGGGTCTTTCTCATTAACGTTTAAAAACCTCCCTAGCGACGTAGATGATGCTGAGATAAGTAATTTAATATAAAACACATAGAGCCGCAAATAAATAAGGAAACAAAAATTTTAAAAAATACACTTGGAACCCGGCGGCCGAACTTCCCAGAATGGGGTCTCTCGATCATCATGCCACACGATCATTTCTTTTGTAGGTTTTAATGCCAGAGAAAAGCCAAAGACAGTTTCGGAGCCGTGGGCAGTGGGACGGACTCACTGAACATAAATCCATGTATGAAGCTGTAATAGCTAGAAAGTTATTGACATTATTGGCATTAGCGTTTATAGTACACTGGTGCTATAGACGAATATTGAAAATTAGGTGGACTGATAAGGTAAGGAATGAGGAGGTTCTACGCAGAATCGGAGAGGAAAGGAATATGTGAAAAACACTGATAAGGAGAAGGGACAGGATGATAGGACATCTGCTAAGACATGGGGGAATGACTTCCATGGTACTAGAGGGAGCTGTAGAGGGCAAACACTGAAGAGGAAGACAGAGATTGGAATACGTCAAGCAAATAATTGAGGACGTAGGTTGCAAGTGCTACTCTGAGATGAAGAGGTTAGCACAGGAAAGGAATTCGTGGCGGGCCGCATCAAACCAGTCAGTAGACTGATGACAAAAAAAAAAAGGAAATTTTAACAACCGAATCCATCACGAAAGTGATACAAGTGCTACACCAGCTCAAAGAGGATAACGCCTTCAATATAATGAACAGATTATGTTTCTAATGAAATAACTATAAAAAATTTTATAAAGAATTTAGTTTATTTACGTAAGTACCGCCATAACTATGAACTGCTCCACCGAGACACAAATGATCTTATCGGCATGAGTTTCTTTCTGCAATATTTCAGTAGCTTTCGACGTTTATTGAATTGTAATTGTGATTTATGAAATAGGTCAAGTTAGTGTTCTGAGGAGAATGCCGAATGTGGAGATTTATGTGTTTTAGATTTGTTCAAAATTGTTAAAATAATGCATAAATCAGTTTTTTAAGAGATTGTAAAATGACTGCAAAGAATTTCATGTGTTTTATCATAAGTAATTTATGAAGTTGTGAAAACTACGAATGGTGTTACAGGACGAAAGTTTCTGCACTGAATCGGGGGAGTGATCAGAGCCAGAGCTCGTGATCCCTTGCATATGGTGTGTTGCTGAGGTATTTCGTGTGGAGGCAGTAATGCTGTGCTCGGTCCGTATGCCGCGAATGTTATTTTCCTGCACGGGGACTTGTACGTTGTGATTTAGCGCATGCTGTTGGGTGTAATCCTGCGTCTGCACGAAGTGATACCAAAATTTGCACTGGTTGTAGACATCTTTCAGTTATTCGGTGAATTATGAGTTTGGGCCAACATTCGCATACGTCGTGCTTCTTTAAAAATGATTAAAAGAGATTTACTTAAAACTTAAAATCAATCTGTTTCGAGGAAAGAGATTATCCTTCAGCGTTTTAACCAACAGATCCGACCTCAGTACATCTTTTCTTAAAATATTTGCTAATACTTCACTTCTAATGTAAGGATTTTGTGTTAACATTATTATGTTGTGTTGCTGGGCTAAATAGAGACCGTGTATGGCCACCCCGTATTGATACTAGCGAGCCACGCTCGAAGTTAAAGACCGTACATTGCCCACACCATGGGGAACATGAGATAACGTCGTACAGTGAGCAACATAGAGAAGAATGTCGGGGATTACAAGGAGAGACAAGGAAACAATTAAAGGTATCCGAGAACAGGTAGTGGTAGAGGACGTAGTTATTTCTTTAATGGGAAGTAAATGGAGATTGGTGGGAGATGTAGCAAGGCAAATGAGTGATGGCTGGACCAAAGAAGTTCTTTCCAGCACTTCTAGAAATACGGGAAAATCGGAGGCACGTATTAATAAGACGCAGACGGTTGCAATTAGGAATAAAGCCACAGACTACAATGCACGGGAGACAAGGAGTTAATGACTGACACTGATAATTCTGATGGAATAGCCTGAGATGACAGTAAATTGTCATTATTCAAAAGATATGAGTATTGAAGTAACACTTTCCCATGGAAAAATTCCCCATGAAACCTCAAGCAACATTTTCTCTGGACCAAAAAAAAAAAGAAAGGCTCTGAGCACTATGGGACTTAACATCTGAGTTCATCAGTCCCCTAGAACTTAGAACAACCTAACTAACATCACACACATCCATGCCCGAGGCAGGATTCGAACCTGCGACCGTAGCAAAAAAATGGCTCTGAGCACTATGGGACTCAACTGCTGAGGTCATTAGTCCCCTAGAACTTAGAACTAGTTACACCTAACTAACCTAAGGACATCACAAACATCCATGCCCGAGGCAGGATTCGAACCTGCGACCGTAGCGGTCTTGCGGTTCCAGACTGCAGCGCCTTTAACCGCACGGCCACTTCGGCCGGCTGCGACCGTAGCAGTCGCGCGGTTCCAGACTGAAGCACCTAGAACAGCTCGGCCACCGCGGCCGGCGAATTAAAAACACAGCTAATATTTTTTCTTAACTTTTGCCATCTCGACATAACTTCGACACTCTTTTTAGATGATAGGATCATGTCTTATGGAGATTCCCGTTTATAGATTCAGACTGTTTATATCGGCTCGATATAGTGTGTAGTCTACCCTGTGTTTGGTTTTAAAAGCGCCCGAGGTCATTAAATAAGTCACATTTGTTCGTGGGCTAACAGACAACATTAAATATCACAATTTTCTGTGAAATTAACTTGTCACTCGACTTGTTCAACACTCGTATCAGCTGAAAAGTACGAAAGTCAAGTGCTTCTTTCCCGGACACTCTTTCGGGAAAAATATCGAGTTGGTCTTTCCAGTACAGATGAGTAACGGGTATAGAATGGGAAGATGACGTTGCGTAATCTATAGGAAACGTGTCTATGGCTCGTACAGGGCAGTCGTAGAATACCGATTCAAATACTGTGACGAGTTTGTCACTCAAACTAAGAAATATGTCTAGGAAGTAAGGCATAAAGTGAACTATAAGTATAGTAATCATGGTTGACTATTGGAACTACAAACGACTCTTACTTGCAGCCTGCTTCAGCTGAAATAACAATCCTATGAAGAAGTGGTACAACGCGGAAGCTCTAAGAATCCCAAATATAGAGAGCAACGCGAACAGCTGTCGTGTTTGAGCGTCCGAGGTACTGTGTTTTCTTCTGCCAACCACATATTCCATTCTCCAGCATACAGTGCCCGGTTACTTGTGGCGAACACTGAGCAAGCCTATCTCTCATAACTCTCACTGAACGTGTAAGGCATGTATTTAGTCGGCAGATTCTCCTTTACGGTTCCCGGGCAACCGATGTTTATTACATGTTGATTACACGCAAAACTGCATTGCTGTAGAAAACTTATGAATATACCTAAGCCATTTTAGATGTCACACATCAATATTTATTCGCTGTCATTGTTTCACATTGTACTAAATTCTTAAAGTTAGAGAACATGTGTTTTGCAATCTCAGTGCTATGTGTATTGGCAGATACATAAACCATAAAACATATTAGATTTCAGTCACATGTATCCTCGTTGGATTGCAGTTTTTGCAACCGTTAATAAAAAAAAACAGTGCCGTGTCAAATGTTAATGATAGTTGTTAAGAGTAAAAAAAAAAAAAAAAAAAAAAAAAAAAACTATATCAACTTCGTCGAGTGCAGAGGAAGAACAATTGGAAATTACGCCTTCGTTTCAGTATAATTAACAGACATTTAGCTAATTTTTTTGTTTATTTCTGTCTGTATACTTTTCTTAGTAGAGATATGCAGGCGAGCAGTAACGAAGATTCGTGTTGATTGCAATTGTTCTTCAGATCCAAGCAAAATTCAAATACAACGGAATTTATTCTGTGGAACAGTTAGAATACGCCGACTGAAATCACAATGGTTTCTTGAACGCGTACCACTGGCTCCCTGGAGTACTGTTGCAAGTGGACGCTGCCAGTATAACATCCATGACCTGTGTCATTCTTCACAGAAACTGTTAGAACTGGTGTATTCAGTATCAATAGACTCGTATTAACACTACAAGATTATGAAATATTATTAGTCGCAATTATTAAGTGGTATTGCAGTCAAATAAATGTATGTTTTTGACTCTTCACGTTAGAAATACTTTTCTCCTTGTGATCGATGGCAATTGACTCTAACAGAGTAATTTAAAATCCTTTAATCAGGGACTCAGTTTCGGTTATAGCGTACACAGACGACACGATAATTCTACAGAGACACAATATTTATATAGAAGAATTAGTGTTGCAAAATTGATTTTCTACAATTCGTGACAAATCGAAATGCTTTTCAGTGAGGAATGATAGTCATTACAGGTCATTCTAAAAACGCATACTTCGATAAGCAATCTAGATACAGACCAGCCGACAAAATGCTAGCTTACTTTGCGTCATTTCACTGTGCACCGAGGAAAGGAATTATTGTAGTGAACCGGACTCAATGGTACACACCAAATACCGCGAGTGGCTGCTACTACACAGGCGCAACCACTTGAACGACCCACAGAAGGCGGTCAAAAATTCTGAAGATTTTCTGCTTCCGCGCCATGTCTATATGCAAGTCGTACTCCTCCGCTGATAGCGTAGACAGTCACCAAAGGGAGCATCTCAATCGTGGACTAATTTCTTCCGCCTTCTACTGACAGAGGTGGAAATTCTTCTGCCAAAACAAGACGAGCCCCCACACACACACACACACAGTTCCAAACTAGCAATTCGACACTCCAGTTCAGTGTCTGCAGCCAACTGCGTACAATACACCGTAAACTACATTCCGACTTAGCAGTCACTGTTTACGGAATAACTGGAGTATCAAGAGTGCAATCACTACCATCAACACAAGGTGGTATCTTACACTTCAAAGAGATAGCAAAGTTACACTTACGGGAAAAAACTGCAACACCAAAATTTAATTAGTGTAAAGTAAGGAAATTCCAGGGATACATTTGTCTAGGTAACACATTTATTTACGTGGTTAATAGTGAAAGATCACAGGATAATGCAACCACGAGATAAGCTATCGCAAAAATAAACTGCTGGTACATTAATAACCACTGTAACCGCCAGAACGCTAACTGTTAACGTGTAGACGTGCATGCACTGTGCTGTACAGGTGCCAGATGACAGTTTGTGGGATAGAGTTCCACGTCTGTTGCACGAGCTCCGTCAGTACAGGGACGGATAATGCTGGTAATGGAGGAAGCTGGAGTTCTAGCCCGATAATGTCCAATATGTGCTCGATTGGAGACATATCTGGCGATCGAGCAGACTAACGCAACATGTCGACACTCTGTAGAGCATGTTGGGTTACAACAGAGATATGTGAGAGAGCATTATCCTGTTGGAAAACACCCCCTGGAATGCTGTTCATGAATGGCACTACACAAGGTGGATTCACCAGATTGCTGTGTAGATTTGCACTTGCCTGGCCATATGGAAGGTCTTGTTTTATTTATTTATCTATTTCCTTTTTGGGAGGTGACTTCCACAAGATTAACGTCTTCTTCTAACTTTCATAAAGTGGCAGGGGTTTACAAAAACCCTGGGACCAACACCCGCAAATAACGCAGTGACTTTCAGGATAATGTTTTCAAGACCAGAAAGATTTCCGAGGGTAAATACTACCTTACACATCTGTTGTACCGAAACCAGAAAAACTTATGTGATTATTCTGCGAAATATAGAGCACTTTCACATTTTACAAGGAAAACACCCCATTGCACCACCCTCGGCTTTAGCGGTAAGAGGGCCCAGTAGACAGACAGTCAGCCCGTCGAAAACTGAACACGGATCAAGCATGAAAACAGGAAGGTGTACTGAACTGCGAAAGAAACAGGAAAATATAAACAGTGAACGATCCAAGGACAAAAAGTGCAATATAGGGCAGCCTGTCACAGCAAGATGTCGTGGTGGAGAGACAAAAAATGGATACAGAGTAGAATTGCCAAGCGAGAGAGCCGTTTTCAAACATCCCTCGCCCCAATTTTTTTTTTTTCGCCTTTCGCTGTATATAAATTTCTGTCTCGCGGTGTAATGTCCACGTGCAACGGCGAGGTGTAAGGTAGAGACATACAATGACAGTTGATGCTGCATAACTACTCTGTTAGCAGCCGAAAGGAAGTTGCTTTCGAATGGGAACCGCAAACGTTTGATGACAAGGCGACAAGTAAACTGAATCCTCCATCAGAAAACGCGTCTGGTGGGTCGCGCGCGGCATTATCGACATACGTGTGTCATATGATAGGAATCTCTTAGCGAGACACCCAATTTGTACGCCTGGTAAATGTGTCAGATACACCTTCTTTACCGCATTAGTTGTTCGTGTGAATGTGAATGTGATCGCTACCAAGGAAATGATGAATACATAGTCAAGTTCTGAAAATGTAATAGTTTGGCTCATAACCTACAAGAAATGAACGCAACAGTTTCACAATCACGCAGTTTCTCTGTGCTTCTCAAAACATATTTTCTTAACATTCTTGAAGTCACATTCCGTTTTTGGAAGTTTTGACTCCTGAATTCCTTTGTTGTGACATAGTTCACACTCGTTTATTTGTTGTTTTCATCTCTGTGAGACACCTGTCTGGAATCTCGACTGTTCTCACTGTTCACACAATTACTTGCGATGCTAACCTATACTTACCACATGGCTCATATTCTATATCGAAGGTGTAGTATGAGAACTGCCAAGGCTACAAAAAGAGAACTAACATTTCAATGACCTTGGACGGTTCACAATGTTATGAAAAAACAAAATGAAAATAAATGGTGGAGAGAATTTTGACCACGTATTGTCCACAGTGACCACTCACTAACTGTGTCAGGCTGCTCTGTATTGTACTTCTTGTTCTTGGATCGTTCCCTTTTTGTATTTTGCTTTTTTTTCACAGTTCAGTGCAACTAATTCCTGCTTTCGTGCCTGATGTATGTCCAATTTTTGACGGGCTATCTATTGGGCCAGCTTACCACTAAATCTGAGGGGGTGACCGATGGCGAGTTTCCCTTGTTAGTAATTCTTGAGAAACGGACGAAGAAATGTATACACTGAACCCACAAGATTGTCGTGTCCCTGGAAACGTTTTCGCTGATTTCACAAAGGAGCTTCAGCAAGGAAGACTTCCTTTTTGCTTCATGTATCGAAAAACTTTCGTTAAAATGACTGAAAACATGTCTCGTACTTGTGACGTTTCCAGCCTTATTTCGTGTTTGTGGCTTAATGTCATAAGTCTGTGACCCACTATTGAGTCTTGCTCTCTAAGTCGCGGAGTCCCGAGTTCGATTCCCAGCCGGATCAAAGGTTTTCTACGTTCCGTTCTGGGTGTTCGTGTGTCCTGATCAGACGTGCAAGTCGGTGAAATGGCGAATATTGGAAAGACTTGCACCATGTGGCCAAAAAGACCCAAAGGTTATCTCCCAGCCAGTAACACAATACTTAACATTTCCGTTATGGCTTTACAATACGTTACTCAGGAATCTCTATGCATAGTCAAAAAATTACACACTTCAGTGCATATCATGAGGGGTCTATTGCTGGAATAACGCACCAGGGACATGTGGCCGCGCACCTCAGGTGTAATTATTATTATTATTATTATTTTATTTGCAAGTGCACGCTCTTGTCCATGAACGATTGTTATCTAAGGATATTACTGACAAGTTGATACATTTAAAAAATCTATTCTGTTATAAGGTACATTCATAGCAAGTTCCATCAATGGCCAGATAACGTCAGAAGTAGATGACAGTGCGATTCGGTCATAACAGATAAAGTATCACGTGTGTACATGTAGTTCCCAGGTACAATGAAACCACTTCAGACGAATTTCGAGTTCTGGATTACCCCAGCCTAGAATTCATTGAACTATCTAAATTAAACATTCTCTCATGCAATCTTGTGCAATAATTTAAACATCAAATTATAAAATGTTTTTCCTTTATACACATCAGCAGGTAGGAACTATGTTGAACAATACAGTGGGAAGCACAACAAAGTTTCCTAACTAAAAAAGTTAGAAAATGAAATGTTTTGTGACTTTACGGTAATTGTTTGAGCTGATGAACACTGCATTACAGAGTCTGAGAATGATGCAGTAGCCATTTGGGATTCAACTTGTTATCCCTTGCTATACTAACCCGAGAGCATAAATGGAGTGATTCAGAATTTTTTCTCTCTCAAATTATCTGTGCAGGTTTTATTAATAACGTGACGCACATTTACTGCTGTCGTTGTGTGTTTTGAACGGTAAGTACACATTTTTCTTTAACTGTAAGGGACTTGAAGAGACTGGAGACTGTAAATTTGGAGAAAGTTTGGCGATGAAGATGGAGTATGACTTTTGTAAAAGGGGAGAAGTTAATACCATGACGCATGATGACAAGTATTTATTATCGAGTGACACATTTGATATCAGATTGCAGCGTTCAGCGACAAACGTAATCACACGGTTCATAACGTAGAAATCTCACATGATGGTACAGCAGCTCAACAATGAACTAAAGAAGCAGTTGAATAAATCATGTTTCTCATTCACAAGGGACGAAATTCAATTATTAAGAACAAGGACCCCACAGTCCCAAAGTTAAGGGCTCACCCAAAAATCCATAAACCAAGTTACTACGAACCACCCAGGCTACGAACTTATGAAAAATATTAATTCGATTTTATAAAACCAATTACAAATTTCAAATGTCTTATTCAGTGAAAAAATAGTTACCGAACAATTCAAGGCATCAAACATCTTCAAATCGCAGACAATTAAAAACTTATTTCAATAGATTTAGTAAACTTACACATCAGCGTTAGTAGCAAAGAATTCATAGATTGAATTACATATCTTTTATTAAATTACCAAGCTATATCCACAGTAATTCTTGAATACTAATAACTAGTCATTTATACACAAACAATGGACAGAATATGACCACGAAAAAACAGTTTTCCACTTTTTTATATGCGATCTACGATTTTTCAGTTGACACACTCCTCGTCATAGCATTTATAATGAATACCATCTATGAAGCACGTAACTAAATGCAGTCTTAATTACTTTTACGTGCCGGCCGGAGTCGCCGAGCGGTTCTAGGCGCTACAGTCTGGAACCGCGCGACCGCTACGGTCGCAGGTTCGAATCCTGCTTCGGGAATGGATGTGTGTGATGTCCTTAGGATAGTTAGGTTTAAGTAGCTCTAAGTTCTAGGGGACTGATGACCTCAGAAGTTAAGTCCCATAGTGCGCAGAGCTCGTATATCCACAGCGGAAATTGTTGAATTAGGAGAATTTTTGAGTTTATGCTCTCCCACCACTATTTCATATTCAGTAGCAAAATGCATAAACAGGACGTAGCCCTATAGTTGGATCTTTGTAGACTTTTTTTTGACCACTTTGAAAACAGACTTTTGGACAACATTTACATCACGCAGAAAACTGTGGAAGGCTGCAGATATTTACATAACACGTTCATGGTATATAACAGTACTTAAGAAGAAAGGGAACCAGATTCAGAGGTTTATACTAAAACATTGGCTTCACAATACAACAATTCAAAAATAAAACAAATTTTAGATATGACAATAACTGATACAAATTGGTCCCTGAACAACAGTGCACACAGATAACCAATGTACGCTGACACTTTCGCAAATAAATCCACCACACTCCTCAAATCACATAAAAAGCTGTAATCCGAGCTTACTTATGCAGAGCACAGAAATTCCCACTTACTGATTCAGACTGTTGAACAGACAAGAACACCATCAGACCCACTGCACGTAACAGTGGCTATCATGAATGTGAAATGGATGTATTTTCACAGTATGTAACAAAAAACAAAAGAAAACGAACTGACATGGTCACCACTCACAACAACAAATAAAGACATAAATATTCATTTCAGACAAATTAACCAAGCTATTTACCAAAACAAATGTCATAATCACTTTTGCCACTACCAAAAACTTACAGAAGAAATTTGTGGATGACACCTAATAGTCAGTTGCGAAACTTATCACATCACGAATTTATATAGTAACATACGGTACATTGACCAAACGGGTAGATATTTTGAAACAGTTTTCAAGAACATATTGACTGCTTCATGTCTGATAAATTAATAAATCAGCTATAGGGGAGCATATAAATGAAATACGACGTGGTATCGAATTAAACAACGACCATAAAGGTCTGCACACTTTAGAGAAGATGAGAAAAATTTATATCTTGGAGGAAATGGAAATATTCATCCATGACCAAAAGTGGAAAAACGAAATTAAGGTTTTCAGTAACTCACATTTTTTCATCAACTTCTCTCCAGTACTCGAAAATTGAAAGTACGAAATAATTAAGAATATATATGAATCTGTGTTTCTGTATCAATATATTTGTAATTCTTCAAAGTAATTTTTATTCTGTGTGTTTAACGTCAAATTGTCACAATCTCTCTTAGTGTAACATATTTCCTCCACCAACATCAGAGGCGCAACAACAAGCTGTGTGGAAGGCACTACAAGTGACTAGCAACAGCGTGATCGAAACGTCGATAGTTAGATCGACACGAACTTATTTCTATTGCACAATAGGATTGATTGTTATGTCGTATTCTCAGTATCCTTTGCTAGTTTATTAACAGAGACGAAGTAGGTCCATAGCAATGGAAGTTACTGAACACCCAAGAAGTAGACAGAGATTTCATGTGAACAAAGTATGTGATTATGTTTTAAAAAATGTGTGAACTGCAGACCAACAATGAAGTGAATATTGCCTCTATTGGACTATCCTTTTCTTTCTACGCAGGATGGAACGGCACATATCAAAACTGTGAACAACAAGTTTGTGGACTAAGTGTACTTACGTTAAATGTTTTTTGTGTTGCCATCGTAATACGATGATGATGATTGTGTCTTGAAACATTTTGCTTCATTTTATACACTGATCACCCAGCACATTATGGCCGCCTACCTAGTAGCCAGCATGTCACCTTAGGCACGGGTAACAACGACGACGCGCGTGACATCGAAGAAATGAGGTCTTCGTAGGTCGCCGGAGGGATTTGGCACCATATCTGCACACACAAGTCACGTAATTCCCGAAAGTTCTGGGGATGAGAGCGATGAGCTCTGACGTCACGTTCCATCGCATCTCGTATGTGTTCGATCGGGTTCCGATATGGCGACTTGGAGGCCAGCACATTAATTGGAACTCGCCAAAGTGTTCCTCGAACCATTCTATCACACTCATGGCCATGTGACATAGTGCATGCCACTACCGTACGGAGGCTTGATCGTCATTAAATGGCGTACGTGGTCTGCAATGAGTGGTCGATGCTCCTTGGCCTTCACGGTGCCTCGCTCGAGCTCCACTGGACCCATGGACACCCAGGTGAATGTTCCCCAGGTGATAATGGAGCAGCCGCCAGCTCGTCTCCGTCCCGCAGTACAGGTGTCTTGGAGCCGTTACCCTGGAAAATGACAGATTCGCGCCCTCCCATCGGCATGATGAAGAATGTATCGGGATTCATCAGACATGCAATGCTCTGCCTCTACGTCAACGTCGAGTGCTGATGGTCACGTACCAGATCCAGTCGTAGCTGCCGATATCGTGTGCATGGGTCTTCGGCTGCGGAGGCCCAGCGTTATTAGTGTTCAGTGCACTGAGTGTTCAGACACACTTTTACTCTGCCCAGCATTGAAACCTTATTTTAATTCTGCCACAGTCCGCCGCCTGTCCTGTTTTACCAGCCTGCAAAGCCTACGATGTCCGACATCTGTGATGATGGGTGGATGCCCAGCCTTAAGAGGGCTGGACATGTTCTCACCTTGGTTTCGCCACTTGTTGAAGACACTAACCGTAGCACTCCTCGAACACCTGACATGTCGCGTAGTTTCCAAAATGCCTGTGCCGAGCGTCCAGGCCATCACAGTCCGCCCTCTGTCAAACTCAGACAGATCGCGTGCCTTCCATATTCCACTCATGGGCAGCTCACTCACTGATACTACATGCACGGTACGTGTGCGCCAGTTGGTGGTGGAATCGCTTGGATGGGTCTATATCGATAGTTGGTCGGAGAACGTAATGTTCTGGCTGATTAGTGTAATTTTAGTAAGCCAGCAACAATTTTGTGAATGTTAGCGATCTCTGAAGAACCCTTTCAAAATGGTTCAAATGGCTCTGAGCACTATGGGACTGGACATCTTAGGTCATCAGTCCCCTAGAACTTAGAACTACTTAAAGCTAACTAACCTAAGGACATCACAAACATCCGTGCCCGAGGCAGCATTCGAACCTGCGACCGTAGCAGTCCCGCGGTTCCGGACTGCAGTGCCTAGAACCGCGCGGCAACCGTGGCCGGCCAAGAACCCTTACATACTGCCGTTTAAGCGAAGAATGTATTTAGCGATTTCAAAAAAAGCAACGTTTTATTTGAAAATGAGATAATAGGATATACGTGGAAAGAATAATTTGAAAACTATATTATGGAGAATATGTCACAGATGTTTCAGATTCCACGATGGAAGAAGTGGGAAAAGAATTTATAGCACCATCGTTTACTTGATGAGACTTCGACGGCGGTTTGTACAACTTGAACAACGGTAAAGCGACTGGAGTAGATAACACCACTGATGTGTTATTAAAAGGCAAAATTCTTCAAATTATACAGCCTTGGCGTTAGTAAGTCATGCTTCACGAATTCTGCTGAGTAATGTTAAAGGATGAATAACAGCTAAGCTCAAACAGCGTTGCTCGGTGTTTTGCTGCCGAAGACGAACTGAAAAATGAAGCCCGTTCTTTTTTACTACTATCGGTCTTGCCTATATGCCCCCCCCCCCCCCCCCCTGCAGTTCGCATATTTTTTAAAATGGTTCAAATGGCTCTGAGCACTATGGGACTTAACATCTGTGGTCATCAGTCCCCTAGAACTTAGAACTACTTAAACCTAACTAACCTAAGGACATCACATACATCCAAGCCCGAGGCAGGATTTGAACCTGCGACCGTAGCAGTCCCGCGGTTCCGGACTGAGCGCCTGAACCGCTAGACCACCGCGGCCGGCTTTTTTAAAACATAAACGCAATAAGTATTCCCAATTTCTTCTTTTTTGCACTCAATGTTTGAAATTTCCCAAAATAAGTGAAATAATAAGAATGTACTGAACATTTTAAACAATAACTAACTGAATACAGGTGTGCAATGAAATTTGGCATCAGTTACTTATTAAATTTAATTACGAGAAAATGGACTAGTAAAGATGCAGAACTATTTTCTGGTGAGAATGAATTTATCCTTGAAATTAGAAATCAAGCTATAGTCTACATCTACATGTACATGGATACTCTGTAAATCACACTTATCTATTATTCCACTCTCGAACAGCGCGCGGAAAAAACGATTTCCAGTGCGAGCTCTGGTTTCCCTTATTTTATTATGATTATCGTTGTTTCCCTATGTAGGTCAGCATCAACAAAATATTTTCGCATTCGGAGGATAAAGTTGGTGATATAAATTTCGTGAGGAAATTCTGCTGCAACGAAAATTTCCTTTGTTTTAATGGTGTCCATCACAAATCCTGTATCTCGTCCGTGACAATCTCTCCCCTGTTTCGTGATGATATAAAACGTGCTGCTTTCATTTGAACTTTCTCAGTGGAGTCCGTTAATCCTATCTGATAAAGATAACAGATCGTGCAGCAGTGCTTTGAAAAATGAAGGACAAGCGTGGCGTGGGAAGTCTCTTTAGTAGATCTTTTTATTTTTAAAGTGTCCTGCCAATAAAACGCAATCTTTGTTTTACCTTTCCTACAACATATTATATGTGTTTCTTCAAATTTAAATTGTCCGTAATTGTTCAAAATGGCTCTGAGCACTGTGGGACTTAACTGCTGAGGTCATCAGTCTCCTAGAACTTAGAACTAGTAAACCTAACTAACCTAAGGACATCACACACATCCATGCCCGAGGCAGGATTCGAACCTGCGACCGAAGCGGTCGCGCGGTTCCAGACTGTAGCGCCTAGAGCCGCTCGGCCACATCGGTCGGCCCGTAATTGTTATTCCTAGCTATTTAGTTGAATTTACGACCTTTAGATTAGACGGATTTATTGTGTAACTGAAGTCGGATTCCCTTTAACACTCATCTGCTCCCACTTTTCATTATTTAGGGTCAACTGCCAATTAGCTCACCATTCAGATATCTTTTCTAAATCTTTTTGTAATTTGTTTTGATCTTCTAGACGATAAACGACACCAATCGTGTGCAAACAACCTAAGATGGCTGCTCAGATTGTCTCCAAAACAGTTTATATAGATAAAGAAAAGTTGAGGGAGTATAACACTACCTTGGGGAACACCAAAAATCACTTCTGTTTTACACGATGACTTTCCGTCAATTACTACAGCGTCTGTGTGGCGCGGGCTAGGAGAAATACAAAATTGGCTTCAGTGTCAACGCATACAGGTCGAACATAGGAAGAATGTAGGTATGGGAACCATCGGTATAACAAAAAAAGTCGTAGCTGTGTTGGGAAAGTACCAGAGCTTCAAGAGCCAATAGAAAGCACTGATGCTGAAATCGTGTCAGACACTGAAAGCTGGCTAAAGCCGGAGATTAGTTCAGCCTTCACTATCATTGTCGGTAATGCGGTTTTCGGCTACCAAAAGGAGAAACTGCGTATAGACAGCCTTCCAGGTGGAGCTTGATGCTGGGTCTCCCGCTCGGGGATGGGCTGGGCATATGTCTCCCTGGGAACGGTGAGCCCTCAACTACTGTCACATCTCTTCGTTCATTTGTGGGTTGTTGCCCCCTTGGCTGTTCGGGCTAGCAGCATCGTATGATGTAATGGAGTCGGCGAAATCTTGCAGCCGTCTTCGTACGTTGTGATTAATTATTTAATTGACTGTTACCTTTCAGTGAAATGCACCAACGGTATGTTCTGCCCTGTGGCCGTTAGCATTCCAATTACCTGCCCTGGTCGTTAGCGTAGTTTGTATGCAGTGTGCCTTTGCCTCGTCCTGTTGTTGCTGTCCAGCACAGCGTGTAGTTCGGCAGCCTTTTAAGTTTACATAATGAGATTTTCACTCTGCAGCTGAGTGAGCACTGATATGAAACTTCCTGCCAGATTAAAACTGTGTGCCGGACCGAGACTCTTAAGTAGTTTGGTTCATATTTGCTTACAGTGGTTATTTCTCCCCTGGCTGTTTTTAGACGCCAATTTCTGGAGACGTATTGCTGTTCGTATTCTCGTCCTTGGCCGATATTCTCCACCTTTGTGCCGTTGGCCGGACAGAAGGGAATTGATTGAATTGTTGGTCGGTCCTTTGGCCGTACCTAGTTTGGATTGCCACTCGATAACTTCAACTCTTGGCTGCCTGCCTGATTGTTTTTAATTATGATCTTCATTTTAGTTTAAGTATTGTGTGAGGCCTTTGGCTGTATACTAATTCAGTTTCTTCTTTTAATTTTACATAAAGGCCTTCAGCCATGTTGCCGGCCGGAGTGTCCGAGCGGTTCTATGCGCTACAGTCTGGAACCGCGCGACCGCTACGGTCACAGGTTCGAATCTTGCCTCGGGCGTGGATGTTTGTGATGTCCTTAGGTTAGTTAGGTTTAAGTAGTTCTAAGTGGTAGGGGACTGATGACCTCCGAATTTAAGTCCCACAGTGCTCCGAGACATTTGAACCATATGAACCTTCAGCCGTGTTAATTAAGATTTTGAGAATTGACTGTTTTAGAAAATAAATTTTCATTGTTAGAAATTGTTCTATCTGAAATTGTTTGTAATCCAGGCCCTAAGCCGTTAGTTGTTCCATGTGTTATGTGTGACCTTCAGCCGAGGATTTGCGTGAACTTCTGAATAAGCCCTTCAGCCGTGTGTACTCTCCAAAAAAAATGGTTCAAATGGCTCTGAGCACTATGGGACTTAACATCTGTGGTCATCAGTCCCCTAGAACGTAGAACTACTTAAACCTAACTAACCTAAGGACATCACACACATCCATGCCCGAGGCAGGATTCGAACCTGCGACCGTAGCAGTCGCGCGGTTCCGGACTGAGCGCCTAGATGTATTCTCCGAAAGGAAAATTTTTTATAAGAAGCAAGGGCTTTATTCTAAATTATTTATCTCACTTGTTCTTCAGCCGTTCTTGTGTTTGCTGTGTGGTTTTGGTCCTTCGGACCAGAAATCATCTCAAGTTTTCTTTAACTAAGCCTTCAGCCGTATTGTTTAGTCGTCATATTTTAAGCAAATCTGTAAATAAATGGTTCTTAGAAAAATAAAGTTGTGTGTTTGATTGTGCAACTCACAGTAACTGTTTACGGCCCCATCCACAACTTTAACCTTATCCTGTGCGTTCTCTGACTACCTACCCAACAGGTCTCACAGACATAATATTACTCAGCCATAGCAAAGAGCATACTGGTCGTTTTGGGGAGCTACATATGGTATAGAACTGGTACCAAGAACACATCTGACCTTTGCCAACTAGAGTAACTCATGGGAGTGAAGTGCTGTGCATGGGATCAACCCAGTACGATCACTGGGGGAAATGGCAACAAGACGACTATTAACGTTGGAGAAATATCGTCCACACGATTCGGAAGATTACAAGAGCCGAAAAGTGCGAGGATAGTTGCGCAATCAGCTTAACAGCTCAAACATCCAAGTTGCTGACAAGAATAATATACAGAATAACTGGAAAAGAGCCGGCCGGAGTGGCCGTGCGGTTCTAGGCGCTACAGTCTGGAACCGAGCGACCGCTACGGTCGCAGGTTCGAATCCTGCCTCGGGCATGGTTGTGTGTGATGTCCTTAGGTTAGTTAGGTTTAATTAGTTCTAAGTTCTAGGCGACTGATGACCTCAGAAGTTAAGTCGCATAGTGCTCCGAGCCATTTGAACCATTTTGAACTGGAAAAGAGAACTGCGGATGTGACAGATGACCATCAGTTTGGCTTTGGAAAAGGTAAAGGCACCAGAGAGGCAATTCTGACGTTGCGGTTGATAACGGAAGTAAGACTAAAGAACGATCAAGACACGGCGTACGTCAGAGGTGTGGTCTTTCACCCCTACTGTTCAAACTATGCGTCGTAGAAGCAGTGACACAAACAAAACAAAGGTTCAAGAGCAGAATTAAAATTCAAGGCGAAAAGATATGGAGCATACGATTCGCTGATGACAGTGCTATCTTCAGTGAAAGTGAAGAAGAATGACAATATCGACTCAGAGTGAATCGAAGAAAGACGAAAGTAATCAGAAGTAATAGAAATGAGACCAGCGAGAAACTTAGAATGAGGATTAGTGATCATAAAGTACATGAAGTTAAGGAACTCTCCTACCTTAGCAGTAAAATAGCCCGTTGTGGTTGGAACAAGGTGGACATAAGAATCCGACTACACCAAACAGAGAGTTCCAGGCAATGAAAAATCTACTAGTATCAAACGTAGGCCTTAATTTGAAGAAGAAATGCCTGACAACGTACGCATTGTATGGTAATAAAATATGGACTGTGGAAAAACTGGTAAAGAAAAGAATCGAAGCATTTGACATAGGACATCTGTTGAGACACGGCGCTACAGGCAGCTGTACAGGGAAACAAATACTGTAGAGGAAGACAGAGGTCGGAAAACATCCAGCAAATAACTGAGGGCGTTGGCTGCTGGTGCCGCTCTGATATGTAGGGGGTGGCACAGGAGAGGAATTCGTGGTGGGCCACATCAAACCAATCAGTGGTCTGTCCTAGACCACAAGGACAAGTGGCGAGTATTACATTCTTCATTCCTGTGGCCACATTGTACATAGTTGCTTCACAAATTATTCTTGAGGGAATTTTTGTTCTGTCGTTGCAACTACATTTTATTTTCTCCAGACCCGATTTCTTGAGGAAAAGCATCATGTAATAATACCCGATTTCTTGAGGAAATGCATCATGTAATAAGTTACTTACATTTAGATTGTCCTTAAGATCGAAAAACTGTTTCTTAAGAATTTGCTGGTTTGATTTTCGCTTGATTTCTCGCTTACATCGGGAAATGCCGTCTGCTAGCACATCGCCTTGTCAAAAATATCGCTTTCAAACGTAATAGGGATGTACGATTGCTACTGTCAGTTGATGGCTGTTTATCTCAACCAATTTCCAGATTGATGCTTTGAAGGAATCTGCATGCAATTAGCCTTTTTATTCTTTGTCTGTCTGTGCACTGTAGTCGCCTTCACGCAGATTACGTTAATATAGCATCTTGAGATTTTCAGTTTGTGACAATGCAGCATCGCCTTCACCGTCTAAAAAAAGGCACAATTTTATTTTTCTCTTTAAGCTGTTAGAAAATGATAGGGGCAGTGCTACATTTACGTGGATGCACCATGAATTGGCCTTTGTCTGGAAGGAGGTGGAAGCTGCGTTGTGTACAGCCGGCTGGCTGCTTTTCCAAATTGCACCTGTGGCGATGGCTGCAACACCTCTAGGTACTGAGGAAACTCCTAGCAAGCCCAATGTGACCGCGTATTCAGATGCACAACATATCACCGGTTGTCTACACTGAAGGATGAGTGGCGGATAGTGGACTGGTTTGTAACAAATGGAGAATGAGTGGTGGATACTGGAAGGTTAGAATATCTCTGATCGAAAGGCGAATGTAGAAACTGGGCACATGGCTGCATTATAATGCCATAACAGTAGATACGGGATACTGGCCTGTGTAGATAACATGTCTCAGCCAGCACGGAATACCTGGTTTGTTAAGTCAGTTTCCAATTTTCTTGCTAAGTTACAAAGTGTGGAGTAGTTAGTCATTCAGTGCTCCAAAGTTAGGCGCATAACAGAGCCCTTCAAGGGAACAGCACGCAGGGAAAAATGCCAATGCCACTATGGACGCTTTACGCTTGCCGGGATGTCTCGTCAAAGAACTGAAAGCGCCTCTCAATAGGTCAGGTATGAACTGCATGCAGGAAGCGATTACTGGGATAATAGAGTACAAGTTGTATGTACGTGGTTTTCTTTGGGTTGGAAGAACCCCTCTTTAGGGAAAATGTTGATCTTCCTGCTGAAAACGAAAAGGGATCAGCCACATTACTGCCAGAGGTGAAGTTACAGATTGCAGATTGGAAAGACAAAATGTTATCAAGATATTAATAAACTGCTGCAGTGTTCACACTGGATTTCCTTTACCAAATGTAATAATGCACACATAGTACTAGCTACAGAAACCTGGGTGAAACCAGAAGTAAAACAAAAACAACGAAACTCTAAATTCAGACTAGAATATATATTGAAATGATAATAACTCTGTGATATCAGGTGACGTTATAACCGATTACGAATGTGAAATCTGACTAAAGGTTGAAACGTAACTGTTTATTCCGCCGTTTCATTTCCCCACATTACGGTTTGTTCCGAGTATACTGCGAGTTTTGTCTTTGCTGTAGTCTATGCGGGCCGGCTATAATCAGTTTCGACTTACTGATACAAACTCTGTAACAAACTCTTTTCTCGGTCACTGGGGCTATTTTAAGTCGCTGAAGCCATTTCTTGTCTTTATCAACGACAGCCGCTTGCGGGTTGCTGACCATGTGATTGCGTTTGTCAGAAGAGCATTCATCTCTCATCCTATGTTCAAAGTGCGGATGCTGATACATGAAGTTAGAGAGTAGAGTCCGTATTGTGAAGCTGAAAGGAAGATTGCCTTTATCTGACGGAGACTCATAGTTCGAATATCTCTGTGCGAAAGGCGAACGTAGAAAACTGGGCCCATGGCTGCATTTCATTGCCATAGCAGTAGATACGGGATTCTGGCCTGTGTAGATAACATGTCTGACCCAGCAAGGCATACCTCGTTTGTTAAGTCAGTTATCAATTTTCTAGCTAAGTTACAAGCATTCAGAAGAGCATTCCTGTCTTATCCTATGTTCAATGTGTGGCGGATACTGCTTCATGAAGTTAGAGAGTAGAGTCGTTGCCGTATTGTGATGCTGAAGGGACGATTGCCTTTATCTCACGGAGACTACAATGAGTAAAAAATTGGGTGAGACTATTACAATTTACTTGCTTTGATGAAGACTAGGTTTTATGGTGCGGTTAGCTTGACATTGCTAAGTTAAGACCACTTCCCGAGTAGGTATCGAGTTGCATGATTGTTTATAGTGAAACAGGAGCTCATAGTCTGCTTGTATGTAACTTACTGGAAGCTGTTTATAGCACTGTACTTAATTTATTTCACTTCAAGTTACTGAAATTTCCAAGATGTTACCCTCTCCGGGAGTGTAAAGATTACTTTTTACTCAGTAAGAATTAAGAGTTGTGAAGACATGTTGCTTCCTCTCGTGGGTCTAAATGCTTCAGTTGTGGATTTAAATATCCCATCCGGACTGTGCAGTTATTTACTTGCGCTCAGTGACAACATACTCCTTTCTAATTCATCTCTCCCTTTCATTTTACCACAAATAATTCGTCCTTTGTATTCGGTCTTTTGAGTGTGATATGTTACTTGGACGTCGTCTTGTTATTTGTCTAAACTCGCTCACTAAATGACTTATATGCAGTCTGATGGACAGTCAGTTCTTTGTTGTGCGGCCAGTAGGAATGTTGGTAATTCTTCTATGCACGGTACTACGTAGAAGGTGCTGATGTAGGTTGTCGACATGTGCTGCTGTACTGATTGCAGTTTGTAAAACATTGTACTTATATAATCTCACTCACTAATATGATGTCATGTAGAAAAGAGAGTGAGGATTTAAAACTCACATACTGGTTAATTTCCAACATCTGACACCCATTATCCATAGACACTGTCAGCTTGCACATACACACTGTCAGCATTTGGTGATGGAATATACAATTAGTTTGAAGGTAGAATAGCTGACACCCACTGCGCATATGCAACGTCAGCTTCTTATGTTAGAATACTATTTAAGATCCAGTAGCTGAGGACTATTGGCAGGTTTTCGTGTATACTTGTTTCAAATGGCTCTGAGCACTATAAGACTTAACATCGGAGGTCATCAGTCGCCTAGAACTTAGAACTACTTAAACCAGACTAACCTAAGGGCACCGCACATATCCATGCCCAAGGCAGGATTCGAACCTGCTACCGTAGTGGTCGCGCGGTTCCCGACTGAATCGCCTAGAACGGCTCGGCCACAGCGACCGGCTATCTAAGGTGATTATTGACGAGCTGATACATATAAGAAATCTATTTAAGGTTTGTTGTAAGATACATTCAGAGCAAGTTTCATCAATGGCCAGATAACGTCTGAAGTATCTGACAGTGCGATTCAGTCATAACAGATCACGTATCACAAATGTGTGTGCAGCCAATTCCCAGACACAACCAAATTACTTCAAACGAACTTCGAGTTCTGGATTACCCAATCGTAGAGTTCATCTAAGTATCTACATTAAACATTCTCTCATGCAATCTTGTGCAATACGTTAAAAATTAAATTTTAAAATTTTTTACTTTCTGTAAGTTAGCAGCTAGGGGCTATATTGAACAGTACAATGGGAAGCACTATAAGGCCGATTTCCTATCTGAGAAAATTAGAAAATGGAATGTTTTGTGACTTTAGGGGAATCGTTTGAGCTGATGAGCACTGCGGTACAGACTGTAAGAACGATGCAGTAGCCATCAACTTGCTATCCATTACTGTAATAGCCCGAGAGCAGATTAATAAATCAGCTGTACGGGAGCATATAAATGAATTATGACATGGTATTGAATCAAACAACGATCTTAAAGGTCTGCACACTTTCGAGAAGAGCAGAAAAATTGACATCTTGGAAGAAATTGAAATATTCACCCACGAGCAAAAGTGCAAAAACGAAATTACGGATTTCAGGAACTCACATTTTTCATCAACTTTAATTCAGTACTCGTAAACAGAAAGTACGAAATAATTATATATGAATCTTTGTTCCAGTAACAATATTTTTTATTCCGCCGTGCTAACGGCAAATTGTAACAATCTCGCTTACTGTAATATATTTCGTTGACCAACATCAGAGACGCAATCACAAGATGTGTGGAAGGCACTGTGAAAGACTAGCAACACCGTGATCGATACGTCAATAGATAGATCGAAATGAACTTGCTTCTATTGCACAATAGGGTTTATTGTGATACCGTATTCTCAGTATCCTTTGATAGTTTGTGAACAGAGACGAAGATGATCCAACGACCATAGTAATGGAAATGACTGAACACACAAGAAGTGGACAACCATTTCGTATGAACAAAGTATGTGATAATTTTTTGAAAAATGTGTGAATACTGCCTCTATCTGGCTACCCTTTTCTTTCTACGCATTATGGAACAGTACATATCATAACTATGAGCAGCAACTTTGAGGATTGTGTATACTTGCGTAAAATGTTTTTTTGTATTGCTATTGTAATACGATGATGAACATTCTGGTTCATTACACACACACTGATCTGGAAGAATGTTATGAACACCTGCCTAGTAGCCAGTATATCCACCTTTGGCACGGATAACAGCGATGACGCATCGTAGCATCTAAGAAATGAAGTCATCGTAGGTCGGTGTAGGGAGTTTGCACCATATGTGTCCAGACAAATCACCTACTTTCCGAAAATTGATGAATGTAACTTTAGCACAGAAAGGGGTGAAATATGCTGCCGTAAAACCCTTTGCCAATCTACCGAGGAAACAGAATGTTTGAAAGGTATCACATTTGTTTTTGCCATGAAGTTTAGTGATATTTCTTCTTAACAGTTCATTTCAGTACCATTAAGTAATTCTTGAATACTAATAACTACTCATTTATACGGAAACAATGGACAGAATATGACCACGAAAAAACAGTTTTCCCCTTTTTTATATGCGTTCTATGCTTTTTCAGTTGATACATTCCTCGTCATAGCATTTATAATAAATACGATCTATAAAGCACGTAACTAACTGCAGTCTTAATGACTTTTACGTCAACAGGACTGATGATGTCAGTGAATGTTCACTCCACCAGCAGTACATTAGCGGAGTGGACTCTACTGTAACCCCACTATCCTTCCCCACTTCCTAATGTACTGACATTTTTATTTTCAAGGAATCCATTGCCTGAAATATCCCATAACATGACTGGTTTAGTGACTTGCAACTCTTTCGTTTCCAGACGAGATAATTTTTTATCTCAAACTCATGGATTTGACGGTTTCCCTAATCCTTGAAAGTTTGTGCAGTCGTCCTGGGAAAGCTCTGTATAATACGACCTTGCGGAACACAGGTTAGGATCATGGATCCGACGGTGGCCAAACATTTACAGTAAGCACATTTTAACACATAGTTCTTAAGGGGGTATGCAGATGGCAACGTGAGAGACAAGTGTAGCGTTCAAACTGGTCAAGATGACTATGACAGAAACGTTACTGTTCGACACATGTATATGAAACAGCCAGCGGACAATGGCTGTAGCTGTTAGCCTACGACGTACACTCTCTGATGACAACTGTCCAGTCACCCATTAGTAAACATTAATATGGAGTGTGTCCACACTTCACGTTTATGGCGGCTTCATCTCTGATGGGGACGCTTTCGACGAAGTATCTGAGTGTTCGTGATAAAGCCAGACTATGTAATGACGTTGGTCGCCGGTGTCTGGAGCTAAGTAAATGTTCTAACTCTTCCCAAAGAGGTGCCAGTGGGTTCAAGTCAGGACTGTGGGCTGACCAGTCCATTTCAAGAACATTATTGCCCACAAACTATTGCGTCACACATGCAGCTTTAGGACACAGTGCACTGTCATGTTGACACAAACAATCGCCTGCGAACGCTTCCTCTACTGCAAGCACCACAGAATACGGAAAAATATCTTCATATCTTTCCACATTTAGCGTATTGTTAAGCGCAACGAGGGGACACGAAAAACACCCACATACTGCCACACCATATTCTCCAATACTCATAGCGGCAGGTAACGCTCTCCAAAAGCCAGGTCCTTCCTTCCGATTGCGGCAGGGTATAGTGGGATTCACCTTTCCAAATAACTCATTTCAAGTCATCCACTGTCCAGTGAAGTCACTCCTTACTGTATTTCAATGGTCATCTCCATCTACAGAAATGTGTGGCTTATAAGGAGCGGCACGTATTCTAATTAACTCCCTACGCAAGTGATATGACTGTTCGACTGTTGGTAGCACTTTGGAACTCTCAAGTGATTCCTTCCACTGATTACATGCTACTTTTTAGAACCACTCTCCGCAGTGCTTGACAGTACCTGTCCGTCAGTACCAGAGGCTGCCTGGCCTCGGTTCAGCTATGGTTGTTCCTTCGCGACTGCAGTTTCGCAATGACGTCACCAGTAGTCGACTTGGGTAGCTTTACAAGGGTTGAAACGTCCCTGATGGATCCGTTGCTCACGTGATATCCAATGATTAGTCCACGTCCAAAAGACACCGAGCTCCCCTTATCGACTCATTCTGCCATTATCGCTTCTCTACCGACAACACAATAATCCCTGGCCTCTTTATATTCGCGGCTACGCTTCTCTTGACATCTAATGTGCAATTGCGCCTAACACAGGACTGTTCGGATACCTCTGTCCATCTGGTGTATCTGCATACAGGGAGGTCACACCATTAGAAAAAGGTGGGAAATTTAGGGAAGCACTGAAGAGATTAGCCGTTGGTGCAAAACTTGGTAGCTGAGCTTCGACATAACGTAAGGTGTGATGGCACTCTAATTAAATTAGCCTGCCCGGCTAGTCGCCCGATCTAACCTGCCGCATCCCCAGCGGGAAAGCGTGCCGGTCCCCGGCACGAATCCGCCCGGCGGGTTAGTGTCGAGGTCCGGTGTGCCGGTCAGCCTGTGGACAGTTTTTAAGGTGGTTTTCCATCTACCTCGGCGAATGTGGGCCGGTTCGTCTCATTCCGCCTCAGTTACACTATGTTGGCGATTGCTGTGCAAACATTGTCTCCACGTAGGGCCTACACGTACACCATAATTACTCTACCACCAAACATTTGGGGTTACACTCATCCAGCATGAGAAATTCCCGCAGGGAGGTCCACTGGGAGCCGAACCGCACATTAACCCTGGGTTCGGTGCGGGGCGGCGGTGGGGTGGGTGGACTGCTGTGGCATGTTGGGAGGTTGTGAACCACTGAGGGCTACCTCGGGACGAAGCCTCTGCGTCGTTTCTAGGTCCCCGGTTCAATACACAAAACACAGGTTAACAGAAAACTCAGGGGAGATTGAAAGAAATGCTCCATGATTTTGATTTGTTTGTTAATGCACAGAAACATCGTGACAGAACTGCCGAGTAAATCCCGCTGGTAGACACCGCATGGAAGGCACTGAGAAATACAGAGAATTTAGTTTTCGTAACTCACGAGAGCCTATGCTGTAGAACAAGTCAGGGATGATGTTACTTTTACAACATAAATCTTTCTCATCGACTAAGAAGGTAAAATGAAAGAAATTGGTGTATATTGAGAAAAATGACGAATGCAGCAGAAAAATAACGAAGAGGGGGAAAAATCTGGTACGCTGTGTGTTGTGTTGGCAGAAGAGCCAACACCGTGTTACTAGTGGAGGCCGAAATGCACGCGTTTTAGCTCACGCAGGCTGACGTGAGGAGGGAAGAACTATACTGACGTGAGATCTGGAACGTGGCAAGGAATTAGAATTCAAAAAGTGGGCGTAATTAGTTTGATACTTAACTTTAATCTATTAATGATTCACAATATTATCTGTTCAGAATACATTCATAGTACCTCAATATGGCGCCTTGCTAGGTCGTAGCAAATGATGTAGCTGCAAATGAGAGCGTATGTAGACAGTGAACCATCGCTAGCAAAGTCGGCTGTCCAACTGGGGCGAGTTCTAGGGAGTCTCTCTAGACTAGACCTGCCGTGTGGCGGCGCTCGGTCTGCAATCACTGATAGTGGCGACACGCGGGTCCGACGTATACTAACGGACCGCTGTCGATTTAAAGGCTACCACCTAGAAAGTGTGGTGTCTGGCGGTGACAGCACGCTATGGTACTCCCCCTCCCCTCCCCCCAGCCCACGACAGTACGTAGTTCACACATGCAGAACATGCAGGATGTACGACTAGATACAAACGATTTCTCAGAAAAGTTTAAATAAATGTTGCTAGAGGTAAGATATTGAATCTCACTATGAATCTCTTTACACTTGCCTGTGCCACACTCAAGCTCTTGTTTTATTTATTTATCTACTACCTTTTAGGCGGTGACTTTCACAAGATTAATGTCTTCTTCCAACTTTCACAAAGTGGAAGGAGCTTACTAAAAACCTGGGACCAACATCAGCAGATAACTCAGTGACTTTCAGGACAATGTGTACAAGACCAGAAAGATTTTCGAGGATACAGACTACCTTACACATCTGCTCCACCGAAAGTTAAAAACCTTTGCGATTATTCTGTGAAATATAGATCACTTTCACATTTTACAAGGGAAACTCCCCATTGCACCACCCTCAGATTTAGCGGTAAGAGGGCCCAGTGAAGACCGTCAGCCCGTCGAAAATTGAACACAGGTCAAACATGAAAATAGGAAGAAATGTACTGAACTGGGAAAGAAACGGCAAAATAGAAACAGTGAACGGTCCAAGGACAAAAAGTGCAATACAGGGCAGCCTGACACAGCAAGGTGTCGTGGCTGAGAGACAAAAAGTGAGTACAGAGTAGGACTTCCAAGACAGAGAGCCGTTTTCAAACCTCCCTCGCGCCAATTTCTTTTTTTTTCTGTCTCGGGGTGCAATGTCCACATGCAACGGCGAGGCGTAAGGTAGAGACATATAATGTCAGTTGATTCTGGACAACTACTCTATTAGCAATCAAAAGGAGATGGCTTTCGTATGGGAATCCCAAACATCTGATGACAAGGCGACAAGTCAACTGATCCTCGACCGGAAAACGAGAATAGTGTGTCGCTCGCGACATTAGTGACATGTGTGTCATATGAAAGGGATCTCTTATCGACGCACCCCAGATAAATGGGTGAGATATGTCTCCTTAAATGATTTAGTTTTTCGTTTCAATGTGAATGTGATCACTCCCAAGGAAATGATGAAAACATAGTAAGTTCTGAAAACATAATATTTTGTCTCGTAACTTGCAACAAATGAATGCAACAGTTTCGCAATCACACAGTTTCTCTGTGCTTCCGAAACATATGTTTTTAACATTTTTGAAGTCGCGTTCTGTTTCTGGATGTTTCGACTCATGAATTTCTTTGTCGTAACATAGTTCACACTCGTTTATTTGTTGTTTCCCTCTCTGTGAGACAACCGTGTGATATCTCGCCTACTCTCACTATTCATCACAATTACTTGCGATGGTAACGTATACTTACCACTTGACTCATTCTATGCCCAATGTGTAGTATGAGAATTGCCAAGACTACAAAAAGAGAACACACATTTCAATGACCGAACGGACACTTCACAATGTTGTGAAAGAAGAACATGAAAATAAATCGCTCGAGATAATTTTGAACATACGTCCCCCACCGTTGCTGTGTCAGGCTTTTCCATATTGCACATCTTGTTCTTGGACTGTTCACTGTTTCTATTTTGCTTTTTTTTCACAGTTCAGTACAACATCTTCCTGCTTTCGTGTGGATCTATGTCCTCTTTTTGACGGCCTATCCACGGGGCCACCTTACCACCAAATCGGAGGGGGCGAGCGATGGCGAGTTTCCCTTGTTAGTAATTCTTGTGAAACGGTCGAAGAAATGTATACTCTGAACCCACAATGTGATTTTCACTCTGCAGTGGAGTGTGCGCTGATATGAAACTTCCTGGCAGACTAAAACTGTGTGCCGGACCGAGACTCGAACTCGGGACCTCTGCCTTTCACAGGCAAGTGCTCTACCAACTGAGCTACCCAAACACGACTCACGACCCGTCCTCACAGCTTTAATTCTGCCAGTACCTAATCTCCTACCTCCCAAACGTCACAGAACATCTGCTGAACCCACAAGCTTGTCTTTTCCCTGGAAAAGTTTTCGCTGATTTCACAAAGGAGCTTCAGCGAGTAAGACTTCCTTCTTGTTTCGCGTATCGGAAAACCTTCGTTGAAACGACTGAAAACATGTACTTGTAGAGTTGCGAGCCTTCTTTCGTGTTTGTGACTTAATGGTAGAAGCCTGTGACCCACTGTTTGCTGTTACTGCCTCTAAGTCGCAGGGTCCGGAGTTCGATTCCCGGCCGGTTTATAGATTTTCTGCGTTCCGTTCTGGGTGTTCGTGTTCCTATTCACCTCACTTCATCTCCATCAGTCGTGCAAGTCACCCAAAATAGCGTATATTAAAAAGACTTGCACCACGTGCCGAAAAATCCCCAAGGTGTTCTCCCAATCAAAAGTTCCGTTATGGTTTAACAATAATTTACTCAAGAACGACTATGCAGTCACAAAATTACACATTTCAGTGCATAACATGAGCGGTTTGTTGCTGCCATAACGCTACAGAGACTATGACGGCGAGGCTGCTGTGTATTTACTAATTTTTTTCTTTTTTTTTTTGCATGTGCATGTTCATGACCGTGATCGATTGTTATCTAAGGTGATTATTGACGAGGTGAGGTATTTAGGAAATCTATATAAAATTAATTGTAAAATACATTCATAGGAAGTTTCATCAATGGCCAGATTCAGTCGCAACATAACAGATAACATATCACAAATGTGTGTGCACAGCCAAATCACTTCAGACGCATTTCGAGTTGTGGGTTACCCCAGTCGTATAATTCATTGAAGTATCTAGATTAAACATTCTGTTATACAATATTTTGCAATAATTTAAATATTTAATTGTAACATGTTTTACCTTCAGATATGTCTGCAGGTAATGGGAAGGACAATGAAGTAAAATTCGTATAATGGAAAGTTGGGAAATGAAGTGTTTTGTGTCTTTACGGGAATCGTTTGAGCTCGTGAGCAATGCGTTACAGAGCGTGAGAACGATGCAGTAGCCATGCTGGGATTCAACTTGTTATCACTTACTGTACTAGCTGGAGAGCATAAATAACGCTTTTCAGAATTTTTTCTCTCTCAGATCGTCAGTGCTGGTAATGAGTCACCATATTTCATTGATAATGTGCCCCACATTTACTATTGTCGTTGGGTATTTTGAAGGGTAAGTAGATTTTTTTTAAACTGTAAGTGTCTTGAAGACACTGGAGTCTGTAAATTTGGAGAAGCTTTGGGAAAGAAGATGGAGTATGACTTCTGAAAAAGGGGAGAAGTTAATCACATGTAACATCACGACAGATGTATATTATCGAATGACACACATTTGGCATCCGATTGCAGCGTTCAGCGACAAACGTAATCACACGTTCCATAACACCAGAATGTAAATAGTACACCTGATTTCTTTGAGAGTAACCACATACAGAAAATCTCGCGTGATTCCACACAGAAACTCAACAATAAACTAAAGAAGCAATTAAATAAAACATTTTTCTCGTTCACAACGAAAAATTAAAAGGCTAAGTACAATGACCACAATAAACCCAAAATTAACGGCTCACCCAAAAACACTTTAAACAAGTTCCTATCAGGTCTATTTTAAGTGCTATGAACCATCCAGGCTCTGAACGTATGAAAAATGTACATTCTATTTGACAAAACTATTTTCAAGTTTCATATGTCTTATAGTAAAACAGTACTTACCAAACATTTCAGGGCATCAAACATCTTCAAATCCTAGGCAGTTCAAAACGTATTTTCATAGATGTAGTAAACTTATACAGCAGTATTCCTAGCAATGAATTCATAGACTTAATTACATATCATTTATTAAATTACCAAGCTATACCCACACCCGAAATAGTCGAACTAGTAGAATTACTAGAGTTTGTGCTCTCCCATTACTATTTTATATTCAGTGGCAAAATGCATACAGAATACGCAGGCCTGGCAGTGGGATCTTTGCACAATTTATTTAACCACCTTTAAAACAAACATTTGAATAACATTTACATCACGCACAAAACTGCGCAAGACTGCATCGTATATACTGGTGCTGAAGAAGAAATGGAAACAGATTCAGAGATCTATACGAAAACATTAGCTTCACAATAGAACAACTGAAAGATAAAAAAAAAATTCATATATTACAATAACTGATACAAACTGGTCATTGAACGTCAATGCATACATATAGCCAGTACAGATGTCTAGGAGCCGTTGCACTGGAAAACGACGCTCTCCCTCCCATCGGCGTGACGAAGAATGTATCGGGATTCATCAGCCCATGCAGTGCTCTGCCCTTCGTCAACATCTAGTGCAGATGGTCACGTACCAGATCCAGTCGTAGTTGCCGATATCGTGTGCATGGGCCGTCGGCTGCGGAGGCCCAGCGCTATTAGTGTTCAGTGTACTGGTGTTCAGACACACTTTTACTCTGCCGAACCCTAAAACCTGATTCTAATTCTCTCTCATTCCGCCGCCTGTCCTGTTTTGCCAGTCTGCAAAGCCTATGATGTCCGACATCTGTGATGATGGGATGCCCAGCCTTAAGAGGGCTGGACATGTTTTCACCTTGGTTTCGCCACTTGTTGAAAACACTAACCGCAGCATTCTTCAAACACCTGGCACGTCGTGTAGTTTCCACAGTGCCTGTGCCGAGCCTCCAGGCCATCACAGTCCGCCCTCTGCCATACACTCAGACAGATTGCGTGCCTTCCATATTCCACACACGGGCAGCTCTCTCACTGATACTACATGCACGGTACGTGTGCGCCAGTTGGTGGTGGAATCGCTTGTATGGGTCTATATCGATAGTAGGTCGGAGAACGTAATGTTCTGGCTGATTAGTGTAATTTTAGTATGCCAGCAACAATTTTGTGAATCGTAGCGATCCATGAAGAACCCTTTCACACTACCGTTTAAGCGAATAATGTAGTTAACGATTTCGAAAAAAAGCAACGTTCTATTTGAAAATGAGATAATACGATATACGTAGAAAGAATAAGCCGAAAACTATATGATGGAGAATATGTCACAGATGTTTCAGATTCAAAAAATGGTTCAAATGGCTCTGAGCACTATGGGACCTAACAGCTGTGGTCATCAGTCCCCTGTAACTTAGAACTACTTAAACCTAACTAACCTAAGGACATCACACACATCCATGCCCGAGGCAGGATTCGAACCTGCGACCGTAGCAGTCGCGCGTTTCCGGACTGTGCGCCTAGAATCGCTAGACCACCGCGGCCGGCGTTTCAGATTCCATAACCACGATGGAAGAAGTGGGAAAAGAATTTATAGCACCATTGTTTACCCGATCAGACTTCGACAAGGTTTGTACAACTTGAACAAGGGTAAAGCGACTAGATTAGATAACACCCCCAATGTGTTAATAAAAGACAGAATTCTTCAAATTATACAGCCTTGGCGTTACTATGTAATGCTTCACGAATTCTGCTGAGTAATGTTAAAGGATTAATAACAGCTGAGCTCAAGCAGCATTTCAGACAAGTTCAGGGCCGTTGCTGGGTGTTTAGCTGCCCAAGACGAACTGAAAAATGAATTCCGTTCTTTTTTACTACCATCGGTCTCGTCTATATACCCCCCACCCCCACCCCACCCCTGCGCTTCACACATTTTTTTCCCTCAATTTTTGAAATAGGAAGAACGTAATGAACAATTTAAACTATAACTAACTCAATATAGCAGTGCAATGAAATTTGGCATCAGTTACTTATTACATTTAATTACGAGAAAATGGACTAGTAAAATTGCAGAACTATTTTCTGGTGAGAGTGAATTTATCCTTAAAATTAGAAATCATGCTACAGTCTACATCTACATATACATGAATCCTCTGCAGATCACACTTAAACGCCTGGCAGAGGGTTCATCGGACCACCTTCACAATAATTCTGTGCTATTCCTCTCTCGAACAGCGCGCGGAAAAAACGAACATCCATATCTTCCAGTGCGAGCTCTGGTTTCCTTTTTTTTATAATGATCGTTTCTCCCTATGTAGGTCAGCGTCAACAAAATATTTTCGCATTCGGAAGAGAAAGTTGGTGATTGAAATTTCGTGAGGAGATTCCGCCCAAACGGAAATTTCCTTTGTTTTAATGGTGTCCATCACAAATCTTTTATCATGTCTGTGACAATATCTCCCCTATTTCATGATGATATAAAACGTGCTGCTTTTCTTTCAACTTTCTCGATGTACTCCTTTAATCCTATCTGATAAAGATCCCAGATCGTGCAGCAGTGCTTCAAAAGAGGACGGACAAGCGTAGTGTGGGCACTCTCTTTAGTAGATCTGTTACATTTTCAAAGTATCCTGCCAATAAAACGCTACCTTTGGTTTGACTTTCCTACAATATTTTCTATGTGTTCCTTCAAATTTAAATTGTTCTTAATTGTAATTCCTAGGTATTTAGCTGAATTTACGACTTTAGATTGGACTGAGTTATTGTGTAACTGAAGTTAAACAGATTCATTTTGGCAGTCATATGGATGACCTCCCACTTTTCATTATTTAGATTCAACTGCCAATTTGCGCACCATTCAGATATCTTTTCTAAACCTTATTGCAGTTGTTTTGATCTTCTGCTGAGATTAATAGACGATAATCGACAGCGTCATGTGCAAATAACCTAAGACGGCTCCTCAGATTGACTCCAAACCGTTTATATAGATAAGGAATAGCAGAGGGAGTATAACACTACCTTGGGGAACACTAGAAACCACTTCTGTCTTACTCGATCTTCTGGTGAGATTAATAGACGATAAACGACAGCGTCGTGTGCAAATAACCTAAGACGGCCCCTCAGATTGACTCCAAACCGTTTATATAGATAACGAATAGCAGAGGGAGTATAACACTACCTTGGGGAACACTAGGAACCACTTCTGTCTTACTCGATGACTTTCCGTCAATTACTACAGCGGGTAGCAGGGACTGGGTTGGGTGACGTGGACTGGGCGGTTTTTGTTTAGAGGGTCTCGGAGAATTACAAAATGGGCTTCAATCTCAAAGGATGCAGGTCGAACATAGAAAAAACGTAGATACCGGAACTATCGGTATAACAGTTGTAAATTGTCGTAGCTGTGTTGGGAAAGTACCAGAGCTGCAAGCGCCAATAGAAAGCACTGACGCTGAAATTGTGTCAGACACTGAAAGCTGGCTAAAGCCGGAGATTAGTTCAGCCTTCACCATCATCGTTGGTAATGCGGTATTCCGCCACCAAAAGCAGAAACAGCGTATACTTCTTTTTTTTTAATTTACTGTATTGTAAATTTAAGCGAATTGAAAAGTCCACGGTGTAATAAACAAAAGTCGGCTTATTTGTTCCTTTCACCGATTTCCTTCGAACAGAATAATAGCGATCTGCACTATCAACTCATTTCACATGTGCACTGTATCGATCTGGAGACATAGGCTTCAATATATCCCCTCAGGGTTAAAAAAAATTTTTTTTTCTTTCCTGTACTTGAGACAGAAGCGTCATGAGTTGCTGATATGATTATGAAGTCCCACTGGTCTTTCCATACTGGGAGAAGAATACAGAAAATAATGTCACCTTTTTTCATTCTTTATGCCTCGACGTTAAGAGTTCGCGGTAATCGTCTGTTCATCCTTATGGTACCACGGAGTCTAGGTTTGTTCCTCAGTATTAACGCTGGAGTAGAGCTACTGTTATAATGTTTATCCTGGTGCCACATACCAAGATAAGGGCCAAGAACTGCGAGGACAGATTCTTAAAACTTCCTACCTTCACCTGTGTCGTCCTAGTAAGTAATCCATAACTTTGGACGTTTGTACGTTTGAAACCTCATACGTCCTCTTTTTCATATCATCCCCTCGTCCGAAGACAACTATTGCTTTGGTTTGTAAAGTGTCTTGAATTTATATGTAAACTGAGGGTGGAGAGGGGGAGAAAGAAAAGGGAAGGCAGGGGATCAGTGCTGTCAGCTGCATCGGGACGTTACGCGGAATCGGCGGCGACGAGTGAAAATGTGTACCGGTACGGGATTCGAAGCCGGGATCTCGTACTTACTGGGTAGGTGCGATAACCACTCCACCATCTGGGATACTGCGGTATCGCAACTTCTCGGAATATCCCGCTCCTATCATAATAAAATCCTCTCTGTTCCACTGCATCGCTCAGTCACCTTCTCCAAGTCCTTTACAGTAGCGGGAATCCGACTCTGGAATAACCTCCCTCGCTATGTTAGAGAACTTAAAAACATGCCCGGCTTCAAAAAACAGTTAATGACGTGTCTACCTAAGCAACAGTAATGCCTTCCTCCGTACATGAATGCACTTCCCCTCATTACTTCCCTCTTTCCCCCTCCTTAAATCTCCCTTCCCCAAAACTCGCTATACTAGTAAACATCTACTTTACACACCAAGATATTAATGCACATCTGCACAAACCTTCACCACTATTGCCAATTTTTCTCATGTTTATCATTATTATTTGATTTTGTTTTTTTTACTGTTATTATTATTGCTTTTATCATAATTTGTATGTATAGCACCTGTTGTAAAAATACTGCTAGCATTTACTTTATTACGTCTTAGTCATTACTCTTTATTCATATTGTCATTAGAATAATCAAAAAAATGGTTCAAATGGCTCTGAGCACTATGGGACTTAACATCTATGGTCATCAGTCCCCTAAAACTTAGAACTACTTAAACCTAACTAACCTAAGGACATCACAAAACACCCAGCCATCACGAGGCAGAGAAAATCCCTGACCCCGCCGGGAATCGAACCCGGGAACCCGGGCGTGGGAAACGAGAACGCTACCGCACGACCACGAGATGCGGGCTAGAGTAATGTAATTTTCTTATTTAAACTATTCTCATGATGTAACTCTGATGTGTGAAATGCTGCATGTATGGAACACAGGTCCGATATAAGAGAGGGCCATCAGGCTATTCTGATCAGGTTAAATAAACAAATAAATAAATATCTGGGCTCGCCTCACGCCCGGACCACACTCCCATCGAGCGCCACCTATCCGCAGTCCTGTCCATTTCCTCCATATTCGCTCTTCCGAGATTCTCACAGGAGGTCAGACGTATTTGTGCATCCTCACTGAACAAGTTGCATTCATTTCCCAGGCCAGTCAGGTGTCCGAAAGAACAAACACCACACATTCGTATAATGTCCTCAATTTATTGAGGAATTAATACATCGCAGACTGAACCTTGAAGCCTTTCAGAGTTATTCACAATTTCATGTTGTCATTAAAGTGCCATAATGTCCTAATTCGTTCAGAAGTATTGCGAACCAGTCTGTGGGGAAAAAACCGGGCTAGCTATTAGTGGGTGTTGACCAATAACTTTACCATCTATCTTTTCTTGTTTGTTCCATTTGAAGAATTAGCCCAAGTCATTTCGTCATGTCTGTGGGTAACACGAGACCTCCCGAGTGCTTTAGGCGACGTTTTACGTTCCACCGAGATTTAATCATGACAGGTGCACAGTTCCGTGCAAAATAATTCAAACAAATCGTCACCAAAAATCAGGCTGATCACAGTGGCTAGAGTCAGTTTGCGTTGGAAATGTACTGACTGACCCCAGGAAGACCTTCAAACGGTTACAAGTGTGGTTTAATGTTAGTTTCACACCAATAATTGTTGTAAGTGTGACAACACGAAACTTTCGTAACAAGAGTATCACCATCATTATTGTCAGAATCACTTTGCAACTCTGTCATCTCACGTTCCGTTGTAGACCTAAAAATATCGTAGTCAGTGGATTCGCCCTCAGAAACATAAATAGATGCTTTCACACAGTTTTGCGTGCAATACCTTTATTAATAACGCAAAAAGAAGCAAAACGAAAGTTGATTTTTCGTAGCATCTAAAAGGGTTTTTCGAAGAAATTAATAAATAAAGTACTGATAACTCAACAATGTTCAAGAGCCAGTATACACAGAATACTTGAAATGATATCGTTGAACAATTCACAGTTTGTTATTTAAACTAAAAAAAACACAAAAAAGAAAAGAATAGTACAACACTTCCAGAAGTTCTTGGTGATGAGAAGGGAAAATGAACAGTCATTTATTGATAGATCAAAATGGACTAGTACTCGACTAAGAACCATTGCGCAGTAAGACTCAGTTAGGCGGGATCGAAACACTCACAGCATGCAGATGTCGTAAATCGGCAGTGAAAAGTTCGACTAGGTAATCGACCGGAAAAAAGTCTTAGTCCGCCAAGCGGCCACACGCTGTTACGCTCTGTCTTGAGATAAGTCGACACAGTAAAGAACTGTACCCTGAGAGTCGAATACTGCACCAAAGTGAAATCCCATCTGGCCAGGTGCAGAACGCAACGACGATGCCCCAGCAAAATGATGGTGATGATTCCATAGTTGTAGGCTGCGGTCTGACTGCTGCTGAGAGCTGCTGCGGCGCGGACCTAAATTGTCAATAGTGCAGTAACTACTTCTGATTGGCTGCACTTGTGTCCTCGGTGGCAGGAACAGTGCACCATGCGCGCGCCTCCAGGTGGTGGGTGTCCAAGGAATAGAAAAGCAACTGGAATCACTCAATAGAGGAAAGTCCACTGGACCTGACGGGAAACCAATTCGATTCTACACAGAGTACGCGAAAGAACTTGCCCCCCTTCTAACAGCCGTGTACCGCAGATCTCTAGAGGAACGGAGGGTTCCAAATGATTGGAAAAGAGCACAGATAGTCCCAGTCTTCAAGAAGGGTCGTCGAGCAGATGCGCAAAACTATAGACCTATATCTCTGACGTCGATCTGTTGTAGAATTTTAGAACATGTTTTTTGCTCGCGTATCATGTCATTTCTGGAAACCCAGAATCTACTATGTAGGAATCAACATGGATTCCGGAAACAGCGATCGTGTGAGACCCAACTCGCTTTATTTGTTCACGAAACCCAGAAAATATTAGATACAGGCTCCCAGGTAGATGCTATTTTTCTTGACTTCCGGAAGGCGTTCGATACAGTTCCGCACTGTCGCCTGATAAACAAAGTAAGAGCCTACGGAATATCAGACCAGCTGTGTGGCTGGATTGAAGAGTTTTTAGCAAACAGAACACAGCATGTTGTTATCAATGGAGAGACGTCTACAGACGTTAAAGTAAACTCTGGCGTGCCACAGGGGAGTGTTATGGGACCATTACTTTTCACAATATATATAAATGACCTAGTAGATAGTGTCGGAAGTTCCATGCGTCTTTTCGCGGATGATGCTGTAGTATACAGAAAAGTTGCAGCATTAGAAAATTGTAGCGAAATGCAGGAAGATCTGCAGCGGATAGGCACTTGGTGCAGGGAGTGGCAACTGACCCTTAATATAGACAAATGTAATATATTGCGAATACATAGAAAGAAGGATCCTTTATTGTATGATTATATGATAGCGGAACAAACACTGGTAGCAGTTACTTCTGTAAAATATCTGGGAGTATGCGTGCGGAACGATTTGAAGTGGAATGATCATATAAAATTAATTGTTGGTAAGGCGGGTACCAGGTTGAGATTCATTGGGAGAGTGCTTAGAAAATGTATTCCATCAACAAAGGAGGTGGCTTACAAAACACTCGTTCGACCTATGCTTGAGTATTGCTCATCAGTGTGGGATCCGTACCAGATCGGTCTGACGGAGGAGATAGAGAAGATCCAAAGAAGAGCGGCGCGTTTCGTCACAGGGTTATTTGGTAACCGTGATAGCGTTACGGAGATGTTTAATAAACTCAAGTGGCAGACTCTGCAAGAGAGGCGCTCTGCATCGCGGTGTAGCTTGCTCGCCAGGTTTCGAGAGGGTGCATTTCTGGATGAGGTATCGAATATGTTGCTTCCCCCTACTTATACCTCCCGAGGAGATCACGAATGTAAAATTAGAGAGATTAGAGCGCGCACGGAGGCTTTCAGACAGTCGTTCTTCTCGCGAACCATACGCGACTGGAAAAGGAAAGGGAGGTAATGACAGTGGCACGTAAAGTGCCCTCCGCCACACACCGTTGGGTGGCTTGCGGAGTATCGATGTAGATGTAGATGCAGATGGGTGCGCATCGAAGTGTTGAGGTCGCCCCGGGGCTGGCACCCACTGTTGACCGAGGTACGTGCCTTGTAGCGCAAGGCGTGCGCAGGGTGGGCTGATGTCGCCGTCAGACTAACTAGGACAGCCGTAACTCGCCAGACCGTCGCCGGCACACATGACTTCAGTGTGAATGACCTTGGTTGGTCGTTCGGTCGGTCGTCTCGTCGGACGACGTGTATTTGGTCGCCGACCGCTTCTGGATTCTCTGTGTGTCGACATGTGATTCGGCCTTGTTGTTCCACAGTGACTGATTTTAGTGTTGTTCGAGTAGTCTGTGGAAGTGTTTTCGCGGAACTGTGTGTGGCTTGTGGCTAAAACCACCGAAAGTATATCTGCGCATTCATTTCCTTCGGCTTTCTGAACTGTACGAAATACCAGACTACACTCGTATTGCTACATAAACAAAAGGTACATGACAGCAATCACGTTTACTACATTTCCTACTGGTGTAAACACATTAGTAGACGAAGTCTACAGGCAGTATTTAGTGAACATGAATTATCACGCGATGTGCCACCAACAGATGGCTCGCGAAACCCAATTAACTTTAGATCCGTCCTCAGTGTGTTAAGCTCTTCCATCAGCTGTTGACGCACATGTGAACTAACGACTACCAATATGGCACAGCAAATCGAAGATTGTTGTGTTATACTTACACGGATTTCTTTTTACCCCATGTTGTGCACATGGACTATGTAACACAAGGTTCACCGGGCTGAGCCGTGAGTGGCTCCTGTTCATGCCGTTTATTGCTTGTCATCTTTTCTTTACAGTTCCCTCTCCTCGTTTCTTATTCCATTTACTGGCGTCACTAAGTTATTGGCTTGCCTGCCCGTGAGTGGCAGCAGCAGCGCTTATCGATAAGAGCACTGTCGTATTATCTTTGGAGCGACCGCTAGTTTTTCCGGGTCGTCGTGTGTCGGGAGTTCAATCGGGACGGAGCAGCAGTGAAATCCGGACAGCCGTAACTCGCCAGACCGTCGCCGGCACACATGACTTCAGTGTGAATGACCTTGGTTGGTCGTTCGGTCGGTCGTCTCGTCGGACGACGTGTATTTGGTCGCCGACCGCTTCTGGATTCTCTGTGTGTCGACATGTGATTCGGCCTTGTTGTTCCACAGTGACTGATTTTAGTGTTGTTCGAGTAGTCTGTGGAAGTGTTTTCGCGGAACTGTGTGTGGCTTGTGTGGTTTGGCAGAGCAGTTATTTTAATGGTGTCTGCGTGCTGGATTGAGGCGAGTCGATTGGGAGGGAGCAGCAAGCAAGTCTCCACGGCACGAGGTCAGGCCGGGGCCACTGGAGGTGTGCACGTGCCGTCGGACCGTGAGGCGCTAGCTCCGAGAGCGACAAGTTCGTTGCCCACCGAACCTGGACGCTGAAGTCGAGTGATCAGTTAATCTGTTGTGAAATCTCAACTACTGTGACATCTCTTCGTTCATTTGTGGGTTGTTGCCACCTTGGCTGTTCGGGCTAGCACCATCGTATGATGTATTGGAGTCGGCGAAATCTTGCAGCCGTCTTCGTACGTTGTGATTAATTATTAAATTGACTGTTACCTGTCAGTGAAGTGCACCAACGGTATTTTCTGCCCTGTGGCCGTTAGCACTCCAATTACCGGCCCTGGTCGTTAGCGTAGTTTGTAGGCAGTGTGCCTTTTCTTCGTCGTATTGTTGCTGTTCAGCACGGTGTGTAGTTCGGCAGCGTCTCCAGAATGAGATTTTCACTCTGCAGCGGAGTGTGCGCTGATATGAAACTTCCTGGCAGATTAAAACTGTGTGCTGGACCGAGACTCGAACCCGGGATCTCTGCCTTTCACGGGCTAGTGCTCTTAAGTTGCCTGGTTCATATTTGCTTAGAGTGGTTATTTTTCCCCTGACTGTTTTTAGACGCTAATTTCTGGAGCCTTATTGCTGTTCGTATTCTCGTCCTTGGCCGATATTCTCCATCTTTGTGCCGTTGGTCGGACAGAAGGAAATTGGATAAATTGTTGGTCGGTCATTGGGCCGTACCTAGTTTGGGTTGCCATCCGATTACTTAACTTCAACTCTTGGCTGCCTGTCTCAACTCACCTTACGTTTGAGGTACCTTCCCAGGCCGACTCTTGGAACACTTCTGTGCACCACTTGTTCTGTTTGTTTTTAATTGTGATTTTCATTTTAGTTGAGGTATTGTGTGAGGCCTTTGGCTGTATATTAATTCAGTTTCTTCTTTTAATTTTACATAAAGGCATTCAGCTGTGTTAAATTAAAATTTTGAGAATTGATTGTTTTACAAAAAAAAATTCATTCTTAGAAATTGTTCTATCTGAAATTGTTCCATGTCCGGCCTTCAGCCGAGGATTTGCGTGAACCCCTGAATAAGGCTTTCTGCCGTGTGTATTCTCTAAAGGAAATTTTTTTATAAGACGCAAGGGGTTTATTCTAAATGATTTATCTCACTTGTTCAGGTCTTCAGCCGTTCTTGTGATTGCTGTGTGGTTTTGGGCCCTCAGACCAGAAATCATCTCAAGTTTTCTTTAACTAGGCCTTCAGCTGTATTGTTTAGTTGTCATCTTTTAAGCAAAATGGCTCTGAGCACTATGGGACTTAACAATTAAGGTCATCAGTCCCCTAGAACTTAGAACTACTTAAACCTAACTAACCTAAGCACATCCATGCACGAGGCAGGATTCGAACCTGCGACCGAAGCAGTCGCGCGTTTCCAGACTGAAGCGCCTAAGACCGCTCGGCCACAACAGCCGGCCTCTTTTAAGCAAATGTGTAAATTATTGGTTCTTAGAATTGTGCAACTCACAACTTTAACCTTATCCTGTGCGTTCTCTGACTACCTACCAAACAGGTCTCACGGACATAATATTACTCAGCCATATCAAAGAGCATACTGGTCGCTTTGGAGAGCTACATATGGTATAGAGCCGGTACCAAGAACACATCTGATGTTTGCCAACTAGAGTAACTCATGGGAGTGAAGTGCTGTGCATGGGATCAAGCCAGTACGATCACTGGGGGAAATGGCAACAAGACGACTATTAACGTTGGTGTGTAGAATGTATGAGTTTAGCGATACACCATCTGACATTCGGAGCAATATCGTCCACACGATTCGGAAGATTACAAGAGCCGACAAGTGCGAGAATAGTTGCACAGTCAGCTTACCAGCTCAAGCGTCCAAGTTGCTGACAAGAGTAATATACAGAATAACTGGAAAAGAGAATTTCTGATGTGACAGATGACCATCAGTTTGGCTTTGGAAAAGGTAAAGGCACCAGAGAGGCAATTCTGACGTTGCAGTTGATAACGGAAGTAAGACTAAAGAACGATCAAGACACGGTGTAAGACAGAGATGTGGTCTTTCACCCCTACTGTTCAATCTATGCATCGTAGAAGCAGTGACGCAAACAAAATAAAGGTTGAAGAGCAGAATTAAAATTCAAGGCGAAAAGATATGGAGGATACGATTCGCTGATGACAGTGCTATCTTCAGTGAAAGTGAGAGTGAATCGAAGAAAGACGAAAGTAAACAGAAGTAGTAGAAATGTGAGCACCGAGAAACTTAAAATCTTAAAATGAGGATTGGTGATCAGAAAGTACATGAAGTTAAGGAACTCTCCTACCTTAGTAGTAAAATTGCCCATGATGGTTGGAGCAAGTTGGACAAAAATATCCGACTACACCAAACAGAGAGTTCCAGGCAATGAAAAATCTACTAGTATCAAACGTAGGCCTTAATTTGAAGAAGAAATATCTGAGAACGTCGGCATTGTATGGTAATAAAATATGGATTGTGGAAAAACTGGAAAAGAAAAGAATCGAAGCATTTGACATAGGACATCTGTTAAAACATCATGGAATAACTTCCATGGCACTAGAGGCAGCTGTACAGGGTAAAAACTACTGTAGAGGAAGACAGAAAACAACCAGCAAATAATTGAGGGGGTGTTCTGCAAGTGATGCTCTGAGATGTAGGCGTTGGCACAGGAGAGGAATTCGTGGCGGGCCACATCAAACCAATCAGTGGTCGGTCCTAGACCACAAGGACAAGTGGCGAGTATTACATTCTTCATGAAAGTCTCTTCGGGTTTTCTGCCGGATCCTAAGCAGAAACAGCATTTTCCTGAAGATGGCGACCAGTTGGATCGCCGAAATATCGAGTCAAGTTGATTTTAGGATCCGGCAGCAAACCCGAAGAGACTTTCAAGACGTATTAAGCCGGGAAAGCCTACGTAATCACATTACAGTCTTCATTCCTGTGGCCATATTGTCCATACTTGCTTCACAATTCTTGAGGGTATTTTTGTTCTGTCTTTGCAACTACATTTTTTTCACCAGATCCGGTTTATTGAGGAAAAGCATCATCTGTGGACTGTAAGTTATTTACATTTTGATTTTCCTTGAGATCGAAAAACTGTTTGTTAACAATATGCTGGTTTGATTTTTGCTTGATTTCTCGCTTACACTGGGAAATGCCGTCTGCTAGCAACCCCTCTTTAGGGAAAATGTTGATATTCCCGCTGAAAATGAAAAGAGATCAGTCACATTACTGTCAGAGGTGAAGTTACAGATTGGAGATTGGAAAGACAAAATGTTTACAAGATATTAGTAAACTTTTGCAGTGTCCACACTGGTTTCCTTTACCAAATGTAAAAACGCACACATAGTACTAGCTACAGGAACCTGGGTGAAACCAGAAGTAAAACAAAAACAACGAAACTCTAAATTCAGACTAGAATATATATTGAAATGATAATAACTCTGTGATATCAGGTGACGTTATAACCGATTCCGAATGTGAAATCTGGCTAAAGGTTGAAACGCACCTGTTTATTCAGCCGTTTCATTTCCTCCCATTACATTTTGTTCCGAGTATACTGCGAGTTTTATCTTTGCTGTACTCTATGCGGGCCGGCTATAATCAATTTCGACTTACTGATACAAACTCTGTGGCAAACTCTTTGCTTGACCACTATGGCTATTTTAAGTCGCTGAAGCCATTTCTTGTTTTTACCAACGACAGCCGCTTGCGGGTTGCTGACCACGTGATTGCGCTCGTCAGAAGAGCATTCATCTCTTATCCTATGTTCAAAGTGCGGATGCTGATACATGAAGTTAGAGAGTAGAGTCCGTGCCGTATTGTGAATCTGAAAGGAAGATTGCCTATCTGACGGAGACTCATGGTGTTGTGCAGATACTACAATGCGTAAAAAATTGGGTGAGGCTATTACAATTTACTTGCTTCGATCAAGACTAGTTGTTATGGTGCGGTTAGCTTGACATTGCTAAGTAAAGAGAATTTCGCGAGTAGGTATCGGGTCGCATGGTTGTGTACAGTGAAATAGGACCTCATAGCCTGCTTGTATGTAACTTATTGGAAGCTGTTTAAAGCATTGTACTATACTTTATTTCACTTCAAGATACTGTAATTTCCAAGATCTAACACTCTCCGGAAGTGTAAAGCTTATTTTTTACTCAGTAAGAATTAAGAGCTGTGAAGACATGTTGCTTCTTCTCGTGGGTCTAAATCTTTCAATTGTGGATTTAAATATTCCATCCGCACTGTGCCGTTATTTACTTGCGCTCAGTGACAATATACTGCTTACTAATTCACTTCTCTCGCTTTCATTTTACAATTCATCCTTTATATTCGGTCTTTTGAGTGTGTTATGTTGCTTGGGCGTCGTATTGTTATTTGTCTAAGCTCACTCACTACATGACTTATGTGCAGTCTGATGGACAGTCAGTTCTATGTTGTGCTGCCAGTAAGCAATGTTAGTAATTCTTCCATGCACGGTATTACGTTCAAGGTGCTGATGTCGACGTGCGCTGATGTACTGACTACAGTTTGTAAAACATTGTACCTATATAATCTCACTCACTAATATAATGTTATGTAGGAAAGAGAGTCAGGATATAAAACTCACATACCATTTATTATCCAACAGCTGACACCCAATATCCATAGACACTGTCAGCTTGCACATACACACTGTCAGCATTTGGTGATGGAATATACCAGTAGTTTGAAGACAGACTAGCTGACACCCACTGCGCATACACAATGTCAGCTTCTTAAGTTAGAATACTGTTTAAGATCCAGTAGCTGAGAACTATTGGCAGGTTTTCGCGTATATTTGGTTCAAATGGCTCTGAGCACATGGGACTTAACATCGGAGGTCATCAGTCCGCTAGAACTTAGAACTACTTAAACGTAACTAACCTAAGGACATCGCACACATCTATGCCCGAGGCAGGTTTCGAACCTGCTACCGTAGCGGTCGCGCGGTTCCAGACTGAATCGCCTAGAACCGCTCGGCCACACCGGCCAGCCACTATCCGATATCACTGCACTGACTCCTTAGCACGTTGTTTCAGGTCTCCAGCTGTAGCTTAACATGGAGAAACAATAGAATATTTCTCATATACAAAGGAAACGAAGAGTCAAATTTTGGAAGTTGAAAATAAATTGGATGCCCACCTCAGGTGTTTGTAAACTGTACAAAATTCCCTGGACAACTCTTATGTATAAAAATAATGGAAAATAATCACTTCAAGGGGAGATGGTTTCCTCCCGTATACCGGGTGAAGAAAATAGGTCGGTTAGGGAAGTAGAGCTTGGAGAGTCGAAGAATTGATTCACTAGTAGTAGAAGTCAACGAATAGGTGACTGCTTGCAGAGCTGAAAATGGATATTCCATTCAAAGATGGGATACCTGCAAAATGTGGATAGAATTGATTTTGCAAAGACACCCAGAAATTACCCAAAGAATTCCAGAGACAATGAGTATCAAGATGCTGCGTGATGGTGACAATGCTGACGGTGAAGAGTGTTATGAGGAGGAAATGATGCTGATGAGGAAGAGGACACTGACGAGGGAGACGATACTGGTGAGAACGCTGATGAAGAACAAGAAGAGGATGACTACAGTGAGGAAGATGCTCTTCAATGAATGATTGACAATTACCGACTATATCCACTGGAATAACGCAGATGAATTGGCACAGCGATTAGTTTTCTTGGTACGTTGAAAAGTAGTACGCAATAAATCACACGACGATTTTAATAACTTCTACTGAAGAGGAACATCAAGAAGCATCAAATAACACTGTTTGAAGTTTACAACAGGTGCTGAAGAAAAGCTGAAGTGACATGTAGTGTCCACTGTGACAGAACCATGTTAGCAGAAGATGACAGAAGTTATGTACTGCAAGTAGTTAGAGACGAAGAGGGTTGCACAGGATAGAGTGGCATGGAGAGCTGCATCAAACCAGTCTTTGGACTGAAGACCACAACAACAACAACAACAACAACACATGACTCATATTATATAACCAATGTATAGCATGAAAACTGTCAAGACTACAAAAAAAGAACAAACATTTCAGTGACCAAACGGACAGTTCATAATGTTGTGAAAAAACAAAATTAAAATGTATGGCTCGAGAGAATTTTGAACACGTCTCGCCCACTGCGACCACTCACCCACTGAGTCAGGTTGCTCTGTATTGCACGTCTTGTTCCTGGACCATTCACTGTTTCTATTTTGCTTTTTTTCAAAGTTCAGTACAACTTTTTCGTATTTTTATGCTTGGTCGGTGTTCAGTTTTTGAATGGCTATCCAGTGGGCCATTTAATCAAATATACAAGGGGTGTGCGATGAGGTGTGTCCCCCCTAGTAATTCTTCAGAAATGGACGAAGGAATGTTTAGACTGAACCAATGAGTTTGTCTTCTCCCTGGAAAAGTTTTCGCTGACTTCACAAAGGGTCTTATGCGAGGAAGTCTTCTTTCATGTTCCACGAATCGAGGAACTTTCGTTAAAACGACTGAAAACATGTGTCGCACTTGTAAAGGTACCAATGTTCTTTCGTCTTTGAGGATTAATGTCAGAAGTTTGTGGTCCAATGTTTAATATTGCTGCCTCTATATCGCGGGGTCCGGAGTTCGATTCTTACCCTGGTCTGAGATTTTCTACGCTCGATTCTGGGTGTTCGTGTTTCCTAATCATCTCACTTCATCTCCATAATACGTGCAAGTCGCCAAAATAGCGTATATTAGAAAGACCTGCACCACGTGGCAGAAAAAACCCCGAGGTGTTCTCCCAGTCAACAGTACAATACGAACATTTCCGTTGTGGATTAATAACACATTACTCAAGAATCACTATGCTCGGTCAAAAAATTACACATCAGTGGTCTTTCCTTCCCATAACGCGAGCCGGTCGTGTAATTACTAATGCTTTCTTCTTTTTTTTTTGCATGTGCACGCTCATGACCGTGGACGATTGTTATCTAAGGTGATTATTGACGAGCTGATATATATAAGAAATCTGTTTAAGGTTTGTTGTAAGATACATTCAGAGCAAGTTTCATCAATGGCCAGATAACGTCTGAAGTATCAGTGCGATTCAGTCATAACAGATCACGTATCACAAACGTGTGTGGACCCACTTCCCAGACACAACCAAATCACTTCACACGAATTTCGAGTTCTGGATTACCCCATCGTAGAATTCATCGAAGTATCTACATTAAACATTCTCTCATGAAATCTTGTGCAATACGTTAAAAATTAAATTTTAAAATTTTTTACTTTGTGTAAGTCAGCAGGTAGGGGCTATATTGAACAATACAGTATGAGGCACAATAAACCAGAATTCCTATCAGAGAAAATTAGAAAATGGAATGTTTTGTGACTTTAGGGGAATCGTTTGAGCTGATGAGCACTGCGGTACAGATTGTGAGAACGATGCAGTAGCCATCAACCTGCTACCCATTACTGTAATAGCCAGAGAGCAGATTAACAAATCAGCTGTACGGGAGCATATAAATGAATTATGACACGGTATTGAATCAAACAACGATCTTAAAGGTCTGCACACTTTCGAGAAGAGCAGAAAAATTGACATCTTGGAAGAAATTGAAATATTCACCCACGAGCAAAAGTGCAAAAACGAAATTACGGATTTCAGGAACTCACATTTTTTCATCAACTTTAATTCAGTACTCGTAAACAGAAAGTACGAAATAATTATATATGAATCTTTGTTCCAGTAACAATATTTTTTATTCCGCCGTGCCAACGGCAAATTGTCACATCCTCGCTTACTGTAATATATTTCGTCGACGAACATCAGAGACGCAACCACAAGATGCGTGGAAGTCACTGTAAAAGACTAGCAACACCGTGATCGATTCGTCGATAGCTATATCGAAATGAACTTGTTTCTATTGCACCATAGGGTTTATTGTGATGTTGTATTCTCAGTATCCTTTGCTAGTTTGTGAACAGAGACGAAGAAGATCCAAGGACAGTAGTAATGGAAATGACTGAACACACAAGAAGTGGACAGCCATTTCATATGAACAAAATATGTGATAATGTTTTAAAAAATGTTTGAACTGCAGACCAACAAACGAAGTGAATACTGCCTCTATTTGGCTACCCTTTTCTTTCTACGCAGGATGGAACTGCACATATCATAACTATGAGTAACAACTTTGAGGACTAAGTGTACTTTCGTTAAATGTTTTTTGTATTGCCTTGTAATACGATGATGAAACATTTTGGTTCATTACACACACTGTTCAGGCAGAACGTTATGAACACCTACCTAGTAGCGACAACGCATCGTAGCATCGAAGAAATGAGGTCATCGTAGGTCGGTGTAGGGAGTTTGCACCATATCTGCCCACACAAATTACCTAATTCCCGAAAATTGATGAATATAACTTTGGCGCAGAAAGGGGTGAAATATGCTGCTGTAAAACCCTTTGACAAATGTTTGAAAGGTATCATATTTGTTTTTCCAATGAAGTTTAATAGTATTTCTCTTTAACAATTCCTCTCAGCACCATTAAATAATTCTTGAATTCTAATAACTAGTCATTTATACACAAACAATGGACAGAATATGACCACGAAAAAACACTTTTCCACTTTTTATATGCGTTCTATGGTTTTTCAGATGACACATTCCTCGTCATAGCATTTATAATGAATACGATCTATAAAGCACGTAACTAACTGCAGTATTAATGACTTCTACGTCAACAGCACTGATGATGTCAGTGTATATTCACTCCACCAGCAGTACATTATTCATGTGGACTCTACTGTCTCCCCACCATCCTTCCCCATTTCCTAATGTACTGAAATTTTAATTTTCACGGAATCTATTGCCTGAAATATCTCAAAACATATTTGCTTCAGTTACTTGCAAAACTTTCGTTTCCAGACCAGGATATTTTTTATTTCAAACTCATTGATTTGGCGGTTTCCCTAAAGCTTGAAAGTTTGTACAGTCGTCCAAGAAATGATCTTTATAATACGATCTTGCGGAATACAGGTTAGGATCATGGTTCCGACGGTGGCCAAACATTTACAGTAAGCACATTTTAACACATAGTTCTTAAGGGGGTATGCAGATGGCAACGTGAGAGACAAGTGTAGCGTTCAAACTGGTCAAGATGCTTATGACAGAAACGTTACTGTTCGACACATGTATATGAAAAAGCCAGCGGACAATGGCTGTAGCTGTTAGCCTACGACGTACACTCTCTGATGACAACTGTCCAGTCACCCATTAGTAAACATTAATATGGAGTGTGTCCACACTTCACGTTCATGGCGGCTTCATCTCTGATGGGGACGCTTTCGATGAAGTATCTGAGTGTTCGTGACAAAACCAGACTATGTAATGATGTTGGTCGCCGGTGTCTGGAGCTAAGTAAATGATCTAACTCTTCCCAACGAGGTGCCAGTGGGTTCAGGTCAGAACTGTGGGCGGACCAGTCCATTTCAAGAACGTTATTGCCCACAAACTATTGCGTCACACATGCAGCTTTAGGACACAGTGCACTGTCATGTTGATACAAACAATCGCCTGCGAACTCTTCCTCTACTACAGGTACCACAGAATACGGAAAAATATCTTTATATCTTTCCACTTTTAGCTTAATGTAAAGCGCAACGAGGGGACCACACCGTAAACACGGAAAACACCCACATACCGGCACACCATATTCTCCAATACTCATGGCCGCAGGTAACCTTCTCCAAGAGCCAAGTCCTTCCTTCCAATTGCGGCAGGATATAGTGTGATCCGCCTCTCCAAATCACTAATTTCCAGCCACCCACTGTCCAGTGGAGTCATTCCTTGTTGTGTCGCTTATCTCCGACTACGGAAATGTGTCGCTTATGAGGAGCGGCACGTATATTGTACTACATTCTTTTTAACTTCCTACGCAAGTGATGTGATTTTTCGACTGTTGGTAGCACTTTGGAACTCTCATGTGATTCCTTCCACTGATTATACGCTACTTTTTACAAGCACTCTCCGCAGTGCTTGACAGTTTGTTAATGCACAGCGACATCGTGACAGAACTGCCGAGTAGATCCCGCTGGTAGACAACCAATGGAAGGCACTATGAAATACAGATAGTTTAGTTTTCGAAACTCACGAGTGCCTATGCTGTAGAACAAGTCAGGGATGATGTTAGTATCACAACATCTTTCTCATTGACTAAGAAGGTAAAATGAAATTGGTACATATTGAGAGAAATGACGAATGCAACAGAAAAATAACGAAGGGGGGAAAAATCTGGTACGCTATGGAATCGCTCCCCCCCCCCCCCCCTCACCCCCAGCTCACGACAGTACGTAGTTCACACTTGCAGAACATGCAGGATGTACGACTAGATACAAACGATTTCTCAGAAAAGTTTATATAAATGTTGCTAGAGGTAAGATACTGAATCTTACAGTAGGCAATAAATCATATAACACAGAAATAATATCTACTGAAGAGAAACGTCAAGAAGCATCGAATATTGTTTGAAGTTTATAATAGCAGCAAAAGAAAAGCTGTAGTGTCATGTAGTCTCCACTGTCACAGAACATGTTAGCACTTTCAGCAAAAGATGACAAAAGTTTTGTACTGCAAATAGTTACAGACGAAGAGGCTTGCACAAGATAGAGTGGCATGGAGAGCTGCATCAAACCAGTCTTTGGCCGAAGACCACAACAACAACAACACATGACTCATATTATAGAACCAATGTATAGCATGAAAACTGTCAAGACTACAAAAAAAAGAATAAACATTTCAGTGACCAGACGGACGGTCCACAATGTTGCGAAAGAATAAAATGAAAATAAATCACTCGAGAGAATTTTGAACACACCTCCTCCGCCGTTGCTGTGTCAGTCTTTTCTATATTGCACATCTTGTTCTTGGACCGTTCATTGTTTCTATGTTGCTTTTTTTCACAGTAAAACTTCTTCCAGCTTTCGTGTTTGATCTATTCTCTCTTTTTGGCGGGTTATCCACTGGGCCACCTTGCCACCAAATCTGAGGGGGCGAGTGATGGCGAGTTTCCCTTGTTAGTAATTCTTGAGAGACAATCGAAGAAATGTATACACTGAACCCACAGTGTGATTTTCACTCTGCAGCGGAGTGTGCGCTGATATGAAACTTCCTGGCAGATTAAAACTGTGTGCCGGACTGAGACTCGAACTCGGGACCTTTGCCTTTCGCAGGCAAGTGCTCTACCAACTGAGCTACCCAAGCACAACTCACGACCCGTCCTCACAGCTTTAATTCTGCCAGTACCTAGCCTCCTACCTTCCAAACGTCACAGAAAATCTCCTGAACCCACAAGTTTGTCTTGTCCTTCTTGTTTCACGTATCGAAATACCTTCGTTGAAACGACCGAAAACATGTACTTGTAGATATGCCAGCTTTCTTTTGTGTTTGTGACTTAATGTCAGAAGTCTGTGACCCACTGTTTGGTGATACTGCCTCTAAGTCGCGGGGTCCCGAGTTCGATTCCCAGCCGGGTTATATATTTTCTATGTTCCTTTCTGGATGTTCGTTTTCCTAATCACCTCACTTCATCTCCATCAGACGTGCAAGTCGCCGAAATAGCGTATATTAGAAAGACTTGCACCACGTGCCGAAAAATCCCCAAGGTGTTCTCCCAGTCAAAAGTTTCGTTATGGCTTAACAATACATTACTCAAGAACGACTATGCAGTCACAAAATTACACATTTCAGTGCATAACAAGAGTGGTTTGTTGCTGCCATAACCCTCCAGAGACGTATGACCGCGAGCCTTTTGTGTTATTACTAGTTTTTTTCTTTTTTTGCATTTTCCTGCTCATGACCGTGATCGATTGTTATCTAAGGTGATTATTGACGAGCTGAGGTATTTATGAAATCTATTTAAAGTTTGTTGTAAGATACATTCATAGCAAGTTCCATCAATGGCCAGATAATGTCTGGAGTAGCTGACAGTGCGATTCAGTCGTAACAGATAACGTATCACAAATGTGTGTGCACCTAGTTCCCAGGCACAGCCAAATCACTTCAAACGAATTTTGAGTTCTGGATTACCCCAGTCGTAGAATTCACTGACGTATCTAAATTAAACATTATCTTAGGCAATATTGTGCAATAATTCAAAAATTTAATTGTAACATGTTTTCCCTTCTGATATGTCTGCAGGTACTGGGAAGCACAATAAAGTAGAATTCATATATTGGAAAGTAGGAAAATGAAATGTTTCGTGACTTTACGGGAATCGTTTGAGCTCGTAAGCAGAACGTTACAGAGTGTGAGAACGATGCAGTAACCACGCTGGGATTCAACTTGTTATCCCTTACTGTACTAGCCCGAGAACATAAATGACGCTTTTCAGAATTTTTTCTCTCTCATATTGTCAGTGCAGGTAATGGGTCATCATATTTAATTGATAACGTGCACCACATTTACTACTGTCGTTTGGTGTTTGAAGGGTAAGCAGATTTTTTTTTTTAACTGTAAGGGACTTGAAGACACTGGAGTCTGTAAATTTGGAGAAGCTTTGGGAAAGAAGATGGAGTATGACTTCTGAAAAAGGGGAGAAGTTAATCCCATCTAACATCATGACAGATGTATAATATAGAATGACACACATTTGGCATCCGATTGCAGCGTTCAGAGACAAACGTAACCACACGTTCCATAACACCAGAATGTAAAGAGTACACCTGATTTGTTTGAGAGCAACCACATACAGAAAATCTCGCCTGATACGACACAGAAGCTCAACAATAAACTAAAGAAGCCATTGAATAAAACATTTTTCTCGTTCACAAGGAAAAATTCAAAGACTAAGAACAATGACTCCAACAACCCCAAAGTTAACGGCTCACCCAAAAACACTTAAAACAAGTTCCTATCAGGCCTATTTTAAGTCCTATGAACCATCTATGCTATGAATTTATGAAAAATGTACATTCTGTTTGAAAAAACTATTTACAAGTTTCATATGTCTTATAGTAAAACAATAGTTACCAAACACTTCAAGGCATCAAACATCTTCAAATACTAGGCAGTTCAAAACGTGTTTTCCATAGATATAGTAAACTTATACAGCAGCATTCGTAGCAAAGAATTCATAGACTTAATTACATATCATTTATTAAATTACCAAGCTATACCCACAGCCGAAATAGTTGAACTAGTAGGATTACTAGATTTTGTGCTCTCCCATTACTATTTTATATTCAGTGGCAAAATATATACAGAATACGCAGGCCTGGCAGTGGGATCTTTGCAGAATTTTTTTTAACCACCTTGAAAACAAACATTTGAATAAAAAGTTTCTGCAGACTTTAGAGAAGAGCAGAGAAATTGACATCTTGGAGGAAATGGAAATATTCATCCATGACCGAAAGTGGTAAAACGAAATTACGGGTTTCATCAACTTCATTTGAGTACTCGTAAATAGAAAGTACCAAATAATTAAGAATATATATCAATCTGTGTTCCATTAACAATATCTTTGATATTCTTCAAAATAATTTTTATTCTGTAGAGTTTAACGGCAAATTGTCACAATCTCTCTTACTGTAATATATTTCGTCGACCAATAACAGAGATGCAGTCACAAGATGTGTGAAGGCACTGAAGTGACTACGTGATCGATACGTCGATAGTTAGATCGAAACGAACTTAATTCCAATGCACAGTAGGGTTGATTGTGAGGTCGTCTTCTCAGTATCCTTTGCTAGAACGGCACATATCAAAACTGTGACAACAACTTTGGGGACTAAGTGTACTTCCGTTAAATGTTTTTTTGTATTGCCATTGCAATACGATGATGAAGGCTATATCTTGAAACATTTTGCTTCATTAGGTAGATCAGGCAGAACGTTATGAACACCTACCTAGTAGTCAGTATATCCACCTTTGGCACGGGTAACAGCGACGACGCATCGTGCCATCATATCTGAACACACAAGGCACCTAATTTCCGAAAATTCCGGGGATAGGGGCGGTGAGCTCTGACGCCACCTTCCATCGCATCTCATATGTGTTCGACCGGGTTCAGATCTGGCGACTTGGGGGCCAGCAGATCAATTTGAACTCGCGAATGTGTTCCTCGAACTACTGTATCATACTCCTGGCCATGATATAGTGCATTATCTTGTCGAAAAATGCCACTACCGCCCGGAAAATTGATCGTCGTGAAAGGGCGTACGCATCTGCAATCAGTGTACGACGCTCCTTGGCCTTCATGGTGCCTTGTTCGAGCTCAACTGGACCCTTGGATACCCAGGTGAATGTTCCCCATATGACAATGGAGCAGCCGCCAACTTATCTCCGTCCCGCAGTACAGGTGTCTAGGAGCCGTTGCACTGGAAGTCGACGCTCTCCCTCCCATCGGCGTAATGAGGAATGTATCGGGATTCATCAGCCCATGCAGTGCTCTGCCACTTCGTCAACATGTAGTGCTGAAGGTCACGTACCAGATCCAGTAGTAGTTGCCGATATGGTGACCATGGGTAGTCGGCTGCGGAGGCCTAACGTTATTAGTTTTCAGTTGCACTGTGTGTTCAGACACACTTTTACTCTGCCCAGCATTGAAACCTTATTTTAATTCTGCCACAGTCCGCCGCCTGTCCTGTTTTACCAGTCTGCACAGCCTACGATGTCCGACATCTGTAATGAGGGGTGGATGCCCAACCCCAAGATGTCTGGACGTGTTTTCACCTTGGTTTCGCCACGTGTTGAAGACAGTCATCACAGCACTCCTCGAACACCTGGCACGTCGAGTAGTTTCCAAATTGCCTGTGCTGAGCCTCCAGGCCATCACAGTCTGCCCTATGAAAAATTCAGACAGATCCCGTGCCTTCGACAGCCTACACACAAACAGCTCACTCGCTTATACTACATGCACCGTAAGTGTGCGCCCGTTGACGCTTGTATGGCTTGGATGGGTTTATATCGATAGTAGGTCAGAGATCGTAATGTTCTACATCTACATCCATACTCCGCAAACCACCTGACGGTGTGTGGCTGATTAGTATAATTTTAGTAAGCCAGCAACAATTTTGTGAATCGTAGCGACCCCTGAAGAACCCTTTCATACTACCCTTTAAGTGAAGAATGTGTTCTTGTTGTTGTCTTCAGTCCTGAGATTGGTTTGATGCAGCTCTCCATGCTACTCTATCCTGTGCAAGCTTCTTCATCTCCCAGTACTTACTGCAACCTACATCCTTCTAAATCTGCTTAGTATAGTCATCTCTTGGTCTCCCTCTACGATTTTTACCCTCCACGCTTCCCTCCAATGCTAAATTTGTGATCCCTTGATGCCTCAGAACATGTCCTACCAACCGGTCCCTTCTTCTTGTCAAGTTGTGCCACAAATTCCTTTTCTCCCCAATCCTATTCAATACCTCCTCATTAGTTACGTGATCTACCCATCTAATCTTCAGCATTCTTCTGTAGCACCACATTTCAAAAGCTTCTATTCCCTTCTTGTCCAAACTATTTATCGTCCATGTTTCACTTCCATACATGGCTACACTCCATACAAATACTTTCAGCAACGACTTCCTGACACTTAAATCTATACTCGATGTTAACAAATTTCTCTTCTTCAGAAACGCTCTCCTTGCCATTGCCAGTCTACATTTTATATCCTCTCTACTTCGACCATCATCAGTTATTTTGCTCCCCAAATAGCAAAACTCCTTAACTACTTTAAGTGTCACTTCCTAATCTAATTCCCTCAGCATCACCCGACTTAATTCGACTACATTCCATGATCCTCGTTTTGCTTTTGTTGATGTTCATCTTATATCCTCCTTTCAAGACACTGTCCATACCGTTTGAACTGCTCTTCCAAGTCATTTGCTGTCTCTGACAGAATTACAATGTCAACGGCGAACCTCAACATTTTTATTTCTTCTCCATGGATTTTAATACCTACTCCGAATTTTGTTTTCTTTACTGCTTGCTCAATATACAGACTGAATAACATCGGGGGCAGGCTACAATATTGTCTCACTCCCTTCCCAACCGCTGCTTCCCTTTCATGCCCCCCGACTCTTATAACTGCCATCTGGTTTCTGTACAAATTGTAAATAGCCTTTCGCTCCCTGTATTTTACCCTTGCCATCTTTAGAATTCTAAAGAGAGTATTCCAGTCAACATTGTCGAAAGCTTTCTCTATATCTACAAATGCTGGAAACGTAGGTTTGCCTTTCCTTAATCTATTTTCTAAGATAAGTCGTGAGGTTAGTATTGCCTCACGTGTTCCAACATTTCTGCGGAATCCAAACTGATCTTCCCCGAGGTCGGCTTATACCAGTGTCTGTAAAGAATTCGCGTTAGTACTTTGCAACTACGACATATTAAACTGATAGTTCGGTAATTTTCACATCTGTCAACACCTGCTTTATTTGGGATTGGAATTACTATATTCTTCTTGAAGTCTGAGGGTATTTCACCTGTCTCATGCATCTTGCTCACCAGATGGTATTGTCAGGACTGGCTCTACCAAAGCCGTCAGTAGTTCCAATGGAATGTTGTCTACTCCCGGGGGCTTGTTTCGACTCAGGTCTTTCAGTGCTCTGTCAAACTCTTCACGCAGTATCGTGTCTCCCATTTCATCTTCATCTACATCCTCTTCAATTTCCATAGTATTGTCCTCAAGTACATCGCCCTTGTATAGACCTTGTATATACTCCTTCCACTTTTCTACTTTCCCTTCTTTGCTTAGAACTGGGTTTCCATCTGAGCTCTTGATAGTCATACAAGTGGCTCCCTTTTCTCAAAATGTCTCTTTAATTTTCCTGTAGGCAGTAGATCGTACCCGTGATCTAGGGATCAGTCGGCTCTCAGCCGTGGCAGCGTGCGGACGGCCCCGCGCGCCGGCTAGTGCTCCGCTGCGGGCGTTGTTTACTTCCGCGTCGTAGCTTTAAGGCTTGTGTCCGTCCACCGTGAACAATATGTCGAGCGCTTACCGCCGTGTGACCCTGAAAGTTTCCTTCCCAGCTGAACATGCGCGACCTCGTGCACATGAAGTTGAAACGTTCCTACGTGAAGAAGTTCGTTTAGATCCTAACCACGTTATGGGAATCCATTTTTCGATCATGAGTAGTGTCGTTCATATTAAAATGACAAACACCGACGTGTGTGAAGATGTTATTCGCCGCCATGCCAATGGACTTAAGTTCAAATACTCTGATGGCCACGTCGGAGCTGTAACACTTGAACTCGCAGAGTGCGGTCAACGCACGATTAGGGTGTTTGAACTACCTTTTGAAGTGCCGAAGGACGAAGTTGTCTCTGCGTTACAACCATACGGTAACGTCATCGGTTACGTAGAGGAAAAATGGCAAACCTTCACGACCTACCATGTCCTTAATGGTGTGCGTCAGTTCAAAATTGAACTGAAAAATCATATACCATCATACCTGACAATTGGAGGGGTGCGAGCCATTGTCATGTACGACGGCCAACCCCGAACATGTGCGGGTTGTGGACAAGAAGGCCACGTCAGATCCGCCTGCATGCGACGCCGCCTGATCCAGACGCCGGTCGGCGAGGAAGCGTCCCCAGCGGTGATCACTCAGATCCCTGTCACATATGCCAAGGTTGCCCAGGAAGGTAGCACCTCTACACAGGGTCTTCCTGCTCCGTTGACGTCGTCTGATCAGGTAGATGCAACCGCTACTGAGATTCCTTCTGAGGTGCCACAGACGCCAGATCCTGACCTGCCGCATCATCGCAGCACTGTGAAAATGCTACTGAGATGGACGTTGATCCGGGAATGGTACCTACTTCTGCTTTCCTTCAGACTGGTCCGGAGTCAGACGAAAGCCACCCGCAATCAGACTCTGAACGACCTGTTCGAAAACAAGGGTCCGATACGAAAGAGAAAGAAACGTAGCCGTACACCCCCTGATGAATCCATTCTACAGATGGATACCAGGGATGCAGAACCGAAGATAGACGACAAACCGCTCTATGATGACCAAAAGTCTGACGCGAACGACCCGCCACAGGTGACCACTGGCAACGAACACCCCTCCTTACTGGCGCCGTCACCCTCACAGGTCGACGTTGAAGAGAGTACATCCGCTGAGCTGAAAACTACGTCTTCTCTCCACATGGATGATGTACACAGCCGGTACCCTACCGCAGTATCAGTCTCCTGGGCAGACGACGTGGAGATCAAAGGGACTGGGGTGGACGGTGCTGATGATGGGGCGGCCCCATCGGTTGCGTCCGCGACCGCAAACTCTCCACAATAGCAGCCTCTTTAGCGGACCGGCAAGATCGACGACCTCTCGCTCCTATGCCTGTGGGACTCCAACACCAGCATTATCGTGTCGCAACGATTAACCTCGCGACCATTCGTGCGCCCCACAAACTAGCGCTGCTCCGCGATATGATTTATGATGCGGACATAGATATTGCGCTTTTTCAGGAAGTGCATGTCGCCGATTTTTCACCACCACATGGCTTCACGGCGCATCTTTCTCCCGCTTCGGACACCGGTAGTGGTGTTGCCATCATCTTACGAGAAGGTCTTCCTGCCGAAGATGTCCTATACCTCCCCAACGGCAGAGGTATGGCCCTTACTCTCTTTGGTGTACGCATCGTCAACATTTATGCGCCGTCGGGCTCCAGCTACCGTCGTGAACGTAATGCCTTCTTTGCGGATGAAGTTACACCCCTTTTTATGGGACCACACGATGACTGGGTCATGGGTGGAGACTTCAACTGCACCCAGCGACCTCAGGATCAATTGCCACGTCACTCAACATGCGCAGCTCTGGAAACAGTCGTCACGCGGCTACAATTTGTCGACACGTGGAGACATGTTCACGGTGATCTTTTGGGCTTTACGTACTACACTGCGCACTCCTCTAGCCGACTGGATCGCATCTACATCTCTCGATCCCTAATTCAACACACTCGACAGGCTGAAATCTGGCCTGTTGCTTTCTCAGATCATGGGGCTTACTTCTGTGACGTTCTCACAAGACAGGCAGTATGGCACGGACGTGGTCTATGGAAACTGAACACGGCACTTCTTAATTCACCTGACTGTCGACTTCTTATAGAAGACACTTGGATCATATGTAATAGACACCGTCCCAATTATCCGTCTACCTTATCCTGGTGGATCCAGTGTGCAAAACCTGCTCTTCGAAAAACCTTGATCCGGTATGGCAAAGATGTTGTCGCCTGGAGGAAGAGCACTATGGACTTTTACTACAGGATCCTACGAGAGCGCTCCACGATGCCAGCCTCCCCTGAGCGCCATACAAAGATGAACCGTGCTAACGCCCAAATCTCCAATCTCATGCGAAGGCATTTAGAAGGAGCGATAGTACGATCTCGTACTGCTGATCGCATGCCTCATGAACATCCATCGATATACCATATCATCCAAGAGCGCCAACATCGACGCCGAAAATTGATTCCCGTCCTAACAGACCAAGAGGGGCGTAGTTACGTAACCCAATCTGCAATAGGGAACGTGCTTCACGCTCACTACCAGCAGCTTTACGCCGCAATTCCACATTCCCCAGAGTTGATCGAGAAAGTCTCACAGCTCAACTTCGGTGGTATCCCAGGAGATGCGGCGATTGACTTGATGTCAGAGGTGACTGATGAGGAAGTCCGCGATGCGATCCGGGCAGGAACCATCAATCGCTCGCCAGGACCCGACGGTCTTCCTCTCGAATTTTATCGCACCTTCCGTGATTTGTTAGAGTCCACCTTCACCTCCATCTGTCGGGAACTGATGTCTCCGGAGGTACCTGTGCCGGTCGCTTTCATGGAAGGAATTATTATTCCTGTACATAAACCGCATGGTGGCAACAGTATCAGAGATTATCGGCCCCTCACCCTTCTTAACAGTGATATGAAAATCTTCACTCGCCTTTTGGCGGCACGACTTAAAAACGTTGCCCGATATGTTGTGTCGCCAGACCAAGCATCTTTGGGAGGGGATAATAATATCTGCACGGCTTTATGCCGCTACAGGGATATGATCGCCGTTACCCAGGCACAACGCCTGTCTGGGGCACTTGCGTCTTTGGACTTTAGTCATGCTTTTGATAGGGTTGACCATTCGTTCCTTACGGCCGTTCTCCACGATATGGGTTTCCCAGTCGCCGTTATCACGGTAGTGATGCGCCTTCTGCGGGGTGCCTCTTCCAGGATTATGTACAATGGCAGACTCACTCCTCCGATAAAAATAGCCCTCTATCAGCGATTTTGTACGCCTTTTCCTTGGAATCCTTGCTATGTGGACTCAGACATCGTTTGGTAGAGTTGTCCATAGATCGATACCGATTCTGTTGCACGGCCTATGCTGACGATGTAGTCATCTGTTTACGTAATGCCGACGAGGTTCGAGCTGTTTAGACGTGGGTAGCGACTTATGGTGAGGCGTCGGGTAGCTCTTTAAACGTACGTAAGTCTCAAGTTATGTTCATTGGCACGGGACTTCCCGTGGAGTGCGCTACACCTCTCACCACCGTTGATACCATTTGCTGTTTGTGAATAGATTTTTCATCCGATCTCCGGCGTTCAGCCGCCATCAACTGTCGACGCCTCCTTTTAGTGATCAGAGCAGGTCTTATGGACCATCGCCTTCGATCCCTAGATATTCTCCAACGATCTCGATATGTCAGTATATATATCGCATCCCGAGTTCCCCATGTAGCACAAGTTCTACCTTTCCCGCTTACTGTGGCACGTCGCATGTTGGCAGCGATGGCATCTTTCGTCAGCTCTGGGCTGTTGTTCAAAGTTAACTATGCAGCCCTTACTCTTCCCCGTGAACGAGGTGGGATAGGTCTGTTTCACGTGCCGGATAGAGCTCGCGCCCTATTTGTCAGCTCCCAGATGACGGTATGGACACGTTGCCCAACAAGCCTCACTGGTCTCCTCCTGTCGGCATATTCGCCGGTCTCACTGTCAGCCCCAGTGATGATCTCGGGTGTTCCAGCCCAGTTCCATTATATACGATACTTCTTTCTTGAACTCAGTTATCTACGCCTCACCTTACCAAGACAACTTTTACTCAAGACAAAGGCAGTCTACAATGTCCTCCAATTAGGTCGTCCACCTAACCCGATTGAACAAAAGTTCCCCCAGGTTGACTGGCGTCATGTATGGCGCGCGGTTTTCGCCTATTACCTTGACACGAATGTTCAATCTGTCTGGTACCTAACTGTCAATGGTAAGCAAATTAACCAATTCCGCCTTCATCGTATCCAACTCGCCCAATCACCTCTCTGTTCCACGTGTGGAGTGCGAGACACTGATGAACATCGGTTTGTTTGCGGACCGGCGGCGGAGGTTTGGCTCTTGATTCGTCGTATTGTCGCTTTTCTAACGCGGGACATTCCGGATCGGATTACTCCCCTTTCATTATTATTTCCGGAACGTGAATATTTTCCTCGGACAAAGACCAATGCTGTGAATTGCATTCGCGGACATGCCATTCACTACCTATTTGAACAAACTGTAAACTCTGTACTCGATCTTTGGACGTACCTCAATGACCGTCATTATGTCGTTGTCCGTCACCCAAAATACAGACAATTTTTCTCGAACTTCCTTGGGAGTGCTTTCCACGACCCGCCTCGCAGCTGGAATGTGTTAAGCCAAGAGAGAAGAAGGTTTCCTGTTTGAACCAATGAACATTTCTGAACAGTTGAACGCAACACATCAATTTCCAGAAGACGTGACTCAACATATTACCAGCGGGGCGCAGAAGGCCTCTGATCAATTACACAAGAAAACTAAACAAAAAAAAAAAAAAACATAAAAACAATAAAAATATAATTCAGGAAAAGGAAGGTTTTGTTTTGTTTGTAAGGATAGCGCTAGCCTTGATTTCCCATATTTCCCCTGGTATATAGGCAGCTCTCTGGGGTAGGTTTCGTCAGGAGCCAACGCCTGAAGTGGACCAGATTTTTTGTTATAGGATGAAAAGTGTCGGTGGCACTTGGCCCTTTTCTTTATTAATTTATTTTTTATTATTATTAAAGGGTTTTCGAAAAGAAAAGAAAATGTTAAAACAAAGAGAAAAAAAGAACAAACAAAAAAAATTAAAATAAAAAAGTTGGTAGAAAAAAATAAAAAATTAAAAAAACCAAAAAAAGAAAACGAAAAAAGGGGTAGCGTCTTTGATTCTTAATCAAAACGTCTTCGGTCCCGCGTTCGATTCCCGCCACTGCCTAAATTTTGATAAATAATCAGCATTGGCGTCCGAAGACTTCCGGCATAAGAAGTCAGCCTCATTTTGCCAACGGCCTTGTCAAAGAGGGCGGAGGAGCGGATAGAGGTTCAGGGCACTCTCTTGTCCTAGGGGTGGGAAATTTCCCCTAAAGGCGGAAGAATCAGCAATGATCAACGACATGAGGATGCAGAAGGCAATGGAAACCACTGCATTAAAGATACGTATTGATGAAGTGTCATGATGATCTCTCCATTGGCAGAAGATTCCGGAATAGTCCCCCATTCAGATCTCCAGGAGGGGACTGCCAAGGGAGAGGTTCCCATGAGAAAAAGACTGAATAATCTACGAAGGAATAACGTTCTACGAGACGGGGCGTGGAATGTCAGAAGCTTGAACGTGGTAGGGAAACTAGAAAATCTGAAAAAGGAAATGCAAAGGCTCAATCTAGATATAGTAGGAGGTCAGTGAAGTGAAGTGGAAGGAAGACAAGGATTTCTGGTCAGATGAGTATCGGGTAATATCAACAGCAGCAGAAAATGGTATAACAGGTGTAGGATTCGTTATGAATAGGAAGGTAGGGCAGCGGGTGTGTTACTGTGAACAGTTCAGTGACAGGGTTGTTCTAATCAGAATCGACAGCAGACCAACACCGACAACGATAGTTCAGGTATACATGCCAACCTCGCAAGTTGAAGATGAACAGATAGAGAAAGTGTATGAGGTTATTAAAAGGGATATGCAGTATGTAAAGGGGGACGAAAATCTAATAGTCATGGGCGACTGGAATGCAGTTGTAGGGGAAGGATTAGAAGAAAAGGTTACAGGAGAATATGGGCTTGGGACAAGGAATGAAAGAGGAGAAAGACTAATTGAGTTCTGTAACAAGTTTCAGCTAGTAATAGCGAATACCCTGTTCAAGAATCACAAGAGGAGGAGGTATACTTGGAAAAGGCCGGGAGATACGGGAAGATTTCAATTAGATTACATCATGGTAAGACAGAGATTCCGAAATCAGATACTGGATTGTAAGGCGTACCCAGGAGCAGATATAGACTTAGATCACAATATAGTAGTGATGAAGAGTAGGCTGAAGTTCAAGACATTAGTCAGGAAGAAACAATACGCAAAGAAGTGGGATACGGAAGTACTAAGGAACGACGAGATACGTTTGAAGTTCTCTAACGCTATAGATACAGCAATAAGGAATAGCGCAGTAGGCAGCACAGTTGAAGAGGAATGGACAGCTCTAAAAAGGGCCATCACAGAAGTTGGGAAGGAAAACATAGGTACAAAGAAGGAAGCAGCGAAGAAAACATGGGTAACAGAAGAAACACTTCAGTTAAATGATGAAAGGAGGAAGTACAAACATGTTCCGGGAAAATCAGGAATACATAAATACAAGTCGCTGAGGAATGAAATAAATAGGAAGTGCAGGGAAGTTAAGACGAAATGGCTGCAGGAAAAATGTAAAGACATCGAAAAAGATATGATTGTCGGAAGGACAGACTCAGCATACAGGAAAGTCAAATCAACCTTTGGTGACATTAAAAGCAACGGTGGTAACATTAAGAGTGCAACGGGAATTCCACTGTTAAATGCAGAGGAGAGAGCAGATAGGTGGAAAGAATACACTGAAAGCCTCTATGAGGGTGAAGATTTATCTGATGTGATATAAGAAGTAACAGGAGTCGATTTAGAAGAGATAGGCGATCCAGAATTAGAATCGGAATGTAAAAGAGCTTTGGAGGACTTACGGTCAAATAAGGCAGAAGGGATAGAAAACATTCCATCAGAATTTCTAAAATAATTGGGGGAAGTGGCAACAAAACGACTATTCACGTTGGTGTGTAGAATATATGAGTCTGGCGATATACCATCTGACTTTCGGAAAAGCATCATCCACACAATTCCGAAGACGGCAAGAGCTGACAAGTGCGAGAATTATCGCACAATCAGCTTAACAGCTCATGCATCGAAGCTGCTTACAAAAATAATATACAGAAGAATGGAAAAGAAAATTGAGAATGCGCTAGGTGACGATCAGTTTGGCTTTAGGAAAAGTAAAGGGACGAGAGAGGCAATTCTGACGTTACGGCTAATAATGGAAGCAAGGCTAATGAAAAATCAAGACACTTTCATAGGATTTATCGACCTGGAAAAAGCGTTCGACAATATAAAATGGTGCAAGCTGTTCGAGATTCCGAAAAAAGTAGGGGTAAGCTATAGGGAGAGACGGATCATATACAATATGTACAACAACCAAGAGGGAATAATAAGAGTGGACGATCAAGAACGAAGTGCTCGTATTAAGAAGGGTGTAAGACAAGGCTGTAGCCTTTCGCCCCTACTCTTCAATCTGTACATCGAGGAAGCAATGATGGAAATAAAAGAAAGGTTCAGGAGTGGAATTAAAATACATGGTGAAAGGATATCAATGATACAATTCGCTGATGACATTGCGATCCTGAGTGAAAGTGAAGAAGAATTAAATGATCTGGTGAACGGAATGAACAGTCTAATGAGTACACAGTATGGTCTGAGAGTAAATCGGAGAAAGACGAAGGTAATGAGAAGTAGTAGAAATGAGAACAGCGAGAAACTTAACATCAGGATTGATGGACACGAAGCCAATGAAGTGAAGGAATTCTGCTACCTAGGCAGTAAAATAACAAATGACGGACGGAGCAAGGACATCAAAAGCAGACTCGCTATGGCAAAAAAGGCATTTCTGGCCAAGAGAAGTCTACCAATATCAAATACCGGCCTTAATTTGAGGAAGAAATTTCTGAGGATGTACGTCTGGAGTACAGCATTGTATGGTAGTGAAACATGGACTGTGGGAAAACCGGAACAGAAAAGAATCGAAGCAATTGAGATGTGGTGCTATAGACGAATGTTGGAAGTTAGGTGGACTGATAAGGTAAGGAATGAGGAGGTTCTATGCAGAATCGGAGAGGAAAGGAATATGTGGAAGACACTGATAGGGAGAAGGGACAGAATGATAGGACATCTGCTAAGACATGAGGGAATGACTTCCATGATACTAGAGGGAGCTGTAGAGGGCAAAAACTGTAGAGGAAGACAGAGATTGGAATACGTCAAGCAATAATTGGGGACGTGCTACTCTGAGATGGAGAGGTTAGCACAGGAAAGGAATGTTTGGCGGGCCGCATCAAACCAGTCAGTAGACTGATGACCAAAAAAAAAAAAAAAAAAAAAAAAAGGCAGTATCTATCTTACCCCTAGTGAGATATGCCTCTACATCCCTACATTTTTCATCTAGCTATCCCTGCTTAGCGATTTTGCACTTCCTGTCAATCTCATTTTTGAGACGTTTGTATTCCTTTTTGCCTGCTTCATTTACTGCGTTTTTATATTTTCTCCTTTCATCAATTACATTCAACATTTCTTCTGTTACCCAAGGATTTCTACTACCTCTTGTCTTTTTACCTACTTGATCCTCTGCCGCCTTCACTACTTTATCCCTCAGAGCTACCCATTCTTCTTCTACTGTATTTCTTTGCCCCATTCCTGTCAATTGTTCCCTTATGCTCTACCTGAAACTCTGTACAACCTCTGGTTTAGTCGGTTTATCCAGGTCCAATCTCCTTTAATTCCCACATTTTTTCCAGTTTCTTCAGTTTTAATCTACAGTTCATAACCAATAGATTGTGGTCAGAGTCCACATCTGCCCCTGGAAATGTCTTACAATTTAAAACCTGGTTCCTAAATCTCATTCTTACCATTACATAATCTATCTGATACCTTCAAGTATCTCCAGGATTTTTCCATGTATACAACCTTCTTTTATGATTCTTGAACCAAGTGTTAGCTATGATTAAGTTATGCTCTGTGCAAAATTCTACCAGACGGCTTCCTCTTTCATTTCTCTCCCCCAATCCATATTCACCAACTATGTTTCCATCTCTCCCTTTTCCTACTCTCAAATTCCAGTCACCCATGACTATTAAATTTTCGTCTCCCTTCACTACCTGAATAATTTCTTTTATCTCATCATGTTGTTGTTGTGGTCTTCAGTCCTGAGACTGGTTTGATGCAGCTCTCCATGCTACTCTATCCTGTGCAAGCTTCTTCATCTCCCAGTACCTACTGCAACCAACATCCTTCTGAATTTGCTTAGTGTATTCATCTCTTGGTCTCCCTCTACGATTTTTACCCTCCACACTGCCCTCCAATACCAAATTGGTGATCCCTTGATGCCTCAAGACATGTCCTACCAACCGATCCCTTCTTCTAGTCAAGTTGTGCCACAAACTTCTCTTCTCCCCAATTCTATTCGATACTTCCTCATTAGTTATGAGATCTACCCATCTAATCTTCAGCATTCTTCTGTAGCACCACATTTCAAAAGCTTCTATTCTCTTCTTGTCCAAACTACAGGGTTATTACAAATGATTGAAGCGATTTCACAGCTCTACAATAACTTTATTATTTGAGATATTTTCACAATGCTTTGCACACACATACAAAAACTCAAAAAGTTTGTTTAGGCATTCACAAATGTTCGATATGTGCCCCTTTAGTGATTCGGCAGACATCAAGTCGATAATCAAGTTCCTCCCACACTCGGCGCAGCATGTCCCCATCAATGAGTTCGAAAGCATCGTTGATGCGAGCTCGCAGTTCTGGCACGTTTCTTGGTAGAGGAGGTTTAAACACTGAATCTTTCACATAACCCCACAGAAACAAATCGCATGGGGTTAAATCGGGAGAGTGTGGAGGCCATGACATGAATTGCTGATCATGATCTCCACCACGACCGATCCATCGGTTTTCCAATCTCCTGTTGAAGAAATGCCGAACGTCATGATGGAAGTGCGGTGGAGCACCATCCTGTTGAAAGATGAAGTCGGCGCTATCGGTCTCCAGTTGTGGCATGAGCCAATTTTCCAGCATGTCCAGATACACGTGTCCTGTAACGTTTTTTACGCAGAAGAAAAAGGGGCCGTAAACTTTAAACCGTGAGATTGCACAAAACACGTTAACTTTTGGTGAATTGCGAATTTGCTGCACGAATGCGTGAGGATTCTCTACCGCCCAGATTCGCACATTGTGTTTGCTCACTTCACCATTAAGAAAAAATGTTGCTTCATCACTGAAAACAAGTTTCGCACTGAACGCATCCTCTTCCATGAGCTGTTGCAACCGCGCCGAAAATTCAAAGCGTTTGACTTTGTCATCGGGTGTCAGGGCTTGTAGCAATTGTAAACGGTAAGGCTTCTGCTCTAGCCTTTTCCGCAAGATTTTCCAAACCGTCGGCTGTGGTACGTTTAGCTCCCTGCTTGCTTTATTCGTCGACTTCCGCGGGCTACGCATGAAACTTGCCCGCACGCGTTCAACCGTTTCTTCGCTCACTGCAGGCCGACCCGTTGATTTCCCCTTACAGAGGCATCCAGAAGCTTTAAACTGCGAATACCATCGCCGAATGGAGTTAGCAGTTGGTGGATCTTTGTTGAACTTCGTCCTGAAGTATCGTTGTACTGTAATGACTGACTGATGTGAGTGCATTTCCAGCACGACATACGCTTTCTCGGCTCCTGTCGCCATTTTGTCTCACTGCGCTCTGGCGGCAGAAACCTGAAGTGCGGCTTCAGCCGAACAAAACTTGATGAGTTTTTCTACGTATCTGTAGTGTGTCATGACCATATATCAATGAATGGAGCTACAGTGAATTTATGAAATCGCTTCAATCATTTGTAATAGCCCTGTATTTATCGTCCATGTTTCATTTCCATACATGGCTACACTCGATACAAATACTTTCAGCAACGACTTCCTGACACTTAAATCTACACTCGATGTTAACAAATTTCTCTTCTTCAGAAACGCTCTCCTAGCCATTGCCAGTCTACATTTTATATCCTCTCTACTTCGACCATCATCAGTTATTTTGCTCCCCAAACAGCAAAACTCCTTTCCTACTTTAAGTGTAACATTTCCTAATCTAATTCCCTCAGCATCACCCGATTTAATTCGACTTCATTCCATTATCCTCGTTTTGCTTTTGTTGATGTTCATCTTATATCCTCCTTTCAAGACATTGTCCATTCCGTTCAACTGCTCTTCCATGTCCTTTGCTGTCTCTGACAGAGTTACAATGTCATCCGCGAACCTCAAAGTTTTCATTTCTTCTCCATGGATTTTAATACCTACTCCGAATTTTTCTTTTGTTTCCTTCACTGCTTGCGCAATATACAGATTGAATAACATCGGGGAGAGACTACAACCCTGTCTCACTCCCTTCCCAACCACTGCTTCCCTTTCATGTCCCTCTACTCTTATAACTGCCATCTGGTTTCTGTACAAATTGTAAATAGCCTTTCGCTCCCTGTATTTTACCCCTGCCACCTTCAGAATTTGAAAGAGCGTATTCCAGTCAACATTGTCGAAAGCTTTCTCCAAGTCTACAAATGCTAGAAACGTAGGTTTGCCTTTTCTTAATCTAGATTCTAAGATAAGTCGTAGGGTCAGTATTGCCACACGTGTTCCAACATTTCTACGGAATCCAAACTGATCTTCCCTGAGGTCGGCTTCTACTAGTTTTTCCATTCGTCTGTAAAGAATCTGCAGTAGTTTGCAGCCGTGACTTATTAAACTGATAGTTCGGTAATCTTCACATCTGTCAACACCTGCTTTATTTGGGATTGGAATTATTATATTCTTCTCGAAGTCTGAGGGAATTTCGCCTGTCTCATGCAGCTTGCTCACCAGTTGGTATTGTCAGGACTGGCTCTCCCAAGGCTGTCAGTAGTTCTAATGAAATGTTGTCTACTACCGGGGCCTTGTTTCGTCTCAGGTCTTTCAGTGCTCTGTCAAACTCTTCACGCAGTATCATATCTCCCATTTCATCTTCATCTGCATCCTCTTCCATTTCCATAATATTGACCTTAAGTACATCGCCCGTGTATAGATCCTCTATATACTCCTTCCACCTTTCTGCTTTCCCTTCTTTGCTTAGAACTGGGTTTCCATCTGAGCTTTTGATATTCATACAAGTGGCTCTCTTTCTCCAAAGGTCTCTTTAATTTTCCTGTAGGCTGTATCTATCTTATCCTTAGTGAGATAAGCCTCTACGCCTTACATTTGTCCTCTAGCCATGCCTGCTTAGCCATTTTGCACCTCCTGTCGATCTCATTTTTGAGATGTTTGTATTCCTTTTTGCCTGCTTCATTTACTGCATTTTTATATTTTCTCCTTTCGTCAATTAAATTCAGTATTTTTTCTGTCATCCAAGGATTTCTACTAGCCCTCGTCTTTTTACCTACTTGATCCTCTGCTGCCTTCGCTACTTCATCCCTCAAAGCTACCCATTCTTCTTCTACTGTATTTCTTTCCCCCATTCCTGTCAATTGTTCCCTTATGCTCTCCCTGAAACTCTGTACAACCTCTGGTTCTTTCAGTTTATCCAGGTCCCATCTCCTTAAATTCCCACCTTTTTTAAGTTTCTTCAGTTTTAATCCACAGGTCATAACCAATAGATTGTGGTCAGAGTCCACATCTGCCCCTGGAAATGTCTTACAATTTAAAACCTGGTTCCCAAATCTCTGTCTTACCGTTATATAATCTGTCTGAAACCTGTCAGTATCTCCAGGCTTCTTCCATGTATACAACCTTCTTTCATGATTCTTGAACCTAGTGTTAGCTATAACTAAGTTGTGCTCTGTGCAAAATTCTACCAGGCGGCTCCCTCTTTCATTTCTTACCCCCAATCCATATTCACCTACTACGTTTCCTTCTCTCTCTATTCCTACTGCCGAATTCCAGTCACCCATGACTATTAAATTTTCGTCACCCTTCACAATCTGAGTAATTTCTTTTATTTCATCGTACATTTCATCAATTGCTTCATCATCTGCAGTGCCAGTTGCCATATAAACTTGTACTACTGTAGCAGGCATGGGCTTCGTGTCTATCTTGGCCACAATAATGCGTTCAGTATGCTGTTTGTAGTAGCTAACCCGCACTCCTATTTTTTTTATTCATTATTAAACCTACTCCTGCATTACCCCTATTTGATGTTGTATTTATGACCCTGTATTCACCTGACCAAAAGTCTTGTTCCTCCTGCCACCGAACGTCACTAATTCCCACTATATCTAACTGTAACCTGTCCATTTCCCTTTTTAAATTTTCTAACCTACCTGCCCGACTAAGGGATCTGACATTCCACGCTCCGATCCGAGGAACGCCAGTTTTCTTTCTCCTGATAACGACGCCCTCTTGAGTAGTCCCCGCTCGGAGATCCGAATGGAGGACTATTTTGCCTCCGGAATATTTTACCCAAGAGGACGCCATCATTATTTAACCATACAGTAAAGCTGCATACCCTCGGGAAAAATTACGGCTGTAGTTTCCCCTTGCTTTCAGCCGTTCGCAGTAGCAGCACAGCAAGGCCGTTTTGGTTAGTGTTACAAGGCCAGATCAGTCAGACTGGTCCCCCTGCAACTACTCAAAAGGCTGCTGCCCCTCTTCAGGAACCAAACATTTGTCTGGCCTCTCAACAGATACCCCTCCGTTGTGGTTGCACCTACGGTACGGCCATCTGTATCGCTGGGGCACGCAAGCCTCCCCACCAACGGCAAGGTCCATGGTTCATGGGGGTAGGGTGTGGCTCTGAGCACTATGGGACTCAACTGCTGTGGTCATCAGTCCCCTAGAACTTAGAACTACTTAAACCTAACTAACCTAAGGACATCACACACATCCATGCCCGAGGCAGGATTCGAACCTGCGACCGTAGCAGTCGCACGGTTCCGGACTGCGCGCCTAGAACCGCGAGACCACCGCGGCCGGCCATGGGGGTAGGGTGAAGAATGTAGTTAACTATTAGAAAAAAATATCGTTCTATTTGAAAATGAAAAAAAATTATATACGTGAGAATAATAAGTTGAAAACTATATGAGGGAGAATATGTTACAAATGTTTCACACTCCATAACCACGATGGAAGAAGTGGGAAACGAATTTATAGGACCATCATTTACCTGATCTGACTTCAACAACGGCTGATACAACTAGAACAACGGTAAAGCGATTAGAGCAGATAACACCCATGTTGCGATATTAAAAGGCAAGATTCTTCATGCTTCAAGAATTCTGTTGACAAGGGAACCTCCCCATCGCACCCCTCAGATTTAGTTACAAGTTGGCACAGTGGATTTGCCTTGAAAAACTGAACACAGATCAATCGAGAAAACAGGAAGAAGTTGTGTGGAACTATGAAAAAAATAAGCAAAATTTACAAACTGAGTAGTCCATGTGTAGGATAGGCAACATCAAGGACAGTGTGCGGTCAGGAGCGCAGTGGTTCCGTGGTTATCGTGAGCAGCTGCGGAGGGAGAGGTTCTTGGTTCAAGTCTTCCCTCGAGTGAAAAGTTTACTTTCTCTATTTTCGCAAAGTTATAATCTGTCCGTTCGTTCATTGACGTCTCTGTTCACTGTAATAAGTTTGGTGTCTGTGTTTTGCTACCGCACCGCAAAATCGTGCGATTAGTAGACGAAAGGACGTGCCTCTCCAATGGGAACCGTAAAACATTTGATCGCAAGGTCATAGATCAACTGATTCTTTCACAGGAAAACACGTCTGATATATTCTATACGACACTGGTGACGGCATGTGCGTCACATGACAGGAATATGTTGTCGACCCATCAAACTTGTACACTTGGCGAATGGGAAAAAAGATTCTTCTATCTTGCCTGATTTAGGTTTTCTTGTGGATGTGATAATCACTCCGAAAAAAAGTGATGAAAACATAAGAGTTTGTCACATAAACTGCAACAAATGAGTGCAGCAGTTTCACAGTCGCACAGTTTTCCCTTTTAACGTTTTCAAATTTTTCCGTGTGTAGACCGTCAAATCCTGCATAGGTCCAAGCAAACCTGAACATGTCCTTTAATTTTGGAGAGCATAGTTGATTCTGTGTGAGTGCCTGAACTTTGATAATTGGCTGAAAATAAAAAAATTGAACTTTTCACTCGAGGGAAGACTTGAACCAAGGAGCAACTACTTCCACGCTCACATAGTGTGATTAAATGTGTTTATGTTCTTGATGAATCGCTAGTAAATAAAGTAAATTCTTAAGAAAAGTTTTTGAAGGTAAATTCACGATTCCATGTCCCCTTTTACTTACAAGCTAACCTAGGCCACAGGCTGTCGTCAGGACCCGCTTGTCACTATAACATCGTTGGCTTTGTCAACTAACAACCAAGCTGTTGCATTCTCAACTGTCCCAGAACTCGGGCTATGATGCAGCCCAGTCTGACAACAACGACGCGTTTTCCGATGTCACATTTGTTGCATTTCCCAACTCGCAACCCAATTGTTGCGTTTCAATTTGTTGTAGATCGTGGGCTATGCAACAAATACTCGTAATCTGTTATAACCAACAAGATTTCCGCTATTATATTCGTTGGTTTTGCGAACTCACAACCAAGATTTTGCTTTTCAAAATAACGTAGACATCAGGTTTCGATACAGGTCATTGTGTCACCACAGACACGTTTTTCACAATCACATTTGGTGGATTATGCAACTCAGAAGAAAACTGTTGCATTCATAAATAAAGTTTGTGGCTATCACATTCGTTGGGATCGCCATATCACAACAAAGCTCTGCTCCTCAAACTATTATAGCTCTCAGGCTACAATAAAGATCAGTCGTTCCCACAGACTGGTTTTTAATTATCACATTCGTTGAATTGGAAAACTCAAACACAAAATATTGCATTCCAAGCTAATTTATACCTCGGGCCGCGATACACAGTAATTTGTTACCACAGCCATGTTTTTCGCTATCGCATTCCTTGGATTCGCTAACGCACGACCAGACTGCAACATTCGCAACTTACCTACACCTTGGACTACAATATAGACTTGTCAGTCAATACAGACAGGTTTTTCGCCATCACGTGCGTTCGCTTCACCAACTGACAACCATACAGTTGAATTCCAACCTAACGTAGACCTCTGGCTGTGATACGGGTCTGGCTGTCACAACAGATATGTTTTTCAATATCACGTAAGTTGGCTTCTGCAACTCTAAAAGAAATTGTTGCGTTCCTAACTAAGAAGGACCTGGGGCTATAATACAGTCCAGTCTGTCACCACAGACATCTGTTTCGCCATACCATTCGTTGGATGCGATGTGCCAACTGACAACGAAACTGTTGCATTCCAAAGTAACCCGGAAATATGGCCACGATACAGACCACTCAGATGCCACAGACAACTTTTTCGTTATCACGTCCTATGGATTGAAGAACCTACAACCAGTCTATTGCATTCCAAATAAAGGTAGATCTAGGCTACGGTACAAAGGAGTCTGTCACCATACACAAGTTTTGCACTATGACGTTCGTTGGATACGTTAACACACAACCAAACAGTTGCATTCCAAACCAGCCTACACCTCGGACTACGTTACATACCTTTCCCCACAGACAAATTTTTCGCTATCTTATTCGTTGGTTTCGCAAGTTCAGAAAGAAACTGTTGCACTCGAAACTAACTTAGAACTCCAGCTACGTTACATTCTGTCTGTCACCGCAGACACGTTTTTCGCCATCACATTCGTTGAACTCTCCAACTCATTGACAAACCGTTGCACTCCAGACTGGGGCTGCCATACGTAGTAGCGCATCACCACAGTCACGTATTTCGCTACCGTATTTGTTAGCTTTTCCTATGTACTACAAACTGTCATATTCCAAACCAACCGCCGGCCGGAGTGGCCGTGAGGTTCTAGGCGCTACAGTATGGAACCGAGCAACCGCTACGGTCACAGGTTCGAATCCTGCCTCGGGCATGGATGTGTGTGATGTCCTTAGGTTAATAGGTTTAATTAGTTCTGAGTTCTAGGCGACTGATGACCTCAGAAGTTAAGTCGCATAGTACTCAGAGCCATTTGAAACATTTTTTCCAAACCAACCTAGAACGCTGGTTGCGAGACAGATCAGTATGTCACGCGAGACACAGTTTTCTCTAACAAATACGTTGGATTCGCCAGCTGCCTATCAATCTCTTGCATTCCAAACTCACCTGGACCACGGGCTCCGATTCAGACAATTCTGCCACCACAGACACATATTTCGCTGTCGCATCTGTTGACTTTGCAAACTCACAAGCTACTGCAAATTGCAAACAACCTAGAACTCGGGCTACAACAGACAGCAGTCTGTCACCGCAGCCACGTTTATTCGCTATTACATTCCTTAGTGAAGTGTACAGGTCGTCTGGGTAGGATGGCTCGCACACGTTGTATCGGGTTTAGGTGCTCTGAGGTGGATGGAGGAACTGTGACAGTGCAAAGAAATTAGTGACACCCAAATATATATTTAACTTGTACAGCAACTGGTTGGATGTCCTTTGCAGACAGATTCAGCTGAGCAGTGGACTGTCAAGGCGTTCGTTACTGAATACAAGACTATCTCCGTCCTGGGTACCATACAGTCAATTACTGTGGCAAACACTTGACCTTACGCGACAGCTATAGGCAACTTCACCTGTAGAGTAAATCCCGTAAGCTGGTCTTCACGACCAACTGTAGCTATGAACAGTAACCCTGGAACTCTGTACTAGAACTGTGGTATTCCAACGCCGAACACGACCCTGTTGCCTGTCGCCGCCGTGTATCAGAACGCCGAGATCCGCCTCATTGGTGGCGGTGCGTGGTTTGCTGATTGGACCGCGTTTGTGGCTGGCGGCGGACTTAAAAACACCACCCGTGGAGCCCGTCGGAAAGTGTCTCAGAGTGCCAGCTCCGGCTACATCCATTGGCGAGGACACAACACTCCTTGCTCCCAATCCTCCTTACTGCCATCGTGTACTGTCGGCAACTGCTACGAGGGTGGGAGGTGGGGGTGTGGATGCAGCATGGAATCAAGGAACGGGAGCCGAGTCTGTAGCTGTTGCTGAGCCCCCACTCGTGGCCCGACATTCGCCTTGTGACCGCCCCGGGATGCCAGCCGAAAAACGAGGCGGAGGACGCACTCCAGCATCCGACAGTAGCGTGCAATCATCGTGGTGTTGACCTGCAACGGTGTTATCATGTTGGATGACGGCCCTTTGGTGGGCCACGGCGTGGTGTGGATCACCCCTGGAAGGCGTCTGTTGTCCACGTGGTGCTGGCTGAGGCGTTGGGTGCAGCTCCGTGGGTTTGGGGCCTGGTAGTGGGCACCACTGGTCGCCAGCTGGAGTGCGGGCTGCATCATCTGGGCAGGCTAAGATCTGTAAACAGAGACTCTGCGGCAGGATCACGCAATTACGAGGACGAAGTTTGTTCCAGCGCCGCCATGCAAACTTCCTGGGGCTGCAAACCTCCTGGAATCTGTATAAATAACATGGATCTACCTAATGATTTTACAATTCTGCCACGCTTCCAGGGCTTGTGTCCGCCGCACAATCTGAAAAAGAATTGTTGGCTAGTTCTATAAATTGCCTGAGTGGGAGGACCAGGCATCAGCCGTCATGGGTGGTGCAGTAGCTAAATCAGTGTGCAGAGGCGCCATCCACGGAGTAACACCACTGGTGAAAGGCTGTTGTGGGACTGTTAGCAGCAACACATCAGCAGCAAAGCTTGTTCCTGCATGTTGTGGGTCCGTAGAGTGTCCATCTGCTTTTTGATAGAGGGTGAAAGGGCGCACGCCGCTGGGTGCAAGAAGTCCTCAAATGCTGCCGACAAAAAAAGAGGTCTCTCGTCAGTCACTAGAAAGAATTTCAATGCCAAATATGGACTGTTAAAACAGGGAAGTGCAACGTGTAGATTTTGAATTTATGGACATGGCAAAGGAAAGCCTGCTATACATGCTGACGACAATCAGCCAACGAATGTTGCAGTACGGTCCAGCAAAGTCCAAATGAACGTGCTGCCAAGGTGCTTCTCAAGAAACTTTGAGGAGGGGCTGCCTGGTATTCAAAACAAGCACGGCACTGCGTCGCTATCTGTTCCATTTGGGCACCCATGCCGAACCAGGTGTAGTATCTGCGAGCAAACTGTTTCATGCGGACCACGCTGCAGTAGCCCTGGTGGAGCAAGCTGACTACACGTCTCTGGTGAGCCTTTGGGATCTTCACACGCGTTTGCTCTGATTCAGTGCACAGCAAAATAACACCTTGAACTTCTGCAAAGTTTGGAAGGTGGGAGACGAGATACTGGCAGAAGTAAAGCTGTGAGTACCGGGCGTGAGTCGTGCTTCGGTAGCTCAGATGGTAGAGCACTTGCCCGCGAAAGGCAAAGGTCCCGAGTTCGAGTCTCGGTCGGGCACACAGTTTTAATCTGCCAGGAAGTTTCATATCAGCGCACACTCCGCTGCAGAGTGAAAATCTCATTCTGGAAACACCTTGAACCACTGGCAGGGGATACCGATGTGCAAAGTATCGGCGAATCGCCGGGCTAATGCTCTGTTTCACTGAGCAAAGCCAAACCGTGCAGATGTAGCACAAAGAAGTCCTCGAATCTGGGACCGCTGGCGTTGCCTGGGCGATCTTCCCGTGATTTAGTGGAAATTGGTCAAGAACATTTAACTCCTGTACATCCATGTGACATCATAATGCTTCCAATGTGTCAACGTCTGTATTCGGTCCACGGAAAGATGCGAGAGCCTGTATGTATTGGCATACACGAATGTGGGCCTGTAAATTATCTCGTACTGATAATGCGAGAGAATAAGAGCCTGTCGTTGCAATTTTTGTGTAGTCCAATATGGAACAGGCTTGGTTGTGTTCAAAACTTCAAAAAATGGTTCAAATGGCTCTGAGCACTATGGGACTTAATTTCAGAGGTCATCAGTCCCCGTGGGACTCAACTGCTGAGGTCATTAGTCCCCTAGAACTTAGAACTAGTTAAACCTAACTAACCTAAGGACATCACTCACATCCATGAGCGAGGCAGGATTCGAACCTGCGACCGTAGCGGTCACGCCGTCCCAGACTGTAGCGCCTAGAACCGCTCGGCCAATCCGGCCGGCTTCTTGAAAAATGACTGCAGCGGTTTGTGGTCAGTGACCAAGTAGAATTCCCTTGCATGCCTCTACTGCTGAAATTTAGTCACTCCATAAATGATTACATGAGCCTCCTTCTTTGTATGCGTCTTGTTAAGAAGTTTGTTGGTGGAGAGGAATCGGATTTTGTAGTGCAGATTTGGCAGCGCTGTCATACCGTTATGAGGGATTACCTGGGTTTGTGTGGGTGATGAGGTTCAGACAAAGGTAGTGAGATGGATGAAGATGAAGTGAATCTGGTTGCAGGAGTGGGTAGCTTACGTGTCGAGATGGGAGATGGGGTGGGCAGCAAAGGAGATTTGTTGCTATGTGTATGCATACAGATGGATGTTTGGAGGACGACTGAAATGAATCTGTTACGATCTTCAGCAGTGGGAGCTGGACAGAAAATTACTAGGGTGAGTGGGAGTATCAATATATCACAGTGGGTCAGTGAGCACAGATTTGGTAGGTTGTGAGATGTTCAGGTGTTGTAGGTAGGAGGGGATGCCAGGTTATGGCACTCTTTAAGAAAAGGAAAGCTTTGCAGTATGGAGAAGTAGAGAAGTAGGTGAGTTTTACAATTTGCAGTAATGTGGTCATTGTAATGGAGACAGTTTTGGCATAGATAGGACTAAGGATGGGATTTCAAAGGTTCGACTCTTTGATAGTGGTGGTATTATCCAGGCTCCCTCTTTAAGGAGGTCTGTGATGGCTGTAGGTTCAGAGAACACACTTATGAGTCAAACTGGGTCAAGGTCATTACTGAACTGAATAGCTTTTCAGACTTCTAAATCTAGATGGATGTTCACTTCAGCTGCAACTTCCCCATCTATGATCTCAAGGTCAACCTTTGGGATGAATGTGGTGAGGTGGGTGGCAGAGAGGTCAGAGTTGTTTGGCCCTGGGTGTGGCAGTGAGAGGTGTTAGGGAAGCTTTGGGGCCAAGAGTAATACGAGGAATTTAGGAGAGGAGGGCAATAAGAAAGTTGAGGTTCATGGACTTTAGTAATGTAGAATCTTTTCTTGGAATGATTTGTTGTATGTGGAGACTTGTTAATTATTTTTGTATTTTGAGGGCCGGCCGAAGTGGCCGTGTGGTTAAAGGCGCTACAGTCTGGAACCGCAAGACCGCTACGGTCGCAGGTTCGAATCCTGCCTCGAGCATGGATGTTTGTGATGTCCTTAGGTTAGTTTGGTTTAACTAGTTCTAAGTTCTAGGGGACTAATGACCTCAGCAGTTGAGTCCCATAGTGCTCAGAGCCATTTGAACCATTTTGTATTTTGAGGGTGAGGGATTTGGCTTAAAGTAACTTTGGCTCAGGGTTGGAGAGGATGAATGTGTGGATGGTAGGGGGAGAAGCTGGGGGATGAGGATTTGTGTCCATATGCTGAGTGTCGTTAGGTTCAGTTTATGTTTTTTGAGGTGTGGGATAGGAGAGTCAGTGTTTCGTCGTTTTGGAGTTTCTTGATTTTTGCTGAAGGGAAAATTATGGGATGGGGTGGCAGGATATGGAGTTGTTGATGGTTACCTGGGAGTTGTGCAGGTCCTTCAGCAGTGATGCTTGATGAGGTGATGCTTGTGGAGTCATGTGCTGCAACTGTTACTCGGTGGGCTGTGACATGGGTGGCAGTGGTGGAGGTGTGTGGTCAGTCTTGGTTGAAAGAGATAAGGTAGAGGAAGCTGGGTACATAGAGAGATGCATGTGTAACTGCTGCAATAGGACAGGGTATGGTAGGTAATGGGGATGGATTGGAGGATACGCTCCATGTGGTGACAGTGGAAGTAGGAGATATTGCGTGGGATGTATTGACGGTATGCATATTGGAGTGATTAAAGTTGTTGGTGATGTCAATGTGTACTGCACAACTTAGTGAGGGAAAATTGTCGGTACAAATTTGAGGACACGTTATCGTATCCTCTGGACAGAATTCTGATTTGAATTTGTGAGCCTACTTAACCTCGCTTGTTAACCAGAATAACTGACTTTTCCTTCTTACTATTTGTGCACTTAAACAACTAGTATGTATGAAGATCTTAATGTATGCATGAACAAGGTTTGTTGAATTTAATTATGAACTGACTGGTCATAATGCACCTGCTCATTTTATAGAGTACATTAACCTCCTTCCTCACCCAACTAGGTTTGAAAAAATATTGCAGACTGAGAGTCCTGCTAGAGGTAGGCTACCATCATGACAAATATTATAACAAGACTCTAAAGATGCTTGTTGATTGCTAAAGAAATCTCGTTGCTGTTTTTGAAGATTTTATATTTACACACTCACAACATGTTTCGGGCGCAGTCCATCATCTGGTGACCTGTCAGTAATTAAAATTTGAGATTAAAAACTCTTTCCATTATACAAATGCAAGTATAAAAAATTGCAAGCTTTAAAAAATTAAAAAATAATTAAGAAACTTTATTATACTTGTTATGATGATTCCCTACCTCTACCAGCACTTTTGCTCTGGAATAAATAACATGATAATTTCTCATGTTGCTGAGACGCACTGATTTTCGCTGTAGATACGCCTTGGTGTGACAGAATGTATGATATTGATGTAGACGAATCGCCACACTAGAGTCGTGAACGAACAGAGTGAGCCCTGCCCACTTTAAGAACAACATGGTATTTGATAGGAACCTATCAGTTCATTCATAATTTCCGCTTAAACATTCTGTGTTTTGCTCATATTGTAGCATCTCGCAATTCAACACTGAATTTTGCTGTGTTGATCCACCTCTATGCAGTGTCGCGATTCTGTATTAGATAGATCAGACAGCACTTGATACGTTGAAAGGGAAGGAATACATGTCATCGTTATTCTGTCCCCAGAAAGAGCATAAGACATTCTCCAAAACTAAACAGCCGACTAGCGCTAGCGATGTAGACCTTTGGTAGTATGAATCAACCTGTTGGTACTCTTCACGGTACATTTTACTTTTCTACAATAGTTTCAAACTCGCTGAACAGGTGTTGTGCTGACATATAGTAGTACTATCTATCGAATTATCATGTTAAGGTATTCGCAGTCCTCTGCCCCCTGGTGTCTACCTCTCTACCTCCAGCCCACTGCCAGGCCTTTACCATTGTGTCCTGCCCTCTCTCCATGCTGTTCACCTCATTTCCCAACATACCTTCCAGGGCCTACCCCTCCTGGATGATGAGCTACGCCCTGATATCTAACCCTTCTACCAACTGTAACCCCGCCTTCCCCCTCACCCTCCTCAGGGCTCCCACTCCCCACCTCTTCCCTCCCCCTGAGCTGCTTTTTCCTCCCTCCTCTGCCCACTCCCTTTCCAGAGCACCACTTCTGCGCCTCTGCACTCCCTCCTGACTTGCCTCTCCTCTCCCTCTCCCTCTCCACCCATATCCTACCCCTCAGTGCACCCCCTGACCCCATTTCTTCTCATTCCACCCCCTCCAGCCCCACTCTTTCGCTATCCCATCCTCTCCCCTCTCTTCCCTCCTCTCAGGCCTCCCTTCCCTCGGCAGGTTCCTCCCAGTAGTCTTTATACTTCGTCCTGTGTGCATCTCATGCAGTGGTTTATAGTTTCGTCATTTTGGTGTGTTTTAATACTGTGACCAACATGTTAACTTGTGTGTGTGTCTTCAGTGTACTTTACATGCTCTGCAAATCGCCAACTGTGTTTTTATCTTCATGTAAATTTCACTAACTCTCCTACAATGAATCTGTCCGTTCCATTGTCTATTTTAACCCACACTATTTACCGTTATTCTGTTCTTATGCCCCCCTTCATTATCGCCTATTATGTGTTTCATTTCATTTTTTTTATTTGTATTGGCTGAAGAGAGGCAGAGTGTGCCACTAACAGTCCTCCACTGCCCATATCGGGCCGTGTAATGAAATTACAATAAAGAAAAAAATGGGCCACTCAGTCATTAGCGTAGTTCGTCTGATGCACACTATCCCCACCATAATACTGACTATTTGGAGACGGTTTCAGTTGATATTTGCGTTCCTCTTTAGTCTCTATTTGAATTGTGGGTGGCACTTGACCTATTGACAGCATTGTGTCGAAATTCGTTACACCTCGTTGTTGCATATGTTGCTATTGACCTGCTCTTGTTGTGTCAGGTCCAGTGTTTGGTCCACATTGTTGCTCAATTCCAGTGTGGGTTTTTCTGATGTGTGCACCAGTATCTGGCTACTCGCCGATACAACAATTTCATAAACAGTGATGTGTAATTACGTTCTCTTTCGCCATCGATGTTACGTCTAACCCACTGTCCCAAAGTATTTTCTTTTCTAAGGCTAACATTTAAGTTCGGTTTACATAGCAACCTTTCAGTTTTATCAGAAGTTATGCTATGATATGTCATGATGAAAAAAAGCACATTTTTTCCTTAATTTAGTTTGTGTTATCTACGCTTTAATTTATTGCATATACACGTAACTAAAGAGGTGCTGCATCCATTTACTCCCACAACTATGTGACTGACACCCTGAAATCTATGTCTGCTCTGTGCAATTCGTTCCTTGGGTCATTCTTTCAGCTACAGCTTCCAACAACGATTATTGTCGGAATATATGCCCATCCATTTATCTCTTAGTATCCGTATAGCACTCCGTCTTCAGGCTACGAGTTGCCTACCGGGACCATCCAACCGCCATGTCATCCTCAGTAGAGGATGCGGAGAGGAGGGGCGTGGGGTCAGCACACCACTCTCCCGGCCGTTATGATGGTATTCTTGACCGAAGTCGCTACTATTCGGTCGAGTAGCTCCTCAATTGGCATCACGAGGCTGAGTGCATCCCGAAAAATGGCAACAGTGCATGGCGGCCTGGATGGTCACCCATCCAAGTGCCGACTACGCCCGACAGCGCTTAACTTCTGTGATCTCAAGGGAACCGGTGTATCCAATGTGGCAAGACCGATGCCTAGTTACCGTATAGCCCTTATTAGATATCTCTACTCATTGGCACATTGCAGTACATCGTTCCTTTTTCGATGAACCCACATGCTCTTCTGTTACCACATCATTTAATAGGCTTTTAATCATTACGTTTCTGTCTGCCCCAAAGCCCACGACTCGGACCATTACTATGTTGTTCTCCAATCGTAACTTTCAGTGATTTTTATGGTCCCAGTGTTTATTTGATTAAGCCAAACGTAACTTTGTTACTCTTTAACTTCTTACTTGGCACACACAGAAACATTGTGAAGAAAAAATATTAAGATACTTAACTTAGATATTTACGGACTTGTGAACAATTTCACATATACGTTATTTCAATGTACAGTGTGTTACCTTTGTTATCGACCACAAAAGTACTAGAGCGTTGTTCCTGTGGATGAAAATGGTTCCATTTTATATTATTGCATGTGAAATGTCTTAAAGCAATTCCTTTTTGCTACAAAGCACAGAACAGTTTCACATTTTCCGCATTTTATAGTCACCTACCCCCGAGGGCGAAGTCTGCATCTTTGCTTTTGGCCCATGCTCTGATCAGTGACCAAAATTGTCATATCTTATACCATTCACAGGAGATGCTGTTAACTTCTTCTTCTGGCCTTGTTGTCCATCCAACACTCAAAGCTAGGCCTCCTCTTCCCCGGGAAGGTAAGTCCATTTGCAAAGTCAAGGTAAGTATTTGCTAAAACATTTGTATAGTAACTCACCTTCAACACTTCATATTTTCGTTCAAGTGTGGTTTTCTTTGCACAGTTATAAACGGTGCCTCAAAACTGAGTAAAACCGCTACACTGATCAATGATGCTCACATAATCTTGAAAGATGTCAGCAAAACATGCACTCTATCCCAAACTTCACACCAGAGCCAATAGAATATTGCTGTACATGAGAGCTTAAATGTTGCTTGCAAGCACGAACGAAATTTGAAACAAGTTACGGGAAACAATGGGCAATTTAGATGTTGCTTAACATCAACATTGCCAAATAAAGGGTTAGAGTATGACTCGGAACGTACCTGCGTTAAAATCATCACCTTATTCAAACAGGAACTGCCATGTGACGTAAGACAATTGTTAAGACATTATATTAATATTTGTGTTAGACCTTACCAAATTCTTTTAAAACACTTCAGGTGACGGTGAAAACGTTCTCTACAAGAAAGCTATTATCTGACTGCCTATTAACTTTGTACTCATTATGTATGACTGCCTATTAACTTTGTACTCATTATGAAGTAGTCTACTGGTCGTTAAACACCTCCATGTATTGACAGACATCTTGCTATTGCAGACATAGGAGTTGCCTCAGCGGCTGCCTCATTTAAGAGGCGCTACATTGCCCCAGAACGATAATGTAAAAAAAAAGTAAAGTAAGAACTGCAAAAGTGTTTTCAGCAACAAGTCAGAGTAATATTACGATTCAGCATCGGTTACCTGATTGAACTGCACGTTATTTCCTATTGCCAGTCACTACGATATGTTCAGATTTTCAGTGCAGTGGTTGTGTGTTCATGCATGATAAGTAGCTAGCTTCTAAACAAAAAATTCAGAAATAATTGCACAATTGCTTCATTTTACTCTGGAGAAACCTAGATAATTCTTTCAGAATATTTATCCTACAGGCAAATACAAAGTAAAAAACTTACCTTTGGACGAAGAATTTAGCTTCAGATTCACTGTCGAGAATATTAGACATCATTTTGTGATTTGACATTGCACTTCTGTTGAATCGACAAAGTGAACTGTGGAATATGTGTCGCTTAGTCATTCAAGTGGCTGTGTCTGTTGCAGTTTACCTTTGAGGAATTATGATATACTAAATTACGATGTCAAAATCAGACGCATTAAGCGATTACTCATCTAGCACTTATCTGAAGTGGCGTAGACCATGCCGCTTCTCGCATGTACGTGATTTGATGTGGTAGCGTCGTAATGAGACATCTATTTCAAATTCTAGTACAATTTCTTTACTTTAAAGTACAATGGTATAGTGTTGGTAAGAGACCCGTCAATGTCAGTTCACACAAATCTTACGTTTCCTGCACTCTTTAAACTTCTTTCTTTCGTATGCATTTTAGTTTCTATGGGCGAAATACTCACCCATATCGCTACACCTATTCTTACACAAATACCTCCCAGTCACTAACTGGACTGGTGCGGTTTGTGTTCCATCACTTGCCAGCTCGGTACCTTCTTTCAGCGGCGTCTGGTGGGCGTTGATTGCAGCGACTGGTAGCTATGGCGCTGAATGCGCCTCGTCTGAAGCCACCTCCATGTGTTCACAAGCTTGTCTGAACAACGATAACAGAGAGGTATGGGCCGCAAACCTGCCGGCCGCACTTCCCAATACGCTTGCCGCCAGTTCCGCAGCCGTGTTTCCTGCAGCCGCCGCGGTGCACGGGCGCGCTGCCTGCCGCGAACGATTACGCCACTGCCAATGAGCTGCAAGCATCCCCTCTCCGGAGCTCCAGCGGCAGGTGTGCGTGAAGTTCGGTCAGTCATGCACAGAGCCCATATTGTTTGTCTGTCGGTTGAATAACATTTACACACTTTCATAGTGACCAGGACTCGACATCTTCCGAATACACGTTATAGCGAAGAGTGACAGATTTATAAATGCTTGATATCTGTATATATTTCTACGTTCAGATTTACTTTTAGGAAATGATGCTGCCACTACAGCAACAAAGTTATGTATTATTTTTACTATTTGATATGAGCCATAGGATAAATTAATATCTGAATTCTCTGTTCATGAACGACATAGGTCCTCACTCCTGTATCCACTAAAGAACCACTTAGCTGCAAAGGAAGACGTAACAAATGCAGAGAGACAGAAGCATATTTCCTGTGGCCTCGTAGTTGGTGGGTCGTATGGTGGCGGCTCTTGTGGTGGGAAGTACTACATCTCACTCCCGCTCAGTTTGAGAAGCTTATAGTATCCTAACATCACCAATTTCCTGCCATTGGTTGTCCACATCTACGACCTCACGAAGTAAGCATAATCGGCGAGTCACGTAAGACGTAATACAAAAGTTCAAATGTGTGTGAAATGTTATGGGACTTAACCGCTAAGGTCATCAGTCCCTAAACTTACACACTACTTAACCTAAATTATCAGCCCTCATCTCGTGGTCGTGCGGTAGCGTTCTCGCTTCCCACGCCCGGGTTCCCGGGTTCGATTCCCGGCGGGGTCAGGGATTTTCTCTGCCTCGTGATGGCTGGGTGTTGTGTGCTGTCCTTAGGTTAGTTAGGTTTAAGTAGTTCTAAGTTCTAGGGGACTGATGACCATAGATGTTAAGTCCCATAGTGCTCAGAGACAGCCTAAATTATCCTAAGGACAAACACACACACCCATGCCCGAGGGAGGACTCGAACCTCCGCCGGGACCACCCTCACAGTCTATGACTGCCGCGTCTTAGACAGACGTAATATCCATTTTATTTCATGAACGGTTACAGATGTCGAAAGAACGGTTTTCGGCCAGTGTTTGAGGGTGGAAGGGCACGCATTTTATGTCCGATTAATGTTTTTAGTGTTGGCAGAGCAAGAACTTTTTCTTTTCTTTTTCATTTTTTTTTCTTATGAATGGAACCGATACGTTTTATAACCGCATTCGATAGATTTTGAGAAGACAGTTATAGTGATATTGAGTTCGTTAATGTTGACGTTGAAACCTGTCGTAAAAAAGAAAAAATCGAGAATTGTCCTGGAATTTGAGAACACGATGGCCGGAATCGGCATTGGCGGTACAAACACAGCCAAGCACAGTTCAGGCGCTATGCTGTGTCAGAATGTTAACACATTTGCCTATTCTCTTGTCTGCACTGCAGGCCGCTCATTTCTTCTTCGACATTCGCTGCGTGCAGACTTGTAAACCAGTGAGGAGAAGTTGGGCATACTACTTTTATATGGTAAACGTAAAAGAAATGCCGTGAAAACAGTATAGGAGTGTCTAACCTGGTCGCCATTGTCAGGCGCGACAGGCAATTACACGAATTATTAAACGCTAGTGCGGGCAGGCTGCTTGGACGTCAAATGGAGGACAAAGAAGAATACTGCAACTGACAGAGAACATGAAGAAGTTGTTCTGGCTACGACGTTAATGAATCCGCACAGTGGTACGAGACATACTGCCAAGGAATGTGGATTCAGCCAGACGAATGTTATTCGCATCCTGCACCGACAGAATTTCCATCCCTATCATCTGTCACTATAACATCCACTCAACCACCGTGATTTGGAACGTCATACCGAATTTTGTCGGTTTGTCCTTCAGCAATTGAGATACAACCCTGCGTTTCTCCAATTTGTGCTATTTACCTATGAAGCAACGTTTACTTACCACACAAATGTAAATTTGCATAACCTGCACTACTGGGCAGCCGAAAAGCCACACTAGCTTCGTCAGGTGCAATATCAACGGCCGTGGAGAGTAAACGTATGTTGCCGCATCTAATGAAATTACATAGTGGGACCTTACTTCATCTCAGGCATTCTAAATAGAAATTCGTACTCACAGTTTCTGACGAAGATTCTGCCGGTTCTTTTTGTAGAGGTAACACTGGATATTCGACAGTGTATGTGGTGGCAACATGACGGTTGTCCAGCTCACTCGTTCCGTGCTGCAGCGCAAATACTAAATGAGAACTTTCTTGGATGTTGGATAGGATGAAAATCGGTTGTGAAATGGTCTTCGAGGTCTCCAGATTTGCCTCCTCTCGATTTCTTTCTTTGGGGAGCACTCAAATATGCAGCCTATGACGAATCCCAAATTACGCCAGACTACATGTGTCGTCGAAACGCCAGTGCATTCTCTACCATATAATACACTGTAATCACATATTTTCACAGTTCTTTGCGATTTCAGTGGTTAAAAAACCTTGTTAGATAATTATTTCTTTCATTCACGAGTGCATGAAATTGCACTGCAGTGTCAAATACGTCGACAGCGTGTACTACTGGTAACACTATGATTACGTTCAGCATGAAACGACGTTTCGTTAAGAAGAATAATTATTTTGCGGTGTACTGATGGTCGCCAAATTATTTTTAACAAAATGTTTAGTTGAACGAATGTATCCCATATTATATAATTTAGAGCAATGTAGTTGGAGACAACTGTCCGACAGCATGTATTTTACCTTTTAAGAAACACGCAGGCCGCGCGGAGCGGCCGCACTGTTACAGGCGCCATGTGACGGATTGCGCGGCCCCTGGAGGTTCGATTCCTCCCTCTGGCATATGTGTGTGTGTGTGTGTGTGTGTGTGTGTGTGTGTGTGTCTGTGTGTGTGTGTGTGTGTGTGTGTGTGTGTGTGTGTGTGCGTGTGTGTGTTGTTCTTAGCATAAGAACAAAGTTTTCCTCATAACCAAAGGTCGGAAACATTCAGTTGTGGAGTTACAGCCACGAAACGGTGGAAGAAAGTTGAATGTCTGCTGCGAAAAATTATATTTCAGAAAATAGCACTGTTTAAATGTTAGTTTCTGTGATAAATATCCTGCACTGTCGTCCATAGAACGATTTTGCATAAGTTCTTTTTGTCGCACCCACAGAGAACGGGTTATGATCCCATGCTGTGCGGTAAACAGCACGTTCGTATGCGTCCCACAATTATAGACCGAGAGTTTGACATATAACAAAGTTACCTTTACATGATTTATTATAGTAAATGTACAAATACCAATATATGCCTCATATAACATTACCTCATAATAAAAATATCTAGAGAAAGCTGCATTATAGACTGGATAATGCCCTTAAGTTTTATTAAAATATTGATGATAATTTTGTTTTTTTTTCATAACATTGGAATGCAATCATAGTAATTAGTAGTTCTGTACCTGCTTTCTTTCCTCTTTTGTAATCAATTATATCGCTATTTATCTACATTTACATATCACTGTGTATTGCCTTATGAAGCCAGCAAGTGAGAAAGTATGTCTATGTAAATTATTATAGTATCGCATCTCAGTAACACACTATTGCGCTATTACCAGTGTAGCTGACTTTACATCTTACGGCTTTACTGCTTTAAGCGGTAAATATCACAAATGAATGAACTCCAGCGAAACTCAATGTGAATAAGATTTTAAGCTTGTATAGTTTTAGTTACAAATTCAATATATACGCATGGATAAATTAGCCAGTAACAGCGCTCTTCAGCACAAACGGTTTTAGGAGACTGACTGCCGTCTTACGGTGTAACCTCCCCACAAAAAATAATATTAAAATGAACCAAGTGTAACCTCCCCACAAAAAAATAATTAAATGAATTTTATATATTGTAACCTCTGAACATAATTAGTTCCCATTTATAGTCTCCGTGCAGAAATGCATTCACATTTAATGTAACCACAAAATTCTTTTCTCATTTAATGTTAAGTTCGAGACCGAAAAATTCCTAAACCAAAACAATAAAAATTCAGTAACCCGGTAAATTTTATGACGACAGCAGCGCTGCGCCACGGCCCTGTACTCTGAATAAGAAAAGCAAAAATTCTTACCTCAATAAAAACTGCGGATATATCTGCTCTTACCTAAAAAATTTTCGGCACAGCTCCGTGCTATGCTTTGTGATTCGTGAAAGGAATAATCATGCATTGGGTAAAATCTTTAAATTGAAATGAATGCTTTTAAATTAGTTTATATTATAAAAATTATTATTGGGGGCATTTTTTAAAAGAAATTGAATGACAGTTAACATACATTATTAGATATGCGCAAGGCTGCTTCTTTACCTTCTACAATAATACTCATCCTCCAGAGTCCCGACCAGAGCAGACTGCCGACACGCGCAGACACGCGCAGACTCCTGCCGACTACTGCCGATTCATGCAGACTACTGAAGACTACTGTCGACTAGCGACAAGCAACAACTAACTACATACTGCTCTCTGGTCAGAGACTCTCCTATGCTTTGCCTATTGCAGGCAGCGCATACCGCGCATACCTCTTACAACGGCAACACGAACTGTGCTTGTCCGGCAAATTTTACTGAACCCCCGATACCCTGCTCTGATCCCGTTAAAGGAACCTCTTCTTTTCTGCAGGCCGTTTAGAGTCACTACCGCCATCTAGGATCATCTCATGTCTGTCTCACGTAATCTTCGTGTATGTACGGGTCAGTGACAGACCTAAATTCTTTTTAATTCGGCCCCAGTTCAGTATAGGACTTCCATTTCTTGTACTTCACATGAATACATCGTTATTATCGATGTAATCATATGAAGAAGCAACACTCCACTGACATTGAAAAGCTGGGTTAAATTGTTGGTCCTTGCAGAGGACGCTGGTGGAGAAAATTGGTAGAATGTCATTGCAAACCTCACTTCCGTGCGCCATAGACTTTAATGAAAAAGTCAGGAATTGTTTCACTGTGGCCGGCAAAGGGATCCCAAAGACATTGTCGCTGTGTTTGGACGAGATAGGCAAAATGGCTTCGCGGCGACTGGCGAGAAACAGCGGAGAGTACACCCTTGACTGCGTGACTAGGCAAAGGCCAAAGCCGGCAGCAGGACAGAGCTGCAAGACGTAATCAGATATGGTAATGGAAGAGCACTGTGTGCGTACCAGTGGATCGAAAAATTCGGGAAGCAAGCACACGAGCCATATGAATGGGGGTTCCTCAGTACCCAAGGTAGAGTAGGGCAGCACAGACACCAGTGGACGCCGTCTGCATGTCGAAGGGCGCCGGTAGCTGGACTTTGTCATTTTCCACTACCTATGTGCAGGTCTTTGCTACCGAGATGTCTTCCAGAGCTGCAGAGGGGACATTAATGAGCAGTTGTGTCGAGCATTAGTGCCAGAGCAGCCTTCTGAAGTTGTACGGCAGAGGGCACTTCTGCAGATTTCTACCCCGATTCCTTAATCATCCTCGCCGAGTTCCATACTCTGTAGCACGTACAGCTTGCAGGCCAGCATTAGTTGGAGGTCTACAGGCAGCCCTCATTATTTTCCACTCAGAGAATAGCGAGATAAGAACCCTGTAATCGCAGATACGTGTCCTTCACTCTCCCTCTCGGTACACGTCACTGTGGCGTTCGAAGCAGCCTTAGCTTCCATGAGAAGCTGATCTTAACTTACTGGTTGCCAGGTAGTCTCTCCTTGCCAACTCGTTTCTTTATTTTTTCCTCATCTTTCCTACCTGGTTGTAATTTAGGGCCGGCCGGAGTGGCTGAGCGGTTCTAGGCGCTACAGTCTGGAACCGCGCGACCGCTACGGTCCCAGATTCTAATCCTGCCTCGGGCATGGATGTGTGTGATGTCCTTAGGTTAGTTAGGTTTAAGTAGTTCGAAGTTCTAGGGGACTGATGACTTCAGCAGTTAAGTCCTATAGTGCTCAGAGCCATTTTTGTAATTTAGGACGTGGCACTACTTCTGAATTTCGATGACTAAATAATTAAAAGCAGGTCCATGCCAAATGAAATGAGCCATATCTAATTTCCGTAGAAGTGATTTAGTATAGATTCAAGAATCACCTACAAGATAAAGTAACTGGAATTAAAAACACTGTCGGCTCTGTAACATATAAGCTGCTGAGTCTCGTCTTTAAACATCGATATGTCTTCGTGGATTGATGTGACACGTGTTTCTCGTTCTGGTTTGCTATACAAAGTACAAAAAGGATATAAAAACCTGAATAACAAAGCATAGTGCTTTTGCATAATGCATTCATTAACACTCAAGAAAATAACTTCATTGATTAAGAGACTGAGCCGAATTGCTTTATTTCTTCATTACAGACATACAATATATAGCAGAGAACAACGCAAGTCGTAGTAACAAATTCAGAGAACAATATAGCGGAAGTATTCCTCAGGCACTTCCCTGCTCCCGTAGATCTGCGATATGAGAGATACAGACTCCTTCGGCGTCCTGGTTCTGTTAGGGCTGTCGAAATCCACCTCGTATAGTCCGTATTTTACGCTGCAAACAGTGACAAACAGTAAGTCTTTGACATGCATGTATATTAGATCTACTGTCGCTTCTGCAATCTTCACTGTAAGGTATGTACACACAGTACATAAATCAACAGGAACGTGTGATACAGGGAAATCGAAGATAACGGTTTTCAAGTTCTTGTAGTCAGGGTCACATTTACGATTTGTTGCGGAACCGATTGAAGGAAATGTGTGAATTGTTTACAGAGAAATGTGTAGCCTGTGTGCAGTGATTACAACAATTTAAGAAGGCAACATCCTTGTATAAGGTCTTGTCGGTGTATGGACCATGTCAAACCGAAGTTAAACTCGAGCTTTCGAAGGTAATCACAAATTCCTTCGTCAGGAGACGTTTGCTGGGAGCAAATCCAGCCTCCATAATAGTGGCGTTCAGGCTTGCCATTCATCGGATGTTGTTGCCTGAAATTCTGACTTCCGATGGCGAAGCGACGTCGCCTGAAGAGCAGGACTGTTATTACTGTTGTGGTCTTTAATCCAAAAATAATTTGATGCAGCTCTCCAAGCTACTCTATCCTGCGCAAGCCTCTTAATCTCTGAATAACTACTGCAGCACACATCTGGTTGAACCTCCTTAATGGACTCATCCATCTGCAAATGTTCCTCCCTACACTTAGATCTAGAGCCAAACTGACAATTCATCGACGTTAAGAACGCCTTCTTTTATTCAAGTTGTGCCACAGCGGGATTAGCATGCACAGATGCTGCAAATCGATAAAATCAGGTGTATATTAGGTAAATACAGTATTAGACTAGTATTACAATCTCTGTGGAGAATTAAGACCTTTATACGTCCTGTCAAAGATAGCCTGTACGTGAAAGTAGCTGGTATGCACAATGTGACATGTGGAAGTGACGCAAATTACGTAGGACAGGTATTCCACTTCGTCTACGAGCCTGCATTGGACACAGCCAGCACATCCAGTACAGAAAACGAAAACTCAGCCATTGCAGAACACAGATTTACGGAAGTGCGTACGTTCAACTTTGTGACTACGAAGATCATCTCTAACGCATCGACCAACTGGGATTTCGTAACAAAAGAAGCGGTAGAAATTCTGATGCGCATCAACATACAGAGGCGGATTTTACAATGACAGCAGTGTCTGCTAAACGAGCACTTGAGACGAAGCATCTTCAAGGAAATAAAACCAATCAACACCCCTCAAACCTGGCAGTTGGCGAAGGGTGGGGCCAGGTGCTACCTCCCTCATTTACGCACATGAATCCCACCCTCCAGGTGAAGTTAGAATTCGAAGCAGCGGTACCCGACTCACGACAAGCTTTAACGACACATTGCTCGCGACAGTCAGTCACGTCCTGATGACGAAGATGCTGATCTTCATAGAAAGACCGAGTTTTAACTCAGATTTGAAGTGGCCCGCACAGAGAGATAAGATTCTACACAAGTTCAGTAATTAGTTTCGTGGGTGATGATGGGAAACAAAATCTCAAACGTACTGTCTGCTTCATTGGCGGCCACAAGTGTTAATTGCTGTTTAAGTCAAAGTACTGGGCAGGCCTAGGGGCATACAAGAAGATGGCGCCCTATGTCTGACAGCGACAAAATGCTTTTCTTGGCTAAAAAAAGGAAAAGGCTAGTCGTTTTACATGTAGTCTCATACTAGGGCCAACGCACTTCACTGAAGTATTTAAATAAGGAGATTCTAGTACCCCTTTATGCCGCCAGATGGTTTTCGTTGAATACAAATCGTTGTGCACCCACAAAACATGTATGTAGATGTGGCAGTAATTGATCCTCAAAGGATGCAAATCTGGCGCATAGGATGAATGATCCTATAATTTGAACTTATAATCTCTGAATTTTCCAATCATCAAAGAATCTTTTGTGGAGATGGCCACTGCCTTGTCCTAACTAAAACTTTTTGATATCAAAGCCAGGCTTCCTCTCACATTACTTATTTTTATCTTATTGGACCGTAACACATGCCTAAATTTCTGCAATTACATTTTTCCTTCTCCGCAGCAAGAAGAAATCATTTTGCATCCCGAAAAACAATGCACATGCCACTGCTGGTTGATGAGACCGACGTTTGCTTCTTCGCTGCATGGACCTATTTTTTTCCACGTTGTTTCATCGGTTTCTCGTTTCATACGGAAATTGACGGACCCGGATTGACAGTACAAAGCAGCAGACTAAATTAGTTTGTTCTTACAATAGTCCAAAAATTGCTCAGACTTCCGTTTTTATCATTCAAGAAGAGTTGTTGCCATCTTGAACCAAGCTGTCTCACAGCAATTACTCATATAAAACGTGCCATGGTATTTCCCCAGCAAATACTTTCGTGCTATTTCATACACTTTCATGCGCCTGACCTCCATTAGCACATACAGGCTGTTTCTGGACCTGACCGACAAGCTTTCAGGAAGGGCAGGCCGCGTGACAGGATAATTGTGTGCGCTGGACCGAGCTTCTAACACGGAAAAGTATACAGGCAGAAAAGCTCACCCTGCGTGCAGTGCTGAATTAGTAGTTCTGAGGAAAGAGAGACTGGAAAGTATCCCTGTTGTAATGGACAATCAATTGTGGAGAAAGCGCGATGCCATACTCTTCAGCGCTGGCACATGATTGTTAAATTAATTAGGGATTAACAAGCGTTTGAGGCTAGCAATGATAGTCCAATATGAAATAATAAACTCTGACTACAGCCTTGATATGCGCATTACGAGAGTGAACGAAAAACAGGGGAAGGAAGCTTGGGATACAACGTCCCGTCGATATCGATGTCATTAGAGACGGAGAGGCGGAGGAGGAATACCAAATAGACATAACCACAAACCCCCTGCCCCCCTTCCGCTGTCCAGTGATCTGAAATACTGGATGAGTATTCTCTTTGTAAACTGCACTCCGTTTTAAGAAAAGGTATTTTTTCACGCATCTTAATATTTTTGGATATCACGTCGTTGGAAATCCCCTGCAGAAATACTGAGCTAAGCTGACTCAATAGCCACCTATATTTGCGAAAGTGTTGCCCGAGCAGGCTTTTGTGCACAAACTGAGTTCTCCACTATGTCTAATAAATGTTTGATGGGATTCATATCGGGCGATCTCTCTCGAATTTCCCAGTCGCGAACACTTGTGCCTCAGTGACATGACGTCTCCGTTTGGAAACATGAAGTCAATGAATAGTTGCAGATGGTCTACAGGTATCCGAACATAGCCCTTTACAGTCAATGATCGGTTCAGCTGGAACAGAGGACTCTGTCCATTGCATGTAAACGCAGCCCTCACCGTTATGGAGCGATTACGAACTCGCACACTGCCTTGTTGACAACTTGGCTCCTTGGCTTCTTGATGTCTGTGCGACACTCGGAACCAACCATCAGCTCTTACCAACTGATTCGGGACCCATCCGACCAGGACATGTTTTTCCAGTCGTCTGGGGCCCAACCGATGTGGTCACGACCCTAGGAGAGGCACTGCAGGCGACGTCGCGCTGTTAGCAAAGGCAGTCGCGTCGGTCGTCTGCTGCCGCGACCAAATGTCACCGCACTGTCCTAACGTACACGTTCGTCGTACGTCCCACTTTGACATCTGTGGTTATTTCTCTCCGGCCGCTGTGGACGAGCAGTTCTGGGCGCTTCAGTCCGGAACCGTGCTGCTGCTACGGGCACAGGTTCGAATACTGCCTCGGGCATGGATGTGCGTGATGTCCTTAGGTTAGTTAGTTTTAATTAGTTCTAAGTCTAGAGGACTGATGACCTCAGATGTTGTCCCATAGTGCTCAGAGCCATTTTTGGTTATTTCACGCAGTGTTTCTTGTCTGTTAGCACTGACATCTCTACTCACATTCCGCTGCTGTTGGTCTCTGAGTGAAGGTCGACGACCACTGAGTTGTCCGTGGTGCGGTACTGAGCGGTAACTCCTGATTTTGATTTTCTCGGCACGCTCTTGACGCTGTGGATCTTAAATGGTGAATTCCGGAATGGAATGTACGATGCTCTAGCTCCAACTGTCATTCCACGTTGAAAGTTTGTTAATTCCAGTCAAGCGGCTATAATCACATCGGAAACTTTTCACATGAATCAAGTTAGTATTTTCGTCCGGGTGCCGCTTTTCGGTGTAAAAGAGCTCTTTGTGCGAAAATCGACCGGTACTTTAAGTATGAAAACACAAGATAGGTGCCACAGATGAGGTTCTGGCCCTAAGACTTTAGTGTATTGTAACCAAAGTACACTACTGGTCATTAAAATTGCTACACCACGAAGATGACGTGCTACAGACGCGAAATTTAACCGACAGAGCATTCACACAAGGTTGGCGCAGGTGGCGATACCTACAACATGCTGACATGAGAAACAAACAGCAGTCGACCGGCGTTGCCTGGTGAAACGTTGTTGTGATGCCTCGTGTAAGGAAGAGAAATGCGTACCATCACGTTTCCGACCTTGATAAAGGTCGTGATTGCGGTTTATTGTATCGCGACATTGCTGCTGGATCCCAAAGGCCTCGTATCACTACGAGTCGAGATGACAGGCATCTTATCCGCATGGCTGTAACGGATCGTGCAGCCACGTCTCGATCTCTGAGTCAACAAATGGGGACATTTGTAAGACAACAACCATCTGCACGAACAGTTCGACGACGTTTGCAGCAGCATGGACTACCAGCTCGGAGACCATGGCTGCGGTTACCCTTGACGCTGCATCACAGACAGGAGCGCCTGCGATGGTGTACTCAACGATGAACCTGGGTGCACGAATGGCAAAACGTCATTTTTTCGGATGAATCCAGGTTCTGTTTACAGCATCATGATGGTCGCATCCGTGTTTGGTGATATCCCGGTGAACGCACATTGGAAGAGTGTATTCGTCATCGCCATACTGGCGTATGACCCGGCGCGATGGTATGGGGTGCCATTGGTTACACGTCTCGGTCATCTCTTGTTCGCATTGGCGGCACTTTGAACAGTGGACGTTACATTTCAGATGTGTTACGACCCGCGGCTCTACCCTTCATTCGATCCCTGCGAGACCCTACATTTCAGCAGGATAATGCACGACCGCATGTTGCAGGTCCTGTACGGGCCTTTCTGGATATAGAAAATATTCGACTGCTGCCCTGTCCAGCACATTCTCCAGATCTCTCACCAATTGAAAACGTCTGATCAATGGTGGACGAGCAACTGGCTCGTCACAATACGCCAGTCACTACTCTTGATGAACTGTGGTACCGTGTTGAAGCTGCATGGGCAGCTGTACCTGTACACGCCATCCAAGCTCTGTTTGACTCAATGCCCATGCGTATCAAGGCCGCTATTACGGCCAGAGGTGGTTGTTCTGGGTACTGATTTGTCAGGATCTATGCACCCAAATTGCGTGAAAATGTAATCACATGTCAGTTCTAGTATAATATTTTTGTCCAATGATTACCCGTTTATCATCTGCATTTCTTCTTGGTGTAGCAATTTTAATGGCCATTACACCACACTGGCACTGCAACTGTCACCGCTGCATGGACTACCGCAGGACACCTTCTTCCACAATACAAACTCCTGCTCACGCCCCATTCCATTTCTGTTTCGCATCTAAGCTTGTTTCAATATTGCGAAAACTCTCCAGTATTGAATAGTACCTTACCAATGAACGAAATGGGGTTAATGCTGCCTGTATCTGAGATGTAGGGGATACATTAATCCTATACAGTTGAAGTACAATATCGTGGACGCACTGCTGTGTCAAGACGGTCACCGTTTACAATCAAAGGGGCCTGCTTTAAATGAAGAGCCCTCGGAACTCCTGGTTGTCGGGGCGTATAGAGGCCGACAGTCAAGTTGGTATCCCACCACTGTGAAAGGCGCCTCGAGACATGTTTTCGCTGGTCAGCGGAGCTCACTTCTAAGTGATACCCATCAATTAAAGTTATTCTGCTCCTCTCAATGAGATTCCACGCCGAAGGCTTGTCAGGAGACGCCTCGTACAGCGCTGAGTTACCAGTCTGACTGTAGCCTGCCACACGACCTGACAACCGAGAGTAATGGTCTGCGTTGCCATTTGGTTTCGTAGGAGGACTTCTTTGGTAATCATCGGCGGCACCCTCACAGCACAGCGGTACGTCGATGATATTCAGCGCCGAGTCTTGTTGCCGTTCATGGCAAACGATCCTGGGCTTTCATTTCAGCAAGATAATGCCTACCCGCACGTGGCGAGAGTTTCTTCTTCTTGTCTTTGTGTTTGCGAAACCCTACACTGGCCAGCGAAAACGCCACATTTCTCTCCAATGGAGAGCGGTTGAAGCATTACGGAGAGGGCTCTCCAACCGCCTCTGGATTTTGATGGCGTAACGCGCCAATTGTTAGAATTTGGCACCATATCCATCAGGAGGACATCCAACAACACTGCCAATCGATTCCAAGCTGAATAACTGCTTGTATAAGATCCAGAAGTGCACCAAAGTGTTGTTGGCTTCTTGAGTTCATGAAGCTCGTTCTCATAAATAAATCATACAATTTTTATGAAATGTTTAGCATTTGTTTGTCTGTACATCAACATTATACCTACTGATTTCCGTCCGATTATTCCATCGTGGTGCGATGTTCTTTTCTTTGTCTTAGATTCTATTTTTGTATTTCAGTGCCTTTTTCTTTGAACGTTCAGTCGTGTAAAACTCATTATGTTTCCACAGTGTATTCGAAATTGACCTTAACCTTATAGTTTTCACTGTGCCGATGTATCTGGTGTTCACCCTGTGCCACTAAGCCACCATAATGTCGACCAGGGCTAGTCACTGCACAACATGACAGAGCCCTTAACTTATCTCCACATCAGAAAGAAATCCATTGAAGTCTGCTAGACAATGGTCTGCACAGCTTCGAGGTTACTGGGCAGTCGCAGTTTGCCTAAGAACTGTATATTAGAGCAGTTGACTTATGTTCCAGGTTCTCTGTTTCGCTCGCATGCTATAGTGAAACACCTGTTTATGATGGAGTCAGCAACGTCAATGAATGAAAGGAAATATGTTCTCTCACAGAACCTAGCTACAGTTTGCAAGATCTCACTCTTCGCTCATTGTTATTTGGTTCTAGAAAGATGGAGCAACAACAGGGAACTGTCACTACCAAAATGAAGATTAACATTAGACGAGATGGCGGAGAAAAGAAGCAAAACGGTATAGGCGGGAAAGCTAAAATATTGTTAACTACAAGTTGTTGCACAAGAGGTGTTTAAATAAAGGAGCTGCAATAACGAACCCAGGAGATGTATTAGAATCAGGCTTGTGGTCAGAATTTTTCAGAAGACGTATGACTGATATAAAGGAATATTTAGAGCTATACTTTGATTCAGCCAAGATGCTGGACGAATAAGTACTTGCGCTTCACATTTGGAATGAGGCTGCGTGTTTGAAATTTCTGAAGAGATATTGAGGAGATGAGTTTCTACGAAACCGATAAAGAAAACAGAACTAGTAAAAAAATCACATTGCCTTGCTGGTTGCGTCGCACTAAGCACAAGGACAACGTTACCAAAGAATCGACTGTTACAAACACATCTTATGCAAGCATAAATTCTAGATGGAGTTGGGTGTAGTTTGAGATCCAAGTTTTGAACCAATCTTGATGTTGCTCGCAGGTGATACAGAAGAAGTAGTTGTTTTAGTGTTAGCACTCTGCTGCAGTTGTATGCAGTCAGGATTAAGGTACATTTACAATAACATAACATAGTTGAGGAACTGTCAGGAAGAAAAGTGGAACCGCCTGTTAACCTCGAAAGTACCCCTCAGAGGACTTTTTACCATGACAACGTTTTCAATCCTTAAATAACTGGTTCGTTGTTTCTTTCTCAGCAGTCTGTTGTACGCCATAATTGCACTATCTGAGAAATTCAACCGTTTAATTTTCGAACCTAACGTAACGAGACTATACGCCTCAAATACTTAGCTGATAGTAAGCAATGTTCCGTCAGTCCATGGGTTAAGATACTCAGTCACTTTAATTAATGTACTTGTTGTCGTAACACGTTTTTGGAAGCCTGATTGACTTGTATCCCACTGATAAATATTAAGAAATTCCAGTGTCTGTTCCTGAGCATGATATGAAGTGTTTGTCAACATTGACAATATTCTGATCAGCCAGTAAAAGTATGGTGATTTTCGGTTATTATTATTCGGCGTAGGTCGAATTAAGCATTTTTTCCACTCAAAAGAATTTGTATGGCCAACAAGAGTGAAATACAACGCCTCCTTAAGAACTGAAATAATTATTTGGCTCATGGTTTCAATCAAGCTAATTTTCATTTCATCATTTCCTATTGCCTCTGAAGAGATCCTCATGATGATTAAATTGCTTCAGATTTCTTTCTCTTCAACAGCAATAGACAAAATGGAGCAAGAACATGCACAAGGACTCACGTGAAACCACTGTTCCATTCTAGGTTGTCCATGAGACTCCAGGCAGTGTAGCCAATTACTGGAACGCCATCGATGTTGACAGCTTGCAGAAGCGCCGTCAAGTAAGACTGCAATCAATATTTAACAAATTTAAAGATCTGGCTTTATGGAGATAAGCACCTAATGTTATCAATATTTGAAAGCAATAATCGGAACTCACCGTAAGGTAATTCATTCTATCTGTGTCATTGATACCTCCACCATTTGCCAAGCCGTTTTCGGTCACAATGATAGGATAACCTGGGTATTCATTGGCAATCCAGTTCAGTAAGTTGCGGAATGCCCAAGGAAATTGCTGGAACAGGAAAAAATGACTATACATATGTAACGTAGGATTGAATATAAGAGCACGGAAGCAAAGTTATCTTAGAAGATCAGATATGAATGCTCAGGACAAGTGAGACATGGCTACAAACTGGTTTAAGAACTCTAGAAAACACTATAGAGGATACAGTGTGAAATCTCTCTTTCCCTTCCCGTCTTGGAAAACTGAATGCAAAATGCAGAGAAAGTTCATATGTCTCCTGATGACAAATTTTTAGTGAAACCATTGCAATCCAAGGAAGAGATAAACACAGGTGTCTTTCAGGGCAGTGTACTGGGTCCAGTTCTGTTCTAAACACATACATCAATTGAATCGTTTATTGCACTTTTGGACACTACGTGAGTTATTCATATTGTCGCGATTATAAAGGGAATAGCTATAGTTTTATGTAGAAAGAAGACGTCTACTGTATGCCGGCCGAAGTGGCCGTGCGGTTAAAGGCGCTGCAGTCTGGAACCGCAAGACCGCTACGGTCGCAGGTTCGAATCCTGCCTCGGGCATGGATGTTTGTGATGTCCTTAGGTTAGTTAGGTTTAACTAGTTCTAAGTTCTAGGGGACTAATGACCTCAGCAGTTGAGTCCCATAGTGCTCAGAGCCATTTGAACCATTCTACTGTATATCCCTGGCCTACAGACAGACACTTCTCCTGGAGAAGTGCTGTTTCTGCTTTAAATATGTGCACGAGATGTCAATACAAGAAGCATTCTACAATAGACAACTCACCGCTAATTTTGTCAGTATTCACTACATGAGGGACAATACCGCAATATATACATGGGCGTCAAAAAATATTTTCATACTCTGAGGAGTAAGTTGGTGACTCTGTATTTAAAAGGCCCACTCTCACCAAGTGTTCTTTTCTCTTGCCAATAATCAGGTTTCTGTCACACACGAACCAGTCTTAGTGTTGTCAGAAGATGCGAATAATGTCGTTTCCGCTTCACAACAATGCAACTAGTCCATACGACATACTCCGCCGACAGTCGTCTGCCTGCAGAACAGGTTCATCAAGAAAAAACGCAGACAACGCCAATTGCTACTTATTTCGACATTCCATTCGTGGAATTTTTGTGTATGTTGTTTTCCATTACGCACTGAGCCAGAACTAGCTCTCAGCACATGAGGTTATCCGCTAACACTGGAACACTTCCTACCCTACATAAAAAGGTTGAATTTTGAATACTACACACAACTTGCGATGGAAATGTACCTGAGAACTTCAGAAGGGAAGTTCGTATCACGCTAAGAGCATTGCAAAATTAGAGTGCGAAATGTCAGTACAAGGTACACGCTCCGGGTTTCCTGCAGATAATTTTGCTGCGGTACGGATCGAAATGGTGCAACAACTAGAAACGTACTTCAGAGGTGTAAAAAATGAAAACCAGCGTATGGCATCGTTGCCCCCGAGGCCCCTATTTGGTGACGTTTGACCGCCAAGTGCACCTTTTATTTCATTCGACGCCACATTGGCCGACTCGCAAGCCGGTAATGAGGATGAAATGATGATGAAGACAACACCCAGTTCACCAGCGGAGAAAGTTTCCAACCCGAACGGGAATTGAACCCTGGTCCGCTTGCATCGGAGGCAAGAATGGTACCACTCAGCCAAGCAGCGGACTATTTCTGTTGCGGGAACATCTAAATTGCACGTAGATGTTTGAGCCGGATTGCTGATAGCCATCAGCGATCGGCTAGTTTATCTTTCCTATTTACAGCTACCGATCTTTGGCAGAGAGGTTAGGGACCGTAGGGGGAGAGTCATAGGAGGGATGTGGAGCAGAGAGCCGCGTCTCGGCTGTCAATGCGAACGGTGAAGCAGTGAGTTCTGCATAGGCTTGGCACTTGATAGCGTGTAGGTTGCACGGCGTGTACTTTAGCGCGAAGTAGTGGCCTGTGTGAGGAAGAAAACACGCCCGGCCTTGCTGGAGAGGAACGAGTACGCCGTACGTCGCTACTTGTGAAGGTTTCAGTACGGGCTGTTGGCACAGTACAACGTGCTAGTTGCAACCCGTAAGGAATTATGGAATGACGGCCTCGGTGTTTCTGTGAGACGCACAGGCGAGATACGTTAGAGGCTATCCATTCCGGTTTTGCTAGATCAGCATTGAAATCAGCAGTTTACTGCTACGGTGAGCATAATTAAGCTTGTACAGACTAATGCGGAAGTGTGTGGCACCTACTCAAGATTCTTCCGCTATCGCCAGCTGTTCTAGTTAGTCGTTACGCAACTTGAATTGCCTGTTTGTACATCTTGATCTGATCTCTGTGTCGCCTCAATCCGCCCTTTCCTATATTAAGATATTTTATGCTCTGTTACGCTAAAAACTTCACGGGGAGAGTGTTTCTTGTGTACGGTTGGTCTGGCGTGTTAGTATCTCACGTGTGTTTGTTTAATTGTCGGCTGGGGTCGCGAACTGTATTCAGTAACAAAATGTTTCCTTGCGGTGCCAGCTCATTAATGTGGGGCCAACATCGGTTTAGGTTCTCATTTCTGTTATTATTGTATTTAATTGTTAGTACCGGTCGGTAATTGAATGTTTTAGTCTGTTGTAGACTTGTGGACACTCCCACTTTAAACTGGTGGTTCGCGAGCCGGATGTAGTGCACCGGCCATGTCATGTATGAGCGAAATGTGAAGCATATCCCTCCAATTTGGACTTGAGAACCAAATCTTCAGTTATTTTATTGCCGATAGTAATTATAATCTGAGGAAATTCTGAAGTCCACCTGCTACTGTGATTCGTTTGTTAAACCTTTTCCTTCTGTTTAAAGTGCCTAAATGTCTTGTTAATTATTCAGTCAACTGCCTTGTTGTTAAATATCGTATGGTTAAGATAGTACTTCAGGCCCGTTAATTTTTCAAGTACCAGTTAATTATTGAATTTTTAATCGCATTTCTTTAATAACCCTTTCAGGCGTTATTGGTTGTTGTTTGTTGTTCGTTAAAATCAGCCCTTCTGACGTTTACTTTGATATACTTCCCTTCAGTCTGTCGCCGGCCGGTGTGGCTGAGCTTTTCTAGGCACTTCAGTCTGCTACGGTCACAGGTTCGAATCCTGCCTCGGGTTCAAAATGGCTCTGAGCACTATGGGACTTAACATCTTAGGTCATCAGTCCCCTAGAACTTAGAACTACTTAAATCTAACTAAACTAAGGACATCACACACATCCATGCCCGAGGCAGGATTCGAACCTGCGACCGTAGCAGTCCCGCCGTTCCGGACTGCAGTGCCTAGAACCGCACGGCCACCGCGGCCGGCCCTGCCTCGGGCATGGATGTGTGTGATCTCCTTAGGTTAGTTAGATTTAAGTAGTTCTAAGTTCTAGGAGACTGATGACCTCAGATGTTGAGTCCCATAGTGCTCAGAGCCATTTGACCCTTCAGGCTGTGTGGGAAAAATTTTATCTGGCTAGGTTGTTACCAGTGTTGTTAAAATAACTTATAAATCGTTAAAGATCACTTGCTGGTACTGTCAAGGCTATCTTAATGTTAAATAAAAATTGTTCTGAGCACTATGGGACTTAATATCTGAGGTCATCAGTCCCCTGGAACTTAGAACTACTTAAACCTAACTAACCTAAGGACATGACACACATCCATGCCCGAGGTAGGATTCGAACCTGCGACCGCAGCCGTCGCGCTGTTCCGGACTGAAGCGCCTATAACCGCTTGGCCTCCACGGCCGGCTGTTAAATAAAGTTTGCGTTACCTACCCATCAACTACGCGCAAATGAACAAAAACCAGCTCAGTCCTTCCTTTGGTTATTTGGACTTGTTGCACCGGGTTGGATACCTATCCGGGTCTATCAATGTTCTTGCTGTATATAACCCGTATGCAATGTAGCGTGAAATGGTGCCAACGATTAAACCAAGGACGCAGGGATGTGGATGTCGCTCATCGGGGGGGGGGGGGGGGGGGGGGGGTACAAACCCTGCATCATACGACCTTTTCGGCTAGATGAAAGAACACCTAGGGGGGAAAAGAATTTCTAACATTCACACAGCTTTTCTCGAATGGCTTTGTTACCAAGGAGTGGATCCTTTCGTCGAGGAACTGAATGATTGGTAGGACGTTCCGACACTTGTTTACACAAAATCGGTGACTGTATTGATGAAAAGTGTCATGTATCTGTGTCACCTTTAAGTGTAGTTCAGCATTCAGTAAAAGTTACTTGGCCTACCACAATAAAGTGCGACTTACAGGGGATAGGCGAAATAATGTGAACAGTTGTAGTAATGGGATGGCTGTGTTTGACGGCCAGCAACACAGGTAAGGCATGTGTCGCGCTGGACTGCACGTGTTCATTACGGAGTAGGCATCAGTGCAGGTTGTTTACTCGTAGTGCACACTTCGTATTTGCGTTCAGAGGCCGAGGTCGACGTGCGATGAAAGACCTAAGAGAGTTCCAAAAAGGGCAGATTGTGGGAGCCCGATTACGTAGAGCATCAGTAACCAAGGAAGCCAACTTATTGAATGAAACTTCCTGGCAGATCAAAACTGTGTGCCGGACCGAGACTTTATCGACAGTCATGACAGCCTACACAAAATATGGAAAGACATCATCGTGTAAATGTAATAGTGGGCGCAAATCAAAACTAAATGAGAGACAGTCGTACGCTAACACGAATTGTGTCAAAACAACAACGGCGGCTAAAGTGACCGCAGAGCTCCATAGCCATCTTCGAGGCCCCGTATCTATCGAGTCCATAAAGCGAATATTCATGGACGGCCTGCTATACCCAAAGCATTAGTGACAACAACCAAAGCAAAGAAGCCTATAACATGGTGTCAGGAGCATAAATCCTGGACGGTTGATCAATGGAAAAAACATCACATGGTCCGACGAGTCAACGTCGGACCGGGCTTACGTCTGGAGAACGCCAAAGGACGCCTAAAATCCTGATTGCTTGATTCCATCGGTTAAGCAGGGAGGTGGAAGTGTGACGGTGCGGGCAGCCATATCATCGTATTCTACAGCTCCCATCATTACTCTCAAAGGCCGTGTTACAGCGAACTATTATGTGAATATTACAGGTGATCAGGAGCACCCTATGACTCAAATGATGCCATATTTCAGGACGATAATGCACCAATTCGCACAGCCAGGACTACAATCGTGGTATGAGGAGCATGCAACTCAACTGCAGTGTCTTCTTTGGCCAGTACAGTTCTCGGAGTTGAACATTATCGAATCCTTGTAGGCAGTGTCGGAGCGCAGACTCCGGAGCAGATTTCCGCCTCCCTCGTTACTACAGAAGTTAGAAGAGGTTCTGATCGAAGAGTGGCATAACATTCCACTAGAGGCTATACAATCACTGTACGCCAGTATTCCAATAAGAATCGCAGCTGCATTATGGGCAAAAGGGAGTCCAACCTCTTGTTGATAAACCATTCCCAAGTACAGGTATTCACATTATTTTACCTATCCTCTCTACTTGGTGAGGTCCTTCGTACTTGACTATACCAGTAAATAAGAAATGTGTGCCCTATAGCTACCATACTGAATTGTGTGACATGTCATCAATGCATATTGATGACAAGCAGCATCTACACAGTAATTGCTGTCGTGTATAAAGTACTTCAACTGATCTAAATACCACTTTAAATTATTTATCGTCGCACATTTAGTAGAATACTTAGTGTCAGACTTCCACAGGTAACGTACCCCAACGTTGACGCTGACGACGCCGGAATCTCTTTTCTTGGATGGAGATACTCCAGATTCACCTGACGTCACAATGGTTGTGAAATAATGGTTAACTCCGAAAAAGTCAGACGAACCTGTAACAGAGGTTTGTTGCTGTCAGATGTATACATTACGGAAGAAATAATTACGCAAAAAGTATAACGAATTAATCTACGGATAATTACAGAGCCTAAAACATTGCAGGTAATGCTTGTAAATAACAAATAGTTTCAAAACCGTGGAATGAAGCCGCATAAAAAACACATAGGTACAATTCAAATGAAACTTTACTGACGTGGTAACGTCGTGCGATAGCGGAACGCACATATACAGATGGCAGTAGCGTCCCGTACACAACGTATAAAAGTGTAGCTCAATGGCGGCGCTACTTTTTGTACTCAATTGATTCATGTAAAAAGGTTTTCGACGTGATTGTGGAAGCACGGCAGGAATTAACAAATCTTTAATGCGGGATGGTAGTTGGAGCTAGACGCATAGGGCATTCAGTTTCCTAAATCGTCAGGGAATTCATTATTCTGAGATCCACAGTGGCAAGAGAGTGTGGAGAATAACAAATTTCAGGCCCTACCTCTCACCACGGTCAGCATACTGGCCAACGGTCTTCATTTTCCGACCGAGAGCAGAGGCGTTTGCGTAGTGTTATCAGTGCTAAAAGATAAGCAACGCTGCGTGAAAAAACCATAGAAACCAATGTGAGACGTACGAAGAACGTATACGTTAGGACAGTCGGCGAAATTTGGCGTTTATAGGCCATGGCGTCAGACGATCGACGCGAGTGTCTTTGCTAACAGCACGATATGGTCTGCAGCGCCTCTCCTGGGGTCTTGATCATATCGGTTGGATCATAGACGACTGGAAAACTGTGTCCTGGTGTGATAAGTCCCGATTTCAGTTGGTAAGAGTTGATGGTAAGGTTTCAGTGTGGCGCAGATTCCACGAAGCAATGGACCCCTGTTGTCAACAAGATACTGTGCAAGCTACATCTACATTTATACTCCGCAAGCCACCCAACGGTGTTTGGCGGAGGGCACTTTACGTGCCACTGTCATTACCTCCCTTTCCTGTTCCAGTCCCGTATGGTTCGCGGGAAGAACGACTGTCTGAAAGCGTCCGTGCGCGCTCTAATCTCTCTAATTTTACATTCGTGATCTCCTCGGGAGGTATAAGTAGGGGGAAGCAATATATTCGATACCTCATTCAGAAACGCACCCTCTCGAAACCTGGCGAGCAAGCTACACCGCGGTGCAGAGCGCCTCTCTTGCAGAGTCTGCCACTTGAGTTTATTAAACATCTCCGTAACGCTATCACGCTTACCAGATAACCCTGTGACGAAACGCGCCGCTCTTCTTTCGATCTTCTCTATCTCCTCTGTCAACCCGACCTAGTATGGATCCCAACTGATGAGCAATACTCAAGTATACGTCGAACGAGTGATTTGTAAGGCACCTCCTTTGTCGATGGACTACATTTTCTAAGGAGTCTCCCAATGAATCTCAACCTGGCACCCGCCTTACTAACAATTAATTTTATATGATCATTCCACTTCAAATCGTTCCGTACGCATACTCCCAGATATTTTACATAAGTAACTGCTACTAGTGTTTGTTCTGCTATCATATAATCATACAATAAAGGATCCTTCTTTCTATGCATTCGCAATACATTACATTTGTCTATGTTAAGGGTCACTTGCCACTCCCTGCACCAAGTGCCTATCCGCTGCAGATCTTCCTGCATTTTGCTGCAATTTTCTAATGCTGCAACTTCTCTGTATACTACAGCCTCATCCGCGACAAGCCGCATGGAACTTCCGACACTATCTACTACGTAATTTATATATATTTTGAAAAGCAATGGTTCCATAACACTCCCCTGCGGCACGCCAGAGGTTACTTCAACGTCTGTAGACGTCTCTCCATTGAGAACAACATGCTGTGTTTTGTTTGCTAAAAACTCTCCAACTAAGACTATAACATACTGAGGAAATTTACGTGAAATTTATTCCAGATTTTCTCTCAGTTGTTTTGCCACTAATGCTGCTGAGTCGGGAGGTCGGGAGCCAATTATTAACCTAGCCCGGTTGTTAAGTGTAACCTCCATCCATAATAATTCACAGGAACTATCCACTTCTATTTCACTACAGGATAAGCTACTACTAACAGCGACGAACACGCCACCACCGATTGCATGCAATCTATCGTTTCTAAACACCGTCTGTGCCTTTGTAAAAATTTCGGCAGAATTTATCTTTGGCTTCAGCCAGCTTTCCGTACCTATAACGATTTCAGCTTCGGTGCTTTCTATCAGCGCTTGAAGTTCCGGTACTTTACCAATGCAGCTTCGACAGTTTACAATTACAATACCGATTGCTGCTTGGCACCCGCATGTCCTAACTTTGCCCCACACCCTTTGAGGCTGTTGCCCTTTCTGTACTTGCCCGAGGCCATCTAACCTAAAAAAAACCGCCCAGTCCACGCCACACAACCACTGCTACACGTGTAGCCGCTTGTTGCGTGTGGTGGACTCCTGACCTATCCAGCAGAACCCGAAACCCCACCACCCTATGGCGCAAATCGAGGAATCTGCAGCCCACACGGTCGCAGAACCGTCTCAGCCTCTGATTCAGACCCTCCACTCGGCTCTGTACCAAAGGTCCGCAGTCAGTCCTGTCGACGATGCTGCAGATGGTGAGCTCTGCTTTCATCCCGCTAGCGAGACTAGCAGTCTTCACCAAATCAGATAGCCGCCGGAAGCCAGAGAAGATTTCCTCCGATCCATAGCGACACACATCATTGGTGCCGACATGAGCGACCACCTGCAGATGGGTGCACCCTGTACCCTTCATGTCATCCGGAAGGACCCTTTCCACATCTGGAATGACTCCCCCCGGTATGCACACGGAGTTCACATTGGTTTTCTTCCCCTCTCTTGCTGCCATATCCCTAAGGGGCCCCATTACGCGCCTGACGTTGGAGCTCCCAACTACCAGTAAGCCCACCCTCTGCGACCGCCCGGATCTTGCAGACTGAGAGGCAACCTCTGGAACAGGACAAACAGCCATGTCCGGCCGAAGATCAGTATCAGCCTGAGACAGAGCCTGAAACCGGTTCGTCAGACAAACTGGAGAGGCCTTCCGTTCAGCCCTCTGGAATGTCTTTCGCCCCCTGCCACACCTCGAGACGACCTACCACTCTACCACAGGTGAGGGATCAGCCTCAATGTGGGCAGTATCCCGGGCAGCCACAGCCGTAGTCCGATCGGGGGATGTGTGGGACGAGCTGGCCGTCCCCGACAAACCCCCATCCGGACCCCCACAGTAATGCCCATTGGCAACAGCCTCAAGCTGTGTGACCGAAGCCAACACTGCCGGAAGCTGGGAGTGAAGGGATGCCAACTCAGCCTGCATCCGAACACAGCAGTCGCAGTCCCTATCCATGCTAAATGCTGTTGTGCAAAGAACGTCTAAACTAATCTACAGAGAGCACAAACAATTCGACACAAAATTTAAATAGTGCCTAGTAAATGCAGTAATGCTGCTACCTGCGCACTGCTGACACACTGCTCGGCGGCAGAAGGCTAACTGTTGGGGTGCATTTCCAGTACAGCTGGAGAGCCTCTGCAATGATTTTTGAGTTTAAGGGGAACGAGAAGAGAGCTGAGGCGAGAAAGGCGTGAATGGGAACTTTGATTGTGGAGGAAATCGTGCTAGGGTAGTCCATGCAGTTATGCAAAGGCACTGTGTGAGGATGACGTAGTGGTTAGCGCATCTGCCTTGTAAGCAGAATACCCAGGTTCGAATCCTGGCCTTGGTATAAATTTTCATTCGTCGCCTCAGTCCGCATATGTGCATAATCTTAAAGTAACATGTAGTAACATGTAATAATTCTGACTGTTGATCAAAAATATGTACGAGGACCACTATTAGCAAAAACCTTTTACATGTAAAGATATTTGATATCTTAATATTCATTATTACACGACAGTGCTTTTAACTTATTTTGGTGGGACCTAAATAAACTTTATTATAGTGGATTGGAAACGCATTTGGACTGTCTTAAATAGCATTGCAAAAAAAATCACGTCTCAAAATCATCACAATAGTGCAAAAAGCTTTCTACTAGAGCACTGTGCTGAATTTTATTACGAAATGTGATTTTCCAATGTATTTCCCTTCAATGCTTAATTTAAATATGTGTATTTCTTTGAAAGTAAGGCAACCATTCAATAACTGGTAAACTTCGTAACTCTGTCGTCTTTCGGATTATCGTTGGCAATTCGCTTTTTACGCCAAAATTCGGACAGATTTTATGAAACACCCATTTGAAGAAGATTGGATACGCTGTTCAATCTACCAGTAGACCTAATACGGTCATTTCAAGGATATACTACCGGCGCATCGTCACCAGCGGCAGGAAGAATGGTCTGTGTGGGAAGCTGACCATCAAGCTGGCGAACACCACTGCGACGTCCTTCGTACATTTAGCTTCTCCGATGTAGTGATACGCTTGACAATGAACTTAATTATATACCTATTTCTTGTCGTCCTTGGAACAGCACCAGTTCATGGCCACTACCAGAACTTACACACTCCGAGGTGTGCTCTATCCTTTTGGAAAGGAATGGAATTGCTAAGCCGTTTCACACAGTAAGCAATCGTCTCTACACGATGAATTTGTCCTCCAGGCACTCACTACGAAACAGAATTAAAAAAACAACCGCAGAACCACGTCGAGTGAAGAATGTAAGCAAGAGAAAACCTGAAATCGAATCTGGATCAGTGGTATCAGAATCACAGGCGATTGTGTGGTTCTTGCGGTGCCTGACGATCGTCGTAAAGAGGATGGAGGCGACCGTGTTCCAACGAATGTGTCAGACATTCAGTGCCACTTGTTCAGCTGGGAGGCAGGTCAGCCATGTTTTTGGTCAGTATAATGCTGATCGGTAAGTTGGTAGCCATGTAGCACAGCTGTCTACGCATAACATACGCAATACATACAAGTTATGGGCCAACAGTATTTGTCATATCTGGTTCATTTCAGTTGGGTTGGTGGACAAGACATAAACGCAAGTTCTCTGTCATGCTCCTTAAACCACAGTAGCACGATTATGACCTAATGAAATGGCAGATATCCTGCTGGAGATTTTGTCGCTTTCAGGAAAAACATCACGCATGCAAGGATGTGTGTAGTCTGTAATAACGTTCACGCAGTACACAACTGTTATGCTGCCTCCAATTACTATCACATGTCCCACGGAAGCCCCGGTAAATGTCCTCGATAGCTCGAGGTGCATTCAAGTTCTAAGGCCTCCGATTTTTTTTCTCCGGACTGGAAAGAGATAGAAACATGCGCATTGTTTTAAAATGAGGCCGCGTTCATTGTCAATACATCCCAGAGATGGCAGCACCGTATGGCAGATGGAATTTTACCGCCAGCGGCGAGAATGAGAACTGTTTTAAATACTTAAAATGGCGACATTTTCCTTACTTGAACAGCGTGCAATCATTCGTTTTCTGAATTTGCGTGGTGTGAAACCAACTGAAATTCATCGAAAGCTGAAGGAGACATGTGGTGATGGAGTTATGGATGTGTCGAAAGTGCGTTCGTGGGTGCGACAGTTTAATGAAGGCAGAACATCGTGTGACAACAAACCGAAACAACCTCGGGCTCGCACAAGCCGGTCTGACGACATGATCGAGAAAGTGGAGAGAATTGTTTTGGGGGATCGCCGAATGACTGTTGAACAGATCGCCTCCAGAGTTGGCATTTCTGTGGGTTCTGTGTACACAATCCTGCATGACGACCTGAAAATGCGAAAAGTGTCATTCAGGTGGGTGCCACGAATGCTGACGGACGACCACGTGGCTGCCCGTGTGGCATGTTGCCAAGCAATGTTGACGTGCAACGACAGCATGAATGGGACTTTCTTTTCGTCGGTTGTGACAATGGATGAGACGTGGATGCCATTTTTCAATCCAGAAACAAAGCACCAGTCAGCTCAATGGAAGCACACAGATTCACCGCCACCAAAAAAATTTCGGGTAACCGCCAGTGCTGAAAAAATGATGGTGTCCATGTTCTGGGACAGCGAGGGCGTAATCCTTACCCATTGCGTTCCAAAGGGCACTACGGTAACAGGTGCATCCTACGAAAATGTTTTGAAGAACAAATTCCTTCCTGTACTGCAACAACAACGTCCGGGAAGGGCTGTGCGTGTGCTGTTTCACCAAGACAACGCACCCTCACATCGAGCTAACGTTACGCAACAGTTTCTTCGTGATAACAACTTTGAAGTGATTCATCATGCTCTCTACTCACCTGACCTGGCTGCTAGTGACTTTTGGCTTTTTCCAACAATGAAAGACACTCTCCGTGGCCGCACATTCACCAGCCATGCTGCTATTGCCTCAGCGATTTTCCAGTGGTCAAAACAGACTCCTAAAGAAGCCTTCGCCACTGCCATGGAATCATGGCGTCAGCGTTGTGAAAAATGGGTACGTCTGCAGGGCGATTACGTTGAGAAGTAACTCCAGTTTCATCGATTTCGGGTGAGTAGTTAATTAGAAAAAAAATCGGAGGCCTTAGAACTTGAATGCACCTCGTATAATAAGACTGTCCCCAGCAGCCTGCATCTGTAGCGCAGTTCACGTTTCGAGTGGCTTTTCATCTGGACAGTGACGTATCCAGACACGATCATCGACCTGGTGTAACGATAAACTTGATTCTTCAGAGCAAAGGGAGACATTTCTGTTTATCCACGATCCAGTCTCGATGAGCCCTCGCTCAGTGCCATCGTAACTGACTATGTCGACGCTTCAAAATGGGAACACGGAAGTGTCATCTCCTGTGGAAGCCCAAACTGAACAATGTGTGCTGCAGAGTGTATTCCAAAACACTACTGTCTGAAACAGCAATGTACTTTGCCACCAAAGCTGCCACAGCCCAACACCTATTCTGCTTTATAGAGGAGGCAAGCCCTTCGTCTTCTACATTCTGTGACGAGGCAGGCACGTCCAGACCTCTCTCGTCTATTACTGGTTTCACCATACTCCAACCACTTTCCACAGATTCCAGATCGCAAACTGTCGACGAGTTTTGCTGTTTACGAGATCCTCGTTCTAGGCACCAGGCCATAGCTTTCTGCTCTTTGCCACAGTCACTTACGACAGAGAATTTTGTAGACCATATCACCGCTGTAGTTATTCGTCCCTACTGTTTTGTATTTTTTCCTTACCATATCACGTACCCACAGCGCACCAGGCGGCATTCGATCTCGCGGTCGGCGGTGATCATATCTTCGCTCATCAGTGTATAACTACTGTAGCTCAACTGGTCTTATAAATTCACATTTGGCTGTCACCAATCCGTATAACATTTTCTTGTGGCCTTCTACCATGTCCGTAGCAAAAGTTCCGAGACTGACGCACAAGCAAAGTCCGCATAGTAGTGGATGCTTGAACTAACAACGTTAAACAGTCCACTAGTGCGTTTTTAACAGGCAGTGTTAAGTAGTGAACATGCAGCGATTGTGTGTGAGTGTTCTTGACTTACAAAGCACAACAGAGCAACTTAAGAAAAGTGCGCGTGAAATCTGTCCCACACATCTTACTCCTGAACAAAAACAACGATGCCTTGACGTCTGCCGCTACATTGTTGAAATGCAAAATTCGGAAACAAATTTCTGGAAAAAAAGGCTCATCACATGTGATGAGAAATGGTGTTACAAATACGAATCTACCACAGAATGACAAAGTGGAAAACGTCTCACGAACCGTCACCGCTCTGACAACATAACGGCCATTCCAGCCAGTGTGACCTTCGAGTTGGAAAACATCCTAAAGAAGAACTTTACTAATAACTTCACGTCGCTGTATGGACGGTTTTTGCGTTGTACCCACTTGAGACTATGTAGAAGACCTGAAGTATTAAAATCACCATCTTAACTTTCCTCCATTTTACTGATCCCGTTTGGACTAACAGGGGTATATACTGCTCGTAAATCACAATTTTTCTGAATATTACTCGTAATATTCCATAAGACAATGAAAAAGTTTGAAAATTACCGTGTGATAATGTGCCGGCATGTAATCGGGAACTATTTGCGCTTACCCCACTTTCCGTCCGCAGCTGGTAGCTGAGTGGTCAGCGTGATGGAATGTCATACCTAATGACTTGGGTTCGATCCCCGGCGTGGGCGGCAGATTTTCTCCGCTCAGGGACTGGGTGTTATGTTCTCCTTATCATCATCATTTCATCCCCATCGACACCCAAGTAGCCGAAGTGGCGTCAACTAGAAAGACTTGCACCAGGCGAACGGGAGGCCCTAGTCACACGGCATTTTCATTTTTTTACCCCACTTTCCTATATTTTCCAACCAAATTCTAGGGTGGGGGAGGGGGTGAGTTTTCTTCCATTGATAAGTCTCACACCTCGAAATGCAGATTAATGTTTATCCCATCAATAATTAGTTGATTGGAAATGGAGCAAAGGGATAGGGATGGAAATGTCTTTTCCGATGATATATCTATCTTCAATTAGGGTGATTTAGGTAACCCTTGGATGAGGATGTGTCCCTCCTTGACCCATGGACTGACATGGGCAAGTACAGATAGCAACAACAAATACAGAGACAGGTAGTATATAAGGTAGGACAGCAGTGCAGATGTGGCAAATCACCTTAGGAGCATTCAAGTTATGTTTGCTACAACGTGAAGCGTGTACAGGCAGACACATAGCATCACATGAATTAAGTCTCTGAATGACAGTGGTCGTGCCAGTAGTGACACATTACAATATGGCTTACAAGTTAGCAGATCGAAATGTATTTTACATTTGAGGTATTATTTAGGAGTATTTTACCCCATACTTGGATCGTTAGAGAACAGAAAACTAGAAATCATATCCTAGTGTGGTCGGTGAGTGACATTTTAAGAAACTTAAACGAAGCACATGTCTCATGAACAAGAATGAAGAAAGGGGGCGTTCGAATTTAGCATACAAATATAGACTAATTGGAAGAGTGCATGCTCTGGAAGTGAAAGCAGCTGGTTATTTTGGCACTGCTGTTGAAGTACGTGAAGAAGAAGCAAGGAACAACAATTTGAACAAGAAGACAAAATGTACAAATAAAAGATTATTTTAAACTTGTTAAATCTGGCATTATGTTGGAAATATCATGGCATGTACTCTGCACTGATGAATGTAAAGGCGGTAGGACGACATAAGCTTACCTCTGAGGTATGCTATCTCTTCCTCAGTGAAAGTTGGCAACCGTGAGCGGGGTCGTCCCTCAGCTGCACTGTTGGCATCTACCCTCTGACGCACTATGGTCGGGTAATCCCCATCTTGGCTGAAGATAGGGTGTGCGTAGAGTCCAGCCTAATCAACAACAGATAAAAATAATCAGTACTTTTCCCTCATAATCAGTTTATCGATGTTCGCGGCGACATTTTGACCAGAAAACTGGTGACTGTATAATCGAAAAGTATGCAAACTGGATTTTAAATATATCTAGAGATATCAGACATAGACACAGTGCCATATTGTAGACTGTTTAACGAAGGTCCGAGTGTATTGCATCGGCTCCTAGATAAGTGAGTGGCTCCAAGACTGTTTAAGTCATACACCCCAGTGCGTTGCCCTAGACGATGAGTGTTGATCAGAGACAAAGGAATTGCCAGGAGTGCCCTTGGGAAATGTGACAGGACTGCTCTCGTCCTTTAAATACATTAACTAAATCAGGGATTGGGTGAGAGCATTCTGCAACTGTTTGCTAATGACACTGCAGTGTATGGGAAAGTGTCTAAAAGCTGAGTGCCTGCAGCTTGCTCTAAAGGTGGGGAAATGAAGAGAAGTAGGAAAACATACCTGTAATGCTTGTGTACAATAGGACAATGTACCAATGTAGTGATCCCTCTTAGTACTGCATTTAGTCTTGTAAGCAACAAATAATGTGACCGATACCTCTCGAAATTCACGCGACTAATATCAATTAGCAAAATTATTTCTCAATAATAAACGGTCGTCCGTGTGCGTAAAAAATGTTCTTTCACGTATTGCTCATCTGGACATTAATATGATTCACTTATAGGTTTCTAGGTTCAGAGTGAAAACAATGTAATCCATTAAAAGTAACCAGTAAATAAAATCTTTGCATAACTGTAGACTCTAATCCTCAACGACTATAAGAACTTTGAAGGATGTATAGCTCAGTTTTTCACAAATAATGCATGTACACTGGAGACAGGGATTTATACTTCCTCCCACAAGGTCTAAACCGTACCAGTACCTTCCTCTAGTATTCACTCCAGCATCACAGCAACTGAATGACATGAACTGAACTATGTGGCAGTTACAGTACTTACATCGAACTGAAGCCTTCTCTCTGCAGCTTCCAAGTCTTCAGTCGAATTTGAAGCTGGCTCTCTTCCCGAAATATTCAGCGTGATTCCTACGCTGCCTGTAACAGATTTTCATTCGGAAAATTAATAAAATACACTAGTAATGTTAGGCATTATTTAGTTACACAGGAGTTTAGTGTGCATTGTTTCTTCGTCGTAGCCAATAACTCCATGATCATCTACTGAAGCATACTGGCAAATGCCTCTAATATCACAAGAAGAGAAAGAGGGTTAGTTTACTACCATAAATTAGTGAGGGATGAAAGCTGATGAAATAGCTAGTTATCAGTTATCAGTAACTTCTAAAAGCATTGTACTGTCAGACAGGAAAGATCACTCCTGCTAAATAAATGGAAAAATGATTTAACGTGGAAACCTGTTCGAGGCAAAAGAAAAGAGGACATTGATATTCACTAGCAACCTACTGAATACACAATTGTGGCGATGACAGTTGTAGTTAATATATTCTACACTCCAATCAAACTGGAAGGTGACGTTACTGGAAGAGAATTGCACTCTTGTCAACATATTACTTATATTGTTTTTCAACATTACATGAGAGCCTTGTAAATGAATTGCTTTTATTATTGTTTTTGCTAGCATGGAGTTATGTACTCACCGCATTTGAAGTTTCTGTACTGCAAAGTTACATAAATATGTTCTGGAAATACGTGAAAAATTTAAATGCTGTACTCTCTTGTTAATAAATGGCAATCAATCAAAAAATCTTGTTGCTGTATATGCAGTATTTCATGTTTTGTGAAATGTGCAGTCACTTTGAAAATCGCGTCATCAAATGACTGTTAGGAAGACAATAGTTACAGAAGCGAGGGACACACACACACACACACACACACACACACACACACACACACACACACATTTATTTATTCGTTCCTAAAGTCACTCTCTTTGGGAGAGAAAAGTGTCAGTTATTCAAGAATACAAAATATCAAGAATTTGTCAGACACCATACAAATTGTAACTGAGATACAATAAAATCTAGTAGGTGCATAAGGGATACAGTGTTGATCAACATCTCATATTCCACTGATGAATTTTTTAGCAGAACAGAATACTGTATGTCTTATTATCTATGTCCTACAACACACATGCGACGTAATGCCTGATGCTGGGACAGGTCCAGTACAATACTGCGATTAATTTAAGGAAGCATCGTAAACAGTTATTCTTTGTGATGCTTGTCTACAACGGTCCAGTAATTATATTATGAACTTTAGTTGGTATAAACTAGAATTAAATATTTGTCATAAGGGGCACTGGAAAGGTTCAAAATCACAAAATGTTCAATTTTTATTTTTATGCATTTTAAAACTGTAGAGACTTTCCCTTTCAACAGATATTAATTTATTCAGTTCAGAACACTGCAGCTTTTTTAAAAGTATTTTAGAAATATATTCCGCATGGGCGTGACCCATTGTGGTACTGTTAAACTGCTGGCAAATGTTGTGCTCATGAATTTACACACTCATCACGCACATTTTAGTGATGTGAGAGAGAATCAGTGTTACAAAATAAGTGTTGCGACCAACCTGTGATAGTTCGATATATATCGCTCGCTCGAGTGTTGTGTGCTTAATGTTTATTTACTCTTTTGTAGTCCTGCAAATATTCATAGTGAATTCTGTTCATTGAATCTCTGTTTTATTGAAGAATAACCATGGTTGTACGTAAAGTGCCTAGAAATCCTATCAAGGCTTTTAAGAAAATGAGAAATGTTGGAAATCCAAAGGTAGATGCTATTTCTGTAAACAGTAAAGATGATAACCAAGTGTGTGAACCTAACTTTGCTGGTACACCTGCCCACTGCAATGAAAGTGAGTAAGAAAGTACTTCGCAGAGGAAATTTGGTTCAGTATGAATCTTTTATAAGCGAAACCAGTGGATCAAATATTTGATCTCAGCTCTCAATGGAAGTTTTGCAAACTGCGTGAGACATAGTCAGTGTAGTGAAGTCGGTCTGGAACTCCTTGTAAAAATCACGTAGGACTTGCTGGTGACATGGAAGTGAAGTGTGGTAAAAGTTCATACATGACCACCTTTTGAACAGTGTTGCAGTACCTCCAAATGAAGATAATGACAGCAAAATCCATGAACACAACATTAGGTTTGTTTTGCCTTGCGTACAATTGGTAAGGGTGCTACTGCAGGTGCAATTTTTTGTGGCACTATGTATCTTCCAAATCCCCCAACCAAGTTTACGAACTAAAATACATTTATACAGACTTGACTGCAGATTTCGATAGTACCTGGCATAAATGGGACACACATCTCTTCATAATGTAGTATCTGCCACCAGTATGTATTAAGAGGAAGTTGTAGATATAGCAGTAATATCTAAATATTGTAGGTACCCACAAAAAAATAAAGGTAAACATGAAAATAATTGCACAGCTAACTATAGTGGCAGTAGTGGAGGAATGGAAGTGGCTGGTGTTGCTAGTATATTTCAACGTTCTGTTGCGTGTGATATGGTGCGATATGTGAAGTACCTTCGTGTGTAGAAATGTGAGTGTACTGGACATGTACAGAAACGAATGAGATCAAGACTTCGGCGACAAAGCGTCGTACAAAAAACAAAAACTCGGTGATGGTAAAGGGTTGGATGGGAAGGGAAGGTACTTGGCAAAATACACAACGATTATGAGATGGCTATTAGGCAAAACACACACGGTGTCGATGAAATAAACAAGGCTGTTTGGGCTCTTTTTTTTCATACTTTTTCAACCGATGAAAATCCCCGTCATTACTTGTGTCTCAAAGGGGAAAACAGTTGGTGCAAGTACAAAAAGGGATTGTTAACTGGTGAAGTGTACACTCATAAACATAGTATGCCTCATGCTGTAGTAGAAGTGATAAAACCTATTTTCAGAGACTGAACAGCACCTAAACTGTGGAAAAAGTGTGGTCACGGAAAAACGCAAAACCCCAATTAAAGTGTAAATAGTGTCACATGGTCAAGACCTTGTTTGTTGGAACAGAGACACTTCACTGTGGTGCTTATGATGCTGTTGCTACTGTCAATGGCGGCAGCGTTGTAAGGTGCAAAGTATTTCGAAATATGGGAATGAACGATGCTTGCTTTAGACAAGCAACGACTTCGGGCTGCTAACAGGGTTTTAAGGAGCCTATAAATACAAGCCAGGGTAAACAGGAGGAGGACAAAGATTAAGCTGGAGGTGGAGGCTGCAGAAAATAATCCATCCTATGGACCTGGAATGCACTATAAAAGTATTCCAAACTTTGTCGCCCGATTCCCAATAGTTTTATTTTTTCATAAAAATTAAGTGTTTTCTCAGGATCTACCGAACAATTTGCTTCAAATTATCGGGAAATGTTACGCAGTCCCATCTGAGTCACTTAACACAGCCTTTTCCCAAAAACCTCTATATTGTTGAATTTCAACAAAAAAATGGCACGAAAAGTAGTGAATATTCATTACAATAGAAAAAATTAATCTCTAACAAGTGAATTCAAATTTTTAAAAATGCCTGTTTTACACAGTAGCCAACACTAATAAATAACCTACAAAAATTTCAACTTCCTAACTCAAATACTTTCTGAGAAAACATGTAGTTTATAAGCGCTATTGGAAAGACAGGGGTTTCCAGAGCCCCATAAAACAAGGTAAACTAGTTTTTCTAAACTTTTTTACGTCCTTGAGAGTATGATACAGAGGATGAGAGGGATGAACGCCAGCATATTAGATCTTTTGGAAATATGTTTTTTCCTTACGTCTTCCAAACACTTCATGATCTCCTCACAAGTAAACAGTAACTGAAACTAAACTATAGTCTAGGGGAAGAAAGAGACGTAAAACATGATAATACCGTATAGTTTTCGTATGATCGAAGAAAAAATGAATTATTCACAGCGAAACAGATCTTCGTTTTTGTTAGGGATTTGTGGACTGTGTTAACTATCACTTTCTGATGATTCTTGCAAAGAAAATTTCCTTTGGTGGTTCTCCGTATTTGGACTTTTTCAGTGCGGTAGGGTACCTAAATATTTATCGGAGAAGAGTGAAGTGTACAGAGTGGTCTGAATGCAGTGGTGTCCGAATATACAGGGTAGAGAAAAACTGTGTCACGAAATTTTAACCCTGGATAACTGATGCCAGTAGGAATCAAAATTACTGATCTTGTGTAGGTCGACAACGCACCATTTTCAAACTACGTAAACTTGCCACCACGAGCTCCGATTGGCCGTGGGATTGTCCTGTTGCCGTTCGTCGGTTGATGGGCAGCGCTATGGTTGTCGGTTCACACATACAAACGTCAATCGTGCCGTCACTGCCCCAATGTGAGACGCACAAGTATCTTATAGGTCCTGCTGTTTGTCTCCACCTCACGTCAGAGGCATTCACACATAAGCGTCGCTTCAGAGCGTACACACGTCACCTGCGATTTAGTCATACAGTAAGCATGGCGGCACAGTACTTGTTTCAAGGACAACGAGATACGGTTTTTGTTTACGAACTTGCCGAGGGAAATGTGCATGAAGCTCGACGGTTGTATGAGGAACGGTACCCAGCAAGACGCCACCCACACCCACAAACGTTTACAGAAATTCATCGGCGACTTGGCTACACAGGCTCGTTGGCGGGGTATCATGGTGATGTTGGAAGACCTCGAACACGACGGGATGCTGCGTTTGAAGACACTGTTCTCGAGCGTTGTCCAGTGCAACCGACAACAGGGCAATCTCGGGGCCAATTGAAGCGCGTGGCGCCAAGTTTCCGTAGTTTACAAATTTTGCGGTGTGGACCTACACAACATTAGTAATTTTGGTTCCTACTGCCATCCTCTATCCAGGGTTAAAATTTCGTGACACAATTTTTCTCTACCCTGCATATGATTGTAGAAAAGATGAGGTAAGTGGTAGGTTTATCAGAGATGTAAATTTTCTTATTAATTTATGCATATGGAAGATATACACTACTGGCCATTAAAATTGCTACACAACGAAGATGACGTGCTACAGACGTAAAATTTAACCGACATGAAGATGATGCTGTGATATGCAATTGATTAGCTTTTCAGAGCATTCACACAAGGTTGCCGCCGGTGGCGACACCTACAACGTGCTGACATGAGGGAAGTTTCCAACCGATTTCTCATACACAAACTGCAGTTCACCGGCGTTGTCTGGTGAAACGTTGTTGTGATGACTCGTATAAGGAGGAGAAATGCGTACCATCACGTTTCCGACTTCGATAAAGGTCAGATTGTAGACTATCGCGATTGCGGCATATCGTATCGCGACATCGCTCCTCGTGTTGGTCAAGATCCAATGACTGTTAGAATATGGAATCTGTGGGTTCAAGAGGGTAATACGGAACGCCGTGCTGGATCCCAGTGGCCCCGTATCGCTAGCAGTCGAGATGACAGGCATCTTATCGACATGGCTGTAACGGATCGTGCAGCCACGTCTCGATCCCTGAGTCAACAGATGGGGACGTTTGCAAGACAACAACTATCTGCACTAACAGTTCGACGACATTTGTAGCAGCATGGACTATCAGCTCGGAGACCATGGCTGAGATTACCCTTGACGCTGCATTACAGACAGGAGCGCCTGCGATGGTGTACTCAACGATGAACCTGGGTGCACGAATGGCAAAACGTCATGTTTTCGAATGAATCCAGCTTCTGTTTACAGCATCATGACGGTCGCTTCCGTGTTTGGCGACATCCCGGTGAACGCACGTTGGAAGCGTGTATTCGTCATCGCCACACTGGCTTATCACCCGTGATGGTATGGGGTGCCATTGGTTACACGTCTCGGTCACCTCTTGCTCGCATTGACGGCACTTTAAACAGTGAACGCTACATTTCAGATGTGTTACGACCCGTGGCTCTACCCTTCATTCGATGCCTGCGAAATCCTACATTTCTGCAGGATAATGCACGACCGCATCTTGCAGGTCCTGCACGGGCCTTTCTGGACACAGAAATGGTTCGACTGCTGCCCTGGTCAGCACATTCTCCAGATCTTTCACCAATTGAAAACGTCTGGTCAATGGTGGACGAGCAACTGGCTCGTCACAATACGCCAGTCACTACTCTTGATGAACTGTGGTATCGTGTTGAGGATGCATGGACAGCTGTACCTGTACACGCCATCCAAGCTGTGTTTGACTCAATGGCCAGACGTATCAAGGCCGTTATTACGGCCAGAGGTGGTTGTTCTGGGTACTGATTTGTCAGGATCTATGCACCCAAATTGCGTGAAAATGTAATCACATGTCAGTTCTAGTATAATATATTAATCCAATGAATACCCGTTCATCATCTTCATTTCTTCTTGGTGTAGCAATTTTAATGGCTAGTAGTGTATTTGCTCCGTCCTCTGTGGCATACCGTATACTTGTGACGAAAATGGTTGGGTTCTTTATGTACAATTACTAAATGTATAATAATATTAAAATAATACCGATCAATTGGAAACTCAGTACTAGGGACGTTTAACGCACCGTTCTGCGTTGCCCTGTACTGTTCGTCGTAGAGTCGATACACGAGTCCGTGGGCCCTGATCACAGTGTGGGAGGCCAGGTAGTCGCCGATGCCTGACGCATTCTGCGAGGGCGCCTGACCGCCAGAAGAAGCGTAGCCACCGGTGAAGACCTCCGGCTCGTTGAATGTGATCCACCACTTCACCTGAAGAACAACGGCTGTCAGAGGTGTGTCACAACAGGCAGAGAACCGCGTAGGAAACAGTGTAACTGTCGGTACTCACTCTGTCTCCAAAGTTTTCAAACAGCACTCTGGCGTACTCCACGAAGTAGTCGGCGAGGAGCGGGTTTGGCCATCCACCGATGTACTGCAGTGCTTGCGGCAGGTCCCAGTGGTACATCGTCACCTGTACAGCATACACTTTATCATTAAATTTGTATTTCGAAACCCACTCCATATCGTATTCTGACTACCTTCCTCAGTTTTATGTTTAGAGGTTCTTGTTAAATCTGAAATCAGTTTCTTTCTCTACATATATTATATTGACAGACATGAAAAATACATTCAATGGAAATTTCCAAATTAATCGTGTTTCAAGACTTATTGTTGTTCAAATGATAGTAATTTTTGTCTCCTTTAGGATTGACTAAAAAATGTATTGCACCAGCACTGTGTAGACAGTCCCTTCAACTGGACGCTCCCAGAGAAATCAGTCATGTGGGCTGCTGCAGAGACGCGAAAATGGGCCATCTCTTCGCATTTGCCTCACTTCATTACCTGCCACATATTCGCCTACAAAATTCTACGGAATTACTGAGAACTTATCGTGAAAATAGAATTCGCATATAATTATCTACTATGGACTGAGTGGATTGGGCACGGCCGACTTCCTTCCCCATCCTTCCCTAATCCGATGAGACCGATGACCTCGCTGTTTGATCTCTTCCCCCAAACAATCCAATCCTACTGAGTGGATTGCTGCGTTTAAACGCCTGTGTTGTGCTTCTACATCTACATCTACATTTATACTCCGCAAGCCACCCATCGGTGTGTGCAGAGAGCACTCTACGTGCCACTGTCATTACCTCCCTTTCTGTTCCAGTCGTGTATGGTTCGCGGGAAGAACGACTGTCTGAAAGCGTCCGTGCGTGCTCGAATCTCTCTAATTTTATATTCGTGATGCCCTCTGGAGGTATAAGTAGGGGGAAGCAATATATTCGATACCTCATCCAGAAACGCACCCTATCGAAACCTGGACAGCAAGCTACACCGCGATGCAGAGCGCCTCTCTTGCAGAGTCTGCCACTTGAGTTTGCTAAACATCTCCGTAACGCTATCACGCTTACCAAATAACCCTGTGACGAAACGCGCCGCTCTTCTTTGGATCTTCTCTATCTCCTCTGTCAATCCGACCTGGTACGGATCCCACACTGATGAGCAATACTCAAATATACGTCGAACGAGTTATTTGTAAGCCACCTCCTTTGTTGATGGGCTACATTTTCTAAGGACTCTCCCAATGAATCTCAACCTGGCACCCACCTTACCTACAATTAATTTTATATGATCATTCCACTTCAAATCGTTCCGTACGCATACTACCAGATATTTTACAGAAGTAATTGCTACCATTCTTCGTTCCGCTATCATATAATCATACAATAAAGGACCCTTCTTTCTATGTATTCGCAATACATTACATTTGTCTATGTTAAGGGTCAGTTGCCAATCCCTGCTCCAAGTGCCTATCTGCGGCAGATCTTCCTGCATTTCGCTGCAATTTTCTAATGCTGCAACTTCTCTGTATACTACAGCATCATCCGCGAAAAGCTGTATGGAGCTTCCGACACTATCTAATAGGTCATTTATATATATTGTGAAAAGCAATGCGCTCAGTCCGGAACCGCGCGACTGCTACGGTCGCAGGTTCGAATCCTGCCTCGGGCATGGATGTGTGTGATGTCCTTAGGTTAGTTAGGTTTAAGTAGTTCTAAGTTCTAGGGGACTGTTGACCACAGATGTTAAGTCCCATAGTGCTCAGAGCCATTTTTGAAAAGCCATAACGGTCCCCTGTGGCACGCCTCTGAACTTCATTCGTAGAGCGTTTGAGAACTAGGATGCGCCCTTGGTCGTTTATCTGGTTTATATGTACTTAAGTTGTGGTGTCACAGATCTATGACACAAACAAAGGCTAGCCTCTATTGCAAAGATCAACACCATTCGCAATGGTCGAGGTGAACCTACATCTGTTCTTCACTAGTAACAGGAGTTCCACTCCGCTGCAACTTTTTTCCAAATTCTAAAAGCCCTTTGGCCTCACATACGCTGGTGTCCCAAAGTTAAGTATAATCATGAAATCACGAAAATGAAAAGAAAAAAGTAAGCTATCATCCAACATCGCAGTAAATATTAGTATTTGTTTACTTGATCGTTCAGTGTAGGTAAGGAATACATCGTGCTGTGAACAGCGACGTAACCGAAATTTAGGCACAGACAGTGCATGATACCACTCATGCCGCAGTGAGGAGAGTGTAGTCTCTTCGTGAAGCTGACAGGGTAGAATACTCGGCTGCCTGAAAGCAGTGCAGACGCAGTCCGAAGTTCAGTATTCTTGGATATTCCGCACAGTGTCATTTCGAGGCTTTGGCGACGATTTCGAGACGCAGGAGATATTCGTTGTACGCTTGCGCAATGTCGAGCAAGAACAACCACCCTCCAGCAGGACCGATATCTGGCCGTAATTGCCCGGCAGAATTGGAGCACACTTGCAACACAAATGGCTGCAGTGCTTGTAGCTGCCTCAGGACTTGCTGTTTCCCGACGAACTCGGTACCGAAGGCTCAGAACAGCAGGGCTGTTTGCCAGACGTCCGGTCGTGTGCATTTGGCTCACTCCAACACAGAGACGGGCCCGTGTATTGTGGAGTCGCAACGTCAAAATTGGACCGTGAATGGATGGAGGACAGCGCTATTCGCAGATGACTCCCGCTTCAGTTTGCAATATGAGTCTCGTCGCACGTATGTCTGGAGACCACCTGATAGGCGATACAGCTTTAGGAACATAGTGAAAAGAGAACGGTTTGGTGGTGATGGCATCATGGTGTGGGGAGGCATCGTGTTGAATGGGCATACTGAGATGTACAACTTCGCTCGTGGTCGGAGGAATACTGTACACCAGGGCTTAACAACTGGCCGGTTTTGAGCGCGAGTACTCGCGTCTGCTCAGGCACGTGCTCGCGAGCAGGTGCAAGGTGGAGGAGTAGGGAGGGAGGGGAGGGAGGGGAAATGCGCGCGCACGTTTGAATGTGATCTCGCGTTCTTAGCAGATTTAACTAGCCATCTGAATGCTTTGAACATTTTACTACAAGGTAAAGATCTGCTAATCACTCATTTCATAGATCGAATACGAGCTTTTAAAATGAAATTGACACTTTGGGTGAGTCAGCTGGAAACAGGAAACCTAGCTCATTTTCCTAAATTATCATCCATGCAAGATGTTCACAAAGACTGTGAACGTTATTCACGTAGTTTAGTTGATCAGCGCTTTCAAGATCTGACAGCACTAGACAGTGATTTTGATCTGTTCTCTCCATGTTCAGCGAATATTTAAGAGTTTCGTCCTGAGCTGCAACAAGAAATTATTGACCTGCAGTGTGACAGAGAATACAGAGATAAATTTCAGAACAAGAAAAACATTTTGGAATTCTACAGACACTTCCCTCAGGATAGATTTCCTCGTTTGCACAAACTGGCGGCTACAATAATATCAATGTTCGGTTCCACGTATGTTTGTGAACAACTGGTCTCTGCAATGAAATGTAACAAGCCGCGCCTGAGAAACGCATTGTCTGATCGAAATTTAAACTGCACGCTGCGCCTAAAATGCACAAGAACAATTACTCCGAACATAGACGCAATTGTAAAGAGCAAAAAGTACAAGATAACCGAGAATCCCACACTTCAGTGACACCTTTTATTGTGTAACAGTTCACAAATTAATGCGAATGTAGAGGCATACACTAAGCTAATAAAATGATGTGGCATGTGTACATTCTCCTTTATTTGTTTCATTTGTCGCAGTAGTAATTCGTGAGTGATATCCCTGCAGGTGGCCGCGGATTTACATTGACTGGCGGCAGCTGTTGTGTGCCCCACGTGACTCTCCCCACTCTCCGCTCTGGTGTGGTAGTGGGGGTAGCGTGCTCGCGCTGCTCCGTGCTCGCACCTTGCTGCTCTCAGCTTGCTCCGCGAGCACGTATGTTGTGAAGCCCTGCTGTACACGTTCAGAGGTACAAAAATGAAGTGCAGCTACGACATGTTTGCCTTTTGACAGTAGGTCCAGATTTCCTATTTATGGACGTTAATGCCCGCCCACACTGAGTTGCTGCTGGCCAGCGACATCCCTGGATCCGAATACTATAGAAGATGCCTGGGATGCATTCGGCAGGCGGACTGCATCCTATCAGTCTCCACCAAGGACGCTTTCAGACCCCCACACCGCTCTTGCTGGGGAATGGGATCGACTACCGAGGTAACTTTTGAACCATCTCGTACAGAGCATGCCACGTCACTGTGCAGTGTCTAGGGGTAAGCAGGTCCCCTATTAACAGCTTCTATTGTCGTGGAAGAGATTTCCCATTTGTGTCATTTCCTTACAAATGCGTATCTTAACATTCAGATCTTTTCTAACATCGTGTTTCGGGCACTATTGTACGCCACATATCTTGTAATTAAACTGTAGCTTGTTCAATAATCCTTCAGACATCTTGATAACGCAATATGTAGAAATTCTTCCAATCCATCTATGGTATGAATCAGCAAACCAGTGTTAAATAGTACTAGCTGAAAACAGTCTTGTTTTTTTATTTATCAACTACGCGTTTTACCTTATTTGGGCATCTTCAGGCAGACCTTAATTTGATATTTCTTAGGACGATCCATTAGACAGTGTAGCTAAAGGGCATCGTCGAATACATCAGGCCAACATTGCCTTCGTTAACCTCGGTTTTACCGAGACTGTTTTCAACTAATACAATAAAATGCAATATGTCCTCTTTTCGTGATTATGCTTAACTTTCTGACGATATTGTTCATTTCTGGACCAAGTCAAGCGTACCATGTTTATCGTATGCTATAAGTGTATGAGCGCTTCTTGCATTGTTTGGGAGTATCGGTAATGATTTTATTGCGATATCTGATACGTTGCCTATACCAGTAGATGGTGCATTACGAAATGAAGCTTGCGTGGTACACTTGTATATTCACTATTGTGCAACAAGAGGACGAGACAGTTTATTCCAGTCACTCACTTTCCACAACACATAGACTGAAAACGTTCACTGTCAACACTGTAACAGATGCTACCTGAAAGTTAGGTAGCAGAGCGAGTTCCGAATAACATAGCCCAAACGCGAAAACACACTCACGTATTATTTGAAAATACCCGAATGGAAATAACCAGTTACATTTTACATTTGTTAATAGTTAATCACACGTGTGTGGCCAAAGGTATTTACTGTTGTTAATTATTGTACGATGACGTTCAGATTACATTCTTTGGAATTTAATAATTCCAGGCCCCAACACAGCAGGTGTTGTCAGATGTGAATGTTACTGAACTATCAGTTTAATAAGTCATCGTGGCAAAACACTGACACAAGTTATGTACATAAGAACGGAAAAACTGTTAAAAGCCACCTCAAGGAAGATCAGTTTGGGTGCCAGGGAAATACTCAACGCGAAAGAGCCTACGACTTTTCTTAGGAGATAGGTTAAAGAAAAGCAGAAATATGTCTAGACATTTTGTGTACTTAGAGAAAGCTTTTGACAATGTTGGCTAGAATTCTTGTTCGTAATTCTGAAAGTAACAGGGCTAAGATATAGAAAGCAGAAGGTTATATACAACTTGCACAGAAACCAGATAGCAATTATAAGAGTCAAAGTACATGAATGGGAATCAGTGTTGGAGAAGGAGGGGCTGTCGCCTGTCCTGGATGTTATTCATTCAGTATATTGAACAAAAAGTAAAGGATACCAAAGAAAAATCAGGAGGAGAAAGTATAGTTCTGGGAGAATAAATAAAATCTTCGAGGTTTACCGTTGACGATGTAATTCTGTCAGAGTCAGCAGAGGAACTGGAAGAGCAGTTGAACGGAATGGACAGTGTCTTCAAACGTGGCTACAAGATGAAAATTAGTAAAAGCAAAATAATGGTAATGAAATTTAATCAAATTAAATCAGGTGCGCTGGGGAATTTGATTAGGAAATGAAACACTAAAACTAGTATATGAGCTCTGCAGCATGTGCAGTAAAATGACTGATGTTGGCCGAAGTAGAGAACATATAAAATGTAGAATGGTAATGGAAAAGAAAACGTTTCTAAAGAAGAGAAACTTTTTAACATCAAAAATAAATTTCAGTTTCAGCAAATCATTTCTGAAGGCTGGAGTGTAGCCTTGTACAAAACTGAAACATCGATGATAAGCATTTCATACAAGAGGAGAATGGAAGATTATGAAATGTATAGTGATACAGAAGAATGCTGTGGTTTGGGGATGGGGAGAGGGGGGGGGGCTTAAGTCAGGTAACTAATGAAGAGATACTGAATAGAATTGAAGAACTAAGGAATTTGTGGTATATGGCAACTAAACGATGGGATCAGTTGGCAGGGCACATTCTAGTAGACCACGAAATCGTCAGTTTAGTATTGGAGGGGAGAGCATGAGAAAACTATTTCAGAGAGAGTCAAAGAGAGGAGTACAGCAAGCAGATATTCAAATGTATGTGGGTTGCAGCAGTTGTTCGGAGAGGAAGAACCTTGCACAGGATGGAGTAGTGTGGAGAGCTGCATCAAACCACGCTTCAGACTGAAAATCGAAACAACAATAACAAGTTAAGGATATTTTTGCGGCTTCTTACCATCGGTAAAAGCATTGATACACAAGAACCACAGGTAGGTTACCTAACGATACAGAAGTTTCGCAGTGATACGTACACAAATATTTTAATATCACGTTCAGATGTATATAAACACTGTGTGAAAACAATACTTTCCACTCGTTTGCAAGTATAGTACTTCTATAAAAATACTTCTGTCCGATTGTTCCCAGTAATCAAACCACACTGCAATAGAGCATTATTTGAAAATTGACCACTTTTCCCATAGCGGTTTTAACTTTACTTTTCGGCAGTGCTCACCTGGTAGGAAATTCGTTGACTTATCAAATTATGTGGACGATATGTACGTATTCGAATAAAGATTAATGATATTCCTTGAGAGCAGGTAGAGTTACTTACTCTGGGATCTCTTTTGTCGGCTTGTCTGTAGGTGATGGTATTAGAAGCTCCACTACTAAGATTACTGTCTGCACTGACGGCATGCTGTCTCTATAGGGTGAGGGTCAAAGGAAATACTCACAAAGGTGATCTTAGACTCACTTTAAACTATGAGCATGATGAGGACAGCGCGAACAACGTGCTCATCGACTATCGAAGATCGAGGTGAGGCACATTTTGCTTCGATAAATCAGTTTAACTTGACCCAGGCCGAAATTTTAATCTGGGCGACACCCATGGCTCCAAACATTCGATAAAAAAAAATCACCATTTGGCCAGATCTTCACGGCGCGTCCCACGCACATTTTATAGCTCAATTGATAGGAGAAGATCCTTCAAAAAGGCGTTAAACGGTCAGAATTTCGAGGCATAGATAGACGACAAATACACATATTTTCGAAGCCAAATCATACAGATGTTGTCCTACCTATATCTGAATAGTATGCCAGCACTGGATAATGATATTCATCAAACAGCCTAGCAATATATTCATGGAAAGGTCAACGAATGTTACAGAAACGATCTTCCAAATGTATCAACGTTCGGACTTACGGCAGCCAATTTACATCAGGCGAGTATATAAAAGTTACATATATGCCTGCCACATAACAGAGGACACATTAAGGCAGTCCGCAAGAGACCGTCAACTTTTAATGCAATGCGCTCCTAAATTTCCTAGCACTGTCAAATGTCGTCACACATATTAGTCACAAGTGCCAAGATTTATCTAGGTGAAGATTTTACCCCTAACACTAGAGCTGTTTGGTTAAACGTCATAACAGGAACTACCCAAACCTTGCTAAAGCGTACATAAGTAAATTGAACCCCTCACCATTATATGAAGTATGTATTGTTGAACCGAATGTGGTAAACATACACCTACACAAGAATATGATCAACATGAGAACTGCGATAAATTTCGTCAACTATATTTTACCGTCTGAATAGATTTTTGTTTATTGACGGTAAACAATACTAGCAAGTCTCCTCTTTGATGTGTAAATTGGCTACATTTAGTCCGAACATTGACAGATTTCGAAGATAGTTTCTGTAACATTTTTCTTTTTTTCTTGACTCTAAACAATTGTAACGGGTCTACTATGTGATATGTATGTTGATGCATTGAAGCCTAAGTAGAGATTTTGTGATCTGAGTATCAGTCAATGACTAGCTAGCCTCAGGTTTTCACAAGGCTTCTTCCTCTCCCTTCCAATAACATTTAGGCATCGTTCCCAGAATATGTGAAAGCATACTACTCGAATATCGATAGACCATACCATCCAGACGATGTTGTGCAGGAAATGTTGGGGAATTGTAAAAACGAGACCTAAATACTTGCTCTAGACGTAAGTTCACATTTGCTAGAAGAGGTAGATTGTTTTAATTTGCTAGATACAAAGGATAGGCAAAATAATGTAAACACCTGTACTTACTTCGGAATGGCTTACTAATAACGGGTTGGGCCCTCATTTGCCCATAATACAGCTGCGATTCTTCTTGGAGTATTGGCATATAATGATCGTATAGCCTCTAGTGGAATGTTATGCCACTCTTCGATCAGAACCTCTTCTAACTGCTGTTGTGACGAGGGAGACGGAAATCTGCTCCGGAGTCTGCGCTCTGATACTACCCACAAAGGTTCTATAAAGTTCAAGTCCGGGGACTGTGCTGGCCATGGAAGACGCTGCAGTTGTGTTGCATGTTCGTCATATCACAATTATGCTGTTCTGGCAGTGTGGATGGGTACATTATCGTCCGGAAATATGGTATCATTGTTGGGGAGCAACATTTGAATCATAGGGGGAGCAGTAAAATACGATGATATGGCTGCCCACACCATCACACTTCCACCTCCATGCTCAACTGTTCGAATGAAGCAATCAGGATTGTAGGCTTCTTTTGCGTTCTCCAGACGTAATCCCGGCCCGACGTTGTCGCGTCGGACCATATGACGTGTTTCCACTGATCAACCGTCCAGGAGTTATGCTCCTGACACCATGTTTTACGCTTCTTTGCGTTGGTTGTCGTCACTAATGGTTTCGGTTAGCAGCTTGTACACGAATATTCGCTTTATGGAGTTCTTGGCGCACAGTGTCGATAGATACGAGGTGTCGAAGGTGGTTATTGAGCTCTGCAGTCACTTTCGTCGCCGTAGTTTCGTGTTGTTTTGACACAATTCATGTTAGCGTACGATGATCTCGTCAGTTAGTTTTGATTTGCGCCCACTATTACATTTACACGCTGATGTGTTTCCATGTTTTGTGTGGGCTGTTATGACTCTTGAAACATTCAATAAGTTGGCTTCCTTGGTCACTGATGCTCTAGCTAATCGGGCACCGACAATCTACCCTCTTTGGAACTCTGTTAGGTTTTCCATTGCACGTAGACCTCGGCCTCTGAATGCAAATACAAAGTGTGCACTACTCGTAAACAACCTTACTGATGCCAAGTTCATACCGAACACGAGCAGTCCAGAGCGACAAAGACTTATCTGCATTGTTGACTGTCAAACACAACCATCTCATTACTATCACTGTTCACATTATTTTGGCTATCAAATGGCTCTGAGCACTATGGGACTTAACTTCTGAGGTCATCAGTCCCTTAGAAGTACTTAAACCTAACTAACCTAAGGACATCACACACATCATGCCCGAGGCAGGATTCGAACCTGCAACCGTAGCGGTCGCGCGGTTCCAGACTGTAGCGTTTTGGCTATCCCCTGTATGTATGACCAGTGAATTACCAATGGAAGCTGAGAGAACAACGTACGGGGGCAACGACGAAGTAAACAGACTAGCGAGTGGCCCACAGGCGTGGCTGCAGCCAGTATTATTGTCTCTATGCAAGAGGCCGACTATAGCGCTACTTGCAGAACACCGTAACGTGCTGCTGCCTGCCGGCTCGTCCTACAACTATTCACTGAGCCCAGCCACCAACTGGGTCGAGGTATTCTTTCCCCTCCTAACTCTCACATATTCCTGAGGATCTATGCCGGAACTGATGATGACGAACAGGTATATGTATGTGTCACTCTTACCATGGGCTGGATGCCGTTTGCTAGCAGCTCGTCGATGAGGTTGTTGTAGTAGTCGATGCCTGGCTGGTTGATGACGTCAAGGTCTCCAGTGGGCAGGATGCGCGCCCAGGAGATGGAGAAGCGGTACACTTCCGCCTGTTCATAAATGAGGAGAATAACATGAGATACTTTATGAAACTAGTAAGTCTGTTCGTGTGGAAGACAACACTGTAAGAATGTGAGACGAATATCATTAGGATTGTTTAAATTACAAACGACAGATGACACATACAATTGAACAGGAATTGATGGTACACTTTTGTAAATGTAAGATTTCAGCTGAAGGTACGTTTTGTAATTTCTTATTCGACAGGAAGAGATTCCTCAGGAGGATTTTGTTACGAAGCACAAAGGCCTCTCCCATACTAATTTTCCACCCAGCTTTGTTTAATGATACTTTATTTACCGCATTATCTACATCATTTAGGCACAGCTATCGAAATGATATAAACCTACATTCGCAGATGTGGTAAACGTAAAGGGGATACATTCAAGCCACGACACTTTGGGTGACAACGCGAGACGTACCCATGAACAGAAAGTGTCAAAGTTTTAAAAGAAACGCCAGAAAAAATTAAACCGGGTATAAACAATGAATTGAGGAAAGGATACTTGTGGGCCTACTTACACTACCTGATACAAAATACACTACTGGCCATTAAAATTGCTACACCACGAAGATGACGTGCTACAGACGCGAAGTTTAACCGACAGGAAGAAGATGCTGTGATATACAAATGATTAGCTTTTCAGAGCAATCACATAAGGTTGGCGCCAGTGGCGTGGCGACACCCACAACGTGCTGACATGAGGAAAGTTTCCAACCGATTTCTCATACACAAACAGCAGTTGACCGGCGTTGCCTGGTGAAACGTTGTTGTGATGCCTCGCATTGACGGCACTCTGAACAGTGGACGTTACATTTCAGATGTGTTAACGACCCGTGGCTCTACCCTTCATTCGATCCCTGCGAAACCCTACATTTCAGCAGGATAACGCACGTCGGCATGTTTCACGTCCTGCACGGGCCTTTCTGGATACAGAAAATGTTCGACTGCTGCCCTGGCCAGCACATTCTCCAACTCTCACACCAACTGAAAGCGTCTGGTCAATGGTGGCCGAGCAACTGGCTCGTCAGAATACGCCAGTCACTACTCTTGATGAACTGTGGTATCGTGTTGAAGCTGCATGGGCAGCTTACCTGTACACGCCATCCAAGCTCTGTTTGACTCAATGCCCAGGCGTCAGTTCTAGTATAATATATTTGTCCAATGGATACTCGTTTATCATCTGCATTTCCTCTTGGTGTAGCAATTTTAATGGCCAGTAGTGCTTTTTTAATTTTTTTTTTGTCGTCAGTCTAATGACTGGTTTGATGCGGCCCGCCACGAATTTCTTTCCTGTGCTAACCTCTTCATCTCAGAGTAGCACTTGCAACCTACGTCCTCAATTATTTGCTTGTATTCCAATCTCTGTCTTCCTCTACAGTTTTGGCCCTCTACAGCTCCCTCTAGTACCATGGAAGTCATTCCCCTATGTCTTAGCAGATGTCCTATCAATCATCCTAACCCTTCTCCTTATCAGTGTTTTCCACATATTCCTTTCCTCTCCGATTCTGCGTAGGACCTCCTCATTCCTTACCTTATCAGTCCACTTAAGTTTCAACATTCGTCTATAACACCACATCTCAATTGCTTCGATTCTCTTCTGTTCCGGTTTTCCCACAGTCCATGTTTCACTACCATACAATGCTGTACTCCAGACGTATATCCTCAGAAATTTCTTCCTCAAATTAAGGCCGGTATTTGATATTAGTAGACTTCTCTTGGCCAGAAATGCCTTTTTTGCCATAGCGAGTCTGCTTTTGATGTCCTCTTTGCTCCGTCCGCCATTGGTTATTTTACTGCCTAGGTAGCAGAAATCCTTAACTTCATTGACTTCGTGACCATCAATCCTGATGTTAAGTTTCTCGCTGTTCTCATTTCTACTACTTCTCATTACCTTCGTCTTTCTCCGATTTACTCTCAAACCATACTGTGCACTCATTAGACTGTTCATTCCGTTCAGCAGATCATTTAATTCTTCTTCACTTTCACTCAGGATAGCAATGTCATCAGCGAATCGTATCGTTGATATCCTTTCACCTTGTATTTTAACTCCACTCCTGAACCTTTCTTTTATTTCCATCATTGCTTCCTCGATGTACAGATTGAAGAGTAGGGGCGAAAGGCTACAGCCTTGTCTTACACCCTTCTTAATACGAGCACTTCGTTCTTGATCGTCCACTCTTATTATTCCCTCTTGGTTGTTGTACATATTGTATATGACCCGTCTCTCCCTATAGCTTACCCCTACTTTTTTCAGAATCTCGAACAGCTTGCACCATTTTATATTGTCGAACGCTTTTTCCAGGTCGACAAATCCTATGAAAGTGTCTTGATTTTTCTTTAGCCTTGCTTCCGTTATTAGCCGTAACGTCAGAATTGCCTCTCTCGTCCCTTTACTTTTTCTAAAGCCAAACTGATCGTCACCTAGCGCATTCTCAATTTTCTTTTCCATTCTTCTGTATATTATTCTTGTAAGCAGCTTCGATGCCTGAGCTGTTAAGCTGATTGTGCGATAATTCTCGCACTTGTCAGCTCTTGCCGTCTTCGGAATTGTGTGGATGATGCTTTTCTGAAAGTCAGATGGTATATCGCCAGACGCATATATTCTACACAGCAACGTGAATAGTCGTTTGTTGCCACTTCCCACAATGATTTTAGAAATTCTGATGGAATGTTATCTATCCCGTCTGCCTTATTTGACCGTAAGTCCTCCGAAGCTCTTTTAAATTCCGATTCTAATACTGGATCCCCTATCTCTTCTAAATCGACTCCTGTTTCTTCTTCTATCACATCAGACAAATCTTCACCCTCATAGAGGCTTTCATTGTATTCTTTCCACCTATCTGCTCTCTCCTCTGCATTTAACAGTGGAATTCCCGTTGCACTCTTAATGTTACCACCGTTGCTTTTAATGTCACCAAAGGTTGTTTTGACTTTCCTGTATGCTGAGTCTGTCCTTCCGACAATAATATCTTTTTCGATGTCTTCACATTTTTCCCGCAGCCATTTCGTCTTAGCTTCCCTGCACTTCCTATTTATTTCATTCCTCAGCGACTTGTATTTCTGTATTCCTGATTTTCCCGGAACGTGTTTGTACTTCCTCCTTTCATCAATCAACTGAAGTATTTCTTCTGTTACCCATGGTTTATAAAATGCTATAATACACGTCGATGAAACAGTGTTACATTAATTTTTGTCTGAGTACAACAAAAGACGAAAACAGTTGAATCAGATACTGTTGACAGTATAGATTGCTAGAAATCTGGGAAAATATATTAATGTGTAGATAGGGTCTCTTTGCTGCAATTGAAACGCATCAAAACAGTGTAGATTCACCGAGTACCACACCTGCGTAACGCCAGCTATTACTCACGTTGAGAGCCTTCAGCATCTGCACGTCCTCCTGGTACTTGTGGTACGAGTCGCAGGCCACGTCACCGTTGTCGCCATTCGTGCCGTACTCCGGGTGTTCGTGGAGCATGTAGTCCCAGATGTTCTCTCCCTTGCCTGCATACACGAACAGGTATCGTTGCAGAGTGGTTCATATTTCTATCGAATGACAGGAGCTATACATAATACATGACATTTCCGAGAAGTAGCTAGTATGAAACAATTATTTTACGAGTACCAAGAGATTATCAGCAGGACGCTCTCAATACCGGTTTCAATCATCTTTCAATCAAACATAAATCCATACTGTAATGAATTGCCCTGCGAACAGTCGCATACAACTGATCTATTGGTTTATTGTCATTATCAGCTGCCAAGGTGGTTACGATTCTTCAACACAGGCTACACGATGACCTGTGAGGCTACAAATCTTCTTAAGTTCAGTACTGAATTTTGAAATCACAGATATAGCATTTTTAAGCAGCTGAATATGGGCTTGTCGAAATAGTGTCACATAGCAAACGGATGCTTGTCCGTCCTTTTCTGCTGCGCGTGTGGGACCCTTACCAGATTGGATCGACGGGGTACATCGAAAGAGTTCAAAGAAGGGCAGCACGTTTTTTATTATCGCTAAATAGGGAGGACGGTGTCACTGAAATGATACAGGACTGGGGGTGGACATCATTAAAACAAAGGCGTTTATCGTTGTGGCAGAATCTTGTGCAGTCCAGAGGGAGTTCAAAGAAGGGCAGCACGTTTTTTTATTATCGCGAAATAGGGAGGGCGGTGTCTCTGAAATGATACAGGACTGGGGGTGGACATCATTAAAACAAAGGCGTTTATCGTTGTGGCAGAATCTTGTGCACACCATCTTTCTCCCCGAATGCGAAAATATTTTGTTGACACCGACCTACATAGGGAGAAACGATCACCATAATAAAATAAGGGAAATCAGATCTAGCACTTAAAGAAATACGTGTTCGTTTTTTTGGCGCGCTATACGAGCCTGCAATAACAGAGAATTGTGAAGGTGGTTCGATGAATCCTCTGCCAGGTACTTACATGTGATTTGCAGAGTATCGATGTAGATGTAGAACTGCATGTACCAGGAACCATACACAGGCAAAACAGGCAGTCTTGGTCTGAATGTCGCTTCACAGAGACGATGTCCTGTGTTGGCCATGAAAAGAAACCAGCGTCTGCTACCAATCTGTAACCCTCACTATCGTTTCTCCGCGGGAAAGTGACTGGCTACAGTGGTAAGGCAGAGCCTAAATGTACAAGAGCTGCATGAGAGCAGGGAAATATATGAAATATTCTATACAATTTGGCAGTATGAAAGATGAAATAACTGCTCGACCAAGCAATGGCATCTGAGAAAGGAGGGGCAAACGTTTAAAAAAAGAAAAAAAGTTCATGCCCGTGGGGGAGAACGCTGAAGTACGCAAATTATACTGAAAACTGCAGACATTGTTAAAGAAGGAACGACGAGGTAGTCTATTTACAACTGTCCAAGTCGCTAATTCCCACTCTCTGATGCAGGTCGTCGCTCTGATGATTCATGTATCGGCAGTAAAACTGCGTCTGGACTCCGGCCACAACACAGTTCCATTCGTGAGTGTGTGTAGTGTTCATCACGTCAGAGCATTCTTCGTATTCACTTTAGATGCGATTATTTTCAGTTGAGCGACATTTTTGGCAGCAGAGATAGCGATCGATAAGCGCATGACTTCACAGTTTCTCCCAGCGCATCGACAGTGCACAAATCCTACGCGATTACAGCTACACAAGTACTCTGTACAATCAAGAATGGGTACTACGTTCAGCTGCCCAAAAATGGTTAAAATGGCTCTGAGCACTATGGGACTTAACATCTGAGATCATCAGTCCCCTAGACTTAGAACTACTTAAACCTAACTAACCTAACTACATCACACACATCCATGCCCGAAGTAGGATTCGAACCTGCGACCGTAGCTGAAACGCGATTCAGGACTGAAGCGCCTAGATCCGCTCGGCCACAGCAGCCAGCTCAGCTGCTCAGTGTTACATTAAAACTGAGAAGAAAAATATTTTCTTATTATATTGTACATACGAGGGTTTTTCAAATAAAATCTTTGGGAATTTTTTGTCACACTGAATTATATTTCTCTCATGCATAGACCTGTAAGCTAATGTACCAGAGTAAAAATCATTTGAACAAACTGGTAGCCGAACGATGGTGAAAAAAAAAAAAAAAAAAAAAAAGAACATATCCATGTCAGCAGATGCTGCGACTCTGCAGTCGATTATTCACAAATCAGTACACTACCTGACAAATAGATGCCAGGAGTGAACATAGAAATACAGAATGTAAGACACCTTCAGTGTTTGCACAATTTGGAGAGGAAGGCGCTTACCGTCAGTTGCAAGGAAAGTATCGTCCGCCATACTGCGCTGACACATTCGGAAAACAAGAAGGACGACAGGAAGGACACTCTTGGAATGATTTCATGTGTATCTCAAGGCAAATCACTGCACAGATTTCAGCAGACCCAGATAGGTACCAGATTAATCTTAATCTACGAAAACGTGTTTAAAAAATATTAATTGCTCGTACAATGATGTCACAGACTGCTGCTCACATGTAAATGGATATTTATAAGATGGCATACTAGAGTATATCGTCTGTATGAAGAGTGAAGCGTGTAACTTGTATACGACTCTGAAAAACAATTCGTGACCACTGTAAGATATTTCTATTAACAGCTGTCTGGTACCGCGCGTCGTGGAATTTGAATCCCCGCTAGACGTCATGGACGTTGGAGACCCCTAGAGGTCTCTGCACCATCGCACCGTAAGCTGTGGCGGCGCGCGCCTATTGGCTGGCTTTTAGTGTGAGGGCGCCACAGTGGAACACGTGGTTCTAGCGGCCAATAGCGGCGCCCCCGATAGAGTACTTAAGCGCCTGCCTCTCGCTCAGCCAGTCCCGGTCTCCTCTTTAAACTCCAAACCTACCCCCTTCCTATCAACTACATCCGTCTGATGGCCTCCTTCCTCTCCCACCGCCCCTCCTATATTACCATCCATAATGCCAATTCCCACACCTTCTACCCCTCTGCAGGTGTGCCCAAGGGCTCTGTCCTCTCCCTTCTCCTCTACCTCCTGTACACGGCAGATATGCCCCAACCCCCCCTCCCCCTCCAGTACACCTCTTGCAATATGCTGATGACACCGCATTCCTCGCCCTCGCTCCTACCCTCCAACGGTCCCAACGCCTTCTCCAGGATCACATTGACCTTTTTGCTGCATGGTGTAACCAGTGGCTCCTGAAAATCAATCCTTCCAAGACCCAGGCAATCATCGTAGGTCGTACCATCGCTCCTTCCGGCTCCTGGATTTCTCCCTTACTGTCTGCGCCCGTCCTGTCCACCTCACCCCCACCCTCACCTACCTTGGCCTCACCATTGACCGTCACCTCACCTGGATCCCTCATCTTCGCTCCATCCAATCCAAAGCCCACAACCGCCTCCGACTCCTCCTCTCTGGCCGGACATGGGGGTTGCACCCCTCTACCATCCTCCACACCTACAAATCCTTAATCCGTCCCATCCTCCGTTATGCCAGTCCTGCCTGGATATCTGCCCCCCCCCTCCGGATCCTTGAGCGTCATGCACTCCGCCTCACCTTCCGTATACGCCTCCCGTCCCCCACGCGGATCCTCTGTGATCTCATTCCTTTCCCCCATCTGCTCCTATTCCTCGAACATATCCACATCCTCTACACCTCCCACCGCCTTGAACCCCCTCACCCCCTGGTTTCTCCTCTCCTCTCCCATACCCGCCCCCTGCCATGTCTTCATTGTTATGTCCCCTCCACACCCTACATCTCCTTTCCCAAGGTGGCTTCCATCAACTCCCCCTCCAGGATGATACCCTCTCTCCCTCCATTTATCCCTCCTATCAGCTCTGATCCTCACTCCCCCTCCTTTCCTCTTAGTCCTCTCCCTCCTTGGTTCCCCCCCTCTTTTTCATTTTTTTCCTTCCTCCCTCCTTGTTCTTCCCCTTCCTCCAGGTCCCCCCCCTCCCCCTTCTGCCTTTGGCTCAGGAGTGTCATCTTTGTGCCGCCACTTTCGTGCAGTGTTCTACAGTGAGTGTTCTACAGTGAGTGTTTTACAGTGAGTGTTCCGTGTTGTGTTTTTTGGTAAGTGTTGCGAACGGCCATCATACTGTCGCTGGGTGTTTTTTATCTCTTGTGAACAGAAACCAGATTGTCGCCGTGTTTTTTAATTGTGTGTGTACTATGTTACTTGTCTGATTCCTGTGTCTTTTATTAACGTTGCCAACCCCTTTTGCTTTCTGTTTTAGCTTTCCGCATTTTTCCGCCATTTTACACTTGACGTCACCGTTTTATCGCCTGTTTTATCGCCTGTTTTATCGCCAAGAAAAGCTCAGTCAGCGAGTCTAACCTTGCGTACGTCTCTGGAGATATCACCTAGCCTTAGGCAGCTTATTTATTTTCCTGTCCCGCGTACGAGTGGACGTTGTTGTTAAGTTTTCTTGTCACTCCGTTGTTTCGAACTTGTCGTTGTTCGTTCTGTCCTTCGTTGGTCGTGTCCGTCCTCTCCCGTTGTGTTGTTGTTCGCGGGCCGCTCCGCGGGTCCCGCCGCGCTTTCCATCACATCAACCCCGCGACTGTTCCGGTCGCCGTTACAGCAAGCTCAGTATCCGGTGTTGCCCAGGTGTGTGTTTATGCCAGTCTTGTATTATATGATCCCTCTCTATTCCACCCACTACACTCCATCTCTCTGTCCACCTCTTCCACACTACACTCACTCTCGCTCTCCTTCTGTTCCCCCCTCCGGACATCTCCTGCTACACTTCCCTGTGTCTATCGGCTCTTAACCCCTCCCTCTGTCCGTGTTCCTCTGTTCATGTGCTCTTCTCCGTCTGTCAATCTCCTCCTATCCCCTCATAATCAAACTTCTCCTCCCCTCTTTTCATTCACTTCGTTCTCCCCCACTCTGCCCATCCCTTCCTCTCTCCCTGTCCACTGCCTCCACCTCTCGCTGTTCATCTCCTCAGTACTCTACTCTCCCCTCTTTTTGTCAGTCAAGTCCTCTTCCCTTTCTCTGTCCGTTTCCTCCTCTCCCTATCGCTATCTACTTCCTTCTTCTCCTTCTCAGTGCCCATCTCTTCCTATCCCCTATTTCTCTTTTCTTTCTTTGTCTACTTCTTACACCCCTCGCTCTCTGTCCACTTCACCGTTACTCTGTCCATCTACGTCTGCATCTACATAGATACTCCGCAAACCATTTCCTATCTATGCCCATCTCCTTTTCTCCCGTCTTTGCTCGTCCACCCCCTCTCTTCTTCTTTCTTCACGTTATCACACCTACCCCAGTCGGCTTCTGGTGGTTCTCACATTTTATTCCAGTTCGGAACTAATATGTGCACGAAATTTCGCTGAAGTCGTACCAGGCATTTAACATGAGCTACAGACACGTGACTTTGATCCCGTACTTACATGCCAAATACATTTCGAGCATATTTAACACATTCACAAGTATTTGTGTACATATTTCCCCCCTATCTCTAATTAATTTCGCATTGCAATGACATTTTGAGGCAGCTCAATGTTTATGGTGTCGTATCTCCTGAACTATGTGTCGAAGAATGACATATCTTTGTAGGTACATTCAGCGAAATATGTGGATACTGCTGCGAAATATTTTACGAATAGATTTAGTAACAAAGAAGTAATAAAGTTAAACGTCATCCACGATGCGGCAGTTTTTCACGCATCTCAGTGTTTATGACGTCATATTTCCTGAACTAAGCGTTATGCAAAGCCATAAATTGGTTGGTACGTTCAGTGGTATATGCGAATACTGTCTGGAAAATTTGTCGCGAATGCAGTTATTAGTAAAGAAGTACTAAATGAAAACGTCATGCTTAACGCTGCATGCGTCAAACCTTTTTCCTTTCGTCATTTTTCTGGGGGTTGATATCTAGGAAATGTTTCTTAATGGTTTGACATTATGTGTAATGTTTTCTGCAAGTCGCTAAGCGCTATCTCAAATACAGGATGAATGAAGTATGGAATTCGCACGTCGGTGGCCTACACTGCTTTTTGACCCCCATCCCCTCCCATCTGATAGGCAGGTGGCTCTTATCTTTTTAGAGATTAACTTCTGACAATAGGTGATATGTGTACCAAGTTTGGTTGAAATCGGTCGAGTGGTTTAGGGCAAACATACGTACATAACTGAGGTGACAAACGTCGTGGGAGACCTAATATCGTGCTGGACCTCCTTTTGCCCCGAGCAGTGCAACAACTCCATGTGGCACAGGCTCAACAAGTCGATGGAAGTTCCCTGCAGAAATACTGAGCCACGTGGCCTCTAAAGCCGTCCATAATTGTGAAAGTGTTGCCGATGTATGATTTTGTGCACAAACGGACCTCTCGATTAGGTTCTATAAATTTTCGATGGGTTTGTTGTCGGGCAATCTGCGTGGCCAAACCATTCACTCGAATTATCCGCAATGTTCTTCAGACCAATCGCAAACAATTATGGGCCTGAGACATGGCACATTGCCATCCACAAAAATTCCACCATCATTTGTGGACATGAAGTGCACGAATGGATGCAAATCCTTTCCAAGTAGCCGAACATAAGCATTTCCAGTGAAAGACCGGTTCAGTTGTTTCAGAGGCTCCCCGACCGTTCCAGTAAACACATCCCACACCGTTATGGAGCCACCAGCAGCTTGCACAGTGGTTTGTTGACAACTTGGGTCCATGGCTTCCTGGGGTCTGCGCACCACTCGAACCCTATCAGGTCCTCGCTACTGAAATGGAGGCGTATCTGACGAGGCCACTGTTTTTCAATTGGCTAGGGTCCATCTGATATGGTCACCAGCCCTAGAGAGGCGCTGCAGGCGGTGTCGTGTTATTAGCAAAGGTACTCGCGTCGGGCGTCTGCTGCCACAGTTCATTAACGCCCAATTTCGCCGCACTGTTGTAACAGATACGTACGTCGTACGCCGCACATTGATTTCTATGGTTATTTAATGAAATAATGTGTGTGAAATCTTATGGGACTTAACTACTAAGGCCATCAGTCCCTAAGCTTACACACTACTTAACCTAAATTATCCTAAGGACAAACACACACACCCGTGGCCGAGGGAGGACTTGAACCTCCGTCGGTACCAGCCGCACAGTCCATGACTGCAGCGCCTCAGACCGCTCGGCTAATCCCTCGTGGCTCTATGGTTATTTCACGCAGTTTTGTTTATCTGTTAGCACTGACAACTCTATGCAAATGTCGCTACTCTGTGTCGTCAAGTGAACTTCTTCGGCCACTGCATTGTCCATTGTGAAAAGTAATACCTAAAATATGATAGTCACGGCTCACTCTTGGCACTGTGCATCGAGGAATATTGAATTTATTAACGATTTCTGAAATTTAATGTCCCTTGTGTCTAGCAGTAACTGCTAATCCGCTTTCGAAGTCTGTTAGTCCCCACCGTGCGGCCATAATCTCTCGGAAACCCTTTCACATCAATGATGAGAGAACAAATAACAGCTGCGCCAATGCACTGCTCTTCTAAACGCTGTGTACTCGATACTGACACCATATGCATATGTTTATATCGCTGTCCTGTGACTTATGTCACCTCAATGTACACGCATTCACACATATAAATACATAAATCCATTTTTATAATAAGTATAGGTTATCCACAAAATTCAAGTAACAACTTTGCTATAAATTTTCGGATTTACGTACTGTTGCGATTTTCTCTTAGCTATATACCTCCATTGTTACAAGATCAACACAAAAGCTTTTACACACAATTAAGATTTATAGACCATTAATTTTTACAGAATCTCGATAATAATGTAGATACAGTACTCTAAAACATGTCGTGCAGTTACAAATGAAGTGATCAATTGTTGGCATATTTTATCTCCATCGATATTCGTAAAACAAACCACTGTAAAGGATAATCTAAAATGTATGCCATTCAAAGTTACACAGAATTACTACATCCCATCATTTTGAGCCTGTTTAAATATTAGCAATTGGCAGGTTTATAATACTGGAAGTGAGCATATGTGTAGTGAAAGGTCTATGCAGGTTACTCTTTTAAGCTATTATCAAGTTCCAAATGGAAAAGACTGTTTGCAGATATTATGCTAATAGCAGCGGTACATCGATGTTGGCAGCCTGACGGTAGAGAATTCATTGATGTCTGTGATACACTCACCATCTTCATTCCAGCCTCCTTCGATCTGGTAAGCAGCTGTGGCGGCCCCTAGAAGGAAACCTTCCGGAAACTGGTTGACTGCTGTCTGTGCCGCAGCAACAGCTAACACGGCTGCCAACAGTGCCGGTTTCAGCATTTTGAGAGGTCAGTGTCGCCACAAAGCGTTTGCGGTCGGTGTCTTATATATATGCTGTAAACCACTTCATAATATTACTCATCGCGAAAGAGACAAAGCGATAAACCTCGGCTATCGCTGATTATTACCGTGGGACTATGATTACTACTTGGTTCTTGTGCAACAACGATTTCCGGTTGGTATAGCAGGTTATCAGTAAGTGAAAGAGGAAAAATACTAGTACGTTTGAGCAGCAGTAGTGCGGTTGGTAAAAACTGTTACTAAATGGTAGGCATCAGACAATTTCACAATGGGTAAAGACTTCGATAAGTAATATGTCTGCTACGATGTAACATCTCGTCAATACTACTTGAGAAGTGAACTTCGAATCCTTGTGCAGTCGTCGTGATTCAGCTGCTTATTGTTCTCCTTGAACAAGTTGAGACCATTTCTCAGTACTGTGTTTGTGTTTACGGAACGTTACACCCTATCCTAATTTCCTTTTATAGAACGCCGTTTCCCTTTCGGCCACGTCAGATTAGCAAACGTTGTACAGTAGCTTTGAGCGCCGGGTGTCGTATGTTAAGCCTTTTACGAAGCTTGAGAGCACGCTTGTGCTCTGACAGAATAATATCTGCGAGCTCATTTGACTGGTGGGAGGAATAGCAGAAAGAGAAGGAAAATAAGCTGCAGAAGCAGGAAGATTATGGTCTGCCATGATATTCCATCTTATCGTCAATGAGATGGGATATAGAAGTGTTGTGACTCAACTCTGTTAGGTTATTGTACCCCATAAGGCGTTTTCCTCCGACGAAAAGATACACTCCTGGAAATTGAAATAAGAACACCGTGAATTCATTGTCCCAGGAAGGGGAAACTTTATTGACACATTCCTGGGGTCAGATACATCACATGATCACACTGACAGAACCACAGGCACATAGACACAGGCAACAGAGCATGCACAATGTCGGCACTAGTACAGTGTATATCCACCTTTCGCAGCAATGCAGGCTGCTATTCTCCCATGGAGACGATCGTAGAGATACTGGATGTAGTCCTGTGGAACGGCTTGCCATGCCATTTCCACCTGGCGCCTCAGTTGGACCAGCATTCGTGCTGGACGTGCAGACCGCGTGAGACGACGCTTCATCCAGTCCCAAACACGCTCAGGGGGGGGGGGGGGGGGGGGGCAGATCCGGAGATCTTGCTGGCCAGGGTAGTTGACTTACACCTTCTAGAGCACGTTGGGTGGCACGGGATACATGCGGACGTGCATTGTCGTATTGGAACAGCAAGTTCCCTTGCCGGTCTAGGAATGGTAGAACGATGGGTTCGATGACGGTTTGGATGTACCGTGCACTATTCAGTGTCCCCTCGACGATCACCAGTGGTGTGCGGCCAGTGTAGGAGATCGCTCCCCACACCATGATGCCGGGTGTTGGCCCTGTGTGCCTTGGTCGTATGCAGTCCTGATTGTGGCGCTCACCTGCACGGCGCCAAACACGCATACGACCATCATTGGCACCAAGGCAGAAGCGACTCTCATCGCTGAAGACGACACGTCTCCATTCGTCCCTCCATTCACGCCTGTCGCGACACCACTGGAGGCGGGCTGCACGATGTTGGGGCGTGAGCGGAAGACGGCCTAACGGTGTGCGGGACCGTAGCCCAGCTTCATGGAGACGGTTGCGAATGGTCCTCGCCGATACCCCAGGAGCAACAGTGTCCCTAATTTGCTGGGAAGTGGCGGTGCGGTCCCCTACGGCACTGCGTAGGATCCCACGGTCTTGGCGTGCATCCGTGCGTCGCTGCGGTCCGGTCCCAGGTCGACGGGCACGTGCACCTTCCGCCGACCACTGGCGACAACATCGATGTACTGTGGAGACCTCACGCCCCACGTGTTGAGCAATTCGGCGTTACGTCCACCCGGCCTCCCGCATGCCCACTATACGCTCTCGCTCAAAGTCCGTCAACTGCACATACGGTTCACGTCCACGCTGTCGCGGCATGCTACCAGTGTTAAAGACTGCGATGGAGCTCCGTATGCCACGGCAAACTGGCTGACACTGACTGCGGCGGTGCACAAATGCTGCGCAGCTAGCGCCATTCGACGGCCAACACCGCGGTTCCTGGTGTGTCCGTTGTGCCGTGCGTGTGATCATTGCTTGTACAGCCCTCTCGCAGTGTCCGGAGCAAGTATGGTGGGTCTGACACACCGGTGTCAATGTGTTCTTTTTTCCATTTCCAGGAGTGTATATCCCCTTTCTGCGCTAGACGTGTATGTAACTTTTTTTCTGTTTCAGTCAATGTCGATTCATCTTCTGAGAAGCAGGAACTGGTACAGTTAACTAGCGACCTGTTGTGTATTTTAACTAACGGTAGTACGACAACAGTACAGACGTTAGTATTACTTCTGTGACTGAGCGAGGTGGAACAAGAGTTTATTCCGTAGATTGTCGTTGCCGAATAAATCGTTTACAGATTAACGAATCGCTCTGCTGCTTTTTTCTAAACCTTACGTGACAGCTCAACCTTGTGCTCACAAGGGAAACTCCTCATTCCACCCCCGTCATAAAGTAGCTAAGTCGACATTCCGCCAAAAACTGAACGCAAATCAAGCATAAAAACAGGAAGAAGGTCTACTGAACTGTGAACAAAGGAGCAAAATCGAAACCGTGAACAGTCCAAGCTCAAGATGTGCAGTATCGTGCGATTTAGAATAACCGTGTCGCCGTAGTAGTGTGGCTTCTACCCCGAAATAATTTCTTTGTTTTTTTCAGAAAATTCTGAACTGCCCGTCCGGTCATTGACGTGTTTCTTTGCTTGACTTAAATCTGTATTTGTGTCGTGGTGTAACGACCGTTAGCAGTTGCGAGGTGTTAGGAAGGTATTCCAAACGCACGTGCCTCCTGTTTTTTCTACACAAGTCATGACTCCTGCGTTCCGTCTTGGAATTTTGACTGTTAAATTCCTTTGTTGTAACAATGTTCAGTAATCTATGAATTCTATGACAATTGTCAAGACTGCAGAAGAAGACCACATTCGTCAACGGCCGGTAAAGAAAAAGGAAAGAAAGAAAGAGGCTCTGGGGAGATTCGAACACAGATCTCCCCCTTTACAGTCCCACACCGTCACCACGCAACAACGGTCCCGGGATTCTTGCAATTCGCTCGATGTTGCACATTTTGAGCTTCGGCGGTTCACAGTTGATACCTTGTTTACTTTTTCACATTTTTCCTGTTTTGAATGCTTGACCTGTGTTCGGTTTTTGACGGACTGTTCAATGGGCCATTTTACCACTATATCTGAGAGGGGTAAGGCGGGCAGTTTCCCTTGTTAATGTTCCCTGTCGTCGTTCTTCCAACTCTATGTCAGTCATAATTAGTCATTGGACACCGTATATCCTTTACGAAATACTCTCCATTGTTGTTGCTGCGATCTTCAGTCCTAAGACTGATCTGGTGGAGCTCCCTACATTATTCAATCCTATGCAAGCCTCTTCATCTTTGAATAACTACTCCAACTTCCACCCATTATAAACTAATAACGGTATTCATACCCATGTCTCCCCTTTTAGAATTTTTACCTTTCACACTTCCTAGGAAGCTGCTTACTCCGTGATGGAGCTGATCCTCCTTGGTACACGAAACGGGTTAGAACACAGTTGCAGAAACAACGAAACAAACACGCCAAATTTAAACAGATGAAAAATCCCCAAGATTGGCGATCATTTACAGAAGCTCAAAATTTTGCGTTGACTTCAGTGCGAGATGCTTATAACAGTTTCTACAACGAAACTTTATCTCGAAACCTGGCAGAAAATCCAAAGATATTCTGATCGTATGTGACGTTTGTTAGCGGCAAGAAACAATCAATGCCTTCTCTGCGCGATAGTAATGGAGATACTATCGAAGACAGTGCTGCCAAAGCAGAGTTACTGAACACAGCCTTCCGAATGCTTTCACAAAAGAAGACGAATAAATATTCCAGAATTTGAACCAAGAACAGCTGACAACTTGGGTAAATTAGAAGTTAATATCCTCGGAGTAGTGAAGCAAATTAAATCACTTAATAAAAGCAAGTCTTCTGGTCCAGACTGTATACCAATTAGGTTCCTTTCAGATTATGCTGATGCATTAGCTCCATACTTGACAATCAATCGTTCGCTCGACGAAAGATCCGTACCCAAAGACCGGAAAGTTGCACAGGTCACACCAACATTCAAGAAAGGTAGTAGGAGTAATCCATTTAATTACAGGCCCATATCATTAACGTCGATATGCAGCAGGATTCTGGGAGATATATTGTGTTCGAACATTATGAATTACCTCGAAGTCAACGGTCTATTGTTGTGGGAAAGCCTAACCAAAGACAAAGTTTTATTGGCAGGACACTTAGAAAAGGTAACAAATCTACCAAGAAAACTGCCTACACTACGCTTGTCCGTCCTCTTTTAGAATACTGCTGCACGGTGTGGGATCCTTACCAGACAGGACTGACGGAGTACATCGAAAAAGTTCAAAGAAGGGCAGCACATTTTGTAATATCGCGAAATATGGGAGAGAGTGTCACAGAAATGATACAGGATTTAGGCTGGACATCATTAAAAGAAAGGCGTTTTTCGTTGCGACGGAATCTTCTCACGAAATACCAGTCACCAACTTTCTCCTTCGAATGCGAAAATATTTTGTTGGCACCGACCTACATAGGGAGGAACGATCACCACCATAAAATGAGGGAAATGTATGGAAAGATATGAGTGTTCGCTCTTTCGGCGCGCTTTATGAGATTAGAATAATAGAGAAATATGAAGGTGGTCGATGAACCCTCTGCCAGGCACTTACATGTGATTTGCAGAGTATCCATGTAGATGCAGATGTAGATGCTTCAGGATGTGTCCGAAAAACCGAACCTTCTTTTTCCGATTCCATTCGGTAGATCCCCGTTAGTTTTTCGATCCTACCATGTAATTTTCAACTTTCTTCTGTGACATCGCATTTTGAAACCTGCTATTCTTTTCGTCCATGGTTCACCTATGTAGAAGACAAATACCTGTAAAAAGAAACGTCTTACTAACACTTAAATGCATATAGGATGCTAACGTACTCCCAGAAATCATTTTTTCCCCACAGTATACACTATATATTCCCTCTACATTGGCATTATCGGTTACATCGCTGCCCAAATAGCAAAACTCCACCACTTATTTTAGTGCATGTTTTCCAATCTAACTGCCTCAGTATCGACTCATTTAATTGAACTACATTTTATCACCATTGTTTTTCTTTTGTTGATGTTCATTTTATAATCTCTTATCAAGACACGATCCATTTCGAAGAACTATTCTTTTAAGTCCCTTATGCTCCCTGACAGAATTACAATTTCATCAGAAATCCTCGAAGTTTTCAATTATATTCCTTGAATTTTAGTTTTCTTTCTAAATTTCTCCTTGATTTGCTTTACTGGTTGCTGACTGTACAGACTGAATAACATGGGGAACAGGTTACAACCTGTCCGACTCCCTTTTCAACTATTGCTTCCGTATCATACATTCCACTCTTACAATAGCAGTCTGGTTTCTGTACAAGTGTAAACAACCTATTATCTCTGCTACTCTCAAAATTTCGAAGAGTGTAGTCCATTAAAGATTTTCAAAAGATTTATGTAAATCTACAGATGCTACAGACGTACGTTTTCTTTCCTTTGGCCTACCTTTTAAGATAAGATGCAACATCAGAATGTTTCACTTGTGCCTGTATTCCTCCGACACTCGAATTTATCTCCTCAGAGGCCGGCTTCTATCAGATTTTCCATTGTAAAAAATTTGTATCAACGATTTGCACCCTTGAATTATTAAACTTATGGTTCTACAGCATTCATACCTGTCAACAACTGCCTTCTTTGGAATTGGGCTCATTGCATTTCTCTTCAAGTCTCAAAGTATTTCTCCTGTCTCATATATCTGCCACGACGGGTATTGGTGACGCTACTAGAACGAATGTGTCACTGTCTTCACAGAACACACAGTCACGCATGCAACTTCTTTGGATTATGAAATTTTGCCCAATGACGCGTGACAATATAGTGACGGACTAACAGTTCCATTTGGATGTAGTGTTCTGCTTCATGTGACCTCGCCAAATTCCTGTGCAGACAACCTTTCTTGCCAAAGGGTGTACATCTTAAGCTAAAAATTTTCCGTCGAGGCAGGTTGATAGACTGAACTGTTGCACGTGTTTACTTTAAACTCTACAGGAACATCTGAACTCCCCAGTGTCTATTGCAAGTGAGGGTCGCTAGTCTCAATTCGCTTGTATACTCTCAGGTACCCCTCCTGTTTTTTGTACAATGTGACTGGTAGACACGGCCCTGATGAGCTGTTATCCTTCGAGTTTCGCAAAACAACGGCTTCACATAAGGCCACAAGACAAATGTTCTGGGAGTGTGATACAACGATTGTATCCAGCGATCAGGATATGTGTTGTTCGGGTTGTGACAGATGTTCTTCCTGAAGTCGGTTGGTGCACTGTCGTGTTCTCTCGCGGTCAACGACGAGTACAGTACCCAAGACCGGTGGCGAGCACATCTCGAATGAACACAAAGCAACACGAGCATGTCCTACAGGGTCGCAGGTAACAAACTCCTGTTGCTTGAACTCTTACAACTGCAGTCGAAAAGTCGCTAGACAATATTTCCTGGTTTTCTTATACGGGTGCGGTGTGTGGATTTTCTGCAGTCCAGGACATGGCTTTTGGGGCAGCACCAGCATAGCTTGAGTAGTGGAACAGGACTCAGTCGTACACAATACAAACTGTAGAGAGTTTGGACTGCAGTACTGCACTGGATATTTCACTGAGAAGATTAAAATTCGGGTTCAAAATCATCTGATTCATTTGTTACACATGCTTTCTCTACACACTACATTCTTCTAAGTTTATACTTTAAGGGCAAGTTAGCTGACAGTCGTTGATAAAGCTTTTCCAATACGATACAACAGCATTTAATCCAATTCTTCTATGTGAACAACTCTTCGTGGAGACGTTGTTCAATATTACTGATATTTAAAATCAGTAATAATGCAATATTAAATTTATCGCTGTTACTGGCGGCAAGCTTCTAAAATGATATAATGGTGCATAGAAAATTTTTACTTGTGGATAATGAAATTCGCCATCCAGCATCAGATTCCCATCAGACCGACGAGAACGTTAACCTATGGCATTGTTTAGAGGCCGGTGAGATCTAAAAATTGCGCATTTTGCGTAATTACATTGCCAGGATACTGATAGAAAAGACCGGTAAACGATATCAGGGACGCAGAAATAAAAGTTTGATAAAGTAATAGCCGTTTGAACACTAGTACCGTTCGGCTGTGGCCACCATACAATTCGTCAGCAACTTTCCTTCACTGCAGCCTGGAAAATTTCTGAAATGTAGCATAATAATTTGATATGTGGAATTAATGAAAAAGGAAAGTACAGTCTTTTAAAATTAAATTAGCGTAATTACTTGCCAAACGTTACAGAGAGGTACTTACATTTGTGAAACAGCCACCTAAAACAAACAAGAGAGAGAGACAGACAGAGAGCTCACAGCTCATGCTTGTATATAACCCAAAAACAAATTACGGCGAGTGCCTTCAACTTGCTTTAAAGTTTTGATAGATGAACATTTCTCTGGAACATTCGTTAGCAGAACCGCAATAAAAAATACATTCCTTATTTTAAATCGTGACTCTTTTCCTTACTTTACAGAGTCATTTACACAGTAAAAATAAATTCGTAATGTTTTTTAGCCTTAATTAAAAACTTGGGACATATTCTATTAATAATTCAAACAAGTAACATTTTAGTTGGCCCAGATTTCTGTGATCTGAATTGTACAGTTTCTCGTAAGACAGACGTCGTTCTGTAAAAGTGTTGCCTATAGCGAAATATTTCTCGGTACATACGTCCGGCTTTCGGGGACTGTTATTCTGATGCTTCATCTTAAAATTCTGAGATCAGAATCCTTAACTACAAACACCGTTTTACCACGGAAGGCTTGAGACACCACGTATGCGGAGGAACAAAATGAAATGATGGTATTGCACTATTGGCGAGAAGACCCCACATGGGGTTGTTTCTGCCGCCTTTCTGTTTGTCGCCACTCCAGAGATTTGCGCGTCTTTGTGACGAAGATGAGATGAAATGATTAAGACAACACAACTTGTTCCAAATGGCTCAAATGGCTCTGAGCACTATGGGACTTAACATCTGAGGTCATCAGTCTCCTAGAACTTAGAACTACTTAAACCTAACTAAGGACATCAGACACATCCATGCCCGAGACAGGATTCGAACCTGCGATCGCAGCGGTCGCACAGTTCCAGACTGAAGTGCCTAGAACCGCTCAGCCACACTTTCTTCCCTAGCGAAGAAAATCTTCTACCTGACCGGAAGCTGAAGTATTAATCCTGCAATCTAGAGGCAGTTTTGCTAACCAGTAGACCGCGAACTGTAGGCTCTGGAGGAATAGTGCGTCAGAAAGATTCAGAGGAGTGATTTCTAAAAGGCAAGAGTGTTGACGCCCACAAATATGCGTCATAGAGAATTCACGAGACCTTCACGTGCCTGGGTACACCGTTTGCGATATGACTGCAAAGCGGTAATGTCAAGAGAGTGGTAAGGTAAAACCATGTTTCTTTTTTTTGAAGTATTAACGTATAAATGCTGGTGACCTGTAACAGTAAAACATAAGAAATTATTGTGAGAGATCCTTGCAGGCCGCAGGTAGTAGGGGTTACACTTAAGGTGAGAGAGAGATCAGTGAGAGAATCATTAGTGAAGAGACGTTGTAGCTCTGTTTTAATCTCGAGGGAGGAGGTAGAGTGGTTAAGACACTGACATCGCTTGCGGGAAGGCTGGAGATCCGGTCAAGACCTGGTTTTCAGTGGCTTTAATAAACAAATAGCCGGCCGCTGTGACCGAGCGGTTCTAGGCGCTTCAGTCCGGAACCGCGCTGCTGCTACGGTTGCAGGTTCGAATCCCGCCTCGGGTGTGGATGTGTGTACTGTCCTTAGGTTAGTTAGGTTTAAGTAGTCTAGGGGACTGATGACCTCAGATGTTAAGTCCCATAGTGTTTAGAGCCATTTGAACCATTTGAATAAACCACTTCAGTCGAATATCGGGTTACTTCCTCTAACAACTACACGGTAGATGTCCTCCACCATCCTTATTAAATAAGGGTCTGTGATCTGCCTACAGCGAACACTTTAATGACACATTAGTCCTTAGTTTTCCGTTATTATCTTGTTTTGGTTTTCGTAGTTCTGCTTCTGCCGATATGTCAGTGAGGAGAAAAGCGGTGCGTGGTACGGTGAATCAGAGAACGTCTTAGTTGGGTCTTGAGTCGTCCAAAAAGGGTGTTCCGTGTGAGAAAACAGGTACCTTACCTGGCAGTCAGGCAGGCGTGTGTAGATCTAATGGATGGTGAGTGAACAGCAATATCTAACAGTGTCATGGCGACAGTGGAATGGAATGATGGTCTGGAGGTGTTTCTCCAGTTACTCGGTGGGACCTTTAGTTTTAGTTGGTAAAAATACGCATGCAAACGGTTACGAAATAATTTTAAACTGTACCTTGCCTTCCGGTCGGCTACCTGAAGTGGAAATTTTATTATAGAAACAAAATGATGTTCATATTCAGAATGAGGAACCGTTGTACTGGTATTTCCATGAAATTCAATCAAAGTTTTTCAGATGACGTTTAACCATTGCTGTACCATATCGTTTCCCACCAACACTCGGGAACTACAGCTGGTCTGTAATTACAAAGTAACTGACAACTGGTGGTTTACAGAACAGCTACCTTAGCGACAACCAATCACAGTCTGTGTCTGGCCGTGAACTTCCGTTCTGTTCACCGTTGTCGTACCGCTCTGATCCCTCAGGTGATAAACTTCCACACAAAATTGCAGACAACGGTAGGGAGCGGTAACGGAGAAACTGTGGTTCTTCATTAACATTGTCTCTCTGTGTGGTGTGTTAGTTACACGCGAAAGGATGTCGACAACTATTTGTGAAAGCGCGTAGTAGAGTGATACGGCTATTGGTACCATGCTGAACGGAAGCCACTACTACACGCCACAGTGTGAATGTATCGAACCGACAGTATCGATCCCTCCCAAGCTCAACTGTCAATTATTTTATTCTGAACGAAGTATATTATTCACAACGATTCGGAATTATTGGGAACTCATACCGACATTACTGTATCGGAAAACTAGCATAAGTGGCCTGCCAACACCAACTCTTGCGACAGTAAAAGTGAAAGAAAACTACACGGGTGTCGCATTTGAAAATCACAGCAGTCGGTTTCTGGAGACTCTTGATCAAGTACCGAATGTGTCATGGAGATCTCGCTATCCAGCTAGCATTTATCTCGGAAGTTCACAAACAGTTGTCTTCATTTAAGAGCATAACATTTCTGACCCGCTTCTGCCAATGCGTTTGTATATCTTTATTGAAGCGTGAGGCATTGGACGATCGCTGCTTGGAACAATAGAACCTCCCTTCCGAAAATTTCAGCGCCATATCTACGAAACCTGTCTTACTACAACTGACATCTTGATAGGAATAATGTGTAACGAATGTATTGAGAAGAAAATATTACAAATTGTTAATGAATTCATTGAACTAGTCGAACCAAAATTAATACAGGGTGTTTCTTATTAACGTTTAAAATCCTCCCTAGCGACGTAGATGATGCTGAGACAAATAATTTAATATAAAACATGTGGGGCCGCAGATATCGGGAAATAGCTCAAAGGGGATGACAGATGTTGAACATGTGACGTCACATCCAAAATACGGAGGATATTTTCTAGCGTGTGCTTGAAGGGTTGTAAGTAGGCTGTTTATGTTTTCTCTATGTAAGTAGGCTGTTTATGTTTTCTCTATGTAAGTAGGCTGTTTATGTTTTCTTATTGGAAACGTTACGTAGCGCTCAATATGAAAATCACTGGCTGTGCTGTGTGCAGTCTGTGGCTGCTTTGCATTGTTGTAATACTCGCCATTGTAGTGTTAGGCAGCTGGCTGTGAACAGCGCGTAGCGTTGCGCAGTTGGAGGTGAGCCGCCAGCAGTGGTGGATGTGGGGAGAGAGATGGCGGAGTTTTGTAATTTTTCATGAACTGATATATTTATATATGATGATATCAAGGTAAATACATTGTTTGTTCTCTATTAATATCTTTCATTTGCTAACTATCCCTATCAGTAGTTAGTGCCTTCCATAGTTTGAATCTTTTATTTAGCTGGCAGTAGTGGCGCTCGCTGTATTGCAGTAGCTTGAGCAGCGAAGATTTTTGTGAGGTAAGTGATTTGTGAAAGGCATAGTTTAATGTTTGTCAGGGCCATTCTTTAGTAGGGAGTTTTGAAAGTCAGATTGCGTTGCGCTAAAAATATTGTGTGTCAGGTTAAGCACAGTCATGTAGAAATGTTCAAAGGGGAAGTTTCAGGGTGATGGAACAATGCAATACTTGCGTTCAAGCAAATGGTGCAATTTCGAACACCTTTTGTGTATGTGGTCTGTTGTAAATGTAGAAGTTACAAAAGTATTGTCCTCGCTGAACAAAGAAAAAGCTGCTCTTATTGTGTGTTTCTTTCTTTTTCTCTCATTTTTTTAGCCATTATGCAGTAAGGAAAACGTAGGTTATTTACTGTTAATGACGGAATTCGGCAGCGTCTACTCATTTACTTCTGACGCAGTACTAGAGAAATGTTCAAATGTGTGTGAAGTCTTATGGGACTTAACCGCTAAGGTCAGTCCCTAAGCGTACACACTACTTAACGTAAATTATCCTAAGGACAAATACACACCCATGTCCGAGGGAGGACTCGAACTTCCGCCTGGACCAGCCGCACAGTCCATGACTGCAGCGCCCTGGACCGCTCGGCTAATCCCGCGCGGCGCAATACTGGAGATTGTTGTTGTACTGTACTTTGCAATAAACCAACGGAGACCGCGAGACAGGTAAATAAATCAGTAAATTAATACGTCTATGTACACACATAATTGTCTCCCACAATGAAAGGAGCCGTGCCTGCTATACGCAAAACTCAAACCCTGAACCCCACGCGTCAAAGTCGCACGTGGTGACCACTAGTCTTCGGGTGGGATGGTCAGGTGTGACGGACCGATGGCTCAAACGCTGTGTGTGTGCGTGGTAAGTCAGCTGGTGTCGTCACATGTTCAATATTTGTCCTACATGTTTGCGGCTCCATGTGTCTCATATTAAATTACTTGTCTCAACGTCGTCTACGTCGCTTCGAAGGTTTTAAATATGAATAAGAACCATCCTGTATAGAGAAGTTGGAGACAAAGACTGGATGGGCAACTAATGAAATAAAAAGGTGAGTAAAACCAGTTACTTGTACGTCTGATAAATTAAATAAAGTTTTCAAAACGAATCTTTCGACAAGCTTGAGAAAGAAAGTTTACAAGCAGTGTGTGTTACCAGTATTGATATTTTAAGGCAAGTCGTAGACTTTAAATCTGAAAACGAGTTAGAGGCAGGTGGTCTGATTGCCGCAGGACGGACAATCTGACAGGTCGGCAGCGGACATCGGGGTTTTTCCAGGCAGGAAGAGGGGTGTGTTCCGGCATCATGGTCGCGGGACGAGCTAATATAGAGGAACCTTAGACTTCAAATGTCGTCACTCATGCGGTTTTAACATCCGGCTGCTTAGCTGAGCGGTAACGTGCTTGCCTACCACGCACGGGGCGCGGGTTCATTTTCTGGCAGGGTTGGAGATTTTGTCCGCTCATGGGCTGGATGTTCTGTTGTCCACATTATCCTCTCATCATCTCCGACACGCAGGTTGCCCAATGTGCCGTCACCTGAAAAATGACTTGCAACTGGGCTACCGAACCTCCCTGGATGGGGTCTCCTGGCCATCAGGACCATACGATGATTCCTTTTTTTATGGTTTTAATAAAAATACTTACAACTTGTCACAAGCATGTTAGAGAAAATCCAGAGACAGTTTCGGAGCTGTGGCAGTGGGATCGGCTCACTGGACATAAACCCATGTATGAAGCTTTAATAGCTAGAAAGTTACTGACATTATTGCCATTATCGTTTATAGTAAATTGTAACAACCGAATCCATCACGAAAGTCATACTCGCGATGCACCAACTGAAAGAGGATTATGCCTTCAAAACGAACTGATTATTTTTCTAATGAAATTACTATAAAAAATTTTATAAAGAATTTAGTTTATTTACGAAAATAACGCCGTAACTATGAACTCCTCCACAGAGACACAATGATCTTATCAGGCCGGCCGCTGTGGCCAAGCGGTTCTAGGAGCTTCAGTCTGGAACCACGCTGTTGCTACGGTCGCAGGTTCGAATCCTGCCTCGGGCATGGATGTGTGTGTTGTCTTTAGGTTAGTTAGGTTTAAGTAGTTCTAAGTCTAGGGGACTGATGACCTCAGATGTTAAGTGCCATAGTGCTTAGAGCCATTTCAACCATTTGATCTTAGCATGAGTTTCTTTCCATAATATTCCAGTAGCTTTCGACGTGTTGAATTGTAGTTGTGATTTATAAAATAGGTCAAGTTACTGTTCGAACTATAATGGCGAATGTGGTGATTAATGTGTTTTACATTTGTTTAAAATTGTTAAAATAATATATAAATGAGGTTTTTAAGAGACTGAAAAACGACTGCAAAGATTTTCATGTGTTTTATCATAAGTAATTTATGAAGTTGTGAAAACTACGAATTGTGGCCAGGACGAAAGTATCTGCACTGAATCGAGGAGTGGTTAGAGCCAGAGCTCGTGATATTTCGCCTGTCTTCTTGCATCTGGAGTGCTGCTGAGGTATTTCGACTGGAGGCGGCGATGCTGTGAGCGGTCCGAATGCCGCGAATGTTATCTTCGTGTACCGGGACTTGTACGTCGTGATGCATGCTGTTGGGTGTAATCCTACGTCTGCACGAAGTGATACCAAAATTTGCGCTGGTTGTATCACTGTTCATTTATTCAATGAGATGGTTCTTGGTCAACACTCGCATACGTCGTGCTTCTCTAAAAGTGCTAAAAGAGATTTATATAAAACTTAAAATCAATTTCGAGAAATGTTATTATACTTCGGGAATTCAACCAAAAGATCCAACCTCAGTACATCTTTTATTAAAACGTTCTACAATTTCTCACTGTTAATTTAAGGCTGTGGTATTAATAATATTATGTTGTGTTGCTGGGCTAAAGAGAGACCGTGTGTTGATACTAGCGAGCCACGCTCGAAGTTGAAGACCGTACATTGCGCACACCATGGGAAACAGGAGATAACGTTACACGGTGAGAAACACAGAGAATGTCGGGGATTACAAGGAGGGACAGGGAAACAATCAAAGGTATCAGGGAACAGACAATGGAATGATTTATTTAATGGGAAGTAAATGGATGTCAGCGGGAGAGGTAGCAAGGCGAGAGAGTGATGACTGGACCAAAGAAGTTCCTTCCAGCACTTCTAGAGATAAGGGAAAATCGGAAGCACGTATTAATGAGAGGCAGATGCTTGCAACTACAAAAAAGCAACAGACTACGATGCATGGACAAGTCCATGGGAGACAAGGAGTTAACGACTGACACTGATAATTCTGATGGATCAGCCTAAGGTGACAGGAAATGTCATTATTCAAAAGATATGAGGATTGAAATAGCAGTTTTCCATGGAAAGCTTCCCCATGAAACCACAAACAACATTCCTAAACTTTGCCACCTCGACATAACTTCGACCTCTTTTTTTATACTAGGATCATGTTTTATGGAGATTCCCGTTCTTAAATTTAATCTGTATATGTCGGCTGGGTATAGTCTTAATCTATTCTGTGTTTGGTGTTAAAAGGGCCAGAGATCATCACCTAAGTCATATTTGTTCGTGGACTAACAAACTAGCAGTATCACAAACTTCTGCGAAATTAACTTGTCACTCTACTTGTTGAACACATCGTATTCGTATCAGCTGATAAGTACGAAAGTCAAGTGCTTATTTATCGAACACTTTTTCCGGGAAAAGTATCGAGTTTGTGTTTCCTGTATAGATTAGTAAGAGATATAGAATGGGAAGATGACCTTGCGTAATCTACAGGAAAAGTGCCTGTGTCTCGTACAGGGCAGTCGTAGAATATCGATTCAAATACTGTGACTAGTTTGTTACTCAAACTGAGAAATATGTCTAGGAAATAAGGCATAAAGTGAACTGTAAGTATAGTAATCATGGTTGACTCTTGGTACTACAAACGACTCTTACTTGTAGCCTGCTTCAGGTGAAATAACAATCCTATGAAGGAGCGGTACAACGCGGAAGCTGTAAGTTTCCAAATGTAGAGAGCAACGCGAATAGCTGTCACGTTTGAGCGTCCTAGGTTCTGTGTTTTCTTCTGCCAACCACACATTCCATTTTCCAGCATACAGTGCCTGGTTACTTGTGGGGAACACTGAGCAAACCTATCTCTCAGAACACCCACTGAATGTGTAAGGGATGTATTTAGTCGGCAGCTTCTCCTTTACGGTTCCCCAGATATTGATTACTTGTTGACCACATGCAAAACCACATTGCGGTAGAAAACGTATGATCGAAGCCATTTTTGATGTCACGCCTCAATGTTTATTCGCTGTCATCGTTTCACAATGTACTGAATTCTTAAAGTTAGAGAACATGTTGTGTTTTGCAATCGCAGTGCTATGTGTGTTGGCAGTACATAAACTATAATACAAATTAGATTTCAGTCATATGTATACTCGTTGGATTGCAGTTTTTGCAACAATTAGCACAGAAAACACTGCCGAGTCAAATGTTAGTAATAGTTGATAAGATTAAAATAAATAAATAAATAAATTTAGTCGAGTGCAGGGGAAGGACAATTGGAAATTACGCCTTCATTTCAGCATAATTTACAGATACTTCGCCCATGTTTTTGTTTATTTGTGTCCGTAAACTATGCTTAGTAGAGATTCGCAGGTGAGCAATTCGGAATCTGCATGTTGACTGTAATTGTTCTTCAGAATGAAGCAACATTCAAATACAACGGCATTTATTTTGTGGAATAGATAGAATACGCCGAGTGAAGTCACAATGGTAACTTGAACGCGTACCGCCGGCCGATGTCGCCGAGCGGTTCTAGGCGCTTCACTCTGGAACCGTGCGACAGCTACGGTCGCAAGTTCGAATCCTGCCTCGGGCATGGATGTTTTTGATGTCCTTAGGTTATTTAGGTTTAAGTTGTTCTAAATTCTCAGGGACTGATGACCTCAGATGTTAAGTCCCACAGTGCTCAGAAACATTTGAACCATTTGAACTCGTACCACAGGCTCACTGGAGTGCAACTGCGGTGGACGCTGCCAGTATAACACTTGTGACCTGTGTCAGTATTAACAGAAACTGTTAGAACCGGTGTATTTGATATCAACAGATTATAAAATACTATTAGATTATAAAATATTATTAGTTGCAATTAGTACATCTACATCTACGTGACTGCTATTCACAATAAAGTGCCTGGCAGAGGGTTCAATGAACCACCTTCATGCTGTCTCTCTACCGTTCCACTCTCGAACTGCACGCGGGAAAAACGATCACTTAAATTTTTCCGAGCGAGCCCCGATTTCTCTTATTTTATCGTGATGATCATTTCTCCCTATGTAGGTAGGTGCAACAGAATGTTGCAATCGGAGGAGAAAACTGGTGATTGAAATTTCATGAGAAGATCCCGTCACAACGAAAAACGCCTTTGTTTTAATGATTGCCACTCTAATTCACGTATCATGCTGTGACACTATCTCCCTCATTTCGCGATAATACAAAACGAGCTGCCCGTCTTTTTACTTTTTCGATGTCATCCGTCAGTCCCACCTAATGCGTATCCCACACCGCATAGCAGTACTCCAGAATAGGGCAGACAAGCGTAGTGTAAGCAGTCTCTTTGGTAGACCTGTTGCACCTTCTAAGTGGTCTGCCAATGAATCGCAGTCTTTGGTTTGCTCTACACACAATATTATCTATGTGAACGTTCCAATTTAGGTTATTTATAATTGTAATCCCTAAGTATTTAGTTGAATTTGCAGTCCTCAAATTTGTGTTACTTATCACGTAATGGAAATTTAGTTGATTCCTTTTAGTACTCATGTGAATAACTTCGCACTTTTCTTTATTCAAGGTCAATTGCCACCTTTCGGACCATACAGATATCTTATCTAAATCATTTTGCAAGTCGTTTTGACCATCTGATGACTTTACAAGACGGTAAATGACAGCATCATCTGCAAACAATGTAAGACGGCTACACAGGTTGTCTCCTATGTCGTTAATATAGATCAGGAACAATAGAGGGCCTATAACACTTCCTTGGCGAACGCCGGATATTACTCGTACTTCAGTGTTCATCGATGAATTTCCGTCTATTACTACGAACTGTGACCTTTCTGACAGGAAATCACGAATCCAGTCGCACAACTGAGGCAATACTCCGTAGGCACGCAGTTTGGTTAGAAGACGCTTGTGAGGAACGGTGTCGAAAGCCTTCTGGAAATTTAAAAATATGGAATCAATTTGACATCCCCTGCCGATAACACTTATTAGTTCACGAGTATAAAGGGTTAGTTGTGTTTCACAAGAGCGATATTTTCTGAATCCGCGCTGACTATATGTCAATAAATCGTTTTCTTCGAGGCACTTCATAATGTTCGAATACAGTATATGTTCTAAAACACTACTGCAAATCGACGTTAGTGGGATAGGCCTGTAATTCAGTGGATTACTCCTTCCCTTTTTGGGTATTGGTGTGACTTGAGCAATCTTTCAGTCTTTAGGTACGTATCCTTCTGCGAGCGAGTGGTTGTATATAATTGCTAAATATGGAGCTATTTTATCAGCATACTCTGAGAGGAACCTGACTGGTATACAATCTGGACCGGAGGCCTTCCTTGCCTTTATTAAGTGATTTAAGCTGTTTTGTTACACCGAGGATATCTACATCTTGGCAGTTGCTCCTAATTGGAATTCAGAAATATTTACTTCGTCTTCTTTGGTAAAGGAGTTTCGGAAAACCGTGTTTCATAACTCTGCTTTAGTGGCACTGTCATCAGTGACTTCACCGTTGTTATCGCGCAGTGAAGGTATTGATTGTGTCTTGCCACTGGTGTGCTTTATGTATGACTAGAATCTCTTTCGGTTTTCTGCCAGATTTCGAGACAGAATTTCGTTGTGGAAGTTATTAAAAGCATCTCGCATTGAAGTACGCGCCATAGTTCGAACTTCTGTAAAACTTTGCCTATCTTGGGGATTTTGCGTTCTTTTAAATTTGGCATGCTTTTTTTCGTTGCTTCTGCAACAACGATCTGACCCGTTTTGTGTACCGTGTGGGATCAGTACCATCACTTATTAATTTATGTGGTATATATCTCTCAATTGTTGCTGATACTCTCTCTTTGAAAACATTCCACAACTTTTCTACACTTACATGATCAGATCGGAAGGAGTGAATATTGTCTCTTAAAAAGGCGTCAAGAGCATTTTTATCAGCTTTTTTAAAAAGATATACTTTGCGTTTCTTTTTAATGGTTGTAGGTGTTGCGGTATTCAGCCTAGCAGCAATTGCCTTGTGGTCGCTAATCCCTGTATTGCCGCGCCGGATTAGCCGAGCGGTCTCAGGCGCTGCAGACATGGACTGTGCGGTTGGTCCCGGCGGAGGTTCGAGTCCTCCCTCGGGCATGGGTGTGTGTGTTTGTCCTTAGGATAATTTAGTTTAAGTAGTGTGTAAGCTTAGGGACTGATGACCTTAGCAGTTAAGTCCCATAAGATTTCACATACATTTGAACTTTTTTTTTTAATCCCTGTATTTGCCCGGGATTATTTGTTGCTAAAAGGTCAAGTATGCTTTCGTAACCATTTACGCTTCTAGTGGGCCCATGAACTAATTGTTCACAATAATTTTTAGAGAAAGCATTCAGTACAATTTCGGATGATATTTTATGCCTGCCGCCGGCTTTAAACGTATAATTTTTCCAGCATATGGAGGGTAGATTGAAGTCACCACCGACTATAATTGTATGAGCGGGGTACTTGTTTGAAATGAGTCTCAGGTTTTCTTTGAACTGTTCAGCAACTGTGTCTTCTGAGTCGGTGGTCGGTAAAACGATCCAATTAATAGTTTAGTCCGCTTGTCAGGTATAACCTCTAGCCATACTACTTCACAGGAACTATCTACTTCAATTTCGCTACAAGGCAAACTACCTCTGACAGTAATAAATACTCCACCACCAACTGCATTTAATCTATCCTTTCTGAACACTGTTGGATCGTTTAAAAAAATTCCTGCTTTAGCCAGCTCTCTGTACCTACAACTATTTGAGCTTCAGTGCTTTCTATTACGGCTTGGAGCTCTGGTTCTTTCCCAACACAGATACGACAATTTACAACTGCAATACCAATCGTTTCTACAACTACCTTACTGTGTTTTACCCGCCCACTTTCTGACGGACGCCCCTTCTGTGGTTCCCTGAGACCCTCTAACCTAAACAAACCGCCCAGTCCCTTCTACATAGCTCCCGCTACCCGTGTCCTGACCTGTTAAGCGGAACCCGGAAACCCACCACCCGATGACGGAAGTCAAGGAATCTGCAGCCTACACGGTCACAGAACCGCCTGAGCCTCTGATTCAGACCCTCCACTCGGCTCTGCAGCAAAGGACCCCAGTCGGTTCTATCGTCAATGCTGCAGATGGTGAGCTCCGCCTTAATCTCGGAAGCAAGACTGGCAGTCTTTAGCATTTCCGCTAGCCGCCCGAAACCAGACAGAATCTGCTCCGATCCAAAGCGACACACGTCATTGGTACCGACATGAGCCACCACCTGCAGTTGGCTGCACCCTGTACCCTTCATGACATCCGGAAGAACCCTTTCCACATTCAGAATGACTCCCCCCGGAATGCACACGGAGTGCACACTGGCTTCCTTCCCCTCCTTGGCAGCCATGTTCCTAAGGGGCCCCATTTCGCGCCTAACGTTGGAGCTCCCAACTACCAGCAAACCCACCATCTGTGAATGCCCAGACCTTGCGGACCGAGAAGCTTCCTCTGGAACGGGGTGGACGACTGCATCCGGCTCAGAGACATCGTCAGCCACAAAAATGGTTCAAATGGCTCTGAGCACTATGCGACTTAACTTTTGAGGTCATCAGTCGCCTAGAACTTAGAACTAATTAAACCTAACTAACCTAAGGACATTACACACATCCATGCCCGAGGCAGGATTCGAAGATGCGACCGTAGCGGTCACGCGGTTCCAGACTGAAGCGCCTAGAACCGCACGGCCACACCGGCCGGCCGTCAGCCACAGATAACGCCCGAAACCTGTTCGTCAAACGAACAGCCCCACGGAAAGTTTTTCGCTGCCTGCCAGACTTTGGAATGATCTCCCACTCGACTACGGGTGAGGGGTCAACCTCAGTGCAGGCAGTACCCGGGGAGGTCACAGCAGCGGACCGATCGGAGGACACGTGGGACGTGCTCGACGTCCCTCGCATCCTCGCGTCCGATCCCCCACAGTGACGGCCCTTGGCAGCAGCCTCAAGCTGTGTGACGGAAGCCAACGCAGCCTGAAGCTGTGAACGAAGGGTCGCCAGCTCAGCTCGCATCTGTACACAACACTCACAGTTCCTGTCCATTACTGCACTCCTCCTGTTTGAAGCTCGTAAAAATATGTAAAAAGCGAACGGTGTAGTCGCCTTAGTAGTAACAGGAACTAGGGGCGCGCTCTCACTGACGGTCTAACTGTCACTGAGCTGTTCTAACCAAACAAACAAAAGCCTGCGCGATACGAGAGTCGACACAACGGTTGGTAGCGACGGTGGTACTGTACACTACACTGTTATTGAAATAAAAGGTTGTACCTAGTAAGTGGCCTTGCAGTCAAATAAATACATATTATTGACTCTACACGCTAGATATATTGTTCTCCGGCTGATCGATGACGTTTGATTCTAACAGAGTAATTTAAAATCCTTTAATCAGGAACACAGTTTTGGTTATAACGTACACAGCTGGCAGATTAACTCGACAGAGACACCATTGTTATATAGAAGATGACAATTGAATAATTGGTGTTACACATACTGATTTTCTGCAATTTGTGACAAATAGAAACTCTGTTTAGTGAGGAATGGTAGGCATCACAGGTCATTCTAAAAACGCGTACTTTGATAAGCTTACCTAGAAAAGACCAGCCGACAAAATGCTAGTTTACTTTGCGTTATTTCACTATGTATCGGGAAATGGAATTATTGTTGTGTACCGTACTGAAAGGTACACAACAAATACCGCGAGAGTCTGCTACTATACAGGCGCAACTACTTGACTGGCCTGCAGATGGTGGTCAAAAATTAGGGGAATTTTCTGCTTCTGCGTCACGTCTGTGTGCACGTCGTAGACAGTCGCCAAAGCCGGCCGGGGTACCTACTGTCGCAGGTTCGAATCCTGAGACGGGCATGGATGTGTGTGATGTCCTTAGGTTAGGTTTAAGTAGTTCTAAGTTTTAGAGGACTGATAACCTCAGAAGTCCCATAGTGCTAAAAAAAAAAAAGAAACAGTCGCCAAAGAGAGTGCTCTCAACCGTGGACTACACTGCTTCCGCCTTGTACTGATGAAGGTGGAAATTCTTCTGCCAAAACAAGACGAGCAGCTCAAGCACACACGTTTCCAAATAAGCAGGTCGACACTTCAGTTCAGTGCCCGCAGCCAGCTCCGTACGGTACAGTGCCGACTACATTCCGACTTGACAGTCATTATTTACGGAATAATAGGGCTATCAAGAGTGCAGTCACTACCATTAGTATAGTGTGAGTATCATAGATCCCAAAGAGATAGCAAAGTTACACTGACGGGAAAAAAAACGTAAAACAGAAAAAAGTTGTGTAAAGTAAGAAAATCCGGTAATATATTTGAATATATTTATCTGGGTAACATACACTACTGGCCATTAAAATTGCTACACCACGAAGATGACGTGCTACAGACGCGAAATTTAACCGACAAGAAGAAGATGCTGTGATATGCAAATGATTAGCTTTTCAGAGCATTCACACAAGGTTGGCGCCGGTGGCGACTCCTACAACGTGCTGACATGAGGAAAGTTTACAACCAATTTCTCATACACAAACAGCAGTTGACCGGCGTTGCCTGGTGAAACGTTGTTGTGATGCCTCGTGTAAGGAGGAGAAATGCGTACCATCACGTTTCCGACTTTTATAAAGGTCGGATTGTAGCCTATCGCGATTGCGGTTTATCGCATCGCGACATTGCTGCTCGCGTTGGTCGATACCCAATGACTGTTAGCGGAATATGGAATCGGTGGGTTCAGGAAGGTAATACCGAACGCCGTGCTGGATCCCAACGGCCTCGTATCACTTAGCTGTCGAGATGACAGGCATCTTATCTGCACGGCTGTAACAGATCGTGCAGCCACGTCTCGATCCCTGAGTCAACAGATGGGGACGTTTGCAAGACAACAACCATCTGCACGAAAAGTTCGAAGACGTTTGCAGCAGCATGAGCTATCAGCTCGGAGACCATGGCTGAGGTTACCCTTGACGCTGCATCACAGGCAGGAGCGCCTGCGATGGTGTACTCAATGACGAACCTGGGTGCACGAATGGCAAAACGTCATTTTTTCGGATGAATCCAGGTTCTGTTTACAGCATCGTGATGGTCGGATCCGTGTTTGGCGACATCATGGTGAACGCACATTGGAAGCGTGTATTCGTCATCGCCATACTGTCGTATCAGCCGGCGTGATGGTATGGGGTGCCATTGGTTACACGTCTCGGTCACCTCTTGTTCGCATTGACGGCACTTTGAACAGTGAACGTTACATTTCAGATGTGTTACGACCCGTGGCTCTACCCTTCAGCCGGCCGCGGTGGCCGTGCGATTCTAGGCGCTTCAGTCCGGAACCGCGCGACCGCTACGGTCGCAGGTTCGAATCCTGCTTCGGGCATGGATGTGTGTGATGTCCTTAGGTTAGTTAGGTTTAAGTAGTTCTAAGTTCTAGGGGACTGATGACCTCAGATGTTAAGTCCCATAGCGCTCAGAGCCATTTGAACCATCTACCCCTCATTCGATCCCTGCGAAACCCTTCATTTCAGCAGGATAATGCACGACCGCATTTTGCAGGTCTTGTACGGGCCTTTCTGGATACAGAAACTGTTCGACTGCTGCCCTGGCCAGCACATTCTCCAGATCTCTCATCAATTGAAAACTTCTGGTCAATGGTGGCCGAGCAACTGGCTCGTCACAATACGCCAGTCACTACTCTTGATGAAGTGTGGTATCGTGTTGAAGCTGCATGGGCAGCTGTACCTGTACACGCTATCCACGCTCTGTTTGACTCAATGCCGAGGCATATCAAGGCCGTTATTATGGCCAGAGGTGGTTGTTATGGGTACTGATTTCTCAGGAACGATGCACCCAAATTGCTTGAAAATGTAATCACATGTCAGTTCTAGTATAATATATTTGTCCAATGAATACCCGTTTATCATCTGCATTTCTTCTTGGTGTAGCAGTTTTAATGGCCAGTAATGTATTTATGTGATGAACATTGCAAGATCACAGGATAATGTAAGCACCAGGAAAGCTATTGCGAATATAAACTGTTGGCACCCTAATATCCATTGTAACCGCTAGAATGCTAAATGCAAACATGCAGACGTGCATGCATTGTGTTGCACAGGTGCCGGGTGTCTGTTTGTGGGACAGAGTTCCACGCCTGCAGCACTTGGTCGGTCAGTACAGGGACGCTTAATTCTCGTAATGGATGACGCAGGAGTTCCCGTCCGACTATGTCCCCTATTTGCTCGATTGGAGACAGGTGTGGTGATCGAGCAGGCCAAGGCAACATGTCGACACGCTATAGAGCATGTTCGGTTACAACAGCGGTATGTGAGCGATCATTATCCTGCAGTAAAACACCCCCTGGAATGCTGTTCATGAATGGCGCTACAAAACGTCGAATCACCAGATTGCAGTACAGTTTTGTACTCATGTTGCGTAGGATAACAACGAGAGTTTTCCTGCTGTCATACAAAATCACACACCAGTCCATAACTCCAGGTGTAAAAGTACAGTGTGTCTACGACACGGACAGGTTGGTTGCAGGCCCTCAACTGGTCTCCTAACCAACATACGGCCATCACTGGCACCGAGGAGGAACTGGATTTCATGACAAAACACAACAGACCTCCAGCTTCCCTTCCAGTGTGCTCTCGCTTGACACCACTGAAGTCGTTAATGACGGTAGTTTGTGGTCAGTGGAATGCACGCTACAGGGCGTCTGTCTCGAAGCTGTTCTTGAAGTAAACGATTTGTAACAGTTCGTTGTGTCACTGCAGTGCCAACTGCCGCTCAGATTGCCGCTGAAGATACAGTGCGATGCGCAGAGGCGTACACCGAACACGATGGTGTCACCGCTTCGTAGTGCCACGTGGCCATCCGCAGCTCGGTGTTCTTGCCACCGTACGTTCCCGTTGACCACCGCTGTCAACACGCATTAACAGTGGCCACATTCCTGCCAAGCCTATCTGCAGTATAACAGAAGGAGGAGCCGGCTTACGAGGGAACCTCTTCATCGCACCCCCCTCAGATTTAGTTATAAGTTGGCACAGTGGATAGGCCTTGAAAAACTGAACACAGATCAATCGAGAAAACAGGAAGAACTTGTGTGGAAATATGAAGAAAATAAGCAAAATATACAAACTGAGTAGTCCATGTGCAAGATAGGCAACATCAAGGATAGTGTGAGCTCAGGAGCGCCATGGTCCCGTGTTTAGCGTGAGCAGATGCGGAACGAGAGGTCTTTCGTTCAAGCCGTTCAGCTTTTCAAGGCCTATCCACTGTGCCAACTTATAACTAAATCTGAGGGGGGGTGCGATGGGGAGGTTCCCTTGTTAGTCCTATTACATGACCTTGTTTAAACTTAGTGAGTTGCTGATAATAGCGTCTTTGTCGCCTTAGAGGCATTGTTGACTAACATGAACTCACCACTTCCAAGCTCAGAGGTAGCTAACGCTCACGTCCCTTACAGCGTGCATTTAAAGCAGACCTGATTTGCATCTTCATAATGGTGGTACTAAAGCCTCTTATGCGACTGGCACTAAATTTAAATAGACATCATATTTTAGATGCAGAAAGAAGCCTACCATCTTTCGCTTATCCAACTCCTTCTTGATACTGCAATTTTTGTTTCGTCATTGTATTTAGATTTCACTGTATTAGGTATAGTGTAGCAAGTGCCACTCATAAAACTGCACCAAAGTAATATTCGGCAAGATACACTTAGTATTACTGGTTATTTCGTACCGTGTTGCCAGGTTTCTGTTCTAATGCCGTTCTAACAATGTAAATGTTTAGTTAATAATCATAGCGTACGATACCTACCGTTAATGAACTGTAGCAGTTTCTGCGATTGTGGAATTTTGTGGTAAATTAATAGAAATATTCGGTAATAACATTCACAACAATTAGCATTTGTGTCACCGCAGATGACGTCACAAGAAGTATTTATTCTGCTCAGTCGTGAAGTGGGAACAATGCCTAAAGTACATAACCGCTCATTTTGCAGAATTCCCTTCAAAGATTGTAGTAATTTATGTTTTTATTTTGCCCAAGTCGAAGAAAAACTGAGGGTACAAACGTCTTCAGCAATCTGTCTGCCGATCCAAGACAATATTTTTGGGAATCCGAATAAACTGAAAACACAATCCTTCTCGAGATTTTATCACTATTTGCATAAGAAGTAGATAACTATCACCTTTCGCCAGATTCGTATCAGTGACATAGCAAACAAGCACACGTAGATAAATAGATGTTCAGTATCTGGGGAAATGCTGCAGATTATCAGATTGGTAAAGGTTAAAAGTTAATCGCACACGTGAAGTCTGACACCTGTTAATGCAGACATCGTCGCATTATTGGCCCCTGACGGATTTATTCGTGCAAAGATAAAACACAGGGAGTCAAGAGTTGACATTTGGGTTCAGTTGTCACTATTGTATTAATACAAGCAGATTATCTGACGCATTCATACAGTTTCAGCTAACGTTATTACCATCATTTTTCCAAAATTAAGTTCTCTACCACTTTTGTTGAAAACTTTGTGCAATTGTCTAGAATTTAAAAAACAAACTGGGCCAAGTAGTTAATAAAAAAATTTACGATGTTATTTCTTTGTTTTTTTTTTTTTTTTAATGTTCTGAAAACTACTGGAGACACACATTGGGGACATGTTTTATTAGATTCACCGGATCAATAACAACAAAATAAATGGAAATCGTGCTTTACTTTCACCTCATATAGTTTTTCAATAGCTTCATATTAGCGAAGTTGCTAAATTTCAGGCAAAATCTTTTATTAGGAGTAACTCCCTAACTAAACATATGTTTATTTGAACTTTTTTCTTTAGTTTTACCTGTAGAATAACATATTAAAATATTTGCATGTCTTCGTGACTCACCCTGTATATCTGGAATTCCAGGTATCACTGCGCTGACTCCTTGTTTTGTTTCAAGTTTCCAACTGTATTTTAACATGGAGAAAGGAAAGGAAGTTTCCCAAATACAAAGAAACACCAGGACTTCAGAATTAGGAAATAAATAGGATGCCCATATCAAACATTAGTAAACTGTACAAAATTCTCTGAACAACTCTGACATATAAAAGCACTGGAAAATAACCAATTCAAGGGAAGATGTTTTTTTTCCTGTATACTGGGTGAAGAAGCGAAGCTCGGTTACGTAAGCAGAATTTGAAGAGTAGAAAGAATTGATTCGCTAATAGTAGAAGTCAACGAATAGGGGAATGCTTGCAGGTTTGAAAATGGATATACCATTCAGAGATGGGATAAAGCATTACACAACGACTTCCAGAGACAATGACTCTGTCACGATGCTGCGTGATGATGACAATGCTGATGATGAAGAGGGTTATTATGAGGAGGAAGATGATGATGATGAGGAAGAGGATACTGATGAGGAAGATGATGCTGAGGAGAACGCAGTGAAGAAGAAGAGGGTGACTGCAGTGAGGAAAACGATCTTCAATGAATCATTGCCAGATATCGACTATGTTCATTGGAATAACGCAAATTAAATGGCACAGTGATTAGTTTTCTTGGTACGTTGAAAAGCAGTAGGCAATAAGTCACATGGTAATGAAATAATATCTACTGATGAGGAACTTCAAGAAGCATCGAATATTGCTTGAAGATTAGAATAGCAGTATAAGAAAAGCTGAAGTGTCATGTAGTCCACTGTGACAGAACATGTTAGCATTAACAGCAGAAAATGACAAAAGTTTTGCACTGCACAATAAAGTTAATACCCTTGCATGGGGTCATTATATTGTTACACTGACTCTGAAAGTGAGTAGTGGAAAGTATAGAAACCATCATTTCTTATCTATATGTCTGTATATTAACAATGTTCACCACGGTTATTCCACTGAAATCTTACTTAGAAAAATGAAGGACATAGATAAACAATGATGAATTTTACTTCTTTGAACCAGATCCTAGATAAGTTGTCTCTTTCACCAAGACTGGGTAAGACAGTAGTATCGAAGAAAATTATTTCGACAGTTCCTCCTTCTCAGAGATTTCAGTTTTGGTATGCACAATCAGTCTCCAACGTTTATACGAGGGTTGGAACATTAATGGTGGCAACTATTTATTTACAGCTCGTACGAAATAGGTACGCGTGTCAAAGTTTTACTGACCTTCAAAATAGGCACTAACATTGTGTATAATCCGTTGCCAGCAATGTGGAAGTCGTAGGATACTCTTAGTAGTGCCAGTTGTGTTGACAGTTCGAGGGGCGTGGTCTATTGCCCGACGAGTTTGTAGCAGTTCTGAAGCAAATGCTGTGAAGTGTTTCCTTCAGTTTAGAAATCGAGTTGAACTCACGAGGGCTTAAGTCAGGGGAGTGTAGTAGGTGGTATAGCACTTAGCAGCTCCATCAGTCAAACAAATCAGTAACAGCCTGCACTGTGCATGCTTGAACATTGTCCTGCAAAATGATGGTCAGGTCCTTAAGAAAGTGTCATCACTTCTAAGCTGGTCATAGGTTGTGTTCCAAATACAAACAGCATAGAGACAGAAGTGATGACCCTGGCCTGCAGCAGGCGTGGGAAGGCGGCCCCATTCACAGGAGTGCTCCCCATCTTCCCCCACACTGGCTTAGCCCGCTATTAGTCTACCTGTGCCAGGTGTCCCGCTGCCAGCGTGCGAGGCCTGTCCTATCGAGCCTTCACCAAACGGGGAAGCTGCCGACGCTGTTTGACTCCTGCAGATGGGGATTGCACCCTCAGCCATCTAGGGCGGGCCCCCAACGTGTCCAGCTGTTTGTATGCAACACCCCTGGAGGCCCCCCTCCTCCGCTCTCCACAAATTTCCTCGCTTATTTGGAAAAAATTCTGCAATTTTGTGGAATGAACACCTGAATACATCATGTGGATTTTCAGCAGAACTTTCGAGATTGGTTAGAGACGATGCGCACTACTCATAGGCAGTTAATAAACATGTTTGCACAGCATTTAAACTCCGAATTGACCTTGTACTGGCAGATCACAGGTTGCTATTATATGCATTTTGAACAATTAAGCAACGAGTTTTCTCATGTAATACTGGAACATGGAAACATCTTAGTTGACTTTGTAAATTATTGGGATCTGTTGGAATCTGTTACATACCGATATCGGAATTCACAAGTGAAAATATCAGTTTCCTCTATTTTTCTTTTTTTCGAGTTTTCTCACGTAAAGGTCTTCGCAGATGGGTAAGTTTCTAGTTACTCAGTAGTTCACAGCACGCTCCACATCGCAAAAGTTTTGGGTTTCTAGAGAAATAATTTCTGCTCCATATCTTCGGAATTACGTTGTGCAAGCAATACTGCTAAGTGCTTGATATCTAGAAATCGCGATAATGGTATGATACTCTGGCAAACCATACTAAATTACATATGTTCTTGCAATCCTAGAGTCTGTAGATGGATGTAGAAGAGCAAGCAAGCAGGTCAGTGCCAGAAGTAGTTACGCTTTTGTGCCAAGGGGAGTCAACTCTGAGTATGTAAAACCGTTCTAGTCGTGACTTTGGTCTGCTGAGGGCGCTCTGGTCACGTGTATGGAGTGGATGACCACCCAACCTTGTGGGAAATACCTAGTACAGCTTATGCTTATGCTGTCTGTTTTCACCATAAATATACGAGTTTCTGGCGATCAATAGCTATACCAATGATGTAAAAGGGATGATTTAGTATGGCGCAGGATACGAATTGTATGTTTACTACATCGAGACAGTATGTGGTGGTATATTGCTGGGTTGGAGATCGGTTTCATTCTCAAATATTCAAGCTCCTGTCCTCTGTGAGATAGCAGTGTCACTGAGTAAGAGTCTTTCCATATTTGGCGATCTGTAGGCCACTTTGCAAGGTTTAATTGTCGGTGCATTATGGTGATCTGTTCTAAATAGTTTATGCCACTGAAAGACTTGTCTGCAGAAAGAAAAAAGTAAGGCAAACATTGCATCCACATTGGCGGCATCTGTAATTTGGTGGGAAAATTCGAAAAGAGTCAATCATAATTCTCCATTCATTCACAAGACATCCTATGTGCTGGGATATAGGAGTCTCTTCAAAGCAGTGAGAACGTTTCTGTATGTTGAAAGCAGGAAGGGTAATACGTAATGGATGGGATGCCACATTAGGACTGTGAGGAAGAATGCATTCGACGTTATTCTGCGCTATTTTCGTAAAAACGTTCTGTTAGGGCAAGAACTTCCATGCAGACAAGCTGAGACATCACGAAAGCTCCTACAGAAGCGAGCATTAACTATTTCTGGGACACTATACAATTTCCGAGAGGTCTTATTTTACTTAGCCATGACATCAGTATAACATTGAGAACCTTTTTAGATCCACTTGTGATGGGCAGGTAAGGATGGCTAGTGCACCTCGAATGTCCGGTTAGGATTGTGTGGAAGAGAAAACAGCCTGTGCTATTCTGGGAAGCAATGGAACGGATTTCTGCAGTGTCTATAAGGGTGTGTCAGTCTGCAAATAGGCCTTGCTCCCGTCTGGTTGCATAAGCAATGGTGCCTAGGTGATCACGTTTTTCGAGAGGAATTTCTCAGGTGTCAAGTATTAAAGGGATGCTGCCACCTCATGCTTGTGGGAGCCAAATGGGCACCTGTGTGTGGGTGTGGCTCGGCAGCTGATGGTTGCGTTGTCACTTCATGGGGGCAGACAGTGCATCCCGACTTCTGGGAGAATGTGCGATAGCATTCTGTGGCGTCCAGTGGACAGGGGGGTGGCGGGGGTGCATGTGCGTTGTTTGCGTGTCTGTTGCATTATTTTGCAAGCAGGTCTGTAGGCTGTGGTGTGCATTATTTGGACAGTTTACTCCTAGTGAGAGTGTCTGCAGAGTGTTTTACATGCGTTATTTTGATAATTTACGAGTTGTTTTCGCGTCTGCACCTCAGTTACTGCATTATTTCTATGATTTACGAGTAATTTAGAGGTCTGTTTGCTGTGTGCTGTAGTATTGTCGTAATTTATGAGTGTATGTACATCAGTGTACTGCATTATTTACAAGTAGTTTTCAGGTCTGCAGACTGTGTATTGGGACCCTAAGCACATCAGAGTGAGTGTTTTGTATCAGTGTAATAAATGAACTACATGAAATGTGTCCCTAAATAAATTGTTCCAAAACAAATAAAGTGCACTCCTTCCTCTTCCAGCAGCCCAGCACAGGTTATTTCCCACCATTTCCCCCCACTCGAGACTGCCATCTTGGATTACATCACAGGAGGGATGACAGCGCCCTCTAGTGGCAGTACTGTGCACTCGGTTAGTTGGACTCCGGACCTCATGGTGAAAGCACTCAATAGAGGTACTGCCTCTAATTGTTTAAATAAAGACATACGTCCAGCACAGGCTGACTCCTTTTCCTGCCATTTTCCCCCACTCCCATAATGGGAGGGATGACAGTGCCCTCTGGTGGCAGTACTGTGTACTAAGTCAGTCCCCATCACGAACACATTTCATGGTGGTGCTGCCTGTAATTGTTTAAATAAAGACTGAAAGACTTATGTCCAGCACAGGCCGAGTCTTTTTCCAGCCAGTTCCTAGGAAGAGGTGGCGGTCGAATTTCTTATGTTAGTGGAGGTAGCCCAAGTGACCTTTTTTCCCTCCATTTTCTTCGGTTAGTGGAGATAGCCTTGGTGTGTTGCAGTGTCGTGATTGAAACTGAACTTCGCACCAGGGGGCATGGCAGGAGGGCGGGCACTTTCCTACCAAAAGACGCCATCTTGGATAATGGTAATCGTACCATCATCTGACGTCACAACCACCACTTTCGATGACGTCATGTGCTGTTACCAAGACTACAGGCCGCCTTCTTGGATGAAGTCATTATCAATTTCTTGGATGACGTCATCGCCGCCATCTTGGATACAAGTGGCAACAATGGAGAGTTGGGTGGTACATAGTTTGTTCCACTACTTTCCGCTACTTGGATATAATTTGCAGCCATTCGTGGACTTTCTGTTACCAAAAAAAGATGCACTTTTTACGGACGTAAATGTGGAACGTGCCCAGGCCATAACTGTTCTCGATAGTTTGAAGAACATTCTGGACATTTCGAGCGAATGATTTGGCCATCTAAATCGCCTGAGATGAATCCCACCGAACATTTATGGAACGTAATCGAGAGGTCAGTTCGTGCACAAGATCCTGCGCTGGCTACATATTTGTTTCTACGGACGATTATAGAGGCAGCGTGGTTAAATATCTCCTCAGAAGTCTTCCAACGACTTTGAGTCGTAACTTATCTCTGAAACGATTAGTAAGTCAGCTCTTTCTCCTGCCCGCTCTCTACTGCGGTACAACTGGTCGCGATCGCCTATTCAGGCGCGCGCGGAACGATTCAGAGGAGATCGGTTTCCAGTGAGTTGGAGGGAGTTACGAGCTCGTCCAGGAGAGGGCAGTACTCTCCTGTACCAAGTGTGGTACGGTTACGGCGGTCGCAGGGAGCAGTCAGCCCTGGAGCAGTGCTGGGCCGCTGTTGGTTTGGCGTGACGCGGAGGAGCGGCACAGCTCAGTGGGCAGGCGTGGCAGGGCCGCGTTGGCGTAGCAGAACTGCGGTTACCAGCGTCCTCAGTGGAAGCTGTTGCTGCCCATTGCCGATTTAGGCCTGGGCGCGGCTTCCTGTGGCGTCACGCAGTATCTTCAGCAGTCGTGCTGCTGTTACCGATGGCGTCCTCTCTAGCGGGGTGCAGCTCGTTGCGTTGTGTTCGATCCTGCCACAGGTGCTGCCGCCGTCGGTCGTAGTCAGTGTGGCCGACGCTCTCTCAAGGGTGCCGTGGTGCAACAACTCAATGTCGATGAGAAAGTGCTTTCTTTTTTTAAAAAAAAAAGACGGTTGTAATATGCTACTTTAAGTAAGAGGAAGTAACACCTTACTGATTCTGCTTGGCCCTTCATGTTTCGGAAGAGACAAACTAAAATTGCTGTTTGAAAATTTTTTCTGTTTGTTTAATGCTGTAAAATTATGTCTTGCTTAAAGTCCCCTTGACAAGGGATTGGTTGTATCCTCGTGATGATTAATTTTTTATGGAATTGTAGTATTTCAATCTAAAGTTTAATATCATTTGACATATAAATTAACTCACAATGGGGCATTCATATACAAACATTCTATTTTTTTCTTGAATACTTTTCTTTCATTACTGTGTGTGTTATATTTCACAGGCTAATATCCGGTAGCTCCAATCTATAAATTCAATACAAGGTGGTCCATTGATAGTGACCGGGACAGATATCTCACGAGATAAGCATCAAACGAAACAACTACAAACAACGAAACTTGTCTAGCGTGAAGAAGGGGGAAACCAGATGGCGTTATGGTTGGCCCGCTAGATGGCGCTGCCATTGGTCATACGGATATCAACTGCGTTTTTTTTTGTTTTTTTTTTTAAATAGGAACCCCCATTTCTTATTACATATTCTTGTAGTACGTAAAGAAATACGAATGTTTTAGTTGGACCACTGTTTTCGCTTTGTGATAGATGGCGCTGTAATAGTCACGAACGTATAAGTTCGTGGTATCACGTAACATTCCGCCAGTGCGGACGGTATTTGCTTCGTGATATATTACCTGTGTTAAAATGGATCGTTTACCAATTGCGGAAAAGGTCGATATCGTGTTGGTGTATGGCTATTGTGATCAAAATGCCCAACGGACGTGTGCTATGTATGCTGTTCGGTATCCTGGACATCATCATCCAAGTGTCCGGACCGTTCGCCTGATAGTCACTATCAATGGAGCACCCTGTACATTGTCAGTTCTAGTTTCTCATTTTATTGTTATATTTTATTTGAATAACGTTTACTGGCTAAGAACCGGTTTCAGTAGCCTGAATATCTATACTGATGCCAGTGTGCAGCGCTATTATACTATTACTTTGTTGAGACTGCTCTATCTACTTGGTCCCTTCACTCCCCGCAGCCATGAGACTTCTTGTGTTACGGCACCTCGAGCTGCTGCGGCACGCGGGAGAAAAGGATGTCTGACTCTGTATTACGAGGTGTCCCACGTCTTTTGTTTTCGAAGGAGCCTGCTTGACGGCTTCGAGCAGATTGTCTAGTGTTTACACTAGTAAACTGGTACCATAGAAACGTGAATCCACAGTCAGTTCTGAAAGCGAAGCAATGCTTTGAAAACTTTATTGAGTAACTATTTACTACATATTGTGTGGAAAGAAAAGAAACCCGAAAGAAATTAATATTTGCGTAAAATAATATAGGTATTATGAAATCAACAGAGCGAGCGCTCTGAGGCAGAGTAGTGATGCCACTAGACTGGAGCGGTAGCGTCGGGAATGAACACTATTTAGATTTCTTCCAGTACTAAAACGTAGATTAAGCCATGTCACTTGTGTGTGTGTGTGTGTGTATGTATGAAGTGTTAAGATTTATGCATTTGACCTGAGGGCCTGAGATCTCACTCGTAGCAAATCCAATATGACTGTTGCTCACCAGCAAATTCGATGGGAGATTCCCTTTCAGTTTCGTAAACCTGCACGTTTGACTGCATTGCTCCACCAACGGCAATGCCACAATGCCAACAGTTGGTTGCGCAGCGAAGCTGCTGAGGGTCCCAGGGAAACACCAGAGTGTTCGCTCGTACATTGGGACCAGTTCCAGTCGACATCCGACCAACCCCTCGCCCCGTTCCCCCCCCCCCCTCCCATCCCTCCCCTCCCCCCCCCCCCCCCCCCCCCCCCCCCTCTCACGCCTAATCAAGACTGCCGAGTCTACGTGGCCGCCGCCAACAGCTGTCGCCGTCCGCCGTTCGTCATTGTGAGTTGACAGTTTCCACGATTAACTGTTTCGAAATCTGGCGAGAAAACTGAAGAGATTGTAAGAAACCAGGAAGATACTTGTCATATATATGGCACACCAGCGGAAATATGCAGTCAATACTTCCACTGCGTGGTACATCTACGTCTATACCAACATTTGTACTCCGCAAGCGATCCATTGGTGTGTGGCGGAGGGCATTTTACGTGCCACTGTCATTACCTCCCTTTCCTGTTCCCGTCCCATATGGTTCGCGGGAAGAACGACTGTCGGAAAGCCTCCGTCCGCGCTCGAATCTCTCTAATTTTACATTCGTGATCTTCTCGGGATGTATAAGACGGGGGCAGCAATATATTCGATACCTCATCCAGAAACGCACCCTCTCTAAACCTGGACAGCAAGCTACACCGCGATGCAGAGCGCCTCTCTTGCAGAGTCTGCCACTTGAGTTTGCTAAACATCACCGTAATGCTATCACGTTTACGAAATAACCCTGTGACGAAACGCGCCGCTCTTCTTTGGATCTTCTCTATCTCCTCCGTCAACCCGACCTGGTACGGATTCCACACTGATGAGCAATACTCAAGTATAGGTCGAACGAGTATTTTGTAAGCCACCTCATTTGTTGATGGACTACATTTTCTAAGGACTCTCCCAATGAATCTCAACCTGGCACCCGCCTTACCAACAGTTAATTTTGTATGATCATTCCACTTCAAATCGTTCTGTACGCATACTCCCAGATATTTTACAGAAGTAACAGCTACCAGTGTTTGTTCCACTATCTTATAATCATACAATAAAGGATCCTTCTTTTTCTGTATTCGCAATACATTCCATTTGTCTATGTTAAGGGTCAGTTGCCACTCCCTGCACCAAGTGCCTATCCGCTTCAGATCTTCCTGCATTTCGCTGCAACTTTCTAATGTTGCAACTTCTCTATATACTACAGCATCATCCGCGAAAAGCCCCATGGAACTTCCGACACTATCTACTAGGTCATTTATATATATTGTGAAAAGCAATGGTTCCATTACACTCCCATGTGGCACGCCAGAGGTTACTTTAACGTCTGTAGACGTCTCCCCATTGAGAACAACATGCTGTGTTCTGTTTGCTAAAAACTCTTCAAACACTGTTTTCCGAACTCCTTCACCAAAGAAGACGAAGTAAATATTACAGGATTCCAACCTAGAACAACTGCCAACATGAATATCTTACAGGTGTAGCGAATCAGCTTAAATCACTTAATAAAGGCAAGTACTCCAGCCCAGATTGTATAGCAATAAGGTTCCTTTTAGAATATGCTGACACAAAAGCTCCATGCTTAGCAATCATATACAACCGCTCACTCATCGAAAGATTCGAATCTAAAAACTGGAAAGTTGCACAAGTCATTCAAGTATCCAAGAAACGAAATAGTAGTAATCCACTGAATTGCAGACTGATATCACTAACTTCGATTTGCAATAGGGTTTTGGAACATCCACTGTGTTCCAAAATTGTGAATTAGCTAGAAGAAAACGTTTAATTGACAAATAGTCAGCACGGGTTCAGAAAATATCGTTCTCGTGAAACATAACTACCTGTTTATTATTCTTACGAAGTTATAAGTGCTATTGATAAGGCTTACGACACCGTTCCTCACAAGTACCTTCTAATCAGATAGCGTGCCTACGGAGTATCGCCTCAGTAGTGTCACTGCATTCGTGATTTCCTGTCAGAAAGGTCACAGTTCGTAGTAATTGACAGAAGGTCATCGAGTTAAACAGAATTAATATCTGGCATTCCCCAATGACTTGTTATAGTCCGCCGGTCGCGGTGGTCTAGCGGTTCAGGCGCTCAGTCCGGAACCGCACGACTGCTACGGTCGCAGGTTCGAATCCTGCCTCGGGCATGGATGTGTGTGATGTCCTTAGGTTAGTTAGGTTTAAGTAATTCTAAGTTCTAGGGGACTGATGACCACAGATGTTAAGTCCCATAGTGCTCAGAGCCATTTGAACCATTTTTTTTTGTTATAGTCCCTCACTTGTTCCTGATGAGCATAAACGATACAGGAAACAATCTGAGCAACCGTCTTAAGTAGTTTGGAGGTTATGCAGTTATTTGCCGTCCTGTCAAGTCAACAGCTGATCAAAACCAATTACAAAATGATTTTGACATCTGTATCATGTGAAAAGTGACAATTAACTCTAACTAATGAGAAACACTAAAAGAAATCCGCTAAATTTCGTTTACACATACAAATCTAAAAGTTGCCAATTCAACTAACTACTTCGTGATTACAATTATGCGTAGCTTAAACAGGAACTATCATATAGATAAGTTTGTGGGGGAAAGAAAACCAAAGACTGCGATTTATTGGCAAAGAATATGCAACAGGTTACTAAAGGAACTCCTTATACCATCTTTGCCCACCCACTTCTAGAGTATTGCTGTGTGGTGTAGGATCCACACGAGATAGGACTGACGGGGAGTATCGAAAAAGTTCAGAGATGGGCAGCTCGTTTTGTATTATTGCGAAGTAGTGAAGAGAGTGCCACGGACATTACGCGTGAGTTGGGTAGCAAACATTAAAGCAAAGGCGTTTTTTGCTATCATTAAAGCAAAGGCGTTTTTCGTTGCGACGGGATCTTCTCCTAAAATTACAATCACCAGCTTTCTCCTCCTATTGCGAAAATATTCTTTTCGGGGCCGATCTGCGTAGGGAGAAATGATCATCATAATAAAGTAAGAGAAATCAAAGGTCTCACAGAAAGGTTCAAGTGCTAATTTTTCCAGTGCGCTGTTCGAGAGTGGAATGGTAGGGAAATAACTTGGTTCACTGAAGCCTCTGCCATGCACTTAATTGTGAATTGCAGAATAATTATGTGGATGTAAATGTAGAGGAGTCAAACTGCGGAGTAGGATTGTGAACGGGAAAGCTTCCAGTGCAGGACCGTAGCTATGCAATTGACAGCCCATGACACTGTGTGGAATCGGGTTTTGTGAAAGAGAAGGGGAGCAGGAATTCAGGTTGGTTGATTGGTTGGTTCAAAAGAGTGGGGAAGGGACAGGAATTTAGGGTGGGCTCTAATACGTTCTCGAGATCTCTGATAAGGGATATCATGTTACACATCCAGACTCAGGTTACCCGTGTGGACTCCTCGCTTCCCTCACTCCCTCTCCCCCGAGGAACCAGTGGGAAAGAATCACCAGGCAATTGTCTCTGTGTCATAATAATCGCGAGAGCCCTCCGCCCCCCACCTACACCCGTCCCCCTTGACCAATAAGGATGATGCACCCCTTCCACACCTTCATCTTTTATGACTGAGACACTTGTGTGGGAGTGGTTACTGAGGAGCTGGAGAGAATAACGAAAGGACGTATGTATTTGTTAATTACAAATTATGTTAAGTCATGTCTCTTGCGTTCTGTTTGTTAGTAACAATATTGTGTGTCACCAGGAGAGACAACACTTAGGCAGTTATGTACATACTCTGTATTTTACATATTTTTTCCTAATTTTTCGTAGTTTTTCCAATTTTTCGTAGTTTTCCCCCTTTTTCGTTGTTTTCCCTCTTATTCGTAGTTTTCCCACTTTTTCGTAGTTTTCCCACTTTTTCGTAGTTTCCCCTACTTTTTCGTAATTTCCACATTTTGCCGTTTTATTACCGGAGGCGCTCTGAGGCTGCGTAGCAGAGGGAGACACTATTTGTTTATAACGAATTACGTTACCCTAGGTTTATTTGTTAATAACAATATTACGCAGCAGCAGCAGAAACCTCACCTAGGCTGATCTATAAGTGGTCTCATTTTTGCGTTTTTTTCCACAATTTTCACCGTTTTCTCAATTTTACGCATTTTTCAACCATTTCCATACTTTATAACTAGATGCACTCTGGAGCATAGGAGCAGGTTGGGTATACTTGTTTATAACACGTTACACCAGTCGAATTTTATTTGTTAATAAGAATATTACGTGGCACCAGCAGAAACCTCACATACGCAGGTATGTAAGTGCTTCCAGTTTTACGTAATATATTTTTACGTATTTTAACTTTACGTATTTTTACTGGTTTTTCCACAATGCAACGTATATTCTCCAATAATGTAAGACTGTTCTTGACATCCTGTCGATGTCACTATGTTCTCAGCTCTGGTCTCGATCTATGTATCATTACGTTGGTAGAAATAGTTGAGCTGGTGCGTTTCTGGCTCCAGTTGCCATCGATTCTCATTTTCATCTTTGAGTCGACTTCGATGTTGATTGCTCTTCTTCATATCTTTGGCGGCGGGCATTTAACGGCAGTGCGTGCGTTCTGCTGTGACTCTTGTGTGGGTATCGGCGATGCGAGGTGCAGTGACGTGGGACTCGTACGTATGCAGCACGCGGAGAGGCCGAGTCGGCACGACGAAGGAGCTTGGCCAGCCGCTACGGGGTGTTGAATCGTACAACGCCGATCCATTGCCCATGGTGATTTGGTTTTCCTAGAGGTTGGAAGAACAAGTTCCTTCGAGTCTGTTACAAGCTACACACGCCGAATGAATTGGAGTCGTCGAATCGCTTCGGTGGGTTGCGTGCATCTTAACTGAACATGCTAGTTACTAAAAACTATTTGGAATTGTTCTAGTTGTTTATCACGCAACTCGGTGTCGTGACTTTTTACTTGACGGCAGTTAAGGAAGTATGGGTACGTCCAACAAATAGACATGAAAAATGGCTAAATACGTAGCTACAAATGCAACGAGTAGTGGGTAAGTCGATGTCTGGCGTTCCAAGCCATGCCGAGATATTTCTTCCGCTCTACCTTGCAGTTCATTATTGTAGTTTGGCGTTTAAATGCGTGCCGAGATGATTCTTGTCATTTTAACTTACCGACATTATTTTAGTGGTCCTTTTGCGAATTGGTTAATCACATTTTAAGGGCCGTGACTGGCCAAGTAACTCACGGAAGCTGATTTCATTGAAAGTATTGATCGCCTGTTCTCTAGACATTGTGTATCTCATGCCTCATAATATTGCCCACCGCTGATGTGTTTTGTGTTGCAGATAATTGGCAGTGGTCGACGCGATCAAACTGGGAGCAGAGTACCACGCTGACAGAGTGATATTTAAGCCCCCCCCCCCTTTACCTCTCAGGTTGTGTTGTTACTGTCTTGTGGTTCCACCCTTCCCGTGAAGAGTTATGGTGTCTGAAGTTCAATTGCAGTGCAAAATTGAGTACATTTCTATTTCATTTCCTGTCTCGTGGATCTCTTGTATTGATTAAAATCCTTTGGTGTGCTCGCATCTATCATTAATTCACATGCAGTATTGAAGCGGCTTCATTTCAGGGGCTATTGTCATATGGTCATGTTCCAGTTGTAATGATTTTAGCAACATTGTTGATGAATCTACACAGTTACGTAAACTTGAAAATTTGTTTGGTCAAATTAAAGCACCTCCTTAGTCGTGGAAGTGATTTTATTGTAATAAAGCTTTTAGGAATAGTGTTTTATTTAGGAAAGTTGGCTAGCCAAATCTTAAAAGATCTGTGTTCTGTTACTTAATGTATTCTTTAGCTGATTGTAAGTAATTATAGTTCTGGTAGGAATCGTGTGGATATTAGTTCCATCTAAGTAATGAAGTTTATCTTAGTTTAACTAGTTATATTCAATTTTCCAGTTTTTATGGGTCTTGTTTCAGATAAAGAAATTTGTTCGTCATTTATCCAAGTGATCTGGCCTTATAAGGCAATCGCCTTTATTATTGTGATTGTGATTTGATAATGCTTTATGACTGAATAAAGTGTGTGCCACCTACAACGGATTACTATTGTAATTTCGGTGTGTCCTTATGATCCATACCTCAATAGTGATATCATAGAAAACTGGGATATTGTATAAAAACACCATTACTATACAGGGTGTCCTATTTATCTTGACCACCCTAAATAACTGTTTGTCCAGATGCAAATTACAAAATTTTTCAATCAAATGTTCTTTAGCCGTCAGGGGGGACATCAATCAGCATGGTTGCTTTCGTGGCAGTTTTGTTTTTTACAAAAAATGGTTCAAATGGCTCTGAGCACTATGGGACTTAACTTCTGAGGTCATTAGTCCCATAAACCTTAGAACTACTTAAACCTAACTAACCTAAGTACATCACACACACCCATGCCCGAGGCAGGATTCGAACCTGCGACCGTAGCGGTCGCGCGGTTCCAGACTGTAGTGCCTAGAACCGCTCGGCCACAAAGATATGAACAACGGTATGACTTCTTTAAATGGTGCCCTGTATTTTTTATTCGGTAATGCATTTTTCTCCTAAGGACCGATTCAAAAACGTATTACGGTGTACCATTCACTAAAACACAACGTTATTAATTACATAACACAACACTGACGTTGACGCTCCCAGCGCTTAGTGCGGGTACTCGGGGTAATGGAACACAACCAAGTGCTGACGTTGACAGAGGACAGATGTAAACACAATTAGAATGCTCACCCATCATTCCGCCAACCATCATCAGTTGAAGAGTTGTGTGAGTAGGATGTACACCAAAGAAGAGAAGGTGGAAATGCTACTCACTATGGGGAATGTAAGTTATCAGAACAGTGTTTGCAATACTGTTTTCCTATGTACGGGTACATTTAGTACAGTAGTTTAGTCCTTTTAAATACTGTTGTGCAGAGTAGGCATACAGTAAAAGCTGTCCTTCCTACAAACTACGTCGACAAAACGTTTCTTTTACTGTTGTTGTTGTTGTTGTTGTTGCTGAAGGTAGGTGAAATGCTACGCAGGCAGCGGAACTGTACAGAGAGCGATATCCTGACAAGAACCCACCTTCCCGACGGATGTTTCCTCGTCTTGTTGCGAGGTTTCAGGAAACGGGAGGTTTCAACCCACGACAACGCAATCGTCGTAGCACTCGCACAATCGAAGCTGTCGAAGTTACTGTTCTCGCTTCCGTTGCTATGAATCCACATGTGAGCACACGACAGCTTGAACACGTGACTGGGATTCCTAAAACCAGTGTACATCGTATTCTTACACGTTACCGGTTCCATCCTTACCATGTACACCTACATCAAGAATTGCATGGGAATGATTCCCAGAATCGTGTGCAGTTCTGTCAGTGGGCGCAGCAGCAAATCCTCGCCAATTCGAACTTCTTCTCCAATGTTCTACTTACCGATGAACGTTCCTTCTCAAACAGACGACAGGTAAATACAAGGAACATGCATTATTGGTCCAGCGACAACCCACCATGGCTTACACAGGTGAAACATCACCGTCAATGGAGAGTTAACGTCTGGTGTGGGATGCTTGGTACTACAATTATTGGCCCTTATTTCATCAATGGTAGTCTAAACAGCACAGCGTATACCAACTTCCTCAGACGAATTCTTCCTCCTCTTCTGGATGAAGTGTCGCTAAGAACCAGTATACTTATGTGGTATCAACACGATGGACATGCCTCAATATGCTTAGTCAACACCTCGTTGTATGCTAATAGGACTTCTGTGCAGTATGAAGTTTTATATATCTGCTCTTCTGCTTTTTATGCTGCTCCCCCTTCTCGGTAACAGCTATTTTCCCTTCAGTTAAGTCTGCTACTTTCTTTTCAATTACGTTAATTCTTTCATCTAATGTCCCTGCTCAATAACAGCATTCCCTTTCAGTTAAGTCGTATACTTTCTTTTCGATTGCATTAACACGATCATTCAGTGTACTGTTCAGTCTCAGAAGGGTACGACAGTAAGTCTCTAGCTCCTTGCGTACGCCTCGAACTTTACATTCTAGAGTCTGAATTTTTCTGTCCATATACGAGGAAATATTTTTCCCTATCCACACCCATCCTGTCAGATTGAGCTCTCGGCAAGAGTGTGAATTTGCCCATGATGATGCGTATACTGATGGACTCATATATACACCGGGTGATCAAAAAGTCAGTATAGATTTGAAAACTGAATAAATCACGGAATAATGTAGATAGAGAAGTACAAATTGAAAAACATGCTTGGAATGACGTGGGGTTTATTAGAACCAAAAAAATAAAAACGTTCAAAAAACGTCCGACAGATGGCGCTTCATCTGATCAGAATAGCAATAATTAGCGTAACAATGTAAGACAAAGCAAAGATGATGTTCTTTAGAGGAAATGCTCAATATGTCCACAATCATTCCTCAACAATAGCTGTAGTCGAGGAATAATGTTGTGAACAGCACTGTAAAGCATGTACAGAGTTATGGTGAGGCATTGGCGTCGGATGTTACCTTTCAGCATCCCTAGAGATGTCGGTCGATCACAATACACTTGCGACTTCAGGTAACCCCAAAGCCAATAATCGCACGGATTGAGGTCTTGGGACCTGGGAGGCCAAGTATGACGAAAGTGGCGGCTGAGCACACGATCATCACCAAACGACGCGCGCAAGAGATCTTTCACGCTTCTAGCAATATGGGGTGGAGCGCCATCCTCCATAAACATCGTACGTTCCAGCAGGTGTTTATCAGCCAGGCTGGGGATGAAGCGATTCTGTAACATATCGGCGTACCTCTCACCCGTTATGGTAGCAGTTTTACTGTCCAGTGCCATCTGCCGGACATTTTGTGAACTTTTTTTTTTTCGAATAAAACCCCATGTCATTCCAAGCATGTGTGTCAATTTTTACCTCTCTATCTACATTATTCCGTGGTTTATTAAGTTTTCAAATTTATACTGACTTTTGATAACCCTATATATATATATATATATATATATATACGGAGTCTACAGAAGTTCTTATATATATATATATATATATATATATATATATATATATATATATATATATATATATTTGAAAACTTAATAAACCACGGAATAATGTAGATAGAGAGGTAAAAATTGACACACATGCTTGGAATGACATGGGGTTTTATTCGAATATATATATATATATATATATATATATATATATATATATATAAGAACTTCTGTAGACTCCGTATATATTTGCCAATCTATAATCATTCAGTTTTCTTGTTTTGTCAAAAGCAACAAACCCATACTGTGGGTGTTGCAAGCAATGTGCACACATTTTTACAAAATCAATGAACTACACATCGGTTCCTACTTGAGCCTGTAAAATATGCTTTAGAACCAGATTCTCCTGTCTGAATGCTATAATTAGATTTGCATTATCCCTGACTACCTGTTTTGGGAGGCCGGCCGCGGTGGTCTAGCGGTTCTAGGCGCGCAGTCCGGAACCGCGCGACTGCTACGGTCGCAGGTTCGAATCCTGCCTCGGGCATGGATGAGTGTGATGTCCTTAGGTTAGTTAGGTTTAAGTAGTTCTAAGTTCTAGGGGACTGATGACCACAGACGTTAAGTCCCATGGTGCTCAGAACCATTTTTGTTTTGGGAGCCTGGGATCTGTCTGACTCAGATAAAATACATCAACAGCCGTATGGCGATCGAAACAGAAATATCGCCTAATTTGATCTTAATTTTCCACAGCAACATCGTCTAATATGAACACTGCGTTTGGCTTTACATTTTCCGCTGGAGGGATATCACTGCTCTCATTGAATGTCATGTATGTCACACCATCAAACCCTGCAGTATCTCCTGTAATAGTCGGTATTTGGGTTGAAACGGGGTTGTTGAAAAATACACATACATGCTCAAAGCAGATTCCGTCCGGATGTGTTAGCAGCGACATCAGATCATTTGTCTTGCCGCAGTTGGGTGGAACTAAATTATTGTACGTATGTTGACGGGAAGGAGTACGCCATTCTTCTTCCTGTCTCCTTGCCCGCTGTCACAGCTCCAGTCGCTTACAACGAAGTTTTGATGTTGCACCCACACTGCCATGGTACCTGCTATGTCAGGTATTGTCATTCAATGGGATGGGGTTTTTATGGGAAACAATGAACACAATGCCCTGTCATTACGTCAGGTAATGCGATGAGATTTTACAGAGGTTAGTTAAATGACATCGTTTTCTGATGTTTCACTTTTGCAGTGAAAACACTGGGGCAATAGTTTAAGCACTTGCAATATAATGAGAGGTAAGAAATAAAAACACATACATTTTTATATACATTTTTTATCCAGATAACCACTACGGTCGCAGGTTCGAATCCTGCCTCGGGCATGGATGTGTGTGATGTCTGTAGCGGCGTAGCAAGACAGCCACGCCACTCGGAGGTAGCCGAAAGGCACGCGTTAAGCTCACGCAGATTGGCGTGAGGTCTGGAACAAGGTAAAGTAATTATCCTATAAAGAAAAGAACGTAGTTCTTGGAATACTTAACTTTAATCCACAATTGGTGAACATTGGTCTGATGGTACAGGCATCACAATATATATAGCAAAGGATTATGGCGCTTTGCTAGGTCGTAGCAAATGACGTAGCTGAAGGCTATGCTAACTATCGTCTCGGCTAATGAGAGCGTATTTGTTAGTGATCCATCTCTGGCAAAGTCGGCTGTACAACTGGGCGAGTGCCAGGACGTCTCTCTAGACCTGCCGTGTGGTGGCGCTCGGTCTGCTATCACTGACAGTGGCGACACGCGGGTCCGACGTATACTAATGGACCGCGGCCGATTTAAAGCTACCACCTAGCAAGTGTGGTGTCTGGCGGTGACACCACATTCCTCCCCCGCAAATCGGCGAACGGTTGTATTATAAGGCTTCCGCCCGCCGTGGGGTGGACCCCATGTTGACGTATGCGACGAGGTGGGGAGCCTAACAACAGGCGAGGCTGTGCCACCCGCACCCTGCCATTCGGACCGAGGGGAGCTAGGAAACGCCTGAAAACCCAGCCCAGGGTGCACGCCAACATGCGCCCATAGAGAGACAGGAGGGGCCGAAGGGTCGACCTCCATCGCTTCGGGGTACCCGACGGGCGAAGACGACATCTGGTCCGGAGCGGGCAAGAGTTCCACGTCGGTGGACAGCTGGTCACGGGAAGCGATCGGCGGCGCGTGACCCAGGGAGGCGCCCGGCGGCTGCAGCGAAGCGTCCACTGCGGGCGGCGCCGGCAGGAGGACCGGCGGCGGCGGCGGCGCGTCGCCATGGGGCAAAATGGAAGGCAGCGTCGGTAACACCTGGGGATGAGGCGAGCCAGTAGATGGGTCCCCAGGGCGCTGACCGGGCGGCACCGTCGCTGAAAGCAGACGGGGAGCGGCAGAACCCGTGCGACGACAGAGGCGCAGCTGATTGAGATGCCGACGCACCTCACCAGAGGCCCCCAAAACCAGATACATAGCGCGGCCGAGGCAGCGAAGAATGCACCCTGCGAGCCAACGCCGTGATCCTCGATAGTTGCGATAGAATACAACGTCGCCTGGAGCAAAAGCGGGTAGCTGCCGCTGCACAGGAACCTGATGCGGCGGATGTAGCAAAGACATCAAGGTTCGATGAGGACGACCGTGGAGCAACTTAGCCGGCAAGCGACCATCTCGGGGCTGAGAGCGATACGAAGACAAAAAGAGCAATAACGCGTCCTACCGAGAATGCGACTCTTTTAACTTCAACATCTGTGACTTGAAAGTCCGGACCAATCGTCAGATGTTGAATACCATTGGCCTTGCAGAATGACTGAAATTCTGCGGACATGAATTGTGGGCCATTGTCGGAAACAATAGTCTGTGGAAGACCTTCCATGCAAAAGATAGCGGATAATGCTTGGATGGTGGCAGATGACGTCGTGGAAGACATCCGGACAACAAAAGGAAAATTACTGAATGAATCGACCAGAACCAACCATCGAGCATTCCAGAATGGACCAGCAAAATCGATGTGTAAGCGTTGCCAAGGGGAAGTGGCTTTCGGCCATGCAAAGAATTTCCGCGGTGGTGCGGATTGTTGTTCGGCACACGCCATGCAAGAAGAGCACATATTCGTAATTGCAGCATCGATTCCTAACCAAGTACAGTGTTGACGAGCAAGTTGTTTCGTGCGCACTATACCCCAATGTCTTTGGCGGAGAAGCCGTAAGACAAAGGACTGTAACGAACGTGGGACCACGACCCTGGACTCATCATTATCAGAACGCAACAGTAAAACACCACGTAGTACATATAGTCTCTCCTTGTGAGCAAAAAATCGGCGAACCAACGGATCCTCGATCCGTGACTTTGACAAGGGCCATTGCGTAGCAACAAAACGCAAAACGGTAGCAAGGACAGGGTCAGCAGCTGTGGCTGTAGCAACACGACGAAAATCAATCGGAAACGATTCGACCACGTCATCGGTTTCCGAATCAATGAACATGCAAGCAAGTTCGGAGGAATCGAATGCTCTATCCTCAGCAACAGGCAAACGGGACAACGCATCAGCGTTTCCGTGCTTAGCAGTGGACCGATACAAGACATCGTAGCGGTACTGCGAGAGGAAAATAGACCAGCGAATGAATTTCTGCGCTGTACGTGGAGGTACAGGCTTGTTCGGATGAAAAAGCGATATCAAAGGTTTGTGGTCTGTGATGATGGTAAAGTGACGACCATACAAAAAATCATGAAACTTCGTAACACGAAATACGAGAGCCAAAGCTGCTTTCTCGATCTGTGAATAATTTCTTTGCGCAGACTAGAGCAATTTGGACGCAAAGGCAATAGGGCGATAATGCGATCCATCTTTGTGCGCAAGCACAGCACCGATCCCGAAATCCGATGCATCTACCATCAACAAAAGGGGTTTCTGGGGATCGAATGGCGTAAGGCAAGTATTTGAAAGCAACACCGATTTCAACTGGCGAAAGGCGCGTTCGCATTCCGTCGTCCAGACAAACGGAACACCTTTACGGCGTAAGCGATGAAGCGGAGCTGAAATGGAAGAGGCATGGGGAACATATTTATTGTAATAATTAATTTTTCCCAGCACACTCTGTAGCTGCTTCAAATTCTGCGGCGAAGGCAAGTCTTGTATGGCACGGAGGTGTTCTGGACTGGGATGTATGCCTTGGGCGTTGATTACATGTCCCAGATATGGTAAGTCACGAGCAAAAAACACACATTTGTCCTTCAGCAAGCGAAGACCATTTTGTCGCAAGACCTGAAATAATGTTCGGAGATTGGCTAAATGTTCTTCTTTCGTCTTTCCGGAGATCACAATATCGTCCAGATAGTTTGCTGCAGTAGGGACCGACGCACAAACAGTTTGCAGATACTGCTGAAACAATTCAGGGGCGGATGCACACCCGAATGGCAGTCTTTTGAATCGGTACAAACCAAGATGCGTGTTAACCAAGAAGACGCGCTGGGATTCGTCGTCCACTGGTATTTGCAAGTACGCATCTGCTAGGTCCAACTTCGAAAAATATTTACCCAGGCACAGTTTGTCAAAATGATCTTCCGGGCGGGGTAAAGGAAAAGTTGCAATCACTAGTTGTGGATTCACTGTTGCTCTGAAGTCCACACAAAGTCTCAATTTACCAGAAGGTTTTGGCAAAATTACTAAGGGTGATGCCCAGAGAGAAGCCTGCACACGTTCAATCACACCTTGTGATTCTAAATCGTTTAATGTTCTTGCGACCTCATCACGCAATGCATCGGGAACATTGCGCGCTCTGAAAAATTTTGGTTCGCGTTTACTTTCAGTGCCAAATGTGCTTCATAGTTCTTAGCGCAACCTAGGCCCGGTGCAAAAATGTCAGCAAATTCTTCACATAGACGAGAAACACTGGCGGAAGGCACAGCCTGGTTCACTGATAGGACCTGAGTGACTATAGACAAGTTAAAAAACTGAAATAAATCTAAACCAAACAAGTTCACTTCAGAAGAAGAACGAAGGACGTAAAATGACACAAGTTTTGTTTCTCCCTTGTATGTTGCAAGAAGGCTGCACTGTCCTAACACAGGGATATTCTGACCGGAATAGCTATTTAACTTAACATTTGCGGCACGCAAGGGAGGTGTGCCCAGTTGTTTGTATGTGTCTTTATTGATTAAAGAAATGTGAATGTCCAAATCTACAAAAAGTTTATTGTCCTGCTGACAACAAGAGCGACTGTCTCGTGCAAAGTGAACAGACACTGGTACAGAATCACTTGCTAATTGACGTGATTTCCGGCGATGTCGATGCACAGTGTTTGTGGGACGAACACAATCACTGTTAGAGAGAGCAGCACTGGGCGGAGTGGAATTAACTACATGAATTTCCATGGACGAAGGTTCATGAGCCTGAGTATTCTTGTTTCGATTCCAATGCCGGCGCGAAGCAAAGAGCCTGGAATGGTTGTTAGTGTCCAATCAGAGCTTTTTCTGGCAAACACTCTGAACACGTCCTTTTTTATTACAGAAAATGCAAATAGCTTGGCGTGACGGGCAATGCTCACGCAAATGTCTAGTAGCACACTGCGGGCATGACTTTAGCAGTACGTGGCTGCGCGGACGGGCGCGAGGGCTGTTTACCATTCCGTGCAGCTCGCCCGGCGGGCCGGTTAATGTGACACACAGCCGGCGAAGTTGCAAATGATTCCTGAGCAAAGTCAAGTGTGTCCTGCCGATCCAATAAGTCTATCACTTGTTGAAGGGAGGGATTGACTAGTTTCAAAATCTGTTCCCTTATACAAACATCAGAAATGTTCTGTGCAATTGCATCACGTACCATAGTATCTGAATAAGGAAGTCCACATTCACACTCAAAAGCACAATCCCTAGTAAGGCCTTGCAAAGTTGCAACCCACTCCCGATTAGTTTGACCGGCCGTACGTTTGGTACGAAAGAAAGTATACCTTTTTGCAAGTACATTGACAGATTCTTTGAAATATGCATCTAATGCCGACAAAATTTCACCGTAGGACAGAGTTGCTATGTCGCGTCGGGGAAACAATTTCACTATCACTCTGTACGTCTGGACGCCAACACACGATAGTAAGTGAGGCTGCCGCTCATTACCTTGAATTCTGTAGGTAGCGAGATGGAATCCAAATTGGCGTGACCACTACGTCCAGCTTTCCAGTGCCGCATCAAATTGACGAAAAGGTGATGCAACTGCGTGTTGTGGCTGCGGTAGAGGTGGAGCAGCGGCTGCCGCATCGTTTTGCATTGCACGTTGACCCTGGACGAGCTGTCCAAGGGCATCCAATAAGGCCTGCGTCTGCTGATTCTGCAAGCGATAAAATTCGGACAGTACATCTGGAGATTGTGGCGAAGCCATGACACAAGTAAATTAGAGCAATACGACCGTTAAATCTTCGTCGCCAATTGTAGTGGCGTAGCAAGACAGCCACGCCACTCGGAGGTAGCCGAAAGGCACGCGTTAAGCTCACGCAGATTGGCGTGAGGTCTGGAACAAGGTAAAGTAATTATCCTATAAAGAAAAGAAAGTAGTTCTTGGAATACTGAACTTTAATCCATAATTGGTGAACATTGGTCTGATGGTACAGGCATCACAATATATATAGCAAAGGATTATGGCGCCTTGCTAGGTCGTAGCAAATGACGTAGCTGAAGGCTATGCTAACTATCGTCTCGGCTAATGAGAGCGTATTTGTTAGTGATCCATCTCTGGCAAAGTCGGCTGTACAACTGGGCGAGTGCCAGGACGTCTCTCTAGACCTGCCGTGTGGTGGCGCTCGGTCTGCTATCACTGACAGTGGCGACACGCGGGTCCGACGTGTACTAATGGACCGCGGCCGATTTAAAGCTACCACCTAGCAAGTGTGGTGTCTGGCGGTGACACCACAATGTCCTTAGGTTTAAGTAGTTCTAAGTCTAGGGGACTGATGACCACAGATAAGTCCCATAGTGCTCAGAGCCATTTGAACCATTTTTTATCCAGATAGTAAGAAAACGGGGTCGCTACGCTTTCAACTGCCCAGTTTCAACTACTTTTCAAGGTCATCCAACCATAGCACAATTTGGCTAGGAGTTCACAGCTGGATTGTAAGTACAATCAAATTTAGAATGTATGAATGGAAGACCACGTGGCCGGTATTACCGCCATCGTGGGTCTTTAGAATATAAAAAAAAAATGGTTCAAATGGCTCTGAGCACTATGGGACTTAACTTCAAAGGTCATCAGTCCCCTAGAACTTAGAACTACTTAAACCTAACTAACCTAAGGAAATCACACACTTCCATGCCCGAGGCCGGATTCGAACCTGCGACCGTAGCGGTCGCGCGGTTCCAGACTGTAGCGCCTAGAACCGCCCGGCCACACCGGCCGGTTTTAGAATATAAAAGGAGGCTTGACAGCTGCAACCGATCAGTCTTCTCTGGTAGTTGAAAGTGTCAACATGGATTCCTCCAAAGTGCTTAACATGGCTCAGCTATTAGAGGGGAGGACTAGACCAACCGACGAACGCTTTGGTTTGTGGTTACTATTGGAGAACCAGGACAATTTTGTTTCTGACACTGGCAACATAAATTACACCGAAAATGATACGCTCCTTAGCAAGAAGTATTCGTATGTGCTTACTCCTATTACAGGACCGTTTTTCAATAGCATTATGGTAGATAAAATCTGTGATCAAGTAAACTGCTAGGGGCAGTTAGAGAAGATACGATCTGTAATGTTAAAGAAGGTGATGTGCGGCTCATTTAACGATTATCTACGTAGTAAATTTTTCAAGTTTGTTACTGCAATACATGGAGTCAAGGCGAAGCTACCATGTCTCCTACGTGGAAGTGACAGTGTGACAGCAAGCGGAATATTGGATAAAATCGGCAAGGAAGCACTGGAAACCGTTTCGAACAAATATAAGAATCCTGTGGCTATACCACATGAAGTGTAATTAGACGACGTTAAATTGGATGTTCTAATGGAAGAGTTGATTGGAATATTGCAGCGGCTACTTGTAGACGGTTGTTGCCTTTTTTGATTTAGACGCAATGGAAGACTTTCCCCGAATTTTCCATGAAGTCGAGATGTGCGACCTCTGCATGGAGGGAGACCGCCAGCTCTGCAGCAATGTATATGTGGACAATGATAAGACAGCAAGAACAGACAGAATATAACAAATTTCTTTGTCAAATCACAACTCGAGGAGTAAAAAAAGCTATCGGTAACCATCTTATAGATTTTATAAAGTATCCAGACACGCAACTACGAGAAAACTTTACGTCTCCTTTGACTAAGGAACATGGCATTACCAGGTTAGAGCTACAATATACAACTACAGAATGGATCGTGTGGAATGATTAAATAATAGCGTCACGGAGGAGATAAGAGGAAAAACTAAAACCTCCAAATGCTTTCGCCTAGAAGAACTGCTGGGAGGAACTAAGCTAACAGTTAAAACGATAAGGCAGGTATTTTATAGGAAGAAAATTAGATATCTATCAGAATTCGAGAATATACCTTCTCTGTATTTGTCAAATTACAGGTCGGAGAAAGAAATGGATGATTCAGATGTAGATTTAAGTTATCAGTAAAAACTAAATTGGACAAGTACACCTACTAAAGATAAGGAAAATATGCAAAAGTTGATAAAGTTTAGTATGTGAATATTTACCTGTCTTATTTGCTAAGGTATCAAAAATACTAAGGCTTTTCCTATATAACGGCTCTGAGCACTATGGGACTTAACACCTGAGGTCATCAGTCCCCTAGACTTAGAACTACTTAAACCTAACTAACCTAAGGACATCGCACACATCCATGCCCGAGGCAGGATTCGAACCTGCGACCGTAGCGGTCGCGCGGTTCCAGACTGCAGCGCCTAGGACCACTCGGCCACTGCGGCCGGCTTTCCTATATACAACGATATGTGTTCATGTATTTCGGATGTGGGTAGTGGGTGCCTGGGTGACCTTGAAAAGTAATGGAAACTGGGAAGCTGAAAGTGTAGCGAACCCCGTTTTCTTACCTATATGAAAATACACATACATTCTCAAAGTAAACTTCATTCGGATGTGTTAGCAGCGACATGAGAACATTTGTCTTGCCGCAATTGGATGGAGCAACAATTATGGCACGTATGTTGTCGGGAAGAAGTACATCATTCTTGTTCCAGTCTTCGTGCAAACCATCACAGTTCGATTCGCATCCAACGAAGCCTTGATGCTTCACCCACCGTGCCATGATAACTACTAGGTCAGGTACTGGCGTGCATTAGGTTTTCATAGAGAATAATGAACACTGAGCCCTGCCATGGTACTGTAAGGCAGTGGCATGCGATGGGCTTTTGCAGAAAATTTAGTTAAGTGACATAATTTTCTGCTGTTGCATGTTTATGGTGAAAATACTGATGGCAGTAACTTTAGTGCTTCCAATATAGTGAAAGTTAAAAAATAAAAACACATACATGGTTATGTACATTTTTTATTCAGTAATCATTCACAGGATGTACTACATCAGCAGCTTCTTTCTTTATCTTAAGACCAGTACAGAATACAGTACAGAATTCTGCATGTATTTGTCTCAAATTTATCGACAGTAAATTAGTTTTCATTGGCACAATATTGACCCACTATTCTATGTGCACACTTTTCGTACTTCGATACTCTGCAATGTCCCTATACATAGCTTTATCAGAAGACATCTGTTCACTCTTTTCAACTCTATGAATATCACCAACTGCGGAACAAACAAGTTCGTAATGGTGGAGTGCTGTAGGTAAATGGATGTGACACCCAATTTCACACGGAGTGCAGTGTCATGTACTGTTGTAATGGATAGAGCTAGAGAAGCACAGTAATCGTCCAGAGGAAGATGGCTTGGATGATACTCGGCAGTTAACTGCTGCTTGATGTAGCCTTTTGCACGGTACAGTTCTTCCGATTGCACTTACATAAACCGCTCTTTAACAGTTTTAGCTGTTTTCTCAATCTCTATCACAACATGCCAGTTTCTGTCTGCAGTTGCTCCTATACCAATACGTAAACGCTTCGAAACCCTAGTGGTTAGCCGGCCGGAGTGGCCGAGCGGTTCTAGGCGCTACAGTCTGGAACCGCGCGAGCGCTACGGTCGCAGGTTCGAATCCTGCCTCGGGCATAGATGTGTGTGCTGTCCTTAGATTAGTTAGGTTTAAGTAGTTCTTAGTTCTAGGGGACTGATGACCTCAGAAGTTAAGTACCATAATGCTCAGAGCCATTTGAACCTAGTGGTTAAACTATACACTTAAGTGAACAGTAGTGATGAACACGGCTTAATTGGCATCTTCTCATCCACTACAGCCTCACTTTGTCCACGTAGTATCGTTGGAATATTCTGTGATGGCACATATAACTGGGTCCAATACCAACCTGCGTCATGCTGATTAGGACCCCTGGTGCACATTGAAAAGGCACCGCCGTTTTGAATTTCCCGCCAATTCCCGGGTGAGGGCAGTTGAGATGGGGTGTCAGTATAGCCCTGCACAAAGACGTCCCTACCAAAATTCGAAATTACCACCAAAATTCGAAATCCCCGTCAAAATTCAAAATTCCAACCAGGTGGGGGAGGGGGAGGGCTGAAGGGGATAGGTACGAATGTACAGGCTGTGGAAAACACATGATGTCATCTGGTGGTGGGGTGGGGGTAATTAATTGATCAGTTTAATTAATTTGCATACCACTTTGATATCAAAAGTACCCTACTGCTCATCACTGCCTATGGATGGAAACAATGAGTAATTCAGAATTAGTAATACAGACAGTGATGTTCCGTATCACAAAAGCTAACGTCAGAATCTACACAGGAGTAGTGAGGCAACAAGAACACCTCCCAACTCTGCATTGTTGACAAATTTATTCAAGATGATGGATCCAAAATGGTGGCCATAGGTGTGGCAATGTCCCTGTGACATCATGGTGGGAAGCTCAAATTTTGAAAGGAAAATAGGTCAATCCGATTACCTCCCATAACCTAACTCAACCATCATCCTTTTCCCTCCCTGTCACATCTGGAAATTGGCGGGAAAAGGTCTCAGTCTGTGCTGGGCTGCTGGATAGAATGGATATAAGACTTTATTTTGTATGCATTGTTTATTGACACGATTTGAGTTGCCATAATCAGTATTTCCATCCAGCGTGTTCACCTTGAGGAACAAAGTTGTACTGACCTGGTTCACAACACAACCACCAGGGGGCGTCAATGGACTCAAGTGTGTTTACTTTATTAAGGGATACACGAAAAATTGTGTTTATTAAGCTCTAGCCCTTTTGGACTGGCTTAAAAAAGATGGTTATTTTCTATCAAAATGTGGCGAGTCAGATATTGTTCACCTGTCAACAGAATAGCCATTTTCCGAGTTTAAAACTGATGGAATAACTGCACTTAATGAACACTCGCTTGCAAAAGTTTTAAACTTAATGTTCTATATAGAAATCCCGCAAAAATGAGGAGCAGAAGAGTTGCCGCCATACACACGCTTTAACACGCCTTAACAACAACACCATGGAGGAGATAAGCGGAAAAATTAAATTCCCGAATTCTCCCGCCTAGAAGACCTGCAGGAAAGATCTCAGCTAATAGCTAAAGCGATAAAACAAGTACTTTACAGGAAGAAAATTAGATATGTATTAGAATTCACGAACACACTGAATTTGTCAAATTACTGTTGGGAGAAGAAAATAGGTGATTCATTGTGGATTTAACATATAAGTTAAAAATAAATTGGACATTATTATAGCTGTATTTTGAGCATGCAATTGTATATGTAAAAGTTAATAAAGAATATGTATGAGAATATTTAACTGCCTTATTCGGTAATCTACCAAAAATCTTAAGACATTCCGTATATACAACGACCGATGTGTATGTATTTCGGATGTAGGAAGTGCACAAACCAGCATGCGAAACATACTCTCGAAGATATGTTATAATTAAAGGTTTGGACGACCTGTGGCAGGCTGATCTTGTCTACATGAGGGAATATTCATGTATGAATAACGGATCCAGATATATTTTAACGGTCATTAATACTAATTCTAAGTATGCCTGGGCGTTACCCGTGAAAGCGAAAGTAGGAAAGGAAGTTGCGCTTGTGTTTGATAGATTCCTGCACACGGGGACGAATTGAAGCCCAGACAACCTTCAAACAGATCACGGCGGTGAGTTATACAATAGATATTTAAACACTGTGATGGAACGATATGGAATACATCACTACTCGACCTTCACCCACCTGATGGCGAGTATCGTGGAATGTCTGAACAGGACAGTGAAAGCCCAGATGTGGATGCGGTTCAATCTTTAAGTGGATCGATATCCTCCCGCAAAGAATTGCAAGTATAATCGAACCAAACATCACACAATAAAAGTGATAACAAACTTCTAGATACGGTATACAATCGTATTAAAATGTTAGACCAACGCAAACAACAATATAACTTAGGTGACTTAGTGTGTATTTCAAGACACCATTTGAGAAGTCATACATGCCAGACTGGTCAAAAGAGACCTTCACAGTTTCCAAAGCGCAGAGAACGAACCCTAGAACCTACCTCTTAAAGGACAGCAGTGGTACTTAAACTGCAGGATGCTTTTACACAGAAGAGTTCAGAACCAGATGTGTATCCCATGGAGAGGGTCATACGGCGTCGAGGGAGTAGATCGTTTGTTAAATGGCTTGGATTTCGCGCATCACAAATCAGCTGAATCGATGCTGACGATTTGCTATATAACAGGGTGCGCAGACTACAACCACCTCAGTAGCAAAACGTGCGTGATAGGAGACACAGTAGAGAAGGAGGTCGTATTCTCGACAAAATACTAGTCGAATTACACATTCCTGGACATAGCTACTGTGGACCTGGAACAAAACTTCAAAATCGATTGGCACATGGCGATAAGGGGATAAATCCGCTCGATGAAGCGTGTGTGGAACAAGACATCACATACGCAGCAAATAAAGATCGTCACACTGCCGATCGAATTTCAGCTGAGTAAGTGAAGGCAATATGTGCGAGAAGGGATACTGGTACAGGTCAACCCATTGCAGAATTTGCAGTTGAAAAAACTATGTGTGGCAGAGTTAAGTTAGACTTTGGTGTGAAGAAGTTCAGCCAAGTTATGAGGGCTGCATGTAGGGCGCTAAGAAAGAAGATAACAACCAAAGGTTGCATGAAAACCTGTAAACCTCTATCCTGACATCTTTGTACGCAATTAAAAGAGCACTAAAGGAGCGAGAAAAAAAAGATCGATTAAATGACCCAAGGTCCTACCAATACCCAAGACATCGAGTGGAATTATTCCCTTCCTCATTTCTTCCTTAGCCCGTCTCTCAGCGGTGGGTTCACCGGCTGGGGGTGTTATGGCTACTGCCAGGACAGTCAAGAATGCACAAGTTCTCAGGAGCAACTTCTGGAGGCACGAAGACATAACCGCATGATGCAGGCAGCAGCCATCGGAAAAGGACTATACTTGAAACCATACAAGAAAGGAATAGGTGTCTTAAAAAGAAATAAATAAATAAATAAAAATAAAAATCCCCCTAGCAGTTCTAGCAGACAGAGCTCTTGCAAATAAAGATCTGCTTAAGTTTGTTAAGAAGAAATTCAACATTTCAAGATTCCGAGGTGTGTATACGCGAAACACATTGTAAGACGCGTATATTTCTATTGTCTTTTGTCAAACCACAATTTATGAAAGATGTTTATATTTTGTTAACAGGATTAAGTAGGAATAATTAATATTTGTCATGTTGGAAATAATTGTGGTAGCAGGGAATGTCTGCACCAAAGTATTGTTGGCAGGAGAGACCGCACATTGATATACACTCCTGGAAATTGAAATAAGAACACCGTGAATTCATTGTCCCAGGAAGGGGAAACTTTGTTGACACATTCCTGGGGTCAGATACATCACATGATCACACTCGACAGAACCACAGGCACATAGACACAGGCAACAGAGCATGCACAATGTCGGCACTAGTACAGTGTATATCCACCTTTCGCAGCAATGCAGGCTGCTATTCTCCCATGGAGACGATCGTAGAGATGCTGGATGCAGTCCTGTGGAACGGCTTGCCATGCCATTTCCACCTGGCGCCTCAGTTGGACCAGCGTTCGTGCTGGACGTGCAGACCGCGTGAGACGACGCTTCATCCAGTCCCAAACATGCTCAATGGGGGACAGATCCGGAGATCTTGCTGGCCAGGGTAGTTGATTTACACCTTCTAGAGCACGTTGGGTGGCACGGGATACATGCGGACGTGCATTGTCCTGTTGGAACAGCACGTTCCCTTGCCGATCTAGGAATGGTAGAACGATGGGTTCGATGACGGTTTGGATGTACCGTGCACTATTCAGTGTCCCCTCGACGATCACCAGTGGTGTACGGCCAGTGTAAGAGATCGCTCCCCACACCATGATGCCGGGTGTTGGCCCTGTGTGCCTCGGTCTTATGCAGTCCTGATTGTGGCGCTCACCCGCACGGCGCCAAACACGCATACGACCATCATTGGCACAAAGGCAGAAGCGACTCTCATCGCTGAAGACGACACGTCTCCATTCGTCCCTCCATTCACGCCTGTCGCGACACCACTGGAGGCGGGCTGCACGATGTTGGGGCGTGAGCGGAAGACGGCCTAACGGTGTGCGGGACCGTAGCCCAGCTTCATGGAGACGGTTGCGAATGGTCCTCGCCGATACCCCAGGAGCAACAGTGTCCCTAATTTGCTGGGAAGTGGCGGTGCGGTCCCCTACGGCACTGCGTAGGATCCTACGGTCTTGGCGTGCATCCGTGCGTCGCTGCGGTCCGGTCGCAGGTCGACGGGCACGTGCACCTTCCGCCGACCACTGGCGACAACATCGATGTACTGTGGAGACCTCACGCCCCACGTGTTGAGCAATTCGGCGGTACGTCCACCCGGCCTCCCGCATGCCCACTATACGCCCTCGCTCAAAGTCCGTCAACTGCACATACGGTTCACGTCCACGCTGTCGCGGCATGCTACCAGTGTTAAAGACTGCGATGGAGCTCCGAATGCCACGGCAAACTGGTTGACACTGACGGCGGCGGTGCACAAATGCTGTGCAGCTAGCGCCATTCGACGGCTAACACCGCGGTTCCTGGTGTGTCCGCTGTGCCGTGCGTGTGATCATTGCTTGTACAGCCCTCTCGCAGTGTCCAGAGCAAGTATGGTGGGTCTGACACACCGGTGTCAATGTGTTCTTTTTTCCATTTCCAGGAGTGTAATTTTAAAAAGGGCGGGGGAGACGGCGTATGGATCCATTTTAAGAAAAGAGCGGGAAAGACCGCGCATTGATACATTTTGTAATGGTAGCAGGTATTGTCTGCACCAGAAAGCATTGTTGGCGGGAGAGACCCCACTTTAGCGTTCGTAGGAAGTCAGTAGTAACCGAGATGCGAAGCGAGTCGATAGCAGGTCTGAAGCGAGAGGTTGAGAGGAGCGGTGTGTCTGCCAGCCACCAGCTATGATTTACAAGAGATTATAAACGGATGTACAGAGGCATCAGCTAACTATTATCATAAGAGGAACTAATATTATTGAATTATTTTTGAGAAACTCAAGACTACTGAAGGTATGTCTGCGCAATGCTAGTTGTAAGATTATTGTAAAAAGTAAGTCCCATTTGAACGTTTGTAAAATCATTTCATTCAGAATGTAATTAATTTTTGCCAGCAATATTGCGTTACTGATTATAATCCATCCCAAAAACCATCAACGTAAAACTTCGCAAAATTTTGTCAAGAAAAAGTTAAACTATGAATTACGTAACTTCAGTCAAATTAATTAAAGACTAACGTCAGCTTTGCTATTAAAGAATAACGTCAGCTTTGGTAATAAATACAGTCATTTATTATGACAGTCCACCAGCAGCTAATAGAGTATAGTAAAACAGATTAAGTATATTCATGTCGCAGTTAGATGTAGCAGTCAGATGGCGATCCAGTAACAGTAAAAAAGGTAAGGAACAGTTTTGGGTTATTGTAGATAACGACTGAGGGCCACGACGACGACACATTCTATCCAATTAAATTTGTATGCGAAGATTGAGAAAGAGAATAAATTTCAAAGGGAAGATTTCATTTGTTATTATTAGGCAAGAGATAGAAACCCTAAGGGAAGGTTTCATAGGTTATTGTAGAAGAGAAGGTTGCGTAACAAAAGAGATATAGAGGAGACGGGAAGGTTTCAACATTGCCGAATACTGTATGGAAATCAGAAGAATACGTGATTGTGGATCTGGATGTAGCAGGAGGACCTGGAATTCACTGGGTACCCTATGTTAAAAAAAAGAAATATAAATTACGTCTACTATTTCGAATCATTCGGCGACCCTCAGAAGAATTACAACGATACTTCACGTGCTGAAGACATATGTTCTACAATTTTCGACGCTACCAAGACTGTCATGCATTCCTGTGTAGTCATTTGTGTATCATGTTCCTCCTGACGTTGCATGGGGGCTTAATTAAATTATTATTGAAAATGTTTTTTTTTTATTTTTTGTTGCTGTATGTCCGATTACGCAGTGTCTCGTAATCGGTTGGCCCTGACTAGAATTATTACGCAATCTGACTGCAACAAACAATGTAAGAAAATTTTCGTGAACACAGTTAATTAATTAAGTCCCCAGCAACTATAAAACCTACAAAATCCAAGCACAAATGTAACTGTTCTGTATGTGGGAGTGTGACTCAACGTCCACATCTGGCACGGTTCTTCTCCAACAAGACAAGAATTTTTAAACACCAACTATACTGACGTGACAAAAGAAATTTAGAAAAACTATAATTACGCAAGAAAACCAGAATTCACTCTAATACAAGAACACAAGCCAGATGCTTTGTTGACTGAACCTGTAGTGACGCATTATTTCAGATACACAAATAATAAAAGAACATTGTAGTTTTTACCTTCATATATATTGACGAAATGCACTCATTACAATAACATCTGCTATCTCTCCCATCAAATAACTGCATAAAACATGGAACAACACTCTTTACTACCACATCTCACTCCGACTTCACGACAAGCAGTGCCCACTAGCACATCTCGGTACGGCTGACTTCTACGAACTCTCAACAAGCACTGACTTCTACGATCTCTTCACACGCACTGACTGCCACGAACTCTCAACAAGCACTGTGGAGGCGGCTTAATAGTACACTTTGGCGCAATCTCTGGCGCAGTGGCACAGTGTAGCCACCTTTCATATGCCCCTCCTCCACAGGCCAGAATTTGATGGTATTTTTGCCAGCATTGGTGGTGAAAATACCACCAAATTCGTCCAGAAAAATACAGACAAAAATAAAAGATAATATTAATACCTAAATATCACATAATTAGTTAAAATTTTGGCTTTGCACTGACCTTTCACTAACCTAATATATGAAATACAGTAAGCAATACAACTTCTTTTCATACATGTGACTTTACGTAATAGTTTACACAATATACAAAAAATCAGTTTATACAAATGTTCACATAAAATGCTTTCAATGATTAGTTTATACAAAAAAAAGATACTAACAGGTGACATCTTTTCAGTAGAAGCAGTCCATCAGTGGCACCCAGTAAAGTTTAGCAGGTACACCCAGCAACAAGTCACATTAATTCAGTAGAAGCAGTTCATCAGTGGCACCCAGCAATGTTGAGTTGGTGCAGACAGCAACAAGTGACATCATTTCAGTAGAAGCAGTCAATCAGTTGCACCCAGCAAAGTTGAGCAGGTGCAGACACCAACAAGTGACATCATTTCAGTAGGAGCAGTCCATCAGTTGCACCCAGCAATGTTGAGCCTCTTGTCCACAAAAACTCCAATAATCATCAACTTCATATACTCTCAATACCTATAATAATACGTCGATAAATATAAACCTCAGCACCAATATCATTTCACTTCCATAACAACTCTTTCCTCTAGTCAGTCTCCTCGAACAAGTACAGATAAAATCCTAATGCAACTTCAATTCAGCATCCCATACAATCCGAAGACACAGTGTCCACACACAACCTCTGTGTAATCCATCTGAGCCCAATTTTCTACTCATTATAAATTATAAGATACATTTTGGTTCCTTGTCCATCATTAAATAAAAGAAATGCATACCTGACCTCTAACAGACTTAGTTCGAATAACTCTCAGTAATTAAGTACGATTACGGAGTGCATGGGGGCTTAATTAAATTATTATTGAAAATGTTTTTTTTTTTTATTTTTTGTTGCTGTATGTCCGATTACGCAATCTCGTAATCGGTTGGCCCTGACTAGAATTATTACGCAATCTGACTGCAACAAACAATGTAAGAAAATTTTCGTGAACACAGTTAATTAATTAAGTCCCCAGCAACTATAAAACCTACAAAATCCAAGCACAAATGTAACTGTTCTGTATGTGGGAGTGTGACTCAACGTCCACATCTGGCACGGTTCTTCTCCAACAAGACAAGAATTTTTAAACACCAACTATACTGACGTGACAAAAGAAATTTAGAAAAACTATAATTACGCAAGAAAACCAGAATTCACTCTAATACAAGAACACAAGCCAGATGCTTTGTTGACTGAACCTGTAGTGACGCATTATTTCAGATACACAAATAATAAAAGAACATTGTAGTTTTTACCTTCATATATATTGACGAAATGCACTCATTACAATAACATCTGCTATCTCTCCCATCAAATAACTGCATAAAACATGGAACAACACTCTTTACTACCACATCTCACTCCGACTTCACGACAAGCAGTGCCCACTAGCACATCTCGGTACGGCTGACTTCTACGAACTCTCAACAAGCACTGACTTCTACGATCTCTTCACACGCACTGACTGCCACGAACTCTCAACAAGCACTGTGGAGGCGGCTTAATAGTACACTTTGGCGCAATCTCTGGCGCAGTGGCACAGTGTAGCCACCTTTCAACGTTTACGAATGATATATAGAGACTGTTATTAAGCAGTCATTCACCAGTTGATGTCCAGATTAATGTCGTACCTTCTGACTTTAAAAGAACGATCGTCTGTATTACGTACGATTTACTTCACACCGACTGATTTAAGCATTGGAGATTGGAATATCGCGCTGATTGGACTGGAGACATACAACATCATCCCAAATATCACAGATGCTAACAAGAATCTGGAAATTAATGGTGAAAACGAAGTTGTGGAATTTTAACTTGGTGGATACGATATTGACAATGTAAAAGAAGTTTCAAAATTGTTTTGAAAAGGGATTGAGTCCAGTTCAGACATCAGTACACTTAAATCTTACATAAGAACTGTGAATGCGTCGATTCGCCGGCCGCGGTGGTCTCGCGGTTAAGGCGCTCAGTCCGGAACCGCGCAACTGCTACGGTCGCAGGTTCGAATCCTGCCTCGGGCATGGCTGTGTGTGATGTCCTTAGGTTTAAGTAGTTCTAAGTTCTAGGGGACTGATGACCACAGAAGCTAAGTCCCATAGTCCTCAGAGCCTTTTGAACCATTTTTTTTTTTTTTTTTTTTTTGCGTCGATTCACTTTAAGCAGAAAGGTTCAATAGGCCCACTAATGGGTTTCACAAATGGACGGGTTTTGGAAACGTATCCCTGTCAGTACAATAAGCTTTGAGTGTAACATTGTAACGGGCTCTTATCTCAAATATAGATCGGTATATTCTGCTCCGGTGTAACAACCAGCGCCGGCGTGACGATCACGACCGGAAGAGCAGAGGGGGCTGTGTGACGACGTCAGCCAATAGCACGCTGACCAGCTCGACACCAAGACAAGAGCGGCCTCCACACGAAGAGAAAGTAAGCGCTATCTAGCCGCGGGAGCAGTGGACGACAAGCCGTCTTACGAACGCTACAGCAGTGACTTATGAACTGAATTGTGTTGCTTGCATTGAAATTGTATATACCGAAGGACATTGATTATTCGCATGCCGCCATTTGCTTGCGACACCCCTTTGTGAATAGGCAGAGTTAAGTATTGTCAATTTAACTTACTGTAATAAACTCCATTAATATGACTTGCTTGAATTGTTGTCTAGCGATCCGAGAAAACAGCTTCTTAGGCACCCTATACTAAGACGAGTGGGCAGAATATTACACGTTCAATTTACGGATTCTTCCCGTCAGTTGGAACAGGGTACAAGATTGTTGAGACCTCTGACACCACTATATACCTTCCAGTGGCAGTTCAGACATTGAACTATTTGGAGCTGTGTATTGTGAACCAGAGTAACTATCCTGTTGACTTTCGAGGAAATCATTGTACGATTAGATCTAAGGCAGGATGGGTCTAAGATAGAAAACCAGGGCACAGCACAGCACTTTGCAGCAGAACCGCAAGGTGACAACACGTGCGAACTACGAGTTTCTAAAATCAGTCGTCGCTCAGCATTTGTCACCCAGTGGAATATGGTGAGTGAATCAGACGCCAGGAATACGTCCCGTATAAACCTTATGCTTCAACGTCATTTAACAAGAACGATGACATTAAGATTGTCATCTAGCACCAAGATGCTTCAGCTCTTCCATTTAAGAGTTTCATACACAGGGTGTTACAAAAAGGTACGGCCAAACTTTCAGGAAACATTCCTCACACACAAATAAAGAAAAGATGTTATGTGAACATGTGTCCGGAAACGCTTAATTTCCATGTTAGAGCTCATTTTAGTTTCGTCAGTATGTACTGTACTTCCTCGATTCACCGCCAGTTGGCCCAATTGAAGGAAGGTAATGTTGACTTCGCTGCTTGTGTTGATATGCGACTCATTGCTCTACAGTACTAGCATCAAGCACATCAGTACGTAGCATCAACAGGTTAGTGTTCATCACGAACGTGGTTTTGCAGTCAGTGCAATGTTTACAAACGCGGAGTTGGCAGATGCCCATTTGATGTATGGATTAGCACGGGGCAATAGCCGTGGCGCGGTACGTTTGTATCGAGACAGATTTCCAGAACGAAGGTGTCCCGACAGGAAGACGTTCGAAGCAATTGATCGGCGTCTTAGGGAGCACGGAACATTCCAGCCTATGACTCGCGACTGGGGAAGACCTAGAACGACGCGGACATCTGCAATGGATGAGGCAATGCTCCGTGCAGTTGACGATAATCCTAATGTCAGCGTCAGAGAAGTTGCTGCTGTACAAGGTAACGTTGAGCACGTCACTGTATGGAGAGTGCTACGGGAGAACCAGTTGTTTCCGTACCATGTACAGAGTGTGCAGGCACTATCAGCAGCTGATTGGCCTCCACGGGTACACTTCTGCGAATGGTTCATCCGACAATGTGTCAATCCTCATTTCAGTGCAAATGTTCTCTTTACGGATGAGGCTTCATTCCAACGTGATCATATTGTAAATTTTCACAATCAACATGTGTGGGCTGACGAGAATCCGCACGCAATTGTGCAATCACGTCATCAACACAGATTTTCTGTGAACGTTTGGGCAGGCATTGTTGGTGATGTCTTGATTGCTCCCCATGTTCTTCCACCTACGCTCAATGGAGCACGTTATCATGATTTCATACGGGATACTCTACCTGTGCTGCTAGAACATGTGCCTTTACAAGTACGACACAACATGTGGTTCATGCACGATGGAGCTCCTGCACATTTCAGTCGAAGTGTTCGTACGCTTCCCAACAACAGATTCGGTGACCGATGGATTGGTAGAGGCGGACCAATTCCATGGCCTCCACGCTCTCCTGACCTCAACCCTCTTGACTTTCATTTATGGGGGCATTTGAAAGCTCTTGTCTACGCAACCCCGGTACCAAATGTAGAGACTATTCGTGCTCGTATTGTGGACGGCTGTGATACAATACGCCATTCTCCAGGGCTGCATCAGCGCATCAGGGATTCCATGCGACGGAGGGTGGATGCATGTATCTTCACTAACGGAGGACATTTTGAACATTTCCTGTAACAAAGTGTTTGAAGTCACGCTGGTACGTTCTGTTGCTGTATGTTTCCATTCCATGATTAATGTGATTTGAAGAGAAGTAATAAAATGAGCTCTAACATGGAAAGTAAGCGTTTCCAGACACATGTCCACATAACATATTTTCTTTCTTTGTGTGTGAGGAATGTTTCCTGAAAGTTTGGCCGTACCTTTTTGTAACACCCTGTATTTGACAAATCATTTAAGAAAAAGGATGGTAGCCATACAGTGGGATCAAAGTTTGCATGTAATGCAATGGCATTCCTGTTCCAAGAAATACGATATAAACTTAATGGGGTGGAAATTGATCGTCCACGTAATGTTGGCATAGCACCAACGCTTAAAACTTACGTCTCTTCATCACCGTCGGATCTGAATGGTTTAGAAAATGCAGGATGGTTCATAGACGAGCCTGTGGGAGGAATAGCAGAAGAGTACCGCCAAATTACGGCATGCATACCTCTAAAAATGCTTTTGGGTATATTGAGGAGATGCAGTTAATTATTATGAATGGTAAACAGGAACTTATTCTGGAATTGATTGCAGTGGTGACAACTCATCATTCAAGGGGCTCAAGAGGAGAATCAGATCATCATCAAAAAAATTAAATGGAAAATGCTACACATCACTGTGGCAAATGAGGAGGATTTGAAGTTTTTAAAAGCTCTGAATACCGGTACATATCTGCCATTAACCTTCCGCTCATGGGAGATATTTGAGAATCCCGTGCTACTGACAGTGAGCAGACAGACATGAGCTATTAAACCTTCAGTGCAGCTGGAAATACCAAGATTCATCATACCCGAATTCCAGACCAATAGAAGGGGGAATCAAGCAAATGATTCCACCGTATTTGACAATTGTAATTTAACTAATGCCAGAGTCTACTTGAATTCCGAATTCTATCCATATGACAATTTACTGCTACCGTGGGATCATATGTAGGCTATACAGTCTAGCAACTGACATCTACGCAAGGTTCCGTGCTTCTTACTATGAAGCTGTTGAAAAGGAAGGATACCTGATAGACTGTTGGAAGCAGAATGAGATAATTAACTCAGGACCAATAAATGTACGAATCGAATTTGAATCCTCATAAAATTTTCCAGAACGCACTGCAAGCTACGTTCTAGTTCTGCATGGCCCCGTGTTTAACTGTTGCCCACTTACTACTGATGTGCAGCGTGCTGTATAAATAACCAGGTGTCGTTGCCGACATTCAAGTTTTCTATGTTGATGAGCGTAGACAGCTCATATTTAAAGATGTTGCCTTCGTGGCATACACGGAAGACGCTGGTATAATAGAGATATCCTCAGCAAGAATTGCTTCACCGAGGCCTTTCAAGGATGTGTATTGTGCTAAAACATGGCGGAGTGCAAAGTCGTTAACACGTTTCTTTTATGGACTCCACAGGGAAAATTCCGGTTTACTTTATATAGCAATGATGACGTTACTTCAAATATTCGATCGCCCTGAGACCATCATCTACGTCAAAGGCGGGGAGAAGATCACATGGACGCAGCGAATTTTCATGTTTGCATCAAATCATGCCCTGGAATTCTACGAGTGCCCTGTTGGCAATCATCTCAAGAAGAAGAAGTGTGAAAATAGTGTTGTGTCTGCTTATGAAAACGTAAAATTACTTTTAAGTTGGATTAATTAAAATAAATGAATTTTCTACCTCATATTCTGGGTTTTTCTTTCTTTCTAGTTAGCTCCTAAATTAGATAGTATCTAGCTTAGCCCAGATCCTACGTCTGTGGCTTTGCTCAAGCACAGGTACTATAATTTCAGGCATGTTTGCTATATGTGTTTGGAAGCGGACACGATCACGCGCGGTCTGTTCCCAAATACCTATACCTGCAGCACGATAGGCGAAATCCCATGCAATCATTACATTTATTTTGTTTTATTCCGTCCTACACGTCACCTCCCTAGTATCTTGTGGATCTTGCACAGCCTTTATATACGTTTGTAAGGGCAGGGACTTGTGTAATAACAACAAAGACATATGGTATCAAATAACAATTTTTTATTCAGACATAAATATTCACAGTAGTAATACCGCTTTACATTCGCTTATCTTGTTGTTTTTACAATGCACGAAGTAATACTGCTTTCGAATTGGCAATTCTAGTTACTGTTTTAAATCTTTTTATTCACAGTTCTTGGTTTTACGAATAATAGTACTGGCTGAAAAACTTTTTTACTTTACATTGCAGTACTGATTACAGCTATTGCAGCTATTTCTTTTACACTAATACTATTAATAGTGAAATTCCACCCAAACACAAGACTTAATTTATGCATTGAGCTGGGTGGCTCTAAACATTTTCCACCTCAAGTGGCTGAAGTAATTTAATAATACAACTAACCCGCTGGTGATTGAACCCCGATCTGCCCAAGTGTGCCAGCGGCACAAGTGGTGGACGGTAAAAGACGTATCGTCAGTTTACGATTCCGTTGCTTCCCAGGAGCCACACCGCCCACCTATGACTGATACTGAATTTCCGCAGGACCCTCCCGCGATACCCCACACGGCAGTCGCCCTCCCGCACAGCTGCAACAAACGTTTTCAAGCTGAGCGCGCGGCATCGCGAAAAAAGAAAAAAAAAACAGGAAGAGGGTGGAAGAGAGGGACCCATCTCTTTATATCCAGATTCATCCGATGACTCTGCCATGGGCTGTTAACCGTTCTATGCAAGTAATCAATTGCTTAGTTTTGCTAATCGATAGATGCAGCCCTATACCTAACATACATGAAATGTGAACAGAATTGGTTCCGAGCTTAGACGTACATCGCCGTTGCAATTTATTTACGATTCATGTGTAGACATGATATTTTTGCAAGAAATGCTATGTTATTTGAAAATTTTTCTATTCCCGGATTTTCTGCTTTCTTTAATATGGTTCCTAAACTATATACTAGTACTGCGTTGTTTCACAGAAAGGGAATACCACTGACAGATGTCGAAGTTCTTGATAAAGGCCGAGGAATAGGCTGCACTTTTTGTGACCTTACTTTGATTCATATTTATGCCCATTCAGCATCTGGTCGTTCCACAGATCGTGTGCGTTTTTATAAAGACGATGTAGTTAATTTATTTCGTAAAATTCGGCAGAAACTTCTGTTAGATTTTATTATGTTTTGCGTTCTGTAGATCAGACCCTTAATTTTAATTTCAGTAAGGAAGTAAACAATTTTGTGCGTTCTTCGAAAATACGAGATGCGTGGACCTGTCAGTACCCCACTATCATCAAGTACACGCATTTTACAGTTACTTCCACCTTTTATCTTTCTGACTCTTTATGTGGACAGCGATAGACGTCACACCCGCTTGTTTCACTGATCACTGTGCCATAGCTGTAACTTTAAATCATGTGTCGCAAACGGTAAAACTGTACCGACTGCCCTGGATGCTGAACACATCCCTCTTTCAAGGATCCTTCCCTCGAGATTATCGTTCGAGTGGTTTGGGCCCGTAGCTTACGTTCGTAGGGCCGTTATCCTTCTCTTATGAATTGGTCGTCAGGACACGACAATCCTTTGCTCCGCAAAGCGTTAATGCGTTACGGCGCTGAGAGGGCGAGAGGTTTCCGTCGGACCCAGGACTTTCATCATTCCGTCTTGCGTCAACTTTATGACGGTACGAGACAAGCTCCCTTACGGAATATGGATGTCCGCTATGTCAAAGCGAAACATCTTCAGTTAATGATGCAACAACTGGAGGGAGTCAAGGTGCGATCAAAATCCCGCTTCTTTCTGCTTGATGAACTGACCTCCTTATATAACAGTATGCTTTTGCGGATTCGTCGCAAACGAGCATGTATCCCGTCCCTTACTCGCACTGATGGTCACATAATGACATCCCGACGTGACATTTCCACAGCGATCTATAATTACCTTACCTACATTTATGATGATCCCGCTACTGATACAATTGTCCCTCATACGTTTCCTCCTCTTCTTAATTGTGTGGTTACTCCCGCATTGAATGATTTTCTAAGTGACTTTACATGCGATGATATATATCGCCTAATTGTCGATTCACCATCCCAAATATCACCAGAACTCGACGGTGTTTGTCTCTTATAGGTGACACCATTACGTCACTAGTAAATGAGGTGATTCGGCGGGGAGGGGGGGGGAGGGGTTAGATTCCTGACCCCTTAGAGGCTGGTAAAATCGTTCTAATTCCGAAGACAACCGGATGTCCAGACATTGATAAATTCCCCCCTCTCAAACTACTTAATTTCGATTAGAAAACTGTCTCCCGGGCGGCTAACAGCAGTTTGTCGATACTGATAGGGAAAATTCCTACTGTCCTCCAATGGTGTGAGCCTGGGCGTGCGATTCTGGCTTCTGTGGTCGAACGTCATGACGTGGTCTCTGTGGCTGCAGCTACTTCTGTCTCTGGAGCCTTGCTTTTTATTGATTTTAATAAGGCATTTAACCGGGTCAATCACGGTTTCTTGATGCAGATGGTCAAGGCGACTGATTCCATTTATACTGCGTGTCAGGTATTCACTAATCTTTTTACTGGTATTCGCGCATCTGTCGTAGTCAATGGACAGCTCACTCCCCACATCACCGTCTGACGGGAATTACCGCAGGGGAGCCCCCACTCCATGTCGCTTTCTTAGAACCTCTGTTCCGCTGTATTGCCGATCAATTAAGTGGCTGGAAGATATTAGGAGAAATCTTCTCGGTACGAGCGCACGCGGATGAAACATGGTATCGCTACGTCATGTCGATGACATATCCTTGCTCAAGGACATATTGAATTCTCCTTGTTCCCTCTCTGGGGCCAGCATTAATGAACGGAAATCTATACTATTACCACTGCAGGGTTTTCAACACGATGTCATTCCACGGGCAACGGCTGTTGCTCGCTACAAATCGTTGGGAATTACTGTGGATCGCTGTCCGATGAAAATGGCTGCACTAAGTTGGTGGGAAGCGACGAATCGAATTCAACAGGCAACTCGTGAACACGAACGCCGTTCCCTTGGTCTTCTTCACAGAGTGCTGATCTTAGATTCCTACATTTTCGCCAAAGTGTACTATGTTGCACAAACATTCCCGCTCCCCGCGATGATGGCGGGCAAAGAGATGCAAATGTCCGGTCGTTTCCTTTAGAAAAGTCATATTTTTCGATTTAGCTATGAAGTGGTTGCAAGGCTCGTCCCCTTGGAAGGTTGGGACTTCCCAATACCAAAGTGAAGGCTTCAGCATTGTTTATATGGCGTACTGTTTTAATATGTACTCGAGCAACTCCTTGAAATGCATCTCGCTTATTTACTCCGCCTACCGATGCTGATCGGATAACTCTAAATTGCGGCACGTACGTGAATTTCATATTATAATAAGTTTTCTGGGAGCTGATATTTTATCAGTGACTCAGTTTACCACCAGATCCTTGCTTTCTCGTTGGGGAATACAACTTGTATCATGGAATACAGTGTGGTCTCACAGTCTTCCTATCTTCCCGATGGAGGTCGAGTCATCGTGGTATAGGTTCACTCACAATCTGATCCCGACCAACGAACGTCTCCATCGCATTGGTCCTAGCCCGACTGGTCTTTGCGACCAATGTCGTCAACCTGTACATTTCCACCCAGGTTTGACTCTTGTGGACGGGAACACTGGCACTGGATTCGCCGATAGCTGGCTTTCCTTACCCGATCAACAGAAGCAGCTTTCTCGGGTGACCTTTTTCTGTGTACAGACTTTTCTGTTTTCCCTTGGAACAAGACTAATTCGATCGTACGGCTTCTCGAGCACTACTCTCACTATGTAGTCGGGTGTGACAACGATCCCGACCGCCTAGGGTTTCGCCAATATGTGGTGAATGCTCTTTGGAAGTAGCAGAGGCTTCCACATTATCGTGTTTTATTTGCAAATTTGTTGTATCTTGTCTTTAATCGTCAAGGAATTGGGTAGTCCTTCTGGAAATTTAGGAAAATATGAAAAATTAAACAAAATAAAAAGTGAAATAAGAAAACCTCCCTGGTGTCATGTCCATGTGAGGAACCAGCACAGTGACAGGCGGGGAGGAGGCATCGTGGCCAGGCCTCGGGTTTCGACCCTTGCCCACCTTGTCCCCACACAACATGACGCTGACTGTGTTCGTTCATTACCGAAAAAAAAAAAAAAGAAGCTGTGGCGGCTGCGTACACCAATCCAGAGATGTTTTTTTTAGGCTTCGAGGGCTCGAATCTCACCTATGACTGTGACAATTTCGTCTTGTGTCGTCTTGTTTTCGTCTGTGTGCGTGTGTGTGTGTCCCTGAATAAAAATTTGTGAACTAGTTCTTAATAAACTTGCTTGAATTTGAACAAATAATTGTTAACTGTATTGTAAATTTGGTACATGTCATCAGGTAGAGGCTACAGCAAATATGTTCGAATCTAACGTGTCAGATACAGGAAGAAAGTGTGTCTGGCTGACCTTCTTTTGCAGATAGAAGTAAGGAGAAAGGAAGGAGGTCGCTAATTGGAATTTTGTCCAAGGCGAAAGAAGAAACAAAAAAAGTGAGTAAACCAAGATACTGCACTGCTAGAGTCCTAGGTTCGCATTCCGCTCTGAGAAAAAAAGAATTATTTTTTTTCCTCTTCGTGTTTGTAACACATTCTGAGACTGTTATTCGTTAAAGTTAAGTATTTTTCTGCAATATTCGTTGTTATTTACATGTAAGAGCACGCTTTCTCAGTAATGAGTATCTTCAATTTAGAGAGTTCAGTATGTTTAAAAAATAAAAGATGAAATTGCTACGGATGAAAATGCTGTGCGTGAAACAACCAACAGTGACATTTACGTTTTTTCGTGTCACAAATAATTCACCATTTCCGGAATGACGAGGTACTGGCAGAAGTAAGGCTGTGAGGACGGGGCGTAGGTCGTGCTTGGGTAGCTCAGATGGTACAGCACTAGCCCGCGAAGGGCAAAGGTCCCGAGTTCGAGTTTCCGTCCGGCACACAGTTTTAATATGCTAGAAAGTTTCAGTTCACCATTTTTTCCGAGTAGGCAGCGATTTCCGATTGTGTGCTTAGACAGGAGTCTAAGAGCACAACTTAAATTACTGTGAATGAAACTAGCAGCTATCATCTTTATACTCTTCCTTGTCACAAGTATTTAGCCTTACCAACAGTAGTCAGAGATGAAAGATCCCCGCCATAATAGCTTTAGGCAATACCACCACATATGAAATATTTTGATTCATGAGGTGCATGCTATAAACTACGACGAACTTAAATAGCTGCACTCGGCACAATCTCTTCAAAAGACGTTTTCCACATTTTGTTTTTAAGACCAAAATCGTTCACGTTGAAACACGTATGTAACGCAGCAGCGATGGCGAGGCATTGTAGCATCTGTGACCAGAGAGTATGCGCTTGACCGCGCGAGTGTTGCGAGCGGTTCTCAGTCAGTCTGAGTAGTCGTTGCGAGTCGGTCAGTCGTTGCGAGTCTGTAGCTCTGTCTAGTTGAGAGCAGTACTCTGTCAGTAGTGGTCGCGAGCAGTAGCTCTGTTCAGTGTAGTGCAGTACGCTAATAGTCGTCATGCAGAGCGGTCGGTCAGTAGTAGCAGCCCTGAACATTTTTCTGATTTGTAATACTACATACTTGGTACAGAAATGTTCACTAACTGGGCTATGAATGCCACAAACTGATAATTAAGTCTGTAATTGTCAATATTATGTGACTTGATGTCCTTTACCTCATGAGCTAACTACCCTGAATGACTGCAATGTCCATGTTGTCCTGTTTATCCTAGTGATCATGGAGCACTATATTTGGTTTTGCACTAATTCTACGTGGGTGCGCCTTGTAAGAGCGTGGTGTTTACACGACATGCTGTCCACCACCGTGAGCGATGAAGACATTATTATGGTCCCACTGTTTGGTGCACGTAATGTACTGCCAAAATGAAAACATGGAACATTACTACGACAGTTCAGTGTCTTGGCTACGCTGATAAATTCTGATGGGAAAAGAACTTCAAGTTGTGTCACTTCGTGTTGTACTTCTGTGGAAAGATATGGACTTTCAGAACAGCTGTGTGCAATCTAAAGTGCTACAACCATGATGCAATCCTTCCCTTTCCTATCCTAATTCTTGTCACATAGTGAAAATTATTTTTTGGTAACATCATTTATGTTTGTGGGTTATACATTTTTCGACTCGCTGAACTCCAGTGCGAGTACACTTATGTCACTGGTCGACATGATGTTTTGCCATTATGTTTATTTGTTGTGAAAATGCTAAAGACATTTCTCCAGTGCGTGTGCACTTTGGACATGATTTTTGTCATTATGTTTATTTATTGCGAAAATGCTAAAGACATTTTTCGATTTGTTCTGAAGTACAGTATACAGTATACGTATGTACACTCTTGTCTTTTATATTGTATATACATTTTTATTTTTATGATATGTTCTGAACTACAGTGCATGTGCACTTCTGTTAGGTGTTAATATGTTTTCTACTGAACTTCAGTGCCTGTACACTTATCTCATTTTTCAATATGTTTTCTACTATTCTGTATATTCAATACTTTAATGCGAATGCACTTATGCCATTTGTTACTAATTGTACATACATTTCATCAATTACTGATATGTTCTCAACTGCAGTGCATGTGCACTCATGTCACTTGTCAACATAATATTTTTTGCCAGTCTGTTTATTTGTTCTGAATATGCTAAAGAATTTTTTCAGTGCCTGTGCACTTTGTTATCTGTCAAATAATGTGTATATACATTTTTCTGATTTGTTACTATGTTTTGTACTCACATTTTGTCTTTGTCTGATATATCTTGTACTTAGTGCGTGTGCACAACATTTACTTTATGTACTACATCTAAATATTATGTAAATTGTAGAAGTTTATTAATTAATTAAAAAATTTTGCCGCGATTGGCAAGTCCAAATGACTCACCATCGCTGCCAAATTTTTGCCCCCCCAGTGGAGGGTTATGAAACACGTATGTAACATAGCAGCGATGGCGAGGCATTGTAGCATCTGTGACCAGAGAGTATGCGCTTGACCGCGCGAGTGTTGCGAGCGGTTCTCAGTCAGTCAGTAGTCGTTGCGAGTCGGTCAGTAGTCGTTGCGAGTCTGTAGCTCTGTCTAGTTGAGAGCAGTAGTCGGTCAGTAGTAGTCGTGCAGTGCAGTACGCTGATAGTCGTCATGCAGAGCGGTCGGTCAGTAGTAGCAGCCCAGTGCGGGTATATACAATTTTATTTTTATGATATGTTCTGAACTACAGTGCATGTGCACTTCTGTTAGGTGTTAATATGTTTTCTACTGAACTTCAGTGCCTGTACACTTATCTCATTTTTCAATATGTTTTCTACTATTCTGTATATTCAATACTTTAATGCGAATGCACTTATGCCATTTGTTACTAATTGTTATGAAACACGTATGTAACGCAGCAGCGATGGCGAGGCATTGTAGCATCTGTGACCAGAGAGTATGCGCTTGACCGCGCGAGTGTTGCGAGCGGTTCTCAGTCAGTCTGAGTAGTCGTTGCGAGTCGGTCAGTCGTTGCGAGTCTGTAGCTCTGTCTAGTTGAGAGCAGTACTCTGTCAGTAGTGGTCGCGAGCAGTAGCTCTGTTCAGTGTAGTGCAGTACGCTAATAGTCGTCATGCAGAGCGGTCGGTCAGTAGTAGCAGCCCAGTGCGGTTGTGTGATGTAGGCGGTCGGCAACACTGGTCAAGATGGTGAATAAGGTATACTGTTAATTAATATAATCATTAGGTAATGAAAAATTTTATTTATTGTAATTATTCTCCAACAAGTTCCCCAATAATAATTTTTATTTCAAAAGCATTTTTTCAAAAATTTAATTTTTATTGAACTAAAGATTTCGTTGCACTTCCCATTTCATTCCACTTCTTTTGAAGAAAAATTTCACTAGAATCACAAAAAAAGAGAATATTATTATTTGCAATGCAGTTCCTCCAAGCGGTGCGCAACAACAAGAGCAGAAATGTGACATCCATTTATTCTGAGGTAAGACTTTAATTCTGATTGTTTTGCACAGGGCCAAAGACCGATATTTCGGTTTAATTGTATTTTCTTGTCACTGAACGGACTTTAAATTTTGTGAAGAATTTATATTTGAGTCAGATTGCGAATTTCACATTTTTGTTGCCATTGTCAGTACATTTCATTGTGGGCAGATTACGCTTAGCGCAATGTCCATTAGCATTCATAATTAAATATTGTCGTGTTTCATTTCCTTTAAAATTACTGTGGGGAGGTTACACTCGGCTCCCATTTGTATTAAGTATTGTCATTTTCATTTTCTTTTAAATTACGGTGGGGAGGTTACACTTGGCGACACCCAGTCCAGGATCGAATTTCGTTGAGAGTCTTTTGAAAAACAGTCAGATATCTGCTCTTGTTTGCTTAGATATAATTAGGATTTGGCGCAACGCTTTTACTAATTTTGTGACTTTCTTTCTACAGGTCAACGGCAATTCGTTGCTCTATTGTATTTGTGTGTTGCTTTTGCATTTGTGCTTATTTGTTTTTGAATAATTGTGACTATTGTAAAAATGCCGCGAAAGACTGTGAATAGTGTATCGCGAGGTATTATGAACGAATTTACCGACTTAAACAACGTGACGAATAGTAATTGTGACACGCAGTGTAATGATGACAATCCTGCGTTCACTGACAATCAATGCATTCCAACCACTAGTGATGACTTTTACCCTGATAATGAACAAACAAACTCAATTGTCTCGTCTGTTAATTTGACGACAATTGATGACGCAGAACGCTCTATTATAATGAGCGCTGCCCAGCTTAACACACCCGATTCGGAAAACTCAAGTAATGTACAGACAAATTTGTCTAATGAAAATGAACAGATCACACAAAGTAGGACAGATTCATTTAATTCCGAAATAATGTCTGACAGTGTAGGTCCGACTGATAATCCTTTTTGTAAACTGCAGAATGACCAAATGGTCACACAAAGCGCAACAATTCCAGGTACACAATCAAACAGCACAGATAATGGAGTAGGTAATGCTACATTTGATTTGAATCAATTTATGGCAATAATGCTACAATTTAAGAACGATATTGGTGTAGATATCAAACAACAGAGTCTAGATAACAAACAATTTAAAGAGAATTTCAAACAACTTAATGAACAGTTCAAACAACTTAGGGAAGATAGCAAGCTAGATAACGAAAATCTCAAACAGCACTTTAATGAAAAACTTGATAAACAGCACAAACAACTTAGCGAAATGATTGATAAAAGTTTCAAACTCACAAACGAAAAACAAGACGACCTTAAAGAACAGAACAAACAAGCTAGCGAACAGATTACAGGTGTTACGATGCAATGCCAGGACATTAAAGAACAATTACGTGTGAATACTAAGACTTGTGCTAATAACAGTAATGAAAAAGTTGGCACTGTTGCACAAGAATTAAGTAGCACACGTGTAAGCACAACAGAATTACACAAAGATGACATTAATGCAGTCACTGAACAATGTTCAGCAAACGAAACACAGAAACACGAAATTAATGCAGTCACTGAACAATGCCCTAAAAACGCAGTACAGATACGCGACGAGTTTAATTTAGAGCCACTGGAAGTTTCACACACTCTGAATACGGAAATTGTTAATAAAAGTGAACGACACAACAACCAAATTGACGGAAGTATTAAAGTAACAGAATTAACAATTATTCCAGCCACCAATACGTCACAGAATCCGCCACGTTGCGAGTATTTGTCAGACTTACGCAGTGTGTATAATGTGAATAATTTACAGAGACTACGCGAAGTAAAATCCGAAAAGCCACGCGACTTAAAATCTGAAAAGCTATGCAACTTGAAATCCGAAATGACACAGACGAACAGATTCACACACAAACCTGAACGTGTTATCAAACTGAGTGACGAGAACGTTGATAATAAGCAGTTTGCATTTGTAAGAAAATGTAAAGAATTTAATAATGACAGAGCACAGACACACGATTTGCACTGTATGCGACAATTTATTTTTTTGCTTTCACCACTATTGCCTGTAATGCAGAAACTAGCTTTGAACCAGATGCGACAATTTATTTTTGTATTTACAACAGCATTGCCTATAATGAAGAAACTAGAATTAGCATGCAGACAGCAATTTATTTCTGAATTTGTACCGCCATTGCCTATAACACAAAAGCTAAAATTTATTTGCAGTGCGTAATAGACCTCAGGGGATTCATTACGCTTTAATGAATATGTGCCGTAGCGAGCGTAGGGCCCCGAGCTGTAGTAGTGCTGTTTCATCTTTAGTTTTCTGCACTACTGCCTTTTCTTCTACTATCCTTTATATCTATCAAAACTGCTCTTTAACTATTGCTCTACCTAGTATTAAGAAACGAGTAATGAAAACCCGATGTGACAAACTTTTACCGAATGTGACAATTTTCATTAGGCACTCCAGAATCACGAGAACTTAAATAACAGATAAAAATCGTAATCATCAGTATGTGTAAAATTAACAGCAAACGCATTTTTTTTGTAACAATAGAGGTGTTTCACAACAACAACATCAAAACCAGCCGGTTAGCATACCTAACCAACAATGGAATGCACAAGGTCAACCAGGCTTTAATGTTTCGCCGCGTACACATACAGTCCCTGATACAAGAAGTAGTAACGTACGGCAGCAAGGAAACAACTACGTACAAAGAAGACAGTATTTCAATTCATATCGCAATGCACCGTATAGGAATGACTATCACGACAGACGTAAAAACGATGAGCACAATTATCAGCGTACATTTAATAACAGTCGATCTTATGAGCAGCAACAACATCAGCAACAACAAATAATCATGAATGAAACAGACAATAGGTGTCATCGATAGCGTAACACGTCAATAAGAAATAAAAGAACAGTTCATATAGTGGATATGCCACAACATTCTCCCGTAAATAACAGCACGTACGATAGACTTTAACCAGATACAGTACAGATTGCATATTACAGTAACGCAAACATTACTTTTGACACGCAGAATTTTGCTCACGAGAATGTTATTTGAAAAATGCTCTGTTGAATGCACCACTTTTATCGCACCCAGATCTTACTAGAAATTTTTCCATTGCCACCGACAGTTCTAACACCGCTTTAGGCGTACATATTTTCCAGGAAATTGAAGAAGATGGTTCAATAGTAATTAAAAACATCGCATTTGCAAGCCGCATTTTGTCACCCGCTGAACGAAATTACTCTGTTACAGAACTTGAAACATTATGTGTTGTATGGGCTTTCACGAGATTTAGGCACTTTCTTTATGGCAGACATACCACCGTTTACACAGACCACAGAGCGATACAATTTTTACTTTCAGCTAAATTTACTCACGACAGATTAAGTAGATGGAAACTTTATTTACAAGAATTTAATTTTACAATAGTTCACATTCCCGGCACACAAAATGTTATAGCAGACGCACTATCGCGTTCTCTCAGCAACAATCAGCAAGACGTAGCAACCAACTTCTGCAAAACAAATTTCAGTGTCATGTACATTCAGCAAGTTGCATTTGAAAATTTTATTTCATCGCCATTACAGGACATAGCAAAGGAGCAAAATAAAGACAATGTGTGGAAAGAAATTAAACACCTTTGGCAAGATAGGAATAATGTTACGATTAGAAACCACTACACTGTACGCAATGACATTCTGTTTCGCCGCTCTCATCCTGACAGCAACATTTGGTTATTATGCATTCCTGACGAACTGGTTAACAAATTAATCTGGTACACTCATTTAAGTTACGCACATTACGGAGCACGAAAATGTTTTCTTATATTGAGACAGAACTGTTATTTTACCAACATGGAGAAACGTATACGACGAGTTTTAGCATCTTGTAAAATTTGCCAGAAAGCTAAATCAGACACCACTTCACATATTCCTCCATTATATCCCATTATACCTGTTAAATTAAGACATATGGCCGCTGTAGATATTTTTGGTCCGATTCCCAGAACTAACAGAGGTTTTTGCTACATCTTTGTCGCTGTTGAGCTCACTTCAAAATTTGTTACTTTCACTCCATTACGCAAAGCTACTGCTAAAACTGTTTCGAAAGCATTTGTAAAACATTTTCTATCTCATGTAGGGCATGTGATGAAAGTAATTTCTGACAATGGATCTCAATTTCGTAGTAGCGTATGGACACGCATGTTACGAGCTAGAAACATTTCTCCGATCTATATATCCAAGTACCACGCTTCTTCGAACCCCTGTGAACGATTAATGAAAGAAATTGGTAAGCTGTGCCGAATATACTGCCACAAAAGACATATTGATTGGGACACACACATATTCTCATTCCAAGATGTAATTAATTCCATTCCAAATGAATCCACTATGCTATCTCCGTCTGTTATACTGAAAAATGCTGAACCACCTAACAAAATTAAAGAATTAACAACACTTCCTACATCTCGTCGATTACGACACCACGAAATAATTGACATTGCGCTGAACAACATCAAACGTGCCGCAGAGCGCCGGAGAAGACAGCAAAAAACAGGTTTGTACACGCCGTGACTTTCACGTTGGACAGAAGATACTAGTACGTACACACTATTTATCCAGTAAATTAAAAGGTAAGTGCAGTAAATTTGAACTTCTATACGCAGGTCCATATCGGATTCGCAGCATCCCTCACCCCAATGTTGTACACGTCGAAACTTTGAGAACTAGAAAATCGAAAGGCAATCACCATATCTCAAACATTAAACCGTTTATTGAGTGAAACCACTCTATGATTCAACACACTATGATGCCATTTACTAATGCAATTATTTCACCTGACTAATTACTGATGATTATCGTATTTTTTCTTGGCAAGTGCCCGACAAGGTAAGGTTAGCAGGTCGCTTTTCTTGTCGTTACACATCAGACCGTGCTTATTTTCCATTTTTTGTGTATATGATTGTATTCCAGTTTTGTTTGTATGCACTGTGCAATAGTTAAGATATAACACACACCAGTCGACTTGACATTTTTTTTGCCTTATGACATCTCAACATTGTGACTGTTTTACATTTTTTTTGCTGCTGCTTTGTGATATTCTCTGTACATTTTCGCATCTGAACACTGTCAATGTCTTTGACATATTACGTTTTCTGTCATGTTATGCTGTATGGTTAATTATGTCACCATAAACCAGTCATTATTTAGTGGGTATAGGATTTAAATGCAAGACATTAATCTTTGTTCATCAATTTCAGAAAGAAATGATGCATGTAAGAAATAAATTCAACAGAAATGGGAATTTCACCTACGGAATAAACGAAAGAAGATGCAATAACTTTATGGGGAAGAGTAAATGGATCAGGATTAACAAACATTAACAAGAATATACTATACTCATCGTAGAATAGCAGTCTTAACTAATTTTTTCTTTCAGAATACAAGGTGATTGTTGCAGGCTGTCAGACTGAACTACACATCTTAGTTTTAGTGATGAAATATGCTAGAGATAAGGAATAGTTGTATAATGAGTAATGAAGTGATTTTTTTTTTTTGCAGATGATAATGAATACTGATGAATAATGATGAAGGAAATGGTATTATGAATAATGAAGTTTTTCTTTACAGGTGATGATGATAATGAAGTTATGATGGTATTGATAATGAAGTTTTTTCTTTACAGATGAGGATAATGTTGAAGTTATGTATTTATGCTACGTAGTTATTTAAGTATTTGTTGCAGTTTGTTTTGACAGCAGGTGTTACATTGCATAGTAGGATGACAGAAAGTTTTGGAAAGGACAGCTATGGAACACATTTTTATACACATTTCACTACCTGTTAATTCGAGGTTCACTACTTTTCAGCATACTAATGCGTTTCTTCTTTCAGGTCAATAATCCATTTTGTATTTTTTCAAGAGAAGCTTTTCATGATACTTGCTAAACCTGTTACTTATTATACCTGTTCTAGTACTTGCATTTTTATTTTTTACCCATTTGTGTTTATCATTTATGAATGTGATCACATATACTGCCTTGTTGCATAACCTTGCTACAGCTGACTCATGACGAATGACGTTACCTATCCTCATTTGCAGCAATAGGTCAAAAGCAAATTGTGCTATGCCTCAGCAATTAATTATCGATCTCAACGCAATGCATTGCTAACAAAAAAAAATGTATTACCAGTCCCAAATAGTGAGAAAATTCTGAATAGTACTGATTAGCTCTGAATAGTATGTCACTTGAGTAATGGCCTCTTAATGAGACACAAAAAAAAACGTATATATTTAAAATAATGCTTTGTCACTAGTTAATAACTGCCACTGTTTATTGTAATGAGACTACTTATAATGCCTATGATTACTAATGCTATGACTAATTAACTGATTTTAATAATGACTTTGTAATGATCTGAATACTACTGAAGGAGAAACACTGTTTATTGTAATGAGACTACTTATAATGCCTGTGATTATTAATGCTATGACTGTAATTAACTGATTTTTAATAATGACTTCGTAATAATCTGAATAATACTGAATGATGATTCTATTCAATACTTGCTGGCCACTGAGTGCCAATAATTAATGTCACTTGAAGAATTGTTATTAATTATGCCATTAATTAGCCCTTTTTTTCCCATGTTGAGTTTTCATGTTTTGGTTAATGGCCAATGAGTGCCAATAATTTGTATCACTCAATGTATTATGTTAATGCTAGGCCAATAATTGACTCTCCTTTTCAACTAAGACTTCTGATGAACATTATTCTGTCATACTAAATATACTTTGTAACTGGCCAAGGACCGCCACTGTTTATTGTAATACGATTACCCATGATGCCAGCTGGTGATTCTTAATAGATTGGAATGACACATAATTAATTAACTATGGTACTGTTTAATAATGCTTTGTAATTAGGAGAAGACTAATAATTCTTACTATTGGAATGACAAATGATTAATTAACGACAAATGATTAATTAACTGTAATTAGACAAATGATTAATTAACGACAAATGATTAATTAACTGTAATTAGACAAATGATTAATTAACGACAAATGATTAATTAACTGTAATTAGGAAAAGGCTAATGATTATTATTGGAATGACAAATGATTAATTAACTGTAATTAGGAGAAGGTTAATGATTCTTAATTACACTGTGTAACTGAAAAGAATGCGATTATTTAATAATGCTTTGTAACCAGGAAAAGAAGGCTACTGATTCCATGTAAAACAATTATGAACATTTTTCTGTAATACTACATACTTGGTACAGAAATGTTCAATAACTGGGCTATGAATGCCACAAACTAATTAAGTCTCTAATTGTCAATATTATGTGACTTGATGTCCTTCACCTCATAAGCTGACTACCCTGAATTATTGCAATGTCCATTTGTCCTGTTTATCCTAGTGATCCTGGAGCACTATATTTGGTTTTGCACTAATTCTACGTTGGTGTGCCTTGTAAGAGCGTGGTGTTGACACGACATGCTGTCCACCACCGTGAGCGATGAAGACATTATTATGGTCCCACTGTTTGGTGTACCTAATGTACTGCCAAAATGAAAACATGGAACATTACTACGACAGTTCAGTGTCTTGGCTACACTGATAAATTCTGATGGTGTGGAAAGATATGGACTTTCAGAACAGCTGTGTGCAATCTAAAGTGCTACGACTATGATGCAATCCATCCCTTTCCTATCCTGATTCTTGTCACATAAAGAAAAAAAAAAAAAAAAAAATTTTGGTAACATCATTTATGTTCGTAGGTTATACATTTTTCGATTTGTTGAATTCCAGTGCGAGTACACTTGTGGCACTGGTCGACATGATTTTTTTTTGCCATTATGTTTATTTGTTGTGAAAATGCTAAAGACATTTCTCCAGTGCGTGTGCACTTTGGACATGATTTTTTGTCATTTATTGCGAAAATGCTAAAGACATTTTTCGATTTGTTCTGAAGTACAGTATATGTACACTCCTGTCTTTTATATTGTATATACATTTTTATTTTAATGATATGTTCTGAACTACAGTGCATGTGCACTTATGTTAGGCGTTAATATGTTTTCTATTGAACTTCAGTGCCTGTGCACTTTTCTCATTTTTCAATATGATTTGTACTATTCTGTATATTCAATACTTTAATGCGAATGCACTTATGTCATTTGTTACTAATTGTACATACATTTCATCAATTACTGATATGTTCTCAACTGCAGTGCATGTGCACTCATGTCACTTGTCAACATAATATTTTTTGCCAGTCTGTTTATTTGTTCTGAATATGCCAATGAATTTTTTCAGTGCCTCTGCACTTTGTTTTCTGTCAAATAATTTGTATATACATTTTTTCTGATTTGCTACTATGTTTTGTCTTATATATTTTGTACTTAGTGCGTGTGCACAACATTTAAATATTCTGTAAGCTGTAGGATTTTGTTAATTAATTAAAAAATTTTGCCGCGATTGGCAAGTCCAAATGACTCACCATCGCTGCCAAATTTTTGCCCCCCCAGTGGAGGGTTATGAAACACGTATGTAACGCAGCAGCGATGGCGAGGCATTGTAGCATCTGTGACCAGAGAGTATGCGCTTGACCGCGCGAGTGTTGCGAGCGGTTCTCAGTCAGTCTGAGTAGTCGTTGCGAGTCGGTCAGTCGTTGCGAGTCTGTAGCTCTGTCTAGTTGAGAGCAGTACTCTGTCAGTAGTGGTCGCGAGCAGTAGCTCTGTTCAGTGTAGTGCAGTACGCTAATAGTCGTCATGCAGAGCGGTCGGTCAGTAGTAGCAGCCCAGTGCGGTTGTGTGATGTAGGCGGTCGGCAACACTGGTCAAGATGGTGAATAAGGTATACTGTTAATTAATATAATCATTAGGTAATGAAAAATTTTATTTATTGTAATTATTCTCCAACAAGTTCTCCAATAATAATTTTTATTTCAAAAGCATTTTTTCAAAAATTTAATTTTTATTGAACTAAAGATTTCGTTGCACTTCCCATTTCATTCCACTTCTTTCGAAGAAAAATTTCACTAGAATCACAAAAAAAGAGAATATTATTATTTGCAATGCAGTTCCTCCAAGCGGTGCGCAACAACAAGAGCAGAAATGTGACATCCATTTATTCTGAGGTAAGACTTTAATTCTGATTGTTTTGCACAGGGCCAAAGACCGATATTTCGGTTTAATTGTATTTTCTTGTCACTGAACGGACTTTAAATTTTGTGAAGAATTTATATTTGAGTCAGATTGCGAATTTCACATTTTTGTTGCCATTGTCAGTACATTTCATTGTGGGCAGATTACGCTTAGCGCAATGTCCATTAGCATTCATAATTAAATATTGTCGTGTTTCATTTCCTTTAAAATTACTGTGGGGAGGTTACACTCGGCTCCCATTTGTATTAAGTATTGTCATTTTCATTTTCTTTCAAATTACGGTGGGGAGGTTACAACGTATCATGTAGGGGATAGGCTACTTCATCATGTGGATTCCTAGGCGTGAGTTACAACCATATTCTACGCATTCTTTGACACTTTCTTAAACAATTTTTCGGGAGTTGTTATAGATGTATTTGTATTACACACCATTTCTAAGCCATATTCCGAAACGTAAAATCCAAAACAAGATGTCAATGTGAATGAGAATAAAATGACATAATACTGCATTTATGATAATTTCCAGAACACAGTCAAATACTGTATCGTTGTTGTTCATGCATGGACACATGCGGTGAGCGACAGTTGAACTGTAATACGCACTCTAAACACAGGTCTCGGTACTGCGAAGAATAGTGTGCCTGTGTTGGCTGATAGCTGCTTTGATTTCATAGCGCTGTGTATGCTGCAGTTCAGTGTGCGGATCTGAAGCAGCTTGCTTCTGATTGGTTGGCTTGAGGTTTTCTAGAACCGCGCGGCATCGCTTCCGAAATGCTTACAGAATAATATGGGGGTTTTCCTTAGAAAACAAGGCCTCTCAGTCCAGGTCGCGTACCGAACCGACCGGCAGAGCGGCTGAAAGATACAGAATATGGCCCGCTCAGATGAGTTCTGATTTTAGCTGTTATGAGCTAATGACAGGACTCGATTGTGACCCAGAAGCCACAAAGCCACACACACAAGTTGTCAACAAGGCACATTTCAAGCTGGCGGTGGCTCGACTGTGTCGTGTGGTGCAATTGAACTGATCATTGATTGGAAATGGATATGTTCAGCTACATGGAGACCATCTGCACACGTACATGTACCTCATACTCCAAAATAAAGATTTTTTGTGGATAATGCGCCATGTCATCCTGCCATTGTTGTTTGCTATAGACTTGAAGAACATCTGGACAATCCGAGCGAATGAGTTAAATACGCAGATCTCCCAACATGAGCCCCTCGAACATTTATGGGGCATAATCGAGAGGTCAGTTTGTGCTCAAAATCCTGCACTGGCAGCACTTTTGCAACTATGGATCACTATAGAGACAACATGGCTCAATATTTCTGCTAATTATATACAACGGCTGGTTGAGTCTGTTGTGTCTAGACAAGACAGCCTAACACAATGAGAGGAAGCCGAAAGGCACGTGCTAAGCTAAAGCAGGATGGCGTGAGGTCTGAAACAGGATACGTAATGAATGCTATTAAGTACGTAGCTTCTGGAATACTTAACTTTAATCCATCCTTTTGGTACATCTGGCGATACAAGTGAGACTCTTTAGATACATGCAATGTTACTAATGGCGCCTTGCTAGGTCGTAGCCATTGACTTAGCTGAAGGCTATTCTATCTGCTCTGCAAATGAGCGAGGCTTCGTCAGTGTAGTCGCTAGCTACGACGTCCGTACAACTGGGGCGACTGCTAGTCCGTATCTCGAGACCTGCCTTGTGGTGGCGCTCGGTCTGCGATCACACAGTGGCGACACGCGGGTCCGACATGTACTAATGGACCGCGGCCGATTTAAAACTACCACCTAGCAAGTGTGGTGTCTGGCGGTGACACCACAGAGTCCATACCACGTCGAGTTGCTGCATTTCTTTTCTTTTCCTTTTTTGTGAGTCATCAGGCTTCTGACTGGTTTGATGTGGCACACAACGAATCCCTCTCCCGAGCCAACCTTTTCACCTAAGAGTAGTACTTGCAACCTGTGTCTTCAGTTAATTTCTGGGTGTATTCCAATCTCTGTCTCCCTCTACGGTTTTTGCCTTCTACAGTTCCGTCTAGTACGATGGAACCCATTCCCTGATGACTTAGTTTATGTCCTGTCGTCTTGTCCCTTCTCCTTGTCAGTGTTTTCCACGTATTTCTTTCCTATCTGATTCTGCACAGAACCTCCACATTCCTCATCTAACCAGTCCACCTAATTTTCACCATTCGTATGTAGCATCACATCTCAAATGCTTAGATTCTCTTCTGATCTGGTTTTCGCAAAGTCCATACAATGCTGTGTTCGAAACGTACATTCTCAGAAATTTCTTCCTCAAACTAAGGGCTGTGCTCGATACTAGTAGACTTCTCTTGGCCAGGAATGCCCTTTTTTGCCAGTGCTAGCCTGCTTTTGATGTTATCCTTGCTCTGTCTGTCATTGGTTTCTTTGCTTCCTAGGTAGCAGAAATCCTTAACTCCATCTATTATGTGACCCTCGGCCCTGGTGTTAAGTTTCCCGCTGTTCTCATTTCTGCCATTTCTCATAACTTTCCTTTTTCTTCGATTTACTCTCAATCCATATTCTGCGCTCAATAGACTGTTCATTGGATTCATTAGATTATGTAAATCTTCTTCACTTAGTATAGCAATGTCATCAGAGAAATCGTACTGGAAACACAATGTGACGAAAACAGTTCACCTTAGATATAACAAAGGGGCGGGTTACCGTGCACTATAGCTTTTTATATGGTAGACCTCTTAGATCTTGTGACAGTGGTAGTAGAAGGCGAAGGCAGAATCAGAGCAGTGTTTAACACTGAAAACTTACCATGTGTTGCCGCGCGGGATTAGCCGAGCGGTCTGAGCCGCTGCAATCATGGAATGTGCGGTTACGCCCGGCGGAGGTTCGAGTCCTCCCTCGGGCATGGGTGTGTGTGTTTGTCCTTCGGATAATTTAGGTTAAGTAGTGTGTAAGCTTAGGGACTGATGACCTTAGCAGTTAAGTCCCATAAGATTTCACACACATTTGAACATTTTTACCATGTGTTGCTTGAATATCGGTGTTAGATGTTAATAAAAATAACTTTTATTGGTTCTACACTGCATTTAACATCATTTACACTTTACAAGCTTCGATGCTGACAAACAGCTAATACTGCACATACGTTTTTGGATAGGGTCCGCCTTTAGCAAAATACAATTTTGTTTTTTTAACCCAAACGTGTTTCACTGCAGTTGCAGCATCTTCAGTGAGCTTTTATTTTATGGCTGTTAAAGATAAAGAATGTTCTTTACTGTTTGTATACATGTAACTATTAGTTTTTAAATCGTAATTACAGATATTTGAAAAAACACATAAAATCATGAATTCATACCTTTTTACCAATATACATTTGAAAACTAATTGTTACATGTATACAAACAGTAAAGAACATTCTTTAACAGCCATAAAATAAAAGCCCACTGAAGATGCTGCAACTGCAGTGAGCATTGGGTTAAAAAACAAAATTGTGTTTTGCTAAAGGTGGACCCTATCCAAAAACATTGTATTGTTAATGCAAACAGGGGAAAAAGAGCTTCAACCCAAAGATGATTACTTAATACTGTAGTACCACAACTTCAAAATGTCTTCTTATACGTACGCAGTAACTTGTGAGAACTTTGTTTCCGCAATGAACATGTTTTAAACACATTATCCAAGATCAAGGTTAACCTGGTACTTGTCTAGTTCTGTTGAATCTCTGCACTGTGCAGACATACTTTTTGAGATGCAGATGAGGTAAATGCAAGAGTACCTTTCCTGTCAGTCTTCTTGTTTTTCTATCACGTATCAATATTTTTGATTTTGCTGTCCTTGCACAATATGGCGAACAATGCTGTCCTAGGAAGTGACTCCCCAAGTCTTGCACTCACTGAGGGAGTCAAACGTTCTATATTTCGATAATCATACCTTGCCTCCGTTTGTTTGGTAGCGTGATAAACATCATCTACTGACTCGCATAAGCTTTTTTCACCTTCGGACAGCTGGCAGTCTGCTCAAATCGCTTTTACTGCGGTACGTTAGCGTACAGGACGGCATGATTCATTGCGGCAAAAGAAGTCACAAAAGGAGACAAGCTGGAAGGAGAAATATGTATAATATAATAATGTTCATGTTAAGGTCCCACGTTGACCGCCTAAATATTGTACACATTCTTGATTATGCAATGAGCATGTCAAATGGGGAATTATTATTAAGCACAGCTGGTGAACGAGTACCTCGAAAACGGCGAAACTGGTCGAATGTTCACGTGCTACTGTCGTGTGAATCTATGGAAAGAGGTAGAGCAGTGAACTGACACTAAGCTCTAAATGGTAGGACGTCCCCGAATCTTCAGAGAACGTGGTGTTCGGAGGCTTATCTGCTCTGTGAAGTAGGACAGATGGTGATTTGTAGCATCTTTGCCGAAAGAGCACAATGCTGTTGCACGCACAAGTGATTCGGAGCACACCGTTAATTGTACTTTGTTGAATATGGAGCTTCGCAGCAGATCACCCCTACGTGTTCACATGTTGACCCAACGACATCGTCAATAACGTTTTCAGTGGGTAAGGTACTATCGGGATTCGACCGTCGATTAATGGAAACATGTCGGCTCTTCGAGTGAATAACGTTTTTGCTACATTAAGTCATGGTCGTCTCCATAAATGCCGTCGTTGAGGCATCCGGGTCGCTATCGGGTGCCATCACCCCTTACGCAGATCACCGGTCCGCTACTTACGCGAATTACATGACCTGTGCGTAGACATCTAATGCCACATACTTCCACAGACCTACCAACAAACTTTCGGACCCCTGTATGCAGAGTCAGTGTGTACTTCGTTCCAGAGGCACATAAACAGGCTATTGACCAGGTGGTAACAAGGGTTTTGGCTCATCAGTGTACTTTCTGTGTGGACATTGAATAACCTAGAGATATGCATATTCATGACGTGCACCACTAATTCAGTACGCAGACAACTAGCTCCATGATTCGGTGTTTAACACATCGGAACAAGACACAGAACTGTTTCCAGACTTCCAGTTTCCGATACATGCAATACATGCACCGATCCTCAAGTCTCCCGCATTTCACAGTGCACCTGATACACCGGGGGCTAAATCAAGTCAGCATGTAGATTTGTTTCCACACTTCGAGTTTCCACTATCACCATCATCTTAACGGGTCGTCAAACCACTACCACGGACTCATGCAGCTATGAATGTGGCGTTATTCGCTGTAGCGTTGAATGCGAGTGATAGTAAATGTGCAGTTCATCTCCTCAGATCGTGAGATAAACATGGCGGTAATTTCTGAAAATCAGCGATTTAGTGACATGGAAGTAGTGCTTTCAGTCTGTGAGTGGTATCAGCTATATCAGCATTCAACGCAAATAACTGCCATGTTCAACGCTCAAGCGTTTACACTGTTACTAGACCGTGTGGGGACTATCCAACAACAGTGAAAATATACAGCGACGAGAATCCTACACAGTGCATTCACCTTTCAGAATCTACGTTCAGAAACTTGATGTGTGCTAGTTCTGCCATTAGGAGTGCAGTGGATGATTATGGTGAATGGTGTCCACATGTATACAAATTTTTTACAGATTACACGTCAGCAAATTTCTGAGGAAGCCTTTCCTGCCAATTCACTGAGTCATCACTACCTGGTGTTGATAGAGAATTACGTGCATATTTGTATTTATTTCTCTGTCCTATTATGTTAAACCAAATTTTAAGAAATGTGAAAATACATGAGTACTAATGTCTTTAAACTGTGTTTAATTTCATCAGAAACCCATGAACACGTTGAATAAAACACAGAGTTAATATTACTAAAGTATATATGACAACAAAATTCTAGATGAAGACGAAGTCGAGATTTATCTCGCAAGAAGGAAGTGGAAACATTTATCAACTTACACATTGGAGCACACAATACCGCTTTCACAGAAGCGGTAAACCGTGCTAGCTGCTTGATGAGTGGTTCAGGCGATGGTGGGTGTGGAAACTTGAAGTGTGGAAACAATTCTGCCTAGCGAATTCATTTCTGCTCCGAGGTATCACTATGCAATACTGGTGACTCGAGGATCGGTGTATATGTCGGATGTAATCGAAGTCTCGAAAGAATGCTGTCTCCTCCTCCGATATTTCATGCACTGAATCATGGAGTAAGTTTCTCTGCACGCTTAGTGACGCAGGCGATGGATATAGTTCTACATTCTGACTTGATTGCCACTCTAACATGTCGGGAGCTGCATCAGGGGGCATGTCTACATGCTGGCTTGACATCTGATGCCACTGCTCAAAAGCATCAGACACAGCATCAGATTGTCGGGAAGCTTGTGAACTAAGGAAAAGTAAAAGATAACCACGAGAAAAACATAAATATTTGTATATACATAATGAATAATAAACACTGAGAGAGAGATATGGTTTAATACTTACAATTCAGTGTGCGAGTCAGCTTTTCTGCTTGGAAGTGGTAGATCTCTGTCGGCTAGGTACCTGCTGTTGCCGCTGCTGCTATTGCTACCGTGTATCATACACTGTTTCGTCTACATCACAGAGTTGTTGAAGTGAAGGACAAATGAAAGAAAACCATGAAAAACACATATACACAAATACACGGACAACAAAAAATAAACACTGAAAGCGAGGAATAGTTTGTACTTTCAAACAAGTGTGTGAGTCAGTGCTGTCATCATCCGTCTTTGTAAAGTACAGGAGTAGCGGATGGAAGACTTAGATTTTTTGGAAACGTTAACAGGTTGTTATATCACTAACACTGCTATTACTCAAAAAAGTGTGGAAGTCTCAGTCTCCAACAGTAAAAAAGGCTGGACTATTAAAAACTTCCCGGATGCACCCAATATACCCATTTACTACTTACTACAAATCTTATCCGGGCGCATTGCGCGCACTAGGATTGCTTTTAAAAATTAGGGAATTTTTAATATCCAATAATTTTTACGCTCTGACCTTACAGCGTCTATAATTTCATAATTAATGCAATTAATTTATACCTATAATTACAAATGATGAAATTCATTATCATTATTTCTAAGTTTCTTCATTCTTTTATATCTCAATCTTACATTTACATCTTCAAACGATTGAAAATCCCAATTACTAATTATTTTAAAATATTTGTCTCTCAAAACAGTTTTAAATTCATTATCGAGCTCCAAACTTATTTCATCTCTATGTCCAGTATAAAAATATTTACAGCCTGTAGTGTATATAAATCATTTACATGTAGCTCACAAATTTTTCTAAAAAAATATTAGTATCACTAACTTTGAGCTTCATCAAAAAGGCTTCCGTTCATATAGAATAAAAATTTATTAATAATTTTAAAAACCAAATGGCACTGTATCATAATTTTCAAGAATAATTCTTTTATAATAATGAAAAGAGAATTCTTTCTGAACTTGTTTGCTGACCAATTTTTTTAGTATTTCCATCTCTAGTTATTTCCTTGCACTCTAATTGTATTTTATTCTTTACTTCATCCTCAGTTATTCTTATCATAGCTTCGCCACTAAAATTTTTAAAGATTTTTACAGTTTAAAGTGAATTCATTACCTCCATATCTCTTTTCCATCTTTTTTTCATAATAATAACTTTTAAGCCTGCTGAAGCCCAGTTTGTAGTCAATATACCTTTCCCTAATTTATCTGTCCATTCACCTAACATACAATCCATTTCCATAGTTTTTTCACCATCATCAATACATACTATACTGCAAGGGCTCTGACTTTCCTAAATATCTGTGGGTGCACATCAACTGAGGAACGTACTATATCTTTTCTGGGGAGTCTCGATATTTTTAAAAATGATTACCTTGCATTTATGATCTTTAATTAACACTTCCTGTGCATAAAGATCTGTGCTGTAATAAAGGAAAATATACCGCTACTATAAGCATACGTGGACACTACCCTAGCTCAGTTCGTAACACCGCTGGCTTAAAAGTAACAGAAATTACAACAAACTAGGTTTCAAATGCAGGCAGACGAACCCACACACTGAGAAGCGTAACGCAGACAATACAGGCCCGCCTGCTAAAATATAAATCCTGACCCTCCTCCCCCTCCCCCTAACACGAAATATATAACTTATCATTAACTAACGTAACTTTCATTACACCAGGTAGAAATAGAAATTTAATGGAGTATCCTGTAAAATCCTATGTGATATCAACAAAAAGATAATTCATTTACCATATTCAAAGTGTAAAACAAAAATTATTAATACCCATACATGTTATTAAAAATTATACACACATGTATTACATTTTCGTGTCAGAACCATACATAGGTCCACAGCTAACGTATCATATAGTTTTTGACCAAAACTGGGCCACTTTCAGTCCATTTTCTGTCGCTTAATGGCGGTCTTGGTTCAAATGGCTCTAAGCACTTAACATCTGAGGTCATCAGTCCCCTAGACTTAGAACTACTTAAACCTAACTAATCTAAGGACATCACACACATCCATGCCCGATGCAGGATTCGAACGGGCGACTTTAGCAACAGCGCGGTTCCGGACTGAAGCGCCTAGAACCGCTCGGCCACAGCAGCCGGCGATGAAGGTCTTCTGCAATACAGGAGGCTCGACACAGTCGAAAATGAAGCATGTGCTGGACAGCCTGGAATTATCCCCAGTCATACTTAATATTGTTTTCTATACTGTACCTCCATCTTGATACATTAAACCTTGATCTGCCCATTCTTGAACTCAGTCTATTCAAAGATTTCCATGTCGTCCATTCCCTGTCATGTCCTGGAGAGACAGTTTCAGAAACTCTTTTCCAACCAGATAGAATGGGAATCTTATCCTTCCAAAGTTGCACCCTAGTATTTTTAGCAGCGGTAGTCAGTACCTTTGATGATGAACTCTTCCTTGACGTCAGTCGCTACGGATGCTGTTTATGGCCATACAGGATATGGGTTTGTTCTTGTTCCACTTTCTTTTGTTCCTTATTCGCGGCAATTTCTCTTCGAATGGTAGATGATGTTGTTCCTGCAAGGACGCAATTCCAATTAATCACATTGTAGTGACTGACAGTCAGTATCAACAAGCATAGGCCTATAGGTCTATATGTTGTCTGATCGATTCGTACTTACAAACCGCAGTGTACCCACTTTGACCTCTAGTGAAACTGGCCCATGCAGCGTACTTTCTGTGATGAAAGGTATTTATTACTTCGCTGGTATCAATAGATCACTTTGGACACTGTGGATACTGAATTCGCTAGCTCTGTCTTTGGTCATAGAATTCCACAGATAGTTCATTACGAGTATGAGCTTTAAAAATAAGTTTTCAGCTGAAGAAACAGCATCATGAATAGTTAAAAAAAGGTAAAATGTTTGTTCATTAATCTAGAACGCTACATCTAAGATGATAGATGAAGAGGTGCATTCTGTAACCTAATTTTTCAAACTAAGCATTGTGCGTAATTGCTATAAATCATTGGCACCTCAAGAAGGGCGGGAGACGTATAATCTACTGGTCGCCACGCAGATGATAACAGTATGTATTGAAATTTGAGTGGTAAGTAATTAAAGAATCAGTACCAAGAGCTATGTCCAGAAAATCTCTTGGGAAAATTATTGCCCACAATCTACTTCCTAGAAATTATATTTTATAGTTTTTGTCATTTCATAAGAATATCTGTACCACTTGTGAAATGATAACTTGTTATTTGTACAGGCAAGGGAGAGAATATCTGGGACCACATGGTCCACGAACACCCGGAGTATGGTACAAATTGTAACAACGGCAACGTGGCCTGCGACTCGTACCACAAGTACCAGGAGGACATGCAGATACTGAAGGCGCTCAACGTGAGTACTTGGTGCCGCTGCACAGGTGTGGTACTCGGTGAATCTACCGTGTTATGGTGCCTTTGAGTTGTAGCCTCCACATAAATAGCTGCTTCAGGAGTTACTAAATTCAACTGAATATGTCTCTAAATACACTTTCAAAAAGATCACTGCACCGTAGTTTACCTCAATTTTGTGAAGTATACCGCCACACTTGAGCACCGACTCTAAAAAGACCGCAGCACAATTGTGAAACCTCCCTGAGACACTGCACAATCGAATTTAACACGCTTTTGTGGGAAACAAATCCAAAAACCGGTATCAGCTGCAATATCTGATTTTACCCACCAAAATGGTGATATTTGGAAGTTGAAATAAATACCTCTGTAACGCTAAACATGGCGCTCACCACTTTTCGAGTTTTAGCTGTTTGTTTGAAGGCACTGCCAGAGAGAGAGGGAGGAGGCGAGAGAGAGGGAAAGAGACGAAGAGAGAGAGAGAGAGATTTGTGAGTCCTACAGCTGCTGTGATGTTCGTCACTTTTCTGAAGCGGTGAGAGGGCTTAACTTATATTTTCTGCTGGAGTCGGGAACGTTATTTTCCTTACTCCTCGAAGCACACACTAGTGTCTAAGCACAGACCCAAAAAAACAGAACAATTACACAATTAGAATTCGAAGTACTGTCCCACAGACGAGAAAAATGACTGGAATTTTCGGTGAATTTTCGATTTCTCACAGCTGCTGGTCTGGAGATGCTCCAAAGCCACAACGGCAGATGAGGTACAGAATCCCGCCTGTCCGAACCAGAGGAGGATGATCTGCTTGGACCTGTCTTTGAAGACTCGAACAAAGAAGACATCACGTGACTCTTAGGCTCACAGACCTTCCCGTAGATACCTTGCCCGTGTCTTGTTCTAACCAGTCTGCAGGGGCTCCTATGACCCGCACAAACGATTTCTTGAGACTCCCTGCCGTCATGGAACTTCTTGTGAATGGATATTTCAGATTGGTTCTTACTTAATTTACCGGCCAAACTACTGCTGCTTCCGGTGCGGGATCACTGTCCGTCATTTTCTGAAGACCGGTAAATTACGGGACTTTGAGCGGCATTAACTATTTTGCACAGATCGAGAAAAAAACATACAGCAGTCATACTGCTTTGACAGTTAAATCCTACAAAAGTAGAGTACAGATCATGAAATACGGAAACTACAGCCAAATACACTTCCTCAACTACAGTGCTCTGCTACTTTCAAGGAAAGCTTGAATGTTTCAGCATGAAACCGATCTCCAACCAGGCTATATCACCACATACTGTATCGATGTAGTAAACACAATGCGTATCCTGCACCATATAAATTCATCACTTCTGCATCCTGCATATAGCTGTAGGCCGCCAGATACTTGTACATTTACCGCGAACACAGACAGATCCCAAAAAACATAAGCACATACATCATATATAGTCTTCGCAGCACTAGATACTTCCCGTGAGGTCGGTCGGTCATCCACCGCGGCCATAGGTCACAAAACTACCCACCAACCACGCTGCCCTGATGGGTGATCAGAGTGCCCTCCACCGACAGCGGTCACTCTCCGAACTATTGTGCAAAGGCTGGGCTGGTTCCCCCTCGCCTCAAAGGCGTTACTGTTTCCGGCCCCGACCTGCTTGATTGCTTCCTACCATGCTTTCTGCAGCAACCTGCAGACTCTGGGATTACATGAACATATGTTTTTTCACGTGGTTTACCAGAATATCATAACATTTACGCGATAGTTCTCCATATGTGCCATGTAACAGTATGCTACCGATTCCTTGCACATTGTAATACCGATGATAAAGAGCAGAAATTATATCTATAGAAACCTGAAACTTTAGCGAGGTGCAACGACGTGGGACGTGATGCAAATCACTGAGTAATTAAAATAACTACTATCTCGTCTGTGCTTTAAGCGAAAACTCAAAAATACAGAGTAAACGGGTTGTTCCACTCGTATTTTTCAACAAATACCTATGTACATCATATAACATATTCAAAATCATACTCGTACTTTACAAAGTCAGCGTTTCTAATGTATAGAGAACCAGCAAACGTCTCATCCCCCTGTCTTTCACCATCTAGATGCACACAACACACATCGCAAGCGATGTTCTTTCAGCCAAATAAAGATGGGAGATGTGCACCGTACAAATTACATGGGAAGGAATAACTGTCCAGCACAAACACACATCCATATTGAATCACCTCAAATTTCCGCAGAGAACACATGCCATCACGAAGGCTGCCCAACACATACTGAGTATTGGTTCGCTATTCAGCCACATAGAGGGCGACATGATTAGTTCAGCTGCATTCCTGTACCCCAGCAGACCCCTCCATTCAGAGGCCTCCCGCCTTAAGCCGGAAATGTCAATCGACTACTGGGTCTTAGGAAGAGAGACTTAATCGCTTTAAATTCCACGACAGCAACGGCCTTGTTACTGTCACAAGCGGTCTTTGTTCTCTCAGCGCACACAAGTATCGCTAACGACATCAGCGTTAAAAACTATACAAGCTAAATCGAGATATGGTATTGCTTCCGAATTCAGCGGTTTTCCTCATAAATACCGCGATATTGAATATAACGGTGGTCGCCGGGTTGTCACAAACAGACGGAAAGCGCGGGTATACGTCGACGGCGGTGCAAGCTCGTAACAAAATCACCGAATTTAGAAAATGATTCGGCTAAGGAACGTGATATGAAGTTGGTATTTACGACTCCCTCACGCCTAGGTATTGCTCCAGTGGTTGTAACACATTCTATCACAGTACCATATCAGAGGTTCTGTGATCCATCCACGAGGTTATAGACGAGGGAAGATGATGGTTGAATGAGAATGATCACGGTGTGCTATGCTACGAATGACTTTAAAAAAAATGCAACGCTAGATTGAGTCGTAAGAAATGTATAATGTCCTATGGTCAATACACTGGCTCTTCAGATCTATAGTGCTACACTTCCTGGTAGAAATGCTGTCTGGAATTTGAATGTCTTTCCATTCAACCACATACCAGCATTGAATCTTATGGTGGCTTTTCAGACTCTAGTGTTACACTTTGTGGTAGAAATACTGTCTGCGATTTGTAATCAAGTCTTTCCATTCAACCACATACCAGCATTGAATCTTATGGAGATGTCCTTCAATGATTACAGCCACTGGTTAATCATATTCCTGGTACTCTCATATCTCTAAACGAGTCACCGCATTTCGAACCTATTTGCTACAATAAAACTCCAACGTGGTTTTTAGACAGTCGCTCTGCATCTCATAACTGTTCCCGCCAAACCTGCAGCTTTGTCCATGTGCTCTTTCCAGTTTAGGTTGGAACTGAATAGAAGTCGGAGAGCGTTGTATCTACCACCTTCTGCAACCCACGGAGAAACAGGGTGAGCTGGGTTAATATGACAGGACGGGGTCTGGAACACTCGGTGGAATCGGTAACATGTTTTATAGCTCCACCAACTGTTTACAGCGTGTAGGGCCAGCGCCAAACGAAGCTTTTTCCTGCAACACAAGGTAGTATAAAAGACAGTACGAGTTGTTATGCGAACTGGAAGAAGGACAAGGATTTTGCTACTCTATTGCGGTGCAGTGCATTTGCAAACTACATACAGGTACACAGGCATTGTAGGTCAAAGGATATCTGCATCCCACAGGGTGCCTTCACGTCTGTCACCCAAACTCCCTCTCTACCATCGTTATTTTGTACCATCCAACAGAAAAAAATACGAACTATAAAAACTGCGATGTCGCGCTGCAATAGATAACTTGACAAATTCTCACCGCGTTTCTCTCTTTCAATATTCATTAATATCGAAAACAAATACCGTCTCTGTGCTGGCATCGAGCATATCTGGCGACCCTATTAAATATACAGGTATTGATCCCCTCAGTCACCTGCACAGACTGGTGTAAGGTTTCATCACCCACACCGTATGAGGACCATACCCCTCAGACTATCAGTCACAAGAGAGGGTCCCTGTTTTGTTTTGTTGATACTGTGTTTTTTCTGCTGTAACACGTCCAAGTAGTTTATAATTACAGACCTGTACACTGCCATACATTATGTTTCTTCCACCACAACTTCGAGCTCTTTATTAGGTTCTAAACTGACATTAACACGCTTCGTTACATTGGCTCTGATTGAAAACTGAATATCACATGATGTAAATTATGCTGCTGCTGCTCCCGCAAAACACACACACACACACACACACACAGGATGGCTGAAATAAAAGATAGTCACAACATACGGAACTGGGAGAGTTTCCTGGCATTGTGAAGCGTTTCCAAACAGCTGTCCAAAGGTGACTGATGACCTATACACTTAAACTCTATAGTACGATATTTTCCACATATCCACCATGCGTAGCAATAATATGGCGTAGTCTCTGAATGAAATTACCCGAAACCTTTGACAACGTGTCTGGCGGAATGGCTTCACATGCAGATGAGATGTACTGCTTCAGCTGTTCAATTGTTTCTGGATTCTGGCGGGACACCTGGTCTTTCAAGTGTCCCCACAGAAAGAAGTCACAGGGGTTCATGTATTGCGAATAGGGAGGCCAATCCAAGCCGCCTCCTGTATGTTTCGGATAGCCCAAAGCAGTCACACGATCATCGAAATATTCATTCAGGAAATTAAAGACGTCGGCCGTGCGATGTGGCCGGGCACCATCTTGCATAAACCACGAGGTGTTCGCAGTGTCGTCTAAGGCAGTTTGTACCGCCACAAATTCACGAAGAATGTCCAGATAGCGTGATGCAGTAATCGTTTCGGATCTGAAAAATGGGCCAGTGATTCCTTTGGAAGAAATGGCGGCCCAGACCAGTACTCTTTGAGGATGCAGGGACGATGGGACTGCAACATGGGGCTTTTCGGTTCCCCATATGCGCCAGTTCTGTTTATTGGCGAAGCCGTCCAGATAAAAATAAGCTTCGTCAGTAAACCAAATGCTGCCCACATGCATATCGCCGTCATCAATCCTGTGCACTATATCGTTAGCGAATGTCTCTCGTGCAGCAATGGTAGCGGCGCTGAGGGGTTGCCGCGTTTGAATTTTGTATGGATAGAGGTGTAAACTCTGGTGCATGAGACGATACGTGGACGTTGGCGTCATTTGGACCGCAGCTGCAACACGGCGAATGGAAACCCGAGGCCGCTGGTGGATCACCTGCTGCACTAGCTGCGCGTTGCCCTCTGTGGTTGCCGTATGCGGTCGCCCTACCTTTCCAGCACGTTCATCCGTCACGTTCCCAGTCCGTTGAAATTTTTCAAACAGATCCTTTATTGTATCGCTTTTCGGTCCTCCGTTGAAAACTTCGTCTTGTTGCAACAACACTGTGTTCTAGGCGGTGGAATTCCAACACCAGAAAAATCCTCTGTTCTAAGGAATAAACCATGTTGTCTACAGCTCACTTGCACGTTGTGAACAGCACACGCTTACAGCACAAAGACGACGTACAGAATGGCGCACCAACAGACTGCGTTGTCTTCTATATCTTTCACATCACTTGCAGCGCCATCTGTTGTTGAAAATTGTAACTACTGTAATTTCGAAAGTTTGTCTGCCTGAAAATGTACTGTTGTCCCAAACATATTGCAACAAACGGTGTATTTCTATCGCTGCTCGTTTAGTTTTTATTGCCGTTTCAAATATACCGGTCATTTTTGAAACACCCTGTATTTATACCAAAGTATACCAGTCAGCAATCTACCTGCCTTTAGCACTGCGATCATAGTGTGTTATTTACGATTACAATTGCCTATCTAACTCTATGCAGATGGGAGTGACAGAGCTTTCTCCCACTCTTAGAATAAAGTTAGAGACTGAAAGATATCCTGGCGCTGTCTTTGACCAAACCCTCTGGAACACTGCCACCGATTTGATCTGCAGTTGACCAGGATTAGACAGTTCCATTCCGCGTCTTGTGAGGGAGCAGACCAAACCAAGTCCGTAACTGCTGTTCCGTACCAATCTTACTTGTGGCACCCATTAAAGAGCACAAAATTTCTCCAGATGCGTGCATGTCGGAGAGGTTAGCACCTCTTATCGGTGCATAGTAGATATGAAAATGTTGTGATGATATAATGGACAGTTAAGAAGAAGAAACCTGTGGTTTGTATACATAATAGACTTCCAGACGTACGGAGTTTGAAGCTTTTTAGGTGAATCAACTGCACCATCAATTCTAAAGTATTATTGTAGTGCATGGAGTCAGTAAGGAGGAGAGCAGTTATCAGGGGACATAAACACATGCACTCTAATGCAAGACACAGATGTCCAACATCTGTCACACATCCACCCTGCAAGTTTTCTACCCAGCTCAGTACGGTGACAGACATTAATAAGTTAAAACTACTTCCTTAAAACATAGAGTCTTTGTGATACACGCAGAATGTAGATTTCCAGAGGTATATAGCACCCACTTCTCACATCAAATCGTGGTTCAGAAATTATGCTGCGCTCGCATCAGTCCTATAAAAATGATCGTTAGTAACGGAGAATGTCTGTTACAACGAAACAAACAAACGTGTAGCAGTGGTGTTTGACATGTGAAATGACACGGCGTGTTGCCACTAGCTCTGTACACAGAACATTCGTGAAGCATCTGTATAAATGGGGATTGCAGTATCTCACAAACACCTGTCTCTAACTTAGAATCACCATAGTCATGAAACTGAAGACTCGATCTTATGCCCAAGATGCGGCAGGGGGATGGAGTACGTTGCATAAATCTTCGTTCATCTAGAGAAGGGTGCTGAAAACAGGATGGACGTGTTCCATCATAAACACACATGAGTTGAAAATCTTGTTATGACTCAGAGGTTTACTGTTAACGATCGCAGGTAGATAGTGCTCTAAGTCACACACAGGACACGCAGTTGTATAAGAGACGAACGCAGTTTATGCCACAAAACTGATACACCCAACAAAACAACGGAAAAAATGAGTAATTGTGTGATAAATGGCCTGCAGAAACATCTTCCCCTCTCTCTAGATTGCATTATCAGTCTACCATTAAACCAAAAGTCGTTACGATTCCATCTCAACCGCACACTCCATCCACTTTCTGTCGTCCTGCAAGGCATGTACAAGTCAGATTAGAGGCAGATGGTTCTCTTTTTTCCAGGAAAGTATCCAAGTCAGCAGTCAAGTCGCACGTATCACTCTTACCTCAATAGACATACAGTAGAACTTTGCCATACAGTAACTGTCTGACAGTTGATGTTCCAAGTAACAATGATAGAGAGGAAGTTTCGGTGACAGTCGCGAAAGCGTTCTATGGGACACAGATTTCCTTCAGCGTGCAGTACCTGTATATAGTTTGCCATCACACCCCATCACAACACAATAGTAAAATACTTGTCCTTCTTCCAGTTCCCATAACTGTTCGTACTGTCCTTTATACTACCTTGTGTTGCAGGAAAAAGCTTCGTTTGGCGCTGGCCTTACACATTGTACATGGTTGGTGGAACTGCAACAACATGTTCCCATTTCCATCGAGTGTTCCAATCATGGTCCTGTGGAAAACATGGACCTGTCCTATTAACCCAGCTCACTCTGTTTCTCCGTGTGTTGCAGAAGGTGGTAGATACAGCGCCCTCCAACTTCTGCCCAGTTCCAAATTAAACTGGAAAAAGCACATGCACAAAGCTGCAGATTTGGTGGGAACAGTTACAAGATTCAGCGTGAGTAAAAACCACGTTGGAGTTTTATTGTAGCAGATAGGTTTGAAAAGCGGTGACTCGTTTCGAGATATGAGAGTACCACGAATATGATTAACCAGTGGCTGTAATCATTAAAGGACATCTCCATAAAATTCCACGCAGGTATGTGGTTGAATGGAAAGACTTTATTACAAATCGCAGACAATATTTCTACCAGAAAGTGTAAAACTATAGATCTGAGAAGCCATTGTATTGATCATAGGATCTTATACATTTCTTACGACTCAATCTAATGTTGGATTTTCTGTTAAGTCATTCGTCGCATAGCACACCGTGATCTTTCTCATTCAACCATCATCTTCCCTCGTCTGTAACTTTGTGGATATATCGCAAAACCTCTGGTATGGCACTGGGATAGAATGTGTTACAAATACTGGAGAAATACCTAGCGGCGGCGGCGTGAGGCAGTTGAAAATACTGGCTTCATATCACTTTTCTTATCCGTATCATTTTCTAAATTCGGTGATTTTATTACAAGCTTGGACGGCCGTCGACGTGTACCTGCGCTTGCGGACTGTTAATACACACTCCAGTGATCAGCATCTACTTTCAGAGTAGCAGCATTTGTGGGAAAACAGCTACATTGGGATGAAATACCATATGTCGATTTATACAGCTTGTATAGTTTTCAACATGGATATCGTTGGCGATACTTGTGTGCGCCGGTAGAACCAAGACCGCTTGTGACAGTAACACAGCCACTGAGAGCGTGTTTTTAACATCTGGTGGCTTGTAGGACGATTACAGCTCTCTTCCTAAGACACAGTGATACCACCCGCAGAAAAAACAGTGAGACGTATCTGTCCATCGCCGATTTTCGCTCAATATTGTTTGATTTTGCCAGCATTCAGTTTCTGGCAAAGTATTATATTTATCAGGGTATGCGTGATTTATTTTTTGTGATAAGCAAGCTTATAATGTGTGGGTACTATGGCCAGTGTTCTGACAAGTGCAAAGGAAATGACTGTGTGCTGCCGTAAGTGGATGTAAAGATTTGACATGGAAAATTGTATCCAGTCATAAGGATGGTACAGATTTTTATATTTCCAGAGCCACAGCTTTCTGATACTCCGCCCTTTGTCAAATGTCTTCGGATTGAGACTGCAATCGTAATATTTAATTGTAATTACAGTGATAAATTATATGTGGCTGCTTTCCTAGGACGATTCTGCCTGGCGCGTGGGGAGAACGTATCGGCGGTAGCCTCTGGCCAGAACGATTGATATTTCCGGGTTAGGAGGGAGGCCTCTGAATGGAGAGGCCAGCTGAGATACGGTAATGCAGCTGACCTATGTCGCCCTCTATGCGGCTGAACAGCGAACTAATACTCAGTAATTTGAAAAGATTCACTATGGACGTTTATTAGTGCTAGGCAGTTATTCCCTCCCATGTAATTTGCCCGGTTGACTGCTTCTACATGTTTCCCATCTTTAATTGGTTGAAATTACATCGATTGTTTCGTTTGTTGTGTGCACGTAGATGGTGAAATACCGGTGGAAGAGACGTTTGCTGGTTCTCCAGACACGAGGAACACCGTAGTTGACGTTGTAAAGCACATGGATGATTTGGAATATGTTATGTCATTGGCATAGATTTTCGTTAAAAATACGAGTGGAACTACCCGTTTCCTCTATATTTTCGAGTTTTCGCGTAAAGATCTTCGCAGACAAGATAAGTTTCAAGTTTTCAGTGGTTTGCAGCATGTCCCACACCACTGCACCTCGCTTAAGTTCTGGGTTTGTAGAGATATATTTCCTGCTCTTTATCTTCGGAATTACCCTGTGTAAGGAATAGGTAGTATACTGCTATGTGTCTCAAATCTTGAACTATCGCGTAAATGCTATGACATTCTGCCCATCCATGTGAAAAAAAATACATGTCCTTGTAATCCCAGAGCCTGTAGATTGCTACAGAAAGCATGGTAGGAAGTAAGCAAGCAAATGAGAGGTCAGGGACATAAATAGTAATGCCTTTGTGCTGGGGAGATCCAGCACAGCGTTTGTACACCATTTCGGACAGTAACTTCTCTCTGTTGAGGGCGCAATGGTCGCCCATCAGGCCAGCGTGTGGGGTTGGCAGTTGACTCGTGACTGTTGGCTGCGCTTGATGACTGCACAAAATTGAGGTAGACTACTGTGCAGCGACCTTTTTGGAAGTGTATTTAGACACATATTCAGTTGTATTTAGTACTTCCTGAAGCAGTTCATGCTCAAAGACAAGGGTATTTCCCACAAAAGTGCTCTAAGTGTCTGAGGTACAGTTTCGCGACACACGATATTTTCTTTTGTGTCCGTGTTCAAGTGCTGTGGTGGTGTTCTTCGGAATGAAACATGCAATTATATCGAAAATTGTGTAAGTAGTCTTGCGTAATCTGCAAAGCTCTCTGTTTGTACAGTGGTACAGGTAGTTCCTGTGACATCTTCAAGTCATGAATGTGACAGTATTCCGCACGTTGACAAAACACCAGATGAGAGAACTGACGAAGCAGTTCGTGTTCAATGATAAAGGGTATCCGTTTGCCGCAGGTATTTCCAGTGTGACAGGAAGCATGCGGACGCGCACCTGCGCTTACTGCAGTGCGATACCATGAGCCCAACGCGTGGGGTGTGGAGTCTCTGAAGTGAACGTCTTGCCTTTTAAAGTTTTATTGAATGATCTACAATTACATGAACAAGTCACCGATTTTCGCACTTAGGTTGCCACGTAATCGTGACTCATTTTGTTTCATGATTAAAGAAAGGTCTTTCACATACACATGTTGATCGAAGTAATGTAGCACTTTTGCAATCTCATTTTATATACGTCTTGGACAGTTTCAACGTAAAATAGTTTTCCCTTAAAACGAGAATTACATTGCAGAGCAGTCAGATCCATCTGCACATGCACAGTGGCACTTTCACCCGAAACAGCACCGATCTCGAAAACAGCTCGAATACAGATGCAAGACTGGCGGCGTCTTCAAAACGTTTCGAAAACTATCTTCGTAATTCTTTCGAGATCGCAATTAATTCTACAAACCTTTCGTTTTCCTTAATGCCAGCAAGCTTAGGGACCTGGACTTTATCAGAATTTGTCCTTTGTACGATGTGATTTTCGTTTTAAATGCCTCCCCATCATATCAGACATAAGTTATACCTCACCTCGCAATGCCTTACTGTGAGCTGTGTGCAGTTAAGTCGACTTAAAACGCGAGATTCGTAATCTATTCTGGATGTTCTAATTTTCATTCCTGCGCTCCGTTTTCCTTCATAAATGCAACAATATCAATCGTTCGAGACGTGCCCCTTGACTTAATCAACGTACTTCACAGCAATATATGAATTTTCCGTGTTTTTCTTTCATTTCTGTCGAAAACTTTTGCGTCAGACAGTGGAATAATGCGTGTGACTTAAGAAATTTTACTATACTACCACAAGTTCCTTCACGTGCTCCATCCCTCCACATTTAGCACAGAGTGCTTCCTGACGTACAGAACGACGAATCCTTTCTGTCTGTCGATAGTCGAATTTTTTACTTTTTGACTGTCAGCTACGTCTATAATTCCTTCTGCGTGGTGTTGTTATGTCGTTCCCTACAAAATTTATGGCACCCGTCGATTATGCGACTGCAGAATAGATATTGAGAATTCTCATCCGCCACTTCTGTCCTTCCCATTCGTTATTAAAGGCTTCTGACGACAGATTCCTAGACTACATCTTTTTGTACAAACAGGCACTGGACCTGTGAACGGCCTTCATACCAGGGACAAACATCGCAGGGCAAACAGCGCCGACAGCACAGTTCTGCCGAACTGAAGAGCGTCGTGCCGGCAGAAAAATGCAGCGCCGCAGTGCTAAACGAAATGTCACGTTTTACAGAGTATTGTCTACTAGATGTACCGGCAATTTCGATACAGGCCGAGTCTCAGCCTGTATGCGGCTCTCGCGTCGATCTCACGTGGTGTTTGGTATGCTATGGTCATCCCTGCTCTATACGCTACTCTTCTTTTCATCCAATATATCCTGTTTACTCTTACTGTTAACTTCATTCTATAGTAACTTACACTGTTGCTTTAGTACCTCATTCATAAGATTGTTACAGTTTCGACTTCTTTCTATAAGTTGAAGGATTTCTGAGTAATCCATGACTTCGCTACACTGTGGCGTACTGTACTACCTTACTTATTTCCTCTTCTATTATATTCGAGAAACAATCCTGTTGGAAGGACATCCGCAACTGAGCATTACAGCAGAGGTTGGAAATACCGCTTCAGTTGTAAGTTACTTTATTTTCACACGACCGGCTTCGGACTGTTATAAGCCCATCCTCAGGTGTCGTAGCTGTGCTGTGGTCCCCGAGCGCCGCGTGTACCAGGCGCGGTGTGCTGCCTATGAGTGCAGAACTTTAGATTTCCTCACAGCGATACATCTCATGGATTAAGGTCAAGCAACAGCGAGGTCATACTACTGGACCTCCTCGATCAAACAGCTGCTCATTAAACACTTGCGCTGGATACTATCGTATCAGGCATACAAAATGAGTTCTTTCAGAGTCATTGGAGACGGTGACAACGGAGCCACGAACAGAAGACTAATTACAGATGACACACATAGCCAATAAGAAATGAGGAACGGCACATGTACCTTAACGAGCACTGTTTGCAGGTTTGGTTAATCGGATTTTAGTTATGACAAGTACTATCTGCTGTAAAAATTTTGCACATTTCATTCTTTACTAAAAAAGCTGTATAATATTTCTATTTCTTCATCATCGAGTGATTTAAGTGTGTATAATGGTGATTGTACTCCAGGAGTGTTCTGTATGCGGATGATCTCGCATTGGCCACCCAGGGAAAGGATTTCCATAACGTCAAAAATGAACTGTCTGAAGCACTGGAAGAACTAGGACGGTTCTACAAAAATAGTAACAAGGCCTAAGCCCTACGAAAACGCGTCTGTGCTTTCCACCTAAAGAATGGCACTCAACTTGAACCTTAGATCGGACCCTAACGTTCAAAACACATTGCCAAAACACCAAAATGAAAGTGTCCGCAAGGAATAATATCATTTGAAAACTAAGGGAATCTAACTGGGGTGCACAGCCAGTCACTGTTCTGACTTCGGCTTTGGCTTTGTGCTACTCTGCAGCCCCTGTCTGGCATAACTTCTCACATGGACAGCGCTCTGAATGAGACGTGCCGCGTAATCACTGGGTGCCTGAGAGCTACTAAAGTGGATCAGCTGTATCATCTAGCAGGTATAGCTCCGCCCAGCATGAGGCGTGAAGCAGCTGCTCAAGCAGAAGGACTAGAGCCTTGACATCTGACACTCACCCATTATTTGGCCATTCGCCAGCACCGTCTCGCTTGAAGTCCAGAAAAAGTTTTGTAAGGGTCTGTGTAAACAACAGCAACACAAATCAAAGACTAGACATGTGGAGAAAAAGAGTAGAGACTGCTCCTCTAGGCTGGAGACAACCTGATGAAGAAATCTCACCCGGTGATAATGAGAGATGGTGTACATGGAAGTCCCTCAAAAGATTACGAACTGGTGTTGGTCGATGTAAAGAAACTCTTGTAAAATGGGGATACGCTAGAGGACCCTCAAGTTGTGAGTGTGGAGAGGAGCAGACGAAGTCTCACCTGCGCAACTGCCGTCAGTGCCCGTCATCATGCACCGAAGAAGAGTTGATGCTGGCCAGTTCTAACGCCTTGGACGTTGCCTGTTTCTGGGCGAAGACAATTTAATTCAATGTCTGTTAGTCTATATTTAAGTGTATTTATGAATGTTCGTTCATGTAATTATAGACTTCTTTGTCCTTTTTCATGTTTACATGTTAATATCCATTGTCTACTTACATGTTTTATAGCTGTTAATTTTTGTTAATTCCCTTGTAATTGATGCCTTTGACACGAATTTAAAAAAGTTGTGGTTGTTGTGGGTTGCTATCAAACTTTAAATCAAGAATCCGTTGACAAAACAACCTTGAATTCAGATGTATTCATGCATCAGTTGCCAGACTGAGCCGGCCACAGTGGCCGAGCGGTTCTAGGAGCTACAGTCTGGAACGGCGCGACCGCTGCGGTCGCTGGTTCGAATCCTGCCTCGGGCGTGGATGTGTGTGATGTCCTTAGGTTACTTAGGTTTAAGTAGTTCTAAGTTCTAGGGGACTGATGACCTAAGATGTTAAGACCCATAGTGCTCAGAGCCATTTGAACCATTTGTTGCTTGCAAGCACCATTACCCATCCAAGAACGAAATTTGAAACAAGTTATAGGAAACAATGGGCAATTTAGATGTTGCTTAACATCAACATTGCCAAATAAAGGGTTAGTGTATGACTCGGAACGTACCTGCGTTAAAATCATCACATTATTCAAACAGGAACTGCCATGTGACGTAAGACAATTGTTAAGGCATTACGTTAGTATTTGTGTTAGGCCTTACCAAATTCTTTTAAAACACTTCAGGTGAAGGTGAAAACGTTCTCTACAAGAAAGCTATTATCTGACTGCCTATTAACTTTGTACTCATTATGTATGACTGATGACCTCAGAAGTTAAGTCCCATAGTGCTCAGAACCATTTGAACCATTTTGAACCAGACTGACATTTGTTAGACAGGCCGTACACGTTTTTTTCTATTTTGCTTCTACAAAAATTATTCCTAAATTCATTCTGTGTTAACATTTGAATTATGTGCCCAAAAAATAAGAAGGTACCCAACTATCCTCACCGTGACTCAGGACACTGTTTACACCTATTCTGATATTTTTTTGTAATTTCTCTTAAAAACTGACTCTTTTTGTCCATGAACTCTTCTTGTATTACCCGGCATCCTGTCTCACTTACGTTTACCAAAACACACGACACACGATACTGGTGGATACCATTTGGAAAACTGCGCCTAAGCGTCTAAAGGAGAAATGTAAAAGGCTTCACAATCAATTTGCAAATAAAGTAAACAGCAAACACAGCTGACTGGAATAATACTACAAAAATAGCTCTTGTGCTCTAGAACAAAATCTTTCTGAAGAGTCCCTCCGTGTCAAATACGAAGTCTGAAAACGTTGCGTCAGTTGCACTGAAGCCCTACATTTAAAAAACTGCACCACCAGCTCTTGCTTTTTTTATTCATGTATCGTTCATCGTTTGTTTTTAAACTGAACTAACAATACTACTTTACAACGAAATGGAAACATGCTGGAAAAAAATAAAATTTGTAGAGTACAATACACATAACACGTTCTTCCATATTCTTACAATGAATTGTTCAAGAAGAACAGTGGCACTGATTTCGTAAAGTAGCTCACATTATTATCTTTGTTTTTGAACAGGCGAACGTGTATCGCTTCTCCATCTCTTGGGCTCGCATCCTGTAAACTGGAGACCTTGACGTCATCAACATGCCAGGAATCGACTACTACAACATCCTCATCAGCGAGCTGCTCGCGAAAGGAATCCAGCCCATGGTAAGAGGGTCACACATGAGTATTGGTCTAAGTCAGGGCTTAACAACTGGCCGGTTTTGAGCGCGAGTACTCGCGTCTGCTCAGGCACGTGCTCGCGAGCAGGTGCAAGGTGGAGGAGTAGGGAGGGAGGGGAGGGAGGGGAAATGCGCGCGCACGTTTTAATGTGATCTCGCGTTCTTAGCAGATTTAACTATCCATCTGAATGCTTTGAACATTTTACTACAAGGTAAAGATCTGCTAATTACTCATTTCATAGATCGAATACGAGCTTTTAAAATGAAATTGACACTTTGGGTGAGTCAGCTGGAAACAGGAAACCTAGCTCATTTTCCTAAATTATCATCCATACAAGATGTTCACAAAGACTGTGAACGCTATTCAAATAGTTTAGTTGATCAGCGCTTTCAAGATCTGACAGCACTAGACAGTGATTTTGATTTGTTCTCTGCATATTCAGCGAATATTTAAGAGATTCGTCCTGAACTGCAGCAAGAAATTATTAACCTGCAGTGTGGCAGAGAATACAGAGACAAATTTCAGAACAAGAAAAACATTTTGGAATTCTACAGACACTTCCTTCAGGATAGATTTCCTCGTTTGCACAAACTGGCGGCTACAATAATATCAATGTTCGGTTCCACGTATGTTTGTGAACAACTGGTCTCTGCAATGAAATGTAACAAGACGCGCCTGAGAAACGCATTGTCTGATCGAAATTTAAACTGCACGCTGCGCCTAAAATGCACAAGAACAATTACTCCGAACATAGACGCAATTGTAAAGAGCAAAAAGTACAAGATAACCGAGAATCCCACACTTCAGTGACACCTTTTATTGTGTAACAGTTCACAAATTAATGCGAATGTAGAGGCATACACTAAGCTAATAAAATGATGTGGCATGTGTACATTCTCCTTTATTTGTTTCATTTGTCGCAGTAGTAATTCGTGAGTGATATCCCTGCAGGTGGCCGCGGATTTACATTGACTGGCGGCAGCTGTTGTGTGCCCCACGTGACTCTCCCCACTCTCCGCTCTGCTCTGGTCCGGTAGTGGGGGTAGCGTGCTCGCGCTGCTCCGTGCTCGCGCCTTGCTGCTCACAGCTTGCTCCGCGAGCGCGTATGTTGTGAAGCCCTGGTCTAAGTAAATAAAAAGTTCTGCGAGGTATATGTTTGCATATTATGCAGTCGAAGCTTGCTGGGAACTTTGACCACATCAGAGGAAATGATTGGCGGTGGACACTGTGTATACAAGATTGTGACTATGATAAGGTGGAATGATGTGTATCACAGAAAGTCAGTTTATCTTCATGTCATCCTTTTTATCTGCATGTACCAACTCTGAGGAGCGTCAGTATTCTTTGTTCGAGACTCCGAAAAAATCCTCACATTATTTTGACTCAGATAGTATCAAATTTCGAAGGAGAGAACCACTCCAGCTGCAGTCGGGTAACGAAATAAATCGAGGATTTAAGTTCTAAATTTGTGCTGGTCTGAGACTCGAACCCAGATCTCCCACTTAACGCAAACGGTTGCGTTAACCGTCTCTCCCATCCGGAAACGCATCCTAGCCCATCCAGATTCTCACAACGTCACTTTCTAGTAGCGTCCACCGTGTGTTCACCTACTTGCTCGCAAGGAGTCCCGTATTCCAAAGAGACGTGGGACTCGTACTGAGGCATATAGACAATCGCTTTTCCCTCGCTCTTTTTACGAGTGGAACAGGAAAGAATATGACTGGTAGTGGTACAGGGTTCCTTCCTCCACACAGCACACGGTGGCTTGCGATGTAGATGTAGACCCTCCGCAGTGAAATTATCAAGGAAGTCATGCCTACAAATATACTATATACGAAGGACGTTCAGTCAGTAGTGCAACACATTTTTTGCTGAAAGCGGATTGATTTTATTCACGATTCCAGTAACCATATTCTTCCCCACTCATTTGGCTACGAAACCCTATCTTTCAACATAATCTCCGTTCAGTGCGACGGCCTTACGCCGCCTTATTCGGAGGGCCTTTATGCCCGAGTGGTACCACTCTATTCGTCGACGTCGGAGCGATCGTCTTGCCGCACAAATAACCTCCCCCTCATCCACATATTGGTTCTCGTGGAGTGCATCCTTTATTGGGCTAAACAGATTGAAGTCACAAAGTGCGAGTTCCGGGATGTAGGACGGATAAGGAAGGACAGTCGAATGAGGTTTCGTGAACTACTCTCGGGTGTGCAGATTTGAATGAGACCTTCCATTGTCAAGGAGATGGAGAAGCTGATTTGCATTTTTACGGCGACGAACACGCTAAAGCCGTTTCTTCCATTTCCTGACGGTACCACAATACACTTCACAGTTGATCTATGCACCATTAGGGAAGACACCAAACAGAATAACCCCTTTAGAGTCCCACAAGACCGTCGCCATTACTTTACCAGCTGAGTGTGTGGCTGCGGTTTCGGACTTTTTCTTTGGAGTAGAGTTGGTGTGGTGCCACTCCATGGATTGTCCTTTTGTTTCAGGTTCGAACTGATGAACCCCTGATTCACTGCCTGTGACGATGCTCGACAAAAAGTTATCAAGATCAACCTTCTAACGTGCAATCAATTCCGCATAGCTTTTCCTTCGTTGCTCTTGATGGTCTTGTGTTAAGCGGCGAGGAACCCAGAATGGACACATGATTGTGTACCCCAGCTAGTGGATGTGTTTGGCTGCACACCGACAGAGACGTCCAGTTCAGGAACAGGGTGTTTGATTGTGATCCGTCGATAACCTCGAATGAGCTGCAAACGGCGGGTCAGCTCGTGGGAGATGAGACACCTTTGCACTAACTTGCTGCGATGATAACAGACGCCACGTCCAACGACACACCATGCCTTTGTTCACTACCAGGTCGCTGTAGACATTCTGCAAGCGTTTAAGGATATCTGTGATGTGATAGAACAGCCACCACACTGTGTCTGATACAGTGGCCGTAAATATCGAATTTCCGTAGAGAAACCGACTTCAGCCGCAATCGGGCATAAGAATAATTTGATAGTGAAAGTTGAAAATTTGTGCTCGACCGAGATTCGAACCCATATCTGGCGTTTGACGTGAGTGGTGCTTTTTTTATTTTTTTGTCGTTGTGTTTGGTCGTTGCGGACGTCACATGACATCGGTTAAAGTTCGTTGGTTGATCCTTCCACTCACTTTTTTTTATTACGGAGGACAACCAGCTCTCTGGCCGAACACGCTGAGCTACCGTGCCGGCTGTGCTTTGATCGCCTCGCCCATCCAGACACGCTTAGACCCAACCCAAATTCTTAGCTTGGCACACGCTAGTAGCGTCCACTGTCCGTTCACCTACTCGCTCGCAGCGAGTCCTATATTACCACAAGAGGCACGAATCCTGTTGTTCATCCTCACTAAGGTGGTATTCTTACATGGGATTTATTTTCTGTGTATACTGATTCTTTTGTCTCATGTCTGAAGTATGACACTCGACAGTCAGGGCCGGTTCGAGAACGTTTTTCCACACAGGTGACGTATTACTTTGCGCCTCCCCACCTTTCACCGTGCACTTTCACCCGAAGCAATTTAGCTACCAAATGTGATACGCATTATATACTAATTTTGCACTTGAGTATACCTGGCGTCTCTCTCAGCTTGGAGCCCCAAGCAGCGGCTTGTGTCGCTTGGACCTTAAATTGCTCTTGTTTATCTCCACTGTCAATTCTAGGTACAAGTTAACTCTCAAGTGCGTTTGAGAGAGAGAGGACAGCTGCATCCATTAATATGCGATCTGGCGGTAGGTGGCAGTAAGTTCCGCAAGTGACGGACGATTCGGTCCGAAAACAATAATGGTTGAAGCCAGTGTTGTGGCCCGCTTTCCAGTATATGCAGTACATGTACTTCGTCTTTGTCCGCACACGTCTTTCTCTTAGCTTAGCTCTGATGGCTCACTGTACTAACATATCCAGGACTCTTCATTTCTGTGGGCATATAGTCCATTGTCGATTTACGATTCCTGAGGGTATTTTTGTTTCGTCTTTACAACTACAAGAAAATGTGTATTTTTCCCACCAGACGTGTTTTGCTTTATTGAAGTGAAGCACCATAAGTGCTCTGTAATTAAAGGTATTTAGCTACAATCTGATTTGTATGTAAGATCAAAAAACAGTTCGTAAACAATTTGTTGGTTTTTACTTACGGTAATTTTTGGTTGGTTTCTCCCCTACAACATTAAATGCCGTCTGCTGGCACGTCCATGGTTTCTTTCTTCGTTAGACACTGATACTTGTAGTCTAATTTTTCGCTGCTTTCCAGAACTATACGTTTCTTACATTTTACAAAGCACACTGTTTGTTGTTTATCGGTATACTTCTAGGTGTGTATTGTGGTGTGTAGTCTTTACAACATCGGCACTAGTTAGTGTTTGACATACATTTTTCTTTTGTACTTACTTATGTGTGTACTATTCTATTTAACTATGTTGCCGTGTATTTATATACTGTGTAAGAGTATAGATCAAGTACTCACATCTCAGTCAATTAGCCACGATTTTGTTCCCAACCTCCGCTTTGTGGTATGTGAATTTTGTTCGGATTTTGTGCTTTCGTTTACTGAGATAACACTGCCTTAATTTAACTAGCATCCACAGGAAAGAGACACGAGAAAGCCTAAAATCAACCACTGATCAATATTCAGAACGAAAAATCTCGATTCGGGCTTCATCCCATCAAGACGTATGGCCCACAGGAGAATTGCTAGAATTGATCGGTGTCCGGAAATAAACGTCCAACCTGATCATAAAACGTGGTTAGCCTTGATCTTATTTATATTGGTTCTCTTGTTGATTCAGAGATTCTTTTCCTAACACTTTCAAGTGGAAATCACATTCTTGCATGATGCCACATTCGTTTGAAGGACACACTCTTCGCACAATGTTAAGGGATTCAGTTTGATTTTATAATTTTTAGGAAGGATTGGGTAGTTACCCTTATGACACCTAGTCGAATAACTATAATGTCCGTGGTTGCAACCTTCAACTGGACGATTCCTCAGACTTTTGACCAATATGTGTGAGAACATTTGATAACCGTACGAAGATTAGGAGTGCGATGCACTATATCTTCATAAACACTTGTGAAGGATTCGCATAAACTGTTCTCTTTTATGCAGGTCATTTCCATGTGGTAGCTGCACACATAAATGGAAATTGCGCGTTCTTGTCGAAATACCGTCAGGCAGTGTTGGCACTGACTTCTCGACCTCAATCTCCAGCTGATAGGCAGGATGGCTCTGTTAAGGGAAAGCCATTTGAACAATTTGAATCTCCAGGTATGATTTACTGCCCAGGAAAGTATTTTTCCCGTATAACATTCAAGTACAGATATGAGAGCAGCTACACAATTCATCTTGAGAAATACATGCACAAAAATGAAATAAGCCGTTTATATCTCGAAGTTTTGACTCTTTAATGTCGTATAAACGTATCGTCTCCTTCCAGTTGAGTTCTAATTTTTGCCAGGGATTATTTGTGACGATCATGCCCCAATAGTGGTTTCTTATCCGTTGTCTGCAGCCATTGATGTCGCCCAGATAATGAATTTGATCCTGGTTCGATATAAACTGATTTATCCGTCTAATTATTACTCCGCTGGATCTTCAGTATTCGTTGTGTATGTCAAGTGAACTCATCTTTTTAAAATGAGCCAAAGGTCGGTGAACTACACCTGCGGGTCACACAAAGTAGCCCACAGCTGGTACAGGGTAAAGCCGACGAAGACCTAATATTGGACAGTGCAAACTCATTCGGTATTTCTTCCAAAAGGCTATCAACAATCATTGTGCGGTTAGGTATATTTCGTTCCAATACCTTTATGATTCCACAAATTTCCAAACATATTCCAGTTTATACATTATCATCTGCAAGTAATCAAGATCAAAGCTCTGTCTGAAAATCGAGAAATGCAACCTGCTGGGTTGCCTGCGCTTCTCAAGCAAAATGAACTTAGTGTCAATAGCCTGGGACCGCGGATTTTTTATATTGTCCTGAGACTGGAGGCAGTTGAACTTTCCGTCAGCTCCTACTCATCTTAGCGAATATTTGTCAACAACACTGGTTAAGTCAGCCCATCGCATATTATGAGTTACTGTGATTTCGACTTTCTTTGTTACTAGCATAGTTACAGAATACAGCGGCGGTTTTCTGCAGTGTATGCCTGAGTAAATGTCAGAATTTGATATAAAAGTCTATCGGTAAATTATCGAGACCAGGCAATTTATACCTTGGCACTTTTCGGAAAATCTGATCTACAAGGCGAGTCAGGATGCTTTGAGTGGTTGATAGTATTGGCGATTCTGAACAAAGAACTTCAAATGAACATTCGGCCTTTTCTTAACTATTTCCGGCATACGACAGTTTGATAGTCACGGGAATCGACCGCCTATCCTTGCTCAGTAGCACTCACATGCGAATACAACGAAAGAGGCATTAGGGTACGCAGTGTTAAGTTTATGACCGTTTCAAGGCGCGCTTCACCATTCCTTTTCATTACTTACATTACATTAGATTAATTACAGTACATTACATTAAATTACTTACTTCATTAGATTATATTTTGTGGGATTGGCTCAAGATCGAAATTTTCAAGCGCAGAGTGGACACAGAAGAGAAATGTCTCGTTCGTATTTTACATGCGTGATCTCAAGTAAAGGACCATACGAATGAGCTCAGATCACCAACACAGCAGATGCCTACAAGAACCCAGAATGTTTTTCAGTTGACGGTGGGCTTTCTCAACATCTTTTGTGAGAAAGTGTACGCAACTAAACAAAACATTAGATGACAATGTGTTATTTACTATCACCCGATTTGTTCGATTCCACATGGACTCCGTTAGTTTCCTCGGAAACTGTTAAGAACAAGACGTACGTTCGTATGACTTTTTTTTGTACAGAATCACTTATACAAGCACCTCTCTAAGCATGTACCTTTCCTATTGACTCACCCTGTACAGTAATTGAGGCAGTAGAGTCTATTCTTCTGATCGTAAGTCTCATATAATGCTTCAACGTTGTGTAAGCAATCCGGAGTGCATGCCACGCCTGCTGAAGAATACAAAGAGGGGAAAAGTGCTACAATACTGCCTTCGAAACTCTGTTGTGCTGCACAAACATCTCCATCATCTGTCCGAAAACTTTGCGTAATCTCCTTGCACGCTCATTTGAGCTCTTGAACATGATGTTGTTTGGTTACTGATTACTGAACAGATAAAAGTTTCGTCCCAGAAAAATTTCGTCCCAGACCCTGCAGCGATAACATATCTTATGCTTCTGCATCAACACAATAATTCTCTCCTAAGTTCTTCTCATCGAGACGGTTTCCTTTTAGTATGGGAGTGTCTGTCTCGGGTAACTGCCCCATTGCCAGAAAATAATATTGTTGCCTTAGTTATTATTAGACAGCTCGTTTCTTAGCTTATAATCTTACACGCAGTCGATCAATGTGGGCTTAGCTTTCCCTATCGACCATTTTTTAACTACATATAGGTCCTACACTCTCATTTGTTATTACATGAAGAAATACGGCAACAACTCACTTCAAGTTACACTACTGGCCATTAAAATTGCTACACCACGAAGATGACGTGCTACAGACGCGAAATTTAACCGACGGGAAAAAGATGCTGTGACATGCAAATGATTAGCTTTTCAGAGCATTCACACAAGGTTGGCGCCGGTGGTGACACCTACACGTGCTGACATGAGTAATGTTTCCAACCGATTTCTCATACAAAAACAGCAGTTGACCGGCGTTCCATATTGAAACGTTGCTGTAATGCCTCAAGTAAGGAGGAGAAATGCGTACCATGACGTTTCAGACTTTGATAAAGGTCGGATTGTAGCCTATCGCGATTGCGGTTTATCGTATCGCGACATTGCTGATCGCGTTGGTCGAGATCCAATGACTGTTAGCAGAATATGGAATCGGTGGGTGCAGGAGGGTAATACGGAACGCCGTGCTGGATCCCAACGGCCTCGTATGACTAGCAGTCGCCGGCCGAAGTGGCCGTGCGGTTCTAGGCGCTGCAGTCTGGAACCGCGAGACCGCTACGGTCGCAGGTTCGAATCCTGCCTCGGGCATGGATGTGTGTGATGTCCTTAGGTTAGTTAGGTTTAAGTAGTTCTAAGTTCTAGGGGACTAATGACCTCAGAAGATGAGTCCCATAGTGCTCAGAGCCATTTGAACTATTTGACTAGCAGTCGAGACGACAGGCATCTTATCCACATGGCTGTAACGGATCGTGCTGCCACGTCTCGATCCCAGAGTCAACAGATGGGGACGTTTGCAAGACAACAACCATCTGCACGAGCAGTTCGACGACGTTTGCAGCAGCATGGACTATCAGCTCGGAGGTCATGGCTGCGGTTACCCTTGACGCTCCATCACAGACAGGAGCGCCTGCGATGGTGTACTCAATGACGAACCTGGGTGCACGAATCGCAAAACGTCATTTTTTCGGATGAATCCAGGTTCTGTTTACAGCATCATGATGGTCGCATCCGTGTTTGGCGACATCGCAGTGAACACACATTGGAAGCGTGTATTCGTCATCGCCATACTGGCGTATCACCCGGCGTGATGGTATGGGGTGCCATTGGTTACACGTCTCGGTCACGTCTTGTTCGCATTGACGGCACTTGGAACAGTGGACGTTACATTTCAGATGTGCTACGACCCGTGGCTCTGCCCTTCATTCTGTACCCTTTCTGGATACAGAAAATGTTCGACTGTTGCCCTGGCCAGCACATTCTCCAGATCTCTCACCAATTGAAAACGTCTGGTCAATGGTGGCCGAGCAACTGGCTCGTCACAATACGCCAGTCACTACTCTTGATGAAGTGTGGTATCGTGTTGAAGCTGCATGGGCAGCTGTACCTGTACACGCCATCCAAGCTCTGTTTGACTCTATGCCCAGGCGTATCAAGGCCGTTATTACGGCTAGAGGTGGTTGTTCTGGGTACTGATTACTCAGGATGTATGCACCCAAATTGCGTGAAAATGTAATCACAGTTCGAGTATAATATTTTTGTCCAATGAATACCCGCTTATCATCTGCATTTCTTCTTGGTGTAGCAATTTTAATGGCCAGTAGTGTAATTAATTATTCAACTACGAAGCTCAACCAAAATTAACACTGGCAAATTAGTAGCTCCTTTTCTATAAATATATTTCAAGTTTGAGTTAATTTGTATCTTCCTCCTGGATCTTGAAGCACGCTACAATTAAGCTGCTTCATTCCTCTGCTCTGGTCGATCTTTTGTGGTGCGTGACGGTACTGACACTATACGTGTAATATCCTAAAAGAGGCCATGGACCAGGAGTCTGCAGCACCCATTTTGCTTACCAGTTCTTACTATACAATGATGGGTCAAAACATTGTGACCACCTGTGGAGCTTTATTTACAATTATGCACCATCGGGATGCTATACAACTGCGATTCTGCGTTGATTGGGCTCGACAGTTGGTTCGTAAGTTTCCAGAGACGTGTGGCATCTATTTCTGCGAACAGGTCACACAGTTGCGTTATGCCCACACAAATGAAGAAACGTATTTAAACCGACAAACTCTGGGAGGTTGTAGGGGACATCAAAACAAATATTTTTCCCTAATGTTATTTTTTCCTATGGGTAGGATTTAAACGGGTAGATTTCTCTGGTGGCATATTAATTAAGCCAACAAACATTTTTCCATTTTTTATGACCAAGAGACAACACATTAACACAACCCGATTTCAATTACAGTAGATTTTCAAAAATTCCTCCATTGACACGTGAACAAAGGTTACACCGTCGGATCATGTTCTGTCTGACACGGGCAAAAACTCCAGGAGTATCCTGAATTGTTCCTGTTGCTGCTACTATCCGGGCGACCAGATCCTCTTCTGATGCGGCAGGAGTTGCGTAAACAAGGTTGCGCGTTGCGCATCTCTCCCACACAAAAAAGTCCAGAGAGGAAATATCTGCTGATCGAGCAGGCCATGGTACAGGACCACCTCTGCCAGTCCACGTTTCCGGGAATCGTCGGTCCAGGAATCGACACACAAAACGACTAAAATGTGCCGGCGCCCCGTCATGTTGGAACCACATGGATTGTCTTGTAGGGAGCGGGACGTCTTTCAGGTATGCTGGCAGTGCTCTGGCGAGAAAATTGTAATAGTGCCTGCCATTTAATGGTCTAGGTAGCAGATACGGCCCAATTAAACAGTCCCCCCCACAACACCGACCCACACACTAAGAAGAACCGCACTTGATGAGCGCTAGTAACTGTGCCATGTGCGTTATCCTCACTCCAAATATGCGAATTGGCATGTTGAAGACCCCATCACGCCCGAACGTTGCTTCATCGGTAAACAACACAGAGGATGGAAATGTAGGATGCATTTCACACTGTTCCAGGTACCACTGCGAAAACTGTGCTCTGGTTGGATAATCAACTGGTTTCAGGTTGTGGACACGCTGTAAGTGAAATGGACGTAACAGTTGCTCTCGAAGGACTGTTCTTACATTCGTCTGATTCGTCCCCATGTTACATGCAATTGCACGAGTGCTGATTGAAGGATCCCACTCCACATGCTGCAAAACAGCTTCCTCAAATTGTAGCGTTCTTACTGTGCGACGGCGTCCGTGTCCAGGTAATCTGCTAAATGACCCGGTCTAAAGCAGACGTTGGTACACAGCAGCAAATGTCGTATGATACGGGATACGGCGATTAGGATATTGTTGTTGATAAACCCGCTGTGCAGCTCGTCCGTTGTGGTGCGCTACGTAGTACGCACCAACCATACCAGTGTACTCACTCCAGGTGTATCCCTCCATCAGTAAACAGAGACAATGCAGTACTACACTGGTGGACAGCAGTTGCCTACAACTGAAGAGCGTAATACGCCCTCTAACAATTGAAGATCGTAATACGGCCTCTAACAACTGAAGAGCGTAATACGCCCTCTAACAATTGAAGATCGTAATACGGCCTCTAACAACTGAAGAGCGTAATACGGCCTCCACCGGTTTAAATAATCCTCATAGGAAAAAATGACATTAAGGAAAAATATTTGTTTTGATGACCCCTAAAATCTCCCAGAGTTTGTCGGTTTAAATGCTTTTCACCCTGTATACTGGCCACTGGTTTGGGTACGGGGTGCTGGCACTCGATAGCGTCTCAGATGTGTTCCATCTGGTTCGGCTCAGACGAATTTAGTAGTCAATGCATCAACTTCAGTTCACTAGTGCTCCTTAAATGACTCTAGTACGGTTCTGCCTTTGCGACACAAACAGTTATATTTTCCAAAGACTCCTTCGCCGTCGGGGAACACATCGAGCGTGAATGGAGCCAAGTGTCCTGCAATAACGGTGTATAGTGCGTAGCTCTCATGGAGCCTGCGTTTACTACCAAAGCTTCCATGGGAATGCTGGTGAAAGTCACCCACAGCATAACAATGCGTCCATGGCACGGTGCATGTATCGAGCAGCTGTTCATCTGCATACAGCGTATCCAGACAGGACCGTCGACCTGCTGAAGCAAGGAACCTGACTGAACCGACCAAGCTACACGTTTCCACTTATCCACAATCGAGTCTCGATGATGTCGATGGGCCAGCTTAGGAACACACAGGAGCTGTTTGCTGTGGGGTCCCATGTTCAACAATGAGCGCTCAGCACTGTGGTCCGAAACACTGGTGCCCGGGCCAGCGCTGCACTCTGCTGTCCGGTCCGCCACAGACCACCGTGTATCCTGTTCTACATAACGGGCAATTATTCGCCTTCCCCGTTTTGTGAAGAAGTGTAGACGTCCAAAATATTTGTCACCACCTCTGATTACACCGTCGTTCAACTGCTTTCCATAAACACCCCAGACACTAGTGCGCGAACAGTCGACTGGCTTCACCGATTACAAGATGCTCTTTCCAGCCCTGGATCACAAGGGAGGAAAATATGTAAACGGAGTAGAGACGAATGAGGAATCATTCAAGCGACGATACTGATGGTAAATAGGGAAAATCTAACGACGTAAGCTGCTTTGTCGTCCGTTTTCCATACTACTATATAAAGACAAGTCCGTGTTTGTTATCAAAAGTCTCGAAATGTTCTTGGCCGACTTACTTCAGATTTTCACAGGATACTCTACTGCACGTTCGGTAAGAACTAGGCTACATATTTTAATACACGTGGAAAGTAAATACATATGTGGATACTACGTTAAGGGGAAACGTAGTTACCAAAAACATAGAAAAGTTATTGGCCAATTTACTTCAAATTTTTACAACTTACTTTAATACATGTTCTGAAGGAATTACCCTACATAATCTCAAAAATTTGTTCACCGATTTACTTTAATTTTTTCACTACATTCTAAAAACAATTGGACACACATAAGCTACATACAGTCTAAAAACAAGTGGACAGACGTAAGCTATATATACTCTAAAAATAATTGGACTGACATAGGCTATACAGGGTGGTCCATTGATAATGACCGGGCCAAATATCTCACGAAATAAGCATCAAACGAAAAAACTACAAAGAACGAAACTCGTCTAGCTTGAAGGGGGAAACCAGACGACGCTATGGTTGGCCCGCTAGATGGCGCTGCTCCCTAGGTCAAATGGATTTCAACTGCGTTTTTTTAAATAGGAACCCCCAATTTTATTATATATTCATGTAGTATGTAAAAAATATGAATATTTTAGTTGGACCACGATTTTCGCATTGTGATAGATGGCGCTGCAACAGTCACAAATGTATAAGTACATTCCGTCAGTGCGGACGGTATTTGCTTCGTGATACATTACCCGTGTTAAAATGGACCGTTTACCACTTGCGGAAAAGGTCGATATCGTGTTGATGTATGGCTATTGTGATCCAAATGCCCAACGGGCGTGTGCTATGTATGCTGCTCGGTATCCTGGACGACATCATCCAAGTGTCCGGACCGTTCGCCGGATAGTTACGTTATTTAAGGAAACAGAAAGGGTTCAGCCACATGTGAAACGTCAGCCACGACGTGCAACAAATGATGATGCCCAAGTAGGTGTGTTAGTTGCTGTCGCGGCTAATCTGCACATCAGTAGCAGACAAATTGCCCGAGAATCGGGAATCTCAAAAACGTCGGTGTTCAGAATGCTACATCAACATCGATTGCACCCATACCATACTTCTATGCACCAGGAATTGCATGGCGACGACTTTGAACGTCGTGTACAGTTCTACCACTGGGCACAAGAGAAATTACGGGAGGATGACAGATTTTGTGCACGCGTTCTATTTAGCGACGAAGCGTCATTCACCAACAGCGGGAACGTAAACCGGCATAATATGCACTATTGGGCAACGGAAAATCCACGATGTTTGCGACAAGTGGAACATCAGCGATCTTGGCCGGTTAATGTATGGTGCGGCATTATGGGAGGAAGGATAATTGGCCCCCATTTTATCGATGGCGATCTAAATGGTGCAATGTATGCTGATTTCCTACGTAACGCTCGCGTGCGGTTGAAGCGGTACTGAATAGCATATTTCATGATAGATGGATTGGTCGTCGAAGCACCATACCAAGGCCCGCACGTTCACCGGATCTGATGTCCCCGGATTTCCTTCTGTGGGGAAAGTTGAAGGATATTTGCTGCCGGCCAGAGTGTCCGTGAGGTTCTAGGCGCTACAGTGTGGACCTCTCCGGTGGCAGGTTCGAATCCCGCCTCGGGCATGGTTGTGTGTGATGTCCTTACGTTAGTTAGGTTTAATTAGTTCTAAGTTCTAGGCGACTGATGACCTCAGAAGTTAAGTCGCATAGTGCTCAGAGCCATTTTTGATCTTTGCTATCGTGATCCACCGTCAACGCCTGACAACATGCGTCAGCGCATTGTCAATGTATGTGCGAACATTACGGAAGGCGAACTACTCGCTATTGAGAGGAATGTCGTTACACGTATTGCCAAATGGATTGAGGTTGACGGACATCATTTTGAGCACGTATTGGATTAATGTGGTATTTACAGGTAATCACGCTGTAACAGCATGCGTTCTCAGAAATGATTAGTTCACAAAGGTACATGTATCACATTGGAACAACCGAAATAAAATGTTCAAACGTACCTTCGTTCTGTATTTTAATTAAAAAAAACCTACCTGTTACCAACTGTTCGTCTAAAATTGTGAGCCATATGTTTGTGATTATTACAGCGCCATCCATCACAAAGCGAATAAAGTGTTCCAACTAAAACACCCATATTTCTTTACGTACTACACGAATATGTAATAAAAAATGGGGGTTCCTATTTAAATCCGTTTGAGCTATGGCAGCGCCATCTAGCGGGCCGACCATAGCGCCATCTGGTTTCCCCCTTCAACCTAGACAAGTTTAGTTTTTTGTAGTTTTTTCGTTTGACGCTTATTTCGTGAGATACTTGGCCTGGTCACGATCAATGGACCACCCTGTATAGTTTTCAGAGTATATATAGCCTACGTCAGTTCTGTTGTTTTTAGAGTATCGAGTAAAAATTAAAGTAAATCGGTCAACAAATTTTTGAGATGTATACAAATGTCCCGTCTGTTGGCAAACCCTCTGCGTGGAACAAAACAAAACAGCGCATAGTTATGTCTAGAATTTATCTTTAAAATTATATTTAAGGAGAAAGGTAATATATGTGTGAATCAATTTGTCTCATTGTTTAAATGCACTGATCCTGTAACTAAAACTGTCTGTAAGAAAGAAAAATGAAACTCCCATTTTCAGAGATCAGCTTTACCTTTCTGTCAGTTGGTTTTAACAGAAAACCTGTACATTGTTGTTTCAAAAAGATATGTAGTCCCATATATATATATATATATATATATATATATATATATATATATATATATCGAAAAGATCTTGACCTATTTACTTCAATTTTTGAACAATACTCTAACAAACATTCAGTTAAACATAGGCTCTATATCTTTTTAAACAACAATGTATAGGTGTCCTGTTAAAACCAACTTAGAGGAAGATACAGCTATGCTCTGAAAATGGGAGTTTTCTTTTTCTTCCTTATAGACCGTTTTAATTACAATATCAGGGCATTTAAACAATGAAACTAGTTGATTCTCACATATATTATCTTTCTTCTTATATACAAATTTAAGGAAAAACGCAAGACATAAATATATACCGTTTTGTTTTCTTCCACACAGTTGGTTTTGACAACAGACGGGAAATTTGTGTATATTTCTTTTCGGATTAGGGTTATTATACCACTATGGAAAATGAATCTTCCAATATTTTGTAATCTTACCTGTTTGCTGACGAAAACAATGCTTAATATTGTTATTGAAGGTACCATCATCACAGATGCAACACTGGGAGAGGTCTCTCATACACTCTGCGCCAATTATCCCACCGATTTAGCCATTCATATCAAGGGACTTTAGTTCCCAATCAAGGATTAGGTGACAAGAAGAATAAACGAGGCTCAGAGAGAGAGGGGAGAAAGAGGACAGTGTGTGTGTGGGGGGGGGGGGGGGGGATGGTCTCAGTGAATGGGAGAAGGACATGGATAGGGGGATGGGGAGGAGGAAGTGGTGAGTGGTGGGAGAGAGACAGGGGAGAGGAGGAGATTGACAGGGAGGGGAGGGAGGGGGTGATGGTCTGATTGAGGGGGAGGAGGAGGAGGAGATTGACAAACAGAGAGGGAGTAGAACAAAGAGAAGGAGGAGGAAAAGGACATTATGACATAAAGAAAGTTACATACATGTTTAGCAATTGCGAAATATTGCTGGGTTCACTAGTATAGCATATATTTACATTACTGGGCAAATGGCGGGAATGTCGTCCGGTGGTACACAGTTTTGTGCTGGTCAGTTGGTCTTATGTTCTGACTTATGAGTGTGTAAAACATTGTAAATGGAACTCGAGGCAGCTATAGAAATTCTCAAATTATATCTCTATTCAGAGCTAAACTATTTTAGCTGGAAGAAAAAAATGAATTTTTCTGTTGACATGTGTTGTTTACACCCGTCAACTGAACAAATGTCCGGTGTGTGAAGCTGGGCAGCACCTCTGAGCTCAGAGTCTGAGGGTTAATTATAATATACAGTGCCAAATATTGCAGAAAGTCGGATTATCTACATCTATGTCTACATCTATAAGCAGCAGGGGGACTTTTTTGTACCACTGTCACGTCCCCCTTTTCGTGTTCCGGCCGTGAATGGTTCATGGGAATGATTGATGCTGGTGAATCTCCGTGTAGGCTGGAATCTCTCTAACGTTATATTGATGGCCTTTTTCTGATGTATACGTTGGAGTAACCTCTATACTGGTTGGCGCTTGCAGGAACGTATGCTCGCGGAAGTTTAAAGATAGACCATAGGTCCGTTGCATACTATCAAAGATCCCAGTGAGCTGTCATTTGCAGCAGTCAGAAGCAGAGCAGGGAAACAATAGCAGTGCACCCCAACTGCTTAGACTCAGATGGGTGGAGCATCATTTAAGTGGACACAGAAGCGGTATAAGATCATTACTTTAGGTGGATTTCAAACCCAGACAACGAACAGAAATCATCAACAAATAGTCGTTCGATGACGCGCCTACAGTGAAATATAGAGACTAAACTTGGTCTTCAAAACATATGTTGGGCCACAAAAAGACAAAGGTAGAATGGAGCTCTGGTTTCATATGGGAACAGTTACTGGAACCTCAACCATGTCGGAGCGTGTTGATTTGTATAAACAGAGGATAATCTTCTTTTCTGGGATAGCCTTTTATCACCATAGTAGGGTTAGACAAAAACTCAGACAAACGATTAAGGGTGCAGTAATGTCATATCTTATGTAGATCCTAAACACTGCATAAATCAAAATCAGCATGTAAGGACCACACAATCATTTCTCTGCCGCAATCTAGTCAGTCCATATCGGATAACCATGTTCGAAGCACATAATCATGAGAAATCTCAATAATTCCAGGGTTTTCTGTAGCCAGATATGGCCGGCCGTTGTGGCCGAGTGGTTCACTTCAGTCCAGAACCGCGCTGCTGCTACGGTCGCAGGTTCGAATCCTGCCTCGGGCATGGACGTGTGATGTCCTTAGGTTAGTTAAGTTTAAGTTGTTCTAAGTCTAGGGGGACTGATGACCTCAAATGTTACGTTCCATAGTGCTCAGAGCCGTTTGAACCGTTTGTAGTCAAATATGATACAGTTAGTGAAGTGATACCAAAAAGAAATCATTGCTCCGCCATTGAGGGCACGCGACTGGTTTTTCGTCCAGCTCAATTGGCTGTCTACACAACGCTGACGCTATACCTTCTGTTGGGAAATCTAAACACGATTAGACCAAGAGACAAATAAATTATCACATGAGCAAAACCCAGTCTTGAAACATGATCACTTCATCAAAGCCCAGTAGAATATACTTTCCTCATCATTAGACGCGAAAGGCAACGCATTGTTGACGTAGCTATCCGACCCTGTCCGTCGCCATCTATATCATTTGATTGTGGTTGCTATCTTCCCTGTATCGTGTTACTCAACATCATTTTCTTGTTAATTTCTTTTAGTGTTTGTTAATTAAATGTTCTTTCAGTCCAAGATGTTTTTAGGTTCTTCTCCATATCTACATATCTATTGCTTTTGTTTTTCTCGTCTTGTTCGCTCAGAGTCCGCCTTTCACAACAATAGCTTAAAATGTTTTGAAGAATTTATTCCTTGTTTCTGTATTAGTGTAGTTCTTTGTTGATAAGTTACACTTATACCTGAATGCTCCTTTAGTCATCGCAAAAATTCTTCCATTATCCACTGTACTTCTGTTGTCATCTGTTACCGTTCTTCCCAAGTAACAAATTTCATTTACATGCATGCACTAACGTTTTATTTCCTGCCTTAATATGTGCCCTCATTTTTCTGTTCTGTTTACCTATCCTCATTATTTTAGTATTGCTAATGTTTATTTTCTGTTTATGATTATGAAATGTGTAACAAAAAATTTTACCATGCCGTTCATATCCTGTACAGAATCTGCTAAGATTACTATACCATCAGCAAATATAACGTATTTGTTCACCATTAATTTTGATTCCCGTTGCTGCTGTTCCTCGTAGTTTGTGTTACATTTTCTGTAAATTAATTAAGTACAGTAAATAAGGAGAGAGAGAGAGAGAAAGAGAGAACAGCTTTTTCGGACACCTCTTCTTATTCTAACCTCTTTCTTAGTGCATTGATGTCCACTTCAATGCCGGCCGGAGTGGCCGTGCGGTTCTAGGCGCTACAGTCTGGAGCCGAGCGACCGCTACGGTCGCAGGTTCGAATCCTGCCTCGGGCATGGATGTGTGTGATATCCTTAGGTTAGTTAGGTTTAATTAGTTCTAAGTTCTAGGCGACTGATGACCTCAGAAGTTAAGTCGCATAGTGCTCAGAGCCATTTTCTACTTCAGTGTTATGGTTTTCCTGTAGACTGAGAATCAGAGTGTTACTTTTGGAGCAAGAATATATTTTATTCGGTTTTCGAAATAGTAGTTTTTAGTCCATTCTATCATAAGCCCTTATTTAGGTGCATGAACGCGACGTATGTTTCCCTGCTCAACTCATTTCTTCATTTTTATCTACTAGATTAATCTTTCTTCCTCTCTGTATAAACAATGTATTTACAGCAATAAACCTGATTACAGATTTAACAAAAACCATTTAATTTAGGACTGAAGAACATAATCAGAAATAAAACACGGTATGAGATTTATTACATAACGTTAGTGATGAAGTGTATTCTACACAGGTGACGATGTACCACTGGGACCTGCCGCAAGCGCTTCAGTACATCGGTGGATGGCCAAACCCACTCATCGCCGACTACTTCGTGGAGTACGCCAGAGCGCTGTTTGAAAACTTTGGAGACAGAGTGAGTACCGTCACGTTCACCGTTTCTCACGTGGGTTTCTCCCTGTTGTGACACGACTCTGACAGCCCTGGTCCTGCAGGTGAAGTGGTGGATCACATTCAACGAACCGGCCAGTTTTACCGGTGGCTACGGCTCTTCTGGTCTTCAGGCGCCCTCGCAGAACGCGTCTGGCATCGGTGACTACCTGGCCACACACACTGTGCTCAGGGCCCATGGGCTAGTACATCATCTCTACGATGAACAGTACAGAGCCACGCAGAACGGTGTGTTTTTTACTCAAGCCAGATTTCATTTTTCCTGAGTGTCTTGTTCGTCAGTATCATTATTGTTGTGTCTAGACAAAACTACTTGCGTCTGGCCATCGCTATGGATTTTTTTGATTGCTCTGGGAGAAGACTTATTGAACTAGAGAACATGTTACACAAATGAGTAAAAGATTTGAGTTCGAGACCGCTGTTTGTACAGGATTGCTTGATAATTTACAACTGTCACTGCGTATGAAAGATGCACAGATTAACAAACGGTTCTCTTACAGTACAAAATGCACCATTTGCGGAAATGTATTTCATCAGACTTATAACTGACACTGTCCTACACGATGTTGGTGATTGCCATAGGTGAGGTCTGTGACTGGCCTGAGCTATTGCATGCTCGACACTGTGCTGAACACAGTGCGAGGGAGATGGCATACTGAGAGGGAGGGCGTGTCTTCTGGAGTGTCCCCCAGTAGTTGTTGCAGACTGCAGTGAGCCCTCACTAATGTCTGTGCCACTGATCCGTGTTGCTGCATTTGGTGTGGCACTGAAATCTCTGGGTGACACCACAATAATAATGATAATTATTTAAATTATCATTATTGGACGTTTGCTGATTACATACAAATAAACTAACCATCCTCATTGTAAGTACACAGTCTGCCACAGAAAATGGAAATAATATGTCTTGAATATGCACAAATTCAGTACAAAGTTTAATTTTCTAATCCTTCCATTTACCTCGTCATCTCTGAAACCCTATATATGTGGACACCATTGCATTCACACCACGCTGCACCCTCCACTCAAACAATCATTATTCTCCTCCGACAAGTAAACAGTCCAAACAGAGAAACAGCAGCAAACATGTTCTTTAGAAGAAAGCCATTAGACGTATATTAAATACATAGCACATAATCCTCAACAAAATCGCAGATCTGTTTCGATGTCAATAATTCATTTCCTTTTCTCAAAGCGGTGGAAACAATACAAAGTTAGCATCCTTTTCATTTCTTTTTTACAGGGCTCGTTAGTTACTGCTTCTGTTCCATCGTGAGGACATGCTCACGGTTTTGGGACACGCAACAAAAATACGTGTTGCCAAAAGATCTAATGTGCTACTATTCTTTTCTCTGATCCTATGTGAGGTGAAATGTGGAGAAATAAAAAAGAAATGACACAGTTCTTCGGAAAACATTTAACTGTAATTTATATGTACTCAAATACATAATGTAATTACAGGGTTGTTGTAAGTAAACGTCATAAAAACAAGTCACTTTACTCTGGCTTTTTAACAAATCGCAATACAGCATTCAGCTTGTGCCAAGGTCAAGCATTACATAGCATATGCATTGTGTAACATAGTTAACAACACATACAATATTTGGTTCTGCTAAAAAATTCGCCAGTATAGTATAAGATGTTGACCAGCACTATATCCTTTAAATTTTGTTGTATTTTAATCAAAACTTTTATCATTGATGGCGAGGTATTGATAATGTGTGTTCCTGAACAATTGGCAATTTTCCATGCCAAAGAGAGTGACTTTAAGTACAAATGAATAATTTTCTCATTTTTAGTATTGATAATGAGAACAGGGTTGTTGCTTTGAAACCGAAGTGTGTGGTGTATGACAAAAAAAAATGAAGAGGAAAAGAACCTAAAGTAGACGTTTTTTTTATTTCTGAAGCCTATGCAGTACAAATAATTTTAGGTCGATATTGGACGTTTTTTCTGATGTACATAATACGTTGCTGTATTATTCTCTATGGTTCCTCTTGGTAAAAACATTCATTATCCTTATTGTTTATTTTTGAAATAAAATCTATAATAGCTTAACTCAGGCCATTGCATTTTTTGTGGCGGTGTTCGTAGCGACAAACACTTGGCTGTAGAAATGGCTTACGAAGTCACCGCCACACTTTTAATAGCGGGCCGACCGGTCCGCTGGAACAGTGAACAGAAAGATGAAAGCCCAAACACTCAGATTAAATAAAAGTCGGTACTTATCTTTATTCACGAAGATACAGAAACAAGGTCGTGAACTCCGTGTCTACGGAAATCTGTCTAGTTCAAGTCGGAGCGGCTAGGTCAGCGTCGGCTGACGACAAACAACAACTCTGCTGCGATGAACACCCAACTGACTAGTAAGTACACAATTCGGTGGCGAGTATACAACTGAGCGGCGAATACGGAACTGTCCTAGCGCTCGCGACTCCAGCGCTTAAGAAGCCAGAAGCCAGCGGTGGCGCGCGCAGACTTGCGGCGATTTGCTGTCTCGCTGGCGCTGCTTATGCGGACGGCGTCCGGACTTTGATGCTGCCAACCTTTTGGCAGCGGGCTCGGGTGGCATTACTGGCTAGGATACAACAGCATTCATGTCCCATTTAAGGAAGAACACTGTAGTAGGCAGAAATTTTTATTTCTTTCCATAAGTACTTAGACTCACTTCATTACCAAATTTTGAGGTACAAATTGCCTTCCCTCTGTTCAACCTGTGAATGTTTGCATGCATATATATATATGTGTGTGTGTGTGTGTGTGTGTGTGTGTGTGTGTGTGTGTCTTTCCAGTTGTGTAGCGACTGTCCTTCTAGCAGTCATTTGATGATGCATCTTTCAAAGTCACTGTGCTGTTTTACAAAATACGGAATGCTGCGTATATGGTAATAAGATTTTTTGGTTGACTGCCGCTAACTAACACGTTAGTAAATTTTCTAATTTTTTTCGTATTTGCAGAAGAAAAGTTTCAGCATATAAATTCGAATGCAGTGAACAATGAACTGTGCAACAATGAAAAAGACAATTTATTGACATTGCTGTCATGTAGCTATGCAAACAAAATAAGCAAATTTATCTAGTAACGTGGGTTTCCGGGCTACCTGTGACGCAGAACATATGATTTACAGCTGTCAGTGTCACCGACGTGTCTTAAAGAAGTTGGTAATTAAGAGCGCTGTCCTCTTTTACTTCATCTTGAACAGATATCCAGGCTAAACAATTTTTTTACTCACTTAGGAGCAGTGTGCGTTCCCACCTGCTAGTGCATTGCTTTTACAATTTGTTAATCACCCTTCATCTTCTACCGGTTTAGGATGGTAATTTTACTCACTTCCTCTTTTTGTGACGTTAGTGGTATTTGCAAAGTTGCTTCATTAGATGATAATCGAATCATAATTACGACGGGCGTTCAATAAGTAATGCAATACATTTTGTTCTCGGCCAATTTCGGTTGAAATAATGTGCGATTTGTTGTGGGACATCATGGAATATTCCCACTTCAGCCGCTACAGTTTCTAACAATACCACCACTTGCAAAGTAGGTTAGAAATCAGATGAATAATGTTGCTCACGCAGCATATGTTCGCTTTATTGGGCAACAACAAAGTTATTGACTGTGGATGGTATCGTCAGAATGAAAATAATGAAGTCACTGTAAAAAAGTCATTAATTTTTGGCACTTATCTTGAATGGATTCCCACGTAGATTTCGTGGAAGTTGTTATGGCTCATCTTGTCGATTCTAGGGTGACTCCACTTTGACTCCTAGAAGGTCCAGATCTGTATTTTAGCAATATTTGAAAAGCTAACAAATGCGTTTTTCAGGAAATTCTTAATGATCAAAAAATCCCAGATCAGAACAATGGTATGGTAGAAATAATTTTTGACTTTGTGTTCACGATCCACATTTTTATTAAACTTCTCGCAAATTTACATATACTTGTTCTTAATTGTCACATCATCAAGAAAACCGTTTTGTATCAATCTTCATATATTTAATTTCCACTTTATCCAAACACAATGCTTGACTGTTCTTTTACAAAGCGAAATAACAACTTCTGCAAAGTGAAACAAAGACTGCTCTGTGCGCATTCGCGCCAAAACGGTTACAAGTAAGTCAAAGATTATGACAGTCTCACAGAAATGAATACACACAAGAACCATATCACTGTAATATATCGATACATCGGAGTACCTATACATTAATAAAACCAGATGTGAATATTGTCACAAAAATATGTCTGTTATATATATATATATTACTGGTATCGAGAACTGGTGTTGGAGTGCCGTAATAGTCGCGCAAATAAATAACCATTACAAGTTCCATGTAGTTCCGATAGGTGGAGGGGCTTTATGTAGCCTTCAAAATGGCTTCTGTAACGGATGTGCGTTTTAAGCTGAGAATTGTTATTCAGTGTCTTTTGGCTGAAAACCAGAGCATTGCAGATATTCACAGGCGCTTGCAGAATGTCTTCAGGGGGCTGGCATTGAACATCAGCATGATAAGTTGTTGGGCGAGGTATCTGTTGTCATTTCTACATGGCCGCGCAAACCTGTCCAATCTACCGTGTGCCTCACACATTTCTGACTCCTAACATAGTGAGACGTGCGGAAACTCTCACTCGAGATGATCGACAGATCACAATCAAACACACCACTGCTCAACTGGACGTCTCCGATGATAGTGCTGACACTCGTGATACCAGCTGGAGTCCTCAAAGGTGTGCGCCTGCTCGGTTCCTCGCCACACTAACACAAGACCGCAAGGAGCAATGACGGACGATCTGTGCGGAATTCCTAGCGAGCTACGAGGCTAAACGTGAGAATGTTTTGAAGAACACCACCGTAGGCGATGAAACATAGGTTCACCACTTCGAACCGGAAACAAAACGGGAATCCTTCGAGAGCCGCCACACCACCTCTCCCCTGAAGAAAAAGTTCAAAGGAGCACTCTCAGCCTTTAAAGTCATGGCGACGGTCTTCTGGAACTCTGAAGGCGTTACCTGTTTGATGTCTTCCCTCATTGTACAACGATCAACTCGGAAATTTGCTGTAGTACCCTCATAAAATTGAAGAAACGACTTCAGCGTGTTCGTCGCCAGAAAAATGCAAGTCTGGATTCCCGCGAAGAGCTCATAAAACTTTGTAACACGCCCGGGGTACAAATGGCGGGGAGGGGGTCTCTCTAACTGGTTGTCGCTTCTTGACCGTGCGCCCTGTCCGCACCAAGTACCTGACAATCCCGCGGCGGTCGTACTGTTTTGCTCCACACAGCTGCTGGCTTGCCTGAAATTATGTATCTAAATATGCAAGCGGGTTTAGTGGAGCCATTAAACGTTAAGCACAACACTGTCCTACGTCTGGTATGAACATCTATATTCTGAGACGATAAGAAATCACAGGTTGCACTGTTTACATTCTAAGACGTAACTGCTTGTCCCAGTTAACATTCTTGACGATTACCTGTCCACAATATCACTTGGACGAGCGTACGCGTAACCGACACGACGCGGGTGATTGTTAATGATGCATAAGCCGAGTGATCGAACGAAAGTTCTTACACTCGTCATGCGTACACAGATATTTGGTACCAGCCCTCCTTAACATTAGTAATGATATAACACTGTTCACAGAGTTAATTTTTCAGTTCTCGGTTCTCACTTGGACGAGCGTGCGCGTAACCGTCACGGCGCGGCTGATTGTTGATGATGCGGAACGGGATGACCGAACGCACGTTCTCACGCTCACAACAAGATACTGCCACTTGAATGCTCTCTTTCTTGGTAAACTATATCGCTGATCGGCATTAGTTCATTCTGAGAGGCCGAACACGGCGCGGATGATTGATGTACGGTGCGACACGTAACGACAGGATACACAAATACGTTATCGGCGGCACTGCTTATTTTTAATTACATCATTACGCTCTTTCCTCTGAATCACTTCCATATTTCATCACTTTACTATAACAGCACCTGTAGCAACACTTTCACTTCCATAACAACAATGCCTCTCACATGCAGATTAAACACAACATACTAGTTCCGTGTCCCGTGCTCGACTGTGCAAACGCGGCTGCCCGCAAAGATACTTCGCAACCAAGCCAGCGATATGATAATATGCTTACAACTTGATTAGAATGTCTTTCCTTACCCACCCTGCAGCCCGCATCTTGCACTTTCCGACTTCCATTTGTATGGCCCAGTGAAGGATACAATCAGCGGGAAGCAGTACGTGGATGATGCAGAGGTTATTGATGCACCAAGACGATGGTTCCAATGTCAACCAGTAGGGTGGTATCATGCGGACACACAAGCCCTCCGAGTTAGGTGGTGTAAGGCCATCGCATGAATGGAGAGCATGTTGAAAAATAGGTTTCTTGTAGCCAGACCAACTGAAAATAATATACTGTATTGGAATTCTGAAAAACCAACCTGCTTTCAGATATAAAAAAAATGTTGCATTACATACTGAACGCTCCTCGCATTAATCCTAAAGTACTTCGTTTACATTACACCGTGAGCATAACTCAGCTGCTGGCAAAATTCTCTGAAGAATTCATCTTGTTACTTGTTCTGTGTGAATAATCAAATGTCTTTGTTAATGTACAAGAATTTATTAAGATACGTGCGAAGATAGTTTGGTAGAGAGTTCTGTGTAGCTTTGTATCACATGTATCTGGTGATGGTAGTATTATTAGTAGTAGTAGTAGTAGTAGTAGTAATAGTAGTAGTATTAAACCATCGGATAAATATGTGTTATGATGCAAGTTAATTCTAAGAGTTGTTTGCCATCTTATGTTTTAATGTTGCAGTTGTTTCAGATATTCTAAATGGTTATGTTCGAGCCTGCCGCTGTGGCCGAACGGTTCTAGGCACTTCAGTCCGGAACCGCGCTGCTGCTACGGTCGCAGGTTTGAATCCTGCCTCGGGCATGGATGTGTGTGATGTCCTTAGGTTTGTTAGGTTTAAGTAGTTCTAAGTCTAGGATACTGATGAACTCAGATGTTGAGTCCCGTAGTGGTCAGAGCCATTTCTGGTTATATTCGAGGGCCATCCAGTATAGACTGTTAAAAGTTGTTGCCCAGTTATGTACATTAGGGCTAAGGTTGGAGTTATTTCTGTGATTTAATGGAAGACATACTGTTGTATCGATTGCTTGGAGCCCAGTTTAAGGATATTTATAGGTTGCAGATATACGTTGTTTTGGTGAAAGTGTATTTCCATGCTGTTAGTGTTAATTAATGGTTAAACTGAGCTCCACGTGTGCACAACCCGCAACTTTAACCCAGTCCACCTAAGCCCAAAGCTACAAAATGTGTGTGAATTTCTAAGGGACCAAACTGCTGAGGTCATCGGTCGCTAGACTTACACACTACTTAAACCTACTTAAAGTAACTTATACTAAAAACAACACACACACACACACACCCATGCCCCAGGGAGGACTCGAACCTCCGGCGAGAATTCTACTAATTCTCCAAATGGAAATCTGTCGTAGGTAGCGTAGGAATCACGTTGAATATTGCGGGAACAGAACCATTATCAAATTCGACGGAAGACTTACAAGCTGTTGAGAGAAGCCTTCAGTTCGAAGTAAGTATTTTAACTGCTGCGCTAACAGCAGCTGTTGAACTCTTTTTTATTTTTATCTTTTAGTTTTTGTGATTTCAAAGTAAGTTGGTGCTGCTCCACTGGTCGTATTGTTACATACTATCAAATGATACCTTGATTGTCAAAAGTTGAATCCATGCCATTCAGTTGCTGTGATGTTGGAGTGAACGCTATAGGAAGACACTGCTACTGTTTTCGCTATTTGATCGTATATGGGAGGAAATATTGGCCTGTGTATCGCTATACAAATGAGTGATTTGTGAAAAATTTAGCTTCACATCCATTACACTGCTGATAACATTTGAGGATCAGTGTCTACAGTTATGCGAAAATTGTATCTCTTTACTCGTTGCATTTGGTGGATTACAGCTTTTCCACACTCAACTAAGACGTTGTACGTGGAGTATGTTAATATCCAGATAGCAATAAGTCAAAGAACATTTTTTTATTCCTACAACTGATTGTTCAATAGTCTGCTGTTTGATGTTACCCAGAAAAATTTTGGAAGATACTGCTCACCTAAGCTGTTGTGTATGGTGGCAACTTCAGAAATTAACAGGTCACACAACAGCCCCAGGAGATACCAGTGAGGCAAACATGCCCCGGTCAGCACAAAAAAAAAAGGCAACGGCAGTGCGAAATTAGCCGCTGTACAGTACAGATGCCTCTTTGGACTGTCTGGAACTTCAATCCTCGGACCACGTGGGTCGAGCTTAGTGCGAGACCATGCTTACGGAAGTTTCTTTGGCGCTCTGGCACTCTCCGTCCGTTTTCGCCTTAGCTTCGTCGTGTCCGCAAAATACGTGGCGCTGGCGCCCTTACGGCCCCGCGATCCAAAAATGTGTTTCAGCGAAGTGGAGGCGGTTTTCCTGAGCAGCGGCGTCACCTCAGAGCAGACCCGGATCTGCGGAGGGCGGGGTGGGCAAACCGAGCTGCCTGCCCCGGGTGGTAATTTCAGGGAGGGGCAAATTCATTGTTGTTGTTGTGGTCTTCAGTCCTGAGACTGGTTTGATGCAGCTCTTCATGCTACTCTATCCTGTGCAAGCTTCTTCATCTCCCAGTACTTACTGCAACCTACATCCTTCTGAATCCGCTTAGTGTATTCGTCTCTTGGTCTCCCTCTGCGACTTTTACCGTCCACGCTGCCCTCCAATGCTAAATTTGTGATCCCTTGATTCCTCAGAACATGTCCTACCAACCAATCCCTTCTTCTAGTCAAGTTGTGCCACAATCTCCTCCCCAATTCCATTCAATACCTCCTCATTAGTTACGTAATCTACCCATCTAATCTTCAGCATTCTTCTGTAGCACCACATTTCGAAAGCTTCTATTCTCTTCTTGTCCAAACTATTTATCGTCCACGTTTCACTTCCATACATGGCTACACTCCATACAAATACTTTCAGAAACGACTTCTTGACACTTAAATCAATACTCGATGTTCACAAATTTCTCTTCTTCTGAAGCGCTTTCCTTGCCATTGTCAGTCTACATTTTATATCCTCTCTACTTCGAACATCATCAGTTATTTTGCTCCCCAAATAGCAAAACTCCTTTACCACTTTAAGTGTCCCATTTCCTAACGTAATTCCCTCAGCATCACCCGACTTAATTCGACTACGTTCCATTATCCTCGTTTTGCTTTTGTTGATGTTCATCTTATATCCTCCTTTCAAGACACTGTCCATTCCGTTTCAACTGCTCTTCCAAGTCCTTTGCTGTCTCTGACAGAATTACAGTGTCATCGGCGAACCTCAACATTTTTATTTCTTCTCCATGGATTTTAATACCTACTCCGAATTTTGTTTTCTTTACTGCTTGCTCAATATACAGACTGAATAACATCGGGGGCAGGCTACAACCTTGTCTCACTCCCTTCCGAACCGCTGCTTCCCTTTCGTGTACCTCGACTCTTATAACTGCCATCTGGTTTCTGTACAAATTGTAAATAGCCTTTCGCTCCCTGTATTTTACCCCTGCCACCTTCAGAATTCGAAAGAGAGTATTCCAATTACACTGTCAAAAGTTTTCTCTAAGTCTACAAATACTAGAAACGTAGGTTTGCCTTTCCTTAATCTTTCTTCTAAGATAAGTCGTAAGGTCAGTATTGCCTCACGTGTTCCAGCATTTCTACGTAATCCTAAGTGATCTTCCCCGAGGTCGGCTTCTACCAGTTTTTCCATTCGTCTGTAAAGAATTCGCGTTAGTATTTTGCAGCTGTGACTTATTAAACTGATTGTTCGGTAATTTTCACATCTGTCAACACCTGCTTTCTTTCGGACTGGAATTATTATATTCTTCTTGAAGTCTGAGGGAATTTCGCCTGTCTCATACATATTGCTCACCAGATGGTAGAGTTTTGTCAGGACTGGCTCTCCCAAGGCTGTCAGTGATCTTCCCCGAGGTCGGCTTCTACCAGTTTTTCCATTCGTCTGTAAAGAATTCGCGTTAGTATTTTGCAGCTGTGACTTATTAAACTGATTGTTCGGTAATTTTCACATCTGTCAACACCTGCTTTCTTTCGGACTGGAATTATTATATTCTTCTTGAAGTCTGAGGGAATTTCGCCTGTCTCATACATATTGCTCACCAGATGGTAGAGTTTTGTCAGGACTGGCTCTCCCAAGGCTGTCAGTAGTTCTAATGGAATGTTGTCTACTCCCGGGGTCTTGTCCGAATTAGGTCTTTCAGTGCTCTGTCAAACTCTTCACGCAGCGTCATATCTCCCATTTCATCTTCATCTACCTCCTCATCCATTTCCATAATATTGTCCTCGAGAACATCGCCCCTGTATAGACCCTCTATATACTCCTTCCACCTTTCTGCTTCCCCTTCTTTGCTCAGAACTGGGTTTCCATCTGAGCTCTTGATATTCATGCAAGTGGTTCTCTTTTCTCCAAAGGTCTCTTTAATTTTCCTGTAGGCAGTAGTACTAGCCAAATTCATATCCTTGAAGAAAAAAATCTTGTTTCACAAAGCGCCTAGCATCAGAGCACGTTCGTCTGTCGATTATTCATATGATTTTCAAACGCGTCGCTGTTGGCTTTTGAACCATTTTGAACACATTCTAAGTAGATTTCTGAACGAAACATAAGTTCATTTTTGAATGCGTCCACAGTGTACGTGATGTCTCTGCCAGGGGAATCCCGATCTCATCTAGAAATAAGGAGTTTGGAAATTTGTGGTAAGTATTATGAGACCAAACTGCTGAGCTCATCGATCACTAAGCTTACACACTATTTAATCTAACTTAAACTAACTTACACTAAGAAGAACACACACACCCATGCCCGAGGGAGGACTCAACCTCCGACGGGAAGAGCCGCGCGAACCGTGGCAAGGCCCCCCTAGACCGCGCAGCTACCCAGCGCGGCTAGAAATAAGGAACTTCTTCCCGCAGACAAAAGGGGCGGAGCTGTACGAGCAGAGCCGAATAAAACCTAACCGGTGAATGTCAATTGCTGTTTGTTTATTTGGTTCACTGAGTGTGCGAATTATAAGCGTCATTATAATTACTAGCGAAATCCATAGATTCAGACTACTAGAGTTGAAGTAAATAAGTAACAGGAATCACAAGTAAGGAAGATTACATATCATCTTCTCAGTGTATGCGAGGAAATGAAATTTTGCATAGAAAAGTTTTGCCAGATCGCTACACTACCGTGGACCAGTTGTACACTCACTGATTAACAGCCGCTGAAGTAATATACTCGGAATAACGTGAGAAACGCGTAGTACGAACATGTAATAACTCCTAACTGAAGCCGGCCGAGGTGGCCGAGCGGTTCTAGGAGCTACATTCTGGAACCGCGCGGCCGCTACGGTCGCACGTTCGAATCCTGCCTCGGGCGTGGATGTCTGTGATGTTCTTAAGTCAGTTACGATTAAGTAGACTTCAGTACTAGATTGGAGCCGTGGTCTAGGGGTAGCGGCTTTGATGCATAATCAACACGTCTTCGGTCCCGGCCTAAATTTTGATAAATAATCAGCATTGGCGGCCGAAGACTTCCGGCATAAGAAGTCAGCCTCATTCTGCAACAGCCTTGTCAAAGAGGGCGGAGGTTACCATGAGAAAAAGATTGAATAATCAACGAAAGGATAACGTTCTACGAGTCGGGGCGTGGAATGTTAGAAGCTTGAACGTGGTAGGGAAACTAGAAAATCTGAAAAGGGAAATACAAAGGCTCAATCTAGATATAGAAGGGGTCAGTGAAGTGAAGTGGCAGGAAGACAAGCATTTCTGGTCAGATGAGTATCGGGTAAGATCAACAGCAGCAGAAAATGGTGTAACAGGTGTAGGATTTGTTATGAATAGGTAGGGCAGAGGGTGTGTTACTGTGAACAGTTCAGTGACCTGGTTGTTCTAATCAGAATCGACAGCAGACCAACACCGACAACGATAGTTCAGGTATACATGCCGACGTCGCAAGCTGAAGATGAACAGTTAGAGAAAGTGTAGGAGGATATTGAAAGGGTAATGCAGTATGTAAAGTGGGACGAAAATCTAATAGTCATGGGCGACTGGAATGCAGTTGTAGGGGAAGGAGTAGAAGAAAAGGTTGCAGGAGAATATGGGCTTGGGACGAGGAATGAAAGAGGAGAAAGACTAATTGAGTTCTGTAACAAGTTTCAGCTAGTAATAGCGAATACCTTGTTCAAGAATCACAAGAGGAGGAGGTACACTTGGAAAAGGCCGGGAGATACGGGAAGATTTCAATTAGATTACATCATGGTCAGACAGACATTCCGAAATCAGATACTGGACTGTAAGGCGTACCCAGGAGCAGATATAGACTCAGATCACAATATAGTAGTGATGAAGAGTAGGCTGAAGTTCAAGACATTAGTCTGGAAGAATTAATGCGCAAAGAAGTGGGATACGGAAGTACTGAGAAATGACGAGATACGTTTGAAGTCCTCTAACGCTATAGATACAGCAATAAGGAATAGCGCAGTAGGCAGTACAGTTGAAGAGGAATGGACATCTCTAAAAAGGGCCATCACAGGAGTTGGGAAGGAAAACATAGGTACAAAGAAGGTAGCTGCGAAGAAACCATGGGTAACAGAAGAAATACTTCAGTTGATAGATGAAAGGAGGAAGTACAAACATGTTCCGGGAAAATCAGGAATACAGAAATGCAAGTCGCTGAGGAATGAAATAAATAGCAAGTGCAGGGAAGCTAAGACGAAATGGCTGCAGGAAAAGTGTGAAGACATCGAAAAAGATATAATTGTCGGAAGGACAGACTCAGCATACAGGAAAGTCAAAACAACCTTTGGTGACATTAAAAGCAACGGTGGTAACATTAAGAGTGCAACGGGAATTCCACTGTTAAATGCAGAGGAGAGAGCAGATAGGTGGAAAGAATACATTGAAAGCCTCTATGAGGGTGAAGATTTGTCTGATGTGATAGAAGAAGAAACAGCAGTCGATTTAGAAGAGATAGGGGATCCAGTATTAGAATCGGAATTTAAAAGAGCTTTGGAGGACTTACGGTCCAATAAGGCAGAAGGGATAGATAACATTCCACCAGAATTTCTAAAATCATTGGGGGAAGTGGCAACAAAACGACTATTCACGTTGGTGTGTAGAATATATGAGTCTGGCGACATACCATCTGACTTTCGGAAAAGCATCATCCACACAATTCCGAAGACGGCAAGAGCTGACAAGTCCGAGAATTATCGCACAATCAGCTTAACAGCTCATGCATCGAAGCTGCTTACAAGAATAATATACAGAAGAATGGAAAAGGGCCGGCCGAAGTGGCCGTGCGGTTAAAGGCGCTGCAGTCTGGAACCGCAAGACCGCTACGGTCGCAGGTTCGAATCCTGCCTCGGGCATGGATGTTTGTGATGTCCTTAGGTTAGTTCGGGTTAAGTAGCTCTAAGTTCTAGGGAACTAATGACCTCAGCAGTTGAGTCCCATAGTGCTCAGAGCCATTTGAACCAAGAATGGAAAAGAAAATTGAGAATGCGCTAGGTGACGATCAGTTTGGCTTTAGGAAAAGTAAAGGGACGAGAGAGGCAATTCTGACGTTACGGCCAATAATGGAAGCAAGGCTAAAGAAAAATCAAGACACTTTCATAGGATTTGTCGACCTGGAAAAAGCGTTCGACAATATAAAATGGTGCAAGCTGTTCGAGATTCTGAAAAAAGTAGGGTAAGCTATAGGGAGAGACGGGTCATATACAATATGTACAACAACCAAGAGGGAATAATAAGAGTGGACGATCAAGAACGAAGTGCTCGTATTAAGAAGGGTGTAAGACAAGGTTGTAGCCTTTCGCCCCTACTCTTCAATCTGTACATCGAGGAAGCAATGATGGAAATAAAAGAAAGGTTCAGGAGTGGAATTAAAATACAATGTGAAAGGATATCAATGATACGATTCGCTGATGACATTGCTATCCTGAGTGAAAGTGAAGAAGAATTAAAAGATCTGCTGAACGGAATGAACAGTAATGAGTACACAGTATGGTTTGAGAGTAAATCGGAGAATGACAAAGGTAATGAGAAGTAGTAGAAATGAGAACAGCGAGAAACTTAACATCAGGCTTGATGGTCACGAAGTCAATGAAGTTAAGGAATTCTGCTACCTAGGCGGTAAAATAACAAATGAATATGTGGAAAACACTGATAAGGAGAAGGGACAGGATGATAGGAAATCTGCCAAGACATGAGGAAATGACTTCCATGGTACTAGAGGGAGCTGTAGAGGGCAAAAACTGTAGAGGAAGACAGAGATTGGAGTACGTCAAGCAAATAATTGAGGACGTAGGTTGCAAGTGCTACTCTGAGATGATTTCGTGGCGGGCCGCTTCAAACCGGTCAGTAGACTGGAGACAAAAAAAAGTTCTAGGTGACTGATGACCTTATAATTTAAGTCCCATACTGCTCAGAGTCAGGTTTTTAACCTAACTGGAGAATAAACGCCATATAACTGATCCATTGATTCTGACAGGCAGGCAGGAACAGTTACAGAGTTAGTGACGACATGATTGTTTGTTAGAACGAGGAAGGAGAAGAAACGGGTACATCACAGAGATTATACGGAAGAATATGACGATTCCAAATATATATAAAAATTTCGTACTACTACTGCTTTTCGATCTCATACTTGAGAAACTGGAGCCTATGAATGAAATGTGAAACTATTCCCTATTTTAAAACTTTTTGCTTGTAGTAGGTATAATAGGCATTTGATATTGGTACTCTGTCAATTATATTCTGTCGTGTTATTTATGCAAATGAGGGAGATCAAAATGACCATTTGTGTCAAAACAGTCTCGCATATTTGGCGTATGTTACAGCTTCTACAATATTACAGAGGACTTCTTCGTTTTGCCCACAAATCGTTCCACCCAGTATTAGTTTTCAGTATGCACGTTTGAATTCCACAGAGCGAAATACAGTGACGTGCGATAGAAGAATGCTGTGTGAAGAGACGTGGCACTGCACTTTCGTACGCTTAACAACAAATAAGCTGTCGCACATTTCCTCGAACATATACGTTTTATATATCAAGCTCTTCGGAAAGATGTGGGTAAAAAATAGACATATTTTTAAAGAAAATCGATTTCGCTTTTCAAAATTTTGACGTGCTATCGCAAACCCTCAAGGGGGAGGGGGCACCACCTTCAAGTCTTTACCCCGGTTGCGAAATTTGTAGATGGGGGGCTGCGGGGCTGCCTGCGACCTCGCCAAATTCGAACACGTCGTGAGCCAGCTAGATCAAGAATACGCGGTCGACGTGCGGGACATAATCACCGCCCGCCGACGCAGTTTTCATATAAGCGACAAAAAGAGGAGTTAATGCGTCGTTAATCTTCGCAGGAACAGCGGGTGCCAGAGTTGCTGCGCCAAGAGGAGTGTGGCGACGGGAGGCCATCTCAGTTCCTGCGCCACCTGCGGAGCAACGCACAGTCCGACATGGTCCCGGACTAATTGTTGTGTGCTACATGGATACGCAGCCTTCCAGCACAAGTGAAAGCGGTCATCGCCGCTCAAACAGGAATGCAGCTGGACCACGTCGTGGACTTAGCTTATCCGGTTCATTACGCCTGGTAACGGCGCCAAATATCGCTGCCCCTGCAGCCCACACTGCCTTATAGGCTAGGCGCAAATTGAGACGCGTATAGCACGTGTGACGTGATACGGCACTATAGCGTGACACGCACGTGCCGCACGAGTCGCGCGGGTCCAGCTCTGCGCTGACAGAACCGAAGCGCGAGCAACCTGTTATCTTTCACAAACAGTTTTTACAGAAACTATTTACTGAAAATATATGATTTTTGCCTTACTTCTAGCGTTACATGTCAGCTTTGTGGCGAAGTGCCCATCACCTCCCTAATGACCATTCTTATTGTGATGTACACATTTTAGTAAGACACTTCGCAAAACTCAAAAAGTTTGCAACGAAAATTATGGGTTGCTATCATTTTGCGTTTGGTGCGTATTACACCATATGTTGCTGCGTATGAAATTTAGCTAACATTCTGAATTTTTGTTTACACTTGGGAGGAGGTCTCTCTATCTGCCTCCGATCTCGAGAAAATGAATCCCATGTAGCGCGCTCACTTCCGATCTCACGCCCGCGAGAATGAAATACTCGCAACATCTCTCATATCTCCTAAACCGCTCGAGACATCGAAACGAAAGTTTGGCGAATGGTAGCACACAAGGAGGAGAGTGTTTAGCCAACTCTTAAACACATGGAACTTTCTTATCTATGGCGATATATCAGTACTTATACCTACCTTTTCATTTATTTCACGCCGGTGACATCATTTTTTAAGAGTTATCGACAACTAGTGAAACAAGAGCTTCCTAGTATGAAAATAAACATGAGATTTCTTCTTTTATGTTACTGCAAACCGACACTATGAGGTTTCTCTTAAGCTATTGAGCTCTGTGATTGCCAATTACTTGTTTAATGAGGTACCCGTTTCGGAATTCTGTCTCAATAGCTGCTATGAGATGAGTTTGGCAAATTACATTGTGACAAAGGAAGTATAATTAAACCAGTCACCAAGAGAAATGTGGTCGTTTCTCACAAACGGTGATGCTTCTTCGAATGAGAAAATGTTAACAACTCTCACAAAAATAGATTGGCAATTCTGTTGGAATTTTGGTGGAATCACCGTAACCCATCGTATTTTTAACACTGAGCGACGGGAATGGAAACTTACCAAAGGATTTTATTCCTTCTCTTGATCTGAGCAGTATTAAAATAATGACGAGCGTTCCTTCAGGCGGAATGATAGGCACATGCCAGATACTGGTTACTCGCCTACTGCTTGCCAAACTGCCAATGAGTGATCGCGTATAAAATAGTTGTTATTGAGAAAAATAAACAATTCATCTGTCGCACAACACAATGGTCAGTGTATTATCAGCAGCGGAGGATAATGCTCGCGACAGGAATGCACAAACTAGACATGTGTGACCTTGTGAGATGGAGTTCGAAAAACATTGTCATGAAAGTAGGTCTGCCTTTGTCAGCAGTACATTTCAACAAATTAAATATATTTAATCATAACATTCTTTTAGGATATTCCTACTTTCATAATAATACCGACCATTTTCTTCATTTGTATAGCCTGTTGTATAATTGGTTTATTAATGCTGATAATGTGCATACAACAATTGAAATGCTTTTTCTCATCACGGCGAACCAATTAAAACAATGTTATTTGTGACTGCTTTTCCACTGTTTCTAGCTTGCAGTGGAAGTGTGATGTTCACATGCATGTAGTACAGTGTGTCGTATTACATTACTACATCCATATCAAATCACAGTGAGACTTCTATACTTCAGATCTTGGACGTTTTTTACCAGGAGCACAAAGGGATCACACCCGTGGAGATTATCCCTTTCTATATTTTTGTAACAGATCGTACAGAAACGCCAGCATACTAAGCAGCGAGAGGATTACCTTGTTTCACTTTCCAGTCTTGCTTCTTAATCACATGATTTTATAATATTCCTTTCTTCCTTATTCAGTACCCTCTGTCCCTTCTTGCAATCTAAAAACATCGCGGAGGCATATGATACAATTCCAGCGGCCAATGGCTCATCGGTTACTGAAGTATGCATTTTTATTCACAGAAGAAAAACAAAACAAAACTACACAGATATAAATGACAGAAAGGTATAACGTACTAACGAAGAAAGCCGGAGTGTTTTAATGGCGAAAAACGAAACACTACCCAAAGGCAATAAAATTTAGTACACAGTAAGGCAAAATTTATCGTATGGGCAATACTACCACTGCTCATATGCGCCGTTCCTATGTGAGCATATGCCTGGGCTACTTTTCCGCTTCCCTCCTCAAATTCCCACGGTTCTAGCGAGGCACGCGCGACGCGCGACGCGAGAAACTGTGCCTCAACCGCAACGCCGCGCGACCTGGCGCAGGCGCGTGTCGCGTCCCAGTCGCGTCGCGTCGCGTCGCAATTTGCGCGGTCCCATTTGAACCTGTGATGTTACAAAAACGCGCGCTGCGCTGCGTCGCGCCACACGCGCTATACGCGTCTCAATTTGCGCCAAGCCGCAGGCGCGAACAAATCTGACTCAGCGGCGACACGCGTCTCCCGCAACAGCTGGGACGGACGCCGACTTGCGCCACCTAGTTTAGGACTTGGCCGTACAGATGGCAACACTCAGCACGCAGATCGACCGGTTGGCGGACTCACGGACAGAGGGCAGCAGACGCCGTAGCGGCGGCAGATCCCGACTCCGCCGGGCCGGCGGCGCGTAACCAGTCGTTCTGGCGGTACGCCGACGACAAGAGCAGTAGCCGAGCGGGTTTTGCTTATACCATTTCCGCTTTGGCAACGAGCCGACAAATTGTCGGCTTCCCTGCCCTCCCCAGCTGCATCGGGGCCTAGGCGCAATCGCTGCAGTGCAGTATCCATGAGTCGGCAGTATTAAGTACCTTGTCGAGACGGGTTCCGATCTGTCTATATTCCCCAGATCTACGCTAAGCGACTACCGGAAAGCTCAGGAGCTGTCAACAATATCTTGAAAGAGATCATGTTTACGCCAGTGACTTAAACTTTTTATTTCCACAAACAGTGTGACTGCCGTAATCATGACGTCTTTCAAGAAATTTCACATGACTCTGAAACCCAGCTGTGAAAAGTTAATTCAACAATAAAAACGTGCCCGTTTACTGTGGCTGATGTCAACGAAACCAGTGCTGGTTCGGATTCTCTCGGCCATTACAACTTACTAGACGACATTGTGAACGCCATGCAGCAAATTTTAAAACAGCGACGACCGGCCGCCTTCTTCAGTGTTAAACCAGTCTAGTCCCCCGGTCCACACGCAGACGTACTGGACAAATTTCCAGAGCTCACTCGCACACCTGGTCCACCGAGGGGCCTTAGACATTCGACGGTCCACCATATCCTGACTACGCCTGGCCCTCTAGCCCGGTGCAGCCCACGTCGACTTGAGTGCGAGCCGTTCACTGTAGCAAAGGCTGAGTTCAAAAAATGGCTCTGAGCACTATGGGACTTAACATCTGAGGTCATCAGTCCCCTAGACTTAGAACTACTTAAACCTAACTAACCTAAGCACATCCATGCCCGACACTCGAACCTGCGATCGTAGCAGCCGCGTGGTTCCCGACTGAAGGATCTAGAACCGCTCGGTCACAGCGGCCGGCAAAGGCTGAGTTCGAGACCATGTTGCGGCAAGGCGTGTTCGACCTACGGTCCTCTGCATTCGAGTTGGTGCCAAAGAAAGATAATTAGTGGCGACCATGCGAAGACTGTCGTGCACGAACGATGCCAGACCGATATGCGGTACCGCACTTACAGGATTTTAGTCACGCCCTGGCTGGCTCAAAACTATATTGTACAAAACTGATTGTGCGAAGGCGATCACACAGATCCCTTGGATGACGTTCAGAAAACTGCAATTATCCCGCCCTTCGGGCTTTTCGAAAGTTTTACATGACGTCCGCCCATCGTAGTGCCTCCCACACCCGGCAGCGTTCCCTGGATGGCGACTTACGAGGCTTAAGCCTAGTTTACACGACGACATTGGGTTGCGCCACTCATTGCGTGGAATGAGTTGCACGCAAGTAGTTTCTTATATGACTGTAGACACGGCGACACTAAATACACTTCAGTTTCGTCGTTTTGTGGGTCCCTGAGTCGTGTCTGAAATGAAACTTTTGGCAGCTACACGTCGCACGAGTTGTGGTGGAGTTAAAGCTTGTTGCGTGGAATCGCTACATAAGAAAAAAATAAGAAATCTGTTTCGATTCGTGACTGGATGAAAAGACGTTGCTCAGCATCCTTGCTGAAATAATTTATAACGGAAGATCCAATAAGCTCTTTTAATTATCTTAGAATGTCACCAGAACTGTTCACGTTTCATCTAAATAGAGTTAGTTATGTGATAAGGAATAAAGGTACTGTAATGCATGAAGCATTGTCGCCAGAACTTAAATTACATATCATATTGCGTGCATTACAATCGAGAACACTCGGCATGCTATAAAATACGGTTTTAGTGGGTGATGACGCTTTTTCATTAACATCAATAATTATTACCATTAACGGTAATAATTATTAACATTAGCAACAATAGTTATTCGAAGTAGTCCGCAGTAATAAGAGAATGGTTTGCAAACTACTCTCTTGAAGATAGATCTGTACAGTGGCAATATTTCAAAATTCCAACATACGTGAATGGGGAGCACTGCAGCGATGTTTTAAATAGATGAAAACTGAATAAAGAATGCTGTAGTGTTGGCAGTTTGCCAACACTACGCACATTTTTTAACGGAGGCGGCCATTAAGCAAGCAGGCGATTGAGGTCTGAAACAGGAGAAGTAATGAATGCTATAAAGAAAAGTACATAGCTGCTGGAATACTTAACTTTAATCCATCATTTGTATACATCGCTCTTGACGATACAAGTGAGACTCTTTAGATACATGCTATGTAAGGCTAATGGCGCCTTGCTAGGTCGTAGCCATGGACTTAGCTGAAGGCTATTCTAACTATCTGCTCGGCAAAGGAGCGAGGCTTCGTTAGTGTAGTCGCTAGCTACGTCGTCCGTACAACTGGGGCGAGTGCTATTCCGTATCTCGAGACCTGCCTTGTGGTGGCGCTCGGTCTGCGATCACACAGTGGCGACACGCGGGTCCGACATGTACTAATGGACCGCGGCCGATTTAAAACTACCACCTAGCAAGTGTGGTGTCTGGCGGTGACACCACAAATGCAGCTTCTTGAATTTGTATAGCCTTCCCTCCTGTCAATGATATTCCTTAACAAAGTGTTGGCCAGCTCGAACGATGTGATTTTAGTCTTGTAGACGAGAGCATTGCCACAGCTAGAATTACACTTGCTTGTATTTTTCTTAATTCAGTTGCATATGTGCTCCTAACTCAATAAATTTTGCCCTGCAGCTCAGATTTTGTCAAACCATCTATGTTATGATCGTACATGACGGTCTCAACGGCAGTATCACTGAAATCCCACAAACACCTACGCAAGGCACAGATATCCAAAAAACGAAAATTATTCTCCGTTTCGCATTTCATATTCGATTTTGTCTACACTCTACGAACACACATAACCTCAAAACTCATGCAACCAGTGTCGCCAAAGTTGGAACACGCCGAAAGTGTTTACTTTGATCAACGAGTTGGGCAAACGCGCGGCGCGCATGCGCAGTGGCCGGTAGCGCAGTTGCCCGCAGCCTAGTGTCGCCGTGTAAACTGGGCTTTACTGTAGTGTTTCTAGTACGTCGACGGCATACTCGTCTACTTGAAGTCGGCCGAACTCCAGCGCCGCCACCTAGTGACTATCTTTCGGTGCCGGCATCGTTATTAACCTCTCGAAAAGTATATTTGGTGTCACGGAAATAGAATTTCTTAGGCTGCGTTCACACTGCCGGCCGGGCCGAGCCGAGCCTGGCCGGGCCGCCGCCCGCTTCGATATCAAACACATGGTTCTGAATTGCGGTGTTCACACTGGCGGCCGGGCCGCGCCGACACGGCGTACGCCTCCCGGAGCCGAGCCGGCGACATCTCTAAGGCTGCGTTCACACTGCCGGCCGGGCCGAGCCGAGCCTGGCCGGGCCGCCGCCCGCTTCGATATCAAACACATGGTTTTGAATTGCGATGTTCACACTGGCGGCCGGGCCGCGCCGACACGGCGTGAGCCTCCCGGAGCCGAGCCGACGACATTCCGAGTGTTTAATATTGCCGGCGCGAACCGACCGCAGGCGCGAGCCTGTGGCGCAGCACTACTGCTCCTGCAGTATACGCATCACACGTCTCCCTTCTGCTTTCATCACAAGTGTGACTGCACACGTCTTTTATTTTAAGATGTTACCTCACATTTCACAATCAGTGAGGAAAAATTACGTTTATTATAATGATACATGAGAAATTACTTTTATTTCATTTATTTAATCTACCGTATTTACATTCAAATTTGTGTTCTGTTTCGAAATTTTGTCTTGAATGTTCTGCAGCACATACTAAAATGTATTATGATTCATTCTGTAATATGAATAAAATTTTTCAGGATAGTTTTTAAGTTCTTCATGTAAAGATAAAAACTCTCCTAAATGTCTGTCGCTATTTATGGAATGAATCCATAACCTCCTAGTTCTTCTGTACTTCAAAACTCGACGAGTTACAGCAGATTCAAAACAATACGAATAAAAGAGTGAAGACATTGTTCTACACGACAGCACAGACTAGCTAAAGGCGAGCAGCTGTTGGCTGCAGCTGCGTTTTCTACTGACTTGCTTGTCAGCTGTCGAAGGTGGGGATTTTTTAAAATTTATTTATTTGGACTCCGGCAGCTGACATCCATTTAGCCAAAGAGTGGGGATTACCTTGACAGTGCAGCGCAGCCCGCCAAGGAAGAAAAAAAAAACAATGAAGAACAATGAAACGCACATCTGTGTCGATGTACAGTAGTTTCATTAACTCTCCATTATTTTTTCTGTCAAAGTAGACAACGAGACTACAGAATTGCGCTTCAGTTTCTGCAGTAAACGTATCATAAATCTCCAGTTTGTTTTTGTGATTAGTTTTACACCACTGATCACTAGTAATTAGTTTTTTTCTGTCCTGCATTATATGACTACATTAAACCAAGCTGTAACCGCTCGAACTCCGTGGCTTGCGGACGCGGCACTGACGCCACTGAATATCTCTCATTACTTGTGGCCAGAGACAGATATCAGTGTCATTATCATTTCAAAAACTTTTTGGTACTTATAGCTACATTTCATTCGCAACAATGTATGGTCTAAAACGGATCTAACAGTAAGCTACCCGCTACATAACTTTTTCACTACAAGATTTGTGAATCAAGTGCACAACGTTGACAAATAGCATCATTTCACAATGACTGTTAAGAAATATGAAAAGTTAAATGATTCAATACGAAGCCAAGATGTTACACTAGCACGTGTACAAAAATCAGATTTTTTAGCCGCATACTTTCTTCAAAATCGGTTGGGAAGCGTTACGAAACTAAGAAATCACGCGAAACGAAAAGTAGACTTTTTCTTTTTTCACGACGTAAGTAACGCTTTTAAGGAAAAAATGAGTTCATTAAACGATGTGGCGCAGTCTTATATACCGCTAAGAATTTTTAGAACACGAAAATCGGAGAAGTGGATTTTCCCCCATTTCGCCGTCCCGGCTCGGCGCGGTGCGCAGTGTGAATGCACTACTCGTCGGCCTGAGCTGGCTAGGCACGAGCCGAGCCAGTACGCGTCAGCCCGGCCCGGCCCGGCCGGCAGTGTGAACGCAGCCTTACGCTGCTATCTGGGGATGGTAAATTTTAATCGATGTCTTCTGCCTGACGCCGCCGAAGTGCTGTCAACCCTGACTGCGGCGCTACAGAGCCCTACCTCGAAGGCAAGGACTCCTGTTAACTGGACTGATGCAATGGACAGAAGCTTTGTTAAGTCCAAACGAAGCCCCGCAAAAGCGACGCTGCTCGCTCACCAGGTGCTAGATCAGGGGCGGGCAAACGTTGCACGCGGCTCATGAGCACACAGCGGCGCACGTGTGCTGCTCGCGTGCAATCGTCGACAGGGGCTGTGGAGACAGCCGGCAGGTTGCGGCAGTGTAGTACCAGGCTAAGCTGCGGACGTTGAAGCGAAGCGACCACTACGTAGTGAACGTCGTATTTCAATGACCGGAAAATGCAGAGTGAATCAAGGAAACTGAGAATTGGAGATTTGCTATCTTTTAAAAAGGAATGGGAGAATCATTTTTTTCTCTGTGCAAAAACGTGAAAATTGGTCATCGGAAGTTTAATATTGAACGCCATTATAATAAATTTCAGTATGTTGCCGTTCTTGGTGCAATAAAAGAGGAATTTCTCAAGCGATTTGGGGATATATCTTACTTATCCCAAGGTTTTGAATAGTTCTCGAGACAATCTGCTGTTTCTATAGATGATATTCATCCCAGTTTGCAAATGGAATTAATAGATCTAGAGCGTAATTCTCGTCTGAGAGACAAGTTCCTTTTGGCAAGACGTGTAATAGATTTTTATCACGACTTTCCACAGCAAGAGTTTCCTCGTCTCCATCGTGAAGCCCTGAAGATAATGTCAATGTTTGGCTCGACATACGTTTGTGAGAGATTTTTTTCTGTTATGAAAGTCTCTGTTAAGAGCAAACATCAGTAATGAAAATTTACGTAACTGTTTGCGTTTGTCTGTATGTAGAAATTTTGTTGCAGACATTAAACGTATTGTAAACTCCACCTGTGATAAATAAAACGTATTGTAGGTAATAGGTACTCTTTCAGACCACGATTATTTTCAAGCACTCCTACTAACCTTATTCCTTCATTCAATAAAGCAGGCCAGGAAACAAGACGCATTACAAAGGAAGAAGCGGTGAGACGGTATTGGGGGGAGGGGAGAGAAGCGGGTGGCCAGCTTGCCCCTGTGTGCGCGCAGGACACCTGTTAACTGAACACGTGCATGTGCACCGCACACGTGCAGAATTCCTGCCCGCCCCTGTGCTAGACGCTGAACCGGTCGTGGTCGTGGACACTAGCCGGACAGCCGTAGGCACAGTGCTACAACAACGCGTCTCTGGCAGTTGGCAGCCACTCGGTTTCTCCTCCCGGAAGCTTTCAGAGTCACGACGCACAAAAATTGGAAATTTGGGGTGAGGTCTTATGGGACCAAACTGCGAAGGTCATCGGTCCCTAAGCTTACGCACTACTTAATCTAACTGAAACTAACTTACACCAAGGACAACACACACACACCCACGCCGGCGGGAGGACTCGAACCTCCGACGGGGAGAGCCGCGCGGGCGGTGACAAGACGCCCAAGACCGAGCGGCTACCCCACGCGGCCTTCACATTGCACATGGTGTTCTTTCGATCGTGAGTTGCTTGCTGTGTTCGAGGCAGGAAAACACTAACGCCCTCGGTAGAAGCCCGTCCTTGCGTAATTTTCACCGACTTTTTTTTTTGTCATCAGTCCACTGACTGGTTTGATGCGGCCCGCCACGAATTCCTTTCCTGTGCTAACCTCTTCATCTCAGAGTACCACTTGCAACCTACGTCCTCAATTATTTGATTGACCTATTCCAATCTCTGTCTTCCTCAACAGTTTTTGCCCTCTACAGCTCCCTCTAGTACCATGGAAGTCATTCCCTCATGTCTTAGCAGATGACCTATCATCCTGTACCTTCTCCTTATCAGTGTTTTCCACATATTCCTTTCCTCTCCGATTCTGCGTAGAACCTCCTCATTCCTTACCTTATCAGTCCACCTAATTTTCAACATTCGTCTATAGCACCACATCTCAAATGCTTCGATTCTCTTCTGTTCCGGTTTTCCCACAGTCCATGTTTCACTACCATACAATGCTGTACTCCAGACGTACATCCTCAGAAATTTCTTCCACAAATTGAGGCCGGTATTTGATATTAGTAGACTTCTCTTGGCCAGAAATGCCTTTTTTGCCATAGCGAGTCTGCTTTTGATGTCCTCCTTGCTACGTCACTCATTGGTTATTTTACTGCCTAGGTAGCAGAATTCCTTAACTTCATTGACTTCGTGACCATCAATCCTGATGTTAAGTTTCTCGCTGTTCTCATTCCTACTACTTCTCATTACCTTCGTCTTTCTCCGATTTACTCTCAAACCATACTGTGTACTCATTAGACTGTTCATTCCGTTCAGCAGATCATTTAATTCTTCTTCACTTTCACTCAGGATAGCAATGTCATCAGCGAATCGTATCATTGATATCCTTTCACCTTGTATTTTAATTCCACTCCTGAACCTTTCTTTTATTTCCATCATTGCTTCCTCGAGATACAGATTGAAGAGTAGGGGCGAAAAGCTACAGCCTTGTCTCACACCCTTCTTGATACGAGCACTTCGTTCTTGATCGTTCACTGTTATTATTCCCTCTTGGTTGTTGTACATATTGTATATGACCCGTCTCTCCCTATAGCTTACCCCTACTTTTTTTCAGAATCTCGAACAGCTTGCACCATTTTATATTGTCGAACGCTTTTTCCAGGTCGACAAATCCTATGAAAGTGTCTTGGTTTTTCTTTAGCCTTGCTTCCGTTATTAGCCGTAACGTCAGAATTGCCTCTCTCGTCCCTTTACTTTTCCTAAAGCCAAACTGATCGTCACCTAGCGCATTCTCAATTTTCTTTTCCATTCTTCTGTATATTATTCTTGTAAGCAGCTTCGATGCATGAGCTGTTAAGCTGATTGTGCGATAATTCTCGCACTTGCCGTCTTCGGAATTGTGTGGATGATGCTTTTCCGAAAGTCAGATGGTATGTCGCCAGACTCATATATTCTACACACCAACGTGAATAGTCGTTTTGTTGCCACTTCCCCCAATGATTTTAGAAATTCTGATGGAATGTTATCTATCCCTTCTGCCTTATTTGACCGTAAGTCCTCGGAAGCTCTTTTAAATTCCGATTCTAATACTGGATCCCCTATCTCTTCTAAATCGACTGCTGTTTCTTCTTCTATCACATCAGACAAATCTTCACCCTCATAGAGGCTTTCAATGTATTCTTTCCACCTATCTGCTCTCTCCTCTGCATTTAACAGTGGAATTCCCGTTGCACTCTTAATGTTACCACCGTTGCTTTTAATGTCACCAAAGGTTGTTTTGACTTTCCTGTATACTGAGTCTGTCCTTCCGACAACCATATCTTTTTCGATGTCTTCACATTTTTCCTGCAGCCATTTCGTCTTAGCTTCCCTGCACTTCCTATTTATTTCATTCCTCAGCGACTTGTATTTCTGTATTCCTGATTTTCCCGAAACATGTTTGTACTTCCTCCTTTCATCAATCAACTGAAGTATTTCTTCTGTTACCCATGGTTTCTTCGCAGCTACCTTCTTTGTACCTATGTTTTCCTTCCCAACTATAAGCCCCTAACTGACGCGTTTGAGAATAATAATACCGAATGTACGCCACGCCAATTCCGGACGTACGAGTACGTGTCGCAGTTCTTGACGGACATCCGCCGTTCTTTCAGAATTGATAACGGTCGTCGCCGACTGCTTGTCCCGCGCTTGTGCCGTTATCTCTGCTCCTGTGAACTTCGAGAACGTTGCCCAAGCACAGGAGAGTGACTCAGGACTGGACAGCCTCCGCCAGGATGCCTCCAGTGGCCTGCAGCTCGAGCTACTGCCTGTTCCCGGCACTGCCCGCAAAATTTGATGCAACTTTCTCGGAACAATTGAGGTGCAGTGCTTCCGAGCGTGTCCACGGATTGTCACATCCCGGCATCAACAGCACTGTGTCTATCGCGGCCGCGCGTTGTATCTGGACAGGACTACGGAAAGACTGCCATCAGTGGGCACTCATTTGCAGTGCATACCAGAGAGCCGAGGCCGGGAGCCACAGCCACTCACACTTCGGCGCCTTTCCCGACGCGACACGTCGTTTTCACACGTGCGTGTCGACGTCGTGGGCCCACTCCCTCTGTCCCGAGGCAGACGTTGTCTGCTGACGACGCTAGACCGCTTTAACACGCTGGCCGGAGGCAACGTCCATAGCAGACGCCACCGCCGAGACCGCCGCCACAGCTGTCGTCAGCTCCCGAGTGGCACGCTCCGGCTACCCCAGTCAGGCAGCCGCCAGTTCGCCTGTGCGCTGTTCACACCAGTCGCCCGGCGTGCAGTTACACAGAAGTACCAGCTGCCACCCCGCGTCTAACTGCAATGTCGAGCGGCTCCAGCGAACACTTTAAAGGTACGTTGTCCAAGACGCGACGCGCACTAGCGACTGTGACGGGTCGCTACGTGACGTCAGAAGTTTCCTGCTGGCGCATGCGCAGTTCGAGTTTGGGATGCGACGCGCGACTGTTGCGGCAGCTGCTGCAGCACTGCACCAGTGAGCAGTGTTGCGACGGAAGTCGGACGACACAAAGACGTACGGCTGCCAGAAAGATGTCGAGCCAGTCAAGAAAAACTGAAATGAGCCACTCACAGGATGTGATGCTCTGTGAGCTGGTCTCGCAACATCCTTGAGTTTACGATTTGAAGAACCCTAAATATAGAGACACTATGTTCAGAGACAGAATTTGGGAAGAGAATTGGTGCACAGTTGAAACTGGCAGGTGAGTGAAATATATAATATTTTCCCATTAATGCAAATTTTTCAGGCCTGTTATGAAAATCAGTATAATCCATGCAGATGTAGAATTAGAATGATGAAAATGAACTTGAAGGTCAATTTTCGCATTACTCTTTTTTGTGACGATAAAAATGAACAATCTAAAGTACAACGAGAAAGTTACATTTTACAATACCTTCACTTTGAAAGTAAACGGTAGATTGGTGTCTTGATGATACCTTCTAGTTGTGAAAAACCACCACCAGATTGTTGTACAGCTTTCTGTAATCAATAGATGTTCGTTTTTGAGGAAGCCGTTTCTCAACAGATTGCGCAAACAGTATGCTGCAATAAGTAATTTGTCACATTCATTTCAATTCATTGGTAGAAGATGGTGCTCAAAAAACTTGTGGCAAAAGTGCACTACTGTTTTAAAAGGCCCTTCTGGTCTGACACAGTTCACAATTGAAATTCGTCTTTTGTAAATCCTGGAGTCATCTTTTGAGTGCAGCTTGGCAAGATTAAATGTTCATGTCATCCATAACGATGTATGCTGTCAGAATATAAGAATATGGAAGTTCATTTGGATGGGAATAAAGAGTCAGTCGGTTATGAAAGTTGCCTTAGCTTGTTCCAAAAGTTTCTGCATGGGAGAAACTGACAAGTATAATTTGGGGAAATTTTGTGAACAAGCACGGACATTATTTCTTCCACATTTCTGCCAGTGTATACTGTAGAAGTTCAGAATGAAAATTCTAGAGATGTTTAAGATGTAACCCTATCTTGTTGTCAAGAACTTGAAACAATGCAATGACGCTAGCGTGCGCTTATTGTTAATAATCTTATCTTTCATTGGAATTTTAGGTGAAATGTGCAAAAACAGATGGAGGAATATTCGGGACTCGTATCAGAGAAATAAACGAGAAAGAATGCTTGGAACAGGTTCAGATGCCTCAGCAAAACCAAGAAAATGGGTTCTGCTTGATCACTTGGCTTTCAGAAACCTACATTTCGTGGCGTTTTAAATGAAATTGTCAAGAGCATATGGAGAAATATTAGTAACTCATACCGGAGAAATATATGACATAAAATGATTTCATTAGGTCCAAATGTGTCAGCGAAACAAAACAAATGCATTCTCTATCGTGTGATGACCACACGATTGTCGTTGCGCGTCGACAGAACTGGCGGCTAGTCGCGACGCTCCCGGAGATATATGAGCCCAAATCTCGGAAACGGAGATCGATAACATTCTGATCTCAACTTTAAAAATAATTTCGATATGTTGGCTTCATTTCATCGGCAACGATGTATGACCTAACGTGAACCATACGTAAAGTAGCCAGCGACCACATTTTTCACTGTACACAATTCAAATTTTATGCAGTAGGTTACTTGTAAATTAAGTATTGGAATAACTGTGACGAATATCGGAAAAATAGACACCTCATTATCAAGCTGTGATGTGAAACTGTAAGATAGGCAAACATCAATTTTTTGTGCCTTTTATTTTCCTCACAATTGATAGAGAAGTAATATACAGCGAAAAAAACACGCAAAACCGGAAGAGATACTTTTCAATTTTTTAAAGTAAAAGGAGAATCTGTATCGAAAAACTAACTCCGGGAGCCGATGTAACATTGTTGCATTAACATACAGTATTTTTTACAGCAAGAAAATCGGAATTCTTATTTTTCTTATGTATTTGAATCCGCCGCCGCCGACCGGAGCTTGGGAAACAGCGACGACTCCAGTCGTGTTGCGGCCGTGTCGCCGTCTGCCAGGGTGGGAAAAGAGGAGGGGGCAGCGTCGCAGTCGCAGCCAACTGTCGCGTCTTGCACAACGTAACTTAACGCCGCACTAACTTGCCACGATGCCGCCTGGCACAGTTATAAGTTGGCACAGTGGACAGGCCTTGAAAAACTGAACACAGATCAGTCGAGAAAACAGGAAGAAGTTGTGTGGAACTATGAAAAAAAAAAGCAAAATATACAAACTGAGTAGTCCACGCCGAAGATAGGCAACGTCAAGGAGAATCCGAGTTTAGCAGCGCCGTGGTCCCGTGGTTAGCGTGAGCAGCTGCGGAACGAGAGGTCCTTGGTTTAACTCTTCCCTCTAGTGAATAGTTTAATTTTTTATTTTCAGACAATTCTTATCTGTTCGTCCGTCCGATGCGAGGTAACTACGCCGTAGTATGGGGAAGCTACACCTAAACAAACATCGAAACAAAACATATGTTTTGACAGAGAACAGGGAAAACTGTGCGACTGTGAAACTGTTGCATTCATTTGTTACAGTTGATGTGACAAACTCTTATGTTTTCATCACTTTTTTTGGGAGTGATTATCACATCCACAAGAAAACCTAAATCGGGCAAGGTAGAAGAATCTTTTTACCCATTCGCCAAGTGTACAAGTTAGGTGGGTCGACAACATATTCCTGTCATGTGATGCACATGCCAGTGTCGTGTAGCATATATCAGACGTGTTTTCCTGTGGAGGAATCGGTTGACCTATGACCTTGCGATCAAATGTTTTCGGTTTCCATTGGAGAGGCACGTCCTTTCGTCTACTAATCGCACGGTTTTGCGGTGCCGTCACAAAACACAGACACTAAACTTATTACAGTGAACAGAGACGTCAATGAACGAACGGACAGATCATAATTTTGTGAAAATAAAGAAAGTAAACTTTTCACTCGAGGGAACACTTGAACCAAGAACCTCTCGTTCCGTAGCTGCTCACGCTAACCACGGGACCACGGCGCTACTGAGCTCAAATTTTCCTTGATGTTGCCTATCTTACACGTGGACTACTCAGTTTGTGTATTTTGCTTATTTTTTTCATAGTTCCACACAACTTCTTCCTGGTTTGATCTGTGTTCAGTTTTTCAAGACCTATCCACTGTGCCAACTTATAACTAAATCTGAGGGGGGTGCGATGGAGAGGTTCCCTTGTGGGCAACACCAGAAGAACAGATCGGCGCTTCACCTGCAGACCTCGTACACGGACAATGTCTATCGTTCCCTGGTGATTTTGTAGAGGGTGCACCACCACCGTGCGACGCATCGGCGCCTCCAGTGGCAGGACGCCTGCGTGCTCACGTGGCCCGCCTCCGACCGCACGCACCGAGGCAGCACGGCACACGGCAGCGGCAAAGTGTGCGTACAAGCCCAACTGCAGCGCTGTGCGCACGTCATGCTGCGCACTGACACGGCACGGTCACCACTTCGGCCGCCGTACTCGGGTGCGCACCGCGTCATCACTCGCGGCGAGAGAATGCTCGACATCGAGTGCAAAAGACAAACAGTGCCGAGTCGAGCCACCTTACATCTCGACCGTTCCTGCCGCCGTTCACTTCTTCGAGCCACTGGCGGGACAACGCTTCCTCCGCCAGCGGCCAGACAGACACCCTAAAGCCGTCGGCACACGGACCGTGAATCCGAACGTTGAGCGTTGAGCGTGCCGAGTTTCTGACGTCATACCGTGGAATAGCACGTTCGGGGGTCTTTCCGAATGTGCAGAGCAATATCTGGCATGTCAGATATTCTGAGCGTGCGTCTGAGCGTTGACCAATGCCACCAACGCCACCTACGTCACTCAGACGCCGTCTCCCTTCAGTACAGAGTTGTGAGGCGCCATATTGGCATTCATTTCAAGCCTATATGTATATATGCCGTTTCTGAGCACCAGCAAATTAAGAGTCACTGTAAAACCCGTTGATAACTGCGTTATTCCTTCCAATAAAATAATGAGAAACATCGTATCCGCGGCAAAAGAATTGTTGCAACTTGGGTATTATGAGAGCGACACACTGAAGATCCACCCAAAACGCATTGTTCTTGGTACAATTTGTTTTAATTAAATTTCAGTTAATAAGATGTGTACGATTAATGTTTTGAGCATGGGTAACATAATGTGATCAGAGACTCTGCACGCGTTGATGGTTTAGCGCGCCGGCACGGTAGCTCAGCGTGTTCGGTCAGAAGGCTAGCGGCAATCTAACAAAAAAAAAAAAAAAAAAAACCTGAGTTAATGGATCAACAATGAACTGAAACGGGTGTCTTTCGACTTCCGCCCAGAGCAGATACAACGAACGAAAACTAACAAAATGAGATTAAAAAAAATAAAAAAAAAGCGTAATGAGTAGCGCCAATTACACATGACAAGAATTTTATTGACGGCGCTGGTTCGTTACTTGACACTCCCAAATTTTTTTCTTAAGATTCGCTTTTTTATTACGTTCTGACACTTTAATATTAGTTTAATATAAGTATGTACTATAATATTTGATGCTATGTAAATGTAAGTTCCTTTTTTTTATTTTTATTTTTTTTTTTAGGTGTGACTTTATTCGATTGGTTTAATCTACAGGACAGCTTGCGCTGCTTGTATAAAGATATTTTGCTCCTTTTTCTTTTACGCTTCGTAATTCACATGTTGCAAAGATTCTGCTACCGTGTAGGAACAGTTATCAAGTAAGACTGACCTTGTGATTTTACTAAAATGTGGGAATGATGAAATAAAGTTCATCTTATGCGGAGAACCAATCCAAATTTGTACCGCACTGTTTGTAATGGAACTTTTATAAGCCTGTGTCCTTATTGATTGGACATGGTACTTTCCTTTTCGTGGACGAAGGAGGAAATGTGCGTTTTAATAGAGCTAACGTGGGAATTTTACGCTCGCCCGTTGAGTGAACAGTGTGATTTGCGAACAAGGAACATCCACAACTGCCGCTGGAGTGCGTTGCGATCGCGTTTACCACGTGGGGCGCACGTACCGTATGCACAAGTCGCATCGTTCCTGAGCGTTCAGCAGCACGTTGAACTCGGGCACGCTCGATGTTAACGTTCGACAGCACGGTCCGTGTGCCGACGGCTTACTACACGTGGCTCCCAATGACGCACTGCCGCCACCTGCGGCCACCGCGCCGCCACGTGCGCCGCAGTCCCACCCCACCTCTTTCAACCGCCCGGGTCGCCCCCACCACAGCTGCCGGCAGACTACGTCACGCGCTCCGGCCGCCGCGTCCTTTTTAAGCGCCCGTCCTGCGTCATAACAACGCCCCAGCCGCCGCCTGCTGTACACAGCCCACCTCCAGTGAGCCGTGTGACCGGTACTTCAGTCGAGCTCCGAAAGCCATTTCCTGCCTAAACGGCTGCTCGTTCCCCTCGGCTCCCGGACTCGCGTACGCGTCCCTGTGCCTCAGCCGTGTCGAGCGCTGAGGCCGGAATAGCTTCCGGGCCGCCGGGCTTTTCGGTCGTAGTTCCGGGAACCGTGTTCGCGCGACCACACCGTACTCGCGCGAGTCTAGACACCTCGCGTGACCTCCGTACCTCCGCTGTGCCGTAGAGTCGAGTCCGCCCTGTGCTCCCACGACCGGGTATGTCTGCGTGCTTTGAACAGTGAAGCTCGTGAACGCGTTTTCACCAGTACTGTTTTCTTCCCCCTCCCCCCCCCCCCCTCCCCGAGACATCTTTTCATGTAACTCACCACCAGCTTTGCCAGCCGCTACTGTCATGATACTCTGTTCATCATAAGAATAAACGCCTGCCACGGTGGCCGAGCGGTTCTAGGCGGTTCAGTCTGGAACAGCGCGACTGCAACGGTCGCAGGTTCGAATCCTGCCTCGGGCATGGATGTGTGTGATGTCCTTAGGTTAGTTAGGATTAAGTAGTTCTAAGTTCTAGGGGACTGATGACCTGAGATGTTAAGTCCCATAGTGCTCAGAGCCATTGAACCATGTTTTTGAACCAAGAACAAACCTGATGTAAACAATATACCATGTTATAAAACTTTGAACATAGCTGCTAAGGTTCAGTGACCGTGTCAGAATTATATTAGAACAAATAAGCCCTCGGTCACAAATATTAAGTCAAAACTGACAAGGTTTCGACGCTACTATGAGCGTCGTCTTCAGAATTAAACTAACTGTTCTAAAACATAATAGGTATGTAAGACATTAATAAACTGAAGTGTGTACTCAAAATGCTCCAAATGATTGAGCACTATGTGACTTAACTGCCGAGGTCTCAGTCACCTAGGACTTTGAACTAATTAAACCTAACTAACCTAAGGACATCACACACATCCATGCCCGAGGCAGGATTCGAACCTGCGACCGTAGCGGTCGCTAGGTTCCAGACTGTAGCGCCTAGAACCGCACGGCCACTCCTGCTGGCAAAGTGTGCACTGACTGCAAAAAGATGCAGTACTTACAAGCCACATTCTAAGAAAATCTAAGCCGGAAAGGCGACGTCATGAAAAGTTGTAAATAAGATAAGATGGCGAGCCGCTAAGGGCTGCTCGTACCTGAGTGATCACGGGTTGCAACAGAAGTGAGGTGCCCACGTTAGAAAGTGTGGGCAAGTAAACATGGTGTTGCTACGAGCGCCATCTAGTAGCCTCAGAAACAACTAGGCTAGTGTACGTTCAAAATTAGACACATGAAATTGTAATGAAGCTGAATCAGCATTACGTAAGCACTAATAATAATAAGATGAAGTTACATATTTATCTGCTTTAAACAGAGATACATTTTGTAACGTAAAAAAAAACGTCAGTTATGACATACAAGAAAACAGCAAAGATGTAGCAGGAAAATAACATTTTCGCAAACTGCATGAGGAAATCTGAATCAAAGATCAAGCAACGGCTTTATACAGTCGAAAAAGTTATCGTTTCGCAGCTGCAGCTGTTCGTTGAGAATAAGGCCATCATGACGAGATAGATGTTTGAAAATCTCCAATTCCTCTAAAACATCTAACCTACGCCCCTTCTTTTCGGTATGCAGAATATTGCTATCACCAATTGCTTTAGGCACGTGTCCAGTAATTGAGAGATGATCGGCGAAGGATGAATTTAGGGGACTGGTCCCGTTTTTTCTCAAAATGCTTTCACCATCAGATATAGAGAACATGTTTTGTAAGTACTGCATCTCTTTCCAGTCAGTACACACTTTAGTTTATTAATGTCTCATATACCTATTATGTTTTAGAACAGTTAGTTTAATTCTGAAGACGACGCTCATAGTAGCGTCGAAACCTGGTCAATTTTGACTTAATATTTGTGATCGAGGGCTTATTTGTTCTAAAATACACCATGTATTCTTCCGCGTTTGCTTGACTCTCAACTGGATTTCGTTTCACGTGGAGCGGAAGCCAAGCTGTGACCAATACAGTCAAGTACGGTCGTAACGATACGTTTTATGCTATGTTACATGCGCAATGACAGCGATAATGCGGGACAGCAGCTTTACCGACTCATTAAGCTTTGGATAGCACTGCCCAGCCAGCGGTCCAACTAACCTGTAATGATGTGACCAGCTGCAGTTCAGACGTAAAGAGAGACGAGCAAAGGAACTATATAGCCGTCCGCTGTGGCCGAGCGGTTCTAGGCCCTTCAGTCCGGAACCGCGCTGCTGCTACGGTCGCAGGTTCGAATCCTGCCTCGGGCATGAATGTGTGTGATGTCCTTAGGTTAGTTAGGTTTAATTAATTCTCAGTCTAGGGGACTGATGACCTCATATATTAAGCCCCAAAGTGCTTAGAGCCATTTGAACCATTTGAAACTATATACCTTCGGATTTCATTTAATTTTTAAAGAAATGAAATAATATTCAGCAAAACTCCAGGACTACTGCACGCTCCTTAGGCGACCAGACGGAAGGCATAAAATAGTCTCGTTCTCACCTGACATAGTATTCTAATTACAAACAAGAGTGATGAAAATTTCTAGTTTTTAAACACAGGGTAATTTTTCTGAGTGAGCTGTGTGAGATGCAAAAGCATACTGCAGAGATTTCACCGTACTGTTGAATACTGAAGCCACTGAAAGTATTAATTACAGTCGCCTGGTAACATTTTAGCTCCTTCTTTATCCCAATCGGAGAAATACATTTCAGTTCTGGAAGAGTCACCTGCTACGTTGGTAACGAGCCTATGAACAACAGCATCCGCGAAGCCAACCGGGTGCTGCCTTTCCCCCTCTTCTTTTGTGACGTCTATATCACGCCAGCGTTCGGCAGTACACGTGAACAAACTGCTTGCGTTAGTTCCAGTACGTCTGGCAGCTTAACAGTGTTGTTACAGCTAGGCCCAAATCCCGTAGCTTGGTTCCAGATCAGTTCTGTTCATATTTTAATGGTAAAGTGCCAAATGTAAAATGTATGGTGTACTCGATGCTGTGAAAATGATAATTTTCCATGTTCCTACGAAACTTATCCACATCTGTGGTATTGACATACTCCAAATACAAAGTATTTGGTTTTTCAAATGGTTCAAATGGCTCTGAGCACTATGGGACTAAACTTGTGAGGTCATCAGTGCCCTGGAACTTAGAACTACTTAAACCTAACTAACCTAAGGACATCACACACATCCATGCCCGAGGCGGTTCCAGACTGCAGCGCCTAGAACCGCTCCGCCACCCTGGCCGGCTTGGTTTTTCATTTATGCCTTAAAATTAAATTGTTATGTGTCCTTAATTTAAGCAACTTTTCGTAAAATATTGATAATTAAGAATTATATTTGAAATGAAAGCAGGAATTTCGTGTGCAATCTGTAATTAGAAAGAAAAAGATGTGCATTACTAAAAAAAAAAAGATGATGAATCTACGAGATGTGGGTATTGCAAATTAACTGAGAAAAAACAATGACTAAGACGAGATTGGAACCTGCAAACCTTTAACTATAAGGGTTTTTAGTCATTTACGCTACCGATTCCGCTACGTGTCCAGTAGGTATTTGCGTCTCAACTGAATCTAATAAAGTCCCTCGGAAAACTTCAAAGCCGACTATTTTTGTAATTTTATGAAAAACATTAACAACCACCTACTTCTCGGCACTTTTTTAACCGGGTTCCACACGCGTGTTTCACCACGGAACAGGGAGCAGCCTCAGCCATTTTCATACTGCGCATCAACAGCGCGACAATCGGAGCACAACAGTGCAGAGACTATGACTACACGATTTTTGAAATGAAAACTACATAGCCAAAGCGTGATCGAGACAAATGTTGATGGTTGTTAATAAATTTGAATATCTTAAAGTTTCATTTAATGTAACATAGTAGTAATGTATCTAATAATAAGTAGGACACACTTCCAAGAGCGGAGCAGCGCCAGTGTACGAATGTTACGGGTTCGAGTTTTTGTTCGTTTACATGAGGTTTATTCTTATGATGAACGGGGTATAGCCAGGCCAGCGAGGGCACGGCCACCGGGCACACCTGCGCTGACGTCACGCGAAGCCGGCAAATCACCGCCGACAGGTTCGCCTCCACAGACCGCCCAGCCTCAATCGCGCTCGCGCTGACGTCACAACGAAGTGCGCGTAGCCCAGACATCTGTCGCACAAACAGGACGCCTGCACTTCCTGGCGGCTGTGCCGCAGAAATGTGTCAACGGGGCGTGGCCATTCACTGCCGCGTCTTGCATGCGTTGGCGTGCATAGCTGTCGACAAGAAAAATTCTGTCAACGTTTGGCGCACGGGCGCGGGTCGACAAAAAAAATGCATCGGCAGTGCGAACTGAGCCTCCCTACAGCACAGACGCGTTTTCCGCGACTCTCTAACTTCAGAACCACGTGGGTAGATCGTAGCGCGAGCTCTCCACAAACGCTTACGGAAGCTTGGCGCTCTCCGTTGGTTTCCGTGTTCGCTTCATCGCGTCCGCGAAATACGCGGTGCCCCACTATCGAGAGAAAAAGGTCCGTTTCGTTGCGGACACGCGTCCACTGTTCTTCCGCGCTCACTCGATCGGACCACGCGCTCACCACACACCCGCCGGGATCGTTGTTAGAGCTGAACTGTTATGCAAACACAATTATCGCAATCGCAGGTCGATGGACATTGCGATCTGATTTCCATTTTTGTCACTTGTTCATTTACTCATTTGTCACAATAAATACATTTTCGACAAGTGTACTTACGAATTCCCGTTACCACACCGTCACCGTAGCCTACATCCTGAAGAAAGTGCGTAGGTGCGACAATAAAGTCATCTCACTGCAGGACTGACGTGTAAGCGGCAACACCCACACGCTCCCCCTTTCCCAGTATACATCTGCTCTGTAGTGGGATCAAATTGTACAAAAATTTTAAGCGGACTTCTATGCAACTCGATTTAATTACATTTTTATGCTTTTTATTGTGTTAGTTTTAATTACTTCGGTTTGCCTTTAGTCGTATACTCTATCATAGGAGACAAAAAAACGTGAACAGACAATGGCTCGTCTTCACGACATCCAGGATATTAGCCAGGAAGTGCGATGAAAGGTGAAATTATTTGTTATGCATCACTTCCATAATTTTATCCTTGCATCATTATGTGTACTCAACGGCCATTAACATTTGTTGGTGTCTAAGGTAGCTACCTGTAAATACTTTTAAAATGCTTTTGTTTCAGAACCATAACAGGCATTCATTCCCATTATCAGATGGCTAAAGTTTTCAATTACATAAATGTTTTCATCGGCAACATATTGTCAGTTCCAGCATAGCACAAAAATATTTGAGTGTTTAGTGCTCCTTTTATGTTTTTTCATGGCAAGTACATGCTAATATTCCTGCATTTATTTGGCTATAAGTTGTACACACCTAAATACTGCCGGCCGCGGTGCTCTAGCGGTTCTAGGCGCTCAGTCCGGAACCGCGCGACTGCTACGGTCGCAGGTTCGAATCCTGCCTCGGGCATGGATGTGTGTGATGTCCTTAGGTTAGTTAGGTTTAAGTAGTTCTAAGTTCTAGGGGACTGATGACCACAGATATTAAGTCCCATAGTGCTCAGAGCCATTTGAACCATTTTTGAACCTAAATACTCGTACGTTCCACTGGACAGCGCTTCTACGTGCCATTCTCCCTATACCTTTCGAGGGCAATATACAAGTTGTTGTGCTCTATAACAGCACACACATTGTAAATAAATCAGTGCGGGACGTAAAACACACTTGAAAATAGTCTCCACGTTAGTTCGAGCTTCAAACATGTACTTTCCTCTTGATGTCTTTGTTTACAAAGTAAAAATTGATTCAAATGGTTCTGAGCACTATGGGACTCAACAGCTGAGGTCATCTGTCCCCTAGAACATAGAACTACTTAAACCTAACTAACCTAAGGTTCAAATGGCTCTAAGCACTGTAGGACTTAACATCTGAGGTCATCAGTCCCCTAGACTTAGAATTACTTAAACCTAACTAACCTAAAGACATCACACACATCCATGCCCGAGGCAGGATTCGAACCTCCGACCGTAGCAGCAGCGCGGTTCCGGACTGAAGCGCCTAGAACCGCTCAGCTACAACGGCCGGCAACTAACCTAAGGACAGCACACACATCCATGCCCGAGGCAGGATTCGAACCTGCAACAGTAGCGGTCACGCGGTTCCAGACTGTAGCGCCTAGAACCACTCGGCCACCCAGGCCGGCTACAAAGTAAAGAGCTACCATTAAGCAAATACATAATTGGTTTTTTTTATTGAGAAAAGATCTAAGCTAAGCAAAGGAAATATGTCAAAGGCACAGAAAAGACTTTTACTCGAAAAATGAACTTATTATTTAAAGACTCTAAGACAATTTGTTTTCAGAATCGTCTTTTATTTCGTTTATTGTTTTTAGTATCAAATGGCAGCGGAAATTTTAACAAAGCATATCAGAGACATCAGATTGGATACTATAAATTATACCTACAGGGTAAACATTAATGAAACCGACAAACTGCAGGAGGGGATTTCTGCCTGGAAATGGAGGAAAAAAGGTCCAGAAAATGGACGGTGTGGCGCGAGATGAGCCGAGCGGTCTAAGGCGCTGCGGTCATGGACTGTGCGGCTGGTCCCGGCGGAGGTTCGAGACCTCCCTCGGGCATGGGTGTGTATGTTTGTCCTTAGGATAATTTAGGTTAAGTGGTGTGTAAGTTTAGGGACTGATGACATTAGCAGTTAAATACCATAAGATTTCACACACATTTTTTTTTTCATTTTTTGGACGGTGTGCATGCTACGACAACAGATCATCCCTGAACATTGTACAGAAGTGCATCGCATACACGTCACAACACATGTTCAAAGTGGCCTCCATGGGATGCGATGCACGCATTCACACGGCATCATGGTCTGCTACACTCTTTCGCACGTTCCGGCCTCTCTCCGAATACCGTCACAGACGTTGTGAACGCGTTGTTGAAGGGTCTGCACATTAGGGGGTTTAATTCCAATGATCTAACAGGCCATGATACAGTGCCTCCGTGTCTTATGTAAAGTCCGGGGGAAATGTTGTTGAGTTGTCGGTGAACTGTAACGCGGAAGTTGGGTGGTGCTGCGTCGTGCAGAAAGCACGTAACTTGTCGATTGCCAAATGCAGGTTCTCAAGCAGCCCGGGCAGGCTATTCCTCAGAAAGTTTTTACTCCTCAACCATTCTCGGAGGATTTTCTGTAGCCCATAGATAACGATTATGTAGACTGATGACGTCAGTTCTGGTAAAATTTCCTTTGTCGATAAAGGAAACTGAAGACAGAAATCCCACAATTGTGATGGTCTAGTGCAAAAACCATCGACAAATTCTTTCCTGTATAGGGAAATCCGCTGTCCTCATTGATAGGGATAGTGGTGGTTGTCATGCATGACACACATAGCCGTACTTTGGCTTACACCATATTGGCTGGCCACTTGCCTGGAGCTTCTACTGAGGTTCATCTCAATGTCTTGTAGAACCTGGTCCTCCACATCTGATGTAAGCACAGTCCGCCGCTTACCTGCAACTCGACTGTCTGAAAACAGCACACAAACGCCCCAAAAGGACTTCAAATGTTGTGTGATGTGGTCGGTGTCTACGAGGGTACTCGCTTTTGTATAGGCTCGGTGCCTCTCGACCGTTTCCATCTGCCTGACCGTACACAAACAATATCTCTGCTTACTCCCGACATGGATACCGGGCCATCCTGCTGCTTGCAGTACGCTGCGTCAATCGCGCAGCCTGCAACACACAAGCAACACACGGCACGTGGTCAGAGGAACTTTTAATGGTCAGCGCCATCTACCATGACAACGATGCATTTCCGGACACATGTTCATAAGACATTTATTCTCCCATTTATCGTCAGGAATCCGTCCATGCAGATTGTCGGTTATCTTTATGTTCACCCTATATATGTACACACACATACCTATATTACGTACAGAACTTTTGATGATAATTAGACTTTTTAAGTTGTTTGAGGGCAGCACAAAATTTAAAAAGGCGGTTGGTGGAAGGAGGTCAAAACAGTTCTTCAGAATTACAGTTTAAATTTAATTAACTTCATACTGACATCATAAGTGGCTATACCAATATAAATATATGTTTTAGGAGATATTAAAAATTAAAATTATTTGTGATTGGAGTATTCTATCTGCTTAGTGTACTGATCTTGGTCTCTATTTTTTTTATATGGTCATTGTTATGGTGCTATGTGGTGCAAGTGTTTGTGAGACTGTGCCTAGGAAAAGAGTGTATCTGATGGAGATAATAATTTGACAATATTGATGTCTTTTATTCTGACATATGTTCTAGTGGGAGTTTTATGTGTGCAGTTTAACATGGATCTGAAATAAGACATTTGAGCTGTGCAGGTGGGTTTTCTATGAACTTCATGCTATGGATTCCACTTTTTATTCCAAGACGTAGAAAACTGATGTCCTCATCTGTTCAATGTTCAGAGATGAATTTGATATGAGGGTGTTGTGGTGCATGTTACTCATGGCACTTGAGATTGTTTCCTGGCTTGATAGTTCACAAGCGTCTTACATACTTTGTTCATCTCCATTTCCTCTACTTCACTGTGTTGCGTTGTAAGCAGTTACCGTTTACACTATATCGCCATATCCACTTACTGTACCACTGAATATTCCACAGCCGAGCGGTCTAAGCCGCTGCAGTCATGGACTGTGCGGCTGATCCCGGCGGAAGTTCGAGTGCTTCCTCGGGCATGGGTGTGTGTGTGTTTGTCCTTAGGATAATTTAGGTTAAGTAGTGTGTAAGCTTAGAGACTGATGACCTTAGCAGTTGTCCCATAAGATTTCACACACGTTTGAATTTTTTTTTTTTTTAATATTGCACAACTCACCACACAATGCTCAGCAGAGCCGTTCCCTATTCCCTTCTGCTCACAAACTGTGGTTCAAATAGCTCTGAGCACTATGGGACTTAACATCTATGGTCATCAGTCCCCTAGAACTTAGAACTACTTAAACCTAACTAACCTAAGGACATCACACAACACCCAGCCATCACGAGGCAGAGAAAATCCCTGACCCCGCCGGGAATCGAACCCGGGAACCCGGGCGTGGGAAGCGAAAACGCTACCGCACGACCACGAGATGCGGGCTCACAAACTGTGGAAAGAAGACAGACGTCTGTATATACATTGAAAGACAAATGAAAAATAAAGAAAAAACGACGCATCAAGAAGGAATTATCCGAATGGGTCGGTAATAGGTACATGTTATTTACGTGTACAGACAAAATGGAAATGAGTGTATGGCATTGTTGGCCGGGAGGCCCCTTCCGGTGAAGTTCGGCCGCCAAGTGCATGTCTTATTTCAGTCGCGTCACATAGGGCGACTTGCATACCGATGATGAGGATAAAATGATGATGAGGACAACACAACACCCAGTCCACGTGCGGAGAAAATCCCAACCCGGCCGGGAATCGAACCCAGGTCCGCTTGTACGGAAGGCAAGCATGTTACCATAAGGCAAGCATGTTACCATCCAGCCAAGCAGGTGGACCGTGCACAGCCAGAAAAATAATTACAATTTCAGAAAAATTAGATGATTTATTCAAGAGGAAGGACTCTACAAAGTGAACAAGTCAATAACTCTTTGGATTACATCTGGCCCTCATGCAAGCAGTTATTCGACTTGGTACTGTCTGACAGTTTTTGGATGTCCTCCCGAGGGATATCATGCCAAATTCTGTCCAGCTGGAGCGTTACATCGTCAAAATCCCGACCTGGCTGGAGGGCCCTGCCCATAATCCTCCAAGGCCTCTGAAACTGAGAGACCGTACTGGCCAACGTAGGGTTTGGTAAACACGAAGACAAGCAGTGGAAACTCTCGCCGCGTGTGCGCAAGCATTTTCTTGCTGAAATGTAAGCCCAGGATGGCTTGCCATAAGGACCAACGAAGCTGGGTGTAGAATATCGTCGACGTACCTCTATGGTGTAAGACTGCAGCGAATGAAAACCAAATGTGACCTGCTATGTAACGAAACGGCATCGCAAACCATCAGTCCTGGTTGTTCGGCCGTATGGCGGGCGACAGCAGGCTGCTAACCCGTCGCCGTCCGGAGCGTCTCTGGACACGTCTTCGTGGCTCATCGGGGCTCAGTTCCATGTGGCACTCATCACTGAAGATAATTCTACTTCTGTCAATGGGATTCCAGGTCGAGGACATGTCTGGAGACGCCGCGGACACATATGGAACGCAAACCCGATTGTAGCCCACTATCCTACCCGACGACCAGGATGTCATGTCAAATTCTGTCCAGCTGGCGATTTACATCGTCAACGTCCCGAGTTGGTTGAAGAGCCCTGCCCATAATTGTCCAATTTGGGAAAGACCCGGCGACCTTGCTGGCTAACGTAGGGTTTAGTAAGCACGAAGACAAAGAAGTGGAAAACTCTCATTCATAACGGGAACATTCTGGTTATCGTCCATGCCACCCTCACATCACAGCAGTGCGTCGACAATATTCTACGCCTCATTTTGTTGCCCTTCATGGCAAACTATCCTGGGTTTACATTTCAGTAAGATAATGCCCACCCACACACTGTGGGATTTTCCACTGCTTACACGATGTAACACGCCAGTTGATCAGAAAGTGGCAAGATATCCCTCAGAAGGACATCCAACAACTCTGTCAACCAAAGCCGTACCAGATAATTGCTAGCGCAAGGATGAGAGGTGGACCAATGCGTTATCGACATGCCCAATTTGCGAATCTCTTTCTCCTGAATAAATTATCCAGTTTTTCGGAAATCTGTCGATTTCTATCCTAGTGGTATAATTCCTTCGTTTTTTGGTCCTGGAGAGTATTATTCTGTGTGAGCTCTGATTTCTCTTATCTTGTCTTCACAGTGTTTACGGAAGATGTACCTCGATGGGAGTAGAATAGATCCGTAGTCGGTCGCAGATGCTAGTTTTATAAACTTCGTCAGTAGCATTTCACGAAATAAATGTCTTCTTTCCTCGTGGTATACACACTTCGGTTCATGGAGAATTTCTTAAATACGCACGTGTTGATCCAACGTTGTGGTAAGAAATATGGCAGCACTCCTGTTAACTGCTACGATGTCTCCCTTTAATCTGACCCCAAACACTCGAGCAGTACTCAAGACTGGGTCGCGGAAGTGTTTAGTACGTGGTACGGTTTACAGATGAGCTACACTTTCCTACAATTCTCCCAATAATCCGAAACCGACCGTTCACCTTTCCTACAGCTGACTTTACTTGCTTGTTCAATTTCATGACGCTTTGCAACGTTACCCCTGGATATTTAACAGACGTCATTAGGTCAGGTGACATACCACTAATACCGTATATGAATATTACAGAACTGTTTCTTATACTCATCTTCATTAGCTTACATTTCTCAGATTCAAAGCAAGGTGCCATTCAACACACCTAATGGAAGTTTTCTCTTACTCAGCTTGTATCCTATTACAGTCACTCAATAACGACACTTTCTCATAAACTAAGCATCATCAGCAAGCAACCGAGATTGCTGCTGTCGCTATATGGTGCAGTCCTAATGATATCTTGATCTACGATTATGTTCACCATCCAAGCGGAACTAATAGGATCTATTACTTGAATGTCTTCGAGCCACTGCTAGTCCAGGCACGTATTCTGTATGCTTGGACCTTCATTAACAGTTTTCAGTGTAGAGCTGTGTCTATGATTAAAATAACAAATACTGTGTGACTATAAAATTTAAAGACTGATTTAAAACTCAGGTTAAATGACTTATTATTATGCTCGGACATTCGCCAGTTTTGCTCTTTGTCAGTGTGTTTCTATGTGTATGGATAAGCTGACGGTGAGGAAAGAGTACTGGTTATGACAGAGACTTTTCTGTTTGGTGCTGATAAGGCGGGACACTACGCACACACCATCTTCAGCCAGGACGGGGACTACCCAGCCGTAATGCGTCACAGGGTGGACGCCAACAGCGCAGCAGATGGGCGGCCCCGCTCAGGGTTGCCAACTTTCACTCAGGAGGAGATAGCGTACCTCAGAGGTAAGCTTATGTCGTTCTACCAGCTTCACTTCGATCGAAGCACAGTAAAAAGCAATCAATGCCGTGGTACATCGAACACAGCTGCAAATTTAACAATATTATGCTCTTCTTTTACTTCTTGCACATTCTAGCCTTCTGCATCGCATTCTTCTTCTTTGCTTCTTTTTTCATCTGTCCCTTCAGACTCAAGAACTACGCTTTACAAGCACTTCCGAAAGCAGAGGCTGCTGCTTTCTCTTTCATAGTGCACAATCTTGTCTTTCTGTAAGTTCACATTTACGTACTAATTTCCGAAGCACATGTTCAATAATTATTCATGAACTTTCTACATGGCTTTATTTTCTTTTAATGTCATTTAGCAACCAGACAAAGAAAGGACCTCTAAATGTATTTTACTATACTGATGCAAGTATGGTCTACACTACTCCTAAATAATAACATCTCTTGCTTAAGTATAAGACATATTTCGTTTTGTTAACCCATTTTAATGTGTCGATACCAGCAACACCACTGTTATACAAATACTTAATACAAACTATTCCATGTCCGTTCAAGTAAATGTTTCGAACTGCAGCAAACATAGCTAGAAGACTGCAGATATGATCCACCATTTTTGGAGTTTCATCACATCTTATATGCCATCTGTCTCGTTATCTGTGATTGGTAATCACCCCAGCGCCTTCAGATCCAGAAGTATTTGGACGGCGACCAAAAACTTCATCCAGCTGAAGAATTTCCATGGCTTACATAAATCACCTGAAACAACGAACTTTCTTCCCTATTCTTTTCCTCCATCGCTAACAATTATAGACAGGACGATAAACGTCGGTCATCATTCCTCTATAAAAGACCATAATTGACAAGTATAGGAAGGTGAAGGAAGGACAAATAGTTCCTGATCAGTTATTCACCTATATATGTTAACTTCCAATGTTTTGACTGTCTCGCATATTATTGTGAATAATGTTGCAGTAATTATACATCAATGAGCCATAACATTATGATCAGCCGTGCGGGCTAGCCGCGCGGTCTCGGGCACCTTACCTGGGTTCGCGCGGCACGCCCGTCAGAGATTCGAGACCTCTCTCGGGTGTGTGTGTGTGTTGTCCTTAGCGTAAGATAGTTTAATTTTGATTAATTTAGATTAAGCCTAGGGACCGATGACCTCAGCAGTTTGGTCCCAAAGGAACTTATCACCACCATTATGATAACGAGACTGAATGCTACCTGGTTGCATTGCAGCAACATGATGCGGCAGGGAAAATAAGCAACAAAACAAAGACGAATGGGGAATAATCCTAGCGACGATGCGGATTATAATGGGGACAATTCTCTAACATGGCCGACTTTGATGACAAAGGGCAGAATGTTATAGCCTGGTGCCTAGGAACAAGCAGCTGGTCTGCTGCTCAAGAACAAACAACGTGAAAATCTATGGAAAGTATTTGAAGAGTGGTGAAGACGCGAATAGGCGACATGGTGTTGGACGTCCACGCCTCATCACAGAATTGGGAGGTCGGTGGCTTTCCCACTCTGTAAAGCACGATAGGCAGCCACCTGTGGCAACTCGGACAACAGAATACAATGCTGGTGCAGACACAAGTACTTGAGAACACACCATTCTGCACACATTGTTGAGCATGGTACTCCACATTTGACGCATAGCGTTCCGACGTTGCCACAGTACAGTCAGCTATCATTGCAGTGAGCACGGAATTTTCGAGGTTGGGCCGTGGATGAATGGATACGTGTCACCTGCTTGGATTAATCACGTGTCTTGTTATACTAGTTTGGTAGTCGAGTCCAGATATGCCATCGTCCAGGTGAACAGGTGCTCGGAACCTGAACCAGTCCATGGACACAGGCCAGAGGGGACAGTAATTATGTTATAGGGGACATTTCCCAGGGCTTATATAGGGCCTGCGTTAGTAATCAAACCGTCTATGACAATTATGGGCCGGCCGAAGTGGCCGCGCGGTTCTGGCGCTGCAGTTTGGAACCGCGAGACCGCTACGGTCGCAGGTTCGAATCCTGCCTCGGGCATGGATGTGTGTGATGTCCTTAGGTTAGTTAGCTTTAACTAGTTCTAAGTTCTAGGGGACTAATGACCTCAGCAGTTGAGTCCCATAGTGCTCAGAGCCATTTGAGCCACAATTATGTTCATCGCGAACTTTGTTCCACACCGACTCCATCCTGTCATGTTTGATGTCTTCCAAAACAGTAACAGCATCTTTCAGTTGGATAATTGTTCACGTCGAAAGATCGCGATCATGATAACATAGTATGAGCAGCGTGATAGTGAACTTACGTCGATATATTGGCCACCAAATTCGCCTGATAAGGACCTGATGGAACACATCTGAGACACTATCTGGCACCAGCTCCAAATGCACAAACTATCGGCCCACAATTTACGGTAAGAGTACGACCTGCGCATACACATGCGGTGACCGGAGCTTCCATAAAATTATAAAGAACGTTTCAAAGCCATTGCACACATAAGTGCTGCTCTATGGGTCCCAAAGGTGGACCAACACGCTATCAAAGAGATGGTCATTATGTTTAAGATGGTCATTATGTTTCGCCGTAAATATGAGAACATTATATTGACCTAAGAGATGGGTGAGTACCTCCCAAACGAAAGGATATTAGTGAATGCCTGAGAGGTTTACTGACACGCTGTCGCCTCTGTACTCTTCTCTGACAATCCTGGCGTTAGTCAAACCATGCACTCATTGGTCAAACGACACCATTGATCCAGGTTCCATACCATCTGTTTAAAAGAGCTTTGGAGGACTTTAGATCAAATAAGCAGAAGGAACAGATAACATCCCATCAGAATTTCTAAAATCATTGGTTGAAGTGGCAGCAAAGCGACTATTCACGCTGGTGCGTAGAATGTCTGAGTCTGGTGACATACCATTTGACTTTCGGAAAAATACCATCCACAGAATCCGAAAATGCAAGAGCTGACAAGTGCGAGAGTTATCGCTCAACCAGCTTAACAGATCATGCATCGATGTTGCTGACAAGAATAACATACAGAAGAATGGAAAATAAAAATGAAGATGTGCTAGATGACGACCAGTTTGCCTTTAGAAAAGATAAAGGCAATTCTGACATTGCGGTCAAGCAGGCAAGTAATACTAAAGAAAAATCAAGACACGTTCATAGGATTTGTCGACCTGGAAAAAGCGTTCGACAATCTAAAATGGTGCTAGACGTTCGAAATTCTGAGAAAAATAGGGGTAAGCTAAGGAAGAGACGATCAATATACACTATGTACAAGAGCCAAGAGGGAATAATAAAAGTGTACGACCAAACCCGAAGTGCTCGGATTAAAAAGTTTGTAAGATAGGGATGTAGTTTTTCGCCCCTCCTGTTGACTCTGTACATCGAAGAAAATGATGGAAATAAAAGAAAGGTTCGGGAGTGGAATTAAAATTCAAGGTGAATGGATATCAATGATACGATTCGCTGATGACATTGCTATCCTGAGTGAAAGTGAAGAATTACGTGATCTGAATGGAATGAACAATATAATGAGCACTCACCAGTTTCCAGCACAGTGCAGAAAATACGCTCTTGCTATGCTCCACTGTACGGAACTCGTCTTTGCATTGTTAGTGCGTTAAAAAGCAGTGAAGTCATTGTCAGGTTGCCTTATGGGACTCTGAATCAGTGAGCTTGAAACATGTTTTCGAAACCCGTTTCCGGCTACTTGACGTTGATACCGTTTTGAAACATGTTTTGAAGCAAGTTTCGAAACACGGAAACGGCTACCTGTAACAGTGTCGGCACAGATCAAAGGAAACAATGTGCCAGGCCAGTTACCGCATGCCACCGGTGCATAGCGCTAGTGTATGTTAGTATGTTGCATTGTGTCGTCTGTTGTATAGAACTGTTGCGCTTTTTTGTTTTCCCAAGCTGTAATAAGCGTTTCCGAAACAAACAAAAAAAAAATGCTGTGGACTAGGCAGGAGATTGTCGAGTTGTTATCTTTGTAACAGGCTGAGGGCTCTTGTGGAATATATAAAGCAAGCAGCACAAGAATAGCAATAAAACGCAAGATGCTCTGCAGCGAACTGCTGCTACTTTTCGTAGAAAAAGACTGCATAGAAAAGAAAATAAGGTTGTTTGTAGTCGCTTGCTTCGAAATGTGAAATAAATACTCAAGGCTCTGGAATGAATCCCCCGTTGTCAAAAAACTAAGATTAATAGCACGGCTGGTTGTAACTGTTTTCCTGAAATTTCTATCTTTTTTAGGAAATGGTGATACCATATTTGCCAGAAATTCAACATCATTATTATATATCCGAGTGAATTTAGGAAACTAGAGCTGTCATTCATTTCCTATATGTAGCAAGTTTTTACCATTAATTCTTCTGTAGTGTGTTTTTGCTCACCAACGACGACGAATGTATGCAAACCAGCAAATCGATTTGATGTAACAACTAATTCAATGTTATTAATTATTACTAGCTACTATACAAACTCTCCTTCATCAGTATCGTAGTTTTAAAACCAATAACTAGATTCTTTGATAAACACAACTTTCTGTAAAACTCTTAAACGCTGAGCGACGGTTAAAAGTCACGACAAATGAGTAAAAAAAAGGAAAGAATGACGGCGACGTCTTTCATTTTGTTTGCGCGGACCTTCGAGTCTTAATCATGCAGGAACACATGTTACAGCTGCCACGTCTCTGGACATGACGTGGCAGTTAGTACGGAAACAATACAACAAATAGCGTTGCAGACGATGGAAACACACTGAGAAATGTTTGCTGCCAGTGTGGACAGAAATAAGAAACAAAGTCGGAAACAGGTGAGAAACACTGCAGGAAACTATGTTTCCAACTGAAAAATATTTCCAGTGGAAGAGTGGCCGCGGCTTAAGATTCTGGAGGCACAATACATCGCTCAGTTACACTGTAAACAACTTTCCAGTCCAGACTTGCGGCTGCTGCCACCACCACTAGGGGGAGCGGGAGGGGGGGGGGGGGGGGGGTAGGATTCGAATGATTGGGATATGCTCTATTATTTAAAACATTAGCAAAATGCAGGAACGGCTCTTACGGCATCTGTATTGCATTGTGTTGGGTAACCACAGCCGGCGGCTTCCGCATCACTGTCCCTTCAGGCCCAGTCCGCTGCCACCGCGTGCGCCTGTTGCTTCTTCCCACAACGGTCAGCGCCTTGGATACGACTGTCAATACCCAGGCAGGGGATGGGGCAGGGTCTCCACACGTACACAGACAAGAAGTGACAGAAGTGGGCACGTACTCAGAGGGCAACCTGCCGATACTTGCTCCTGCCAGAAGCTGAATTCTCCGCTAGGGGTGGGAAAAACCGACTGGTTAAAACCGATAGCGGGTTTTTAGCTCTGAAAAGCTGATATTTTTCGGTATTTTTGCCTCAGTTATAAGAGGTGTCTTATTATTCACTAATAACCGGGTAAAAGAACCGAAATATCAATTAGTCATTGCATCAGTCCTAAAATTTTTGCTTTTCAAAAAAACCTTTTTTAAATAGCGAGTAATTTTTATTTCTGAGCTTTCCATTGCTGTGAAATATTGCTTAGTTGTAGAAAATGGGAAATGCTATCAGTGCTATTTTAACAACAATTCGGACAACAAACATGTGGCATAACAATAGGTACACCATTGCTGAGACAATACTGTAACTGTTACCCTGTGGCGTGGCCTGTTACATGGTACACGTATGCATGCAGTGTGCAACACTTACCCCATCTGTTCTATATGGTAGTTTCTAACTCGGGAGGAACCACAACCAACTTACGACTTCATGTGAGCAGAAAACTTAAAACTTCACAATTTATTCATAGATTACGATAAAAATATAAAGTAGCTTATCTGCTGCCTGTGTCTACATCATTACGCATCTATCTGCTTGTAGCCCTAGAAAACGGACAAATTAACACGAAACAAATAGTGTTATGCTCCTCGATTACAACATGATTTTTGAGCAGAGTTTCAAAAAATTTGAATCAGTAGGAGAATACTGTTTACTTTTCGTAGCATTCAACCACTTACCACTTTTCGAGAAATGCAGCGAACGATGGTAAGACTAAGTTTTCTTTGGTTTGTCTATTTAATTAAATATTTTGATTCTATGTATTTTGAAACTAAGGGAGACAAAACTTTTCAGCCACTGTTCGATTTCTGCATATACTACATGAAGAAAAAGCTGAAAATCGGTTATTTCACCTGTTATTTTGATCGGTTTTAACAATCAGTTTAAACTGGCGTTTAAAAATAAAGAAAAAAAACGATACAACCGAAAACCAATTATACGAAGACAGTAACTAGTTCTCGAAAGAACAGTTACTGTTGATGACTGTGCAGCTTTTCCCTGGAATAAATGATGACTAACTGAAAACTTCAGCTGCCGACAGGTGTTGTTGATATACCTCGATGTGGACAGCTGAAAATGTGTGCCCCGACCGGGCAAATGTCTATAAGGTGCAATACATATGTAGAACTGTGGACAGTTGGGAATGTGAGTCCCACGGGAAGCGTGCAAGGGATAAGTCCCTGCAGTCGCGCTATTCATCTGTGTCCTCGGTGGCTCAGATGGATAGAGCGTCTGCCATGTAACGTAGGAGATCCCGGGTTCGAATCACGGTCGGGGCACACATTTTCAGCTGTCCACATCGAGGTATATCAGCAACACCTGTCGGCAGCTGAGGTTTTCAGTTAGTCATCATTTATTCGAAAACCAATTGTTTCAGCGATAACCGCCATCCCTGCTCTCCGCTACAATCCCCCATGCATTCAGCTCCTAGAGGACAGATAAGCTAGGTGCTGCGTCACTATCCATTCCTCCATCCAAGTCTCTATACTTCCACACATTCTAACACGATTAAACTAGTAATGATGGCTTCAACCCCTCCCTTCTGTAATTCTCTTTAAAAGGCTCATTTTTTATTGACACACCTAAAACGCTATACACATTAAACAAATAGATACTACACACCATCTACAACACGGAAGTTTTGAGCTGCAGAACAATTCTGCGACTATTATCTTAAGGGAGCATGCTTGACAGCAATTCACAATTCTATACGCTAAGCCGCAGAAAACAAGTCCTAAGCAAAGAAGAGAAAGCTGAAAGGTGGAAGGAGTGTACAGACTGTCTACACGAGGATGACGAAGGCAATGTTACCGAAATGAAGAAGCCGTGGACGAAGATGATATAGGCTATATGATACTGCGAGAAGAACTTGACAGAGCAGTGAAAGACGTAAGTCGAAACAACGCCACAGCAGTAGAAGACTTTCCGTCAGAACTACCATATTCATAGCCTTTGGAGAGTCAGCCATGACAAAACATTTTGATCTGGTGTGCAAGATGTATAAGACAGCCGAAATACCCTGAGACATCAAGAAGAATGAAATAATCCTAATTCCAAAGAAAGTATGTGCTGACTGGTGTGAATATTACCGAACTACAAGTTTAATAAATCACAGTTGCAAAATACTGACGCGACTTCTTTAAAGAAGAATGGAAAAAAAACAGGAAGAAGCTGACCTCAGGTAACATCAGTATGGATTCCGAAGAAAAACGCGAGGCAATACTGACCTTATGGCTTCTCTTAGAAGACAGGTTCACGAAAGGCAAACCCTAAGTTTATATCATTTCTAGATTGAGAGAAAGTTTCTCAAATTGCTGAGTGGAATACTCTCTTTGAAATACTGGGATGGGAAGGCTATTTGCAACTTATACAGAAACCAGAAGGTCGAGGGGCATGAAAAAGAAGAAGTGGTTGAGAAGGAAGTGAGACAGGGTTGTAACCTGTCACTGATGTTATTCAATCTGTACACTGAGCAAGCAGTAAAGGAAATCAAAGAAAAAATTGGAGTAGGAGTTACAGTTCAGAGTGAAAAAATAAAGACTGTGAGGTTTGCCAGTGACTCTGTAATTCTGCCAGAGACAATAAAGGACTTAGGAGAGCAGCTGAACGGAATGGACAGTTTCTTGAAAGAAGAATATAAGCTGAACATCAACAAAAACGAAACCAGGATAATGGAATACAGTCGAATTAAATCAGGTGATGCTGAAGGAATTAGATTAGCAAACGGGAAACTTAGAGTATTAGACTGTTTTGTTATTTGTCTGGCGAAATAACTGAGGGTGGCTGAAGTAGAAAGGACGTAAAACGTAAAGTGGCAATGGAAAGAGAAGCTTTTCTGAAGAAGAGAAATTTAGTGACATCGAATGTAGATTTAAGTATTGGGAAATCTTTTCTGGAGGTATTTGTCTGGAGTGTAGACGAAATAGTGAAACAGGAATAGAAACTTTTGAAATGTGGTGTTACGGAAGAATGCTGAAGATTATGTAGGTACATCAGGTAATTAATGAGGAGGTACTGAATAGAGTTTAGGAGGAAAAAAATTAGCATAACGAAAAATTTACAATGAGAATTTGGATGGCTACACAGTAGTCGATTGAAGTCGGGTGATGCTGAGGGAATTAGATTAGGAAATGAGGCACTTAAAGTAGTAAGGGAGTTTTGCTATTTGGGGAGCAAAATAACTGATGATGGTCGAAGTAGAGAGGATATAAAATGTAGACTGGCAATGGCAAGGAAAGCGTTTCTGAAAAAGAGAAATTTGTTAACATCTAGTATAGATTTAAGTGTCAGGAAGTCATTTCTGAAAGTATTCGTATGGAGTTGTTTTTTTTTTTTTTTTTGGGTAGGGTTTAAGGGCGCTCAACTGCTGAGGTCATTAGCGACCAGTCACTGGTGTTAGAGCACATGGAATCTGCTAAAACTCAAGGGGATGGGGGGACATCAGAAGGACCTGACAAAGATGCAGATAAAATAAGTAAAAAGGTTAAATGTCTTTGGACAAGCCAGTTAAAGTTATAAAACGCAGAATACGAGCAGCTGCTCGAGCGTCGTCAGCTAAAACATCCGGTAAAGTAGATGGCAGGGACAGGATAACACGAAATTGACTAAAACGGGGACACGACAATAAAACATGGCGCACTGTTAATGCCTGACCACAAGGGCACTGCAGGGCTGGGTCACCGGAGAGCAGGTAGCGGTGGCTAAACCGGCAATGCCCAATCCGCAACCTGGTCAGAAGGACCTCCTCGCGCCGAGATGGTCGGGAGGATGATGTCCAAGCAGTTGGGAGCGGTTTTACTGCCCGGAGCTTGTTTCCTTGGAGGGATGACCAAGCATCCCACCACAACGACACAAGCCTCTTACATACATCCCCACGAACGTCAGATGACGGGACACAATGGGAGGCTGGCCGAGGCAGGAGGACTGCAGCCTTGGCTGCAGCATCCGCAGCCTCATTCCCAGGCACTCCTACATGTCCGGGAACCCACAGAAAGCTGACAGAACCACCATTATCAGCGAAAGAATGGAGGGACTGCTGTATCCGTTGAATCAAGGGATGGACCGGATTGGGAGCTCCAAGGCTCTGAAGAGCACTGAGTGAGTCAGAGCAGAGTACATACGATGAATGGCGGTGGCGGCGGGCATACTGAACGGCCTGATGGAGAGCAAAAAGCTCGGCCGTAAAGCTGGAACATTGGTCGAGGAGCCGGTATTTAAAGGTGGCGGCCCCGACGACAAAGGCACAGCCGACACCGTCGTCAGTTTTGGAGCCATCGGTGTAAATAAAGGTGTGACCGGCAAGTCGAGCACGAAGTTCGACAAACCGTGAGCAATACACTGCAGCCGGAGTACCCTCCTTCGGGAGTGAGGTGAGGTCGAGATAAATAGGAACCGGAGCCTGGAGCCAAGGTGGTGTCGGGCTCTCACCCTCTCTGAAGGTGGTAGGGAGGGCAAAATCCAATGTCGAAGCAGGCGACGGAAGCGGACTCCAGGGGGCAGCAGGGCAGACACATACAACCCGTACTGACGGTCGAGAGAATCGGCGAAGAAGGACTCGCAAGAGGGGTGGTCGGGCATAGACAACAGCCGGCAGGCATACCGACACAGCAGTACGTCGCGCCGGTAGGTCAATGGTAACTCGGCAGCTTCAGCATAAAGACTCTCGACAGGACTAGTGTAGAAGGCTCCGGTCGCAAGACGTATCCCCCGATGGGGAATGGAGTTGAGCCGGCGTAAGAGGGATGGACGAGCGGACGAGTAGACGAAGCTCCCATAATCCAGCTTCGATCGGACTATGGACCGATACAAGCGAAGCAGGACAGTGCGATCCGCTCCCCAAGATGAACCGCTAAGAACTCTGAGGACATTAAGGGAACGTGTACAACGGGCCGCCAAATAAGAGACATGTGGAGACCAACACAGTTTCCTGTCCAACGTGAGCCCTAGAAACTTAGTTGTGTCCACGAATGGGAGAACAACGGGACCGAGATGTAAGGTTGGCGGAAGGAACGCTTTATATCGCCAAAAGTTGATACAAACCGTCTTCTCTTCAGAGAACCGGAAGCCATTTACCACGCTCCAAGAGTAGAGGCTGTCTAGACAACGCTGAAGGCAGCGCTCCAGGAGGCATGTTCTCTGGGCACTGCAGTAGATCGCGAAGTCATCGACAAAGAGAGAGCCTGAGACATTAGGTGGAATGCAATCCATAATTGGATTGATCGCGATGGCAAAAAGGGCTACACTCAAGACGGAGCCCTGAGGCACCCCGTTCTCCTGGAGGAAGACGTCGGACAATACGGAACCCACATGTACCCTAAACTTTCGTTCCGTTAAAAAGGAATCAATAAAAAGGGGCAGGCGACCGCGTAGGCCCCACCTGTGCATAGTGCGGAGGATACCTCCTCTCCAACAGGTATCATAAGCCTTCTCCAATTCGAAGAACACGGCTACCGTTTGGCGCCTTCGCAAAAAATTGTTCATGATGAATGTCGACAAGGTCACAAGGTGGTCAACAGCGGAGCGGCGGCGACGAAAGCCGCATTGGACATTAGTAAGTAGTCGTCGAGATTCAAGAATCCAGACTAACCGAGCATTAACCATGCGCTCCATCACCTTACAGACACAGCTTGTAAGAGAAATGGGGCGGTAACTAGAAGGAAGGTGTCTATCCTTCCCGGGTTTGGGTATAGGAACAACAACGGCGTCACGCCAACGCATGGGGACTTGACCTTCGGTCCAGACGCGATTGTAGGTACGAAGAAGGAAGCTTTTGCCCGCCGGAGAAAGGTGTGCCAGCATCTGAACGTGAATGGCATCTGGCCCCGGAGCAGAGGACCGGGACAGTGCAAGCGCACGTTCGAGTTCCCGAACAGTAAAGGGGGCATTATAAGTTTCCAGATTCAGCGAGTGGAAGGAAGGTCGCCGAGCCTCTTCTGCCTCTTTCCCGGGAAGGAAGGCAGGATGGTAATGGGCGGAGCTTGAAACCTCCGCGAAAAAGCGGCCAAAGGCGTTGGAGACAGCCACAGGATCAACAAGGAGCTCATTACCTAAGGTCAGGCCAGGTACTGAGGAGTGGGCCTTAATGCCCGACAGCCGGCGCAGGCTACCCCAAACGACGGAAGAGGGAGTAAAACTGTTAAAGGAGCTGGTGAAAGAGGCCCAACAAGCTTTTTTGCTGTCTTTGATGACTCTACGGCTTTGTGCTCGGAGTCGTTTGTATTCAATACAATTCGCCAACTTAGGATGGCGGCGAAAGGTGCGTAAAGCGCGTCGTCGAGCACGGATAGCGTCCCTACAAGCCTCGTTCCACCAGGGGACGGAAACGCGACGTGAAGAAGAAGTAGTACGAGGAATGGAACGTTCGGCAGCATTGATCATAACAGCCGTGAGGTATTCGACCTGACTGTCACAACTGGGAAAATCGTGGTCCGGAAAGGTCGCCAGGGAGGAGTAAAGTCCACAGTCAGCTTTCAGTATGTTCCAGCTCGAAGGACGTGGGGATGGGGTGTGGTGCAGGAGACGAACGACACAGGGGAAGTGGTCACTCGAATAGGTGTCAGAAAGGACATACCACTCGAACCGACGGGCAAGAGTGGTAGAACAGATCGAGAGATCCAAGTGGGAGTAGGTATGAGTAGAGTCCGAGAGGAAAGTCGGGGCGCCGGTATTGAGGCAGAGAAGATTGAGATGGTTGAAGACATCCGCCAAGAGTGAGCCTCTTGGACAGGATGCAGGAGAGCCCCAGAGGGGATGATGGGCATTGAAGTCGCCGAACAATAAGAACGGCGGGGGAAGCTGAACAATCAGGTGCATCATGTCAGCCCGACTAACAGCAGATGACGGTGGAGTGTAGATGGTACAAACTGAAAAAGTAAAGGCAGAAAGAGTAATGCGGACAGCTATTGCTTGGAGTGGGGTGGTCAATGGGATGGGATGGTAATAAACATCGTCCCGAACGAGCAACATGACCCCACCATGAGCTGGGACACCGTCCACAGGGGTGAGGTCATACCGCTCCGAGGTATAGTGGGTAAAGGCAATACGGTCAGTCGGGCGTAACTTGGTTTCCTGGAGACCAAGGACGAGTGGACAGTGCAGGCGGAGGAGCAGTTGTAATTCCTCCCGATTAGATCGAATACCTCTTATGTTCCAATGAAACAACGCCATCGCTAGTCAAAAGGATGGGGGAACGAGATGGGGGAAGAGCTGGTCATCTCGACGGCCGCGGAGGGCCAGGTTGCGAGGGAACAACGCGACAACCGGCGGGAGGCGGATCCGGTTCCATCGACTCGTCGCGAGCTGCGGCCGCTATCCCTGGTTGTGTAGGAGGGGCCGCATCATTTGCCGACGAAAGGCCGGCGGAGCGCCTGACAGCAGAGCGTCCCGGCGAAACTGAGGACGGCCGGGAGCAGCGACTCACGGATGGAGCGTCAGACGAAACGCGCCGGTGTGGAGAGGGGGATAGAGATTTCTTCTTGGAGGCCTTCTTGGAAGGCCGAGGAGGCACAGGGATGGTGGGCTGGACCTGAAGAAGGTCCTCACGCGCGGGGTCCGTTTTGGAACGCCGGACCTCGGAAATTGGGGTCCGGAATGTTTCCCTGATGGACGCCTGAGAAGAGGATCGCTTCTCAGGTGGCGTGTGGGGGGGAGGAGGAGGAGGAGGAAGGGTGGCCAATGGGGCAGAGGGGGTGGGGGCCACGGGGGAGGAGGATTTGGAAGGGAGGGACTTGGGAGGCGGAGGCAGAGCCCCCTGATGGGCGGAGGAGGCGGAGGGGGGACAGGATAGGGGTGAGGATACCGCGGAAGGAGTGGACACAACTGAGGCGAACGAAGTGGTCAATGACACGGGATGGAGGCGGTCGTACTTCTTCCGGGCCTCAGAATAAGAGAGCCGATCCAAAGTTTTGATTTCTTGTATCTTCTTCTCCTTCTGATATGCGGGGCAGTCTGAGGATCGAGGCGAGTGGACGCCAGGACAATTAACGCACCGAGGTGGTCGGGTGCATGTATGTCCCTCATGAAGAGGACGTCCACAATCGCCACGAAGGGGCTCAGCCTCACACCGTGATGACATGTGCCCAAAGCGCAAACACCTAAAACAGCGCATAGGAGGCGGGACATAAGGTCGCACGTCACACCGGTAGCACATCACCTTTACCTTCTCTGGGAGAACGTCCCCCTCGAAGGTGAGGATGAAGGCCCCGGTGTCGATGCGACGGTCTTTGGGGCCGCGCTGGACTCGCCGGACGAAATGCACGCCTCGGCGCTCCAGGTTGGCCCTGAGCTCCTCATCAGATTGTAGCAGGAGGTCACGATGAAAAATAACCCCCTGCGTCCTATTTAGTGCCAGATGTGGGACAATGGATACTGGGATGTCCCCTAGGCGGTCGCACGCCTGGAGCGCCGCCGACTGTGTGGCGGAGGTGGTCTTGAGAAGAATGGACCCTGAACGCATCTTGCTGAGAGCCTCGATTTTCCCAAAGACGTCCTCAATGTGCTGAACAAAGAACATGGGCTTGGAGGTGGCGAACGTCCCCCCATCGGTTCCAGAACAGACCAAATAGCAGGGGAAGTACTTCGCCCCAAGCCGGTGGGCCTGTCCCTCCTCCCATGGAGTGGCCAAGGGGGAAAGGGCAGGAGAACCAGAACTAGAAACGGTACCTTTTCTTTTGAAAGACTCGGCCACAGAGCGACCTGATACATGTTGACGTTTCATCTGCGAAACGTCCGCCCCGATACCACCCACTCCGACCAGGGGCTCTCCCCACGGGCGCCACCCAGCCACAGCAAGGGCCACCTGGCAGGATGACCATTGCCGGGAGTCCTGATGCCCCAAGGAGACGGGCATCTACTCCTTGGGCAACGTGGGGAGGGTGCAGCTCAGGTATCGGCAGTACGATCCCTGTGTTGTCAGGGGGCTACAACCTAGAGGGTACATGACGACCCCACCACAACGGGCTGGCTACCGTGCTGGATTTCTGGTGCCATGGAAAGTCCATCATGATCGCTGGTGCAGATGGAGATGCACTATGGGCGTAACTTGGACAACCCATCACGCGTTGAGGCCCAATTTGAGGAATAGTGGGTATGGTTACAACGCCAGTGCAATGCTGAGTGCCAAGGTCTTAGTGCACTTAGGACCAGTGGTACACCATGTAAGGTGTCCTTCCCCAAAAGGCTCGTACTGCTGTAGAATTTTGAAAAATGGAGGTCAAACCCCAAGGGGGACCATCACATGGAAGGCCGAAACTCCTTTTAGTCGCCTCGTACGACAGGCAGGAATACCTTGGGCCTATTCTAACCCCCGGACCCGCAGGGGGTATTTGTATGGAGTATAGCCCATGTATGGAAGTGAAACATGGGCGATAAATAGTTTGGACAAGAAGAGAATAGAAGCTTTCGAAATGTGGTGCTACAGAAGAATGCTGAAGATTAGATGGGTGGACCATATAACTAATGATGAAGTATTGAATAGAATTGGGGAGAAGAGGAGTATGTGGCACAACTTGCCAAAAAGAAGGGACCGGTTAGTAGGACATGTTCTGAGACATCGAGGGATCACCAATATTAGTATTGGAGGGCAGCGTCGAGAGTAAAAATCGTAGAGGGAGACCAAGAGATGAATACACTAAGCAGATTCAGAAGGATGTAGGTTGCAGTAGGTACTGGGAGATGAAGAAGTTTGCACAGGATAGAGTAGCATGGAGAGCTGCATCAAACCAGTCTCAGGACTGAAGGCCACAACAACAACAACACAGTTACACATTTTAGCAGCTGTTGATTTATGATCAGAAGAATCAGATGCTTTGATAAAGCCTTGAACGGAATTACAATTGAGACTGATGGGGTTTCATTATAAAATTTCGTATCCTGATTCAGTAGAAAGCTTTATTTTGACGATTCTGAGTAGATATTATTTAGCAGTTCGCCTTTAGTCACTGCAAAAATGTGTGCAATCCACGTCTATAAATATGGAAGTATAAATGGAACCTACCAAACAGCTATTTTGATGTGTCTTTTGGTTTTGTTAATAGTTGGCATTGCACATATTTTTGATCTACGGTTAGAAATGTTTCATGTCACTCAAAAAGTATAGTATCCTATCTCATTTTTATAAGACTTGAGACCGTGGTTTTCAAATTGCCTGCACAGTATAAGATCATTAAGCGTAAAGATTTTAGGCTCTATAACTATCTGTAAATTAATTCGTTTAAGCCACTGCTAAATGATTTCTTCGGAAATGTGCACCTCTGTAAAAAAAATCTGTTACAGGTTCGTCTGATTTTTTCGGGGTGAATCATTACTACACGAACATTGTGACATCAGGGGAATCTGGAATATCTCCGTCCAAGACAAGGGATTCTGGCATTGTCAGCACCGCTATTCGGGTACGTAAGCTGCAGAAGTCCAAGACAAGATATGTAATTTAAACTGATACCTGGATCAATTTAAGTAAATCTTCTATTAGGTGGTTTTCCAGATTCAAGTACTCTATAGGCGAAAGCAATTTTGTATAGATGCTGACTGATCCCCTTTTACCACTTGTCGATATGTTTTAATGATTAGTGAATCGATAACAGGTTATACACCAGTATCCAAAACTAAAACAACAGAAATTTTGTAACGTTGGGTTCATTTTGTCACAAAACACTATAAACGGAAAGTAGAAACTATGTAAAGAATACAGGACGTAAACAATTGCATCGTGCATAACGGTAGATAAAAATGTTCTTCGCCTTTTCCAACTTAATGGATTTGCACACACATTCCGACAACTGGTCAATGTGCTCAGTATTAGGTGTGACCGCCTCTGGCAGCAGTGCAGGTCTGACAACGACGAGCCATGCTGTGAATGATATCAGTCTCATGTTGAGGCAATAACGCCCATTCCTCCTGCGGAGCTGCTCGCAGTCATGGAGAGTGATTGGCGGATGGTGACGTGATGCAAGCCGCCTCCCTAATGCAGCTCAGACATGCGCTATGAGATTCAGGTCGGGAGAGCCAGCAGGCCACTCCATGTGTGCAATATTTTCCGTTTCCAAAAAAACATCAACCACCTGTGCTCTACGAGGTCGAGCATTATCGTCTATCAACACGAAGTGTGGGCTCACAGCAACTCGCAACAACCGCAAATGAAGTCCCAACTTCTCGTCATGGTACCTGACAGCAGTTAAACCTTGCCGATTCACCCTTGCAGTTTCATGAACATTTGTTCGAATGGTAAACATAATCTTTGTCCACACCATTAGAGATCCTTCTCGATATCGGTCTCTTTGAACAATGTTTGGGTTCCCTCCATACGCGAATCCACCGAGAACCACTCTCCAGACTAAATCAGGACTCATCTCTGAAAACAACATTGGCCTGCTGTTTCGACTACCCAGGTGGTGTGATGATGACTCCTCTTCAGACCTTCCCTTCTATGATGATGCGACAGACATGGACACACAGAAGGTCTCCGACAATAAAAGTACTCTGCTGAAGCCTTCTCGTGTGAATGCTGCGAGCTCACATGCCAATTGCTGTGCAGTACCAAGGCGGAACTGTCGTGCCCTTACAGCCAAAATCCGGTCATATCTTCTGAAGTCACACGTGGCCGCCCTGCTCTGGTCTTCGGGACACAGTTTTGATATACTGTCGCCACAACAACAGAACGATTCACACTAAGTGACTAAGCCATCGGTTCACAGCAGGTTGCAACTGTCCTGCTTCCTTTCTTTCTCTGGCCCTCCACTGCAGAGAGTCTGGTAGGCATCTTCTCTGTGTCACACTGCACCGTCTGTGACTATGTACACAGCAATTGTTGATGTGAGGCTCCCCGGTAAACACTACCTCGTTTCATAGGTGCCCTGACGTCATCGTTGGCCGGAACGCCATCTTCTGTGCAGAACACGATCGTACGGACGTCTGGTTGAAGTCTGTATGATTATATCGTGAATTAGGGACACAGGACGGGGAAGTGGCGGTTTGTTGCTTTAATTCTGGACACAACCATGTTAGCTACAGCACACACATTTCTTCTTCTGCCGTACAGCCAAGTCCGTTCCCACCTCAAAGACTGTGTACTTGTTATGTGAAGTAAGAAGGGTTTCGCTGAAAGCGGGAATAATTGTCGAGGAACCTCTTTTGCTGAGAGCAAGTTCATAAGCAACAGAACACTAAATGCATAACAAATTTCTGTAATGGAGTATCGGAGAAGGTAGTAGTTTCAGACGCTTGCGCTTCTTGCTGAAATAGTTCGAAAAGTAGATGACTGTCGGATGAGAATATAAATTACAGCCAAGCCAGAAAAGTGAAGTTACGACGGTTAAACGCGGCCGAGGGTAGAGGGTTTGATGTCAGGGTCGCCATATGGTTCGCCGCACACTGCACACAGTAGAAGCAGAGTAGAGACTGCGGGCTTGTCTAAAACACGCTTGCCAAAGAAACACTACGCGTTACACGCAGTCCACGCGCAGGGCAGGAAATTAGCTGTGGCAGCCCTCTGTCCGAGCCCCACAGGTTTCCTCCACCTGCACCCGCTTCAGCTGATTCGGCGCGGTAATTAGCAGGCGTGCGTGACTGAGTGAACGGTATAAGTGGGCCAGGCCGGACGATCTGCATTCTCAACCGATTGTAAACCTGTGGGGCTCGGACAGAGGGCTGCCGCAGCTAATTTCCTGCCCTGCGCGTGGACTGCGTGTAACGCGTAGTGTTTCTTTGGCAAGCGTGTTTTAGACAAGCCCGCAGTCTCTACTCTGCTTCTACTGTGTGCAGTGTGCGGCGAACCATATGGCGACCCTGACATCATGATATTCGATAAGCAAAATCGATTCTAGCACATCTCATAGCCACATTCGTTGACTTCGTGACGAACTGCCTATCATTTCGTTAATGGTTATAGTGAGGTTTCGTAAACTACTACAAAAAAAACTTAGTTTCCCTTGGAAAATAGGGGTCGCTATAACTTTCCATTTGGTGCATGTTAGGTCATATGTATGAAATGATGCTCAGATGTTGAATTATTCTTTAAACTTGGAAGGATATGGCTGTCTGTCTCCAGACTGTTGTATGTAAACGCTTCGTCCAGAATGAGTGCGCGAGCGAGAAAGCCAGAATGAAATATTCACAAAATACCTCGTACCTCATAAACGGTTTCACATATTGGAGCAAGATTTTGGCAAATGATAGCACACAAAGAGGGTAGCATTTTTCCATATAATCAGTACATGAAATTTCTGTATCTATAGCTATCTTCACGCAACTACAGATTGTTTCACTGAAATAATGGATGAAATTGGAAAGAGGTTGCAGAAGAATTACGTTACAGCAATTGCAAGTATTGTTATTATTTGATTTATGTGTTTGTTTATTCCATATGCCTCTTCACAGTAAACTTTTAATATTAACAGCGCTATGTTCTTCACTTTAGTATTGGCCTCTTTTTATAGTTACATACTATCTTTGATTCCGGTGAATTATAGCTTCACTCTTGTTGCTACACCCACTTGGAACACGCGACAGAAGCTAGTTGGTAATCAGTGGTCTCATTTCCTCCTCTTCCTCAGTGATATCAAAATGGTTCAAATGGCTCTGAGCACTATGGGACTTAACATCTCTGGTCATCAGTCCCCTAGAACTTAGAACTACTTAAACCTAAGAACATCACACACACCCATGCCCGAGGCAGGATTCGAACCTGCGACCGTAGCAGTCGCGCGGTTCCGGACTGAGCGCCTGAACCGCTAGACCACCGCGGCCGGCCTCAGTGATATCACTTGACATAATGTTTTCAGTTCTCAAGTAGCCTAATTATGGCGTACGCAAGTTCTATATACAGTCTGCAGTTTACACTCAGAAAGTCGTTTAAACACACGAAATCTGGATCTCAATACAGGGTATTTCAATAACAATATACGTATTACAAAGTATTATTTTGTCCAAACTATCGATCGCTGCGCCTCGGCTCGGCTGTTGGAGAAACGAATACATAGTCCAGTTTATATTAATAGCTTCTAGATGTCTGTTGTCTTGTGTTTTGCTTGGTAACCGTGATATGTTTAAAATGGCTACTCCGCGGCATAAATCATTTTGTGTTCTCGAGTTCGGGAAGTGCAATTCCGTGATTGCAGTGCAAAGAGGTTTCAGGTTGAGGTACGAAGCTGATCCTCCGAATGGGTGGAACATTCGCAGATGGTATCGACAGTTTCTAGATACAGGTGTGTATGTAAAGGAGAGTCCTTGCCGCCCTCCTGTTCCTGAAGAAAATGTTGCACGAATACAAACTGCTTTCCAACGTGGTCCTTCAAAATCAACTCGTGCCAGTCGGGAGTTACAGCTGCCTACAACATCATTTTGGCGTGTTTTGAGTCGTCGGTTGGTTAAGAAACCGTACAAGTTACAGCTGTTACAAGCTCGGAATTCTGATGACAAATGCAAAAATGTGACATTTTGTAACGAGATTCTTGATGCTATTGCCAATGATAACACTTTCGCTCAACGCATCGTGTTCAGTGATGAAGCGACTTTTCATGTTAGTGGTCAGGTAAGGGAACACAATGTTCGAATTTGGGGCCTACAGAACTCACATGCAACCATTGAACATGTACGAGATTCGGCCAAAGTCAGTGTGTTTTGTGCGACATCCCGATCATCTGTATCTCGCTACGCTACAAAAGTGGTTGTTTCTGAGACCGCATGGAGACTATATTCCAGCAAGGCACCCCCCCCCCCCCTCCCACCCCTCACTGGAGTCGCCAAGTGCGTGAATATCTGAATGAAGCTCTACCGAACCGTTGGATTGGTTGTCAGGGAGCTGGCGACTTTTTAGATTAGATTACATTAATTATTCATTCCATAGACCCATAAAAGAGGAAATCCTCCAGAGTGTGTAACATGTCATATAAACACATTACAAAAATGTAATTAGAAAAACTTGAGTTTCATTAATTTTAATGATCCTCAGTCAATAAACAGTAAAATTATGTCCATGAATTAAAATTAAACTTCTAATATTTACAGGTTTAATACTTACGTCTGCTTTCATTAAATCCATTATTCAGACATTTGCTAGTTTCTTAGTAATTACAACCAAGTATTGCCAAAAATTAAAGTAAAGTATTCTTTTCAGTGATCCTCCGTTAAGAACAGTCAGATTATGTCCAAGATTTAAATTAAACTTCCACTATTTACAGACTTAAGACTTACATCTGCTTTCCATACATCCATCATTCACAGAGTAGGTAGTTACTTGGCTGTTACAACCAAGTATTGTCAAAAATCAAAGAATAATAAATTTTCATTAAAATGGTCTACTGCACTTGTTGAGAAACTTATGGATGGAATAGAAGGAGTTGGCCACCAAAAATTCTTTTAAATTATGTTTAAATTGTGCCTAGTCTGAAACTAAACTCTTAATGGTTGCTGATAACTTACTGAAAACGTGCATTGCTGAATACTGGGCTCCTTTCTGGGCAAGAGTTAGTGATTTTAAATCTTTATGTATATTGATCTTATTCCTAGTATTGATACTGTGTATTAAGCAGTTAATTGGAAAAAGAGATGTATTATTTACAACAAACTTCATTAAGGAATAAATATACTGAGAAGCTGTGGTTAATATGACCAATTCTTTGAGTAGGTTTCGACATGATATTCTTGGATTTACATTACTGATTCCTCTTATTATTCGCTTCTGTACCCTAAAATTTTTTTCTCTGTTTGTGGATTTACCCCAAAATATGATACCACATGACATGTTGTTGTTGGTTGTTGTTGTGGTCTTCAGTCCTGAGACTGGTTTGATGCAGCTCTCCATGCTACTCTATCCTGTGCAAGCTGCTTCATCTCCCAGTACCTACTGCAGCCGACATCCTTCTGAATCTGCTTAGTGTATTCATCTCTTGGTCTCCCTCAACGCTGCCGTCCAGTACTAAATTGGTGATCCTTCGATGTCTCAGAACATGTCCTACCAACCGATCCCTTCTTCTAGTCAAGTTGTGCCACAAGCTCCTATTCTCCCCAATTCTATTCAATACCTCCACATTAGTTATGTGATCTACCCATCTAATATTCAGCATTCTTCTGTCTCACCACATTTCGAAAGCTTCTATTCCCTTCTTGTCTAAACTATTTATCGTCCACGTTTCACTTCCATACATGGCTACACTCCATACAAATACTTTCAGAAACGACTTCCTGACATTTAAATCTATACTCGATGTTAACAAATTTTTTTCTTCTTCAGAAACGCTTTCCTTGCCATTGCCAGTCTACATTTTATATCCTTTCTACTTCGACCATCATCAGTTATTTTGCTCCCCAAATAGCAAAACTCCTTTACTAATTCATGTGTCTCATTTCCTAATCTAATTCCCTCAGCATCACCCGACTTAATTCGACTACATTCCACTATCCTCGTTTTGCTTTTGTTGATGTTAATCTTATACCCTCCTTTCAAGACACTGTCCATTCCGTTCAACTGCTCCTCCTTTGTTGTCTGACAGAATTCCAATTACCATATGACATAATGGAGTGAAATTAAGCAAAATAGGCTAGTTTTTTATATTTATATCTCCTATGTCTGACATCATTCGCATTGCAAACACAGACTTGTTTAGGCGCTTTAGCAGTTCGTTAGTACGTTGTTCCTAATTGAATTTATTATCAAGTTGTAATCCCAAGAATTTTACACTCTCGACTTCTCCTATTTCCATGTCATCATATTTTATACACACCAGAAGGAAATCTCTTGGAAGTTCTGAACTGCATATAGTGGATCTTTTTAAAGTTTAATGACAGTGAATTGGCTATGAACCACTTATTAATGTCAGTAAAATTTTGATTAGCGGTCCTTTCTAAATTTATATTTGATTTACTATTTATTGCAACGTTTGTATCATCTGGAAATAAGACAAACTTGGCATCTGGTAATGTAACAGATGACAGGTTATTAATATACACAGGAAACAGTAGTGGACCTAGTATGGAACCTTGGGGAACACCACATGTAATTTCTTCCCGGTCAGTATGCCTCAATTGGGCTACACGGTCACTGGATTTGACACCCTCTGACTTCTTCCTGTGGGGTTTCGTTAAAGACAACGTTTATGTACCGCCACTCCCACAGAACCTGGAAGAGTTGAAGAACCGGATCCGTACCACTGTAATATCAGTGATGAAGGACATGATTGCCTGAGTATGGGGGGAATTTGAGTACCGATGTGATACTGTTCGCGTCGGTGATGGAGGACATACTGAACATCTGTATTCTGAACTTGAGAGATTCGTAAATACGTGTGTAAAGTTTCATACTGGTATGTCTTAAAGTTAAACAAATGTACGAATTCGAAATACGTATATTCTTTTTGAAACACCCTGTGTATGAAATGCACAAGCTACAGTTTGACGCCAACGAGAAAGCCTTAGCTGAAACTGCATTTTTGGCATTAGCTGTACCTCTGCAGTTCGGGTAGGGTAGCATTAAAATTTTTAAAAACGGAAATGTTCATCACCTACGAAAACATAAAAGGCCCAAGAGTTCCTGAGTTCCGAATAAGAGTCGAAATCTCAATGTAACTGCATAGACAGCCTCACAGTGGACGCAGCATGGCATCCAGTGCTTCACGACCACTCAGATCTGCGTGCCTGTGCTGCCGCCAGTAGAAGCGGTGGTGCCCCGCCATGCCAGTGTGCAGGGGAGGGCCTTAGTGTTGGTCTTTTTTTTTGTTATGGGTTTAGGGTGCAAAACTGCTACGGTCATTAGCGCCCGGTCTGTGACTTAGGAAAAGCTAAAAAACGAATCAGGAAACCAGCAGCAATGGGAGCAAAACTCAAAAAGTGGGGAAACGAAAAACAGAAGGAAAGCTTAAAAAACCACTGTAGAAGGGGGGTTGTTTGTCCCTAAAAGAGCCTCAAATGACTGACGTCATCTCACTGGCACTAATAAACTCGAGAACGCGATCGGCTGAGCGCGTGTCATCTGCTAAAATGGAAGATATATCAGGCGACAGCTGTAGACGGGCGCGTAACGGAGTAAAATAGGGGCACTCAAGTAAAAGGTGTCTCACCGTCCACAGTTGAGAGCAGTGGGGACAGAGTGGGGGAGGATCGCCGCTTAAAAGATGTCGATGGCTAAAAAGACAGTGCCCTATCCGGAGTCTAGTTAAAAAGGTCCAAGCACAGGGAAGAGCTTTCACGTCCCGCAATTTATTATTGGGAGGTGTCGACCAATGTGCGTGCCATAAAAGAGCAACACGACGACATAAAACAGTTCGTAGATCGGCGAAGGGAATAATGCGAATAGAGAAGAGAGACTGCTGCCTTGGCCGCTATATCGGCCGCTTCATTTTTACAGATACCAACATGTCCTGGGATCCAGAGGAACGCCACAGAGACGCCCCTCAAGTGGAGCAAGTGGAGGCAGTCCTGAATCCGGTGGACCAGAGGGTGGACAGGGTAGAGAGCTTGGAGACTGAGCTGAGAGAGCTGAGAGAGTCTGAGCAGGTAACACACTGTATCCGCTGATGGCGGCGGATGTATTGGACACCCTGGAGCTCCGCAGTATAAACCGAACACTGGTCGGGAAGCCGAAATCGATTTGGGGTGTCGCCAACAATATAGGCACTGACAACACCAAACGATGTTTCTGAGCCATCAGTGTTGGTCTATACTGCGGCTTCACTGCCGGCTCTTCACCGCTCGCAGGGAGCGATTATCCTGCACGTCGGTATTTGGTTACTTGCATTAGCGTGAAGTGAAAACGGTATTCCCAGCATCTTCTGAAGATGATAATAGTGGTTTGTATGCATACAAATTTGATTACCGAAGTGGAGAAAGTAGAGGAGTTATGAATGCACCCCTTGAATGCAGAAAGTTCAAATTACAGCGCTGTAAGAACAGCTCAATAATTATCCAGTGAATTTTTACAGACTGTTACGAATGTAACAAATTTTCCAGTTTGTGGTACATGTTATTGAATGATAAATAGTTAAAATATGAACATTCGGCCCGCAACATTAGTAACACAATTTATGGAGACGCGTGATTTGTGAAGCTACTCACTCTGATGTAATCTTTCGTCAGTTTTTATCTAGATCTACTTCATCAACTATCTCTGCCACCTGTAACTTTTACTCTTGGTATTCGCCAAATGTAATGGATAAATTATGTGAAACAGATGAACTGACTTAAAAAATTTATTACATCTCATATTATCCAACATCGTGCATTTGCTGGTCTCAGACAGTTTCGCATTAGAAAACGTCTGAAAAAATGCCTGTTCGAATGCTTTACTCTTAGTTCTCACCCTTGAAATGATCTAAGCTCATAACAAATACTGGTGTCTGCGTTTGCTAGTTTCATTAGTAAGCTACTTGGAAAATGGAATCAATTTTCATATGATCTTGCATACAAAACAGTTTTACGAGTCATCAGGGGATATCGCACAAGCATGTGGGATCCATACCAAATAGGACAATCAGCAGACATTGAACGTATGTGAGGAAGGGGAGCTCGAATGGTCACTGGTTAATTTGACACGCGGGAGGTTGGTACGCAAATACTATAGAACCTGAATCGGTAGGGGCCTGAAGATTGATAACTTCCGTAAGACTCGTTCAGCAAAAATTTTCTGTCCAGATCACACTTCATTTCTTTTAATTAAGCGTTTCGGGAGGCTGTCATTATCAGTTCGGTGACTTAAAGAATTAGTACAACATATATCGTCAAATAGTTTGTAATTTTACTGATTATAAGCTAATACTGGTGATGGCAGTCTGTCGAAACGCATATGGTAAGGTCTGGGATTAATAAGCAGGGCACATGGGATGCTGATCCCATTTGACGATGCAAAATTTTGTTTTCACCGCGTTAACTAAAACAGAGCACTGGTAACAACACAGTGATTAATTAGAATTTGCAAATTGCGGTGAGCTACTCCGAGTATTCAATAGTATAAAAGGAATGAGAATAATACAAATTAATTTTAAAGGAAAAGCAGCCTTATGGCCCCAACTTTAATCAAAAAATGGTTCAAATGGCTCTGAGCACTATGGGACTTAACATCTATGGTCAACAGTCCCCTAGAACTTAGAACTACTTAAACCTAACTAACCTAAGGACATCACACAACACCCAGTCATCACGAGGCAGAGAAAATCCCTGACCCCGCCGGGAATCGAACCGGGGAACCCGGGCGTGGGAAGCGAGAACGCTACCGCACGACCACGAGCTGCGGACCCAACTTTAATAAACAATTACTTTGCACAAATATAACTTTAACATAATTACAGATCAGAGCTCACTAGTCAATTAACAGGGCTTGTGAATAAGAATATAACACTTTGTAACGGCTATTAAGTTAAAAAAATAAAATGGCAAGATCTCATAAATACATGTATTATCTGTTATGGAAAACATTCGGCAAAATGACGTTATGATACCCTGAAAGATCTGCGCAGCAATCAGCATATTCTCGACGTTTGGCGTTCACATCGGCCGCGCGTCTGAATTCAGTGCTCGAGAGCTAGAGTGACAACAACAGGCAGGAGAGCTTGCGAACCTTGATAACGGCTTCTAGAACACACAAACCCAGTACTAATACGTAATTCACTAAAATACTAAAACCAATAGCCAAGCACTGGGTAGCACCAAATGCCGGAAGAGATGTTAAACGTTATAATGTGACAACCGAAGTTAGTATTATAGCAATAGTTCATTAAACAATCTCCAATGACGTGAAACTTCACTTGATAAATTTATAAACCACGACTAGCTCAAGGTGATAATGACCAGACAACCTGCACATAACCTTAAATACCAAAGCAACGTTTGACGGCGCAAACTTGTTATTGTTATAGTTGCCAACAAGAAAGTAGTTTGCAATTCCAATTTAAATTGGCGGGTGACGTTTTATACATAGAATAAACTTTGATTCTTAAAATTGACCACTTAACATATTAACAATTAAAAAAAAAAAACGGAATCGCCGAATATCGTCGCCGGTCGGGGGGGCCGAGCGGTTCTAGGCGCTACAGTCTGGAACCGCGCGACCGCTGCGGTCGCAGGTTCGAATCCTGCATCGGGCATGGATGTGTGTGATGTCCTTAGGTTAGTTAGGTTTCAGGAGTTCTAAGTTCTAGGGGACTGATGACCTCAGAAGTTAAGTCCCATAGAGCTCAGAGCCGTTTGCACCCGGACCCACGTCCACGTGGTCTACGGAATGATTAGCGAGAATCAAAGTGGCTACACGGAGCAGTGACATCCAAAAGTTTAACCACAAAATGGCTCACCATTTACAGTTAGTCCAGGGGCTCGCCATTTACATGCACGCCAGGGTAAACCCCGTGCTCTTCTCGGGATTCGAGGTAGACATCTAGGAATACTCTCTGAACAACAACACTGCTCGGGTGACTTTGAAGCAAGCAGTCACATGACAAGCGGCAATGTTCGCAGCTCGAAACACAAACCAGCTCAATATCATCTACTGAGGAAGATCGCAGTGAGCATTGGGTCGACCAGCGATGCTGCAGGTTAAATACACCGACTTTCAGTGGCGTTACCCAAGTCGCTTTTGTCATGCTACAAAAAGTTCAATTCGAGTGTACTTTGTGACGCTACTTCCTTTCCCCATCACAGGGTGGAGTCATTCGGCTGTTGTTTCGTGGTTAAATTTAGAACCATCTCACTGTATTGTCTTTCACGAGTTGTGATTTTGGTGTGTTTTGTGTTTCTGTGCGGATAACATGTCTAAAAACAGGTCATCAGTTACAATCATTAAATTTCTACAAACGTATGCGGATCGCCCATGCCTTAAGAACTTACGATGTGTTTCACCAAGTTAATTGGAATAATGTACTAATTGTCTCTTGAACGAAAGTTTACTGTACGGGGCGAATGTGTAGATAAAAAAAATGAAAAAAATAAGGATTTTATGAATGTTCGTGAAGTTAATTGCAGGACTTTTTCTAACAAAGATCTTCAAGATTCTCTGAAAATAGTTGTTATTGTTATCATTATTATTACTTTTGTTTCTCCAGCAATATAGTTTCGCTGGAGGAAAAATTCTTCTTCTGAATCTCGGCGATGTCGATCCCGGAACTCCACGCTTTAATATTGATGGTTCTGCAAAATCTCAAAGAAAAACGGGAGGGGAATGAAAATGGCAGCAGATACTTAATCGTTGTAGCGAGAATAAATCCACGTCCTGCCTACTGACTGTTACTTTTGAGAAAAGACGGCAATGTCGCTCGTCGCCAGTTTTGATCCGTGATCGATGCAGGCTCTTGAAATTATTTTCGCCACTGATGTAAATCTTGCTGGTAAAACTTAAACATATTTAATATCCAATGTGAAGTGTTGGGGTTTTGAAAGAATGAATTGTCTTTTTCTGTTTTGTTGTCTTTGACGATGATTATATTCGTCGTTTGTTCATCAAGATGAACTCCTTCGAATTAAAATGGTTTTTAATCCTTACACTTTTTCTATATAGACACCAAACCTTAAAATCACAATTCTCATACAACCTGTTGTGGGTTGGCAGGAGAGCCAGCAACGTTTTACTAGAGGAAGCCGAAAGGCACGCGTTTTAGCTTACGCAGGCTGGCGTGAGGTCTGGAACAGGACAAGGAAATTAGAATTTAGAAAAAACGGACGTAGCTGGTGGAATACTTAACTTTAATCCATTAATGGTGAACGTCGCTCTTGACGGTACATTATTCACAGTATCAATATTAACTGGTAATGGCGCCTTGCTAGGTCGTAGCAAATGACGTAGCTGAAGGCTATGCTAACTATCGTCTCGGCAAATGAGAGCGTATTTTGTCAGTGAACCATCGCTAGCAAAGTCGGCTGTACAACTGGGGCGAGTGCTAGAAAGTCTCTCTAGACCTGCCGTGTGGCGGCGCTCGGTCTGCAATCACTGATAGTGGCGACACGCGGGTCCGACGTATACTAACGGACCGCGGCCGATTTAAAGGCTACCACCTAGCAAGTGTGGTGTCTAGCGGTGACACCACACAACCATATATACCTCTCTCTACTCTCTCGCGGAAAACAATACGGAACAAAAAAATCTTAGAAATTACATCCAAGTCGGCTAAGAAAGACAGAGATACAATGGACAACAGTCTATGCTTAGCATCGCTGCTGCCACTCGCAGCCACCATATCTCTGTGTGTCAATATTACCGTCGTAGTTTTTATTTCAACATTGCGTTCAAATTTAGTTAAGCCTTAGTAGTCGGTCCAGATCAAATGAAATATTAAACCATTATGTACTACATTTAATATAACATGTGATGTAAATGTTTGCCCACTACCAGCTTATAACCAAGGTGTAAATCATTTCCATCGCGTTGGCATATATCTAATCCTGTCGACGTGATACTACAAACTAAATTTTAAATGAGTAAATGATTAAAAGTAAATGTTACTTGAAAGAATAAGTATAGATTGATACTGTGAACAATATCTGTCAAAACGTCTCTGGGCTTAATGTAGCCGTTACAAACGCAAAAACAAGAAGTATTCGAATTACGTGTGTCCGAGTTCTATACACTTCAAATCTGTTTTTGTCACTCGGAAATAGTGTAGGCCTACAAAGACTTTTCCTCTTCAAATGTTAATTCTAAGCGCATTTCTAGGTCGAGTATTATACTTCCGGGAAATCCATTTTCGTATCCATATATTTACTCTTTCTTTTCTTTGTATTCAAGTCTTGGATCAGTTCTAATACCACAGTCTGCACTACTAAGTAACACTTGCCCTAATCAACTGGTGCTGCAGATGACGTCACACTGAAAATTCTACGACTACATACAGCAATTCACAGTGCCACTGCAGAATATCACGAGCAGTGGTGTCACTTTACTTGATTGTGTGTACCCGTCATAGCTCATACTCGGTAAGGAAAGAATGGTCAAACGGATGTGGATTTTTCATGTGAGGGCAACAAATAATAAAATTGCCGGAAGGATAAAGTGCTCAAAACACATCCCATTCATGGTATTGTATGCGTACTCTTAGAACAACATACAGGCAAAGAGGGATTACTCAGTAGCGTAATGGGAGTTATTACATAAACGCAATAGAAGTCGCTCATAACCTAAAATCTTAACTACGGTCCAAACTCTAGGTGAACAAATATATTTACGGCTCAGTTGGACCATTTGCTTCCTCGATATTGGCAACACATGTGCTGTGTCCCTGTCAGAGGTACTTACACCTTCATCTGTCTCTGGTAATTCCACTAGCCGGCCGTGGTGGCCGTTCTGTTCTAGGCGCTTCAGTCCGAAACAGCGAGACTGCTACGGTCGCAGGTTCGGATCCTGCCTCGGGCATGGATGTGTGTGATGTCCTTAGGTTAGTTAGGTTTAAGTAGTTCTAAGTTCTAAGGGGCTGATGACCTCAGATGTTAAGTCCCATAGTGCTCAGAGCCATTTGAACCATTTTTTGCCAATTCCACTGTCGCAGGTTTCTGTAACAACTTTTTGTGAGCAGTGTTTAATATCAGCCCTTTTGTACAGAATTAGTTGTGCCACTGTTACATGTAACACTACTTGCGGTGTCCAATTCATTCCAGTGGGATTGCATGGCATTTATGAGGGACAAGATAGCACCCTCGTAACCGCGCCGTTTGACTTCGATGTCAACAAGATACCGTGAAAACTGCGGCGGTTTAACGAGTATTAAGATCTCTCCATTCCACTTTTCATCTTGAACGTACCCACCATGTTGTATTAATAACTCAACAGCAACTAACGCTTCTGATGGCGTTGTCTGAGCAGTAGCATTTATAAGCTAATTGCATGTGGCACTATCAGTAACAATTACGGATGGCCTACTTGACGTCAACACGACTTGTCCTTTAAAACAATCTGCTGCATCGCTTTCATAACCTTCGATTTTTATTCATCAGTTTCCTCCTTGGTTACACACCGCCCACCACAGTTTTCTTTTTTGTCTCATCCTCTGCAGTTCAGACGGCGCTTACATGCAACATCCTCGATTATTTGCTGTGTACATTCAAATCTACGTCCTTCCTCGTAGCTTTTGCCCCTTATATCTCTTGCTGGTACTATGGTTACTTGATGATGTTCCACCAACTGCCCTATCACCATGACTTTTCTTCTAGTTAATTGTTTACGCTAAGTTCTTTTATTGCTGCTTTTGTGGAAAGCCTTCATAATTCTTACATTACCATGCCCTTTAATTTTCAGCATTCTTTCGTAGCAGCATATCTCAAACTCTTGGACTTACATCTTTGCCAGTTTTCTCACTGTCATTGATTCACTGACGCATATAACGCAGTGTTCAAATGCAAATCCTCACGAATATCTTTCTCAAATTGAGGTCAATTTTTGGTGCTACCAGACTTCAATTGGCGAGAATAGCTTTCTTTACATGTGGTAATCGATTTCCCATATCTAGATTCCTCATAAGCTATTCCTAGTCCAGACTATTGATGTTACTTTTGTCACTAATTTCATATCTGCTAGTCGTCAACATTTTCGTTTTTCTTTGATTTACTGTCAATCAATATTTTGTCCTCACTAGTTGTTCATTTCACTGAGCAGGTCATGTGTAATTCTTGTATTCCACACATCAACTCACAGAATCGGTTAGGGTCACGGCTGAAAAATTTCCAGTTTATAACGCCATTTTTCCGTAATGGCTCAGAGCGCAGCCACAACCAAGTACTTGATCTAGGACATACGCAACTGTCTCCACCCGCCGGGGTCACTGACCTGCCGACGTAGTAGGAGTGCGCTGCTTCTGTAGTACAGTACAAAAAAAAAAACAGAACAGGTTTGTAGTAAAAAAATAATTCTCATACCCCTCTTCAATACATCCAGAGATCATCTCTCAATGATACACGATGTACATACACACATAATATAGAAGTATATCTTTATGAGGATAGGACAGGTCATTGGCTGCGGCCTTGATACTAGAATCATCCTGGCATTTGCCAAAAATTAATTTAGGAAAACCATGGAAAACGTTAATCAAGATGGCTAGAGAGTGAAAACTCCATCCTCCCGAATTTGAGGTCAGCGTCTTATCAACCGCAATGTTTCATTCGATTGGTCGTTAAGGTGCAACGTCTTCTTTACACATAATTTGTTCCATATATCTTATAATTTTACACTTCAGCACTGCAAACACAAGGGACACAAGATGGTAACTACAGAAGCATTAACATGAAGCTATTTCCCTTGAATTCCCCCTATTTTATTCGGGAAACTGACTCCACTCCAGTAAACATGCAACTATTTTTGTCACATGCAGTTCTTCATGTCCGCCCATAGGCCGACTGAGCCAGCATTCTCACATGATAACTGGGATGTCGCCCTCAGGAGAATAACAGGGCATTACTATCATGCACTGTAGATATCGGCACATTATTTTCTTGTAAAAGCATTGCATTTGAGCATCTTTCGTAATGTAGTTATTGACCACTATTTTGAGCCTTCAAAGAACTGCATTAGTTAAGAAGAATGTTTTAGCTGTATTTTTAAACAGATGTATTTTAGTAATACTTTTCCTCTCCTTGGGAAATTTATTATACTGTTTTACTCCCTAAGAGAAAATGATGATTTGAATGTTTTGTTTGTTTGCATTCGGTAAATGTAAGTCCAGACTGGTTATTGATGCATTATTATGTATAAAACTATTAGTGAAATACGTGGTAATGATTTCTCTGATATGCGCAACATATTAGTAGATGCACTCAATTGATACAGAAAAGGTGCGCAGTTTCTGAAACAGTTATTTATAATGAGCCCGATTACTACTTCTAGTTATTACTATTGCGGCACTTTCCTGCAATTTAAAAACTATATTCATGCTTTATCCCTTTGATCCCCAGAAAACAAACCCTTAGTTAAGAACTGAGTGTACATAGAAATACGATGTCAGCAGAAGACAGTGGCTATTACAAAATGACATAACACTAAGAGCATAACATACTGATGACGTTCTTTTTGCCAGTATCTTTGTGTGTTCATTCTACGTTAAATGACAATGAATATTCATCCCTAAGAGTTTTACGTGTATTACAGTATCTGTTCCTTTATCATCTCTGTGTAATGTACAGAGTTGCTTTCCCTCTTTATGCTGAAGTGCACACTGTTTGTTTTCTTTATGTTCATTGATAATTTTTTATCTACTGTCCAATGAAAATATCGCTCAAGGTTTCAACTGCTTTCTGTAATAGGAGTTCTGGCGTTTTAGCAGTGACATGTAACTACCATCAACAAAAATAATTTCTTCTCCGTGTCTTATACTCTATGGCAAGACACTGATGACATATTCGGAACAAAATTTGGCCTAACATTGTACCATTGGGGACATATAAGTTTATAAGCTTCATAATCCGCAATTGTTTTTCCTTTCTTTGAATTTATCATCAGCAGAAATGTGAATGAAGTCTATAGTACAAATAGTTTGTAGGAATGATCGTTTTTGTTATGTGCATTTATTACTGTTTTTAAGATAGCTTTTGTTTATGTGGTCTTACATCAAGCTACATTCATTGTTTCCTGATCTAGCCATATCCATGGGCGTTCCGCAACATACTGAACTGGATTGCTAATGAATACCCGGGTTATCCAATCATTGGCACCGAAAACGGCTTTGCAGCACTTGGTTATGGTGGTCTGAATGACACCTATAGAATCATTTATTACAGTGTGAGTTCTGATCATTAACTCAAAAAACATTACGATCTTAAATCCACAAAATCAGCTCTTTACACCTGTTGAATGTTGGTTACAAGCTTACTTGACGGCGCTTCTACAAGCTGTCAACACTGATGGCGTTCCAGTAATCGGCTACACTGCCTGGAGTCTCATGGACAACTTGGAATGGAACAGTGGTTTCACGTGATTCCTTGTGTATTTTGATGCTCCTTTTGTTTACTCCGGCTGAAACTGAGAAAAACCGAAGCGATTTTTCCATCATGATAATCTCGATAGGAAATGAGGAAGTGAAAACTGGCGTGATTAAAATCATTGCCGAAATTATTATTCCGGTTCTTACGCAGATCTTATATTTCATTTTTGTTAGCTGCACATATTCTTCTGAGTGGAAACTAAGCTAAATGGGATCTCTACTGAGTAATAACAACCGAAAATTGCCGTGTTCTTACTGGCTGATTGGCATATTGTCAACATTATTAAATGATTTATATCATGCTTATGAAAAGCTGCTGGATTATCTTAATTGTTATAGATGTGATACATGCCAATCAGGTTTCCAAAAGCGTTTTACGACGGCAAGAACATGAATTAAAGTGACTGACTATTTCAAACATCTAATAGACTGACGGAACTTTGCTTAGTATTAATTAAATATTTGAGACCGTTTACTTCGTTACGTTAGTTCTGAAAATTGACCAGTTGCGGTTCTCAGACAGTACGGTCATGGGGAGCAATAGACAGGTGTGGAATAAGTATCAAACAGTTGTTTGAGGGTTGGAAACGTCATCATGAGAAAATGTCCTTTAAGGGTTCCGTTATGGTTTAGCCCTCGTTCCTCTTTCTCCCTGTATCAAATATTAATAGTATATCAGCTGCGCTGTATCATTGTAACTCTCATAACCTGACGATAAGAAACTGTAGGCAGCCCCAGAAAGATAGCTTCTGCTGAGTCAGACGTGAGAAATGACCTGTGATCGGCAACAAGATTGGTTCAATACTTGGGTATCACATGAATTCTTGGGTACGATATGTGTGTTATTCTTTGTTAAAGTCTAAAGATGAACCCGTCGCTTCGAAACCGGGGCTGCTATTTTTGTGTAAAAACACTCGAAGACAAAAAAAAAGACAAAAGAAAAAAAGATGTTGTGTGGTGTATATGTACAGGCAAACAAATGATTACAATTTCAGAAAAATTGGATGATTTGTTCAAGAGAAAAAGCTTCTAAAATTGAGCAGGTCAATAACGCTTTGGTCCACACCTGTCATTATGTAAGCAGTTATTTGGCTTGGTGTTGATTGAGAGAGTTGTTGGATGATATCGCGCCATTCCGAGAGGATGAGAGATCCCTTCCCATAATGTCCCAAAGCTTCTGAATTGCGGAACGATTCGGCAAACTTGATGGCCAAGGTGAGGTCCGGCGAGCACGAGGACAGGCAGTACATGTTGTACATCTGCCGTTTACGGACGGTCACTATCTTGCTGAAATTTAAGTTCACGATAGATTGCCATGAAGCGCAACATAGTAGGTCGTGGAATATCGCCTACGTATCACTGTCCTGCAAGCGTGCCGGCAGTGACAAACACAGAGGCCGCGCTGTGAAATGAAGTGCCACCAGAGTCCATCGCTGTCGGGACTTATGGTGGGCGACAGTTAGACTGGTAATTCCGTAAGAGCGTGCGAGAATGTAGCAGGACGCAGTGTGCTCCACTGAAAAATTTGAGTAGGGAACCTGTGGTCGTAGAAGGCAGCTTAAGGAGATATGGAAGCAAAGTTGCCTACCGTTTTGTCTAGCAATACTGTTTTCCAGCTTGTTTACATCTGACAGGCGTACAATCTTACCCGTACTGCACTGCTTATTTACATTTACATTTCCAGAATGAAGTTTTCACTCTGTAGTGGAATGTGCGCTCATATGAAACTTCCTGGCAGATCAAAACTGTGCCGGACCGAGACTCGAAATAGGGACCTTTGCCTTTCTCGGATAGGTGCTCTATCAACTAAGCTACCCAAGCACGACTCACGAACCGTTGTCACAGCCTTACTTCCGCCAGTACATTCTTATTTCCTGCATGGAAGCAAGGAGGACGAGCCTGATTACCAGGAAGTCATGATGCAGGCTATGTTTAGTTTACTTGTCCATAAGATGGCTCTATTGTACCGTATTTACAATGTCCCATGACAGAACGTGCTATCCCTCAACGACAGACCCATTCATTCATTACCCAGTGTTATTTAGCGACGTACATTACAATACGATGGAGCACTACCGTACAGTATTCCCTGGTCGCTGAATTGGAAAGGGAGATCCTATTCCATGGCCTTCAAGGTCACCTAACCTGAATGCCCTTGATTATTTCCTATGATATATCTAAAGTCACTTGTGTATGAGACTCCACTGGATAAGGAGATGGAATTATTTGCCGGAATTGTAGCTGCTTGTGATGTGATTAGAAACACACCAGGAATATCTGTTAGTGTGCGTCAGAATTTTGTTCGCCGACGTCATGCTTGATGGCCGTCAGTTTCAGCACATTTTATAACATACAGTACAAATGGTACATTCATTATGTCAGTGATGATATTTGCAGTTAACTAATGCGAATAAAGAAGTACACGCTAATGTGATTTTTTATTCCTATTGTCCTACTATCTCCTTAAGCTGGCTTCCCCGACCCCAGGTTCCCTACCTCAAATTGTTCAGTAGAGCATCCTCTACGTCCTATTAAATTTTTGCACCCTCCTACGGAAACACCCTGCATGTACATCACATCTGCCGACATCCATTCCAATCGGATAATTCCTTCGGGCTGCATCATCTTTTTCGTCTTGCAGTGTAAATAGCATTAATAACATTGGCTAATTGCTGTTTTCCCCCTTGCAGGAATCCCGCATTCTTTTCACACAACCTTAAAAATGTCAGTTTTCAACAAAATAGCAAGAAGAAAATTTTTTTTCCTAATGCTGCTTATACTGAGGCGCTACGTCTTACACCGACCGCGTGTCAAAAGCCTGAATAACCACCTGCTTCAGCACGAGACGTGCCGGTTCTGAAAGGTGCCTACAGGGACGTGGAGTTACCCGTCTCAAGTGCAGTGTCCAGCTGGGCCAGTTCATCTGGCCCGATCCAGATGGACGCACATATTCTAGAATGGATTTTGTTCCTGAGATTCTGGTGGCCAGAGCAGTACGGTATTCAATTAAGAACAATTATCTGAATTATTATTATTAATTACACACATAAAATGGTTTTGCATCACCTCAGATCCGAGAGTTCCGCAACATGTATAGAAAACTGGAATAGGGATCAACATCAAAATCATTTCCGCCCTTTTTGTTGTTCATGAAAACCACACATTACATGTTGTACCACCATACAGCGAGACAGGTCCCTATAATACCCAGTAACACGTCCTCTTGCATTCGTGCATGCCTGTATTCGTCGTGGCATACTATCCACAAGTTCATCAAGGCACTGTTGGTCCAGATTGTCCCACTTCTCAACGGCGATTCAGCGTAAATCCCTCAGAGTGGTTGGTGGGTCACGTCGTCCATCCCTTTTCAACCTATCCCAGGCGTGAACGATAGGGTTCATGTCTGAAGAACATGCTGGCCACTCTAGTCGAACGATGTCGTTATCCTGAAGAAAGTAATTCACAAGATGTGCAAGATGGGAGCGCGAATTGTCGTCCATGAAGACGAATGCCTTGCCACTATGCTGCCGGTGTGGTTGCACTATCGGTCGGAGGATGGTATTCACGTATCGTACAGCCATTACGGCGCCTTCCATGACCACCAGCGGCGTACGTCGGCCCCACATAAGACCACCCCAAAACAGCAGGGCACCTCCATCTTGCTGCACTCGCTGGACAGTGTGTCTCAGGCGTTCAGCCTGACTCGGTTGCTTCCAAACACGTATCCGACGATTGTCCGTTTGAAGGCGTATGCGACACTCATCGGTAAAAAGAACTTGATGCCAAACCTGAGCGGCCCATTGAAAGGTGGCTACACTGAGCCACTGCGCCAGAGATTGCGCCAAAGAGTACTATTAAGCCGCCTCCACAGTGCCTGTTAAGAACTCGTAGAAGTCAGTGCGTGGGCAGAGCTCGTAGAAGACAGTTCGTGTTGAGATGTGCTAGAGGGCAAGGCTTGTCGAGATGTTGTAGTAAGGAGTGTTTGTTCCATGTTTTATGCAGTTATTTGATGGGAGAGATAGCAGATGTTATTCTAATGCAAATACTGTAACGATCAGAGTGCTTTTCGTCAATATATGAAGGTAAAACATTGCGTGTTTTTTCATTAATTCCATGTTTTAAATAATGCGTCATTACAGGTTCAGTCAACAAAGCATCTGGCGTGTGTTCTTGTATTAGAGTTTAATTCTGGTTTCCTTACGCAATTGTGGTATTTGTAATTTTCTTTTATCACGTCAGTATAATTGGTATTTAAAAATTCTCGTCTTGTTGGAAAAGAACCGTGCCAGATGTGTACGTTGAGTCACACTCCCACATACAGAACAGTTACATTTGTGCTTTGGTTTTGTAGGTTTTATAGTTGCTGGGGACTTAATTAATTATTTGTGTTAACAAAAAAATTTCATTTCATCCTTGTTGTTGTTCTAAGCAGTCAGATAGCGTAATAATTCTAGTCAGGGCCAACCGATTACGAGACACAGCGTAATCGGACATACAGCTACGAAAAATTTAAAAGGTATTTTCAGTTATATTTAATTAAGCCCCCATGCACGTGGCGACCGCTGCTTTGGATCGTCCCTTGGAATTTTTCTGATTGTAAAAATAGTATACTGTAGTATTGTTGTATTAATTTGTAGTTAGTAATTGTAGTCTATTTTGCATGTGTAGATTTGGTAATTGTCATTCTTCTAATGGTATTTTTTCTCAGAATTAAATTTGTTGTCTTCTCAACGGGTTTGACAATTTAGTGCAATTATTTCAATTGTTCGATTGATCGTGTTTGAGGGAGTCATTGCATTTGAATGGTATTGTTGAGATAAAGAGTCACCGTGTGTAATTTTCGTACAGTGACGAATTTTTTGTATGTTTTGTAAATGATTACGCGATCAATGAAAAAGGCGAAAATGATGAATAGTGAGAATGACGAAATTGTTGACATGGCGAACTCGCCAACACAGGACAACAGTATGATGAATAATGGAGTTGAAAACAATTTAATAAGTCGGGAAGACAGTCCGGAACCATTTCAAAATTTTTCTCAATCAGAAAATTCACAGAATCTGAGATTAACGACAGAAGTTTCTGAAATAGTATCGAACACAGATAGCCTTACAGCTGTGACGAAGGAAGTTAGTTTTGCGGGAGATGTTAGGGGCGAAAATAATTCTGAACAATTTAATATGGAGCAGTTGATGGGTGCAATATTAAAGCTGGGATCACAGTTGGAATCTAAGTTTAAAACAGAGATGGGAACTTTGCGATCTGAAATTAAAACTGATATAGGAACAATGGAAACACGGATGGGAACAATGGAAACTCGGATAGATTCACGAATAGGAACATATTTCAAAAATATGAAAGATGAATTAAAGAAAGAAATCAGAGAAGAAGTGCAACCAATTTTGAATGCTCACAATAATAGATTAATTGCAGTAGAAATCAGACAAAGGGAGCAGGATAGAGAACAGGAAGAAAGAGATCGCACGATAGTACAGAAATTTTCAGAGTTAAATTTACAACGTGCACACGATAAGGAAGAAATAATTGAAAGAATCGAGGAATCCGTACCAAATGACAGATTAAATAACCTAACACAACAGTATGAACAGTTAGCTACCAAATGTGTCAATACTGAAACCCGAGTCGCGACACTTACGGAAGACGTAAATAAACAGAAAGAACAAATAAGTGATTTATCGGAAAGAGTTGAGGAGATTTCAGACAAATTGACAAATCTTAGTTTACATGGGGACAGAGATTCGGATGATACAGCCCCATTACCATTTGCAGAAACCGAAGAGTATCAGAACATAAATAAGCATGTTGAAAATCAGGGAAAATTTAATGAACGCGTGAAAAGGGAATTTTAGGCATTACGGAAGCAAGTCAAACAAATTGAAAGCGAAATAGTAGGAAAGGACAGTAGAAGGAACTTACAATCACAGATAGCAGAGGGGTATGAAGAAAGTAATTTATTTCATTTACGAGAAGCAACAAGAGAGCGCCAGGCGCGCGAACTTTACAATAATCGACATTCGGACTGGGACAGACGCGGTAGGTCTTTGTCGCCACGAGGCGAAAACTTTGACTATAAACACTTTTTGACTGTCCGGAAATTTAAGATCTTCCGCAATTCTAAGAATGACATACATCCATGTGCATGGTTAGATCAATTTATGTACGCACTTCCGCCAGATGTGCCACAAAGTCACAAACTAGAAATTATGTGCGGCTATTAATGTCCTCAGGGGATTCACTACTCTAAGTGAATATGTGCCGTAGCGAGCATAGGGCCCCGAGCTGTAGTGGTGCTATTTCTCTTTTAGTTTTCTGTACCGCTGCCTACTCTTTTACTATTCTTTGCATCTGTCAAAACAACTCTTCGACTATCAATCTATCTAATGAGTAAGTAAACAATAACCGGATTTGACTAATTTACCCAAAAGTGATTTCGGAAATTACCATGTGGAGTTACTGTACCTTCAGCAGCATTCATTCGTAGCTTAAATGAAATTTTACCTGTTTATCTTCGTGACAATATTACTTCATATGTTGACGACATTCTTATTGCTAAACGTTCTTGGAGTGAGCACAACAAAATTTTGGAGTCATCATTACGTATTTTTGCAAGAGTTAGCATTACAGTGAACTTAGAAAAATCTGAATCTGGTCGTTCTCAGGTGAAATTTCTAGGTCACATTATTTCTACAGAAGGTATTCTTCCTGATCCAGAGAAATTAGACGCTATTCGTAATTATGCTGTTCCTACCACAAAACGTGAGGTTTGTAGTTTCCAAAATTTTTGTGGAATGAGATACTTTTAAAAAAAAATTTTTTTGGAATGACATACTTGTGAGAAACTAACAGCTACATGTAAACATGCAGAGAATACAAGGATACCGCGCTGTGTTTTGGCGGCGGCACATACTCAAAGCAACAGTCAAGTCTGCGCGCCGCACAAGGCAGTAGTTGACCGCGAACAATTGCTTCCTACGTCACGCGCCTACAGCTGATCGAGCGCTCAGTGCGAATGCACTGACAGCCGTAAACAAATACACAGTTTAATTTCTCCGATTAAATTCAGTATAAAGCTATAGTGACTTGATTAATTATGTTATTAACATTCAGTATTTTTCAGGATACGGTTCTATAAAATATTTAAGACCTTCAGGTAAATTCTGTGTGTCTCCGACGTTAAGACGACTTGCTATCGAGAAATTTTCAGGAAGAATGTAATTTCCAAGAAGAAACTAATAAACTAAAAAGGTAACTGTTAATTGAGTTTATTTTTCAGGTAACAAATTTCCACTTAGGTACGTACTTTAGACGTAATTTGCTGCTCGCGATTACGTGATTCATACTTTGTGCTAAATTTCATGTGCTATGAATTTACTTGTGAAGCGACGTGCTTGCGTACGTTAACTGATTTTGACAATGATTATTAATGAACTGGGTTGTAACTTGTGTATATTATGCATCGCTTGGCTGCACTGCTTTTTCACTGATGTCATATTTTTTAATTATGTGCCTGCTGTGCTTATTTATTTAAATTATAATTGTCACCTGATTAGTTGTGCTGATATGTATGTAAGTTATACTTTGTGATTTATCTGCTTGCGCCTTCATGTTTACTTATTAAGATGACATATGAACATTTATTTGCTTATGCTGATATGATGCTAATGACATGTTTACTGCTTTGCGTATGGATTGCATATTTATACATACCTGTTGTTGTCACAACTACTCTTTAATTTGGTGTATAGAAATGCTGATGTACAGTGTACGAATATAGAGTTTAGGTTACACTATGGTATAGGTTACAGATTGTTCGCTTGGCAGAGCCTCGTTGTAAGGATTGTGCTGCATCCACTTGTTGACATTGTGTTCTCTACTGGTATATTTACTCGCTATTGCTTGTTTTGCTTACGGTCAGTACCTTACATTTTTAAGATAAGAAAATGAACTGCTATAATTCGACGAACGACATTGGTACAAAGAACTTCGTTGAAGTCACATGAGCTGGAGGTTTTATGGAAGCTGTATAAATTTATGCTAATAGGAAGGAAGCTAACGACATGACATACCAACACTAGGTTTAGACCATTGACAGTCATTACACTGCATTTTTCGTGAGCAATTGAAATAGGAAGGGACACTTGACACAAGAAATACTCCACATGTTTGCTTCTGTTTGCCATAATTCTTGAAGTGGCATACACACTGTGAAATATTATGATCATTCACACTCCGTAATCGTACTTAATTACTGAGAGTTATTCGAACTAAGTCTGTTAGAGGTCATGTATGCATTTCTTAGTTTATAATTCATAATGAGTAGAAGATTGGGCTCAGATGGATTACACAGAGGTTGTGTGTTGACAATGTGTCTTTGGATTGTATGGGATGATGAGGTTTGCATTAGGATTTTATCTGTACTTGTTCGAGGAGACTGACTAGAGGAAAGAGTTGTGTTGGAAGTGAGGTGATATTGGCAATAAGGTTCATATTTATCGACGTATTAAAGAGGTATTATTGAGGTATAGAGATTATATAAAGTTGATGATTATTGGAGTTTTTGTGGACAAGAGGTAAGGTAAATGATATTGATGATAAGAGTTATATGTATCGACGTAAGAAGTATTAGTGAAGTATTGAGATTATGTGATGCTGATGATTATTGGAGTTTTGGTGTATAAGAGGTAAAGTAAGTGAGGAGCATATTTTTTTTGTTGGTCTTAATGGAACAAGGAGGATGAAGATAGCAGACTAGAACACTAAAGTAGAAGGAAGATAGTCTATATACACACTTTGTTAAATCACTAAGCAGTATATACTTTTTTTTGAAGAAAGGAAGTAATTGCATATTGTGGCTCACTGACAGTTGTTCAACAACAGTACATTTGATCTGGCTTGGCAAACATTGGTCTTGACATGATGACTATGACGTTGACTTAACTATTATTGACTGTTATACATTGCTGCCACTACTACTTGATACACATGATGCACATCAGATTTTGACAGAATTGCATTTAAGCAGTTAACACTATTCAATTACACAGTAGTACTTAATGTGGATGAAAGATGAGTGAGCGTGTTTTGTGTGTTTTCCTTTGCTAATCCTACCCACCTATCTCCTGAATATTATTTTATTTGTTTGTAGTGGCTTGCACTGACACCCATAAATATTATAGGTTTACTGATATTTGAGTATTTGTAATAGTTAATATGACAATTATTTGATATCATTTGTGTGTTTATTAGAATTTGTATGTTTAGTGTAAGAGCATTGTAAAAGCATTTGTATGTGTATTCAAACTATTGTTCATGCCTGAACTGTCTGATTAGTGATGGTAAATATTATGGACTGTTACCTGCACTTTTCAACGTAATGTGTGACACTTAGGAATGATTAATTTCTGCTGTTGAACTGTGTAATCAGTGATAGTGAATATTATGGACTGTTACTTGTACTTTTTCTTTGGTGTCACTAGGACATGTTTAATTTCTGCTGATGAACAGTGTGATTAGTATGTGCATTCAAACAATTGTTCATGCTTGAACTGAGTGATCAGTGATAATGAATATCATGGACTGCTGTCTGCACCTGCTCAACATTGCTGGGTGCAACTGATGGACTGTTTCTGCTGAAATGATGTCACTTGTTGGTGTCTGAACCTACTCAACATTGCTGGTTGCCACTGATGGACTGCTTCTACTGAACTAATGTGACTTGTTGCTGTGTGTACCTCTTCAACTTTACTGGGTGCCACAGATGGAACTGCTTCTACTGAAATGATGTCACTTGTTGGTGTCTGCACCTGCTCTCAACATTGCTGGGTGCAACTGATGGACTGCTTCTACTGAAATGATGTCACTTGTTGGTGTCTGCACCTACTTAACATTGCTGGGTGCAACTGATGGATTGCTTCTACTGAACTAATGTGACTTGTTGCTGGGTGTACCTGCTAAACTTTACTGGGTGCCACTGATGGACTGCTTCTACTGAAAAGATGTCACCTGTTAGTGTCTTTTTTTTGTATAAACTAATCATTGAAAGCATTTTATGTGAACATTTGTATAAACTGATTTTTTTGTGTATTGTGTAAACTATTATGTAAAGCCACATGTATAAAAAAATTTGTATTGCTTACTGTATCTCATATGTTAGGTTATTGAAAGGTCAGTGCAAAGCCAAAATTTTAACTAATTATGTGATATTTAAGTATTAATATTATCTAATTTTTGTCTGTATTTTTCTGGACGAATTTGGTGGTATTTTCACCACCAATGCTGGCAAAAATACCATCAAATTCTGGCCTGTGGAGGAGGGGCATATGAAAGGTGGCTACACTGAGCCACTGCGCCAGAGATTGCGCCAAAGAGTACTATTAAGCCGCCTCCACAGTGCCTGTTAAGAACTTGTAGAAGTCAGTGCGTGGGCAGAGCTCGTAGAAGACAGTTCGTGTTGAGATGTGCTAGTGGGCAAGGCTTGTCGAGATGTTGTAGTAAGGAGTGTTTGTTCCATATTTTATGCAGTTATTTGATGGGAGAGATAGCAGATGTTATTCTAATGCAAATACTGTAACGATCAGAGTGCTTTTCGTCAATATATATGAAGGTAAAATATTGCGTGTTTTTTCATTAATTCCATGTTTTAAATAATGCGTCATTACAGGTTCAGTCAACAAAGCATCTGGCGTGTATTCTTGTATTAGAGTTTAATTCTGGTTTCCTTACGCAATTGTGGTATTTGTAATTTTCTTTTATCACGTCAGTATAATTGGTATTTAAAAATTCTCGTCTTGTTGGAAAAGAACCGTGCCAGATGTGTACGTTGAGTCACACTCCCACATACAGAACAGTTACATTTGTGCTTTGGTTTTGTAGGTTTTATAGTTGCTGGGGACTTAATTAATTAATTGTGTTAACAAAAAAATTCCACTTCATTCTTGTTGTTGTTCTAAGCAGTCAGATAGCGTAATAATTCTAGTCAGGGCCAACCGATTACGAGACACAGCGTAATCGGACAAAAAGCTACTAAGAAAAATTAAAAATATTTTCAATCTTGTATTTAATTAAGCCCCCATGCACCATTCATCATGTTGTTGGGTCCATCTGTACCGCGCTGCATGGTGTCGTGGTTGCACGGATGGACTTCGCCATGGACGGAATTTGCGCATCATGCAGCCTATTGCGCACAGTTTGAGTCGTAACGCGACGTCCTGTGGCTGCACGAAAAGCGTTATTCAACATGGTGGCGTTGCTGTCAGGGTTACTCCGAGCCATAATCCGTAGGTAGCGGTCATCCACTGCAGTAGTAGCCCTTGGGCGACCTGAGCGAGGCATGTCATCGACAGTTCCTGTGTCTCTGTATCTCCTCCATGTCCGAACAACATCGCTTTGGTTCACTCCGAGACGCCTGGACACTTCCCTTGTTGAGAGCCCTTCCTGGCACAAAGTAACTCGATCGAACCGCGGTATTGGCCGTCTGGGCATGGTTGAGCTACAGGCAACACGAGCCGTGTATTTCCTTCCTAGTGGAATGAGTGGAACTGATCGGCTGTCGGACACCCTCCGTCTAATAGGCCCTACTCATGCATGGTTATTATATCTTTGGGCGAGTTTAGTGTCATCTCTGAACAGTCAAACGGACTGTGTCTGTGATACAATATCCACAATCAACGTCTATCTTCAGGAGTTATGGGAACCGGGGTGATACAAAACTTTTTTTGATGTCTGTATTATTGGAGCATTAGGAGGTCTAAACCAAACGTCACTAAGACAACTTTTTTCTGCTGATGTTCAAAACACGCATATACAGCTGCGGGACAATTTGTCCTGCTGGTAGATGCCATCGTGCTGAAATAAAACAAACTGCATTTAGGTGCGCACATAGTCCCCAAGGGTATATGCATACTTGTGTTGATCCGTTATGCCTTCCAGAATGACCAGACCACCATGTAATGCCACGAAAACACTCCACAGACCATAATGCTCCTTCCTCCGGCCTGAGTCCCTTGCATTCAGATGCTTCACGCCGTACACGCTAACAGCCATCTGTCCGATGGAGCATAAATGGGAGTCATCTGGAAAGACCACATGTCGCCGCTGATTGGACATCCAGTTGTGTTACTGCCGTGTGAAGTTCAACCTTCTCCCCCGAGGAATAACAGTCAGCATGAGTGCATTTACCAGATGCCTACTGCGAAGTTACATATGCAGCATCCTTCGCTGAACGGAATTGAGGAGATACTGTTCGTAGCTCTTTGGTTCATCTAGGCGGTCAGCTGCTCAACAACTGCAAGTCTAGACGCTCGTATACATCTCCGCAGACGTCGTTCACCTATGAAATGATAATTAAATCAAGACCCTAAGCTGTCGGCAGGCGTTGATATACTTCAACGGGGACAATTGAAAATGTGTGCCCCGACGGAGACTCGAACCCAGGGTCTCTTGCTTACATGGCAGACGCTCTATCCATCTGAGCCACCGAGGGCACAGAGGATAGTGCGACTCCAGGGATTTATCCCTTGCACGCTCTCCGTGAGACCCACATTCCCAACTTAATGTCCAAACACTACATTTGTAGTGCCCCTGCCTATTACACTCATTACTCGCGGTAGACAATCTTACCGAGTCCCGTAAGGGTTTAGGCAATGCGTGTGCATCCAGCACAGAAGAAGAAGGTCAATGGCCGATTAGTCTTAACTATATGAAGGTGGTATCTGTTCTTTTGCACATGTCCGAAAGAACAGATACCGTCGCTGACCATGCAGCCCTCTTAGAATGAAACGATAATTAAATCAAGACCCTAAGCTGTCGACAGGCGTTGATATACATCAACGGGGGCAGTTGAAAATGTGTGCCCCAACCGGGACTCGAACCCGGAATCTCCTGCTTACATGGCAGACACTCTATCCATCTGAGCCGCTGAGGGCTAGCTTACGTACGTGTCACCTGTCGGAGCCGTATATGGACGTATCAGGGGCCCTATATCATTCTTACTGCTCAGCACCCCACACCATTACAGAACCTCTACCAGCCTGAATAGTCTCCTGCTGACGTGCAGGGTCCATGGATTCATGAAGTTTTCTCCATACCCATACACGTCTATCCATTCGATACAATCTGAAAAGAGAATCGTGCGACCAGGCAACAAGTTTCCAGTCATCAACTGTCCAATGTCGGTGTTGACGAGCCCAAGCTAGGCGTAAAGCTATGTGTCATCAAGGGTGCAGTCATCAAGGGTGCACGAGTCGGCCATCGGTTCCGTAAGGTTTGTTTCGTTGAATGATTCGCACACTGACACTTGATGGCCTTGCATTGAAATATCCAGCTTTTTGTGGAAGGATTGTACTTGTGCCACGTTGAACGATTCTCTTCAGTTGTTGTTGATCCCGTTCTTGCAGGATTGTTTCCAGACTGCAGCGATGTCGGAGATTTGATGTTCGATTCCTGGAGGAGGAGGAGGAGATTAGTGTTTAACGTCCCATCGACAACGAGGTCATTAGAGACGGAGCACAAGCTCGGGTTAGGGAAGGATGGGGAAGGAAATCGGCCGTGCCCTTTCAAAGGAACCATCCCGGCATTTGCCTGAAGTGATATAGGGAAATCACGGAAAACCTAAATCAGGATGGCCGGACGCGGGATTGAACCGTCATCCTTCCGAATGCGAGTCCAGTGTGCTAACCACTGCGCCACCTCGCTCGGTCGTTCGATTCCTGACATTCACGGTATACTCGTGAAATGGTCGTACCTGAAATTCCCCACTTCTTCGCTGCCTCGGAGATGTTGTGTCCCATCGTCATGCACCGACTATAGCACCACGTTCAAACTCACTTCAATCTTGATAACTTGCCATTGTAGCTGCAGTAACCGATCTAACAACTGCGCCAGACGCCTGTTGTCTTACACTGGCATTGCCGACGGCAGCGCCGTATTCTGTCTGTTTACATATCGTTGTATTTGAATACGCATACCTATACCAGTTTCTTTGGCTCTTCGGTGTGTGTACGTTTTGGTACATCTGCATCGGCCTATCTGTCTTTTTCCCATTCTTCTCTTTAAGACTGGCATATTCGTACCGATATTAAAGACGGAAAACTTCTGCAAGTTCGAGTAAAAGTGACGATGTCAGCTTGTAGCGAGAAAGTCTTTCCACTAAATAACAAAAACTAGTCATGGACCATGACGAAAATCTCGGATGTCGACATCCCGAAGGCTTTCCCAAGTCAAAGAACTTGCAGAATTGGCTTCTGCAAGCAACCTGCAGACGTTTACTTTCTAGTGGACATGTGGGTGAAGTCCACTTGGTGATGCACAGACTGCTGGCTGGCATGCGCCGAGGGAGGACATGTGGCCTGATTCTCGAAGCTGTCCGCTGCACGAGTTTTGGCGGCAAAATGTCTGTTCCAAGTTTTCTCAGCATATAAGAATGACTTTCCACTTTACACATTACTTAAAGCGATAATGCTGTTTTTCCTCCACTGTGGAGAAATCCGCTCCATCTAAAAAGCATTTTGACTCTATGTTCTGGCCGATACCAGTCTTGCAGCGGGGCCTGCCTCGCAGGCTGTGGCTTCTGCAAGTTTCTGAAACTCAATAACGAACGTAGACGAGTCGCAGTTTGTTAAAGGCATGCCCTCTACTTTAGAAACTTTGTTTCATTCAGGACTGCTATTCTGCCACCTTATGCCGGATGATGTTCTGCCTGGATACCTCAGCGAGCCGAGCCGACGGATGACACGGTTCAGTGTCTGAGATTCAGTCCCACACGCAGGTTTAGCCTCTCACGAGGTTTCAGAGAACAGCCCACAGTCCGCTACAGAGTGAAAGAACAGTTCTGAAAATATTGCATTCCTGAAGCAAAATTTGTACCCGTGGTCTAGGTGTAGCATCTTTGGTTAATAATGAAAATCTCCTCGGTCCCGTGTTCGAACCACGCCCACACTTAACATTAGAACAAAAATCATCAGCAATGGCGGCCGAAGACTTCCGGCATGAAAAGTCACCCTCACTCTGCTGACAGCCTTGTCAAAGAGTGCAGAGGAGCGGACAGAGGTTCAGGGCTCTCTTGCCCATGGGGTGGGACACTGCCCAGAAATGTGCAAAAATCAGCAATGATCAACGGTATGAGAATTCTAAAGGCAATGAAAACCACTGCATTAAAGACATATAATGTGTATCCACAGGACGTGTGGCCAGTAACTGAAAAAGTGTCATGGTGATCTCTCCATTCGAAAAAGATTCCGGAACACCTCCCGCCCCCCCCCCCCTTAGGAACTCCGGGAGAGGAACACCGAGGGGCAGGTGACCGTGAGAAAAAGATGGAATAACCGACGCCGTGATAGTATTCTACGAGTCGGAGCATGAAATGTCGGAAGTCTGAACATAATAGAAAGCCAGAAAATCTGAAAAGGGAAATGCGAAGCCTCATTCTAGATGCAGCGGAGGTCAGCGAAGTGAAATGCAAAGAAGATGAGGATCTCTGGTCTGACGAGTATAGGGTAATATCAACAGAAGAGAAAATGATACAATTGGAGTAGAATTCGTAATGAATAGGATGCTACGACAGAAAGTTATTTACTCAGTTGCAGTTCAATGGTAGGGTTGTTCTGATCAGAATGGACAGAAAACAACACCGACAAACATGGATCAAGTATACACGCCGACGTCACAAGCTGAAGATGAAGAGATGAAGAAAGTATATGAGGGTACTGAACAGGTTATTCAGTACGTAAAGGGAGGTGGAAATCTTATAGTTATGAGGGACTGGCAAGAGCTTGTAGAGAAAACAGTAGAGAAACGGGTTACCGGACAATACGGATTTGATACTAGAAATGAGAGAGGAGGAAGACTAAATGCACGATTGAATGGAAAAAGGCTAACATTCCAAGAAAAGGAAATTATACTGAGATAGTCATTTTGTACCCAGCTGTATTTGCTATCCAGTGGATGAAGAATTAGGAATATTCCAATGGAACTTCATTGATATAACTGAGATTGGACGTATGTTTGAGTGGAAGAGAAATAATATTCCAGGAATGTTATTCTTTTTCCTCACAAAGATGTATAATTATCTTAGATGTTCAGAAATGTCGGGAGATGGTATCGACAATGAGGGCTAGATTTGTTGACAGCTTCTGTAACAACGCAAACTGGAGCTGTTTGTTGCACATGTGTTTATATTCAGTTGTTGTTGTGGTCTTCAGTCCTGAGACTGGTTTGATGCAGCTCGCCATGCTACTCTATCCTGTGCAAGCTTCTTCATCTCCCAGTACCTACTGCAACCTACATCCTTCTGAATCTGCTTAGTGTATTCATCTCTTGGTCTCCCTCTACGATTTTTACCCTCCACGCTGCCCTCCAATGCTAAATTTTGTGATCCCTTGATGCCTCAAAACATGTCCTACCAACCGATCCCTTCTTCTAGTCAAGTTGTGCCACAAACTTCTCTTCTCCCCAATCCTATTCAATACCTCCTCATTAGTTACGTGATCTACCCACCTTATCTTCAGCATTCTTCTGTAGCACCACATCTCGAAAGCTTCTATTCTCTTCTTGTCCACATAAGTTATCGTCCATGTTTCACTTCCATACTTTATATTCAGTAGATAGGAGATATATCTCAGTGAGCGAAACATTCTTTTGAGTTCTGTGAAAAATGTCCCAGTCATATGAGAATGTTACAGATCCTAGAAGAACGCGAAATAAAGTGAACTAAGATAAGCATTCAAAGGAAACTGAGAAATTAGCCAGACAAAGAGATGAAGAATTTGTCACAAACAAGGGTTGTTTGCTGAAGGCTAAAAGGACTAGTTCAGACTGTGGATGTCGAAAGAAGTGCATGGCTGGTTTCCGTGGTGCATTGAAACGGTGTGTGATCGGTTGTGCAGTGGACAGCCGCAAAATGAAATTGACACATATTTGTTAGTATTGTCAGAAAGACACGATGTTGCTAGACATCGAACGACCACAGGGAATTCCAAACAAAACTCATCATCCTTCAGGTACTTTGCTATGAAAGGATTCAATCGGTTGCAAGTTTGTCGTATTGCCTATGTTAGTTTGCAAGCTGTCTCAGATAAACAGGTTTAATGTTTAACTAGGCTTTTAGAGAGTAATCAGTCGCCTATTGGCATGAGAGAAAAGCATTTTAAACACAGCCACAGGTGAAACTATGAACGTATCTCATTTCTCAGACACGAGTCGAGCTACAGTTCCATTCCTGTAACATATTTGGAGTCCGGTTGAACAGCTAGAAAAATGCACGAACTTTTAATTGAAAATCATCCTGAGCTCAGCTGAGTAGTTAAATATGAATTTTACATAAAACATTTTAAAGAGAACTTTGACTACAAGTTTCGTAGGCCGCAAGCTGATGTCCAATCAACCTACGAAGATTTGAATGTAAAAATAAAATTTCTTCTCCTAATGAGGTAGCAAAGAGAGCAGTGTCACTGAGCTGATTGTTCACAAGGTTCACAAAGAAGTTTTACCAGAACTTATAAAATGTCACTGAAGTCTTCAAGACTAGAACTGTCATCTTGGCCGTTGCTTTTGTTTTTATGCAGAATCTACTTCTACCATTTATGCCAGTTCTGAAAATATTCTATCTGTGTAAACTTTGGGTTTATGCTATTAACATTCATGATATAGGAAATGAGACATCAGTTTTCTAAATGGTTCAAATAGCTCTGAGCACTATGGGACTTATCACCTAAGGTCATCAGTCCACTAGAACTTAGAGCTACTTAAACCTGATTAACCTAAGGGCATCACACACATCCATGCCCGAGGCAGGATTCGAACCTGCGACCGTAGCAGTCGCGCGGTTCCGGACTGAAGCGCCTAGAACCGCTCGGCCACCACGGCCGGCACCTCAGTTTTCTACACATTTACAGAAGGGAGAGCTAAGAGAGGCGCTAATGAGGTATGCAGCTGTGTCCTTGACTTCATTAACGCGATTCCTTCAGAAGTAAAAGAACTGCATCTATTTGCCGATGCATTTGCTGGACAGAATCACAACCACCCATTAACAAGGCAGTTTTAGACGCCATGAATGACACTTTCTCGGTCATCAACCATTACTGTCCGATTCTATGATATAATTTCTTTCCCTATGACTTAAACTTCTCAGTCGTCAAGAGAATTGTTCGAAGAATCGATCGGATTTATTTGCCTGAAGAGTATAAGGAAATTGAAATGCAAGCTCGCTTTTGTAGTTAAGAGCCTCCAAGACAACCAAGTGCAGAACTTCAAAGATTGGTGGCCTCTCTACTTCAAGAAGACATCGAAGGACTTTAGGAGGAGTGACTGCTCGTTCAACATTAGTACATACAGATATTTGGAGAACAACAATAAACTGAAAGGATATGCGAAGGCTTTTTGAGTTCATCGATGGCCTATTTGAGAGGACATTCAAGTTGAAGAAGGAAGAGGATGTTGTGCTTCCGAAAGACAAAGGATGTGGTGCAAAAGTCTGTAACAACTAAGAAGCTACAGAACATCTACACAGTCAAACAGTATGTGCCTGAGAAAACAGGTCTTTTATGATGAGATTCTTCAGTGGCCTACTTTAAACATAGTGAACAGTGACTTTGATGAGTGAAGTCCCTCGAAATGATTCTGTAAACTTTGATGTGTTTACTTTTTGTTCTTTCAGTAAATGAATTGTTCACTAAAAGCTGTAAACAACATCTATTGTCTTCAGTATTTTGTTTCGGGTTGTTTTCTGTCCCAGCAGCCTCTCTTATCACTTTTTATCGAGTTGTTTAAACAGTGAGTGGAAAAGAGATAATATTCCAGCAAGTTATCATTAATTCATCATTAAATAATGACGCTCCTTTTATGAAATTTTGAGACATAACCACTTCCTACAATTGCTTAATAGTGCATTTTTCAGTACGACCTGTAGTTTTGGCAGCAAAGAGTTTTCTTTCTTTTTTTTTTTTTGTTTCCCCAAAAACTTGGCAAATGGAATGCTATTGTTTTATTTACTTCAGCAATAAATTTCTGTTCAAAAGAGCAAGAGGAAGAAGTGTACTCGGAAAAGGCCAAGACATACGGGAAGATTTCAGTTAGATTACATCATGACTTGGCAGACATTCCGAAACGAGATACTGGATTTTAAGGCGTACTCAGGAGCAGATATAGACTCACACTTAGTAATGGTGAGGAGTAGGCTGAAGTTTAAAAGATCAGTCAGGAAGAGTCATTGCGCAAGGAAGTAGGACACGAAAGTAGTAAGGAATTAAGAGATAAGTTTGAAATTCACTAGGGCTATAGATACCACTATAAGAACAGGTCAGCAGGAAAGAATGTACATCTCTAAAAAGGGCAGTCACAGAAGATGGAAAGAAAAACGTAGGTTCAAGCAAAGTAACTGCGAAGAAAACATAGCTAACAAAAGAAATACATTAATCGATCGATGAAAGGAGAAAGTGCAAAAAAATTCAGGGAAATTCAGGTATACAGATATACAAATCATTTAGGAGCGAAATAAATGTATAGTTCAGGGAATCTAAGGCGAAATGGCTACATGAAAGATGTGAAGAAATCGAAAAAGAAATGATTGGTGGAAGGACAGACTCAGCATATAGAAAAGCCAAAACAACCTCCGGTGAAATGAAAAGCAGTGATCCTCACACCTGGAGTGCAATAGGAATTGCAATGTTGAATGCACAGAAGAGATCGAATAGGTGGAAAGAGTACACTGAATGCTTCTATGAGGAGGAAGACCTATCTGATGACGTGATAGTAGAAGAAACAGGACTGATATAGACAGGCAGAGGATCCAGTATTGGAATCAGAATTAAAAAGAGCTTTGAATACTTAAGATCAAGTAAGGCAGAAGATACAATTCGATCAGAATTCCTAAAATCGTTGGAGGAAGTGGCAAAAAAATTACTATTCACGTTGTTGTGTAGAATGTGAGAGACGATATACCTTCTGACTTTCAGAAAAATATCACCTATACAATATCGAAGATTGCAAGAACTGACAGGTGCGAGAATTATCGCGCAATCAGTTTAATAGCTCATGCATCCAGGTTTCTGACAAGAACAATATACATAAGAAAGGAAAAGAAAATTAGGGTTGAGTTAGACGACGATCAGTTTGGTTTCAGGAAAGATAAAGGCACCAGGGAGACAGTCCTGGAAAAAGCGTTCGACAGTGCCAAATGGTGTAAGATTCTAAGAAAAATGTGGGTAAGCTGTAGGGAGAGACTAGTAATATACGGTACATACGAGAGCCAAGAGCGAACTGTAAGAGTGGAGACCACGAACGATGTGCCTCGATAAAAAAGGGTGTAAGACTGGGATATAGTTTTGCAACCCTGTTGTTCGATCTAAGCGTCGCAGAGGCAATGACGGTGAGGCTTCGTCAGTTATGTGAGTAACGAGAAGGTGATGTAAGAAAGTTGGAACAGATCACCGTGCACTATTGAAAAGAAGTCTATCTCACCAAACGGTAGGGTTATGACAATTATTTTCGGGCGTGCTTCTAGGCTGGGGAAACCACACCTGGGGAAAATTACGTGCGTCTTATGCTCCAGTGAGATGAAAATACGTGAGAATGTCAGAGGTACCCAGTTTTGGACGGCGGAATCCTTTAATCGGGGAATGCTAGTAACCATCTCCGCAAAAGTTTTTTTGACGACGGGAAAATTGAGGGATCTGAAGTACGAATTGTCCGATTTCTCATTATTAGAAGATTTTGCACCCTCTGAGCTCCACGTATTACCATATTCATATATAATTGTGGGTGCGAAACGTTTTGTGCTCAGTGCAATCCGTCTCGCGTTGAAATTTGAAGCTATCTCTTTAGGTATTAAAATACTTCGGAAAATTGCACTAATCTACAATGTGCCTACGTGGAAAATCAATCGCCTTTTATTACTTAAGTAACACATTTTTTCACCTACAGGCAGAGGCCAGTTATCCCTCTTTGCTCTATAGGTCCACGCGATACTTTGACCTGAACAGCTGTTCGACATTCTTGTCCGTCTGCAGAACAGTTTGCTGCAGGTTTCCTCCCCCATCACCACCCTCGAAAACTAACCACTGTAGTTCAATAAAATCTTCTTTGCGTTCGGACCACGTCAAACTGCAGTTAAAAATCGAGCTCTCTGAGGTAACAACCGTTTTCTTCGTCAGGAGATGAGTGTCTGCCATTTGACTTTGGTCGAATGCCCTGCTTGGAATTCTAGCGTCTATTGGTGGAATGACGTCACCTTCAGGGCATGCACGGCCCCCGACAAGTACGTGCCCGTAAGGAAGTAGTGGCACCACACCAGCCGCATTGCCCTCCATATTTCGCGATTGCTCAGCTCTGAGCAGGGCCCATGAGAAATAAATACACTACTGACCATTAAAATTGCTACACCAAGAAGAAATGCAGATGATGAACGGATATTCATTGGACAAATATATTATACTAGAACTGATATGTGATTACATTTTCATGCAATTTGGGTGCATAGATCCTGAGAAATCAGTACCCAGAACAACCACCTCTGGCCGTAATAACGGCCTTGATATGCCTGGGCATTGCATTATCCTGCTGAAATGTAGGGTTTTGCAGGGATCGAATGAAGGGTAGAGCCACAAGTCGTAACACATCTGAAATGTAACGTCCACTGTTCAAAGTGCCGTCAATGCGAACAAGAGGTGACCGAGACATGTAACCAATAGCACCCAATACCATCACGCCGGGTGATACGCCAGTATGGCGATAACGAATACACGCTTCCAATGTGCGTTCACCGCGATGTAGCCATTCGTGCACCCAAGTTCGTCGCTGAGTACACACCATCGCAGGCGCTCCGGTTTGTGATGCAGCGTCAAGGGTAAACGCAGCCACGGTCTCCGAGCTGATAGTCCAAGCAGCTGCAAACGTCGCAGAACTGTTCGTGCAGATGGTTGTTGTCTTGCAAACGTCTCCATCTGTTGATTCGGGGCCGGCTGCGGTGGTCTCGCGGTTCTAGGCGCTCAGTCCGGAACCGCGCGACTGCTACGGTCGCAGGTTCGAATCCTGCCTCGGGCATGGACGTGTGTGTTGTCCTTAGGTTAGTTAGGTTTAAGTAGTTCTAAGTTCTAGGGGACTGATGACCACAGATGTTAAGTCCCATAGTGCTCAGAGCCATTTGAACCGTTTGTTGACTCAGGGATTGAGACGTGGCTGCAAGATCCGTTACAGCCATTCGGATAAGATGCCTCTCATCTAGACTGCTAGTGATACTAGGCCGTTGGGATCCAGCACGGCGTTCCGTATTACCCTCCTGAACCCACCGATTCCATATTCTGCTAACAGTAATTGGATTTCGACCAACGCGAGCAGCAATGTCGCGATACGATAAACCGCAATCGTGATAGGCTACAATCCGACCTTTATCAAAGTCGGAAACGTAATTGTACGCATTTCTCCTCATTACACGAGGCGTCACAACAACGTTTCACCAGGCAACGCCGGTCAACTGCTGTTTGTGTATGAGAAATCGGTTGAAAATTTTCCTCATGTCAGCAGCTTGTAGGTGTCGTCACCGGCGCCAACCTTGTGTGAATGCTCTGAAAAGGTAATCATTTGCATATCACAGCATCTTCTTCCCGTCGGTTAAATTTCGCGTCTGTAGCACATCTTCGTGGTGTAGCAATTTTTTGGCCAGTAGTGTATGTCAATGAAAAGCTGCCCACTAAAGGTCTAAATTTGTTGTTGGCTATAGAAATCTTGTATGCATTTAAACGCGCAGCTGAAACAGCTACTCGCTCCCCTCTGAAGACGGCTGATCCCTCGACTCGTAAGACCTGCTACGTCACGTGCTGTGACACACGCGCCGCGGCCGTTATTCTCGCAGACCCCAGGCCGTGGGATTCGAATGCGCAGGTTTGAGAAATCGGCATGAGGCAGTAAGTGCCCACCCCCTCCACCAAGCTGCGATTTTGGGCAGCAGAAGAGCACTCCTGCACCACTTAGCCACTTGGGAATTTGTTATTTTTTTATTTTAGTTCTTTGAAGACGCCCTGTATTAAGTGCTCGTAGCCAGGCAACACTGAGATTGAAACCCCGAGTTTCTACGTCTTATTTTATTACACAATCCCAATAAACTACAGCTTGGGAGGGTATCTGTAATCGTCAAAGTTGATCTTATGTCCTTCTATAAGATATTTTCTTGTGTCGCTGATTATGCCAGGTTTATACAGGGTGTTACAAAAAGGTACCGGCAAACTTTCAGGAAACATTGCTCACACACAAATAAAGAAAAGATGTTATGTGGACATGTGTCCGGAAACGCTTAATTTCCATGTTACAGCTCATTTTAGTTTCGTCAGTACGTACTGTACTTTCTCAATTCACCGCCAGTTGGCCCAATTGAAGGAAGGTAATGTTGACTTCGGTGCTTGTGGTCACATGCGACTCATTGCTCTACAGTACTAGCATCAAGCACATCAGTACGTAGCATCAACAGGTTAGTGTTCATCACGAACGTGGTTTTGCAGTCTGTGCAATGTTTACAAATGCGGAGTTGGCAGATGCCCATTTGATGTATGGATTAGCACGGGTCAATAGCCGTTGCGCGGTACGTTTGTATCGAGACAGATTTCCAGAACGAAGGTGTCCCGACAAGAAGACGTTCGAAGCAATTGATCGGCGTCTTAGGGAGCACGGAACATTCCAACCTATGACTCGCGACTGGGCAAGACCTAGAACGACGAGGACACCTGCAATGGACGAGGCAATTTTCGTGCAGTTGACGATAACACTAATGTCAGCGTCAGAGAAGTTGCTGCTGTACAAGTAGCGTTGACCGCGTCACTGTATGGAGAGTGCTACGGGAGAACCAGTTGTTTCCGTTCCATGTACAGCGTGTGCAGGCACTATCGGCAGCTGATTGGCCTCCACGGGTACACTTCTGCGAATGGTTCATCCAACAATGTGTCAATCCTCATTTCAGTGCAAATGTTCTCTTTACGGATGAGGCTTCATTCCAACGTGATCATATTGTAAATTTTCACAATCAACACGTGTGGGCTGACGAGAATCCGCACGCAGTTTTGCAATCACGTCATCAACACAGATTTTCTGTGAACGTTTGGGCAGGCATTGTTGGTGATGTCTTGATTGGGCCCCATGTTCTTCCACATACGCTCAATGGAGCACGTTATCATGATTTCATACGGGATACTCTACCTGTGCTGCTAGAACATGTGTCTTTACAAGTAAGACACAACATGTGGTTCATGCACGATGGAGTTCCTGCACATTTCAGTCGAAGTGTTCATACGCTTCTCAACAACAGATTCGGTGACCGATGGATTGGTAGAGGCGGACCAATTCCATGGCCTCCACGCTCTCCTGACCTCAACCCTCTTGACTTTCATTTATGGGGGCATTTGAAAGCTCTTGTCTACGCAACCCCGGTACCAAATGTAGAGACTCTTCGTGCTCGTATTGTGGACGACTGTGATACAATACGCCAGTCTCCAGGGCTGCATCAGCGCATCAGGGATTCCATTTTGAACATTTCCTGTAACAAAGTGTTTGAAGTCACGCTGGTACGTTCTATTGCCGTGTGTTTCCATTCCATGATTAATGTGATTTGTAGAAAAGTAATAAAATGAGCTCTAACATGGAAAGCAAGCGTTTCCGGACACATGTCCACATAACATATTTTCTTTCTTTGTGTGTGAGGAATGTTTCCTGAAAGTTTGGCCGTACCTTTTTGTAACACCCTGTATACCTGTTGCACCGGCTGCAATCACTGCAGTGGTCGGCTACGGCTCGGACAGTCAACCAACTTAATTTTCAGCACGTGTACGTGTCACATAATAGATGATAGGTAATATCAATACTTTCAGATCATTCACTGGACACAGCAAGTCCTAAATTTTCAACTGAAGTTGGAATACTGGTCTAATACCATATGTACGTAATATGCAACAAATCTTGCCGATTTCGCATGAAATCCTGCCCTGCAGGTGACATCACTCCGCCATTAGAAGATGAAATTCCAAGCGACGTCAACCGATGAAAGACAAGCTGAACGACACTATTACAGAGGTAGACATTGCTCCTGGCAGACAGTCGTCTCGTGACGAAGAATTTGGTGATTGCCTTCGAAAGCTGAAGTTTTAATTCCGGTTTGACGCTGTCCGCGCACCGAAAACGTTTTGTGCAAGGATACCATCACTATAAACTTCCATGTCATAATCACTATGCTGCGTCACATACGCTACAAATTCCTCCATAAGCAATTCACAAATTTCTTTCTATGAAATCTGTAACAAATCGTAGCTGTGATAATGCTACTGGAATTTGAAAACCATTGTCAGTCTCCTTCCATGCTGTGCACGTTTTCACGTACAGTGCGTATATACTTTATGTAAAAACTATACAAGTGCTATCATGTATGGCATTGCTTTACCAGATTTAATTGTTTACAGCGTAAAATATGGACTGTACGAGGTCGATTTCGACAGCCCAAACAGAACCAGGACGCCGAAGGATTCAGTTGAATTCCTGTCGCAGGTGTATGGGAGCAGAGAGGTTCCTCAGGATTACTTCTACTAAACTGGCCTTTCAACTGGTTACCATAACTTTGCCTGGCCTCTTTTTTTTGTATGCTGATCTGTACTGAAGAAATAAAGGACTTTCACCACCTCTGTTAATCAATGAAGTTATTTCCTTGCATGGTGATGAATGTGTTATACAAAAGCATTGCATTTTGATATTGTTTCGTATGCTTTTATCCTCTATACAGTAAAACACATCGAGAAACATATGTGTGGTGTCACCGCCAGACACCACACTTGCTAGGTAGTAGCCTTTAAATCGGCCGCGGTCCGTTAGTATGCGTCGGACCCGCGTGTCTCCACTGTCAGTGATTGCAGACCGAGCGCCGCCACACTCAGGTCTAGAGAGACTTCCTAGCACTCGCCCCAGTCGTACAGCCGACTTTGCTAGCGATGGTTCACTGACAAATTACGCTCTCATTTGCCGAGACGATAGTTAGCATAGCTTTCAGCTACGTCATTTGCTACGACCTAGCAAGGCGCCATTATCAATTGCTATTTATCTTGTGATGCATGTACCGTCAGACCGATGTTCACCAATTATGGATTAAAGTTAAGTATTCCAGAAGCTACGTACTATTTTTGCTACTATAAAGACCTTGTCCTGTTCCAGACCTCACGCCATCCTGCGTGAGCTTAAACGCGTGCCCTTCGGCCTCCCGTCCTAGTGGATTGGCTGTCTTGCCAGTCCAAAAAAATATGATATACAAGATAGCATCCAGTCAAGCAATATTTTAGGGAATTGATTTAAAAAAATTTATTTCAAAGGCCCAGTGGAGTCTTTACAAGTTTTCTCCCAGAGTAATTCACGCCGTGCCAACGTGACACAAGCCACTTGCCTTTCAGAACCGAGGCGGTTCTGTCCAGTTAAAGTTGCTGACGAGACGCCCTGAGCCCTCTGCTGAAACTGCTAGCGAATTCACAACACTGGTTTTAGCCAACAGCGTGCACGAGATACCGATCACGTGTGCGGACGCTGGAGTGGTCTGCGGTGCAGAAATCACTTGTTTCTCTCTCTTGTAATCCAGACCTCGAGCAGAACAGACGTCTTTTTGGAAGGCAGAGCCTCTAGCTCTGCTTTCACGACCGGCCACCAACGTAAGTTAACATGAACCGATTCCCCTTCTGTCACCCATTTCAGTTAATTGTTCGACCTCCTAGACTGGCCTAAACCTGCTAACTTCCGACCCCAGGCGCGCCTTTTATACTCCTTTATCGCAGTACATCCTCTTTATTGTACTTAATTCCCTGTTTTGTCATTTAACGGCCGCCCTGGACGCCCACTATCAAATCCTGACCGCTCGACCTCCTGCACACTGCCGCCACGAGGCATATTTAACAGCCTTCTTCCCCCTTCCCTGCCATTTTATACATTAACATTGGTGTCAGAAGTTTCTCTCCCCATCCCCAAACCATGTAATCTTTTACAGTGACATAATCCGTGAAAACATCTTGGTAGTCACAACTGAGTAACCTAAACGTTACAGAGCCGAACGTGTTTTAAATTGCAATTGTCTTATGCTGTGTATAGTTCTTAATATTTTATTACACTACTGGCCATTAAAATTGCTACACCACGAAGATGACGTGCGACAGACGCCAAATTTAACCGACAAGAAGAAGATGCTGTGATATTCAAATGATTAGCTTTTCAGAGTATTCACACAAGGTTGGCACCGGTAGTGACACCTACAACGTGCTGACATGAGGAAAGTTTCCATCCGATTTCTCATACACAAACAGCAGTTGACCGGCGTTGCCTGGTGAAACGTTGTTGTGATGCCTCGTATAAGGAGTAGAAATGCTTACCATTACGTTTCCGACATTGATAAAGGTCGGATTTTAGCCTACCGCGATTGCGGTTTATCGTATCGCGACATTGCTGCTCGTGTTCGTTGAGATCCAATGACTGTTAGCAGAATATGGAATCGGTGGGTTCAGGAGGGTAATACGGAACGCCGTGCTGGATCCCAACGGCCTCGTATCACTAGCAGTCGAGACGACAGGCATCTTATCCGCATGGACCGGGTAGCCACTTCTCGATCCCTGAGTCAACAGATGGGGACGTTTGCAAGACAACCATCTTCACGAACAGTTGGACGACGTTCGCAGCTGCATGGACTATCAGCTCGGAGACCATGGCTGCGGTTACCCTTGACACTGCATCACAGACAGGAGCGCCTGCGATGGTGTACTCAACGACGTACCTGGGTGTACGAATGGCAAAACGTCATTTGTTCGGATGAATGCAGGTTCTGTTAAGAGCATCATGATGGTCGCATCCGTATATGGCGTCATCGCGGTGAACGCACATTGGAAGCGTGTATTTGTCATCTCCATACTGACGTATCACCCAGCGCGATGGTATGGGGTGCCACTAGTTAAACGCCTCGGTCACCTCTTGTTCGCATTGACGGCACTTTGAACAGTGGACGTTACATTTCAGATGTGTTACGACCCGTGGCTCTACCCTTCATTCGATCCCTGCAAAACCCTACATTTTACCAGGATAATGCACGACCGCATGTTGCAGGTCTTGTGCGAGCCTTTCGGGATACAGAAAATATTCGACTGCTGCCCTGGCCAGCACACTCTCCAGATCTCTCACCAATTGAAAAGTCTGGTCAAAGGTGGCCGAGCAGCTGGCTCGTCACAATACGCCAGTCACTACTCTTGATGAACTGTGGTATCGTGTTGAAGCTGCGTGGGCAGCTGTACCTGTACACGCCATCCAAGCTCTGTTTGACTCAATGCCCAGACGTATCAAGGCCGTTATTACGACCAGAGGTGGTTGTACTGATTTCTCAGGATCTATGCACCCAAAGTGCGTGAAAATATAATCACGTGTCAGTTCTAGTATAATATATTTGTCCAATGAATACTCGTTTATCATCTGCATTTCTTTTTGGTGTAGCAATTTTAATGGCCAGTAGTGTACGTCATTCCACGGTAACTTATGTATGGCCAGTTTCACTCGGAGTAGACCTGTTTTGTAACATATCGTCAATGAAACTGGGAGATCGTGCAGCATCCAAAGGGGTATTTGAATTATAAGCAAACAGAAAGGATGAGGTGGAGAGAAGAGACTACACGACAACCAATAACTAATGAAACAGGTCGTCATGCACTGAAGCACAAAATGTACCACTGCTCTCTCCCAACATGGTCTGGAGGGAGCAATGGTTTAACGTATCTTTCGATAAAACAACAGTGGAATTCGGCTTCCTCATCTGCTCAAACTACTGATGGTGGCTGTCATGCTACGTGCTACACACAGCAGTCACAGAACCAACAGGGGACTGAAGTCCGAAACATTAGGATCTGGCGTTGATCCAGACACGCAACAAGCTGCTCATCCTGAAATTGACAGCACACGATTACAGACCGCGGTGGCGACGGTTTACCAGGTGAAGAAAGAAAACCGTCTTAATGAGGTGAGACAAGGGTAGGAGGCGTGGAGGGAAATCCGGTAGGCAAACAGAGCTCGGTAGTGTACCGCTGTGGAGATGGCGTCATAAAGCTGTACCTAACCAGTTGGAACCTATTATGCAAGGGCACAATTTCTAGTTAAATTAGCCAAAAGTAATGGGCTAAATTCAGCAGTAAAGCTAGACAAACTTTAAAAAAGCTTATACACCTTTATTTCCTTGCACACGGCTTTTTGTGATATTTACAGCATAAATTAGTAAAGCTGTAACGCTCATCTGAAGTCAACTGCACTGCTAGTACCGTAATGGCATTACTATTTTAAGATAATAAAGTGCACTAAAAAGAGGACAGCAGTAAATTAAACGAAATGTAGCACTGTTAAGATTCAACATTTAACAGTGTTATGTAAAGGTCAGTTACTACAATTTTTTATGACATGCGGTAAGTATGAATGTATAAGCTACTGAAGAAACAGAAAAGCAAAAATTAAATTTGAGATACTGTTATTTCCTTAAATATAATTTTTCAGGGTAAAATTGAACCTTTTTTTCTGGTTTTGTGGCTGTAACTTTACAACTGCATGTTTCTGGTATGTGGTTAGGTGACAAATACTTCTCGATCTAGTGCCTCGTATCAGGATCGACATTATAGCAGATTTATCTGTTCCCAGTATTCTGAAGAAGACTGGGATTCCATTTGATTACGGAAATAGGCTATTAAAGAGACGTAAGTGTCATGATAAACTGAACGAAGCTAGGGAAGTTCGAGAAATTTATTAAGCGCGCAAAAAATTGTGATGTTGGAGGTGGAGGCAACTGAATGTCAGTTTGTGGTGTTAGGAAATACATGGTAAAACAAAATATAATTGGATCAGAAAATTCAGGTTGACCCAAAAATCCGTTAACATTAAAAAATTCAATACGTCACGGAATAATGTAGGTAGGGAGGTAAAAATTGACACACGTCCGTGAAATGACATGGGGGTTTATTAAAACCAAAAAAAGAGCACACATGGCGCTTCATATGGTAGAAAGCAATATTTAGCACAACAATTTATTTTTCTCAAAGACGATGTTGCTTACTGATGTGTCGGCAGCTGGGCCAACACCTTGTAGATCGAGATGGCTGAAAATGCACGCTAGACTAACGCAGACGGGCGTGAAGTACTGGAACAGGCTACGTAATTAATGCTATGAAGAAAAGTACGTAGCTGGATTAATACTTATCTTTAATCAATCATTGTGGTACATCGCTCTTGACGATACACAGGAGACTTTAATTACAATCACTGTAAGGCTAATGGCGCCTTGCTAGTTGGTAGCCATTAACTTAGCTGAAGGCTATTCTGTCTCTCGGCTAATGAGAGAGAAAGGCTTCGTACATCTAGTCGCTAGCTAGGTCGTCCGTACAACTGGGACGAGTGCTTGTTCGTATCACGAGACCTGCCTTGTGGTGGCGCTAGGTCTGCGATCACACAGTGGCGACACGCGGGTCCGACATGTACTAAATGGACCGCGGCCGATTTAAACTACCACCTAGCAAGTGTGGTGTCTGGCGGTGACACCACACTTACAACAAATGGTCAACATGTTGACCGTCATTCATCAACAATACCTGTAGTCCACAGGCACTAAACAACATATCAGTTGGTATGGTGAGAAACTGCCGTAGGATGTTGTCTTCCAGCATCCCTAATGATGTCGGACGATATCGGTAGACCTGCGACTTCAGGTAGCCCCACAACCAATAATCATACGGACATGGCAGGCCAAGCATGACGGACGTGGCTGCTCTGCATGCGATCCTCGCCAAACGATGTGCGCAACAGATCTTCCACGCGTGTAGCAATATGGGGTAGAGCGCAGTCCTCCATAAAAGTCGTACCTTCCATCAGTTGTTTGTCAGCCGATCTGACTCCCTCTCTAACTGCAGCTCATTTTGTACACGATTCTCAGTCACTGACATGTTGCTGTCCATAGTCATCTGTCGGCCAGTAATGCACTTTTTTGGTTTCAATAAAATCCTATCTCAACTCAGTTATGTGTGTCAATTTTTATCTCTCCTTCTACAATATTCCGTGAATTAGTGAATTTTCAAATGGTAACGGTCTCTTTGGGCACCCTGTATTTCATGCACCTTAACCTGTGCAATACCATGGGGATGTGTGGGGGGGGGGGGGGTGTTACATTGTGCCCAAATGTTGAAAATATTGTAATCTAGTCGGTTACGTGGCATTTTAAAATTAAAAAAATATATTTATTGTTTTTAATGAGTTCTTCTATCAGATTCCACAGACGTTTCAAACTTTCAGTTAAATTAAACCCAAAAATCTAAGTCTCAGTAATAGTTGTCACCTTCCCCAGTGCATGTCGTATTCAGTATTTCCAGGTTCAGGACCACACTTACACATCAGCATCTCTATAGAAGGTATGTTGATAGTAAAATTCGACAACAATGAGCAAAATTTGCGTTTTTATTTTTTTGTTTTTGGTCATAAAGTCGGCAGTACAAATACTTGAAGGTGACTTGGAACTGCTAAGAGTATGCTAAAAGGTATTTTTAGGTTCTCGACACTACTTACACATCAGTATCTCTTTAGAAGTATGTTGCCAGTATAATTCAACAACAAACAACGATTTTTTGTTGTTTTCGGGTGGGCGTAAAGTACTCTTTTCCCCCTTAGTAATGCGCATTGCGGAAAATATCTTGTAATTGCTAGAGTTACGATAGACAACTCAACTTACTTCATACACCTTGGTTGTGTATGACGTAAGCTGGGCTGCCTGTCTTAAGCTGCGTAAAACACTCTCCGTGCCAGTTTTATTTTGCCCACGCACTAGATCGCTTAGTAAGGCAGACGGGAGTCAGATGTAGATTCTTTTTTTTTTTTTTTTTTTTTTTTTTTTTTTTTTTTTTTTTTTTTTTTCCGAACCTCTGCCCGCTGATTGGTCTCGTGCTGCCCACCACGAATTCATCTCACACATGCAACCCATGACATGAGGTATTTGTTAGAAGTTTTCAAATGTGTTCTCCTGCCAGTGTTTACGCTGCACATTTACCTGTTGTACCATGGAGATTACATTCTGATGCCTTAACATACGACCTCACATTCTGCCCATTAGTCTTATCAGTGTTTTCTATACGTTCGCTCCTTCACCGATTCTGCGGAGAACCTCAACATTCCTTATCTTATCAGTCCATGTGATGTTCAGCATTCTTCTGTACCATCACATCTCAAACGCTTCGATTCTCTTGTGTTCCGATTTTCCCACAGACCATGATTCACCACCATACAACGCTGTACTCCAAACGTTCATTCTCAGAAACGTCTTCCTCAAATTAAGGCCAATGTTTGATGCCAGCAGACTTGTCTTGACCAGAAATGTTCTCTTTGCCAGTGCTACTCTGCTCTTTACGTCCTCCTTCCCTCGTCCATCCACCCAAGGTAGCAGAATTCCTCATCTTCTCCTACTGCTTCGTCCCCAATTTTAATATTACGTTTTGGCTATCCTCATTTCTGCTACATATCATTGGTACTATTTTCTTCTATTTACTCTCAGTCCATATTCTGTACTCGCTAGTCCGTTCATTTCATTCAATAGAGCCCGTAATTCTTCTTTACATTCTCTGAGAATGTCAGTATCATCAGTGAAACTTATCATTGATATGCTTTTACTCTGAGTTTTACTCATACTCTTCAACCTTCCTTTATTTTCGTCTTTGTTTCTTCGATGTATACACACTTTTTAATCAGCGCACTTCGCTCTTAGTCTCCCGGTCTTATTATTGCCTCTTGGTTATTATAAGTATTGTATGTATCCGTCTCTCCCTTTAACATACTCTTATTTTTTACAGAATTTTGTACATATTTCATCATTTTTCGTTGTCGAACGCTTTTTCTAGCTCGACGAATGGTGTGAGGGTGTCTTTATTTTTCTTTAACCTTGCTTCCATTATCGACTGCGTCGTGAGAACTGATCTTTTGGTGCGTTTACCTTTCGTACAGCCAAAGCGATCGTCATCTAACAGATCCTCAGTTTTTCCTTCCAGTCTTCTTTATGTTATTTCTGTTAGCAGAGTGAATGCATGCGCAGTTAAACTGATTGTGCAGTTATTTTTTCACATATATGCCCATTCTGGCTTCGGAATTGTGTGCATAATATTTTCCCGAAGGGTCTGATGGTACGTCGCCAGTCTCTTCGATTGTGCACCCCAACTTCAGTTGCCGTTGGTTGCCACTTCCCTCAATGACTTCAGAAATACCGATCGAATGTTATCGATCCGTTCTGTCTTATTTCATCTCAGGTCTTCCAAAGCTCCTTTAAAATCTGACTCGGATACCGTTACCCCTATGTCATCACTACCGACTCCAGTTTCTCCCTGTAACCCGTTATCAGACAAGTTCTCCGCCGCAGAAAGTGTTTTTGCACCTATCTGCTCTCCGCCGGCCATGGTGGCCGAGCGGTTCTAGGCGCTACAGTCTGGAACCGCGCGACCGCTACTGTCGCAGGTTCGAATCCTGCCTCGGGCATGGATGCGTGTGATGTCTTAGGTTAGTTAGGTTTAAGTAGTTCTGAGTTCTAGGGGACTGATGACCTTAAGTCCCATAGTGCTCAGAGCCGTTTGAACCATTTTTGAACCTATCTGCTCTCCCTTCTGCGTTTGGCTGTGGAATTCCCATTTCACTTTTAATGTTATCACCCTTACTATTAATTTCACCGAAGATTGTTAGGAGTTTTCTGCATGTTGAATCAGCCCTTCCAACGGCCGCTCTTGTTCGATTTCTTCACATCTTTCCCGCACCCATTTCACCTTGGCTGCCCTGGATTTGCTATTTATTTCATTCCTAAGGGATTTCCTTTGCTGTATTTTATCTTTTTCCCAGAACATTTTTGCACTTCCTTGTTTCGTAGGTCAAGTTAAATATTTCTTCTGCTACCCAAGGTTTCTTCGCATTACCTTCCTTGTACTTATGTTTATCTGTTCAATATCTGTGATTTCCCTCTTTAGAGATGTCCGCTCGACTCATTCGCCTAGTCTAGTATTCCTTCTCGCATTATCAACACCTTTAGCGAACTTCGAACGCATCTCGTCATTCTTCAGTTCTTCAGTATCCCACTTCCTTCCATCTTGATTTTTTTGGACGATACTCTTAAATGTCAGTCTACCCTTCATCATTACTAAATTGTTACTTGAGTCTGTATCTGCACCTAAGTGAACGATACAATTTAATATCTGAGTTTTGATTTTCTGTGTTACCATGATTTAACTCAGCTGGAACCTTCCTGAGTGTCCCGGTCTTTTCGAAGTATATCTTCTCCTCTTGTGGTGACTACTTAACATTGTATTCGCAACCACTATATGAAATGTATTGCAGAATTCAATTAGTCTTTCTCTTCTCTCTTTCCTACTGCCAAGCCCATAGTCTCCCGTAGCCCTTTCTTCTACTGCCTCCCTTCAACTGCTTTCCAATCGTACATGACTATTAGAGTTTTCTTTAGATACTCGATTACTAGAGATAGTTCATCATCCTCATACACTTCCTATGTCTCTTCATCTTCTGCTTGCGACATTGGCTTGTCGGCACTACCGTTGTCGACGTTTGTGTGCTGTCGAATTTGATGAGAACATCCTTACAACTGCTGTTCACAATAGCTCAGTCTCTACCCTACCCTCCTACTAATATCGAATCCTACCCCCGTAATACCGCCTTCTGCTGCTGTTGACGTTACCCTGTATTCGTGCGACCACATATCCTTATCTTCTTTCCATTCCACTTCACAGACCCCACTACAGCTAGACTATTTACATTTCCCTTTTCAGATTTTCTACCTTTTCTACTACGTCCAGACTTCTGACATTCCATGCTCCGACTGGCAGAATGTTATCCAGTCGTTGGTCTTTCTCTCATGGTCACCAGCCCTTAGCATTCCCCTCCTGGAGAGCCGAACGGGGGATTACTCCGGAATCTTTGGCAATGGAGGAATCATCTTGACACATTTTCCAGCTACAGGCCACATGTGCTGTAGTTAAACATAATTTGTTTTAATGCAGCGGCTTCTATCGTATTCTGCATACTCATGCCACTGATCATTGCCGATTATTCCACCTTTTGGGTGCAGTTTCCCACTCCAAGGGCAACAGAGTGTCCCGAAGCACTGTCCACTCCTCCGCCCTCTTTGACAGTGCCATTGGCAGAACGAAATTGAAGTCTTCGGTTGCCGTTGCTGAGGACTTATATTCAAAACTTAAGCAGTGGCTCAAAGACCTTACCCCCCTCCCCCCACTTTCCTCTCTCTCTCTCTCTCTTTGTCTCTCTGAATTTGGTCTGGGCGGAAGTCACATGGCACTCCTTCAAGTCCATCGTTGAATACTTTACTGAGTTTTTCTTTATATAACAGAGGGCAGCCAGTCCCCTGCCCGAAGACGCTGAGCTACCGTGCCAGCATCCTAGGCCAAGAGTAAACTTTATTGACAAACATACGACGATCATGAGTCCTCCAGTAAATGGGACTGGAAGCTGAATTTGTGCCTGTCCCTGTCTGTACCGTTGTTCAGAAGACAACCTTGTTTTTATGTTTGCCTGGAGTGGCAAACATAAGTTGGAATTGGTAGCAGGACGTGACCGGAGTGTGACGCAAGATCTGATGACCGAGAAAAGATTAGTCTCAAAGTAAGGCGCCAGTGATCAGGAAGATTGTTTATCTTTATGTTCCACGCTGAATCAGGCACCGTCTACTGCTCTCATAGCAATAGCTACGTAATTAAGTTCACAATACAATTCACAAATCCACAGTGCAATCCAAACCGTAACTGAGTTCTAAGCCCAAGGTTGTCACATAATATCTATACAATAACACTTCGATATTAACACAGCTAGCGAGCAAGAGCGAGTGGCAATGGCGTCAGGCCTGTGCTCCCGTTATACCTTGTGGCCATAGTGGGAGCTCCGGGCAAGAACTATTGAATGGCGCGACGTCTTCAGCCGGAGATAACGCCACGAACCTCCGGCGGCCGCGACGTGAAGCTAAGGCCGACCACCGCGCATGTGCGGCCGGGCTGAGCGACGGCAGAGCGCGCGTGGTTCGGTTGGGTCCGCGGACATAGCACTTGTGAAGGTATTTTCGAAGCATGCGCATTCAGCGCCGTAGCTGCCACTCGCTGCCGTCTGCAGTGTATCGAGCTAGGAAATGAGCAAGGCGTAGCCATATGTTTTAATATCTCCTCCATAGAAAATAAAAACCAGACGGAAGAAAATGTAAGCGGCGCAGGAAACATAAGATTTGTGTAACCTACAGGTTACGGCATTATTACTAACATAACACCATCGTACTCCAAAAGGAAAAAAACTTGTACTGCAAATTACTACCGGCACCTCATTACGACGCTACCACGTCGAATAAGATTTATGCGATAAGTGACACCGTACTGGGTAGGGGCTCGTTATTCGGTGCTCACTTAATCCGTGTCATTCTTACAACATAAAATCAAGCTATTCTTCGAACATAAAATTCAACACACGCAAACACTTTAACAACTAAACAACACGTATTACACAATTAACTTTGTAGATTAAACAAAAGCGCGCCGACAGGTCTCAAAATGATTTGTTATGTACAGAGAAAGACTCTGAAGCTACACTCTTCCTCGAGAGGTAAGTTTCTCCCTTTATATTTGCCTGTAGAATAAATACTCTGGAGGTATTATTTCAGTTTCTCCAACGCAGAACAAAGATTTTTTGTATTTTTTAATGGATTTTATTGGAAACTAGCTACAAAAATGGCTCTGAGCACTATGGGACTTAACATCTGAGGCCATCAGTCCCCTAGAACTTAGAACAACTTAAACCTAACTAACCTAACGACATCACACACATCTATGCCCGAGGCAGGATTCGAATCTGTGAGCGTAGCGGTCGCGCGGTTCCAGACTGTAGCGCCTAGAACCGCTCGGCCACCCTGGCCGGCGGAGAGCAGATAAGTGCAAAAGCACTTTCTGAGGTGAAGAACTTGTCTGATAACGGTTTACAAGGAGAAACTGGAGTCAGTAAGTTGTAAGTATGAATTAAAAAACGCCTTCAGTCATACATTTTCATGTTTTCACCTCATTCGAGAGCAAAAATTAATCATGTATTGAGACGATTTACACCTGATGATGGACCCAAAGGGTCCGAAATGCATCTTGTATTTAATAAACACGAAAGGCCGGCCGGTCTGGCCGAGCGGTTCTAGGCGCTTCAGTCTGGAGCTGCGTGACCGCTACGGTCGCAGGTTCGAATCCTGCCTCGGGCCTGGATGTGTGTGATGCCTTGGGTTAGTTAGGTTTAAGTAGTTCTAAGTTCTAGGGGACTGATGACCTCAGATGTTAAGTCCCATGGTGCTCAGAGACATTTGAACCAAACACGAAAGTGTGTGGCTCAAGGCGTTTTCTACTCACACTTATAGTATTTTTTAATTATTTTATACTGTAGGGTGACGACCCGAGGGTTCTTACACCCAATCATTAGACATTTCGTATAACTACCATAACATCACAATAACGGGGCAACACATTTACCATGGAAGTAATAAAAAATAATACCAGAACATCAGAAGGTGCAGATGAATATACAGGATGTCCCACCTAACTGTGCCACTCATACGCTTCCGAAACGAAACAATTATCCAGGGATGCACCTATGACAAGAACCCACACAATTGGCAGGAATCTACAATCCATAGATGTAGATAATCATCACTTTCAACAGAAAGTTACGTCTTCTTTAAATGGCACATGTATGTTTTTTCTACGGAAATGATAACTAGAGACGGCAGACTCGTTTTCCCTGTTCTAAACCTCAAACGTTCTGGAATAGCAACGGCGCCACCATTTCAGCCGTAATGCATAGAACAAGAGTTGTCTCCAGCAGCAGTCACGACAGTGCAGGCAACCCGCGTTACAGCATTTCGGTGGAAACAGTGGCACCGTTTCCATCATTTAAAGTCTACGTGTTCCAAAAGGTATTCACTAATTGTACCTCTGCTCATGTCTGCCATCGCTAATTGTAACTCTAGTTGAGAGGCACCCGCGTGACTTGCTCATACTGTGGCATCAAGCAGTCAGGCCTGCAAGATGAGTGGTCTGCCAAGCGAGTGGATTCATTTTTTTGTTATCAAGTAACATGAACTCTAGTACTCACAATTAAGTTAAAAGTTATTCTCCTGCTTGGATATTGCGCAACGGAAACACACTTCTGACTATTAGTAATTTAAACAACTCTGACTGTTCACTACGCACTGGCAATACCACATTTTCGTTCTTATTCAACGGCTTTGATCAACACGTGGCCATCGCACTGCATATGAATGGCGCACACATTATAAATTCTGGGTATCATGGCAACACACTATTCGAAGGAAAAGGCCACCAATCTTTTTCTTTTCACTATCTTATTTATTCCGATAAATTCTATAAGCTAAACACACAAATTCTATAACCTACAACAATAACACATGAGAAATTCCGCCCAGTGGGCATGGCTTTACATTGGTGATTCTCTATCTTATGGTCTCGTAATTATTTAATGCTACAGTGCATTTTCTGGATAGGATGGTGGATCTTTTGCTATATCTCACGCTTCGACTCTCACAACCATCATCACGAAACTTTCCTCCAGACCGAGCGGTACAAAAGGAACATGCATAACCCACTACCTCTGAAACTACCTTGCTACCCTCCCATGCAAACCACACATACTTAAAATACATGACATACACCACACTGCAACATGGAATACAACATAGGAATAGTCACAAGATTATAATCACATCTCTTTCAGCTTTCCCACTTCAATTAGTATTCATCCCAGTTCCACACGACACTGCCCCACTTCGTAACTTTTCTTTCCTACTACGAACTCTGGACGATATATGCACGTCTTCCTGTGCAATGCAAACCAAGTGGCGTTGCTGGATAGACGGCTGACTCACCTTGTTTCTCTCTCAGAGTATTATAGTTTGAATCAAGCGTCACACGGAAGCATAACACGCAAAGTAATATTAAGAACGTATTCATTACACACGCGAGTCCTCAACTGATACCATGGACGAGTACTTCTCTTTATCCTTTGTCTCATACACGGATTGAGACTCACACAGTACTCACCACGTGGAAGTACTCGTCTCTAATTTCAAGTCCTGCACACGCCATTTCTTAAATATTTCCAACTTATAGTACACACACTAGTAATTCAGCTTAACTTAAGCACTCGGAAGTATTTCAACTTATTGCTACACGTTGTTTCACTGTGACCGTTGGTCACTTCCGAGGCTTACTATGATCCCATTAATATTACCTGCCTGACATTTAATTCTCCCCACAAAAGTTCCTGAAATAGAGAAATTATTATTCAAAACTACTCTTAAGTATCTCACATGCATACCATATCTCCACTATTTTGTCCTTACGGAGCACGCCTAAGACAGGTCTTACCAACACTAGATCCAGTGGCAGAGTGCTGAAACATGGCCGTTCTTCAGGTTCTCTCGCACCTCTACCGAAGTGGGGGAGCACCTTGCTACCGTATTGGTCAGCCACATTTCAGGCGCTCAAAACTCAGGTAAATTTCATCTCTTTGGTCCCACCAAAGGTGACCCAAGTACCATCTCAAAGATGAGCATATATTCACATTCACTATCTGCGGTTAGCAGACGACCATACATTCATTCATTTCACAGATCTCACCAAACTGGTTGTAGGGATTTATTTTGTGGGAGTGCACATGTGATCAATTAAATAAATAAATTGTCATTCTTTCCCACACTGGTATCCGGCTTCACTGTATTAATTGAAATTGAGTTATTATTAGAAAAAATATGTTGTTCTGACAAGAATAACGAAGAATGTTGTACCTATTTTCAATGTCGGGCGGTACTGTACCCTTTCATAGTTTCCATTTCCGTAGAGAAAAGTGCGAAAAAAAGGACGTAACTTTGTGCAGAAAGCGATGTTTGTTTAATTGTAGGGATTGTGCGCCTCTGTCTGCTGTGTGAGCCCCTAACATAGATGCATCCTTGGCCAACTGCATTTTTCGCATTTATTTTTTGATTTTGGAAACACGTTCTGTTGGAAGTTTAAGTAAAATACCTTGCATGAATATGAGTTCAAGTTTTTGTGTTTTAAATGTCTAGCTCGCAATTAAACTGTAAACAATCTAATTACTAAAATCTTTGTTCGTAAGTGTTGGACAAAACACATCGTTATCACAAAAAGACCATTAACAATACATAAAATTTACAATATGTTGTGTGTCTGTACAGTGGTCGTTGTGAGTGGTTTAAAGTGAGGCATCCTATGAAGCACCTTGTATGTCTTCAATAGAATATTAATACAATAAGATATGTGAAGATTCGTGTCCTCCATCACAATGGGTATGAAGGTAATTTGGAAGCAGTCGCTCTTCCTTAGGAACCATTTGTTCATTCGCTTGAAGTATTTTGAGAAAATTTCAGGAGAGCGAAACCTGTGTGACGTTTGCAAATATTATCACACAGTGAGGTCATAAAAGTCATAAGATGCCTCCTAATATCGTGTCGGACCCCCTTTCACCCGGCGTAGTACAGACATGCAGAAATTCCACGTGGCATGGACTCAACAAGTCGTTGGATGTCAAGTTCAAATGGCTCTGAGCACTATGGGACTTAACATCGATGGTCATCAGTCCCCTAGAACTTAGAACTACTTAAACCTAACTAACCTAAGGACAGCACACAACACCCAGCCATCACGAGGCAGAGAAAATCCCTGACCCCGCCGGGAATCGAACCCGGGAACCCGGGCGTGGGAAGCGAGAACGCTAGCGCACGACCACGAGATGCGGGCGTTGGATGTCCCCTGCAGAAATACTGACCCATGCTGCCTGTATATCTGTCCATAATTGCGAAATTGTTGCTGGTGCAGCGTTTTGTGCACAAACTGACCTCTCGATTATGGTCATAAATGTTCGATGCGATTCATATCGAGCGGTATGTGTGGCCAGATGATTCGCTCGAATTGTCCAGAATGTTCTTCAAACCAGTCGCAAACAATTGTGGCTCGGTGACATGGCGCATTGTCATCCATCGTTGTTTGGGAAGAAGTTCGTAACATAGGTGCAGATACAGACTCATTTAACAATTTAGTAATGATGGAGAGTAGTCATGAATGGCTACAAATGGCCTCCAAGTATCTGAACGTCCAGAGGACCCAGTCCATTCCGTATAAATACAGCTCGCACCATTACGGGGCCACTACAAGCTTGAACAGTGCCTTGTTGACAATGTGGGTCTATGGCTTCGCGGGGTCAGCGCCACACGCAAAATCTACCATCAGCTCTAACGAAATGAAATCTGGACACATCTGACTACGCCTCGGTTTTACAGTCATCTAAAGTCCAATAGATGTGGTCATAAGCCCAGGCATTACAGGAGATGTCAAGCTCTTAGCAAACGCACTCGCGTCGGTTGTCTGCTGCCACAGCCCAGTAACATCGAATTTCGTCACACATTACTTGCGGATACGTTCATTGTACGTGAGACGCCCTGCTAAACTCGCAGGACAGGACAGGTTGTTTTTAGTTGTGGAAAGGGGACAAAATAAGTGGCTGTCAGTTACAGTCGAACATACAACCTTTTATTTGATCAAGACTCAAGAAAAATTAAAAAAAAAAAAACACACACACACAGCTTAATTAGTGGCTGAATGCGCCGTACAATCTCATGCCTTAAGGGCAAGACCACTTTAATTTAAAAACGGCTGAAAGCAAGTCCTTGTCTTAAAACAGTTCCTTAATTAGGCTGAAGACCCAAAAAATCTGACACTTCGATTCAAAATCGGCTGAAGGCCCAACACTTAAGACTCAGTAACATTAATTTTAAAAATGCCAGCGGGTCCGGCCAAACAACGCGCCGCGGAGATTTCCTTGCTGCTCCACGCCAACCGACCAACTCCCGCACACAGCCCAGCAGGAAACTATAAACGCCAGGCCAAAGATAGTTCAGGGTGCGAATATCGATGCACACAGCTGCTGCCACCCACGCAGAGAGAGGATAACAGCATAATCGTGATAACCGCGGGAGACTGAACACAGAATAGCAGCCAAGATTTAATCCAACGCATAGCATGAGCCAGCCACAGCTCAGTACGTCTTACGTTCATCTCTGCCGTGTTTCTTGTCTCTTAGCACTGACAACTCTACGCAAATGCCGCTGCCTACGGTCGTTAAGTGATTGCCGTCGGCCACTGCGATGTCCGTGGTGAGAGGTAATGCCTCTATTTCGGCACTCTCTTGACACAGTGGATCGCGTAATATCAAGTGTCCCATGCGTGTAGCTCCCACTACCATTCCGCGTTCAGAGTCCGGTAATTCCCGTCATTAGGACATAATGATGTAGGACATCTTTTCACACGAATCATCTGAATACAAATAACAGCTCCACCGATGCTCTTTTATACCTTGTGTACGCAATGCTACAGACATCCGTACACGTGCGTATTGCTATCCGATGACTTTTTGTCAGCTCACTGATCCCCTAACCATAGTACTAACTCATCCAGAAATTCCTATTTGAATAAGAGTGATGACTTTCATTCAAACTGATTTTCCGTCACACACTAAAGAACAAAAAGTTATATTTGGCTTTAAAAAATAAACTCTGAGAGCAGAAAGTGATTCATTAAAATACGTGTTTGGATGAGAGTACAGTAATGGTGTGAATCGTCGACAATGTGGCAGGCTACTGAAGAGCACACTAACTGATCGAGGATGGGAAGGAGTTCTGAAATGTGTCAGTGAGTAAAAGCGTCTGGTATGGAACATTACAAGGTCACAAGAGAGAATGGTTAGCCACGTATCACGACATAAATAGTTGCCGAAAGCGGTAGTTGAAAGGATGATCTGAGGAAGGAATCACATAGGCAGGATCAGGTTTCAGTATATTAGTCACAGCAATGATGAAGTTGTTACGTGGAAATGAATAGCTGACAGGCTACAGGTGCTGGGGCCTAGGCACTCCTTCTCAATCTGTAAACCCGTACGTTAGACCGCACGGCTAACCGGGCGGGCAGACGTGTGGTTACTTTGCATACGGCGCGACCTGGGCGGAAACTCTTGGTACAGAGCACCTCGGCACCCTCCCTCTGTATTGCTCCCCTGTAGCCTGATGCTTCTTGCGTAAAGTCGTCATGACATCTCTCGTTACCTCGGTCTCGCAAAGTAACAGGAAGCCATGGCGCAGCGTTAACACCTACCAGATATCTCGGCCACAACAGTGACGATGAAAAAGTTTCCTTTCTTAAGAATACTCAGTATTGTAGAACACTCGGTATAATGACGTTTATCGAAACTGAACTACCCTTCTCGAATAAACACTACGTACACACAAAGAAAACAAATAATATGTACACAACTATTCATCAAGAGCATCAGTGAGGTCCGTCGGAGCCGGTCCTAGCTCGGCGGGGAACTGGCTGTACTACGACGACGACGCACATGGTGGAGGGGGGAACCCTCAGCTGTGAGCGAAGTTCTAGCGCTTTTGATGCGCTTCTCCTTCTTAATTGATGTGGAGAGAATGTGGGTGTGACATGATGGATGTAGTTGTTCTTGGCTTTCGTGCTTTTTTTTTTTTTTTTTTTTAAAAAAAAAAGATGAAAGGATAGCGAGAGTGATAGTTTAAGAAGTGGGAAAACGAAAGGCCCAATTGACTGGCCCGGTTTTTTTTTTTTTTTTTTTTTTTTTTTTTTGAAAGAAGACAGGACAGTAGGAGGGACAGTAGAAGGGTGGTGGAAAACGAACGGCCCATAGACTAGCCGGGGTTTACGACTACATTACAGAGTTAAAGAGAGGAGGAGGAATAGTGGGAGAGAGTGAAAACGAAAGGCCATTGTCCTGGCCTCTTCTTCTTCTCCATAGCGGCGTCTTGATGGTGACGGCAGTGAGAGTGGTGGGTTGGGGGGGCGGGGAGAGAGAAAGAAGTCAGAGGGTGACAGATGAAGGAGTGAAAGAGGAAAGGCCTGTCGTGAATTAGGCCGACAGTGGGGATTGGGGGTGTGGGTTGGCGGGGGGTGAATGACATGATATGTTGGGGGGGAGGGTCTATGGTGTGAGAGAGTGATTGTCGTGAGGTGAGATGGCTATTGTATGTGAAGTCATGGGGGGCGAAATAAAAGGTCTGGCCATCGGGTGGTGGCCAGACGGTGAACACGGGTACCCAGGGAGAGGATTAAGGGATTAGGAGAGAGACGGGCTGCGGAGAGGATGCGGGTACGAAGGAGCGGCACTTCAGCCAGGAGGTGGAGCTCGTGGGTTGGGAAGTCGAAGGGGAGGCGGAGGGCACGCCGGAGAGCCCGGTTCTGGATGGTTTGGAGTCGGCGGAGGTGGGTGGGGGCAGCATTGCCCCACACCACCGCCGCGTATTCAAGGATGGGGCGAACAAGGGAGGTGTACAGTCTAACAGCAAGGTGCGTGGGGAGGGAAGAGGTAGGGTTGATGAGAGGGTAGAGCAGGCATAGCCGCCCCATTGCTTTACGACGCACCTCGTCGATGTGGGGGCGCCAGGTTAGGCGTTGGTCCAGGGTAACACCCAAGTACTTTGCAGTACGAGTCCAGGGGACTGGGGTACCAAGGACCGCCACCTGAGGGAGCCGAATGGGAATACGGCGTCGGCAGATGATAAGGGCTTGGGTTTTGGAAGGATTAAACGCCAGACGCCAGGTCCTAGCCCAAACGGTTAGGGAATCTGTAGCCCCCTGGAGCCGCTGTTGAAGAACTGCCGCACTCCGAGAACGAGAGAAGAGTGCAGTGTTACTGGCTGTACTGCTGCTGCGCTGGCCTTATAAAGCCGGCGGAGGTCGGCGGAGTACTCCAACTTTCCCTGTGTCTGTGAGGCGACCTCTGCAGAAAAAGGTTCGCACTAGTCTCTAGCAAGTTCTGTTTATTTTGAAGAACTGTTTTCCTCTTGGTTGCGCCTGCAAGTGCTTGTGTATGTTATATGGTACACAGGGGCGACTTGAGTGTAGTCTGCCTGGCAAGAGCCGTCTGTGGCAGACATAACACTTTCGATAGCCGTACATCCCAGAATGGGTATGCCAAGCAGGCAAAATCGCCGTGAGCGTCGAGGCAATCTTCCCACCAACGCACGTGTTTGGTAAATCTCCGTGTCCTGCTGCGTGAAGAAGTCCGTAACTGCCAGCTGCATATCTTCGTCCGAAGGAATAGTAGACCATTCAAGGTCTTTTTTAAAGAACCGAAGGCACGATAATCGCATGGAGAGAGATCAGAAGTTTATGCGCGAGTGTCTGCCACTTGAGTTGGTGTAACTTCTCCGTTGTGACATTTCCGATGTGCGGACGTGCGTTATCATGAATCAGCAACAACCCTTGGCGCACCATTCCACAACGGTGGTTTCCGACAGACATCCTGCCCCATACACATTCTCTGACGAATGTCTATCAGTGTTTTTCCTTCGGCAGCCAAGAAAATATTAACAGCACGTTTGTCCCGTTTGGACGCATTTGCTAATAACGTCGCCTTAGTTCACTTTCCGCATTTACAGAACGCGCGTCAGAAAGATGCAAATGCCACGATGATTCCTTGCCTGCACGTTGGTGCTTATACAGGAAGGTCCATTGATAGTGACCGGGCCAAATATCTCACGAAATAAGCGTCAAACGAAAAATCTACAAGGAACGAAACTCGTCTAGCTTGAAGGGAGAAACCAGATACCGCTATGGCTGGCCCGCTAGATGGCGCTGCCATAGGTCAAACGGATATCAACAGAGTTTTTTTTTTAAAGTAGGAACCCCCATTTTTTATTACATATTCGTGTAGTACGTAAAGAAATATGAATGTTTTAGTTGGACCACTTTTCTCGCTTTGTGATAGTGTACGAGGGGGAGGTTCTTGCCGTGCTATTCACCCTTGAGAAATTCAAACTTTACTTCGAACAGCATATTCCTAGTCGAGACAGTTAATCAGGCCTTGAGTTGGGTGCTCGCCCGTCCTCGGAAAACAGGACGGTCAGAACTTCCGCCTTCAGTTTTACAGTGCGGCATGTGAGAGGATCGGACAACCAGATCACGCATGCAATTTACCAAGGAAAAACGAGGAGAGGGGAGGGGGGGGCGATAGTCTAGGGCCTTGAAGGGAGAGGTTTGCGCCGCCATTCTCCTTTAAGGGGGAACGACAGGGTGACGGACGAAAATATTGCACGAAGTCAGGATTTTTTTTTCTCCGTAGTGGAACGTAGTAGACAATTGAGGTTTGCCATAATGAATAAGGCATACATTGAAGTTTTTATTGGTATTCTTATTGGGAAATGTTAGTATCTTCACTGTGTCGCTTGCCGCTGTAACTCCGACTGTGGTTATCTGAAACATGAAATTAACATATGACCCTGATCCTTGCAGATGTAATTTTGATTCATCGCAGGGAATTGAAAAAGAAAAAAGGAAAAAGGGCGAAATTATAGACATCTGAAAAAGGTCATTTTTGGACCTCTCCTTTTTGGCTGAAAGAAATACTAAATATCAAAATAAAAAAATCAGCTACAATGAACTGGAGAGAATTCAGTTTGCTTCAAGGGAGAACAAAATCGTTAAAATGTGATGAAAATTGTAAGGTAGGCGTCGACAACCATGCCGAAAAACATGATTTTGAGAAAAATGCGTTTAAAGTTTGACAAGTATTTATCATATAAAAAAAGGGACAAGCATGAAACATGCGGAATATAATCGATGCCTGGTCCATAACAACTATCGCCAAGGCTATTGGATGGCCACTTTCTGCTTCTTTGACCAGATAAGCCCTCATTTTCGGCCTCAAAGCCCTTTTCGTCACTGAGCGCATTGATGCTGGCGTCTCTGTCATCACAAAACCGGCGCATTTAATCGCCGATTTTGATTTGAAGTGCATTTGCCACTTGCATCAATGCAATATGGCCAACATTGAATAGACATACGGCTAAATTTGAAGCAATGTTGACATTTCCGCTTCGGAAGGGCTATTTTTGGAGCTTATCGCAGAATGAGGCTACTGAATCTTTCGTTCACATTTTGAATAAAACCGCCTAAACAACGCTCCATCAAATCAGGTTTTCTCAAATCTATATAAATAATGGTGATCGCATCGTGCTGTTGGCTTGACTTCTCCTAGATTTCGCTGTACTTCTAGATCCTATCCGACCCATTTTTGACGAATTAAAAGTAAAAAATACCAACGGCGAACAATAAAAACCCTCGTCTCTGAGCCGGGCGGTGTGGCCGAGCGGTTCTAGGTGCTTCAGTCCGGAACTGCGCGACCGCTACGGTCGCAGCTTCGAATCCTGCCTTGGGCATGGATGTGTGTGATGTCCTTAGGTAGGTTAGGTTCAAGTAGTTCTAAGTTGTAGGGGAGTGATGACCTCAGATGTTAAGTCGCATAGTGCTCAGAGCCATTTGAACCATTTTTGCACCTCGTCTCTGAATGACGCCGACTGACGCTGACCCAGCCACGAAGCAGCTGACTGAGCGTCTACCAAGGGGCCAACATGAGAAAAGTGAAAGTCTACTATGTGTTAGAAACACTGAACGTTTGCACCATTAGAATCAGCTCTATACGTCTTTCGGACGCAACGAAGGGAGCGTGAGCGCGAAACAGGTTCTCTAACGCCGAGGCGTGCCGTGCGTGCTCGGCTTCAAAACCGTCAGAGAATCGTTACATTTTGGAGTTCGCGCATAATATTTTAGGGAATAATTTTTCAATGTATATAAATTTGAATTCCGTAATAAAAAAATCGAGTTTTTTCGTCCGTCACCCCGTAGTTCCCCTGTAAGTTGTGGAGGGTGAGCCGCGCCGACTCGCATGACTTGCTGGCGCCACGGCCGCTATTGATCTTCGCGGCCTGCCGCGGGGATGTTTGACGGCGAATTTTGTGCGAATTTTTGTGTTTAATATACCGGACGCGAAAGCGCGGTGGCCAATTAGACAGTGCGGCAGTTCTGTTGCAGTGGTTCCGGAGAGTGGTACTATGCGACGTGTGCGAGCTGCCAGCGAGAGGATGGAACTGGGTCGCCGATGCGCCTTGTACGAGACCAGAGGATGATTCTATAATCACTGCCGCTGGCGGACGGAACGGTTTCAGGAATTAAGTGTACCTTGGATGCTCTAAATTTCTGGATGGTGAAAAAAGAAGCTAGAGCAAATGCATTTGGTGAACAGCACTGGAAGTGTAACTCTTGGTATTGTGTACTACTCATCTGTTGTTCAGTGTAAGGTGCCAGGTGGCTTCTGTTCATCAAAAGTGAATCTAACGTTACCTTACGGGAAGTCAGTTGAACTGGGCCCTTTTTAAGAGGGTCTTGTGACTATTTTCAAAATAGTGAATGTGTAAACAGCGACTTGTTTTGCTACACTCATGCTCGTAAAGTGAGAATAATGCCGATAAGTGGAAAAACAACTCTCTGGTGGGCGGTTTACGGGTTTAAATCACCTCGGGGTATGACCATGTGGTGCATTTGACCTCCGGGCGTCGCACGGTGGCGCTGGCAGCAGTCCACATACGCAGAGGTGTGTTGGTGCATGTCAGAGTATGGTGCAGCGAGTAAGTGTTCCGACGTTTTCAGACGTGCTAATGGTAACTGTGTGTTGAAAATGGCTCAAAGAACACATATTGACGACGTTATGTGGGGTAGAATACTAGGGCGACTGGAGGCTGGTCAAACACATCAGGTCGTAGCACGGGCCCTACCTGTGCCACAAAGTGTGATTTCAAGTTTATGGCAACGATTCCAGCAGACAGGAAACGTGTCCAGGTGCTACAGTACGGGACGTCCACAGTGTACAACACCACAAGAAGACCGATATCTCACCACCAGTGCCCGCAGACGGCCACGGAGTACTGCAGGTAGCCTTGCTCGGGACCTTTCCGCAGCCACCGGAACAGTTGTCTCCAGACACACAGTCTACAGACGACTGAACAGACATGGTTTATTCGCCCGGAGACCTGCAAGGTGCATTCCACCGACCCCTGGCATCACAGGAGAGCCCGTAAAGCCTGGCGTCAAGAACACGTAAATGGTCATTGGAACAGTGGTCCCAGGTTATGTTCACGGGTGAGTCCAGGTGTAGTCTGAACAGTGATTCTCGCCTGGTTTTCATCTGGCGTGAACCAGCAACCAGATACCAACCCCTTAATGTCCATGAAACGGAGCTGTATGGAGGTCGTGGTTTGTTGGTGTGGGGTGGGATTATGATTGGTGCACGTACAACTCTGCGTGTCTTTGACAGAGGAACTGTAACAGGTCAGGTGTATCGGGACGTCGTTTTGCACCAGTATGTCCGCCTTTTCAGGGGTGCAGTGGGTCCCACCTTCGTCCTGCCGGATGATAACGCACGGCCCCACCGAGCTGCCACCGTGGAGTAGTACCTTGAAACAGACGATATCAGGCGAATGGAGTGGCCTGCCTGTTCTCCAGACCTAAACTCCAGCGAGCACGTCTGGGATGCTCTCGGTCGACGTATCGCTGCACGCCTTCAAACCCCTAGGACACTTCAGGAGCTCCGACAGGCACTGGTGCAAGAATGGGAGGCTATACCCCAGCAGCTGCTCGACCACCTCATCCAGAGTATGCCAACCCGTTGTGCGGCCCGTGTACGTGTGCATGGTGATCATATCCCATACTGATGTCGGGGTACATGCGGAGGAAACAATGGCGTTTTGCAGCACATGTGTTTCGGGGCGGTTTTCTCAACATATCATCAATACCGTGAACTTACAAATCTGTGTCGTGTGTTCGCTATGTGCCTATGCTATCAGCGCCAGTTTTGTGCAGTGCCACGTTGTGTGGTACCACATTCTGCAATTAACCTTAATTTATGAGGATAAGTGTAGTTCGCATCAGCTATGGCTGTGGTTGCACATGAAAAAAATAAATAAATTGAAATTGGTGATGAATGGCTTGGCTTAAACATCATCGCTCGCGTAGCATGCACTTGAACGTCTGTTCTGTTCAGTGGAATCGATCAGTACCTTGCACCTACTAACTTTAATTACAACCATTTTGAAGGCTGTTCTTGTATTCAATTTTATCGTAAGAAACCTTAAGTACTCTTCGTGAATCGCTTAAGCATATGGCAGGCTGAGTGTACAGGTATTAATACCTGAGTGTTAGTAAACGTAGTTAAGCGATTACATCGTTAAAAACTTGTGCCTTATTCGGGGTTGTGCTGCAATAATTGTTAAACTATTTGTTATTTAAAGAGACCGCCATTTGGCGGTCATAAATGCTGCTGTTTTAAAATTGGATGGTAATCTCTTAAGTGATTTCGAGAAAAGGTAATATATTATTTGTTGTGAGCCTTATGACGTGGCTGTGTAGTGTGGGGTGTAATACTATTCAAAGACGGGTTTGAATGTGCTAAGTACACATGAAATTTGTATCCGTTCGCTGTCAGCTGTCTTCGAACGGTCAACCATTTGAGTTTAGGCATTTCTTGTACGTACTTACCTTGCACGTGCTGACTGTACAACCCGCTCGCTTGGAGCGGCATTACCAATCTGAGCAACCCCTTAAGTAGCTTTTCGCTGAGTATGGGCTCCGGCATTTATCTCGAAACTCAGTCAAGCCAGTGTGTATTTCTCATTCTCCACTATGTGAAACTTTCTTATTTATATAACTGTAGTATAGCGATTGTGAAATTTTGTTGTACTTTTCTATTTCTTTGTTTTAAGCCATTGGAACACAGGTTCTCATCCGAGATCTCAGTCCGTTCTAGAACAGGCTTCCGTGTATTGTGTTAGTTCAGTGTTATTGAAACCACCGTCAATTTTAGTGTCATTGTAAGTGAATATTTCTTTCTTATTGGATTTGTAGCCCGTAGCTTATCAATCCAGAGATGCGTAGTAGTTGCATTAACTAAATTTCTGAGGAAAACTTTAATGAATTAATTGATCTTTGTAGCCTCTCCTCCCATTTAGCATCACTGGATTCCATGATTAATCCGAGCCGTTGAGCTGATCTAAGTTCTTGTTATCTTGCATTTTTTTCCTAATTAATTGTTGCTGAGTTACTAATATAAGCCTAAAAGACTGCCCTGATGGATTTAATTTGAGTAGCTGTTGCATTGTTTACTTTGTATTGCTGCCTGAGACATTACACTACTAATTTCAAATTTTTGATTTATCTGTAAACGAAAGAAATTTGTATAGTTACCCAGAGCGGCAACTTTCTTTTATCTTAATAGTACTTGCTCTGAGTAACTGATGAATAATAAATTTTCGTTTAGTAGCTTCATTGCTGCCTTGATATATTACGCTGGAGCATAGCGGCGCAAGGTTGCAGTGACCAATAGTATTATGCCAAATGTCGAAGAAATAGGTATATATTCCCTTAGCAAACTCAGACTAATTAAAAAAAAATCTACAGGGAGAGAGATCTGCATGTGCCAACATGGAACTACACTGCAGTCTAAGCCACTGATCCAAACTGTAAGCCGAAATAGGGCAATAGAAAGCAATAGTATTATACAGCAAAGGCAGGGAAATACAATGGACTAAATTATGAGAATTATTGCTATGCTTGATTCGCAAGCATAATTTAACAGTGCGGAGGAACTGGGACAATAGGATGTATTTCGTTAATAATAATCAAAGTAATGGGTGTTGGGGACATGGTTTACCAGAGGAGATTATTTGTGCATTAGAGTCCATTGAGTCAGAGATTAACTTACGGATCATGTCTCACTTTTACTAACAAGGGGAGGCCGCCAATTGTGAAATTCAGATTCGATTCATACTGCGCATAATAAAAGCTCATGGCCAGAGGTATAATGTGGCAAAGCACCAAGATGCACTTCTCAGCCGTTGTCGAGAAAAACGACAGTTAAAAGAAACCGTTGCGGTGAAATACTCTCTACGATTACTAATTTTCTACACCGTCGTGCTGCAGCGGTAAGCGGTCGGATTCGTAATCCGAAGGTCGTCGGATCGATTCTCGCGCCATGCTACCTTTTTTTAGTATTTGTTTTTTGTAATTCAAATATATATATATATATATATATATATATATATATATATATATATATATATATATATAATTCCCGGCAATCAGTTGCAACAATTATGCATATAATAAGTTGTTGAAAGTCGTTTGTCGTGGAGAAACTTGCGACTTCGAACATCATTATGTTTTCCGGAAACAAACTTGTATTTCACAAATGTTATTAATTATCTTCATAATGTTAACCACGTATAGTTAACGGAAGACGTAGAAACGATATTCCGAATCGAATACGTATAGCGTAAGTCAAACGTTCGAATTAGAATAGAGACCCCACGAACACAAACTTGCTGTGGCAGGTATGAAATATAAACTCCGTTACTTGCTCGTTACACTTGAAGGACAGATGTTGAATGGGCCGAAACGAGCCGCCGCATAACAGCGTAGTTGCCTGCTAACTTCGAAAGAATATAGATGCGGTCCCTAGCGCAACTTATAACATCGTCGAAAATCAGTGCGGACGGGAGAGCTTTGGTACACCCTGTTAAACAAACGGAAAAATGGAGGCGGTACAATTGGAGAGCGATCCGCCTTCACCAACATGCATAAGCAATTCATTAATAGTTTATATATATACAAAAAACTAATAATAAAAAAATTTCATGGCGCGAGATTCGAACCGGCGACCTTCGAATTACGAACCCGAGCGCTTACCGCTGCGCCACGACGCTGTAGAAAATTATTAATCGTAGAGAGTATTTCACCGCAACGGTTTCTTTTAACTGTCGATTTTCTCGACAACGGCTGAGAAGTGCATCTTGGTGCTTTGCCACATTACACCTCTGGCCATGAGCTTTTATTATGCGCAGTATGAATCGAATCTGAATTTCACAATTGGCGGCCTCCCCTTGTAAGATAGCTACTGTTTCTCTGTGACTAAGCAGTCTGAGTATTGCCTGGAGGAAATCTCCACTGTGACCTAACCTGGAGAATAATACTGCCACGTGGTCCAGGACAGCCGTTTAGGAAAGTTATGGTTTTAATCCAAACAAGGACCCATACTGTTCTTTAGGGCTGCTATAGCAAAGTAAGAGTAGTTAACACACATTTTACGTCACTGACGCCATTGGAATACGTATTTAGTCAGAGACGCAGTAGTAATCAATGCCTCCAACAATTACCACTTGGATATTTAGTAAAAAGCACCTAACGGATCAAGAAAGTGCACAGTCATGCATCAGTTATGCATCTATAAAGCTTTCTCTGGGAATCCTCTATTACAATGAAGAAAATACAGGGTGTTTCAAAAATGACCGGTATATTTGAAACGGCAATAAAAACTAAACGAGCAGCGATAGAAATACACCGTTTGTTGCAATATGCTTGGGACGACAGTACATTTTCAGGCGGACAAACTTTCGAAATTACAGTAGTTACAGTTTTCAACAACAGATGGCGCTGCAAGTGATGTGAACGATATAGAAGACAACGCAGTCTGTGGGTGCGCCATTCTGTACGTCGTCTTTCTGCTGTAAGCGTGTGCTGTTCACAACGTGCAACTGTGCTGTAGACAACATGGTTTATTCCTTAGAACAGAGGATTTTTCTGGTGTTGGAATTCCACCGCCTAGAACACAGTGTTGTTGCAACAAGACGAAGTTTTCAACGGAGGTTTAATGTAACCAAAGGACCGAAAAGCGATACAATAAAGGATCTGTTTGAAAAATTTCAACGGACTGGGAACGTGACGGATGAACGTGCTGGAAAGATAGGGCGACCGCGTACGGCAACCACAGAGGGCAACGCGCAGCTAGTGCAGCAGGTGATCCAACAGCGGCCTCGGGTTTCCGTTCGCCGTGTTGCAGCTGCGGTCCAAATGACGCCAACGTCCACGTATCGTCTCATGCGCCAGAGTTTACACCTCTATCCATACAAAATTCAAACGCGGCAACCCCTCAGCGCCGCTACCATTGCTGCACGAGAGACATTCGCTAACGATAAAGTGCACTGGATTGATGACGGCGATATGCATGTGGGCAGCATTTGGTTTACTGACGAAGCTTATTTTTACCTGGACGGCTTCGTCAATAAACAGAACTGGCGCATATGGGGAACTGAAAAGCCCCATGCTGCAGTCCCATCGTCCCTGCATCCTCAAAAAGTACTGGTCTGGGCCGCCATTTCTTCCAAAGGAATCATTGGCCCATTTTTCAGATCCGAAACGATTACTGCATCACGCTATCTGGACATTCTTCGTGAATTTGTGGCGGTACAAACTGCCTTAGACGACACTGCGAACACCTCGAGGTTTATGCAAGATGGTGCCTGGCCACATCGCACGGCCGGCGTCTTTAATTTCCTGAATGAATATTTCGATGATCGTGTGATTGCTTTGGGCTATCCGAAACATACAGGAGGCGGCGTGGATTGGCCTCCCTATTCGCCAGACACGAACCCCTGTGACTTCTTTCTGTGGGGACACTTGAAAGACCAGGTGTACCGCCAGAATCCAGAAACAATTGAACAGCTGAAGCAGTACATCTCATCTGCATGTGAAGCCATTCCGCCAGACACGTTGTCAAAGGTTTCGGGTAATTTCATTCAGAGACTACGCCATATTATTGCTACGCATGGTGGACATGTGCAAAATATCGTACTACAGAGTTTCCCAAACCGCAGCGCCATCTGTTGTTGAAAATTGTAACTACTGTAATTTCGAAAGTTTGTCTGCCTGAAAATGTACTGTTGTCCCAAGCATATTGCAACAAACGGTGTATTTCTATCGCTGCTCGTTTAGTTTTTATTGCCGTTTCAAATATACCGGTCATTTTTGAAACACCCTGTAAAATGGCAAAGATGTAAAGGTTACTAATAATGTAAATAGTACTGGAGAGGAACGAGATGTACATGATAAACAGTCATTCGTACCTTAAGGATATATCGTCAAAGCAATCAGTTAGGGAATATTTTAAGATCGTAAGTTCTAGTATTGAAGGAAAATAAAAACAAGCTTACTGGCAAAACGAATGGGAAGATATTTCCACAGAAACTTGTAATAAGATACGCAGTGGCATTAATCTACGCTTGTACTAGAAATACAATAACTATCGCATATGGAAATAAGCGATTTAGTACTAATAATGTAAATACCCTGAGGTGACTAAAGTGATGGGATACCGCCTGAAGTCGTGCCGGACCACATTTTGCCCTGTGTAGTGCAGAAATTCCACATGGCTTGGGGTCAACAAGTTGTTGGATGTCCCCTGAGGAAATATTGACCCATGCTGCCTCTATAGCGGTCCAAATCACTCACTCCAATCGTCCTGAATGTACTTCAAATGAATCGTGATCAATCATTGTGGGCCAGTGATATGACACATTGTCATTCATAAAAATTCCGTCTTTGTTTGGGGACATGAAGTCCCTGAACGGCAGCAAATGGTTTCCAAGTAGCGGAACGTAACTATTTCCAGTCAATGACTTCTGTCACCTCAGTGTAATATTGTAACACCCCACCCGTCACTAAGCTGGTTTTGGCGTGTGTTCACCCCAACTAATTGACTAACAGGTCAACAGAGAGTGCAAAACTGCCGCAGTATCGGATAATACAAACAAAGTAATAAGGCCCTGTGACTCCTGATTGAACTGCAGTGGCAGTGTTGACATTGATTCAGAATTGATCCCCTTTAATTAAAAAGTGGTGCACATTGATGTTATATTCAACTATTGAACACCAGATGCAAATGTGAACATAAAATTAATTAAGAAAGTGACTTGGGATTTCAACTACTTGATTGAAAACAGATGCAGTCGATTAGCACAGATTTATTTTAACTCACGACCTTCAACCATCACATTACATGACTCTCCTAACAGGCAGTGGTAATAAATTGCACTTGCGTGGAGTAAAGCGCGATAAATCAAAAGTAATTCCTATCGACTGACCCAGGCGTAATGCGAAGTACGAGAAGAATTCTACAATACACGGCCCATGAAACCCTCGTGGAAACTTTGCCAATGTGATCCAGCAAATTAATCAGTGGCTGGAGCGGGCGCAATATCACCGAATTCAGCATGGCGGAGCGGTGTCGTTGTGCGGACATTGGCCGACCTCATGGTGCTGCAAGGCTGCGCTCGTCTATTCACTCCTAGCTATCTTGCTCAGTTCATAGCTGAAGCAAAACGTCCTATCTCCAAGGTCAATCGCTCCATTTGCTAAGTCCTAAACTGCAGAGATGCTCACTCTTTCTCAGGCAAGCTGAGTAAAGAACGCCACGTCCGCACGCTAGGCAAGCTGGGAACGGAAGACCTCTACGGAGCCTTCTCACAGTCAGTTCTTCGCCTCGGTTTCCCCTCCAGCAAAATCACTTATGCCAATTGCAGCGCAAGTCGCATTAATTATGTGTCGCTTCCCAGCGCCGACCAATGCCTGCTATGGGAAGTGAACAAATTTCCACAAAATTTCTCTTCTTCTCAACTTCTATTTTGCTCCTCCCAGGCCACTCATCAAGGTTAGAGTCTGCACAAACACCAAGTTTTCCGGAATTCTGACTCCCAGTTCAAATTCCTTGGTCCTACGTTCTCATCGGAGGCTGGCGTATTTCATTCTGTCGCTCTTCACCTGATTTGCTTCAGACTCTGCGAACCATGAATTCAGCGTGAAGTTGCTATAGTCACGAACACGCATATTTTGACCTCTGTTGACCGCTCCACCGTAGCTTAGCGTGGCTTTCTCGCTTGTTTCATAGAAAACGGGACGACGGACATTTATCAACAGGCATACAAGTTCTCTGTCTGTTTCCCGGTACACCAGCATGGAGTTGGGGTCAACCATCCACTCACTGTCACTCATCTTAAGGCAGCTGGAGGCCGCGCACTGTTACCGCTTTCTCAGAGGTTGAGCCGCCGTAAGCTGCCTATTGTCACTTCCCTTAGCTGCTCCCCTGTGGGCCACGGTCAATTCTGAGTACTTCCCTGGGGTAAACTAGCCTCCAGTAAATCGGCGCGTTTCCACAAAGTTTTCATGTCATGTGAATTACTTTAAAACCATCACCCGACATTAATTATTCCAATATGTCCACACTATACCCTCTACAAGATGCATTGTGCCTTGTCAGTCATTTTTGTTCAGCCCTACTGTTCGCTCAACGTGAGTTAGGTGATCTTTAATGACTTCATGTAAGGGGGCATAGTTCTTGCCATCTTACAATATTAAAAGGATTATAGATCACTTCTAATCATAACATGTAAGCTTTCATGGCAGGCGTCTTCATTAATTAAAACTTTAGGGATGAATTGCCGCGGTCCATATATAAAACTGCTTCTTCTTCCTGACATTTCGTTGCCTACTGCAGGCAACATCTTCTGAGGTGAGTCGCCAACTCTGTGATCTGTCTGTGAGTTGGCGACTCACCTCAGAAGACGCTGCCCGCAGTAGGCAACGAAACGTCAGGAAGAAGAAGAAGTTTCATATATGGACCACGGCAATTCAGCGCGGAAGTTTTAATTTAATGATTATAGATCACTGTTTCTACATCTTATTGTTCGAGTATTTTGACTGGAATGAATCTGTCTTAGGAAATAACTGAAGCAAATTCAGATAAGCAGGAGAAATTTTGACAGATATTAACAATAAGATGTTGATGAAGGGAGTCTCATTCCAAGGTATAATGATAAAATCAATATTGCTAATGGTTAGGGAAAAGTCAGAATGGTTACAGACAATATACAAAGGAATCCCAATTATCAAAAATGCGAAAATAGCTCATGAGTAGTTAGATCCCAAAGCAAATAATGCAAAAGTGTGAACTATGGCGTACACATTACTTTTGCAATGTTCCCATATTTATTATGTGTAACCTAAAGTCCTATAAGGCGAAGTATCTGGTGAGTAAGGAATGGAACTTGAGTCACAACTAACATTAATTACACATTTTATCGAATTCGGTCGTTTGACGAGATTCATAAGAAGCATTACAAAATGGAAAATAACAAACAATATTAAATGATAATTGGTAGATTAATCTGCCACGAGTAATGAGTATGATGGGCAAACATCTATTAGGCGCTCTATAAATGTAGTGGTGTGGACATGTTGGGAATGTGGATCTCACGGGGAGCGTGCAAGGGATAAGTCCCTGCAGACGCATTATCCTCTGTGCCCGCGGTGGCTCAGATGGATAGAGCGTCTGCCATGTAAGCAGGAGATCCCGGGTTCGAGTCCCGGTCGGGGCACACATTTTCAACATGTCCCCAATGAAGCACATCAACGCCTGTTTGCAGCTAGGGTGTCCATTTAATTATCATTTCATTTCTAGCAAAGCTGCATGGTCATCCACGGTAACTGTTCTTTCAGGAACAGATACTACCTTCATATATACAAACAATATTAATCCTCGGAGACAGGAAGGTCAGTTTCATTAAAGAATGAATCAAAACTGTGTTCTTTTAAAGTATAACAAGAGATATATGTACTTAAGGTTTATTGATGAAATTACAAATGTTATAAAATCCAACCTGAGGTCGCTCAACTTGAGAATAAGTGGTACTCCAAATTTAGTGGACAGCACAGTCTTTATTTCCCGCTATGGCGACATCCTATAAAGCATAACAGCACGTGCTTTAATCATGTAAATTTATTTATGCGATCTGTCTACTGAACTTTTGGTGTTTTCTGTACTGTTTTATATTGCACGGAAGACATCCTGCCAGGTGATTCATCGATGTTCCACCGAGGCAGCAGATCGGCAGTGTGGCTCACTAATCACCAAGAGTGCCGATGGTCCGCGGCAGCGAGAACAGTGGGTCACTTTTGTGTTGTTGTTGTGGTCTTCAGTCCTGAGACTGGTTTGATGCAGCTCGCCATGCTACTCTATCCTGTGCAAGCTTCTTCATTTCCCAGTACCTACTGCAACCTACAGCCTTCTGAATCTGCTTAGTGTATTCATCTCTTCGTCTCCCTCTACGATTTTTACCCTCCACGCTGCCCTCCAATGCTAAATTTGTGATCCCTTGATGCCTCAAAACATGTCCTACCAACCGATCCCTTCTTCTAGTCAAGTTGTGCCACAAACTCCTCTTCTCCCCAATCCTACTCAATACCTCCTCATTAGTTACGTGATCTACCCACCTTATCTTCAGCATTCTTCTGTAGCACCACATTTCGAAAGCTTCTATTCTCTTCTTGTCCAAACTGGTTATCGTCCATGTTTCACTTCCATACATGGCTACACTCCATACAAATACTTTCAGAAACGACTTCCTGACACTTAAATCTATACTCGATGTTAACATATTTCTCTTCTTCAGAAACGATTTCCTTGCCATTGCCAGTCTACATTTTATATCCTCTCTACTTCGACCATCATCAGTTATTTTACTCCCTAAATAGCAAAACTCCTTTACTACTTTAAGTGTCTCATTTCCTAATCTAATTCCCTCAGCATCACCCGATTTAATTTGACTACATTCCATTATCCTCGTTTTGCTTTTGTTGATGCATACAGTAAAGCTGCACGTCCTCGGGACTTTTGTGAGCATCAGTATTTACACTGTTAAAAATTTATGTTCGAAATTAATAAATGAAAATGTATCTGTTCTAAATAAGATCTCAAGCTTGTATGAATATTGTATCAACGTTTATGAAAAGAACTGAATGTTAACTAAATGTATGTCAACTACATCTGCTGATTAGCGTAGTAACTGTACCTCTGAATCACATTGAAGTTACTGAAGTATAACTTCTTGTAAGATGATTTTCAAAGGCCTCAAATTGATATTGTATTGGAAGGACGGACTTCCTTTAATCTGGTGGTGACTAACGAAACCAATATTGAAGTTATTAACGACAAGACAACTTTGTAAATTGATGCACCACGGGAAATATAGTGAAATGGTTTTCGATTTGGGCCGGAATTAGATTTGGGAAGTATATACTTCCTGTGGTCATTCAGGTAATCGGTATATTCATGTGGACTTTCACCTTTCATTAACGTTTGTGACGCTTACCGATCATCGTCTTAGATCAAAGACGTGTATGACGAGAAAGTGAAAATAGGAAATTAGAAAATTAATAACCCTTATTGTGTGTAATTATCGATCGACATTGAAGAAGAAAGTAGCGGAAAGTGATATATTTTAAGGTAACTTAGCAGAATTGTTAAAGAATATCTGTGGTCGAACAAAATCAAGTTGATACGCGACGGGAAAAAAGCAATTCTTACACAACACAAACGATTTACTACAAATTTAAAAGACAGTAAAGTCTCAAATAGGCAGGCTAAACTAATCTAATACATACAAGTAAACAGTGTAAAGAAACTCAATAATTTTCTCTTTTTGATAAATTCATTGATAATTATTCAACGCCCATACCAAAGATTCATTTGAAAAGTATTTAACACTGTCAAACAAAAGAAGAATTACGCTCTTCGTTTATTAGTTTTAGTAATAGTTACCTTTCGTTGTCCTCATGTCTTGGTGACGTATAAACGAAGCGCTCTGTAATGACAAGTGAAATTGTGCTAACTAATGAAATCAACTTCGTATTAACGAAGTGCTCTGTAATATCAAGTGAAATTCTGCTAACTAATGAAAGCAACTTCTGAAACAATACGATTTTCTCATTTACGGTACCATGGATCCCAGCTCCTGAAACTCTGGAAGATTTTTATTGTTTTAATTTTGTGTGGAGAATTTAGATGGGGGCGACGATCTTCACGACGGCACTGCTCAGCAACAGAGGTAGGCTACGTGAACGTGATCGTCTCTTTCCCTTCGCGGCCGCCAATGTCAGTTTCAGTATCTAGGTCATATTTGCCGCCACGTTCAGAACCAACAATCCTTCTTTTCATTTAATTAGAAAGTCCGATTATTTTCTTTCTCAGACGAATAAATGTATTTTCACAATTCTTTTTAACCAGGCCACGGGGAATGATAGTACATAGAACGTACGTGCCTCTATCCCGATCGTACGTTCGGATACAACTGAGTGTGTACCGACGTAAATATGCTTATGACCCATTTCCCTTGCAGTAGTAATTCTTAATTCGAACCACTCACATGCGAATGTACGTGCCCTCTTATTTACGTAGTCAGTCGGGTGTATTCCGTAATACCGTTACTTTTAATATTCAGTGGCTTAATTTCCACACATGATCTTTGCCTCTGTCGCAACGGCGCTTCACGCGAATTATTTATTACGCGACATTCATACTAACTCACATTTCAAAATTAAGACTCCGGCTGACTAAGTTATTAACAATTTAGCTGGGCTGTTACAACAGGAGTTGGGTCAAAATTCCGCTTACAGAAGATACAGGATGTTTCAAAAATGACCGGTATATTTGAAACGGCAATAAAAACTAAACGAGCAGCGATAGAAATACACCGTTTGTTGCAATATGCTTGGGACAACAGTACATTTTCAGGCGGACAAACTTTCGAAATTACAGTAGTTACAATTTTCAACAACAGATGGCGCTGCAAGTGATGTGAACGATATAGAAGACAACGCAGTCTGTGGGTGCGCCATTCTGTACGTCGTCTTTCTGCTGTAAGCGTGTGCTGTTCACAACGTGCAACTGTGCTGTAGACAACATGGTTTATTCCTTAGAACAGAGGATTTTTCTGGTGTTGGAATTCCACCGCCTAGAACACAGTGTTGTTGCAACAAGACGAAGTATTCAACGGAGGGTTAATGTAACCAAAGGACCGAAAAGCGATACAATAAAGGGTCTGTTTGAAAAATTTCAACGGACTGGGAACGTGACGGATGAACGTGCTGGAAAGGTAGGGCGACCGCGTACGGCAACCACAGAGGGCAACGCGCAGCTAGTGCAGCAGGTGATCCAACAGCGGCCTCGGGTTTCCGTTCGCCGTGTTGCAGCTGCGGTCCAAATGACGCCAACGTCCACGTATCGTCTCATGCGCCAGAGTTTACACCTCTATTCACACAAAATTCAAACGCGGCAACCCCTCAGCGCCGCTACCATTGCTGCACGAGAGACATTCGCTAACGATATAGTGCACAGGACTGATGACGGCGATATGCATGTGGGCAGCATTTGGTTTACTGACGAAGCTTATTTTTACCTGGACGGCTTCGTCAATAAACAGAACTGGCGCATATGGGGAACCGAAAAGCCCCATGTTGCAGTCCCATCGTCCCTGCATCCTCAAAAAGTCGAGGTTTATGCAAGATGGTGCCTGGCCACATCGCACGGCCGGCGTCTTTAATTTCCTGAATGAATATTTCGATGATCGTGTGATTGCTTTGGGCTATCCGAAACATACAGGAGGCGGCGTGGATTGGCCTCCCTATTCGCCAGACATGAACCCCTGTGACTTCTTTCTGTGGGGACACTTGAAAGACCAGGTGTACCGCCAGAATCCAGAAACAATTGAACAGCTGAAGCAGTACATCTCATCTGCATGCGAAGCCATTCCGCCAGACACGTTGTCAAAGGTTTCGGGTAATTTCATTCAGAGACTACGCCATATTATTGCTACACATGGTGGATATGTGGAAAATACCGTACTATAGAGTTTCCCAGACCGCAGCGCCATCTGTTGTTGAAAATTGTAACTACTGTAATTTCGAAAATTTGTCTGCCTGAAAATGTACTGTTGTCCCAAGCATATTGCAACAAACGGTGTATTTCTATCGCTGCTCGTTTAGTTTTTATTGCCGTTTCAAATATACCGGTCATTTTTTAAACACCCTGTATGTAATACATTTTTGCCGAACGCCTATACGATATGGCCACCTGACGAACAGATCAGTCAGGCGGGTCCCGCACCTACTAGGGGCAAGCCTTCCGGCAGCCAAGCTAAGTCAACGTCACGCTGGCAGCCGCCTTCCTGGAGGCATCAGGTACGCCTCTATGGTCGTGCCGTACACTAATGGCCATTAAAATTGCTACACCTTGAAGATGACGTGCTACAGACGCTAAATTTAACCGACAGGAAGAAGATGCTGTGATATGCAAATGATTAGCTTTTCAGAACATTCACACAAGGTTGGCGCCGGTGGCGACACCTACAACGTGCTAACGTGAGGAAAGTTTCCAACCGATTTCTCGTACACAAACAACAGTTGACCGGCGTTCCCTGGTGAAACGTTGTTGTGATGCCTCGTGTAAGGAGGAGAAATGCGTAAAATCACGTTTCCGACTTTGATAAAGGTCGGATTGTATCCTATCGCGATTGCGGTTTATCGTATCGCCACATTGATGCTCGAGTTGGTCGAGATCCAATGACTGTTAGCAGAATATGGAATCGATGGGTTCAGGAGGGTAATACGGAACGCCGTGCTGGATCCCAACGACCTTGTATCAGTAGCAATCGAGATGACAGGCATCTTATTAACTTGGCTGTAACGGATCGTGCAGCCACGTCTCGATCCCTGAGTCAACAGATGGGGACGTTTGCAAGACAACAACCATCTGCACGAACAGTACGACAACGTTTGCAGCAGCATGGAGTATCATCTCGGAGACCATGGCTGCGGTTACCCTTGACGCTGCGTAACAGACAGGAGCGCCTGCGATGGTGTACTCAACGACGAACCTGGGTGCACGAATGGCAAAACGTCATTTTTTCGGATGAATCCAGGTGCTGTTTACAGCATCATGATGATCGCACATTGGAAGCGTGTATTCGTCATCGCCGTAGTGGCGTATCACCCGTGGCGTGATGGTATGGGGCGCCATTGGTTACACGTCTCGGTCACCTCTTGTTCGCATTGACGGCACTTTGAACAGTGGGCGTTACATTTCAGGTGTGTTACGACCCGTGGCTCTACCCTTCATTCAATCCCTGCGAAACCCTACATTTGAGCATGATAATGCACGACCGCATGTTGCACGTCCTGTACGGGCCTTTCTGGATACAGAAAATGTTCGACTGCTGCCCTGGCCAGCACATTCTCCAGATCTCTCACCAACTCAAAACGTCTGGTCAATGTTTACTTTTTGAATTACGTTGACAGCCTAATTAGAGCTGGCTTAAGTACTTTTCAACACCGGCCTTCCACAAGACTCGTTAGTGGAGGTATTAAACGTTCTTTTAGGAGAATTGACCTCCTACCACGTGTTATTTTGACGTCTGGCCATTTACCCAGAAATTCAAAATGGTTCAATTGGCTCTGAGCACTATGGGACTCAACTTCTTACGTAATCAGTCCCCTAGAACTTAGAACTACTTAAACCTAACTAACCTAAGGACATCACACACATCCATGCCCGAGGCAGGATTCGAACCTGCGACCGTAGCGGTCTCGTGGTTCCAGACTGTAGCGGCTAGAATCGCACGGCCACTCCAGCCGGCTACCTATAAATTATTTGTTAGTGTTGCAATTCGGCCATCAAGCAATTATTGTTTGTTATTTCTGCCTTCAGTCATGGTCATCACCACAAAAATGCTATTTGTCTTACGTGACAGGAAATGTGGCTGAACACTTCATGTTTCGCCGCGGGGGATTAGCCGAGCGGTCTCAGGCGCTGCAGTCATGGGCTGTGCGGCTGGTCCCGGCGGAGGTTCGAGTGCTCCCTCGGGCATGGTGTGTGTGTTTGTCGTTAGGATAATTTAGGTTAAGTAGTGTGTAAGCTTAGGGACTGATGACATTGGTAGTTAAGTCCCATACGATTTCACACACATCTGAACATTTGAACTTCCTGTTTCCTTAAATAACGTAACTGTCCGGCGAACAGTCCGGACACTTGGATGATGTCGTCCAGGATACCGAGCAGTATCCATAGCACACGCCCGTTGGGCATGTTGATCACAATAGCCATACATCAACACGATATCGAACTTTTCCGCATTTGGTAAACGGTCCATTTTAACACGGGTAATGTACCACGAAGCAAATACCGTCCGCACTGGAGGAAGGTTACGTGATACCACATACTTATACGTTTGTGACTATTAGAGCGCCATCTGTCACAAAGCGAAAAAGTGGTCCAATTAAAACATTCATATTTGTTTAGGTAGTACACGAATATGTAATAAAAAATGGGGGTTCCTATTTAAAAAAACACTGTTGATATCCGTTTGACCTATGGCAGCGCCATCTAGCGGGCCAACCACAGCGCCATCTGGTTTTCCCCCTTCAAGCTAGACAATTTCGTTCTTTGTGGTTTTTTCGTTTGATGCTTATTTCGTGAGATATTTGGCCAGGTCACTATCAATGGACCACCTATATATATATATATATATATATATATATATATATATATATATATATATATATATATAGGTTTAGAAAGTTTACAAACATACACTTTTTTAATGGAACTATGCCTACTGACTGAACCGGCAATTTACTTTCAAACTTTTTTTCTTAAAGAATTTACTTTATTTACTAGCGATTCATCAAGAACATAAACACATTTAATCACACTAGGTGAGCGCGGAAGTAGTTGCCAGGAAGTAACTGATGGAAAGTGAAATTACTTTTAAGAAATGTGAATTTTATTCCTAAAAGCTTTTCACAACAGATTTAAAATTCTAACCAGAAAAGTGTGGTGTCACCGCCAGACACCACACTTGCTAGGTGGTGGCTTTAAATCGGCCGCGGTCCATTAGTACATGTCGGACCCGCGTGTCGCCACTGTAAGGGATCGCAGACCGAGCGCCACCACAAGGCAGGTCTCGAGATACGGACTAGCACTCGCCCCAGTTGTACGGACGACGTAGATAGCGACTATACTGACGAAGCCTCGCTCCTTTGCCGAGCAGATAGTTAGAATAGCCTTCAGCGAAGTCAATGGCTACGACCTAGCAAGGCGCCATTAGTAACATAGCATGTATCTTAAGAGTCTCACTTGTATCGCCACAATCTCCAGATGTACCAAAAGGATGGATTAAAGTTAAGTGTTCCAGAAGCTACGTACTTTTCTTTATAGCATTCATTACGTATCCTGTTTCAGACCTCACGCCCATCTGCGTGAGCGTAGCGCGTGCCTTTCGGCTTCCTCTCAGTGTGTCTAGGCTGTCTTGTCTAGACACAACAAAATGCACCCTCGAAATATCAAGTTACAATCTTATTTAGAGGCAGAAAGAACAATATTAACAATACGAGCCTTCGGGCTGAGAAGCTTGCCTGCTCCCTTTCAACACGGCCGTAGTCATGACCGCTCACAACAACCTCTGAAAGAGTACACTGGTGCAAATCTGCAACACACCAGATTACTTTTAACAAAAAATTTTTAACAACCTCCCCAATTTCACAAGAGAAAAACGGAACACCCAGTTCACAAATAACCACCTTCCCGCGGGTGGGCAGACGGAGAAGAATGGTGGGACGACCCCAAAACAAAGCGGCTGGTGACCTCACCAAAAAAACAAGTAGAATTTAACAAGTAAATGCAACAACATATCTCCAATCACTTCTAATAAACTGTGATTTCTGGCGAAGACCTGACGCAGCTCTCCCAACGCTCTCCCGAACAGTCCGCTGGCAGCCGCTTCAACGGACGCAGGAAGGCGCGCCGATGTCCCGTCTCACGGCGTCGCAGCTCGCCCCGGCCAGCCCGATGTCGTGGTTTCGCTCCTGTTGCTCTCGTGTGAACCGCGAAGCCACTACCCCTTTCTATACGGCGCTGTGGGGACCTCACATGCGCCGACGCTCGAGGCGGACAAGTCACCTCGTGTCTCAGTGAGCGACCGACCAACCGACCGATCCAACCGCCAATGACCGTTGCCCGAGCAACTCGAGCAGACTGGCGGCCTAACGCGCAGACTCAGATGCAGGAACTCAGCCGCGACGGGGCGACCACTAGCTGAGTTCTGTTACTGGCGGAGTGGCAAGACTCTCATTTTCTGGCTTTAAAGTTTGATCCAAACTAGCACTCCGAACGATAGGCAGACACTAACTGCCGCAGAAATGCAAACAAGAGACAGACCAGCAAATGGTGACGCGAGACTAACCTAACCTCACTCTTTATTGTGATTTTAACACCTTATACAAAGGCGGGCTGGCAGCAGCACAATACGCCGCTCTTCAGCCTTGAGTGTTACACAAGTAGTACAGAAAGGTGGCACAAAGTAGACAGTAATAACGGTGGGCAAAAAAAAATGTAGACACTAAAAATCGAAAAAACATGTAGCCGTTCACGCTGGACGAGAAACATCACTAACACTGGGCGACACGATGCACAGAACATGGATGATGGCGACGGCACGTGAACGGTGGGGGCGTGACGGCGAACAACACTACACACAAACGAAGGCACACACACGAAACACTGACGGCGATGATCTCCGGCGCGCGAATGTTCACTGAGCGTGTACGAGTCCGGGGACCTGCCAAGAGAGGAGGTGGAGGAGGAGGAATGGGAAGGGGAATGGGAGAGGGGGGAGCAGAGATGCCATGGGCAAAGGAGAGAGGGGGAGGGAGGAAGGGGGAGGGGAAGCCCGGTGGAGAGGGGAGGAGGGAGGGGGGATAGGAAAGAGGAGGGAAGGGAAGGGAGGGAGGGAGGGTGCCTAAAGGAGAGGGCATAGGAGGGAGGGGGGGAGGATCAAAGTTGATAAGAGGGGTAGATGGAGGGGACGAGGACATCATCAGGGAGGGGGAGCTGGCGGAAGCCACCTTGGGAGAGGGTAAGGAGGGTGGAGAGATGGAGACCGGGTGGGACGTGGGAATACAGGCGCGGCAGCGGGCGGGGGTGGGAGAGGATCGGGGAAACGAGCGGGTGAGGAGGATCAAGTTTACGTGAGGTGTACAGGATATGTATCCTTTCAAGGAAAAGGAGGAGGTGGGGGAAGGGGATGAGATCATACAGGATCCGCGTGGGGGAGGGGAGACGGATGCGATAGGCAAGGCGGAGAGCATGGCGTTCAAGGATTTGGAGGGATTTATAGAAGGTAGGGGGGGCGGAGATCCAGGCTGGATGGGCGTAACAAAGGATAGGGCGGATGAGGGATTTATAGGTGTGGAGGATTGTGGAGGGGTCCAGACCCCACGTGCGGCCGGAAAGGAGCTTGAGGAGACGGAGTCGGGAACGTGCCTTGGCTTGGATTGTCTGGAGATGGGGAGTCCAGGAGAGGCGACGGTCGAGGGTGACGCCAAGATACTTAAGGGTGGGAGTGAGGGCGATAGGACGGCCATAGACGGTGAGATAGAAATCAAGGAGGCGGAAGGAAGGGGTGGCTTTGCCTACAATGATCGCCTGGGTTTTGGAGGGATCAACTGGCGAGCTCATCGCGCCCCTTAAATGCACGTGAACAGCCAACCTTTCCCTTTTCACACCAGAGGGAGACACTAAAGCTGCGATTGCCACAGCGGCGCCACCGACAGAAACAGAAGGCTTTACACTACGCGCTGCGGCGTGCTCTTCAAAACAGGAAATTTTACCATGGCTCACTGACATTAACTAACTAAAAGTAGAGTAAATTCAGAATGTCAGTGGTGTTTGTTGCGGGATTCTAACGCGAGTCGTTTACGAGATATCCTATTTTGGAAATGTTCCACCCCGACCCTTGTTTGTGCGATTCAACCTGCGTAATTGCTAGCTACGATGTTGTTATGCTCGCTTACAGTGTGCTTGTGTGTTCCACGATTGCACTGCGACTTGGTAGTGTGTGACAATCCAAGCAACAGGTAGTAAGTGGACGATGGGATCTGTCAATGCAGAAAAATCTGACATGCTGATGGAGTATGGACACTGTAGGAAGAATTCAGTTCGTTCTTGTATGATGTATGTGGCAAGATATCCCAATAAACGTCAACCATCTCGGCAGTTAGCTATCGATCTCTTCAACAAGTAACATGAAAGTGGGAGTGTAACACCTAGACAACGTAACAGAAGGAAACAAGTGACGACAGAAGACGGGGATATTAAAGTTCTTCTGTAGTTGATTGTCATGTTAGATCCTGCGAAATCGCACGAGGAAGTGGTATGAGTCAGGTAAGTTTCCTATGCATTCTCCATCGGCATAGGATCCAGCCCTATCGCATCTCTCTCCATCAAGAGCTGCATGGAATGATTATTGGAATCTTGTTAACTTCTGTACATGGAGTTTGAGGCAGGATATCCTAGGTGTACCCTATTTAGTGATGAAGCCATATTTACCAGTCAAGGCCAGACAAATCGCTCAAACATGCACTATCGATGTTGGCAATCCCCATTGGCTTCGTCAGGTGGAACGTCAGCTTCCATGGGGTGTGAATGTGTGGTGTGGGATAGTGAACCATCAGCTCATAGGGCTGTTATTCATATAAGGAACACTGAATCCGCACAACTATCGTTGCCTCCTAACAGATCATCTCCACGGATGTTCAAAGACGTTCTTCTGCAGACTAGGAGGAAATTGTGGTATCAACATGATGGCTGTGCAGCCCATAGTGCACAAAGTAGTACAGCATGTCTGCACGAATTATCTCCAAATCGTTGGACTGGACGCAGGGGACCTGCACCTTGGGCAACACGTTCCCCCTATGTAACGCCTGTATACTTTTTATGTGTGGACTGAAAGACACTGTCTGCAAGGACATAACAACTACACCCCATGATACGCCACGAAGTATTACTGTAGCCTGCTCGGACATCTCCGCTGAAATACCAGCGCGTGTGAAGCAGTCGTTCCATACTAAAGCGCGTAATGTCGCTACCGGTGACTATTTTGAACGCAATCTGTGATGGTTAGGTGTCTCGTTACACGTCAGAATCCGCGAATCAGTGTATGCTCTTGTTTTATGGTGTTTGCTACCGCAAGTATTGTACAACTGTCGGTGTAGGAACTTTTCAAACTACGATTTCTCGTAAACAGCTCGCACTGAAATCCTACAACAAACACTACTGATATTCTAATTTATCCTACTTTTTAAAGTCAATAAACCTTGTGTTAGTTAAAAAAGTGTATATTTCCGCAAAAAATACATACTGTAAGTATTATTACAATCTGTATATCGGCTGACAATGCGAACCCCTGACTACCAACCAATCCTGTGAGAAATGCACATCAGTAGCACTTTCCATTTGCCATTAGAAGCTATAGATTTGACATTTCTCCTGCGCGTGTGTTAAGTTGCGTATAATTCCGACATACGACAAATCCGTAGAGAACCATCAAAATGGTATCTACGCAAAACTTACAAAAAAGTGATCAATAGCATCCGGACACCCTCAGAAACACACGTTTTTCATATTAGGTGCATTTTGCCGCCACCTACTGCCAGGTACTCAATATCAGCAGCCTCAGTAGTCATTAGACATCGTGAGAGAGCAGACTGAGGAGCTCCGCGGGATTCAAGGACTTCGAACCTGGTCAGCTGACTGGGTGTCACTTGTGTCATACGTCTGTACGCGATATTTCCACACTCCTAAACATCTCTAGGTCCACTGTTTCCGATGTGATAGTGAAGTGGAAACGTGAAGGGACACGTTCAGCACAAAAGCGTACAGGCCGGCCCCGGCTGTTGACTGACAGAGACCGGCGACAGTTGAAAAGGGTCGTAATGTATAATAGGCAGACCTTCAGACAGTAATTCCAAACTGCATCAGGATCCACTGCAAGTACTACGACGGGAGATAACAAAACTTGGATTTCATGGTCAAGCGGCTGTTCATAAGCCACACATCATGCCGGTAAATGCCAAACGACGCCTCGCTTGGTGTAAGGAGCGTAAACACTGGACGATTGAACAATGTAAAAATATTGCGTGGAGTGACGAATCACGGTACACAATGTGGCGATGCGATGGCAGGTAGTGGGTATGGCGAATGCCCGGTGAACGTCATCTGCCAGCGTGTGTAGTGCCTACACTAATATTCGGAGGCGGTGGTGTTATGGTATGGTTCTGTTTTTCATGGAGGGGGCTTGCACCCCTTGTTGTTTTGCGTGGCACTATCACAGCACAGGCTTACATTGATGTTTTAAGCACCTTCTTGCTTCCCACTGTTGAGGAGCAATTCGGGGATGGCGATTGCATCTTTCAATACGATCCAGCACCTGTTCATAATGCACGGCCTGTGGCGGAGTGGTTGCACGACAATAACATCCCAGTAATGGACTGGCCTGCACAGCGTCCTGACCTGAATCTTGTACAACACCTTTGGGATGTTTTGGAACGCGGACTTCGTGCCAGGCCTCGCCTTCCGACATCGATGCCTCTCCTCAGTGCAGCACTCCGTGCAGAATGAGCTGCCGTTCCCCAAGAAACCTTTCAGCACTTAATGAACTTATGCCTGCGAGAGTGAAAGCTGTCATCAAAAGCTGTCATCAAGGTTAAGAGTGCACCAACACCATATTGAGTTCTAGAATTACCGATGGAGAGTGCCACGAACTTTTACGTCATTTTCAGCCAGGTGTCCGGATATTTTTGAACACATAGTGTATATGCTGGAATTTAATTCTTGGTTGCGGAAGAAGAAACATTGCTGAATATCCATAAACCTTTGTGCGTAGTGTATGGTAATCATGCAGTTGATGTAAGTACTGTTGGTGAATGGGCTAAGAGACTCAAAACGTGAAGAAGTGCAGAACGTGACCTCCATGATAGGACACGTTTTGGACATGTACCAGCCGCTGCGCCCGACATTGTGAACCTTGCGGAAACCATTATTTGTGAAGAATGTTACAACACGAATTATCAGTTAGCTCTACAGCTACCAGCACTGAAAGTGGGTTTGCAGTGGCATACTCCTGGATATTCAAGGATGCGCTAAAGATGGGATCCATGAATACTCACATCATCACAAGATTCAAAGGGAAGTCATCTGATATGATGGAGCAGTTTGAGATCAGACTAGAGGGCTATGTGTCACGGATGAGGGATGGCTGCACGGGACGAAACCTGGGTGCATCGCTGAGTCATATTCAAAACCATCTGGGGTAACGAAAAAAAGGAATTGCAGGCATCTTTTTTTCCTGTCGAAGTCATAATTGGATAAGTGATAGTGTCGTTCTCGTATATGTGCTACCAAAAGATCAATTCAGTCATATGTGAAGACTGAACAAACTCAACAACTGTTTACGATGTGTTCTGTCAGATAGGTTTAAAAAAGAAAATTGTTCCAGCACCATACTCATGTCCTCACACGAGTCTCAGAACACGTTGCCAAATTGGGCTGGACAGCATTGCCTTATCAACCGAACAGCCCAGTTTCGATCTTCCATCTGTTCACTCATTTAAGGAATTTACACATGAGGGCACACTTTGGAGATGATAAGAGTGTAACTCACGCGGGAAACGTGCACAGGACACGAGCTTCAGCCACAACGTTAGCATAATGCCATAGAACGTGGTAGAAGTTATATAGGAGAATAGTAAATTTAAGAGAAATGTCGACTGATAGTGTCAACAATTTTGTAACTTCTAACTTCTTCGTTCGTTTTCTTGTGTGTTTGTGCCGCATTTGCTTGAGGTTACCATAATTACTATCAGATTTGACACGGTTAATTTAAGTGGTGGCAGGATGCTCTACCTGTATCCCCCAAGGATGGAATATTTGTACCCTAACTACCTGCGTGTAGTGTGACTGATGTGGATGTATTCGGAAGTTTTTCTAAATGATTACGAATCCAAACTGAAGTGGAATTTGGGTACTGGCCTGGTATTGACGAAAGTCAGATTGGGTAAAGCATCTAAAAACCACACACAAACTCGGTTAGGAGTCTGTTGCCAAGTGGTAAGTGTACGGTTTTAGCCGGGTTAATTTTTACCCCGCCGCGTGTTCAAAGTCTGGTAAGGCTTCTTGGATTCTCGAAAGGTCTGTACGAAGAATTCCAAGTAATCGGCGAAGGGTTTGTGTTTTATAGTCGTGCCATGCAAAGTGACTCCACGGATGATGTTGTCGATTTTCCGTAGCAGGGGGTTGTGAGCAATGGCAAACAAGGACATCGACTGCGGACATCCTTGCCTTATCGACCTCTGGGCTTGTATGTGGGTGTGTCGTGCGGCCCTCGTGATTTTCCGTGTTGCCTGGATCTAATGATATTGAGCACGTCTTTTTTTTCTGTGTTTCTTCCAGGTGTGCTGTGTCGTCGTGTGTCAGAACCTCGGACAAGCTGTCCAGGAGGACGTCTGTGGCGGCGTTGCTCAATTGTTCTCTCTTGAACAGCTGGCTGAAGTAGCGGTGTAGTTGCTCAAGGGCCTCCGATGTTAAAGCTTTTTCGTCGCCTGTTTGAAGTACTTTATTTTCTTTTTGTTTTGCTTTTCCTAACGATTCTGCTGACGTGTTTGTGGCCAGCTATTCCTCTGTCGAGCACATCGATAAGCTCCTCGTTGTAATTTCTTGCAATTTTTTAATTTGGAGGCTGTTGTGTACATAGTTCCGCGTAGTCAGCTCGTACACAACTTTCCCACTAGAGCGCGCCCCGCTAAGCACAACAGCGCAGGCGCAGCGCTCGTCCGTCTCCGCACTACGAGATGGCGCTGTCCAAATGTGAAAATTAATCAAGTTCTGTTTAAAGTTGGTCACCGTCAATCTGCTACTCTAAGCCTAACGGCAGAAGGTAAACACGCTCGATAAGACCACGAGACATATTGCTGACACTCGCCTACTTCGCTGGAGCGACAAGTCAAATAATCTGATGGTGTGTGTACCGAAGGTCTTACAGTACGCACACCACATTGGCGACGAGGTATTAAGGAAACAGATGATTTCAGCACAATTCCGGATGACCACGTGTGAGTCTGAAATAAAATAGAATTACAGTGGACTTCGGGAAGCTACATACTTGAGTGTTAACCCGCTCTCTTGCAGCTAAAATATCATTATTGCAGTAATCTAGTCTGTTATGTCCTAGCCAGTAATGCCAACCGAGCCCGCTGCCAAAAGGTTGGCAGCATCAAAGTCCGGACGCCGTCCGTATAAGCAGCGCCAGCGATACAGGAAATCGCCGCAAGTCTGCGCGCGCCACCGCTGGCTTCTGGCTTCTTAAGCGCTGGAGTCGCGAGCGCTAGGACAGTTCTGTATTCGCCGCTCAGTTGTATACTCGCCACCGAATTGTGTACTTGCTAGTCAGTTGTGTGTTCATCGCAGCAGAGTTGTTGTTTGTCGTCAGCCGACGCTGACCTAGCCGCTCCGACTCAAACTAGACAGATTTCTGTAGACACCGAGTTCACTACTGTGTTACTGTATCTTCATTAATAAAAGATAAGTACCGACCTTTATTTAATATGAGTGTTTGGGTTTTCATCTTTCTGTTCACTGTTCCAGCGGACCGGTCGGCCCGCTATTAAAAGTGTGGCGGTGACTTCGTAAGCCATTTCCACAGCCAAGTGTTTGTCGCTACGAACACCGCCACAAAATAGTCGCACTTGGAATTTTCCGATAACCATGGACCTCACGGCGCAGATCGTAAATCTCATTGCACAAATATAACAGACGCAACAGGCGTTGCTTACAAGGGTGGAACGTTTGGAGTCTCAGCCTGCCGTAGCGTCTCTGCTACAAATTAAACTTCCGCCACCACCTTTCGCAGATTACAACAGCAAGGAAGAAGCGTGGCCGGACTATGCAGCATGCCTGGAACAGCACTTCTTCACACACCAGATATTAGGTGATGTAGAAAAAAGATCTTATTTTTTGGCAAATTGCGGCGCAGCTATCTACAACCTTCTCTTAAAACTGAGTCCGACTTGTGAACCGACAAATTTGTCATTCCCAGCTTTTAAAGACTTGCTCGAAAAATACTTCGACAAGCAAACGCATGTCGCTGCTTCAAGGCATAAATTTTACTTATGCAAGGACTGGATCACACAGTTGCAAGGATTAACTAGGAACTGCAAATTTATTTGTGAAAACGAAAAGTGTAAAAAGTCCTACGCAGATTCTTTAATACGTGATATGCTCATAATGCATCCACCAGATGGGAAATTAAGGAAAGAGCTCCTTAGTTTAATCAATGCGTCCTTGCCAGATTGTTTACGAATCATTCGAGCACACGAACAAAGCCAAGCTTCTGTGAGTGTGGCACAAGACGACGGCTGTGACGTGTTCGCGACACAGGCACGCGAAACGGGGCGACGCGGCCCGCGTACCCAAGGCCGTAAACTGGACAGCAAGGCTAGGCTCACGCGATCTAAGAACGGATCACACACCTAAACTAAAGGACTAAAGTTGAAATCATGTCTAAAATGTGAAATCGATCATCACAGAGACAATTGTTACTATCGTAACGCACATTGTGACTTTTGCAAACGTACAGGGCACAAATCCGAAGTGTGAAATAAAAGTGTACAGTCTAGAAATAAGTTTAGCAATAAGAAAGTACTTAATTTTAAGAAGTATACCTCCAATGCGTGTGACGATATGAATAGGCAAGACTATATTCAGGTTTCAAAAGTTAAACATAAAGTTAATGCTATTGTACAAAACAGGGACAAATCTTTGTATGTCACATTACTGGTGAACAAAATACCTATCAAATTCCAGACTGACACAGGATCGTCGATCTGTATCATAAATCTGCACGCGCATAAACGACTAGGTTCTCCTAAATTGCAGCATTTTGACAGCTCACTGTATAGCTATAGTAATGAACAAATTCTAGTCAAAGGTGCACTGACGACGGAAGTAACTTACAAACAGTTTACCAAGACAGCTATTTTAGCAGTGGTTAACACCCATGAGGCATCAAACTTGCTGGGTCTGGATCTCTTTAACAATCCATGAAGCGAAACAGGTCACACATGAAGTTCCGAAAGGAAAATTACAAACAGTGTTGCAGAAGTACGACGATATTTTTTCCTCCGCGACAGGCAGTGTAACTGATTACCAGGCACACATTACGCTGACACCGAATGCAGTGCCGAAGTTTTGCAAAGCTAGAACTGTCCCTTACGCCATGAAAGAACGCGTAAAACAAGAACTTGAGCGTTTAGAAGGCAATGGTATTATCGAACCAGTCACATGTAGCGCCTGGGCAACACCAATCGTTGTCATAGAAAAGCCAAATGGATCATTACGTATCTGTGGAGATTTCAAGAATACTGTCAATTCACAGTGCGTTATAGATACATACCCGATTCCGAAACCGGAGGAACTGATGTATAGATTAGCAGGGGGTGTGTATTTCGCCAAACTGGATTTAAAGGAAGCATATCTGCAGATCCCTTTAGGCAAAGAGACACAAAAGTTTATGGTCATAAATACGCCATTTGGATTGTACAGATACAAGCGCTTACCATTTCGTATCGCAAGTGCACCAAGCATCTTTCAACGTTACTGGGAACAATTAATTAGAAACTGTCCTAACGCAGTTAACTATCTCGATGACATAATCGTCTTGGGAAAAACTCCACAAGATTTGCTAGATAACCTGGAAGAACTGTTCAAGGTTCTCAGAAAGGCCACTCTCACGTGCAACAAGGACGAATGTATATTTTTTGTCAAGAACAATCAGTATTTAGGACACATATTGTCAAATAACAGAATCAGTCCGACACCACAGCATATAGAAGCAATACAGAAAGTGCCAGCTCCGAAAGACTTAAAGCAACTAAGAGCTTTACTAGACCAAATTAATTATTACCGGAAATTCATACCGAAAGCAGCTGAAATTTCCGAACCGTTGCACAGATTGCTTCGCAAAGTAGTCGCGTGGAATTGGTCCAAAGAATGCCAGCACGCATTCGACAAACTGAAACAAAGTTTAGTAGACGCAAAATGTCTTACGACATATGACCCGCAGAAGTTGATCACTATTGCAGCGGACTCGTCAGATTACGGGATCGGTGCAGTCAAGTCCCATAAACATGAGGGAATTGAACGACCGATTGCATACGTGTCGAAAACATTAAACTCAAGTCAACGAAACTACAGCCAAGTGGAAAAAGAGGCACTAGCAATTATCTTTGCAATGAAGAAGTTTCATGACTACATATACGGACAAAATTTATTCTGCTCACAGACCGTAAGCCATTGGTGACAATATTCGGACCACATAATAGTGTATCCACTAAGACAGCACAGCGTTTACGACGTTGGGCATTGCTACTGTCTACTTACAACTACGAGATTTTATATAAATCGACGGCAAAACATGCCAACGCCGATGTACTTTCACGTCTACCGTCGGGTCAAAATGAACATTTTGACAAATCAGAGGACGTATGTTTCCCCGTCAATGCCACCTTAATAGCTAAGTTAGTGCCCAAAGATCCAGTATTATCAAAGATAAAGCAGTATATTCTTACGGAATGGCCAACCGATAAGAACATGTTAGCTCAGCCAGAAGTGAAATCTTATTGGAACATGAGACATGCTCTCACAGTGCACAAAGGCGTCATATTAGTTCACAGTGAAACGGGAAAACCAAGAGTAGTTATACCCAAAGCTCTCAGGACTAAAGTGCTAACAGTGTTACACAAATGTCATTGGGGCATAGTACGCACGAAACGCATGGCCAGAGAACATTGCTACTGGAAGAACATTGATAAAGGTATTGAAACAATGCTTTCTAACTCTAAATTATGTCAGACGCATCAATCAGCACCATCATCAGTTATCTGCTATATTAGCAGGTCCTTTGCCTCTCCATTTTCTGCGATCCATTGCTTCCTTCTTAAGGCTGCTGTATGTTGTACCGTCCATCATGTCATCCAGTATCAGGAATATCTTCCTTCCTCGCTTCCTTTTCCCTCCTACATAACCTTCTAAAACTGTTTTTATCAGTCCGTCATTCTTTCTTAATATATGCCCAATCCAATTTCTTTTTCTTCTCTTTATTACATCTAGTAACTGTCTTTTCTCTCCCATTCTTCTCAGTATCTCTTCATTTTTTACTCTGTCCATCCAACTTATTCTTTCCATCTTCCGCCATGTCCAGATCTCAAAAGCCTCCAGCCTTTCTCTGTCTTTTTTCCTCATAGTCCATGTTTCAGCATCATATAGAAGAACACTCCATACAAGACATTTTATGAGTCTCTTTCTGAGTTCTCTGTCCAGACCGCTGCAGAAGATTCTCCTTTTCTTATAAAACGCCTCTTTTGCCATTGCTATCCTTGTTTTAATTTCTGTGGTGCGCTTCCAGTCGGTGTCTATCCTGCTTCCAAGATACTTAAAATTTTGCACCTGTCCTAGTGTTTCTCCATCCAGCACAATTTTTATTTCCTTGTTTCCTCCTATTGCCAATACTTTTGTTTTATTTGTGTTAATTTTCATTCCATATTTTTTTCCGTTAGTTGCAATGGTGTCCACCAAATTCTGTAATTCTTTTTCCCCTGTGGCTAGAAGGACCATGTCATCAGCAAATCTCAAGCACCCTACTCTTCTTCCTCCAATTTCTACTCCTTTGTCATCTAATGAGCATTGGTCAATCATATTTTCCAAGTACAGGTTGAAAAGGGTAGGTGATAAACAGCATCCTTGTCTTACTCCTTTCCCTAGTCTGATCCAGTTTGCACTTTCTCCTCTCACTTTAACTGAAACTTTTTGATTAAGGTATAATGAGTTTATAAGTCTTCTGGTTTTCCAGTCCACTCTCTTTTCCCTCATAATAGTCGCCAGCTTGTTCCAAACCACATTGTCAAGTGCCTTTTCTAAATCGATGAAGCACATATATGGGTCTCTTCCTTTTTCAATAAACCTTTCTCCCAAGATTCGTAGGAGCCCTATTGCATCTCTGGTGCCCGTATTCCGTCTAAAGCCAAACTGCTCCTCGCCGAGATTCTCCTCTATTACTTTTTCAAGTCTTTTATTAATTATTCTTAACATCACTTTGGCTGCATGTGAAATGAGGCTGATTGTCCTGTGCTCGCTGCATTTCTTCGTTCTTTGTTTTCTCGGTAATGGAATCATTACTGTTGTCAAAAAGTCCTCAGGTCATTCACCACTGTTATATATTTTATTACATAACCTCAATATTTCTCTTATTCCATTGTGGTTCAAGCATTATAGTATTTCTCCCGGTATTGTATCTGTACCTACTGCTTTGCCATTTTTCATTGCAGCAATGGCAGACTTTACTTCTTCCATTATGATGGTCGGTCCTTTCTCTTCATCACTTACACTGTTGTGTTTCTGGTTTGCTATTTGTGTCATATAGCTCTTTTATATATTCTTCCCATCTCTGGAGGACATCGTCACGATCTTTGTACACTACCTCTTCGTCTTTACTCAAAATTTCCATAGTAGCACTTCCTGCCCTGTTTTGTTCCCATGTCATAGTCTTTACTCTGTTGTATAGTAAGTCGTATCTTCCCTTCCTGTCCAGTTCTTCAACTTCATCACATTCCTCTTTTAGCCATTTTTTCCTAGCCTGCTCTGTTTCTCTTCGCAGTTCGTTATTTAACCTTCGGTATATCTTTCTTGCATCTTCAGTGTTCTTGTTTTTCAATTTTGTTCTCTCCTCCATCTTGGAAGTCATTTCTTGTGTGACCCATGGTTTTTTTGACCCTTTCCCTTTTACATATCCTATATTTTGCTGTCCTGCTTTAATGATTCCTTCTTTCAGCATATTCCAGTACTCGTTGGCATTATCAGGTGCTTCTTTGTCTCGTAATGTGTTTAGAAAGTCCCGAGACAGCATTTCTGTAATTTGTTCTTTGTTGGACCTTATCTTCTCTAAATACCACTTCTTCACCATTGTCACCTTTTTCAGTTTTTTCATTCTTATTTCTATTTCTGCCATAAGTAAGTTGTGATCACTATTAATATCTGCACCTGGTAATGTGTGCACCTTCTTGATTCCATTCCTGTATCTTTCTTCTACCAGTATAAAATCGATTTGGTTTCTGTATTTATCCCCTGGTGATTTCCAAGTGTAGAGCCTCCTCTTATGGTTCTTGAACCATGTGTTTGTCGCTATCAGCTGCCTTTCCCTGCAGAAGTCAATTAACCATTCACCTCTGTCATTTCTCTTTCCAAGACCATGACTGCCTACTATGTTTCCCTCTTTCCCTTCTCCCACAATGGCGTTCCAGTCTCCCATTACTATTTTGCAGCGTTTTTTATTTTCGTCTATTATTCTCTCTATTACATTGTACGTTTCCTCTACAATTTGGTCATCATGTTCTGAAGTTGGCATATACACCTGGACAATCAGTAAATCTTTTTGTGCTCCTTTCAGCCTTACACCAATAACCCAGTCATTTGCGTAGTCTACATATTCCACACATTTAGCCAATTCCTTTGCCATAATCATTCCTACTCCATTAATTCCTTTTACTTCTCCTCCTGAGTAGTAGAATACATATTCATCTGACTGCAACTCTCCATGTCCATTCCATCTTACCTCAGCAACTCCTACGAGGTCCATATGATTCTTTTCCATCTCTCTTTTAAGGTTTACTAGTTTTCCTGCTTGTAGCAGAGTTCTGACATTCCAGGTACTAATTCTCGTTTTGATTTTTTGCCTCCTTTCAAGTTGTCCCCCCCGGAGATCCGAATGGGGGACTATTTTACCTCCGGACACTGATTTAACATGAGAGGAAGCCATTTTTTGTGCATTATACAGGGAAGATAATCTGCGGTGGTATTCCGTTGCCTTCCGCAGTTCTGGAGGCCGCCCCTAACATGGGATACAGACGCCTTTTGCAGCTGCCCGCTCCGGGTCAGACGCTGCATGAGAAGTATAGGTTGGAAAATGAAAGACCCCTAGCCCTCGAAACCTAATAGCGTCAGGGTCGGAAAAGAACAAGAGCTGGCCGAGAGTGGCCAGATAGGAAAGATAAAAGTGAGGAGCCTGGCATAAGCAAGTGGAAGCAATGCCAGGACTCAGCTCGGGGCCCCGTGGTGACCAGCCACGTATCACTCCCTGAGGAGTCAAGACAATATTTTCCGTGGCCACAGGCAACAGAACCTTGGTCAAGATTGCATATTGACTATACAGGTCCTTTTCTTGGAACTTCTTGGTTAATTGTCATTGATGCATTTTCAAAATTCCCTTTTGTACTACAAATGCGTACTACTTCTTCAGCGACAACAGTTCAAGCGTTGTCAAAGATCTTTTCAATTGAAGGATTGCCTCAAACCACAGTGACCGATAACGGCACACAATTTACGTCGCAAGAATTCCAGTCGTTCTCTCAGATGAACGGAATTGCACATTACCGGACGGCACCATTTCATCCTGAGGCTAATGGACTCGCCGAACGATTCGTACGAACGTTCAAGGCACACATGACAAAGTTGATGCAACAGTACAACAAAGAGACCTCCTTATTAATTTTTCTGTCACAATACAGAGCTACTCCGCACGAGGCACAGTCACCAGCAGAAAAACTGCATGGGCGACAACACAGGACTTTTATGTCTATCCGCCCGCATCTCGTGGTCGTGCGGTAGCGTTCTCGCTTCCCACGCCCGGGTTCCCGGGTTCGATTCCCGGCGGGGTCAGGGATTTTCTCTGCCTCGTGATGGCTGGGTGTTGTGTGCTGTCCTTAGGTTAGTTAGGTTTAAGTAGTTCTAAGTTCTAGGGGACTGATGACCATAGATGTTAAGTCCCATAGTGCTCAGAGCCATTTGAACCATTTATGTCTATCCTAAAACCCACAATGCATCCAGAAAATGATCAACGAACGTCGAAAGGACGACGATTCAACGTAAACGACAAAGTTCTCGTAACTGTCTACAGTCGAGGAAAGCGTACTTGGACACAAGGAATCAGTGTACAATGCATTGGAAATGTCATGTATAGAATAAGAACGCAAAGCGGCGTAGTTACTCGCCATACTAAAGCTGTCACATATAGGCAGAACTCCTAGGCTGTTTCATTTTGCAGACTCAGAAGTAGATGTCAACCCCGCGCAGCTCGCAGGATTCCAGACGCCGTCACCGGCAGCCGACGCCGCCGCCGCATCCAACGCAGCCACCGCCGCCGACACCGACGCAGCACCTTCAGCGGCAGCCGACTATACCAGCCGTCCACAGCCGACGTCCCCAGAGAAGATGGAAGAAGAATTAGATTTCAGCTATGACCAATGTACCGATGTTGAAATGCAATTATGTAACGAAATTTTTGCTTCACCGGTTCCCTGTTCCGTAGGTTTTGAGTGGTTTTTCCTAGCGGACCGCGGGCGAATGCCACGGGGAGCAACATGTGTGCACCCACAGACATACGCACGCCGGAAAGCAAGGAAGCAGAAAGAAAGGCTTTTCAAGCAAACTTCAAAAGCTTTTTTTTCTTCCCCCGGAAGGGAGGGATGTTGTGTACATAGTTCCGCGTAGTCAGCTCGTACACAACTTTCCCACTAGAGCGTGCCCCGCTAAGCACAACAGCGCAGGCGCAGCGCTCGTCTGTCTCCGCACTACGAGATGGCGCTGTCTTAGGGATGGACCAAATTCTGCTTCCGCCGATCCGCGTATTAATATGTAACGCAGCCAATGAGATTGCTGCTAATGTAGAACCTTTTCTCCTCGCGGATCACACTCGCGCAGTGATACCTGAACGCGCGAGGTATTATAACGAGTGTACAGACCTCTGATTGGTCAGTCTGCATTAGTCTACAATTGTCTGCACCAGTCTGTACCAATCTGCATTTGTCTGTACCAGTCTATAGTCAAGTTTCAGTCTGCGCCTAATAAGATTACCATATTCCTGTACATAGCCATGAAGAGAAATGTATAGACACTTTGTCAAGTATCAGAGATATGTGAGAATAAGATTAACGTACCAAGACCAAAGGAACTTCAGATTGTCAATTGTAAACAGCATCCAGAATCAAGTTAAGTAATTTCTATGATTTTTATTATTCTAATAAATGTGTGTGAAACTAATCAAGTTCTGTTTAAAGTTGGTCACCGTCAATCTGCTACTCTAAGCGTGCAAGTAGCATTTCTATCGTCTGACCTAACGGCAGAAGATAAACATGCAACGATAGGATATTGCTGACACTCGCCTACTTCGCTAGAGCGACAAGTCAAATAATCTGATGGTGTGTGTACCGAAGGTCTTACAGTACGCACACCACAGAGGCTTATGAATTTCCGTTTGATTAGTCGTAGATTTTTCAAGCCCGCTGCTTCGTTGTTTGTCGGGCAGTTTACTACCTCTCATGCACTGCGTATAGAAATCTGTTGTACACTTGTTCCAAATGGCTTTCCAGAGCTGTACTTCATTAGCAGTTTTCTAACCGTGGGTTTTGCATGTGTTGCCCACCATTCTACGCCTGTTTATGCTGTCTCTTTCTTCTTCAGGCGTTCTCTCCACACTTCATCGACTTGTTTACGCAGCGCTACCTCTATCATGACGCTTGTGGACATTATCCAAAAATTTTTGCCTCTGTCTTTCTTATGGTGTGGTAGGTATATCTTACGGATCTGGCGGCTGTGGTCTGAGAAAGCTACTGGTTTCACTTCTACAGCGGATATTTTCTGGCTTCAGTTTCAAAAAAAGTTCATTCTGTCAAGTCTGCTTTTCCCGTTGTTGTGCAATAATATGTACTCCGTAGTGGTTGGGAACTTAATCCTACAAGCGTCTCTAAGATGCATTTTTCTCACGGCTTCTTCCAGTTCGACGCACATGTTTGCTGTCGGTACTTGGTCTTACTTCGCTAAAACGCAGCTGAAGTCGCCTCAGAGAAGTGTATTGTCCTGGTTTTCAGTGATACGGTTGCGTGTATTCCGTGTGAAAAACTTGGCTCTTGCTGGTTTATTTTCGGCGCCACAAGGTGCATATATATTTACGAAAAGCGTATTATAGATGTTTGTGGTATGCCATTTGGCAGTGTTTTTACATTTCAAAATTCAATGTGTTCTTTGATTAAGATCACTGTCCCGCATTTTACTTCTGGATCGATTTTTAATATCACTGTGTAACCTGGAATTTATTCTACAGGGGATAGGCAAAATAATGTGAACACCTGTACTTACTTAGGAATGATTTATTAATAAGAGGTTGGCTCCCCGTTTGCCCGTAATACAGCCGCGGTTCTTCTTGGAATACTGACATGTAATGATTGTGTTGTTTCCAGTGAAATGTTATGCCAATCCTCGATGAGAGCGTCTTCTAACTCTTTTAGTGACGAGGGAGGCGGAAACTGCTCCGCAGTCTGCTCTCCAATACCGCCCACAGGGGTTCGCTAATATTCAAGTACGACGACTGTGTTGGCCAGGGAAGACGCTGCAGTTCAGTTGAATGCTCCTCATACCACGACTGTATTGTTCTGGATGTGTGAATGGGTGCATTATCGTCCTGAAATATGGCATCATTATTGGGGAACAAGATTTGAATCATGGAGTGCACCTAATCACCTAAAATGTTCACATTATCGTCTGCTGTAACACGGCCTTCGAGAGTAATGATGGGACCATCAGAATACCATGATATGGCCACCCACACCATCGCACTTTCGCCCCCACGCTTAACTGTTGGATCAAGAAATCAGGATTGTATACTTCTCTTGGCGTTCTCCAGACGTAAATCCGGCCCGATGGTGGAAATAACGAAAACGTTGACTCGTCGGACGACGTGTTTGCCATCCAGGTTTTACGCTCTTGACACGATGTTTTACGCTTCTTGGCGCTGGTTGTCGTCAATAATGGTTTCGGTACAGCAGTCTCATCAGTGAATATTCGCTTTATGGAGTTCTCGGCGGACAATGTCGATAGACTCGGAATCTCTAAGATGGCTATTGGGCTCTGCACTCACCTTAGCCGCCGTAGTTTTGTGCTGTTTCGAAACAATTCGTGTTAGCGTACGACATCTCTGTCATTTAGTTTTGATTTGCGAGCACTATTACGTTTACACGATGACGTCTTTCCATGTTTTGTACAGGCTGTCGTGACTGTTGAAACAGTTGCTCCTGAAACACTGAATAAGTTGGCAGTCCTGGTTACTGATGCTCCAGGTAATCGGGCCTCCACAATCTGCCCTCTTTGGAACTCTGTTAGTCCTTTCACTGCACGTCGACCTCGGCCTCTGAATGCAAATACGAAGTGTGCACTACTCTGAAACTACCTGCACTGATGCGTAGTCCGTATTGAACACGCGCAGTCCAGCGCGACACGTGCCTTACCTGCGTTGTTTACCGTCAAACACAACCGTCCCATTACTGCCAGTGTTCACATTACTTTGCGTGTCCCCTGTATGTTTGTGGATATAACTTCTTTTAATAATGCTATATCTATCGTGTTGTAGCAGGTGGAGTCCGCCGGCAGATTTATTTTTTTGCAGTGAACACATGGTGTGTCGTGGGGCGATCGCTCTTTTTTTAAAATAATTGAAAAGCCACGATCGCTTCAATATCGTTTACTAGATGACCGGTTTCAGCACTCTGAAGGTGCCATCATCGGATCTGTGAAGGTATAACATAACAGGTTTGAGGGAGGGCTTACATGAGTTAACGTTATACATTACAATTATTATAGAAGCACATACCTGAAACGTGGATTAACATTTATAAAACCATATGGACATCATGGCACTTGAGGCAGACCATCTGATACAAGTCACTGTCACAACCAATAAAAAATAATAAACTGCTCTCATGGTCGTTCTTTCCATAAAATATAAAACTTGATCCTATGCCCTTCGGTTTGCTTCTGACCTGGCATTCCCTAATTCCATGTGCCTATGCAGGTTTTCGTAGTTGATTCGTGCCTTGCTCATAACGAATGTATGGATGGTGAGAGACTTTATAGCAAGTTAATACGTTCTTTTTTAGCGCTTACAATACCTAAGACCATAGTGCCTAGACATGTAACAGCCCAGCATACAGGTTTTAATCGCTCGTCACATTGTACGTAAGTCGTGTTATGGACAGCTTTCTGTGTGCGTATTCCTGACGTCCTTATATGAATAAAGGTAAATTATAATATGTAGTTTTGTAAGGCGCTAATGGATAATGTCTGTTCCTCAGATGCTTTTACTTTGTAACTGACTTACTTTATAGTGATTATAGTATGTACAGGAAATGTATGCGCAAATGTGGGCCTTGCATGGGTATGCGACAAGCAGTTGTAGTAAAGTTGTGTTTTAGTAGTAATGAGTGGTTATACCGTGGGACTGTGTGTGCGCTGCTTGGACAGCGCTATCTGGTGGCCGGTTGTGAACCGCTAGAATCACGGCACGTAAGCCTGTGCGGAATAGGGCAGTGATGATGCCGACCGGTGTTAGGCGAGCAGTGGTAGCATCATCTGGTGACTTCAGTTTTATATGTTATGATAAGAACGACCATGAGAGCTGTTTTTTTATTATTTTTTATTGGTTGTGACAATGACTTGTATCAGATGGTCTGCCTCATGTGCCATGATGTCCATATGGTTTTATAAATGTCAATCCACGTTTCAGGTATGTGGTTCTGTAATAATCCTAATGTATGTAGTTAACTCATACAAGCCCTCCCTCAAACCTGTTACGTTATACCTTCACAGATCCGATGATGGCACCTTCAGAGTGCTGAAACCGGTCATCTAGTAAACGATATTGAAGCGATCGTGGCTTTTCAATTATTTTAGATTTATTTTTGTGGCCGACGTAATTTTGTTGGCATTAACCGTCTGGATGTGGTTGGCTTGGTTGTTGACCCGAGTTGCTGTCGGTGTCCATGTGTTGGTGGTGTGTTTTATCGGGCCAGTTTCTTGTAGGCCCCACTTCCGCTTTTTTCTTGTGAGGGGACGGAGTCTTTATTCCTAGACTCGCTCTTATTTCCATTTCTGTTACTGATCGTTTCTTTGTCGTCATTTTGTGTCCTGTTCATTTGTGACTGTGTGTGTTTCCGTTTTTCTCACCGTTTCTCCTTTTAATTGGTTTGGGGGTGAAGTCATTATCTTTGCTCGGTTACAGGAGTTTCTTGAGCGGGTCGGATTTGTCTTTTAAGATTAGCTCTCTGGTCATCTCTGTTAGTGTGATGGTCGAGTTTTCCGTCACTGCATTGCACCTTTTCTTCGGCTGGCCGCGCCGTTGTAGCTCTCACAAGGGAACCTCCGCATCGCACCCCCCTCAGATTTAGTTATAATTTGGCACAGTGGATAGGCCTTGAAAAACTGAACACCGATCAATCGAGAAAACAGGAAGAAGTTGTGTGGAACTATGAAAAAAATAAGCAAAATATACAAACTGAGTAGTCCATGCGCAATATAGGCAACATCAAGGAGAGTACAAGCTGAAGAGCGCCGTAGTCCCGTGGTTAGCGTGAGCAAGTGCGGAGCGAGTGAAAAATTGTCTTTATTTTCGCAAAGTTATGATCTGTCCGTTCGTTCATTGACGTCTCTGTTCACTGTAATAAGTTTATTGTCTGTGGTTTGCAATCGCACCGCAAAACCGTGCGATTAGTAGACGAAAGGACGTGCCTCTCCAATGGGAACCGAAAACATTTGGTCGCATGGTCGTAGGTCAACAGATTCGTCCACAGGAAAACACGTTTGATATATTCTATACGACACTGGTGACGGCATGTGCGCCACATGACAGTAATATGTTATCGACCCACCTATCTTGTACACTTGGCGAATGGGTAAAAAGATTCTTCTACCTTGCTCGATTTAGGTTTTCTTGTGGATGTGATAATCACTCCCAAAAAAGTGATGAAAATATAAGAGTTTGTCACATAAACTGCAACAAATGAATGCAATAGTTTCACAGTCGCACAGTTTTCCCTGTGCTCTGTCAAAACATATGTTTTTAACGTTTTCAAATTTTTCGTGTGTATACCGTCAAATCCTGCATATGTCCAAGCAAATCTGAGCATGCCCTGGAATTTTGGAGAGCGAAGTTGATGTGTGAGTGCCTGAACTTTGATAATTGTCTGAAAATAAAAAATTAATCTTATCGCTCGAGGGAAGACTAGAACCAAGGACCTCTCGTTCCGCAGCTGCTCACGCTAACCACGGGACCACGGCACTGCTATGCTCAAGCGGTCCTTGATGTTGCCTATCTTCCACATGGACTACTCAGTTTGTATATATTTTTTTTTTTTTTTTTTTTTTTTTTTTTTTTTTTTTTTTTTTTTACACACAACTTCTCCCTGTTTTCTCGATTGATCTGTGTTCAGTTTTTCAAGGCCTATCCACTGTGCCAACTTATAACTAAATCTGAGGGGGGTGCGATGGGGAGGTTCCCTTGTCAGCTGCACCTCATATTCCTCGCAGCTGTTGCCGCTAATAGCTCTTTTGTCGTCGCTGGCCGGTGCCGGAGCGGGCGCTAGGGCGGGGACCGTTTCCGCCGCAGGTAGCAGCGCGCGCTTGATGACCTTGGCTGCCGCCTCCTCCGCGGGCTCATGCTGTGTGTTCGGCGGCTGTTGCTCCTCCGTGTCTCTCACTGTGAGCGCGGCGAAATCAGCGTTCAGGTTCGTTAACGCCACAGAATATGAGTTTTCTCTTGGCAGCTTTAGCTGACGTTTGCGCGGGCAATTGCTGCTCGTGTAGCCCGTGGAGTGACATATAGAGCAAGTCGGGGGCTGCCCGTTGTACGTCACGAAACCTCTGTGTCCGCAGGCCGGCCGTAGTGGCCGAGCGGTTCTAGGCGCTTCAGTCTGGAACCGCGTGACCGCTACGGTCGCAGGTTCGAATCCTGCCTAGGGCATCGATGTGTGTGATGTCCTTAGTTAGGTTTAAGTAGTTCTACGTTCTAGGGGACTAATGACCTCAGAAGTTAAGTCCTATAGTGCTCAGAGCCATTTGAACCATTTTTTGTGTCCGCAGACCGTGACGAACGACGGAATGTGTGTTTTCGTAGGTAGAGTTTTGATGATTTCTTCGTCTAGCGCTTCAAGCGGCAGGTTGTAAACTCTTATTAACCAGACACCGTACTCGGAATGCTGTATCGTTACACTGCTGGCGCCCCCGTCCCTGTGACGGGACTTTCATATTCCGTTGTCCCCAGTATTATTTCTCAATAGTTGTCAGCTTTTGCGGAAAGTGAGTTCAGAATAAAATATGGCTGTAATCCTGTCATATCTTCCAAAGGTTATTTGACGCTTTGGTCGTTCAAAATTTCGATCAAACGTACACAGTATAGTGAACCGTGGTACTACTCAGTGCTTCAGAAAATAAAAAATTACAATCTCACTACAGTTATTTAAAGCAAATAGGAAGCCCAGGATCACTGGTGGTGGACAAGCTTGTGATTGGTTTACAGTTTTAATTTGACTCAAAACAGACTATATTATAAACTTCAATTCGGACATTTGCCCTCTTATTGATGCAATATACAAATCTTCACTTTAATTGAATTACATAAACACCAATAAGAATCATATTTTGCGTCTGCAACCAAAATCATAGATAGTACGCACGAAGAATAATCAGTCATAAACAATCGTTCTTGTTTAGCCATATCTCAGAAGACTAGTAACAACACTATACACTTCCAACCCAAAGTCTCACAGCCACATAATACCACAGCTTCGTGAGAAAAAAAAAAAAAAAAAAAAACAAAAAAAAAACACGCAGATCTTAAAGCTTAATAAAACTGAACTGCCCACCCACATAAAGGTCCCCAGTGAAACATGCTTATACTAAAAATGAAAAGTGGGTCAACCAAGGTCGTACAACTGGCACGCAGAAAAATAACAAGTTTCACATTCATTAAAGATACAAAAATGATTAACATAAGTGTTAAATAAGAATGCCTAGTAATAACTCACCCAGTAAAATAATTTATAGAAGCACTAATATTAAAAAAGTGGCCTCACTTAACTAACGGACATAGTGACTCGGAATGATTCCCAAATTGCACTTAACTTTAGAGAAAAGCGTTAACTCCCACAACAATATTTGGAAGCAGTAAAGCTACGACTGGCAGGCAATACGAGCGTTCACTCCCCACGGCTTGTACACAGGCTCACTAGCAGGTGGTATATATTTATATATAATCCGACCGGCCTCACAATGAGCGGTCCTGACAGGAATCCATAACCGCACCGACGCCACGAAACGATCAGACTTAACAAATGGCCTGCAGCATAAATAGATTGCAATGAAAATAAGGTCAAATCACAGCCACACTGGAATATATAATAAGCATGCCCCCAAGTTATTATGTAGCAGTACTCTAATATTGTCCGTCTCCAAGTAAATTAGCAGGAAACTTAGAGATCATTTCCAGTTGCCTTAAGGCACTTTCAACATTAAATAAACATATCAAATCCTGCCGTGACAAATGATTAAACCATTAACTCTACGGCTGCAGGGCGCGTACACAACGGCAAACAGTCTCCAAGCGGTCAATATGTCCTACAAGAAGTTAAAATTTGCACGAAAACCACTTAAAACACTCATTCCACAGATGATGAGAAACGAAATGAGGAACATCAGCCTCCTTAGAATAGCCACTGTGGAACAGAGTTCAGAACCATCTCCGGTAGCTACCCACGCCACAATGTTTCAACAATCTTCTTAGTTAAACACAGAATAAAAGTCATACGTAACTTGGAGCTTGCAAATTACGAGCTGGGAAGCTGTTGAGTGTGAGACGACGAACCCCCACCACAATGTTGTACGTCAAGGCGCCCAGTGTCGGCAAAGACACGCCAAAAGACAAGGGCGGCGAGCACGGCGAGAGGCCCATGCACCACAGTTAGGGACGCAGGAGTGTTTTCAACACAAGTCTCCGGTGAGTTAGCAAGACAGCCGAATATCTATAATATCTATATCAGCGATGCGAGTAAGGCGCCCTAGCGCCAGCCGCCACGGCTCATGTAGTTTCACTGCGATTAACTGAAGCCATGATTTACCAAGGAAATACTATAAACAGGGGTCAAGGCTAAGGGTTGGTGCTCGTCAAGGCGGGGGTCGGAGCGCTCGCTCGGTGTCCACCTCGGATTGCAGGCGAGGGCGTGGCAGCGGTCGGTCCAAGGTAGAGATGGGGGATCCGCTCCTGAACTGACTCATAGAGTTGAATCTTTCAAAGGAGTGAACAATCAGTGACTCAGAAAAAAAGAACGGTAGCTCCAAACGTTTCCCACAGCAGAGAGAGAGAGAGAGAGAGAGAGAGAGAGAGAGAGAGAGAGAGAGAGAGAGTCGGAGCAGATCAGCGGGGCCTCTGCTGGTCAGAGCACACTACACGCCACACAACACAGCCAGCGCCGGCCTGTGCCCTGCTTCTACCTTGGCTGCCTGCATTGTGCAGTGCCCCATTGGATTTTGTGTTTCACATATGCCGTGCTGTCTCTGTGCTTCCTCTGCTGCGTGCAGTGTCTGGCGCAGCTTAACTTAGCACCGCACTCCGTCGGCGATCGTTTCAGTCGCACGTCCTGCCCTCTGGGCAGTTGATGCGAGCAACAGGACAGAGAGCCTCCTCGCGGAGAACATAAGAACTACTAGCTACAACCTGCTCGCAAGAGAACTGACTATTTGTCTCGGAGCGGGTGGCTGGTGGCCGTTCACCGCTCCCCCCACCCTCGGAACTCGCCCAATCAACGCTCACCCCACCGTTCTCGACTCTAGCCAGAGTGTTGAGCAAAACAACTCAGGTGTCACTCTGGTCTCTGCGGTCTTTAGCTCACGCAGTAAATACAGCTTGCGGCTCGACCTGCTTGACTCAGCGCCTCTGCATCGGAGTTCGTCTCTACTGGATATTGTTCTTCGTAGTAATACAGCTATGTATATTACATAATTATGTTATGTATACATCGTTTGTTTTTATTTTATTTTTATTTGTTTAAACTGATCAGATTAGGTTCCTGACGACTCCTCTTACTATAGGATTTTTATTATGGACACTCGAATTTACGCTTTAATTACGAGCGAACCGATAAACATATCGCAAAATGTGGTACACCAATATTTTCCTTGTTTTATTCTGCGTAAGGCTATATGCAGCACTTTAGTCTTACAGTCAAATTTATATTTTTTTTTCTTATTCTGGTACGGATTTTGCGATTTTAGGCGGCTTCGGAAGGAAACTTTCACTTTAAAAATATATGGTTTGCGATGTATTTGTATGAGCTTAATGAAATTTTAATACATTATAGCCAATTATATTGTTAATGTAAATCTCAAGTTACAACATTTTCCGATCACCCAAAAACCATGATAGTGCAAAATAAATCAATAATCAAAAACTTTGTCATATCGTGGAAATTTCTATAAACAATACAAAATTCTTACTCATTATCTGTGTAACTTCAAAATAGGATCAAATAAGATCAAAATGCAGGTATCGTACTGGAATAAACCAAGTTTAAAGGGCAATGTGCCTTCCATTTATTTTTTATTGTGAATAAGTGGTGAGTCATGAAAAAGAGCTAGTTCATTTCAGGGAGTGAACAGTTCTGATCCGATCTCTGAAAAGAACAGTTTTGCCCATCTCTAGTCCATGGGCGGTCAGCAAGGGCTCGGCAGCCGGAAAATCCTTCCTACGTGCGGTCACACAATAGAGCAGTGGCACACGTGTTCACCTGCGAGAGCCTAACTCACAACCATCTGTAGGTGAAGCTACTATCGTACCCATGACACCATGCAACCAGACTATCTGATGCAACTATTTTGTCGCTGTTGAGTGCTACACAAAGTTCCGAAACTTTCTCGTCAGTTACTCGCAAATGAGGGCCCACCAAGGTGCAAGGGCTGCAGTGGTGTGCTACCTGGTATCTTAACCTACAAAACGGTAAAGATGGTTTCAAACAGTGGACAACAGCGCAGGGGACCCCTCCTTGTAAGCAGATTATAAAGCTTCCATCGCAATTGTTAAAACGCAATTCAGCATATCTAGAGAGCTACAACTCTTAACTTCCTCCCACATTATGTGTGTTTACTTTCGATGCAAATCTTGGCTCAATATCCTGACGATCGAATATGAATACACAGTATTCAAAGTAGTTTGTTCGCGTCGCGGACCAAGTCTGGCGCACGCGATCATACCGTGCACTAACAGTGACAAGAGCCTGTGTTACCATTCAGCAGATTGGCGCTTCGTTTTATGGTTCAAAAATGACATCCATGTCTCATTCTTTGTCACGGTCTATGAAACGGAAGTCCAGTTCATGTTGCCATGACCTCAACATTGGCTGTCAAGATGCCATGCGTGCAGCCTCGCAGTTCTTCAGCAATCGTGGCACCCACCTGGAAGACACGTTTTGCGTTTTCAGGTCTTTATGTAGTACTGTGTTATTGTGTGCACATATCTCACAGAAATGCCACGCTGCCGCTAGAGTTCTGTACCCCGAACAGTGCTGCCATCTGTCACGCATTTATAACAAATGTATCCATATTTCAAAACAAACCGTGTGGTTTTGTTTCCAGTCCCGAGAAAAAAAATCGGAGCTTTCATAATTTGAATGCGTATAGCACTTCTAGTAGTAGAGAGTACTATCAATTCAAGTTTCATTGTATCATTGAGGGCGTCCTGGTTAGGTTCTAAGATGGAAAAATCACGCTCCAGGAAGTATTTATCTTTGGTCGTGGCATTACTCCGAACTAAAATATACAACACATTCGTGGGTGCAAATGAGTGGTTGTGGGTCGTTTCTTCTTTTGAATTCTTTATTTAGAAATATTTAGTGAACATCTTGAAGACACTTGTCATATTTTGTACCCCGACAGAACCTAGTACATTTACTTATATAGAAATGAATACAGTTGATAGGGTACATATGTAATCTCCAATCCTAGATCAAATAATTAAAACTGAAATGAAACCGGTGATATTCTCGGATCATTGCAGTTACATCTACCCAGTTAAACTCCCAAATACGCGATTTCGCCATTAGTAGGGCATTTGAAAGCATTCATTAGCCGTTTAGAGAGCCGCGTGTTGATATCAGATCTATCACTCACTTGGCAAGAGGTACAACGGTAAAAGCTCTTAGAAGTGGTGGCTCACACCATCTAAGTCTGCTGTTCGAAATTTGTTAGTCAACTATGGTGCCGAGAAATCTCACGGGCTCCGATCAGCTTCACAGGTCTCTCTCACAGTTGTCTACGAGATGTCGTTAGTAAAATAACATTTCAACTAAATGAAGCTGAGGAAAATTAAGGCAAAACTTTCATGTGACTTTCGATAGGAAACAAAGCTTATCCTTGTAAAGAGTCGACCGGTAGGTGGCAGTGCGGAAGAACCTGTATCGAAGTACCACTTAAATAGGGAACGGAAAAGAGGCGGAAACTGCCTTATGAGAGATCGTAAAAATTTAACTAGCAAAAAATGGCTCTGAGCACTATGGGACTTAACATCTGAGGTCATCAGTCCCCTAGAACATAGAACTACTTATACCTAACTAATCTAAGGACATCACACACATCCATGCCGAGGCAGGATTCGAATCTGCGACCGTAGCAGTCGCGCGGTTCCGGACTGAAGCGCCTAGAACCGCTCGACCACCGCGGCCGGCTTTAACTACAAGAAAACTACCGATTAGAAAGAAATCTAAATCACAGACCTTTAAGAACTTATTCAAGGAAAGCTATGTCAATCCATTTTGCAATACAGTTTTCTTTTTTAGACGAGACTGAGGGAGCAACCAAACAGAGTTCTAAAGGAAAATATTCAGCTATGGATGGGGCTCATGTTGAATTTTATGGCAAACAATTTCACATTTTAGAATAAGTTTTACTAAATATTGGTAATGAAATCCGTAATGCTGTTGACATACAGGAAGGACTTTTAAGAGGTTGCATCACAATAACACCAGAAACTAAAGAAATACCAAATTTACAGGGACTACGTCAGATCACATTACTCAACGCTGACTATAAAATAATCACTCCGTGCATTGCTGGAATATTGAAGCAAACAATGAAAAACTGATTGGTCAGAATCGGATGTGTGCCCTTCCGGACTGAAGTATGCTGATTGACTCAAACCTTTTGGGCCAAAGGGAAACAGGTGGCAGTGGATCCACAACCTGTTATGCTGAGATAGGGAACCAATGGCCGGAAATACAAATATTTATTGTACCATGGACATAGCGTACATCGAGTGACACCGTAACTCATAATACGTCACTGACGATAGCCAGAATCAATTATGTTCACAAAATAATAGTAATTGAATAGCCCTAGACTACCCCACAACGAATATATAACACTTATGTAATTATGTATTGATATGTTCCTTTTTACGTACTATTATGAAGCTGTTCCGACTCGTCTATCTTAAGAAAATCTGCATATCAGTTCGTTGACACCCTGGCACAGTTCAGCGTCCGTAAATATTGCAAATTTCGGCTTCTTACCTTTCAATTTCTTGTGATGCTAAAGAGCCCTGTAATGTTGTCACTAGTTTCAATAGTTATTCCCGTGTTAGCCATAATGGACGCGCAGCAGACATTTGCGTTGCTAAGTCTTCTTGAGTTAAAGTAGGCTTGTATTGTTGTATGTAATGAGTAATACCCAAACATTTGTATACGTCATAATGTATATTTTGCATGTGATTTATATTTCACATACAAATCAAGAGTTTTGCTCAGCTCACACATTCGCCAGAACGAACGAGAATACCATCTCCGAAAAGAGTAACAAAAAAGGACCGTAAAGATTAACTTTTTTCTAGTCACGTAACTTTGACATTTTAATGATTATGCTATTTGTTTTATAAAATCGCAGCTATGTTTTTTCAATTGATGCGTACTTTCTCTTACAAATTTTCAGAATGACAAGATTTTTTATCACCTACTAAGTACCATCAGATGTGCTCCACTGTTTGCTGGAAGGGCATGACAGCAGAAAGTAATAGATGTTGCCACCATTATTATGGAAAATAATGGTTTTTGAAAATCACTGTTTTTTGACTATGAGTAACGTGTGTGTATATGATCCGGGGAAGTACCTTTTGTAATGATACCAGAGGATGGGAAAGGATGTGGGGGTCCTACTCCATTTTTCTCCTCACGAAACACCGCATGCATGTTCAATTGAAAACTAAAACTTACTTAATATTATACATATAATTGCTTTCAGTGAAAGACGTAGGTTACCTAGTAATCATTATTGCCCTTACATATAATTAGGCTTATAACAGGCAATATTTTTATTAATCGACGTTCTAATTCATGTTTGACGAATTGGACGTATTTATGTTTTGGGCGGTTCATGTTAGTTAGACCTCAGCCGGAAGGTCTGTCTTTACGTCGCTGGACTGGAGACCATGCCGCTTGAACTCTCAGCGCTGTTAATCCAAGTCTAGACTGAGTGAACGCGTGCAGCAGTCCCGTCAAGCCGAACACCGCACTTTGTCTCGTATCCTTAAGTCAGATCCACAGGATACCACGACGGTTCACTTGTGATACAGAGAACACCGAAGATGATATAAGACATGGTGTATGTGGGAAAGCCATCAATTCATTAAGTTCGCCACATGTTTGTAATATACTATAAAACAAAGCGCCTTGTAGCATTGTCCATCGTCCTTTTGATGCATCGCTTACACTCAGTCTCACTTCCCTCTTCTAATACCTCCTCAGAATTTCACTTTATTACATGAATAAAAGTTCTTTAAATTTGTTCTGAAACATACGCCGTAACTGTAACACCTTCTCCTTCCTTATGAGTTGCCTTGTACTTAGATCTTGTTTCCGTATCAATAACAGGTAAGTTTGTCACTAGTACAGAAGTTTACATTACTTTTTATACATACACTAATTTATTTTGCTCTTAAAAGTTACAGTAAGACTTTATCGTGCATTAAATACGCTTCAAGCATTTTCTTTCATTTACACTGGGCATAACAAGTGACCGAAACATGTTACTGACAATTATATTCTACGACGCCTATAGAATAATTCGCTGTGAAGCTACTTCTAAGCTGTTCTTTAATAGGAGATGATTAAGAGAAAACCATCATAAGGCAGATGGATGTATTACTATTACAAAAAGACTTTGTTCAAATAGTATGGAAATGTACCATCGTAGACGAACATTCAAGTTGCAATTAACACTTACTTAGGTATTGTTCATCCTCTGCAGGTTTACATACATGTGGGTCCAATAGGAAACGACACGGTAACCCATATCGGTGTGTCAAAATGAATGTTTTTCTCCACTTCTGGTACTGTTTGTACCTCCTGACATAAATATTTTCAATACATGTAATCGTATGATTCTCACTGCAAGGGTCATTCCATCTTTTCAATTACGGCATCAAAAATTTCCCTACTTTTACTTATTCTTTATCAGTTGTTCTTGTAACAATGAAAATTCATCTCGCTCGTACATCTTCCTTGTATAACGATTACTGATGCATATGTGCAACACTGAATATTTTACTTAACTGCTTTGTGAAAATACTTAAAATGTAATTTTACGTAAATATTTCACCACCTGGTATTGGTCACATGTGTTAAAGTATTGTGAAATGTTTATGTCTACATCATTCATACGGGAAATGTGAAGTTTAACTGCGTTTTGCTGCTAATCAGTAAAAGCATAAACTGTCAAACACTGTGTAACTAGATGCTTCAGTTATTGATACGCAACTCACTGTACACATTTCAGAACTGGTCAGTTTCCTTGCATTACGTTCATGACTATTTTTCTATTCACAGTAATGAGCATTTATGCGTGTTTCACTAATCTTCATATCTAATAACATCACACGTCTTACACATTTACACACAATTCTATTCTCTACCAGCGCGATCCTCACGGTATCTGCCACTGTGTTAATATATCCTCTCTTATCAGCTGGGACGCGGGCTTGCATCAGTTCCATGTAACTAATACCAAATAAATTATTCAACTGATAGACTAACCGAAGTATAGTCAGCTCGCCACTCACGCTTCAGCACAACATTTGCAGAGCAGGTTAAGAGCGCACTATTCTCCATTTTTGCGAAACATTATTCTCTTGACTTGTACAGTTCAAAGATACTAAAGCTGAGTTCATTCAGAAACAGTTCTGTCTAGTGCAACTAGTATTTGTCTTTTGTGTGGTGATAGCTTAGCATTAAACACGTTGCGCATGCAGCCAGTAAAAACTTATCTTTTAAGCATATTACTTGTTGGGTACCATAACGAGGGTTTCAATAGAATTTCAGTTGATGTTAACTTCTTGAAAATCTCACTTATTTCTCCCCACTTTACTTGTAGCATTTAGTCACATTAAATTTTGTTGATCGTAATTACTCATTGTAGTGGTTAGTGTGAATATTGTAAATCGTAATCTTTTAGATAGGTGGTAGTGAAGCGAAGTTACTCTCTTGTAGATGTTTCTTTTTTTTCTTTCTTTCTTTCTAGTTTACTTCCTTAAACTAAGTCTAAAATTAATATTTATATACGTACAGATTTTTTTCCTTTGTAATTACTATTTTTTTATTATTTGAACCAGGGAATAGAAAATTGTGTCCAACCTCCGTTGGCTTCATCGTACCAACTTCTTTACGTCTTTGTGTGGGTGTAAAACCCGTAGTTTTTCCTGAGTTAGGTTGTCCTCGTAACATCCAGGGTAAGGTATGTCAACCATCGTGTATAGTCTCGCATGTAGCAGTTGCCACTTACGGTTTAGTTTCTTTAATTTGATGATTTGGGAAGCGTGTGTATGAGTACCTCCACTATGATTTGAGAAGTGCACGTACATCCTAATCTTTTATCATACGTTTCTTTTCTCTTTTCTGCCCGTGCGTTAAGGATTGTTCAAATGGCTCTGTGGGACTTAACATCTGTGGTCATCAGTCCCCTAGAACTTAGAACTACTTAAACCTACCTAACCTAAGGACATCACAAACATCCATGCCCGAGGCAGGATTCGAACCTGCGACCGTAGCAGTCTCGCGGTTCCGGACTGAGCGCCTAGAACCGCTAGACCACCGCTGCCGGCGTTAAGGGTTGTTAATGTCTGCCTTATCCTTTCTTCTATTTTTCATTTTGGAGCACTATCACGGTTGTGATTGGACCCACTCGTCAATTTCAGTATTTCCAGATGTCAAATCGGTCGGTGTGAATCCCATGGAGGCATGTGGAAAATAATTTACAATTTGCTGAAATTGTGTCAAATATTTCATCAACTTTCTTTTGTCTGTGAGGAGCTTGTGTCCTAATGAATTAGTTGAACTCTTCAAACACTCTCCCCACTGGAATTGCTTCTGTGTGGAAGCGTGAAACTGGAATCTGTTTTCGCTGTTGTTCTTTCATATAGTCTCTCCTCTTAGTGCTTGTAAGGTTGGAAGCGTTATCAGTTAATATTGCTACCAGCTTACCAACTCTCGGCTAATAATCATATGTAATTCTTCTGATACCAGGTGTGGAAGACACATCTTTAGCCGCATAATGCAACGGTACTTAGTAAAAGCATCATATTTTGCAATTATGTACTTTGACCCACCCCTAGTCTGTAGCAGAGGACCGTCTAGGAACACCAACTACAGCTGCATAGTAGAAACTGGATGAACACTGAGATGACAAAATTCAAGGGACATCTGTTATCGTCTCGGACCTGCTTTTAGGGCAACAGCTCGACGTGGCATGGACTCAACAAGTCGTCGCAAGTCCCCTGCAGAAAAATTGACCTTACATAGTCGTCCATAATTGCGAAAGTGTTGGCAGTGCAGGGTTTTGTGCACGAACTGACCTCTTAATTCTGTGCTATGTCCGATGGGTAGCCATGTCACTCGCTCGAACTGTCCAGAATGTTCTTCAAAACAATAGCAAACAATTGTGGCCCAGTGACAAGACGCATTGCCTTCCATAATAATTCCTTCGTTGTTAGGGAACATGAAGTCCATGGATGGCTGCATTAAGTCTCCAAGTAGCCAAACATGGTCATTTCCAGTCGATGATCGGTTCAGATGGTCCAGCGAACCCAGTAAATTCCATTTAAACACGGCACACACCGTTGTGGAGCTGCCACGTCAGGCTCCAACCCTACTAAAGCTGCTACCAACTGAAACTGGTCTCACCTAACAAGGCCACCGTTTTCCGGTCGTCTGGGGTCCAACCGATGTGGTCGCGAGCCCAGGGGAGGCGCTGGTGGCGATGTCGTGCTGTCAGCAGACATTCGCATCCGTCGTCGGCTGCATTAGCCCATTAACGCCAATTTCGCTGCACTGTCCTGACGGATACGATCGCTGTGCGTCTCACATTGATATCTGCGATTATTTTGAGAGGCACCCACATGTCTTGCTCATACTGTGGCATCAAGCAGTCAGGCCTGCAAGATGAGTGGTCTGCCAAGCGAGTGGATTCATTCTTATTTATCGAGTAACATGAACTGTAGTACTCACACTTAAGTTACAAGTTATCCTCCTATATGATTAATACGCAACAGAAACACGCATCTGACTATCAGTAATTTACAGAACTCTGACTGTACACTACGCACTGGCAATACCACATTTTCTTTCTTTTTTTTTTTTTTTTTTTTTTTTTTATTTAACGGCTTTTGTCAACACGTGGCCACCGCACTGAATACGAATGGCGCACACATTATAAATTCGGGACGTTATGACAACATACAGTTCGAAGGAAAAGTCCACCAATCTTTTTCTTTTCACTATCTTATTTATTCCGATACATTCTCTAACCTAAACATACAAATTCTATAACCCACAACAATAACACATGAGAAATTCCGCCCAGTGGGCATGGCTTTACAATGGTGAATCCCTATATTATGGTCTCGTAATTATTTTAATGCTACAGTGCACTTTCTGGATAGGATGGTGGATCTTTTATTATACCACACACTTCGACTCTCACAATCATCATCACTAAACTTTCCTCCAGACCGAGCGGTACCGAAGGAACAAGCATAACCCACTAATCTTTTGAAACTACCTCGCTACTCTCCCATGCAAACCACACATACCCAAATTACATGACATACACCACACTACAACATGAAATACTACACAGCGAATAGTCACAACATTATCACTTTCAGCTTTCCCACTTCAATTAATATTTATCCCAGTTTCACACGACACTGCCCCACTTCATAATTCCACTTTCCTACTATGAACTCTGGAGATATATGCACGTCTGCCTGTGCAATGCAAGCCAAGTGGCGTTGCTGGATAGACGGCCGACTCACCTTGCTTCTCTGTCAGAGCTTGAATCTAGCGTCACACGGAAGCATAACACGCAAAGTAATATTAAGAACGTATTCATCACACACACGAGTCCTCAACTGATACCATGGACGAGTACTTCTCTTTATCTTTTGTCTCATACACAGTTTGAGACTCACACAGTACTCACCACGTGGAAGTACTCGTCTCTAATTTCAAGTCCTGCACACGCCATTTCTTAAATATTTCAACTTATGGTACACACGCTATTTCTTAAATATTTCAACTTATTGTACACACGCTAGTAATTCAGCTTAACTTAAGCACACGGAAGTATTTCAACTTATTGCTACACGTGGTTTCATTGTGACCGTTGGTCACTTCCGAAGATTACTACAATCCCATAAATATTACCTGCCTGACATTTAATTCTCCCCACAAAAGTTCCTGAAATAGAGAAATTAATATTTCAAACTACTCTTAAATATTCCACATGCATACCATGTCTCCACTCTTTCGTCATTACGGAGCACAACTAAAACAGGTCTTAACAGCACAAGATCCAGCGGCAGAGTGCTGAAACATGGCCGTTCTTGAGGTTCTCTCCCACCTCTGTCGAAGTGGGGGAGCACCTTTCTACCGCATTGGTCAGCCACATTTCAGGCGCTCAAAGCTCAGGCAAATTTCATCTCTTTGGTCCCACCAAAGGTGGCCAAAGGATCTACTCAAAGATGATCATATATTCACATTCACTATCTGCGGTTAGCAGACGACCATACATTCATTCATTTCACAGAATTTACTTTGTGGGAGTGCACATGTGATCAATTAAATAAATAAATTGTCATTCTTTCCCACACTGGTATCCGGCTTCGCTGTATTAATTGAAATTGAGTTATTTTACAAAAAAATGTGTTCTTCTGACAAAAATAATGAAGTATGTTGTACCTGTTTTCAATGTCGGGCTGTACTGTACCCTTTCGATTTCACGTAGTGATGCATGTCTGTTAGCACTGACGGCTCTGAATGTACTCGGCCACTGCGTTGTCCGTGGTGAATCTGCTATTCTTGGTACACTATTGACGCTGTAGGTCTTGATAGGGTACACCATGGTAAGTTCGTGGCATTGCTTAATTCGTGATACTTTGTAGATTCCTCTCCACGTGTTTATCAACCACGCTAGAAGTGCAGTCGTTGACCCACAAATAGCAGCACATGTCCGCTACCGGCAGCGGCATTTCACGCCGCGCTACCAGCGGCCTTGGCAGCACAGCGAATTGTTTTCTTCCGTTCGGGGTAGTTGTCTTTCGCTTTCGTGCTGCAGAATCCCACGTGTTCTCAAAGTGCTGATTACTCCTCACAATAACAAGATGGCATTTTTTGATTTTGCACAGTTTTTTATGTGATATAAATAAGTTTTTTCTGATTAGGGGTTGTGTTTTTCCTTTCGTTAGTTTTGACGTAATAGCCTTAGCTGCGCTTGTAAAAATCTTAGCATCTTAACTGCCATCTTGCGCCAATCTACACAGTCTTCGCAAATACTGGCTAATAAACTTATTTAAAAGCGGATATTTAATTATTTGTAGTAGCATGCGCGTGGTATAGATAGATTACTTCATTTTAAACCAGATAATATATTTACATATCACGATTTAACCAAGCTATCACGAACATAACCTCCAAAATATCGCAAATATGCCAACCCAAATATTATTACAGCATCAAGGTTGGTAAAAGATGAGAAGTACTCAATTTACAAGGCATCAAAGGAATGTGAAGTGCCATGATCTACGGAAGATTTTCTTAGCAGGACTGAAGGTGAATGTGCAGGCGTACCTAAATTACGGAAACCGTTTGCTTTACCTGTCCAAATGGAACAAAGAATATGCAATTACATACTTTCCATGCAGGAATTAGGATTCGGACTGACTGTAATTCAGATTCGAAAACTGGCATATAAGCTAGCAACAGCAACTGGTAGGAAACATTCCTTCAATGAAGAAGAACAAGCTGCAGGGGACTGGTGGCGGAAAGATTTTAAAACACGTTATGGGCTTACCTTGAGAGTTCCTGAAAATATAGCTGCTTATAGATCTTCAATGGGAAATAGGTCAATAATTACTGACGTTTATCAAAAATTAGAAGCATTAGTCACAGATCTAGGAGTATAAGATCGTCCAGATCTACTATGGAATTGCGATGATACAGGGCTCTCATGTGTGGTGAACGCATTCTAGATCGTTACAGCAATTGGCAAAAAGTATGTGTATAGCAGAAATTTTACTGATCGAGGTGAAAATCACACATTGCTAGTGTCCCACCCATTTCATCCTGCCGCTTTGACTGATGAGGCAATAGCGACATCAAAACTGACAGAAAAACCTGCAGAAGACAATCTGGAACCAACATTAGATGATTCAGAAATTCATTCAGAAGTGAACGAACTTCTTGCTCTGCCTGATTAATAGATGATGAGAACAAATGCAAGCGGAGGAGAAAGACAGATAGCAAGGCAAAATGTCTGATTCCAATTCAAGAAGTAGCTCCCAAAAGAACCAGAGGTAGGCCTATGCATTTTCTAAAATATTAACTCACGTGCTTCATTACCAGAGTTGAAAGTTGTTTCTGTGAGTTGTTGTTTATTTATTTTAATGAAATTTATTGATTTATACGTAGGCCACGAAAGGAACATACAGTAAATCCACAACCCAGCACCTCTGGAGTGACAAAGAAGAGGACGAAGGATGACAATGAATGTGGATCCTGTGGCCACAGTTATTTAGAAGACGTAAGGAAAAAAATCAGGGGCACTATGGATTCCCATGTAGTTTTTGTTTAATGTGGTCCCCGTCGAAGTGTCAACATACTTTTGAAGAGAGTGAGGACGTTTTTATCTGCAACAAGTGTCAAAACCTTTCTGATGAAGACTAAAATGAGGCTTTCATTTAATCAGTAAATTCAATTCAGTGTCCTTGCTCATTACTTCGTCAGTACTTTACCATTATTATCATAAATAAGCCTCAATGTCGTAAAATGTCAAAAAAAATCTTTTATAGAAATACAATGCTTTCTTTATTTAATTAATGCATTACCACGAAATTACCCAAGTAATGTCACGAACTTACCAAGGGGTATCACGAAACAACCTACAAAATTCTTAGTTGTTGAAATCATAAATGCATTTAAGGGCAGGCTTACATATGTAATTCAGCAGCCTTTCAAAATATTTTTATGTACTTTAAATTAACTTAATACAGAAATCCTCACGAAATTACCAAGGTTTACCCCATACAGAATTCCTAACGATTTCCAAAATGTAATGTTCCACGCGTCTACCTCCAACTACCGTTCCGCGACCATGTTCTGTTACTTCCCATCGTGTGGCCATAACCACCTTTTTACATGAATCATCTCAATACAAATCACTGCTCCGACAATGCATTGCCTTTTTTTAAACCTTATGAATGCGATATTACCGAGGTCTGTGTATGTGCATACCGCTATTTTATGACTTACGTCGCCTCAGTGTAGTTCTAATAACCTACATCGATTTGGGTTTTACACCTTCTGACGAATGACACATTTTCTTGTGACTCAGTGTACTCTGCGTCGAACATTAGGAAAATAACAGCGCTAAATCATCTTGTCTGTGCACCTTGACACCCCATAATGTCCTCAAGCGTGATGGGTGTATTTGATAACGTCATTGATGTTCACATCAGGTGAACATACGCACCACCAGGGCGAAACTTGTGTACGATGATAAACCAGCACTCCTTGGTGCTGAGTGTAATACTTACTCAGTTCTCCACTGTTGTCTTCTTGGAGTCTCCGCTTTGCATTACGCCAGCGTACATCTTCTTCCTGTAACTTACACGTACAACGACACATCCTTAAACAGTATGGTTAGTAGGTGACGTCGTACATAAGAAGAATGCGAAAATCGGAAGTCTGTTCTGTCAACTTGCTGAATTCGTGTAAACCTTGTGTCAATCGTGAAAGTGCAGTTGCTATGATTTTCTGCTCTCATTTTATGTATACTGTCTCAAAACTGAACTCTTTTAAGAAAAAAGACTAACGCTCAATACACTTTGTAAGACGTCGTGGTCTCCTGATCTTCATTCTTTACATATTCCGCCCTCACAATCATATTCCACACATCAAGACGCTTCATTCGAACCCAAACTCGGTAAGATAAAGTCAATGTTGTATGAATTCATGTAAACGATATGCAAATAACAAGTAAATCGCAAGTGTGCACCTAGATTGAAATACTCGAGGCTGGTGTTCACACACACACATTCAAGACACAACGGTCAGAGGGGCTTTTAGTTCGTGAGAGGTAAACCGCACGCCGGGGGCCGGTCCCTTCGGAGGACGAGTCAACCTATCTATGTCAGCTGGCGACCGCCCATAGAGCAGACAGCATTTGCCTGAGTGAAAGGGAGAACAACCCTGTGTTCGGCTTAAAAGCAAATTCCGCTACATTGTGTGGGAGCACCCAGCCTATGCATTCTTTACAAACATAGCACGCAGTTTCAGAGGTTTTCACAGGGAGACAGCACACGCCAAACGGCGATGCTACAGATTTCCAGATTGATCGCTTTAAACGAAACGTCATTCTCCCGTTTTAGAAGACCGATGTTGATTGACACACGATATTCCTGATGCCTTGAGTTGAAGGAGTAATCAAAGAGACCGAAAGATATGCCCCTTCACGTATGGTGTGGAGAGGGGCCGTTCCGTTATCACTCTTGGAGCGAGAACACGTAACAAAAACGTGTGCTCTCGTATGTGTACTCAAAGAGCGAGGAACAAGTCTCTCCTCAGTACTTCACTGGGAGAGCACCTCTGTCGAGAGCGAATCGGAGTGCGACTCTATATTGAGTCCTTGCGATTAAGCGTTGTTCACTGTGTTGGCCACCACACTTATTGTGTGGTGTGAACGAACAGTCATAGTTAAACGCCTGCAAGCGAATTTTTCAGTGGCATCACGGGGGACTGGTTATCTGACCGGTATACCACGCCAATAGTTAGACTAGGGGCGAATAGGAGTCCTTGACTTCATCAAGGCGTAGGGAAAGTTTGATTGGCGAAGATCAATCCAGATAGAACTAGAGTTACCTTACTTGTCAGCAGCGAGTGGCACAGACAGCAGTCATCACAGCTTACAGTATTGTGCGCTACAACTCTTGGGAGCCCCATATTTCCTCCACAGCAGTACACTTCACTGCATTTCACACATGACAGCCTCAAGCGTATCTAGCAACATTCTAACGGATAATTAGTCAAGTTGAGTAGGCGCGGCTCTCAACCATTCTGCCAAGTAAATAACAATCTTAAACTTTGTGTAAAAGTTTCATTAGCGAATTCTATCCTCAAGAGGTAACTTCACATTCCGAAAAGAACCTGGAAATAACTTGTTCAGTTCATAACTAAAAGTGCCATTGTGATTTCTCAGAATTTTTGCAAAATAAATAACAATTTTCGTTAGTAAGAAATTTTGTGAATTTTTGTGTCTTTTCCTTACAGCGGACGACTCCAGAAGATATTTATTGCTGAAAGTTTTTCAGACATTTCTCTTTAGAACGTTAGGAGCCTCTGTCTGACTTCTGTAGTAGTGTTGGGGTGGAAATTGCATCTTGCAGGAGCCACAGGGTAAAGGGTACATCTCAGATTAATCCGTTGCGCAGAATGACACAGCCTGTGTAACAATGGGCAGATTAGTAGATAGGACAACGCTTGACGATCGCAAAACACTTCTGCATGTTTACCCAGTAAATAGAACTGATATTTCCTGAACGCCCAAATAAATACTAATGCCAATGCTCTACTTGTGAAACTAATCACGCATATAGTAGATTTTCCGTCAATGTTTCTGATTTGAAATAGACATGCCCCCAGTACCTGTAGTGATGCATCAAATATTTTGCGCTGTAATCGTTCTTGAAAAGCTGCCGATCAAAATTTGCCGGAAAAGGTCTGATGGCATTGGTGGTACGTTTGGCATTGGTCTACCATATCTGGACGTCAAGGCCTTACGTTTAGAAAACCCTGCCACGTAACGTATTTATGGTCGTTCAGATCAGCTAGATGAGAGTACATTACGAAATGCTCTTATGTACACGAATACCTATATTTTCTCGATTCAGTAGTAAACACTGGAAATTCTATTTATAGATGCTTTTATCAGCTACTATCGACAAAAGTTAAGAATCTGTTAACGGTGTTTGTAACACTGACATGAGCGGTGGTGCTACCGACTTGTTTGATTCCTTATTAACGGCGGCAAATGCTTATATGTGCCTAAATTTCTCCCGTTAATTTCGTGAATCACAAGTTATCCTCTAATCTGCCTAGCAGACCGTCTCGTACGGTTGCTGTGTTATATTTGTTTGATACTTCCGAACTAATCCTGTCACTGTTCAATCCAGAAAAAATCTGTTGCACTGTTGTTTTGATATCGATGTCTACTTTATCAGCAATTCTCCTTTCTTTGTTGGGCATAATTTTTGCTATCTCCTCGACTTACGTTCTGTGGTGTATTAGCAATTTCCTTTACTTTGGTACTAACACACATTTGTTCAAGTTTTAAAAATTCGAACTCTTCCTACAGTTTTTGTATGTTGTCGGGAAGACATCAACTATTTGAAGTTCTGTCTGAACTTCCGTCACGGTTTTTGCTAATTCATCGAGCGCAGTTTGCATATAGTCTTGATCGGAAAATAGCTCATGTAACCTACTTTTGTTCTAATATTAACAAAAATTTTTGATTGTAGTTTGATAAGGATATGAAAATTTTTGATCAAGATTTGTAAATTTGTGATCAATATTTGTAAATTTGTGATCAAGATTTGTAAATTTGTGATCAAGATTTGTAAATTTGTGATCAAGATTTGTAAATTTTTAATCGAATTTTTCAAACATATCCTTCAGAAATTGCATCATCTTTTTCGCGCTGTTCGTATCAGATGAGGAAATGTTGTCTTATGTTTTGATGGTGCTCGGCTCGTCAACATTCGCTGTTAGGGCGGCATCTGGCTATCTGAAATTTCCTGTCGAATCGCGATATATCCTACATACCTACTCTGGGAAAAATACTTCCGGCTGTTAATTGTGGTGATAAATTGACCACTGTTTTCATTTAAATAATACGTAGAAATATTCTCTCATTCATATTTTCTGTTAAATATGTGTTGTGGCTGCCACTAATAGTGTCGTCATTCTGGTGACTTACCATATCGATAGAATTTGTTTCGGCTAATCGTCATTTACTGTTTCCTGGGTCTGATTATTAAAAATATTTACATTACTTTGTTCATCTTTGTTTGTTCTACTTTAATGTCTAAATGGATGTTCACACGTGAAAATATTACAGTGAGTCATAATTATTTTTTATATTCGGGAAAAATCTTAGCGCGGAGTTCGCTCACAACAGGATGGGTGCTACTTTACACCAGAATGTTCTGAATAGCACAAGGTTGCTAACACAGAATACTACGTTCTGCTGAAAGAGTTTTCCGGAAAACAGCATAGTAAAAATCTTTTGTTTGCTGCTCAATCTAGTTGTACATCGTTTGACTGACTACAGGTGAATAAATGTCAAGCCTTCCTCTTACCTTAGATTGTGACGTCTTATTAATTTGCCGTTTCACATATGACTTATTCTTTGCATTACAGTTTCGTAAAAACCATGTTTCCCGTCTCTTTTCTTCCTTTATATTTTCTCTTCGCCTTATTCATTTATTTTACTTCTATTTTTAGCATGAATTCGTAAAAAAATTATATTCATTATTACATAAACAGTCAGCCTTTAACAAAGATCTATAAATAGGCTACTACAGTCACAGGCACATTCGCAATGTATGTGGATGTCACCACAAGGATTATAAGCCTCTTCATCTCCGAATAGCTACAGCAACCTACAACCTTCTGAATCTTCTTACTGTATTCTTACCTTGGTCCCCCCCCCCCCTCCCCGCCCGATTTTTACACTCCCGCCACGCTCCCCCCCCCCCCCCCCCCCGCATATACATACACACTTCCCAGCAATATTAAATTGGTGAAATACTATGATGTCTCAAAGTGTTTCCTATCAATAGATCCCTTGTTCTGGTCAGGTTATGCCACAAATTTCTTTCCTTTCCAGTTCTGTTCAGTACCTATCCATCTAATCTTGAGCATTCTGCTATAGTACCATATTACAAAAGGTGCTATTGTCTTCTTGTCTACACAGTTCATGCTCTATGTTTCATTTTCATCCAAGGCTAAACTCCAGACAAGTACTTTCAGGCTACAACCATGTCACACCCTCTCATGCCCTTCGACCCTTAGAACTGATGTCTGGTTTCGGTACAAGTTGTAAATAGACTTTCGCTCCCTGTATTTTAACCCTGCTACCAACATGATTTCAAAGAGAGTATTCCAGTCAACATTGGCAAAAGCCTTCTCTAAATCCAAAAATACTATAAACGTAGATTTTCCTTTCCTTAATCAGCTTACAGGAGAAGTTGGAGGGTCTGTATTGCCTTGCGTGATCCTTCATTTCTCTGGAATGGAAACTGATCTTCCTGAGATCGGCTTCTACCAGTTTTCCCATTGTCCTGTAAAGAATTCGCGTTACTATTTTGGAACCATGGTATATTGAACTGATAACTCGATAATATTACCTCCTGTCAGCACCTGCTTTCTTTGTAATTGGAATTATTCTCTTCTTGACGGCTGAGGGTATTTTCCGTATCTCATACATCTTACACACTGGATAGAAAACTGTAGTCATGGTCGGCTCTCCCAAGGCTATCAGTAGTTCTGAAGCACTGTCGGGTACTTAGGTCTTTTAGTGCTCTTTCAAATTCTTCTCGCAGTATCTCACATCTCATCTTCACCTACATCCTTTCATTTCTATAATATTGTCTTCAAGTACATTCTCTACATATTCCTTCCTCCCTGCAGCTTTCTCTTCTTTGCTTAGAACTGATTTTCCATCTGAGCTCTTGACATTCATACAGTTGCTTCTCTTTTCTCCAAAAATGTTTTCAATTTTCCTGTAGTCAGTATTTATCTTTCTCCTAGTGATATTTGGTTCTAATACCTTACATTTGACCTCCAGCCACTCTAGCTTAGTCAGCTGCACTTTCTATCAGTCACAGGTTTTAGACGTTTCTGTTCCCTTTCGCCTCTTTCATTTACCACATTTTTATATCTTCTCCTTTCATCAGTTAAAATCAATATCTCGTGTGTTATCCAAGAATTTCTATTAGGCCTTGTCTTTTTATCTGTTTTATCTTCTTGTGCCTTGACTATTTCATCTCTCAAAGCTACCCATTGGTCTTCTTCCCTATTCCTTTCTTCTGTTCTAGTCAGTCGTCGGCTAATGCGCGCTCTAAACTCTCGGCTATGTTTGGTTCTTTCAACTTATCCAGGTCCCATCTCCTTAATTTCTTATCTTTTTGCAATTTCTTCGGTTTTAATCTACAGTTCGTAACTAATAAAATGTGCTCCGCATCAACAACTGCCCCTGGAAATATCTTACAATGTAAAATCTGTTCCCACATCCTCTGTGTTACCATCATAGAATCAACCTGAAACCATTCTGTACCTCTAGGTCTCCTCTACGTATACAACCTTCAACCTTCTTTCATAATCCTTAAACTGTTGTTGATGATTAAATTATGCTCTGTGCAAAAATTTATCAGTCAGGTCCCTCTTTTATTCCTTGTTCCCTCCCCCCCCTCCCCCCCGTCCATATTCTGTTACTATTTTTACTTATCTTCTTCTTGGTACTATCGAATTCTAAGCGCTTTCTCAAGACCCCCAAGAAAGAACACTGGACGAAGGTCTGCACGCTTCACTCGGGCATATTTGGTCGATGGTGAATTTCCTCAATCGGTACTCCCAGCTGGTTGCAGACCTGGATAGATGCGTCTGCTACCATTTTAGCACAGCCCTATAATTACGATATTTCCGAACTGGGTAAAAATTTGACAGTGGCGCCCCCCCCCCCCCCTCCCACCCTGCCACTAGCATTCGAGACAGTACATCAAAACTTTAAAAAAACTTGATTTTTCAAAAATAATTCATTCTGTAGCGCACACTTTGCTGAACAGTTTCATATATTTAACCCTTTATGTTCGAGGAAATGTAAGACATGTTACTTGGTCTTAAGTGTGCCAAAGTGCAGTGTCGCACCTCTTCACACAGCATTCTTCTGTCGCACGTCACTGTATTTCACTCTGTGGAATTCAAACGTGTATATTTTGTAAGGGAAACCATCAAGCGTATCTTCAGGACAATGGAAATTAAAATTTCTTGCGGTGCCTCTCGTACTCCCAGTCGGCTAGTTTGATGTTCCAACCCCTTAAGAAAAAACTCACAGTTAATGCTGCGCGGGATTATTTGAAACCATTATGAACTCTTCAGAAAATTTGCTCTCTTTGTTGCCTATTAGTTAATAACTTTCTGTTTTGTGTGACGTAAAATTAAATATAAGAAACATAAAACCTGTGAAGACAAGAGACAAGCAAGACAGGACACATGTCTTCAGTTCTTCGTTTCCAGAATTTTTTCCGTCTAATCTTGCTACAGCTTTATACGGCGTGCATTTTTTTCTGGGAAAGAATCTATCAAAGTTCGTATGCGTTTTAACGTTTTCCCACATGAAAAGTCAAAATGTTGTCTAATACCTAAAAAGCTGTTAATACGAATAGTACCCAAGATTGGTGTGGTTTCTCGACTTGATTATATTTATTTTGTCACTGTCCGCTAGATAAAACGAACAGGCCTTTTAAATATTGCAGCAGTTGCAACAAATGCCAAATAAGCGAGACTGTTTTGGCACAAATGGTCATTTTTATCCACCTTATTTACATAAGTAACACGACAGAATATAACTCATGAAGTATCAATACCAAATGCCTATTAGGCCTACTGCAAGCAACAAATTTTGTGTTAGAAAATGGTTTCACGTTTCATTCATACGCTCCAGTTTCTCAAGCATGAGATCGACAAGTAGTAGTACAAAATTTTTATATAAATCTGGAATCGTCATTTTGTTTCAAATAATTTGTGTGATGTCCCTGTTAGTTCTCCTTCCTCATTCTAACAAACAATCTTGTCATCACAAAGTCTGTACCTATTCTTGCCATTGTCAAAACTTATTCTTCAGTTAACTTCACTAACCCTGTCACAACCACCAGTTTAGTTATCCCGCGTTTATTCTCTAGTCAGGCGATATTATGTGTTCGTGCAACTCGTTTCCCGCTCTATACCAAGAATAGAATTTCAGCGGCTACGAATTGGGGTCTGTACAACTGGTCCTTAATACGGAAGCGAACTGGCAAAATTTTTCCGTCAAGCTTTCATTCTCTTGGAACCACCAAGAAGATTAATACATAATCTTTCTTACCTGTTATTCCTGTTACTTCCACCCTTGCAGTCTGAATCTACAGATTTTTCTAATCATTATAAGAACGCTGATCATTTGGACACCCAACCAATCACATAAACAGTGATTGGCATTCACCCATCGGGTTTATTCAGCATCTCGTATAGCCCCATCCCCCTTTGTCCACGATAAAGTATTTTATTTCTAGATACGACGAGGATTCCCCTAGCGCAGACATTACGTACACTCTGCACGCATTCAAAACTGAACTTATAATTCGTTCAGAAATCAAGTTAGAATGAGTAAAAGAATGTTCAAAAAACAACAGGGATGCGTTTCAAAATCATATGAATAATCGATAGACCAACGTGCGCTGGATGCTAGGTGCTTTGTGAAACAAGGTTTTTTTTTTTCCTTAAGTACCTACCAAAGCGAATCGACTGATCAATAGAAAGTATATACGCAAAGTAGAAGCCGTGAAACCTGAATGGAAACTGTTTCCCCAAGGAAAGCGATTCGCAGCAACGTGGATCATGGCACAAACAGTTTAAACAATTAACGGAAAAACTATAGTATCTGCCATAGTTAAGCCTAGTTTACACGACGACACTAGGTTGCATGCAACTGCGCTGCCGGCCACCGCGCATGCGCAACGCGCGTTTGCGCAACTCGTTCGTGAAACTAAACACTTTCGGCGTGTTCCAGCTTTGGCAGCACTAGTTGCAATAGTTTTGAGGTTATGTGTATTCGTAGAGTTTAGATAAATTGAAATATATAGAGGGGAGCGGAGAATAATGTTCGCTTTTTAGATATCTATGCTTCTATGCTTTGCATAGGTGTTTGTGGGATTTCAGTGATGCTTCTTCTTTCCTTATTCATGTCAGAGGTACACTAAAAAGAACACATACACAATACATACAAAGAAAACTATACAGTATTCACCCAGAATTGGGCAACTTTGACAGCACTGGGTGCTGCAAATGTAAAGTCTTTCATGCTACAGCCGGTAGGACATGTTACATTTGAAGAGATGCCGGGTTGTGTGCAATTCATCGGATTCGCATATCTGAGCTGCAGGGCAAAATTTATTGAGTTAGGAGCACATATACAACTGAATTAAGAAAAATACAAGCAAGTGTAATTCTAGCTGTGGCAATGCTCTCGTCTACAAGACTAAAATCCCATCGTTCGAGCTGGCCAACGCTTTGTTAAGGAATATTGTTGACAGGAGGGAAGGCTATACAAATTCAAGAAGCTGCTGTCTTCCTTCGATATTCATCTATTTAAAACGTCGCTGCTGTACTCTCCATTCACATGTGTTAGGATTTTGAAATATTTCCACTGTACAGATCTATCTTCAAGAGAGTAGTTTGCAAAACATTCTCTTCTTAATGCAGCCTGCTTCGAATAATTACTGCTGCTAATGTTGATAATTATTACTGTTAATAATTGTTGGTGTTAATGAAAAAGCGTCATCACCAACTAAAACGGCATCTTATAGCATGCCGACTGTTCTCGATTGTAAAGCCTAGTTTACACGACGACATTGGGTTGCGTCATTCGTTGCATGGAATGAGTTGCATGCAAATGGTTTCATATTTGACTGTAGACACGGCGAAACCAGTATACAGTTTAGTTTCGTCGTTTTGTGGCTTCCTGAGTCGTGTCTGAAATGAAAGTTTTGGCAGCTGCAAATCGCACGAGTTGTGATGGAGTTAAAGCTTGTTGCATGGAATCGCTGCATTATGTGATGAACACGAGAAACTAACTCATCATCCAAAATACGGGATTACGTAAGCGAATTTCTCAAAGTTCCAGTACATAAAGTTTATGAGAATATTTATTAAAGTATACGTAAAAAGAACTGTGATGTGCGTTCTACAAAAGCCTCACTTAAGAAATGCTCTGATACACAGAAGTCACGGAATAATTCCTAATGCCGTGTCGGACCTTCTTTTGCCGGGCGTAGTTCAGCAACTCGACGTGGCGTGGACTTAACAAATGGTTCACAGGGCTCTAAGCACTATGGGACTTAACATCTGAGGTCATCAGTCCCCTAGAACTTCGAACTACTTAAACCTGACTAAGCTAAGGACATCACACACATCCATGCCCGAGGCAGGATTCGAACCTGCGACCTAGCAGCAGCGCGGTTCCGGAGTGAAGCGCCTAGAACCGCTCGGCCACGGCGGTCGACATGGACTTAACAAGTAGTTGGAAGTCCCCTGCAGAAACATTGAGCCATGCTGCATCTATAGCCACCCATAATTGCGAAAGTGTTGCCGGTGCAGGATTCTGTGCACGAACTGACCTCTCGATTGTGTCCCATAAATGTTCGATGAGATCTATGTCGGGTGGTCTGTGTGGCCAAACCACTTGCTATAATTGTCCAGAATGTCCTGAAAACGAACAATTGAGGCCTAGTGACAGGGTGCAATGTGATCCGTAAAAATGCCAGCGTTGTTTGGGAACATGAAGTCCATGAAAGGTTGCAAATGATCTCCAGGTAATCAACGTCCAGGGGAGCCAGTCCATTCCATGTAAACACAGCCCACACCAATATGGAACCACCACCAGCTTGCGCAGAGCCTTGTTGACAACTTGGCTCTATGGCTTCGTGGGGTCTGCGCCACACTCCAACCCTACCGTCAGTTGTATCGAACTGAAATCGGAATTCATATGATCAGACCGTGGTTTTCCAGTCGTTTTAGCTCCAACTGCTGTGCTCACGAGCCCTGGAGAAACGCTGCCGTGTTGTTATCAAAGACACCCGCGTCGGTCGTCTGCTACCATAGTGTTCACAGTCTGTTAATTCCCGTTGTGCGGCCATAATCACATGAATCATCTTTCCACAAATGACATCTAGTGTACGCGGTACTACTGTCATCTGTATGTGTGCATATTGCTGTGCTACGATGTTTTGTCACCACAGTTTGACTCAATAGACATTTACTTGAATTCACTGAAACGCGAATCAGTTGTAGACTATATACTTATCTATAAAACGAATTTCTTCTCTATTACGTGATGTTAAAATGTTATGTGTTAAATAACTATTTTGGGAAAAAATAGGTAACGGTTGAAGGTTAGGGAGACGCAAGTTGCCGGAGTGGCGTCCAGTAGAAAGACTTTTATTTCCTGAAGTTCCAGTACAATATTTGTGGTGTCACCGCCAGACACCACACTTGCTAGGTGGTAGCTTTTAAATCGGCCGCGGTCCGCTAGTATACGACGGACCCGCGTGTCGCCACTGTCAGTAATTGCAGACCGAGCGCCGCCACACGGCAGGTCTAGAGAGACTCGCCCCAGTTGTACAGCCGACTTTGCTAGCGATGCAACACTGACGAAGCCTCGTTTATTTGCAGAGAAGATAGTTAGAATAGCCTTCAGCTAAGTCAATGGCTACGACCTAGCAAGGCGTCATAGCAATTGATAGTTATCGTATGAAGCATGTCTCATCAAGAACGATGTATACAAATGATGGATTAAAGTTAAGTATTCCAGAAGCTACGTACTTTTTTTTATAGCATTCATTACGTATCCTGTTTCAAACCTCACGCCATCCTGCGTGAGCTTATAGCGTGCATTTCGGCCTTCTCTAGCAATATAACAAGTATCTATCGTCTCGGAAAATGAGAGCGTCTTCGTCAGTGTCTGTTGCTTCGCTAGCTAAGTCGTCCGTACAACTGGGGCGAGTGCCAGGACGTCTCTCTAGACCTGCCGTGTGGCGGCGCTCGGTCTGCAATTACTGACAGTGGCGACACGCGGGTCCGTCGTATACTAGCGGACCGCGGCCGATTTAAAAGCTACCACCTAGCAAGTGTGGTGTCTGGCGGTGACACCACAATATTTTGCCGATAAGCACAAGACTCCACGTGCCCCAAAGAAAACAAAATCTGGACAACCACAAAAGTAATTCACCACCGCCATTTTGGGCCTATATTTGAAGTAAATAAGGAAAATCTCTCCCTCTTCAGGAGTTGGCATGTCACGATCTTTCTATCCATAATCTATCCAGAGATGAGGATACTCGCCACAGAATTCTTTCTAGATGATTAGCAGCACTGATCGTGGTTCACCTTAATTGTTCCTTTCCTTATCCAAACAAAAGAACAAAGTGGAGGTCTTGCCAAACTTCAGGTCCAGGCACGCAGTACCATAGTTCCATGACAGAATAGAATAGCGCAGGCCTGCGGCATAAAAAGCAAATGAGTCATCTCTACGCACTCACAGCAATTTCCAGGCAACCAATCTCTATAATCAAGTCAGAAAGCACTCTTCGCACTGAGAGGCTTCTGTGCCGAACCACTATTCCAATATACCGGAAGACAATATCGGACTCAACACCAACTCAATAGTCCTCACTGTTCAGTACCTTCAACAAGAATAGATTCATTGAAGAAAATCAGAATCGAGAGGAAATCGTGTAGGATTCAACTATTCATTTATGCCTCGCAGTTACTATTGTACTGTATAACATCCCACCCATTGCTTAATACCGATTCGCAGTCGAATCAGAACACCGAAATTTATTGTTCGAAACCTTGGCTACTATGCATTATTCGTTTCAAAATACTTCGTCGCCAGGACTTTAAGCGAAAATGCAGCATTCTAACTGACTTACCCATTTTGAACTTCAAGACTGACCACAGTCTGACAATCTGCCTCCGTCCTGATCCAAGTGGTACCTCTACCACAGATGGTAGCACACAGTACTTTATCTATACCTGCTAATAACAGATTACCAGCGACTCATTGTTGTGTATTTCTCAATCCAATTAGAATTACTTTACAGTTTAGTAAACACAGAAATTGTAAACTGTTCTGACTGTTCCACCAATGCAAACCCTGTGAGGAACCATTAACGTCGAATAAAGTAAGGGCGCTATTAGCAGTTTTAACAAATAACAGATTACAACCGTAGGCCGTCGCAACTTCGAATAGCATCCAGCTGCGGCGATAAGTACAGGGTGCCGTTAGGCTGGAATACCCTCCCCCCCCCCCCCCTTTGCGCTCTTTACAACAATACATACACAACAACTTGTAAACATAGCAAAATACTTTACAATAGCGAAATTGTTGGCCATACATCAGTGTGAATATTATTTTGTAAAGATTTGGGGCGACACACTTAACTGTAGCGTATGCCACAAAATTTTGACATTAGAATTTCGTCTTCGCTCCATACACCAGTCCCCAACAACACTAACTTCTCCCAGTTTCCACCCTTAAAGAAGAATGGACTGCCCTTTCTCCACAGACATTCTGAACCCACATGCAAAGCCTTCCCAGCAGAGTCCAAGCTGTCATAAAGGCGATGTGTGGCTGTACCCCACATTAACAGTAGCATAGCAGTACCGATTCTGGCGTAGGGGCAATGTAAATAGGAAACATATACTAAAAGCTAAGGGCAACTGTACCACAAGACTAACCAGTCATCATGACACTGCAGTTTTAATGACCACCAAATTTAACGTCCTCTCATGTCACAGCAGACATTTCTCACTTGTGCTAAATATAGAATGGCGGAAAATTCAAACTGCAGTGGTGCTGAGAGAGTTCTGGGGCTGCCTTCATTGTTGCCAGATGTCTGATGACATTATCATTGATGTGACGACGTCCTGATGCTGGATATCCCCACCACAGTTGCCTTATGTATAAAATGGTGGGATAATCAAAAAGTGGTGGAAAATTGAGAAATTCAAGAAGGTAAACATAGCCCAATTACCCTATGAGTGAGAACCAAGATGGAGGACACAGCCCACTGGTCCTACTGGCTTTTACCCAGCTCTATGATATCAAAATCCAAGATACAAGACCCAAGGATACTGGGACAGCGAGCTTCATTGGCAGATTTCATGTCTTCTAGGTTTATAATCCTGCTGCAAGTATAAAATGGTGGGAAGTCAGTCTAAGGTGAAGACCCACACAGCATGCATATTTAAACAATTTCCCCATCCTTCTGACATCACAGTTCGGCACCTTGTGATTAGAACCTAAGAACTGATTTGCCTAAAATTTAAGTTCACTTGTGCTATGCTTATATTTAATTTTAAACATTTGTGGTAGTATGAAGACAACTGTACTTTTATTTAAACAGTCTATGTGCCAAGTCCTTTCCTGTGAGATGCTTTTAAGTGCAGGCTGCTGCACTAAAGTCTTCAGTCATCTCAGCTGCCCAGGGCCATCTGCCAGGCAGGGCAGGGCCAGCAGCTGACAGCTGCCCCCCCCCCCCCCATGTCAACCAGCTCACCTGCCACTGCACAACACTGAATGCATGCTGCCAGTGAGACTAAATGATGCGAACTACAGGATAGTACTTCCAGCTTGGACCACTACTATGTTATTTGTGATGGCACTGCAGTCACAACACATGTGACCTAACATAAAATAATTAGGTAATTTGAAGAACTTAGCGCCATGCTTATATTTTAGACCACACTGAAAAATGCTGAAATAATCGAAATTGTTCTGAGTGGAATATGACCAGTAGCCCACACAGACATTCTATAAGGAAGTTGAAAAATGAAAGCATGCCTAGTCTTTTGGAGATGTTATGCAACTGGCTCAGGAGCCGAAAAAGGGTCCAGATAATACATGTACAGAATTTAAAAAAAAACTGCAAGAGATGAGTGGCAGCTATTAAAACAAGCTTTAACCTGCCTTGTTAACAACCAGCTCCCCACAGATGCCTCAAAACATGAGAAACTATGTGCAGTAGGCATTAATCAACAGCATATGACACCTAAACAAATTTACAAGTACATGTAAAGTGATTTGTGATCAACAAAAATGGAAGAAATACTTATGAGGGAAATGAATAGTATTCTTATGAAAGTAGTGGTTGATGACTAAGATACGATGGGAGTTCTCCTAAAATCACTGGGTGACCTCTAGACATGCTATGGAGCCATTTCTTATCAAAATGTGTCTATTCTAACTTTCATTTATGAACGTTATTGAGAACATTGTAGTTACACTCTTCCTGCAGATGTTTGGCTACTTGATAGCTCAATACAACACCTACACATTTTTCCAAAAACACACTGTAGGGCTGTTGCAGTGATATAATAGCTTATTTATGTATCTGATGTGAAAGTTCTGAAAAATAGATCCAGAATGTGACAAAATGTGACACGTCAGGCCATAACTCTCTGCAACTTCTGCTATGTAAACATAATGTGACAGGACCTTCTCTGCCTAAAAGACATAGCCATAATTGTAGCCATTTTCCACATCTTTTAGCGAAATATTTCCTACGAGTTACCAGTGGAAAATTTAGCTTTGTACCATACCTAAGTGACTTTTGAGGCAGTTGAGGAATCTCAAGACGTACTTGTTTAATGTGATCAAAGTGTGCCCATCAAGAGTCTCAATACAGATGATCCAGTACATTATAAACATGTAATTCTTTTACACAGCTTCCCTGAACATTAGAAACAGATGAAGTTGATGACTAAGATACGAATGGGAGTTCTCCTAAAACAACTGAACACTATTTGAGCCTTATTCCATGGACAATTCTCAGGGTGCTTGTGCAGGAAGCGTTTCATGATCATGGTTACAGATGGTCATAACAGTAGGTACTGGGAGATGAGTGGTGAGATGACCATGTACACAGAGTTGAAGAAATTCTGCAAGTGTCCTCGGTTCTGTACCTCTGAAGCACGTTCTACTGTGAAAGTTACCAGCTTTGAACAAAACTGCTAAAAAGCACATTTATGTCTAAATTGTAATAAGATGAATTTGTAAAGGATTTTTGTATAATATATTTTGAAAAAAATTATTTCTGAATAAAATAAACGTGTTTGAAGAATTATTGTCAACTTGAGAACTGGTTCACGCGGAGGGCATTAGGTTTGTATAAGAGGTAGTAGCTCCTATCTCAGACAGTATGAAAAGGCAGGAAGACGAAAGGTGTAATGAAATGGTGCACTGTAGCTTTGTAGAGCAAAGAAATTAGTCTGTAGGCAGCAGTGACAGAGGCAACATCTTAGGTTTAATATGAGAGTGGCTTGCGCATCAATCATTGCCCTAAATAGCATCAGATGGAAAAAGCTGTTTTATAGAAGCACAACATTTAGAATTGGGCTACATTATGTATAAAAATTGACAGCAAAAAGCCCAAAAACATAAGTAGCAGTGGGTGCTAATGCAGATATTGTGTAACCGCCACTTTTAAATGTTACATCTGTCGCCTACAGTAAAAGGTAAGGGGCTTTATTTAGAGCTGTAGTAACAGCTCGAACTAGTTAATTTTGTGTGTTTCTAGAAATAATAATTTGTTCCTATCACACAGTAGTTCAAGAATATCATTTTTGTAATACATATACCTAGCTGGATCCTATCCTACTGAAGACAATTCCGAGTATCCTACAACTGAAAAGCGTTATGATTTTGCAAACTTAATCTATTAAAATATTTTGGAAGTGTTTCTATATAGTCAGTAAATTGTGCTTGTCGAGTATTGCATTTAAAGTTTCCTGAGCATTACTTTTTTCCGAAATCTACGTATCTGGTATTAAATTAAAGGAATGATCTGTTTAATGAAAACAAAAACAGGAAAGAAAATTATTTAGTTGAATACAAAATACTTGCTATTTTGATAAATATCTTTAAGTGTAATGTACTCTCATCATATAAAGTATTATATTGCAAGTGGCTACAGTAAGAGATGCTATACTGTTGCATGAAACATTTAACTGCTTAATTCTGGTGCTATAATCACTGGATTTGTTTTATTTTTAGAAAAGTGTTCAGTGAGGATTTCATAAGAGCTGAAAATTTTTACCATTCTCAGGCTAAGCGCAGTTTAAGGGCCACCACTTGACTAATTGCTTACATGAAACAACAATAATTTTTAAGTATCTGTTAATATTGTGCTATTATCATACAAAGTATTTTTTCTTAATTAACTTAGAATAATAACTGTTTCTTCAAATCTCAGTTATGGAGACCCCTCACTGGTGATTTTTCTTTAGGTACAATTGAATAGTGTACTCTACACAAAGAATAGAGAAAGTGTTAATGTTTCTAGGTGCTGTAGCATAATTCCTCTGGAGTTGACAACGTAAGAATGAAAGTTAGCTCTTGTTCTGTACATAAGAAACTGGTTCTGCTTTCCTAAGTTCACTCAGGTATATAGAAAATAGCAAATCACAGTTACACTTTAGAATACCCTTCAGGCCTAATTTGGCTGATGACTGTTCATTAATTTGACCACATAAAAGTTCTGGACCTGAAAGATTACTGGTTCGCTCTCTGATTACCTGTAGTATTGCTCCATACTGGAAACACTTGAGTATATGGGAATAGTAGTTTGGGCCTTGTATCTATTAGACGTACACTACATGATCAAACAAGCTTTTAAAATTCCTGTAAAAGGGGTAACGTTTAACTTGGCGAATTTAAGATTTAGAATCTATCTTAGAAGTAACTTTTATAGGAATTCTTAAAGAGAGTACTGATTCGAACACTCTGACAGAAGGCCACATTTAGAAGAAGTTACAAGTGAGTAGCGCTATGCTTTTCTCTGTGTGGCAGGACTTTTTAACGCTGAACATGTTTTTTTTCTGTGACAGTACTGATAATATTGTAAAAGAGTTCAATGTTACATTCGTCGACGTGTGACGGGACGTTTTAGCGGGTACTGTCTATACTGGGTGGTCCATTGACAGTGACCGGGCCAAATATCTCACGAAATAAGCATCAAACGAAAAAACTACAAAGAACGAAACTCGTCTAGCTTGAAGGGGGGAAAACAGATGGCGCTATGGTTGGGTCTCTAGATGGCGCTTCCACAGGTCAAACGGATATGAACTGCATTGTTTTTTTTCAAATAGGAACCCCCAATTTTTTTTACATATTCGTGTACTACGTAAAGAAATATGAATGTTTTAGTTCGATCACTTTTTTCGCTTTGTGATACACGGCGCTGTAATAGTCACAAACATATGACTCACAATTTTAGACGTACACTTGGTAACAGGTAGGTTTTTTAAATTAAAATACAGAGCGTAGGTACGTTTGAACTTTATTTCGGTTGTTCGAATGTGATACATGTACCTTTGTGAACCTATCACTTCTGAATGATAGGTACTACACGAATATGTAATAAAAAATGGGGGTTCCTATTTTAAAACAAACGCAGTTGATATCCGTTAGACCTATGGCAGCGCCATCTAGCGGGCCAACCATAACGCCATCTGGTTTCCCCCTTCAAGCTAGACAATTTCGTTATCTGTAGTTTTTTCGTTTGACGCTTATTTCGTGAGACATTTGGCCCGGTTACGAACAATGGACCACCCTGTATATATATATCAAATTGTTAGCCAACAAACAGATTTAATTAATACTTAGAAAGTTTATTTTTGTGCAAACATACACTTTTTTTAATGGAACTATGCCTACTGACATTAACTAACTAAAATTAGAGTAAATTCAGAATGTCAGTGGTGTTTGTTGCAGGATTCTAACGCAAGTCGTTTACGGGATATTCTATTTTTGAAATGTTCCACCCCGGCCCTTGTTTGTGCGATTCAACCTGCGTAATTGCTAGCTACGATGTTGTTATGCTCGCTTACAGTGTGCTTGTGTGTTCCGCGAGTGCTCTGCGACTTCATAGTATGTGACAATACAAGCAACAGGTAGTAAGTGGACGATGGGATCTGTCAATGCAGAAAAATCTGACATGCTGATGGAGTATGGATATTGTAGGAAGAATGCAGTTCGTTCTTGTGCGATGTATGTGGCAAGATATACCATTAAACATCAGCCATCTCGGCAGCTAGCTATCGATCTCTTCAACAAGTAACATGAAAGTGGGAGTGTAACACCTAGACAACGTAACAGAAGTAAACAAGTGACGACAGAAGAGGAGGATATTAATGTTCTTTTGCAGTTGATCCTCATGTTAGATCCTGCGAAATCGCACGAGGAAGTGGCATGAAAAGTTTCCTATGCTTTCTCCATCGACATAGGATCCAGCCCTATTGCATCTCTCTCCATCAAGACCTGCATGGAATGATTATTAGAATCGTGTTAACTTCTGTACATGGAGTTTGAGGCAGGATATCCTAGGTGTACCCTATTTAGTGATGAAGCCACATTTACCAGTCAGGGCCAGACAAGCTAGACAAGTTTCGTTCTTTGTAGTTTTTTCGTTTGACGCTTATTTCGACAGATATTAGGCCCGGTCACGATCATTGGACCACCCTGTGTATTTATTCAAAGCATTTGTCAATGATGTATTTGTCATTAAGTGAGTTGTTTCAGTAGAAAAATAGTGAATAGACTACAAAGGCAGTAGAGATACAAAGTGTCCAGGGAACCTATTTCAGTAGTGAGGAGGAAAATATAACTAATTAGTACAAGTGGTTCAACTAATATTTAAAAATGGAAAAAAGACGGGCAGAACGTTCAGAACAGGACAGGGAGATATAAGAAGAAGATAGAAGGAAAGAAGCATTTGCAAGTAGCTATGATATGCAATATACAGAGGAATCTGTCATACAGCAGCAGTCATACTCAGGAGGGGCTGAATATGGGAGAGAACGTTTTGATACCTTGAACCCATCACAGATCACAAAAGCAGCTCTAAATTCACATGAGGAAGAACTAGTTGAGGAAAACAAGCCCGAGAAAAATAGAGACGAGCAGATATGTGTATACTGTACTAAAAAGTTCGGTAGCACAAACTAGTGTAAGGATCTATAGAAATTATGAACTGGTATCTGTGGTATCGATAGCAATGATGCCATGGCCTAACTGCCAGTTAAGTTGGCACTACGACAGACAACGACGACAGCGCCCTCTAGCAGGCGCTGTTCAGCTCTACGAGCACCACTGAAGACTCAGCCCTTTTGATCAAGAGCAGACGGCCGGGGCTCCTCGCTTCAGCTTCGCACCTCCGTGCAAAGTTATGTATTACTCTTCTTGCACCAGTAAACCACTTTTACTTACGTGCAGTACCGACGTATTTTTACTGCTCCTGCTCCTACCCACGCGCCGCCTTCCAGGCGGGATACAAAAGTATCTATAAGAATTACGTGAATAACGAATGATTTTAATTTACCACATGGAGGACACAGCTCTCTCGTCAAATAGGAGTGTGCACACTGTTCTCACTTCGCCATTCAAGTCTCATCATAAGCAATGTACTTTACAAAATTGAAATTAAACCTAATGGGTCACTGCATAACTAAGCTTGTATTAACTGCACAAGGGACAAACACTGTAGAATGTGTCTTATGAAACGTAGATTGGGGAATCTGAGGCAAAATATTAATGGTGATGGACTGAATATTAATTTTATGTAATAAAATTAGAAAAACACTACACATTTATGTAAGAGCATTATGGTTACTGGTGCTTGCTTTAAACAACCACATGAAGGTCTGACGGGCTTGTAAATTATTTGGGCCTCATAAAAGAGAAATCATTTAGTGACAAGGATTCACAAGCACTTCAAATTGATACTAACATTACACAGAAAACAGAATAGGAACTAGAAGAACTACATCAGGTACCACAAACCTACGTACCTCTTTGTCAGTCTCTAAGCTTACCCCAATTTTGTCCAAACAGCCACAGAAGCAGATAAGAAGCTTACTCGGCATCTGGCACTACGAAAACTCAATAAACATAAGCATCCACTCACTCTGTCATTCTAAGATGGTAGAAATGGGAAAGAAATGTATCTGTACAATAAAATACATTTCAGTTAAGTGTGAGGAAGATATAGGTAACACAAAGACGTTATAAACTGATACATCGATATAAAAAGGACACAGAACAAATATGAATTCATCGAATGTGCACATTTGCAGGAGCATACTGAGCTGCAAGTTCCTTCCCCTGATGTGTTTACTGAATGCACCAAAAAAAAGTATGAGGTGCTAAACGATATATACAGTGACATTAAAATTTATGGAAACATTATGAAGCGGCTCATGGAGATATGGATAGACCCTTCATTAACTTCATGCTCTGGGGAAAAGACTGCACAGGGAATGTTCTTGCCATGCTATAACACTACAAAGCAGGCTTTCTAAAATCACGCCACTGATTCAACCCTGTGAATGAAATAATGTACATAAATTTTTAAAGTAGAACTGCTGTAAAATAGAGTACAAGCAAGCTACTCATGCAGTGGTATCAATGAACTGATTTAACTAATTAATTTGGACTTCATTTAGGTCAGGCAACGACCTTGCCGCAGTGGAAACACCGGTTCCCTCAGATCACCGAAGTTAAGGGCTGTCAGGCGTGGCTGGCACTTGGATGGGTGACCGTCTGGGCCGCTATGCGCTGTTGCCATTTTTTGGGGTGCACTCAGCCTTGTGATGCCAATTGAGGAGCTACTCGATCGAATAGTAGCGGCTCCGGTCAAGGAAAACCATCATAATGGCCGGGAGAGTGGTGTGCTGACCACACGCCCCTCCCATCCGCATCCTCAACTGAGGATGATACGGCGGTCGGATGGTCCCGATGGGCCACTTGTGGCCTGAAGACGGAGTGCTACATTCATTTAGGTCAAGAAACTTAATCAGACACGTTGGTGACTATTAAAATGAACCGAAGTCCATTACCGATATGGCGTTCACCTCATATGATTCAGTGCAAGAATAAACAAAGAGACAGGCCATAGCAGTCAAAATATTTTCAACGTCATCAATGGGAACAAAAGTTCCACAACAAGGAATTTAAATAAATGATCAGCTAAAGTAAAACATTACAAAACATAATACATCAATAAGTAAAACAAGACAATAATGGTTCACTGAAATAACAAATGATTTAACTCTTCAGAATGAGAATGTCTCCGGAATATCCTTTCTTTCAGGAGTGCTAGTTCTGCAAGGTTCGCAGGAGAGCTTCTGTAAATTTTGGAAGGTAGGAGACGAGGTACTGGCAGAAGTAAAGCTGTGCGGACGGGGCGTGAGTCGTGCTTGGGTAGCTCAGTTGGTAGAGCACTTGCCCACGAATGGCAAAGGTCCTGAGTTCGAGTCTCGGTCTGGCACACAGTTTTAATCTGTCAGGATGTGACTCTTACTTTGTGTGTTGCTTTAAAAAGTCTTTTGTTTCAAATATATACACTCCTGGAAATTGAAATAAGAACACCGTGAATTCATTGTCCCAGGAAGGGGGAACTTTATTGACACATTCCTGGGGTCAGATACATCACATGATCACACTGACAGAACCACAGGCACATAGACACAGGCAACAGAGCATGCACAATGTCGGCACTAGTACAGTGTATATCCACCTTTCGCAGCAATGCAGGCTACTATTCTCCCATGGAGACCATCGTAGAGATGCTGGATGTAGTCCTGTGGAACGGCTTGCCATGCCATTTCCACCTGGCGCCTCAGTTGGACCAGCGTTCGTGCTGGACGTGCAGACCGCGTGAGACGACGCTTCATCCAGTCCCAAACATGCTCAATGGGGGACAGATCCGGAGATCTTGCTGGCCAGGTTAGTTGACTTACACCTTCTAGAGCACGTTGGGTGGCACGGGATACATGCGGACGTGCATTGTCCTGTTGGAACAGCAAGTTCCCTTGCCGGTCTAGGAATGGTAGAACGATGGGTTCGATGACGGTTTGGATGTACCGTGCACTATTCAGTGTCCCCTCGACGATCACCAGTGGTGTACGGCCAGTGTAGGAGATCGCTCCCCACACCATGATGCCGGATGTTGGCCCTGTGTGTCTCGGTCGTATGCAGTCCTGATTGTGGCGCTCACCTGCACGGCGCCAAACACGCATACGACCATCATTGGCACCAAGGCAGAAGCGACTCTCATCGCTGAAGACGACACGTCTCCATTCGTCCCTCCATTCACGCCTGTCGCGACACCACTGGAGGCGGGCTGCACGATGTTGGGGCGTGAGCGGAAGACGGCCTAACGGTGTGCGGGACCGTAGCCCAGCTTCATGGAGACGGTTGCGAATGGTCCTCGCCGATACCCCAGGAGCAACAGTGTCCCTAATTTGCTGGGAAGTGGCGGTGCGGTCCTCTACGGCACTGCGTAGGATCCTACGGTCTTGGCGTGCATCCGTGCGCCGCTGCGGTCCGGTCCCAGGTCGACGGACACGTGCACCTTCCGCCGACCACTGGCGACAACATCGATGTACTGTGGAGACCTCACGCCCCACGTGTTGAGCAATTCGGCGGTACGTCCACCCGGCCTCCCGCATGCCCACTATACGCCCTCGCTCAAAGTCCGTCAACTGCACATACGGTTCACGTCCACGCTGTCGCGGCATGCTACCAGTGTTAAAGACTGCGATGGAGCTCCGTATGCCACGGCAAACTGGCTGACACTGACGGCGGCGGTGCACAAATGCTGCGCAGCTAGCACCATTCGACGGCCAACACCGCGTTTCCTGGTGTGTCCGCTGTGCCGTGCGTGTGATCATTGCTTGTACAGCCCTCTCGCAGTGTCCGGAGCAAGTATGGTGGGTCTGACACACCGGTGTCAATGTGTTCTTTTTTCCATTTCCAGGAGTGTATAATTCAAGAATAATGATTTTAAAGTAAATATCATCAAAAACACATCAAAGTCATCAATAATGAAAAAAATAAGGAAACAATATTACATCGATTACACAGACAGTTAAGAAAAAATCGTTATTAAAGGGATGTGAAAATATCACAGATAAGCAAAATGACAATCAATCGCCTGCGAAATGCAAACAGTTAAGGACAATAATTTTGGATCTGGGCTGGCGTCTGTGAAAGTCTTTCCTGTCAAACTTTCTGCCTTTAAAAGTTTTGTGGCGGTGTTCGTAGCGATAAACAATTCGCTGTAGAAACGGCTTACGAAGTCACCGCCACACTTTTAATAGCGGGCCGACCGGTTCGCTGGAACAGTGAACAGAAAGATGAAAACCCAAACCCTCTGGTTAAATAAAAGTCGGTACTTATCTTTATTACGAAGATACAGAAACACAGTAGTGAACTCCGTGTCTACAGAAATCTGTCTAGTTCGAGTCGGAGAGGCTAGGTCAGCGTCGGCTGACGACAAACAACAACTCTGCTGCGATGAACACACAACTGACTAGCAAGTACACAATTCGGTGGCGAGTATACAACTGAGCGGCGAATACAGAACTGTCCTAGCGCTCGCGACTCCAGCGCTTAAGAAGCCAGAAGCCAGCGGTGGCGCGCGCAGACTTGCGGCGATTTCCTGTATCGCTGGCGCTGCTTATGCGGACGGCGTCCGGACTTTGATGCTGCCAACCTTTTGGCAGCGGGCTCGGGTGGCATTACTGGCTAGGATATAACAAAAAGTAGGTTGTTACAGCACAAAGTCATCATAAAAGGAATTTACCAAGATATGCAATGAAGATGAATTAAAAAAACAATATTACGTTAGTTAAACAAATAATTATTAACCTCATTCTTTACCTTGAGTGAGGTATGTAAAAGACATTTCTTTTAATAACTCCAAGCGTGTAAATATCATGGACACAGTTGCATGCAAGCAAAAGTAAGTCGGAATGAGATGTGTCAACAGAGCTCAATATTAATAACAGACAACACAATAGAACAAAAACACAATTGATAAGTTCGTAATATTGAGTTTTGCTAAGAGAAGCATTTGCACTTGAGATACATGTTGCACTTCACTCGACCTTTTGGCACTGGCATGAAACACAGTCCTGAGGCAATCACTTGGGATACAATTGACAAAGAGAAAAGGGAAAAGCTCTTAGTCACAGCTATCAGCAGATGTCAATTGTTTACTGTGGAATGCATTCTTCCTGCACCAGATATTCCAGGAAACATGACGTGACTCCTGTTTGCCTTGTCCCGACATGAATGGCCATGTCATAGTAATGTTCACAGTAGGACATTTATATGACGTTGGCAGCGTTTTTCACAGCACGGCACACTGGGCACAACTCACAAGTTCCTGCACAAGGGAAGCACACCTACACTCTTCTGTGTGCCTGCCTTATCAAATAGTGAACCTTGGCACACCTCCTGTCTGGCATTGGCATTATTTTCATGGTGCGACACACTGACCATCAGCTGTAAGTTCCCATGTAAGGGAGACACCTACAGGCAGTAAACCTTGCCCAAATCTTCACAACGTGATGGGATTATCACTTGGCAGTAGTCAACTAGATAGGCATGTTGACTAATCCGCTAGCATTTCTTAGTGGTCTCACCAGTAATGTGGGTGTGTGGGTATTACACCCCTGTGGTGCAACAGTCTTCTTCTGCTATCGCCACTGAGCTTAATGTCTCAACACATGGCCTAATACAGTTAATCAGATCATGCTTAAGACACTGTCTGCAGCATCTGACAGGCACACTGTGCACCTTGCCACACATCAACGCCAATATCGCACGTGTGCAACAGGGAATTCCGTCATGGCGTTTGGAGGTTGTCTCCTGCAAGCACCCATTCGATCAGTCAGCATGGTTGCTGGATGTCAGCTGCGGCTTCGCCCTCAAGGTCATCCACTCTGTGGGGAATTCGAGGGCAGACCTGCAGCTGTGCTGTGTGGATCTTAGTGGGAGAGAAATTGGCTGCTAAGTGTTGCAGACACTGCGAGCCGAGGTCGAGGTAATTCACTTTTACATTGGCTGCTAATGACTCTCCATCTGCAGTGTTCATGGCGCAGATGCCCTACGTCACTGTGCCAACTGGACTCAGAATTTCCACAAAGTCCTGTAAGATCGTGACAAAATTGTACAGTGCATTTCGCCTGTCAAGAAACTTGGAGGTTTATTTAAAAACCTTATTACTTAAAATGGTTACAAAATTAATTTATTCCAAGCAACTTTAGATGATGGGCTTTTACAGAAAAAGAACTGGAATTACTATTCCTTAGCAAAAATATAGCTACTGTCCTTAGCAAAAAGAAAATGTTTGAACTATTATTACCACAGACACTAATCTAAATCAGACTAACATCAGCATTGTGATGAGAGTCAACTGAACTGGGAAATAAAACTGAGTTTTAAAAACATAAAATGCTTTCTTGTGCAATACTAGGTGTACAGTATATGGTTTTGTCCAACTTGAATTTCAATGTTCCTACTCACCTTCTTGTATGTCTTCCTCTTTGTTTCGGCGACAAGTTCGATGTAGCTTAATGCGAGATCAATGATCAACGCACACTGCATTCTCGGCTCTGTCAGCCATTGGACCACCTCTTTGATCTTACTTGGGGGCTCTTGTTCTTCAAAACTAAGATCAGAGGTAGCATCTGTGACACAATGGGTAATTCATTTAGAATGTCTTGAAAGAGTTTCACGCACGTATCCCAAGTCCGGTAGTTAGGGTTACATTAAAGTCTCTAAAGTCTCAATTCTTTCATCAAGCGCTGACAGGGGTTACAACTAGGGATATAGAGGGGAGATGAAAATCGACTTTGATTTCCGCCTTCTCGACTACCGCTTCTAGTTCTAGTGCTCAGATCGGAACTGCACGGCGTTATCCGAGATTACTTGTTTTATGGACTCTACCATTCATGGAAAGTGTTTCTCAAAGGCCGCAGCAACCAACCATCTTCCCTGTCACCTTCCTCAATGGAGTCAGCCGCACGAATTTCGACGTTACCTCCACAGTCACAAGCACATGCGCGAATCTGGACCTGGTATGGTAGCAGATCTCTTGCTGCTTTGAAAGCAATACCGTGCACCAAAGTTTCGATTACTAGGGGTTTCGTGCCACACCAATTTATTCACGAACTCCTCCGGGACAGCTAACAGCCACATGGTATCATCCAGGCATCATCTCTAAAAAAGGATGCGATCCCTCACCAAATAACGCTGGCGCATTTCCACATTGTTCTAGTCGTTCCCTCAAGATATCCTCTGTCTTGTTTGCGCTACGTGTTTCCCAAGGATGTTGTAATAAAGTTTCGTAAACAACGTTCTTCAGAATCAGGACACTGAAATTGTTCTCTCGTAAGTCCCCATATAGTGCGTGAACAAGTCCCGCGGGTGCATGTGAAAGTGCGTGCACAAAGATATTCTTGTGTCCCAGAATATACGCGACAGTAAATCTAAATTCTGACAGATACACTTCAAAGCGTGACAGCCTCTATCCAGTGCGTCAGCTTCACTTTCATAAGAAACTGCAGGGCACGGTGGTTCGTGAATACTCTGTGCTCCTTTCAAAGAGAAAGTACCGGAACTTGTTAAACGCCCAGACAACGACTAGTGTTTAAAGTTCTGTGTCCAAGTAACTTCTCTCGCTATGAGAGACCACTCGAGTCGCGAAGGATATTGTCTTACAGGTGGAGGGATCGCTCCCTTCCTCTGTCTGGAACAAAACTGCACCAAATCCATCAATGAGCTGTCAGCCATGAGACAGAAGTCGTGTGTCAGGTCAAGGTGGGCAAGGATCGGCGCATTCGCCAGTGCATTCTTAAGCCTTGTGATCTCGTACTGTGCCTGCTGGTCCTAGGTCCGCAATGTATTCTTTTGCTGTTTCCTGGCTGGAGTCGCGTATTCCGCAGTCACTCTGATCTCATCTGGGTCAGCAAGAATCCCTTACACAGAGACGATGTGTCCCAGGAAGTTAACATTCTTTCCCCCAAATATGGATGTTTTCTAGATTAACGATCACACCTGCCCGCTCGAACGCGTTTAGCAATTCACTTAGTACATCGCTGCGATCCGCCCATGACTTTCCCGCCACTAGAACGTCATGTGCGTAAAGCGTTGCTTGCGCTCGCAAATCTTCCGGGAGGATATTATTCAACCTCCTAATAAAAGGGGCTGACCACACATTCGGTCTAAATGGGAGACGTATAAACTGATAGCAATTCCCATAACGGAGGACTATGGTATATTGCCTGCATGGTGGGTGGAGCATAATCTGCCAACCGCTACTTCATAAATCTATTGAAGATACATTCACAGGTTGGAATAGTTGCAAAAATTCGTCTAGACTCTGCAGCCTGTCTGTCTACAGCATTGTAATTGTATTCACCTAGCTGGAGTCCACGACTAGTCATGCAAGTACATATTATTTCGGGACTACCAACAGAGATGAATTATAAGAACCCACTGCCTGGTTTATTATGCCTTGATCCAGCATATACGCTACCTGGTGTTCCATTTGTACCTTGTATGCCAAAGGAGGGAGTATAGCTCAAAAACAAATTTCTGGTGCTCTCATACTCTAAACTGATAGACAAAGTCTTTAATAGCACCAGGCGTGTCTGAAAGCAGCCCATTATCCCTAAGAATGTGGATAATCTCATTCTGTCGGCATCCGACATTCCAAAAGCGGTAATGCTATTATTTGCAATATCAGCAAAGATAGTATCCCTGCAACGCTCGTCAGGTGAAGAACTGAACTCACTACCCCAGTTAACAAGGACTTCAAGTTTAGGTCACTACCAGGGTCGAGTATGAAACATCAGGTAGCGCACTTCAGACTCATCGCGCAAAGCACACTTATCAGTTACTAGTTTTACACGGCTTCCTTCGACTTTCAACTTCATGATTCCTCCAGCAAAGTCAATCACCGCGTGGTCAGCATTCATAAGATCAGTATCCAGCGTAGCCTCTGCATTCATCAGGGGAACTATGAAAAACAAAATTAAATTCATATTCGCTGTCCCAGCATTTAAAAACAATGAAAGCCTGACTTCCAATTTCAACATTCTTAACGTGAACGGCTCCATGCACCTCTATTCCTCGCATCTGGAAGGTGGGCCATGTTACTATCTCGTCGCAATGCCGCCTCATTGAAAGTACCAAGAGGATTCCCAACGTCCAGAACACAATTAATAAAATGTTCCGCGCTATTATGCCGTAGTCGAATGGATTTCACCTTAAGACTCAACGTTTCGTCGCCATCTGCGGAGGACATTTTCAAGGGCAATCGTAGCTTCTTTGAATGTCCAATTCACACCCTGGCTCGCTACTGACTACAGCAAAATTTCGCTCCCACAAGCTTCCGCGGGTTTCCGCGCAGTGAGGTGACGTCACATGCTGTGTATACTCGAGCGCAGTTGGCCGTGGTCGACTGCCGTTGTCCGCTGTTGCTGTCATTCCATGGTGGAAGACTGGTACACATCTTCTTCAGCTGGAATCCACATTTCCTAGAATCTCGCACTGTCCTCCTTCCTACTGATGTTCGTGGGGTGTTTTGCAATCTCTATGCCCTCTCTGTATAGCCTATCATGGTATCCGCTTGTGTCCTGCTTATCAAATTAGATGTGTGGGTGTCTCCTGGCAGCAAAGCATGTTCCGCAATAGCTGATCTCTCCTCTTCTGCAATTGCCGTTGTGCTCATGTAGTCGATTTTTCACTGTCCTTTTTGTAGTACCCATGTACATCCCTCACCCCCCCCCCCCCCCACAACTACGCGGAATCCTACAAAATCCAGTTTTTTCCAACTGCGGGCGGGCATCATTGGCCGATCATGTATCTTCGGTGTGGCCGTGTAGATTACCGCCATGTTCTGCTTTCTCAAGATTTTTCCTACGCGGTCAGTAATGTCCTTAATAAATGGCTGGAAATCTGTCGATTTAGCAGGCGCCTGAGCATCGATATGATTTCAATGCGGTGGTCTTCTCGATCTTTTCACCTCAGCGAACAAATAACCATTCTTCAGCAATGCACTGGTGAGACGTTACAGTTCTGCATCAACAGCTCTGGTCCGCAGATTTTCCGTGCTCTAATCGCCAATTTTTATTACGTCTCGCTTTGCTTGTGGGTAGTATTTCGAATCCCGATGTAGTTAAAGGGCTATTGAGTGGGCTTTGGTAAACCGTGTGGCCCAAGCTACTATCTGCTTTCTTGAAAAGTAGCACGTCAGGAAAATTTGGTCTTCCGTCTGCTTCCTCCTCCACGGTTAACTTGAATCTTCGGACTGATCCCATTCAGATGTTCGTTTAGCTCTCAAATATTGTTGATAAATGTCTTGTGCCTATAAATCGTCTTGTTTTAGGATACCTGTGGGGAGTTACCTATGATCAAAATAGATTACTGCTTATTGGTGCCACCTATTCCGCATATCAACTTTTGTGGTGAATTTTATAAACTTTATTCTTCCTGAGCCATTGGCCCACTGTTTTCCAAAGAACAAGTGCGCTTTAATTTTCGAATTTCTCAGTAGAAGTGTGTGTGGGCTGTTGGTCATTTTCTATGCAGGACAATTTCGTACGAAACACTATTCTACAGTCTGGATTAAAACGTAAGTGTGCTACTTGCATTTTTAAACTTTCTCCCCATTTTAAGTTAATTCATGTGAGATGTGACTCAGTACTTTCACAAATAACATATTAATGGTGGAAATCTTAACCACTATCCTGCACTTAGAATCACGTGATGTAGTTAGCAACACATGTCCAGTGTCCTTCACTGGTGCGGTGAGGCAGCTGCCGTGGGCTGGCCCTTCCCTGTCTGGCCAATGTCTCTGTGCATCCCAGGTGGCTGGAGACACTGCTGCAGACAATACCACTTGTGGATACATCACTGGAGACAATCTTGCACACAGGCCACGAAAGGGACTCTCCTCACTTTTTGTTCCCTTAAATAAAAATGAAGCTTGTAGTGGGACGAAATTAAGCGTCACCCATCCACCAAAGTCAGCCCAGTTTGCAGGTGACTATAAGTTTAATTTAGTTTTGTTTATGTGTTTTCTTATTATTTGTAATAAATGTGAATTATCTAAAAGTTTGTATTTTTTTATGTGTTTCATGTACGGAGAGGTCGGCGCAACGAACGGGGACAGCATCTTCGTTGCCGCGACCAGAGAGGAAATTGCTGGCCGCTATACGTCGCGGGTCGACAGCCAAGGAGCAACAGAAGATCCTGGAACCGAGTTGTTGCGTCGTGCTTCTAAAAATTAAAAATGAAGTTTTATACTCTTTTTGTACAACAATGACATCATATAGATCTTAATCTTATTGAAATATCAGTCACTGTCTGTCAAGGCTCAAGTTCACATCTGTATGTGTAGGAAGCTAATAAAATAGTGTATGCTATTAAAGTTGAAACACGTGTCTTGAAGATTTATTTATGAAGAATTGTGTGAACGGATTAATATTTGACAAGATTATTGATTCAGACAGCGTTGGCCGAAACTTTGAATCTAAAAAGTTTATTTAATGTGTGATTCTGATATCGATTAGATCAAGATAACGTGTGTCGATATAATTTTCTGAGGAGAAACAAACGAAATTTAAATTCGAAAAAGTTACGAAAACCAATTGGCCCAAGTGATGTAATTCTCTGCACACGACTCAACTGATGTTTTACAGTTTCGTTCAAGAACCATTCTATGACAATTTAAAAAGAATATGAATCATTTTTTGAAGTGGGTTGTAACTGACGTAGGTGACGAAGTCTGCACATGGTCATATATCAAACGAAAAACTAACACGTCGTTACACCGCACCGTGGCGACCTTAGAAACAGGACTTGTGTGCAACTAAGGCACACAGGTACGAAACAAAACATCAAGAGTCCTTCGGAAGTCAACGCGAGTTTTCGTGGAGCCTTCACCAGCCAGCGGCGACTTCGTGGGTGTGGGCATCTGACGGAGTGCAGCCAAGCAGTACGGTCACGCAGTTGTTCCACGAGAAGGCGCATCTGTTGGGCAGCAGCTGGACGCTGCAAACCTCGACAACCCTTTTTCTCCCTAAACTAATAGGCCCAGTACGTCAGCTGCGGGGCGTTCCTCCGGCTGGTATTAGAGGTGTTGCTGAGGGCTTCGCCTGTCTACGGCGGTGCCGGGCGTGGTTGCAGCCAGCGACGTTTCCGGTGTTCGACTCAGCGTCCTGCCGGTTGCGGAAACGGGGTCGCAGCATCTCAGCGGCTGCATCGACGGCTGTTACATCTGCAGCCCATAGCAGCACACTGATCATCGAGAACTACAAATTACAATATTAAGTGTCCGGTGAGTTTGTTTCAAGTTGGAAGTGGAGTGTTGTATATAGGGAGTGTGCTTTTACAGGATTGTTGATTACAAGTCTGCGTGTGTAGATAGTTAATATCTTACAATAATGTCGGGAAGTGAAATGTCAGACGAAGAGCAATCTATGTCCGATAGGAGCATGAGATCCCTTTTTAGGGCGATCGCTAAATTAAAACAATCTAACGGGGATTTCCTAGCTGAATTAAAACAATCTAACGAGGAATCTACTGCTAGATTAAAAGAGGAACTAAAACAGGAATTAAAACAGTCTAACGAAGAATCTACTGCTAGATTAAAACAGTCTAACGAAGAATCTATGGCTAGATTAAAACAGTCTAACGAGGAATCTACTGCTAGATTGAAAGAGGAACTAAAACAGGAATTAAAACAGTCTAACGAGGAATCTACTGCTAGATTGAAACAGGAACTAAAACAGGAATTAAAACAGTCTAACGAGGACTCTACTGCTAGACTTAAAGGGGAGCTAACAAAATCAACAGACAGGTTGCAGGAATATCTTAATGAAACCAGTCGAGAATTAAGTGATAAAATAGAGTCTTCTAAAGTTGAAATGCAGGAAAAATTAGTAGGACTTAGTAATAAGATTGCTGATAATTGTAAAAGGTTAGAAGAACATATCCAGGAATCGCGCGAGGAAAAAGCTCGCATGCGAAACGATATCACTGACTTAACCGAGAGACTAGATAGTGTCAATATCTTAGTTGTAAATGAAATACAGAAAAATAACGATATGTTACGAGATGAATTTTCTATGCAAACAGAAACTGTTCGCAGAGAATTATTGAAATCTATTAAAGAGGTCTCTACCAAACCTGTAGAGATTTCTTCAATAGATAATGTAGAATTAGAGACATTAACTCATCAAGTAGAAAAGGACCATACCGAAATCGAAAACATGAAATTTTTAATTACTGAAATATGCAGTAACCTTGAGACTGCCAAAGATAATAACACTGATGAAGGTACAGAGCGTTCACATCGTGAGCACAGTGAAGAATCGATATTAGCTAATCGCGTATCCAATACAGAAATGCGGATACAGGAAATTACTGAACGGTTATCGCAATTAGATAATAACGAGAACATTTCAGGTAGCAGAGGTAATAACGTAATCAGAGACAACAGTCGCATCGAATTTGCTAGCACGGACGACAGCAATATGAATAAAGCAATCACGGCAAGCCAATCCGTTGCAACTCCGTCTCTGCAATCTAAACAAAATCCGACTATTTCTCTCGCAGAATGTCTGGATGACATAACGACAAATTCAAATGTAGCAAGTCGATTTCCTGTATTCAAACCAGGAGGCGAACTTCACCCTATAATCTTTATAAAAGCTTTTGAAACATCATTATCTCCTAAATGGAGTAATGAAAAACGCATTCAATTTGTAATAGGACATTTAGAAGCAGAAGCTGCGGAATGGGCAGTACTGCATAGAACTGAGTTCAGGGATTGGGGTGATTTTGTTAAGCAGTTTAAACAAAATTATTGGTCAAGAGGAAAACAACAACACTTAACTTCAGAGTTGTTAGACCCTCCTCCATATTCTAAACGGTGGGGAGGTTATAGGAATTATTTTGAATGGCATTTAAACCGTGCTAAATTAATTGAAGAACCAATTATTGAAAGTCATTTAATACGAGTCCTAATTATTGGATTACCGTATTATATAAAGGAAAGAAAAATGCTATTCTACGAATTATAGGTGAGCCTTTACTAGCTGCTCTACCTTGGCCACCAGTAAATGAGATCCAACAATGCATTCCAGACGAAAAAGTTTGCGAACAGATTGTAAAAAATGCCGAACGGAGAATTAAAAGTTATAATCAACAGGCTATAGAACCCTCATTTCAGGTAGGAGATCTTGTGTTAGTACGATCTCATCCTAAAAGTTCTAAGATCGGTAAGGAATGTAGAAAATTCTTCTTTATCTTTGAAGGTCCATATGTTGTACATAAGATTGTACATCCCAAAGCATTACTTCTTATGGAACCTTCATCAGGTGTAATTAAAGGATTATATAGTGTTGATCAAATGAAACCCTTCATTCCTAAATAAGTTAATATTTAGTATATGTTACACACGGAAGAGCGTTCATAGTTTATTCATGTGAAGTTTTTCGTGATAGTTACGTGTTATTTTAAATAAATGACAGAAAGCTTAAACATGTGTTCTACAATAATCTACTGGTACTTCAAAAAGAGAAAGATAATCAAAAGGGGGATTTAGATGGAAGAAATTTTGCTCTTAGGTCAAAAGGAATTTTGCATATTTTAAATTTACTCGGATAGTAGGAACCAAAGGGGATGGTTAATAGTTTAGGGACCATGGGCGTCCAGAGCTATATGGCTCACGAGAACATAGCAGAGTGCCTTTAATAGAGGTTTGTAATAGTGTTAATATAGAACACACCAAACGGGGCTCTCTCGCTTGTTTCTCCTAAATAAATGGCCATTACCCAACAAGGTGTCCGAAGGTAAAGAAAGCCGTGCCGAGATTCCAAAGAAAGTTTTGCTTGATTTCTTCTTGACCTCAGGCATAAATAAGGCATTAGGGAAGAGAATGACGTAAAGTAAATAGTACTATTAGTTATTGTGAGAAACTTATTAGTAATATACATTCTTGAAAAGAATAACTCTAGTAAATAAATGAAACTGGAACTAATCTATCACAATTTGAACGCTCTGTCCTAATGTACAACGTTAAAGAACGTACTAAATTAGTATTTATTAGCAACTATTAACTGAGGAGCAATCTCCCTATATTCGGTTACGAATTACCATAAGAGCACAATTAAGAGTAAATGACAAATAGTCACAACGATATCGTATTAAAAGGATTAAATCTATCTAATAGCAAGGACTCTAGGTTACGTAAAATGTGAGGAAAATGTATTAACAGTTAAATATTGTATATTGAACAGTTTTAATTCCGGTTAAAACCTGACAAACTGAGCTTGTGGGTGGGGTATGTAGTGGGACGAAATTAAGCGTCACCCATCCACCAAAGTCAGCCCAGTTTGCAGGTGACTATAAGTTTAATTTAGTTTTGTTTATGTGTTTTCTTATTATTTGTAATAAATGTGAATTATCTAAAAGTTTGTATTTTTTTTATGTGTTTCATGTACGGAGAGGTCGGCGCAACGAACGGGGACAGCATCTTCGTTGCCGCGACCAGAGAGGAAATTGCTGGCCGCTATACGTCGCGGGTCGACAGCCAAGGAGCAACAGAAGATCCTGGAACCGAGTTGTTGCGTCGTGCTTCTAAAAATTAAAAATGAAGTTTTATACTCTTTTTGTACAACAATGACATCATATAGATCTTAATCTTATTGAAAAGTTAGTCACTGTCTGTCAAGGCTCAAGTTCACATCTGTATGTGTAGGAAGCTAATAAAATAGTGTATGCTACTAAAGTTGAAACACGTGTCTTGAAGATTTATTTATGAAGAGTTATGTGAACGGATTAATAATATATTTGACAAGATTATTGATTCAGACAGCGTTGGCCGAAACTTTGAATCTAAAAAGTTTATTTAATGTGTGATTCTGATATCGATTAGATCAAGATAACGTGTGTCGATATAATTTTCTGAGGAGAAACAAACGAAATTTAAATTCGAAAAAGTTACGAAAACCAATTGGCCCAAGTGATGTAATTCTCTGCACACGACTCAACTGATGTTTTACAGTTTCGTTCAAGAACCATTCTATGACAATTTAAAAAGAATATGAATCATTTTTTGAAGTGGGTTGTAACTGACGTAGGTGACGAAGTCTGCACATGGTCATATATCAAACGAAAAACTAACACGTCGTTACACCACAAGCTGTCTCGATTGTATCATAAATGTTTAAATGTTAAATATGAATGTAGCACAAGAGGCTTGAAACTTGAGGCAACTCATCTTTTAGGTACCAAACATAGGGTGGTAACCTGTTATATCAGAAACGTGTGGGATATTCTTTAAATATGAAAGTTACATGTTTTTAACTTACATTGAATTTCCTGACATTTCATAGTTTGGATTGGATTCTAACTTCTAACACATTAAATCTGACAACCATTCAGCATATGTCCGTATCCGACTAGTAAATCATCTTAAATTCTGCCATCGTAGATCTGGGTAATGTCTGGCAACAAAACAGGTTTTCCAGTACCCTCAGGTCCACCACCGTGCATTTTGACGACATATGGCTTGAAAAAACCCTATTGGACAAGTAGTGGCTTACATAGGCTATTTTGGACTATATATTTAGCATAATTGGCTCAGATCAGCCATCTTGGATTTTTTTAATTTATAGCCATTTTATACCTAAAGCAGTTCATTTATGTCAGATGATTAAAGAAGGTGGACGAGCTATCTGGCAACGGTACAAGATGACGCCATTGATGGTGCCATAGGAAACCTGTCAACAATGCAGGTTGTCCCAGTCCTCCCACAGACCCACTACTCTTTTTATTTCCCGCCATTCCATTGTTAGCGTAGCTTGGGACACGTCTGCTGTGACCCCTGATGATGCGGCGGGTGCTGGTCATTAAAACTGCTGCTTCACGAAGACTGTACTGTTGCCCTTGCGATACAGTTGTACTTAGCTTGTAGTGGAGGTTGGTTACCAACCTTGTCCCTCTGCCTGCGCTACTATTAATGTTCCCAAATATGTGTCTGTATACTTCTGATCATGTAGTACACAGTCACCAGTACACCAACACCAGTTGAATTGATTCATTGTTTTCCAAAGATTGTTAGTAGCAGTTTTACAAAAATAGGTTCCCCTGAAGTCTATAACTGCTCTGAAGTCTCAACAATCACTTTTCTTCGGGTGCTATGTTTATTTAGATGTTCAGACCCATACTGAGCAGAGAGTCAAGTGGATTAACTTAAAAGTTCCGGGCTGAAGCCTGTGGTCGATGCATAAAACCACGGCCTATCAGCTCGGAAATTTTAAGTGAAAGCCTACATTTTGTGATCAAGTGGATTTAGTTTGACAGCATAAACTAAATGACTGGGATCCAATAAACGAACAAAAAAAGTTTTTGGCCATAAACCACAGCTTTTTAACCGTTGCAACATAACAGCACGTCTTTTTACAATGATGAGTATTTATTGGATAAAGTTCCCTAGTTCTTAAGATCACTGATGATTATGTAGCTGACGAAACATCTGAGTGTTTCAGTGGCACACTAGCAGAAAATATTTGCGTACTCACATTTTGTAAAATTGTACATAGGCAAGGAAAGTTCATGAAACCGACAAAATCGTTACCATCTGTCAAAAGAACAAGGATAGGTGAGAGAAAGGTTCGGCTTTTTAAGAAACATTTTAGCGATTTCCTCAGTATGCATAGGTGACGTTGTTGTAGGTGACCACCAATAAGTATGTGTCACACTTGTCCCATCGTCAGTTAAAATACAGTGATGGATTCTAGTTCGTTGCAATCTATCACTCTTCCCAAAGATAAAAGGTTATCCACTACACTGAAAACATCAATTAAATCCATATTCCCTACCGATGTTAGCTTGATGTGGTTCTTCCGTCGATGTAAAAGCATCGCAGTGAACCTAATTTTTTTCACTGACATTACCCTTTTTCCAGTTTCGGTCATTGGAAGGAGGAATAACGTGGCAGATCAGAATCATTCACCTCTTCCAGCTTGTTATATCCATCTGACCACTTCCCCCCCCCCCCCTCCCCCCACTAAAATGAGGCTTTTACTATCAGCAGACAGTTAAATATTCACCGTTTGGCAATATATTCTTTAACAGTGTGACTGGTCCAAAATCTCGTAAACGGACTGCAAATGACTGCAATAATGTTGCTTCGGAAAGAGAAATAATGTACTGTAAAAGGAATAAGGGCAGAATTTAACATTATGTTGACACAAGAATAATAACAGGCTATCAATCTCAAGTGATTTATGATAAAAAATGAACACCAAAACCACTCTAATTGGACGAGAGCCAGAAGTCTGCTTCTTCAGTGGTATAGAAATGTTATATGCGACCAGACATGTTGCTAGTCGAAGCGTTTCAGAGAATTACTGCTGTAGATAATTTTAGCCTCTCTCTTGAGCAGTGCATACCGTTGCTACAAGGGTTTTCCGCCCTTCTTTTGCTGATAACATGGGCCATTCATCGTAATCTGTGCCTACGAAAAACAGGTGTTTTTGAATACTCTTTCAATTATCTGATTTTCCCAGTGATTATCAGTGATAGTCAAGTTTGTTTGCTCAGCGCTGAGTACTGTGAAGAGGTACTTTAAAGCCTACGTCTATATACATACACACACACAAGTTGCAAAGGCTGCGAGTCATTACTGACCTTCCGAAACGCTGCAAGTATCACTTTTAGCAGCACTATTCGCTGTTGCTACGGTACAGACAGCAGTCAACCACTTCCCGGGAGGTTTCCTTCTAGGAACCGCCATCGTGTCTTCCCGGTTCGAAGGGGCGTGGAATGAGGATGGTGTTCTAAATAAATTTCTCGAGGTTCATCTTCATTCGAGGACGGAAACTAGTATGGAAGAAAAATTTGTAAATTCACTTCATTATAAGTGTGCTCAGTTCCTATTCTCATTTCATCTGCAAGGACCGCCCACGCTGAATGGATCTTATTTAACAGTGTCTCCAAACACACGCTTATTATCTGGACTGCCTTCCAAATGCTGGATTCAATACAAATTTACAACTGCTAAAATTAATGCAGATTTGAAGAAAGCCGATAGCAGAGCCCGTTCACCAGGAGCGTCCGCATCTTCTTAAGGGGGGACGTTGATAAAAACCACACACTATTTCAATAATGCACCAAATCCAAAGTTTTGGAGATATGGCAATGAAATTTTGTACCACGCTTTACATGAAAGTAACACATTTACATATAAAATCCTTTGATTATATATATTCAGCTATTCTTTGAATGAAATTTGAAGTTCTATTTTCAAAAAATAATGAACGTTCCTTTTTCTCAGAAAGTATTCAAGAGGTTTCTACAAAAATTTCTCTACTTCATCTCTTTGTATGTTGTAAGCTTCTCTCATGAGGTTTCTGGAATAGGTCAAATAGAATTTTCATAATTTTTAATTATAATTCCACAAGTACAATTTTAAATTCATGCAAAATTCCAAGCACTTTGCCCCATATCTCAGCTTGCAATCAGGATTTCAGAATTTGCTCTTGAGACAACATTTATTAGGTTTACAGAAATATGCGTACAAAATTTCATAACTCTACCATTCATAGAATCTGAGGAAAGGTACATAAACGTTCAAAAAAAAAAACTTTTCAGGAAACGCAATTTAAAGTTCAACCGAACTTTTTTCCTTGAGTCTCTGGGTCGTCTTTCCCTTCAAGGCTTCTCTTCTGGTTTCTTGTTGTCTGTATTCTTTCCTTTACCAGGTCTTCAACTGACTTTTCAGCTACAGAGACGCGCCGTAAATCTATTTTTCTCGGGATATCTCGAGTAAAATTTCCTAACTTGAAGCCCATTCTTTCTAATACCTTCATCCTCCAGACGTTTCCATCATTAAATATAATAACTGCATCATAAGTTGCAATTCTGACAACTGTAGCAGATGCAAATGTGTTTTTAGGGAATGTAGAGACTCATTTGGATTTTGGGTTTTGCGATGAGTACACTTTTTGGAGAAGTGCAGGATCGGCCAAAGATGGTCTTTAAAACCAAAAAGTATGTATCACGGCCTTCTAGATGCATCCCGTACACGTTTGGTCGAAAGTAATACACAGAATCGTTGTTCAATGAGCTGGTATTGAAGTGCTGCTTCAAATTGTGGGAGTGGCAGGGAGGCTGCGTCACACGTTTGGTTGATTTTCAGGCACTTCGGATGCCGTTTCAACAATGAAACTTTGGGAACTTATTGTCCATGAGTTGTACTAACAAATAAAAAATAAATCGAAAATTGACATTGAACCGTCGTATTTACTTTCAAAATCTTTCTTAAAGAATTTACTTTATCTACTAGCGATTCAGCAAGTACATTAACACACTATGTGAGCGTGGAAGTAGTAGCCAAGGAGTAACTGATGGAAACAAATTAAATTTCAATCAATGGAAATTTTATTCATATAAGCCTTTTCAAAAACAGATTTAAAATTTATAAGCAGAAAAGCACCCTCGAAATATCAAGTTACAATTTAGCAAATGTGAATTTTATCCCTAAAAGCTGTAAGTAGGCTGTTTATGTTTTCTCTATGTAAGTAGGCTGTTTAGGTTTTTTATTGGTAACGCCACCTCTGTATGACAATCACTGGCTGTGCTGTGGGCAGTCTGTGTCTGCTTTGCATTGTTGTAATACTCGCCATTGTAGTGTTAGGCAGCTGGCTGTGAACAGCGCGTAGCGTTGCGCAGTTGGAGGTGAGCCGCCAGCAGTGGTGGATGTGGGGAGAGAGATGGCGGAGGTTTGTAATGTGTCATGAACTGATATATATATTATGACTTGTGATGATATCAAGGTAAATACATTGTTCGTTCTCTATTAATATCTTTCATTTGCTAACTATCCCTATCAGTAGTTAGTGCCTTCCATAGTTTGAATCTTTTATTTAGCTGGCAGTAGTGGCGCTCGCTGTATTGCAGTAGCTTGAGCAGCGAAGATTTTTGTGAGGTAAGTGATTTGTGAAAGGTATAGTTTAATGTTAGTCAGGGCCATTCTTTTGTAGGGAATTTTGAAAGTCAGATTGCGTTGCGCTAACAAAATATTGTGTGTCAGTTTAAGGACAGTCGTGTAAGAATTGTTCAAAGGGGACGTTTCAAAGCTTTTTCAAAACAGATTTAAAATTATAAGCAGAAAAGCACCCTCGAAATATCAAGTTACAATTATTCAGAGGCAGAATTTTTTTTTTTCTGCTCACTTTCAACACGGCCGTAGTCACGACCGCTCACAGCGACCTCTGAAAGACTGCACTGGTGCAAATCTGCAACACACCAGATTACTTCAAACTAAAAATTTTAACAACTCACACAAACACATTAACTATGCACCCTGTAAGAGGGGTGAAAATGGTACAAATACTCACACTAAGAAATTATTTTCCACCAAAAGTGCAATTTGTTTTTAAAAGGGCTCTTACCGTGGAAGGATGGCAACTTTATAAAAATGACTATTTAAATAAAACCCATGAAATTCAGACTTACATAAAGTGTACAACATGCTCTACATTACACATACAGCGCCTCGCAAGATGATAGGCATGATAAAAACATATTTCAGGAATTCGGCCTTTAGCTTAATTCTATAAATTCGTTAACACCGAATCCGACAAACATGACAGAGGCAGCTATTAACGTATGGCAGACCGACAGACAGACAGACCGGCACTAACTACCTAACAAATGCGGACGAGAGACAAACGAGCAAGCTGGGGACGAGAGACTGACCAACAACACAAGTAGAATTTAACAAGTAACTGAAACAACATATCACTAATTACTCAGCTTCTAATAACTGCGATTTCTGGCGAAGACCTGGCGCAGCACGTCCAAAACGCTCTCCCGAACCTTCCGCTGCCAGCCGCTTCAACGGACGCAGGAAGGCGCGCCGATCTCCCGTCTCACGGCGTCGCAGCTCGACCCGGCCAGAGCGATGTCGTGGGTTGACTCCTGTTGCTCTCGTGTCGGCCGCGAAGCCACTACCCCTCGCTATACGGCGCGGCCCACTGGACTCACGTGGCGACCTCACATGCGCCGACGCTTCAGGCGGACAAGTCATCTCGTGTCTCAGTGCGCGACCGACCAACCGATCGATCCAACCGCCAATGACCATTGCCCGAGCAACTCGAGCAGACTGGCGGCCTAACGCGCAGACTCAGATTCAGGAACTCAGACCCGACTAGGCGACCACTAGCTGAGTTCTGTTACTGGCGGAGTGGCAAGACTGTCATTTTCTGGCTTTAAGGTTTGATACAACCGACAGACATACTAGCACTCCAACGACAGACAGACACTAACTGCCGCACAAATGCAAACGAGAGACAGACCAGCAACTGGTGACGCGAGACTGACCTAGCCTCACTCCGACTGACCGACCTATTGGGCCCGCCGAGACGGACAGTCTGTTCCTGGCGAGCTTATAGCGCCCCTTAAATGCACGTGAACAGGCAACCTTTTCCATTTTCCACCAGAGGGACACACCAAAGCTGCGATTGCCACAGCGGCGCCACCGCCAGAAATGGAGGGCGACTGCTTCATACTACGCGCTATGGTGCGCTCTTCAAAACAGCAATTTTTACCACGGCTCAGACATTTTTGGTCAATTTCATCAACGTCCTCCCTTAAACTTACCCTGCCACGTAGCGGAAAAGATATTCCGACATGACAATATTTTCTTTCGAAATGCGTTACCTAATACTTACCTACCAATTTATTAGAAATATTTTAAAAATCATGTAATATTATCTACTAACGACAGATTTCACCGAAGCACCGAGCGAGGTGGCGCAGTGGTTGGTACACTGGACTCGCATTCGGGAGGACGACGGTTCAATCCCGTCTCCGGCCATCCTGATTTAGGTTTTCCGTGATTTCCCTAAATCGCTTCAGGCAAATGCCGGGATGGTTCCTTTGAAAGGGCACGGCCGATTTCCTTCACTCACCCGAGCTTGCGCTCCGTCTCTAATGACCTCGTTGTCGACGGGACGTTAAACACTAATCTCCTCCTCCTCCTCACCGAAGCAGGTTCATTCAGTAAACAAGTTTTTATTCAGAATACTTAAACCACTAACTGCAACACTTTGTGATGTATTTCCCACTTTTCTCTCTAAATTATAAAGTAGATATTTGGAATGTTCAGATTAAAACGTGATTTAAATTTTGACGTAATGTCAAAGCTTTTGTGAGGATATTGTGGCACTCGGAGGAGGTAAAAAGAGAAGAAAAATGGCTACAATATATGAATGTAACAATTTACAGCAATTTAGGTTATTAAATTTCTCAGATAAGAGGCAATAAAAAGAGTTTACAGTGATTATGAGCACCTTTTCAGAAAGTTTAGCGCATTTACGTCTGACAAACACACTTGATTTTAGTACATCATTTTTTAATATCTGAGTTCCTGTGTAGGCATTCCTTTTCAGACAACATTTTATCAGTACTGGAAGCTTTTAAAAATATTTTACAAGATATAGATTACTCTCGCATTTACATGCATATTCAGCACTCTTTCTTAAGATGGAATGGCCTGTCACAGCAAGAGTACACTTGGTTTTCAAGCAGGTACCCGTCTCTCTGGTTCTTCTGTTGTTGGCGCAGTGTACTCGCAGTACACAACACTTTTATGGACACTGACAGTGCGATCGTTCCTCGTCATAACTTGAATTCATAGAAGATATCTTACAGTCACACCATCACTTATTCTTGAAATCGAAGTGCAGTGCAAATCGTTCAGCTGCCAGGATGACTCAGATCATTTCAGCTTGGTACATTAGCAGAACAGGACTGTTTCTGAGACAAAAATGCTGTGACAAGTGAATCCTATGGCCTCACATTCAGCAAGGCTAATATAATTTAGTTATAAAAAACTGTTATGTTGTGTATTTTCAGTGCCTCATTTTGCGCAAGCTAAACGTGGGGTACACAATAGAATGGGGACTGTACTTGTGTAGTGGGAAATAATAATAATAATAGCCTGATGCAAGTCTTTCAGTTGGACGCCATTTCTGCACCTTGCCTGTCGATAATCTACCCCAGTTATCAAACCGGGGGAAGGAGACCTACAGCTCAACGAGGAATCCGAACGACATGTTTTTGTCTATTCCGCACATCGACGAGAGTTGAAGGCTCCTTTAAAAAGGTTTCCATGCGCGGTCTTTACTGCTTAAGCACCGGACCCGAGACAGGGACTTGATAATGAGGTGCTGTCAATGTGGTCTCTCACACAAGAGTTCCTGTTACGAGAAGAACTGGCAACACGCGTAAACGTCGGTCGTGATAATACGAAATCCACTGCTAACAACGCTCCTGAGCTGACAGCGATCGTGTCAGGAGCGAGTGAGATGCTCTGATGTGCACTTGTTCACCACTCACCCCAACAACACTGTATGTGCTCCAACCTGAGTCTGGAGAATACTACAGTACCAGGCAGTTTCGGCTCAGTTTCATAGGAGGGCGATGGAACGACGTGGCCACATTTAAAATACTGATGGCTCCGCTTGTTCACAACAAGCCCTAATCGCAGTGAAAGGCTGCATCCCACGCATCAGATTGTTCTTACTCCTCGCGCTCTCCACATCAAGCAAACAAGAGATCCACTGCCTGAAACTATGCCTTTCATTGTCATAACTTTGGATCGTTCTCCATCAATAGTAACAGCCCCTATTTATATCTCAGGCTGTTGCCTCTCACTTTCTGTACCTGTCACTGTTCGGTCCCTTTCATGTGGCTGACTTGTTTAAAAACTTCCGCAAAATTCACTGGCCTTAATCAGTAATTTTACATCTACTTTCCAGCTGTGTCCATTTCCGATAGGAAAATGTAGGTAGTGAACTTCGTCGTCCAACGGGTTTTCTGTCATTTCATGTAAAAATACACTGCTCCTCTTGCAATGACACGCCGCTATGTATGCAGGCAAGGGCGAGAACATCTGGGACTACATGCTCCACGAACATCCGGAGTACGGCACGAATGGCGACAACGGCGACGTGGCCTGCGACTCGTACCACAAGTACCAGGAGGACGTGCAGACGTCGAAGGCGCTCAACGTGAGTAGTCGCTGCCGTTACGCAGGTGTGGTACTCGGTAAATCTACCGTGTTATGACGTGACACACTTGTAGCACAGACTCTGCTGTCTCCTATTAATGAAGTACACCATTTCTCAGAAAAAACTGCAACGTCAAGACAAGGCATGGAACAAACGTCAAATTCGAATGAAGTGTACTACAGGTTGGGCATAATAAAACGCCAGGAAAACGTATCATGCGCCTTAGGATAAGCAAAGCAGTTTACATTATTTGTTGCCAGGTGCGTTTTGATTCAGATGGATTATCTGTCTTATGGTGCATGAAGTATTTTCCCGGCCAGTTTCACTTTGCCCATCGTGTACATTTTTGGATATGCAGATGATTAGAATTTAAAAGCAACTATACAAAACAGGTAAAAGTAACACCATCTACATTCTGTATATAATTAAGAAATACGCCATACGTCTCTCATTTGAAAGTTATTTGTTTGTGAGTAAACTATGATGTTTGGTTTTGTGGGGCGCTCAAATGCGCAATCATCAGCGCCCATACTAAGTCCCAGTTTTAACACAGTCCAATTTTTACACAACCTAATCCAGCCACTGTCACGAATGATGATGATCATGATGACGAAATGATGAGGACAGCACAAACACCCAGACCCTGTGCAGAGGAAATCCCCAGTGCGGCAGGAAATCGAACCCGGGACCCCGAGATCCTGAGGTAGCAATGCTAGCCACTAGATAACGGGCTGCGGACTTCATGAGTAAGTGATCTTATGTGTCGTCTAAGAACGAATGTCTACCGTTTCCTGACTGTGACACGAACGTGGCTGTTGAGACTGTGGACTGTGGTTTGTAGTCTGCAATACTCCTGCTGTTATGGACGGAATCCTTCGAATGTCATGCGAATGGGTAATCTAAGAGCTCAGGTGCACCGTCACTACTGGAGCCCCAGAGGAGAGACATACAGTTTATGAGGGCGTGCTGGATCGTACAGCCATTCAGCATAATTTGATTCAGGAAATGGGACCGTTTCCAGCAGGACAAATATCCACGAGGGCAGTGTGACGACGTCAAGAATACCGCAGAGTGTCGGTACAGCAACCACATTGTGACTTCCCATGACTCTAAAGTAAAGAGAAGTGGCCCAATAGTAGTGCGAGGCATCAGTTTGTCTTTTCAGACAAATCCAGGCTTTGTATATAAAATCACGAAGAATGTATCCCTGTGAATAGTCCCTGACTGGAATAAACGTTTCTAGAGTGCATTCATAATCGTTTTATCAAGTCAGCACCTGGTGTGACGGTATGAGGTATTGGTAAACAACACGATCATTTCTGGTTTGCATAGGTGGTGCTATGAACAGTAGCCTTTACATTCCGACGTGTTATGCCAGCAGTTTTGGGCTGTTTTTGAGGATCATGCGGCATATTTCAACTAGGTAATACAAGACTGCATGTTCCTCAGACTATCGTCACTTACCTGTGCTGCACCAACTACCCTCTAGACAGCTTTGAAAGCTGCTATTCTAATTTCGCTTCCAGTGCTGGAATACTGCTGAGGCAATACCTCTGTTCGCCACAGTGGCGAACATAATTACCTCAGACTGTGGTCTGATGTTGCATTGCTGTGATCTCTACATACTAAAACAGGTGGGGATTGACCATAACAAATTTGGGAAAACCTACCACAAACCCTCGCAGCCCACACCTAGCAGTATGTTGCCTTCGACTGCTACCAGCTCCAAGACATACTCTGTACCAGCTGTCAGATCACCCAGCATCGTCTACATCTGCCCACTATCTCTGCAACCCGCTGGTTTATGGTCTGCTGCTAGATGTGGTACTCTGGGGCTTGCACTAGTACCATCAAGCCAAGGACACCGCCCGAGTGACGCCAGCTGGCCTCTGTGAGTCTTCATGGATCGCATGAAACATGTGATTTCCCACAGAAGGGTCCGGCTGTTCTACGCCATTTCCTGCGTTTTGGCAGATGTCTGATATCACTCATGACTCAGCAGGGTTTCTTGCTACTGTTCTTCACTGAGGTAGCGCACAGACATGCCGTCCTCGCTTGCAGCGTGCCAAGCACGTGGCATCGTAATTTTCTCAGGTTACCTTGGCCACCTGTGCTTCAACACATGAATTCAAGTTGCCACCAGCAGTCATTGTACGAGAGTCACAGTGAATAATGACTTTAATCCCTAATGGAGTATTTCCAAGAAACTGGTAGTATGTACCTTTCATCCTGCATGGTATCCTCAGTCCAATATCCTCCAAAAAACAGCGTCCACAACACTGACACTACAACAGTGCTTCCAGAAATAGCCAGTTACTGCCAGCAACATGTGTGTCAGCATTCAGCATCATCATCTCAGTGGAGTGAATGAAAGCAAACTGATTTTATTTGCACCAGTGATCGAAAATGGAGAAGCAATTACATGGGAGAGTTGTCCTGAAGGACTGGTTCGTGAAATTTTTCTGAGCGTTGATTTGAATGGGTGGATAATACTAGGTGAATATTTAATGGTATGTGCCTAGATAAGTGTAAAAATGCAGTTTGCTGGAGCATAGTGCCCCACCTTCAGCGTGTCGTGTTTCAAATGTAAAAGCCCTGGGCAGTTTGCTGGAGAATACAAAGAGCGTGCATGATTAAGAGACACATGTAAGGATTAAGAAACATTAGTAGGAAAAATTATGATATATTAGTTGAAGTCTTTTTCTGTGTTTTTCTTTTTATTTTGTCCTGTTGTCGTACATTCAGACTTTGCAATCAGTAAACCTGGGGAACGACACATTACCACTACAGTGGCGGTTCAGTCTACTTTTGCAGTGTCTCACATGAGGAAAGATAACGCGGACAGCATAAGCAGTTAGAACAATTACAAGAAACCAGAGCCTTGTTAAGATTATCGATATCCATCCCAGAAAATAGTGCAACTATCTCGGTTTTTTGTGTAAAACAAGAGAGGCTGTGTTGACATTTGTGGACAATATTTTAAGACTCTGAAGCCTAGTTGTTGATCAGAGGTACAGCTCTTACATACGGGCTAAATCACGTTACAAACGAGATGCGAAAACGTATGTGATATATCATGCAGAATGAAGGAATTTTTATACATCTGACAGTCTGGGTTGAGTCTTATTGCAACGTTATAGGAGAGAGGAGGAGGATGTTAGTGTTTAACGTCCCTTCGACAACGAGGTCATTAGAGACGGAGCGCAAGCTCGGGTGAGGGAAGGATGGGGAAGGAAATCGGCCGTGCCCTTTCAAAGGAACCATCCCGGCATTTGCCTGAAGCGATTTAGGGAAATCACGGAAAACCTAAATCAGGATGGCCGGAGACGGGATTGAACCGTCGTCCTCCCGAATGGGAGTCCAGTGTGCTAACCACTGCGCCACCTCGCTCGGTATATAGGAGAGAGAATAACTGTAGATATTATTGGGCGAATTTAAACAGTGTGTGAAAAAGATAGGGTGAGTCCATCCGAAGCTGCATGGAGAGCAATGGGAAACTTAATGTCAATACATATGGCTTGTATTAAGAAAGATATGGTCAAAATTTCCGAAAGACTTAACAGGAGTCACATGAATGTCATTACTGTCATAAGACTTGGCAGCAGTTGCCTAATTCCGTGAAAGAAAGCCTTTCTATTCTCCACCGACTTCAGATGTTACTGACGTAGCTGATCAGGCCACATATGGAGATATTGCTGTAGGATGGCAACCTATTGTTAAACGTTAGTCTCTCCAGGATTCTGAATGGAGCTCCTAGTTAATTTGCATGGAGAGCAATGGGAAACTTAATGTCAATACATATGGCTTGTATTAAGAAAGATATGGTCAAAATTTCCGAAAGACTTAACAGGAGTCACATGAATGTCATTACTATCATAAGACTTGGCAGCAGTTGCCTAATTCCGTGAAAGAAAGCCTTTCTATTCTCCACCGACTTCAGATGTTACTGACGTAGCTGATCAGGCCACATATGGAGATATTGCTGTAGGATGGCAACCTATTGTTAAACGTTAGTCTCTCCAGGATTCTGAATGGAGCTCCTAGTTAATTTTAGCATAGCAGAAACACGTGCTCAGGCGGAATTTTGATTAACTGGTTTCGCAGGTAGAGGAAGATATCAGTTTTTATTGGACACAAGAGTGCACATGTTTTTCGTAAGTTTAGAGACAATATTATGGAAATGATAGATTGCTATTCAGCATATAGAGGAGAAGTTGACTCGCAGACAGGGGCGAAAAGAAAGTACTACACACGTGAGCTCGAAATCAAAAGATCTTCTATTAACATAGAAAACACACACAATCACAGAAGCACAGCTCACACTCGCATAATCACTGTCTCTGGCCACTGACGGCGTTTTAACCTAGAGAAAACTGTTGTCTGCTTTATGTTTCCACAAGCTCATCCTTGGTGTAAGGGGAAGCAACTGAAGTGTGTTCAAGGCCACTGAGAAAGCGCTGAAAGGTATAGGAAAACTGCTGTGGATGAGTGTAGGGGCTCATCTGTTGGCAAACAAGTTATGGGTGATTGATCCACTGAGAGAAAAATGATGAATTAGGTAAATCACATAGTTTTGTACAAAGGAATATTTTACATGTACAGCAGGTGGAGGATGAGCAGGTAGAATAGATAACTTGGCGAGTGAAGACATTAATTTGTTTGCAGATTTGTTGGTCATCAGTTAGGAGATTCTGGAGAGAGATATTCTAAATAAGATGAATCGGACCCTACATATAAACAAGCCACCAGTATATAATGAAAGGAAACGGAAAAATTATCCAAGGAGGAATTGTTGTTTGATTTTGTAGACAGGTTTAATCTTTCTTGGGCTGTAGCACAACACAGATTCCGAATTGGAAATGGGCCAATGTGTATCAGAGCCATGTCTGGACATTATAATGTGCAGCTGGTGATGGAGTTCTTTAAACAAAATTTATGGAACAGTATTATTGAGGAAAGTAGCAGTCTTTGGCGAACACCAGGAAGAAAAGGAACTGATGGAGCCTGTAGTGGACTGGCCCGACAGCCAATCCACTATGACTGGTAGCCGAAAGGCACGCGTTTAAGCTCACGCAGTCTGGCGTGAGGTCTGGAACAGGTCAGAGAAATAAGACTAGCAAAACAGGAGGTAACTGGTAGAATACTTAACTTTAATCCATAATTGGTGAACATCGGTCTGACGGTACAGGCATCACAAGTTAAATATCTATTGATAATGGCGCCTTGCTAGGTCGCAGCAATTGACGTAGCTGAAGGCTATGCCAACTATCGTCTCGGCAAATGAGAGCACAATTTGTCAGTGAACCATTGCTAGTCACGTCGGCTGTACAACTGGGGCGAGTGCTAGGACGTCTCTCTAGACCTGCCGTGTGGCGGCGCTCGGTCTGCAATCACTGACAGTGGCGACACGCGGGTCCGACTTATACTAACGGACCGCGGCCGATTTAAAGGCTACCACTTAGCAAGTGTGGTGTCTGGCGGTGACACCACAGAGCCAAAGCTTAAAATTTTTGCTGTGACTACAGGTATCTTACCAGTTATCTGATTACAGACACTTATCCGGTACCAAACATAACTGTCACTTTGTACAGTTTGGGACAGTGCAGATACTTTTCCAGAGTGAATCTGGGGAGTTGGAAGTAGAAATGGAGGAAGGAAGGAAAACGGCATTTATACATCTTTGAGCACGACCAATATCACTATATGCTGTTTGGTTTGGAAAATACGTCAGTCACATTTCAGTGATTGTCAGATGAAGTTTCATGAGAGTTAAGACCATGGCAGATTATTGGATGGCGCAGCGGTCTTTGCGAAGGATATAGAGGAGCATGTGCAATGACTAAAATCCATGTTCCGGTGGTTGCATGCAGCACACTTAACACTAATGTGGTCTCGCTTCACACTACAAGAGGTGTAGTATTTGGGCCTTATTATTGCTTGTGATGGGGTCGACAGATCCTACATTAATGAGGAGAATATAAGATTTTCGTACACTTTGTAGAGGGAAAAATTTACTCTCATATTTGGGTTTAGCAAATTACTATACAAAGCTTATCCCAAAATTTACAGAAATAGCAGGACCTCTCATCATTTACTTATCGAAAAACGTTGTACGGTAAAATTCCATTGGAAATGAATGAAGACATGTTCAAAGGATTAAAAGAACAGATGACAGCCAGTCAGGCGTTAATTATTACAAACTGTGGAAAAAAGTCGATACTGTTTTGTGATGCAAATACACTCCTGGAAATTGAAATAAGAACACCGTGAATTCATTGTCCCAGGAAGGGGAAACTTTATTGACACATTCCTGGGGTCAGATACATCACATGATCACACTGACAGAACCACAGGCACATAGACACAGGCAACAGAGCATGCACAATGTCGGCACTAGTACAGTGTATATCCACCTTTCGCAGCAATGCAGGCTGCTATTCTCCCATGGAGACCATCGTAGAGATGCTGGATGTAGTCCTGTGGAACGGCTTGCCATGCCATTTCCACCTGGCGCCTCAGTTGGACCAGCGTTCGTGCTGGACGTGCAGACCGCGTGAGACGACGCTTCATCCAGTCCCAAACATGCTCAATGGGGGACAGATCCGGAGATCTTGCTGGCCAGGGTAGTTGACTTACACCTTCTAGAGCACGTTGGGTGGCACGGGATACATGCGGACGTGCATTGTCCTGTTGGAACAGCAAGTTCCCTTGCCGGTCTAGGAATGGTAGAACGATGGGTTCGATGACGGTTTGGATGTACCGTGCACTATTCAGTGTCCCCTTGACGATCACCAGTGGTGTACGGCCAGTGTAGGAGATCGCTCCCCACACCATGATGCCGGGTGTTGGCCCTGTGTGCCTCGGTCGTATGCAGTCCTGATTGTGGCGCTCACCTGCACGGCGCCAAACACGCATACGACCATCATTGGCACCAAGGCAGAAGCGACTCTCATCGCTGAAGACGACACGTCTCCATTCGTCCCTCCATTCATGCCTGTCGCGACACCACTGGAGGCGGGCTGCACGATGTTGGGGCGTGAGCGGAAGACGGCCTAACGGTGTGCGGGACCGTAGCCCAGCTTCATGGAGACGGTTGCGAATGGTCCTCGCCGATACCCCAGGAGCAACAGTGTCCCTAATTTGCTGGGAAGTGGCGGTGCGGTCCCCTACGGCACTGCGTAGGAACCTACGGTCTTGGCGTGCATCCGTGCGTCGCTGCGGTCCGGTCCCAGGTCGACGGGCACGTGCACCTTCCGCCGACCACTGGCGACAACATCGATGTACTGTGGAGACCTCACGCCCCACGTGTTGAGCAATTCGGCGGTACGTCCACCCGGCCTCCCGCATGCCCACTATACGCCCTCGCTCAAAGTCCGTCAACTGCACATACGGTTCACGTCCACGCTGTCGCGGCATGCTACCAGTGTTAAAGACTGCGATGGAGCTCCGTATGCCACGGCAAACTGGCTGACACTGACGGCGGCGGTGCACAAATGCTGCGCAGCTAGCGCCATTCGACGGCCAACACCGCGGTTCCTGGTGTGTCCGATGTGCCGTGCGTGTGATCATTGCTTGTACAGCCCTCTCGCAGTGTCCGGAGCAAGTATGGTGGGTCTGACACACCGGTGTCAATGTGTTCTTTTTTCCATTTCCAGGAGTGTAATTGCATGCTTGCTATGTATTAAGTCAAGAAGTAAAGGGGGAATGGAAATCGATATTCTGTGCCACACACTAGCTACATAAAATGGAGAGGAAAAATTCGGCCATGAAGAAGCTAAACCCCATTTGTGGAGTACCAAATTTCTGATGGTTTCTATATGGTAGAAAATTTATTCTAGTAACGCATCATGTCACACTAAAGTGGCTGCTGCGATTGAAAGATCCATCAGTTAAAAATACATAGGGCACTGAAGCATAGCGAACACGAATTTTGAGGTAATCCATCGACCTGGAAAATGCAAATCGCTTCAGTATTACAAAGACTGGGTCACACCAGTACAGAACGTCAGGCGGAGCAAATATCTGACGAAGACTATAAACTATCTACAATGCAACGACAATTTAACAGTGTGTTAAGTGAGAAGACAATATTAAGCCACATGTTCTGGTTCCACAATGATGGATGGGGAAGCCTTGACTGAGGCATATGATCAAGGCTTATCAAGGATTGGGGGTCGGAGATTCATGGAAATGGAGGTACCCAAACAGTACTGGTACTATACTTGTTAACAGGATGTGGAAAAGTGTCTGAAGGGCTGTTTACTGTGTGCACACTGAGCTGAGTTGAGCTATCAAGTAGTACACTTCAGAGCTTAATGGAGGCTAATAACCCTTTTGAAATTATTGGCAGGGAAATGCGATATGCTGACTATAGCCAAACATTTTTCATGCAACGTGCAACTGGTGGCTATTCCAAAACAGCAATGTGACACTGTAGCTCGCCCAATCGTAAAAAAATTCTTGTTCCAGTTTGGTGTTCCAGAAACGTTAATATTGGACGATGGCACTAATTTTATGGCAGAACTAAAACACTTTGCCATTTATTGTGTATTCGTTATTTAAGTACCACACCCAGTTTGATGAATAGTGGTGTGAGCGTAGTACAGATCTGCTTAGACCTGTTAAGTACTTGTTTGGTCCTAACATCCTGTTCTGCACTTTTGCCGTCTGTGTAGGGGATACTTCCATAGCTGATTTACAGACCATGGACAGCTAACTTCTACCCTGCTACCACCGACTCAGTTTCTGGGTGGTCTACAACAAGCGTGGGAGGAGCTGTCAACTAGAGTGGAACTGATTACACCTCTGGAAGTAAATATCTGGTCAAGATACCACCAGATACGCCAGATATGAGTGTTATGCAATCCCATAAAATGCAGTAATTTTGGAAAGTTTGTGACAGTCATGGTGAAGAAATTTCGGTAAGAGCACCAGATGGGAAGAAACATTCATTAATGTCAACAAAGTGCAACGCTACGAAAGAGAGGAAATTACAGCGTGCCCATCCACAGCAGTCATAATTGTCACAGAGACAAATGAGCCACTTCTAGGAGAACATGTGCATAATGATGCCCACGATATATGCCTGCAACACGACCCTATTTTCAGAAGGCTGGACATGTCCTGATGTACTCTGTATATGGTACAGTTATAATAAATTGTTATGAACAAGAGTAGTGAAAGGAAACAGAATGTGTTGATCTGTGATGCAACTGATTACTACCAAATGGTACCCAATATGATATCTCAGTAACTAGTTTTCAGCTTCTGGCCACAACAACCGGCGTTACAGCTCCAAACCGAATATTTCCACTTCTGTACATGCTTGACAATCATTTGGAAGTATTACTAGAAACCTTACCTTCCGGAATGCTAACTGAAATACCACCTTACTCAGCTCTCGGCATGGGCTCATAGCCATTGAGGCAGGGAACATTATCACAGAACGAATGTTCCAACATCTTCAGCAATATCACAGTACATACCAACGCCAAGCCAGCCGTTGTGGCCGAGCGATTCTAGGCGCTGCAGTCTGGAACAGCACTGCTGCTTCGGTCACAGGTTCGAATCCTGCCTCGGGAATGGATGTGTGTGATGTCCTTAGGTTAGGTTTAAGTAGTTCTAAGTTCTAGGGGATTGATGACCTCAGATGTTGTCCCATAGTGCTCAGAGCCATTTTGAACCCACCGGTCGGAGAGAATGGACACAGAAAAGGACGTTGTGTGTGTCATGTCAAACTAACGAGATTGGCGCAGAGGCTGGAACACGCGCGGAACCCCAAAGGAAGGTCATGCCAAACTAACGAGATGGCCGCAGAGGCTGGAACACGGCCGGACCCCTTTGTCGGCTGGCACTTCAGGCCACCAAAGACGTTGGGAGAGGCTGGGCCGTCACAACAAGAAGTGAGAAGGAGCTATATGCGAAAGAGAGAAAGACCATTTCGCGCCACATTGGAAAATTTGCGGGAATGGCGCAGAGCGCGTAGAGATACATATTAAAAGTTTGGCGGCAACAGTAACCGCGGGAGAATTCTGTGTCATGGCTGGGTACAAATGCGCACGGATACATGGAAGTCTGTGTCGTAATTGGCTACCAACGCGCACGGATCCATGCGGCGAAGAACGGCCAAGTTTGCAAAAATCTCAATGAGGACTCTGGGGGTCGTGACTGGACCGGAGCAGTCGCGGTGTCTGGCTGCCCTTCTTGGAGAGCGTGGAGAGAAGTAGGTTTGAGAAATTACCAGCATTGAATCTAGTGGTTGCTCTCCAAGTCTGAGTAGTGTAGAGCATACGACTCCACACACGTAGCATTATCTGTTCCTCTGAGGAGAGAAACTGATTTGCACTAACTTGGGGTGTTCATATGCAATCTGAAGTGTACCTTTGCTGCTGCGCACTTGAGTCGATCAACTACTCTTGGCATATGTGCAAGTAGCTTGAGTATTGACTCGTGACGGACTCCGCAATTGAACACTTACGCACAGGAGTTTACAGACGCAAACCACTTCCACGTTTGAGATTAAAGCCAAGCTCGCTCACGGGAAAGACGGTATCACGACGTTGGCTGTGCCGACCGTCGTTATCATCACGAAGAATTACGGTGATATTAGCAATCATCAGCCAAAGTAGAGCACTGTAATTCTAAATGATTCTAAAAGAGTTCGTATTCCACTAGCTCTTTGACCGGCGCTCTCTGAGTCTTTTTCCGTTCAGTCAGAACTTCACTAGAGTCACTTGGGGGTTCAGTGTTGACTTAAGGAGTTAGGAAAAGAGGATACATTGTGCCAATGAGAGGCTAGTAAGGTTAGCGAGTGTACTGGATTGTCATGTTAGGGTATAAATATTGCCCATCCTGTTTTCTGAATAAATCTTAATTTGGTATCATATGCTAATCTCCGCATTATTGATTTCGTAGCTAGCAATCACCATATTTTTGTTTAATAATTAGAGTGTAATGATAATTTCGATGCAAACAATACTGGGGGTATTACTGCGCGTTTAAACAGAGCCAAATTATGTCAGATAGCATCTCAAGGTCGACTAAGATTACCAGTCGATATATTTCAATATATCGATAACTATACAATAAAACACCCCGTACGTTGCACTTCAGATTCGTAAGCATCTAGTCTCAGCAACTCTTACGTGAAGTGTCGAGGGAAGTCATGCAAACAAAATCAATTAATAAGTTAACTTATATTTCGTTTCTTTATTTGCTGGTCATTCGTGAGATGTCGGAATATCTATAAGTAATAATGCCATTCCGCAAAACCAAGTCCTAAGAGTAATAGAATACCCTCAAACTGTAGAAACAGTTGGGTATTTTAGTAATAGTTCGACAGTAAAAAAATCCCAATGCCATATTTTCTTAATAATCTAGAACCCATCAAAGGATGTAATAATATGATTAATTACAACGATGTACCTAAAGAGGCGTTAGTTAGTGTTCATTGCAAATGACTTTAGTTCATAACCGCGCTAATAACACTGGGTTTCATTTACGTTATATAATGGTATTAAAGAGATTTCTAAACCACATATTAAAATATAAATCAGTCTCAGAGGTAGGTGACGATTCCGACCATATATGTTGCAGATTTAATTTGGGAAAGTATAAAATTAAACTTGGACGAATTGAAAGATACAGTTTGTTTCTAGTTTCAAAGGGAGCATTGTGCAACGATCAGTTTAAATAGGGGGAAGAAATATAATATAAAACTGATTGGTAGCTCTGAGAAATGATATTCTGCCAGATGGTGAGAACGAAAAAGAGAAAAATGACCCTGTGGAAATCCCTGCATAACGCACGAAGTATTGAATTTCATTGGGAAAAGGCGAGATATAAAAATGCAAGTGCTGAAGTCGACAGAGGGGAGAGTGCAAGAAATATGACCGACAGTTGAAAAATACAAACTGGGAACGGAAAAAGGAAAATGCAAGGCAGAGGCATTCATGCAGAGATTGGTGCCTCCTGAAGGAAAATCAAAGAAATCTTTGAAGGAAAGGTAAAGCTGTATCAGTATCAAGAGCTCGTATGGCACTCGAGTAGTAAGGGAAGAAGGGAAAACAGGAAGATGGCAGAAATATACACAAAGGCTACACAGAGGAAACGAGATGCAAGGCAGTACTGTGGAAAAGGAAATGGCAGGAAATAATGATGATGTAGGTGATATGATACTGCGAGAAAAAAAGTGACCGAAAACTGAAATAAGTAAGTCGAAACAAGGCGCTTTAAGGTAACGGCATTCGCTCAGAATTACTGAGGTCCTGGAGAGAACACATTTCAAGACTGTTTCAATTGTAATGCAAAATATATGAGACAGATGAGATCCCCTCGGACTTACAGATGAATGTAATAATAGCATTTCCAGAGAAAACGGGTGGCGACATGTTTGAGTATTACAGATTAATCGGTTTAGTAAAGTAAAGCAGCAAAATTTCACAATTATTTGCTGAAGCATAGGAAACATTGTTGAAGCTGACCAAGAGGAAGGTCGGTTTGGATTCGGGAGAAATGTATGAACACGCCGTGTTAGTGTCGTGTGTCGATCCCCAGCAGATCACTTTGTCCACCATAGATCCCATTTTAGTAAGGCTTTTGTTAAATAAATATTTTTTGTATGATGTTTCTTTCATAATTTTGTTGTCTTGTCTTGTTTAAGATCACACATACGTGTTGATAACACCTAATCGTTTGGTAAAAACTTGTAAATATTTGGATAACACTTCCTGTAGTTTTATACGTTCATATACACTGAGAGCTGTAGCTTCACTTATCTTATGATCAAGCAATGTTTTCAAGTCCATTAGCTCTGTGTCAGATGAGTTTGTTTGCATGTCTTGAATGTCATTGTCAAGTACTAACTGAACCTTGTACCCTGTACAGTGTTTGTCATGCTTTAGAGTTCTCCTGTCCAAATCAATAATAATTACTCTGCCTTTATCATTTAAAATACATTTACCTTTGGAGAAGTCTATAATGCAGTCCTTCTCGCTCATAATATCTATTCCTAATATGCAATTTGTCACAAGGTTTTGTACAACCAGGAATGGCCATTGTACGGTTCCATTACCTATTTTAACGTTTACAAAAACTTGCTTCGTAACCCTACATGACTTATTACCTAGTGCAGTAGTTATTTTACAGTTTTGGGCAGGAAACTCAGGCACAGGTTCCAATTCACACATCTCTTTATAGAAATTAAAAGACAAAACGCTCACAGCTGCACCTGTATCTAGGATAATAGTAGTTGGAATCCCACCTACTACACCAGTAGTAGATGCTAAAACAATTTCATTTGTGTTTAAACGACATTGTGTACTGTCTTGTAAAAGTTCATCTGATATATTGTTATTGTGGTTGTATCTTATAAATAAAACAGGTAGTTTTTGTTTAGAATTACTCGGCATATCATTATTCTGTTGTTCAAGTGTGGTGTCAAATAACTGATTAACATTGAAGTCGCCCCCCAAGAATTCTTCAGCCACGACCTGGGGCAAAGTAGTGACTGTTTCTAGTTTGTTGGATTATCATTTGTACTAGGTACTGACACAGATTGAGGTTGTGCATCAGGTGTCATTTCTATTATATTCACATTCGGATATTGCCTATTATGATCTCCAAACCTTTGCGGTTGTTGTTGCTGTAGCGCATTATAACTTACCTGTCGGTCGTAAGGTATGCTCCAATTTTGTCCTGGTGGCTGCTGTGGTAAAGCAGAGTTTGAATGAAAGTACTGATCGTTGCGAGTCCAACCTTGATGCTGTCTTGGCTCGTAGTTATTATTATTTCTATTCCTGTTTGTGTTTTTGTTATTACCTTTGTATCCGTTGTTACCGTTGTAGTTATTACCGCGGTGCCTTTTGTATGGATTGCCGCATGAAATGTTATTACTGTTGTAACTATTGTTTGTATTGGAATACGCGTGTTGATTTTGATTTCCGTACTGAGACGGCATGTGAGTTTGCTGTTTTTGTTGTACCGCGTATCCAACTGTGGGCGCGCCAGAATTGTGTTGGCAAGCCTGCATGTCTTGCATACCACTAGTGTAAACATTGTGGCTGCTGTTTTGCCGCGCGAAGCGCTGATCTTCAAGTAACATGTCAACCGAATCTAAAGCTGTTAAAAAATAATCTGAATCGTCATCCGGGATATGTAGGAGTTTTTCTTTAATGTTGAAAGGCAATTTGGCCTTCAACGCACGGAGTATATCACGCGTTGCGACTGGTTCGTCTAAAAAGTGTCCAATGTTCAAGTATTTTTCAAAATATCTGCGTAAGTTACCATTTTTACTGTTAAAAGTTTCAGGTTCTAAAATTTGTCTTCTGAGTCGCTCCTGGACGGATTGCGACCAGAATTTGTTCAGAAAAGCACGCTCAAACTCACTGTACGTGGTACATACGTCAGCTTGACTGTATGCCCAGACAGCTGCATCGCCTTGGATGTAACCGAAAATATATGAAATCTTTTTCCGGTCACTCCAAGTGCGTGGAAATGCGTTACTAAAAGATTTAAGAAAAATCACCGGATGAATGGTTCGTTTTTCTGGGATAAAAATCTGAAATTGCCTGTGTTTCATTAAGCTTTCATCTTCCTTCGCATTGTGATATGGATTTATTCCACTGTAATTACTGGTATGTTCAGCTGGCGAGTAATTACGATAATGTTGCTGTGGTTTACCATGATAATAGCTTGTGTTTGTGTTGCCACATCGTGGTATGTGTTGTAGTCGTGGTGTGTTTTGTTCTTGTGTATTTGTCGTGTGCGGAATGTGTGTATCATACTCGAATGTATATTGGTTTCTGAACTGTACATTTTGACTGATATTTTCGTTACATTCAGACTGTAGTTGATCGGTGAATTGTCTCATGGGTGCAGTGACGGATTGTACTGCGTCACTGATCAGCTGTTTGTTATTAGTAATGTATTGCGCTACGGAGTCGTGCACAATTGTTGGTAAATTTTCACGTAAGCATCTATCAAAATGTTTGTCTTTGTTCTCAACCCAATCATGAAATTCTTTATTAATATTTTGAAAATGAGCTGTGGCATCTGATTGTAAGATGTCAGTCAGGTGTTGTTCAACATTGTCAAATTTATTATGTACGTCAGTAATTCGTTTTTCAAGGTTGTCATGTACTGAAGGATATGTTTGAATTTGTTCAGTAAGAACTTCACACGTGACATTAAGGTTTTTTACTTGTGTCTGTAAAAGTGCTACGTCAGTTGTAGTCTTTTCTTGTCTCGTATTGAGCTGGGAAAATTTAGTACTGAGTTCGGTCATCTGTTTGGTCAGTGTGGCGTCTATAAGTTCCACATGTTTACACAAAGTGTCATTACCTATCTTGATTGCTATGAGATCAGATTTGATTTCGTCATTTTGTGTTTTTAACTGTTCATTTTGTGTCTCTAATTGTGCCTTTAAGGTTGCCATGTTTTCGGCGTTTTGTTTCATTAGCATTTGTAACATGTCGGCAATGTTTACCGTTTGCAAGGTCTCTGCCCCCGCCGCGTCATTAGACGTGACGTCATGCATTAACATGGGCTCTGATTGAGATTTTTAAATTTTTGTAGTGGACGGCCTATCGTCAAAATTTTCGTCAACACTTGCGTCAATGTTTGATGAATCGTCACTACCGGTTGCTGTCGTAAAGTCATTTTCTAACACTTGTCTCACGTCCGAGTCGGATTGCGTCTGAATAGTACGTCCTTGCTGTTCCATTTTTGCGTATTGTTTTCTAGTTATTACCATGCCACACGTGATATATGTTTCAAGAAAATTTTTGACACTGATTTTAAAATAAAATGTAGTTGAGCATGAATCGCTCGTAGCAACAATGGCTGTCTGTTAATTTAAAAATATAAACTGAATTTGAGATTATTGGTAATGGCTGCTAGCCATGTTACATGATATCGTACAGAAGTCGGCCATATTGTACACTCGTGTATTGGTATTGTTGCATACGTTATTGTTTAGGGAAAAGTACTGAGAATGAAATTTATCACTGAAACTGTTATGCAGAAAAGAAACACTACAGAATTTACTGAAAAGCTAATACACTGAATTATACGTCTGGTCAAGCCTACCAATGCAAAGATGCTGCGTCTTACCTTATTTTGCTGGAAGTTTCATTGCGTCTTCCCGCAAAATTTCAGAATTGGAAAATATCTTCAGATTTTGTTATCTCTCATACATTGACGTCCAGGTCCAGAAAGTTGATTTTTTTTTACATGAAACAAAGAGAACAATGTAACAAATGACAAAATAACAAGTCCGACACGCAGTCGCCAATATAAAATAAATAAAATAAATAAAAAAAATGTTATTTTAAATATGTTAATTATTCTATCTGTATGATGGTGATTGTGATTGCAATTGTAATTAATATTTTGCTTATCTGGAACGTGGACGTTTAATTATTCGGTATCAGACGCTTGACAATGGCTTTTTCGTAAAGGCAATGTTACTCGTAGTTGACCGTGAAATAAAACTGAATAATCGGACTTCGTAATTAATTCATTTCCAAAGACTGCTGCGGTAGGTGCGGACTCATAATCTAAATCTCAATATTACAATAATTTGCCAGCCATGCCAATACGTCGTACAGAGGTGATTGTCTACTAAACATAAAAAAGTTACACAGTTAGTTAAATCAGATATATTCAATGAATAAGCCTACAGTTCATAATCCTACTTACTTTTATAAATATAAATTCTTTACAGAATCGAGTGCCTAGTGTGGTTGCAACTCGCAGTATTCTTCTATAACATGAAATATGGCGGTGTGCCAGACAATAAAATAAAATACGTGCTTCTCGCACCACTTCAACCAGAGCTCTCTCTTTCTTAATCAAACATAAGAGTAACGTAATTGTGCTTTTGTTTTATCAGCGACACAGCGCTGCAGTTGTGTGCCATAGGCTTTATTTATTTGTCACTGATTATTTATTTAATTAATATTTCGCGTTTCCGAGGAAACTCACGCTCGGCATGCAAATGTGCCTTTATACCATGAATGCAGATTTCACATGTCGATAATAGACCTGTGACATACCATACACAGGCCACTTAGAGATTCTAAACTACAATTTGCTTCCATGTTTGCAAAGAACTGCTTTGTTTGAAAAAATAGCTACCACTGCACCCATTTACACTGCGTAATCACAAGCAAATTGTAATGTATATATTGGGTTCGTATGGGGTTTCATTGTTCTGTAGATGTACTGTTTTATATGCACTATCTTGTAAACATGGTCTCATGCGTGAACAACACTGAAGTAGGACTATGATATTCTGCATTTGCTGTAGGAACAAATTTGAGAACACCAACATCATATAACTGACGAAGCGATGATAATAAATAATTGTAGAACAATGATAAACAATGTTAGGGTACACACAAAGATATATAGTGTTTTTTCTCATTTTATATGTTACAGTGGGACAGCAAAGGAAAGCAATAAGACTGTGGTCCTGTACTCTCCGCCATGCACTTGACAGTGATTTTCTTGTACACCACCACCAGAAACATTAACTGCCATAAAATAGTGTAGGGACTGGGAGTTACCTCTGACTCTAAATAAATGTAACTCATTGCGTGTAAATAGATGGAGAGATCCATTACTATTCAATTACGATGCTGATGTAAAGCAAAATTTACTTGGCCATTGCTCAGTGGGAACTATTAATCCGGCTTTTGCTATTTTCTCATCGTTAAGAAATGCTTCGTTCGATCTACAGTCACTGAGGTACACATTTCAAATCGTATGTTAAAAGCCATATACATAGTATCCACAACATGAATTCTCTTGATCAGACAGCTTTACTAATGCATGTGTCAATTTCGTCCGCATGTTGGAGTTGCATGTACTAGGAGGTTACTAAAGCCATTTGCGAATCTGGCCTGAAGCTCATATGCTCTATTCAGTAAAGCGAATCACACTAACTAAGCAAATTGTTGTTACTGGTGTGGAAAGATCGTCATCCCTGGAACTATCTTATCCATTCTGCGATAATGCAAAAATAATTGAGTGTTCTTTGAATATTTTGTTTGATGTCATCTGTCAGTCCTATTTGGTGATGATACTGTACCATGCAGGTATAGTCAAGAAGACGGCCGTACAAGCGTGGAGTAAGGCAAACTCTTTTCTTTTATGGATTTTGCTGTATCGAAGTGTTGTGGGAATAAAATACACTGTTCCCTCACCCTCTCACCGGATGTAAACGCTGCTCTGATGACTTTATTTTCTCTCCGTTTCCATGCATTTAGTTGACAAAACACGCTAACCTATGTCGAAATCGTACTCTTGATTCCTAGAGGGTATTACAATACCTCGAAAAAAGGGCACTTAGAGCCTATCGCAAATCCCATGTGCACTTTTCAAACATGTCTGTCACGGTTTTCTGTATAAATGTGGCATGAAATTCGAGGGGTAAGCACATCTCATATTAATGTCCACTACTAGTGTCTGGACTTTTGGACCAGATTGGAAATCTGTGAAATGGAAGCCAATTTTCTGGTGTGTTTTTTGTAATGACACTAGTGGTCGGCACGAGGATGAATGACAGTATCTCCTCCCCGCTGTAGATCGCCAGCGCTCATGAAGAAGCCCATGGCTGGGTTGGTTGGTGGGAGAATGAGTTTGGGAGGCGTTCATAGAGCATAGATGATCATTGTTCCAGCAGCGCACACACATCTGTCCAGTGGAGGGAAAGTTTTTATCCTTTTTATTTTAGACTTGACTGTTGCTGGTGGTCATCAGCTGAGATTGTGTCACCTCTGTAGATGCGGAGTGATAGGCATCGTGACCACAGGGACTGCTGCACCAAGTCCTATGGATAAAGAGCAGCCCCAGTTAAGGGCAGTACTGGGATGAGAAATATTTCTGTGTTTTTTTACGTAAAGGTGTGATTGTCTCCCACATCGTATCCCAGTATAGCGCCACAAGCGTGGGATATTAGTGTAATTTAGCGATGTATATAGCTTTCTGTTGTAATATTCCCCACTTATTTAGAAGTTCAGTACAACGTAATAGTTTTAGGCTCCTCCTCGGTAATCTGTTAGTGACGTCATTGTTTTATAACACATTAATAATGCGGGGGCCACTCCTTACAGTGAAACATGGACTTTGTGCGTAGCAAGAGCGTATTTGTTGTTAAATAGAGCATTGCAGAAATTGTTTAATGCGGAATATTCATGTAATCTGTTTAAATATTGCACTGTGGTAACTGACTGACGTTACAAGTATCATATGTGTTTGTAATACTGGGATAAAATCAACAAAATTTTTATGAAGTACCCTGACATTGTAAATAGCAATAGAGGTAGGTGCTGTGCTTGGAGAAGTTACGTGACTGGAGTAAATGTGTTGTTAAACAATAAATTGCAGACATCCATTTGAGTATATGTTAAAATATCACACTTTGGAAATGTTGTCTTCTTAAAGACTGGGAGGAAATTAGGAGAACCGTAGCAAGGAGCCTCAAAACCAAAAACAGTTTCATACGTTGACGTGCATGCCAAAAATAATACTGGGTGTGATACCCTAATGAAAACTGCGAAAATCAGAAAAGTGGAATTGCGTATACCAACTGAATTTGCTGCTTCTGCTGCTGCTAATGATCAGCTGAGTCCCATCTCTTGATGCTGCGTATGAGAAGAGTGGTGGTGGTGGGAGGACTGTTGATGAGGAACCAATAGGAATTCACTATACGAGTGGGGGAGTGAAGACCGAGATCTTTGAATCATAAATAATGGTAATTACTGACATTTACGAGCTATTAATTACAGCCTAAAAACAAAACGAAGAGCCCAGATGATAGGTTCATTTACATTAGGGTCATTAAACTGATCTAGAGGAGGTGGCCAGTTTACTAATATTAGAGTGGGTGTTTTGTCCCAGAAATGACATATCTCCAGTATATTGTAATATGCCGTATCTAGGAAATGATTTCCTTTGCTGGTCTGTTTTTATAATGATTATTTGCTTGTTTCATTGTCCTCTACTCGCCCATTTCCTTTCTACGTATAAACTAAAACATCCTGGAGATCCTCGAAATTTCATGTCTGTTGGGCAGATAATTACAGGTGGGAGGACCACTGCCTCTGAATTTCGGCCTCAGCAGAATACAAATTTGTTCTATGTCTAATAAAATGAGCCGCATCTTAAGTCCAAAGAAGTGGTCTACCATAACCTTAAACATTCGAAAAGTAGTATTTTGAACAACAATGGGGACCCACTCGAAGTGTAAATGGTTCCAAAAACATGCTTGATCTCTTAGTAACAAATAATCATCACCAGACAATGCAGCATCACGATAGGTACACGGTCACAGGTTCGAATCCTGCTTCGGGCAGGGATGTGTGTGATGTCCTTAGATTAGTTAGGTTTACGTAGTTCTAGGGGACTGATGACCACAGCAGTTAAGTCCCATAGTGCTCAGAGCCATTTGAACCATTGAACGACAGGTTCAGGGATAAGTAACCAAAAGGTTGTTCTAGTTAGACTGAATATCGTAATATCCAAACCCATAAAAAATAATCGTAAAATACACGTATTTAGTAAAAGCAGATAAAAAGGAGCTTGATGCCTTTCTAATACACAGTCTCCCCTCCTTCCAATCTGACTATGTAAGAGTAGACGAGATGTCGTTTGGATTCGAAGAAATAATATCGGCGGCAATTCAGAGATACATATTAAATAAATTAATAACGGGTTGTGACACCAGAGGTCGAAACACTATTGCAGAAGCAACGGATAAACATGCCAAATTTAAAAGAGTGCAAGATCCCGAAGAATGCCAAAAGTTTTACGAAAGCTCGAAATTTAGCGTGAAATTCAATTCGAGATGCTTTTAATAGTTTCCAAAATAAAACTTGCCTCGAAATATGGTAGAAAATCCAAAAAGGTTCTGGTCATATGTAATGTACGGCAGTGGTAAGGTGCAATCACTACCTTCACTCCGTGATAACAGGGGTGATGTTATTGATGACAGCGCAACCAAAGCAGAGTTACTGAACGATGTATTCCGAAATTCCTTGACAAAGGAAGATGAAGTAAATATTCCAAAATTAGAATCAACAACTACTGCCGACATGAGTAAATAAGGAGCAGATGTCCTCCGTGTAGCGAAGTACCTTAAAAGACATACTTGTCGCAATGGTAAAACCGGTGCCCGTCAGATCACCGAAGTTAAGCGCTGTCGGGCTCGGCTAGCACTTGGATGGGTGACCGTCTGGGTCTGCCAAACGCTGTTGGCAAGCAGGGTGCACCCAGCCGTTGTGAATCAAATTGAGGAGCTACCAGATCGAGAAGTAGCGGCTCCGGCCACGAAAACTGACAACGGCAGGGAGTGCGGTGTGCTGACCACATGTCTCTCCATATCCGCAGCCAGTGATGTCTGTGGGCAGAGGATGACACGGCGGTCGGTCAGTTACGTTGGGCCTTCCGAGGCCTGTTCGGACGGAGAAGAGGTTCCTTGCAGAATATACTGATGCAATAGCACCGTAATTAGCAATCATATACAGTCGCTCGCTCGTAGAAAGAACCGAAACCAGAGACTATATACGAGGGCAGTTCAATAAGTAATGCAACACATTTTTTTTCTCGGCCAATTTTGGTTGAAAAAACCGGAAATTTCTTGTGGAATATTTTCAAACATTCCCGCTTCGTCTCGTATAGTTTCATTGACTTCCGACAGGTGGCAGCGCTGTACGGAGCTGTTAAAATGGCGTCTGTAACGGATGTGCGTTGCAAACAACGGGCAGTGATCGAGTTTCTTTTGGCGGAAAACCAGGGCATCTCAGATATTCATAGGCCCTTGCAGAATGTCTACGGTGATCTGGCAGTGGACAAAAGCACGGTGAGTCGTTGGGCAAAGCGTGTGTCATCATCGCCGCAAGGTCAAGCAAGACTGTCTGATCTCCGGCGTGCGGGCCGGCCGTGCACAGCTGTGACTCCTTCAATGGCGGAGCGTCTGAACACACTCGTTCGAGATGATCGACGGATCACCATCAAACAACTCAGTGCTCAACTTGACATCTCTGTTGGTAGTGCTGTCACAATTGTTCACCAGTTGGGATATTCAAAGGTTTGTTCCCGCTGGGTCCCTCGTTGTCTAACCGAACACCATAAAGAGCAAAGGAGAACCATCTGTGCGGAATTGCTTGCTCGTCATGTGGCTGAGCGTGACAATTTCTTGTCAAAGATTGTTACAGGCGATGAAACATGGGTTCATCACTTCGAACCTGAAACAAAACGGCAATCAATGGAGTGGCGCCACACCCACTCCCCTACCAAGAAAAAGTTTAAAGCCATACCCTCAGCCGGTAAGTCATGGTTACAGTTTTCTGGGACGCTGAAGGGGTTATTCTGTTCGATGTCCTTCCCCATGGTCAAACGATCAACTCTGAAGTGTATTGTGCTACTCTTCAGAAATTGAAGAAACGACTTCAGTGTGTTCGTAGGCACAAAAATCTGAACGAACTTCTCCTTCTTCATGACAACGCAAGACCTCACACAAGTCTTCGCACCCGAGAGGAGCTCACAAAATTTCAGTGGACTGTTCTTCCTCATGCACCCTACAGCCCCGCCGATCTCGCACCGTCGGATTTCCATATGTTTGGCCCAATGAAGGACGCAATCCGTGGGAGGCACTACGCGGATGATGAAGAAGTTATTGATGCAGTACGACGTTGGCTCCGACATCGACCAGTGGAATGGTACCGTGCAGGCATACGGGCCCTCATTTCAAGGTGGCGTAAGGCCGTAGCATTGAATGGAGATTACGTTGAAAAATAGTGTTGTGTAGCTAAAAGATTGGGGAATAACCTGGTGTATTTCAATGCTGAATAAAACAACCCCTGTTTCAGAAAAAAAAAAAAATGTGTTGCATTACTTATTGAACTGCCCTCGTAGTTTCACACCAGTACCCAAGAAAGGAAACAGGAGAAATCCGCTGAACTACAATTATCACTAACGTCGATATGCAGTAGGATTTTGCAACATATACTGTGCCCGAACATTAGGAATCAGCTCGAATAAAACGGTCTCATGATTAAATTGCACGTGTATGGATAGTCGTCTCACAATTAGTTGTGTGATTGGATTCGTGATTTCTTGTCAGAAAGATCACAGCTGCTAATAACTGGCGGAAAGTCATTGGATAAAGCAGAAGTAATGTCTGGCGCTCTCCAAGGAAGTGTTATAGGCCCTCAGTTGTTCCTGAGCTACATAAACGAGTTAGGAGACAATCTAAGCAGTCTCAGATTGTCTGCAGATGATGCTGTCATTTTCCGTCATGTTGTAGTGGGACGCGAAATTGAAGCGTCACCCATCCACTAGTGTCAGCCCAGTTTGCAGGTGAATATAAGTTTAATTTAGTTTTTGTTTATGTATTTTTTGTAATATTTGTAATGGCTGTGAATTATCTAAAGTTTTGTATTTATTTTTTATGTTTCATGTACGGAGAGGGCGGCGCAACGAACGGAGACAGCATCTTCGCTGCCGGGACCAGAGAGAAAATTGCTGGCCACTATACGTCGCGGGTCGACAGCCAAAGAGCAACAGAAGATCCTGAAACCGAGTTGTTGCGTCGTGCTTCTAAAAATTGAAAAAATAATAATTTGTAATGTTACTACAACAATGACGTCATAGAAAATTTAATCATGTTGTAAATGTTCAGTTCTGTCTTGTCAAGGCTCAGGTTCACGTCTATATGTAGGAAGATGATAAACTAGTGGATGCTACAAAAGTTTAAATACGTGTTCGGAGAATTTATTTATGAAGAATTATGTTAAGTAATTCATTTGACAAGATTATTAATTTTTGACAGCGTTCATCGCGAGTTTGAGTCTTGAAAGTTTATTCAATGTGGCTCTAATATCTATTAAAGCAGATAACCTGCATTAATATAATTTCTGAGGAGAAACAAACGACATCTAAATTGAAAAAGTTTACTCATACTGATTGGACTGAGTGACATAATTATGCGCATACGACTCAAATGATGATGTTTTAATTATAGTTTCGTTCAAGAACCATTCAGAGACAATTTAAAAAAGAATTTAAATAATTTTGAAGTGTGTTGTAACTGACGTAGGTGACGAAGTCTGCACGTGGTCATATGTCCAAAGAAAATCATTTACGTCGTTACACTACAATGTCACATCGTCAGATGATCAAGAGCAATTGAAAAATGATTTATAGAAGATATCTGTATGGTCCAAAAAGTGGAAACTGAATTTAAATCATGAAAAGTGTGGAGTCATCTGCATGAACACTAAAATGAATCGGCCAGGTTTCAATAACATGATAAACTAGAAAAATCTAAAGCCTATAAACTCAACTAAATTCTTAAGGTTTACAGCAGCGAATAACGTAAATTGGAACGATTACATAGATAATGTTGTGTGGAAGGCAAACCGAAGACTGCTATTTATTAGCACAGCACTTAGAAAATGTAACAGGTTTAGTAAAGAGACTGCTTGTATTATACTTGTCTACCCTTTTTTGGAGTACTGCTGTGGAATATGCGAATCGCATCTAGTAGGGTTGACGGAAGACACTGAAGAAGTTCAGAGAAGAGCAGATCGTTTTGTATGATAGCAAAATCGGAGAGGGTGCCACGGATATAATATACCAATTGGATTGGTAGTCATTAGAACAAAGGTATTTTGTGCTGCGGCAGTATCTTCTCATGAAAATTGAATCACCTCTTTCTCCTCAGACAGTGAAAGCATTTTGTTGACGCCCACCTACATAGGAAGAAACGATCATGATAATAAAATAAGAGAAGTCAGGGCTCGCACGCAAAAGACTTCAGTGTTCGCTTTGTCCGCGCACTGTTGGACAGTGGAACGGTAGAGACATAGCTTAAAGGTGGCTCGATGGCTCCTCTGCTAGGCACGTAATTGAGAATTGCAGAGTAAATACTGTATGTCGATGTGGATGGAGATGTATGTGTAGATGTAAATGAATAAAAAGTAGACAGCCTCTAAGTTATATATGAAGAATCACTTGTTTAAGTATCAAGATACCTTCATGAGTAACCATCTCACTTGCTTTTGTTATAACTTGTAATACGGGTGATGCAAATGTTACAAAAGAACGTGAAGATCTGAATAAAAGACGTCTGTGAATTATGCTAATAGTTTATTAGTATTCAAAGTAAGTATTTAAATGACTGACAGAGTTAGCCAGAGTCATTTATTTCACATTACAGACAGTCGTTTAAAGTGGCAGTAACAACTTCAGACAACACTGTAGCGGAAGTACTCCTGAGGCACCTCCCTGCTCTCGTAGATCTGCGATATGACACCTGCAGAAGCCTTCGGCGTCGTGGTTCCTTTCGGGCTGCCGAAATGCACCTCGTACAGCCTGAATTTTTCCCTGGAAAGAGATAAAATTAGTAAGCATAAGGTGTGACATATTCGCCGATAAAAACGGAGATCCCGGAGGTGAAGAATTTGTTTCGTTCATTCCAGTAGATGGTCAGAATTTTTTTGTCCTTAGACTATGTATTTCAGTCGGTAGTGACCATTTTCTACTGGCTCTGAGCACTATGGGACTTAACTACTGAGGTCATCAGTCCCCTAGAACTTAGAACTACTTAAACCTAACGAACCTAAGGACATCACACACATCCATGCCCGAGGCAGGATTCGAACCTGCGACCGTAGCAGTCGCGCGGTTCCGGACTGAGCGCCTAGAACCGCTAGACCACCGCGGCCGGCGGTGACCGTTTTCAGTTCTGTTTAAAACATGTCTTAATACAATAAAGCCAGGGTGCGTCGTCAAAAATACGAACAAAATCAGCTGAAATAAAAGTAACAGTGAAAGAAGAAATGTGAACTGTTCAAATGAATCCTCATACAGTTTCTAAAATGACAATTGCCACAAACTTGTTAACCAGTAAGAGAAAATGTGAGAAATAACAGAGAATCGGTAGTTGAAGAGAGAAAGAGAGGAAATGGAGTCTCGACAGGGGATAAAAAGAAGCAGGAAATGATAGAGGTGAGGAGAATCTTGATAGTATAGCCCCGACACTGGTTTCTCTATATATACGTACTTGTGCCTACGCTCCACAAGCCGCTACACGTCGCATGTTGGAGCCTATTTTGAATCACTATTAGTGATTTTCTTTCCTATTCCACTCGTGTATTGGGCAAGAGGAACGTCTTTGCCTACACGCCTCTGCGCAGTAGTGAAACTCTCTTTATCTTATTAACATCGTCCCTACGCGAGATTTACCATACTGTCAGCACTGCTCACACAGGCTTGCTACAGTACATGGTCTCTACAGTTACCCAAGAGGCGTTCATGAGAACTAAGTCAACTTTGCATCAAAGTTACCTTGAAGTTCCCTGAGCATGTCTGTTACGTTTTCATATGACCTGTACAGATTTGTTACGATTCTAACAGCGCGTCTCTGAGTTCGCTCGATGTCTGTAGTCCTTACCTGCTTGATAACGAGTCCAAGCGTTCGTTCCAAACTGTAGAACTGCTCTCACTGACGAATTCATTTACAGATGAACTACATTTTCGTAAGATCCTTTCAATAAATTTAACTGTTCTTTTCACATTTCGCAATATTGCTTTTACGCGTTGGTCCAAAATCGTATCATTTCATTGTATAGCTCAGAAAGTCTTATGTAGAGCAACGCACTCAAGACGTTCATTGCTGATCTTGTAATGCTATTACGTTCTTTCTCCTTGTTCGTTTCCAGATAACAAAAATTCATCTGCGATATGATGATAACGAAATTTAACTGACGATAACACAAAGAGTTCTGTTGTTTTTTACAGGCTACTCGAGGAGACTACTTACGATTGAACAACGTGTGGCTGTTTTTAGTGCATGACTGTGACATTTTTGATTGTGCAGTTTATCTTAGCTGGAGGTTTAAGGACACAAAAACAAGAGCAAACATCCGGTTACTTGTCAGTAAATTCCAAAGAAATGGAAACTTTCCCAATGACTCAGACTCCGATATAATGAAGTTAATGTGAAAAGCAATCGAAATAAGTCCTAATGCACCGAACCCCGTTTAAGCAACTAGTTAAACATGTCATATTCAAGGAATTCGGAAGTTTTACACCCAAAGAAAAATGCGTACAACATTCAAGTGCTTCACAAATTAGATTGTGAAGATTATGCAGCCCACAAAGCTGTGAGATGTAATATGATAGAAACTGCACACAATGAACGTCTCATGGTTCAAAGTTCGTTTACTAATTATGCCACATTCCACATCTCCGGAACAGGTAACAAATATAACTGAAGCTAATGTGTAACGAGCCACCTCACATTACCAGTAAACGGCAAAGTGTCACAAGGAAAGTGAACGCGTGGCTTGAATTTACAAAGCCTTCATTTTTGCACAAGAGACAGTTACGGGATTCATTTATCTTGATACGCTGTAACAACTCCTGGAACCCCAGTTTCAGCAAGAAAGCATTGCTAACATGGTTGTGTTCCAATAGGATGCAGCAACCCCTCATTTTGCTCTCACTGTAAGCGAGTACCTAAATAAAAGATTCACCTGCAGATGGATAGGCAGAAGCTCAGCAAGACGGCGGCCAGCAGGTTCTTCTGATTCGAGACTCTTGGATATCTTTGCTTGGTACTTCGGAGTGTTTTCAGGTATGCTATTCCTAGAAGAGTTAACCAATATATCGATCCTCCCACATGTATGTCGCGAAAAGACCATGAACGTAAAATAAAAGAGATTCAAGCTCAGACGAAGCATTTTCAATAATCGTTCCTTCGATGAAACATTCGCAACTTGATGAAAGGTGGTGAAGGGGGAGAGTGGTCAGCGATAGTACTAAACAACGTACACATCCCAAGGTGGCTTGCGAAGTAAAGTGTAGATGTATCATATGGTAGTCCATAGTTAGAATTTGACTGGTAGAGGTTAAAAGTTAGCAATAAGCTGCTGTAGTTACCGCACTTAACAGTAAACTGTAGCTGTCAGTTAGCACCTTCCAAGTCTTCTGTCGAATTTGATGTGGTTCACTTCCCGGCATACTCAGCGTGATTCCTACGCTGCCTCAAACAGATCATCACTTAAATGTACTATGCAGAAAGAGTCGGCTTCGATCTCGGGTTAATACCAGGATTTTTTATCCTCACCTTTTCACTTCTTTCTCATCTCTCAGTATTTGTTAAACTGAAAAATGCCCAGCTGTGTGGCGGCTGGATTCCACAATAAAATATAGGTCTCCCTACAACTGATTGGGTTTGTCAGTTCAAGGATCGGAGGAAGGCAACGGCATATTTTGTGTCCCACTGGCTAGAAACGCAATTTACTCTTTACGAGCTCAATAGACGAATCCACTATCCGGTGCTCCGAGTAAAGCTTAGACTTGTGCAGAACACGTCGACATATGGTCCAAGGTGGAAGAACACACAATTTTTTTTATCCATGGCATGGATTTCATGTATAGTCCTGTTTGTAAAAGTGTTGGCTGCATTCACCAATCACGGACTGCCTCCAACAGCTATTGCCTCCTATCTTGCATCCTTAAGATGTTATCTACGTTTGCCTTTAGTCCAATGTGACCTCTACCCACACAGCTTCCAGATCCCAGACTATTATTTTAAAGCTAAAAGATCAGAAACTATAAATATAAATTGCAGATTTAACCTTCTCATTGACGGTCAGTGGCGTGTTTAAATATAAATATATAGATTTGGATTCAAAATACCTATTAGGAGTATACTGAATGTGCTTTTGTAGGCCCTCAGATACAAATCAATAAAGCCTTCAAACTACCAATACACGCTTCGCTTCTTACGGCAGAGACAATGGCAAGCACTCAGGTGTGCGTCTTCAACTCCCTTTTTAAAAGACGTTAATGCAGTTCGACTCCCAGAGACCTTCACCACCAACCCTCACTTACAGTGTTGATGGAATATGTTCAGTTGTATCTGTAGGAAGTGTCTTCGATTTGAAATTGTGATATAGGAACTGCCTTCGGTTTGAAATTGCCGTATACGAACTACTTGATGGCTTGTGATGTCAGAAGCCATGGAAGATATACCTAAAGACACGTTTTTAGTTTTCATTGCAGATGACTTTAGATTATAATCGTGCTAATAACACTGGGTTTCATTGACGTTATATAATAGTGATACAGAGATTTCTAAACCTGATTTTAAAATATAAAGCAGTCTCAGGGGCACGTATCGATTCCAATCATAAATGTTGCAAATTTAATTTGTAAAAGTAGAAAATAAAACTTGGACAAATTGAAAGATACAGTTTGTTTCTAGTTTCAAAGGGAGCATTGTGCAACGATCAGTTTAAACAGGGGAAAGAAATATAATATAAAACTAATTGGTGGCTCTGAGCAATGATATTCTGCCGGCAGGTGAGAACGAAAAAGAGAAAAATGGCCCTGTGGAAATCCCTACATAGCGCACGAAGTACTGAATTTAATTGGGAAAAGGCGAGATATAAAACTGCAAGCGCGGAAGTCGACAGAGGGGAGTGTCCAAGAAATGTGATCGACAGTTGAAAATGACCAACTGGGAATGGAGTATGTTCGAACAAACTTAAGGTGGATGTTATGCAGCATTAGAACCTCAAATTTCTTCAAGTCCATTACTTGCGGGCGCACACTTGAACCTGTCAAGGATTCCTACTACTAATCGACTGCACTTTAACCACTCATATTTTCCTCTACATAGAAACCACTTTACCGGTCCTCATGTCTGTGACGGATTCTGAGTTGGAAGCTGGTGTAAATCTCATCTTCATCTCATGTCTCAAACATGACTGTGGGAGACCGGAATTTTTAAAGACACTGATGAATGTGGGGTCGCCATTTCCCTCAATGAGGGTCTACCGATTTTTTTGGTAAAGACGCTCCCCTTTATAGAGTAAAACTTTCACTATACAGTGGAGCGTACCATGATAATGATGATTTTTGACCTATTCCACATCCATGAGGACTGTTTAACTTGCGATGTTTTATAGGTGAATTAACATATCTGTTGATCTTCGAAAATATTTATTGCGTAATATTGTTTTCTGACATGTTCTGCATGTTGAAGGATCCCCTCGGTATGTATTGAAACAAAATGTTCATCTAACCTAATTGAATGTATCAGATAAAGTGTAGCGATGTTTAAAAGCATACCATTTTGCGTGGCCCTGTACTGTTCGTCGTACAGGCGATAGACGAGTCCATAGACCCTGATCACGGTGTGGGAGGACAGGTAGTCGCCGATGCCTGACGCATTCTGCGAAGGCGCCCGACCACCAGAAGAGGCTGCTGGCTCGTTGAAAGTGATCCATCACTTCACCTGAAAGACCACGGCTGACAGAGGTGTGTCACAACAGGCAGAGACCCATGTGAGAAATAGTGGAGGCATCTGTACTCACTCTGACACCAAAGTTCTCAAACAACACCATAACGTACTCCACGAGGTAGTCGGCGAGGACTGGGTTGGGCCATCTGCCGATGTACTGCAGTGCTTGAGGTGGGTCCCCATATTCTCAGTCTCATACCGTATCATATTTTGATTATGTTTTCCCAGTCATAGTTTCGACGATTCTCTGTTAAAACTAAAATCATGCATTCTATACAAATGTCTTACAACGGGAATTATACAGTCCATGGAATGTAACGAAATGATCGTGTCTCAAGACAGGCTGGCTGATCATGCTACTATTGCTACTGTGTCATGACATGACAGAAATTTCGATCTACTGTGTCATGACATGACAGAAATTTCGATTTCCCAGCAAGAAAGATACGAGGTTAGCATTGTGTAATGAGGGCAATGCCACACAATGTGGTCGTTTAGCCAGTTCAGAGACTCGGATATGGGCCTTAATGCTGGATTGCAGTGGTCCTCAACTTCACGCTGTATAATTCAGTGCCTTTTCTACAACGTGTTTTACGATTATTGAGAGTAACTTGTGCTACAGACTAGATTTATTATCGACGTGTTTTATTGCTAACCCACTATGTGCTTACCTCATGAATTGGAAATCTACTGGCATTTGTGACTGTTCATTTACTAGATACTGCACGCATGCGATCTTTTTCATTTGTCTGTATCTGACGCTTACCTAGACTCCTGACTGGTCTGATGAGGCACGTGATGGATTCCTCTTTCGTGCCAATCTCCTCCTATCAGAGCAACACGTAACTCAACAACGTCAAATATATGTTGTCTTTTGCTTTACCCTGCTATTTTTCGGTTTATAAATCCTTCTAGTGCCACTGGAGTTATTAACAAATGTCGTAACACTTCTCATGTCTGTCCTCCTAGTTACTGTTCTACGTATTCTTCTTTGTCGCCGATTCTACAGTAATCATTCACATTGATTATCACCACACTTAATTTTCAACGGCCTTTTCCAACGTGACATTTCAACACCCTTTGATTCTATTCTTTTCCAGTTTCTTCACAACCCATGTTTCACTCCCAGACCGGCATTCTCAGAAATTTCTTTGTCAAATAATGGCTGTGCTTCTCTACAGTAGCCTTGCTTAAGGACTGAGTACTGCCTTTGCCTACGGTAACCCGCCTCTTTCTCCGTCCATCATACATAGCTTTGTTTCCAAGTTATTTCACCTTCATGTCGCCTGCGAAATAGTCTCTAGTTCTGATGTTAATTTAGTTATTATCTCATTTCTGTTGCTTCTTAAAACTTTTGGCTTTCTTTGACTTACACACAATCAATATCTGTCAACAGTAGCCTGTTCATTCCTTGCAAAAGGTCCTGATTTATCCGCCGATTCGCTACGGGTGGCAACGTTATCGATGAATCCTACCACTGGCCTCCATTCACCCACAATTTGAATCACACCTCCGAAGATTTCTCTTATGTCACTCATTACTTCTTCGACGTACACATTCATCTGTGGAGAAGAATAACTTCATCGTTGCTTTGCTGTTTTGCTCTTCAGTTCGAAGTGTGTTTTTGTGCAGCTTCCAGCGTTAGTCTATGCTGTGCAAACCTGTTTGATCACTTAACTAGCGCAATCTACATCCATTTGAACCTGCTTGCAGTAGTCAGGCCTTGGTGTGACCCCATAACTTTTCCCTCTCGACACTTTCTCCGACTCTCCCGTTACCAAAATGACTATAGCTTCACGTCTCAGGATGTGTTCTGTCAATTGAGCTTTCATTCAAGTTACGCCATACGTTACTCATCTCCCAAAACAAGCTTAGCACCTCTTCATTAGTTATTCACTCTACAAATGTAAGCTTCAGCATCCTCGTTTCAAATGCTTCTATTCTTGTTGTAGAAAGTATTAACAACTTTCCACTTCAGTATGAGGTTACAGTTCAGACAAATACAATCAGAAAAACCTTACTAAAACTTATATTTGTATCTATGTTTTTCAGAAATGCTTTTCCCACCGATGCCAGTCTGCGTTTCATATCCTCTCTCCTTCGACTATCGTCATATGTTTTGCTGCCAGAACAGCAATACTTGTCTACTACTTTTTGTATCAGATTTTCTAATTTAATTCCCACAGCGTCAACTGATTCCATTCAACTGCATCACATTACCCTTGCTCACTTTTGTGGATAGTCTTCTCATAACATGTTTTCAAATCACTATTCATCATGTTCGACTGCTCTTGCAAGTATTATGCTGTCTCTAACACAATTACAAGGTTATCGGCACACGCCAAATTATTCACTTCCTCTTACCGTAGTTTCATTCCATTCCCAAATTTCTCCTTGACTTCCTTTAATGCTTACTCAATGTGCACACTGAATAACAATGAGGATATGGTAAAATCCCTTCTGACACCATTCTCAACTAATGTCTTTCAATGGCGTCATTCGCCTCGTATAGGTTCCATCCCCAGTATATTATTCCAGGACTCTACATTAATTAAAATTGTATATTACAATCAACATTGTCCAATTTTCTCCAAATTTACAAGGACTGTAATCGTAGGTTCGCTTTACTTCATTCCACCGTCTAGACTGCCATAAAAATGCGAAGGAACTGTTAATCAGGGAGAAGTTGTAGTCTAATTCATAAAAGTGGAGGTAATGGAGATGTACCACTATTGAAATAAAATAAATTGAACACTGTACTTGGGCTACATGTGTATACTTTGACGTCTATAGTTTCAATAAAGTATTTGTTAATAGTTAACATAAAAATGAAAGCTGGATTAATATTTCCTCCAGAGCAATGGCCAAAAAAGATCTACTCCTACATCTATATCATAATGAAACTGTTATGGATGCGTCCGACTATTTATTTATAGGTGGTACGTTACATTTATTTACATTCGCAACCAACTGCCAGTCCCTGCACTATTTTACGACAGTTAATGTTTCTGGTGATGGTATAATTGTACTATAGAAGAATTCCAGACCTATGTAGATGAAGTAGCTACATTTATTTAAATTCAGGTCAGCTACTCCAGCAATTCACTGTTATTTTCTTATAGACAATGCATTATCTTACATCTACATATAAAGAAATATCCTGCAAGCCTTTGTACAGTGCATGGCGTAGGGTACAATGTGGTAGTATTGAGCTTTTCTTTACTTACATACTGAACAAGAAAAGAAAGAAAGAAAGAATTATATCTCTCTGGATGCACCCTAATCTCATTATTGTTTTTTTTCTTTCATCGTTATGTCAGATATATGATGGTAGAAAACAGCACAATAAAGTGATCTGTGATGATTCGTATGTCAAGCCTCGTACTGTTTTTTGTACGATTCCTCTGATAGAGTGGAAACACATCTGCATTTATTCCTGGAATGAGCATTGCTGTGCAGTTCAGTGCATGATGTGTGAGACATTGCATTAGATCATCATAAATATAGAACATATGATGTATGGCTGACATCCTCTTATGGCTGGCCGTTAGCTATTACGCACTGTCCTGACAAACTGAGAAAAGCTTAATTCTTTTATACCAGTAACAGAGATCAGACAGTATGGTTCCATTGTGGTGGACCATTGAAGGGTTGAGAATAAATGAATGGCTTATTTCAACAGTGGTACAAGTCCACTTTTCAAGAAAATGGAGTTATCCTCACGTAAGTACTCACGCAAGTCGTTTTTTAATTTATTTGCATTGTGGGACAGCTCCAGCTTTATCCTGCCGCCAATAGAAAGCACCTCAGTGCTGACGCATTAGAGAAAGCAAGCGGGAATTTATTTTAGTAGTGGTACAAGCCTGTGTGCTTTTGCATTGCAGCGTGTAGCTATGTCTTGCGAAGATGATGGATTCAGGAGCATCATCAAGTGACTGTGATACAATTGATGATCCAGATTCTCAAACGATTTGAGGTGAAAAGAATTTACTTACTTTTCTCTCAGAATTATAGACATTTTGTTCCAAAAAAAGGAAAATGCGAGAATGGAAGTCATGTTGACAATAACAATGGAAAATGAGGGTCTCCATCTTAATGTATTTCAGATATACATATGTTTTAAATCATCTGGTGCTGTGTAAATCATGACTTGTGTTACTTTCTATGTAGATAACAGTACTGATGACGATGAAACTTCCAATGAAAGTGCAAAAATGACGAAACAGGAGACACTGTTACTGATGCCCGTGGGAACGGTGCAGCCGCAAATATGCAGACGAAAAGGAAGCTTACTCGAAGCAAGAAGGCTGCAAGGAAAACGGACACATATGAAAACCATATTCGAAAGAAAGAAGGAACACTGGGGAGTTATACGTCACAGAAACTGACAAAATAATTCCTCCAAAAACATTTCGCAATGTGAACTGCAGGTGTGCATGTTTCAATAAAATTTCACAGGATGAGGAAGACATTATTTGACAATTTCTGGGCTATGAGTGATATTAATCGCCAAAATAGTTATCTGAATGGTTTATGCAAGTATCATTCAGTTCAAACGGTTCAAATGGCTCTGAGCACTATGGGACTTAACTTCTGAGGTCATCAGTCCCCTAGAACTTAGAACTACTTAAACCTAACTAACCTAAGGACATCACACACATCCATGCCCGAGGCAGGATTCGAACCTGCGATCGTAGCGGCCGCGCGATTCCAGACTGTAGCGCCTAGAACCGCTCGGCCACTCCGTCCGGCATCATTCAGTTAACCGCCGACAACCAAGAGATGGCTCTGATTCTCACGAAAGATGTATTTATAAATATCCATTACATGTGAACAGAAACTGTGCAGTAGTATGCAAGAAATTTTTCTTGAACACTTTTGCAACTTCTAATGGACGACTCTCTATGCTTTTAACAAAAAGAAAGGAAAAAGGTACACCTCACCTTGATGGAAGAGGCAAACATCAGAACAAATTCTCTGTACCGGAAGGTCTGTTCAATTACATAAAGGAACACATGAGAAGCTTTCCAGTTTCCGAGAGCCATCCTGCAAGGAAGGATGATCCCCACAAAAGGATTTTAAATCCTGAGCTGTGTGTGGCCAAAATGTACGATTTGTACAAAGATAAATGCAAATCTGAGGAAGAAATTGTGAGGGAGCACATTTATCGAAAAATCTTTAAGAAAGACTTCAACCTGTCATTTCGACTACCAAGTAAACACGCTTGCCCTTTTTGTGACAAACTGAGCTTTGAAATGGACGTTGCTACCAATGCAGAAGAAAAGAGAAAGCTTCAAACTGAAAAGAAGCTTCACCTTTGGAGGGCTGAAGCTGCAAGAACAGCAATGGCTACAGACGCAGCATGTAGCGATGAGGCAGTTTCCCAGATGGTCAACATTGATATCGTACTACAAAAGAAACATGTTCGTGTATAATTTTGGTTACCATAATTTAACTGACGGCAAAATCCACATGAAGTTTTGGGATGAAAAATCTGGATCAAGGGGTTCATAGGAAATTGGTACCTGTTTATTGAAACATATTGAAAAGTGTGTCACTTCTCAAAAACAAGTAGTTGCGTACAGTGACACGTGTGGTGGGCAAAACAGGAACATAAACATTGCCCTATCATTAATGAAAGTCACGCATAAGGAGGAGAAATGCGTACCATCACGTTTCCGACTTTGATAAAGGTCGGATTGTAGCTTATCGCGATTGCGGTTTATCGTATCTCAACATTGTTGCTCGCGTTGGTCGAGATCCAATGACTGTTGGCAGAATATGGAATCGGTGGGATCAGGAGGGTAAAACGGAACGGCGTGCTGGATCCCAACGGCCTCGTATCACTAGCAGTCGAGATGACAGGCATCTTATCCGCATGGCTGTAACGGATCGTGCAGCCACGTCTCGATCCCTGAGTCAACAGCATCTGCACGAACAGTTCGACGAAGTTTGCAGCAGCAAGGACTATCAGCTCGGAGACCATGGCTGCGGTTACCCTTGACGCTGCATCACAGGCAGGAGCGCCTGCGATGGTGCACGAATGGCAAAACGTCATTTTTTCGGATGAATCCAGGTTCTGTTTTCAGCATCATGATAGTCGCATCCGTGTTTGGCGACATCGTGGTGAACGCACATTGGAAGCGTGTATTCCTCATCGCCATACTGGGGTATCACCCGGCGTGATGGTATGGGGCGCCATTGGCTACACGTCTCGGTCACCACTTGTTTGCATTGGCGGCACTGTGAACAGTGGACGATACATTTCAAATGTGTTACGACCCGTGGCTCTAGACTTCATTCGATCCCTGCGAAACCCTACATTTCAGCAGGATAATGCACGACCGCATGTTGCAGGTCCTGTACGGGCCTTTCTGGATACAGAAAATGTTCGACTGCTGCCCTGGCCAGCACATTCTCCAGATCTCTCACCAACTGAAAACGTCTGGTCAATGGTGGCCGAGCAACTGGCTCGTCACAATACGCCAGTCACTACTCTTGGTGAACTGTGGTATCGTGTTGAAGCTGCATGGGCAGCTGTACATGTGCTCGCCATCCTATCTCTGTTAATGCGCATGGGTATCAGGGCCGTTATTACGGCCAGAGGTGGTTGTTCTGGGTACTGATTTCTCAGGATCTATGCACCCAAATTGCGTGAAAACGTAATCACATGCCAGCTCTAGCATAATATATTTGTCCAATGAATACCCGTTTATCATCTGCATTTCTTCTTGGTGTAGCAATTTTAATGGCCAGTAGTGTATGATATAAAACAAGTTTGAATGAGACATGTTTGACACTTGTGTAACCAATGGCACCCCATACCATCACGCCGGGTGATACCCCAGTATGGCGATAAGGAATACACGCTTCCAATGTGCGTTCACCACGATGTCGCCAAACACGGATTCGACCATCATGATGCTGAAAACAGAACCTGGATTCATCCGAAAAAATAACATTTTGCCATTCGTGCACCATCGCAGGCGCTCCTGCCTGTGATGCAGCGTCAAGTGTAACCGCAGCCATGGTCTCCGAGCTGATAGTCCTTGCTGCTGCAAACGTCTAAAGGTTACAGGGGCAAAATACAGGGAGCGAAAGGCTATTTACAATTTGTACAGAAACCAGATGGGAGTTATAAGAGTCGAGGGACATGAAAGGGAAGCAGTGGTTGGGAAGGGAGTAAGACAGGGTTGTAGCCTCTCCCCGATGTTATTCAATCTGTATATTGAGCAAGCAGTAAAGGAAACAATAGAAAAATTCGGAGTAGGTATTAAAATTCATGGAGAAGAAATAAAAACTTTGAGGTTCGCCGATGACATTTTAATTCTGACAGCAAAGGACTTGGGAGAGTAGTTGAATGGAATGGACAGTGTCTTGAAAGGAGGGTATAAGATGAACATCAACAAAAGAAAACAAGGATAATGGAATGTAGTCTAATTAAGTCGGGTGATGCTGAGGGAATTAGATTAGGAAATGAGGCACTTAAAGTAGTAAAGGAGTTTTGCTATTTGGGGAGCAAAATAACTGATGATGGTCAAAGTAGAGAGGATATAAAATTTAGACTGGCAATGGCAAGGAAAGTGTTTCTGAAGAAGAGAAATTTCTTAACATCGAGTATAGATTTAAGTGTCAGGAAGTCATTTCTGAAAGTATTTGTATGGAGTGTAGCCATGTATGGAAGTGAAACATGGACGATAAATAGTTTGGACAAGAAGACAGTAGAAGCTTTCGAAATGTGGTGCTACAGAAGAATGCTGAAGATTAGATGGGTAGATCACATAACTAATGAGGAAGTATTGAATAGGATTGGGGAGAAGAGGAGTTTGTGGCACAACTTGACCAGAAGAAGGGATCGGTTGGTAGGACATGTTCTGAGGCATCAAGGGATCACCAATTTAGTATTGGAGGGCAGCGTGGAGGGTAAAAATCGTAGAGGGAAACCAAGAGATGAATACACTAAGCAGATTCAGAAGGATGTAGGTTGCAGTAGGTACTGGGAGATGAAAAAGCTTGCACAGGATAGAGTAGCATGAAGAGCTGCATCAAACCAGTCTCAGGACTGAAGACCACAACAACAACAAGTTCGATTTTCTGGGTTTGACCATATGGTTGCCTACACGCTTGCTGTCATATGTTCAGATATCTTACGATGAAATATGCACTGATTTCCTGGACTTAATATTGTACTGTGCTTCATTTTATGTAACCTATTGCATATGTGAAAATAACATTTTTGCAGAAACGTTCTGAAACAGTTTAGTAGCTGTATCTCTCTCCACGCTTCGGCCTTCTTGAAAATGTTTTTAGAAGCTTCATCGTTTGTATCGGAAAAGAAGTTGTACTTCCTCGTCTGTTCGATAAGTTCTTCTGTTTGCATGATTTCTCCTGCGTGTGGACTGCACGCTCACCTGTACGACAGACCTGCGTGCCGCCGCCTCAGGCTCGGTCGTCAGGCAGAAAATGCGCCTGCAGGCACTCACGGCGGCGAATCTGTGTATTGTCTGACAGAGTGGCGCTCGCCGCGACCACAGGCCAGCCTCCGCGGCAGAAAGATCGCTCTCTTGTGTGACCGACACGATGCAACAACACGCGTTTCAAGGACGCGGGCAGCTAGCCGCTACTCAAGGTCGCACACCGCGTGGGCAGACCCCGTTCCGAGTGGTCAGACCTTGGACCAATGATCGTATCTGTATAACTACAAAAATTAGATATTTTAGAACAGTCTTTCAATTATCTGATAATCAGCGATAGCCAAGGTTGTTTGCTCAGCGCTGAGTACTGTACACAAGTACTTCAAATCCCATATATATAAACACACACACAAGTTCCAAAAACTGCATGACATTGTTGACTTTCCATAATGCAGCAGCTAACACTGTTGGTAGCACTCTTCGCTGCTGCTGCGGCACAGACAGCAGTCAACCAGTTCCCGGAAGGTTTCCTGCTAGGGAGCGCCACCGCGGCTTACCAGATCGAAGGCGCTTGGAATGAGGATGGTGAGTGCGAATTAACATCTACAGTACCATATTTTTTATCATTATGCGCTCTAAATAAATTTCTCGAGATGTCTCCTCATTTGAGGATTGAAACTGGTCTGGATAAGACATTTGTAAATACACTTCACCATACATATGCTCAGTTCCTATTCTCATTTCAAGGATTGTACCTGCTTAAGGAATCTTACTTAACAGTGTCTCCGAACACACATGTTCCTTTCTTTTAAAATTGTCTAAATTGCTGTCCAAATATGGGATTCAATAGGAATTTACAGGTGCTGAAATTAATGCAGATTTGAAAATTACTGGCAGATTAAAACTGTGTCCTGGACCGAGACTCGAACTCTGGACCTTTGCCTTTCGTGGGCAAGTGCTCTACCAACTGAGTTACCCAAGCATGACTCACGACCCGTCCTCACAGCTTCAACTCTGCCAGTACCTCGTCTACTACCGTCCAAATTTCACAGAAGTTCTTCTGCGAACCTTGCAGAAATAGCACTCCCGGAAAAAAGGATACTGCGGAGACATGGCTTAGCAACAGCCTAGGAGATGTTTCCAGAGGAGCTGTGAGGACGGGTCGTGAGTCGTGCTTGGGTAGCTCAGTTGGTAGAGCACATGCCCGCGAAAGGCAAAGGTCCCGAGTTCGAGTCTCGGTCCGGCTCACAGTTTTAATCTGTCAGGAAGTTTCATATCAGCGCACACTCCGCTGCAGAGTGAAAATCTCATTCTGGAAACATCCCCTACGCTGTGGCTAAGCCATGTCTCTGCAATACGGTCTAAGGCGCTGCACTCATGGACTGTCTCACTGATCCCGGCGGAGGTTCAAAAATGGTTCAAATGGCTCTGAGCATTATGGGACATAACATTAGTCAGTCCCCTAGACGTAGAACTACTTAAACCTAACTGATCTAAGGACATCACACACATCCATGCCCGAGGCAGGATTCGAACCTGCGACCGTAGGAGTCACGCGGTTCCGGACTGAGCGCCTAGAACCGCTAGACCACCGCGGCCAGCGGCGGAGGTTCGAGTTCCCCCTCGGGCATGGGTGTGTGTGTTTGTCCTTAGGATAATTTAGGTTAAGTAGTGTGTAAGTTTAGCGACTGATGAACTTAGCTGTTAAGTCCCATAAGAGTTCACACAAATTTGAATTTGATCTCCACAATATCCTTTCTTCCACGAGTGCTAGTTCTGCAAGGTTCGCAGAAGAGCTTCTGTGAAATTTAGAAGGTAGTAGACGAGCTACTGGCAGAACTGAAGTTTTGAGGACGGGTCGTGAGTCATGCTTGGGTAGCTCAGTTGGTAGAGCACTTGCCCACGAAAGGCAAAGGTCCCGAGTTCGAGTCTCGGTCCGGCACACAGTATTCATCTGTCAGGAAGTTTCATATCAGCGCACACTCCGCTGCAGAGTGAAAATCTCATTCTGGGTAAGGCAGATTTGATGAAAATCGATAACATTTGTTCCTCACGTCGTCGAGAGGTGAAGGCTGCTTTAAAACCCTTTCCATGCACGGTCTTTACTGCTGGAGCACCAGGCCCGAGCCCTGCGGAGTGGCCGTGCGGTTTGAGGCGCCATGTCACGGATTGCGCGGCCCCTCCCGCTGGAGGTTCGAGTCCTCTCTTGGGCGTGGGTGTGTGTGTTGTTCTTAGCATAAGTTAGTTTAAATAGTGTGTAAGTCTAGGGACCGATGACCTCAGCGGTTTGGTTCGTTAGCAATTCACACACATTTGAACATTTGCGATAGGCCCGAGACCGAAACTTGTTAATGAGGTACTGTCAGTGAGCTCTTTCACACAAGAGTTCCTGCATTGAGAAGAGCTGAGGATTCATATACACGTCGGCCGTGATGAAACGAAATCCACTGCCAACGCCCCTGGGCTGAGAGCATTCATGTAACGAGCGAATACAAACAGTGGGTCGCTCTGACGTGTACTTGTAGCTTACACACCCCAAGAACACTGTAAGTGCTCCGGCCGGAACCTATGAAAGTGAGCTTCGACTCACCTTCATAGGGGGGTGATTAAACGACGTGGTCACGTTCAAAATACTGATAGCTCCTTTTGAATACATTATGGGAGTGACAGTGATCGATGTATTACAAATATTTACTATCAAACAGTCTTGATCATAATTTATTTATTATGGTGACCGGTTTCAACCTCTACTGTCGTCATCTTCAGACCGAAATGTCGTATACAAAGCTTTAATTAGAGGGCTACATACATTAAAGAAAATAAAGAAAGTTATAAATGAATTACCAATGGGTAAGAACCTCCTTCTGCTGGAGAATCACTACTGGAGAAACCAGTGCACGTCTTACTATATATAATGGAGACTCCGCCCACTTCTGATGGAATGATGTCATTACTAACCAATGGGCTTCTTTCCACTGAAATTGTTGTAAGCTGTCTCATCTTTGGAACGGCGTCCAACTTCACCATGGCAACCAGTGGTTCCAAATGCTTCACTAACAGGCCTTGAGAGGGCAACCCATGTACTGTCAAAACGAAGTTCGTTGATCCTACATGTTTAAATATTTTTAACGCTTCTTAATTGACAATAGCTGTTATATAAGCCTAATGTGTGTTTATTTTTAATTCTTGACAATGTTCTTTTAACTAAGAAATTTTATATTGTTATTCGACTTATAACCCATTGGTTAGTAATGACATCATTCCATCAGAAGTGGGCGGAGTTTCCATTATATACAGGGTGATTCAAAAAGAATACCACAACTTTAGGAATTTAAAACTCTGCAACGACAAAAGGCAGAGCTAAGCACTATCTGTCGGCGAATTAAGGGAGCTATAAAGTTTCAATTAGTTGTACATTTGTTCGCTTGAAGCGCTGTTGACTAGGCGTCAGCGTCAGTTGATGCTAAGATGACGACCGCTCAACAGAAAGCTTTTTGTGTTATTGAGTACAGCAGAAGTGAATCGACGACAGTTGTTCAGCGTGCATTTCGAACGAAGTATGGTGTAAACCTCCTGATAGGTGGTGTATTAAACGTTGGTATAAACAGTTTACAGAGGATGGGTGTTTGTGCAAAGGGAAAAGTTCTGGACGGCCGAGAACGAGTGATGAAAATGTAGCACGCATCCAGCAAGCATTTGTTCGCAGCCACTTCATCACTGGCCTCCAAGAAGCCCTGATCTTACCCCCTGCGATTTTTTCTTATGGGGGTATGTTAAGGATATGGTGTTTCGGCCACCTCTCCCAGCCACCATTGATGATTTGAAACGAGAAATAACAGCAGCTATCCAAACTGTTACGCCTGATATGCTACAGAGAGTGTGGAACGAGTTGGAGTATCGGGTTGATATTGCTCGAGTGTCTGGAGGGGGCCATATTGAACATCTCTGAACTTGTTTTTGAGTGAAAAAAAAGCCTTTTTAAATACTCTTTGTAATGATGTATAACAGAAGGTTATATTATGTTTCTTTCATTAAATACACATTTTTAAAGTTGTGGTATTCTTTTTGAATCACCCTGTATAGTAAGACGTGCACTGGTTTCTCCCATCTCCGCCAGCACCGCCTCCTTCCCGTTACCCAGTGTGGCTTTCGGCCGTCCTACTCTACCGATGACCTTCTCCTTCACCTCACTCATCTGCTCTCCGAACAACTTAATTCCCGTCATTCCGCTGTCTTCCTCTCCCTTGACCTCGAACGCGCCTATGACCGTGTGTGGCATTCCGGTCTCCTCTTCAAGCTCCAAACCTTCGCCCTACCTATTAACTACGTCTGTCTGATTGGTTCCTTTCTTTCCCAACGTCCTTCCTACGTCACCATCCATAACACGGATTCCTACACCTTCTTCCCCTCCACCGGTGTGCCCCAAGGTTCCGTCTTTTCCCTTCTTCTGTACCTTTTGTATACGGTGGACATGCCGCCGCCTTCACCCCCCATCCACCTTCTCCAGTACGCCGATGACACCGCCTTCCTTGCCGTCGCCCCCACCCTGCAGCGCTCCCGACACCTTCTCCAGTCCCATCTTGACCGATTCACCACTTGGTGCAACCAGTGGTTGCTTAAGGTCAATCCTTCCAAAACACAGGCGATCATAGTAGGCAAAACCACCCCTTCCTTCCGCCTCTTCGATTTCTATGTCACCATCTATGGTCGTCCTATCACCCTCACCTCCACCCTTAAGTACCTTGGCGTCACCCTTGACCGCTGCCTCTCCTGGACCCCCCACCTCCGAACAATCCAAGCCAAGGCACGCTCCCACCTCCATCTCCTCAAGCTCCTTTCTGGCTGTAAATGGGGTCTGGACCCCTCCACCATCCTCCATACCCATAAATCCCTCATCCGCCCTATCCTTTGCTACGCCCACCCTGCCTGGATCTCCGCTCCCCCTACCTTTTACAAATCCCTTCAGATCCTAGAATGCCATGGTCTTCACCTCACCTACAGCATCTCCCCTGCCCTATGTGGATCCTGTACGACCTTATTCCGATCACCCACCTCCTCCTTTTCCTCGAACGGATACGGATCCTCTACGCCTCCCATAAACTCGATCCTCCTCACCAGCTTGTCTCTCCCATCCACTCCCGCCCCCATCTGCTGCCGCGCCTGTATTTCCACGTCCCACCTGCTCTCCATCTTTCCACTCTCCATACCCTCTCCCAAGGTGGCTTCTGCCAGCTCTCTCTCCCTGATGATGCCCTTCTCCCCTCCATCTACCCCTCCTACCAACTTTGATACTCCCTCCTTCTTCCTGTGTTTGTTCCTATGGGCACTCTCTCTCCCTTCTCTCCCCCTTCCCCTCCCTCCTCCCTCTCTCCCCCCTCCTCCCCCAGGCTTCCCCTACCCCCATACCTTCATTCTTCCCCCCATCTCCTCTGCCCTTGGCATCTTTGCTCTCCCCTCTCCCTCCCCCACCACCTTCTTCCCCTCTTGGCAGGTCCCCGGACTCGCACACGTAAAGTTGACATTCGCGCGCCGGAGATCATCGCCATCGTTAAAGTGTGTGTGCCGTCGTATTTGTACCTCAGTGCTATTCGCCGCCCACGTGTCGTCTCCGTCATCAGTGTCCGTGTGCAGTGCCAACAGTTTCCTTAGGTGTCTTCACGTGTGAACGGCTACGAGTTCTGTGTCTATTGTTTTTTGCCCCGCACTTTGTTCTGTATATTCTGTGTCTCCATTGTATTTTCTCTGTAAAACTTGTGGCTCAAGAGCAGCGTAGTGTGCTGCAGCCAGCCCACCTTATTGCAAGGTGTCAAATAACAATAAAGGAAAGAAAAATAGTTTCTCCAGTAGTGATTCTCCAGCAGAAGGAGGTTCTTACTCATTGGCAATTCATCGTTTTATAGCTTTATAAATTTATATATTTTCTTTAATGTATGTAGCCCTCTAATTAAAGCTTTGTATACGACATGTAGGTCTGAAGATGACCACAGTAGTGGTTGAAACCGGTTACCATAGTAAATAAATTATGATAAAGACTGTTTTTGATAGTAAATACTGACAACTTCGGTTGTTCACAACAAGCCATAATCGCAGTAAAAGGCAGTGTTCCACACGTCAGATTTTGCTGACACCTCGCAATCTGCACCTTAAGCACGCAAGAGATCCTCTGCCTGAACGTTTGCTTTTCATTGACATAACTTTTGATCGTTCTCCACCACGGATAAGAGCCACCATTTGTACCTCAGGCCTCTGCCTCCCACTTTCTCTATCTGTCACTGCGCTATCCCTTTCATTTGTCTGACTTGATTAAAAACCTTCGTAAATTCCACATATCTCAATCAGTTACTTTACATGTACTTTTCAGATGTGTCGAGTCGATTTCCAAAAGGCTAGTGGTATTGTAGCTATTAAACTTCCTCGCCCAACGGGTTTTCTGTCATTTCATGAAAAACTACACTGCACTACTTGCAATAACATACCGCTGTGTACGCAGGCAAGGGCGAGAACATCTGGGACCACATGCTGCACGAACACCCAGAGTACGGCACGAATGGTGCCAACGGCGACGTGGCCTGCGACTCGTACCACAAGTACCAGGAGGACGTGCAGATGCTCAAGGCGCTCAATGTAAGTACTCGCTGCCGTTGCAGAGGTGTGGTACTCGGTGAATCTACCGTGTTATGTTGTGACTCAGTTGTAGTCTCCACTCTCACGTTAATGAAGTACGTCGACCGCTGGTGGCCGAGCGGTTCTGGCGCTACAGTCTGGAACCGCGCGACCGCTACGGTCGCAGGTTCGAATCCTGCCTCGGGCATGGATGTGTGTGTTGTCCTTAGGTTAGTTAGGTTTAAGTAGTTCTAAGTTCTAGGGGACTTATGACCTCAGCAGTTGAGTCCCATAGTGCTCAGAGCCATTTGAACCATTAACGAAGTACACCGCTGCTTAGAAGAACTGCAACATCAGGGCGAGGCACGCAACAAAAGTCAAATTCGAATGAAATGTACTACAGAATGGGCACGATAAAGCTCCAGGAAAACGCTTCGTGCACCTTGCGATAAGCAAAACTGTTTACATTATTTACCACCAGGTGCGTTTTGATTAAGATGGATTATCTGTCTTCAGGTGCCTGAAGTACTTTCCTGGTCAGTTTCACGTTGCCCACCCTGTACATTTCCAGTTAAATTAATGATTACAGTTTAACAACAACAGCACAAAACAAGTGAAAGTAACACCATCTTTTTTTCTTTCTTTCACTTACGCCATAGTCCCACAGCGGTCGTAGGGTCGGCGTGGTTACAATGGATTTGGCAGTGTTAGTGTTAGGGATGGCCGGATGCCCTTCATGCTGCCACCCCGTACCGGCCCAGGACGGAATCAGTGTAACCTAACTGTCTGCATCCAGTGTAAATCGTGAAATAGTGCGGATGCGTTTCAAATGTCTGCGACGCCTGTAACTGAGGTGGAACGTGGGGACCAGCCCGGTATTCACCTATCGGGATGTGGAAAACCGCCTAAAAACCACATCCAGACTGGCTGGCACACCGGCCCTCGCCGTTAATCCGCCGGGCGGATTCGATCCGGGGCCGGCGCGCCTACCCGAGTCCAGGAAGCAGCGCGTTAGCGCGCTCGCTACCCTGGCGGGTTGAAAGTAACACCATCTACATACTCTATATAATGAAGAAATACAACGTATGTTCCTCACTTAAACGTTGTTTGCTTGTGAGTAAATAGCGTTGTGCCACGTCTAAGGACGAATGTCTACCAATTCCCGGCGGTATTCGACTGTGACACGAACATGGCTGTTGAGATTGTGTACTGTGGTTTGTCGTCTGCAATATTCCTACTCTTGTGGATAGTAACCTACTAACGTCATGCTAATGTGGAATCTAGGGGTTCAGATGCACCGTACTTTATACTGTGCAGAATCACAGCTACCTCTTACAACTGCTGCCCCAGAGCAGAGACGCATAGCTTGCGAGGGCGTGCTAAATCATAAGATCCTACAGCCATTTAGTGTACCCATATTCAGGAAACTGGATTGTTTCCAGCAGGAGAAGTATCTACGAGGGCAGTGTGAGGACCTCAGGAATGCCGTGGAGTTTCGCTACAGCCACCATGTTGTGGCTTCCCATAACTCTACAGCAATGAGAAGTGGCCCAACAGTGGTGCGAGCAACGAAAAGAGTGGGCACATGTCGAGCATCAGTTTGTCTTCTCTGACAAATCCAAGCTTTTGTGAATACAACCATAATGGACGTATCTCTGTGTGGAGTCTCTGATGAGAATGAAGGTTTCCAGACAATATTCATAATCATCTTATCAACCCAGCGCAAGATGGTATGAGGTTCAAAGTGGTTCGAATGGCTCTGAGCACTATGGGACTTAACTTCTGTGGTCATCAGTCCCCTAGAACTTAGAACTACTTAGACCTAACTAACCTAAGAACATCACACACGTGGATGCCTGAGGCAGGATTCGAACCTGCGACTGTAGCCGTCGCGCGGTTCCAGATTGTAGCGCCTAGAACCGCTCGGCTACACCGGCCGTCTGGTATGAGGTATTGATAGACAACAGGATCACTTCTGGTTCGTATATGGTACTACGGATAGTAGCTTTTACATTCCGGCGCGATAAGGCCGGTAGTATCGGGATACTTTCGAGGACTATATGTCATATTTGAACTAGATAATACAAGACTCCATGTCCCGCAAACTATTGTGACTTAACTACTGCCGCACCAACTACCCTCCAGACAGCTTTTCAAGCCATGATCAGATTGGCCAGCTAGCTGATAATCTAATTTCGCTTCGGTGCTGGAATAATGCTAAGGCAAGACCTCTGTTAGGCACAGTGGCGAGCGTAACTACCTCAGACTCTGGTCTGATGTTTCAGTGCTGTGATCCCTACGTACTACAACAAGTGGGGATTGGCCTCAACAAATTTGGGAAAACCTACTATAAACTCTCGCAACCCAGACCTAGCAGTAAGTTGTATTCGACTACTACCAACTCCAGGACATACTCCGCACCAGCTGACAGATCACCCAGCATCGTCGACATCTACCAACTATCTCTGCTAGCTGCTGGTCTATGGGCTGCTGCTAGATGTGGTATTGTGGGGCTTGAATCAGCATCATACAGCCGAGGCCATCTCCCGGGTAACACGAGATGGCCCGTGCATGTCTCAATGGATCTTGGGTTTTGGTCCAACACACCACACACATGATTCCCCAGAGAAGTGGTTGGTTGCTCTACACCTGTTCCTGCGGTTTACCAGGTGTGTCAGTCAAAACTCAGCAAGGCTTCTTGCCACTGTTCTTCACTGAGGTAGCGCACAGACATGCCGTCCTCATCTGCTGCAATGTAAGAATGTAGCACTGTGATTTTCTGAGGTTACCATGACTATCTGGGCCTCAGTGCATGAATTCGAGTTGCCACCAGCAGCCATTGTACGAGAGTCACAGTGCAACTGCTAATGGAGTATTACCGAGAAACTGGTAGTATGCACCTGACATCTTGTATAGCATCCTCAGTCGATCATCCTCACAAATAGCAGCGTCCACAACACTGACACTACTACAGTGTTGCCAGAAATAGACAATTACTGCCAGCAATGTGTGCATCAGCAATTAGCAACATCATCTCAGTGGAGTGAATGAGGGTAAACTGACTTTATTTGCTCAACTGATTGACAATGGAGAAGCAATTACATAGGAGACCTGTGTTGAAGGAGCTATTCGCGAAAATGGATTCAGCATTGATTGCACTGGGTAGATAACAATAGATGAACATATGACAGAATATGCCTAGTTAGGTGTGGAAGTGCAACTTGCTGTAGCATAATGTCCCATGAACTCAATCTTCAGCAGTGTTTTGAATGTAAAGGTCCTGGGCTGTTTGCTGGAGGATACAGAGAGCTGCATGATTAGCATTCACATGTAATGATTAAAAAATATTAGTAGGAAAAATTGTAATGTAATGTTAGTATTAAGTTTTACTGTATTTTTCCTTTTGTTTTGTCCTTTTGTCGTACACTTAGGGTTTGCAATGAGTAAACCTGGGGAACAACAGGTTACCACTACAGAGGTGGTTCAGTCTTTCCTTGATCAGTGGCTCACATGAGGAAAGATAACGTGGACAGCGTAAGTAGTTAGAGCAATTACAAGAAACCAGAGACGTGTCCAAAGTATCAATATCCACCCCAGAAACTAGTGCAGCAACCTCACTTTTTAAGTAAAACAGGAGAGGCTATGTTCACATTTGTAGACAATATTTTGACAGCTCTGAAGCTGAGTATAAGTAGCGAGTGCTCATAAATCTGACAGTCTGGGTAGAGTCTTATTGCAGCGTTATAGTAGAAAGAATAGCTGTAGATATTATTGGGCGAATTTAAACAGTGTGTCAGAAAGCACCATCCACTGCTGCATGGAGAGAAACAGGAAACTTAATGTCAATACATGTGACTTGTATTAAGAAAAGTATGGTAAGAATCTCCGAAAGACTTAACTGGAGTCACAGGAATGTCATTAGTATCAGATGAACTGGATTCACTTAACCAACTCCGTGAAAGAAAGCGTTTCTTTTTACAACTGACATCAAATGCAACCGATGTGGCTGATCATGCCAGATACAGAAATATTGTTGAAAGATGGCAACCTATTTTTAGTCAGTCTCTCCAGAATTCTGAGTAGAGCTAGTTAATTTAGCATAACAGAAACAAGTGCAGAGGCGGAATTTTGCTTAACTCACTTAGCAGATGGAGGAAAACACACGTTTTTACTGGACACGGGAGTGCACTAATCTTTCGTAAGTTTAGCGACAACATTATGGAAATTATAGTGTGCTATTGACCGTACAGAGGAGAAACTGACTCGCAGACAGGGACGACAATAAAAGTACTACACACATGGGGTTGCGGCTAAAAGGCATTCTTCTAACGTAGAAAACACAGCTCACACTCACATAACCACTGTCTCTGGCCACTGACGGCGTTTTAACCTGGAGAAAACTGTTGTCTATGCTACATTTCCACAAGGTTCATCCTTGGTGCAACTGAACTGTGTTCAAGACCACTGAGAATTAATTCGCCTTATAAAACACTGAAAGCTATGGGAAAAGTGCTGTGGATGAGTGTAGGAGCTCATCTGTTTGCAAACGGGTTATGTGTGATTAATCCACTGGGAGAAAAATGATGAGTTGGGTAAATCACGCAGTTTTGTTCAGAGGAATATTTTACATGTACAGGAGGTGGAGGATGAGCAGGTGGTGCCCATCAGAATAGATAACTTGGGGACTGAAGACATTCACTTGTCTGCAGATCTGTTGGTCTCCAGTTAAGAGATTCTGGAGAGAGATATTCTTGATAAGAAGAGCTCGGACACTACATATAAACAAGCCACCAGTATTTAATTATAGGAGAAGATAAAACATTCGGAAAGCACGGAAAAATTATCCAAGGAGGAATTGTTAATGGAGTTTGAAGACTAGTTTAATCTTTCTTGGGCTTTCCTAGCAGCTCCTGTAGCACAATACAGTGTTCGAATTAGGAATGGGCCAATGTGTATGAGAGCCATGGCTGTACCTCATAACGTGCGGCAGGTGACGGAGTTCTTTAAACAACATTTATGGAACAGCATTATTGAGGAAATTAGCAGTCTTTGGCGAAAACCAGAAAAAAAGGTATTGATCGAACTGAAGCTTATCACTTTTGCTGTGACTACAAATATCTTGTCATCAGATTACAGACACATATCCGGTACAAAACGTAACTGAAAGTTTGAACAGTTTGGGGGCAGTACTGATATTTTTCCCGCATGAATGTGGGGAGTTGGAAGTAGCATTGGAGGAATGACAGAAAACGGCAGTTACACATCTTTGAGCACGATCAATACCACAATATGCTGCTTGGTTTGGAAAATGCGCCAGCAACATTTCATCGATTGGTAGATGAAGTTTCGAAAGAGTTAAGACCAAGCGTATTGGATGGCATAAAAATCTTTGCAGACGATGTAGAGGAGGAAGTGCAATGACTAAAATCGTTCCCAGAATGAGATTTTCACTCTGCAGCGGAGTGTGCGCTGATTTATGAAACTTCCTGGCAGATTAAAACTGTGTACCGGACTGAGATTCGAACTCGGTCCCGAGTTCGAGTCTCGGTCCGGCACACAGTTTTAATCTGCCAGGAAGTTTCACTAAAATCGTTGTTCCACAGGCTGTATGCAACACACTTAACACTAAAGCAGTCTCGCTTCACATTACAAGAGATGTAGTATTTGGGCCATTTATTAGTTGTGATGGAGTCTGTACAAATCCTACATTATTGAAGACTATATAAGATTTCCCTGTGCTTTGAACAGGGAAAAATTTACTCTCATATTTTGGTTTAGGGAGTTACTATAAAAAGCTTACCGCGAAATTTGCAGTAATAGCATGACCTCTCACTTACTTATTGAAAACAGGTATACGATGAAATTCCAATGGAAATCGGAGTATGAAGACATGTTAAAAGGATTAAAAGAACTGTTGGCCACCAGTCAGGTGCTCCATATTTGTTTGTGACGCAAATAATTACATGTTTCGATAAGTATTAAGTCAAGAAGTAAATGGACAAGGGCAACTGATATCCTATGAATCACACTAATTACATAAAATGCAGAAGAAAAATTCGGGTACAAATAAGCCAACTGTTAAGCCCCATTTATGCTATTACGTATTTCTGATGATACCTATACGGCAGAAAATTTATTCTAGTGACGAATCATGTCACATAAATATGACTATTGCGGTTGAAAGATCCATCAGGTAAAAGCACATAGAGCGCTCAAGTGTAGTGAATAGGAATTTGGAGGTAATCGATCGACCTGGAAAGAACCAAAGGAATGCAGATGGCTTCGGTAGGAAGGTTTATTTATTACAAAGACTGCGTCACACCAGTATAGAACGTCAGGCAGAGCAACCAACTGACGAAGACTGTAAACTGTCTACAATGCAATGACAATTTCACAGTGTGTTAAGTCAGAAGACAAAATTTAAGCTACATGTTATGGGTCCAGCAATTATGCACGGCGAAGTATTGAGTCAGGCACGTGATCACGTGTTATCAAGGCATGGGGGTCGGAGAACCATGGAAATGGAGGTAGCCAAACAGTACTGGTACTGTACTTGTTAACAGGATGCGGCAAAGTGTCTGAGGAGCTGTGTACAGTGTGCACATTGAGCTGAGTTGAGCTATCAAGTATTCCACTTCAGAGATTAATGGAGGCTAATACGCCTTTTGAAATTATTGACAGGGAAATGCTATGTACTGACTATAGCAGCACATTTTTCATCCAATATGCAACTGGTATCTATTCCAAACCATCAAGGTGACACTGAAGCTCACAGCACGGTAAATAATTCCTTGTTCATGTGTGGTTCCAGAAACGTTAATTTGGACGAGAGCACTAGTTTTATGGTAGAACTGATGAAACACCTTTGCCATTTACTGTGTATTCGTTATTTATGTACCACACCCAGTTTGATAAATAGTGGCGTGAACGTAATACAGGTCTGGTTAGACCTGTTAAATACTTGTTTGGCCCTGGCAAGGCTGTTGTGCAGTTTTGCCGACTGTGTAGGTGATACTTCCATAGAAGCAGCTGATTTACAGACCATGGACAGCTAACTTCTACCCTGTTACCAACGACTCAGTTTCTGGGTGGTCTACAACAAGCGTGGAAGGAACTGTCAAGTAGAGTGGAAATGATTGTACTTCTGGAAATAAATATCTTGTCAAGATACCACTAGATATGCCAGATATGAGTCTCATGCTATCCCATAAAATGGAGTAATTGTGGAAAGTTTGTGAAACTCGTGATGAAGAAATTTTGGTAAGAGCACCAGATGGGAAGAAACATTCAGTAATATCAAGAGACAAAGTGCAGCGAGGGCAGAGAGAGGAAATTAGAGCGTGCCCATCCACAGTACTCGCAACTGTCACAGAGACAAATGAGTCACTTCTAAGAGGACAGGTGCAGAACGAAGCCGACGATATATGCCTGCAACACGACATTATTTTCTGAAGGCGGGACATGACTTGGTATACTCTGTATATGGTACAGTTATTGCTATAATAAATTGCTATGAACAAGAGCAATCAAAGGAAACACAAGGTGTAGATCTGTGAGGCAACGGATTACTACCAAAAGGTACGCAGTGTGGTATGTCAGTAACTACTTTCTGGCTTCTGGCAAGAATAACGGGGGCTACAGCTACAAACCAAACATTTCCACTGCTGCAGCTGCTTGACAATCCTATGGAAGTTTTACCCATTAAGAACCTGACCTTCCTGAATGCACCTTAAATCACACTTTACCCTGATCTTGGCATGGGCTCATACCCATACAGTCTTCGAGTATTAACACAGAACAAATGTTCCAACATCTTCAGCAGTATCACAATACATACCACCACCAAGTCATAGTGACAGAAACCTCTTCTTCGGGTACCATAGTAATCCTTGTCCTCGCTTGTACAGTGTTTGTCTATCTACAGCTTGGAATCACCACTGTTTCGAACTACCAGTACGTTGTAGACCAACTGGTGGGTCACACCTAGTGTTCAACTGGAATTCAGTGTACATCTATCCATAGAAATATTAGCTGTATTGGACTAAAATGAAAGACTTTTGCTATGTAGCGTCATTAAGTACATGATTAATTGCAAATAGTACAGTGTTGTTTCTAATAGGTCCACAAATTAGCAGCGAACTGGGATTTGATAGACCGGATCTTCTTGTGGTGACACCACTCTGACAGACTTCACAACTCGTGGCAGATGGGTCAGCTAGCTGTCTGAGTAATTGCGCTGCCACGGCCTGAAATTCGCTGAGGCGGCATGTTACAAAATTTCAGTCTGTTGCAGAGGCGAATTCAATTACATCAGGCCACACCTGCCGTGGCACTACCTCGGTGGTCCCTATGTACCATACATACTCCAGCCCAGTCCTGGCAGTATGATGTCGCCGACCACTACGGACAACCAGACGTACTTCGCACCAGCTGAAAAGTCACCCAGCCTCATCTACATCTGCTGGCTTCCCCACTTTCTGGTCTACATGCCGCTGCGTGATCTGATGCTGCCAGTGCTTCAACTAGTGCCATACAGATGGAGCTGCCTCCTAGATGATTCAAGCTCGCCTCTGGGTATCTATAAGTTGTTAATTTGAGGCAACGCACCATGTGCTTGGCTGTCAGGGTATCAACTGGTTGTTCCACACTTGCTCCTGCGGCTTGTCTGGCACCTCACCTGACTTTGCTCGTGACTCAGCAGGGTATATTGCCACTGTCTTTCGCTGAGGCAGGGTGCAGCCGCCTTGGACTCCTCGCCTAGGACAAGCATGCTACTTTGTACCTTGCTGAGGTAAACACAGCCACCTGGGGATCAATTCATGACTTCGACTCATCACCAGCGGCCATCGTACAAGAGCCTACAACCATAGGTCCGAAACTGTTACATTCCACACAGAGGTTGTTCAGCTGTTGCCCTGGCCAGAACATTCCTAAGATCTCTGACCCACCAAAAACATCTGATCATGGGTAGCTGAAAACTAGCAGGCTAGCACTCGCGAACCACTATGATTGATGAAAGTGAACAGAAGGTTGGGACAGAATGGAATGACGTCATGGTACTTCATTTCAACTGGATGCTCCAACAGGCTAGAAGCAATGTTACTGTCTGAAGCGTCAGCTTAGCGAACAAATTTTCGCGTCCTGTTGTCCTCCAAATCACCTGCGCAATTAATGTTATTCCTGCTATACTGTATATTACCAAAAGAAAAATTTAGTTTTTTTGCTGTTCTTGCGGGTGTTTCAATGTTAATGGTCAGCAGCAAACTTATTAGTCATCTTGATTTTACTGTAGAATTTTAAAAATTATTTTCTTTTCTTCTTTGGAATAAAGTAGTTCAGTCTGGTGAAATTTCAATAAGTTCACTAGTTGAATTCAGGCTACTCCCATTCATTAGAAACCTATATAAGACATTTTAACATACATATGATGTGTATCTGTTGCTCCCATCACTGTTAACTGTACTCTTCACTCAAATGGTTCAAATGGGTGTGAGCACTATGGGACTTGCCATCTGAGGTCATCAGTCCCCTAGAACTTAGAACTACTTAAGCCTAACTAACACTAGGACAATCACATACATCCATGCCCGAGGCAGGATTCGAACCTGTGACCGTAGCGGTCGCGCGGTTCCAGACTGAAGCGCCTCGAACCGCTCGGCCTCACCATCCGGCACTCTTCACTCATTATGGTTTTTTCTGAACGTAAGAAATCTTTGTAGAAGAACGCTTCAAGAAGACGTACAATGCAGTTAATACACCGTTCCCGTACTCTCACAATTAGGTATTGAAGAACAGAGATGCTGGTGGCTTACATGATTCTCCTTGTTTTCGAACAGGTGGACGTGTACCGCTTCTCCATCTCCTGGGCGCGCGTCCTGCCCAATGGAGACGTTGACGTCATCAACCAGCCAGGCATCGACTACTACAACAACCTCATCAACGAGCTGCTCGCGAACGGAATCCAGCCCATGGTAAGTGGCACACATGATGTGTAGGTCTGAGCGAATAAAACGTTCTTCATGTATAAACGTGCGTCAACTTGCACTGAAAGTAAAAGAAGCAAAAAACAGTCAATACTGTCACTGCGCGATAGCGATGGAAATATTACCGATGATGGTTCCACTAAAGCGGAGTTACTAAATAAAGTTTTCCGTAATTCCTTCACGAAAGAAGATGAAGTAAATATTACATAATTTGAAACCAGAACAACTGTTAGCATGAGTGACATAAAAGTAGATATCTTAGGTGCTGCGAAACAACTCAAATCGTTTAAGAAAGGCAAGTATTCCGGTTCAGATGGTATACCAGTCTGGTTCCTTTCGAAGTATGCATACACAATAGCGCCTTTCTTAGCAATCATATACAACTTGACGAAAGGCCTGTTCCTAAAGACACGAAAGTACCACAGGTCACACCAATATTCAGGAAAGGAAATAGGAATAACCCATTGAATTACAGACCCATATCACTTTGCAATAGGATTTTGGAGCATATACTGTACTCGAACATATGAATCACCTTGAAGAAAATGACTTATTTATACATAACCAACACGGATTCAAAAAATATGGTTCTTGTGCTACACAGCTAGCTCTTTATTCCCATGAAGTAATGAATGCTGTCGACAAGGGGTCTCAGATCGATTCCATATTCCTAGATTTCCAGAAGGCTTCTGATACCGTTCCTCACGAGCGACTATTAATCAAATTGCGTGCATATGAGTATCGTCTCAGTTGTGTGACCGGATTCGTGATTTCCTCTCACAGTGGTCACAGTTCGTAGTGACAGACGGTAAATCATCGAGTAGAAAAGAAGTGATATCTGGCGTTTCGCAAGGTAATGTTCAAATGGTTCAAATGGCTCTGAGCACTATGAGACTTAACTACTGTGGTCATCAGTCCCCTAGAACTTAGAACTACTTAAACCTAACTAACCTAAGGACATCACACACATCCATGCCCGAGGCAGGATTCCAACCTGCGACCGTAGCAGTCGCGCGGTCCCGGACTGCGCGCCTAGAACCGCTAGACCACCGCGCCCGGCGCAAGGTAGTGTCATAGGCCCTCTGCTGTTCCTGATTTACATAAATGATCTAGGTGATAATTTGAGCAGACCCCTTAGACTGTTTGCAGATGACGCTGCAATTTACTGCTAGTAAAATCATCTGACCATCAATTCCAATTACAAAATGATCTAGAGAGAATTTCTCTATGATGCGGAAAGTGGCAATTGGTACTAAGCAAAAAAAAGTGCGATGTCATCCACATGGGTACTAAAAGAAATCCGATAAATTTTGGGTATACGATAAATCGCACAAATCTAAGGGCTGTCAATTCGACTTAATACCTAGGAATTACAATTACGAACAACTTAAATTGGAAAGACCACATAGGTAATATTGTGGGGAAGGCGAAACAAATACTGTGTTTTGTTGACAGAACTCTTAGAAGATGCGACAAATCCACTAAAAAGACAGCCTACATTACACTTGTCCGTCCTCTGCTGGAATACTGCTGTGCGGTATGGGATCCTTACCAGGTGGGATTGACGGAGGACATCGAAAAAGTGCAAAGAAGGGCAGCTCGTTTCGTGTTATTGCGCAATAGGGGTGAGAGTGTCACTGATGTGATACGCGAGTTGGGGTGGCAGTCACTGAAACAAAGGCGGTTTTCTTCTCGGCGAGATCTATTTACGAAATTTCAATCACAAACTTTCTCTTCCGAATGCGAAAATATTTTGTTGACACCCACCTACGTAGGGAGAAATGATCATCATAATAAAATAAGAGAAATCAGAGCTCGAATGGAAAGATTTAGCTGTTCCTTTTTTCCACGCGCCATTCGAGAGTGGAATGGTAGAGAAGTAGTATGAATATGGTTCGATGAACCATCTGCCAGGCACGTAAGTGTGAATTGCAGAGTAACCATGTATATGTAGATGTAGATGTAGAAGCTTAGTTCACTTTCTTGAGCAACTAGACTCAGCAAATTCTTACATGTAGTGTCATGGGAAGTCTTGGAAACAAAGTCATTCATGAGATGTGGGGTTATCTATACTTAATGATGTCATTTCGCAAAATCTTGTCCTAAGAGTAATACAAGACCTTCATCTTGTAGAAAGACTTAGGTATTTTAACAATAGTTCGACAGTACAAACATTCCAATGTCATCTGTTGTTAATAAACTATCATTGTTCACTGAGTGTGAGGACATGAATAATTACATCGCCTTACCTAAAGAGATGTTCGCTAGTGTTCATTGCAGATGTATTTAGTTCATAATCGCCCTAATAGTACTGTGAATCCGCCTGGAAGAATTTTGCATATAGCACAAAGATGAAACAATTTGTTTAAGAATCGTGAAAGAAAGTCCTATACATGGAAGGGAACTGGAGGTACTATTGTGTTTTTCTTACGTTATATAATGGTAATACAGATATTTCGAAACCATATTTTAAATTATAAAAGAATGTCGATTCCGATCATAAATGATGCAGATTTAATTTGAAACAGTAGGAAATTAAGACTTTGGTGAATTGAAGATACAGTTTGTTTCTAGTTTCAAAGGGAGCAGTGTGCAACGATCAACTGAAACAGGAGAAAGAAATAAAATGTAAAGTGAATTGTAGCTCTGAGCAATGATATTCCAACGGCAGGTGGGGACCAAAAGGATGTAAATAACCTTGTAGAAATCGCTGCATAACGCACGAAGTATTGAGTTTAATTGGTGAAATGGAAGATTTAAAATACAGGCTCTGATATCGACAGAGAGGAGTATGCGAAAAATATGATCGACAGTTGAACATGGCAAAATAGGAATGGGTGGAGGAAAATGCAAGGTTGCCGAAGTATGCATGACCATGGGAAAGATAGGTCCCATCTAAAGGAAAATCAATGAAAGCCTTGAAGGAAAGGAAAAAGCTGCATGAGTATCAAGAGCTCGCTTGGCAGTCCAGTAGTAAGGAAAGAAGGGAAAACAGAAAGGTTGCAGAAATATACACAAGGACTATGAAAGGGAAACGAGATGCAAAGCAGTATTGTGGAAAGAGAAGAGGCAGCAAATAACTATGATGTAGGTGATGTAATACAGATAGAAAAATGTGCCAGAACACTGAAATACGTAAGGCATCCTAAGTTTACCGCATCCGTTCAGAATTATTGGGGTCCCAGAGAGAATACATTTCAAGACTGTTTCACTTTGCATGCAAAATATGTGAGACAGATGAGATTCTCTCGGACTTCTAGACGAATGTAATAACAGCACTTCCGAAGACAACAGCTGACGTCAGGTTTTAGTATTACAGATTAATCCGTCAGATAAAGTATAGCAGCAATATTTCACAAGAATTATTTACTGAAGCATAGAAAACATTGTTGAAGCTGACCATGGGGAATGTCGGATTGCGTTCAGGAGAAATGTATGAACACGTAGCGTAATATTGACGCAACGAGTCATCTTAGACGGTGGAATGCAGAAAACCAAACCTACGATTATAGTATTTGTAAATTTGGAGAAAAATGGACAGTGTTGACTGGAATACACGATTTTAAATAATGTAGAACCCAGGAATAAGTTCTTGTATAATAGTTATAAGAGCCGAATGACGTGAAAGAAAGACAGTAGCTGAGAATGGAATCAGAAAGGACTCAATCCTATCCGCGTTATTATTCAGTGTACATTGAGCAAACATTAAAAGAAGCCAAGGAGAAATTTGGGAACGGAATTAAAGTACTGGAAGAGGAAATGAATACTTTGAGGTATGCCGATAACGCTGTAATTGTGTCTGAGACGGCACAGGTCTTGCAATGGCAGTCAACCATAACGAATAGTGTCTTGAAGTTGTAAGAAGACTATCGACAAAAGTGAAAGAAGGGTAATGGGGTGCAGTCGAATGTAATCAGGCGACGCTAAGGGAATTAAATTAGAAAATCAAATACTAAAAGTTACAGACAAGCATTTCTAAAAAACATACATTTCTTAGCATCGAATACAAATTTAAGTTTTACTAGTTTTTTCGTGCTCTATTAGTCTGAACCCTTCCTACAAGGAGAATAGAAACATTCGAAACGATGTGCCAGAGAAGGATGCTGAAGGTTACATGTCTAGACTGAATAACTATTGGAGAGGTACTAAATTGTTTTTGGGAGAAGGGTAACGTACGGCGCAACTTGACTGAAAACTCAGTTGATAGAACACATTCTGAGACGTGGAGGAATAGTCGTTTGGGTAATGGGAGGAGGAGGGGTTGGGGAGGAAGAGTCGAGAGGTAAAAATTATGAAGGCACACCAAGCGTTGACCACAGCAAGCAGGTGCAAATGGATGAAGGTTGCGGTAGTTAAGTGAACAAACAGGCTTGCACAGCATAGACTAACACTGCAAGTTGCATCAAAACAGAACTCGAGACCAGAACAACAAAGCAACGATGAAGCTATTCTTCTTCACAGATGAATGTGTACGTCGAAGAAGTAATGAGTGACATAAGAGAAATCTTCAGAGGTGTGATTGAAATAGTGGGCGAATGGAGGCCAATGGTAAGAATCATTGATAAAGTTGCCGCCGGTAGCTAATCAGCGGATAAATCAGGACCTTTTGCAAGGAATGAACAGGTTACTGATCACAGATATTGATTGTGAGTAGGCCAAAGAAAGCCAAAAGTTTTAAGAAGCAACAGAAATGAGTTTAGTAACTAAATTAACATCAGAACTAGAGACTGTTTAGCAGGCGAAATGAAGGTATTCATATAACTTGAAAGAAAGCAATGCAAGATGGACAGAGCAAGAAGCGGGTTACCATAGGCAATGGCAGTATTCATTCCATAAAGAAGGCTACTATAGTAAAGTACAGCCGTTAATTGACAAAGAAATTTGAGAGAATGCAAGTCTGGATGTGAAACATGGGTTGTGAGGAAATTGCAAAAGAATAGAATCAAAGAGTGCTGAAATGCGATGTTGGAAAAGGATGCTGAAAGTTAAATATAGCGATAAGCAATGAGGATGATTTCCGTACAATCGGCGAGAAAGAGGAACACGTAGAACAGTAACTAGAAGGAGGGGCAGGAGGGGTGTTAGGACATTAGTTAATAACTCCAGTGGCACTAGAAGGATTTATAAACCGAAAAATTGCAGGGTAAAGCAAAAGATAATACGACATATATTTGATGTTATGTGCTACTGATAGGAGGAGATTGGCACGAGAGAGGAATCCATCATGTGCCGCATCAGACCAGTCAGCAGCTTGGGTAAGAGTTGGATACGGACAAATTAACAATATCGCTTGGATGCAGTATCCAGTTGTAAGACGTGTATATTATTGTCTATTGTCAAACCACAATTTATGAAAGATTTTTATATTTTATTAATGGGATTAAGTAGCAATAATTAATATTTGTCATGTTGGAAATAATTGTGGTAGCAGGGAATGTCTGCACCAAATTATTGTTGGCAAGAGATACCGCAAATTGATATAATTGTAAAAAGGGCGGGAGAGGCCGCGTATGGATACATTTTAAGAAAAGAGCGGGAAAGACCGTGCATAGATACATTTTGTAATGGTAGCAGGGATTGTCTGCACCAGAACGCATTGTTGGCAAGAGAGACCGCACTTTAGCGTTCGAAGGAAGTCAGTAGTAAGCGAGATGTGAAGCGAGTCGGTAGCAGGTCTGAAGCGAGAGGTTGAGAGGAGCGGTGTGTCTGCCAGCCACCAGCTATGATTTACAAGAGATTATAAACGGATGTATAGAGACATCAGCTAACTATTATCATAAGAGGAACTAATATTATTGAAGTATTGAATTATTTGCGAAACTCAAGACTACTGAAGGTGTGTTTGCGCAATACTAGTTGTAAGATTATTGTAAAAAGTAAGTCCCATTTGAATGTTTGTAAAATCATTTCATTACCAGCAGTAAATATTTGAAGAAACGTTTTCGGAATATAATTTATTTTTGCCAGCAATGCTGCCTTACTGATTAGAATCCATCCCAAAAACCATCAGCGTAAAACTTTACAAAAATTTTATTGTTGTCAAGAAAAAGTGTAACTATGAATAACGTAATTAATTAAAGAATAACGTCAGCTTTGGTAATAAATACAGCCACTTACTATGACAGCCCACCAGCAGTAATTAGAGTATAGTAAACCAGAGTAAGTATATTCATGTCGCAGTTCGATGTCGCAGTCATATGGCGATCCAGTAGCAGTTAAAAACGTAAGGAACAGTTTTGGGTTATTGCAGATAACGACTGAGGGCCACGACGACGACACATTCTATGTTTCGTCGAAATAATCAGAAAATCACTTTTAATAAGCAGCAATTAAATTTGTATGCGAAGATTGAGAAAGACAATAAATTTCAAAGGGAAGATTTCATTTACTGTTATTAAGCAAGAGATAGAAATCCTAAGGAAAGGTTTCATAGGTTATTGAAGAAGGGAAGGTTGCGTAACAAAAGAGATATAGAGGAGACGGTTATTGCGTAACAAAAGAGATATAGAGGAGACGGGAAGGTTTCGCAGTTAACGAACTGTGACATATGCCAGTAGATTTCCAATGCACGAGCTACGCACATAGTGGTTTAAAGCAGCAAATAAACACGTCCATAATAAATCTAGTCTGTAGCACAAGTTACTCTCAGGAATCATAAAACACGTTGTAGAAAAGGCACTGAAGTATACAGCGTGAAGCTGAGGACCACAGCAATCCAGCATTAAGGCCCATATCCGAGTCTCTGAACTGGCTATGTGACCACATCGTGTGGTAGTGCCCTCATTACACAATGAAAACCTCGTATCTTTTTTTGCTGAGAAATCGAAATTTCTGTCATGCCATAACTCTATAGTAATTATAGCATGATTATCCAGTCAGTCTTGAGACATGATCATTCTGTTACATTCCGTACACTATATATACTCCCGCTGTAGCGCAGAATGCATGATTGTAGTTTTAACAGAGAATCACCAAATTTATGCTAGAGAAACATAATCGAAATATGATATGGTATGAGATTGAAAATATAAACTTAATGATGAATCATATGTTGTACAGGTGACGATGTACCACTGGGACCTACCGCAAGCATTGCAGTACATCGGAGGTTGGCCCAACCCAATCCTCGCTGACTATTTCGTGGAGTACGCTAGGGTCTTGTTTGACAACTTTGGCGATAGAGTGAGTACCGATGCGTCCACTGTTTCTTACATGGGTCTCTGCCTGTTGTGACACATCTCTGACAGCCGTGGTTCTTCAGGTGAAGTGGTGGATCACGTTCAACGAGCCGGCAGCCTTCACCCCCGGCTACGCCTCTTCTGGAGGTCGGGCGCCCTCGCAGAACGCGTCAGGCATCGGCGACTACCTGGCCTCACACACCGTGATCAGGGCCCATGGACTCGTGTATCGACTCTACGACGAACAGTACAGGGCAGCGCAAAACGGTATGCTTTTAAACGTTTAATTAGGTTGTTGAGCCGGCCGCAGTGGCCGTGCGGTTCTAGGCGCTACAGTCCGGAACCGCGGGACTGCTACTGTCGCAGGTTCGAATCCTGCCTCGGGTATGGATGTGTGTGATGTCCTTAGGTTAGTTAGGTTTAAGTAGTTCTAAGTTCTAGGGGACTGATGACCTAAGATGTTAAGTCCCATAGTGCTCAGAGCCACAGCCAATTAGGTTGTTGTTGTTGTGGTCTTCAGTCCTGAGACTGGTTTGATGCAGCTCTCCATGCTACTCTATCCTGAGCAAGCTTCTTCATCTCCCAGTACTTACTGCAACCTATACCCTTCTGAATCTACTTAGTGTATTCATCTCTTGGTCTCCCTCTACGATTTTGGCCCTCCACGCTGCCCTCCAGTACTAAATTGGTGATCCCTTGATGCCTCAGAACATGTCCTACCAACCGATCCCTTCTCCTGGACAAGTTGTGCCACAAACTCCTCTTCTCCCCAGTTCTATTCAATACCTCCTCATTAGTTTTGTGATCTACCCATCTAATCTTCAGCATTATTCTGTAGCACCACATTTCGTAAGCTTCTATTCTCTTCTTGTCTAAACTATTTATCGTCCACGTTTCACTTCCATATATGGCCACACTCCATACAAATACTTTCAGAAACGACTTCCTGTCATTTAAATCTATACTCGATATTATCAAATTTCTCTTCTTCAGAAACGCTTTCCTTGTCATTGCCACTCTGCATTCTATATCCTCTCTACTTCGACCATCATCAATTATTTTGCTCCCCAAATAGTAAAACTCCTTCACTTCTTTAAGTGTGTCATTTCCTAATCTAATTTCCTCAGCATCACCCGACTTAATTCGACTACATTCCATTATCCTTGTTTTGCTTTTCTTGATGTTCGTCTTATACCCTCCTTTCAAGACACTGTACATTCCGTTCAACTGCTCTTCCAAGTTCTTTGCTGTTTCTGACAGAATTACAATGTCATCGGCGAACCTCAAAGTTTTTATTTCTTTTCCATGGATCTTAATACCTACTCCGAACTTTTCTTTTGTTTCCTTCACTGCTTGCTCAATATACAGATTGAATAGTATCGGGGAGAGGCTACAACCCTGTCTCACTCCCTTCCCAACTACTGCTTCCCTTTCATGTCCCTCGACTCTTATAACTGCCATCTGGTTTCTGTACAAATTGCAAATTGCCTTTCGCTCTCTGTATTTTACCCCTGCCACCTTCAGAATTTGAAAGAGAGTATTCCAGTCAACATTGTCAAAAGCTTTCTCTAAGTCTACAAATGCTAGAAACGTAGGTATGCCTTTCCTTAATCTTTCCTCTAAGATAAGTCGTAGAGTCAGTATTGCCTCATGTGTTCCAACATTTCTACGGAATCCAAACTGATCTTCCCCGAGATCCCCTTCTACCAGTTTTACCAGTCGTCTGTAAAGAATTCGCGTTAGTATTTTGCAGCTGTGACTTATTAATCTGATAGTTCGGTAATTTTCACATGTCAACACCTACTTTCTTTGGGATTAGAATTATTATATTCTTCTTGAAGTCTGAGGGAATTTCGCCTGTCTCATACATCTTGCTCACCAGATGGTAGAGTTTTGTCAGGACTGGCTCTCCCAAGGCTGTCAGTAGTTCTAATGGAATGTTGTCTACTCCCGGGGCCTTGTTTCGACTTAGGTCTTTCAGTGCTCTGTCAAACTCTTCACGCAGTATCATATGTCCCATTTCATCTTCATCTACATCCTCTTCCATTTCCATGATATTGTCCTCGAGAACATCCCCCCTGTATAGACCCTCTATATACTCCTTCCACCTTTCTGCTTTCCTTTCTTTGCTTAGAACTGGATTTCCATCTGAGCTCATGATATTTATGCAAGTGGTTCTCTTTTCTCCAAAGGTCTCTTTAATTTTCCTGTAGGCAGTATCTATCTTACCCCTCGTGAGATAGGCCTCTATATCCTTACATTTGTCCTTTAGCCATCCCTGCTTAGCAGTTTTGCTCTTCCTATCGATCTCATTCTTGAGACGTTTGTATTCCTTAATTAGGTTAGACGTACATTTTGTTTCAATGCATCCATACCGAGGGGATCCTTCAGCATGCAGAACATGTCAGAAAACATTATTACACAATAAATATTTTCGAAGAACAACATACATGTTAATGCACCTAATATATATCTCAAATGGTGCAGTCCTCATGGTTGTGGAATAGGTCAAAAATCATAAATATGTTTACTATTAAAAACAGTCTTGATCACTATAGTAGTGATTCTCCAGCAGAAAGAGGTTCCTACTCAATGGTCTGAAGATGACCACAGTAGTGGTCGAAACCGGTTATCTTAATAAATAAATCGTGATCGAGACTGTTTTAATAGTAAATATTTGTAACACATTGATCACTGTCACTCCAATAATGTATTCAAAAGTAATAAATATATTTCATTTCAAAGGTAATGTCAAAATTGCTACAAACTTTTTAAATGTTCAATACACTGAGCTGCACATGATAATTCTTAGGCCATAGTAGACGTGTTTCATCAGATACAAAAATCATTTTACAACACATATTTAAAGTGACGGCATTACTGCACTGATTTTGAAGAGAATTCAGATTGGAGATACATAGCACTCGTATTATTTGATATAATTAGCAACATTTACACATCAGTCAGTTCTGCTAAGAAATTTATCAGTGCACAAGGAGCTGACCATCAATATATCCTCTAGGATTCTCCTAAACTGAATTTTATTGGTAGTTGAACTTTTTGTGGATGCTGGAAAATTATTGAGGATGCGTGTTCTTCAGAAATGTACAAAAGTCATGACCAAAGTAAGGGACTTTATCAGAAGAATATTCTTACTTCTTGTATTGATTCCATTAACTGAACGTACTTTAAAAAGAAATACATTTTTTATGAATATTTGTTCTTGGAATATTCTGGGGAGCAGTAGTTAGTGTCTCTAGGTCCCCAAACACGCCTCTGCGGTGTTTTCTTGTGTTCACACCACAAACAATTCTTGTTAATCGTTTCGTATTGATTAAAAAAAAAATGGTTCAAATGGATCTGAGCACTATGGGACCTAACATCTGAGGTCATCAGTCCCCTAGGACTTAGAACTACTTAAACGTAACTAACCTAAGGAGATCACGCACACCCATACCCGAGGTAGGATTCGAATCTGCGACCGTAGCGGTCGCGCGATTCCGGACTGAAGCGTCTAGAACCGCTCGGCCACTCCGACCGGCTCGCATTGTTTCAGTTATTTCATTACCAACCTGCTGACTTTTTCCAGTGCGTCCCAGACAAGCGTTTCTCCATCCAGTTAATAATGGCATTAATAATAATAACAGGTTTATTCATCCATCGATCGTTTTGTACAATTGATATAAACAGGTCACTTTCTAAAGAAGTATACAATGAAGCATGCAATATGGAGGTATTAGCTCAGGCATACAAAGATGTGTCTCAAATGTGTATGGCGGAGGTTGGATGGTAGTGGGAAGTGGGCATCTGGATTGTCAGGTAGATGTGGCAGAAATTCAGAACCAGGCGGTTTGCAGATTAATAAGTGGTCCTTATTTCTGCAAACCTATTCCCTAAGAGCCACAGACGTTTAGCCGGAGCCAGACTGGGAGATGTACAGCCCGAAAAGAAGGGAAAGCTGGGAGACAGGTGCAGACAGGAAGAGAGCTGGCAGATTTAGACCGACCCACAATTTCAACAGCTGCAATTTTCTAATACGTCCACAATAACTAGTTGCTAATGTTTATATGAGAAAGAACTGCAAACACCTGTACAGAATGGTGATGTGTCAAACTGATAATAATTGTCCTCACACCCTCATTACATGTCGGCAATATTGAGAATATTTTGGATGGTATCAGTAGTGTTCTTCGATAACTGTAGTATTGACAATAAGATATCACTCGCCCTCAGACGGTCATTATATTGACATATTGACAATAGTTTTGGACGTGTGAGGGGCTCCTGACTTCCGTGTGAAACTTGTACCATTGCTAATGGTACGCACAAATCGTATGTTGTTTACACCGCACGAAAAGGAAGAAAAGGCTCACACCAATGACAGCAGAGGTTTTACAGACAGTACAGTCAATAAGAAGGCGGTACTCATGCAACGCGATAGCAGCGCCTGTAATGCATAAGTTCCAACACATCTGTGACATGCAGGTTTTCAGATAAAGTATTTGGACTCACCCCTAAGCTTTTCAAGAGAACATGAATATTATCATACATAATGAAATACAAAAACTCGGCCATATAGCCAAAATGAAGCTCACCTGGCCTGAGAGCAGCTTGCCCAGCGAATAAGGAGGAATTTTGTCGACAGTGACTGTGACAATACACGACAACCCATCTTCAGATGTTTATTTTCGCGCCATGCTTTAACTCGGCGTCTTGGTGCCTTATAATTCATCATAATAACTCACACTCCAAAGTAAAACTTTTCAAGATTATGTTATTGCACAGAAACCCATGTGAAACATGGCAACTTTGTCTAAATCCTGTACGCTGAACAAATTTTGCCATAAGCCATTAGGAAATCTGAAAAGTTACATTTAGTAAATGTACTTAAAGTGGTTTATTGATGTTAAAAAAACAGTCAACAGCAGATTAATGCGAGCTCTGAGTTTGAATTTTTAACACGAGATTGTTGATATCTGGATTTATGTCACTGATACTGAGTCATAAGGTATTTTCCAGGTTGTCGTCTGTTAACATTGTATACGTGTTGTATTCATTTGTTTCCATAAGAGAAAAAAGTTGTTCAAACTTTTATGTGCTTCCAAAAAGACAAACTTTTCTTCTTGCAAATTATTTCAGTTGCGGATATTTCTCTTCGGTCAAATACGTTTTATAAAATGCAAGGTGGGAGATCGAATTCAAAAGCTGTTGGAGGCAGTCCGTGATCAGTAAATGCAACGTCCACTTTTACAGACAGGATTATCCATGAAATCTATGCCTTCGATAAAGAATTTATCTGTTCTCCCAGTTTGTGCCATATGTCGACTTGTTCTCCACCAGTCTGAGCTTTGCCCCGAGTACCTAGTAGTGGATTCTTCTGTCGAGCTCGTAAAGAACAACTTGTGTTTGTAACCAGTGGGATACAAAGGTATGGTGTTGCCTTCCTCCGAACATCGAACTTATTTGTCCAGTCAGATGTAAACATACGTACAGTTTAATGTGTACTCCATCCGCTGCATAGCTAGGTATTTTCATGTTAACAAGTATTAAGAGAGGAGAAAGAAGTGAAAACGGCAGGATAAAAAATTCTGGTGCTAACCTGAGATCGAAGCCGAGTATTTCTGCATAGTATATTTCAGTGATGATCCAAATGGCAATATGTTTCAGGCAGCGTAGGAATCACGCTGAGTATGCAGGGAAATGAACCGGCAACAAATTCGACAGAAGACTTGGAAGCCGCTGACCGACAGCAACAGTTCGAAGTAAGTACGATATCTGCTACAGCTGTGTTGCTAACTTTTAACCTGTACCAGCCAAGTTCTAACTATCGACTACCATACCATACGTCTACATGTATACTCCTCAGGACACCTTGTTGCAGTGTGTGACAGTGTGTCCTTTGTTTACTATTGTCGCTCCCCTCCTACCCCCCGCCCCCATACACACACCTTTTCACGTTCCAGTCGCGAATGTTTCACGAATAGAATGATTGTTGGTAAAACTTCGTCTGAGCTTAAATCTTTCTTTTTTGCGTTCAAGGTCTTCTCGCGACGTACACTTCGGAGGATCAAGGTATTTGTTAACTATTCTAGAAATAGCATACTTGAATACACTCTGAAGTATCAGGGACCACAGCCTTGGCGAGCCTCTGCCTTTTCGTCTGCAAGTAAACTTCCGATTTGGGTATTCGCTTACGCTGAGAGCAAAACCAGAGGTTGCTGCATCCCATTGGAATACAACCATGTCAGCAGTGCTTTCTTGCTCGAACCGTGATTCCCGGAGTTGCACGAACGTTTCAAGATAAATTTCACCTGTAACTGTCCCTTCTGCAAAAATGAAGGGTCCAATAACTGCAACCTTTGTGAATTCAAACCGTACATGCACCTTCCTTGTGTCTCTTTGCCACTCTAACGTGAGGTGGCTCTTTTCTCATAGCGGCAGCTATATTTGTTACCTTATTCGGAGATGTGGAATGTGGCGTCTTTAGTAAACAAACTGTGATCCATGAAAAGTTAATTGTGTGCAGCTTCCGTCAAATTGCTTTGCGAGGTCCACAATACTCATAATCTGTGAATCACCTGAATGTTTTCTTTAGGGTAAATTGTGAAACTTCCAAAACCGTTTAATCTGATATCTTTTATTCGTTGCTTAAATGACGTTTTCATGTATTAGAACTTATTTCGATTGCTTCTTTGATGAAATGCTTAGTCTGCTCGGGTGCAAGAGGTCTCCCAGAGTTTGGTTCATTGGGAACGTTTCTATTTCTTTGTAATTTATTGATAAGTAACTGGATGTCTGCTTTTGTTAGTATTCGCTTATGAAATTTTCGAGAGAACTCCAGATGCACCTCTGTAGTCTCCTCGATTATCCTGGAAAAAACAACTGCCCATGTTATCACATAAAATGATTATAAACATGTATTATGTAATTTCCTGGCAGATTAAAACTGTTTGCCGGATCGAGACTCGAACTCGGGACCTTTGCCTTTCGGGGCAAGTGCACTAAGCTCAAGCTAAAGCTGTGAGGACGGGGCGTGAGTCGTGCTTGGGTAGCTCAGATGGTAGAGCACTTGCCCGGGAAAAGGCAAAGGTCCAGAGTTCGAGTCTCGGTCCGGCACACAGTTTTAATCTGCCAGGAAATTTCATATCAGCGCACACTCCGCTGCAGAGTGAAAATCTCATTCTGGAAGCATTATGTAAATGCATCCGTTACTCCCTACAATCGGAAATGGATTGAGAGTCTAAGGCCATCTTGTACATTGTGATATCGTAAGCTTTCCCAGTTTTCTGGCGTCTGCAATTTGACTCAATATTTCGATGGTCTTCACGTGAGACGCTGCTGTTACTGAATCTCGTCCGCCTAATGCTGCTCTCGAGCCAGCGCCCCCATATATAGGCCAGCAGGGAGTCTCAGCGCATGCATCGTGGGATTTTAGTATTTTTTTTTTTTTCCTCACGACATCAGACGGCATCTCACATCGACAAATAGTTATTAAGCCGACAAGTATCGAGCGAGAAGATACCTCTGTGACTCTATGGGGAAAAAAATTCTTAATTTGTTTCTCCTACTTCGAAGACAATTCCAATTAAGGAATTTTTCTTTTCTGCTGTGACGAGTTTCCACAGGATCAGTAAAAGAAGTCAGGTAACAAAGTTGCTACACGTTGCTGCAGGCTTCGCTGCTGAAAGGGCAGAAGGGCAGCTGATTTAGTAGTTTTGCCACAGCCGTCATTTGGGGGGGGGGGGGAGGTGCGGGTGCTAGTCAATAGATTCCTTACTCAGTGATCATAGCTGCCCTACTGAAATGACAAAATGGTACATCTTCGCCTGGTCCTGTTCGTCTGCCAAGATTCCATGATTTGCCCCAAATTCACAAGGAAAGAGTGCCATTACACCGCACTGATAGTAATTTGGGCCCACCCAGCTACGAGTACAGCATGGCGAAATGTCTGTGGGTGTTCTTCGTCCCTGCGTCGGCAAACACGTACATCACATCTCCAACTCAAATTAATGTATTTGGCATTTAAATGCATTATACCTGTGTCCTTCGGATCTGCACCGCAACTTCGACGTTGTCCCATTGGTTACATGTACTCCTCTTGAAGAATAGTTTCGTCAATGAAATGCTGAAAGTGGAAATGTTGGAATTTTGTTATTATGTGGTTATAAACAAACTAACCGATTAGCTATGTGTAGTCCCTTATGCCCCCCCCCCCCCCACCGCTAATTAATTTATGGAGGGCAGCAACCTTAAAAGCAAGATATTTATAGAGAAATATTGAGGACTTCTTTTAGTTTGGCCACATAGACCCGATGTCCTTCATTGTTCCTTCGAACACTTTAATTCCCTTCACCCTGGATGTGGAAACTGATGGAAAGATCCCATTCCTGCCAACAGAATGATGGCACTCTGAGACATAGTATTTATTCCAAACCTGTAGAGACCGCTATCTGAATGAGTATAGCTTCACCCACCATACCAACGCAAAGGGATTCTGAGGTCACTCCTCCAAACAGAATATACCACATCTCACACGGAAAGCTTTACACAGGAAATTGAACTCCTAAATTCTGTATTTAAGTGGAAGAGATTCTCTGAGAGGCAGATCCGTCATGCCTCCATGTTCATATCTTCACCGCAACTATAGCGAGGTGAGTCGACATCAGCTGCTTTCATACTACATACTGGGAGCTTACCAGCTAAAACAGGGAGGATTTCAAGAAATCTAAAAACAAGACTGTCTTTCGCCACCTGCCATGTTAATGCCTTTTTGGGTTCTGACACGGATGATCTGGTGTTAAAGAAGTCCTGTGTTTGTAAGATTCCATGCCACTGTGGTTAGACTTACGTTTGTCAAACTATTCCTACTGTTGAGGAAAGGTGTCAGTACCGCTACCCCCACACAATGTTGCAAGAACACAAAATAATCCACATGGTGGAGCATTGGTTACCCAAGGGAAGGACGATGAAACAATGTGACACAGATGATTGCTGCCGCTTCTCTTAGCTGGGACTGTGTTCTGCAACAGTGCATTGAAATTAGTCTGGCTAGTGATCATGTTAATTGGGTCAAGGGCTGTATACTCCCAGCAAGTCTGAATACATTAAAACACAACGTTCTACATTCGCAGAAGAATCCAAAGATGAGTTGTGGTAGTGATACCTCGTTTTTTGTTTCCCTTCACGGCTGGCAGCGCTGCTATAGACAAATTGGCGTAAGAGAATCGCTGGCAGCTGCTGCAATGGCGTACGGTTAAATCAACCAGTAACGTAAGGCAACTTTGTAAATTTCTCTATCGAGCTCCTCAGTGTCATGGTAATTCTACAGACGACTATTGTCTTCGTCTGCAGCCGTCAACACCACGCAGCTGAAAGCCAGCAATAGCGCTGCCAACTGTCAGGTATACGCTTAATGTGACTGGACTACTTTATGTTTTGCAGTGGGGCAGCACTAACAGCACTTGGCACATGTGCAGATTACTCTAGACTTCAGCAGCATCTCACCTGAAGATGACAGCCTGGTGAAGCACAGAAATATTGTCTCAGCTTCAATTGAAGATCTGGCTACGTGCCTAAGAAGACTATCACAGCATGATATATTAACTTAAAATGTTTCCAGTTGAAAGTCCTGGGATCCTACTTCAGTTAAGAAAACCACATCAACTGCAAATAGTTGATATCCACCGAATTCTTCAGGGCCTCCAACATGTTACAAATAAACTGTTATGCCAATAAAATTCTTTCTCGATGTCACAGCATTTCGTTTCTTCATATGCAAATCCTTTTCTGTGGTTGAAATAATATATGATAATATCTGGCATGTTTACAAAATATCAAAATTATATATATCCTTTGGTGTTCATCAGGCTGGAATCTACGCACACCCCATCTACACTGAAGACGGCGATTACCCAGCCGTAGTGCGTCAGAGGGTAGATGCAAACAGTGCAGCAGAGGGGCGACCCCGATCACGGTTGCCAACTTTCACTCAAGAGGAGATCGCATACATTAGGGGTAAGCATTTGCCGTTGTACAGCTACATTTTCCATCGATGGTCAACACAGAACTTCTAACGCTGTGATTTCTTCAACAGAGCATCAGATATAATAACGTAACTCCTCAGATTCATCTTCTTTAGTTTCGAAATGAAGAACCAAATTTTTCATGTAGTACAAGCATTTATAACGCTTAACATTTGGCACGTTTGGATCTTTATTGCACGTAATGCCACATCCCGTATATCGGAGGTCCGTAACCTCCAACCGTCTTTTTGCCATTTACAATCAGGTGGTAGCAGTTGGATGAAATTGTCATTGGCAGTAGTTGTTTGACAAGGGCAAAAAGTGAGAGATAGCCGACCTAAGTATCAGTCCCTCTTGTTAGCTCCCAAGACTAATTCCGTAGCGCGCCGTCGCGCGTAATGTGGATGATGCCCTGAATAATTTGTGGTTAGTGAACTTTGCTTTGTGTAGAGGGTTGCAAGAGCATATCATGATGTCAATATGAGTTTCTGAGACCAGCTGAACAGCAGTATGAAGTCTCAAATGATAACGAACAGATGAAATCATTACCTTTTTTGTCAGAAACCAGTTATTTTTTGGACAAATACTATTCTTTTACCAAAAAATATACATAGTAGTTATTGTGAAAGTCACAGTACCAACATAAAAGTCTGTGAATTAGTAAATGGTCATTTTTCAGGCTTTGTAAATCAAGTGTGAAAGTGAAATATGTAATGGCGTTTCGTGATAAAATTCGTGACGCAGTAAATAATCTACAAGAAAATGGAAACTCTACGTAGCCTTGATGCATTTTCAAAGTCGCAACTGTCCTGAGAATTTTGGAATGGACACGATACAAGTTAGATATACTTGATGTCTATAAGGCTCTGGACTGACTGTCAGGAAAAATGTGTCTAAAGAATATGCACCAGCAAATACAAACTTTGTTTTATTAATGTTACATGGGGTACCTGAATGAATTCGTTATTACTAGTGGCACTGTTCATAGAATCACCTAGCCTTCATAGTCGGCAATGATTAGTTCTCAGTTTGTATCGCTGTTATGCGTGCGGAAATGATAACATTGCTAATACTAAATGACTTGTTTCAAAATGGTATTGAGAGAAAATGCTCCCTCCTCTACCGACAATTTCTCGCTGATTGTCCTGAGAACCAAAGGCACAGTCGACATGTCATGTAATACGATGAACCCTTATCTCTGTTGTAAACTTTACAAATCTGTAATGTCCGATAAGCGATGACATCACGTGAATTGAAATTATCTAGCCCTTTCACTTTATCGACTTTTGGTCCACATACAACAGCAACGGTGACTTAGCCGTTACCGTGTTTCTTCGTATCCTTGTTAGCGAGAGTGAAGTTCAAAACTCCACCGCAAAACAATGATGGCGCATGCAAGACGACTTGGGCGCCTACGTAATCCTTGGTAGTAATAGAAATGTTGTCTCGCTGATTGTTGTAGCAAGGAAGCGTGGCATGCAGGCGTAATAAGGAGCGGGTCGTTGCATTCCATAAGAAGGATGACGACCAGTGTGCAGAACTATGCACTATTTCAGTGGTGTCACTTTCATGTCCAAGGGCTGGAGACGGAACAACTCCCGTGTAGAAATCAATGTTGCTTCTGCAGGCACAAATGGTATGGAACTCAACTTCCTCTGGCCATGCGTGGGACGTAGGAGGCAGCAGACAGTGCGTTTCTTCAGTATCTCCGCAGAAGCGATATGTAGTGTCCTGAAGACATTCGTCCTATGCCCTCCCGTGATGTAAGCAGGCCACTAAGCTTTAGCGCTGCAGTCTATTGCATGCTACCGTATTTGATGTCTCGTGTAAGTCTAGGCAGGGAAGGGTCACTCACGACTGAGCTGCTTCACCACGTCATGCCAGTCTCCTAAAGTTGAATATGATTTCGTAGAGCTCACAGTGTGTAGTTTCCTCCCAGAAGCCCATCTTTTAAGGGTTATTTCCAACTTTATACCTGGTGGAATTTTGGATGGTACACAATATCTCGACGAAAATTCAAAATAGTTCATAGTTGCAATGTTTCTTGGCTGTTGGACTTTGCTTCATCCTCTGATTAATCAGGGTAACAGCAAGAGTACTGCACCAAGTGGCGAATGGGACAACATTTGAAAACAATAAGTTCAGTTACGATTTCGTCTACTGCAGAGTCGGCGAAAAGCGATCCTTGACGGTTATGGTGGGTGATGTGGCTACTTCGCACTCCCACCCAAATCTATCACGTAACGCTATTTTGTGTGCGGTTCTATGGATACCCCTCAGTTTCACTGCAACTCTGCAATGATGAGCCAAAACATTATTACCGCCTGCTTAATAGCCTTTTTTGTCCATATTTGGGACGAAGTACAACACTGACTCTGCATATCAAGGATCCGACAGCTTGTGTGAGATTTGTGGAGGTATGTGGTGTTGTGACTTGGCGAGACTGCCAAGCCACTATCAGGTAGCCGAAAGGCACGCGTTTAAGCTCACGCAGGCTGGCGTGAGGTCTGGAACAGTTAAAGGAGTTGAGCCTACTAAAAAAAGTACGTAGCTTCTGGAATACTTAACTTTTATCCATAATTGGTGAACATCGGTCTGACGGTACATGCATCACAAGATAAATAGCAAATGATAATGGCGCCTTGCTAGGTCGTAGCAAATGACGTAGCTGAAGGCTATGCTAACTATCGTCTCGGCAAATAGCGTAATTTGTCAGTGAACCATCGCTAACAAAGTCGGTTGTACAACTGGGGCGAGTGCTAGGAAGTCTCTCTAGACCTGCCGTGTGGCGGCGCTCGGTCTGCAATCACTGACAGTGGCGACACGCGGGTCCGACGTATACTAACGGACCGCGGCCGATTTAAAGGCTACCACCTAGCAAGTGTGGTGTCTGGCGGTGACACCACATGTGGCGCTAGATGTCTGTGCACAGGTCATGTAATCCGCATAACGGGCAGCTGATTAGTGTACGTGTTCGCCGGATAGCACCCCAAATGGGTTCCATAGGAATTACATAAGGCGAATTTGGTCGCAGAGACATCAACGTGAGTCCACTATAACGCTCTTGAAAACACTGCGGCATGGTTCTGGCTCAGAGACACAGTCAGTTATACTGCTGAAAGATGACATCGCCGTCGGGGAAGACATCAAGCATAAAGGGACGCAGGTGGTTTGCAGCTGTCAGCGTGTCTTCGATTACTACCGCAGGTCCCATGCAAGTACAGGAGATGTCTCCCATAGCATCATATTGCGCCCATCAGCCTGAGACAGTGGCGCTCCGCACATTTCGAGCCGCCGTTCACCTCGATGACGGCGTTTGTGGAGACGACCAGCGAACTAATGTAGCAAAGCCCTGATCCTCCCAAAGAGACGACGGCTGAATGCCGATGGTGCCGAGCCCTCTGCAATCGTAACTGACGATGTCGTTCTGTCAACGTGTGAACACGTAGGGTGGTCAGTTGCAAAACTCCGTATTCAACGATGAATGATGTGCTCCAAAACACTTGTGCATGCAGCGGCATTGCGCTTTCTCGGCAGAGATGCCGGAGATCGCCATATATCCTACTTCACTGAGCAGACAAGCCTCCGAATCCCACCTTCTGTGAAGTGTCGTGGTCGTCCACCCATTTAGCGCCTAGTGGTAGTGTCACTACCCTTCTACCTCTTTTCGTAGATGCTCACGACAGTAGCACGTGAACATTCGACCAGCTTCGCTGTTTTCGAGATAGTCATTCACAGGCTCTGCGTAATAATAACCTGCCCTTCGTCAAAGAGGCTTATCTCAATGGATTTCCCAATTTGTGGCCCATTTCTTCCCCAGTGTGATCCCCCGACCGTGTCTACTCAGATTACCCCGTCAAGTGCCCGCACCGCCAGCAGCCGGGGTACAATGTGGCCGTGGGCAGCGATCACAATGTTTTGCTTACCAGTGTACAGGCGGCTATTGTCTTTCGCCTGCAACGTTTGCGCTTCATAGTTCGAACCTGGCAACAGTGCTGCAAGTTGTCACGGATCTTCCTTCTCCGGCACTACTACAGTGCTATGTTAGATATGTTTTGCAGCATTCTAGGGATTTTGAGAAGCAGGTTAGCGCAGCTTATTTACGTAGAAACAAGTCACTGCAAATATGTCTGCCGCTGGTTAATTGAAATATAATTTAAGGTAATTGAGGATCAACTGTAATTAGGATATCAATCACCTCTGAATGCAGCGAACATAATAAGCAAAAAATGGTGTGAAAATAAATTCTGAATTAACTTCATGTGTTGGGTGTGGTTGTTACATATATTTTTGATCAACGTTTGGTATTATTCATGTTATTTTGAAGCTAGCGTGCTTCAACGTCTTTATGTGAGCTGAGAATGTAGTACTGAAGCTATCTAATACTATAAGAGCACTAAGCGTTAATAAACTAGATTTTAATTGTATTAAATTTCAGCCTCCAGTTACATAAGTAAAGAGACGACTCAGCGCCCGCGGCCCACCTGTCTGGCCCGTTGGTGTGACCTACCGGCAAAACATTAGTAGAAGTGACGCAGTCTCATTGTACGGTAGTACTAACATTTTAGGTTTGACAAGGCCAATAACTGGCATGTTTTAATTTAATGTTACATTGTGACATTTCTGAAGAAGGCTACATTATTATAGCCGAAACCTAGGTACAGTTTCTTTCCTTATGCAACTGGAGGCTGAAATGTAATATAATTACGTTTTACAGTTGCTGACTCTGCTGCACCATGCTAAAAATATTCAAACTAGATTTTAGCTTTAACTGAATGTTAATATGTGAACCCCTCAAGGAAATGATCTCTTCCGAACTGTTTATATATAGCACAAATAAAAATCTGTTGCAGGTTCAGCCGACTTCTTCGGACTCAATACTTACGTCACTAGTTTTATAACGTCAGGTGAAACTGGAATATCTCCATCCAAGAGCAGAGACTCGGGCGTCATCACGGTCGGTGGTGGGGTAAGTAAGCTGTACAAGTCCGTCACATCATCTTCCGCCAGATGTGATACTTTCAATAATTGTAACTGAGGTTAGATCAAGTAATATGAATCCCTTATTGGATTTTTGCATATATATCAATTACCATATATCTATAAAATGAAAGAACTGCTTACATCACTCGTTATTTGTTCACACCAGCTGCAAGTTATACGTTTCGGTAGACTACCATCGTCAGACTCTTGCTGGAAAAAAATAACAATCAGCACGGATAATTTATGTTAAAACGTCCTGGCATGAAACTATACACATTCGTTTCATCCTCGAATGCGAGGAACTTCTGAGATGAAACACTGGCAGCTACGGAGAAAGCTCAATGGGGCCCAGAAATTTTGTAATACGGTCTTTATGCGCTGTATACAGGGTGGTTAGAAAATCTCTGAAACGCTTGCAGGGATTTTGCAGGGCAGGTTGCACTGAGACATAAAAGTGAAGAAAAAAGTCCGGTATGTTGCGCCGTTTCCGAGTTATTTATCATTGAAATCAGCCAGCCGGGGCGTAGCGCGCTCGCCTTCGAGCGGTGTTGCCCACAGAGTGCTTTGCTTGGTCAGCTGGAAATTTAATTTTCGTCCGCGACGACCTGATTGTCTAAATTAAATTCTAAATAACTCGGAAAGGGTGCAATATATCGAATTTTTTTCTTAACACTTATGTCTCAATACAACCTGTCCTGCAACATCCCTACATGCATTTCAGACGTTTTCTGACCACCCTGCATAGCGCACCTCAACTACTCGGATGATCTGTTGACAGATGTGTCCTTTCCAGTTAATAACCATACATACATCTACATCTACATCTATACTCCGCGAGCCACCTTACGGTGTGTGGCGGAGGGTACTTATTGTACCACTATCTGATCCCCCCTTCCCTGTTCCATTCACGAATTGTGCGTGGGAAGAACGACTGCTTGTAAGTCTCCGTATTTGCTCTAATTTCTCGGATCTTTTCGTTGTGATCATTACGCGAGATATATGTGGGCGGTAGTAATATGTTGCCCATCTCTTCCCGGAATGTGCTCTCTCGTAATTTCGATAATAAACCTCCCCGTATTGCGTAACGCCTTTCTTGAAGTGTCCGCCACTGGAGCTTGTTCAGCATCTCCGTAACGCTCTCGCGCTGACTAAATGTCCCCATGACGAATCGCGCTGCTTTTCGCTGGATCATGTCTATCTCTTCTATTAATCCAACCTGGTAAGGGTCCCATACTGATGAGCAATACTCAAGAATCGGACGAACAAGCATTTTGTAAGCTACTTCTTTCGTCGATGAGTCACATTTTCGTAGAATTCTTCCTATGAATCTCAACCTGGCGCCTGCTTTTCCCACTATTTGTTTTATGTGATCATTCCACTTCAGATCGCTCCGGATAGTAACTCCTAAGTATTTTACGGTCGTTACCGCTTCCAATGATTTACGACCTATGGCATAATCGTACTGGAATGGATTTCTGCCCCTATGTATGCGCATTATATTACATTTATCTACGTTTAGGGAAAGCTGCCAGCTGTCACACCATGCATTAATCCTCTGCAGGTCTTCCTGGAGTACGTACGAGTCTTCTGATGTTGCTACTTTCTTGTAGACAACCGTGTCATCTGCAAATAGCCTCACGGAGCTACCGATGTTGTCAACTAAGTCATTTATGTATATTGTAAACAATAAAGGTCCTATCACGCTTCCTTGCGGTACTCCCGAAATTACCTCTACATCTGCAGATTTTGAACCGTTAAGAATGACATGTTGTGTTCTTTCTTCTAGGAAATCCTGAATCCAATCACAAACCTGGTCCGATATTCCGTAAGCTCGTATTTTTTTCACTAAACGTAAGTGCTGAACCGTATCAAATGCCTTCCTGAAGTCCAGGAATACGGCATCAATCTGCTCGCCAGTGTCTACGGCACTGTGAATTTCTTGGGCAAATAGGGCGAGCTGAGTTTCACATGATCTCTGTTTGCGGAATCCATGTTGGTTATGATGAAGGAGATTTGTATTATCTAAGAACGTCATAATACGAGAACACAAAACATGTTCCATTATTCTACAACAGATTGACGTAAGCGAAATAGGCCTATAATTATTCGCATCTGATTTATGACCCTTCTTGAAAATGGGAACGACCTGCGCTTTCTTCCAGTCGCTAGGTACTTTACGTTCTTCCAGCGATCTACGATAAATTGCTGATAGAAAGGGGGCAAGTTCTTTAGCATAATCACTGTAGAATCTTAAGGGTATCTCGTCTGGTCCGGATGCTTTTCCGCTACTAAGTGATAGCAGTTGTTTTTCAATTCCGATATCGTTTATTTCAATATTTTCCATTTTGGCGTCCGTGCGACGGCTGAAGTCAGGGACCGTGTTACGATTTTCCGCAGTGAAACAGTTTCGGAACACTGAATTCAGTATTTCTGCCTTTCTTCGGTCGTCCTCTGTTTCGGTGCCATCGTGGTCAACGAGTGACTGAATAGGGGATTTAGATCCGCTTACCGATTTTACATATGACCAAAACTTTTTAGGGTTCTTGTTTAGATTGTTTGCCAATGTTTTATGTTCGAATTCGTTGAATGCTTCTCTCATTGCTCTCTTTACGCTCTTTTTCGCTTCGTTCAGCTTTTCCTTATCAGCTATGATTCGACTACTCTTAAACCTATGATGAAGCTTTCTTTGTTTCCGTAGTACCTTCCGTACATGATTGTTATACCACGGTGGATCTTTCCCCTCGCTTTGGACCTTAGTCGGTACGAACTTATCTAAGGCGTACTGGACGATGTTTCTGAATTTTTTCCATTTTTGTTCCACATCCTCTTCCTCAGAAATGAACGTTTGATGGTGGTCACTCAGATATTCTGCGATTTTTGCCCTATCACTCTTGTTAAGCAAATATATTTTCCTTCCTTTCTTGGCATTTCTTATTACACTTGTAGTCATTGATGCAACCACTGACTTATGATCACTGATACCCTCTTCTACATTCACGGAGTCGAAAAGTTCCGGTCTATTTGTTGCTATGAGGTCTAAAACGTTAGCTTCACGAGTTGGTTCTCTAACTATCTGCTCGAAGTAATTCTCGGACAAGGCAGTCAGGATAATGTCACAAGAGTCTCTGTCCCTGGCTCCAGTTCTGATTGTGTGACTATCCCATTCTATACCTGGTAGATTGAAGTCTCCCCCTATTACAATAGTATGATCACGAAACTTCTTCACGACGTTCTGCAGGTTCTCTCTGAGGCGCTCAACTACTACGGTTGCTGATGCAGGTGGTCTATAGAAGCATCCGACTATCATATCTGACCCACCTTTGATACTTAACTTAACCCAGATTATTTCACATTCGCATTCGCTAATAACTTCACTGGATATTATTGAATTCTTTACTGCTATAAATACTCCTCCACCATTGGCGTTTATCCTATCCTTGCGGTATATATTCCATTCTGTGTCTAGGATTTCGTTACTGTTCACTTCCGGTTTTAACCAACTTTCCGTTCCTAATACTATATGCGCACTATTTCCTTCAATAAGAGATACTAATTCAGGAACCTTGCCCTGGATACTCCTGCAGTTTACCAATATTACGTTAACTTTTCCTGTTTTTGGTCTCTGAGGACGGACGTTCTTTATCAACGATGATAATGTCCTCTCTGGTAAGCCGTCAGGTATTTTATCGTTTCGCCCAAGGGGGGGGTCCCTCTAACCTAAAAAACCCCCGTGTGCACGCCACACGTACTCTGCTACCCTAGTAGCTGCTTCCGGTGTGTAGTGCACGCCTGACCTGTCTAGGGGGGCCCTACAGTTCTCCACCCAATAACGGAGGTCGATGAATTTGCAACCATTATAGTCGCAGAGTCGTCTGAGCCTCTGGTTTAGACCCTCCACACGGCTCCAAACCAGAGGACCGCGATCGACTCTGGGCACTATGCTGCAGATATTAAGCTCAGCTTGCACTCCGCGTGCGATGCTGGTTGTCTTCACCAAATCAGCCAGCCGCCGGAAGGAACCAAGGATGGCCTCAGAACCCAAGCGGCAGGCGTCATTCGTTCCGACATGTGCTACTATCTGCAGCCGGTCACACCCAGTGCGTTCAATAGCTGCCGGAAGGGCCTCCTCCACATTACGGACGAGACCCCCCGGCAAGCACACCGAGTGCACACTGGCATTCTTCCCCGACCTACCCGCTATTTTCCTGAGGGGCTCCATAACCCGCCTAACGTTGGAGCTCCCTATAACTAATAGGCCCGCCCTCTGTGACTGTCGGGACCTTGCCGGAGAATCGGCCACTGGCCCAACAGGCGAGGCATCCTGTGGTGGCTCGGAAACTATGTCATCACCACTAGGAAGCACCCCGTACCTGTTGGAAAGGGGTAAGGCAGCTGCCACGCGGCCAGATCCCACCTTCGCCTTTCGGCCAGGCACGCGCGAGCCCACCACTGTCCGCCATTCACCCTGGAGTGATGGCTGACCGGTAAGATGTTCACTGCCGGAAGACGCAGCGACATCAGGGGTTCCATGTGATTCCAAGGCCACCGAAGTAGGCATAGGTCTCACCACAGTTGCCCCAACGCCACTACGAGCCGACGCCTGCGCCTCGAGCTCGGTGAGCCCAACAGACAAAGCCTCCACCTGCCCCCGAAGAGTGGCCAATTCTCCTTGCGTCCGCTCATAACAACCACAGTCCCTACACATGACTATGTTTACCCTACTCTATACGGTGACAAATTCCCAAGATAATCTTCTGATGAGCTACTCTGATAATCAAGAAACACTCACTGAAATACGAGACGCGAAAACTACGCTAGGTTTTCCCAGAAAAACTATTTAAAAGCTAAGGGCAGCAAATAAGTACAAAAACGCTTTATACAAACAGTACTCGCTGCTGCTGGTGCTCTCGCTCTGGCTGTCTCAAGACAACTGCTGATTCAAGTGACTAGTGGCTAACGGCCGCGAAACAAACAAAAGACGGTTTTAGGGCGCTTTCTGCTCTAAACGATCAAGAAAACACTAAGAAATCTAACACGAAAACTACGTAGTTTTATCAAGAACTGTTAGTTACTATGCAGAGCAGATAAACACAAATAGAATCCCTTCCTTAGTGGAAGGTCGTAAACAAAATGCAAAATAAACGCTTTATACAAACAGTACTCGCTGCTGCTGGTGCTCTCGCTCTGGCTGCAAGTAATCGGTCACTGGAGTCCTTGCCGGCCGCGGTGGTCTCGCGGTTCTAGGCGCGCAGTCCGGAACCGTGCGACTGCTACAGTCGCAGGTTCGAATCCTGCCTCGGGCATGGATGTGTGTGATGTCCTTAGGTTAGTTAGGTTTAAGTAGTTCTAAGTTCTAGGGGACTGATGACCACAGCAGTTGAGTCCCATAGTGCTCAGAGCCATTTGAACCATTGGAGTCCTTCTCGTTGCGCAAAGTGCGCATCCAAAATTATTTGCTATAGCTCAGTCACCGTTTCTGTTAAACTTATTATAGTGTGCATAAATTTCTGTTGCTTTAATACAAGCACGTACGACAATTAGTCGCTTTAGCTAAAATGCTAGTCTCGTGAAATTTGCAAAACTTGTTCCAATACGGTCGCCCTATCACACTGTTCAAAACGACGGCTCCTCTTAGAGTCCAGCTGAACGAGTGTTTCGGTGCATACCACTCTAAACAGCTGTAAAACCCTTGGTTTCATCTATAACAAAATCGTCGAACGCAGAAGTGTTACAAAAAAAATCGACATCGTTGTGGGGAGCTGCTGTGTTTTAAGATGAGAGGGAACGGGGAAGTCTACTATTCGGAGACTTTTTTCGGTTGGAATAAACATGAATAAATGCACGCCAGTCTGTGTGAAAAAACTGTGCAGCAATACCCGTGGTGGCACTGCTGTTCTCGGGAAACAGTATTCAAGAACTATTCCCACAAAAAAGGGTAGCGTTTTCGTGTTTCGTATCAAACTGGCCCTCGGGTTATACGGTTAGGGAAGTCGGGCTTAACTTCCGCATCCGACGGAGGGATCGCTGTACACTTACCACTTTCCCTCACTTCATCAGATGCTGTGACAGGTTTCAAAATGAATCCATGACGTTGGTACAACGTCTGCTGATCAGCATCAAACAGTGCCTCTTGTCGCTGGGAATATACCGCTGCTGACAATTTCTTCCACAATGACGATCGAAGTGGCTGCCTCCATTTTCTCCTACTGCTGTCTGAAACGCTAATATAGGGCTCGAGAGTCATATTTTGAAATGGTGGTCGTGGACACAGGCTACTTCAGGTAATGTTTATTAGTTTGAAATCCAAGTTCATACAACCTTAAGTGCTGAAGGAGCTACAAAAATAAGCAAATAATCACTTCACCACAATTAAAAATTACTCAAAGTTCCAGATTCGTTGAAGCTGTTTCAAACTCGGTTGTCCAGTTAGTTCGACCCTCCAATAAAATGATGAAGTCCTAATATTATATAATTAGTAAAAGTAAAGTACAGTGTGCCAGGTGCCCGCGGAATATACCCAAATCGCCACTGCACGCTACGCTGAAGTCCACTGAAAATTTCACTCGTCATGCAGACTAGATGCCATCTACAACAGCGTTCTGAATCGATCGCACAGAGACCCTCGTTCCCAGTCGACACAGCTTGGAAGTACGCCAACCTGAGGCACTCCCCAGCCATGATCAACAGGGTACAAAATCTACCACTAAACCAACCTTCCCTACAGGAAGAACTTGATAAATTACTGTATATAGCACAACAAAATGGTTCTAGTCCAGATATAGTAAAGCAGCTATACAAAAGAAAAACTACACCTACGCAACCAGTAATTCACAAGGACATAAAATTATATAATTATGCACAGAAACATAAAAAAGATTAAACCAACATACATTCCTGCAACTAGTATACACAAACTCAGACATATACGAAATCGAATGCAAGGATTGTAACAAATTTTAGATGGACAGAGAGCGCAACTTCAGTATAACATGTCAAGAGCATACGAGAATTTGCGAAGACATACCGTCTACATTCCTCAACCACTTAAAGAACGCTAACATCAATATAATCTAAAATATCTACAAACTAAATTTAATGAGATACAGAGCTTCCTGGTATATCAAAATGCTCAGTTTCTGAAACCTTTAACTGCATGACTGTGTGTTACTTCTCCAGCTAGTATTACAGGAGATACACCTTGACAACTGAATCGCACTTTGTAAGTAACGCAAACAAAAAGACAATTTCCTAATTCTAGTTAAATGCCTACATCTAAATGTAGTAGCTTAGAAATTATTTTTCGTACTCGTAATACTGCTGTGTGTGTCCGTCTGTGTGATAGTATACTGTAATTAGTAAAGTCTTTCGTTCTGCCAGGTAATACGTAGTTGGACAATAACGGTCCTTATGTATTCTGGTAGCTAATACTGTGTGCTATGCTATGACACTTCACAAGGTCTTGTGTGGCAGTGTGTTAATTTTCATACAATTATTGCATTTATTTCAGTCGCTTTCTTCATAACTAGGTTCTAATAGATCAAATACTGGCTAAATGAAGAAATGTATGCCAAGGGGCAGAAACTTCATGTAATACTTGTATTTGCTGTTGGCCAATTTCAGTCTCATCGTCATTATCAAGCATTTGCATCTAAGTCAACATTAGCACTCCGTCTTCAGGCCACTAGTGGCCACCGGGATCATGCGACCGCCGTGTCATCCTCAGAGGGGGATGCAGATAGGAGGGGCATGGTCAGCACACCACTCTCCCGGTCGTTATGATGGTATTCTTGACCGAAGCCGCTTCTATTCGGTCGAGTAGCTCCTCAATTGGCATCAAGGGGCTGAGAGCACCCCGAAAAATGGCAAGAGAGCATGGCAGCGGGATGGTCACCCATCCAAGTGCCAGCAACGCGCAACAGCGCTTAACTTTGGTGATCTCCCGGGAACCGGTGTATCCACTGCGGCAAGTCCGTTGCCGCATCTAAGTCAACATACAGCTTCTTTTGTAAAGCACACATGAAGGCAGAAAATAAAACATGGTGAAGAATGTCGAGGTATGTTACAGCCAACGTTGTCGGACCTATTTATTATGGGGACATGATCAGTGTCAATGAGTATGAATTAACACTGATTATGACTGCGTTATAAAGGGACTCGACTGCGATGGCTGGAGCTCATAAATAGCTTGATATACTGGCTTCTCATGGCATTCTTGCTGTCAAAGTCCACAGACTGTCCTCGACTAATTTTTTTTTCAACAGTTACTGTTCCAACTGTGTTATATCAAGTGTGTAATGGGTTACAAAGGACAAGCGAAGTACAGTGAAGCGTCTTAACTGAAGTTTCTTACTGCAGAAGAACTAAACCTATGTTGAAAATTGGACGTACGAGAAGACAGTCACGTTGGAAAAAGTTGAAGAAATTCACGAATCACTTTACAGTAGTCTATAATGAGAGGCCACAACAGAAAATTAAAAGCTATATATAAGTAAGATACCGAGGCAATTTAAAAAATGATGTGTTTTGAAACTGTCGTTTTCTAATAACATGGTGATGCTGGTTGTAGTCTTGTTTGTTGTTGTATTTTGCTTAATTCTGTTGCTACACATTTCATAGAGAATGGACGGTGGCAGTGAACAGATGAAAAGCAGAGGTGGAAAGAAAGGAGACCACACTTCTACAGCATTTATTAAATTATTTCAGTTGGTTGGTAACCGTAACCTACTTGGTGTGCATCGCTTGCTAAATATTTCATGACCTCACAAGACAAAAAATTAGTCACTGCTAAAGTAATCATTACAAGCATCATTTAATACTTTGTAGTTCCGCCCCAGGACTTGATAACTGCCTGGGTTCGGATAGGAAGTGACTCCACAATGTTTTGCAGGTATGCTGCATCCAGGTTACGGCACTCGCTTAGAATTTGATCGCGTAATTCCTCGAAACTGCGGGAATGCTGATGTCCGCGTTTTAGCTGGTGTTCCAGTATGTCCCACTTATTTTCTGTGGTGCCCAAGCCAGATTATTTTTCCGCACAACCGAGATGTAATAGGGTGGGGGAGTGTTCACAATATGAAGCAAATGTTGTTACAGCCTGACGAACTTTGGTGTTGTTGTCTTCATGCACCGATGTGAGCACTGGGACGTCGTGTTTCGTGGCTCCGTGTGTAGACACGATGAACGGTCCACTGCGAAGCAGCAACAGATCCAACAGCTTCACACAACGTACGTGCGTGGGCACGGCCAAGCAGACAAGCCCCTTTTGCCACTCTATCAGGTCCTTACATTTATGCATGTTTACATACAATGTCCGCTTAAAACATAAATTGCCCCACTGGTCGCTACTGCCTTGTAATCGTGTAGAGGCAGTGCGCGTGCGGTTTTAGCGCGTGACCCGACCGCTGAGCCACGTGTGAAGGCTCAACGCATCATGTGTGTGCGCACCGGAACGACTAATTTTTTTTCCAGGGAGCTTACCATTTCAGAGTCCCTTCTCTCATGTTCATGTTTACGTTAAATGAGGCTTCATTTTTTATGGTTCCAGCAATATCCATGGGGATTCCGCAACCTGCTGAACTGGATCGTTAACGAATACCCAGGTTATCCAATCTTTGTGACAGAAAACGGCCTGGGAAATAATGGTGGTCTCAATGACACCGACAGAATCAATTACTTTACGGTAAGTTCCTTACTTTCTGTCACAGTTAACATTAGCAGTTTACCTCCGTAAAATGAACCTTTTAAATATGTTGTATCTACATTACAGTCTTACTTAACGGCTCTTCTACAAGCTGTTCACATAGACGGCGTTCCAGTAATCGGCTACACTGCATGGAGTCTTATGGACAACCTGGAATGGAACGAGGGATTCACGTGAGTGCTTATGCATTCTTTTTTTCCCTTTGCATTTGCTCATAATGGAAATTGGGAGAAAGCAGTAGCGTTTTTGCCATCTTAAGAATCTCTTCTTCGGCAATAGGCAATGACTGAGTTACCACAGGCACTGCCGAAACTGTTGTCCTAGGTCTTCTACAGAACTTTCTCTCTGGTCAGCGGTACATACTTCTGAGTGTGAATGATAATAACCAAAAACGATCATGTGATTTACACTTTCTCCACAGTATATAATTCTTCTGGTCACATGGTTCGTGAACAACAGGAGTACTACCATAATACCTATAACTTCGACAGTAAATATCAGTCAGGATCCTAAAAAATTACAATAAATTCTTGCATTTATCAAACTGACAGACAACTTCAAACAAGCCACGAAACACATTAAATATTCTTCTTCACACTGTGATTTAGCAAAATGTTTGATATTGCTGAGTTCCACATATTATTTACGGAAACGCAGTAGTTACATTTCTTACACAGTTCACTTATAAACTCTACAGATGCCTGAGAGAGAACGTCGAGTCGTTTGTTGTTTCAGAAAAATACTCATAAACAAGATTGCTCTAAGGGCTGGCCCAGGGCACATTCATGAGTTCTCTGTTTTGTTTTTGTGTATTAGACTATATTAGATTAGTTTTTCGTTCCATAGATCCGTGCTGAGGAGATCCTCGTGGATGTGGAACATGTCATTTTTTTAAGCCGAAATAACAATACTAATAGTATGAATATACACAATACATCATTTGTTTCTATTAAAAAATTCGTCAATGGGGTAGAAGGATTTGGCCACTAGTAAGTCTTTCAGGCTCCTTTTAAACTGATCTTTATTTGTAACTAAATTTTTTATGTTCGCTGGAAAATTATTGAAGATGAGTGTTCCTGAGTAGTGGACCCCTTTTTGAACTAAAGTAGGTGCTTTTAAGTCCTTGTGCAGATCATTTTTGTTCCTGGTATTGTATGTATGAACTGAGCTGTTTGTTGTAAAAAGAGATATATTATTTAGGACAAATTTCATTAAGGAGTAAACATACTGAGAGGTAGTAGTTAGTATACCCAGTTCTTTGAAGAGGTTTCTACAGGATGTCCGTGAATTTACTCCACAAATAACACGTATTACACGCTTTTGGACTCTGAAAACTTTTGTTTGACTTGAAGAGTTACCCCAAAATATTATACCATATGACATTATGGAATGAAAATAAGCAAAGTTTGGAAGCTTTTTCATTCTTATGTCGCCTATGTCTGCTAACACTCGAACTGCAAATACAGATTTGTTAAGGCGTTTGTGCAGTTCTGTGGTGTGCTCCTCCCAACTGAATTTATTATCAAGTTGTAATCCCAGGAATTTAAGACTGTCAGCCTCTTCTATCTGCTCTTCTATTAATCTCATGTGTTATCTTACGTGTTTGATTTCTTGTAAATATGATTTGTACATTGAACTGTAGCTGAATTCCTGCCGTAAGAAGATCGCTTATTCTCTACCGTTAACGAATTATCTGCGATAAAATCAAGAGAGTCAAATCCCGGATTTCAAAGTACCCCTAAAACTCATGGGAGATGCTTACACATAAACGAATGTTGAACATTGAATGTTTTCACTAAGCTGTTCCATCCATACTCCTCGATAATAAGAAATAATAATATTAAAGACGGCTTTGAATAGTCAAGAATGGACTGCCACAACATGCAAGATGTTCCTCTATTGCCTACATACAATTAAACAATTTTATAAAATATTTCCGTATTCAATAACACTAAACCAGTCTAATTATTAGTCCTGCTACGTCTCTGTACCTCTGATGTACAGAGTGATTATAATTACACTTCCAAAACTCTGTAGAAATAACACCACTGGTCAGAATAACGTCAAAATGCAACTGAATATTATCGGAGAAGGGGAAAAAGTATGACACAAGAAAAAAATAGTGTGGAAATTGATCAATAGATGGCGCTATGTGTGTCACAATACGTAAATTAAAGCACCTGTCATGCGCACGACCCATTGAAGTTGGTATAAACAGGCTGGGTACATGGCTGTTCCTCCTTTCGTGTCTACGACGTTCGCCATGACTGTCTCAATGCAGGATCGCGCTCTGCTTGTAAAGCTGTATTACAAGAATGATGACTGTGGACAGGTCGCTCTGCAAAAGTTCCGGACACCGAAGGGTTTGAAAAAAGCCGTTGGTCCAATGACTGCCGTGGGTCTGGAGAAAATGATTCGGAAATTCGAAATGACGGGTTCTTTTGGTGTGCTACATGGTAGAGAGAGGAAACGAACAGATTCGACGCCAGTGGAAGCAGTGGCCACAGCAGTGCAGAAGGGGACGAGTGGCGGCGTGCAAACGTGCAGTGCACGGAGAACTGCCCGAACATTGGACATACCCGTGAGCACGGTGTGTAAAATCCTACGAAACATCCTTCTTTGTATCCATTCAAAATTACCTATGTGCACGAGTTGCTTTCTGTTGACCTGCCAGCAAGAGAGACATTTGCTTTAGAATTTCTTGCTCGCATGGAAGTGGATAATGACTGACTGTGGAAGTTTTTGTGGCAGACGAAACCCTCTTCCATCTGACAGGATATGTCAATACCCAGAATTGACGAGTATGGGCAACAGAAAATCTACACGCAAATCAACCAGTGCCACTTCATCCTGAAAAAGTCACTGTGTGGTGCGGGTTTCCGGCATCATTTATCATAGGGCCATATTTTTTCGAAGAGACGGTTGCATCTAGTTCTGTTACCTATAACGTCACTGGTAAGGGCTAGGAGCGCCTTTTGCGCAACCACGTCATTCCAGCTCTCCAACAGCGTGTATGGGATCATTTTTATGTACCGGCCGGTGTTGCCGAGCGGTTCTAGGCGCTTCAGTCTGGAACCGAGCGACCGCTACGGTCGCAGGTTCGAATCCTGCCTCGGGCATGAATGTGTGTGATGTCCTTAGTTAGGTTTAACTAGTTCTAAGTTCTAGGGGATTGATGACCTCAGATGTTAAGTCCCATAGTGCTCAGAGCCATTTGAACCATTTTTATGCAAGATGGCGCACCTTCGCACATTGCAGATCCAGTTAAGCAGCTACTGAAGCGCCGTTTCGGAAATTCTAGAATTATCAGCCGCCATTTCCCTACAGCCTGGCCGTCCCGGTCATCTGATCTTAATCCGTTTGACTTCTGGCTGTGGAGCTATCTGAAAGATGTTATGTTCAGTGTTCCGACTGCAAACATAGCTGCATTGAAGGCACGCATTACGCAACACATTCTGAACATGACCCGGGATACACTTCGATCAGTTTGTGGAACATGCTGTTTCTCGATTTCGACTTGTTGCAGAAAAGGGTGGACAGCATGTTGAACACGTTTTGCGCCAGTCACACGAAAATTATTAATCGGATTTGATTTTGACTGATGATTTTTATGAGGTTGTTGGCCTCAGGGCAATTGAAAACCGGTGTGAGTGATACTTTTTATGCGGGTTTTGTCCTCAGGACAATTAAAAACCGATTTTTCCCATCCGATGTGATATGACCGTGCCGTTGTGGATGGGCTTACGTAACTAACAGTAGCACATCTGTACCCCGATGCACACTGGGTAGTACAGGTTGTTTAACGTCAAACATACACCTTAGCATCGTTGTATGATTCATTTGTCATTTGCAGTCGACCACTATTGAATTATGATGCTTACAGCGCCATTTATTGGTACATTTTGTAAATATTTATTTTTGTTCTGCCATACGTTTTCCCCTTTCTCCAATAATATTCCGATGCAATTTGACGTCATTCTGACCAGTGGTATTATTTTTCCGGCGGTCCGAAAGTTTAACTTTAATTATAATCACCCTGTGCTATAAATAGTTACACTACAAAGTCGAGTTAGTAATAAATGCTTGCATAAAATATCTCAGTAACTTTCTCTTGTAAGATCATCATTTTCTTTTGCATGTTCGGTTAGGGCAGAACTGAGTAGTTATTTCCCACACCCGCTGATTTCTTCAAATGCATCTTAATCCATGGTTCTCAATACGTATACCCTCTTATGACATATCTATCGTCATTCAATAATTAGAACCCAAGACCTGGCATATACAGGACCTCATCTGCACCTGTGCATACACGATACAATCAACAGCACCTCGACGCCTACTACTGGGCATTAATGTGGACTGTGTCCACCCTGAGTCTTTATTTCGGTTTGAACTTGTAAGCTACCGCTTCTGTTTTGTTCTTTTCTGCTGAGGGGTAAGCCTGCGAGCCGAACGTATAAGTGAAAAATTTTGCACAGCGGATTTTATAACGCTAGTTTGTCGCCCTGACGCTCTCCAGAAGGGTAAGCTTATCCTTTGCTCTATATGTGACATCAGCTAGTCGTAGGCAAATCTGGTTTGTTTCTAACCATATCCTCAGTATATGCTAGAATGTTCAGACGTGCTGACCTACAAACACTGCCTCCACCAGGTGGTTGCAAACATGAAATACACGTATAAGGAGATAATAAAATGACCAAGGAAAGTTCTAGCTATGAAATGATACACTCAACAGTGTTAAGTTCTTTGCTCTTCTGCAATTTACTCTATACAAGATTACACAGTACGAGCAACATTTTAGTTCTGCCTATTCACATTTGGTAATCGTTCTGTCTGTCACTGTTCTGTGATATATTCGCGGTCATTAATTCAAGCGCGGAATACTGACATCAGCTATGGCAATTGCAATTATATTTAGAACTACACTTCCGACTAGCAACGTGAAGCCTCAGTATAGAACGAAAAAGAAGACACGTGATCAGCAATTTACTTTACTTCCCTAACCGCCGTTGTGAATGCACGACCACTACAGTGATCTAACGCTTATCGCTGCAAAGGTTCTCGCCTCAGCGAGGTAACATTAATTCTGCCTCACCAAAAGTTCCGTAGGCACCTCCGCGGCTGCCGTGGAACACCAGACGATCCCCAGGCTCTCGCTACAAGTACTCTGTCCTAAGCAACGAGGTCGCACACCTCGCCAGGACCAACCTCTCTCCTCGACGCCCCAGGAACAAGAGCTTCTCAGTCGCTATGCTTTTTCGTAGCTCCTGTTCTTTTTTCTTCCCCCTTTTAATGTGCGTGGCCAATCATGGAAGGCGTTCGTTTCCAAGCGCCGACCAATCTCATTTTTGCAATCGACCGAAGCTTCTAGAAACCTCCAGACTGTTCCAGAAGCTTCCGCTCCGGCCTGTGGGAAAACCACCTACACGCCGCCACGCGTTTTGTGAGCGAGCCCTTGTGTCTTCTCCTTGTCCTCGGCCACGTGGCTCCCGCTAAGCCGCGGTCCACCCATCTGGGGTTTCCAGGAGCTTACGGGCGTTGTTGTCTTCAGCTCTCAGACCTGCCTGCCTATAGTCTGTCTGTAAACTCAAGAGCGAGCAGCGCTTTTGGTGGGGGAAGTGGCCTTTCCCGGAAGAACCCTGCCACTGGCCTACAGGGCAACCCAAAATCAGTTGCCCGTTACCTATCTAGCGGTGTAGTTCGCCGTGCAGTGATATACGTCGTTTCTGTTCGTGGGATCTTAGTTGCCAATCTCAGTCAGTTGACTTTGTGTACTCACTGATATACTTCAGTATCCGGAGGTGATGGATAATCGCCCTGCATTGACGGAACATGCGCAGAATACGAAGGAGATATTTGCGCAGAACGAGCGTTCGATCGTCTCTAACGTTATTACAGCTTGTGTTAAGGAGGCTACACAAAAAGAACTGTTGGCTAATATTACCAGTCCCAATCAAAGGGCTGCAGTTTATGGAAACGTCAGCCTCGCCAAAATAATAAGGAAGGAACGCGAAAACAAGGCGCATGGTTTACTGGAATCGCCGCGAAGGGAAACTAATAATTTAGGGAGGAAACCCGTCGTTATAGACACTTTCACAAAATCGGTCATTCGACAAACGATGGAAGACTTTTACATAAACCAAAAAATAATGCCCACATTACGGAAATTACTCGCTGGCGTGAAACAAAAAATACATTTTCGTTGCAGAAAGATGTTTTACACAAGACATTGCGTGAAATGGGATTTACTGGAAATACTTTTCAGACATGTTTACGAAGATAATCACAAAAAAAGCAGTGCGAATCGAACTAATACAACACACGTAATTATAAATTTATGGTTACTTTTTAAACACTCTTCGTGTTGCAAGAATTGTTAAGTTTTAATGCAGCCCTTCAATGATAACTTCTACCTTTTAGTGGAAACACAAAGTAAGAACAAGCCTTAAATTGTACAGACTGACTGCACTATATCTGGTTCGTCTTACGAATAGAGGAACATACATTCATATGAATAGGCCTTCGGTTCTATGTTTGTAGTAGAATCCTGACTTCTGTTCTTATGTTAATATCATTTACTCTATAATGTTTTGTTTCGAAGTAGCTATCGTCTTTTGTTTTTTTATACTCTTAACGCATTTGTCTAAAAATAAAGGCAGACGGGACGTATCTGTACACGGTGTCGTCACAGATTTAAAGCGCGCGCCGCGGCAGGGTTTGTACTACGTTGTGAAACTGCCTGTAGAAGCGCCCTGTGACGTAGCAGGGTAGGCAGCTTGTGTCTTTCCCGTTCTCCTGCCAGCCTCCCGTCTCCGTCCGCTTTACTATCGCCCAACGTGCAGACATTCTGCTACAAATTAAAATACCTAGCCGATGTCAGTATCGTTTATGGTTTCCTGTCTCGATGTTTATACCATTAAAGGGTCTTCTTTCCGGAGTGGTAGTTGTAATGTGGCTCAAAATGATGCCACCTTACAAATTCAGCGCAGGGACACATTCAACGAGATGTCTGATGTGTGTGGAGGGATGGCAGAGCATTCTCCTCTAGAGCCAAAACCAGAAAATGTATTCGTGTTGGATGCAAAGTCTCGAACGACGTTCTAACGTATCCCAAAGGTGCTGAATTCGGTTCAAGTCGGGACTCTAAGCGGACCAGTCTGTTTTAGGGATGTTACTGACATTAACTCAGTGACTTACAGATGCTGTTTTATGACAGGGTTGGTTATAGTGCTGATACAGCCATCGTCTCGGAATTTTTTCTACGGCATTTATCGATTTTTTTAAGCGCAATAAGGCTCCCCCATACTGTAACACTACGTCCGCTCCCATTACCTGTTGGCACTATGTACGATGGCGGGTATCGCTTTCCACGAATTCACCAAAAAAATCCTCCAACCGAGGGACACAGCTTACAGCGTGATTCTTCACTCCGAATCACTTGATTCGAGTCACGCACTGACCGGTAGCGTTACTCTGTATACCACTTCAGGCGTCTCATAACACTGACTACAGAGACACGTGGCATATGAGCAGTTGTTCAACCATTATAATCAACTTTCTTCAACTTTCTAAACTCATTGTGCTAGTTGGACAGCTGGCAGCACATCTGTACTCACGAATGATTCTTCCAAGCTGATTCCATTCGATTTCTTTACAGCCACCCTGCGGAGTGGTTGTTCCTTCCACATTCCACTTCACTGTCATATCATCAATAGTCCAGCTTCAGAGGGCTTGAAACGTCCCCAATGGATTTGTTACTCTGGTGACACCCAGTGACTAGTTTATGTTCTGGGTCACTGAGGTGGTCTGACGGACCAGTTCGCCTGTAACTATTTCTCTACCAACAATGCAACACTTCCCGGCTCCTTATATGAGGGCGGCTCCCCCTCTCATGGCATCTAGCGGTCAATGTCATATTTCATAGGGTTGTCTGGATACTTGTGATCAGCTATTGTAACTATAAATCCTTAACTATAAATCCTTTTGCATACTTATCTATTTCACGAACAGGCGCGTGGAAGGGACTACATAATAACTTGCGTCTGATACAAACACGCTTCGTTTTAGACGCAACCAGAGCTCTCTGCGTTATCATCAGTTTAATTTTGTTATCACCATACCACAGATGAATTGTTGTTATCTGGAAACGAACAAGGACAAAGAACGAAATAGCAGCCGATTTTGGACGAATGCGTAAAAGCAGTATTACGAAATGCGAATAGAACACTTAAGTTTGCTGGAAGGATCCAATCAAAATCCAGTTCATCTATAAATGAATTCGTTAGTGAGAGCAGTTCTACATTTTGGAAGCAGCGTTTTGAACTCGTTATCAAGCACGTAGGACGACAGACATCGAGCGACCTGAGACGCGCCTTTAGGATCGTAACAAGTCTGTACAGTTCATTTGAAAACGTGACAGAGATGCTCAGGGAACTTAAATGGGGACTTTGGAGAAAAGTCGACTTACTTCTGACGAAAACTTGTTGGGTAACTGTAGAGACCAGGTACTGCAGGAAGCCTGTGCGAGTATTATGCTGGCCGGCCGGTGTGGCCGTGCGGTTCTGGGCGCTTCAGTCTGGAAGCGCGTGACCGCTACGGTCGCAGGTTCGAATCCTGCCTCGGGCAAGGATGTGTGTGATGTTCTTAGGTTAGTTAAGTTTAAGTAGTTCCGAGTTCTAGGGGACTGATGACCACAGATGTTAAGGCCCATAGTTCTCAGAGCCATTTGAACCATTTAGTATTATGCTGCCAGTATGGTATATTTCACGTAGTAATGAGGAGAATTCGGTAAAGAGAGATAAAGAGGGGCGTAGGCAGACATGTTTCCCTCGCCCAATACACGAATGGAGTAGGAAAGAAAACCACTAATACTGATTCAAAGTACCCTCCACTCTGCAATGTGCCGCTGCTTGCGGAGTGTAGGCCTATGTATAATCATACGTATAGAGAAACAAATATCGGCGTTACACTATCGAGATTCCCCTTACACCTACCATTTTCTGTTTCTTTTGTCCCCTGCCAAGGTTGCATTTCCTTTCGTTGTTTCTTCAACTGCTGTTTCTCTGTTATTTCTCACTCTTCCTCCTTCTGGTTAACAAATTTGTGATAAGTGACATTTTGCAACATCAGGATTCATTTGTATGGATTACATTTTCCTTTCATTTTTTCGTTTATTTCAGCTGATTTTGCTCGTATTTCTGACGACGACACACTGGCTTTGTCGTCTTACGACAGATTTTAAACAGAACCGAAAATGGTCCATGCTGACCGAAATCCATAGTGTAAGGAGAAAAAATGTCTGATCATAAACTGGAATGGACGAAACTAATTATAGACGTCATGGGTCTCCGTTTTTATTTGTGACTTGTCGCAGTTTGTGCTTACTAATTTTATCTCTTTCCAGAGTGAAATACGGCCTGTATCAGGTGGATTTCGACAGCCCGAACAGAACGAGGACGCCGAAGGCTTCTGCAGGTGTCATATCGCAGATCTACGAGAGCAGGGAGGTGCCTCAGGAATACTTCCGCTACAGTCTTGTCTGAACTTTTTGCTACCACTTTACGTGACTGTCTGTAATGGTGAAATAAATGACTCTGGCTAACACTGTTAATCATTTAAATACGTTCTTTGAATACTAATAAACATTAGCATATATCACAGACGATTTTTATTCAGATTTTCATGTTCCTTTGTAACGTTTGCATCATCCGTATTACAAATTATGACAAAAACATATGATCTGATAACTCGTGAAGGTAGCTTGATACTTAAACAAGTGACCCTTCATACATAATTGAGAGGCTGTCAAGTTTTTATTCATCTACATCTACAACTACAACTACATCTTGCCGCGATCTCATGAAATTATTTTGTGACAGTGTATACCGTGAACATTACCAATGAGGTCGAACAACGTTGGGAGTCAACTCGAGAAATTATTTTGTGACATCAGATACCATGAAAATTACTAGTGAGGTGGCCTCATGATGGTAGCCAAAAATGTACTGAACTCGAGAAATTAAATGAACTCAAGGGTACAAAATTAAGGGATTCATGCATGAATGTAAAAGATTGCTTATGTGATCAAAACGTGAAAGAAATGTACCAGGTGATCAAAAAGTCAGTATAAATTTGTAAACTGAATAAATCACGGAACAATGTAGATAGAGAGGTACAAATTGACACACATGCTTGGAATGGCATGCGTTTTATTAGAACCAAAAAAGTACAAAAGTTCAAAAAATGTCCGACAGATGGCGCTTCATCTGATCTGAATAGCAATAATCAGCATAACAAAGTCAGACAAAGCAAAGATGATGTTCTTTATAGGAAATGCTCAATATGTCCACCATCATTCCTCAACAATAGCTGTAGTCGAGCAATAATGTTGTGAACAGCACTGTAAAGCATGTCCGGAGTTATGGTGAGGTATTGGCGAGGGATGTTGTCTTTCAGCATCCCTAGAGATGTCGGTCGATCACGATACACTTGCGACTTCAGGTAACCCCAGAGCCAATAATCGCACGGACTGAGGTCTGAGGACCTGGGAGGCCAAGCATGACGAAAGTGGCGCCTGAGCACACGATCATCACCAAACGACGCGCGCAGAGATCTTTCACGCGTCTAGCAATATGGGGTGGAGCGCCATCCTGCATAAACATCGTACGTTCCAGCAGGTGTTTATCAGCCAGACTGGGGATGATGCGATTCTGTAACATATCGGCTTACCTCTCACCCGTCACGGTAGCAGATACAAAACCAGAATCACGCATTTCTTCGAAGAAAAAACGCCCGATAACGGTAGGTGTGGTAAATCTAACCCATACCGTGACTTTCTCGTCATGCAATGGAGTTTCCACGACAGTTGTAGGATTTTTGTTAGCCCAAATTCTGCAGTTGTGGGCGTTGACAGACCCTCGGAGCGTGAAATGAGCTTCGTCGGTCCACAACACGTTACTCAAACAATCGTCAACTTCCGCCATCTTTTGAAACGCCCACACCGCAAATGCCCTCCGCTTCACTAAATCGCCATGTAACAGTTCATGACGGAGGTGGATTTTGTACGGATAGCATCGGAGGGTACGCCTAAGTGCCAACCACACAGTACTGTATGGAATGCCGGTGCGACGTGCGTCTGCACGAGCGCTGACTTCCCCGTGGATAGACGAACCCGCTAGTCACCATTTCTTCCTGAACTGTCTCAGCAGCATTACGCCTTGTGCTCGGTCGGCCACTACGGGGTGTAGTGTTTAAACAACCCGTGGCTTCGAACTTCGAAATCATTCTCGCCACAGCTGCATTTGTCAACGGACCTTTACCGTTCGAATCCCCTTCCTATGGCGATAGGATCGTAACGCTGAAGTAATACATTCCCCATTCTGATAATATAGCTTCACTAAAAGCGCCTTTTCAGGTAACGTCAACATGCTGCGATTGCTGGCGTATCTGATTCTCTCTCTCATTACAGCTCCTTTTATACACGATTGTCATGCGCAGTCGCTGACGTTTTGCTGTCCAGGGCCATCTGTCGGACGTTTGGGAACTTTGTTTTTTTTTTTTTTTTTTGTTCTAATAAAACCCCATGTCATTCGAAGCATGTGTGTCAATTTTTACCTCTCTATCTATATTATTCCGTGGTTTATTAAGTTTTCAAATTTATACTGACTTTTTGATCACCCGGTATTTTCGTGCTGTTTACACAAAGCAAAACAAAATTATAAATCTCAGGGCCGATTTCATTGGGCGTAGACACGACTCAGTTATTAAGGGGAAGGAGGACGGAACGAATCGTCTCACCATTCTTCGTTATCGTTCGTCGTGTACTGCTGTCGGCGGCAGGCGCTGCGTCGGTACGGCGCGTCGCCTCAGAGCTGTGCTGCGCGATGCAGCTGCCCTCATCAGCAATCGCGGCGTTGCGGCGGGTCCCAGGTACGATCTCCACGTTGTCTGCCCTTTGTCGGTTACGTGGGCGGACCTTTGCTATCACCGTGTCGGAAGGCGGATGTTGTTGAGGGTGAATGAACACCCATGTCCTCGCTCTTCTGCGGTGTCTCCACTACTCCCCTTTCTCCTTTCTCATCCATCTCTCATCTCAGCTCAACTCCTCTTCGAAATTTTCTTCCTTTCGGCGTTGTCATTGGCCAACGAAATTTTCAATGCAGCCCAATGACAGATCACCGTTTCACCGCCAAGCCTCTCCGTGCGGGGTGGAAATTTTCTGTCTGGGCTGGCGTGTGCCTCGTGAATTGGCATCTTTCTCACGATTTCACAGTCTTCAGATGTTTTCCTGAATTCCGAGGCTGTTGGGAGAGCGGCTACACAGCATTTCTTTATAACCGCTCTCTCTGCGTGAGCCCTGCACAGAGTCACGTTTGGGCACCATCTCAAAATCTGCTGGCGTCCGTGAGTTATGAGGAATGTCCTCACTGTAGAGAATAACATCTTCGGAAGAACGCTGACTTCTTTAACACGCCTCCTTGCGCCAATTCCCTGCGCTTTGTGTACGCTCCTCGGTGTGCCCGTGGGGTGCTGGAAATCTCGCCACATTCCAGCTTTGTAAGGCGGGTAAATGGACTGCCACGCAGCCAGAAGAAACTCAGATGCTTTCGCTTGTACATTCTTGGCGCTCCGTCCTAATGGCTGCAGGTTTCCATCAGTCCTCGCCAAGGCACATTTCTCGTTGTCAGACAGGTCCTTCGCGTTATGTCCCCCCTCGAGCCAGGCGGGGGCGTCTGCCCCGGTTTCTCGCTGGTTCCCGGCAGAATGACTGCACCCGGGGGCTCGCCAAAGGCTGTCCGGTTCGTCCGCTCGCGGCGCGTTGGCGACAGTGGCCGCTGTCAGACATATTACACAGCTCCTAGTCAGGACAATTGAACTTCTGATACAGATGGTTGAAAGTCATGGCTATGTGGCCCATCTGTGTTCACTTGGCCCGTCGCGCACTCACTTCAAAGAAAACAAAAATCTTCACTCCCTGCCGGCCGAAGTGGCCGTGCGGTTAAAGGCGCTGCAGTCTGGAACCGCAAGACCGCTACGGTCGCAGGTTCGAATCCTGCCTCGGGCATGGATGTTTGTGATGTCCTTAGGTTAGTTAGGTTTAACTAGTTCTAAGTTCTAGGGGATTAATGACCTCAGCAGTTGAGTCCCATAGTGCTCAGAGCCATCTTCACTCCCTAACAGTTACACTTCGTTCACTGATGTGGGATACTGTGGGGATATTCCGTTTTCAGTCCTGCCCTAAGATGTCAAACACAGTCGACCATTTACATATATGGTTGCCCTTAGTAAAGAGGTACAAGACATGTACATATAAATAAATTTCAGTACAAATAAACTGTTCATGAAGAACACCATTACATTAAACTTGACGATAACGTCACATATGTACACAAGACAAGACATGCACAAATAAATGAAGATCAAAACAAGTAAACAATACATAAGTGACACAAAAAACATTGAACGTGATGTTCACGTCACAGACGTACGCAAGACGTATGAAAAATAAACATCTATTCAGTACGAGTATAAATCAAAATAAAATGCTCACAATAATACCAGTTTCATCGTAGATGGGAATCTATACATCTTTATAACACATAGAGTTAAGACATGTGAAACAAAAATGCCCTTAACATTGCAATAATGTTTATAAAAACTTGTTGTTGTTGTCGTTGTGGTCTTCAGTCCTGAGACTGGTTAGATGCAGCTCTCCATGCCAATCTATCCTGTGCAAGCTCCTTCATCTCCCAGTACCTACTGCAACCTACATCCTTCTGAATCTGCTTAGTCTATTCATCTCTTGGTCTCCCTCTACGATTTTTACCCTCCACGTTGCCCTCCAATGCTAAATTTGTGATCCCTTGATGCCTCAGGACATGTCCTACCAACCGATCCCTTCTTCTAGTCAAGATGTGCCACAAACTTCTCTTCTCCCCAATTCTATTCATTATCTCCTCATTAGTTACGTGATCTACCCATCAACTCTTCAGCATTCTTCTGTAGCACCACATTCGAAAGTTTCTATTCTCTTCTTGTCTAAACCATTTATCGTCCATGTTTCACTTCCATACATGGCCACACTCGATACAAATACTTTCAGAAACGACTTCCTGACACTTAAATCTATACTCGATGTTAACAAATTTCTCTTCTTCAGAAACGCTTTCCTTGCCATTGCCATTCTACATGTTATATCTTCTCTACTTCGACCATCATCAGTTATTTTGCTTCCCAAATAGCAAAACACCTTCACTACTTTAAGTACCTCATTTCCTAATATAATTCCCTCAGCATCACCCGACTTAATTCGACTACATTCCATTATCCTCGTTTTGCTTTTGTTGATGTTCATCTTATACCCTCCTTTCAAGACACTGCCCATTCCGTTCAACTGCTCTTCCAAGTCCTTTGCTGTCTCCGACAGAATTACAATGTCATCGGCGAATCTCAAAGTTTTTATTCCTTCTGCATGGATTTTAATTCCTACTCCGAATTTTTCTTTTGTTTACTGCCTGCTCAATATACAGATTGAATAACATCGGTGAGAGGCTACAACCCTGTCTCACTCCCTTCCCAACCACTGCTTCCCTTTCATGTCCCTCGACTCTTATAATTGCCATCTGGTTTCTGTACAAATTGTAAATAGCCTTTCGCTCCCTGTATTTTACCGCTGCCACCTTCAGAATTAATATATGAGGAACACAAATAACATTGAATCGAATCAATGTGATGATAATGTCACATATGTACATTAGACGAGACCTGCAGAAATATATGAAGATTAAAACAAGTTAACAACACGAGTAATAGAAATACCATTGAATACAATGAACATGATGATAGCGTCACAGACGTATGCAAGATCTATGCAGAATAAACATGTATTCAGTACGAATATAAATCAAAATAAACTTCTCACAATAATACTGTCCAATGACATCACAGATGGGAATATTATACATCTATGTGACACATAGAGTTAAGACATGTGAAACAAAAATGCACTTAACACAGCAATAATGTTTATAAAAGACTTATTTGTCAGAAATGTCAACATGGAAAATACATAAGACAGAATCAAGGTAAGTGACATAAGAGTTGACCTTAAGTGGCATTGTTCATCGAAGAGCTGTATAAAATCGATAAAGAATAGATATCAGTTCAAATATCTGGCGTCACAAAACAATAAATTTTCCGATGACACACTTTATTGAACTGATAAGGATAGGATAGATAGGATGGGAGGGGTAGTACCTTCACGTTTTCGTCAACCATGCGCATGTTTTGTTACCTTAGAAGATGTACAAAAATAAGAGTTGTACCTTTTCTTCTTCCACAGAACCCACAATCAATATATGCAAAGTACTCATCAGTGATCTTTGGGAAGCCTCCTTCTCATTTATTAGGTTGCATAGTGTCAGCTGTGGGAGCCGCGTGGACGGACTCAAATGTCAGAAAAAAATTGTTTGTGTTGCTAACTTTGTTTATATATATATATATATATATATATATATATATATATATATATATATATATATATATATACTACGGTGTCAGCTCTGCAGCGGTGTCGACGCCTACTACAATGTGAATAATCTAAAAACAGATCTTTTGTATACTTTACTTTGTACATTCGTGATATTTCACCCAACCCTTGAATTCTAACATGCTTCAATCAATGTTTCATGCACTACTTTGCAAAGGTAAAATGTCTTCTCCGCCAACTGCAATGTACTTTGTGATGCCTCTGTATGCTGCAAAAGAAATCGCAGCAAATACGTAGTGCGTGTCTGATTTTCACCTTTCACACTAAATTCATTACCCTGAAGACCACGCATGGTAACACAATAAAACATGGATCCATCGCACTGCATTAAATTTAAAAACATACTACGAATAAACAAACAAAAATTGAATGACATTGAAATGGCAATGCGCTTGTGTGAGCTGCGTGATAACCCCGCGACATGGGGAGTATCATTGTGTCAAAAGCGAGCGGCTTCCCTCAGCCTTGCGCTGTGCGTCGTAATGCCGCATAGAACCCAGGCCCACACACACAGCCAGCCGTCATGTCATCTCTCCACATTCACACCAAGTGGCTCACAGTAAAGGCACACTCAAAAACGACTATCTAAGCACTGAAACTAAGTATAAACTATTACAACAGGAAGTCCGTTCACATGATACAGCGTGCTGTCAACAGACATCTACAATTTTCTGCATCACTACTGCCGTAAAATGGGGGAATGGGGGAAAGAAATACAGTAGAAGAAGAATGGGTAGCTTTGAGGGACGAAATAGTGAAGGCAGCAGAGGATCAAGTAGGTAAAAAGACGAGGGCTAGTAGAAAACCCTGGGTTACAGAAGAGATACTGAATTTAATTGATGAAACAAGAAAATACAAAAATGCAGTAAATGAAGTACGCAAAAAGGAATACAAACGTCTCAAAAATGAGATCGACAGGAAGTGCAAAATCGCTAAGCACGGATGGCTAGAGGACAAATGTAAGGATGTAGAGGCTTATCTCACGAGGGGTAAGATAGATACTGCCTACAGGGAAATTAAAGAGACCTTTGGAGAAAAGAGAACCACTTGTATGAATATCAAGAGCTCAGATGGAAACCCAGTTCTAAGCAAAGAAGGGAAAGCAGAAATGTGGAAGGAGTATATAGAGGATCTATACAGGGGCGATGTTCTTGAGGACAGTATTATGGAAATGGAAGGGGATGTAGATGAAGATGAAATGGGAGATATGATACTGCGTGAAGAGTTTGACAGAGCACTGAAAGACCTGAGTCGAAACAAGGCCCCGGGAGTAGACAACATTCCATTAGAACTACTGACGGCCTTGCGAGAGCAAGTCCTGACAAAACACTACCATCTGCTGAGCAAGATGTATGAGACAGGCGAAATTCCCTCAGACTTCAAGAAGAATATAATAATTCCAATCCCAAAGAAAGTAGGTGTTGACAGATGTGAAAATTACCGAATTATCAGTTTAATAAGTCACAGCTGCAAAATACTAACGCGAATTCTTTACAGACGAATGGAAAAACTGGTAGAAGCCGACCTTGGCGAAGATCAGTTTGGATCCCACAGAAATGTTGGAACACGTGAGGGAATACCGACCCTACGACTTATCTTAGAAAACAGATTAAGGAAAGGCAAACCTACATTTCTAGCATTTGTAGACTTAGAGAAAGCTTTTGACAATGTTGACTGGAATACTCTCTTTCAAATTCTGAAGGTGGCAGGGGTAAAATACAGGGAGCGAAAGGCTGTTTACAATTTGTACAGAAACCAGGTGGCAGTTATAAGAGTCGAGGGACATGAAAGGGAAGCAGTGGATGGAAAGGGAGTGAGACAGGGTTGTAGCCTCTCACTGATGTTATTCAATCTGTATATTGAGCCAGCAGTAAAGGAAACAAAAGAAAAATTCAGAGTTGGAATTAAAATCCATGGAGAAGAAATAAAAACTTTGAGGTTCGCCGATGACATTGTAATTCTGTCAGAAACAGCAAAGGACTTGGAAGAGCAGTTGAACGGAATGGACAGTGTCTTGAAAGGAGGGTATAGGATGAACATCAACAAAAGGAAAACGAGGATAATGGGATGTAGTCGAAACAAGTTGGGTGATGCTGAGGGAATTAGATTAGGAAATGAGACACTTAAAGTAGTAAAGGAGTTTTGCTATTTGGGAAGCAAAACAACTGATGATGGTCGAAGTAGAGAAGATATAACATGTAGAATGGCAATGGCAAGGAAAGCGTTTCTGAAGAAGAGAAATTTGTTAACATCGAGTATAGATTTAAGTGTTAGGAAGTCGTTTCTGAAAGTATTTGTATGGAGTGTAGCCATGTATGGAAGTGAAACATGGACGATAAATATTTTAGACAAGAAGAGAATAGAAGCTTTCGAAATGTGGTGCTACAGAAGAATTCTGAAGATTAGATGGGTATATCACATAACTAATGAGGAAGTATTGAATAGAATTGGGGAGAAGAGGAGTTTGTGGCACAACTTGACTAGAAGAAGGGATCGGTTGGTAGGGCATATTTTGAGGCATCAAGGGATCACCAATTTAGTATTGGAGGGCAGCGTGGGGGGTAAAAATCGTAGAGGAAGACCAAGAGATGAAATCACTATGCAGATTCAGAAGGATGTAGGCTGCAGTAGGTACTGGGAGATGAAGAAGCTTGTACAGGATAGAGTAGCATGGAGATCTGCATCAAACCAGTCTCAGGACTGAAGACCACAACAACAATAATCTGCCGTGCAATTCTCTAGTGAGTCACGTACGCCCTCAGGCTGCAGACGCTGAAAATCCCAACCTCACTTTCAAACATCGTAACATAAGAAATCGTTGTTGTCTGCAGTCTCCCCTGCTCCCGAGCCAGACGTTTTTCTCGCCAGTTGGAGGCGTGGAAACACCTGCGATCCTCCCAAAATCGTCTGACTTTTGCACATATTGCGCCCTGGAGGGCTCTGAGCACTGTGGGACCTAACTTCTGAGGTCATCAGTCCCCTAGAACGTAGAACTACTTAAACCTAAGGACATCACACACATCCATGCCGGAGGCAGGATTCGAACCTGCGACCGTTGCGGTCGCTCGGTTCCAGAGTGTAGCGCCTAGAACCGCTCGGCCATCTCGGCCAGACGACCTTGGAGGGAACATCATTGTCTTCTACTATGGGCGAGTGGGCATTAGTACTTCTGTGTCGCACAACACAGTGCTTTTCTGCCACGCTGCAGTCACTTTCGCATTTTATACTCCACATGAGCTTCTCTGTTGCTGTAGATGCTTCACCTTCAACGTTTCTCACTGTCTCGACGCTCTTGTCGCGGCGTTTGACTGTGGTCTCTCTCTGCGTATTATTATTTTCCTTTTGGAACGTGACTCCCATAATCACATGGGCGGCTTGCGGTGTCACGGGAGCTGTAGTGGGACGTGAAATTGAAGCGTCACCCATCCACCAGTGTCAGCCCGGTTTGCAGGTGAATATAAGTTTAATTTAGTGTTTTGTTTATGTATTTTGTAATATTTGTAATGGTTGTGAATTATCTAAAGTTTTGTATTTATTTTTATGTTTCATGTACGGAGAGGGCGGCGCATCGAACGCAGACAGCATCTTCACTGCCGGGACCAGAGAGAAAATCGCTGGCCACTATACGTCGCGGGTCGACAGCCAAAGAGCAGCAGAAGATCCTGAAACCGGGTTGTTGCGTCGTGCTTCTAAAAATTGAAAAAATAAGAATTTGTAACGTTTCTACATCAATGACGTCATAGAAAGTTTAATCATGTTGTAAATGTTCAGTCCTATCTTGTCAAGGCTCAGGTTCACGTCTATATGTAGTACATAGGAAGATAATAAACTAGTGTATACTACAAAAGTTTAAATACGTGTTCCGAGAATTTATTTATGAAGAATTATATTAAGGAAGAAGCATTACTGATTTATTTGACAAGATTATTAATTTTTGACAACGTTCATCGCGAGTTTGAGTCTTGAAAGTTTATTCAATGTGGTTCTAATATTTATTAAAGCAGATAACTTGCATTAATATAATTTCTGAGAAGAAACAAACGACATCTAAATTGAAAAAAGTTTGCGCAAACCAATTGGACCGAGTGACGTAATTCCGCGCATACGACTCAAATGATGACGTTTTAATTACAGTTTCGTTCAAGAACCATTCAGAGACCACTTTAAAAAGAGTTTAAATAATTTTGAAGTGTTGTGTAACTGATGTTGGTGACGAAGTCTGCACATGGTCATGCGTCAAAAGAAAATCATTTATACAAAACTTACGTCGTTACACTACAGAGCGTACTCATTAATGGCCTCTGGCCCTATAAATCCTAATATACTGAGACGCCCTGCTAAACCTGCAGGATAGGACAGGTAGTTTAAGTTGTGGAAAGGCGCCAAAATAAGCGGCTGTCAGTTACACTCTAACATACAACCTTTTATTTGACAAAAATTACAAAAGCCAAGAAAATTTTAAAAAAAACTCACAGTTTAGTTTTGGAACTTAATTAGCGGCTGTATGCGCCGTACAATCTCATGCATTAGGGGCAAGTCCACTGAAAGCCAATAACTTAAAGCTCAACCAAAATCAGAAATTTAAAAGGCAAAGCATTACCTCAAAACAGGGCCTTAATTAGGCTGAAGGCCCAAAGAATCTGACACTTTAAGAGCAAACAACTTAAATTCAAAATCGGCTGAAAGCTCAACACTTAACACTCAGTAACATTAATTTTAAAAATGCCAAAGGCTCTATGTAAATTAGTTCTTAAATTAGGCTGGAGGCCCAAACCATCTAACACCTTACGGGCAAAGCAAACTTAATCTAAAAATCGGCTAGCCATACAAGTACAAACAACAAGAACTAACAAGAAAGGGCAGTACACCCAAGGGAGCTCAGAAGTTCCGAGGGTCAACCTGGAATTCAAACACTAACGCTCGCTTAGGTGAGACAGGCGGTCGGCCCCCCAACCCAATCGACAAACAGTCGACGGACCCACCGACAAGATAACCTCTGCTTCACCCGACCAGCACACAACAGTGGGTTCAGTGGTACAACGTAGAAGGTATTAGCGCCCACAACCAATTATACATTGACTGTCAAACTACACACCGTATTGGACAGCGACAACACGACGAGGGAAATACACTGCCTGAATTTACGTTAACGGCCAGAGCAGGTTAACCGGAATGTTAACGGCCACAAGGCAGAGGATTCCGCTGGTGCACTTGAATTCAAAATAACGAAATACAGCTAAACTCCAATGGAAGGTGGCTGAAATTTGCCAACTTGAAAACACACTGTGTGCTTGCGGGAACAGCCGACAACGAACTCCAAACGACACAAAGTGAACAGTCGTGACTTGCTGGTAGATTAAGTCAAAACTAAACTTCCACGTCCAGGCCACGAATCTCGTAGCAATGGGAACAGCACCACACTCCCCGAGTCCACATAGAGGCCGCCAGTGGGCCCAGCCAAACTACGTGCCCTGCTCCACGCCAACCGACCAACTGACCCGGCCGGGAAACGGCGAAAGGACCAAATATACGTCGGACAATGCGACGACCAACCGAACGACCAAGCATCGGTCGTCCCGCTCCAATCTCCCTCCGTCGGACAGTTCATGTGTGTCGCCAATGGTCGGCGAGCACTGGCTGTCCGCGACTCACCGGCGCCCCGTCCCCGACTTCACTGCCGCTGCGTCCCTACTGCACTGCTGGTCCAGCTGACTGCCAGAGCCCGCATCTCGTGGTCGTGAGGTAGCGTTCTCGCTTCCCACGCCCGGGTTCCCGGGTTCGATTCCCGGCGGGGTCAGGGATTTTCTCTGCCTCGTGATGGCTGGGTGTTGTGTGCTTTCCTTAGGTTAGTTAGGTTTAAGTAGTTCTAAGTTCTAGGGGACTGATGACCATAGATGTTAAGTCCCATAGTGCTCAGAGCCATTTGAACCATTTTTGAACTGCCAGACACACAACAACCCGGAAATACTGTCGGTCGCTCCAGAGATGGCACGACAGTGCACTTATCGATTTGCGCTGCTGCTGCTGCCGCTCACGGGCAAGTAAGGCAAGAAGTTAGTGACGCCAGTAAATGGAATAAGAAAACGAGGCGGCAGTACCGTAATAGAAAATGACAAACTATAAACGGCAAGAACACGAGCCGTGCACGGCTCAAGTGCATGTGTGAGGGATTCTAACCCACGGTCGCATCATGTCCGTCAGATTCACTTTCGTCGACTGTGTTCGTGGAACTATCATCACGACTTGCGGACGACAAACTGACTTCATCTGGAACCCCTGTTCCCTCTAATAAATCACCTTTTAGCTCCCGTGGCCCATCTGTGAAAACTTCCTCGTTCCCCCTATATTTTACTGTGCCCTTTGTACCCGATGTACACCATGCGATCGGATCTTCAAACAAACTGACCACTATCACTTCCAACCCAGAATCCAGACATGCTCTCGTCTTAATTCCTTCCACAGTTATTTCGGTGAGGGGACACCGATTGTCCGCTCTTTCCGGAAACTCTGGGTCATCACAGTACTGGTAAATGACGTCTGGCGCTTGTGGTTGCCAGTACCGCACATTACATATGTGATGGCCCTTCTATAACGTGGCGCCCCCTGCAATATCTCATTTTCTCTGATCATTCATTTGTGCGATCTCACGCTCCTCTGCCTGAGGTGGGATCAGAGGTCGTGAACCTGCAGTATTCTCACAGCCTCTCCCATAACGCGACGCTTGCTCGTAGTTCACGTGGCGTCTTTGGTTTAGAACTTCGTTCCTGCGTTATTCTCCATGGTGTGGACCATAACGTCTATCTCACTCTCGCCTATTCCCTTCTTCTCTCCTTCGTCCGTTATTGCACCAATTCTGTCTGTCATTGCGGTGCACAAACCCTTTCTCTGTCTTAATAGCATGTCCATTTGCGGTCATTTACTTATCCTGCTCTTCGACTTCGTCCAAGGACCTTAAAATATCGAGGAACTGTTGTCTCAACAGTGCCCCGACGAGTGCACGTTGCAGATGAGCAGGAAAATGTGAGTGCATCGCGCTGCACCATTCCTCATCTGACATTTTGTCATCAAAGTACCCCGGCAGAACGACAAAGTGCACAGCGTAGGTTGTCATGGGTTGGCGTGACTGTGGCGCATACTGTCCCCAATATAAACTCATCTTTGCACCCGCCCGTGCGGCCAGGTTCCAGTACATAGCCAGAAACTTAGTGCAGAAATCCTTGTAACCACTGTTCTCGCAACTTTTAACGTCAAACCAGGCAGCCGGTTCCTGATCGAGCGTCTGGCGTTCAACGAGTAATGCATTACACTCCGCCACTCCTTTCACATGCAGATACGCGTGTAAATCCTTTAGGTACGCTTTCAGGTGAGTGCTGCGCGATCGGCCGAAATTGGGCAGAGGTACGTCCGCCCCATGCATCGGTAGTGTGGCCTGCAAATTCGTTGGTGTTGCCTGCGTTCCAAGGACATTACCTTGTCGCATTGCATACACTTCTTGCTCGAGGACAGACACTCGACCGGCCGTTGTGGCCGAGCGGATCTAGGCGCTTCAGTCTGGAACCGCGCAACCGCTACTGTCGCAGGTTCGAATCCTGCCTCGGGCATGGATGTGTGTGATGTCCATAGGTTAGTTAGGTGTAAATAGTTGTAAGTTCTAGGGGATTGATGACCTCAGATGTTAATTCCCATATTACTCAGAGTCATTTGGACCATTTTTGAACAACCACTCGCGTTTGTGTTTCCTTAGATGATTTATTTTCCTCATCTATGCGCACAGAGATATCTTCGCATTTTTCCATATTTTTAAGCTGCCAACTTTCGTTTCACACTCTTTTCTCACCTCCTTTAGGTTGTTAGTGACCTCCGTCCGTATCTTGTCGGTTTCAGTCTCCATTTCATGCTAACTTCAGCGATCTGCCAATCAAGCTTTTGATTGCAAAGTTTTAGCTCAGTTTCGAGTCTTTCAAACCGTGTTTTATTGTCCTCCCTTATGGCTGTTAACTGTGATGTGTGGTTTTCTAACATCGCGAGAGCTCGATCTAGTGTACTCTGTGTTAGCGTCTCCCCCATAAACGTGCCTTTTGTTTCCTCGCACGTCCCCGAAATTTCCCCATCTGGTTTGACTGTTTCCTTATTTATCAGTCTCCCATACCTCAGTTGCATAGAGAAACTAAACTAAAAACTAAAAGCACTCCACAGAACGAACAGAGACTACAACACTGATGACAACGCTGGTAACAGCGAACAGATGGAAATCTTAGAACAGAATATTCAAAACTACAACAAAAAATACGAGGAGGCTGTGGGAACCAAAACTGACTACACTAGCTACCGCTGTATCTACTGTATATGCTCATTTGCAACGCACTTAGCACACACAAAAACACCATTCGTGAGCCTGACATCTCACACAATGAGGTTAACTTATGCTAATAATGAAATGGGGATTCTTCCTGAGTCATGTCTCGAAACTTAGTTCTCACACTAACAACAATGTGAGAATGGAGTCACCTCGAAGCTCCACGTTGGGCGCCATAAATGTCGTGAACTCGTAAAATTATTTTGACATCATATAATCTGAACATTACCAATAAGTTCGCCCCACGTTGGGTGCCAAAAATGTACTGGAGAAATTAACAGAACGCAAAGGGTTTCATGTATGAATGTAAAAGATTGCTTACGTGATCAAAACATGAGAGAAATCTTTTATTTTCGTGATGTTTACACAAAGCAAAATAAAATTATAAATCTCAGGGCCGATTTCATTGGGCGTAGACACGACTCAGTTATTAAGGGGAAGGAGGACGGAACGAATCGCCTCACCATTCTTCGTTATCGTTCGTCGTGTAGCGCTGTCGGCGGCAGGCGCTGCGTCGGTACGGCGCGTCGCCTCAGAGCTGTGCTGCACGGGTCGGCTGCCCTCATCAGCAATCGCGGCGTTGCGGCGGGTCCCAGGTACGATCTCCGCGTTGTCTGCCCTTTGTCGGTTACGTGGGCGGACCTTTGCTATCACCGTGTCGGAAGGCGGATGTTGTTGACGGTGAATGAACACCCATGTCCTCGCTCTTCTGCAGTGTCTCCACTACTCCCCTTTCTCGTTTCTCAACCATCTCAGCTCAACTCCTCTTCGAAATTTTCTTCCTTTCGGCGTTGTCATTGGCCAACGAAATTTTCAATGCAGCCCAATGACAGATCACCGTTTCATCGCCAAGCCTCTCCGTGCGGGTGGAAATTTTCTATCTGGCATGGGCTGGCGTGTGCTGCGTGAATCGGCATCTTTCTCACGATTTCACAGTCTTCAGATGTTTTCTTGCATTCCGAGGCTGTTGGGAGAGCGGCTACACAGCACTTCTTTATAACCGCTCTCTCTGCGTGAGCCCTGAACAGAGTCATGTTTGGTCTCCATCTCAAAACTCTCCGCAAGACTCGGCAAGACTCAGCACAACCAGAAGCACCTCCGAAGATGTCCAACGTAGCTTTGGACGAAACGTCGGGGACAGAAGAGTTCCATGAGCCACGGCCATGCAACACGGTAGAATTCTCGGCAGCTGGAACAGTCGGTCGTGAAAGCCTTCTTTGTATAAAATGACTGCCACCCAGCCAGAAGAAACTCAGATGCTTTCGCGTGTACACTCTCGGCGTTCCGTCCTAATGGCTGCAGATGCCCATCAGTCCTCTCCACGGCACACTTCTCGTTGTCAGATAGGCCCTTCGCGTCGTGTCCCCCCTCGAGCCAGGCGGGGGCGTCAGCCCCGGTTTCTCGCTGTGTCCTTACAGAATGACTGCAACCAAGGGCTCGCCCCAGGGTGTCCGGCTCGGCCGCTCGCGGCGAGTTGCCGAAACTGGCCGCGGTCGGACGTATTGCAATTTACTTCCAGAGTGATATAATTACTCTGCATTTGTCATTTAAATGCTTGGCAGAGAAGTCATCGAACCACGTTTAAGCTACATCTCTACTCTTCCACTCTCGAATAGTGCGCGGAAAAAGCGAACATTTAAATGTTCGCGAGCGACCTCTGACTTCACATATTGTATTATGATGAACATATCTCCCTAAGTAACTGGGCGTCACCAAAATGTTTTTATAATCTGAGGAGAAGGTTGGTGAATGAAGTTTAATGAAATGATAGTGTCGCAGGACAAAACACCTTTGTTTTATTGACTGCCAATCCAATTTGTGTATCATAACCGTGCCACCCTCCCCTATTTCGCTATCATACAAAACGATCTGCTCTTCTCTGAACTTTTTCAGTGTCTTCCACCAACGCTACTTTATGCGGTTCGCACAATGCGCATCAGTACTCCAGAAAAGGGCAGACAAGCGTAGTGTAAGCAGTCTCTTCATTAAACCTGTTACATTTTCTAAGTGCTCTGCTAATAAATAACAGCCTTTGGTTTGCTTTCCACACAGTAATATCTATGTGATCGATCCAATTTATGTTATTCGCAGTTGTAATCCTTCAGAATTTAGTTGAGTTTACAGCCTTTGAGTTGTGTAATTTATCGTGAAACTGAAATCTGGTGGATTCTTTTTAGTGCTCATGCAGATGACATCACACGTTTCATGATTCAAATAGGCACTTTTTGCAGATATCTCGTCTAAATCATTTTCCAATTCGTTTTGACCTCCTGGTAACGTGACATGACAGTAAATGACAGCATCATCTGCAAAAAATATAAGACTGTTCATATTGTCTCCTAAATGGTTTATGTACATCAGGAACAACAGAGGGCCTATAACACTTCCTCGGTGAACGCCAGATATTACATGTATTTTTCTCAATGACTTTCATTCGGTTATTTCCAAGTGTGATCTTTCTGACAGAAAATCACCAATCCAGTCACACAACTGATTGTGAGATGACTATCTACAGGCACGCAGTTTAATTAGAACTTCATGAGAATAAAGAGCTAGTTGTGTTTCACACGGTCGATGTTTACTGAATCTGTTTTGCCTATTTGTCAATAAATCGTTTTATTCCAGGTGGTTCATAATGTTCGAGCACAGTATGTGTTCCAAAACCCTACTGCAAATCGACGTTAGTGATACGGGTCTGTAGTTCAGCGTATTAATTCTGTTTCCTTTCTTGGGTGTTGGTGTGACGTGTGCATCTTTCCAGTCTTTGGGTACGGATCTTTCTACGAGCGAGCGGTTGTATGTGATTGCTAAGTACGGAGCTATTGTATCAGTATATTCTGACAGGAACCTGAGTAGTATATAATCTGAACCGGAAGCCTTGCCACTGTTGTTTTAAGCTGCTTCGCTAACCGATGATAGCTACTTCTAATTTACTCGTGTCGGCAGTTGTTCTTGGTTCGAAGTCTGGAATATTTACTTCGTCTCTTTTTGTGAATATAATTCGGAAGACTGCGTTCAGTAACTGTGGTTTATTTGTGCTGTCATCATCACTGTTATCGCGCAGTGAAGGTATTGATTGCGTCTTGCCACTGTTGTACTCTACATAATACCAGGACGTCTTTGGGTTTCCTGCCATATTTGAAGACAGAGTTTCTTTTTGGAAACTATTAAAAGCATCTCGTATTGAAGTTCACGCTAAATTTCGGGCATTCACAAAACTTCGCTAATCTTGAGGATCTTGCGCTTTTTCAAATTTGAGATGCTTTCTTCGTTGCTCCCGCAACAATGTTCTGGCCTGTTTTGAGTAGCATGGGGGATCAGTACCATCTCTCATTAATTTATTTGGTATGTATTGCCGTCGATACTATTTCTTCAAATCCGCATCTGGCCCTATCTTACACAATCAGATTGGATGGAGGAGACGTCTCCTAGGAAGGCGTCAAGCTCCTTTTTATCTGTTTTTTTTCTAAATACATGTATTTTCCGATTATTTTTGGTGGGTTTGGATATTACGATATTTAGTCTAGCTACAACAACCTTGTAGTCACTAATCCCTGTCTCCATGATGCTGGAGCATATTTAATCAGGGTTATTTGTTCCTAAGAGGTCAAGTACGTCTTTGCAATCATTTACACTTGGAGTGGGCTCCTGAGCTAGTTGTTCAAAATAATACTTCTCGCATGTTTAAGGTTATGCTAGACCACTTCTAGGCACATTAGGTGCGGCTTATTTAATCAGACATCGAGCAAATTTGTACTCTGCTGTGGTCGAAATTCAGAGGCAGTGGCCCACCCACCGGTAATTATCTGCCAAACAGACATTAAATTTCGAGGACCTACAGGCTGTTTTAGTTTATACGTAGAAATGAAATGGGTGAGTAGAGGACAATGAAACAATCAAATAATCATGATAAACATAGACTCGGAAAGTAAATCGGTTCTCTGATAAGACATATGACAGAGTACAGTGAACGTACGTGAGTTCTGGGGCCCAAGATCCACTTTGTTCTAATGTTAACCAACTGGCCACTTCCCAAAGCTTAATTTGATGACCCTAAGGTAAATGAACCTCTCACTTGAACTCTTCGTTTTGTCTTCCATGACATAATTAATGGCTAATAAATGCCATTAATTTCCATCATTTATGATCCAAAAATCGCGGTCTTCACTCCCCTACTCGTACAGTGAATTCCTATTGGTTCCCCACCAATAGTCCGCCCACCAACACCACTCTTATCGTATTCAGCAACAGGAGATGGGACTCAGCTGATCAAACTCAGCAGCAGAAGCAGCAAATTCACTTAGTAATCGCAATTTCGATTTCTTGTTTTTTTTCAGTTTTCAATAGAATACCAGACCCGGTTTTGGGACTCTTTGATACAGTTCTAATTTTCTTGCACTGTTCAAGAAGACAACGTTTCCGCAGTATGATGTTTTAACAGATTGTGAAAAGAATGCCTGGAGTTTATTACTTAACAACATACATACTGTGGGGCGGCTGGTGGAATTTATGTTGTTTTATATAATGTAGAATTGTAATGTAGAAAACATGCAATTCCCTGCCGTTTAACCATATGTGGGGCTGCAGGTGGAATTATGTTGTTAAAATGTTCCTATTATTTATGCTGTCTTTTGCCTTTCTCAACACTGGCTCTCTAACTACAATATTGGCAACCAGAAAGTGATTAGCAAAACGTGAAGCCTGTAATTAGAATTCCTAGTGCCCACTTCATCTGAGAAATACTCTTATAGCTACAGCTTAAAGCTCTGAGGAGTTAGGAGATTGTCTGGGATTCATAATCAAAAACGATCGTGGAAAAAACGTTCTCTATATTCTGAAAGTCACAGATGAAAAAAAAAAAAGAATCCACACAATCTGACTAACAGAGCAGTTCAGAGTCTAATGCGCTGATGCAACTATAACTGTCCAAATTAAATGTTTAAGTGAATGCTCGCCATAATTTGATGATAATGTACATCAAACGCCACGCTAAATAATGATAGAATGTCTGCCACGCGGCGGCACGTGAAAATACGACAAACGCAAACTGAAGATAGATAATTAAAGTCATCCCAGAATTAATACTTCACTCGAAAATGATTTCATGGTTACGCGTATCCCGAGTAACTTAATACGGCCTCCGAGGCTGTTTATAGCAATGATACCGACGCGACGCGACTCCCGACACAGATGTTGTGCTATTCAGCGTCTGGAGAGAACTGGGGCCTTACGTCCTCGTGTAGCATTCTTATATATAAAGCCGCGGTGCGGACGGCTAAGAGAACGCCTGATCAAATCGGCTCTCCCGACTAGCCGCTGGGCCAGTAATGCACCACCTTATAAGTTACCGAATAAATCATAGCTTCTTTTGCTGATGGCCGATGAAGCTCTCAATTTTCATGTGCAATCAGCACACAGGTATGTAATCATAATAAAAATCTGACGTGGCTAAGTCAATTATTTTGGGCGAGAGAATTAATTTAATTACACTACACGCAGTAGATGAGCTCTGAACTTGCCCTTTGGAGATACGCTATCGCTATAGTTTTATAGTTATTCAATTGAAACTTCTCACGTCTTTATGATTATAGCGGATCTCCATTCTACTTAAATTTAAACATCCTAGCCTTATTTATTAGCCTACTTAATCTATCTTGCTTCCTTAATTTTTAAGACAAAAACCATAAAATTATGAATTTCAACAAAAATTTTAATTTGTGAGATCCAAAGTACTGTTTCTATTAAATTATTATGGAAAAGGAATCTAAATATAAATTTTTAAATCTCTAGCTCTTTTCTGTTGCGCCAATGATTTTTACAGAAAAATGTCCAAATTTCGAAAATGGTTAAAGTTATCGAACTGATATTCAACACATATTAATTTAGTAATACTCCTGACATGCTAGAACCGTTTCAGGTTATTTACTTGATTTTGAAGGTATTGCGCAACATTTATGACGTCAGAGCTAGTTACAGCGGACTGGCTGGCACACAATGGAAAGACTGATGTGAATTTATTACAGCGTGAGTAGGCTGCTTCCCTACATCACCCTCTACTTAAATTTTTTTGAATGTTAATGAATGAAAAAAATTTAATTACAAAAAGGGAAGCAAGAGTACAGCTTAACTCCCTATGAAAAATTAAAATTGAAATGTAAACAAATAGAAATATTAAAAGAAATCTGATTACCTACTTCAGTTATTTAAATTACTCGCATGTTCACAGTCTCTTAAGCAATATTATCCCTCAAAATTTAAGCAAAATCAATGAAACACTTTGGCATACATATTGCCTTACACAAACAAACACATAAAAATATGTAAAATTATGAAAATCTTAAATCCATTAAATACATTTTTACATACACAAATTCAAAGAAAATAACACAGTTATTCATGATACACAAACAGATGATTATATCTTAGCAGTCTTTTCTAAACCTGAAAGAAAATTTTATCATCATGACAATTTCATTTTTACACACGTGGTTGTAGCCGCTTTGGCTGGCGTTCTACACTTCCATTCACAAGGGTAGAGGAGGGGAAGTTGCTATGGTGTGCGTCCTTCACGTTCACTCTAACTTACATGGGGAAAGGGGAGGGGTCACTGTGAGTTGTGTCTAAGTCACTCCACGCTTTCACATGGCTACCAGGCTGCCACTATCTGGTTTGTCCTGTAGAACAAACAAAAAGAGTGCCTCAGACTCTGTTCACTTAATATCTAAGGGTGGGTCACAATGAAATGGGGATATATACATTTTATCTTTCAATATGTTACAGGAACAAAGTTAACAGAACTTTTTAAATTTTACTCTCGCGGTTACTTAACTGTCATAAAATCGGTAAACAAATGGCTCAAAACGCCGTTAGTCACGTACTAGAGAAAATTTATGCTCAAGGCATACAATCATAAATCCTATTTAATTTCAACTTATTATTTCTGGGCCGGAACACTGAACCAATGCTTGATACATTCCTGACAAATCTGTATTTTATTTACTTAGCTGACTCATCTTCGATTACCTTATTCTTAGAGATAGTATGAGTATATTTGATTAGTTGTTGTATTCTCAGCTTCTTTGTACATGTGAGTAACTTGTGGTAATAGTACAGTTCTGAGTGTTAAAACACACTACGTTTAGTCGACTACTAAATCCACTTATTGGTCCTCTGCTGCTGTGTCAGTTCCACATTTGCAATTATGTACTTACTTCATCGAAGTGTATTTATGCTGAGCTATAAATAGTGTTTCACATCTGCCATTATGTTACTCAATTACGTTGCTAGTGTATGTACCTTACCTCAGAGAGTCACACCTAGTGATACGTGGCTGGTGACCACGGGGCCTCGAGCTGAGTCCTGGCATTGCTTCCACTTACTTAAGCCAGGCTCCTCACTCTTATCTTTCCTATCTGGCCACCCTCGGCCAGCTCTTGTTCTTTTCCGACCCTGACGCTATTAGGTTTCGAGGGCTAGGGGTCTTTCATTTTCCAACCTATACTTCTTATGCAGCGTCTGACCCGGAGCGGGCGGCTGCAAAAGGCGTCTGTATCCCATGTTAGGGGCAGCCTCCAGAACTGCGGAAGGCAATGGAATACCACCGCAGATTATCTTCCCTGCATAATGCAGTCTTCATTTTATGCACAAAAAATGGCTTCCTCTCATGTTAAATCAGTGTCCGGAGGTAAAATAGTCCCCCATTCGGATCTCCGGAGGGGACAACTTGGAAGGAGGCAAAAAATCAAAACGAGAATTGGTACCTGGAATGTCAGAACTCTGCTACAAGCAGGAAAACTAGAAAACCTTAAAAGAGAGATGGAAAAGAATCATATGGACCTCGTAGGAGTTGCTGAGGTAAGATGGAATGGACATGGAGAGTTGCAGTCAGATGAATATGTATTCTACTACTCAGGAGGAGAAGTAAAAGGAATTAATGGAGTAGGAATGATTATGACAAAGGAATTGGCTAAATGTGTGGAATATGTAGACTATGCAAATGACCGGGTTATTGGTGTAAGGCTGAAAGGAGCACAAAAAGATTTACATATTGTCCAGGTGTATATGCCAACTTCAGAACATGATGACCAAATTGTAGAGGGAACGTACAATGTAATAGAGAGAATAATGGACGAAAATAAAAAATGCTGCAAAATAGTAATGGGAGACTGGAATGCCATTGTGGGAGAAGGGAAAGAGGGAAACATAGTAGGCAGTCATGGTCTTGGAAAGAGAAATGACAGAGGTGAATGGTTAATTGACTTCTGCAGGAAAAGGCAGCTGATAGTGGCAAACACATGGTTCAAGAACCATAAGAGGAGGCTCTACACTTGGAAATCGCCAGGGGATAAATATACACTCCTGGAAATGGAAAAAAGAACACATTGACACCGGTGTGTCAGACCCACCATACTTGCTCCGGACACTGCGAGAGGGCTGTACAAGCAATAATCACACGCACGGCACAGCGGACACACCAGGAACCGCGGTGTTGGCCGTCGAATGGCGCTAGCTGCGCAGCATTTGTGCACCGCCGCCGTCAGTGTCAGCCAGTTTGCCGTGGCATACGGAGCTCCATCGCAGTCTTTAACACTGGTAGCATGCCGCGACAGCGTGGACGTGAACCGTATGTGCAGTTGACGGACTTTGAGCGAGGGCGTATAGTGGGCATGCGGGAGGCCGGGTGGACGTACCGCCGAATTGCTCAACACGTGGGGCGTGAGGTCTCCACAGTACATCGATGTTGTCGCCAGTGGTCGGCGGAAGGTGCACGTGCCCGTCGACCTGGGACCGGACCGCAGCGACGCACGGATGCACGCCAAGACCGTAGGATCCTACGCAGTGCCGTAGGGGACCGCACCGCCACTTCCCAGCAAATTAGGGACACTGTTGCTCCTGGGGTATCGGCGAGGACCATTCGCAACCGTCTCCATGAAGCTGGGCTACGGTTCCGCACACCGTTAGGCCGTCTTCCGCTCACGCCCCAACATCGTGCAGCCCGCCTCCAGTGGTGTCGCGACAGGCGTGAATGGAGGGACGAATGGAGACGTGTCGTCTTCAGCGATGAGAGTCGCTTCTGCCTTGGTGCCAATGATGGTCGTATGCGTGTTTGGCGCCGTGCAGGTGAGCGCCACAATCAGGACTGCATACGACCGAGGCACACAGGGCCAACACCCGGCATCATGGTGTGGGGAGCGATCTCCTACACTGGCCGTACACCACTGGTGATTGTCGAGGGGACACTGAATAGTGCACGGTACATCCAAACCGTCATCGAACCCATCGTTCTACCATTCCTAGACCGGCAAGGGAACTTGCTGTTCCAACAGGACAATGCACGTCCGCATGTATCCCGTGCCACCCAACGTGCTCTAGAAGGTGTAAGTCAACTACCCTGGCCAGCAAGATCTCCGGATCTGTCCCCCATTGAGCATGTTTGGGACTGGATGAAGCGTTGTCTCACGCGGTCTGCACGTCCAGCACGAACGCTGGTCCAACTGAGGCGCCAGGTGGAACTGGCATGGCAAGCCGTTCCACAGGACTACATCCAGCTTCTCTACGATCGTCTCCATGGGAGAATAGCAGCCTGCATTGCTGCGAAAGGTGGATATACACTGTACTAGTGCCGACATTGTGCATGCTCTGTTGCCTGTGTCTATGTGCCTGTGGTTCTGTCAGTGTGATCATGTGATGTATCTGACCCCAGGAATGTGTCAATAAAGTTTCCCCTTCCTGGGACAAAGAATTCACGGTGTTCTTATTTCAATTTCCAGGAGTGTAGAAACCAAATCGATTTTATACTGGTAGAAGAAAGATACAGGATTGGAATCAAGAAGGTGCACACATTACCAGGTGCAGATATTAATAGTGACCACAACTTACTTATGGCAGAAATAGAAATAAGAATGAAAAAATTGAAAAAGGCGACAGTGGTGAAGAAATGGGATCTAGAGAAGATAAGGTCCAACAAAGAACAAATTACAGAAATGCTGTCTCGGGACTTTCTAAACACATTACGAGACAAAGAAGCACCTGATAATGCCAATGAGTACTGGAATATGCTGAAAGAAGGAATCATTAAAGCAGGACAGCAAAATATAGGATATGTAAAAGGGAAAAGGTAAAAAAGACCTTGGGTCACACAAGAAATGATTTCCAAGATGGAGGAGAGAAGAAAATTGAAAAACAAGAACACTGAAGATGCAAGAAAGATATACCGAAGGTTAAATAACGAACTGCGAAGAGAAACAGAGCAGGCTAGGAAAAAATGGCTGAAGGAGGAATGTGATGAAACTGAAGAACTGGACAGGAAGGGAAGATACGACTTACTATAGAACAGAGTAAAGACTACGACATGGGAACAAAACAGAGCAGGAAGTGCTACTATGGAAATTTTGAGTAAAGACGAAGAGGTAGTGTATAAAGATCGTGACGATGTCCTCCAGAGATGGGAAGAAAATATAAAAGAGCTATATGACACAAATAGCAAATCAGAAATTCTGGAACTTGAATCACACAACAGTGTAAGTGATGAAGAGAAAGGACCGACCATCATAATGGAAGAAGTAAAGTCTGCCATTGCTGCAATGAAAAATGGCAAAGCAGTAGGTACAGATACAATACCGGGAGAAATACTAAAATGCTTGAACCACAATGGAATAAGAGAAATATTGAGGTTATGTAATAAAATATATGACAGTGGTGAATGGCCTGAGGACTTTTTGACAATAGTAATGATTCCATTACCGAAAAAACAAGGAACCAAGAAATGGAGCGAGCGCAGGACAATCAGCCTCATTTCACATGCAGCCAAAGTGATGTTAAGAATAATTAATAAAAGACTTGAAAAAGTAATAGAGGAGAATCTCGGCGAGGAGCAGTTTGGCTTTAGACGGAATACGGGCACCAGAGATGCAATAGGGCTCCTACGAATCTTGGGAGAAAGGTTTATTGAAAAAGGAAGAGACCTATATATGTGCTTCATCGATTTAGAAAAGGCATTTGACAATGTGGTTTGGGACAAGCTGGCGACTATTATGAGGGAAAAGAGAGTGGACTGGAAAACCAGAAGACTTATAAACTCATTGTACCTTAATCAAAAAGTTTCAGTTAAAGTGAGAGGAGAAAGTACAAACTGGATCAGACTAGGGAAAGGAGTAAGACAAGGATGCTGTTTATCACCTACTCTTTTCAACCTGTACTTGGAAAATATGATTGACCAATGCTCATTAGATGACAAAGGAGTAGAAATTGGAGGAAGAAGAGTAGGGTGCTTGAGATTTGCTGATGACATGGTCTTTCTAGCCACAGGGGAAAAAGAATTACAGGATTTGGTGGACACCATTGCAACTAACGGAAAAAAATATGGAATGAAAATTAACACAAATAAAACAAAAGTATTGGCAATAGGAGGAAATAAGGAAATAAAAATTGTGCTGAATGGAGAAACACTAGAACAGGTGCAAAATTTTAAGTATCTTGGAAGCAGGATAGACACCGACTGGAAGTGCACCACAGAAATTAAAACAAGGATAGCAATGGAAAAAGAGGCGTTTTATAAGAAAAGGAGAATCTTCTGCAGCGGTATGGACAGAGAACTCAGAAAGAGACTCATAAAATGTCTTGTATGGAGTGTTCTTCTATATGGCGCTGAAACATGGACTATGAGGAAAAAAGACAGAGAAAGGCTGGAGGCTTTTGAGATATGGACATGGCGGAAGATGGAAAGAATAAGTTGGATGGACAGAGTAAAAAATGAAGAGGTACTGAGAAGAGTGGGAGAGAAATAGCAGTTACTAGATGTAATAAAGAGAAGAAAAAGAAATTGGATTGGGCATATATTAAGAAAGAACGACGGACTGATAAAAACAGTTTTAGAAGGTTATGTAGAAGGGAAAAGGAAGCGAGGAAGGAAGAGATTCCACATACTGGATGACATGATGGACGGTACAACATACAGCAGCCTTAAGAAGGAAGCAATGGATCGCAGAAAATGGAGAGGCAAAGGACCTGCTAATATAGCAGATAACTGATGATGATGATGTATGTACTTATGTAATACTCACTCCATTAAAATTTAAAGCATAGGATAGCACATTTATTTCATATCTATAGTGTATTGCAGCTGATCAGTTTGCTCACGTGGCAATCCATTTCCACTCGATCGGACGCTGAAACCACAGGTAGTCTCTCTCGACCTACCACTAAAGTGCATCAAGTAATTATGGACGAGCGTAATGCTAAATTCCTTAAACCTATAGGACACCATGAGCTGCTCAGTCTCATCTAACATAAGGGTACCTATGGTCGCATTCACGCCTCCAACTCATAACCTTAATACGTGTAGGTGTGTCCTGTCACACACTACACCAAAGTAACGGCCAGCTCCAACCTTATAAATATTTCAAGAACGTGTCCTTCACGTCTCAACCACAAACACTGTTCAATTCTATTACACTGCCATTCCTTGCTACACAAGGTGAGGTTATTCTTACAACTTATCTGCATATTTTTTTCATAACACTAAGCAATCTCTTTTACTATTAATTAGTTAGCTCTACAGCATACAATAGGTTTCACTGCCACTTCAGATCCCGCTTATACACGAATTTGTATATATTTTTTAAATATTATTGTGGGACCATTTCCAATAAAACAACAACTTTGTTCTTATAATATTACCAGGGTTCTATACATACTTGTTACTCAAATACCTTTATATCTTAATTACATCATACTTCTCTGTTGTTTATGTCACTGTTAGGTTTGTCACATTAGGTTTTTTTCTCACTAATCGGTGGATAGAATGGTTACAGAACTCATGGCTTGATAGCCATGACGGAAAATTTAATGTGTTGGAAAGAAGAAGTCGAAACTTTGGTGGATAGGAAAGATGAAGAAAGAGTGAGACCTGAAATGGAAAGAAGATCTCACACAGCTGGGACTGCACAGCTGCCATACTGTGTAGAGGTTACAGAACAATCTCCTCCCTACAGAATTCATTAGTTTCAGAAAATTTTCATATTGGAAAGAAGGAGTCGAAATTTTTGTAGATAGGAAAGATGAAGAATGAGTGAGACCTGAAATGGAAAGATCTCACACAGCTGGGACTGCACAGCTGCCACACTGTGTAGAGGTTACAGAACAACCTCCTCCCTACAGAATTCATTCACTACCTATGAACTTCTTTAGGTCGATCACGTTGCTGAGACCTAATAGCTTTCTACTCTTAGGGTACTCTAGCCTATATGCATTGGCATGTGGTTTTCCTATGATCCTGAAAGGTCCTTGGTATACAAACATGAATTTCTTTGTTTCTGCATTTATTTTCTTTGATTTTTCCTTGGTTTTGACAAGGACTAACTGACCTATTTCAAAACTGGTGGGTACAGCTTTTGCGTCATGACGCTTCTTCCTTTCCAATGCTCTTTTTCTTATATTTGCCCTAGCCTTTAACTTCTTCTCGTCTGTGGATATTTGCGTTAGAATAGGAAATTCTACCATATCTGCAATCACATTGTGCGGTTCTTGACCAAACATCAATTCGCAAGGCGCAAAACCAGTTGCATCATGTCTTAAGTTGTTAATTACATTCTCAAAATACTTCATGTGCTCTGCCCAACTTGAGTGTTTCCGAGCACAATAAGTTCTGCAAACCTATTCAATTCTCTCATAATACGTTCACTCATATTTCCTTGGGGGAAATACGTAGATATTTTCAGATGTTTCACTCCGGCCTTATCTAGACATTCCTTAAATCTATCAGAAGTAAATTGAGGCCCATTGTCTGACAGCAAATTCTTCGGAATGCCAACGTTCACGAAGAAATCTTTTTCCAACTTTTCTACCAACGTTTTTGCATTTGCTCTTTTAATTGGGTATAGCTTAACATATTTACTGAATCCATCCACAACAACAAAAACATGGGTGCAACCACCTCTCGAAGCAGGAAGAGGGCCAAACAAATCACAAGCCAGTAATTCTAGGGTTTCAGATGGCTCTACTGAATGCATAGCCCCTTGTATTCTGGAGTTAGCAGCACGGACTTTCTGGCACACTACACAAGATGCTAGACGCTTGGCAACGCGGCGATACATGTTGTCAAACACAACTTTCTCTTTTAATTTTGCAATGCACTTCTTTGCACCGTAGTGCCCATACCTCAGGTGTACATAGTCGATTAGTAAGTCTACATGTTGTGAGGGAAAGCACAGCTTCCACTCAGAAACACCTACCTTTTTCCTCCTAAACAGAATACCTTTATGCAGACAATAGTATTGCAAAACCTTAGGATAGTTCGCATTTCCTAAATAGCTCTTCACTAATTTCAGCTGGTCATCTGCATTCTGCTCACGTCTCAAGTTCTTAATCACTCTCTTTAATGCACTTTCTTCCTTCACTTCGTGCAACGCAAACATTCGTACTTCACTTAGGTCTGTTGCTGTAATTCTCGCGTCATCACAGAGCTCCGCACTTCTAGATAACCCATCAGCTACCAGATTGTCTTTCCCTTGAATATATCTGACCTCAAGGTCAAATTGCTGGAGATACAATGACCATCTTACCAAACGAGCATTCCTCAACTTACAGGTCTTTAAAAAGGTCAACGTCTTATGGTCACTGTAAACAATTATCTTGTGACCTAATAGGTACTGCTCAAACTTCTGTACCCCAAATACAATTGCCAATGCTTCCAGTTCTGAGATGCCATAATTTCTCTCTGCTGCCTGTAAAGATCGACTTGCGAAAGCTATAGTCTTGTGCACTTCTTGTTCATTCTCTATTTCTACTTGGAATACCTCCACAGCTATACCATAGCCACTAGCATCAACAGACATACAGAATGGTTTTTCAAAATCAGGATGATGTAAAATAGGACTATTAATTAAAGATTGTTTAAGCACCTCAAACGCCTGTTGACATCCTGCTGTCCAAACCCAAGGGGTATTCTTTTTCAGCAGGAGGTGAAGACAGGGCGCATTAAAAGCCTGATCACTAACAAAACGCCTATAGAAGCCGAAAAGACCGAACATCGATCTCAACTGCTTCTTGTTTCTGGGAGCCCCAAATTTTTCAATGACTGCTAGCTTGCCTGGGTCAGGCAGAATACCTTTTCCACTTATCATATATCCCAAGAAACCTATTTCCTCTTTAACGCACTCTGTTTTTTCAATCTTTAGTTTCATGCCACCTCACTCAATAGCCTCTAACACTTCCACTAATAAAGCTATGTGTTCTTCCCAGGTAGGAGTTGCTATTAACAGATCATCTACGTAGACTGTTATTTTATTACTTAAGGCTGGTCCTAAAACATGGCACATCACACGTACGAAGGCACAAATAGAGATATTAAGTCCGAAAGGTACCACACGATATTGGTAACAAACTCCTTCGTACAAGAAAGCTGTGTACTTCCTTGAACTTTCCGCCAGTGGCAAATTCCAATATCCACACGTGATGTCCATAGAAGTTAAGAATTTTACTCCCCGGAACTTTTGCAATAACTCGTCCATGTTCTGCGGTCTATCACTTTCCCTAACCACTATTTCATTCAACCAACAAGCGTCCAAGACCAATCTGACACTCCCATCTCTTTTTGGTACAACAACAAGAGGATTATTGTACTCACTGACCGCTTTTTCAATCACACCCCACTCTAGCATTCTCTGTATCTCCTTTCGAACTGCCTCCTTCCTAGCTTGGCCAGGTTTCACCTTTAATTGACATTCATAACCTTTGACCACGCCAGGTCGATTTGAAAATACCTTATGATGCCTTTTTAAAACCTGTCTCAGTTCTTCCTTCTGATTAGCTGAAATTGTATCGATTTCCTGCAATTTAGCTTCTATTTTGTACAAAATAATTGCTTCTTCTTCTTCCTCTTCTTCTATGTTTAGCTTATTTTTACTAAAATTATCACCTTCGTCCCAATATCTCCTATTTTTCAGAACTCGTATAGGCAGCTCCCAAGTTTCATCATTAGTTACTGCATGTTTATCACTAAAAGGTACTGTAATTACTCCGGTTATTGCCAAGACCATTTTTAACTGGCTTCTTTCAAAGTCAACAACACTCTGATATTTCGACAAGAAATCTATGCCAATTAAAACCTCAATACTGAGATTGTTTACAATTAAGCATGGATGATCAATTAAATTACTATTAATGTTAAAGGGCAGTAAAGCTTCTTGCTTTACCGTTTTTGACACCTTGCCAGTAGCACCAATTATTCTTAGTCCTGATACCCTCATTACTGTAAGCTTGTCTTTACCAGGTAATGCATCAAAGAAGGACTGAGATATTGCACTCACCTCACTTCCACTGTCTAAGAGACAATGTACATTGATACCCAACAAATTCACTATTATTATAGGGTGGCTTATTCTAGGTTGTACAGGTGGTTCCTCAAACTCATCCAATAGTTCCTTTTGGATTTGTCTCCAACTAAAGTGATCGAATTCTGTCTTCATTACATTTAGGTCAAAGTGTGTAGGGGTTTCCTGAATTACATTTTCAGCTGCCTTTTCCAGTCGATCTATTAATTTCAAATCGAAACACCGCACGACTTCATTACATTTAGTTTGCTGAACATGACCCAAATTACTATAGTCTGAGCGATTCTGCTCCTTCAGACCAGGCATAACACTAGTTACAGCTAAAGCACTTTTACTATTATCGTCGGGTTCCTTCTCAAGTGACAACTGGTCACAGCTACTGGGTTCATCGACCCCCAACAGGCTACCCTCTACATTCTCACTTACCTCCTGTCCTAAATCTATTAGTACAGTATCAACATCCTGCACAGGCACTTTAGAAAAGAGCACATCATCCTCATCGTAAATATAAGCATGAATTTCTTCTGCTTCTTCACCTGACAATTCAGTATTTTGTAGCTCTTCCCTGCCATTACACTGCTGTGCCTTCTCTTTCTCTTCCCACTTAGAAAGCGTCTCCAACACGGTATCTATCAAATATTGTGAGTGATCTAATATTTCTGCTGTATCCTTAGATGCTACCGATCCTTCATCCACATGTTCAGTTTGAGTATTCTGATCTGTCTTACGAATTACTGTAATTACTGGCTTAGGAAAAGTAACCGCCTGGTGAGCGCCAGGGTCCTCATAGACGGGAACTGGTTTTCCTGCCTCGGCCTACTATACTTTATTTCCGTTATAGTTAACTGGCACAGCATTGCTTTCTGCACTGTTGTTTACCTGCATAATTTTGTTCGGAACAAAATTACTATATTTGGATGCCATTGCTGGTTCTGATAATTATTTCTCCAATTCCTACCTCTCTTAGAATGGCGAACACCTACTGTTCTGATGTTTACATTGCCATTCTGCTCGTTCTTAAAATTACTACTAGTGTTATTAGCATTTCTGTTATTACGTGCTTGCTCCTCATTGGCAGCAACACGTTCTACACGTTCCAAATATTCAATGAAACGATCCAGATTGTCTCTAGGGGCAGATATAATTCTAGTTTGCCAATACCATGGCAGTTTGGCTTCAAGACCTAGTATTATCATTTCAGGTTTCAGCTTTTCGTCCAAATGTGACAAACGTGAGATCCACGACCTGGCAAACTCTTTAATAGATTCCTTGCCTGCATTGAAGCGTTTTCCACTCCAAAAGTCTCTCAACACTTCATTTTGCTTATTGCTAGACCAATACTCATTAATGAAAGCTGTTTTAAACTCTGCTAATGTTTTACACTTCAACATAACATCAGCTGACCAACGCATGGCGTCACCTGCTAAATGGTCTTCTAATAAATGAGATTTTCTCTCGTTCAGACCAAGTTGGTGGAATCACATCTTCAAAATCGTTCCAGAAATCTAGCGGGTGGATATTTTTATCTGGGTCGAACCGCAAGAACTGCCGACACCCGATAAAAGCGGCGTTTGCAGCTACAATTTGTTGCATACTACAATTACCAGAAGTTACTGAAGCTACTTTACTCTCAATGTTAGCAATGTTAGTACTAATATTTTCTACTCTCATTTCAACATTATCTACTCTTTGCACAATATGAGTAGCATCAGTTTTGATTGCCTCTACTTCTGCTTGACATATGTTTATTTTTATGTTAACATCTTTAAACCTATCTGAGCACAGTTCAGATTCCGCCTCGATCTTTTCTGTTAACTTGTGCTCCAGCTTCGCATCTTCCATTTGGAAGTCTTTGCGAACCTCAGCAACTTCTGATTTTACTGTTTTATACATTTCAGAAAATTGTTGAGCAACGTTTTTCTTAATATCCTCATGGTTGTAATCAATTTTATAATTCAAACTGTCCAAATCCTCTTTCAACTTATTGCAACCAGCCTTGAAGGTATCGTCCATTACCTCCAATCGTTTATTAAAATTAGTTTGACTGGCCACAATCCTGTTATTTACCTCAATTATATTAGATTGTAATTCAGCATTACTGCTTTTGACCTGAGTTATTTCAGACTTTTATTCAGCATTACTGATAGCTATTGCTTGTAATGTAACATTTAAATCAATAGCCCCAGTATCTTTTGGTTGCTCACTAGCTGGCTTTTTATCGTACTCAGGTGACGAAAAACTAGCTCCAACACCGGAATCATCAAAACTAAATGAAACTTCTGATTGATCAGTCATATCTAACTTCTCCTGTTTAAACTCTACCATCTCTGATGACTGTTTCGTTTTTAACTCATCAGATAAACCCTCATCCAATAAATTAACAATTTCTACTTTCTGCTTTACTGCAGGGGTCTCTATTATTGAATCATTGCCCCTTCCCACACTACTGTCAGGAGACAATACTTCATATTTCACTTTAACATTACTATTTCTATGCATATTTACACTTGAACCGTTGTCTGGATTTACAGTTCCCTCAACAGACATAGGTTCTGATTTAAGTTTAACCTCGGTTTCTTCTGGCAGTTCCATCTCCGACAGTCTTTTAGTGCAGGTTAGTAAAATCTTTAACAGCTTTTCACTTAACTTAGTTCCTTCTGCACGACGTATGGCGTTGCCGGCGCGGCGTACCAGGATTACTGATGCGACGCAGCGTGTTGAACTGCAGACGGCACTCCGACGGCTGTTGTGTGTTTGCGTGGCCCGCAACTGCAGGCGTGGCTCTGGTTGCTCCGGCGCACGACTGTGGTGAGGCAGGCGTAACTGGCTTCTCGCGATGCTGGTAGCGCCGCTAGACTCAGTGCCAGCTCCGTCAATCCAGATGTGTTGTTAATCCAATTGCGTCGTCCACATGCACATGTAACACTTTCACTGTACTATTACTCAGTTGCGTGTTGCATTTCACTCACGAATCCGAATATTTAAAATCACTTTCACTTTACTCAGTTTTTTCCCGGCCGATGCACCATCTGTAGGGCGGCTGGTGGAATTTATGTTGTTTTATATAATGTAGAATTGTAATGTAGAAAACATGCAATTCCCTGCCGTTTAACCATATGTGGGGCTGCAGGTGGAATTATGTTGTTAAAATGTTCCTATAATTTATGTTGTCTTTTGCCTTTCTCAACACTGGCTCTCTAACTACAATATTGGCAACCAGAAAGTGATTAGCAAAACGTGAAGCCTGTAATTAGAATTCCTAGTGCCCACTTCATCTGAGAAATACTCTTATAGCTACAGCTTAAAGCTCTGAGGAGTTAGGAGATTGTCTGGGATTCATAATCAAAAACGATCGTGGAAAAAACGTTCTCTATATTCTGAAAGTCACAGATGAAAAAAAAGAATCCACACAATCTGACTAACAGAGCAGTTCAGAGTCTAATGTGCTGATGCAACTATAACTGTCCAAGTTAAATGTTTAAGTGAATGCTCGCCATAATTTGATGATAATGTACATCAAACGCCACGCTAAATAATGATAGAATGTCTGTCCCGCGGCGGCACGTGAAAATACGACAAACGCAAACTGAAGATAGATAATTAAAGTCATCCCAGAATTAATACTTCACTCGAAAATGATTTCATGGTTACGCATATCCCGAGTAACTTAATACGGCCTCCGAGGCTGTTTATAGCAATGATACCGACGCGACGCGACTCCCAACACAGATGTTGTGCTATTCAGCGTCTGGAGAGAACTGGGGCCTTACGTCCTCGCGCAGCATTCTTATATATAAAGCCGCGGTGCGGACGGCTAAGAGAAAGCCTGATCAAATCGGCTCTCCCTTCTAGCCGCTGGGCCAGTAATGCACCACCTTATAAGTTACCGAATAAATCATAGCTTCTTTTGCTGATGGCCGATGAAGCTCTCAATTTTCATGTGCAATCAGCACACAGGTATGTAATCATAATAAAAATCTGACGTGGCTAAGTCAATTATTTTGGGCGAGAGAATTAATTTTATTACACTACACGCAGTAGATGAGCTCTGAACTTGCCCTTTGGAGATACGCTATCGCTATAGTTTTATAGTTATTCAATTGAAACTTCTCACATCTTTATGATTATAGCGGATCTCCATTCTACTTAAATTTAAACATCCTAGCCTTATTTATTAGCCTACTTAATCTATCTTGCTTCCTTAATTTTTAAGACAAAAACCATAAAATTATGAATTTCAACAAAAATTTTAATTTGTGAGATCCAAAGTACTGTTTCTATTAAATTATTATGGAAAAGGAATCTAAATATAAATTTTTAAATCTCTAGCTCTTTTCTGTTGCGCCAATGATTTTTACAGAAAAATGTCCAAATTTCGAAAATGGTTAAAGTTATCGAACTGATATTCAACACATATTAATTTAGTATTACTCCTGACATGCTAGAACCGTTTCCAGTTATTTACTTGATTTTGAAGGTATTGCGCAACATTTATGACGTCAGAGCTAGTTACAGCGGACTGGCTGGCACACAATGGAAAGACTGATGTGAATTTATTACAGCGTGAGTAGGCTGCTTCCCTACAATACTCCTGTTCTGCGCCTTCTCCAAGCACACTACCTACCCCAATTGCTACTTACAATATCAGGGTACTTCATTAAAATTTAGGCGATTTTATACCGGTATGACAAAGATGTATGGTACTTTTAGTGTCAGTCAATTATCACAGTGAAATAGTTAAAAAAATTACGTAAATATCCCACATTAAAAAATTTCTGTAATACAATTTTTACAATAAATACGCTCTTGCTAAGCACCAAATCCATGTTTCACTGTAGGGAGTTGATCCCCGCATTATTAGTGTGTTGTAAAACAATGATATCACTACCAGATCGCCGTGGAGGAACCTAACACTATTACATTATACTGGACTTCTAAATAACTGGTGAAGATTTCAACAGGCAGGTATGTACATCGCAAAATTACACTAATATCCCACACTTGTGGCGCTATACTGGGATAGGATGTGGGAGGCAATTACACCTTTACGTAAAAACCACATAGAAATGTTACTCATCCCAGTACTGCCCTTGGCTGGGGCTGCTCTTTGTCCATAGGACTTAGTGCAGCAGTCCTTCTGCTCACGATGCCTGTCACTTCGCATCTACAGGGGTGACCACCAGCAACAGTCAAGTCGAAAATAAAAGAATAAAAACCTCCCCTCCGCGGGACAGACGTGTGTGTGGCAGCTGGAACAATGGCCTTCTGCGCTTTGATAGTTCCTCCCCTCTCACCAACCCATCCAGCCACAACAGGCTTGTTAATGAACGCAGGTAAGCTGATTTAACATGCGATGTGCATACCTCTAGAATCGCATTCTATATTTATAAACAAAATCCGTGACAGACAAGTTTGACAAGTTCACATGGGATCTGCGATGAGATGTGCTTCGTTTTTTCTAGGAATCAAGAGTAATACTTCGACATTGGTTAACCTGTTTCTTCAGCTAAATACATGATAACGCAGAAAAATTATGTCATTACAACAACGTTTACATAATGGGAGGGTGAGGGAACACTTTCCTTTGTTCCCACAATTCTTCGAAGATACAGCAAATCCTTATAAAAAGAGTGTTCGCCAGACACCACGCTTGTTCACCCGTCTTCTCGACTATAGTTGTGTGGTACAGGATCATCACCAGATAGGGCTGACAGATGACATCAAACAAAATATTCAAATAGACGTCAGTCATTCTTCCATCATCGCAAAATGGATGAGAGAGTTCCAGGGATGACGATCTTTCAACAAGTAGAGGTGGTCATCATTAAGTGAACGATTTGCTTCGTTACACTTGTTCTCTTTACCGAATAAAAAATACGAGCTTCGGGTCAGATTTGGGAATGGATTTAGCAATTTACTAGTAAATGGAACATGCTTTAATAACACGATCTGATCAAGAGAATTCTGACCCATATTAGTGGGTATCAGGTTATATGGGTTATAACATACCATTTGAAATGAGTATCTCTAAATGAGGGATTTGTTAATGATGACGAAACAGGAAAAGCTGGATTAATAGTTTCCACTGGACAATGACCAAATAAGCTTTGCTCCTACATCAGGTTCATAATCGAACAGTAATGGATCTCTTCGTCTATTTACGTGCAGTAAGTTACATTTATCAGAGTTAACTGCCATCCCCTTCAATGTTTTATGGCAGATAATGTTTCTGGTGGTGGCGTACCGTTTTATGTGAAGTAGTTACATTTATTTACGTTCAGGTCAAGTACATGAACATTCACCCACCTGTAACATGTCTTCCTGTACTTCACAACCATTGTCTGTAAGACAGACATATCATCCTCACATCTACATGAAACCAGATATCCCGTAAACCACTGTGAAGTGCATGGCGGAGAGTACAAGACAGTAGCATTACCGCTTACCTTTCCTATCCCAGTATAACATATTAATCGAGAAAAAACTACACTATATATCTTTGTATCCATCCTAACCCCGTTCATTAATTTTTATTATCGTTTATTATCATCAGTTCAGGTATACGATAGTAGTGTTTTCAAATCTGTTCCTCCACATCTACACCTACGTGATTACTCTGCTATTCACAATAAAGTGCCTGACACAGGGTTCAATGAACCACCTTCAAGCTGTCTCTCTACCGTTCCACTCTCGAACGACGCGCGGGAAAAACGAGCACTTAAATTTTTCTGTGCGACCCCTGATTTCTCTTTTTTTATCGTGATGATCATTCCTCCCTGTGAAGGTGGGTACCAACAGAATGTTTTCGCAATCGGAAGAGAAAACTTGTGAAAGAAATTTCATCAGAATATCCCTTCGCAACGAAAAAATCCTTTGTTTTAATGACTGCCACTCCACGTATCATGTCTGTGACACTATCTCCCCTATTTCGCGATAGTAAAAAACGAGCTGCCCTTCTTTGTACTTTTTCGGTGTCATCCGTCAGTCCCACCTGATGCGGATCCCACACTACACAGCAATACTCCAGAATAGGGCGGACAAGCGTGGTGTAAGCAGTCTGTTTAGTAGACCTGTTGCACCTTCTAAGTGTTCTGCAAATGAATCGCAGTCTTTGGTTTGCTCTACCCACAACATTATCTACGTGATCGCTCCAATTTAGGTCATTTGTAATTGTAATCCCTAAGTATTTAGTTGAATTTACAGCCTTCAAATTTGTGTGGCTTCGCTTAATCGAAATTTAGCGGATTTCTTTTACTAGTCATGAGAATAACTTCACACTTTTCTTTGCTCAGGGTCAATTGCCACTTTTCGCACCATACAGATATCTTACCTAAATCATTTTGCAGCTCATTTTGGTCATCTGATGACTTTAGGAAACGGTAAATGACAGCATCACCTGCAAACAATCTAAGGTGGCTACTCAGATTGTCTCTTATGTCGTTAATATAGATAAGTAACAATAGATGGCCTATAACACTTCCTTGGGGAACGCCGGATATTACTTCTGTTTTACTCGATGAGTTTCCGTCTATTGCTACGAACTATGACCTTTCCGACAGGAAATCACGAATCCAGTCGCACAACAGAGGCGATATTCCATAGGCACGCAGTTTGGTTAGAAGACCCTTGTGAGGAACGGTGTCGAAAGCCTTCTGGAAATCTAAAAGTATGGAATCAATTTGACATCCCTTGTCGATATAAAGAGCTACTTGTGTTTCACAAGAACGATATTTTCTGAATCCGTGCTGACTATGCGTCAATAAATCGTTTTCTTCGAGGTACTTCCTAACGTTCGAAAACAGTATATGTTCCAAAACCCTACTGAAAATCGACGTTAGTGATATGGGCCTGTAATTCAGCCCATTACTCCTACTTCCTTTTTTGGGTACTGGTGTGACTTGAGAAATTTTGCAGTCTTTAGGTACGGATCTTTCTGTGAGCGGTTGTATATAATTGCTAAATATGGAGCAAAATGCAGACTACCACAGTTCTTCTACTTTCATGTTGTTTACAAATGATGCCCTGTCTACAAGATAGGGCATACTGGAATAACATCTATAGCATAACGGAAACCTACGCACACCCTGTCAATATAGAGAAATTTTGTTTTGAATACACAGTTCAGATGAGTGCAGTGGTAGTTATTTTCTGAAACATAAAAATTATTTCCAAAGACGGAAGCAAATTGTAGTTGAGAACTCCTGGGTAGTCTGTTGATGGTATTTTCTTGGTATACACACAGGTCTAACATCGACGTATGGTACTTGCATTCATGGTCTTAGCTTCTTTAAAATTACCCAGGTGTATTGCCAATTCTACATGTCTAAAAAACAATTATGCTTCTTTAATGCTGGCCAGGGCAACCACAGTCGTCAGTTTAACAGCAGGCCCAAGAGCGGTTAATGCAGGAAACAAATGACTGTATTTTAATGATATCGCTTTGTTTACCGGAATGTACAAAAAATATTGCCTACAAAATAACTGCTTTCATCAAAACCCCTCCGATTCCAGCTGAAACAGATTCTAAAGCGCAGCACACAACCAAAGGTGAGGGACGCATTTAATGCAAGCAGTAAAATGTCTGCACAGAAGGAATAGCACTCCCATCTCTTCCCAAAAGCAGAGTTTATACAGGCGAGCATTCTAGAATACTCTCACAGTCACATGGCATTCCAATGCTGCTTTCAGGGTAACAATTTTGTCAACTTTCAAAAGTTTTTATGACGATTTAATATGAGATACATACTGTGCGGGATATATTGCGTCTGTGTTCTGGCAGATAATGTACACAGAATTTTTGCACTTCGCAAGAATTACAAAGAAAAACTTGGGAAACCACACAGTACTTTCAACTTACGGATCAAAAATGGCTCTGAGTACTATGGGACTTAACATCTGTGGTCATCAGTCCCCTAGAACTTAGAACTACTTAATCCTAACTAACCTAAGGACATCACACACGTCCATGCCCTAGGCAGGATTCGAACCTGCGACCGTAGCACAACTTACGGATCGTTCATTTCTTCCCAACCCTTCAATACACCACAGCGGAGCCACGTGGTTTGATTTCTTCTACTGGTATAAAAGAATAGAGGTTCTCTCAGTTTGTCTGAACGGTGTATAATAACTAAAGACCAGCCATAAGAGGATCATAAGTTCTATATTTAGGCTTAGCTAACGCAATGTCTCACACGTCATGCGTTAAACTGCACAGCAGTGCTGATTCAGGGGATGAGTACAGATGTATTTCCATTCTGTTATAATAATCGTACAAAAAAACAGTTTGAGGCACGACATACGACCTATCACAGAAAACTTTATTGCACTGTTTTCTACCATCGTATAACTGGCACAACTATCATAATAAAAAACAAATAATGAGATTAGGGTGCATACAGAGACATATAATCCTATTTTCTCTCTGTCAGTATGTTAGGGTGAAATAGGAAAGAGAAGCGATCAAAAGTAGTAATACTGCCTCATTTTACCCTAAGCCTTACATTGTACAGCGGCTTGCAGGGTATTTTTTTACATGTAGATGTGGGATAATGCACTGGTCTGTATGAAAATAGCAGTGAAATGCAAAAAGCAATTGGTGGATCGGTGACTGCTGGAGTAACTGACCTGGATTTAAATAAATATAACTACTGCACCTAAATAGGTCGGGAACATCTCTACCGTTCAATTATACCATCACCGGAAAGATCAACTGCCGTAAAATAGAGCAGAGGCTGGCAGTTGGTTTTGAATGTAAATAAATGTGACGTACCGCATATATACACTCCTGGAAATGGAAAAAAGAACACATTGACACCGGTGTGTCAGACCCACCATACTTGCTCCGGACACTGCGATAGGGCTGTACAAGCAATGATCACACGCACGGCACAGCGGACACACCAGGAACCGCGGTGTTGGCCGTCGAATGGCGCTAGCTGCGCAGCATTTGTGCACCGCCGCCGTCAGTGTCAGCCAGTTTGCCGTGGCATACGGAGCTCCATCGCAGTCTTTAACACTGGTAGCATGCCGCGACAGCGTGGACGTGAACCGTATGTGCAGTTGACGGACTTTGAGCGAGGGCGTATAGTGGGCATGCGGGAGGCCGGGTGGACGTACCGCCGAATTGCTCAGCACGTGGGGCGTCAGGTCTCCACAGTACATCGATGTTGTCGCCAGTGGTCGGCGGAAGGTGCACGTGCCCGTCGACCTGGGACCGGACCGCAGCGACGCACGGATGCACGCCAAGACCGTAGGATCCTACGCAGTGCCGTAGGGGACCGCACCGCCACTTCCCAGCAAATTAGGGACACTGTTGCTCCTGGGGTATCGGCGAGGACCATTCGCAACCGTCTCCATGAAGCTGGGCTACGGTCCCGCACACCGTTAGGCCGTCTTCCGCTCACGCCCCAACATCGTGCAGCCCGCCTCCAGTGGTGTCGCGACAGGCGTGAATGGAGGGACGAATGGAGACGTGTCGTCTTCAGCGATGAGAGTCGCTTCTGCCTTGGTGCCAATGACGGTCGTATGCGTGTTTGGCGCCGTGCAGGTGAGCGCCACAATCAGGACTGCATACGACCGAGGCACACAGGGCCAACACCCGGCATCATGGTGTGGGGAGCGATCTCCTACACTGGCCGTACACCACTGGTGATCGTCGAGGGGACACTGAATAGTGCACGGTACATCCAAACCGTCATCGAAGCCATCGTTCTACCATTCCTAGACCGGCAAGGGAACTTGCTGTTCCAACAGGACAATGCACGTCCGCATGTATCCCGTGCCACCCAACGTGCTCTAGAAGGTGTAAGTCAACTACCCTGGCCAGCAAGATCTCCGGATCTGTCCCCCATTGAGCATGTTTGGGACTGGATGAAGCGTCGTCTCACGCGGTCTGCACGTCCAGCACGAACGCTGGTCCAACTGAGGCGCCAGGTGGAAATGGCATGGCAAGCCGTTCCACAGGACTACATCCAGCATCTCTACGATCGTCTCCATGGGAGAATAGCAGCCTGCATTGCTGCGAAAGGTGGATATACACTGTACTAGTGCCGACATTGTGCATGCTCTGTTGCCTGTGTCTATGTGCCTGTGGTTCTGTCAGTGTGATCATGTGATGTATCTGACTCCAGGAATTTGTCAATAAAGTTTCCCCTTCCTGGGACAATGAATTCACGGTGTTCTTATTTCAATTTCCAGGAGTGTATAGTCGGAGAGGTCCATTACTATTTCATCATTGATGTAGGATCAGAGCTTATTTGGGTCATTGCTCTGGAGGAACTATTAAACCAGCTTTTCCTACATTCTCACCATTAACAAATGGTTTATTAAAACTACAGACTTCGGGGTATACACATTTGACCAAAATGTAGTATTTCTTTATATTCTGTAAGGCGAGTCAGTGCATTCAAACAAATCGCTGAAAGATGTGCAGCCCTACGTGCGGAAGGTTGTTATCCCTGACACTCTCTCAACCATTTTGCAAAAATCCAAAAATGATTCATGCTTCTGACTTTTTTTCAATGTCATCCATCTGTTCTATCATCTAATGAACCAGAACTGCACAGAAATTCTTGAGAGGAGGTATGAACAAGTGTGGTGTAAGGCTACCTCTTTTTTGAATGGATTTGCTGTATCTTTGAAACGTAAGAGTAAAACACGGTCTTCGACTTACTCATTCACGTGATGTAAATGCTGCTACAGTCACATTATTTCGTCTAACTTTCTGATTTTTTAGAAGAAGCAACACGTTAAGCAATGTCTAAGTGTTACTGTTGATTCCTAGAGAGCATTGAGCTGCAACACTCAAAAAAAAAAACGAGCACTTACAGCACAACGCAAATCTCGCAGACGCCTCACACTTGTCTATCTAGTCGTATCAAGGGTCCCATATCACTCCAATTGCACACGCCCCACACCATTACAGAGCCTCCACCAGCTTGAACAGCCCCTGCTGACATGCAGAGTCCATGGATTAATGAGGTTGTCTCCACACCTGTACACGTCCATCCACTCGATACAATTAGAAACGAGACTCGTCTGACCATGCAACATGTTTCCAGTCATCAACAGTCCAATGTCGGTGTTGACGGACCGGGCGAGGTGTAAAGTTTTGTATCGTGCAGTCATCGAGGGTACACTAGCGGGCCTTCGTCTCTGAAAGGCCATATCGATGATGTTTCGTTGGATGGTTCACTCACTAACACTTGTTGATGGCCCAACATTGAAATCTGCAGCAATTTGCGGAAGGATTGCACTTCTGTCACGTTGAACAATTCTCCTCAGTGGTCATTGGTCCCGTTCTTGGTATATGTCTTTCCGGCTGTTTCGATGTCAGAGATTTGATGTTTAAGCGGATTCCTGATATTCACGGTACACTCGTGAAATGGTCATACCGGAAAATCCCCACTTCATCGCTACCCCAGTTATGCTGTGTCCCATCGCTCATGCACCAACTATAACAACACGTTCAAACTCACTTAAATCTTTATAACTTGCCATTGTAGCAGCACTAATCGATCTGTCAACTGCGCCAGACACTTCCTGTCTTATATAGGCGTTGCCAACCGCAGCGACGCATACCGCTTGTTTATATATATCTGTATTTGAATACGAATACCTATCCTAGTTTCTTTGACGCTTCAGTATAGAATCTTAGGGGAATTAAAGGAAATAGCACCAAAACTGTAAATACTATCATACATCGAAGTTCCTGCAGAATATTCCATTTGGCACTATGGTCTGCTGGAAGAAAGCGAAATTGTGGACAAAAAAGTAAGTTTATCTTATTTCATCAGAATATTAGAGGATTGAGAAGTAAGGTAGATGAGCTCCTTGTCTATTTGGAAAATTTAGAACGCTCTGAAAAGATAGACGTCCTATGCATGTCTGAGCACCACGTAATCATAGGGTTAGATATGTTGTATACAAAAGATTACACTATTGGAGCTTACTTATACAGAAGCAACATTGGAAAAAGAGTAGTTATTACATACATTAAGACAGAACACAAGTTCAAAGACAATGACAAAAGTAGATTTGTAGTGATCAGCACATAAAAGTGTGTGCTTGTGGATTAATGCTGCATTAATTGTAACTACATTGTATACTGTGTATACATCGCCACTGCAAAATACTAACGCGAATGCTTTACAGACGAATGGAAAAGCTGGTAGAAGCCGACCTCGGGGAAGATCAATTTGTAATCCGTAGAAATGTTGGAATACTGCGGCAATACTGACCTTACGACATATCTTAGATTAAGGATTGGGTTGTTTTTTGAGGAGAGGAAACCAGACAACGAGGTCATCGGTCTCCTGGTATTAGTGAAGGACGGGGAAGGAAGTCGGCCGTGCCCTTTCAAAGGAACCACCCCGGCATTTGCCTGGAGCGATTTTGGAAAATCAAGGAAAACCTAAATCAGGATGGCCGGACGCGTGTTTGAACCGTCGTCCTCCGGAATGCGACTCCAGATAGGTTAAGAAAAGGCAAACCTTCGTTACTAGCATTTGTAGACTTAGATAAAGCTTTTGACAATGTTGACTGGAATACTCCGTTTCAAATTCTAAAGATGGCAGGGTCAAATACTGGGAGCGAAAGGCTATTTACAATTTGTACAGAAACGAGATGGCAGTCGAGAGGCATGAAAGGGTAAGCAGTGGTTGGGAAGGGAGTAGCCTATCGCCACTGTTATTCAGTCTGTGTATTGAGCAAGATGTAAAGGAAACAAAAGAAAAATCTGTAATAGGAATTAAAATCCATGCTGAAGAAATAAAAACTTTGAGGTTCACCGATGACATTGTAATTCTGTCAGAGCCAGCAAAGGACCTGCAAGAGCAGTTGAACTGAATGGACAGCGTCTTGAAAGTAGGATATAAGATGAACATCAACAAAAGCAAAACGAGGATAATGGAATGTAGTCAGATTAAGTCGGGTGATGCTGAGCGAATTAGATTAGGAAATGAGACACTTAAAGTAGTAGATGAGTTTTACTATTTGGGGGGCAAAATAACTAATGATGGTCGAAGTAGAGAGGATATAAAATGTAGACTGGCAATGGCAGGGAAAACCTTTCTGAAGAAGAGAAACTTGTTAATATCGAGTATAGATTCAAGTGTCAGGAAACCTTCTCTGAAAGTATTTGTATGGAGTGTAGCCATGTATGGAAGTGAAACATGGACGATAAATAGTTTAGACAAGAAGAGAATAGAAGCTTTCGAAATGTGGTGCTACAGAAGAATGCTAAAGATTAGATGGCTAGATCACGTATCTAATGAGGAAGTACTGAATAGAATTGGGGAGAAGATGAATTTGTGGCACGACGACTAGAAGAATGGATCGGTTGGTAGGACATGTTCTGAGGCATCGAGAGATCGTCAATTTAGTATTTGGGGGGAGCGTGGAGGGTAAAAATCGTAGAGGAAGATCTAGGGATGAATACACTAAGCAGATTCAGAAGGATGTGGGTTGCAGTAGGTACTGGGAAATGAAGGGGCTTGCACAGGATAAAATAGTGTGGAGAGCTGCATCAAACCAGCCTCAGGACTGAAGACCACAACAACAACAAATGTTCTCTCTGATCATGATGCACAGTTAGTTAGGGCAAATAACATAGCGCCTTACAATATCGCCACTCCTCAATTTTCACCAGTTAGAATAATTAATGACTTTAGAATAATTAATGACTACAGGACAAATGTGTTTAAGAATAGTTCACGAAATATGACATGGGATATAATTTACAATGAACCAAATGGTAACTAGGAAGTTAATATATTTCATGATGAATTCTTATCATTATTTGAAAATAGCTTTCAGCATAAGCCAGTCAGAAAGGACACTAAAAGCCAGGGATTAAAGTATCTTGTGAAAAGAGATGGGAAATTTATCTTTTGGCGAGAACAAGTAGGGATTCTGCGCTAGTTACACACTACAAAAAAAACTCAAAATTACTTAGGAAGGTTATTAAAAAATCAAAGTACAGGCACATAATGTCAGAAATCAGTACTGCTCACAAATGACTTAAGCCAATATGGAATGTAGTGAAGCGAGAGACAGGATAACCAGCCACAGAACAACAAAACAGCACTACTGAACTGAATGGAAGGGCTATAAATAAGGAGTCACAGGTAGAAAACGCATTTAATAATCATTTCTTAAATATAGTAGAAAGCATAGGGGTGAACAAGTCAAGACCAAAATCACATCAGTGTGTTAAAAACGTAACTTTCACAAAGTTCAATCATCAATTCCTCCTGAAAATAAGAAAATTATACATTCTCTCAAAAATAATAGCTCATCTGGTTTTCGTGGTGTTTTCAATAGAGTACCAAATATTTGTTCCCATGTAAAAAGCCCAGTCTTACCTGAAGTATCTAATGCTTCACCAACTAAAGGCATTTTTTCTTCTTCTCCTACGTGATCAGGCCCAGTGGACCACATGCTGCTACAAGTTTCCTCCTCCATAGTATTCTGTCCATTGCTGCTATCCGCCATCCGTCCACATCTAGCCTTGTTTGAATCTTCATGGAGGCCATCCCTCCAACGCTTCTTGGGTCTCCCTGGCGATCTCTTTCCTGTAGGTGTGAAATCCAGGAGCTTCCGAGGCCATCTGTGATCCTCCATCCGGGCCACATGGCCGCCCCATTGCATTCCTTTGGCTTCGACAGTTTCTGCTATGTTGGGCTGCTCGTATAGTTCTTCAAGCTCTTGGTTGTGTTTGATCCTCCATTCCTCTGTGTCTGCATCCAGAACCGGACCGAAGATCTTCCGAAGCAGTTTTCTCTCAAAAACGAGGAGCTTATGAAAGTCCTGTTTCCAGATAATCCATGCCTCAAGCCATACAGAACAACAGGCTGGATCAGGGTTTTGTAAAGTCGAATCCTGAACTGTCTGAGGAGATATCTGGACCGAATCAGTTGTGCTAGGTCATGGTACGGTTTCCTGCTTTTTTTCTGGCATTAATCTCTGCCTCATATGTGAAAATTGCCCCTAGGTATTTAAATTCATGCACTCTCTTGAAGGACTGGTCTCCCACCTGCAGTGATTGTAGATGATCAGCAGTCTGACTTTGACCACGTGTCATTACGAGGTACTCTGTCTTGGTTTAGTTTATGTTTAGCCCAAATTTGCTGGAAGCCTCCTTTAGTGCTCTGGTCATTTGCTCCAACTCCTCTTCAGACTTAGAGAGTAAACAGATGTCGTCTGCAAAGGCTAAGTCTGCCAGTGTCTTTCCTTCGATTTCAGTCCCCTCGTTCTCTTGGAAGATCTCATGTACGATCTTCTCGAGGGGCAAAGTTAAGAGGATAGGGGACAAACCATCTTCTTGACTGAGTCCTGTCACAATTTCAAATTCCTCAGGTGCGGAATTTCCCATCTTCACCCTTGCACGTGTTTCGCTCAGACAGATCTTTATCAGATTGATGAGTTTCTCTGCCATGCCAAACTCCCTTAAACAGCTGAGCAGACTCTTGCGATGTACACAATCATAGGTCTTCTTAAAATCGACGAATAAAATACGCACATCTTTACCATATTCACCCAATTTCTGCCAGAGATTGAAGATGTGATCTACTGTTGACTGCCCTGGCCGGAAACCTCCAAGGTACTCTCCAATCACCAATTGTGTCACTGGCTGAATTCTGTTCAAAATGGTTCAAATGGCTCTGAGCACTATGGGACTTAACTTCTGAGGTCACCAGTCCCCTAGAACTTAGAACTACTTAAACCTAACTAACCTAAGGACATCACACACATCCATGCCCGAGGCAGGATTCGAACCTGCGACCGCAGCGGTCACGCGGTTCCAGATTGTAGCGCCTAGAACCGCTCGGCCACCTCGGCCGGCCTGAATTCTGTGTATGAGGCAATTGAACAGAATCTTATAGCAGACGTTAAGCAGGGCGATTCCTCGATAGTTACACTTGTCAATTTGTCGCCCTTCTTTGGACAAATCAGAGCTGTTTTCTATTTTCTGGTAGTTCTTCTTTGGTCCATACTGCCTGTATCAGTCGGTGTATTCTTTCTGCAAGTTTCTCTCCTCCTTCCACGATTCATTTCAGCCTATATTACATATTCACTTGGACTCTTATTCTACTTAAGGTGTCTGATTCTGGTTTTTATCTCATTTACGGTGGGTGGGGGATAATCTGCATCGGCTGTAATTGGGTACTGGAAATCAAACTGCAGTTCGGGTTCATCACAGCTAAGCAGCTGTCGAAAGTTCTCTTTCCATCTCTCAGCTATATCGCTATAGTCGGTCAAGATCTTATCATGGGAGTCTTTGACAAGTTTCTGTTTGGCCTGGTGACCGTTGCGGAGGTACTTCACCTTCAGAAACATTTCCCCATTTTTTTGTCCTCAGAAGCTTGTTTCAGCTTCAATGATAATTTCCGTTATATATTCCTCTTTGCTCTTCTCAGAGTTACTTGTGCAGTCTTTCGGATCTCCTAAAATTCTGCTTTGCCCTGTGCCATATTTGTCCCCTTCAACCACTTGCTCCTGGCTTCCTGCCTCCTTTCCAGGGCATCTGCACATTCCTTTCCAATCCAGGTCTTCTTGCCCACTGTGTTTCCCGTAAGTATTCTTTTGCCGTATCCCTAACAGAGCTCTGGATGTATCCCCACATTATTTCAAGGTCCTGATTCGCGTCCCTTTCACTGAGCTGTTACTACCTGGTATTCGGTCTTCGTTGCTTCATCTTTTTCCACAGACTGAAATATGCCGTTGTTAAAACAGTCTTTAAGACAGGTGGTAAGAAATATATCAATAATTACCGACCTATTTCTCTGCTAACATCATTCTCCAAATTTTTTTAGAAGTGTATGTATTCTAGAATAGTATCTCACCTAATAACAGTAGTATCCTTAGCAAATCACAATTTGGGTTTCAGAAGGGTTCCTCTACTGAGAATGCCATTTACAAGTTCACTCATCAGACTTCAGGAGCATTAAATAATAAAATAGAGCCGGATGGTCTTTTCTACGACTTCTCTAAGGCATTTTACTGTGTAAATCACAATATTCTCCTAGATAAGTTAGCATTTTACACGATTGATGGTATAGAAAAACAATGGATAATGTCGTATCTAACTAAAAGAATACAGAAAATTGTACTTAGTAATTCAAGCAATATAGTCCAGGGCCATAATTCTGACTGAGGAGAAATCACGCATAAGATTCCCCAATCTTAGGTTCATTACTGTTTCTCATATATGCAAACGATCTTCCGTCTGGTGTGCAAGAAGCACATGACACAAGCGTTTTAATGAAACCAAGCACACTTAAACAGCATACAGAAACAGAGGAAATGGTAAATGAAGTTCTTAAACGCATCATTGACTGGTTTCCTGTGAATGGTCGCACTCTCAATCTTCAAGAGACCCAGCATGCTCAGTTCTGCACATCTAGGTGTGCCACACCAATGATGAGTGTAACACATGGTGAGGAAATATTAGGGTGGAAACTTAAAAATTCTTAGGGGTCCATATTGATGAGAATTTAAACTGGGAAAACGCATTATGGAACTCCTAAGCCGCATCTGCGCTTAGAATCATTGCAAATCCTGGGAAGAGAAGAAATCAGTAATAATCTTCCGGGGTAATTCATCTTTAACAAAGCAAGTTTCCATTGCGCAAAAATGTAGTGCGAGAATAATATGTGGTGGTCGCACATGATCATCTTGTAGACATCTGTTTCAGGAGTTAGGCATTCTGACTAATGCATCACTGTATATTTATTCCCTCATGAAGTTTGTTGCAAATAATCCATTACAGATCAAGAGGAACACTGAGGTGCATAATTACAACACCAGTAGGAAAAAATTACGTTCATTGTTTCATATTAAGGTTATTTTTAGCACAAAAAGGGGTGCACAATGCTGCAACAAAGGCGCTCTGCATCGCGGTGTAGCTTGCTCGCCAGGTTTCGAGAGGGTGCGTTTCTGGATGAGGTATCGAATATATTGCTTCCCCCTACTTATACTTCCCGAGGAGATCACGAATGTAAAATTAGAGAGATTAGAGCGCGCACGGAGGCTTTCAGACAGTCGTTCTTCCCGCGAACCATACGCGACTGGAACAGGAAAGGGAGGTAATGACAGTGGCACGTAAAGTGCCCTCCGCCACACACCGTTGGGTGGCTTGCGGAGTATCAATGTAGATGTAGATGTAGATGTTATCCATTGATATAAAGTGTCTCACAGACAGAAAAATATGATTTGATATTAAACTGTGAAATTTTCTCCTCGACAGCTCCTATTCCATAGAAGAATTTCTGTTATTGTAGTTTGTAAACGGTTAAGGGTGTGAGCCACCAACTCACATCAGTGTATCTTTTTTTGATTTTGTAAGAAAAAATTATAAACGTTCAGAGTGTAGCTGTATGCACAACTTCATTTGCAATGTAAATGTATAATGACCCATTCCACATCATTACGATCTATCACGCAAAATGTCCATGGAACTAGTTATTTACTTACAAACAAACTAACTAACTAATGAAATGGTATGTGACAAAAGTGATAGTTATTTCAGCTGAGTTTAATTTTGTTCAAAAAGAAATTTCAAAATTAATTCAAAAAGTCTTAAAATAATATAAATTAAAAGTAACAAATAGGACTTGTGATAAATGGATTGATTCTTTTTTTCTAAGATATATTTGATATTAGGCTTTATGGAAGAAAATTAAACTGACGGAATTGGCATCAATTCAGTTTCGGTTTTTGGTGTCGGCACACAAACTGATAATTCTGTTTCACAAATACATTTAGGTTCAAATGGTGAAAGTAGCAAACAGCATTTAGTAACAGTTCAGGAAAGTCTTCTTTTCAGCTGCATCAAAATTCCGCCTACAATATTAATTAAAATTTGGATTCCAACGATGAATCAGTCTCAGGTCAAGAAGTATTGCATTCTTCCACTGAGATGGTCGAAGATCGCGCACTGACAGTAGGGTTTTTTAACTTACCGCACGTTATGATATTTAACCTACTGTTCATTCGGAAAATACTGATCGGAAGCTTAATTCATTCCTTTCAGGTGTAAATGTCATATTTCAGCACTTTCCTCTTCTAAAAAGCCTGCAAAGTTTTCAGCGTTTTTTCTTCTTGAACCCAGGATTTTTTTTGTGTCCAGTAAATAGTTACTTGATTGGTTTTGAAGGGTTATGTCGATTGCTCTTCGTAACACTGTCGTTTACGTAGGTAATTTAAAGTAGCCAGTTTACATAAAACAATAGAGCTTTCTGATCGAAACTGTGTTCTAAAAAGAAAGCACGCACCTCGTCCGTTACCTCAGTAATACGTGTTAGTATTTCTTCTTGAGGTAATCAACTGACCTGAGTATGTAAGAGGCAGTTGGACAGTTGGTTGATTTCGGCGATGGGACCAAACAGCGAGGTCATCGGTCCCATCGGATAAGGGAAGGACGCGGAGGTAAGTCGGCCATACGCTTTGAAAGGAATAATCTCGGCATTTGCCTGAAATCACGAAAAACCTAAATCAGGACGTCCGGACGCGGGTGTGTAAGAGACATATATGGATTTTGCAGCCTCACACTATGTTGAATAAACGATTTCATGACCGACGTTTTACGAAATTCGATTGCGCTAACTCATCAAGGGTATTTTTTAATGGAGATAGTTTTTGCAGCAATTGCTTGTCATACAGAGGCTACTTGAAGTATTGGGCGATATTTTTCATTAACTGTACAGTCCCATTAACTATGCCGCTCATGACCTTTTTTACAATGCACTTTTCCCAAGGAATTTTATCTTCAACAACAGAATTTACGAAACGAAATATTTCAACCCTAATAGCACAGACATCTAAAGATTCGCACAAGATTCTTTAACAATTAATACATGTTTTACGAAAAACTGCATTACGTGAGACGAAACATAAATTTATTCGTATTTAATCTGTGTTACCGCGTGATTTGAAACTGGGGTCTTAGTTATCTCTTTAGCCATTTTCTCTCTGACAAATGTAGGCATAGTTGCTGTCGTGTCTCACACTTTGTCGTTGTTCTTTTTGTCGTCTTCAGTCGAAAAACTGATTTCATGCAGCTTTCCATGCTAATCAATCATGTAAAAGCAACACGTCCGAATAAATGCTGCAACCTGCATCCTTCTGAATCTGCCTATTGTACTCTATTACTCTATGCTCTTACTGCAACATTCTTTGTCTCCCTCTGCAAACTTTTACCCCCTTCTCTCCAATACTAAATTGATAATCCCTTGACGTCTCAGAAAGTGCCCTATCAAGAAATCCCTTCTTTTAGTCAAATTGTGCCACAAATTTCTTGTCTCCCCAACGGTACTCAGTCCATCCTTATTAGTTACGTCATCTATTCATCTGATCTTGAGCATTCTTCTGTAGGAACACATTTCAAAAGACTCTATTCGGTTCTTGTCCAAACTGTTTATTGTCCATGTTACACTTCCATACATGGCAACAATACCTTCAGAAAGACTTCATAGTACTTAGATCTATATTCGTTGTAAGCAGATTTCTCTTCTTCAGACACGCTTTTCTTGCCATTGCTAACCAACATTTTATATTATCTCTAGTTTGGACATCATATTTGTTTTTCTGCATGAATAGCAAAACCCATCTACTGCTGTTACTGTCTCATTCTTAATCTAATTCTCTCAGTATCACCTGATTTAATTAGACTACATTTTACTATCACTGTTTTTGCTTTTGCTGACATTCATATCACAGTCTCCTTTGAAAACGCTGTCCATTCCGATAAACCGCTTCCCTATCTCAGTCATCAGCAAACCTCCCTGAACGTTAATTCCTGGTCCACATATTTTTTTAATTTGCTTTAGTGCTTGTCAAAGTACAGACTGAATGACATCGTCGAAGTTTACAACCCTTTGTCACTCCCTTCTCAACCACTGCTTTCCTTTTATGCCCATCAACTCTTCGAACTGCCATTTGGTTTCTATACTACTTATAAATAGCCTTTTGCTCTCTGTATTTTAGGCCTGCTAAACTCAGAATTAGAAACAGATTAGTCCAATCAATACCGTCAAAAGATTTCTTGAAGTCTAAAAATCCTGTAAAGGTATATTTCCCTTTACTTAACCTATCTTCTAAGAGAAGTCATAGGGTCAGTATTGACTCACGTGTTCCTAAATTTCTGCAGAATCCAAACTGATCTTCCCCGAGGTTGAGTTCTATCAGTTATTCCATTCTGTTGTAAGGAATTCGTATCAGTATTTAGCATCAGTGACTTGCTCAACCGATTTCCGGTAATAATCATATCTGTCAGCATCTGCTTTCTTTGGAACTGCGATACTTAGATTCTTCTTGAAGTCTGAGAGGATTTCACTTGTCTCGTGCATCTTACACGCCATCTCTCTCTCTCCCAAAGGTATCAGTAGTTCCAATAGCTTTGACGGAACTTCGTCTACTCCAGGGTCTTGTTTGAACTAAATTATTTCATCACTCTGTCAAATTCTTCTCACAGTACCATATCTACCATATCTTCTTCACCCCCAGGGGGCTAATTGCTCTTTCGTGAGTTCGTGCATAGTATAGATGGGACTCCGAGATATTGCAACCCTTTCTACCTTCCTGGTCTGCATTCACTCCTCTGCGCCCCTTCTTCGCTGTCTGCACTCCTTCCTCTTTCTCAGTGTCCTTGCTTATGTCAGGCTGGCTATCCTCCTGGTTTCTCCTACCTCTTACACTTTTGTTTCTTTCGGTTTTATTTCTTAACCTCTCCTTTTTGGCGGTTTTGGTCCCTCTTTGGGGTTTGATCTACCTTTCTGAATTAATTCTCCTCAGCTTGATCTAACTGGGGAAGAACCCCTTACTTAGAGTTTACAGTATGTGGCCTTACTGGCTCTTCCGTCTTTTTCTCTATGCGATTACCCTTTAATTCTATATAGCCAGCACAGTAGTCAGTCTGTGTAGTCATTATGTACCCTTTTGGCTGAGACCACTGATAACACACGGATCGCACTTCTTATAGCTCAGCTGCTACCTCCCCATGTATGCCTAGAAGAGTTCGCTTGTCATTCTGAAGTACTGGGACTCTGACACAGAGCCCTTGCTGTGGCTGGGTGGAGCTCATGAGGAGAGCCCTTGACGGTAGTGGGTGGTATCACGATTCACAGTAAGGTATGAAACGTGTTAATCTTCAGCAAACTGCCCATTCTTCTAAGGCCATCCCTTTGGTTGGATCGTTTAATGCTGCTTCTCATGACTGTGCGGCTTTCCCTTCCGTGGCTGTTCCCTGCAAAGAGGGTCAGGCTCGCACGCTTGGAGCAAAACATTTCCCCCACACAATTGTTTCACAGCTCTTTTGTGAGTAAGTGGTTGGCAATCATGGGGCCCCAGACTTTGCAGCATTACTTCCTTTATGTGGTGAAAACTTATAGTTCCACTATCCCTTTCGCCCTTCTGCCTCTCCACCAGATGGTTTTCTTGGTGCAGACGCTCTTTGGATCTGGTTTATGAATTGGGACTCGAGTTTCCACTTCTGGCGTTTTCTACAACTTTTCATTAAATACATGGGCCCCATCGCTGGGTTTGATTTGCCACCAGGTTTCAAAATTATCCAGAAGAGCGGACGATGTAGGATCATGGATGCTCCACCTTTGTGCCTTCCCATCTTTGCACCATTCCCTTTAAGAAGGTAGTACACCCGAAACACAGCACAGTAGCCATCTCATTGTGGGGGCTCGTCAAGAACCTGCGTGGTAGTAGCCTCCTGACCATCCAGGGACTGCACTGTTGGTGCCTGAGCTAAAAGCTCCCCATGTATTCCAAGGAGTATGTGCTCATTGTGGCTGTGCTATGTGGACTCTGCACAGCGGATTACTGCCTAGGCAGTCGTTGCTGAGGCCGGATGGCGCCCATAGGGAGAGCACACTTTTGAAGTGGGTGGCACCATGGCGGATGAGGTGCAATTGAAGCAGCTGAAGTTACCTCCTGCTCTAACAGTCTTATTGCAAGGGAAGTCCTCGTTTAATGTAGAGCAATATGACCATAAAAATTCCTTTTCTGGATACTCTGTGGAAGGAACATAGGGCTAAGTTACAAGCAGAGAAATACTCCCCTCAATGCTTGATTTGCACAAGGGCTGAATGAAAAATGAGTACTTAGGGAAAGGCAGGATTCGGTGTGGACAGGGCCTTACTTAGTTACCATTGGTTGCTCAGGATCACGTACACTTTATTTGGAACCAATTGCAAATAAGGTTGACAATAAGGAACAATTATCAGATTTCACTTTTAAGACACAATGTCTAGTAAGAAAATTCTTAAGCAAGTTGTAGTCATGACTGAAGGCCTTACTGACCAGAAATTGAAATTACTTGTTCACTGAAGGCCCCAATGGTAATAACCCAAAATTAAAATATTAAAAAAAGAACAATCATCACAATCTGATCAAATCAAGAGAGAAGTGGGCCTCAGACAGTGCTCCAAGGATCGGCCTAGAAAAGTCGCTCAACGTCGTAAACAATGAGACAGGCAGCCAAGAGTTGTAGTCACTTAACCGCATGGCAACTCAAACTAGTGAAAGTTTAAATACAGACCAACACTTTTGCAAAATCTATCTAACGTCTGATAACCAATGAAACGATGGAATAACCCAGGCAATGCGGAACCGTCGGACAGTACTGCATCTTCAGAATCCGGCGTTTAGAACATCCAGAAGCAAAAGGAACCACTATGACCAAAGCAGTCCAACAGAAACAACTTATCCGAGCTGCAATCAAGGAGGCTGTCTAACTACACGCCTTACCGGACAGCACTGGCAAGGCGAGGACAGGTACACTGCCGCGAAAATACGCTAACATCCAGGGCAGGTAACTGCGGCATTAGTGGTAACTAGGCAGAAAAATACCGCTGGTTGAACATCACCAATAAACACAAGGAATTCAATGATTAATAATAAGAAGCGGAGGATGGCTGACTAATTTCACCAACTCCAAACACTCCACTCGTTGCTCTTCATCTCAGCGACGCTGCGAGCAGTAACGCGCAAAGAACGGCGTGATCTGAAAATAGTGGAGGTTTCACTACTGGGTTAGTGTTCACTCAACTCTAAACGTCCTGGGCCCAATGGACAACGAGGTTGTGGCCCTCGCCACTACAGCGCCTCGATCCGGCAGTGCCTGCGTGACGCCAACGGTCTCGGCATGTCCTGGCGCCCCCGGACCTCACTGGAGCTCCGTCCCAACCGAATTTCCGACACACCCTGATCAAGAAAACACCTGACACCGTTCCAAAGATGGTACTATAGTACTAGATATCGATAACTGGTGATACTGCCACTCCACAGACAGACAATGCTAGCAAACGTAGTGGCACCAGTAAACACGAGAAGAAAACGAGACGCCACTACCCCTATTACACGATGCCAACCTACCAACGGCACCAACGTGAGCCGCAGCACGGCTCACTGATGGACATTCCTTCGTGACTCAAAGTCCTTCTTTGTGGAGTACAAGAAGACAAGTATTGGGAAGTGGGAGCCATCTCTAAAATGATCAAAACAACGTCCCCTCCCCAGTTATGGTCGCTGCTTCCTTGTTATCTCAGTGAGATACCAGTGGTGGTCACTCTCCATAATAGTATAAATATGGTTCAGCGCATAATTTTTCTCTGGGATCTACTCTTGCAAACTGATGAAGAGCTAAATGCAAACTTGAGGCAATGAGTATACACTTGGTCCACCGTGTCCACAGGAGGCCAGAGGTCCATAGGGTGCTGCTACCAGTGCCTTCATCCTGGCCTTTGAGAGTAGTTCAGTGCCTGAAAAGGTCAAGGTGATGGCTTAGTGATGCAGTGTGAAACTGTATGTCGACGTCGCCCCCCTTCGTCTTATATGGTGCTTCAAGTATTTGAAATTCCGGTACATGTCTTTATGTTAAAATGGTAGCCCCGCCTGTAGAGATTGTGGACGGCTGTTGCAAGTAAATGCTGCTTGTACCCTTCTGCGTCTACTGTGGAAAGCACCATTCTCTCTGCTTGACAGATTGTTCCGTTTTCCAGAGAGAAGTAAATACAAGAATAAAAGACTCTTGACAGACTAACTGTACAACACTGTCACATATTACAGCAACAACGTGGTTGCCCCCTTTGTTGAAGATACCCCCGTCCATTACAGCTCCTACAGTGCGCCCTCAGGGGCTCTCAACCCTGCCTGCCCCCTGGTGTCTGGAGGCTATCCTCTTCCTGCTTTCCCCACACCTACATTGTGATCATTGACTTCGCACCCACTGGGGACATTGGTCTCCCTCCCAGCCAGAGACAAATAACCTTCCTCCAGCATGTCTCACCAGGAAGGGGTCCCTCCAGAGACTCCCCTCCAACGGTCTGCTTCTGCTGGTCTAGAACGGGATACCACTCAGTGTCTGAAGGAGTCACAGGCTGCTGGTCAACAGAGTTCCACATTCATCATCATTACCCACAACTCAATCAGAGAATCCCTAGGAATCACGCAAATGCTCTCAGAAGGGGAAATACAAGAAGCAGCCCTCTAAGAGAGAGATTCCAATGGCCCAAACGCTACCAGATCCCTCTGGTCCACTACTTTGACTGAGGCGGAGATTCCAGTGGACCCTGAGGCTCCACGTCACTCGACACAGTGGAACACAGAAATGCGTTGATGCCATAACCCCTCAACCAACAGCAGCAGGTGATCCTAGGGTATGACCTGCCTCCTTGATCGATTCATAGCCTCACAGCACAGTGACAACATTATTGTCCACTGGAATTGTAGCCGTTTTTTCCAACACCTGACTGAGCTTCGACACCTTTTAAGTACTTCCATTCCTTCTGCATGGCCCTTCAGGAGACCTGGTTTCCAGCAACACGAACCCTGGCCCTTCATGGCTAACAGAGATAGTAAGAATCATGCTAACTATGACAGGCTGTCTGGCACATTTGTTCTGGACACTCTATACAGCGAACTTGTGCCTCTTAATACAAATTTGGAGCCGCGCGGGATTAGCCGAGCGGTCTCGGGCGCTGCAGTCATGGACTGTGCCGCTGGTCCCGGCGGAGGTTCGAGTCCTCCCACGGGCATGGGTGTGTGTTTGTCCTTAGGATAATTTAGGTTAAGTAGTGTGTAAGGTTAGGAACTGATGACCTTAGCACTTAAGTCCCATAAGATTTCACACACATTTGAACATTTTTTGAACGCATTTGAAGACTGTGGCTGTTTCGGTAAGGACAAATGTGGATCTTACTATCTGCCCGATGGTGAAGTGTCTCAGAACATAATGTTTGCACTGATTTCTCAGTTCCCTCACCTTTCTTAATCTTGGGTGATTTCAGTGCTCATAACCTGTGGTTAGTAATCAATAAGTCCTCGGTCCTGGGTATGCACCCCAGCACTACTTAAATTTTTAATAATAATCGGCACTGCCGGCCGAAGACTTCCGCCATAAGGAATCACCCTCATTCTGCCAACGACCTTTTCAAAGAAGTCGGAGGAGTAGACAGAGGTTCAGGGCACTCTCTTGCCCTTGGGGTGGAAAACTGCACCTATAGACGGAATAATCAGCAATGATCAACAATTTTAGATGCAGTAGGCGATGAAAACCACTGCATTAAAGACACATAACGTGTATCCACAGGACATGTGGCCTATAACTGAAAAAGTGTCTTATGATCTATCCATTGGCAAAAGATTTCGAAATAGTCCCCCTTTCGGATCTCCATGGTAAGACTGCCAAGGGGGAGATGGCCATGAGAAGAAGATTAAATAATCAATGAAAGGATAACGTTCTATGAGTCGCTGCGTAGAATGTCAAAATCTAGAAGGTGGTAGTGAAGCTAGAAATTTCTGTTCCACAATAAACATCTCTGTGTATGTGAACTTTTTAACCCTCATTGTGTCCCCTTATTATGTTCTTATGTCCTTTTTATCGCCTTTTACATGTATCGTTTTCATCTTTTTATTAACTGTATCACATGCATGAAGAGAGGCAGATTGTGAAGTAACAAAAAAATATAGCGATAGTGGTACATGGGTCGCTATTCCGATGCTATTACATATCCTTATGTTACCCCTAGCAGCTATTCACTTGTAAATCAGCAAGAGACTACTCCAATGTATGTTAGTGATAGCTTGCTTTCCTGTTATTATTATGCATCGTTCCCATATAGGGCTCTGGCTGGAGCAACTCTCTAGTTCTAGACTAACAGAAAAAATATCCACAGCAGTTAGTGGCGAAACTGGATCGAGCTACCGTTTAGTGTTTTATCAATGGCAACTACCCCTGCCCAACCCCGATTGTTTAAACAAACAGTATTCTGCTCTGGGTCTAAAATAAAATCTGAAGTCCATCCTATCTGGCAGCTTAGCACAAGCTGAAGCTCCCTCACAAGTGGTGGAAGGGTGGAGAGTGGGGAGGGCGAATATCGCTGGCTGGTGGAGGAGTTGTGAACTAGGTCAGATGGTCTCCGAATTGATACTCCAGAAAATAAATTAGAATTTCCCACAATTTTTTTAGTTTCTCCCCCAAAGTTTCAATTTCCCACCATTTCCAGGGAGGAGGGACAGGGGGAAAGGGGGGAAGGGGAGGAGGAAGGGACCCACATGCCGGCTGGGGAAAGCTGATGTCGTCATGGACTTGAAGGTAATTAATAGATCAATTAATTATTTTGCATAATTAATTGTATATGAAAAGTTACATAGAACTGCCATTACCCCACTTCTGGCATGTCTTCCTCAGGTGGACCATACAGTGAAATAAATCACCGCAGTATTTTTACCAGATATAATTGTTACCATTTACCTGCAAAATCTACCTGGATGCCCAGCATGCAGTTTAACCCTCTTCATGTGGTGTCACAATCAGGATATACGCAATATAAAGCCCAGTAACCAATATCTTTCTGCAGCTGGGTGCCACAATAAGTGATGTGGCTAACCAACACAAGTACAAGGACAGCGTACCAATAAGGACAAGAAAGGAGGCATGAAGGGCGCCAAAAACAGAAATAACAATCATCCATTTATTGCCTCATTACACAAGCACATCATGATATGTGAGACATTATAATTGTCATACTGAAATCTATTATGACAAACAATATGTATCACGAAGGGCACACACAATGTAGTTTAAGAAATATCAATGGCACATCAACTCCGCTATGACAAACAGTGTGCAAATTAAGGCCGCACAATTTTACCAATGTAAGAAATTAAAATAATACTAGCATAAAATTAACTAAAATGCCTTGAAGGAAATGTTTATGAGAAGAACACGACGGGTCCGCAAGGGAGGAGGCAACACAATACTGAACTCAGGTGCACCAAAACAAACAACGGACACCAGGCCGCGCCAACAACGGACACGTAAGGCACGCAGCTACTCTCTCCGTTGCGGTTCCGCGCGTTCCACCCAAGTAATAGCTACCTGAAACATTTTAATACTTGGAACAGTACACCAGTGATCAGCAAATTAAAAAAAACAATAACATGACATAAAATACAATAATTTAAGAAAATTACATCATATGACTATGAGCTTACGGTCTTTCGGTAATTAACAGATTACGAAACAGGCAAAGGGGCATGTGCCACTATTAAATCTTCCGTAATTACACTACTAAATTTCTCAGTACCCAAGTTGCAATTAACGCAACAAGAATTAAGTCATTTAAGTGATAATATTACTTTAAAATAATAATAAAATCATTTCATACAGCAGAGGACCAAGAATGGCCCGATCAGTGCTCCCCAGTGAAGCAGTTCACACAAATGGTACTCCACGGCTCCGAGCACACAGCACCATACAAAATGCAACAATCACAGCGACCCGGCGTACTACCAGAACCACCAGGTAGTGAACCAAAATCGTACTAAGCCAAAACAAGGATCGACCTTTAAAATAACGAGACCTAGCCCGGGCCGGACAACAGACCAAATCCCGGGAAATCTATAAGAAACCTCAGCCAACTTAATACCGAAACAACTATTTACGAACAATATGCAAAACACAAGACCTCTCAGTCCAAACACTTCCGTTTAGTCGCGAAGGTGGCTCCGACCCGCCTGCTGAGGTGCCAAGCGTCGTAAGGAGTGCCGAATCAAGCTTAACCTTCGTTGACGGAAAGCGGAAGCACCTCAAGACAAAATAAACTCCATCTGACTGTGCAAGGCAAACTCTAAGGAGTGCCGCTCGAAGACTATGCACTTGAAGAACAAACATAAAGCACCCAGACTAACGTGTCGCTGAACGACGCACTTCCATAACCAGCGTCTAGCAGAGTACGGAGAGCACTGTACCCCATCGATATACATCCATGGGACGGTAAACGAGGATAGCAATCCCAGCGACGGAGAGACAGGAGGACGAAATGACATCCCGCCGCACATAGAAGGTATTTCAAACTTAGCCTCGACAAGCTACAACAAGCCAGATTTTGCTCCCCTTGCGAATCAAGTTAAACGGCACACCACACCGCTGTCCACACTATAACCGTAAAATCACGGTCTGGTCTTCCCATCGGGCCCCACTCGGCGTCCAGACGCAAACAACCCCAGCCGAGCCGAACTGTCTTCACGGCCAGGCAGCCCCTCTCACCTCCTCACACGCCTCCAGCTAAGCTCCGACCAGTGGTCACACACGGAAACAACCGCCTCACGCCAGAGCGCCGTCTCAGTGAAAACTCAGCACTAAGATCGATACGGACTTGGAAATAAGTGAGCACCGTAACAACAAGAACACTGTTAGAGGTTGGAAGCTACATCTCTAATATGACTGTTTTCGGAGCATTGGTTCTGTCAAGAAGTGCTGCTGCATCAGCTCTATTCACGCCAGCCAGTGCATTCCACTGATCCCACTCAGTCTCCCACCACCTGTTAGTGACATCTCATACCCCAATTACCGAGCTGGTTGCAACTGCTTCATGTTCCTGATATTGTCACGAGGGTTTGGGTGTCGATACTCAGGTCAGCCCTAATTGTCCATTGTAGTCCTACCACCACCCCCTAGCAGACAGTCATGGTTGCTGCACCCAGACGTGACGCGATATCATTCGTTGCACCCTGTCCCCATGCATCGCAGTTAATTAGTATTGCTAGCCTTTGATAACTTGCCCTCCCTGCACCAACCTGCCAGCAGACGAGTATACGAACACCCTACAAATTATAGTTTCTCTCTGATGGCATTTTGTACTTTCTCATGCGTTATTGTTGTCACTTGTTAAATATTAGGTTCCTTTTGTACGTAATCAAGTCTTTAACACGTTCTCGGCAAGAAAGACGCTGACCGGGGTAACATTCCAGCGACAAGTAAATCCCCTAACAATTAAAAATTAAAACAACTCACCTTCAGAAACTCTTATTAGAGGAACCCGTTGAAGCTACACAGTTGTGATCTGTGCCAAAGATACGCGCAAATATTTAGTTTGCCTTTGCTGGCCCTAGAGGGGCCACGGATACAACGACTATGGAAGTAATCAATGAGGACGTGAAGTTGCCAGAATTCGAGGCAATATATAGTGAGCGTGTACTGCAGTTGCTACATATCGAACTTTGCTGCTAAAAGCAAGGCCTTAATGGACCAGAGCTAATCAAAAGCTGCCTCTTGGCCAAGAGGAAATGTTGCCCCCTCATGTAATAATTTCCTTGTTTGTACATTCTTGCCCTCTTTTTTGGGGAAACCTACTGAAAACATGTCTACATTTTGCACAATATTCACGGCAGTGGCCGTTTTTGCTCGTGGCTGGGTAGTTTTCTGCTATTGGTGATATCTGGAATGTGTTCTCTTATGCGTAATAGGTAAAGGTGCCAGCAAAATGTAGTGTCCTGCGGTAGGTAGGAAAGGTCCAACGATCAAGTCTGAACACATTTCATTACACTAAAACTCCTTCTTGGCGTACACTAATTTCCAAACGCAAGAACAATAACAAGCACAACAATTCTTTCGGTGGCAAAAGCCAGATAAGAGTACAAGACAATGAAAAGAAATAATAACCAAAATACTGCACTACACAATCACAAAGTGGCTTTACGCCCAACAAAATACAACTTTCTACTGAAGGCTATGGCGAGTGTCTACTAGGCTAGAGCCGGCGTAGGTATTGGCCAGAGCTGTCCTAGCTGTAGGTACACACAGCCGGTCAAACTCTGGTGGCGTGCTTATAGCACCGATTCGGTGGAGTGCTACACGTAGTAACATTATTTCTTATTTTTGGATCTGTCACATGGCTTCTCACGAAGTAGTGCCGTGTTATGTGAAAAGTCTCTTGAAGGTTACTTCTACTGGCGATGTTCTGATCTGAGCTCTTGAATAAAGGTCGGCAGCCCACCTTGCTTGTCTGTTGCGTGGGCCCTCTAACTCATAAGGGGCCGCAACAACACAACATTTATAATTTTGAAACACTTGTGAAAGGATTAGCACACTGGAATACAGGTAAGACGAATCAGCTGCTATCACAACAAACTATTAGGAGAGGAGCTAGAGACATTCGTTGGCAGGATTAGGACAATCACGATGCAATATGTATTGGGAAGAGACTACACCCTTAATTATGGACTCCTGGAAGAAGCAGAGGCACGAGCAGTAGAAGCTTTCGTCTGTGATATTAACCCACAAACAGCGCGAGAAGTGAAGGTGGTCTCTCAAACTTCTCATCAAGAGCCGGCAAACTTAGCACTGTTGCACGAGGATGCGCTAAGGTTCGTTTCCATTGCACCACAAAAAAAATGAGTCCCACTATGTTCTCACAAAAGTGAGCTGTACACTCTGCGGGGAAGTTTGTGATGGCTCCTTACTGCTCGAACTGTAGGGAGATCATACATTTAGAAATGCGCTTTCTGCAGTCATGGAATAGATGAAGCTGTGACCGCCGCAGTTGTCCCAATAATAGAGACGATGGGAGAATGAATCAATGAAATGTCGACGGCATACACAGCCACTCTATCTTGCCCCCACTAGAAACCATAAAACACACAAATTTCCATGGGGTGCAAGAAGTGGAGAATGTGGTTGTGACTGACGCTATACAAAGAAGACCGGGCCGAGTTTTAGTTGACGATAGTGCACAGACAGGTTTCATTGCCCTACCTCGTGGTGCGAAGTAAGTGCTGAAGCGGCCAGTGTCTTATTAGCGGTCTAATGACTGAAAAAATGGAACTAATAAGATCCTGTTATGAAATGATAATTAAATCAAGACCCAACGCTGTCGACAGGCGTTGATATACATCAACGGGGACAGTTGAAAATGTGTGTCCGACCAGGACTCGAACTCGGGATCTCTTGCTTACATGGCAGACGCTCTGTCCATCTGAGCCACCGAGGGCAAGGGATAAATCCCTGCAGTCGCAGTATCCTGTGTGCCCTCGATGGCTCAGATGGATAGAGCGTCTGCCGTGTAAGCAGGAGATCCCGAGTTAGAGTCCCAGTTGGGACACACATTTTCAACTGTCCCCGTTGATGCACATCAACGCCTGGCAGCAGCGTAGGGTCTTGATTTAATTATCATTTCATTCCAGAGCGCTGCACGGTCATCGATGGTACCTGTTCTTTCGGACATGTCCGAAAGAACAGTTACCATCTTGACATCTTGGGTTGTCGGGTGTTCTGCCGGATATCAGCGTCGTACTTGCACGATATTTCGGTCACGTAGCTCGAGACCTTCATCAGGTGCGACCTGAGACTGCTCCTCGAGTGGACCTGGTCCAGTATTTATGCCTATGGCCTTCCCCCTCCACCAACGGCTGCAGGCGCTTCCTCTGCGGTCCGCGCCCATTCCCTGTGACCTGCTGGAGCGTTGCTGCTCCGTTTTCAGTCCGCTGCGGTTCTAGGTGTTCCCTCTGCGGTCCGCGCCCACCAAACCCGCTCCTGGGGGCTTCATCTACGGTCTGGGGTACCAGGCGTTCCCCCTGCGGTCCGCGCCCGCTCACCACGACCTGTTGGAGCGTTGCCGCTCCGTTTTTCGTCTGCTGCGGCTCTGGATGTTCCCTCTGCGGTCCGCGCCCACCAGTTCCACTTTTGGGTGTTCCATCTTCGGTCTGGTGCTCCTGGCAGTCCGTCAGGGGCTCGTTTACCATCTCCATGTCTCTGGTTCTTCTGTTTGTGTAGTGTGGCAGCTGGCCCCGTTGCTCCTTTAACAATTCCAGAACCGGATCCCAGGCTCTGCTTAGCTGGTACCCTGTGTCACGATTCATAAGATCGTCAGCCATTTTAATCTCAATCGATTCTCTTATAACACTGTCCCAAAATCTGGGTGTTTGTGCTAGAATCTTGGTATCCTCATACTTCATGGCATGATCTAGTTCTAGACAGTGTTCAGCAATGGCTGACTTAGTCACCTGTCTTAATCTAGTGTGCCTCTGCCAGCAGACAAAGGGAACTCCACTGTCATCTTGCAGCGGGTGGATTATGATGAGAAAGTACGCCAACTTCTGGAGGACCCTGCATACAGAATTCTGGAGTGTGACCCCACGGACAAGGTGGCCAAGAAGACTAGTGCTCTCTTGAAGGAAACAGGGATGCCCGATAAGATCATCAGACAACTATGGGAAAAAGCGCCAGTGCCACCTAGACTGTATGGTCTGCCTAAAATACACAAGGAGGGCGTGCCCCTACGTCCTATTGTCAGTAATATTAGAGCACCTACGTACACAACAGCCAAGCACTTGAAAGGTCTCCTGGCTCCATATGTGGGGAAATGTATTCACCACATCCGCAACTCACAAGATTTCCTGCAACGCCTCAAGCAACTGCACATCACAGATTCGGACATCATGGTTAGTTTTGATGTGGTATCGCTGTTCACCAGGGTCCCACTGAAGGACTCGCTAGAACTGATTGCAGAGAAATTTGATGGTGCTCTGTTGGACCTGTTCAGTCATACACTGACATCCACGTATTTCCTGTACAGAAACCAATATTACGAGCAAACTGAAGGTGTAGCTATGGGCAGCCCACTGTCCCCTGTGGTTACCAACATGTTTATGGAGAGTTTTGAGGAGAGGGCATTGGAGACAGCCACATTTAAACCCACATGCTTCTTTAGGTATGTGGATGACACCTTCGTGATCTGGCCACATGGGATGGACAGGCTCAATGAGTTTCTTGAACATCTTAACTCATGCCACCCTAATATCAAGTTCACCATGGAACTGGAGAAGAATGGCCAGCTGTCATTTCTGGATGTACTAGTTCAGAGGAAAGCAGATGGATCAATTGGCCACAGTGTGTACCGAAAACCAACACACACTGATTTATATCTGCAGGCCAGCAGTTGTCACCACCCTGCACAGAAGAATGGGGTTCTGAAGACTTTGGTCCACAGAGCACGTGCCCTATCAGACCAAGAGAATCTACCCATAGAGATAGAACGTCTCAAAACAGTTTTCTCCAAGAATGGATACACGGACAGACAAATTGAGAGGGCACTCCGACCAGCCACTATACCACAGGTTCCTGAAGAAGACCAAGATGAAGCAAAGAAGGTGGCATATCTGCCCTATGCTGGCTCTATTTCTGCCAGAATCAGTAGGATCCTGCGTAAACACAATATCAAGTGTGTTTTCTGTCCCTCCAACAAGATCGGGGGACTGCTGAGGAGTGTCAAAGACGACCTGGGGTTACGAAAACCAGGGATTTACAATATACCTTATCAATGTGGCATGTTCTACATTGGCCAGACGACAAGAACTGTGGAGATCAGGTGCAAAGAACATCAGAGGCACACTAGATTAAGACAGGTGACTAAGTCAGCCATTGCTGAACACTGTCTAGAACTAGATCATGTCAAGATTCTAGCACAAACACCCAGATTTTGGGACAGTGTTATAAGAGAATCGATTGAGATTAAAATGGCTGACGATCTTATGAATCGTGACACAGGGTACCAGCTAAGCAGAGCCTGGGATCCGGTTCTGGAATTGTTAAAGGAGCAATGGGGCCAGCAGCCACACTACACAAACAGAAGAACCAGAGATATGGAGATGGTAAACGAGCCCCTGACGGACTGCCAGGAGCACCAGACCGAAGATGGAACACCCAAAAGTGGGACTGGTGGGCGCGGACCGCAGAGGGAACATCCAGAGCCGCAGCAGACGAAAAACGGAGCGGCAACGCTCCAACAGGTCGTGGTGAGCGGGCGCGGACCGCAGGGGGAACGCCTGGTACCCCAGACCGTAGATGAAACACCCAGGAGCGGGTTTGGTGGGCGCGGACCGCAGAGGGAACACCTAGAACCGCAGCGGACGGAAAACGGAGCAGCAACGCTCCAGCAGGTCACAGGGAATGGGCGCGGACCGCAGAGGAAGCGCCTGCAGCCGTTGGTGGAGGGGGAAGGCCATAGGCATAAATACTGGACCAGGTCCACTCGAGGAGCAGTCTCAGGTCGCACCTGATGAAGGTCTCGAGCTACGTGACCGAAATATCGTGCAAGTACGACGCTGATATCCGGCAGAACACCCGACAACCCAAGATGTCATTAGATCGCCGGGAAAGCCTGAAGAGTTACAGTTACCATCATCATATTCATAAAGGCCCTGTTACGTTGAATTGTTCCTGAATAAGAAAGAAATATGGGTTTGAAATAGAAGTTTTGACGTCAGCTTGGGAAATGATTTTCTGCAACAGCTGCAGGGTGTGGTTTACTGATAGCATACCGTCATAGTTATTGGAGCAGTTCAGCTTTGGCAGCAAAGGCACCTTACAAGTACAAGGCACTCTGGCAAGGTGGACATTCCCTGAAATTCTGATACACTGCGTATCTTTGTGTTGAAGGCAAGCACCCCTGTAACGATAAATAGTGGCACCACAGAAATTCTTCGGATAACACCAAGCCTGAGGCCGTAACAGAACTCCATTTTTGTTGATCTGCTAAAAATGAAGGTTTGGATAGGAATCAGCTTCACATGAAGCAAAGCTTTTACAACTCAGAGGTCAAAAAAAGAAGAGTTAGTGACCCCATATGCCTTCATAATTTTACTACAGTGATAACACAGAATCCCACATCATTTACAGTGCGTTGCGAAAGAAACTATCTAGCAACAAACAGTTGGAGAAATTGTACAAGCATCCTCTAACACCTGGATCTCATAGACAATGATTGTGTCTCAGATATTAATCAATGCTGAGAAAACCTATTACCTGTGTGGGGGATTCGAGAGTGGTGAATAGTGTAACTGCCCGTAGTTCTTAACCCCTTGGCTCGCATTGCTGAAACCCCAGACAGGTTGGGGAACTGTAATTTCTTGGCGATGTGAAATCCAGCTACCACCAGATTAAAAAAAGCCCCTCAAGACAGACTGAAGACTACTTTCATTGTATCTTTCGGATTGTATGAGTTTTTAATGATAACCTTCGGTCTGAGGAATTCACCAACAGTTCATGGATTTGCAGACTTGGTGTTGTGTGTGATTTCGACACATCGAAATTAAACACATAACCAGTTTGTAGTTGCCACACACTTCTTTATTACAAACATATTGCTCTTATCAAATTAACAGTAGGAACCATTATAGACAGAGGTTTGCCTTATATAACCACATATTTTTCAAAATTGTCTCAACCAAATTTCATTAATTAAAACAATGTTGATAAAAGCATCATTAATCAAATATGACTGGGTGAACTAAATCACACAAACTTCACGACTTAGATGGAACTGTTTTTCACATGACTCACATCAAAACTCTACTTCCAACAGCTAAAGAATGCATTAAGTCCAACAAACTCAGATCTTTCAAAATCTGCTTAAGCAACGTTCATTAAATAAAACAATATTCATAAAAGTAATATTAATAAATTATAACTGCCATAACTAAACCTCACAAGCTTCATAACTTACATTGAACTTTTTTTCATATAATCCACTTCAAAACTCTAAAATTACTTCCATAACTAAGGGGGTGCATTAAGTCCAGCAAACACAAATCTTTCAAAATTTGCTTAGCCAACTTTCATTACTTAAAACAATATCCATAAAACCACAATTAATCAAATCCCAAACATGCTTCAACTAACATAGAAACTGGTTTTCATGTATCTCAGAACCCGGCTAAGAGCATTAATCCACTTAAGTCCAATAAGCTCGGATCTTTCCACAATTGGTCTTAAAATTTCTGACAAATTAACAGGATTGTAATACATTCAATATGATAATAACATATGAAATCGTCTTAATATGGGACCGCCTCAACTTAACGATAAATTGGTGTTGGACGCGAGCAAACCGAAAGGTTCTAACAGATACAGGAGATGCACGGACCAGAAGGTGAAATAAAAATATACAAGCTTGCGGGAAACCACAACGCTCCACCAGCAAGATGGAATTACTGCACGTTAACAACGTAACCATAGACACCGATCCAGGTCCTTAATTTACACTCTTCCACCGTGATACCCCGATCGGAGCTTGCTCGCGTCGACCACAGCCAATTATCTGAAACATAAACACACCAGCGGCAGACAACTTTCTGACGCAACAGATAGACAAGGATTTTAACCGAACCAGTTATCAATAAACCTTTAATTCTACGTGACACAAATGAACCTTAGACGTGACAGTAGGCCTTAAGATTTGATTAAACAACCTCTAAAACAACAAATGAAATAATAAAATCGAAAAGGAATCGGGGAAAATATTTTGGCCCGCTTCTGAACGCCAGGCACCAACTTACGCACTACTTGGTATGCACTAAACACGGCTTCATGTCAGTTGGTTGTGCGTCACTAGCACTCCCTTAAATGCCGACACATATCAGGCAGCAAGATCAAAGGTAACTGAAACAGCCAAGATAGTTGTCAGTGTACAGGGTATTCAGTTATCATAAACAGAACCCACCGATGAACACTTCGACGACTCCAGTCCACTGAATCACATGCAAGAGACACGAAGGAAATCTGTCCTTCACATATCTAAGAAACCCCATTCCGCCGGCAGCGGATCTGCATTACAACGGCTAAACAGGCCGTAGCAGCAGCGGCCAGTCGCCACGCTGCACACAGGCACCACGCCACACGTGACTGTCGCTGACACAGCTGATACCCGAACTGAAGACCCAGGGAGCGCGCGCGCCGCAGTTAAGTAGCCATCCGCCAAAGATACGTAGCCAAGGAGGCATCGAAAATCGACTCAGACGATCGTGACGAGAATCGATGGAGACTGGCGCCAGCGGCGCACCAGCTCAGCGAGGGATGAAACTTAAGACTTGTTTGATTTGCACAGACGATATTGTAGCGTCTTCTCGAACCGCTGAGGAGAACACTGAAAGATTGAGGGAAATATTTTCAAGATAACAAAGTTTGGAGTTATATAAATGTTCTTTTGCAGAGCTATAACTTCAGTACTTAGGACACATTATCATTTCTGCAATAGTAAAGCCAGATCTGCAGCTGATGGGAATAGTACACAATTTACCTGCCTCCACTGACGTAAGACTTACAGAGCTTTTTATGACTGGCTAATTTTACTGTCATTTTGTAAAAGTAACTCAACCTTTACCGACGCTTCTAGAGAAAGGAGTGACGTTTGAAAGTATCGTTGAATAGGCATTGTCATGCAAGAAGTTAAAGATTTGTTGACATGTTGACCCTTACTGATATACCCTGCCTTACAGAAGCTGTCCATATTATTGTGCGATGACATTTAACTGTACAATGCATCTTCAGCCAGGAATATGATGGCAGAGAAAAACCAACTCAGTATAGCTGGAGTTAAATAAACACCACAGATAGTGGGTGGTTAGCTTCGGTGTGTGGTGTCAACTATTTTAAATGTTATGTCCACTGCAGGAACTTCTCTGTGGTGATCGCTCATGCTGACCTTCTATAGTAGCTGAATTTGAATGACCCCACTGGCATATTAATGCATTGAAATTGAGTGAATACTTCTATGGTATATGGCATAAACCAAGCAAAATTCCTCATTGGTGCAGAGAGAGGATGCCGACTCTAAACAGAATGTCAAACCGCTGGATTTCATATCCAATGACGGCATATGATAACGCACAACTGCTATTGCAAGTCAGTTAGGAATACAAAAGCTCTACAAATTCGCACCATTACTCTTTGCCATGGTAGCATCCAAACCAATCGTAATGGCAGCCACAAACACTAGACTTGCTACCTGTTACTAACGATGCTATCGACATTGGGACGTAGGAAGACACATTTGCACATGCTTCTCATATGCACAGTGGGTGCAATATACGTGGCCACAAATTTCTTCACACTTTGCCAAAAGCACCTAAACCTTTTGAAATTGTGACTTTGGATGTTAGCCCCTTCCCACAGACACTGAAGAAAATAAGTACATCCTGTCAATTAATGACTTCCAATACCTAGTGGCAGCGCCAGTTGCCAGTACAATAGCAGAAACTGGCGAAAGTATTTGTTGGTTGGTTGGTTGGTTGTGTTGGGGAAGGAGACCAGACAGCGAGGTCATCGGTCTCATCGGATTAGGGAAGGACAGGGAAGGAAGTCGGCCGTGCCCTTTGAAAGGAACCATCCCGGCATTTGCCTGGAGCGATTTAGGGAAATCACGGAAAACCTAAATCAGGATGGCCGGACGCGGGATTGAACCGTCGTCCTCCCGAATGCGAGTCCAGTGTCTAACCACTGCGCCACCTCGCTCGGTAAAGTATTTGTGAATCACTTAATATTACCCTTAGGGAATTTTGACGCCATACTGACAAGCTAGGGTGTCAGTTTTATGTCTTCATTATTCGTAAAAGCACGTAGACTAAGGATTAAAAAGTGGAAGAACACCTCCATCGACCCCAAGGCGACTGACCATGTTCAATAGAAACACACAACGATTGTTCTTAAGTTATGGTGCTATGCGAATAAGAGCCACAATGACTGGGTTGAGCCGTAGCGGCTCGGGTTTGATCTATCGAACGTACAACGTATAATATTATCGCTGTAACGCGGAGGAAAGAGAGAAGTGGCGCCCCCTCGTGGGGGAAGTCGGCGAGGTACCTGTGACAGTCGAGTAGTTGGATTTTGGAGGGAGAGGAGAAACAGTGAGATAGGCAGTAGTGCGCGGAGCGTGAAGCCGTGTCTGCCGACGCCGTGTGTGGTGGCAAGAGGAAAGTTTGCCACGTTACCTGATTGTGTTTGGGCGTTTGCGGCGGACTTGGTGGGTAGACGCGCCGATGCTGTCGGGAACATGCTGCTTCCTTGTTTATGATGGATTTACCGTTTGCTTCTAGTGACTACATTCTCGTCTCTATGGCTCTGTGACTGATGTGACGCCATAGCGAGCACCGTTGGTTTGGAAATAAGCAGCATTTTGTTCTCAGTGTCCATCGTTCTGGCGATTACTGAGGGTGCTTGCCGTTGTGGTGTATTTATTGAGCAGTCTGCTTTGGACGCTTGACCTTACTATTAGGAGTCCATTGCGTAAGGCCGCGTTTGCTCAAATGCATTCATACTTCTCTGCTTAAGTGCTATTGTTTTACTCCCCTCTGAATGGGAAAATGATAAAGGGCCTTACTATTACTGACCTTCTTGTGTGCCACTGACTTGGTTGTGTTTTTCAGCCACGTAATTTGTGCGTTTATTGTAACGAACCGATGTGTGTTTCTGATTAATGTTCCCTGTGATATTGAGTGTTAATCTTGTAACGAACACTGTTTTAGATATTTTAATCAGTGTGTTGCAGGACATATCCTATTTGTGCCACGCAAGCGGCGAGCGGAGGCGGTTTATTGGCCATGATGACGTGTTGGTAGATCCATTTCACGAGTCCAGGCCAGTAACCCGGAGATTTAGAAGTTGTATGTTGTGTTAAGTTAGTACTCCTTATCTGAAGCGTAGTGCGCTCATGCAGGAAGTTTATGTGGTTTTGCGCGGTATGTTTAGATAACTCTGAATTCACTGTGTTAAGTGGTGTCCTCTGAGGTGCTGGAAGTAGTGGATAGACAGCTGTTTCGGGCACGTCGTACATGCAAATAATTTATGTCCTTATTACGTTGGTGAGTCGCTTGCCCTTTGTGTCACAGGTGGTGCTAATTTCATTAATTTCGCCACCGGTCTTCGCAGAGGCTGCGGGAGGAACCGACCCACTGTGGCAAGCAGTTACGTAGTCGCGCCCGCCCACTGTAGCGGGCGTTCTTATGTTTTGCTTCCAGTACCTCGGAGTGGCCCTTTGTGGGTAATGAGAACGACTTATGTTGTTGGTGGCTCAGTCCGAAAGTGGTTCATTTGCTAAACAGAAGGTGTATATGCATTTCTTTCCCATAATTCTGTAAACATGTTTAGGTGGTTGTGGTTTTTTTTTTTTAAATTCAATTGAATTTTTGTACAGAGGTTACTATGTATAGCCATTAACTTACGCAGACATTTAATAGCAATGAAGTGTATTGAATTTTGGTTTCAAGTTGTGTTGATTATGTGGGGAAATTGCCTGGAACATACATTTAATTAAATAGCAAACAACTGAATACTATTTGTGAGTTGAAGTTTATTGTCTTCTTAAACATATTAACGATTTTTTTATTAGTTCTCTTATGGAGTTAGGCGCTTTAAAAGGCTTGTTGTGTTGTTTCCTTTTAAACGTATTATCAATGTTATTAATAAAGAAGTGTGTTGTAAAAAAATAAACAGTGAATGAAGTGCCTCAAATCCCTTTGGTCCACACCTTCCATCATTCACCCTTGGGTGGCTTGAACAAACCGTGAAAGCCCATTTCATGGGTCATCCCACATATATTGTCAACTCAATAGCAGCATCCACCTGTTAACAAGGTAGAGTTTGGCCATGCCATGAGTTCACCCTTTGAAATTACCTATCTCCAGATGTTGATGAAAAGGAAATAAAAAGCTTGGCATATATACTTAAAATGTTTTGGATGAAAATTAAGCAGAGCTGTATAAAAGCAACTTTCAAACAGGTACACAGAGGTGATAGAAGAATAGTTCTCCCCCCAATATCTAATGAGTGATGGGGTATTGTTCCAGAACCTATGTCAAACGTCTCCCATCAATGCTGAACTACAATTCTCCAATTATTCATTTTGATGACTTAAAGTTCTATCAGGGAAGTTCTGTGCTGCCCCTGGCTATAGTATCTACCACGAGATAAGCTCAGCAGAAGATGAAGAAGCTACCATTCATGCCATGGCCTAGGTACACCCTACGTTCCAAGCATCCTTACGCACTTCAGTCCCAAAATAGTTTGCCTAAGACCTATACCTCGTTCTTGCACTGCATTGCACTGTCATTGCCATGCTGATTTCAGCCCTGTGCCCTTCTTCCCTCGAGAATGGACAATGTGATGCCATAAAGTGTCCTGCTTCGACCTGCCACCCTGTTCCTCACCTATAGCACGTAGACTGCCTTTAAGCCTGTTCTGCACTTATCATTAGATACTTTACCATTTTACGTAATTTTACTATATGTGCAGAGCTGGGGAGGCTGGAGATAAATCTTTCATTGAAATGTACACGAGGTTAGCTGTTTTTACGAACATCTAGATGTCCCATTGTCTGTTACTAAATGTATAGGTGAGGATAGCGAGCTACTCGAGGTGGAGGGTGACAGGATCGTCACTCATTATGTCAGCACTCATAATATTGCATTCGTCCAGAATAGTTCACTCCTTCTACGAACTATTGAGTTCCTGATACTGAGGAGATGCTTAGCTCTTGTTTGGCTATATTATGAGCGTTTTTCTTAAATATCCACAATACATGGTGCAAGGATAGTTTTCCTAACCACAGCGCATTTCATACAAAACCAGTTATAGCTGCAGTTAGGAGTTTCTGTTAGTATGGACCACAGACACAAAACTGATCTGTGTAGGCACTTCTTTGCCACAATCGCAACTCTATTTCCCCCTAAACACAAGTAGATGCATAGCGAGTGGTCATTCGAAGCACTGTAACATGACAAATTTTTATATCAATGTGTTAGATTGCACTTAGTAGGAAAACTAGATGTGTGGTTGGAATTGAAGATAAAAAGTGAAAACTACTCGGTATATTAGTTGCTAGTAATTAGGTACAGTGGAATAAAGGGTAATCAACGAGGACAATCTTTCCATAGTGAAGATATGAGATGTTATGAGTTGTAAAGAAAGTCTTTAGAGAAAGAAATACAGTACATTGATAAGAAAACATTTAAATAACCAAGTATATAAATTGGAAAAAGACACATATGTTCTGACAGATGGAACGTACTCTGCTCTGAGTAAACACGTTTGACGGAAGGTCAGCAGAGGTTGAAGACATTAAGTCTCCGGCATTACACGCATTTAAGAAACCTTACTGAGTGGGGAACATATTCAGCTGCACTGCATTGGGATTCAAGTGGCAGTACACAGAGGTCATCATGGGATCCAGTAACCCAACATATAGATTGTATCATGCCACATCTATCACCATATATGACACCCTTCACATCCTACATCCAACATCAGTAAAATTGAAATATCTCATGAAAAGTTAATACAAAGTGTTCCACTCGTGATGTATTTGCGTTATTTTTCAGTTTTGAACATGTCGCCTATAATTTAAGCCTCATGAACGTAAGCCACGGTTGAAACAAAGACTTGGTCGTTAAAGTTGTTGCACATGCAAGCAACTGTTTCTTACAAACAAACTTTTTGCATATGTCACGTGTAATGGTTGTCGCTACATCTCTTGCTCAGCCACAAATTACACTCCTCCCACGTTTCTTGTTTGCTGATTCTCGAGAAGTAGGTGAACGTATGTCCTTTCCAAGCCGAAATGCCACCAGGCAGACATGTTTTTTCGATCTTTTAGTCTCATTCTTCAAAAAAATTCTTCTTGCGTGATGTGGTTTTTCTTTGGATTTGTGCATTGATTCGTGCAACACTCATGAGAGAGAAAAAGACACACATTGGCCATCCCCTCGTTATGCGTCAGACATTGTATGCATTACATAATTGATTCACATTGTCAACTCTCCCTTTTGTCATGTTGTAGTCCATTGTTATTTCCGGCATGTTTGTTTTATTGTCAAGTTTTGGTAGTTCATGCATCGTTTATAGTAATACCACTGATTTGTTTTTCTATGGTACATTTGATGTGAGAGTGACGCTTTTTTGAAATCCAAAAAATTGAAACCACACTCTTCCATTTTTACTTGCCCGTAATTAAACAGGTATTTCTCTTTTCTTCTTCTTCAGTGTGCCAATACAATTGAGCTGCTTCTTTAGGAGAGATGTCGCCAAAGGGTAACTGGCGCACCAGTCATCAAATGTGATCTTCCTATGACTACCTTCGATGTCAGGAATCAGGCGCATCACTACGTCGCTTGGCTTGTTTGAGGTCTGATGCGTGCCATACTCTTGTTTAGCACAGAATACTTCCAAGATACTTGTAAAAAAATGTTTTTGAGTCGGACACAGCAAAGATCTTGATTCCATATTTTGCGGGCTTAATGGGAATATACTGTATGAAACTGCAAGCGCCCACAGTAAGTCTCCAGTTTCTCATCAATAGTCCATAGGGCCTGAGATTGTACGCGTTTCTGCAACTGAGAACGAATGGTTACAAGGATCGACGAATGAAAGCTAGTTTGTCCGTTTTCCTTCTTTCAGCTCGTGAATCGCATACATCGGAGTAGAAACAAAATTATGTTGTAACTTACACATGCTATTAGAACTAGCATTCCTGTTCCGTCCGAGTTACATAGCTCGAGTGCGTTAATGTGATGTCCTTTCTTTACTCCAGTCAGCTATCAACAGCCCAGTAAAACAAGTATTTCAGTTCCTGATGCCTCCTTTGCATGTCTATCACTAGAGTTTTGTGATAATCCACTTTCCTTCTGTATTAAAAGATTAGTAGGAGTGACAATATTATTTACCATTCTGTCGTCTATTATTTGTTGAAAAGCAGAAATTTCATTACTCGCGTCAGATGCTACGCTTCTAAGAGCAGGAAACACTTTCACCATATCCTTATCTCTAACTTTACTCTGGCTGAAGTATTCAGTTTTTCTCCATTTTGTAATGTTATCTTATCGATAAAATCACATTTCCATTTTCACTTCAATCACTATTGTTATCTTCAGTAATAGACAGTACTTCTTGTTCAGAATCACCTTCACGCTCACTTTCTTGAATTACTTCCACCTCCTCGTCCGATTCCCCACTGACACTTCTGCACATTCATGGTCTGACCCATCTGACATATCTGATAAATCCTGCAAAATTTTAGTTATTTCTTCTGGTGTCATTTCCCTGAATAAGTAACAAACTAATTAGTTTTTCAAACTACTAGTCTGGTATTAATGTATAAGGACATTTTCACGTACATAGCAAATAGGATTTACTTACAGGACCAGGCGCGCGAAGTGGTTTGTGCACCAGTAGCATTCTGCCAACAGATTCCCACAACCACAGGGACGCAGAAAGCGACAGAGCCAAACTAAATAATACATTCGGTATCCGAGAAAACAACAGACGAATAGCTAGTGTGGCAGTATTCTCCAACAAAAAGCAGTGTTGCCACTAGCAAGAAACTAAACGTGGGGTACCCTACACCCCACAGGGCCTGCTCGAGTGTTAACACTATCACTTTTGTGCCACTTGAATGGCCCATATCCCCTAGTGCGCTGGTATTGCACAGGTGTTTTCACCTCTGTAGTAAAGCTTATGGCCTCGGTGTTTCACTTAGGTTACCTGTAGCAGGTTGTCAGACTCCAAGGGGGAGTTAAATGCTATTAATAGGTGTCTATTTTGATCCTGAAGATGATAAAAAGAATCAGGCTAATATTAGCGGTGTACTTACTTCCGGAGGTCGAGTAATGCAACTCTCTGACCAACGGGGTTAGAGAATACAATCGAGGAAAGAGAGTGCTGGCGAAACGGCTGGCACGCGCTCTGCCCACGTTATTCAACCCCGCCGTGACGGCCGTAATGAAATAAAGGTGCGTTTAGATGGGCTTTAAAATTACATATTGCCGACAATATATCACATGGCGTGATGGTATTGGGTCCCATTGGCTACACGTCTCGGTCACCTATTGTTCACATTGGCGGCACTTTGAACAATGGACCTTACATTTCAGATGTGTTGCGACCCGTGGCTCTACCCTTCATTCGATCCCTGCGAAACCCTACTTTTCAGCAGGATAATGGACGACCGCATGTTGCAGGTCCTGTACGGGCCTTTCTGGATACAGAAAATGTTCGACTGCTGCCGTGGCCAGCACATTCTCCAGATCGCTCACCAATTGAAAACGTCTGGTCAATGGTGGCCGAGCAACTGGCTCGTCACAATACGCCAGTCACTACTCTTGATGAACGGTGGCATCGTGCTGAAGCTGCGTGGGCAGCTGTACCTGTACACGCCATCCAAGCTCTGCCTCAATGCACAGGCGTATCAATGCCGTTATTACGGCCAGAGGCGGTTGTTCTGGGTACTGGTTTCTCAGGATCTATGCACCCAAATTGCGTGAAAATGTAATCACATGTCAGTTCTAGTATAATATATTTGCCCAATGAATCCCCATTTATCATCTGCATTTCATCTCGGTGTAGCAATTTTAATGGCCAGTAGTGTATTTCCCAGCTATGTTTACGGTAATACATTTCCGGGCCAGAAGCATTTACAAGGGGCCACACTATTCGGTACTGCCACAAAATGGACGAACGTGAGCTAGTGGAAGTAACTGCTGCTCCACTGCTGCTCCACACACAAAAAATAGGTAGAAATAACAAGAGAAATCGGGCTTTGTGGTAGTACTCTTTTTCAAGTAAGAGCAATCCTTCAGAAAATTTAACGGGTGGACTGGTGCTGGATACATAGCTGTTCCAGAATTTTACTGGGATCTCGGAACACGATTTAGAATATCTCGTGCAAGCAATAGTCAGCAATTACTAAAACCGACACAAATATGAGAGTATGTAGCAGTTACAATTTGGTTGGCTATTATTCTTCGGATTTGGGCTACTGGTGATTTATACAGAAGTTTAATATACTTCTTCAAATTTTGCTATCCACCAGTAAGGCTCGTGGTAGAGAAAGTATGCAAAAATTTGGTAGGACTTAAATATTTCATTAAGTTTGATATAAATACAATTTTTACTTTTATTTTTATTCAGAAGCACACACACCGTTTGCACTATGAAGTCCTGCTTCAAGTGTGTCTCAAGATGGTGTGAAACTTTTAGTATCGCCGCCAGAGGACATACTTATAGAGGCAGGCGAGTTGGAGTGGTACTACGTCAGAATAGTGCAGACAGTTGTCACGTGGGACCCAAGCAAAGCATGATGTGGGCAGAGCTGCAGATGGAAGTGCGGACCTGCTGGCGGCAGGAAGCTGGGTGGGGCAGCTCCAACGCAGACTTCAACCGTCCTGCAGCTCGCCTTGAGCCTGTTGGCACGTGCTGTTTCCATGAGCTTACTCTTCTGCCTCCTGAACCCGCTGTGTGTTGTTTATCCCCGTTCACATCTCTCTCTCGTTTCAAACTTTCTGCTTCTCCGTAGACTGATTCCCACCGCGAGTACACGCTTCCTCTTGTGGGTTTCTGTTTCTTGGCTTGTTGAGCCACCGTCCACCCTTAACTGTACCTGGTGCCAAAAACGTTGTTTAGCGGCGTTACCACGCATGTGCAGATACTAAAAAAATTCATGGCTTGAAATCCAAACCATCTGTGCTTCCACTTTTCCTATGTATCTTTGCTGCCTCGCGTTTGTCACAGGTTCGAAGACTCTGCAATTTTTTTAATGCTTCATGAAGGGTGATACTTGAGCTCACAGGCAACAGCTTGCAAATTCTTCTTCAGAGAGCGATGTTTGTTTGTAGTGCATTCCTTTCAGTGTCTCAAAGTGCTATTCATAGATGAATCGTATTTATAAAATTTATACTCGTCTTGTTTGATCAATTCTGCAATATGTAGAGCAATAGCGAAACGATATTGTTTTCGCTATGAAACGTGACTGTAGAACTGTCGGTGAGAGAAGCTGGAAACACAGGTGAGACTAAGAGAAAAATATGTACAGATAAGAACAGAGATGGATATTGCCCTGCAATACGAAATAATCTTCACCCTCGGTGGACAGCACAGCAATCTGTCGACGTAGTGTTGGAAACTGCCTGCAACAGCTTACAACACCAACAACATTTCCCACTCCCACCGCAAAATTATCGTCTATTGCAGCAATGTTGACGGGAAAGATATTGTGCTGAAGTGTTGCCGTAAAATATGGCTCATCTAAACGCACCTTTTGGAGTGGCTTTGGCCTCCTTCATCTTTCCTGTATGAGCGGTCATCACCTGACTATCACGCAGAATCATACGCATCGATGGTATGCCCGGTGCAGGACATGTCGTCTGTCAAATCTGACTCGCTTTGGAACGAGTGGTTTTTTCATCTCATTACCACTGTGTGGATAGTGTTGTTCTGTTTAGCTGTGCAAGGAACTGAGAAGGCAAATCAGTCTCATTCCGCTCGTGTTAAGTTGACAACACAATAGAGAATCAAAGTAAAAGACGCCCATTAATCAACTATGATGTGCTCGTACAGCTCATTTGCCTTTATTATACCACCCCCTCCCCCAAGCTCCAACACCGTAAAACCATCCCTGCATGCATCGCATGTCAATAAAACGTTATGCAGTTTGCTGTGTAAAGATTCTGTTAATAATAACTGTCAGTCCGTCCCCGTTGACTTATATCAACGCCTGTATGCAGCTCGGGGTATTCACTTCAATGTCATCGCCGGCACGGTAGCTCAGCGTGTTCGGTCAGAGGTTCTAGTTACCCTCGGTAATAAAAGAACTGAGTAAACGGATCAACGAACAACCTGAACGATTGTCATCGGACGTCCGCCACGAACAAATTGAAACAACAATTTTTTTTTTGTCATCAGTCTACTGACTGGTTTGATGCGGCCCGCCACAAATTCCTTTCCTGTGCTAACCTCTTCATCTCAGAGTACCGCTTGCAACCTACGTCCTCAATTATTTGCTTGACGTATTCCAGTCTCTGTCTTCCTCTACAGTTTTTGCCCTCTACAGCTCCCTCTAGTACCATGGAAGTCATTCCCTCATGTCTTAGGAGATGCCCTATCATCCTGTCCCTTCTCCTTATCAGTGTTTTCCACATATTCCTTTCCTCTCCGATTCTGCGTAGAACCTCCTCATTCCTTACCTTATCAATCTACCTAATTTTCAACATTCGTCTATAGCACCACATCTCAAATGCTTCGATTCTCTTCTGTTCCGGTTTTCCCACAGTCCATGTTTCACTACCATACAATGCTGTACTCCAGACGTACATCCTCAGAAATTTCTTCCTCAAATTAAGGCCGGTATTTGATATTAGTAGACTTCTCTTGGCCAGAAATGCCTTTTTTGCCATAGCGAGTCTGCTTCTGATGTCCTCCTTCAGCAGATCATTTAAATCTTCTTCACTTTCACTCAGGATAGCAATGTCATCAGCGAATCGTATCATTGATATCCTTTCACCTTCTGTTTTAATTCCACTCCTGAACCTTTCTTTTATTTCCATCATTGCTTCCTCGACGTACAGATTGAAGAGTAGGGGCGAAAGGCTACAGCCTTGTCTTACACCCTTCTTAATACGAGCACTTCGTTCTTGATCGTCCACTCTTATTATTCCCTCTTGGTTGTTGTATATATTGTATACGACCCGTCTCTCCCTATAGCTTACCCCTACTTTTTTCAGAATCTCGAACAGCTTGCACCATTTTATATTGTCGAACACTTTTTCCAGGTCGACAAATCCTATGAAAGTGTCTTGATTTTTCTTTAGCCTTGCTTCCATTATTAGCCGTAACGTGAGAATTGCCTCTCTCGTCCCTTTACTTTTCCTAAGGCCAAACTGATCGTCACCTTGCGCATTCTCACTTTTCTTTTCCATTCTTTTGTATATTATTCTTGTAAGCAGCTTCGATGCATGAGCTGTTAAGCTGATTGTGCGATAATTCTCGCACTTGTCAGCTCTTGCCGTCTTCGGTATGTCGCCAGACTCATATATTCTACACACCAACGTGAATAGTCGTTTTGTTGCCACTTCCCCCAATGATTTTAGAAATTCTGATGGAATGTTATCTATCCCTTCTGCCTTATTTGACCGTAAGTCCTCGGAAGCTCTTTTAAATTCCGCTTCTAATACTGGATCCCCTATCTCTTCTAAATCGACTGCTGTTTCTTCTTCTATCACATCAGACAAATCTTCACCCTCATAGAGGCTTTCAATGTTTTCTTTCCACCTATCTGCTCCCTCCTCTGCATTTAACAGTGGGATTCCCGTTGCACTCTTAATGTTACCACCGTTGCTTTTAATGTCCCCAAAGGTTGTTTTGACTGTATGCTGAGTCTGTCCTTCCGACAATCACATCTTTTTCGATGTCTTCACATTTTTCCTGCAGCCATTTCGTCTTAGCTTCCCTGCACTTCCTATTTATTTCATTCCTCAGCGACTTGTATATCTGTATTCCTGATTTTCCCGGAACATGTTTGTACTTCCTCCTTTCATCAATCAACTGAAGTATTTCTTCTGTTTCCCATGGTTTCTTCGCAGCTACCTTCTTTGTACCTATGTTTTCCTTCCCAGCTTCTGTGATGGCCCTGTTTAGAGATGTCCATTCGTCTTCAACTGTACTGCCTACTGCGCTATTCCTTATTGCTGTATCTATAGCGTTAGAGAACTTCAAACGTATCTCGTCATTCCTTAGTACTCCCGTATCCCATTCTTTGCGTATTGATTCTTCCTGACTAATGTCTTGAACTTCAGCCTACTCTTCATCACTACTATATTGTGGTCTGAGTCTATACTGCTCCTGGGTACGCCTTACAATCCAGTATCTGATGTCGGAATCTCTGTCCGACCATGATGTAATCTAATTGAAATCTTCCCGTATCTCCCGGCCTTTTCCAAGTATACCTCCTCCTCTTGTGATTCTTAAACAGGGTATTCGCTATTACTAGCTGAAACTTGTTACAGAACTCAATTAGTCTTTCTCCTCTTTCATTCCTCGTCCCAAGCCCATATTCTCCTGTAACCTTTTCTTCTACTCCTTCCCCTACAACTGCATTCCAGTCGCCCATGACTATTAGATTTTCGTCCCCCTTTACATACTGTATTACCCTTTCAATATCCTCATACACTTTCTCTATCTGTTCATCTTCAGCCTGCAACGTCGGCATGTATACCTGAACTATCGTTGTCGGTGTTGGCCTGCTGTCGATTCTGATTAGAACAACCCGGTCACTGAACTATTCACAGTAACACACCCTCTGCCCTACATTCCTATTCATAACGAATCCTACACCTATTATACCATTTTCTGCTGCTGTTGATATTACCCTATACTCATCTCACCAGAAATTCTTGTCTTCCTTCCACTTCACTTCACTGACCCATACTTTATCTAGATTGAGCCTTTGCATTTCCCTTTTCAGATTTTCTAGTTTCCCTACCACGTTCAAGCTTCTGACATTCCACGCCCCGACTCGTAGAACGTTATCCTTTCGTTGATTATTCAATCTTTTTCTCATGGTAACCTCCCTCTTGGCAGTCCCCTCCCGGAGATCCGAATGGGGGACTATTCCGGAATCTTTTGCCAATGGAGAGATCATCATGACACTTCTTCAATTACAGGCCACATGTCCTGTGGATACACGTTACGTGTCTTTAATGCAGTGGTTTCCATTGCCTTCTGCATCCTCATGTCGTTGATCATTGCTGATTCTTCCGGCTTTAGAGGCAATTTCCCACCCCTAGGACAAGAGAGTGCCCTGAACCTCTATCCGCTCCTCCGCCCTCTTTGACAAGGCCGTTGGCAGAATGAGGCTGACTTCTTATGCCGGAAGTCTTCGGCCGCCAATGCTGATTATTTATCAAAATTTAGGCAGTGGCGGGGATCGAACCCGGGACCGAAGATGTTTTGATTATGAATCAAAGACGCTACCACTTTTTTTTATTTTTTAATCTCATTTTGTTCGCTTCTGTTCGTTGCATCTGCTCGGGGCGGACGTCGTATGACATCCTTTTATGTTCATTGTTGGTCGATTGACTCAGTTTTTTTTAATACAGAGGGCAGCTAACCCCCTGACCGAACACGCTGAGCTACCGTGCCGGCATGCGTATATAATACACTTGTTGTGGGACAGTGACGCTACTCATTGCGCTTTTTTCATTTCTTTTCTTTTTTTTAAACTCATTTTGTTCGCTTTCGTTCGTTGTATCTGCTCGGGGCGGACGTCGTATCACATCCGTTTTAAGTTAGTTGATGATCGATTAACTCAGTTTTTTTTATTACAGAGGGCACCTACCCCTCTGAACCCCTAGACCACGGAACTACAATATATAGAACAAAAATGGAAAAAATGTGTTCAGAGTGACGGATTGCCGTCCTACGGGCCCGGGTTCGATTCTCGGCTGAGTCGGAGATTGTGTTGTCTTCATCATCATTTCATCCCCATACGGCGCCCAGGTCGGCAACTGTGGCGTCGAATGTAATAAGACCTGCACCAAGGCGGCCGGACCTGCCCCGCAACGGGCCTCCAGGCCAATGACGCCAAACGCTCGTTTCCATTTTTTTTCCATAACTGTCCGACAGGTTTTCTCTGCCGATTTCTGCAAATAGCACCTAATTCCTCTGCGCCAGAAATGATTTGGAGAATATGCGTACATAACATGCTAATTGTTGCATATGACTACATACACGACAGTAAGTAGAGGTGGGCCATGGAGTGGTGTGGCAACTGCTGTCATAGCAAAGCTGGATAGGAGCAGAAATGATTAGTGAACGAGTAATACAGTAAACAGAAGATTTACTTAACTTGTATTTCTGGAAGCATACGAAGATGCATGACTAATAATGCAGCAAGAATTAAAGTCCAGCTTTCACAATGGGAACGAGAATGAGGCTCGCAGAACTAAGCCCTAACAATGACGTCACAGTGATGAGGCTCCAAGAGCAATTGGCCGAGTGGCTCCCGCTGGCCGTCCTATATCGCGGCGGCAGAGGGCGCCCGTGGCTAGGAGATGCTGGAGGCGTGGCTCAGTGGGTGCGCACCATTGGCTCCGCCAGATCCCGCGCGACTGCTGGCGGCGTCTAACTTTACACTGTAACGCTGTTGCCAATGGTAACGACACCCGTGCTTTGGTACCGATATGTAATAACACACTAGCTGCTAGAACGAGATCGATTGTGTGCAGCTTCCTCGTATCCAAAAAGAATGTTTCGACAAAGCTCCGACACGAAAATTTATTCGACGACCATCTGTGGTACTGGTACTGAGCGCATGATGAGAGCACATAGTTCTCTTTGGAGTGTGACGGTATTAAAGTTAACTAGTTTTCGCAGTAAAAATTTCACATAACTTCCCTCACAAATGTGATCATAACAATCAAGATAGTGCTTAAACACCATTGAGCTTGCACATCCAAGCACCTTCCTCATCCCTGCGTTTCTGAGACATCCACAGATTTATCTGTACAACTGAGAAAGAAACGAAGGAAATTTCTTGCTCTTACAAGTGTTACATATACGCACACCATTCCATTTCGTCTGTTTGTAGAAAACGTTCAAGATTGGGAGAATCCTATGGACTTTGTACCGCGGTGTGGCCCAGAAGCTAAGGCACTAGGTGGAGCTAGCGTGCCAGTACTATAGCGTACGCCCAATCCAGCGCTTGATAAGAAGCGACTCGTCGTACGTACCGCACTGCGCCACACGCTGCCCGCTCCCTCTGAACCAACGGTGCTACACAATACCAGCCGCCACTGTACACCATAACTGAGTGACTTAGGGAATACTGTCGAAATGAAATACAATCACTCAGATCATTTCTCACTCTTCCTTCATGAATCAGTACAAACTACAAAATGGTTCAAATGGCTCTGAGCACTATGGGACTCAACTGCTGAGGTCATTAGTCCCCTAGAACTTAGAACCAGTTAAACCTAACTAACCTAAGGACATCACAAACATCCATGCCCAAGGCAGGATTCGAACCTGCGACCGTAGCGGCCTTGCGGTTCCAGACTGCAGCGCCTTTAACCGCACGGCCACTTCGGCCGGCTACAAACTACAAGTGAAATACTTGTCCATAAAAGAGAATATAAGGGTTATTGGTAGTATTTGGTGGACCCTGAGCGTCTTCGTAACTGTGATACTTCCAGTTAGCTTTCCCTGCCCACTGTTTGTTTTGTGTTCCAGTGAACTTCGGCATCTGGACATTACATCTGTTAATGTCGATGTGCACTTGGCTTCCTGAACTTTGTTGTGGTCTGAAACTTGAGAACTTGAGGGCGGATTCTAAATGCACATTCAACTCAAATCACACCACGACCTTGTGGCTAACCCTTGCTCCCATGTGCTGAGCTTTGTTTCGCCAGGATCTCCGACGACCATATCGGTCCCGTCTTGGGATAGACATCTCACCTGCTTTCCTCACATAACGATAATGGCTTGCCATACTAAGGCAGCATCCTCCCTCTCGTCAGAGTATCGACGATCCCAGGAGAACACGATACCAATCGGACAATGACTGCTACACTGCTGGTGTATACAGAGCAATTAGAAATGTATGGTTTCTGTGAAAGATGCATCAACCTAACAATCACATACATCAGATTCTACTACACGACCAGGTGATACAAGCTCTCCGTCCCCTTATGTTGTGACGAATTTTGAAAGCGCTTAGAGCAATTACCCCTTACATTTAGGCGCTGGGCAGGTGAATTTCATTACATTCGCTTCATTTTGCTCCTTCTCTATGACTGTTGGCTTTGTTGACAAGTACTATTCTACTGAAGACTACAGACGATCCAACCAAAGTTTTCATCACGCAAGTACGTTAGAGCAGATGTCATTCTAAAATAACCTGAATCAATCACATTTTTTTTTTTTTTTTTTTTTCCTTTATTGAATTTCAATTCCCCCCGAAGGGGGCGGGCTGGCAGCAGCTTAGGACGCCGCTCTGCAGCCTACAGGTTTTCTGACAAAGAGCAGGAGAATAAATAATAATAAAAAACAGGCGATAAAATCGGGGACTCATTGAGTAACAAGGTGAAAAGAAAATGGGGAAATGAAAACAAACAACAGAGGGATGATGAAGCGAATAAAAATACATACGGAGCAGACAGGGGAAACAATAGACAATTAAAAAAAAAAAAAAACACGGCGACAGTCTGGATTCTGTTCGCAAAGTATATAAAACGCACACCCAGCGACAGCATGGTTTCTGTTCGCAACACAACACTGAATAGTCACTAGAACACAGCACGAAAAAGTCGGCAAAGGTGACACCACAGTCGAGAGCAGGTGGGGGGAAACTGAACAGGGGATGGGAAAACAAAAAGGAGGGGAAAGGAGAGTAAAAGCGAAGGGGGGGGGGGAACCGGGAAAGGAGCTGATGGAGGATGAGGACCCATAAGAGGGGTGGGGGGCAGACGTGACAGGGAGGGGGGTAGGCAGAGGAGGGGAATACAAAAGGACTGGGGGGGAGAAGGGAGGTAGGGAGAGGTGTAGTGGGGAGGAAACAGGACGGAACGGGGGGGAAGAGGGAGCCCAGGGAAAGGACAGAGGAAAGGAGGGGGAGGGAGGATCAGAGTTGATAGGAAGGATAAATGGAGGGAGAGAGGGCATCATCCGGGAGGGGGAGTTGACGGAAGCCACCTTGGGAAAGGAGATGGAGGGTGTAGAGATGGAGGGTAGGGGGGACACAACGGTGAAGACGGGGCAGGGGGCGAGGATGGGAGAGGAGAGGAGCAACCAGGGGGTGAGGGGGTTCAAGACGGCGGGAGGTGTAGAGGATGCGGATATGTTCGAGGAAGAGGAGCAGATGGGGGAAAGGAATGAGATCATAGAGGAGCCGCGTGGGGGACGGGAGGCGGATACGGAAGGCGAGGCGGAGTGCATGACGCTCAAGGATCTGGAGGGACTGATAGAATTTGGGGGAGGCAGATATCCAGGCAGGACTGGCATAACAGAGGATGGGACGGATTAAGGATTTGTAGGTGTGGAGGATGGTAGAGGGGTGCAACCCCCATGTCCGGCCAGAGAGGAGTTTGAGGAGGCGGAGGCGGTTGTGGGCTTTGGATTGGATGGATCGGAGATGAGGGATCCAGGTGAGGTGACGGTCAATGGTGAGGCCAAGGTAGGTGAGGGTGGGGGTGAGACGGACAGGACGTGCGCAGACAGTAAGGGAGAAATCCAGGAGCCGGAAGGAGCGAGTGGTACGACCTACGATGATTGCCTGGGTCTTGGAAGGATTGAGTTTCAGGAGCCATTGGTTACACCATGCAGCAAAAAGGTCAAGGTGATTCTGGAGAAGGCGTTGGGACCGTTGGAGGGTAGGAGCGAGGGCGAGGAATGCGGTGTCATCAGCATATTGCAAGAGGTGCACTGGAGGGGGGGGTTGGGGCATATCTGCTGTGTACAGGAGGTAGAGGAGAGGGGAGAGGACAGAGCCCTGGGGCACACCGGCAGAGGGGTAGAAGGTGCGGGAATTGGCATGATGGATGGTAACGTAGGAGGGGCGGCGGGAGAGGAAGGAGGCCACCAGACGGACATAGTTGATAGGAAGGGCGTAGGTTTGGAGTTTAAACAGGAGACCGGGATGCCAGACACGGTCGTAGGCCTTTTCAAGGTCAAGTGAGACAAAAATGGCGGAGCGACGGGAGTTAAGCTGGAGGGAGAGGAGATGAGTGAGGCGGAGGAGTTGGTCATCAGCAGAGAAGGAAGGTCGAAAGCCACATTGGGTGTTTGGGAGGAGGTGGTTTTGGTGGAGGTGGAGATGGATGCGCCGGGAAAGGATGGATTCCAAGAGCTTGCTGAACACCGACGTGAGACAGATAGGACGATAGGACGATAGGAAGAGGCATCAGACGGAGGCTTATTGGGTTTGGAGAACATCAGGATACGGGAGGTTTTCCACAGGTCGGGATAGAAGCCAGTGGCAAGGATGACATTGTAGAGGGCGGCAAGGAGGGAAAGGAAGGAGGGAGGGCAGTGTTTGAGGTGGCGGTAGGTAACGCAGTCGTGGCCGGGAGCAGTGTTGCGTTTAGTGCGGAGTGTGAGGCTGATGTCCTGTGTAGTGATGGGAGTGTTAAGTGCAGATGGTGGGGTGTGGCCCAAGTACTGGAAGCTAGGAGCAAGGGGAGGAACAGAGGTATTCGTACGGTCCATGACATCAGGGAAGAGGGAATAATCAAAGTGGGGATCATCTGGGATGGAAAAAACTTCAGAGCGGTGGGAGGCAAAGTGGTTGGCCTTACTGAGGTTGTCAGGAAAGGGACGGTCATTAAGGAGGAGAGGGTACTGGGGGGTGGGGCGGTTCCCAGTAAGGCGGTGGAAAGCAGACCAATACTTGGAAGAGTTGATGGGGAGCGTGGTGTTGAGGTGGGTACATGTCTGGCGCCAGGCTCGGCGTTTCTTCGCAACAAGCAGGTTGCGGATGTGTCGCTGTAATTGCCGGTGGGGGGTAAGTGTATCCCGGTCACGAGTGCGGAGAAAAGAGCGGTAGAGGCGGCGGGACTCCCGAAGGAGAAGGACGGCCTGTGGAGGCAGGGCGGGGCGGTGAGGGTGGACAGCTTTGGTGGGGATATGGGTGGCGACGGCGTCAGACAAGGTCTGGTGCAGGAAGGCAGCAGTGCGAGAGATGTCATCAGGAGACTGGAGGGTAAAGTCGTGGCTGTCAACCTGGGTGTGAATGGAATCCCGGTAGGCATCCCAGTTGGCACGGGAGTAATCATGGACAAGTTTAGGAGGGACGTCAGGGCGAGGAGCGTGGCGGGGATGGCGACCGTTAGAGATAGTGAGGAGGACAGGAGCATGGTCACTGCCAATGAGGTCAAGGACATCCGCGGTGATGCGCCCAAGGAGGTTGGGAGAGGCAAGGACTACATCAGGAGTGGTGTTGGATTCGGGCCGGGTGTGCTGGGGCAGGGGAACCAGGTCTCCCTGGAGAGTGGTGAGAAACTGATGCCACCGCCGGAGGTCGGCAGGATCGCGGCTGTGGATATTGAGGTCGGCGGCAATCACGTAGGTGGAGAAGGTGCGGTCAATGTGGGCCAGGAAATCATACGGGATGGGGGTGCGAGGGCGGACATAAATGGTGGCACAGGTGATGGTAAGGGCGGGGAAGAAGAGGCTGAGGGTGAGATGCTCGGCAGGATTGTTAAGGAGAGGTTGGGGCCGGACAGGGAGGTGCTTGAGGTGGCCTATAGCAACTCCGCCACGTGCCAGAGGGTACGGGTTATCGGTACGATGTAGGGTGTAAGGGGCAGTGGAGACGGAGATACGGGGCTGAAGGAAGGTTTCATTGAGGACGAAGGCATCCACGCGGTGCTGACGTAGGGTGTGGAGGAAGAGGAGTTTGTGGGTGGGCAGGGAGCGAATGTTGTGGTACAGGATACGGTACGGTTGTTGTACCATGGGAGTGGAGAGTTAGACGAGGGTGGTGAGGGGGGTGAAGGTGAAGTGGGCCTGGTTGTGGGAGTAAGTGGCATAGGTGGTAAGATGGAAGATGGAACGGGCAGCGAGGGCGATTTGGGAAAGAGTGTGGGAGCGCTGGAAGGGGTGGATGTTTTGGAGCACAATGGTGGTGAAACGGATGATGTCCTCAGCAGTAGGGGGAGGGCGGAGCGAGTTGTTGGGGTGGATGGGGTCATCAACAGGACGGACAGGGACGGTGAGCTCAGGGGTTACTGGTGGAGGTTTCGCTTTACACTTCGAGGAGTAGGTAGGATGTGGTTCATTACAAGTGTTGCAGGAGGGGGGAGAGTTGAGGTTGGGGCAATGCTTGAGGAAGTGGGAGGCCTTGCAGTGGGGACAAGTAGGGGGGTTCTTGCAGGCAGAGGTAACGTGGTCATTGTAGGTGAGACAGCGTTGGCAGCGGTAGGATTGGACAGGGGAACGGGAGGGGTCCACCTTATGGCGCTGATTGTAGATGAGGGCTCCCTCGGTGAGGAGGCGGTCAATGGAGGAGGAGGATTCAGTGAATATCCGCATGAGAAAAGTCGGCCCGGCATCATTGAAGATGCGACGGGCCGAGCGGATTTCGATGTCGGGCCGGGAGTTGAGTTCCGCCAACACCTCAGCCTCCGTGATCACGGGGCTAAGCTTCGTGATCACAGCGGTGAAGGTCGGCGGACGTCGGGGAGGTTGAGGCTGACGGGGAGAGGACGGGGTGTGGTAGGGGGTGAGGGTTGCACGTTGGCCAAATTGGATACGAGGGATGCAGGAGAGGAGGTCGGTGTGGAAGGAAGCATTGGGGGATTTTATGAGGACCGAGTCCTTGCGAGGAATCAGTTGGGAGATGGGAGCATTGGGGCAGTATTTCCGGATGGCGAGAGTGAGGGAGCGGGCATCAAGGAATTGAGAGTCAGGATTGGAGAGGACAAAGGTGTGGGTGGCAGGCGTGGCGGGGGTGGGGGTCGGGGCCGCGTCCATGGGAGTGGGTGGGTCACGGGGATTGGGGGTTTTTTTGGAGGAGACTTCGGGGGAAGGGTCAGCATTCGGGCGCTTGGAAGGTTTCGTGGACACCACTGGGTGGGGAGGGGGCAGGGGGACGGGTTGCAGGGGGAGATGGCGGGGGGCAGGACCACCCTGAGCAGCGGAAGAAGCAGACGGTGGGGGCGTGGGTGTCACTGAGACTGTGGAACGTCGAGCAGAGATCCGTGCTGGCTTGGAGCCTGTCGGAGGCGGTGCAGGGAGCGGCGGAAAGTCAGTAGCTGTCGATGGGGCGACAGTGATAGGGGAAGAGGAGTTGGGGGTGGGTACAGCCGAAAGTGGCGCAGGGGTGGGGTGGACAGGGAGAGAAGGAAGGACGGGAAGTGGGGTGGAGGATGAGCTCCATGTGATGGTGGTTGGAGCAGCGGAGGGAGAGGTGAAAATGATAGTGGTAGTGGTGGTGGGTTGGGACATGGTGGCGGCGCGCGAGAAGGGCGGCGGCGGCGGCGACCAGACGGCGGCGGCGGCGACCAGACGGCGGCGGCGGTGACCAGGCGGCGGCGGCGGCGGCGGCAGGTGGCGAGCACCGGCAGGCGGCGACCAGGCGGCGGCGGCGACCAAACGGCGGCGGCGGTGAGGACCGGCAGGCGGCAACCAAACGGCGGCGGCGGCGGCGGCGGCGGCGGCGGCGGCGGCGAGCACCGGCAGGCGGCGACCAGGCGGCGGCGGCGGCGGCGGCGGCGGCGGCGGCGAGCAGTACTGACGACGAGCAGACGGCAAGGCAAGGGTGGGGATCTTCCACGTCGAGGGTGCACCCTGAGAGTAGCCCAGGCAGTGAAACTCTTCGACGAAGAAGTGAGGGAATCCAACCCTCGAATGTGTCAATCACATTTCCACCTCTCCCTTTTTATTGCAGTAAGCCCATATTATAGCAGCATTCCGGTTTATTTCGGTGGTGGCTCTTACCTTGACCCTTTTTCACCGTTAGACTTGCAGTTTGTCTGGTAATGCCTATAACTGGTTGCATACATATACAGGGTGGTCCTTTCATAGTGACCGGGCCAAATATCTCACGAAATAAGCATCAAACGAAAAAACTACAAAGGACGAAACTCGTCTAGCTTGAAGGGGGAAACCACATGGCGCTATGGTTGGCCCGCTAGATGGCACTGCCATAGGCCAAACGGGTATCAACTGCGTTTTTTAAATAGGAACCCCCATTTTTATTACATATTCGTGTAGTATGTAAAGAAATACGAATATTTTAGTTGGGCCACTTTTTTCGCTTTGTGATAGATGGCGCTGTAATAGTCGCAAACACATAAGCACGTGGTATCACGTAACATTCCGCCAGTGCGGGCGATATTTGCTTCGTGATACATTAGCCGTGTTAAAATGGACCGTTTACCAATTGCGCAAAAGGTCGATATCGTGTAGATGTATGGCTATTGTGATCAAAATGCCCAACGGGCGTCTGCTATGTATGCTGCTCGGTATCTTGGACGACATCACCCGAGTGTCCGGGCCGTTCGCCGGATGGTTACGTTATTTAAGGAAACAGGAAGAGTTCAGCCACGACCTGCAACAAATGATGATGCCCAAGTAGGTGTTTTAGCTGCTGTCGCGGCTAATCCGCACATCAGTAGCAGACAAACTGCGCGAGAATCGGGAATCTCAAAAACGTCGGTGTTGAGAATGCTACATCAACATCGATTGCACCCGTACCACATTTCTGTGCCCCAGGAAGTGCATGGCGACGACTTTGAACGTCATGTACAGTTCTGCCACTGGGCACAAGAGAAATTACGGGACGATGACAGATTTTTTACATGCGTTCTATTTAGCGACGAAGCGTTATTCATCAACAGCGGTAACGTAAACTAGCATAATATGTACTACTGAGCAACGGAAAATCCACGATGGCTGCGACAAGTGGAACATCAGCGACCTTGGCGGGTTAATGTACGGTGCGGCATTATGGGAGGAAGGATAATTGGCCCCCCCATTTTATCGATGGCAATCTATGGTGCAATGTATGCTGATTTCCTACGTAATATTCTACGGATGTTACTACAAGATGTTTTACTGCATGACAGAATGGCGATGTACTTCGAACATGATGGATGTCGGGCACATAGCTCGCATGCGGTTGAAGCGGTATTGAATAGCATATTTCATGACAAGTGGATTGGTCGTCGAAGCACCATACCATGGCCCACACGTTCACCGGATCTGACGTCCCCGGATTTCTTTCTGTGGGGAAAGTTGAAGGATATTTGCTATCGTGATCCACCGACAACGCCTGACGATATGCGTCAGCGCATTGTCAATGCATGTGCGAACATTACGGAAGGCGAACTACTCGCTGTTGAGAGGAATGTCGTTACACATATTGCCAAATTCATTGAGTTTGACGGACATCATTTTGAGCATTTATTGCATTAATGAGGTATTTACAGGTAATCACGCTGTAACAGCATGCGTTCTCACAAATGATGAGTTCACTAAGATACATGTATCACATTGCATCAACCGAAATAAAATGTTCAAACGTACCTACGTTCTGTATTTTAATTTGAATACCTACCTGTTACAAACTGTTCCTCTAAATTTGTGGGCCGTATGATTGTGACTATTACAGCGCCATCTATCACAAACCGAAAAAAGTGGTCCTACTAAAACATTCATATTTCTCTACATACTACACGAATATGTAATAAAAAGTGGGGGTTCATATTTAAAAAATGCAGTTGATAATCGTTTGATCTATGGCAGCGCCATCTAGGGGACCAACCTTAACACCATCTGGTTTCCCCCTTCAAGTTAGACGAGTTTCGTGCTTTGTAGTTTTTTCGTTCGATGCTTATTTCGCGAGGTATTTGGCCCGGTCACTATCAATGGACCACCATGTATATGTTAGAGACATAGAGGTCCAACCTGCCTTGATCCGAGAACTTCTGACGCCACCAAATCACACCCATACATTCTCGGAATAGCATGTAGAGTCTCTGTACGGTAACGTCCTAAGAACGTAGTTGGAAGTAACAACTCCGTTACGAGTATAAGGTTATGAGACATGTGCATCTTCAAGATTACCATATTCGTTCCGGTGACTGTTAGTGTCAAAGTGGCCGATTTTCTTCGAATTGGCGCAGTAGCGTCAGACATAGGTTGACTGCGTATTCCCGGTAAGAAGATGGATTTTCAGGCAGTGTAGCCTCTACCAACTCCACAGTCGCCCTACTCAGTAGCTACTGCCATACTAGTCCCAACTGCAGCTCTTTAGACTTTGTATATGCGGTCTTCAGATAAGAAAACACCGAATTGATGTATGGCGCATGTATCTACTTATGGTGAATGTACCTCATTTGTGCTTGCAGTTACACATTTACCCTAGCTAAATCTGCGACAGTGAGGAAGCAGGTTCTCCAGTGGAACCTGAAATGCGCCGTAGCAGTTAAATCGAGACAACTGGCCGCTGTCAGTGCCACGGTAAACGCAGCGACAGTGTGTCGCCGTTGTGGAAGGCACCGAGCCAACTGCAGCACCCACGTTCAGCTGCTCACGCGGCCTCATGCAGCCCAGCTTCTCTTCGCTGCGATACTGCTGTACTGCAGCCTGGAAATGATTACGCCAGTAGAACCTTCTATAACTCCCCATAAACATGAAAAGGACACCCACCCTTCTGGCAGCTCCTCAACACACGCTTTGAATCCCAGTCTCCTCTCTTCCTTGGTTCCTGCTCGATTCTTGTTACTAACTGAAGACCTATACTTAACCGATAATGTAAGAGATAATGATTTCTTTTTATGGCAGAAAACTAAGCACTGATGCTTGTTCATTTAGGCACATAGCACACATAATTTAAGATCCATATATCGGTTAGCACATCCCTATGCTGAATTTCAGGAAACACAAAGCTCATCAGGTGAGTTTTCTTACAGTGCAAACACACGTTGGACGTTACGGGCAGAATAAACATAAGAGGTGTCAACTCTTCCAGACGTCTGGGTCGGGAGAATTACTTAGAAGACTGCGCCGTGTTATTCACACTGAAACCTGCTGCGCAGGGGCTGATAAAGATTAGGATACTTGAAATAGATTAGCGTATCTTATCTTTCTCATGCTGATAGAATCGCAGAATGCCTGCACGTTGGGCGATAGTGAAGCGGACGGAGACGAGAGGCTGGCAGAAGAACGGGAAAGACACAAGCAAGGCAGTTAGACTTGAGAGCTGAAGACAGCAGCGCCTGTAAGCTACTGGAAACCCCAGGCAGGTGGACCGCGGCTTAGCGGGAGCCACGTGGCCGAGGACAAGGAGAAGACACAGGGGGCTCGCTCACAAAACGCGTGGCGGCGTGTAGGTGGGTTTCCCAATGGCCGGAGCGGAAGCTTCTGGAACAGTCTGGAAGCTTCTAGAAGCTTCGGTCGGTTGCAAAACTGAGATTGGTCGGCGCTCCGAAACAAACGACATCCAGCAACATGACTGGCCACGCACATTGAAAGGGGGGAAGAAAAAAGAACAGGAGCTACGAAAAAGCGTAGCAAATGTGAAACACTTGTTCCTGGGGCTTCGAGGAGAGAGGTTGGTCCTGGTGAGGCGTGCGACCTCGTTACCAGGACAGAGTACTTGTAGCGAGAGCGTGGGGATCGTTTGGTGTTCCAGGGCTACCATGGAGGTGCCTACGGAAGCTTTTGGTGAGGCAGAATTTATGTTATCTCGCTGAGGCGAAAACCTTTGCAGCGATAGGCGTCAGGTCACAGTAGCGATCGTACATTTGCAACGGCGGTTAGGGAAGTAAAGTAAATGGCTGATCACGTGTCTTTTTCGTTCTATGCTGAGGCTTCACGTTGCTAGAAGCGAGTGTAGTTCTAAATATAATCACAATTGCCCTAGCTGATGTCAGTATTCCGCGCTTGAATTAATGACCGCGAATATATCACAGGACAGTGCCAGACAGAGCGATTGCCAAATGTGAATAGGCAGAACTAAAATGTTGCTCGTACTGTGTAATCTTGTATAGAGTAAATTGCAGAAAAGTAAAGAATTTAACACTATTGAGTGTATCATTTCATAGCTAGAACTTTCCTTTGTCATTTTATTATCTCCTTATTTGTGTATTTCATGTTTGCAGCCATCTGGTGGAGGCAGTGTTTGTAGGTCAGCACATCTGAACATTCTAGCATGTACTGAGGATATGGTTAGAAACTAACCAGATTTGCCTACGACTAGTTAACGTCACATATAGAGCAAAGGATAAGCTTACCTTTCTGGAGAGCGTATAAGTATCAGGGCGACAAATTAGCGTTATAAAATCCGTTGTGCAAAATTTTTCACTTATACGTTCGGCTCGCAGGCTTATCCATCAGCAGGAAGGAGCAAAACAGAAGCGGTCGCTTACAATATAGGTTCTGTTGTTTTTGATATTTGCCGTATTGCACTTTATGTATGTTTCATACATTGTATGTTCTGTCGAATACTTTCTAATTTGCTACTTTGATATACTGTTGCGCATGTGACCCATCCACGGATTCTGTATGTGACACTATGCTACGGCTGTGCCATAATGATGTGTAACTACACACCACGTCATTGTAGTATCACTTCGCTGTAAGGCTCCACCCTCCTCGTGGCCTGTTAGCAGGTGTCTCTCTGCTTCGACTGGACCCTATCTAGGTGCAGATAGATTCGCACAGAGTAAGATGTGACATGAAATGCAATTGCGCAACGGATAAATTAGAAGATCAAGACTGTAGCACTAATAAATAGAAGTCGAGCTTTAATTCCGCCAGTACCTCGTCCCCTACCTTCCAAACTTCACAGAAGCTCTCCTGCGAACCTTGCAGAACTAGCACTCCTGGAAGAAAGGATATTGCGGAGACATGGCTTAGCCACAGCCTGGGGGATGTTTCTAGAATGAAATTTTCACTCTACAGCGGAGTATGCGTGCGCCGTGCTTGGGTAGCTCAGTCGGTAGAGCGCTTGCCCGCGAAAGACAAAGGTCCCGAGTTCGCGTCTCAGTCCGGCACACAGTTTTAATCTGCCAGGAAGTGACATAATGACTGCTTTGATCTGCCGTCTGGTAAAGGGTATCACATGCAAGAGCCCATAGTGGCTGAATCATTAGTGAACCACCAATTAATCAATGTAATTATGAAATAATACCCCTTTAAGTTGTAGAAATACGCTTGCATATTGCTAACTCCCATCTCCCTTTCGCCTTGGCAGCGACATATTATCGTATTTCCACTGCTACGTGGACTCGAGGTGCCACCTTGCCACTAGCGTCTGTTTCAGGTGATGAACTTGAGCCCAATATGAAGACAGCAGCTCCGATTGTGCCTCTCTTCAACATCCAGATATAGCTTCGTCCAAAGTCTAAGAGCTAAGTGCAACTTAGTCGTCTCGCCCGAAAGCTCAAAGCGAAGAGTCTGAAATATCCTCTATTTTCCCAGTTCTGCCCTCAGACACTGCCGACACTGGCCTTCCAGTCACAGTCTGTTAGCTGTTCTCCCAGTGGGAAACCTTGTAACAAAACTTGCCCTTTCTCCTCCGAGAAAGCTGACCTGTCTCTTGTTTTGCCAAGAGGCTAAAGTGTTAAAATTTAGGAACGATTTCCCACTCTGGAGAAAATTTTCTGCACTAGTCAGTGCAGGAGCGGCAGCCGAAGCAGCAACAGAAGCAGTAGCGCTTTTTTTTCTCGGAAAACGGCGTCTGATCCCTCACTGAAGCCCCTCTTGTTACCACTGTCCAGTCACCTTCTTCCCCGCAATTTTCTGCGGTGCTCGGGTCAACAAGCTCCGTGGCCTGGCTATGGACCGTTAGAGCACAGCCTCTTTACAAAGCGGCAGACATTGCATTCCCAAACACGGGTCTTGTTCTCTCACGAACTAAATAACACAATGTCTACCTTTGGGACCTTCCTTGCGCTTTCCTTTTATGATCACTGTCCGGCCTGTCGCCAGCAAGAATCGTGTGATACCATTTTAGCTGAGCTGAGCACCACGCAAAGAAAACGTACAGGTTCAGTAATGTTCCAGCTCTCTTACACCCAATACTCAAGATGTCAGACAGTCAGATCGATACCAAACGTTGTATGTCGATAATCAACCGAAACACAAATTTAGTTCGTACTATGTCCTGTCATCCAGTAGAGACGGGTGTAAACTTAATTAAAAGTAACGATATACATGTCCGAAAGAACAGACATCATATCCATATACTAACAGTGATACTGGGCTGCCATACAGTGGGTGTCAGGCTATCCTGGAACAGTGTAAATATAAAAAATCGAGAATATCATGCGGTGGACTCACTTTCAGAAATCTACATTCACAAACTAGCATTTATCAAGTTTGTGAATATATATTTCTAAAAGTGAGTCCACCACATGATATTCTCGATTTTTTATATTTCCATTGTTCCTGGGTAGTCCCCAACACCCATTGTATGGCAATCCAGTAACACTGTTAGTATATACAAGTGATGTCTGTTCTTTCAGACATGTCCGAAAGAACAGACACCATTTTTGATGCAGCAGCCACTATGAATAAAGACAAATGAACTGCTGATATTGGCTGCGAGTGGCCATTGATGTAAATCAATGGAGAAAATTGAAAATTTGTTCCGGATTGGGATTCGAGCCCAGATCTACATCTACATCTACATTTATACTCCGCAAGCCACCCAGCGGTGTGTGGCGGAGGGCACTTTACGTGCCACTTTCATTACCTCCCTTTTCTGTTCCAGTCGCGTGTGGTTCGCGGGAAGAACGACTGCCGGATAGCCTCCGTGCGCCCTCGAATCTCTCTAATTTTACATTCGTGATCTCCTCGTGAGGTATAAGTAGGGGGAAGCAATATATTCGATACCTCATCCAGAAACGCACCCTCTCGAAACCTGGACAGCAAGCTACACTGCGATGCAGAGCGCCTCTCTTGCAGAGTTTGCCACTTGAGTTTGTTAAACATCTCCGTAACGCTATCACGGTTACCAAATAACCCTGTGACGAAACGCGCCGCTCTTCTTTGGATCTTCTTTATCTCCTCCGTCAACCCGATCTGGTACGGATCCCACACTGATGAGCAATACTCAAGTACAGGTCGAACGAGTGTTTTGTAAGCCACCTCCTTTGTTGATGGACTATTTTTTCAAAGGACTCCCAGTGAATCTCAACCTGGTACCCGCCTTACCAACAATTAATTTTATATTCCACTTCAAATCGTTCCGCACGCATACTCTTAAGATATTTTACAGAAGTAACTGCTACCAGTGTTCCGCTATCATATAATCATACAATAAAGCATCCTTCTTTCTATGTATTCGCAATACATTACATTTGTCTATGTTAAGCGTCAGTTGCCACTCCCTGCACCAAGTGCCTATCCGCTGCAGATGTTCCTGCATTTCGCTGCAATTTTCTAATGCTGCAACTTCTCTGTATACTACAGCATCATCCGCGAAAAGCCGCATGGAACATCCGACACTATCCACTAGGTCATTTATATATATTGTGAAAAGCAATGGTCCCATAACACTCCCCTGTGGCACGCCAGAGGTTACTTTAACGTCTGTAGACGTCTGTCCATTGAAAACAACATGTTGTGTTCTGTTTGCTAAAAACTCTTCAATCCAGCCACACAGCTGGTCTGATATTCCGTAGGCTCTTACTTTGTTTATCTGGCGACAGTGTGGAACTGTATCGAAGTGAGAGCAACTGGCTAGTAAGCAGAGGACTTGGGTTCGCATCCTCGTCTGGCACAAATTTTCAACATACGCCACTGATTTACATCAATGCCCGCTCGCAGTCAGTGTCTGAAATTCAGAATTTGTGCACTCAACAGTGCAGTTACTTGTGTTGAATTCTAGCATAATTAATAGCATCCTTTCTGATAACGCTACTATGATGTCAGTAAATCGTCGATTCTCAGAAATTACTGCAACACCGATCTCCAGATCTACTGACATGCGTATACCAACACGTTTATTGTCACTCGCATTCAGTTTGTATACTGTATGAGAAACACATTCTTCCTCCTTGAACTACGTAGTGCTGTCAGATAAAGTGTTGCTCAGAGGTTGGAAATAGTGTAAAAGAAGTCTGAAAGCATTTTTTGCGCACACTGACTTCTTTCCAGCTCCATTGCCTCTGGTGATGCGTCAGGGAGCCATTGTGCTAAGGACACACACACACACAACACCATCAACATCACAATACTTGAAGAGGGGTTACGTTTGAGGGCCACAACATTACTCCACCTGAAAGTGAGAGCACTTCGGTCGGATTATCTTGAGTCTTGTCATGATGTTTCATGAGGATGCTCTGAACAACATAATAGCATACCCACAACTGCCTTGAAGTCATTCACAGTGGCGTGCTCTTTCTTTCGTCATCACTGTTCTTGTTTACTGTAATGTCTCCGCTTGCTTCTAATAGCAGCCACAGAGGGCAAGTGCAATTATATCGTGGTCATACAAGAAGGGGGAAGAGGAAACGACTATGTTTCCCCATACGAGCCATCATTTCTCTCGTCTTGAATGGCCTCAGCTGAGTCATGTATTTACAGCATTAAATCGTTCTAGGGTATGTCACGAATGTATGTGTTACGCAGAAAGAACACCTCCAAACCTCTGAATAGCTTCCATGCCTTCTTTTGTCTGACTGCCTCGTTAGGAATTCCGTCTCGTTTTACTGACATAGCAGTAGATGTAAGTGTTGTCTCGTTCGTTACATTTTGTCTTTTTTAGCCTTATTTTTCATAATCATTTTGTGTCATACCTCAGGACAGCTACCAATTGTTTGCATCATGATGAATCGACTTCGTACTCTGTGCAAAAGGCAGCTGTAGGAAAAATCTGAATCAGTGTTGGGAGAAGTCTACCTCACCAAAAGCGCACCATACCAGCATACAGAAGCCCTACTTCGTGCTGGTAGATTACGAGCACAAGAATTTTCTGTAGGTACAGGAATATTCAGAGCTGTTTTCTGAAACAGCTACTGACAAATGTGTTACACCAAAGCCTATCTATACCAAAAAACAGTGTCAGTTAAAGTACAACTTTAATAAATGTTCGTTGCAGCACAGGTAGTTGATTTTGTGTATAGAGAGGTGTAGCATGTCTGGATCTCTGAAGCGGACACCTGCATCTGCGTACATGGCGAGGCACTCGGGTGTACCCAGAGGTTGGTACCTAGTAACTGCCCCTCCCTCTTCACCAGTTCAGACAGAGGTGGCGACGACGCAATTAGTCACTCATTCTCTATCACGGTGACTGTTACACGAGGTGACATACAGGTACACTGACGTACAGTTTCCGTCAGGTACGTCGCTGGCACTCGCCTACTGCACTCATACTTTGACCAACACGTTCAAAATGGTTCAAATGGCTCTGAGCACTATGGGACTTAACATCTATGCTCATCAGTCGCCTAGAACTTAGAACTACTTAAACCTAACTAACCTAAGGACATCACACACATCCATGCCCGAGGCAGGATTCGAACCTGCAACCGTAGCGGTCACACGGTTCCAGACTGTAGCGCCTAGAACCGCACGGCCACACGGGCCGGCTGACCAACAGGTGTTTATAGTACTCAGACGTGTGAGTCACTGCAACTGTTAGTTGAAGACGTTACAGTCAACACTGTCAGTGGTAAGAAAGCTGATAAAAGAGTAAATGTCCACAATGCTCTCACTTTCGGTGCCAGAGTGGCCACTGCTTCGGAAACAAATTACTTACTCGCTTTTATGGCACGATTCGTAAACAGGCAACAATCATGACTAGAATGAAGAAAAGCATTACAACTGGGAAAAACTTTATGACTCAAGAAAGATAAATGGTCGCTTATTAGTTACACAGGTCTGCAAAAAGAAAAAAAATATTTTTTGAAAGTTGTTTGAAATTTGATACCTGACTTATGTTCTTTTCAGCGCTGATTTCAAAAATGCAATTCATTTTTTCTATCACGTCAGGTTTTCTCACAAAAAGGGAGTATTTTTCGTTATAATAAAATTTAAGGAATTTATCACATTTTTTCCAAAGTTATAAAATTTTATTTTATTTATAAACCATGTTCTAAACTACAGTTACAGTACACTTGCATTTCTCTTTAAGCTCTAAGTCCTTATAATAATAACGCTTTCGCTTTGTGTCGAAGCTCCTTTTATTGCTTTGTCGGCTGTGGACTTGTTGAGGATCATCTCTTTTTATCATCCAGCAGCATTCCGTTATCATGTTGACGTTCCATCTTCCTTGATATCTTCTTTCCATTTCTTTGATGTTTTGGTGGGAATCTTGGACCCTGCTCTTCACTTACATCACCAAGGTTTGCAGGGATGTAGTCAAGCTGTGAGATGAGAAAATGAACTTTAAGGCTCGTGTTACAGCCCAGCTTCTTGAAGTTGTCTAGCATGTCTGCGACGATTGTCCTGCAGTTTGGATCTCTTTTGTTTCCTAGGAAACCGGTAACATCTAATTTAAAAGCCGACCATGCTGCCTTTTCTTTTCTTTCCATTTTGTACACCAAGTTGGGATCTGTCATTAGTTTTCTAATGTCTGGTCCGACAAGGATTACTTCTTTTAGCTGTGCCTCGGATAAACCAGGAAACTGCCCACGAAGATATCTGAAACACACCCCTTCTTTTGGCACTGCCTTAAATTGTTTCTTCAGCCTCAACTTAATGTGAAGTGGTGGAAGTAACACCTTTTTGGGACCAAAAGGCTTTTCCTCTCAACATTTTTAAGCCCAACCTGTAAGGTTTTTCTCAAGGGCCAAGCTTCTTTTATGTAGTGTTGCTTTCTGTCTCCACTGTCCCATTCACAGAGAAAGCAAGCGGACTTTTTATAGCCACTTTGTTGACCAAGCAGCATTGAAATCATTTTTAAAACGCCACAAAGTGTCCATTTGTGGTCTGAATAGCAAAGTTTGCTTAAAACCAGTTCAATGTTTTCGCAACATTCCTTTAAGTGAACCGAGTGTCCAACTAGTATAGAAGCATACTTATTGCCATTGCGTAGAAGTACTGATTTAAGGCTTCTTTTTGAAGACTCAATAAAAAGTCTCCACTCATCAGGAGCATATTCTATTTTGAAACGTGCCATAAGTCCAGGAACATCACTGCAAAGCACGTCACTTTCTTGAGAGAAGAAAGATACAAACACGTTTTCCCTTGATAGATAGGAAGAAAAGGATGTACCCGGAGCCAACATATGTTTATCTTTCAGTCTAGATCCTAAAATCTCTGTCGATTCTTTAGAAAAGCCTAGGTCTCTAACTAAATCGTTCAGATTGTGAGAATGGAATGGAATCGGTTGTGCTGGGATCATAGCAATCTCTGTCTTCTTCACTATCACCATGCTGAGCCAATGGCTCTTGATCATCCATATCATTCAAAGAATCTGGAGGAGAGGGTATTGGTACTTCAGGTTCATGAGGAACAGGGCGAATGGCTGATTTAATGTTAGGGTACGAAATATCCTTTTTGTTTTTGAAATTGAAACCTCGTACGTTGCAAGAACAAAAATAGCAGTCATCACTATGATTTTTGGGCTCCCTCCAAATCATTGGTATTCCATAACATAAGGACTGCTTTTTACTTTGAAATCATTGCCTCAGTTCTTCAACACACACTGAACAAACTTTGTGTGGGATCCAACGCTTATGCTGATCGCCTAACTTTATACCAAAATAGGCGAAATATACTTTTTCAACAAAATCGGAAAGGTTTCTTTGTTGCTTTTTAACGTTATATTTACCACAAATGTAGCAGAAGCAATCCGGGGAGCTTATACATCCTCTGGTAGCCATTGTCCATAAAACAACTTCACAAGAAAACTAGTAACAACAACACGTGAACAGCACAGAGGGAAGAGGTACTGTGAACTGAAGGACAACAGCAGAAGCTCTCTGCTTGGTGATGGCGGGGGAAGGGGCAGCACGACAGCACGACGGGCAGGCACTCACGTCAAACTACCGCTGGTTTCCCCTAATTTCACTTTTTTACGTCTATGTAGTATAAAAACGGCTAAATAAAAGTTTATGAAGATCCTAAATACCAAAATTCAAACTCACTACAGTGCTAAAACATCGAAAAAAGCTGAAACTAGACAAGCAGTTTGTGAGATAACTAATCGTGATGGAATTTTTTCACTATTTCTCCCGAAATCAGCGTTGCAAACACTACAAAAATCACTTAAAAAATTTGAAACAAATTTCATGTTGCAGACCTGTTTCATACACTACTGGCCATTAAAATTGCTACACCACGAAGATGACGTGCTACAGACGCGAAATTTAAGCGACAAGAAGAAGATATGCAATTGATTAGCTTTTCAGAGCATTCACACAAGGTTGGCGCGGGTGGCGGCACATACAAGGTGCTGACATGAGGAACGTATCCAACCGATTTCTCATACACAAACAGCAGTTGACCTGCGTTGCCTGGGTGAAACGTTGTTGTGATACCTCGTGTAAGGAGGAGAAATGCGTACCATCACGTTTCAGACTTTGGTAAAGGTCGGATTGTAGCCTATCGCGATTGCGGTTTATCGTATCGCGACATTGCTGCTCGCGTTGGTCGAAGTCCAATGACTGTTAGCAGAATATGGAATCGGTGGGTTCAGGAGGGTAATACGGAACGCCGTGCTGGATGCCAACGGCCTCGTACACTAGCAGTCGAGATGACAGGCATCTTATCCGCATGGCAGTAACGGATCGTGCAGCCACGTCTCGATCCCTGAGTCAGCAGATGGGGACGTTTGCAAGACAGCAACAATCTGCACGAACAGTTCGACGACGTTTGCAGCAGCATGGGCTATCAGCTGGGAGACCATGGCTGCGGTTACCCTTGATGCTGCGTCACAGACAGGAGCGCCTGCGATGGTGTACTCCACGACGAACCTGGATGCACGAATGGCAAAACGTCATTTTTTCGGATGAATCCAGGTTCTGTTTACAGCATCATGATGGTCGCATCCGTGTTTGGCGACATCGCGGTGAACGCACATTGGAAGCGTGTATTCGTCATCGCCATACAGGTGTATCAGCCGGCGTGATGGTATGGGGTGCCATTGGTTACACGTCTCGGTCACCTCTTGTTCGCATTGACGGCACTTTGTACAGTGGACGTTACGTTTCAGATGTGTTACCACCCATAGCTCTACCCTTCATTCGACCCCTGCGAAACCCTACATTTCAGCAGGATAATGCACGAACGCATGTTGCAGGTCCTGTACGGGCCTTTCTGGGTACATGGGCAGCTGTACCTGTACACACTATCCAAGCTCTGTTTGACTCAATGCCCGGGCGTACCAAGGCCGTTATTACGGCCAGAGGTGGTTGTTCTGGGTACTGATTTCTCAGGATCTATGCACCGAAATTACGTGAAAATGTAATCACATGTCAGTTCTAGTATAATATATTTGTCCAACGAATATCCATTTATGATTTGCATTTCTTCTTGGTGTAGTAATTTTAATGGCCAGTCGTGTATTTCAATAAAAGATGTATTTCTTGGACGTTCTTAAATGTGAACTGTGTAATTATTGAATTCAGTAATATGGCAAAGGAAACAAAGCATTTCTTCTAAACGAACTTGCTGCTACTTCTGTAGCAAGTTCTCCAGATTGTTAGCTCATTGATGGCAATACATTGACGCTTTGTACGAAATGGCTAACTGCTTCTAATGCATCCCTCCTAGACTAAATGCTGCAAAAGGAGATGACACACATATTGTTTTGACAATTATGGGACTCCGTCTACTAAAAACTATTAACTCTATTAACTAGGAAAATTCCCACGAGCTGGAGCTGTTGAAAGATTACTCCTGAGATTGACAGCAATACTTCGTATCCAAATTATTGTTTTAAGCAATGCCTAAAATAAGGAACGGTTACTGATTTGCTATGCTCCATCGAAAATTGAGGCAATGAAGCACACTTCTTGCGTAATAACTCATGAGAAAGCTGATGTTATACCAGTTTGATACGCTCTACACATGGTTTTCCAGTGTGGTAAGAAAAACAACTAGATTGTTAGTGAGGATATAGACATGTTGATGTGAAGGTCGATGGCAACATGTCACGACCTCACAGAAATGCAGGATGCTTTTCGATCGGTACCCCTGGGATTTGCAGTGGGATGATAGAGGCAAGCATGAGTGGGGTGGTTGTAGGAATCTGGAAAATTCTATAATAATTAGTACTGGAATACTTTAATAAATAACTTACTTAACTTTGTCCTGCTACTGCACTCCAGGGACATAACTAATAACAACTATCTTTCTAGAATACAAATGGCTCATTAACAAACATTAATTGAATTATACAACAAGCAAGTTAACTCTATTCTGGTATTACGTGCATAATAAATGCGCGAAGTAGAGGCCGCGAACATAGCGAGCTGAAGGCTAGTCTAATCTGACTTCGCTCACGACATGTAGCTGACTCGGCCAGGGCGATCTGCAAGTCTATGTCCGTCCCATACGGCACCGCTGCAAGCGTCAGCGAGTCCACAGTGGTTGCAAGTGCTGGACCGCTATCGATTATCGCAACCTCTAGCGTGTTGTCTAACCACATTCCTCCCCCGCAATTTTACGAACAGACGTGGAGTAGGGCTTACGTCTGCCGGGGGGAGGACTCCATGCTGACGTGGATGAGGGGGTGCGGATTCGAACTTCAGGCGAGGCTCGGCCACCCGCACCGCGCCATTCGGATCGAGGAAAGCACGGAAACGCCAGGAAACCGCCTCCAGGATGCACGTCAGCATGGGGTGTGTGCGTGTCTACTACGATAGGAGGGTCTGCAGGGTCTACCTCCATCGGGCCGGGGCACCCGACGGGCAAATATTGACAACAATCCGTGGGGCCAGGTCGTGACAGTGGGGGTGGAGACCACCATGGCGTCACTATCTGGATGCACACCTACTGCCATCCGCGATGGTCGCAAGGGATCACCCGGCCGCCGTAGCGATGACTCAACTACGGACGGCTCCGGCGTGGCACTGGGGAACTGAGCAGGCGCGTCGATTCGCGGCAGCGTGCCTGAAATCATATGACGAGTGGCAGACTCCCCTTGGCGTACGAGCCGCATCTGACTCTGATGCCGGCGCACTTCTCCAGATGGGCCAGAAACGGCGTACAAGGAGTTGCCAAGGCGGCGAAGAACACAGCCTTGTAACTAGCGGCGAGTGCCGAGATATTTGCGAAAAGATACAATGTCGCCGGGCAAAAACTTGGGAATCGGCCGTGGCGCAGACACACGGTTCGGTGGATGTAGCAAATGCATCAATGTCCGATGCGGACGACCGTGTAGAGCCGGAGCGTGGCTGTGAGTGGTAAGAGGCCAAAAACAGCAGTAGTGCGGCTTCCCGAGAATGTGACTATCGCAACATTTGCGTCTTGAATGTGCGAACAAAACGTTCAGCAGCGCCGTTCGACTGAGGCGAGAAGGAGCGGAAGTGATATACTGGACACCTTGCGGGTTGCAAAAATTCTTGAAGTCGGAAGAGACAAACTGGGGCCCACTGTCGGTAACGATAACTTGAGGCAAACTTTCAATGCAAATTGAAGTAAGGCACGAATCGTAGCTGATTAAGTCGTTGATGGCATCTGCACAACGAAGGGAAAATTGCTATACGAATCTATGACAACCATCGTGCGTTCCAAAATGGACAAGCAGAACCCAAATGCTAGCGTTGCCAAGGTATGGTGGCACGGGACCAAGAGAAAAATGTCTGTGCCGGTGCAGACTGATTGGCAGTACACGCCGTGCAAGAAAAACAAAGCTTGTTAATATCAGGTACAATGACGACGAGCCAACTGTTTCGTACGTACAAGACCCCAATGACCTCGATGTAGCAAGAGCAACACAGCGGATTGCAAAGAACGTGGAACGACAACACAGGACTGATCATTCACCGTGCGGAGCCAAAGAACATCACGTTGCGCAAAGAACCACTGTCGGTGTGCAAAGAAACGGCGAGCAACAGGATATGAAATCAGTGACCTAGAAGAAGACCATTGCATAGCGATGTACTGCGAACCAAGTCTAAGAGAAGAATCGGCAGCAGTAGTCGAGCGGAAAACCTTCGACCACATCATCGTTTTGTAAATCAATAAACATACAAGTCTGTTCAGATTCATCAAAAGTCGTGTCTTCAGAAATGTAGAAATGGGAAGACGAGGTAACGCGTCAGCATTACCGTGCTGAGCGGTAGACCGATAGAGTATGTCGTAGCGGTACTGCGAAAGAAACGAAGACCAGCGAATCAATTTTGGCGCCGTACGTGTAGGTATGAGCTTCGATGGGTGAAACAACGAAGTCAATGGTTTATGGTCGGTGATGAGAATAAACTTGCGACTATACAAGAAATCATGGAATTTTGTCACACCAAAAATGACAGCTAAAGCTTCCTCCTCGATCTGCGAATCATTTTTCTGAGCAGATGAGAGAAATTTAGATGCAAAAGCAATTGGACGATCGCGAGAACCGGTTTTATGGGCAATAACACACTCCCCCCCCCCCCCCCCCCTCACCCCGTGAACTATGGACCTTGCCGTTGGTGGGTAGGCTTGCGTGCCTCAGCAATACAGATAGCCGTACCGTAGGTGCAACCACAACGGAGGGGCATCTGTTGAGAGGCCAGACAAACGTGTGGTTCCTGAAGGGGGGCAGCAGTAGTTGCAGGGGTAACAGTCTGGATGATTGGACTGATCAGGCATTGTAACACCAACCAAAACGGTCCTTCTGTGCTGCTACTGCAAACGGCTGAAAGCAAGGGGAAACTACAGCCGTAATTTTTTCCGAGGGCATGCAGCTTTACTGTATGGTTAAATGATGATGGCGTCCTCTTGCGTAAAATATTCCGGAGGTAAAATAGTCGCCCATTCGGATCTCCGGGCGGGGACTACTCAGGAGGACATCGTTATCAGGAGAAAGAAAACTGGCGTTCTACGGATCGGAGCGCGGAATGACAGATCCCTTAATCGGGCAGGTAGGTTAGAGAATTTAAAAAGGGAAATGGATAGGTTAAAGTTAGATGTAGTGGGAATTAGTGAAGTTCGGTGGCAGGAGAAACAAGACTTTTGGTCAGGTGATTACAGGGTTATAAATACAAAATCAAATAGTGGTAATGCAGGAGTAGGTATAATAATGAATCAAAAATAGGAGTGCGGGTAAGCTACTACAAACAGCATAGTGAACGCATTATTGTGGCCAAGATAGACACGAAGCCCACGCCTACCACAGTAATACAAGTTTACATGCCAACTAGCCTCGCAGATGACAAAGAGATTGATGAAATGTTTATTGAGATAAAAGAAATTATTCAGAAGAAAATTTAATAGCCATACGTGACTGGAATTCGATAGTAGGAAAAGGAAGAGAAGGAAACGTAGTAGGTGAATATGGAATGGGTGTAAGAAATGAAAGAGGAAGCCGCCTGGTAGAATTTTGCACAGAGCATAACTTAATCATAGCTAACACTTGGTTCAAGCATCATAAAAGAAGGTTGTAGACATGGAAGAGGCCTGGAGATACTGACAGGTTTCAGATAGATTATATAATGGTAAGACAGAGATTTAGGAACCAGGTTTTAAATTGTAAGACATTTCCAGAGGCAAATGTGGACTATGACCACAATCTATTGGTTATGAACTGTAGATTAAAACTGAAGAAACTGCAAAAAGGTGGGAATTTAAGGAGATGAGATCGGGATAAACTGACAGAACCAGAGGTTGTACAGAGTTTCAGGGAGAACCTTAGGGAACGATTGACAGGAATGGGGGAAAGAAAAACAGTAGAAGAAGAATGGGTAGCTTTGAGGAATGAAATAGTGAAGTCAGCAGAGGATCAAGTAGCTAAAAAGACGAGGCCTAGTAGAAATCCTTGGGTAACAGAAGATATATTGAATTTAATTGATGAAAGGAGAAAATATAAAAATGCAGTAAATGAAACAGGCAAAAAGGAATACAAACGTCTCAAAAATGAGATCGACAGGAAGTGCAAAATGGCTAAGCAGGATGTCTAGAGGACAAATGTAAGGATGTAGAGGAATATTTCACTATGGGTAAGATAGATACTGCCTACAGGAAAATTAAAGAGTCTTTTCGAGAAAAGAGAACCACTTGTATGAATAACAAGAGCTCAGATGGAAACCCCGTTCTAAGCAAAGAAGAGAAAGTAGAACGTGGAAGGAGTATATAGAGGGTCTGTACAAGGGTGATGTACTTGAGGACAATATTATGGAAATAGAAGAGGATGTCGATGAAGATGAAATGGGAGATACGACACAGCGTGAAGTGTTTGACAGAGCACTGAAAGACCTAAGCCGAAACAAGGACCCGGGAGTAGACAACATTCCATTAGAACTACTGATAGCCTTGGGAGAGCCAGTTGTGACAAAACTCTACCATCTGGTGAGCAAGATGTATAAGATAGGCGAAATACCCTCACACTTCAAGGAGAATATAATAATTCCAATCCCAAAGAAAGCAGGTGTCGACAGATGTGAAAATTACCGAACTATCAGTTTAATAAGCCACAGCTGCAAAATACTAACGCGAATTCTTCACAGACGAATGGAAAACCAGGTAGATGCCGACCACGGGGAAGATCAGTTTGGATTTTTCAAAAATCGTTCAAATGGCACTGAGCACTATGGGACTTAACATCTGTGGTCATCAGTCCCCTAGAACTTAGAAGTACTTAAACCTAACTAACCTAAGGACATCACACACATCCATGCCCGAGGCAGGATTCGAACCTGCGACCGTAGCAGTCGCGCGGTTCCGGACTGAGCGCCTAGAACCGCTAGACCACCGCGGCCGGCGGCTATTTACAATTTGTACAAAAACCAGATGGCAGTTATAAGAGTCGAAGGGCACGAAACGGAAGCAGTGGTTATATTGAGCAATCAGTAAAGGAAACAAAAGAAAAATTCGGAGTAGGAACTAAAATCCATGGAAAAGAAATAAAAACTTTGAGGTTCGCCGATGGCATTTTAATTCTGTCAGAGACAGCAAAAGACCTGGAAGAGCAGCTGAACGGAATGGACAGTGTCTTGAAAGGAGGACATAATATGAACATCTACAAAAGCAAAATGAGGATAATGGAATGTAGTCGAATTAAATCGGATGATGCTGAGGGTATTAGATTAGGAAATGAGACGCTTAAAGTAGTAAAGGAGTTTTGCTATTTGGGGCTCAAAATAACTGATGATGGTCAAAGTAGAGAGGATACAGAATGTAGACTGGCAATGGCAAGAAAAGCCTTTTTGAAGAAGAGAAATTTGTTAACATCGAGTATAGATTCAAGTGTCAGGAAGTCGTTTCTGAAAGTATTTGTATGGAGTGTAGCCATGTATGGAAGTGAAACGTGGACGATAAATAGTTTGGAGAAGAAGAGAATAGAAGCTTTCGAAATGTGGTGCTACAGAAGAGTGCTGAAGAGTAGATGTGTAGATCACATAACTAATGAAGAGGCATTGAATAATGGAGAAGAGAAATTTGTGGCGCACCTTGACTATAAGAAGGAATTGGTTGGTATGACATTTTCTGAGGCATCAAGGGATCACCAATTTAGTACTGGAGGGCACCGAGAAGGGTAAAAATCGTACGAGGGAGACCAAGAGACGAATACACTAAGCAGATTCAGAAGGATGTAGGGTGCAGTAAGTACTGGGAGGTGAAGAAGCTTGCACAGGATAGAGTAGCATGGAGAGCTGCATCAAACCAGTCTCTGGACTGAGGACCACAACAACAACAACCGTCCGGATCCCAAAATGAGAAACATCGACCATAAGAACTAATGGTTTCTAAGGACCAAAGGGTGTTAAACAAGTACTAGAAAACAACGCTGCTTTGGTCACATTCCGGTGACCAAACAAACGGAACGTTTTTCCGTCGAAGACGATAAAGAGGAGCCGCAAGAGAAGAGGCATGGAGTATAAAGCGATGGTAGTAATTGATCTTGCCTAATATCGCTTGCAGTTCCTTTACCGTCGTTGGAGCTGGTAAATCGGCTATGGGTGTATGCCCTGATGATTGATTACATGCCCAAGGTAAGTCAGTTCATTCGCGAAGAAGGTGCACTTGTCCATTGTCCCGAAGCACTTGAAAGAGGTGCAAGTTTTGTAACTGGTCCGTCGGTGTCACTCCAGACACGACAACGTCATCTAAATAGTTAAGCCAAGAGGGTACCGATGCTCAAAGGGTCTGTAGATAAATCTGAAATATGGCTGGGGCAGAAGCACATCCGAGAGGAAGGCGTTCGTATTTGTACAACCGGAGGTGAGTATTCACTACCAAGTACTTTGGGTTTCTTCATCAAGCGGTAGCTGAAGATAGGCATCCTGTAAATCAATCTTGGAAAAAAACTTTCCGGGTCCCAACCAATCAAATAAGTCTTCCGGGCATGGAGGTGTGTGATGTCCTTAGGTTAGTTAGGTTTAAGTAGTTCTAAGTTCTAGGGGACTTATGACCACAGCAGTTGAGTCCCATAGTGCTCAGAGCCATTTGAACCAACCGGATGACCTTCCTGCCGCCACCCATACCCTCCGGGACGGAAGTAGTGTACCCCAGCTGTCCGTGTCTAGTGTAAATCGTGAAATAGTGTGAATGTGTTTCAGATGTCTGCGAGGCGTGTAACTGAGGCGGGACGTGAGGACCAGACCGGTATTCACCTAGTAGGATGTGCGAAACCGCCTAAAAACCACATCCAGGCCGGACGGCACACCGGCCGTCGTCGTTAATCCGCCGGGCGAATTCGATCCAGGGCCGGCGCGCCTACCCAAGTCTAGGAATCAGCGCGTTAGCGCTCTCGGCTATCCTGGCGGGTAATTTTGTGCTATGATATCTGCATAGGAAATTCCACACGAGGAAGAAAAACTGCAGTCACGCGACATTCCATGCAGTTCCGCTACTCACTCCCTGTTCGATTGAAACTGATAACGGGAACTAATAACTATCTTTCTTGAATACAAATGACTCATTAACAAACATTAACTGGATTATACAACAAGCAAGATAACACTATTCTGGTATTACGGACGTAATACATGCGCGAACTAGAGGCTGCGAACCTAGCGAGCTGAAAGCTATTCTAATCTGACTTCGCTCAAGACCTGTAGGTCACTCGGCTGGTGCGATCTGCAAGTCTCTGTCCGTGTCATACTGCGGCGCTGCAAGCGCCAGCGAGTCCAGAGAGGTTGCAAGTGCTGGACCGCTATCGATTATCGCAACCTCTACCGTGGTGTCTAAAGGTGCGTTTACACTGCGATTTGTATCGGCACATGTATGAGATACATGTATATGCGACTTTGCAACATGTATTGCGACTTGTATGAGTTGACAAATATCAACCTCATACATGTATGAGCGTGCGTATACACTGGTTGATTTGTATCACTGTGCGATGGCTTCCGACGACGATTTGGAAGATTTCACATTTTTATGTGCTGGTACACTTGCTCTTTTGAAAGATGATAGGAAGAAAAGGCGGAGGAAGCGTAGATGGTGGCAGAGAGAGTTTCTTCACAAACGCGCTATTCACGGAGCTAGAGGATAGCGCATATTTTAGAAATTGTGTTACGATGAGTATGGAGGATTTCCGCGGTTTGTTATCTGTTGTGGCTCCTCTTGTGACCAAAACAAACACAAACTTTCGGGAAGCGATTCCACCAGAGGATCAGTTGGCAGTAACACTCCGTTTTTTGGCCACTGGGGATTCCTTTCCGACGTTAATGTATCTGCGTAGATTATCATTATTCTTCGTGTTTGCGAGGCCATTGTGCAAGTTTTATCCCAAGAAGTGAAGGTAAAAGTTTGATATATATATATATCAGAGTATGTAATACATTATACAATTTTTTCATGCATCTGGCACGTATATCAATTTCTTGCTATTATTCCGTCGGCTTCGCGTGATAATGTTGACAACGGATGCTAATGCCGACAATCGTGTGTGAGACGTTGGCATTAGCAATCGCGCGACAATGCAAATGTTTTGTCATGAAATTTTCGTTTTACGAGGGCATTTACTTTTAAGGAGCGGACCAGGGTACATATAAGTAACTGTCAACCAGGAACAACAGCACAAATTTTCTACCGCGTCGTTGACGTTGCCAACATAACCACGTGAGGCTGCTGGAATAGGAACTAAAATTTTAACGGCACATACATTTTGCACCATAAATTTCTCAAATTTTGCTGAAATGGGATAGCTTTTAGTTCTTTGGAACGACTGACATGCTTCACTCAGTAATACAATATCACAATTTCTGAGGACAGTTTCTGCACAGTAAAGATATCCAACAACATTAATTTTATTAAGTAGTACTTGACAGCACATGACATGCATATTTCAACATTTACACATGTTTTTAAAGAATCCATAAATTATGTCGGATTTGCATCTATTAGTTCATCGTTTGCCTGTATATTCCAGAATGAGATTTTCACTCTGCAGCGGAGTGTGCGCTGATATGAAACTTCCTGGCAGATTAAAATTGTGTGCCGGACCGAGACTCGAACTCGGGACCTTTGCCTTTCGCGGGCAAGTGCTCTACCAACTGAGCTACCGAAGCACGACTCACGCCCGCTCCTTACAGCTTTACTTCTGCCAGTACCTCGTCTCCTACCTTCCAAACTTTACAGAAGCTCTCCTGTTTGTAAGGTAGGAGACGAGGTACTGGCAGAAGTAAGGCTGTAAGGAGGGGGCGTGAGTCGTGCTTGGGTAGCTCAGGTGGTTACAGTCTGCTTTCGGCAGGGCAGCAGTGCGCAGCGCGCTCGGCCGTCCACGCCGCTGCGCGCGCCGAGTGTCTTGTTTACTTCCTCGTCACCGCGCTTCTCAGTCGAACAAGCTGTAATGGCCAACTCTTACAGAAAGAACACTCTTAAGTTCACCTTCTCAAACGAATACGCACGACCCAAAGCACTGGCCGTCGAACGCTTCCTACGCGAAGACGTGAAGATCCCGCGTGACGAACTCATCGGCATACACCTATCGATCATTAGCAGCGTCGTTTATGTTAAGATGACTTCCGACGCTGCCTGCAATGAGATTATTCACAGGACGCGCCATGGACTAAAATTTCGGCACTCCCACGGAAACGTCGGGCCTGTGGATGTCGACCATGCAGGACTTGGCCTTCGGACGATCCGTGTATTCCAACTGCCTTTCGAGGTGAATGAAGATGAAGTCATCGCGGCGATAAGCACTTTCGGAACAGTCCAGAGCCACGTAGCCGAGACATGGACACAGTTTACGACGTATCCGGTGCTTAATGGTGTGCGACAAGTCCGAATCGATCTCAAACGGCACGTTCCATCGTACATTTCTATCGGCGGCTGCCGTGCGGTGGTCATTTACGACGGACAACCTCGAACATGTTCCGGTTGTGGCAAAGAAGGCCACGTCCGTAATGAATGCCTGCAACGCCGCATCACACAACCAAGGCCCGACGATACGAACACCGACAGAACCACGACCACCCTTCCAGTCACCTATGCGGCGACACTGCACGTCCAGCCCTCACAAGGCGCCGTTCCTGAGCGTCTCTCTGGTCCGATACACCCGGAGGCGTCCCAGCACCTTGACACCGGCGATGCCGCCCGTGAACATGTCCAACAGCCGGACACACCCACGATAGAAGATCACAAGGATACCAATGAGAGTGTTCTGGAGAATGAAGACCGCATCATAGCACCCGCGGCTTTTGTACCGGAACGACGTGACTCTCTTCCTTCCTCAGACACCGAAACTCATTGCCGAAAGCAGAAGTCGCCCAAACGACGAAAAAAACGCCGCAAGACATCAGACTCGACCATTGAGCCCCCTCCGCAGGACGAAGAGATGCCACATCACTCCGACGGAGAACACGATAACACCTTCTCCTCTGCCACGGAGACGCGTCATCCACAAGACGGTGAACCGTCCAACAGAGATCGTGCGCGAGACCCGCGCCCAGAAGCCGTGGAACATAGCACGCCTGTTGTCACCGACACCATTGAGCCGACTCGGCCAGCGCTGCCACCTCTCGCCGATGTCAAACCTGTCGGACACCTTTCATGGGCGGATGACACGGATTTCCCACCTCCATCTGATGCGGAAATGAGATCTGTTTCTCCGTTAGACCAACACTAAAATGGGGGAAGTTTCTACGGCGACTCCTGCGACTTCTATGGACTTCCAGCATCCACCACAACAATCTTAACCAGCTACGAACCTATCGGCAGCACGGATCTCACATCAGGCGTACCGAATAGCTACTATCAATCCTAATAATATCGGCTCCCACGCTAAACTTCAACTGCTCCGTGACACGCTAAGAGCAGCGGACATCGACATCGCCCTGTTACAAGAACTGAGGACAGCGACTTGGACTGGGTGTTATGGATATGAGACGTACGCCGCCCCTGCAGCTATGGAACACACAGGCGCAGCCATCCTCCTCCGAGAAGGAATTGCAGTTTCCGATGTCGCATACCTCCCAACAGCGCGAGGGGTGGCCATAACAGTAGAAGGACTCAAAATCATAAATCTCTACGTCCCATCGGGCACTGATAAACGGAGGTATCGCTCCCAGTTCTACGCAGAAGATATTACGCCTTTATTCCTCGGTCGATACGATCATCTCATCGTAGGTGGGGATTTCAACTGTGTTCTCGAGCGCACAGACCAATACCCCGATTTCACCACATGTCCCGAACTTCGCTTCCTCGTCCGCCGCCTTCGTCTCCTCGACACTTGGCGAGTGGTACACGGCGACCGCCCGGGGTATACATTCATCACGAGCCACTCCGCCAGCCGACTTGATAGAATATACATCTCTCACGCTCTACAGTCAGTTCTCCTCGACGCGGAACGTTGGCCGTCTGCCTTTTCGGATCATGACATCTATATCTGTACCATGAACCCACGTCGACAATCTATATGGCGCAGTGCAGGACCTTGGAAACTCAATGTCGCTCTACTGCGGGACCCTGACTGTCGACAACAGGTCACCGACACGTGGCACACCTGTGTTCAACGCATTATGCGTTACGAGACCACACTGCAGTGGTGGTTGCTGTGCGCCAAACCGGCCATCCGACGCACATTGACACGCTATGGCAGAGCCAAACCCAGGTGGAATCACCATACAACTCATTTCTACCATAGCGCTCTACGTGAACTCCATCCCCGGATCGCCTCAAAGAAGTTCAACGCATCAAGGCAAAGATTTTATCTTTGACCAGATGCCGTCTAGAGGGAGCCATTGTACGAGCCCGCAGCCAAGACAGGATTAACGGTGAAGAACCTTCTATGCATCATATTGTTCAAAATGTTCGTCGACGCCGACAGGCTTTAATGACAGCTTTAGATTTACCTGATGGACGACGGCTGACTTCGCAAGCTACCATTGCGGATGCATTCACAACGCACTATAGACTTTTCTATCAAGAAGTACCTGCCGGTGCAGAGGCCATTGCTGAGGTTGCCCAGGAGACACTTGGTACTCTAAACGCAGCAGCTGCAACCCTCCTGACTGCTGAAGTGAACACCGACGACGTCCAAGGCGCTGTGGCCAAGGGGTCTCTGAATCGATCTCCCGGCCCGGATGGTTTACCTCTCGAATTTTACAGAACCTTCCAAGATTTGATGATGCCACGATGGAGGGACATGTATTGGGAACCCGCCACCAATGTTCATGGAAGGCTTACTTGTACCAGTCCCGAAACCCGCAGGAGGAACACGACTCGACAGTTATCGGCCGATCACGTTACTCAGTTCGGACTTCAAGATTTTCACACGCCTTCTAGCAGTGCGACGCAAACGTGTCTTACGGGACATTGTTTCCCACGAACAAACATCCTTAGGCGGCAACCGTAATATACAGACAGCCCTCAGTGAATATCGAGACGTGATCGCTGTGGCAACACACTCGCGACTGCCAGGCGCTTTAATCTCCATCGACTTCAAACAAGCGTTTGACCGCGTCAATCATGCATTCCTCAACGCAGTGGTGGACCGAATGGCAATTCCCCCGACGTTCACGCGAGTGATTATGCGGCTCCTTCGTGGAGCAACATCCAGACTTCTCGTCAATGGCAGACTTACAGAACCTATACGGATTGAACGCTCAGTACTGCAGGGTTGCCCTTTGTCGACGGTACTTTATGCCATTGCGATGGAACCACTCATTTGCGGGTTACGGCGACGTTTGACAGGTATTCCACTTCGGGATCATATGTTCCGCTGCCGAGCTTACGCGGACGACTTGGCCCTCGTCGTACGTTCAGCGGCTGACGTACAAGCTGCGATGCAGTGGATTACCCGTTACAGTGCAGGGGCAGGGAGGGTTACGAACGTGGCAAAATCATGCGCCATGAAGATCGGCCGCGGCCTTCCCGGAGACAGCGTAGTTCCATTTCAACTGGTGGACACCCTTCGTTGTCTCGGATTGGGGTACACGCGAGACATTCGCCGCACCTCGGCGATCAATTTTCGGGCGCTGCTGCAACGCATCCGGGCCAACATACAAAATCACATACTACGCCCGCTGAATATGTGCCAGAGAGTCACCTTCGTCAATACCCATCTGGCAGCCCGGATACCCCCCATAGCGCAGATTCTGCCCATCACTGCGACAATGGCGGCCAGGTTACAGGCGGCATTCGGCTATTTCATTTGTTCTGGACACATCTTCAAAGTTCAGTATGAAGCTCTCACCTTACCGAAGCGGGATGGTGGCCTCGATCTGGTTAATGTGAGAGCCAGGACTACGGCACTTTACACCAATACTATGCTCCGGTTATGGAAAAGCCAAACTGCTAGTTTTACTGGAATGTTGACCACCGAGCTCGCACCTGTTTCGAGACGCCCACCGACGTCTTTGGAACACATCCCACCTCCGATGTCACATATCGGCCGTTTCCTTTTGGAGTACAGCTACATATGTACCGAGCTCCCCGGGACCAGGAAGACGACCAACCGCGACATCTACCGCCTTCTCCGAAAGTCTCCACCCCGCAACCCCGTCGAAACACGTCACCCCCAGGTTTCATGGCCTACAGTTTGGAAAACGATCCACCAACCACAACACACCACTGACACAACCTCTATGTGGTACCTTCTAGTCAACGGCAAGTATACTACAAGACAGAAACTGCATCGCATCGCACTGGTGGCCTCACCCCTGTGCCTCAAGTGCAATGTCGAAGGTACAGATTTACATCGTTTTGAGTGTGGGCCAGCAGCAGCTGTCTGGACCCTCGTACAGAAGATTGTGGCTTTCTACCTCCGAGTACCACCACATCACGTTTCTCCCACTATGTTGATACATCCCGACACGACCTACTTTCCATCGGCTAAGTGGCACGCCATCACATGGATCAGTGGCATGGCTGTCGACTACCTCTTCCGGGACGGCATCGTCGATCCGGCGGACTTTTGGACACGCCTCCAAGTACATCACCACACCCTTCGCCGGCATCGACACTATCGGGCCACTTTCGCGAACTATTTACAGAGCATTTTCACCGACCCGCCTCAAAGCTGGAATCTCAACGAACCGTGCCAGCCAAGACTGGACGATCCCACGTTCCCCTTCAATGGCCAATGATAGAATGCATTTTGTTCTGATGGCGCGCCAAAGTGGAGCATAGCGCGGAAAGTATTCCTATTTTATTTCACTTCTCTTTTATCCTCCTCTTCTAAGTTTTTTTTCTCCTTACACATGTTTATCCTTTTCACACATAGCTCTCTATCTGCAGCCTATTTGTTTTCTTTCTCTTGTGCTCCCAAAAAAAAAAAAAAAAAAAAAAAAAAAAAAGGCTGCTGATGGTGAGGCTGTATACTCATTTATGTTAACAAAAAAATATAAAAATACAAAAGAAGGTCGTTGCGGAAATATAGCTACCTTTTATGTTTTACGTTTTCAAAGGAATATAAAAAAAAACAAAAAGTCGGTAGAAAAAAAGGAACAAAAAACAAAAAAGAAAAAGAAAAAGTGGTAAAAAAATAAAAAATAAAAAAGTTAGTAGAGCACTTGCCCGCGAAAGGCAAAGGTCCCGAGTTCGAGTCTCGGTCCGGCACACAGTTTTAATCTGCCAGGAAGTTTCATCTGTATATTCCGTTCTCAAGTTTTGCCATAATTCTAGTATGGCCATTTTCATAAAGAAATCTGAGCTTATTGGCGACCAAGTCACCCAAGTGGGTAAACTGGTCCCTTTTTCTGCCTGCTAAATTGTCGCCAACTTTTCTTAAGGTCTGTAAAAGACCTTCTCGGTCTTCATCCAGGTCTCTCCTCGCTCTCTTCAGTGCACTTGATCTACCACTTCCACTCTGACTTGGAGTGGTACAGGGTGACACGGTTGCAGATCCACTTTCACGTGGAGGCACAGAGATGATTGGAGTGGTTTCCACTTCCACAATGTCTTGTGGGGGCGTAGAAAATGTCACCTCCTCCATTTCTGTTACATCGAAAGGGAAACTAATGCTTCCTTCTCCTTCTCCTTCACCATCTCCTTCTGCGGCTGGGGCTTCCATGACCTTTAAAATAGATAACACATTTCTAAGGCAATGTGAGCTATATGTTATACATACATTGTAATCAAAGTATCTTAATGACTTGAGAATTTTTTGAGTGTCCATGCGTAAATTAAATTAAAAAAGTAACATTTTTCTTTCCAGCTTCCTGCTACTGAAGAGGAATGGCTGAAAATTGACAAAGAATATGACGAAAAATGGAATTTCCCCAGGTGTTTGGGAGCTATAGATGGGAGGCACATTGATATTGTGGCACCACTCAACAGTGGAACAGTTTATTTTAATTATAAAGAGCGCTTCAGCATTGTTTTGCTAGCAATTGCTGATGCTAATTATAGAATAATTTACGCTGATGTTGGCACACAGGGGAGCATTTCAGATGGTGGTGTCCTTAAAGACACCACATTTTACAAAATGTTAGAAACAAAAACTCTAAATATACCACCATCAACTCCTCTTCCTAGTAGGAGCAAGCCTGTTCCATATGTTTTCGTCGCTGACGAAGCCTTTGGCCTAGAGGAAAATATTGTGAAACCATTTCCAGGTCTGCATGAAAAAATAGTTGGCAACGTATTTTTAACTATAGAGCATGCAGAGCAAGAAGAGTAATAGAAAATATGTTTAGGATTATAAGTGCTGTTTACAGAGTGTTGAGGAAGCAAATGCTTCTCAGTCAGGAAAAGGCTACAGTGGTGACGCTAGCCTGTGTTTATTTACACAATTTTCTTCAAAACAGAAAATCTCAAAGGTATAGTCCAGCAGGAACATACGACAGAGAGGGAGATGATGGCAACGTAATACCTGGGTCCTGGAGGGACTCCCCTACTGTGCTGGAGCCACTGCCCAGAACTGGCCGAAGAACTTCATTGCTGAATGACAACAGAAGAGAATATGCAGAATACTTCTGCAGTATTCAGGGCTCCATCCCATGGCAGTATGGAAAATAAGTTCCACATCATTGTTAAATGATGACATAAAGGAATATGCTCTATTCTTCTGCAGTATTCAGGACTTCAAACCATAGCAGTATGGAGAATCATGTTTTTCAGTGAAATTGTAAATAATTGTAAATATTCACATTATTTAAAGCATTAGCACGAAAAAATGTTGCCTAATATTTGATTAATAAAATAATATAACAAATTTACTTACTGGTACTACTTCATGTGTGCTCCTATGAAATAGTGGTTTGTAATTGTCTCTTATGAACTGCATACTTTCAAAAGCATACCATGTAGAGTGGTACACATAGCTTGTAGCACTTCCAGTTCCTTTGCTGCTCTTCCTTTTCGCTAATTCGCGACTATATTGGCTTTTTAAATTATGCCGCTTGTCCTCACATTCCTTCCTTGACACGTTAAATGCCTTAGCAATTTCCTCCCACTCGTCGTACCTTTTCTGGATGTTCTTATAGTCTCCTAGTTTCACATCCCATATACAGGGATGCCTGCGCACTGGCTCTATAAAATGCAGAATATTTTGTTTTGACCAAGAAGTCATGGCAAAGTTTAAAGTATCAAACGACAGTCGGCACCTCCAAAACTCAAACAGCCACCAAAGAGCCTGGTACTACGCATGCGCTAATCGTCAAAATAAGCGGCAGGCGACAAGACGACAGGAAATGATAGTACTGCGCAAGCGCGAGTTCTTCAAATGTCGCTCATACATGTCGCGTATATGGCCAAAAAGCGATATACAAATGTATACGCTACATGTATGAGCTAGAGGGTCCGCATACAAGTTCCGTGAATTTTTGTATGAGGTGATGTATCGTGACATGTCAAATTGACATGTCGCTCATACATGTCGCGATACATGTATCCCAGTGTAAACGTACCTTAATGTTGACATCACACATGTTTGTTTTAATTCTATACTTTTATTTGAAACAAACACTTCCCGTAGTTTTTAATGTGAAGATATTTACTGACCAGGTGTAGAAATTAAATGAAATTTCTCTCACTCATGCAAGGCTGCTGCATGCATCTCGTACCAGAGACATGAATATCTTTGATTGGAATTACTAAGCGAGATTTACATTGATAATTATCAAATAATGAAAGCTGGTTATTAAATTTTTCCATTTTTATACAATGGTAGACAAATTGAATCAGTGACACCAACTGTTTACAACCAACTTCTTCGAACTTAGTCACTTGCACCAACAGATGAAGTCCTGCAAAACCACATAACACGTGTTCATTTGCAAGTCATTAGCTGGAAATCAACAGAGCAATTGTCTCCTACATCATGTCTCAGAACGAGCAAAATAACTCATGCATACCCTTAGTTGGACTGAGTTCTGTAGGCCCTCCTGAATTGATGGAACTAGTATCATGCAAATGTCCGACTTACGCGTGAAGTAACTGCAATAGCAAATTTTATAATTTATCTTGCACAACATAGTAAATGTGCATCGTCAGAGATGTGTATGAATATTTTCACAACCACGAGAAGTAGCATGGATTGCATCAACAGTCATGAAAGTGATGTTTAAGATGACATTGACAATTTGACATGTGACGCACTGGAGGAAAATTTAGATTCATACTTAACAAAACAGGCAAAAAATGTAACACTAACAACACACAGTGAAGTGAAGTGATATTATTTTATCCTTGTCGAGAAAGTTTCTAATGTCAGAGATTCACCATTAGTGCTGTCGTCTGGTGTACTAAAACCGAACGTAGTTGTGATGTTAAATTGTAAACACACAAAATTTTCAAAGCATGTTTTTTTTTTATTGAAGCATTATTAATTATTTTTTCCATTATTTGTGACACTTTAAAATCCTGAATAATATTTCGTGACACAATTGCTCAAGGATCCAAAGGTGGCATCCATGAAAATTAGCAACCTCCAGAATCTTCCTATCATATAAAAAAAGAGAGAAAAGCGTATACCAAATGTTACGGTTCAGTTCTGAAACGATCCGACCAATGTGTTTGGTGCTGAGGTGGTGCGGCACGCTGGCTTTTCGGAGAAACTGCAGAAGCAGCTGACAGACAGACAGGCATCGTCCAATAGCCCATCGCATTGTGTACCTAACACACAAACCACCAGATGCCAGAAACTCGTATCGGTACCAAACGTTGTACGTACATAGAGTACCAACCAAAACACCGAATTAGTTTGTGCTGTCGTCCAGTAGAACATGCGTAAACGGTAATTGTAAGTAAAACCAGAACTACAAAGTACCGGAAAAGAGTGTCTATTCAAACCCTAGTCATAGCAGTTAATTTTAACTATTAATGCGTGAAGCTGTTATGGGGGAAAACATTTTCCTCGTATGTAAAAGGACTTTCCGGAGTTTGTAGCAGTGTTCTTTTGGCAGTCTGCTTCCGCTTCGTTAATTGAAGGTAGCAAACCGGTAGCTAGCGCATCATTAATTTCACAGAATAAACAAACAATCGGAGCAGCAGAATAAAGAAACAGCTGCATCACACGTGCGGAAGTATTAATTGTTCCATACAACACTTCCACGCATAATACAGTAGAGAAAATTGTCATTGGGATATGAACTCAGGACGATAACCTGACGCTCTACCAACTTCCATAAGTAGCTATACAGGGTGCAGCAGTCAAACCTGAATTTTTTAAATGAGTGTAAAGTAAACACGGATACGGATATCAAAATTTTATTCATATAATCTTATTCTACTTTAAAGAGCATTTAAGAAACATCATCACGTTTTCTTCATTTTTGAAAATAACATCAGTAAGTTGGCGTTACTCTCGATCATGGTATTCTCGCAGGCGCTTTAGAAGCTGTCCATGACATGATGGAGCGTACCTCGATGAAGTCTCTAGTTATCCAGCCAAATTCTGCTTGAGAACACCGACTTTATGAGGTGTTTCTTCGTACACTTTCCTCATAAGGTAAACCCATAAGATATAATTACAAGCTATAAGGTTATGTGAATGGAGGGACCATGCAATCGCTCCATTCTTGGAAATCACCCTGTTAGGAAAAACCTCATTGAGAACATTAATGCCCACAGGGGTTGTGTGACTTCTTGCTGCATCTTGTTGAAATAGTGTTTCGTCATTCACTGCATATGGACGAAGCTGAGGTATGAAGAATGTCCTTAACATTGTCGAATAGCCCTCAGCATTCACAGTAACAGATTTCCCTCTTTCTTTCTCAAAATAGGGGCCTATTATTCCCGATGAGGACCCTGGTCGAGTGCAGGGGTTTCTCATAGAGCTGGTGAGGTTTCTGATCATTCCAGTATCTAAAGTTCTGTTTGTTCACATATCCATTGAGATGAAAATTTGCCTCGTAACTCATCCAGCTTGTGGACAAGCTCCTCGTTTTCTTCAATCATTTGCAAAAGACTTTCACAGAAATGCTGTCGTACCACGAAGTCGTTATTATTCAAAGTGTTAACCTCTTCGACTTTGTATGGGTGGTGATGTAAGTGTAACCTAAAAATCCTTCCGACAGTCCAGTTAGAAATTCCAACCGCAACACTCTGTCTATGCGCTGATCTGTGGGGGCTTCTTCCCACAGCAGTTCTTACACATTCCACATTCTCGGAAGTACGCACTGTCTTCGCTCTCCCACCTTTTTTCCTTATTGTTTCGCCGGCGTTTTCAAAGTTTTCGACCCAAGTTCTTATTGAGTTAACGGAAGGCACTGGCGTATTACGATTAATTTGAAAATGCACCCGGAAACGACGCCGAGCGGCTACATAGCAACCGTTCCGGTAGAAGGCTTTGACTGCAAACGACCGTTGTTGCTTGGTCCACTGCTCCATGGCTACTGACATGCTTCGTGTTGGGGAACGCAGTGGTGACCTTGGTTACTCGCCCCCCCCCCCCCCCCCCTCTACTTCCAAAGCTTCCACACACTATTAATGACTGCAGATTTGACTGCCGCACCCTGTACGTATACGTTACTCACAGTTAAGATTTTCCTCTGCTACGTAGTCTGTCGTTACTTTTAATGTTTACGAACGTTTCTGCTAGACGACAGGACATAGTACGAACTAAATCTATGTTTCGGTTCTATTCTATCGACATACAACGTTTGGTACCGACCCAAGTGTCTGACATCTGGGGGTTTGGGTGTAAGAGAGCTGGAACACTACTGAACCTGTACGTTTTCTTTGCGTGGTTCTCAACCCAGGAAAAACTCGTATCACACGGTTCTTTCTGGCAACAGGCCGGACACTGGTCGTAAAAGGAACGCGCAAGGGTGGTCACAAAGGTAGAGCCGCGCAGGATTAGCCGAGCGATCTATGCACTGCAGTCATGGGCTGTACGTCTGGTCCCGGCGGAGGTTCGAGTCCTCCCTCGGGCATGGGTGTGTGTGTGTGTGTTTGTCCTTGGGATAATTTAGGTTAAGGAGTATGTAAGCTTAGGGACTGATGACCTTAGCAGTTAAGTCCCATAAGATTTCACACACATTTGAACATTTGAACACAAAGGCAGACACTGCCTTATTTAGCTCGTGAGAGATCAAGACTCGTGTTTGGGAATGTAACGTCTAGTACTCTGTACAGAGGCTGTGTGCCGTCGCTCCACGGCCAGGTCACGGAATTTGTTGACCGGAGCACCGCAGAAAATAGTGGGAAGAAAGATGACTGGACTGTTGTAAAAAGAGGAGCTTGAGTGAGGGGATCCGACGCCGTTTTCCGAGGGACGGCAGCGCAGCTGCTTCTGTTGCTGCTGCTGCTGCACTGACTAGCGCAGAAAATTTTCTGCAGTGTGGGACTTCGTTGCGAAATTGTTAACACTTTAGCGACGGAGAAACAAGAGATAGGCCACCTTTGTCGGAGGAGAAAGGGCTAGTTTTGTCACAAGGTTTCCCACTGGGAGAACAGCTAACAGACTGTGACTGGAAGGCCAGTGTCGGCAGTGTCTGAGGGCAGAACTGAGGATTTGTCAGGCTCTTCGCTTTGGGCTTTTGGGCGACACGACTCTGACGGACTGCAGCTTCTCTTAGATCTTAGCTTTTCGACTAAGCTGGATCAGGGTGGTGGAGAGAGGCACATTCAGGGACTGCAGTCTTCACACTGGGCTCACGTTCATCACCTGAAACAGACGCTGGTGGCTAGGTGGCACATAGAGTCCACAACGCAGCGCGGAGGAAATATGATAATATCTCTCTACCAGGGCGAAAGGGAGATGAGAACAGTTAGGAATATTCAGGTGTGTTTCTATAATTTAGTGAAATCCTGTTTCATAATTACACTGAGTACCGGTAACTGGTGTTTCACTAATGATTTAGCGACTATGGTATCCTTTACCAGATGACGGATCAAAGCAAGTCATTACGTCATCATAATCCTGTATTTATTTATTTGTTCGATGAATAGAGAATAAAAAATCTGAGCCATTCCTTTACGTAACGCCTGTGACCTTTATACCGGGTGTTCAAAAGTCTCTCCACAGTGCCGTATGATTTTTAGCCGCGCGTGCCGTATGATTGTTCGCCGGCCTGAGTTACTTCCCTTTAAGTGGACTCTCCCAACATTCCTCTGTTTCGTTTATCTCAGCCAGCGTCAGTAGTATCGTTGGTGTGTGTCGTTACGCGCGTACAGCTCGCGTTTCAATCTCACTGCTTGCTGATATTTTTGGTGGTCGTATAACTTCACAGTGACTTTGGCCTCCACGATCGCCTGACCTAACACCACCTGACTTCTTCTAATGGGGTGCAGCGAAAGCAACTGTCTATAAAACTCGCCCAAAATCCATCGATGAATTGAAAACTGCAATATCCATTTTCACTGATTCTGTTACAGGAATGTTACATCTTGTGTTTGGAAACATGATTACACGAATTAAATTGTGTGTGTGTGGGGGGGGGGGGGGACACTTTCAACACTTTATGTGAGAATTTGTATGTAAAAATGAATGTTCAATAAATTAATAACTTGTATTTCACTGAGTTTCATTTCGGTATATTCACTGCGACATACGGCACCCGCGGCTAACAATCATACGGCACTACGGAGAGAGTTTTTGAACACGCCGTATTACTACAGCCGCATCTGAGCGTGAATGCTGAAGATAAGACGGATAGATCACATAACTAATGAGGAGGTACTGAATAGAATTGGGGAGAAGAGGAGTTTGTGGCACAACTTGACTAGACGAAGTGATCGGTTGGTAGGACATGTTCTGAGGCATCAAGGGATCACCGATTTAGTATTGGAAGGCAGCGTGGAGAGCAAAAATCGTAAAAGGAGACCAAGAGATGAATACACTAAGCAGATACAGAAGGATGTAGGTTGCGGTAGGTACTGGGAAATGAAGAAACTTGCACAGGATAGAGTAGCGTGGAGAGCTGCAACAAAGCAGTCTCAGGACTGAAGACCACAACAACAACAACAACAACAGCATCTGAACGTTCTCAGAGATTTTACGTTTCAGTTTTGTTTTATTTCCAGTCATCCAGTACTAATGCTGTCAAACCATGTTTCTACTCTTGACTGAAATTATGATAATAAATTTGGGTTACTTCGGACCACTCAGGTTTCCTTATCTAAATGACTTCGCCCTCTCCCCCCCCCCCCCCCCAAAACCACCTTGTCACTAATATTTTTTGTAAGCATCGACTTATTTATTAGAGCTACAGTCTTAATCTTCTAATATATCCGTTGCGCAATTGCTTTCCTTTTCACATACTAGTCTGTGCGAATCTATCTGCACCTTGGAAGCGTCCAGTCGAAGCGGAGAGGCAGCTGCCAATAGCCCACGAGCGCGGTAGGACCTTACAGTGAAAGGATATTACAATGACGTAGTGTGTAGTTACTATTACGATGTAGCCCTAGCACAGTGGCACATAAGGGATCGCGCTACAGTCTGGAGCCGAGCGACCGCTACGGTCCCAGGTTCGAATCCTGCCTCGGGCATGGATGTGTGTGTTGTCCTTAGGTCAGTTAGGTTTAATTAGTTCTAAGTTCTAGGCGACTGATGACCTCAGAAGTTAAGTCGCATAGCGCTCAGAGCCATTTGAACCACATAAGGGATCTGTGCGTGGGTCACATGCACAACAATATATCAAAACAGTAAATTCGGAAATATTCGACAGAGCAAACCACCTTTGAAACATAGTAAAGAATAAAAAAAGATCTCTCATTAAGTGTAATACGGCAAATATCACAAACTATATAACCTTTATCATCAAATCACATCACATATGCGTTAGACGCGATTTGAATATAAATTCCTGCAACAAATCGAATATTGCTTAGCTGATTAGCTGACCTATGCCAGCGTGTCTGAAGGACATGCGAACGTTCGCAGTAAATACCGAATTTTTGCCAGTTGGCAGTCTCTGCATGCCTGCAACTCCCCTTGTAGATACATTTACTCGCGTGTGTTGGGTACAGTGATCTGATGCAAGATGAAAAAGCAACCAGTGAAGCATTTGATTTCAGAGTAATGAGGGTGGCACAGACAAGTTAATATCTAATAGGTACCAATCACCTCTCTCCTAAACCAATCCTTCCTTCAGTAGCACACATACCATGGTTGGTCCAGCGTGGAATGCTTGCCTTACCAGTAAGTAGCGCATGTCAAGAAGGTAACATATACGACGTACGTTGAAGATAAAGTCGTAAGTAGTAATGTGCCTGTGGAAGGAGCCTGTCAACATGAAAAAGATAAGATACGCTAATATGTCTCAAATAGCCCAGTCTTTATCAGACGCTACGCAGCAAGTTCCCGTGTGAATAATATGTTGCAGATTTCTAAATAATTCTCCTGACCCAGACATCTGGAAGAGTTGACAGCTCTTATGTTTATTCTGCCCGTAATGTCCGGCGTGTGTTTGCACCTTAAGAAAACTCACCTGATGAGCTTCGTGTCTCCTGAAATTCAACAAAGGGATGTGCTAACCGATATACGGGTCTTAAATTATGTGTGCTATGTACCTAAATGAACAAGCATCAGTGCTTAGTTTTCTGCGATAAAAAGAAATCATTACCTCTTAGATTATCGGTTATGTAAAGGTCTTCAGTTAGTAACAAGAATCGAGCAGGAACCAAGGAAGGGAGGAGACTGGGATTCAAAGCGTTTGTTGAGGAGCTGCCAGAAGGGTGGGTGTCCTTTTCATGTTTATGGGGAGTTACAGAAGGTTCTACTGGCGTAATCATTTCCAGGCTGCAGTACAGCAGTATCGCAGCGAAGAGAAGCTGGGCTGCGTGAGGCCGCGTGAGCAGCTGAACGTGGGTGCTGCAGTTGGCTCGGTGCCTTCCACAAATGCGACACACTGAGTCGCTGCGTTTTCCGATGCACTGCCGGTGGTCAGCTGTCTCGATTTAACTGCTACAGCGTATTTCTGGTTCCATTGGAGCACCTACTTCCTGAAAGTCGCAGATTTGGCTAGGGCAAGTGTGTAACTGCAAGTACACCACTGGCCATTAAAATTGCTACACCACGAAGATGACGTGCTACAGACGCGAAATTTAACCGACAGGAAGAAGATGTTGTGATATGCAAATGATTATCTTTTGAAAGGATTAACACAAGGTTGGCGCCGGTGACGACAGCTACAAGCTGCTGACATGAGGAGAATTTCCAACCGATTTCTCATACACAAACAGCAGTTGACCGACGTTGTCTGGTGAAACTTTGTTGTGATGCCACGTGTAATGAGGAGAAATGCGTACAATCACGTTTCCGACTTTGATAAAGGTCGGATTGTAGCCTATCACGATCGCGGTTTATCGTATCGCGACATTGCTGCTCGCGTTGGTCGAAATCCAATTACTGTTAGCAGAATATGGAATCGGTGGGTTCAGGAGGGTAATACGGAACGCCGTGCTGGATCCCAACGGCCTCGTATCACTAGCAGTCTAGATGAGAGGCATCTTATCCGCATGGCTGTAACGGATCGTTCAGCCACGTCTCGATTCCTGAGTCAACAGAAGGGAACGTTTGCAAGACAACAACCATCTGCAGGAACAGTTCCACGACGTTTGCAACAGCATGGACTGTCAGCTCGGATATCATGGCTGCGGTTGCCCTTGACGCTGCATCACAGACAGGAGCGCCTGCGATGGTGTACTCAACGACGAATCTGGGTGCACGAATGGCAGAACGTCATTTTTTCGGATGAATCCAGGTTCTGTTTACAGCATCATGATGGTCGCATTCGTGTCTGGCGACATCGCGGTGAACGCGCATTGGAAGCGTGTATTCGTCATCGCCATACTGGCGTATCAGCCGGCGTGATGGTATGGGTGCCATCGGTTACACGTCTCGGTCATGTCTTGTTCGCATTGACGGTACTTTGAACAGTGGACGTTGCATTTCACATGTGTTACGACCCGTGGCTCTACCCTTCATTTGATCCCTGTGAAACCCTACATTTCAGCAGGATAATGCACGACCGCATGTTGCAGGTCCTGTACGGGCCTTTCTAGATACAGAAAATGTTTGACTGCTGCCCTGGTCAGCACATTCTCCAGATCTCTCACCGACTGAAAACGTGTGGTCAATGGTGGCCGAGCAACTGGCTCGTCACAATACGCCAGTCATTACTCTTGATGAACTGTGGTATCGTGCTGAAGCTGCATGGGCAGCTGTACCTGTACACGCCATCCAAGCTCTGTTTGACTCAATGCCCAGGCGTATCAAAGCCGTTATTACGGCCAGAGGTGGTTGTTCTGGGTACTCATTATTCAGGATCTAATGTATCCGTTGCGCAGTTGCATTTCATATCACATCTTACGCTGTGCGAATCTATCTGCACCTAGATTAGATAGGGGCCAGTCGAAGCAAAGAGACACCTGCTAACAGGCCACGAGCAGGGTGGGGCCTTACAGCGAAGTGATACTACGATGACGTAGTGTGTAGTTAAACCTTATTACGGCACAGCCCTAGCATAGTGGCACATACAGAATCCGTGGATGGGTCACATGCGCAACAGTATATGAAAATAGCAAACTAGGAACTATTAGACAAAATATGCAATGTATAAAATATACATAAAGTGCAATACGGCAAATACCACAAACAATAGAACCTATATCTTCACATCAGATATGCGTTAGAGGGCATTTGAACAGAAATTCCTTCAACAAAACGACTACTGCTTAGCTGACTATCTGACTTATGCCAGCGTGTCAGAAGGACATGCGAGTGTTGGCAGTAAAGACAATATTTGCCTGCATCCCTATAGCTCAGCTTATAAATTCGTTTAGTCGCGCTTGTTTGGTACAGCGATGTGATGCAGGATGAGAAAGTAATCACTGAAGCACTGAGGGGCATGTATATGTATCCTCTGATCAGCTGACAAATTAACATCCAATAGGAGCCAATCATCTCTCCATTAAACCATTCCATTCTTCGGTAGTACACATACCATGGTTGGGCCAGTGTGGAATGGTTGCCTTGCGACTAAGAAGTGTATGTCAAGCAGGTAACATACGCGACGTATCAACATGAGAAAAATAAGATACGCTAATGTATTTCAAGTATCCTAGTCTTTATCAGCCCCTGAGCAGCCAGGTTCCAGTGTGAATAACACGGCGCAGTCTTCTAAGTAATCCTCCCGACCCAGACAATTGGAAGAGTTGACACCTCTTACCTTTATTCTGCCCGTAACGTCAGACGTGTGTTTGCATTACAAGAAAACTCACCTGATGTGCGTTGGGTTTCCTGAAATTCAGTGGAGGAATGTGCTAACCGATATAAGGGTCTTAAAGTGTGTATGCAATATGTCTAAATGAACCAGCATCAGTGCATAGTTTTCTGCCATAAACATAAATCATTATCTCTTACATTATCGGTTATGTAAAGGTCTGCAATATGTAACAAGAATCGTGCAGGAGCCAAGGAAGAGAAGAAAGTGATTCAGCGCGTATCTTGAAGAGCTTACAGAAAGGTGGGTGTCACTTTCATGTTTATCGGGAGTTATAGAAGGTTCTGCTGGCGTAATCATTTCCAGGCTGCAGTACAGCAGTATCGCAGCGAAGACAAGCTGGGCTGCATGAGGCCGCGTGAGCAGCGAACGTGGGTGCTGCAGTTGGCTCGGTGCCTTCCACAACTGCGACACACTGAGTCGCTGCGTTTTCCGATGCACTGCCGGTGGTCAGCTGTCTCGATTTAACTGCTACAGCGTATTTCAGGTTCCACTGGAGAACCTGCTTCCTCACTGTCGCAGATTTAGCTATAGCAAATGTGTAACTGAAAGCACAAATGGGTAGATTCACCAGATGTAGAGTAAATGCGGCATACAACAGCACTGTATTTCCTCATTTGAAGACTGCGTATAGAAAGTCAAAGTCTAACGGCCTGTAGTTGACACTAGCGTAGCAGCAGCTACTGAGGAGGACGACTGTGGAACGGGTAGAGGATAGACTGCCTGAAAATCCATCTTCTTACCGGGAATACGCAATCAAACTGCGCAAATTTGAAGAAATCGGCCACTTTGACACTAACAGTCACCGGAACCAATTTAGGTGTCTTGGAAATGCACATGTCGTTTAACCTCATATTCTGGCGTAACTAAGTTGTGACTTCCAACTACGCTCTTAGGACGCTACTGTACAGAGACTTTGCATGCTATACCGAGCGTATGGATATGAGTTGTGGCGTCAGTAAGTTGTCGGCTCAAAGCATGTTGGATCTCTACGACTCCAGCATATATACGTATGCAGTCAACTACAGGAATTACCAAGCAAACTGTAGGTTTAGTGGCGAAAAAGAGGCAATGTAAGAGCCACCATCGAGATAAACCGGAATGCTGCTGTAATGTTGGTACACTGCAATAAAAAGGGAAAGGTGGAAACTTTACTTATTCAGGTCGTTTTAGAATGACATCAGCGATAACGTACTTACGTGGTGAAACCTTTGGAGCCCGCTGGTGTGACCGAGCGGTTCTAAGCGCTTCAGTCGCAGATTCGAATCCTGCCTCGGGCATGGATGTGTGTGATGTTCTTAGGTTAGTTAGGTTTAAGTAGTTCAAAGTTTTAGGGGACTGATGACCTCAGATGTTGTCGCATAGTGCTCAGCGCCATTTAAACCAAACCTTTGGATGGATCGTCTTTAATCTTCAGTAAAATAGCAGTGTCAACAAAGCCAACAGTGATAGGGAAGGAGCAAAATAAAAAAATATGTAAGGAAATTCAGCTGCCCAACTCCTAAACGTAAGCGATAACTGCACTAAGCTTTCATGATTCGTCACAACAGGAGGGGCGGACATCTTGTATCACCCGATCGTGTAGTAGAAACTGATATATGTGATTGTTAGGTCAATGCACCATTCATAGAAATCATACATTTCTAATTTGCACTGTATACACCAGCAGTTTGTTCATGTAATCAGCCTTCGAGTTACTGAGGGATACGGAAGTCGTAGTACAGCATTGCCACACTTTACGGCGTGGAGCATTCACTGTCTGATTGCTATCATCTTCTCGTAGGTCCGTGTATACTCTGATGAAAGGGAGGATGCTGTCTTAGTTTGGCAAGCTGTTATCGCTACTTGAGGAGAGCAGTTGAGGTTTTTGTTTGTATCGTAGCAAGTTATTACCGAAACAGATTTATTGCAGTATAGCACCCAGCCTTATAGCCCGGTGGCTGCAGGATTGTGTCTTCGTTATGACTCACAGCGTATCTGACGCCACTACCCATGAGAACGGTGTCAAGTAACATCTAGTAAGAAAGTAAATTCATACCCCCTACGAATCTAAATAAACCATAGTAATTATCAGCAGATTTTGTTCAAACATGATATACCATCTTTTGTTATTAAGAAAAGTATCTTGTCAAAATTTCAGATTTTTTTCTCGTATCGCTCCCGAGAGTGAGAAAATTACTTAAATGTCCAAAAACCGACACTTAGGTTTCAAAACTCAGTAAGGAACAATATCAGTTTTAGTATCATCTAAAATCATAACCAGGGTCTTCGATACATAAAATTACTTAATTGGAATTTTTCTTTTGAAAACTTCAACTACTCTGCATTTCGTAGTCTAAAAAAATCATCCAAAGTTAATATCCGCTTATTATTTTGTTGTGTAAATACATGCGAGTGAATGAGGGAGTGTCTGTGGGACATACGAACAAACTTAATACTATTTTATGTAAAATCTTACGAAATTGAATGGTGGGAATATAATGTTGTAACCAAGATGCTCATGACATACGTTGAAGTGTCGTTGCTTTTGTAAGAGAGCAGCCAGAATAGAGGTCGGAAGTGGAATAAGTTTCTAAACTAATTTTAAGAGTATTTTGTATTTGGTCTATTTTATTAAATATTATATTAGAAATTGGCATTGGAATGGTGTAAACGACTTTCTGATCAGTGACTGGCTCAGGCAAGTTTTGTCGCGAGAATGATCTAGAAGGATCATTCTGATTGGTCATTCTGACCATTAGCAAATCAGAATTAAGCTGTTCCCGTGCGCAGAAAGTTAGATAGACATAAAGTGGGGTGTCACCGAGAGAGTCGCTCGCCAACCTTCCTTCGTATGTGTAAAATCATGCTAAATGTCGCCGTGAAAATAACTTGTAAAATGAAGAACTGTTGGGTTCATTGCTGATAGGAAGTGTCATGACTTAGGCAGTTTGGCCGGTGTGGCCAAGCGGTTCTAGGCGCTTCAGTCTGGAACCAGGCGACCGCTACGGTCGCAGGTTCGAATCCTGCCTCGGGCACGGATGTGTGCTATGTCCTTAGGTTAGTTAGGTTTAAGTAGTTCTAAGTTCTAGGGGACTGATGACCTCAGATGTTAAGTCACATAGTGCTCAGAGCAGTTTAAGTTACGAATGTTGTGAGGACAATTTGATTAATTCATTGATGTGTTATGAGTGTCTGATATTGCGGTCTTAATAAAATTCCGCGTGGCATATTCCATATACTTTATGGAATACTTGGGCGACCACTTCGAACTTTGAAGACCAATGATACGACCGAAGTTGTAACTCGCTATAGTAGTGGGTCAGTAACTGTCGGATTTAACATTAATCAGGTCAGACTGACAGATGTTCTGGCTGCTTTTTTTTTTAGTGTAAGAACATTTTGTACAGACTGTGAGATGGGAATAGTAACGCAGTTAAAATAGTAAATTCGGACTTGATAGCAAATTTATGTGCTTCCTTAAGAATAAAAACCAATGAGGTAGGTATTAGGTCGTGGATTCATCAACGCTGCTTGAAACGTCCCCTTAGAAAAATTATAAATGACTGTGCTTAAACTGACACACAATATTTTTAGCGCAACGCAATCTGACTTTCAAAAATCCTTACAAAAGAATGGCCCTGACTAACAATAACCTACACCTTTCATGAATCACTTACCTCACAAAAATCTTCGTTACTCAAACTACTGCAATACAGCGTGCGCCAATACCGCCAGCTGAATAAAAGATTCTAACTACTGAAGGCACTAACTACTGATAGGCATAGTTAGCAAATGAAAGATTTTGATAGAGAACAAACAATGTATTTACCTTAATAGTGTTCAAAAGTCATTATATATATATATATATATATATATATATATATATATATATATATATATATAAGTTCATGACATCAAGCCTTACAAGTTTACTGCCTGTGATGGACACACGTCCAGATCATCCGCTATCAAAACTCCGCCATCTCTCTCCCACAGCCACCACTGCTGGCGGCTCACCTGCAACTGCGCAACGCTATGGGCTGTTAACAGCCAACTACCCAACACTACAATAGCAAATTCCAACAATGCAAACCGGTCACAGACTGCATACAGCACAGACAGTGATTTTCATACAGAGCGCTACGTGGCGTTACCAACATAAAAACCTAAACAGCCTACTTACATGCTTTACATGGCCCAGCGAGTACGCACTACTGCAGAGTGAAGGAACATAATAATGAAGCCTTACTGAGGTAGGTGGACAATTAATGAGAGAGACGGTACGAACGAGTAACGACGACGACAAACCCTGCCTCACCGCAAGTGGTACATTAGCGTCCGGGAAATATAGGAAAGTTCGAGCGTATACGAACTTTAAAAGCAGCAGTGTAATAAACCCGATAAGTGAAAGACCCACACGCGCATAAAAGAACTTTAATAAAACAATAGTAGCGAAGTGGAAAAATGTAGCGGCAAGAGCAACTGGTGTAAGAGGCGGCTGATGACGTCGCCGACAGCTGAGCATCGGGAGGCGTCGAACAGCAGCAGCCGGGAGTCCGCAGCAGTTGGCAGCAGTGGCCAGAGTGGGGACCCAGAAACTACACCTGCGGGGGAAGAGCTCGATGAATGGACCCGCTGTACCATAGTAGACGAGAAAGTGAAGGTGAATTTAGGTAATATAAAATATGCACAATATTCAATGATTGGTGAATTCAGTTTTGATGTATCACAAGCAAATGATAGTGGTTTACCTGATTCAGTGACTTCTGATTACGGGATAGAAAATGAATAGAGCACGGTGGAAGCCGATGTTAAATATATACCTGTCACTGGTACAAAAATAAAGCAGGAACCTGTGTCACTTGCTTGTGAGCAAAAAGATAGTATTTCTGAAATGTTAATGAATATTTTAACACATATGAAGGAAATGGATCCTGATATGAACACAAAATTAATGGGTTGCATACTGAAGTTAATGGAATGGGTTCTGATATTGAAGCTAAAATGAGGGTTCTGATATTAAAATTTCATTACGTTCTGAAATAGTAGAATTGGAATCAAAAATGGAAAATGAAATTTCTAAATTAAAGCATTCATGGAAAAAGATTTGACTTTTTTAGTAACAGTATTAAAAGTGAAATAGTCAAGTAAAACAATAGTGTAATACTGCTGTTGTAACAGTGAAAACTGAATGAACTTCTCAAATTAAGTAAGTTTGTGATGACAACATACAGTTAAAGGAACAAGTAAATTCAGAATTAGATAAAATACATGTTGTTGTTGTTGTGGTCTTCAGTCCTGAGAATGGTTTGATGCAGCTATCCATGCAACTCTATCCTGTGCAAGCTTCTTCATCTCCCAGTACTTGCTGCAACCTACATCCTTCTGAATCTGCTTAGTGTATTCATCTTGGTCTCCCTCTACGATTTCTACCCTCCACGCTGCCCTCCAATGATAAATATGTGATCCCTTGATGCCTCAGAACATGTCCTACCAACCGGTCCCTTCTTCTTGTCAAGTTGTGCCACAAACTCCTCTTCTCCCCAGTTCTGTTCAATACCTCCTCATTAGTTATGTGATCTACCCATCTAACCTTCAGCATTCTTCTGTAGCATAGGTTAATAATGAGTAAAAACAAGGCCGCGGTGGTCTAGTGGTTCTAGGCGTGCAGTCCGGAACCGCGGGACTGCTACGGTCGCAGGTTCGAATCCTGCCTTGGGCATGGATGTGTGTGATGTCCTTAGGTTAGTTAGGTTTAAGTAGTTCTAAGTTCTAGGGGACTGATGAGCACAGCAGTTAAGTCCCATAGTGCTCAGAGCCAGTAAAAACAATATGATGATAGTCGTATAGCAATCAATCAGTTCAATGCATATGAAGATGAGCGGTTGTGTAACCATGAAGGTAGACTAACCACAGTAGAGGTAAGTGATAAGAACAGTAGTGGTTGTATTGTGTCTAATGGTGTAATAGATTCATCAGAAATTGTTTGTGTGACTCATCGACAATTTTTGCGATTCGATCTGCATAAAAATGTACATCCTAAGGAATTTTGGAGTGATTTTGAAGACGTTTTGCCCAAATCTTGGAACGACAAATAGAAAATTGATTTTATTACATCAAATCTAATGGGAGAGGCTAGAATTAGGGGAAAAGTTGTCTCAGATAAATATGACAAGTTATCGGAATTTAAGCAAGCCTTTTTCGGGGAATATTGGGGAAAAAGGAAACAAATGGAAATTTTGAATAAATTCTGGTTTGGGAAAAATTTGATCCCAAGAAGGAGAGTATTAAAAGATTTGTACAAAAGTGGGTTACAACTTTATCCTATTTAAACTCGAAAGTGGAAACTGAACAAATTATTATGGGAATAGAGAATAAATTGCCCTTGTATTGGCGGAATAACTTAATATCAGCTCCTAGGGATGATTGATAAGTTTATTCATTATCTGGACAGTAGAAAACATTTTGAAAGAGGAGGAAAGTGCAAGAAGGGATTATATGCTTCCCATTAGACAAACTGAAAACAGAGCCGAGGTACAAGTGAACAGAATAGGATTTCAAAGATCTAATAATTACAGAGGCAGGTACCAAGGATGAGGGAGTTCTGTTGGTAACAGGTACAATGACAGAGACCGAAACAATGAATACTGGCAGTATCAGTCAGCTGACAGGACGGAGTGGCGCAGACCGCCAGCCAAAAGGATTGTTAGGAGCAATGACTGCATAGAGGAGGAGGAAAACTAATAGCAGTCTGTAATGGCGCTAGCGTTTGCATACTGAAGCAGCACAAGTTAAAACCGCTAGCAAAACCGTTTGTGGAAAAGGCACCAACTGAACAACTTCGGGGTAATATTATAGAAACAAAGAAGGCAAAGGGGATAAACACTGTAGAAAATGGGCTTTATGAGAAAACTGTAACTGCATTGTGCGAGAGAAAAATCAGAACAGAGAGTACAGGAACCAGGTTAATGGGGGACAATCAGCAGAAAGTGATGATTCAGAACAGGAGGTGTGGTGAATAAGCACTGCCAAGCACATGAGGGGCTTACCATAGGTTCTGGAATTAGTACAGTAATAGGCGGACAGTATCGGAGGTACCAGAGGAACTTTATAATAGGGCTGAGGAGCTTTTGAATAAATTAAGTGGAGTAATTTCAGGGAGTGGGGAAGAAGAATCAGAAGAGGAGGAGTAGAGGATAATTGTGTAAATTCTGACAACACCTTGGGAAGGGTTGCTGAATCAGATGTTATTAAAGAAGGTGAGGATTTAGAGAAATGTTTCAACTTGTCGATAGTGGGCGGGCTAGTGAAAGCTGCCACAAGTAAAGAAGAGGAAGAGAAGCCAGTAAACATGTGTGTGATTTCCATAGGAGAGGTAGGTTTCAATAGACCTGATGTAGTGCAGGATTTATTAGATGAGCCTTAGTCTGATTTCAGAGAAAGAAATATAGGACAACTTACAACGGAAGTAACGTTATTTAATGAAAAGGTTCCTTGTTTATTAGATAGTGGTTCGGATGTATGTGCAGTGTCGCAGAATTTTGTAAATGTTCTCCCTGGTAGTAAAGAGGTGGTTACAATGCCAGTGAGTGGATTGAATATCATTGTGGCCACAGGAAAATGTAAGAAAGTAGTCAAACAAGAAGTAATACTGCCCCATTACTATAGATGGGGTGCAGTTAGAACTTCTTAATAATAAATGGGCTTAGTGTAGAAATGCTGGTAGATGTGGATTTCTTACAAAGGTACCAAGGATGGGTGGATTTTGGAAATAATGAGGTCATAATAGTACATGGAGGAACAATAGCTATCCCTTTCACTGGAAAAAGACCATATGTAGCCAACGACCAAAATGACTTTTGTATACAGTATTGCAGAACTAAAGAATATATTGAGGGGTATAATGAATATGGGCAATGGCCTTGCTGCAGTGGATACACCGGTTCCCGTGAGATCACCGAAGTTAAGCGCTGTTGGGCGTAGCTGGCACTTGGATGGGTGACCATCCAGCTGCCAGGTGCTGTTGCCGTTTCTCGGGGTGCACTCAGCCTCGTGATGCCAATTGAGGAGCTACTCGACCGAATAGTTGCGGCTTCAGTCAAGAATACCATCATAACGACCAGGAGAGCGGTATGCTAACCCCATGCCCCTCCTATCCACATCCTCCCCTGAGGATGACACGGCGGTCGGATGGTCCCGGTAGGCTACTTGTAGCCTGAAGACGGAGTACTATAATGAATATGGAGAAAGGAGGGAAGTAGATCCTTCAGGAGACAACAGCAATTAGGTAGCCTCAAGGGATGCGCGCACGTTCTTTGGATCATCATGTGTTTGATGGACACCAGGCATCCCGAGTTGTTGGCAATATTATTTCCTTTTCATTTCGTATTGTCAACCTAATTCTTCATCATCCAGAACTTTTGCTATCATCTTTCCTTCTTCTCTGTTACAGTAGAATTTGTAGATAAAAGTGTAGACTAGTTAGGGGTGAAGAGGCAAAAGAAAGACAGCTTTGAAAGTATATAGCTAAAAAAAAAATAACATGTGTGGATGAGTAATGAAAGGAATACTGTAAGGAGAAAAGTAATGTGACTATGTAGCAGGGGATAAGTAAGCAATTTTTGTGGAACCAATAGATGTTCTTGTAAGATGTTTGTGATAAGGGCGGAAGAAATGTGCCTATTAAATAAGTAAATAAATTTTGTGTATAATGTGTATTTGAGAGCCATAGAAGTTGGTGTAAGTGATTTTCATTATTTTCAATGATTTTGCATTTTCTTCGTATAATAGTTTATTAAGGAAAAGTCATGAAATTTTTGCTGAATGAAAAAGTTAATAGAGGAAATGTTTGTTATTTTTTTTGCAATAATTAGTGCTTTCAGCAGGAACTTGCTTAAGTACTCTCGCTACAAATTGCATGAAATGATTTGTTGAAAAAGAGTGAAGTAGTAGCGCCAAGTTGGGTACTGGTAGTAATTTTGAGTAGTGGTTAATTCATTTTTACTGAAATTAATACTATATGAGACTACTGTATACAAGATGTGGGACTGCAATGAATATGGATTTGTCTGGGGAAAAAGGTTGTGTGAAAATGAGAAGTTAATTTTATAGTACAGTAAAAAAAAATTTGAAAGCTTCCTCACAAAATTATGCCTTTGAATTTGAGAAAAATAGTTAAAGACTGTGATAAATATATGTGTTAAGGTAGGATGCGGATATTAAGAATGGAAGTTAGACGTAGCTGTATATTGCAGATACAACAAATGTGAAAAACCCGATACGAAACTACGAAAACCCCGTTCTGTGACTGAGTGCTGGACGCTGTATCTCAGTGATGTGCCTATAACGTAACCCATGTGTAAGTGTTAAAATGAAAGTTGTTCTAGCAGTAATTCAGGTAAGGTTGTGCTTCATCTCGACCCTGTGCAGTGTGACGCCATTCCTACAAACTATTTGTAACACTACAAATTGCTGGCTGTCGTGTTGACTTTAAATTGGACACAGGTACGAACAGTTAGGCTCACCACACCTGTCATAATCTAACACACACCTCACTGCATACAATGGATAGGAAATCCCAGCACTTGGACAGTGTAGTTTGCCTTACACTAGGACACTGAAATTTACCGTGTTGCAATCAAGAGACAGTGAAAATGCTTTGCTTCGATTCGTATGACTTATTTGGCATTAACATCCAAGACAATGTACTTTCAGTGACCTCTTTTAATTCAAAGGACAGTGTCGTTAGTTTGCTTAAGCAATTTCCTGAACTCTTTTGTGATGGACTTGGAAAAGCCAATAACTTTGTAGCACACATTATTCTGAAGGATAATGTACAGCCTAAATTTTCCCAGGCATGGCCCGTTCCCATTGCTTTATGAGACAAAGTAGCCAGTGAATTAAAAGAATTACAAGACAGTGGTGTGATTGCTCTAATACAAGCTAGTTAGTGGGCAAGCCCATTGGTCGCATTCGCATTTGTGTTGAGAAAAACTACAGCCAATCCAGAGTTACCACAGTTATGGCTGCACATCTTCAGTACACGACAACTGTGCGGCGTTCTGAGTGGGAGGAATGTATTGCCATATACGAAGGAGCTGAGAACGAATGGTTTTAATTCGAAACTATACTACAGGCTTTTGTTTCATATGCACTGACATACTTATTTTAGATATCACCATGTTACATGCTACAATTTGTAGCGGAAGAAGGCTGCAAATATCTGGACACGAAGAATCACTAGGTATAGTGTCAATAACGACTGTTTTATTTGAAAAGCTTTAAGAGTTTTCACACTAAAAAACTTTTCAGCAACCCCTCGCTGATTTCTTGGTGTTTAGGTCAAATATACCACCAATTACTGAGTCCCACACAGGTCTTCCTTCAATTCGCCACTGCCTTCTTGTAGACAACTCCACTACCTGCAAACATCCTACATCCAAACAAATAACACATAAGCCTTTGTACTGCACATGGCAGTGGTTGCATCATGCTAACATTACCAGTTACCCTTCCGTGTTAATCTCACACACAGATGAAATAAAAATATTGATTGTTTATACGAGTATACTTACTTCCATACATAGTGTGTGTGTGCCAGTCTGAGTGTGAGAGAGAGGAGATTGGAGTGGGAGTGTGTGTGTGTGTGAGAGAGAGAGAGAGAGAGAGAGAGAGAGAGTGTGGGAGTGGGAGTGAGACAGGGGATGGGGATGGGAGTGGGAGTGAAAGTGTGAGAGAGGGTGTGGCAGTGGTAGTGGGTGTGGGAGTGTGAGAGAGGGAGTGGGAGTGGGAGTTTGAGAGATGGGATGGGGATGGGAGTGGGAGTGAAAGTGTGAGAGAGGGTGTGGCAGTGGTAGTGGGAGTGGGAGTGTGAGAGAGGGAGTGGGAGTGTGAGTGGGATAGAGGGGGTGGGAGTGGGAGAGAGGGGGTGGGAGTGGGAGAGAGGGGGTGGGAGTGCAAGTGTGAGAGAGGGTGTGGGAGTGGATGTGGGAGTGTGAGAGAGGGGGTGGGAGTGGCAGTTGGAGTGTGAGAGAGAGGGTGGGAGTGCAAGTGTGAGAGAGGGTGTGAGAGTGGGAGAGAGGGGGTGGGAATGGGAGAGAGGGGGTGGGAGTGCAAGTGTGAGAGAGGGGGTGAGAGTGGGAGTGTGTGAGCTCAAATGTGGGAGTGTGTGTTGTGATGACTGAAAAATTGTAATAAATTGATTTTTTTTTACAAGTTTCACTATGAAATTAAGAAATCCCACATCTTCAAGCAGAGCATTGGAAACTGACGTGTGTAACAGATTTTCCTCATACTTTTCAAATGTCTGTCAGTCCTCGGGAAAGCTGTCGCTGTACTTTTTTTCTCGACCCATTACAGTGGGGGTTGCCATACGTTTTCGAGCAGTCAGCACAGGACAGATCACGTTTTCTACATTTGCTTGCAGATGTAACCCAGTTGTAAATAACTAGCCCAGTTGTGCTGCCACTACATTGAACGTACTGTTGGTGGAACTCTGTCTCACTCACTCCCTAACTCACACACACACACACACACACAAACACACACGAACACAGCATCTGAGCTATGTTTTTTACACTTTTAAGTATTTCGACATTCTAAATGACTTAACTGTTCCAACCTCAACTTTTATGAAGCGTGGTCATCTAGCTCGGAGTACTGTCTGTGTACCAATATCAGATTGCTAGTAACAGATTTTTTTTAATTGTTGTACACATAAAGTTTCATGTTAATTTTGAAAAGGGTCGTTTCTTCAGACACCAGTCTACACTTCTTGCTTCATGAAACTTGTTTGTGCCATGGTGCTCCAATTGACATGTATGAAGATGTATCCAATACACATTCAAATATTCTGTTGAATAATTATATAAAAGAAAGAGACAATAACATCGTGTCAAGAAAATAGCAAACAGAAGTATGCAGATGAGAAAAGCATTTCAAGGAAAAAAAAATTAACTGTACAGTGGTGTGATATTGTCTATGCTTTGCTCTTTCATATATGACTGGTTTTTGCCAGTCGATTCTGCGAATTAAGAAAATATGGTATTTTGCATGCAGTTCCTAATATTCTGGATTCTTTTGAGTAATTGTAAATGGATTTATAAAGCTTAGAAAATCTATCAAACGCATGCCCACTGTTTTTCTTCAAAAGAGCCAAGCTACTGTCTCCTTCAGTATACACTGTGGAAAGTACATTTAAATTGTTCTGAATCATTAAAAAATTAATTGATTCCTATTAATCTAACACTTCATAGCAAGCTGAAATGAAAACATTTTTCAGTGTGTCACTTAAATGCATTTTGCTCTTGTTGTCCTATGCCTTACAGCTGCACTTTTTTGTGTATAATATTATTTTATTTCTAAAATTCCACCCTTCTCCATTGAAATGGTAAGAGTAACAGTGATACGTTGTCACGGTGAGGAATTGCGGTGGTGAGTGTGTGTGTGTGTGTGTGTGTGCGGGTGCGAATTCTAACATCACGTCTTACCATACACCTGACTTTCTTTGGGTGGCAATAATTAAAACGCTGTATGGTGGGCCATAGTCATTGGTTGATTGGTTGGTTAGTTGGTCGGCGGAGGGGACCAACCAACGAGGTCATCGATCCCATCGGATTAGGGTTGGATGGCGAAGGAAGTCGGCCATGTCCTTTTGAAGGAATTGCTTCAAGCAATTTAGGGAAATCACGCAAAACCAAAAGCAGGAAGGCCGGACGCAGTTTTGAACCGTCGTCCTTCCAAATGTGAGTCCAGTATGCAAACCATTGCGCTGCCTCGCTAGGTCTGTAATTAGGGTGACAGAGAAACTCGATAGATATGCTAATGCGTTAATACGAAACTGAATTACCACCGAAAAAATAGTTCCTATTTGGCCACCAGATATAAATTTGGCGCTATTGATCACGTCGTTTTATGGATGCAGCATCTCGACCCTGTCTCCAGAGCTCTTACTGAACTAATAGTGTAAGTGGAACAGTGTGGCTTTATGACGAGGCCCACGAGAAAGAGAGGCCGCGGCGCGTACGTCACGAAGGTAGTCCTGAACTCACTCGCTCGCTCAGCTCAGCAGACGAAATGCGTTTCTAAACCTGTTAACTCGCAGCTGGGCGTGTAAGTACTAATGAGAATTGTATCTTCTACTGGAATCTGCTGTTATGAAGTCTTACTGATTAACAGTACTACAGCAAAATTTGATCTAAGATGAGTACCCGATATAAATGGCATAAGGGCTTGGTTATAGCATTTAGTCTCTTCTGCTTAACAGTACTCATTACATGCTGGAAGTGGTGCCTTATGCAACTGGTAATAATTTTAGCATGATTTTATTTTATTGTACGCCAGTACAGCCGTAACAAATTATAAGTGGGACCATGGACTCCCCATCATTATAGGACTAGTAACAGTAAGAACCCGTGATAGGGGATTCCAGTAGAAGATTCAGTTTTCGTTTGTACGGACACGCCTAGTTGCGAGTTAACAGGTGTAGAAACGTAGTTTGTCTGCTGATCTGAGCGAGCGAGAGGGCGCAGGACTACGTTCGTGACGTACGCGCCGCGGCCTGTCTTTCTCGTAGGCCTCGCTTTATGACTTGTTTTATCCTTTTCGCCTCCGTCCCATCCCTAATGGGGATATATATCATTATTTACATATTACATATCTACATATTACATATGGAAACATTTCTACATGCCTTACCTGTAGTCACAGTGCCAGATTTGCACCTGATGGCCAAACCTGAAGAATAAATTGGTTCTGCGTTTATGCGTTGTCGTATCTACCAAGTTTCGCTGTTCTGCGGTAGTAACAGACCATGTTGGACCTCTGTGAGTAGCCACACTTCAGTTATAACCACCCAGTAGAATCTCTTCTATTTTTGTGTATTGTAATGTTCGATTTAAATAGCCACTAGCTGAATTTCAACCAAAATTAAATTTGTCGCTGTTTAAATCTACAGAATACTGTCGCAGAAAAGTCGATTAGCACCGCGGTTTAGTGGCGCCGGCACGGTAGTTCACCGTGTTCGGTCAGAGGGTTAACTGCCCTCTGCAATAAAAAAACTGAGTCAATGGCTCAACACTTACTTGAATGGGTGTCATGGGACAGCCACACCGAACAAATGCACCGACCAATATCTAACAAAAAAAAAAAAAAAGTGATTATGATACTAAACTGTTGTATGAAGGGTTGTGAGTTCAAAACTTACTTGGACTGTACAATTTTAATTTCTATATTCAGTTCGAGTACATTCTAGAAGTATCCACGCATGTCAAGAGTTATTGTACTGGAATGTTCTGTACCTGTATATACACTGTATGTGTTCTGGCCGGAGGCAGTTCGCTCCGCACTCTTGTATGTGCAAGTGCTGAATAAACCTTCGTTAAGTGAAGCTAGTGCTCGTCATTCATCTAATTACACCTTCTACGTGACAATATTATAGACTTACTCTTGTGTGCACATTACAATCATACAACTGCAGTTTTTACAAAGTAAAACGCATTTGTTTTTAACTTGCAACCAGATATGCATTCTGGAAATTTGGCAGTCTATTTGAGAGCACTCACCGCTCCCACTTTGAAAACTTACGATTGTGTAAAACTAGCTGTGGCTAGTACAGTGAAGGCACTGTAGCTTTTTGTCCCACCTCCACAGGCAGTGAAATCTTTCTCCCCAAACAACCACCACCACCGGTCAACAGGACTTGGAAATACGCTGGTAGATCAGTGTCATTCCAACTGAACGGACCGCCTGAAATGATTAAAACCATGTAACTTATGGACCGTTTTTACCCTCCCCCTCCCTACTATCCAAGAGCTTCAAGAAATACTGCTAGGTGGACCTGACCTCAGTCTGCTTTCATTCGTTTGACAGCACACGCCTTCAGTCATTTTCTTGTGTACATTAATAGTTAGTATGTGTGACAAATAAATATGTTTTGTCCTTAATTACGTGAATACAAATTTTGTATAGAGGCAAAGTGTTCTTAAGCCTCATGAGAGGACTCAAATTGTAATAATCAGTAGCTCCTTAACACAACTTATCTGTAGAACTATAAAAAAGAATAGTTGTTGTAGTTGTTACAAAAAAATCTCAGAAAGTCCTTGAGCGATTTACTTATGATATTTAGATGATACGCTAGACACACTTGGAGGGACATAGCCTATCCGTGTGTGTGTGTGGGTGTGGGTGTGTGTGTGTGTGTGTGTGTGTGTGTGTGTGTGTGTGTGTGTGTGTGTGTGTGTGTGTCTGTTCGACAAATTGTTTTTCCTACACATATTCGCTCTCATTGTGTACAATGTTGTTTTTTTGTCCTCCTGGCAGTCAATTTTAATAGAAAACAGGAAAGTTGTATCTATGGCTTAACAGTTTATGATTAGACTACTACTAGTACTACTACTATTACTACAAAATCTGAACCGACTAAAACTTTATAATCGTACCAACTGGTAGGTTAAAACCATGCAAAATACTGTCATTGAAGCTACTACCCTCACAGACCTAGCCGCAGAAGAGGTCTCTCATACCCTGTATACGAATGACTCCAACGAATTTAGCCACGTACTTTCAGTTACTTTAGTTCCAGATCAAAGTTTTCATTGGCAGTAACAATAAACAAGGTTCAAGGTCAGAGAGAAGGGGAAGAAGAGGTAGACAGAGAGAGGGTGAGGTAATGGACAGAGAGAGAGCAGGGAGGTCAAGATAGAAAGAAAAAGAGGACGACGACGACGACGCCAACGGATGTGGAGATGGACTGGTTGGTTAATTGGGCGCGGGGACCAAACAGCAAAGTCAGTCCCATGATCTAAGGTGACAGAAGCCAAGTGAGGAACAAAACAAACAGCACACTCCAGTCAAGTGGAAGGGGAAACAGGCAATGGAAGGTTGGGGCATTGTGAAAAGTAAGGAACAGGAGGATGAGAGGGAAACGGTGGGGGCTAGAGTGACCTAGAAACACAACACACAATGGGTCACCAGCACAGCAACAAACATTTCCCGAGCTCCTAACCACACCATCATAACAACACAGTTGTGACAAGACCAGGGAAGAAGAAAGAAATGAGGAAACAAAACGGCACAAAAGGCCAGACAGAACGTAAGGGAAAAGGGGTGAGTAGGCAAGGCCAAAGCCTCCAATGCTAACTGGGGGACACCAGTTCCAGAGGAAAATTCAGGTACTTAAACCTGGAAGCAGGAATCACTTTCAGAAGAAACCCAAGGACAGTTGTAACTGTGTGAGGGTCGTCTACAAACACCTCAGACAAGGAAGGAAGATGGGAGAGCATATTTGGCTTACAAGGCCACAACAGGGCAGTCCAGCAAATATGGATCACTATGAGGTGGGTCCCACAACTACAAAGGGGGGAGGAGGGGGGCCCATTGCAGAGTACAAAACCATGGGTCAATCTAGTACAGCTGATACAAAGATGGCAGAGGATGGTAGATTCCCACTGGGAGAGGCACATCGAAGAACATCACATGTTGGGAGTCTCCTAGACTGCACAAAGTTTGTTAGACAGGAGGGTAGCCCCCAAGAGTCAGCTCACAATTGAGCAAAAAAGGATTTAACATAAAGCAGCAAATCAGCCTCTGGAGGGGGTTACGTGGCTAACTCCCTCCCCCCTCCAACCCAACCAGACAACACAAGTTAATTACCCAAAATTCCCATGTGGCTGGGAACACAAAGGAAATCAACTGAACGAGCAGCATCGCCGAGATTGGTGAGAAGGTCATAGATGAGAGAAACAAAGGTTTGGCAAGAAAAACACAGAGCGAGAGCCTGTAGTCGACTCATTGAGTCTCTAATTAACAGAACTTGGGTGAGGGAGCACACTTTAGATAAGCAATGGGCTCTATAGATGGCCATTAATTCTGCAGTAAACACTCCACATGTGCCAGGCAAGCAATGGTGTACTGTATCAACAGAAAGCATACCCCATAAGATCTGAAGATTTCGAGCCATCAGTGTACAAAAACAGTGGCATCCTATACCTTCTGTTAGAGGAGGCGGTACAAACAACAAAAGTCATTGCATCAGTGGTGGCTTCCAGCCCCCAGAAGAGACCCATCCAAATCCAGGACCAAGGATCTAACCAAGGGTGGCGCGGTGGGAGGAGAGGGGCAAGAGAGAAGAGGAAGGTGATGAGGAGACGACATGGAAAAGAGGACAACGAGGGGAGAAAGAAATCATGGCGGAGGGAATTAAGGCAGAGACCAACCGGTAAACCTGCCTGAGGGCAGGCAATGGAGGGTATGTCAAGCTGTGGAAAGAGTAGAGTAAGAGGGTGAGCAGGGAAAGACCACATAGGGATGACATAAAAAAAACATGAACTGGGATCACCAAACCAAAAGAGGAGAGATCCCAGTGTCAACTGGTCCACTGTTGAGAGGGATAATTTGAAGGGAACCAGTAGGTAAAAGGATACCACGATGGTGAACAAGGGCCAAAAGGAGCAATTTGGTAGGGGCAGCTGATCCATAAACTTGACAGCCATAGTCCAGATGAAACAGAACTAATGCCTGATAAGGGTTGAACGATATGTGCCCAAAGAGGCGTGGGCAAGGAAGCGAATGACAATGAGTCAACCTTTAGAAGTTGGATACGGAGCAGTCAAGTAAGCTTGTTGTCAGAAAGAAGACCCAAGAAATGGAACTGGGGGTTAGGTCAGGCGTTGAGCTTGGAATTAGAGCTCTGGATCAGTACAGACCATAGTATGGTGACAGAAATGCACCACACTCGATTTAATGGGAGAGAACTGAAAACCATGTGAGAGTCAATGCAAAGTGCGCTGGATGGAACCCTGGAGCTGTGGTTTTGCAGACGCCACTGAGTGGGGGCAATCCCAGATAAAGAAATAATACACATGCAGAGCAGAGGTGACCAACGATGGCCCAAGTCCATCAACAATGATGAGAAAAGGGACACTTAATATCGAGTCCTGTGGAATGCCATTCTCCTGGGTCTGTGGAGAGCTGAGAATGCTGCCAACCCAAACTCTGAATGACCGTTGGGACACTAACTAGCTAATATAAATCTGGAGGGGCGCTAAAGACCCCACTCATGGAACGTAAGTAGGATGTGGTGGTGCCAAGCTGTGTTGTAAGCCTTACAAGAATTGAAGAAAAACTACAAAAAGATAGTGATGCTAAGGAAACGCCTGCCAAACTGTGGTTTCTAATCGAAGCAGATCATCTATCCATGACTGTCTGAACACTCCTGCTTGCTCTGTTTCATTAAGTAATGGACTTTGGCTTGAAGTTGTTTGAAGAGAATTAGACCAAAAGAGGATGGGCGCCACTCAAGATGTTGCAAGGTATGATGATGATCACAGATTGTGGTGGCCAGCAGGGAATTGGTCCAGTCTAGTGGGCAACAGTAGTGCCAGCAGCGTGGATTACCCTATCAGACAGAGATCAGGAACGACTTCATCAATACAACCTGACAAAGAAGTTGCAAACACGACCTGGGAGGTATATAGAGGCCAATCAGCATGATGGAAAGCCCTGCAGGGCAACAAAGTCGTCAGGAGGCAGGCCAGGAATGTGAGAATCAATGGGAAGTGGTCACTATTGCAGAGCCATCGCATGATTACCAGTGTGAGGAAGAAGAAGGGGAGGGGATGTGACCAAAAGATCAGTGCCAGAGAAAGTGCCATTTGTGGTACCAAAATGAGCAGGGGAACCATCATTAAGAATGCATCAGTAATGGTCCACACGAAAGTGATCAACAAGGAGCCACTGACTGGATGAAGAAACACTCCCACATAATGGGAGGTACACATTAAAATCTCCATGTAGGAGGAACGGAGAGGGGAGTTGCTGAAGGAGGGCAGTTAGGGCAGCAGGTGTAGGTGACCTGTTAGGAGTGAGATACAGACTGCAGACTGTGACTGCAGAGTACAAGTGAACTCAGAAGACAGCTGCTTCCAGTGTGGTATGAATTGGGATCAATGCACTAACTATGTCCTCAAAGGGTTGACCCACTCAAAAATGGTTGGTGAGTGAGCATCAGTAAAAACGAGACTCCTAGAGAACTACACAATCTGCTGAGTTAACGATAATATGGGATAGCAACTCCAGAAGGTGGCTGTAGCATAAATTACAATTCCATTGAATAAGCTCAGAATGGAGATCCAACTAAGAGGTGCATGGGCTAAAGCCAATATGCTGACTGGTCACCATGCATCATGAACAAAGACAGGGTGACAGCCATAAATAAGAGGTCACACTCAGGTTGCAAAGAGGGAGATGGCACCGCCAGGGCCACCAGGAGTGGCTTCGTTTTGGCATTTACGTTTCTTCTTCTTGTTCTTCTCCTCCTCTTTCATAGGACAGGGAAGGCAAGGCATGGAGAAAAAGCAGGCCTCTACAGGATCCAGAACTGAGAAAAAGTGGGCAACATTGGAGCACACAGACTGTGGGCCTCACAGACAAATTGTCTGCCAGAAGGCCTCTAGCCTGGGAGACACCGAGGGGAGAGGTCCGAGAAGGAATCTCTGTCACCAGCGGATGCCAAGGAAGGGCGACCCTTATCTGCCAGGAAAGAGGGAAGAACATAGAGGGGTGAGGGAGGGAAACACGAGGTAGGGGGAGAGGAGACGGGGATTGGTGTAAGGAGGGGGGAAGGACGTAACACACACACATGCACACACACACACACACACACACACACACACACACACACACACACACACACACAGGCACCAGAACACAAAGGCTCCCCTCATGGATTAGTTGTCCACATTCGCCACAGAGGGCCTGCTGTACACCAGACAGCCAAAACAGAGGTACCGAATGCACTGCATAGGTGGCAGGATGTACAGCCTCATGTCACTCCAATGACACATAACCTTGACCTTCTCTGGGAGAGTATCTCCCTCAAATGCCAGAATAAAAGCACCAGTATAGATGCAATTGTTCTCATAACCTTTCTGAACATGCTGAACAAAATGAATGACCCATCATCCCAGATTGTCCCAGAGTTCCTCAACAGTTTTACGGATGAGGTCCCTATGAAATATGACTCCTTGAACCAAATTCAAAGACTGGTGAGGAGAATGGACACTGCTAGCGACCCTAAACCTCCTCCCCAGGTGTAGCAAGAGAAGGGTAGGATGCAGGGTTATAAGAAGCAGCATTAAATGATCCACTGCCAACCAAAGAGACAGCCGTGGAAGAAAACCCAGATTTTGTAGCTTAATACGTTTCATATTCAAAGCTCCATCAGATCAAGGGCTTTTCCCATGGGCGCCATCCAGCCACAGCAAGGGCTGTCTGACATCGCGGCCATTCTCGGGAGTTCTGATGCTCCAGAAAGTCAAGTTACAGCCCCTAGTCATACATGGGGAATTAACAACTTATGTATCGGAAGTGTGATCCCTGTATTGTCAGAGGGATAACCCAGATCGATACATAACAGCCTCACCATATGGACTGGCTACATGTGTCGGTTACTTAACAGGGTGTGATTGCGGTCTATGATGGGAAAGGAAAAGGGGAAGGAGGAAGAGGAGGAGAAGGAGAGGAATATACGCCATAGATACTAGGAATGGAGTTCCTAACCAAATAGTTCACACTAAAGAGAAAAATGTGTAAGTGGAGGTCAAACTCCAAAGGGTAACCAAAACGCAAAAATGCACAGAGGAAAAGGAAAAGGCAAGGGGAACAAAGCCAAAGGAATACAAGAAACCAGGTGGATAGCCAGGTCCACATAAATATTAACACCGGGAGAGAGGAAGGTGGGGGCAGATCGGAAGGAGTGAGAACAGGCAGGGAGGGGTACAGAGAAGAAAATGCAGCCCAGGAACGAAGAATGTGCTGCAATAGCGCGGGCTCCCACTGTGTGCCACACACGAATTAATGAAATAATCTTGAGCCTTCTGCCGAGAGATGGGGAGGACGAGGAGTTGGACAAAGAGAGAGGGAAAAGGAGAGGAGGACTTATATCAAAATCCCATATATATTTAGCAATTGCGAAGCATTGCCAAGTTCTTGATCTAATTAAAAATCACATGCAAATCATGGATGATGACTGTTCTGCACATTAATACAGTTTTGTTGCAAAATTACGTACAGGAAATGTATTTACAGCTACTATGACGAATCCGAATCTTGACTAACTCTAAAATTAAAGGTATGCCATTTTCACTCTTCTATGTACCTTCAGCCAACCAGAACTTCACACAAAAATTTAGAAATTCTGCTTTTAGGAAGCGGTCTTATTAAAACTCAACCCTTGCCAGGTATCTCATGATTAAGTTCTCTATGGTTCAGTAAATAGAGCTCCAGACAAATTCTGCGTAGTTTTATTCAGTCATTTACTTCTGTAACGACACTTCATCATCTTACAGCACTCAGTGTGTTTGATGCACCGTATTGATTTCCACATGAAAACTATTTTTGTACCCAATATTTGTAGCACAGTGTTATTTTGTTAAAGTTTCTGTGAGCTCCTAGGTCAATAAAACGCATTTTGGGATTTATTTGAGTTAACGCCATTTTGAATTCAGTGCCTACACAAATCAGATTGCGTGTTTTGGAACAGCCAACTTACCTCTGGGAGTGATGATGGGCAAAGGGGAAGGGATGCATGTGCAAGTTTTAGTTGCATGTGGAAATGTGGTTTTAAACTGCTCACCATGGTGTGCTGGTGTGTCGACAACAACACGGCCTGCTCCGAGTTACTGGTGTATGTGTACAAGGAGCTGGAAGAGCTTAACGATCACTAACAATCTGTTGCATCAGTCTTGACGGAAGGTGGCAAGCTGTACAACTACGGAATTACAATTGTACAGTAGTAAATCTGGGATAGTTACGTTCTGTGACACCTATGCTTGTGGCATCTAAGTTACAAAGAAAAAGGGTATTTGCAAGATCACTGGTTGGAAACACACCCTCTTCCACTTACTTTACATGTGAACATTGCAAGTAACAAGTACAAAACTTGATGTAAATATTTCCACTGTCACAACAGTCTAGTGCAAATTGTAGCTTTGCTGCAGATATGGAGATAAATTCGGTATGAGTCCAGACAAAATGGTAAGACTCTAACCGCAGAACTAAGAGGGAAGTAATATAGCTGACATGTGAAATACAGTAGGTCTATCCAGAACGTGTAAACTGGTGAGAAATACTTTTTCCTAGTGGTAACGAAATATTGTAGAGGAGCTGTATTCCTTGGTAACAAGAGTATATGTTCGCCCCCACAGACTTTTGAAAAAATTGTGTTGGAAATATATGAGAGTTGTTCAGTAAACAAATATCCAATATTTTTACAGCCAGTAATAAATATAGGAAAACTTCCTTTCAGATCTTTTAAATTCTACGTTTTTCCTCGATGTGTGCAGAGATTCGAACAATTCCAGCTAATGGAAGAGGCATAGCGAGCCATTAAAACCAAGGTGTTGTAATCGATTTCTTGGTTGCAGAAAAATAAACCATGGTAAACATCGATAAATCTTTCTGTGGTGTGTATGGTAATGATGCAGTTGATAGGAGTACATTTGAGCTATGGATAAGAAGAGTTGAAGCATCAAGAATTGCAGAAACTGAGTTCCATAATCTGCCACGTTTGAAATGTAGTATCAACAACCATGCTCCCAACATTGTGAAACCCGCACATGCCATTATTCATTGAGACAAGTGAATCACAATTCTTTAGTTGGTTCTACAGCTGTCGGTAAGCATTTGAAGTGGAATGACAAACTATTGAATATTCAGAGGTGACGTCCATGAATCCTCACAACAGACAACAAATTTTTTAAAAAAAGTCATTTTATCTGAACTGCTGGGGCAGTTTGATACCGATGAAGGGGCCTTTCTATCCTAGATCATCACAGGTAATACAACCTGGGTGCGCCACTTTGAGCAGGATACAAAAAGGCACTTGAGTGATAACGCTCACAATAACCTAAGCATAAGAAGTTCTAGGAAGCTCCTCTGCTGGCAAAATCTCGAAAATGTATTGTGAAAAGGGTAAACAATTAATTCATAGTTAAGGTACCGACTGAACGAACTCTGGAGCCATTTCTGACATGTTGGATTTGACAAGAATCCTATAGAAATCTTGCTGAAACACGAAAACACACGCTCACATACAATTACCAACTCAAGAACACATCACATATTAGGGTGGACATCACTGCTTCATCCTCCCTGCAACCCAGACAAGGCGCCCTCAGACTGTTACCCATCTGGGTCATTTAAGAATTCTGTATGTGGGGACGATCTTTGAAGAAGATGAATGTGTAATTCGTGCAGTGAAAACGTGGCTATAAGCACAGGACCAGGGCCGGCCTTAGCCATCCAGGTGCCCCGGGCGAGTCGTCCAGTTGGCGCCCTTCATTGTATAAATAGCGAACCTGGCAGTGCTTTGCAACACGGTATTTGACTGTTTTCTAGAAATCGTCTTAAGTGGTTAATGGCGTCATCTTATGATCATAACATGGTTTTTTCCATCGTAAATTAGAGTATTTTATTTTTTTAAATGGAAATGAAATCCAAATAATCTGAAAGCCCGCTAAGACGCTCCATGTGAGTCTTGTGTAGCCTGTGACGTCAGTCCAGCATGCTGCTGTCGCTGCCGTAACAGTATAGCAGTGATATATTGTTTGGGCATTCACGTTTTGGGAAATTGTCTAAAAATATTGCGTAATACTGCACTGTACATCTACAACAACTCCAGAAAATTGTTTTTGCGTGTTCCAAACAAAGAAAAGATGCGTAAAATGTGGTTGAAACAGGCTCGTATATCCCAAATATTTCTTTTCTTTTCTGAAGCACCCCTGTACTAAAGCGAACAAAACAAAACAAAAATTATTCAAATCGGTCAAGCCATTTCTTTGTTTTGGTGAGACTAACACACAACAATTGATTTTTATATATAGGAGGTAATATGTATAACGAAAAAACACTAATTTTGAATTGGGTACCATATTTTTATTGAATTTAATATAACTGTAAGCCATAAACCTATATTTTCTGTCAGTCATCTGAACACAAAACATATTACGCCTAATGAAAAGCAATTATAAACGACTAAAATTTTACTTTTCTCGCTTTTCTGTCGGCAAAGTCTCTGATCAGATTAGCAAAGTCCAGGTTTTCTGCAACTTCATTTTCAATGGACAGTGAGGCCAAACTGGTTAGTCTTGTTTGAGACATTGTAGACCGCAAGTACGTTTTTATCAACTTCAGTTCGCCGCTTGCGACAGTCACTGGTATTGTTAGCAAAATACTTAACGTTATCCAGATGTTGGGATATAACTCTTGAAGATTATGCTTTTTTATGAAGTTTAAGGCTTCAATAGGCGTTGCCTGGCTGTCTTCGAGATAGTGTTGCAGGCCTAAAATTTCGTCGCACAGCAAATTTCCATCAATATCTGACTTCATGTTGACAGTTAACTTTTCTTGTAATTTAGAACAGCATTGTATTAGTTCTTCCCTGTCAATAGTTAATCCAGCTTTAAACCTGATTTCAGCTTCAGTCCATTGAGTAAATGCTTTTTTGTGGTTAGGACTATTTTCATGCAGTTTCAGAGCTTCACTTAAATGTTTCCAATTTCTGAAACCCACAGTGGTAGTCAAATTAGTAGTTGACTTTAAATCAAACAGTCGACAACAAAAGCAAAAGACACTGTCGTTTGATACAGAATAAACTAGCCACCGTCGTCTGATAGTTTCTTCGTTTGATAGTTTTCTTGTGTAATGAGTTGAAGAGAAATGACGCCCATTTTCATCTTTTGGAAAGTTATTTAGACATACTTGTGAGGGTCCACATATTATAATGCGATCTATATCTCTAGCATTAAGTACTTTTGGCCACGTACCTACATCAGAAACATTGTATTCTTTTATTGCAAGAACGTTGATACTTTCATCGACCACAGATGTCATGTGTTGATTTTGACTTGGAGAAATATCAGAGGATTCATGCAAAGATGTACTGTGCTGGTCAATTTGATCACCTTCAATAGGTGATTGTATATTTTTTGTGTATAATTGTTCACAGTCTGAAGAAATATTTGCTTATACATGAACTTTTGATTCAATATCTGAAGTATTTGCCTTAGAATTTCCTTTAAGCTACTTATAAATATTCATGTGCTTTTTAGTTTCTTCAAGAACTTTTTTTTTTCAGCTTTTCTTTTCCGATTTTCTGAACCAGGACCAGAGCTCACACCAACAGCGAATACACAATGTCATAGAATATGTAGAAAAATTAATAGAAAGGAAATGTTGATTGATATTGTCACCGATCCTTAACTTTTGAGAATAAACATCTTCCGACAAGAAAATTGTGGACCGTCAATTATTGAAAGATCTCGGTATTTCAGATGACTGTCAGCTAACTTAGGTTACATTAGTGTGCTGTTACTTCTGTTCTGTTGGGACCTAAATCAATTAGTTAAATGTCCTACATATTGGTGGTATAAGTGAGTGGTAATGGCATCTTATTTCGTCTGAATTCTTTGTGTACAAATATTTATTAAACACATTTGAAGCCAAGTTGTTAGATTTATTTCACACATGGTACTACATCAGTTAGCTGTGTTCTCTGCGGCCATGAGCTGTTCACATGCAGCCCTCAGGCCAACCACTTTGTACTGGTCAGCGGCGGCCAGTAACTGGGGACCCATTCCGCCCAGTCCAGAGAGCCTGAAGGCGTACATGTAGGACACCAGCATTGCCAGCACGGGGCCCTCCACATCCGGGATGGTGAGCTGGTCACTGTCGTTGTCCAGCATTGAGGCTAAGACGGGGCTCCTGGCCGCCACGACAGCCTTGTGTGCCACCAGCCGCGTGTTACCAGACACCAGCTCCACCATGCCCTGGTCTGCGTCCAGCAGGGCGCCCAGGTACACAGTTGCCCCCCTCTGTTCCGTCTCTGGGGGTGACATGCCAGAAGAACCTGAAACACAGTGTTCTTCACTACTTCTGTATCCTTATGATGAAGATGCAGTTGAAAGGAGCACTTCTGCGCTATGGGTAAAGAGAGAGAGAGAGTTGAAGTATCAGGAATTGCATAACTGAGGTGTACAATCCACCACGTTTGGAACACCATGTCACCAGTCCCTGTTCCAAACATAGTGAATAACGCAAGTGCTATTTTCGTGGTGACCAGTGTATCAAAATTTAATTGGTTCTACAGTTATTGGTAAACATTTGAAGACTGTGTGGAATGACAGACTGTTTGACATTCAGAAGTGTTCTCTAGATGACTTCCATGAATGCTCACAACAGACCACAAGACTCAAAGAAAAGTCTCACACAGGGCGTCTCTCTCAACATAAAGCAGAAACGACGTGGTACACCACACAGAACTTGCTCCTCATCATGATCATTAATAAGATTACTTTTCAATTATGGAAGTGCAGAAAGAATGTGAAGTGTGTTCCAGTGAGTGGAATGTTGTTTAGACCTTTTCCCAATTTCTAGCTATCTATTACTTCTTAGTGAGTATGCAGGTGTACAATAGTCAGAGATATCTTACCAGATTGTGGATTCACTAGATACCTCTTGATTGTTTTCGTTGAATAAAGTGCACCTAAATAAAATAAACTCCATTTTCCACAGGAACAGGATATTCCCTTGGGCAAATAAATGGCGAAAGTTGCTACGAGACAAATGTGGTGTATGAATTTTTGGCAGTGTACATATTCAAGCCCAGTGTCTGTATCTCAGAATATACACAAGAGTAGTTAGGTAACTACGGAAGTTTCACTTGTTGACTTTGGATTAGTGATAAGTGCAGCTCAGAGCAAAGCTGACGACCTGTATTATCACATTGGTGGTGTAGTAGTAGTGGTAGTAGTAGTAGTAGTAGAAGAAGAAGAAGAACAGGAAATTCCTATGGATTCGCCTATAAACACTTTTGTCAAATCAGCAGAGTAGTAGATTGGGTAACTGTTTTCATGTGTCGCAGCATGCCGATGCTAGGTTCCCGTGGGATATCTTCCTTCATGTCGAGCACCCAAACGTAGTTTCCTACATGGACGGTAGCCACTCAGAAACGAGCTGGTGCATCACACGGATCTCACTTCTCACTTATTTGCTAGCACAGCACTCTCCAGTGGCAGCTGTTGGCGTGCAAGCTGAAAATGACTCATGTTTATCTATGTATCACACAGCGTACTGCAATGCTGGGGTATCAGCCTGTGTGTAAAAAAAAAATCTCTCAGTTCATTGGTCCAGTTAAGGACAGGACTGTGACGAGTGAGGTCCAAAATTCCTGTATGCTACAGGCGAACTCGGGAGACGCCATTTAAATTTACTTTGTTTGCAGTTGCAGGAGATCGTTGATGTACCAGTACTATAAAAAACATTAACAATATCTAACAAAGTTTGTGCATAGCATTAAATATTCCACAAAGTTCTATGAAATTAATAAGGAAACCCCAGGAAACATAGATAAATAAACAGAATATTCGCAGAAAGTAGAACAGAAACTGACGATATTTCATTTCGGAGCCAGCCTACTCCCGCTACCCTACTCTACAATACATTGATGCTATTTAAATGTTTCTGATCTTAAGAGGTCCTAAAGGATTTACCAATTATGTGTCTTTACCTTGAACAAATTTCACGAAATACAATGCGCTTTTGATCAATTTTCTATAGACTGGTGCCTTGAAATGCCGTACTGTTTCACAGCATGCAATTTATAAAGCTTTTAACCATCAATATCATTGCAGTGTGTTACTACAAATCATACCAAGAACAGAGAGATCGTTGATGTACCAGTACTATAAACAGCATATTTTCGTAGTTTGACTTATACAAAAAGCACCAAACATGTGATTCAACTGCAAACAAAGTAAATTTAAATGGCGTCTCCCGAGTTCGCCTGTAGCATACAGGAGTTTTGGACCTCACTCGTCACATTCCTGTCCTTAAAGCAAAAATCGGATGTATCCGATTCTACCTACCTTTGACACTTGAAAATGCTCTGCAAAGTGAAATTCCACGCTATCAGGTCACAATACTCGTAATATATTAATTTTGTTCTGGCTACTACGAAGAGTCCTTTTCGACTGCGAAAAGTACAGGAATCAACGTCCCAAGGAAAGGAGTAGTTTGTTTTTTTTTTTTTTTTTTTTTTTTACTTTCCCGTATTTAATGTAGGGAATTTATCCATTTTGCGTGTACATTTTCTTGATTATGTCATTACTTATTCAGCCACAACACAAGCATTTAGTATAGGCTTAATATAACAACATGAACGAGAAAACCGGTAAGTGAGTAATTTTAACGGATTTTCATTTTTAATGGACTAAACACAGTATGTTCTGAAAGATATTTAATAGCAACTAGTTGATGCTTCATTAGTATACAGCACATTTCATTGATTTAATTACATTGCTGCCACAACAAAGTGTACATTTTTATGGACAGAAGCAGCAGCTGTGCACTGAAATCTGCGCGTTAAGTAATCGTAACATACATGTTAATTACAACTGTTTGTCACAGACACCTACTGACAAATGTTTTGCTTCTATTTTTCTCTTCCGATATTTGTGTGCCCATATTATACGTAATGCACTTGAACTTTAAAAGATTTATTTTCATGTGATGGCAGTTACTGATTATAAGTAATCCAAATGCTTGTCAGTTTAACACTATGAATTACTTTTCTTTTCTGTCTTTGTCTATTTGGGCTTGTTGTGAACATAGTTGCGTGTAGTCAGCGCGTACACAACTTTCCCACTAGAGCGCGCCCCGCTAAGCACAACAGCGCAGGCACAGCGCATGTCCGTCTCCGCACTATGATATGGCGCTGTCTTAGAGACGAACCAAATTCTGCTTCCGCCGATCAGCGTATTAATATGTCACGCAGCCAATGAGATTCCTGCTAACATAGAACCTTTTCTCCTCACGGATCACACTGACACAGTGATACCTGAATGCTCGAGGTTTTATAACGAGTGTACAGACCTCCGATTAGTCAATCTGCATTTGTCTGTAGTCAAGTTTCAGTCTGCGCCTAACAAGATTATCATATTCCTGTACATAGCCATGAAGGGCTGTTCTTAAGTGATCAAATTTGCTCTGAAACTTTGTCACCTAAATTCTGGGCGAAATTTATTTCTCTGGATGTGGGGATATATGAGTAATCTGTATGTAACACGTTAAGATATTTTTAATTATCTGTAACATTCGATTGTAAATTTGTGTGTCTGCTTTATTGCTGAGCATGTACTGTATCTATCTATGGGCTTGCCAATATAGAATTCCCAGGTAATCGCTACCTGCCGACAATGCCTTGAAAAATGTGCGATTGTTGTTGGGTGAGAGAACTTAACGTGGGAATCTAGTGGAGAACAGAACTTGAAACCCACAACTTTAGTGGATCTCAGACGATGTGCTTGACAGCCGACTTTATATAAAATTGCTAGTTCTTATTCGATATCACTATAGACTGTACCATTGTTTGCCAAGAGTTTCAGTGTGAACCAATCATTGCAATGTGGTGGCACACAAAATATTAGTAAACAGTGTATAATCGTTTTCAAAATTGTCTGGAATGTGTCATTTTTAAGTAATAAACCTTACTGTCGGTGTTCTAATAATAAACATTCTTAATCGATACAATCAGTGTTTCTTTAAACTATCAGTAATGTACACGTCCGTTAATATGTAGAAGTCCTTTAAATTCATGAAATGGGGGGAGACGGGAGCAGTAACATCACAATGTAACCACCTTACCAAATGGTTCAAATGCCTCAGGGGGACTTAACATCTGAGGTCATCAGTCCCCAAGAACTTTGAATTACTTAAACCTAACTAACCTAAGGACATCACACACATCCATGCTGAAGGCAGGATTCGAACCTGCGACCGTAGCGGTCGCGCGGTTCCAGACTGAAGCGACCATCTTCCCAGTCGTGTTATAATGGAATACAATTTGGCTGTAACGCAACCAATATGTTACAGTTTTGCTGTAGAATGGTGTTTTATGTACTGAATTTCCATGTATAGATTTTTTCTCTACACTATAGCCATTATAATAAGATTTGTCCTTTGTTTTCTACAATCCATCACGATTGGCCAGTTATACTTTCCTCCATGCAGAAGCATCTACGAACAGTCTTATAGTACTGCTGATCTAAGGTAAACCGTTTGTGCATATTAAAATTTTTGGCATTCAGATTCCTGTGTAACGAACTGTATTCTGTTTTCCAGCATGATGACTGTTTGTGGTACATGGACTGAATTGTCATTGTTTGATGGTGTGCATAATTCACTGGAATAACACAAAACTGAAAAATAAAGTTGCACTTCCCATTGATGTTACAGACTGATGAACAGATAAACAAATGTGGGTTGTGAACTATGCCACTACTGTCCAAACTGGTATACTTGTCAGCACCTTGAAAATCAAGTAGTTCAGGTTCATAGCTACAATAATTTCAAGTCGGTTTTTTTTTTTGTGGTTTTAGGGCGCACAACTTCAATGGTCATTAGCGCCCTGACTACGTTAAGAATGCACCGCAAGGCACAAGTTTAAAACAACAACTAAAAGGGAAAACACGATAAAAGACAGACTGAGAGGCATAGGATTAAAAAACAGCATCATCAAATGTCCTTAGAGAGGTTTGTCAAATTGATAAAACGAAGAACACGAGCAGCCGCTCGTGGGTCATCCGCTAAAATGGCATCTAAAGTACGTGGCAGGTTAAGATCTAGATGCAGTGTGTTAAAATCCAGACAGGACATTAAAATGTGGCGGACCGTCAGCAATTGCCCACATGGGCAGAACGGCGCCGGCGCAGCCATCAGCAGATGGTGATGGCTGAACCGGCAGTGTCCAATGCGTAACCGGGCCAAAACGACCTCCTCCCGCCGAGAAGAGGTTTCAAGGCCCGAAGCTTGTTGTCTGTAAGTGCAGCCCAATCGGCATGCCACAGCGATAAAATGCGCCGACAAATGACCCTGCTACAGTCTGATGAAGGGACACAACAAGAAGCTGTCCGAGGCTGGAGGACCGCAGCCTTGGCTGCGGCATCTGCAGCTTCGTTCCCAGGGATACCGACATGGCCAGGGACCCACATAAAGCTAACCGGAGAACCGACGTCCACCAGCTGCTGAAGAGAGCGTTGGATCCGGTGCACGAAAGGGTGAACCGGATACGGATCACTGAGGCTCTGGATGGCGCTCAGGGAATCGGAGCAGATGACATAAGCAGAATGTCGGTGGCGGCAGATGTAAAGAACAGCCTGGTAGAGGGCAAAGAGCTCAGCTGTGAAGACCGAACAATGGCCATGGAGCCGGTATTTGAAACTTTGTGCCCCGACAATAAAAGAACACCCGACCCCGTCATTGGTCTTTGAGCCATCTGTATAAATGAAGGTCATATTGATGAACTTTGAACGAAGTTCAACAAAACGGGAGTGGTAGACCGAACCGGGGGTAACCTCTTTTGGGAGCGAGCTGAGGTCAAGGTGAACGCGGACCTGAGCCTGGAGCCAAGGTGGCGTGTGGTTCTCGCCCACTCGAAAGGTTGCAGGGAGTGAAAAATTAAGGTGTTGAAGGAGGCGACGAAAGCGAACTCCAGGGGGTAGCAGGGCAGAGGCATACAACCCGTATTGACGGTCGAGAGAGTCGTCAAAAAAGGAACGATAAGACGGGTGGTCGGGCATTGACAGTAGCCGACACGCATACCGACAAAGCAGTATATCGCGCCGGTAGGTGAGTGGCAATTCGCCAGCGTCAGCATGAAGACACTCTACGGGACTAGTATAAAACGCTCCAATCGCAAGTCGTAAACCTCGATGTTGTATGGAGTTGAGGCGGCGTAAGATGGATGGCCGTGCAGAGGAGTATACGAAGCTCCCATAATCCAGCTTGGAGCGGACGATCGACCGATATAGACGAAGCAGGACGGTTCGATCCGCTCCCCACGACATACCACTGAGAACGCGGAGGACATTTAAAGAACGGGTACAACGGGCAGCCAAATATGACACATGTGGAGACCAGCTAAGTTTCCTGTCAAATGTAAGACCTAAAAATTTTGTTGTCTCCACGATTGGGAGAGCAACGGGACCGAGTCGTAAGGACGGTGGGAGAAACTCTTTGTAGCGCCAGAAGTTAATACAGACCGTCTTCTCGGCAGAAAAACGGAAGCCATTGGCGACACTCCAGGAGTAAAGACGGTCAAGAGAACGCTGAAGACAGCGCTCCAGGACACGTGTACACTGCGCGCTGCAATAGATGGTAAAATCGTCCACGAAAAGGGAGCCTGATACATCAGCTGGGAGGCGATCCATTATTGATCGTGATGGCGAAGAGAGCGACGCTCAAAACTGAGCCCTGTGGCACCCCATTCTCCTGGCGAAAGGTGTCTGACAGGACAGAACCCACACGTACCCTGAACTGTCGATCCATTAAAAAAGAACGAATAAAAAGAGGGAGGCGACCGCGAAGGCCCCATGTATGCATGGTGCGGAGAATGCCCGCCCTCAACAGGTGTCGTAAGCCTTCTCCAAATCAAAGAACACAGCCGCGGTCGGGCGCTTCCGCAAGAAGTTATTCATAATGAAGGTCGACAAGGTAACCAGATGGTCAACAGCAGAGTGGCGCCTACGAAATCCACATTGTACATTGGTAAGTAGGCGTCGAGACTCGAGCAGCCAAACCAATCGAGAGTTAACCATTCGCTCCATCACTTTACAGACACAGCTGGTAAGCGAGATGGGTCGATAACTGGAAGGCAAGTGCTTGTCCTTCCCCGGTTTAGGAATCGGGACAACAATAGACTCGCGCCAGCATGCGGGAACATGTCCCTCGATCCAGATGCGATTGTAAGTACGAAGAAGAAAACCTTTACCCGCAGGAGAAAGGTTCTTCACCATCTGAATATGAATAGAATCAGGCCCTGGAGCGGAGGACCGTGATCGGCCAAGTGCGTTTTCGAGTTCCCGCATGGTGAATGGGGCATTATAACTTTCTCGATTCGAGGAGCGGAAGTTAGGTGGCCTAGCCTCCTCTGCCTGTTTGCGGGGGAGGAAGGCAGGGTGGTAATGAGCGGAGGTCGAAACCACGGCGAAAAAGCGGCCGAAGGCATTGGAGACATCCTCAGGGGCCACAAGGACGTCATTCGCGACCGTCAAGCCAGAAACTGGTGAGCGGACCTTAGTGCCAGATAGCCGGCGCAGGCTACCCCAGACAACAGAAGAAGGAGTAAAACTGTTTAAGGTGCTTGTGAAAGCAGCCCAGCTGGCTTTCTTGCTTTCTTTAATAATACGACGACACTGAGCACGTAATCGTTTATAATTGATACAATTCGCCACTGTAGGATGGCGTTTAAAGGTGCGTAAAGCACGTCGACGAGCACGTAAAGCGTCTCTACATGCTGCAGTCCACCAGGGGACCGGTACGCGACGTGGAGAAGAAGTAGGGTGAGGGATGGAATATTCAGCAGCAGCGAGAATGACTTCCGTGAGGTGTGCGACCTGACGATCGCAGCTGGTGAATGTTTGATCCTGAAAGGTCGCCCTGGAAGAAAAGAGCCCCCAGTCTGCCTTGGAGATGGTCCAACTAGAGGAGCACGGAGAGGGGGTATGCTGCAGGAGATGGATAACACACGGGAAGTGGTCGCTCGAATATGTATCAGAAAGTACATACCACTCAAACCGGCGTGCACGTTGGGGAGTACATATAGAGAGGTCTAAATGGGAATAGGTGTGAGATGTGTCCGAAAGAAAAGTAGGGGCGCCAGTATTGAGGCAGACAAGATTGAGCTGGTTGAAAAGGTCTGCTAACAGGGAGCCCCTCGGGCAGGATGCTGGAGAGCCCCAAAGGGGATGGTGGGCATTGAAGTCTCCAGTTAACAAAAATGGTGCAGGTAGCTGAGCAATAAGTTGCACCATGTCTGCCCTGGTAACGGCAGTTGACGATGGAGTGTAAACGGTACAAATGGAAAATGTAAAAGTGGGGAGAGTAATGCGGATGGCAACTGCCTGCAGGCCGGTGTGCAACGTGATGGGATCGTAGTAAATATCATCCCGGACCAGCAACATAACCCCTCCATGAGCCGGGATACCTACCACAGGGGGTAGGTCAAAACGCACAGAGGTGTAGTGTGCCAAGGCAATTTGATCGCATGGGCGTAGCTTCGTTTCCTGGAGGGCTACGACGAGCGGACGGTGCAAGCGGAGCAGCAACTTCAAGCCCTCTCGGTTGGAGCGAATGCTGCGAATATTCCAGTGAGTAAGTGCCATCGTAAGAAGAAAAGGAAGATGAAGGAAGGGGTCACCTCGAAGGCCGCTGAGGGCCTGGCGTCGAGCGAGCACTGCCGCCGCTATCAGTAGGCGGACAGTCATCGTCCATTGGGTCTATAGGTTCATCGGCCATCTTGGGAAGATGGCCGGGAGGGGGAGCTTCCTCCGCCGGTGAACGGCCAGATGTTCGGCTACCAGCGGTGCGGCCAGGCGAAATGGATGATGGCCTGGGGCGGCAACCGCTGGGTGGCGCAGGAGAAGAAATGCGCCGCGGCGGAGAAGGAGAACTGTGCTTCCTATGAGCCTTTTTGGAAGGACGTTTGGTGGAAGTACCGGTCGAAGGCTGGGAGGTCGAGGTACGTAGGAAGTCTGCACGGGACGGTTCCTTCTTGAAGGCCCGTGCATCTGACTTCTGGGTCTTCGTCTTGGCAAAAGCTGATAAAGGTGCTTGTGTCTGAGGGGCGACGGGAGGAAGAGGAGACGTCGACCGGGCGATCTCAGCACTGGCCGAACGGACGACCATGGTGCTGAAGGTCAGATCGCATGTCTGGGTTGCCACCTCCCTGGTAGTCCGAGGAGAGGCGAGGACAGTACTGTATTTCCCCGCTGGGAGCAGCCTGGGCTTCCTACTAGCCAATAGCTTGCGAGCAGCCGAGGTGGACACTTTCTCTTTGACCCGAATTTCTTGGATACAGCGTTCTTCCTTATAGACAGGACAGTCGCGGGAGGATGCGGCATGGTCACCCTGACAGTTCACACAACGAGGAGACGGAGGTGGACAGTCACCCTCATGGGCATCCCTGCCACAAGTGACACATTTAGCCGCATTGGAACAAGACTGTCGAGTGTGATTGAAACGCTGACACTGGTAGCAGCGCGTAGGGGTCGGGACATAGGGGCGAACAGAAATAACCTCATAGCCCGCCTTGATGCGCGATGGCAGCTTAACACTATTGAAGGTCAAGGAAAGTGTCCGGGTTGGTACAAGGTCATTGTTGACCTTTTTCATGACCCTACGGACAGCCGTCACGCCCTGCTCAGCGAGGAAAGATTGAATCTCCTCGTCAGTCAATCCGTCAAGGGAGCTAGTATAGACCACACCACGAGACGAATTCAAAGTTCGGTGAGCCTCCACCCGCACAGGGAACGTGTACAGGAGTGTGGCCCGAAGCAGTTTTTGCGCCTGAAAGGCGCTCTCAGTTTCTAGTAATAAGGTACCGTTACGCAACCTGGTACAAGATTTGACAGATCCGGCTATGGCATCTACACCCTTCTGGATAACGAAAGGGTTGACAGAGGAAAAATCCTTTCCGTCCTCAGATCGAGAAACGACGAGGAACTGTAGGGCAGGCGATAGTACTTGTGTCACTGGTGGCTGGTCACGTTTCCGTTTTTGGGCAGAAGTCGAGACAGATGGAGTGAAATCCATTGCGGAGGAATCCCCCACGATTGCCAGCGTCTCCGATGGCGCGCTTCTTCCTTGTGGGGACCCTCTCAGAGGGCACTCCCGCCTTAGGTGAATGTTTACATCTCAGGTCACACCTCCCGAGAAACAGACGGAGGGACCAATCGGCATGGTCAGAAGGTATCAGCTCAGGCAGTCACCCCTCCCCGGGCCTGGCCTTTACCAGGGGGTACGCGCGTGCCTTACATGTCTACCCAGGGCGGGGAATTACGCGTTACCCCGTCACCGGCTACGCGTGCGAACGCGTGGGTCGGCCTTCAGGCACGCACAGGGAGGAAGGAAGAAGAGGAAAAAGAAGAGAGAGAGGGAGAGAGAGGACAGACTGTCTCAAACGCCGAGGCGGAGATCAGAGAAGGCAAGGAGAAGAAGGTAATGAGAAGGCAAGGAGAAGAAGGTAATGAGAAGGCAATGAGAAGAAGGTAATGAGAAGGCAATGAGAAGAAGGCAAGGAGAAGGCAAGGAGAAGAAGACAAGGGAAAGAGTAAGGAAGATAGTGAGGTGGAAAAGAGCAAAGAAAGGAACCAACCAAAGGAAGGAAGAAACGAGAAGTGAAAAAGCAAAATGACCGCAAATAGAGGTGGTGGAACCGTCCGTCTCCGGACGCAGGCGCTAACGACCCTCTTGTGGGGGTGGGACTCCTTTGAGTCGCCTCTTACGACAGGCAGGAATACCTCGGGCCTATTCTAATCCCCGGACCCGCAGGGGGGTTCAAGTCGGTGACCGAAATGGGACGATTTCTCGGTGTTATGCACATTTCTCTAGGATTTGCTTGACAGTAATTGAAGAAGAGGGATCAAGATGAGCTAATGTTCTACTCCATTCCTATTCTCTAGGTTACTACAAACATACTGCTAATTTCAGACCTCAAATGATGTTACCCTGCACATGTATTTCCAGGAAGGGACTCTGTTTCATCACATTGGGTAGATCTCAGCTCATTGGATGCGGTGGTTAAAATGATAGAAAGGCTTGAAATGCGAACAGTGTAGTTGAGATGAAGTGCCAGTGAACATGTGGAATTATCATATTGATCCCAGCTCTTCCCTTGGATATTTAATTCTTCCACGTTTCCCAGAGGTGATTTCACAACACTTGCTTTGCTAGTGATTACAGTGACATGAACGGCACGATTTCTGACTTATCAGCACGGTTGACTGGTCGTATATTTTCGTGTTTCTGTATAAATGACTTCAATTTGTTCCCAATATTGGAACAACTCTGTCATTTTCTCGAAGTGTTCCGATCAGTGGTCTTCGGTATGTCTGTCTCAGTGTCACTACAAGTTTTGACTTCATCTCATTTCAAATTGCACCTACATATGCACTCCACAAGCCATCATATGGTGTATAGTCGAGGGCCCTACTACTACTCGTTATTCCCATTCCACTCTCAAACAGAGCACTGCAAGAACACTGTGCTTCCATACAAGCTCCGATTTCTCTCGTCTTCATGATCCTTAAGTGAAATATACTCAGTTTGCTATATCTAGCAATGAAATATGATTAAAGGCTCACAAATTTATGTACTTTGAAACCATTACTGTTATACAGGGTGGTCCATTGATCGTGACCGGGCCAAATCTCTCACGAAATAAGCGTCAAACAAAGAAACTGCAGGCAAAGAACGAAACTTGTCTAGCTTGAAGGGGGGAACCAGATAGCGCCATGGTTTGCCCGCTAGATGGCGCTGCCATCGGTCAAATGAATATCAACTGGGTTTTTTAAAAATAGGAACCCCCATTTTTTATTACTTATTCGTGTCATAGGTAAAGAAATATGAATATTTTAGTTGGACCACTTTTTCGCTTTGTGATAGTTGGCGCTGTAATAAACATATAGGTCACAATTTTAGAAGAACAGTTGGTAACAGGTAGGTTTTTTAGATTAAAATACAGAACGTAGGTATGTTTGAACATTTTATTTCGGTTGTTCCAATGTGATACATGTACCTATGTTAACTTATCATTTATGAGAACGCATGCTGTTACAGCGTCATTACCTGTAAATACCATATTAATGCAATAAATGCTCTAAATGATGTCCGTCAACCTCAATGCATTTGGCAATATGTGTAACAATATTCCTCTCTACAGCGAGTAGTTCGCCTTCTGTAATGTTCGCACATGCATTGACAATCCACTGACGCATGTTGTCAGGCGTTGTCGGTGGATCACGATAGCAAATATCCTTCAACTTTCCCCAAACAATGAAATCCGGGGACGTCAGATCCGGTGAAAGTGCGGGCCATGGTATGGTGCTTCGACGACCAATCCACCTGTTATGAAATATGCTATTCAATACCGCTTCAACCGCACGCGAGCTATGTGCCGGACATCCATCATGTTGTAAGTACATCGCCATTCTGTCATGCAGTGAAACATCTTGTAGTAACATCGGTAGAACATTACGTATGAAATCAGCATACACTGCGCCAATTATCCTTCCTCCCAAAATGCCGCATCATACATTAACCCGCCAAGGTCGCTGATGTTCCACCTGTCGCAGCCATCGTGGATTTTCCGTTGCCCAATAGTGCATATTATGCCGGTTTACGTTACCGCTGTTGGTGAATGACGCTTCATCGCTAAATAGAACGCGTGCAAAAAAATCTGTCTTCGTCCCGCAATTTCTCTTGTGCCCAGTGGCAGAACTGTACACGGCGTTCAAAGTCGTCGCCATGCAATTCCTGGTGCATAGAAATATGGTACGGATGCAATCGATGTTGATGTAACATTCTCAACACCGACGTTTTTGAGATTCCCGATTCTCGCGCAGTTTGTCTGCTACTGATGTACGGATTAGACGCGACAGCAGCTAAAACACCTGCTTGGGCATCATAATTTGTTGCAGGTCGGGTTGACGTTTCACATGTGGCTGAACGCTTCCTGTTTCCTTAAATAACTTAACTATCCGGCGAACGGTCCGGACACTTTGATGATGATGTCCAGGATAACGAGCAACATACATAGCTCACGTCCGTTGGGCATTTTGATCACAATAGCCATACATCAACACGATATCGACTTTTTCCGCAGTTGGTAAACGGTCCATTTTAACACGGGATATGTATCACGAAGCAAATACCGCCCGCACTGGCGGAATGTTACGTGATACCACGTACTTATACGTTTGTCGATATCCGTTTGACCCATGTCAGCGCCATCTAGCGGGCCAACCATAGCCCCATCTGGTTTCCCCCTTCAAGCTAGATGAGTTTCGTCTTTGTAGTTTTTTCGTTTGACGCTTATTTCGTTAGATATTTGGCCCGGTCACTATCAATGGACCACCCCGTATAATCTTCTCGTTGATAGACATTGATGCAGGCGGCAAGTATGTGATCCCTCTAACTAATCAACCTGAAGAGCCATAAAACTGGAACTTTTTATCGTTTGTACTCACGATTACACTTACGACATGTAAAATTCCAAATGTCAATTCGCAAAACATTCGAGACAAATTACACCCTCCTTTGAATAGTGTCATATGTAATCTCGTCAGTTCTGAAGAACATTTAGCAGTTCTGCTAATGTAAGTAAACTTTATACTTGATTATTAAAATATAATTTATTTTTGATTTTCAAATTCTTACCATTTACAGGAATTCTCTTTCTACGTAAATTTAAACTTAAAAATATTTGGCTAATTTTTGGTAGATAGGAACTTTAGTGTCAACATAATGTACAGTAAACAACATTGATACACATTAGAGACTAAAAAGCCCTGAAACTCTCACGTCTCCTTGTCTTCAGCCAGTAGTTTAAGTTTTTCTCAGTATCAGTCTATTTATTCTGAACACTGTCATTAACTGTCTCTTATGATGTATGTCCGTTATGGCTTCTGCCATCAAGGAAAGTGTTACTAACCTAATACAAATGAGGTGATAGTAAAACTGAACAGGCTAACATTTTGTTGATGTTTACTATGACCACTGGCAGGCATCCCGATGGAGGCAGACGAGCTGGCATGGGTAGAACAGTCGACCAGTTGAGAAACATGTCATCAAGGACACATGCATCATGTCGTATGGGCAGGCCCATTGATCGAAGTGTTTATTTGTGAGTGGCATTAAGTGTAGCATGCCTCTGTTCTTCCCAGAGACTGACTGCCATGGACCTAGTCTTGAGCTTTTGCGAAGAGCCATCGTGTCAGTCGTTAGGTGTCCAGGCCAGACATGTGCTGAGTACATTGTGTGCATACCTACCTAGGTTCAGATGCTCTGCTTCCTGTAGTTCATTTCATATGCAAGTTCATTTCACTTACAGGGTTTTGTTCCCCAGTTGTTACCAAGTCACTGTCGACCTATGTAGCGTCCATACGGATAACGTTGAACAGCATCATTGTCACTAAATTGTCATTGATACTAAAACATGTCTTCATTTGGATTCATTGTATCAAGATAGGCGATATCTGATGGTAAACAGACTATTTTGTGTTTTGTAAACTGATGTCAATAATTTAATGCTCTCAAGCAGCCACAGCTGTTTCACATACATACCCCCAACTGCGCCCCTCCCCAATTTGTTACTGTCTGACACACTTATCACTGTCCATTACTAGAAGTAGGCTTGAGGTTCTATTTTTTAATTTCTCTGCGTAATTTGTCTCTTAGGTGTTTCCATTTATTCATACATCTTTTTCCTGGATAATAATAATAATAATAATAATAATAATAATAATATAAAATTTAACTAATTACATTACTTATTACTTTTAACTAATTCTATATTATCAGAGGTTCCTATCAACTTAAATAATTTTTAGAGGCATGGTGCTGACATTCAGAATAGAATTCACAACCACTATTAAGAATTGTGGAGTTGACTACTGAAGTGTTTAGGGATTGCCTCCAGCCAAATGACATGACAACGCTTTCTGAAGATGATTTTCTGAAGACTGAAAATGATTTGTATAAAATACAAATATTTTGAAATGCATCTGGTACTGTGAGAGAAAAAACATTCCCCTATATTGCTCAGAAAACTCAGATACTATATTGTATTATAATTATTTTCAGTCAATCATAGCACAAGCAGTTGCAGGAACTCTTTAGAAATTCATAGTAATCGATCTTTAAGCAAATGGGAAGCAAAGTGATGATGGTATATTTCGTGGTGGTTGTGATGATGATTAAGAATGATTTGTGGGTCATCAGCACGAATGCATTAATGATATTGAGCATGGTGAAAATCTGTTTAAAAATAAGAATAAAATGGAAACCCAAGTTGTATTTTCCCACAAGAGTTGAACAGCAGCCGCAATAAGGTGGGTATCAGAAGGGTCTGTAACAAAATCCCGATAAAACACATTGAATTAACTACAAATAAAAATCAAGGATACTCTACTGGTAACGACACTGTTAAAATGGGGACAGATGACTGGCTGGATGGCCACTTTTAAATAATGAGCGATCGAGACGCACTGTGACACATTAAAATCACACACACAATATTTTGGGAAGAATTCTGGACATCACATAAAATCGTAAAACATTAACCACTCTCGTCTCATTACCATTTAAACATAAGGTAAGTCCTGTAGGAGATAAAGATCAACCATCAGGTCATCATAATGAAACACACAACAATTTCTCATACTGATACCTGTGGCCAGCATCTGTGTCATACTGGGGGCTCTTTGGGACTTAAGAGAAAGCCATGTATCGACGGGCAACATCCTACTCTAAGCAAATCCTGATGTACCCTGGAAACCAGCTGAAAATTATTACCTTGTCTTGGCTTTGTAAACGAGAGGGACCTGTACTACTTGCACCATACGATCTGCTGGGTATATCTGACCAGGAGCGAGAAGGGCACTTTGAGAATCTGTGCAGATGAAGACTTTCTTGTCTTGGCTTCATCTCATCTGCTCCATTGCCCTCAGGTTAGCAAACAATTCCATATAATAAACTGAAAACAACTCTGAATGCCCTGTCCTTAGGATGATGATGATGGGGAACACAACAGAACAATGGATAAAATCTACCTGCTAAGGCCCATCTGTGTAACAGTAAAAATCTGGGTGGTGATGTAAAATCTTGTTCAATTTAATTGTAAAAATTGAGTCTGGGATACAACGGTTCCTGTAAGAAATCAGTTAAAAAGTAATCTGGGCCTCAATAGTATCCAATGGATACTCTACTCCACGTCTCGTTTTAAACCTTAACGCCCCAACCTGTAATTGCTCAAAGTTCTCCCTTGCACAGATCCCAAATGGTCTCGTTGCTTGTGGCCAGTGACTGAACAGCCATTACAGTGGCGGCTACGCAACAGAACTGGATGCTGGTGATATAGGAATGAACAAAGCCTTATGTGCTTGGTGTGCCATGAAAAGATGTCTAGCAGACAATGGAGGCTCTCCAGCCTTGGCACACAAGCTAGTGACAGGGCTCGTGCAATAGGTCCCTGTTGACAGCCTAAAACCTTTGTAATGAACCGCATCCAGCATTTTCAGATATGATGGCCTTGTTGATCCATAAACCTAGCGTCCATAGTCAAGCCAGGGTCGCGCAAAGACCTTATAAAGTTGGAGCAGACGTGTCCTGTCGCCTCCTCAAGACCTATGACTCCTGCATTTAAGGATGTTTAAAAGCTTGAGACATCAAAGAATAGTATCCTCCAGTTTAAAACCAGATACATTCAAAAGAGAGCAGGAGCAGTTAAAACCAACACAAACAGTTTTCTCCAAGGACAATTTAAAACCTGCGGTGTAAGACCATTCCCCCAATCGCCTGATGGTCAATTGCAAGTGCTGAGCAGCTGTTGCTAGGTTGGAGGATACATAGAAGATGGAGAAGTCGTCCACAAGCGCTGAACACATTATGGGACATGGAACTGTGGATGTAATACTGATTATTTCAATGGCATATGCCATGATACTTAAAACACTCCCTTGAGGGCTACCATTATCCAGCTTAAAACAGATAGGACATTCCAAAACTCATATCTAAAACACATGTCAACAGAACCCCCACTGTAAGAGATGCAACAAAATAATATGCCTCTAGGTATTATTTTAGGCCTTTTGCAGAATACAGGCTGCTTGTATTCCTCTATGTTGATGGAACTGAAATCAAATCAGCCTTCTCTGGTGTCGCCCAATATCGAGGGGAAGTCATTCTCGCTAGAATTGGTCACAAGGGACTTATATGATTCAGCCTTTGTATGAGCTGTCTCTCAGTGATGTTAGTAGAGACCAGTGCACTCTTCTTAGAGCTGCTATTGGTGGTTACGAGTTGCACCTTGAGATCCTCCTGGTAGTTTCCCATACTTCACTTGTGGACATAGATCTAGTGGAGTTTAGGAACTTTTATAGACACCTCTGCTTCCTCTGAATTATTGTCCTCACCTTTGCCCACACCATTCGAAAGGTTGCAAGATTTGCACCTGCAGGGCACCAACAAACTGTGCATAGCTGCCCTCCTACTTCCACTGACACTCGGATTCATCACTGGCATGGTGAATCGTGAACAATTTGATCCACCCAGTCGTGGACACTGTCCCGATGCTCAAAAAACAGCAAACTCTCTGCAATCATCCAATTAGCCATTCTGAACAGCCCTCTCAGCAGCTTCTTGCAGGACCTGCTCCATCAGTTAGAAGGATTCTGAAAGGGTAGTGGTCGGTACCATGAAGATTGTCGTTGATTCTCCATTGAGTACTGTTTGCAAGGGCAGGCACAGAAAGATCCATGGCGGTAGATGAACCCATTGCAGCACTAAAATGTGTAGCTTGGCCCGTGTTCATCAGTATGATATCTGTAGTGCATGTCCAATCCTTAAGTATCCAAACTTGGGACAAATGATGTTAAGAGCCCCATGGTGCACTGTGTGCATTAGAGTCCTCTGTAATGATTGGTTGTTTGATATGGAGAAGGGGACAAAACAGCAAGCTCATCAATTCCATGACCCAGGGTGTCAGGAATCAAGAGAGGAACAACACGAACAGCACAGCCCAGTCAAGGGGAAAGGGTAACATCCAAACAAAGAGGGAATAGGGACATCAGGGTAGCAGGAAGAGGAAAGAACAAAAGGGGGTGGGTGGAAATGGGGATAGCAGGTGTGCCCCAGACATGCTACATGTGGTGAGGCACCAGCACTGCCACTGACCCATCATGACATCCATACCATACCATGCCATCAACACAACGTAATGGGGACAAAACCAGGCAAAGAAGACAACCACATAAGAGATTAGATAAAATATAGGGAAATGGTGAAAGAACATAGTCAGTGTGGAGGTAAGGACAAGGCCTCCATAACCAACATCTACACTGAGGGACTGATATTCCAGATGAAAATTCAAGGACTTCTACTCGAGAGTACAAACGACTTTCGCGAAGAAAACTGAGGACAGACATAACCACACAATGGTCATCCACTGACACCTGTGACAAGGAAGGTTGGGGTAATCCAGCAAAATACGGATCACTGTGAGTGGAGCCCCACAACTACAGAGGGGAAGGGGGGGGTGGGAGCTATCATTGCTGAGTAAAAGAATCATAGGTCAACTTAGTATGGCTAATGCAACGATAGCAGAGGATGGTAATTCCCTCTGGGAAAGGCATAGGGAAGAATGCCACATGATGGGAGTCTCCTTGATGGTGCGAAGTTTAATACATAGAGGGGTAGCTTCCTGAGAGTCATCTCACGATTGAGCAAAAAAGAACTTCATGTAAGGCCGCAAATCCACCCCTGGATGGGTCAAGGAAAACAGCAGCAAGTGGTCGCCCCTACAGCCAGATGATCAGCAAGTTTATTTCCTGGGATAACTACATGGCCAGGAACCCAAAGGAAATCAACCAAACAAGCAGTGTCACCAAGATTAGCAAGGAGGTCATGGATAGCTACGACCAAGGGGTGGCAGGAAAAACACTGAGTGATAGCCTCAAGACCACTGTTGAGTCTGTATGTAAAAAATTGGGTCACAGAGGACTATTAAACAGAAGGCCCAAGGGATGGCTATCAGTTTCACAGTAAACACCCCACACATCAGGCAAGAGATGGTGTTCTGTGCCAATAGAAGACGAGTAGGCATATCCCACATGATCGGTGGATTTGGAGCCATGAGTGTAAAAAGACAATGGCAACATGAAACTCCCATAAGGGCCAACAGAACACCATTGGAGTGATGGAGGCTTTTGGTCCCTGGAAGAGATCCATCCAAATCTGTGGCCAAGGAACTAACCATGGAGTGGTGGCTGGAAGAAAATGTGGGGGACAAGGAGGGGAGCTGGAAGTTGCAGCAGAGAGACATGACATGGAGCCCAACCAGTAAACCCACCCAAGGATGGAAAACATGTGGGTGACATTCCAAAACCCCAAAAAGAACAGAACAGGAGGAGTGAGCAGGGAAAGAGTAGATAGTGACAGCATAGGAAACCAAGAACTGGGACTGGTGAATCTAAAGGGGAGGGATCACAGCATCAACCAGAAGACTGTAAACATGGCTTGTGTGAAAGACACCAGAGGCTAAACAGATAATAAGATGGTGAACTGAGTACAAGAGGAGCAGTATGGAAGGGGCAGCCGATCCATGAACTTGACAACCATAGACCCTATAGAACACAACAAATGCCCAGTGAAGGTGGAGAAGGGTCGAACAATCTGCACCCCAAGAGGCATGTGAAGGAAGTGAAGAACACTGAATTTACAAAAACAGTCAACCTTCAGATGATGGCTGTGGAAGCTTGTTGTCAAACAGAAGACCCAAGAAACGGAAAGTGGGGGGGGGGGCGGGGGGAGCCATGGTCAGGTGTTGGGTCAGAGTTGACTATAATATGGCGACAGAAATGCACCATCCTTGACTTAAGGGGAGAGAATACAGAACAGTGCGTGAGTGTCCACATGGAAGCATGCCAGATGGCACCCTGGAGCTGCTGTTCTGCACAGGCCATCGAGTCAGAGCTAGCCCAAATACAGATAATATCCACATACAGAGCAGGGATGACCACCAATCCGGCAGAGACCCCAAATCCATTAGTAGCAATGACAGAAAGGACACTTTGTATGGAGCCCTATGGAACGCCATTCTTCTAGATCCAAGATAGCTCAGAACAGTGCCATTGTGGACTCTGAATGTCTGATCAGACAGGAACTGTTGAATAAAGACTGGGAGGGCACCCCCGAAGACCCCATTCATAGAGTGCAATTAAGATGTCATGGTACCAAGCTGAGTTGTAGACCTTACAAAGGTCGAAGAAAACCGCGACAAGGCGGAGGTGCTGAGAAACTGCAGTTTCTGATAGATCATAGCTCCTGGAAGCCACACTGGTAAGGATATGAAAGGTCCCAAGAGTCAAGGACTCAACTGAGTGTATTAACTTGCAGTGGACATTTGTCAGGCTGATCAGCCTGTAACTATCAAGGGACGATGGATCCTTGTCATGCTTAAGGACAGGTACCACAATACTGTCTCCCTATTTAGTAGGGAAAATGCCTTCAAGCAGTGGCAATGGCTGTTCCACAATGGATCAGGCAGTTGGTGAATGGGCCCCATCAATTGAGGAATGGCAATGTCAGCAGTGTGGATTATCTTATCAGACATAACACACGACTTCATCAATGAAACCCTACAAAGAAGGTATATAGAGGTCAAATAGCATGATGGAAAGCCCATCTGGGAAACCTTATCAGGAGGCAGGAAGAGAATGAGAGAAACAACAGTAAGTCATCATTATTATAGAGGTAATGTGGCGAGTAGTGTAAAGAAGGAAGAAGGGGAGGGGAAGAGAGCAAAAGATCAATGGCAGAGAGAGTATCATATGCAGCACTAAAATGAGTAGGTGAAACATTAGGCAGGCACAGGTCGTGGTCCACAAGAAAATGGTCAATGAGGAGCCCCGACTAGATGAAAACGCACTACCCCACAAAGGCTGATGAGCATTAAAATCCCAAAGGAGGAGGAAGGGAGGGAAGGGTGAATTGCTGAAGGAGATCAGTTAGGGCAGCAGATGTAGGTGGCCTTTCAGGAGGGAATTCCATTGACAGCAGAGTCCAAGTGGACCCAAAAGGCAACCACTTCCAATGTTGTATGAATCCATGTACTAACAATATCTGTACAGACCAATGTGCAGATGTCACAGTAAGCCATCAAATGCCTGACCTGGTTACGATGAAGCATGGAAACTATGAAGGGTTGATAAGTGAGCATCAGTAAAATGAGATTATTCAAGAGCAACAACACAGGCTGCCATGTAAAAGACAATAAGGGATTGCAGCTCTGGCAAATGACGGTAGTACCCATTACAATATCATTGAATAACCACAGAGGATGGTAGTATCCATTACAATACCATCGAATAATCAAGAGTGGGTGACTACGTGGGAGATGAATAGACTGGAGTCAACTGATCAACAACGACAAGGTGACATCTATAAATAAGATGTCAGACTCAGGTTGCTAGGGGAAGATCAGACCTCTGGGAATATCAGAGGGGCCTTGACCTGGGGCTTACGTTCCTCCTCCTCCTACATTCCCTCTTTCAAGAGGGCAGGGCACAGAGAGAGAGAGAGAGAGAGAGAGAGAGAGAGAGAGAGAGAGAGAGAGAGAGAGAGAGAGAGAGCGCAAGCTTCCGCAAGATCTGAAACTGAAAGAGAGCAGTGACCATGGGGCACGCAGACTTTGTCCCATGGCCGAGTTGTGGTAGCTGAGCTCTGTTCTGGACACTCCAGGGGAAGCAGTCCACATATGGACCCCATCACTGGTGGGCGCCAAAGAAGTGGGACACTCCAGTGGAGGGCAAGAGGAGAGGGGGTGGAACTGGGGTAAGGAAGAGGGAGGAGGGGGAAAGAGCATAACAGATGCAATAGTAGAAGACGTCAATACAGGGTGGAGTCAGTCATGCTGTATCTTCTTTTTCTTTCTTATGAGCCGGGTCATCTGTTGAGCATGCAGAGTGACGGTTATGACAATTTTTACACACACACAGGTGGCGGAACACATAGGCTCCCCTCATGGACTGGGTGCCATAGTCACCACATAGAGCATCCTCTGTACATTGGGAAGTTATGTGCCCACAACACAAGCACCTAATGGGTGGTGGGATGTACGGCATCATGTCACATAGACAACTCACAACATTGACCTTCTCTGGGAGGATATCTGCCTCAAAAGCCAGAATAAAGGCGCCAGTATCGGTGCACTTGTCCTAACGAATTTTCTGCACATGTTGAATGAAATGAGCACCCCATCATTCCATATTAGCCTGGAGTTCGTCAGGTTGGATGATGAGATCCCGATGAAAAATTATTCCCTGGATCATATTCTGAAACTGGTGAGGTGTAACAGACACCCAATCGTCACCGAGATGATCACAAGCACAAAGAGCTGCAGATTTGGTGACAGAAAAAGCTTCTGTCATCAGGAAACCTGGTCATGTCTTACTGAAGAACTCCACATCGCCAAACTTATTTTCGACATTTTCTACTGAAAATAGCGGCATTGCGGCGGTGATGGCGTCCCCATCCACCCTAGTACAGACCTGACAGCGGAGAAAATGTTTCACTCCAAGATGGTGTGCCTGACCCTCCTTCCGGGGTGTAGCCAGAGCAGGGAAGGCCGCAGGGTCACAAGAAGCAGTATTCAATGATATGTTACCACTCTTAAGAGATGGCTGTAGGAGAATAGCCGAAGTTTTGGAGCTTGATATGTTTCATGCAAAAAGCATCTGCCCTGATACCACCCACTCTGATCAGGTGTCCTCTCCATGGGTGCCACCCGGCCACAGCAAGGGCCTTCTGGCATGGTGACTGTTGATGGGAATCCCGATGCTCTGGAATGACAACCAACCACTCCTGTGCGTACTTTGGGAGGCAGAAGCTCAGGTATCAGGATTCCTGTTTTGTTGGGGCTCAGCCAACTGCATACATAACAGCCTCACCACACTGGCTGATTACATGTGCTGGCAACCAAGCAGGGATGAGGGGGCTACAGCAGACAAGGAAGGGAGGAGATGAATCCACGCCGTAGACACAAGGGAGGGAGTGCTTACCCAAATGACGCTATAAACAAAATTTTTAAGCGGACGTCAAACCCTGAAGACCCAAAAGCAATGAAAGAGAAAAGGCAAGGGAAACAAAACCGCAAGAATAAAGGAAACCAGGTGGATAGACAGATCAACATAAGTACAAACGCAGAGGAAGAGGTAACAGGGAAGGAGTGAGGATGGAGAGGGAGGGGCACAGGGAAGGAAATGCAGCCCGGGTAGGAAGGATGGGCTGCAGTAGCTTGGGGCCCAGTGGGCGCCATTCACAAACTCGCGAAAGAGAAGTGATGCCCCTGGAAGACCACCTAAAACGAAAAAGAGATGGGTTAGTTCAAGATGATACATAATGGCCTTGCTGTTAATGGCCTCATAGACCTGTTGGTACACAGAACACACTGTGACAGCAACATAGGACACAATCTGAATGGCAACTGCTGGTAGGGTTGTGGTTTATGGACAGAGGTGAGGAGTGGAAAGTGTCCTTAATGAACATTTCTACCTGGCCTTTCAGTCTGTCACCAGTAATGTAATCTTTTCTGGGAGGTAATAGCTTCCAAGTCCATGTGCGTCCATGCTTAAATTGAGTCTCTTGAAGAGAGGCCAAAAGGTACGTCCTGTACGAGGAGTCAGTTCCTCCAGACAAGTCCTGTATCCATTCATACTCCACGAGTATGGAAGCCATTTCATTAACATGGTTTTGATTTGTCTCTATACTTCCACCAGGGGGGTGAGACAGTGTTAGAGTGTTGGGGAGTGCAGGGGCTGTCTGGGCATCAAACCCATGGTATCATCTGACAGACATGCCAGAATAACATCTGATGGTACCCAGCACAGCTCTTGACTGAGACCCTTCCCTACTCCCTTTCCTTTCAAGGATGAGGGGTAAGTGGGCGCCGAGAGGCACCCTGCTTTTATGGAAGTGGGCGCCGAGAGGCACCCTGCTTTTACGGAAGTGGGCGCCGAGAGGCACCCTGCTTTTACGGAAGTGGGCGCCGAGAGGCACCCTGCTTTTACGGAAGTGGGCGCCGAGAGGCACCCTGCTTTTACGGAAGTGGGCGCCGAGAGGCACCCTGCCTTTACGGAAGTGGGCGCCGAGAGGCACCCTGCCTTTACGGAAGTGGGCGCCGAGAGGCACCCTGCTTTTACGGAAGTGGGCGCCGAGAGGCACCCTGCTTTTACGGAAGTGGGCGCCGAGAGGCACCCTGCTTTTACGGAAGTGGGCGCCGAGAGGCACCCTGCTTTTACGGAAGTGGGCGCCGAGAGGCACCCTGCTTTTACGGAAGTGGGCGCCGAGAGGCACCCTGCTTTTACGGAAGTGGGCGCCGAGAGGCACCCTGCTTTTACGGAAGTGGGCGCCGAGAGGCACCCTGCTTTTACGGAAGTGGGCGCCGAGAGGCACCCTGCTTTTACGGAAGTGGGCGCCGAGAGGCACCCTGCTTTTACGGAAGTGGGCGCCGAGAGGCACCCTGCTTTTACGGAAGTGGGCGCCGAGAGGCACCCTGCTTTTACGGAAGTGGGCGCCGAGAGGCACCCTGCTTTTACGGAAGTGGGCGCCGAGAGGCACCCTGCTTTTACGGAAGTGGGCGCCGAGAGGCACCCTGCTTTTACGGAAGTGGGCGCCGAGAGGCACCCTGCTTTTACGGAAGTGGGCGCCGAGAGGCACCCTGCTTTTACGGAAGTGGGCGCCGAGAGGCACCCTGCTTTTACGGAAGTGGGCGCCGAGAGGCACCCTGCTTTTACGGAAGTGGGCGCCGAGAGGCACCCTGCTTTTACGGAAGTGGGCGCCGAGAGGCACCCTGCTTTTACGGAAGTGGGCGCCGAGAGGCACCCTGCTTTTACGGAAGTGGGCGCCGAGAGGCACCCTGCTTTTACGGAAGTGGGCGCCGAGAGGCACCCTGCTTTTACGGAAGTGGGCGCCGAGAGGCACCCTGCTTTTACGGAAGTGGGCGCCGAGAGGCACTCTTGCTTCTGTGGAGCAATCATGATGCTCACTGCAGAAACAGTGCTGCTCTCTTCTGGTGTACCTGCCTGGATCACTATGTCACTACTGACCTTCCTTTGGCATGTACAGGTCCTGGTAGTTGATAACTGTATGCTGGACGTCATTTCCATCGAAGTTACGACCTTGGGAACAGGCTTCTGCACCATGGAAAATAAGAAGTGGCATCTTACATTCCTTTTTGGCTTCTGCATAGGAGATCCATTTGGTCACTTTCACTTCCTGAATTTTGCATTCCTCAGCAAAAACAGGGCAGTCCCATCTCTTTATTGGGTGCCTCTAAGAACAGTTAATGCTGATTGTTGGAGATGGGTAGCCAGTCAGATTCATGGGGCCTTTCCACACTTTCCCAAAGTCACTTTGCTTCTGAAACTCAGCATTGTATGGCCAAAATGATGGCATTTGTAGCACTGCATAGGGTTAGACATATAATGCTAACATTAAGTCTAAGGAATCCTGCCATGGTGTGAAGGTCACACTTAGGTGGTGGTTTTCTTAATTTCTCCATTATTCCTATGCATCCTTTGCTCCTCATCCACTCTCCTGTGTTACACATTTTTGTTTCAGCTCCATCACATCCATGCCCAAAATGTTAATGGGCACATGATCACACTCTTGATGGAGATAAAGTTGTGCAAATCAACAATTATGTCACAATCAGCAACTTTTGTGATTTCCTAAGTAGTTCCACCCACTTTCCCTTTTAGTCTCAACCGGTACAGAAAAGTTTTGCAACTGCTTGACATACCTTAAGGTACCAGCAAGCCCTTCTAAGCCTTTATGTATATAGAAGGTGGGCATTTTTTTCCAAATATCCCCTCCTTTCTCTTGGTCACTACAAAAACACTCCGGTTTATGACTCTTTGAGCCTTGTTACTGAAGACAAGTTTATTATCAGGGGGACTAACATGCTTCATTCATCTGGATGAGAGGGTGTGAGTACTCCCAGGTAGTACACCCATCAAGCTGGGACGAGGAGAAAAAGATTGACAGTTCCATCTTGGTCCCATGAGCAGCTAGGGAATTAAAGGTCCACTCAGACAGAGCCTCACTTGCTTGTGGAAGCTTTATACAACTGAGGTGCGGCCATTTCTCCATAGGTTACCTGTTAACGATGGTTCCATCTCATCAGTGCAGGACACACCTTGAGACTGTTGGGGCTTTTTACATATGTTTGTCCCATCATCACAATCTGGACAGTCAAGCCAAGATCCCATCACCTGTGCACACAATATTCTGCTGTTGCACTCTGTGACAGGACTGGCAGTGCTTACCAGCCCCAACTCAGGATCCAAGGCGACCAAGGCCTTACTCAGCAAATGAATGCCTAGTCCCTGAGAGTGAATACTCATTCCTTTAATGTATTTTGTTTGGTGCAAGAATCGGACATAAGATACTGCTCAACCATCCACTGCCAAGGGTAATAGTTGTGCCTTTTGTATTCAATGGAGAAGAGGTGTATTTATTGTTGTGGCATTGTATCAGACCTTACAGTCGCCATGTTTCAGATTCAGAGAAAGAATATTTCAAAGAACTTCATTCGACAGCACAAAAAATAATTTAATGGGCTCCTGGATTACTGTGCGCTGATGCCAACAAACGTCACCACACTTTTGCTGACAATACCAAAATGTCTGTTCTGCACAACACACATTAACCTAGAATGATCCGAAGTGTCTATGGGCAACATACATTAGAAATCTAGCAAGCTATACAAGGCACTTATGAAACAGGACGAAGCATTAACAACGTTTCAAATTAACTTGTCCAAATAACAACGCTTTTGTGAACTTTGTCTCGCTTGATAAAATATGATTTTCATGTGTTTGCCATACGGTACTTTTAACTTTATTATTGCATTTCGTTCTAAGGCGATTGCAGAAAAAATTAAGAAAATGTATACCGCTACCTGCAGAAACAGCCAAATGCTCTGGCATTGATCGAAAGCAGCCAGAGTCAGTCAAAAGTTCTATCTTCACTCTAAGAAACAAACTTCATTTCTTCAGCACTGGTCTACACCATCTCCTTCCATACTGCTCCACTTGCAGCACCACAGCATTCTGCTCGGAATGCCATGCAGCTCTTGTCATTCAGTGTTGCTCCACCCCTCCTAGAGCAGTAGTCTTCTTCTGCTGTCACTGGGTCATCAGAGTTTGCGTAAAACAAATCAGTGAGTTATTGTCAAGGGTATGATCTGTCCTGTGGGCCTTTCACACCTCACTAGGACATCATTATTCTTTTGATACTACTGCCATCTGTCTACCACCACCTACTAATTTTCTCCCATTCTGCTGTGTGCTCCGAGAAAAGCATTTCACTGACAACCATTCTCCAACTTTTGGAAGTTACTGTAAATTATGTCTGAACAATGAGAAACCGCAATTGCTGGACCAGGGTTCAACGGAAGTTTCTTAATTTTTGGTGCTATATGCCTGGGAACATACCAAGGGCTTGTACACGCGGAACCCCTGCTGTATTGTGTAAAAGTTACAGCAACACATTATTAAGAACGTCTTCACTTCCATGAGCCACACTACCCAAACAGAATTCTGGTTTGGTGCGACAGATTTGCCTGTATCCAACGCCTAAATACAACAAAAAATAGATACTAGTTAAAGAGCAATATTGTCGTATATTAAAAAAATCGCGATTCGTTGCAGTTCCTATGCACTTACTGCAATGTAGTTTCATCTCCTGAAAGTTTGTGACCACTGTATGTGGAGCTGTATCCACCTATTAGTATACATGAAAGCAGGAAATAATTCAGTAACTGGAAGTCCACTGAGCCTAGGGCTCAGTTTAAGTGTAAAGCTGTGTACCCAGAGAGCATGCCAACTGTCGTGGTGGCGAAGTGCCATTAGGGGACATTAGGTGACAAGCATTTATTAACATTCCAAACCACATGACGTGGTCAAGCATCTTTAGTTCCATTTGCATCACACTGGTAAATGCGATCTGAACATCATGTGATGTGCCATCTGCAGACATGCCCTTACAGCTATTCCACACTAGGTTCCCAAGTGGTGCCCATAGCATGCAGTGACTGCGGTTGTGGTGAGTTGTCTGCCACATACCCAGTGCAACAAGGTGGCTGGTGACAGGAGTGGCCACTGCGTCTGTTGTCGTCTGTTGACACACAGCTCTTTTCAGCGACATATGAATGTCAAGGGTGACAGCAGTGTATAGTGTCACAGGACAGTGGAGGAGCCCCCGGAAATGCAAACACAAGCACACACTAAATGTTCAGTGTGACACTATTTCACATTCTGGACAGGATTCTGAACACATTTATGCAGCACCAGTGAGCTGGGAAATCGGACAATCATGCAGCCTGGGCCAGTACTCCCAGATTGGCAATTTTTGATCGTAATGATCGATTCTAAAGTTATAGCATTATTTTGAGTTTTCCAACAATGGTAAAATTGCCTGTCTTCATCTCTTCTTCTCGCAAAGTGGCAGGGTAAGATGCATACATTCACACAGTCACAACACAGGTTGCAATATCACTGGTAGGAACAGACATATCCAGAGAGATACCGCCGTGAAGGACGTGACATAGGACAGGTTTTTGTCTTTGGTAGCCAAGCAGACTATGCAAGTTGCCCTCACACCTAGAATGAGGGACAAGGCCCATGTTCGCAAGGGGACATAGCGCTCCCAGCATTCCTTCATACTGCACGAAAGCAGATAGTAAGCCTCAGCAATGAGCCACTTAAAAGTGATGAGGTTTGTCTGAAGGATGCATGAAACTTTGTACGACTCCTCAATGCTGAATGGCTGTCCGGTCAGTGGCCAAGAAGGTGCCATGGGCGTAACTATAGAGGATACAGGTACTGCCAATGGGACATGCAGCTCAAAAATCAGAAAGTAACTGACGAATCAGAAAGTAACTGACGAATCAGAAAGTAACTGACGAATCAGAAAGTAACTGACGAATCAGAAAGTAACTGACGAATCAGAAAGTAACTGACGAATCAGAAAGTAACTGACGAATCAGAAAGTAACTGACGAATCAGAAAGTAACTGACGAATCAGAAAGTAACTGACGAATCAGAAAGTAACTGACGAATCAGAAAGTAACTGACGAATCAGAAAGTAACTGACGAATCAGAAAGTAACTGACGAATCAGAAAGTAACTGACGAATCAGAAAGTAACTGACGAATCAGAAAGTAACTGACGAATCAGAAAGTAACTGACGAATCAGAAAGTAACTGACGAATCAGAAAGTAACTGACGAATCAGAAAGTAACTGACGAATCAGAAAGTAACTGACGAATCAGAAAGTAACTGACGAATCAGAAAGTAACTGACGAATCAGAAAGTAACTGACGAATCAGAAAGTAACTGACGAATCAGAAAGTAACTGACGAATCAGAAAGTAACTGACGAATCAGAAAGTAACTGACGAATCAGAAAGTAACTGACGAATCAGAAAGTAACTGACGAATCAGAAAGTAACTGACGAATCAGAAAGTAACTGACGAATCAGAAAGTAACTGACGAATCAGAAAGTAACTGACGAATCAGAAAGTAACTGACGAATCAGAAACATGATCTCGCAGAATACATGTATCCTGCCTGGTGGTAAACAACTGTTACAAATGATCACCAGGGTCATTCGCACTCTCACTGCTATTGCATACACTCACTATTGACACTTGTGCAAAATAATATACAGATTCCCCAGATACACTCTAGTGCTGCATACTTCACACAGATTGTTGACGAAAAGCTGTCTCTTGTGGAACAAAAGGAAGTAAGTTTTTCTTTCAGGAGAAAGGGAAACCCACTGCAGTTTCACTGAATCGTCATGTAGAGGGTATCATGGTTACGCTTGAAGAGGTCAGGAGGACAAGTCACATCCCATGATTCTCTCTCTCTCTCTCTCTCTCTCTCTCTCTCTCTCTCTCTCTCTCTCTCTCTCTCTCTCTCTCCCCACTCATTCACTGTGATTTAACTATTAATTGAATGTACTGTACACTGGTGGGTACAAATTAACAGTTGTGGGGTCTTTCTTCATTTAATTCTTTATTTACAAGTATTTAGCGAACACACATGCAGTCAAGCAGTTAAGATTTATTTCACATATGTCAGTCATTTCACATTATTTCACATATGTCAGTCATCCTCGTTTTCCACATCTAGCAGCTGTTCGCACAAAGCCCTGAGGCCCACCACGCCATACCGGTCGGCAACGGCCAGCAGCTGAGGGCCCAGGCCCTGCAGCTGGGAGAGCCTAAGAGTGTACATGTAGCCCACCAGTCTCTGCAGGACCGGGCCCTCTACGTCAGGGATGGAGAGCTGATCACTGCCGTCCTCTAGCATGTCCTGCAGCATGGCAGCAAACACAGGGCTCCTAGCTTCCAGCACGGCCTTGTGCACCACCAGTCGCGTGTTACCGGACACTAGAGTCACCATGCCGAAATCAGCGTCTAGCAGAGAGCCCAGGTCCTTACACTCACTCATACTAATCGTCTTTGCTGGTGACATGTTGGATGAACCTGAAACACAGCGTTATTGAGCAGGTCTGTATCCTTATTCCATCCACACACAGGATGTGAATCATCCAAAAATGGAATCCAATGTAGATGTTTCACGTTAAATACAATTTGGTAAATCACACTGCACTTGCTCCGTACGGTTATATGTGAGTGCATCTCTCTCCAGAGCCAATTGTCTGCTACATCTGGTGGCCAGTGAACAATTCACTTATGAAAAATGACTACCCATGTTATTCTTTCTGTAGTACACAATGCCCTGGAGTGCTAGTCAATCTGCCAATGTACATAACAGCAATTTTGCAAGTCACTGGTCCATATTCCTCGACTACTTCACAAAAACTAACACCTCGCCCTCAACATAGGGTCGTCTTATTTGTACACTGAACGTATACCTACATGAAATAAATAAGAAAACCTAAGGAAAATACGAATAAAAACAAACAATATTTCACGAAGTAATATATAAGCCCCTTTCACAATCCGCCTCTATCCACTACTCTATTACTCTGTTCCACCAACATTACTTAAACTTTTGTGATTTTAAGATGATAATTTTTAAGTTCACATTGGATATGATTCTAGGAACATACATAACTTTCTAATAATAATATACAGAAGACACAAAACTGCCAAATTCTGTTATGACATCATTTACTAGCCTTTGAACATAGTAATGTTCCAAGCATTCACTTTTAACCACATACATTACATTTCCTTTGACGTAATTACGTTTACTATATCAGATAATTGATGGACTGCACATAATCGCGAATCTCAGTGGCAGAACTAATTACAAAATGCATCGTCCTAAAATTTACTTCTGTCATCTGCATCTCCAAAGGCAGACAAAAGAATTTAGAGTAATGAAAATCTTTGTCCCTCTTTGTCATGAGTGCTATCGGTAAAACAATATGATTTGTTGCTACGGTGGAGGCAGATTAGAAAAAATACACTACTATCCAAATGTATCATAGCGCAATCTTAATCTGAAAAGCACTAAATAGGTGCGTGTTCGCGATTTTTAGAGCTTATGGGTACTCAGTGACGATAGTATCAGCGCCCTTAAACACATTAAAAGAAACGAATGTGGATAAAATTACGAATTATCACACAGTAAGGGGAAACCTATAAAATGACACTCTTGCACTCCCACCTCGCTTGTAGTAACCATATAATCACTATCTGCCACGTCTTAAGACAATAGAGAAAGGGTAAACGGTGCTATACCTGGGATTTAAAAAAATAAAATAGCGGAGCTAAAAAAAGAGGCGATGGGAACACTGACTGCCCACCTGAACCACTCACCCCGTTAACACGTTAAAAACATCTCCCTAAAATTTTCTGAAACATGTTGGACGAATCACAGATCCTTAAAACTCGCATTTGTTTGAACTTTACTTAAAACAGAGGGCAGATCTTATCAAATCTGCTGCCGCCCTCTGATCAGAAAATAAAACAATCTAATAAAATGTGGTGCACAGTGATATGTACGCCAGAAACACTACACATTGCTTTTCCTCAACAGTAGTTGTCGATACAAGTATTATTTTCCGATTTTTGGACCGGTTAATATTATCTCAGTTGCTTTTCTCAAAATCTCCATATAGTTTTATGGACAGTATGCTATATGTCAAGCTAAAATTTATGAAAGTAATTACTTTATAAAATATTTTAGTTTCGATGTTACAATCGGTAAGTAATAGTTGTGAATGTACAGTTAAAATTATTTTTAGAAACATGTGAAATTCCGAATTATCTGCACATTTAAAATTTCTATTATTAATTATGTAATCTGTACTGTTTACTATGTTTATTTCTGGATTCATTTATGAAAGAATAATCGAAATTAATAATGTAAGGAAAACTAGAAGAAATTAATTTGTTACGAAAAACTGTAAATCGTTTGGAATATTGTTATTTCCGCAAAGTGTGGGAGTCTTAAGCCTGCCTCTGATGTGGTCAGACGGATTTTTTATAATAGGTGCAAACCACGTAATTTCGGTTTTGCTGATGTGAAAAAGCAAGACACACTGATTTACTAAAATGTGAGAAAAATATGTGGAAAATATATTTACGTAAAAAAAATTCTGCAACAACCATCTTCCAATTATTTAGTTCAAAACAACAGTGAGGACCTGATGTTACATATACAGCTTCAAGAATCAGACCCCTGGACAAGAAGTGGAGCCTTCTCAACATGACAAGCTAAGTGAACTTTAAAAGTTTATTTTTATCTTCGCTCCTCTCAAATCTTCATAAAAGACTTCGCTTACCAATTACTTGGATTGGGCATTGTTTAATGTAGACAATAGGTGGAAGAAGGGAAGAGGGGGAAGATTACAAAGTCCTCTCGCCAGAGCAAGAAGCCATGCGCCATAGGCCTGTGGCCTAAGCGGAAACAACTGAGGAGGACCTCGTTTCATCGACGTGGCTGGAAGGAAATATGCCATGGCCACGTTGTGGGCTGTGCTAGGATGTCACTTCCAGTCAATCATTCTTCCCGTGACACAGGACTATCTCACAAGTGAGCCGATAATATGCGAGGGGATTGCACATTGAGCTACCTGAGAATTGCGATACATCTCCTTGGCTGCTGCATCTGCCCTTTCATTCCCTGCAATGCCCATGTGCTTGGTATCCAGCAGAAAGACACTACGTTTCCAAGCCATTGTAGCTGGACGAGGGCATCCTGGATATTCTGGAATACTTTATCTGCTGGGTACAAGAGATGTGGAGAGTGAAGGGCACTCAGAGAATCTGAACAGACGAGGAACTTAGTACTCTAATCCCATCTCATCTGCTCCAGAGCCTGCAAGATTGAATATAATTCTGCATTGAAGACAGTTAAGTCTTGAGGCAGTCTAACCTTGAGGACATGATCAGGGGAAACAGAGCAACCAGAGTCTCCATCTATCACTAAAGACAGCTGTAAAGGTGTGGTGCACAGTTAAAAATGTCCTTAAATAACGTATTGAAACATGTGCGGAAGTGCAACCCCTCCGCTGCTGCACTAAATCTAAAATGACTCTGTGGATCTGCAGGTACTATGACGGCAGACAGTTAAAACCCTGGATTTGGGGTTGTACCTGCTCCACTCCCAGCGACTCCAGCACATGCTGCATGCGGGATCCAACGTGTCATTGCTGTTTGTGGAGGATTGGACAAAAGTCATTCCAGCGGTGGTTGGGCAATAGTATTGTATGCGGGTGAAGTCAGAGCTGTGAGGAACTTTCATGCCTGACGCACCAAGGAGCTGCCGCCGGATGGTGACTGGCGGCTCCCCAGCATCAGCAAGGAGACTGGGTCTGGGGCTGGTCCTGTGAGCACCTGTGGCCAGCTTAGTTCCCTCATGGTGTGTAGTGTCAATAACCTTAAGGTAAGAAGGCCTCACTGATCTGTACACCGCGCATCCACGGTCTAGTCATGATCACACCAAAAAGCCACATAAAATTTGTGGCAGATGCACCTGCTCTGCCCACCAAGACCTGTGGCTAAGGCACTTTACGGTATTCAGTGTAACCATGATAGTTTGAAGTCAAAAATGAGGCCTACAAACCTGAGTCTTTAAAATGTATAATGGTGTCCCTTATATGCAACTCGGCTAAATCAAAAATATGATGAGGACACACACACACACACACACACAAAATACTGAAAACTTGTCTTTGCAGCCCACTCCTCTAATCTCTGCACTAAGTTGCAACTGGGATCACTGTTGCAACACTGTAGGAAGAACAGGATACAGCAAAATCATCCACAAATAAGGAACACTGTAAAGCACTCCTTACCATAAACGTGATACTGCTTATGGATATGGCAAAGAGAGTAACATTTAAAACATTGCCCTGAAGGATACCATTCTCCTGCTCAAATCAATCTGACAGTGTGCCACAAACTTGAGACGTAAAAAAAACTGCTTAGTCCAGAAGGACCTTATGAAAATGGGGAGGTAGCCACGAAAGCCCTATTGATGGAGTTGCACGAAAATATTGTGTCTCCACATAGTATCGGACACCTTACTGATGAAGAATATCCCGAGACAGTGATATTTATGCAGGAAAGCCTGCTGAATAGCCACGTCGCCTGGGTCAGGTTGTTGACAGTAGACCAAAATCCACGGAATCCACTCCGAGTGCAACTAAGGAGATGTGCTGTCTCTAAGAACCGGACCAGGCGACAGTTAACCGTTCACTTCAGGGTCTCTCCTACACGGCTCATTAAGGTGATGCTCCAGTGACACATGTGAGGCCCTTTCATGATTTGAGGAGAGGTATCAATACTGCCTCTCTCCAAGAGCTGGGATAGTTTCCTGTTTGTCATACCAAGCATACATTCAAGGAGGATTTTCTTTGATGCTAATGGCAAATGTCTTAGCATTTGTTTGTGACCAGGTGCAGTACCATGAGTCTCAGACAGTGCCAGTGCCAGTTCCAGTTCGCACAGGAAGAAAGGACAGTAGTAAGACACAGAATTATTGGTTGCGAAGTCCAACTTGCCCCCCTCTGCAGTCACACAGTAGTGGCGAAATGGTGGATCCTGGCTGGCACTGGCAGTAGTCGCTGCAGTAATCTGAGCCATGTCTGCGCGTTTTGTTGGGAGACACCACCGATTCAGCTGTTATTGGTAAACGACTACATTTACCGGAAATCCTCCAGATGGCTTCCTGTACTTTCGTAGAACAAGTAGAGTGGCTGTCAGACTCTAGGAACGCTTGCCGTGGACTCTTCTTGCTCTCCTTAATTACGCATAGAGCCTGTTGGGCAGCAAAGAGCAGCACGCCCTGGACTGCTGGGTGACATTCACCAGTCAATCAAGGAACTTGTTGTCTCCTAAAGTGATATGAAGACTTCAGGATGGGCAAGTCAGTGGCATGACAGATCACTTGCAGGATTTGTTTCACCCATTCCTCGATGCTATTGTGGTGTCCAAGCATATCCAAGATGGCTGATCAGTGTCCATTTAGCCCTGTTGATCAATTTCGGTGGCTTCTGTTCAAGGAATCCCTCATTCAGTGGGTCGACCCACAGTGGAAAGTGGTCACTGGAGTGAAGGTCATCAGCTGCTTCAGATAGTTAGGTTTGCAATGGTGGGAGAGCAGAAAGAGGTCAATGGCTGAGAACGATACAGCAGCAGCTGAGAAATGAGTGGGACTCTCTGTATTGAAGATGCACAGCTCCTGAGACATCAGGAGGTTCTTCAAAACTAGACACCTTGTGCTGTGTCAAAACGCACGGATTACGTTCGCCCTTACCAGTGCTGAGCATCCTACATGATAACTTAATAACAACACCTGGTGGTCACTGTAAATATACGTGTACGATGTATTAAGAAAAAGAAATGTTGTAGGTGAGCGCGCGCGACTCAGCGATGCAACAACTTGCCTTCGCTGGGTCCAGAGATGCTGCCTGAGCGACGCGCAGTGGCCGGCCGCTGTCGTAGGGAACCGACAGCAGCAACGAATAATTAATCAACTGTCAAAAGTTGGCGTGGCGCTGAGCGTTTGTCGTTCTAAATGGTTCCTATGGTGTGACAGAGTTTCCCATGTAGACCTCTCACCGACTAAGTGGACATATCAGTGTGCGTCTACGTCCGATAGTAGGGCGACCTACTGCGTGGTGTAGTGGGGCACCGCAGCTGGCGGTTAAGGCTTGGGAGAGGGGAAAAAAGTCTGGATTGGTAGTACCAGTACTTTAATTTGGGTACAGTTCACGGAGGCAGCGTGGCTATTTAGTCTGTTAGGCCCCTGCTCATATACATGGCTGTGATGGTTGTTTCCTCCCAACGCTGAATAACGAAATATACAGAGATTCTGTGGGATTTTCTGAATAGTCGCTGGTGACACACTGGTTTTGGCGAATTTAGGTGCACGAGCTATCAATTGAATGTCGTTTTGTGGACAGTTTCGGTCGTAAAGTTTGTTGTGGTAAATCCAGCGTGAGTCTGGTTAGAGAGAGAGAGAGAGAGAGAGAGAGAAGTAGGTTGTAGGTGCTGAGGTTTTAGGAATAGGTGGAACCGATATCCTGTCCGTGTTGTACGATTAATGGTCGCTGCTCGCCCAGAGGTAATTTGGTTGTTAGCCGTTCTGTTGAAGTGGGCGTGTGTGTGACGAGAAGGGGAAGTACGTAGTAGTTTAAATACCACTATCTTACAGCGGACCGAGAACTGGCTCGAATGAATACGAACTGCTTCACTATATTGTGATAGAGGGCACCAGTGTTCCACTGTGTTTGCTTAAAAATTTATTACAAGACCTTAACTGTAGAGTGAGGTCTCTGGTAGGTAGTATTGCGTGTTAGGTAGAGCTAATGACTATATCTCTGTCACTCTCGCATCGCACATTTCTCTGAATGGGTTGGGTTGTTTGGGGAAGGAGACCAGACAGCGAGGTCATCGGTCTCATCGGATTAGGGAAGGATAGGGAAGGAAGTCGGCCGTGCCCTTTCAAAGGAACCATCCCGGCATTTGCCTGGAGCGATTTAGGGAAATCATGGAAAACCTAAATCAGGATGGCCGGACGCGGGATTGAACTGTCGTCCGTCCGAATGAGAGTCCAGTGTAACCACTGCGCCACCTCGCTCAGGTTCTCTGAATGTGTAGCGTGTGTCCTGCGTGGTTGGTGTTGATATTGCAACCTGTGCTCGTTTATGTAAATGTCACTATGTAGATGGTTTCTTTCTGCTGCATAGGTGTGTCACTACCTCTGCCTGCTGTCCCGTGTGGCTGTACTAGCGTGAACAAAAGATAAATATTAATTTCCTCTCCTCTCCTATTCTGCGGCATAACAATGTGTTAAAAGATAACTGAGTAGGTTGCATGCCTGCCAAATCCTTTCTTATGAAAAATTTTCAGTGTGTGTTAGATCACGTTATGTTTTGGTTTAACATTTTAAACGGAAATCACTTTCTCTTGAAGTTGTGTGCATTATTAACAAAAACACATTAAATTTTAACCGTGGGTATCATAAACCTTTTGAACACAATACATTAACATACTATTCTCCAACTTTGAGGCATGTTGCGCGCGCTTACCGTTTTATTTATCAGAAATTTTACAAAACTGGAATTTTCGCGATTGGAGCAAGATTAGGGGTGGGAGCAGCAACAGTATCTTTTTGAAAGGACTAAGAGTTAAGCTTAATCATCCTCGCAGATTACAGTTGTATGCTGGATCAGGACTCTAACCCAGAATCTTTTCTTTTCGTGGGAATCTGCGGGTCTGATTCCTGACCTAGCACATTGTTTTAATCTGCCATGGAGTTCGAAAACAGTGCCCAGACAGTTGCAAAGTGATAATCCAACCCAGATGGTTAAGCTGTTTGCTGTGATTCAGTTGCGAACCTGTTATTTTTCTGGCTATGTCTTATACGGATGTGTTTCGGCCTTTTATCGACAAAATTGTGTAATCAGCGAACAATTTCGTTGAGTCCTCCAATGCCTTGGGCAAATTATTTATATACCTTTATATACGAAGTGTGATTGGAAAGCTTTAAGAATGAGTCCGCTACTGCTTACTGGTTCGGCGGGCAGGTACACGGAGAGTGGAGAGTGAGTCACTGCCTCGTCCTTTAACGCCCTCTGACAGGAAACTTTACTTTATTCGGTTTGTTGTGGCAGCTGGTTGAGTGCGGGTCTGTTAGGGCTTATTGCCGGATTCTGTCTACGTGGAAACTTACGTAAAAACGGAGCAACGAGTTTGTGTGAAATTTTGATTTCAAACCGGGAAATCCACTAATGGGACTTCGAAACAAAAACAGCTTTTGGAGATAATTGTATGAACCAGTCAAATGTTGTTGTCTCGTTCAACAGATTTAAAAATGACCACGAATGATTTGAAGATGAAACACGACTCGGCCGTCCTTCCACCTCAAAAACGGATGAAACCGTTATGAAAGTTCGCGACTTAGTACGCCATGATCGTCGTCTTACAATTAGGGAGATGGCCGATGAACTTAATTAACATTTCTATGCAGTTCAGTCAATTTTAACTGAAGATCTGAACATGCGTCGAGTGTCCGCAAAATTCATTCCAAAAGTGTTGTCAAGTGACCAGAGACAATACCGACTTGAAATGTGCCAAGAACTGATTAATCGGAGTAAAATGACCCAGATTTGTTAAATAGGGTGATTACAGGCGACGAGTCGTGGGTATATCGATGTGATCCAGGAAGCAAAGTGCCGTCTTCGCAGTGGAAGACTCCAGGTTCACCACGACCGAAAAAAAAAAAAAAAAAAAAAAACACGGCGAAGTCGGTCGAAGGTGAAGACAATGTTGGTGATTTTTTTCAGTTCTACCGGTATTGTGCATCATGAATTCACCCCTGGAGGACAGACAATTCACCATGAATACTACAAATGTGTCTTTGAGCGTTTGTGCGAAAAGGTGCGGAAGAAAAGGCGTGCATTGTGGCTAGACAGGAGTTGGATGCTACACCATAATAATGCTCCGGCTCATCGTGCCTTCTCCATCGTTGAATTTTTGACCAAATTCAAAATTCCTGCGCTTCCACGACCGCCACATTCCCCCTGATTTGACCACTGCGGACTTCTACCTGTTTCCTAAACTGAAGTTTTCACTGAAAGGGAAGCGATTTGGTTGGCTCTGAGCACTATGGGACTCAACTGCTTAGGTCATTAGTCCCCTAGAACTTAGAACTAGTTGAACCTAACTAACCTAAGGACATCACACACATCCATGCCCGAGGCAGGATTCGAACCTGCGACCGTAGAGGTCTCGCGGTTCCGGACTGCAGCGCCCAGAACCGCACGGCCACTTCGGCCGGCCGGAAGCGATTTGACTAGATTGAAGACATCCGGGCAAATACAGAGAGCGCCCTTAACACACTTCAGGAAAAAATTTCCAGGTATGTTTCCTAAAGTGGAAATACCGTTGTAGTCGGTGTGTTCAGACATAAGGGGACTATTTTGAAGGAGATGCATCACAGTAGCATGTAAGTACCACCATCGTACAATGACAAGCCCACTCTTAAAACTTTCCAATCACACCTCGTAAAGAACGGGACTGGCCCAACAACCGAGCATAGGACGCCATACTTTTTATATACTTACATGGATACGGTGTCTGTTCTTTCGGACATGTCCGAAAGAACAGACACCATAAAAACCATTGAAGACCTGCAGCAGTCTAGAATGAAATTGGAATTAATTAAATACCTTCAGCTGCTGACGCGCGTTGATATATATCAACTGGGACAGGTGACAATGTCTGCCCCGACCGGGACTCGAACCCGTGATCTCCTGCTTACACGGCAGACGCTCTATCCATCTGGGACACAGAGGCTAGTGAGACTGCAGGGACTATCTCGCGCACGCCTCCCGCGAGACCCACACTCTCACCTTGTACGTCCACACACTACATTCGTAGTGTCCCACCCCGATGTGGGTCCCTGCAGTCGCACTATCCTCTGTGCCCTCGGTGGCTCAGATGGATTTGCCGGCACGGTAGCTCAGCGTGTTCGGTCAGAGGACTGGTTGCCCTCTGTAATCAAAAAACAGAGCAAAGGAATCAACGATCAATATGAAAGGATGTTATGTGACGTCCGCCCAGACCAAGCGCAACGAACAATACCGAACAAAATGCAGAGAATTAAAAAAAAGATGGATAGAGCGTCTGCCATGTAAGCAGGAGATCCCGGGTTCGAGTCCCGGTCGGGGCACACATTTTCATATGTCCTCGTTGATATATATAAACGCCCGTCAGCAGCTGAAGGCATTCAATTAATTCTAATTCCATACTTTTTTGTCCAGTCCTAACGTTGTCTTATTCCGATGATGTATCTTGTCTGACACTTCTGTTGCGAAGATATCACTTTCTATAAAAAATGACAACCTCCTGATATGATTTGTTCAGTGTAATTTTATGAATTATGCAATATTAGGCAGTAGGAAGATTAGTTAAAATTCCAACTAAATCATTTTTCTTAATTATTTGTACTAGAAATGAGTTGAGGCTAAAAAAATTGAGACTAAGGGACGAAGGTAAATAGTTTCGTGATTAGACGTGAGGGAAGTGATTTCTAGCATTCCCCAAGATACTGTTATACGCCCCCTGTAGTTCCGTACAGTGTAAACGATTTATGAGACTATCTGACCAGCTGTCTTATGGTGTTTGCAGATGCTGTAATTTATCGTCTAGTAAAGCAAAAAATCAAAACCAATTGCAAAACTATTTAAATTAGATATCTGCAGGGTGTAAAAATTGACAGTTGATCCTAAATAACGAGAAGTGGGAGGTCATCCATATGAATGCTAAAAGGAATCCTTTAGACTTCGGTTACACGATGAATCAGTGATATACAAAGGCCGTAAATTATCGGAAAGAACATATAGGAAATGTTGTGGAGAAGGCAAACCAGAGACTGGATTTTATTGTCAGAACACTTAGAAGATGTAACAGATCTGCTAAAGAGACTGCCTACACTGCGCTTGTCCGTCCTCTTTTAGGAGTACTGTTGCACAGTGTGGTATCTTTACCAGATAGTATTTACGGAATACATCGACAAAGTTCGAAGGGGGGCAGCACGTTTTGTACTAGCAAGAAATTGGGGAAGAGAGTGTCACGGACATAATACAGGATTTGGTGAGGATATCATTAAAAGACGTTTCACGTTGTGGCGCTATCTTTTCACGAAATTCCAATCACAAACTTTCTCTTCCGAACGTGAAAATATTTTATTGACCAGTCCTACATTAGGGAGAAACGACCATTAGAATAAAATCAGGGAAATCAGAGGTCACACGGAAAGATAATGGAGTTCGTTGCTTCTGCGCATTGTTCCAGAGTGGAATAATAGAGAATTATTTTGAAAGTCGTTCGATGAAACTTCTGCAAGGCACTGAACTGTGATTTGCGAGAGTATCCATTTAGATGCAGGTAACTTGCTTATCTCATTTTTATAAATGGATATTACTACTGCTTATTTCAATCTTTCAGGAAATACTCACTGACTCAGCTGATTACAAAGTTAATTGCAATGGGGTGTTGCTAAATCTGCCCACGACATTTTTTTCAGGATTCAGCTACTTTTATGATCTGTAACAGCTGATTTATCGGAGCTAATTTCTGGTTGTATTGTACTGTGTGCAATGATCGTCAAAGTAAGTGACGCGTCTGTTTCTGATTTTTTGTGTGTGTGTGTGTGTGTGTGTGTGTGTGTGTGTGTGTGTGTGTGTAGGGAGTGGGTGGGTGTGGAGAGTGTACTGAGATATTCCTAGGTAGAAATCACAATTTGTTGGGCAATTATTTGAAAGATCATCGTCACTGTTCCTGTTCACAGTTTGGATTATTGCGTTTACTTGTTTCATGTCTCACAACTCTCTAACTAGACGACTGTTATTAGAATTTTTTGCACACAGAGCAGGCTGAATATTAAACATATGACTGATAAGTAAAGCACAATGCTCCATCCGGCTTGAGTGGCCGAGCGGTTCTAGGCGCTTCAGTCTGGAAACGCGCGACCGCTACAGTCGCAGGTTCGAATCCTGCCTCGGGCATGGATGTGTGTGTCGTCCTTAGGTTCGTTAGGTTTAAGTAGTTCTAAGTTCTAGTGGACTGGTGACCTCAGATCTTAAGACCCATAGTGCTCAGAGCCATTTGAACCATTTTGTCTTGCAAATAATAAAGGCGAAACGCGTAGGGCAAGAAAAAATGTTTTATTCAGTTGTATTTATGGAATATTCCCGACGGCGGCCGCATTAGGGGCACTGAAATTCATCGATGATGGGAGTTGAAAATTTGTGACGAACTGGTACACTAGACTGGATGCATCGTTTCTCTAGAACGGATGCCTTAACTGCCTCGTCCATCAAGCTTCACGCCAGACCCAAATTCCCAACGTCACATGCCCATTCAATTCAGCGTTCTAGTCCATGTAGCCTTCGCTCGCAACGCGGCCTGTATTCCCGCGGGAGGAAACGAAACCTGATATGCTTCTGTACGGAAGGAATCACCTTACCGTCTTCTGTTTTGTTGTAAGCGCCCATCGAAACTAATCAAACAGTCTTTGTCATCGACGCTCATCACCAGAACTGCAGATAACTCAGGTTTGATAGGAAAGGATGAGTAGTCTCTCCTGAAGAGAAAAACATCGATTACCGTTATCTGAAGATGTTCGAGGCAGTGTACCAGTGAAAAGTACATTTCTCGCCATATAAAGAGTTAAACAACATTGTAAGACCTAATAGTTACGTTCATCTGCACCAGCCTTTGCAACCAACGCAAGTTGGTGTGAAACAGGAACAGTATCGCAATTCCTGGACGACTATAGCAGTCTGTCCACGGCTAAAACATATTTAATGTACTGAAACTACAAGACTCAGTTGTGTGTGTGTGTGTGTGTGTGTGTGTGTGTGTGTGTGTGTGTGTGTGTGTGTGTGTGCGTGTGTGTGTGCGTGCGTGTGCGCGTGTGTATACGAAACGTAATGCGTCTCCACTTGTTTGACACATGACTGCCTAATCTACGGATAATAGCTTTCTTCCTCGAAAGTAAAGACGAGTTTTATGAATTGGCTGGAGGAACCGACGGACAGGACTGAAAGCGATTTTCGCACACCCCTATATATGAAAGCAGCGTACTATTAGCCACAAATCCAAATAAAAAGGCTATCTCACGCTTGAAAAGCACACTTGTGTAAAGGACACTCGAAAATGAGACAGAGGAAGAAAGTAAGTGAATTGTTTATTATTTCAAGTACGTAATCACCATATCTTTATACATTTATCCCACTGTGGGGGGACGGACAGTGCCTTCATGGCGAAAATGTTTGCGGTTGCCTATGGAACCAGCATTGTATCGAGACGTGCAACACCTCGTCCGACAGAAATCGACCACGAATGTGTCTTCAGGGTTCCAAAAAGTATAGGTCCACATGTTGCTACGGTTGTTTCGACTACGCTGCAGAAGTTTCGCTGGGAAGCTGTTAAACATGCTCTATACATTCCCCGTCCGTCCCCATACTATTTCCATAATTTTGGAGCCCTGAAGGAAGACATTCGCGGCCATCGATTTGTTTTGTAATAAGAGGTGCACGGCTGGGTGCAATCGTGGTTCTGCAGGCTACGGCAAACATTTTTCCGTCAAAGCACTGACCGTCTTATCCCGCAGTGGCATAAACTTACAGGGTGTTCCAAAAAGGACTTTACAACTTTGAAAATTCATATAAATTAATTTGTAGTGCCTACAGGTGTTATTGTAGTGTCAATTCGTAGGGAAATACATCAAGTTTTGTCTCGCGTAGTGCCGAATCGCACAATGACGTCACATCATATCCAGGTTGGGTGAACTTAGCATCCTCCGAATCAATCGCACCGAACGGTGCGGGAGACGCTGTTAGCACTTCGACAGTCAGGCGTGACGTCAAAATGACTTGTACATGCTGCATCGAAATCGCAGAGGCCGTGTATCGACTTCAGTCGTCGTTACATACACTTTGCGAGTTAGCGTCAAACTGTCGTTCGTTAGCTTGCATACGATACGTTCATACTTAAGGATGAGCTCAACTTTTGAGTCTGTTAAAAGAAACGCTGAAAGATTTCAGCATAAATGATCGCGGCCAATATCGTGGTCATTGCGACACCAAGGAAGAGACTGAGGCACTTCTGGCTCGTCTGAAGATTGGATTTTCCTACTCTGAGGAGCAGCAGACGTTCAGATGCAGATAAAAGTAAGGGAATAAGTGGCTTTTTTGTGTTTAATTTTATTTCCTCAGCAAACCAGTAGTGTAACAACTGTTTTCGCAAAACTTTACAGTGTACGCCGGTTCTCGTACCTTGTGGCCTTGAAAGTGCGTGTTTTCAATACGGAACGAAAGGCTACTTGCTATACCCAGAAGAGCAAACAGAATTTTACGTGGCTAATCTATTTGTTTTCACCAATAATAAAGTAAATAATTGTTTTGTCTCATTTCCTGACCTCTTCCTTAGAAACATTTTGTTTCTACTGTTGCAGGTTCTCAAATATTCTTCTTTAGTCTCATGAAAGGGAGTGTGGAAATCTGATTTTGTGGATCTCTATTCTCAGTGGAAGGTATAAGCCACCGAGTGTGCGTACAAGGCCCAAAGTACCGAGAGGGAACTATGGATGTTATTGCAGATCACGTTGTTTTGTAACATCAAATTGTGTACAATATTAATTGGTAGATTATAGTAGAAACCAAGGAAAGTATTCATATCATTTATTATATCGTGTTATTTGGTTACGAAAGTTACATGTTTGCATTGATTCTTAAAATTGATTTGTGTATGCAGTCATGACAGTAACAGTTAATTACATGCTATGTAAGCAGAATAATTTTTCATTGCTCATTATACTACTATATATTAAGCTATGCATCACTGAATATGGTCTTAATCGTGCCAGGTTCATTAACAGCATACCACTTCATGTAATACTCTTTAGTATAACTACTCTTCTGTGGCAGATAAACACTTAGGCCTATTTGTTTTCTTTGATCTCATTTCGAAGTTAGACAAAATGATTTCTTTAGGTAATACACTAATTCACACTGTAGCTTTGTTTTTCCTGTTAAGGTCTAACTGATGGTTAAATCTGGTTCATGTATAGACTTGGGTAGTATTTGTTCATTGATTTTCTGTATGAAGTACCATATATGCTTAACATACATTCTTCCAGCAAACACTACTTTTAAGCCTGCTGAGATCCTCCACAAAGGAAACAAACTTTGAATTAAGCCTATGTGTTGTGTGTTTGTTTAGGTTGTGTTTTCAGCCTGATGTTGCAGATTCATGGATGCTGCTGAAAGTTTCTTTGGTTAATTTATAGTTGAAAATATTTGTTATTCAGTCAGTGTTGGTTTTTTTAGGTGTGGATCATGTTTGTTGTTTGTTTAGAATGTCTTTGCCTAAAAACCCCTACTTTACATGGTTGTCCTATTAGTAGTTCTTGACATTGATCATTTCATGCTATTTGTCGTCTGTCTGTTATGGCACCATGGTCGCTATCTTAAATACAAGCAAAATATCAGGAGTTTTTAAGTCTATGGTGGTTGGTGTCACCATCTTCTGTAATGCCAAAATTTTACGAAAGGCTAGAGTATAGGTTTGTGCATAGTTTGTATGCCAGAGACAGTTAACTAAATTTGAGCAATACATTTGTTGTTGAGGTGATTCCCTTCTATACACCCTAAAGATTAGCGAAGTTTGTGTGTGGTATGTCCCTGACCAGTCATTTTCAAATGCTGAGATAGTTTCGTAAGGGAGATTTATCATTTTTGTCTTGGGGTAAAGATTTTGCCCACATTGTGAGGAGAAAGAAATATTTGATCGCCACTGTAATTAATCGGCAAATTATTTTACATAAGTGTTGTGTGTTTTAGTTTAAGGCTGAGCATGTGAATCCATAAAGGACATATTTTTAATATCTTACTAAACATGTTTTATCTACCTATGTCAGTCTGTCTTATGGAAACTTTTTTCAGGTAATTATCTTCTGGCATTTCTAATACAAAATACAGCCATCTGTATTAGAGTAATGGTTTTGTGGAGCACACACTGGTAATTGAATCTCACGCCCAATCAGAGGAGAAGGCAATTACTTTTGCACATAATCTGGTATATAACAGCAAATTTTGTTTAAAATTTATTTAATTTCCAGAAAACTTAGTCTGTTAAATTGGAAAGTTTTAAGTGTTTTTGTATGTATTTTTAGGCTGGTCAACCAAGGGTGCTCAGAGTGGACAGTGTTGTGAATGCTGGCTGTTTTCAGGGGGTTAAGAAAATTAAACATAGTGAGTATCTGGTCTCAGTCATTCCTGGAGAACATTAGCCATCGCATTTCCATGTTGTTTAACTGTTTCAAACTAGCTTAATTAGAACCTTTGTATTGTATCACAGGTATTTTTAGCCTGAAGCAAAATTTGGAGTAAATGAAGAATCCAAAGACATTTCAATACTCTGAGATTGCTTTGTGGATGAATTGGTTCTGAAGCAACTGGAAGTATAGATAAAATGTTGTCTTTATTGTAAGAAATGAACTGCAGCAATGTAAGTCCTTGGAAAACAGACCAGATCACACTCCCCTCCCCCCCCCCCTCTCATACTAAATCCTTTTGCAGAATATCATTAATTCCATAATACATGCTGGAGAAGTGTTATCACTGTTGAAATGTATGTTTCTGTATTTTGGTAGCAGACAACTTTTAATGGAAGTCAGTGTAGGTTTCGTCAATTCATCACATTGCAAGATTGGAAGGTTATCAAAAATTTGCTTAACTTCACTACTACAGGAAGTCAGATTTATTAAATTTTCATACAGCTCATGCCTGTCGATACAGTGCTGAATTAGAGCTTGATGTTTCAGGAATAATATGGTGTTCACTGTTTAACAATTGCCCTGCAAGTTACGTGTTGTTTAATTTGTTCACTGCTTGTCACACACCCAAGTTTTTCAGACAAGCAAATTAATGGGCGAGTCCTATAGCTTAAATTCAGTTTGTCAAATCCACATTAAAAGAACAACTGGGAGATAGCACAGAAGTGCTTGTAAGGATACTTTGTAAATGTCCAGATTTCCAAATCAGAACTGCAAAGTTTATGACAATTCTTCAATTACAGCACATTTTACACAAAATAACCCCACATCTACCATGATTTACATTCTGTACTACATTAAATTTCTACTGATTTGCTTCATAAATTCTTCCTGTGCTGCAAGGATACAGGGATTTCGTAGTTATAGGGTTTAACTGGGGAATTTAAATTACAAAATTGCTGGCTGGGGCTAGAGATACTTATTAACTACAATCGTAACACCACCTGTCAAATGTTGACTCTGAGAAAGTGAAGGTGCCTTTGTTATATTTATGCTGGCAAATCACCTTTGTCCCCAAATTATTTTATTTGCACAGCTTTCTATTAAAGAAGATTGGTTTTTGTCATCAATCTTAGCATCTTCATCTCATTACTAGTTTGGGACCCAAAGATGGCCGATTCTGATAGAAAGGAAGTTGTATGGCTATGTGTTATACAATGCCATTTTTAACCTTCATCAAACTTGTCCAGTACTGATGACTCGTATTTGTATCTAAGAACAGTTCAGATGATGCTGATGGAGCAGTATGTCCTCACAGATCCAGTATTGTCTTTATCAGCTGCTATTGTTAAATTGCCACATTTTAATCATCTCTGGCCCCTTCAGTGTGAAATGGACAAAGATAAACATACAGGGCAACATTTAAATTGCTTCTATTTCGGACTCTGAGAAACCCAGTATGTAGGCTTGATGTCTGTTCCAGTCCTTTAAAACCTTTAATGTTTCAGAAGTTAAGCTCATGTTTGCCACCTGAACCAAAATAAATCATGGTTTTAAAAATAATGGTTTAATATGTGCCATAGCAAAAGAAGTGGCTTTATTTCTTCAAAAAATGTCTGAAATAGATGCTACTTGTGGATTTATGTTTTCTCTCGCTGACTTTATTCTGCAGAGAATCGTAATCAATTTGGAGTCTTTCTTCTCTTACAAACTGATTCAAGTACATGATTAAAAATGGTTATGTCTGAGGGATGAAACATAGTTTTCATAATGATCTAGTCTGATTTTCCTGGTGAAGTTAGAGGATGCAGCCAGATGTGTAGCTGTCAGGAATTCACTTTGTATGGACAAACACAGTTTTGTAGAATAGTATATGCTGAAAGACAAATTCTGATCAATATTCAGATTATTGCGAAGCCCGATGGTTTATAAAATCAGTCTTAATATAGGACTGATGAGAGCCTCCCTGTGATTATGTAATCTTGGCTTGGTCTCCGAAGATGTCAACAGCAGGGAAAGTGAAGATATACAGATGTCTCGAGCCGAATCAAATCATTTTCACAGAGGCACAAGCTTTACAAGACCATTTGAGTACCAAACATGTAGACATTTTTCTAATAGAACATGTGTGTGCTGATTATGGTTTATATCACAGAAATAACAGATGGGTAAGCCAAGTGTGGAGAAATAAGCCAAATGTGTTTCGATAATCAATGTAAACTGCTTAATTTCTGCTGCTTGTTCTAAAATTACAAGATCCACCATGAACCATTCTTACAGCCATGTAATTATTTCATAAAACTTCTTTGTTGTGAAAATGGATCTTTTACCATGAAATGCATATCTTCTTACATAGCACACATTTGTTTTGCATATTGCACAGATTTAAGCAATTTGGCTAGCTGTTAAGAATGTCTGGCAGGTAACTGATAGGTGGTGTCTTCTGACTTGCTAAAGAACAGTGTTGAAATACTTGTAATTATATTATTATTAACGTGCTCTGGTGTATTTTATGATCATGTGTGTGTCTCTGAATGATGCAAATCTATAATACATGGTAATGATATCATCACTTGGGATTTATAGTAAATGGGAGTGTTGTCTGTGTATTCTGAATTGTGTAGTGTGGTGTGAAGTTCACGTACAGAATAGCATGTTTGCTGCTGCACACACAATGATGGATGTTTGACAGCCAGTCAAGGTCACAGTCAAGAGTAAGGCTCTGCTGTGGCAGCCAGCAGGCACACGGCATCACGAGTGAGGCTCTGGTGTAGTAGTTGGTGACCTTGTGGTAGTGAATGTATTAAGCGATTCATCATTCTTCAGAGTAAAAAATACACCATTAATGTGTTTTCTTTCATTCCTCAGTACATAAGTAATGTAACAATTGGCCGAAAGTGCTTGAATGTACATGCACTGTAATCCTCCGAGTTAACATTTGTGGTGGCAAAATGTAAGACTGGTATCTACTTTTAAACAAGTAGGGAATCATCGGATGGTTCACTTGTTAAAATTAAAGATATGTATAATGCCAATTCATCATTTAACATATATTCTTCGTACTGTGAAGAAATTACACATATTGAAAAACTGCATCAGTGTGTGAAGTTTTCTTAATAAGGATTATTGAATTTGATAAGACATATTGAAATTTTTCATCTCACCAGGATGAGAGACAGGTGTAGGTTTGAGTGTGTGTGTTGGGGCTTTTGGGCACTCAACATCGAGGTCATCAGCGCCCAGACACGCATTAAAAGGAACGAATGTGGACAGACCTAATAAAACTGAAAAACACTCAAAGAAAGCAGGAAATGAAGGAAAAGACTACATAAGAAAGTAAAACCGAAGGAAAGGGAAAACTTAGCAAGTGTAGGTTTGACTTTTTTGTTTAGACATCAGAGGGATCACCAGCATACGTCTACATCTGTACTTGGCAAACTACTGTGTAGGACATGGGACAGGGTACATCCCACCGTACCATTTACTAGGGTCACCCCTCTCCACTCCATTCATATTTGAAACACATGAAGAGTGTTTAAATGCCTCAGTGCAGTATGTAATCTAGTCCTTACAATTCCTTCCAAGTATGTTACTACATAAACGATTTAAAATTGGTTCTTGAAACTTGGAAAGTAGGCTCTCTCATGATAGATAGTTTATATCTTCAAGAGTGTATGTACAGGGTGTACATAAAGTCTGGGAACACTCATTTATTACACAAGCACCAAACATTGTACAGATATCATATGTATGTCATTTTGAAGAGAAACATTGAAAGTGGTTTTTTTTCCACGTATACTGCAATAGCGTTGTTTGGTAATTTGCCGATAGTCAGCACTAGTCGAAAACACAGAGTTGAGGTGCAGAGTGAGCTTTCTGCGTGTTGGGGTTCAACAAAAACAAGAAGTGTGCTACAGCTGTTCAACAGATGTTTAGAAGCCACCAACAAGGAAGGGCCATTTACCACTGGCACAGCAAATTCGTTGTGCACAGCAAAGAGAATCAGACGTCCCAGTACAAGTGAAATGAATGTGGAGTACGTAAGAGACACATTCATAATTAGTCCAAAGAAATCGGCACATCGTGCATCCCGTGAACTCTAAATGGCTCCAATGACAGTGATGAAGGTCCTGTGACAGAAGCTGTCTATGAAACCATTCAAATTGGAGCTAGGGCAGAATCTCAGTGACGATGACAAAGACAAGTTTTGAGTTTTTTTCGCAGTTGCAATAATTGAATGAGGATGGGGATGGCAGTGTTGATTGCTTAATTTTTAGCAGTGAAGCCACTTTTCATACTAATTGGAAAATGAACAGGCATAATTGTCGAATCTGGGGTACAAAGCATCCACACGAATGCATTGAATTTGAGCACAATTCCCTAAAGGTAAATGTTTTTTGTGCCCTGTCATGTCAAGCTGTAGGGGCCATTCATCTTCGGCGAGAGCACTGTCACTGAATATTACTACTTGGACATGTTGCAGCAATGGCTGATGCCTCAAATGCAGTCAGACTCTCCCTTCATCTTTCAGCAGAGCAGGACTCCACCCCATTTTCATCGTGAAGGTGATGGGTACCTGAACACGGGAGCTGCTGCGTAGATGGATCAGCTGTGCTACAGAAGCAGACAGCTGTTTCGTGAAATGGCCTCCCCCATCACCAGATCTCACTCCGTGTTACTTTTTTCTGTGGGGACACAAAGATATGGTTTATGTACCTGTCGGGTCACTCATGGTTCGCATATCGAATGTTCGTAAAAACTTTCAAAGTTTCTCTTCAAAATGCAACATGTATGACATCTGTACAATGTTTAATTCCTGCGCAATAAATAATTGAAAGTGTTCCCGGACTTGACGTACTTCATCTCTCCAGGACTCCCCCACAGATCAGTTGTGACCATTCTTGCATTCAGTACCCCATTTAGTACATGTCCCACAAACTTGAGCAATATTCTAGGATGGGTGGCATAAGTGACTTGTAACCAATCTCCCCTGTTTACTGAATGCATTTCTCCAGTATTCCATCAATAAACCACGACTTAGCCTACATGAGTCACATTATAATGCAGTCAATTCCTCATTTAGTTTGTTTTCAAGATTAGTATGGCATATTTGCTAATAATAGTTGACCTTGTAACTTGTTTCTCAAATACCAGTTTCAAGTGAGTATCAGCAATACTTGCAAATGGTTTTTTAATCAGTTAAATGTGTTTTGTTGACATTTCTCATCTGACAGTTTCCACATATTTGAAAATTAACATAGCACTTTCCTGAAGTGACTAAAAATGACAATGAATATTGGATTGAATTATGTACCTGTTGACAGTTAAGTAAAATGTGATGTAGATTATACAGAGCTTGGAAAAATATCTATAGCACGCAGTGTCCTGTGTCAGAGCTGTAGGCCTGTGTTACGTATCATGTGACAGGGAAGACTAACATGTTGTGCTTAATTATGTAGTCATTAGTCATGCCCTAAGATTGTACGATAGTGATGAATATTGAGACTACCTCCATAATGCAGAGGCTACAGAATGGTGGTGGTCCATGCATGTAACATACATTCCAAGTTAGATATTTAAATTCACGATATGATACAGTTGTTAAAAGAACACCAGTCAATTTGATTCAGATGCAACATTTCTAATCAAGATATATTCCATCGAATGTAGCTGTATAGTAGATTAAATGAGTTACGCGACTAATAAAGTTGCAACTTTAAAATGCTCCGTGCTTTGTAAAATAGTTACCAATAAAATTACAACACAGGCAATATGTGGTAGAGATTTAACTGCAATCCCGAGATGTGTTACTAGCTGGCTTGCTGTTTTATTTATGCCTTGGAATAAATAATTCATCATATCAGCAATATGTGTTTAACCGAAGAGTGTGCATCTACCTTCGCAGTTTTCGGATATATAAAAACCCTGTTCATTATTAACAGTTGCATCGGAGGCACATATCAAGAATAAGTTGGCAACATTTACATGGGGGGGGGGGGGGGGGGGAGGGGAGTGAGTATCTAGAGTGTTAACACTTCACCGCATTCTTCCCCATTTTATACAGTCATCTCAACTTGTCAATTTTGTTTTTGGAATAAAGGTGTGTAAAAATGAAAATAGGATTGCAAAATGTGTCACTTCATAAGTAGCAAAACTAGAACACAAGGAGGGAGAGTTAACTGTATCAGTTCGAAAAATAACATAATATAAAATTACGAATAGGAAACAGCATTTAAAATGATTTCAGAATGAAAATGTATTAATCCATATACATCCATTTATTTTCATTTACCTTCAACATAGGACTGAAATAATTAACAAAACTCTTGTGCATGTTGCCCACTGTCATACACATCCTTATTAATAATCCCACTCTTAGTAGCCCTGCATTTGAGTTCCTGTGAACCACACAATAATCCTGCTGACTGACCCCTTGTCAGTACTGAAAGTCTGGCATGGACAGAAGGAAATCACAACAAAGTATTTGGGGTGTCATAATAGCTGATTTCTTGGTGGAACATTCATTTCTGAAGGAAAGAATTTCGGGAGACATTTGCGTGACAATTGAAGAGAAATTTTAGAAACAAGGCTTTCCAGTGAGTCACTCCACATAAGTGGATTCAAAAACTAAAATTTCCTGATAGCTGAACAGCAAGTACCTATGCTCTTCTAACACACTGGTGAACTATTACTTTATGGTAACTACAAATATGTGTATGTGGATAATACTAATAATTAAGGACAATTTTGTAGCAGATGAAGCATCATTGTGTTCCTTTTAAAAAAAGATGAGAAAAAGGACCGACTTTCCAAATAATGTTTGTGTGTTAAACTTGAGTGAGCACAAAAAGTTAACATGTTTATGAGAATAATGCTAGGCGAGAGAGAAATTTATTGCTGTAAAGCTTCGAAGGGCCTATGGCCCAAGTATTTTCACCGTAAGTTATTCTGGCAATGCTAGAAGGATCATTCCCAATAGGGGAGAGAATGAACAATATTTTCTTTGCTATGGATATAATATAGCATGAAATTGGAAAACTAGTGCTCTACAAAAATTTTGCTACATGAAATGTAGTGGTGTTTTCTACTGAATAAGTTGTTAACACAAATGGCACCCACGACTGGTGTCAGTTTTCAATCTGATTAGATCTATTTTGACACTGTCTGCTAAATGATACGAAGTACCGTACTACTTTCGAATACGGCTGCAATTTCAGCACGCGGCAGATAAAGACAATTTGGTAGGTCTTCCTTTTTTTATGTAGCAAGTTTATATAAATAAGATGACAGTATATTATTCACGAAATGCATATTATTAAAAATAAACAGTATTCGGTAAATTAGGAAACATAAAAACAGTGTCATCTGTCAGTCATATGCTGCAGTTTCTCATTTAAGAGGTATTTAAAACAAAGTACGGCATGAAATCTAGATATAAATTCGGAATCTTCGTATTCTTAAAAATAATTGGGGCGCTGTCTCACTTTCTTCTTCTTTTTCATTCCGACATACAACTCTGCCGCGAATAACGTATATAATATTCCTGTCATCTTATAAACCCGGCTGGAAGTCACCGGTGTAGTTATCCTTCATTCTATGCACGGCGAAAGCATGCCTACAACTAATAATTTACGTTTATAAACACCATATAACATCAGCAACTACTTCCCCTCGTCTCGTCGTCTGAAATGATGGCTGCATTGGCTCGCAAGTCGCTATAAGTTTACGGTTTACATAATCACATCTCGACAAAGTGTGGCTAACGACCACAGAAGTCGATACACGGCTCCTACCGATATCGATGTAACACGTGTACGTCATTTTGAGTCGACTGTCAGTGCAAACAGCGTCGTCCGTAAGGAGCGGTAGTGGCAGTTGTATTAAAGATGGCTGCATCAAGTATTTACTGAACCTGAGCGTGCTAGCTGTGTGTTTTGGTTTGAAGAGTCGAAGTCTGCGGCAAGAGTTTAGCGTAATTTCCGTACCAAGTACGCTAAAGATCCTGCTAGTTGGCCTCCAATTTATGAGTAGCATAAATATTTTGCAGAAACAGAGTGCTCGGTAAGACATGGGAAATCAACAGGTCGTCCAAGGAGAAATTGACTTCCAGTAGGATGTGTGCAGGATAACAAACGGACGCCACATACATCATCTTTAGTTTAAGGTAAAAAAATTGTGTTTCCCTACAAAATAACACTATTTTGAAACACCCCTGTACTAACAGTTATGGCGATTATTTTTGAAGTACTAAACGGTTTACTTATTTTCTATCCGTCTCTTTTTCACTTGAATGCCCATTATATCATGGGATTCCTTTAACAAGCGGACAATCTTCATAGTCCCAATCTAGCAGCCGTACGTTGTATATCGTCCGTGACGAGAGCATGCACGGGAGTGTGTTCACGAAGTTACTTGCTGTATCTATGTTACTAATGTAAGAATTAATGCTGACTAGTCCCACGTTTGTAACACGGAGCCAGGACATTTCATTTCAACAACCACGCCATCGCGCATATGTAACAATACTCGATGGAAATTGTGACAAAATGATGCAGTATACACTGCCGACTTATTCCTGTACACGACCGCGGTCCACAATTTTAACGTCAAGGCCTACACGTGTTTCGTTAACAACGTCAAGCCAAGAACCAACAACGGCACATCAGCGTTACTTTAACACCCGAACAGCGTCCTGTGAACACCAGCGCGTTCAGCCTCTGCTGTAACAGGAAGTCTGAAACCTTCGCCCACATGCAGTGTCCGTCGTCAGTTTCCTAAGACACGACTTGTCTCTCAACTGTACCACCAATCATACTACTTAACATCTACATGATTACGCTGCAGCTCACAATTAAGTGCAGGGCAGTGTTCGTCGAACCACCTTTAAGCTACTTTTCTACCGTTTCACTCTGACAGCGCCAGAAAAAAAAAACGTTAAATCTTTCCGTGCGAGCTCTGATTTATTATTATGATCATTTCTCCTTATGTATGTGGGCGCCGACACAATATTTTCACATTCTGAGAAGAAACTTGGTGACGTACCTATTCCGGTCTCCAGTTTTCGTCTACCACTTTGGAAACGTTAACATTTTTTTAACTTCAGGTTACAAAAGACACGTGCATAGGTCAATAAGAAAAGAACACCCTGCTAAACATCTAATATAATTCTATAATCCAGGCCGGCGCAAGTCTAAGTGCCGCCCCGTGCGAGCTGCCTAAATCGCCGCCGCCGCCGCCCCCCCCCCCCCGTTTTTTTATCATCATCATCATCATCATCATTATTATTATTTCTTCAAGACGTTTGTGGAATTTTATTTAAGCAAATCTGTAGGAAATGTCAGCAATCAGTCGCAATTTTTGTTTTTACTTTTCAGATCTACCTAGGTTTAGGCCACTGAGTGGCCAGTCTCAAAGCTTTTTGTTGTGTACATAGAGTGTACAGACCTCCGATTAGTCAGTCTGCATTAGTCTGTACCAGTATATAGTCACGTTTCAGTCTGCGCCTAATAAGATTATCATATTCCTGTACATAGCCATGAAGAGAAATGTATAGACACTTTGTCAAGTATCAGACATATGTGAGAATAAGATTAACGTACCAAGACTAAAGGAACTTCAGATTGTCAATTGTAAATAGCATCTAGAACCAAGTTAATTTATTTTTTATGCTTGTTATTATTTTAATAAATGCGTGTGAAAATTAATCAAGTTCTGTTTAAAGTTGGTCACCGTCAATCTGCTACTCTAAGCGTGCAAGTGGCACTTCTATCGTCTGACCTAACGGCAGAAGATAAACACGCCACGATAAGACCACGAGACATATTGCTGACACTCGCCTACTTCGTTAGAGCGACAAGTCAAATAATCTGATGGTGTGTGTACCGAAGGTCTTACAGTACGCACGCCACACTTTTAATATGCGCTTACATCTAGAGTGCGAGTAGTATTGTCAAACAGAAAGTGCCAGTCAGAATTTAATTGTTGTTCATGCAGACGAAGACAGGTGTTTCATGGCTCAAAAACAAAAACGTGCGACTATCACTCAGAAGCGGATAGCAAAAATTTTCAAACATACGTGGAAACCCAACTTATGCCAGGTTTATTAGCAATGTCTTTATCCCTTGTAATTACTCGCAGCGTATTTATCCATTCGGAATACTTCTAGCCATTGTAAGTGTTGGACATGTTTGACTGTAGTAATGTTCAACCATTTTTTTTTTCCATAATGCGGGGAGAATAAAACACTCGGAAACTGCCATTGAAGGGCTTAGCAAAATTGCCTCAGGCTTAACATGTAACCGCAGTATCGAACATTGTATTCGATTTTACAAATTAGATTTCGTCTTCTGCAAAATTAGTTGTGAGTAAACGCACACTGCGCGTGACAGGCTGGCAGCGCTCCACGCCAGACTGCTTCCCCCTCTCTGTGCCTCCAGCGTAAACACGACGGTGCTGCCACAGTGGCGAGGCAGAAATTAGTCCTCCCTCCCCTTGTTCAACATGGGCGGCCGGCAGGTAGCCCAGGCGCCATGCTAGAGGTGGGCCAAACGGTTATTCTGGAGTAACCGTTATCACAGTTCCAGTTATTCTTTGATAACCGTTATCGTTAACGGTTATTAATAACTGCCAAGTTATTTTTCGCTAGCGAATACCGATAACTCCGACAGTTAAATAACGACATAGTTGGAATCCATCAGTTTAGTTATCAGCAGAACTGCGAGTAGTGTGAAAATAGCAGGGATGTCGTATGAATCGTGTCATAACCTCAGTTTATTAACTCCGGGTACATTTTAGTTGATGTTAGAACGATTATTAGTGTTTCATATTATATGTTTGTAGGTTATCGGTCGCTATTAGAAATATTATCTTCGCAGCTGCGACAGAAAGTACGCGGAACTTCGCCAAAGCACTGTTTTAAGTAAAATGTTAACAACGTGCGTTTTTAAGTATGAAGTAATATGTAAACTGAGTACTGTAGGTTAAATTCGAAGCTTAATTTCTTGTGCTGCTCGCATAATAGAATAAAGTGTACAGCCTTATAATACAACAAAAAATATACGTAATGTGACAGATTCGTTTACTCCTGTGCTGTAAAAGCTAGTCCTATTGGGGAAAGTGGTGAGTACGCTAATCCAAGTTTTATGTGAGATTTGCAAACTGCTCGATTTCTCCAGCGACAGCATGTTTATAACATATGAAGACATGCAGATCGAAAAGGTTGACAGTGTTACATTTCTGGGACTACAACTCGATAATAAATTCAGTTGGGAAGGGCATAACACATCTTTTCATTCTATTATTTCATAAGGGAGCATATTCTGTGGTAACCTTATCAAACGTAGCAAAAGTTTTTCGCATGTAAAAGCGTGTAATAAAAATCGTTTGTGGTATCAGTTCAAGAACATCATGTAGGAACCTGTTCAAGGAACTTTGTATTCTAACCACTGCTTCCTAGTATATTTATTCCTTTATGAAATTTGTTTCAAGTATTTCCAACCAATAGCTTAATACATCAGTACTAGAAATGGAAACAGCAATCTACATAAAGACCTAAAATTAGTTACCTTGGTCCAAAAGGGGTCCAATATTCAGGAACATGCATTTTCAATAAACTGTCAGCAAGTCAGCAACCATTAAAAACTTGGTTTCAGATAAGGTACGGTTTACAGTGTGTTTGAAAGACTATTTGATACAGAAGTGTCTGATTCCACCCGTCATCAATATGCCGGAAATGGCTATTTTAAGTGTCTATGACGTCACTACATACACATGACAACAAACACGAAGTTACATATAAATAATACAATAACATTTCCCACCAAAAATACAATCAAACCAATGGGACAACTGCGGGAAGTTGGGGGTTTTTAGGGTGAGGACAAGCTAGTTAAAAAAAAACACACCATGATCCCAAAACACAAAATGAAGAACAAAAAGAAAAAATACAGCATTTTGCTACACCAACAAAAATCTGCAGGAATCGGACACTTCCTTGAACAATATAGGTCAACTATAGGTGACCATACCAAAACACCAATATCCACAACTAAAAGTACGAAAATTGGAATCAGACATTTCCCTTGACCCACATAGGTCAACCTCAGATGACGATACTAAAACATCAACACACACAACTGTGAAAATGGGAATCGGTCATTTCCGGTGACCTATATAGCTCCACCACAGCTACTGATGCCAAATACCAACACCTACAACTGCGAAAAATAAAACCACAATCCAAAAGTCCACAAATCAATCATCCCTACATAAATTAAATCACATTCAATACTTCATAAATATACAAAACATCACAGCTAGAAAAAAAAATATATTAATTACCACCAGCAAATTCCGGCACTGCAACCTAGATCGACAGCCCCCCCCCCCGCCCCCCCCCCCCCCCCCCCCACACACACACACACACACCACACACACACACACACAAAAACCAACTCATAAACACCGTGCCGTAATGACATTCACACACCACAACACCTTTACGTCGAAGCAGACGGGTGGAATCAGACGCTTCCACTGACCCCCTCCTTCTACTCTGTAGATGAATATCGTAACAGAGACTGATAGACCAGCTTAGGTAAAAATTCTGCTATATTTCAGTTTTGACAGCACTTGGTTGCAACAGTCAAGATCGGGTATTCTGTGTACGATAAATTTATTAAAAGTACGTAACTGTGTTTTATTCTGTCAGTGTACCAATTCTGTAAATATTAGCAGTTACTGTGATATATTCACATATTTTGACAATCTCCTGACAAATGATGAGGATAATAATTATTATATTCCACTGTATTATGTTTACTTTCTGATATGTTATTTGTCATTCGCGATGGCCAGCGGCTATTTCCGTAGCAGTAACGAAAATATTTGTTCGCTCCAGTTACTATCCTCTCTGGAAATATCACCTGGAACTACGACCTTTAACTGGAGTCACCGAGTCAGGAACGTCTACACACACAGTTATTCCATTACCAGCTTCCAGGTTATCTGTGGTGGTAGCCCGATAACTACCAGAGAACTAGAACTACGAGCCAATAACGATAACTGCCAGAGGAGAATACCGGTCTCTGACAGTTATTTCCATAGTCGCTCGAATTCCTAAGTAACTTTCCTTGTACTACCCGTCCAAGCTAAATTAACACGTAAGGCGGTGGCTTAAGGGAACGACCGTACTTGTTAATGCCTGTACTGCAGCTCCTATCAGCCACGGCTTGGACATTAACTTTATTTAATTGTTTATGCTAAAAGTAATGAAGGCCCACGAAATAGTACACAGTTCTTATCAACAGATGGCGCGCAGTCTCACAGTTATTCCCATGGTCTATAGAACGCCTTCCAAATGCGCAGTACGATCTTCGGTCAACAGATGGCGCGAGGCACTGTTGACACTAAACAGTTATTGAAATAACTGCCAGAATCAGAGGAACGGTTATCGCAGTAACCGTTACTTCTCAGTAACCGGTTATTTCTATCAGTTACGTTATTTTTTGCCACCTCTACGCCATGCTACAGTTCCCGAAGCCGCTTCCTCCGAGGTTTGGTTTTGCCGCCGCGTGCGGCCGCACGTGCCTTGCGCCGGCCCTGCTATGATCTTAGACCGAAATTTGGAGCAGGGCTTTTACAACGTGAAGAAGAATCAGTTTTAAATCAATCCTCCAGAAGTTTCAAACTTGTTTTAGACTGTTCCAGAATTGTATTATGATCATAATAGCATCTTCCGCATCAGTATCTGTTTCATGGCGCAAAATTCGACATTATGTAGCTTTTACGAATGTTCTTGAATGTTAACGAATGTCCTTAGATTGTCCCGAGATGCAGACATTTTCGAATAATCTAGAATATTGTAGGAAGTTCTTGAGTTTCTCCTACTTTTATGAATTTTTTTCCAATGTGTGCTTAATAAAGAGGTGAGTGTAACTATATCACATTGCTGAAAATAGATTTACACGTATTTTCGAACATTCGAGAGCACTTTAAAGCGAAATACGTTTCACGATTTTTTAAATGTACAACATCGAACGAGTAATAAAACTTATTGTGAAAAGTGAACTATCAAACAAAGCATTTGTTATTGCTGTTGTCTCCGGCGCGCGTGTACCTCGCCGTACGACTGCAACACTTGCACGAAGCCTGGGGCTCTTGTCGGGCTATCCGGCTTTTCACAGGTTCAGGTGCATTAAGAAGGCTAGCAGCGCAGCACAGCTGCTCGTGTGAGCTGGTTCGCGCTCACACCACAGCATTCACCAACCATGTATCGATTCAGGGTGCCTCATTAAACCGTTTTGTGGCAAATTTTTAAGACTGCATTAATGAGAACTGACGACCAAAGTCAACATCTCTTTTAATATTTGGAAGATGCTAAGAACGAGAGCAACTAAGTTAGAAACAGATATTTCTTACAACTGTTGCACAGCCCTATGACTTCCGTTTTAAGACGATATTTACATTGACAAAATTACATACAGTCACCATGTTCTTTAAACGTTAAAGTAAAAACACAGTTGATTTTTACTAAAGGAGCAATGCCTTTAACCACTTTTCGAGTAATTATAACTCAAAGTTGAAGTCTTCCAGTGAGTTTTGTGGTTGGATTTCGTTCTCTTCATTGCGTAAAAAAGCAGCATGTCCATGTACGTACAAACATCGACATAACCGTAGCTGCAGACTTGTAAAGTCGTGGAAATTTACATCGAAGAAAACAGAAGTTAACAAGACCAATTTTACTATGAAACTAATCACACAAACGTCAAACTGTAGGTGTAAAAGTTCTTGTAGCCGAATTTCCACAATGTCACCATAACCCGAAAATCGGTGAAACTGCACAAAACCTCTGCAAGCTGAAAAGCAGCTGAGGAGAGCTTCCGCCTACCATCCTCCAAGGAAGCCATGTGTCTGAAGATGGTTATGTAAATATAACCGAAACCGGCCACCTATGTTATTGAGACATAAGTGTTGTGATCAAGACTGACTTCAGTTAAAATATAATACTCTATTGATCACTGTTTACCAAAATTGTGATGCTTTAGTTTCTCCCGGCGTATTTCTTGCTCGAACTGTCCACGGGTGTACTGTCGGTCCATAGTGTCCAACGGGCCCGTTGGACACCATAGACCGGCAGTACATACAAGGACTGTTCGAGCAGTATGGTAACTTGATTTAACTGTATATGCATTCGTTGAATGGGTTCTCCCGAACAACAATTTATTTTCTGAGAATTATTGACGTTGGTTGGTTGGCTGACCTGGGACGGGGGGACCAAACAGCGAGTTTATCGGTCCCATGGGATTAAGGAAGGATGGGGAAGAAAGTCGGCTGCGCCCTTTCAAAGGAACCATCCCGGCATTTGCCTGAAGCGATTTACGGAAATCACGGGAAAACTTAAACCAGGATGGTCAGACGCAGGTTTCAACCGTCGTCCTCCCGAGTGCGGGTAATTTCCAAGAATGTTGCCTATCGAAGCCGCGGGCCCCAATCGATAGGTACCGAACGTTCGACTGTAAATCGATCATGCGACTGTGGTGGCGGGCGTTATGATAAATCGTGTAAACCCACACAATTTATGTCCGTAGTGAGTGGTGTTGACGTTTCTTCGGCCGATTGCCTCACGTGGAAGAATCTAATTCCATGCTTACGCAATGTAGAAAATTGTTTGACTTTCTGTTGCAAATATGGACTAATACCGGATGAGGAAAGGCTGGACTGCGGTGGGGTGAAACGCCCGTAAGAAGAGTTCTGATACTGAAATACCGTTACAATGTCATTGCGGAAAGTGTGGAAAACGAACGACTATCAGAAGAATACATGGTTTGACCATCAAAAATTCTTCTATCTTGCTGGGTTAGGGACTGCACCCTGCAAGCGACAGCATCGGAAACTGACTTATCTACTAATACTATTTGGGGTTTTGCAGAGAGGTGTGTTATTTAATAGTCGCGAATGAGAGTTTACCGACTGGTGGACCAAGTAAAGTTGTTGAAATGGACGACTCTTACATAGCAAGACGCAACACCAGAGAGAAGGAGACCTTCAAGAATGAAATTCAACATATTCGGTGGTATAGAACGAGAGTCCAGGAAGTGTTTTGTTGTGAGAGTGTTGTCCAGAGACAAGGTAACTTTAGTCGGTTTGATAAAGCACTTTATACTGCCCAGTAGTAGTCATTACAGACGGCTTTAAGTCCTACACGACACTGAAAGCAGAAGGATTCGACCACGAGTTCGTCAACCACTCAGTAGAATTCGTGTCTTCGGATGACACCAGTGTGCACACGCAGAACGTCGAGCGGCTGTGGAAATCTGTGAAGTCTTCCATTAAAAGAGAAGGGGTCCAGGAGAAAGAAGCGAACTCTACTTGTTTCAGTACCCTCAATTTCCGTAACTTGCGTTTGCAAGGGAAAGTTGATGCATGTGAGACTCTACCCGTATTTTTGGGTGCCATTGGCAGAGTTTACCCCAGGTTACAGCAAGAAGGGAATGCTTCCCGTATCGTACACATCAAATGGACTTTCTCGTGACGACGAGTAGTGTAAGACGTTTCCTTTGTAATTACAAGTACTTCAGTAAAGCTCTTGTTTTGTCGTTGCTGTAGTGACCACTTTAAACATGCTCGTAACGCCCGCCGCCATAGTCGCGTGATCGATTTACAATCGCACGTTCGATACCTATCGTTTGCAACCCGCGGCTTCGATAGGCAAACATTCTTGGAAATTAACCGAATGCGAAGGTGTGCTAGAGAATTATTGAGATATTTATTTCTCTATCCCATATGATGAATACTTTCTTCAGTCATATAGCTTAAAGGCGTTGCTTTCCACCCTCCCCCCCCCCCCAAAAAAAAACATCAGCTTCTCATTGTTCGCCTTCCAGGTGTCCAATATGCTTTGCATGGAGACGATTGTAATGTTGCTGTAAACTGAATTTTTTCTTTGTGTTCAAAGTTTTGGAGCACGTTAATAAAACACTAAACGTACGAAGACACCGTTGCCTACAGTAAACCTATGTATCTGACTGCCTGAAGTTCCTAACTCGAGCACCGTGCTACTTTTCACACCTTTAAAAACAGCTAACCTCCATTTTAAGGACAGACGCCACCCTAAAACTTGAATTTTTCAAAAAGAAATTAATGGCTATTTTACATCTTTGGAGTATTTACTCTTAGATTCCAAAACGATATGGCTGTATTCGAATTAAAAGTACGTCTAAGAAATGTTTCAAATACCGACAGCGTAATCCTAATCCTGCACCTCCTCAAGAAGACAGCAGATTTTTTTTCAGAAAATTGAAGAAAAGGTTACCCTGATCTCGAAATAACAAGCAGCAGCCTCATAGAAGCAGGAAGGGAAAACGTTATGGTGCTGGTGAATTTTAACCAGTATATGTCTTGTAGTAACATTCATTTTTTGATAGAACGTTAAAATCCTTTTTACCGTAAGTTTTTCTTAGCTGTGTGCCAATTATATGAAAAATATTAACCAGTCCTAATGAATTTTTTATAGGAAGTGATATGTTTGCATACTTCTATGCGCTAACGTTAGCGAAAATGTAATTGGTCTATTTTATCATCACATTTTGTATCGATAATTAAAGAAAATTTAAGGCTAAAAATTGAAATAAACACTGATAAATTATTAAATGCCTCATAAAATGAATGCACAGAACCGTTGAACTATGTCTTGTGAATGTACCGTACCTACAAAGACTGGCGTGTGAAAATTTTGGCTTTCACGAATACCATTTTAAGTAATATTAAAAACTCCAAAATCAATAAAATTACGGACTTCAAAACCTGGGTACTGCAGCAGCTTTACATAATAGACGCGATTTTAAAACTTGGTTGCTACTGGCAAAGTAGAAGAAAAATTGAATTTTTGGTTGGTGTCTCCGCTGAAGCACTGCACCGTACGCTGATGGACCGAAACATCCCGACCACCTGCTTAACAAATTGTCTGTCTTTGGAACGAAATACTTCAGATTCTGCGTATTACAGGTCCGACAGTTTGCTGGTAGGGTCCGTGGAGGTATGTGGCATTAGATTTCTACGCACAGGTCACCTAATTCGCGTAAATAACGGGCCGCTGATTTGCGTACGTGGTAATGGCACCCGACAGCGACCCAGATGGGTTCCACAGTATTTACATCAGGCGAATTTGGTCGCCAAGACATCAAAGTGAGTTCACTATTCTGCGAACCTTCGCAGGAGAGCTTCTGTAAAGTTTGAAAGGTAGGAGACGAGGTACTGGCAGAAGTAAAGCTGTGAGTACTGGGCGTGGGTCGTGCTTCGGTAGCTCAGTTGGTAGAGCGCTTGCCCGCGAAAGGCAAAGGTCCCGAGTTCGAGTCTCCGTCGGGCACACAGTTTTAATCTTCCAGGAAGTTTCATATCAGCGCACACTCCGCTTCAGAGTGAAAATCTCATTCTGGAAGTCACTTCTTGTTTGGTTGCATACTCCACCATATACTGGTGTCCGTTGTAAATCACTAAAGGCTTCCCTTTGGTGGTCTTTGTGAACATTAACTCGACACTAAGGCATAGTACTCTACTTGCCAGTCACAGGTCAACTGCAGTCCTAAACTCTGAGATAAAGCCACGCACACTACGGACTGGTGCTGGGACAGGGAACTTTGCCCAGGAAATTAGCTTTGGCCTTGCCCAAAATACGTTGCAAGCAGCGGCGGACATGCCGGTGCATCCTACTTCTGGAACACCCTGTCCACTACCAACAATGTTCCGGGCTCCGTACAAATGTCAACACATTCTTTCTCCGTACAAGTGTCACAAACTCGTCTGATTGCCAACGCCCGGCAGTCATTCCCCCACTGTAATCCAGTGGTTGCTTCAGAGGTAGAAATAGAAAGGTTAACCTATATGTTATTTATCATAGTTATTTATAATAGATCTGTAGATTTATAATAGATCTGTACTATTATCACTGTTTCCGTATCATTATTATTACCAGTGGTCAAACAATACACTGACGGCCAGAGATTTTCCAGTTTCTGCCATTTCAGAAGTAAGGAGTGCAGTCAAGTGATTTACGGGCAGTAGGCCTAACTATTGCGCACCACATTTTAATTTGGTTGGTTTTAAATGCGGTGCAGGATGCGGACGAAACATGTCGCTATGGAGAGAAGTGATGTTTTGTTGCAAGTGTCTGCCCTCAGTGTGGATAGCTTTTTTTCCCCAGGAGTTTTAGGTGGTACTCGAGATGCACTGAGAATTACGGCATAATTCCGTAAGAAAAGAGTTTTTAGAAATAATACCAGTTGTCTCATTGACTCTTTAGTTCGTGGTTTCGTGAGGCACTACAGAAACTAAATATTCATCTTTCGGGCATTTTACAAATGTGTTCAAAGAACATGGTTTTTCTTTTATGACTGTGATGATGGACGCTGGGATACTGTTGAGGGACAGGGGGAGGGGGGATTGAGAGGGCTTGCTACCCAACATCTATTACACTCAGAAATGTTGGGTTCGGCTGCTGTTCGTGGCGCATTTTTCCAGCTCGTAATCGCTGCAAAAACAGCACATGTGGCCGTAGGGTTTAGTAGATTTTCGTTTTAAGGGTCGTCGCTCTTTTATTTTATTTTCACTACGTATGTCTTATCACTACAAACGATATCTTAACAGTAGACAATTTCAGCGTCTCGAAGTCAACGGGCCGCACTGCTGCGCGTGTGTGTGTGTTTTGGAAGGGTGGTGGTTGGAGGGGAGGGTACGGGTGCCGGAGGGGGCATCTGCAGCTGTCAGAGGAGGGGTGAAGGTAGGTAGGTAGGTGTGTGTGTGGGGGGGGGGGGGGGGGGAGGCGGAGTCGTGGGCTGGCACTGCCAGCCTCTTCGAGAGCACACACGCCCGCCCTTTCTCCTACTTGCCGAGCCCTCCTCTAGAGCAGGGATTCCCAAACTTTTCGCCTGACATAACGCTTTGAGAATCCTGGTATTTTGATAGCCTGCCTTTATTTTGAAAGTTATCAAACAATAGAATTTAAAAAATCAAAAATTTTTATGGAGTGATTCCTTCAATTTTAAATCGCAGCTAACACAAATCATAATTTTTTAAAAAGAAATATGCCGAAAAGCAGCCATGTTATTAATAGTTTTTCGCGGGGCACCTGTTCACTTCCCGGTTTGGGAAACCGATGGCATACTTTCTCATCCGTATTTGGTTAGATCACAACGTGATGCGGTAAGCATTCCGACAGAGACCCTTAACGATTACAGAAAATTTTTTGGTTGCTTGGAAGAGAACCATGCCGAATTCCATACGAATTTAGTTATACTAATAAACCACCGAAATTAATCGTACGTGTCCTACCAATCACAACCACAGAGGATATGCTTAAAAAATCTAGGACATATGTTCTCTAGTACAAATGCGCTCGCGATATGACAAACGATCATATCCTTTGCATCTATACATATAAGAAATTAAAAGGCTGATCTGAAGAATTACTGTCGGAATTATAATATGGTTTTCGCTGACAGTCTAACGAGGAACGTCTGTATATATAATTTATTACCACTACCGTACCAGGTAAGTCATCCGGCCGTGAAAACTCTGTAATACCCGCGAAGTCGTGGCGGGTCGCTTATTTAGTGATACGTATTAACACGCAGCGCAAAAGTTGCACACATACTGCCGGCAATAGTTTATCACATTTCGACTGTAACTGCAGATACATACAAATGAAAGGAAATTATCGTATGGCATTTATTGGCCGAGATGTCTCCTTCGGGGTTCGGCCGCTGTATTGCAAGTCTTTTTAGTTGACACACTTCAGCGACTTGCGTGTCAATGATGATGAAAATGGTGAAGGACACATAACACCCAGTCCCCTGCCGGGAATCGAACCCGGGCCCCCTTGCGTGGTAGGCGGTAACGCTACAGAGCGGACAGATACATGTAAGTAACATAATCCTTACATTTGTCACAGCTGTCAAAAATTTTATCATTTACCGCAATATTGCATTGTGTAACGTGCACTCAAAAACACCTAACATCAGGAACCCAGATGCGTCCCAGTCTTTCGATTTGACTATAACTATTGTTACTAACCGTCCGGCTTTTCGATGCTTTTTATAATGTCCGGCCGGAATTTGTTTTTTAGAAAATGTACTGTTTTTTTGCCAACACAAGTTGACGAATTTCAGTGTAGCATAACTTGATGGAAGTGTAAGCTGCACAGAGTTGTGTATATTTTTTCACAAGAACTACTAACAATGGCGTAATTGTCTGAGAAACGTTGCATTTGTAGCAGACGTACACGACATGTCGGTTCGAGGTATTTTCATAGTGTGTGTACTCCCCCCATGAACCATGGACCTTGCCGTTGGTGGGGAGGCTTGCGTGCCTCAGCGATACAGATAGCCGTACCGTAGGTGCAACCACAACGGAGGGGTATCTGTTGAGAGGCCAGACAAACGTGTGGTTCCTGAAGAGGGGCAGCAGCCTTTTCAGTAGTTGCAAGGGCAACAGTCTGGATGATTGACTGATCTGGCCTTGTAACAATAACCAAAACGGCCTTGCTGTGCTGGTACTGCGAACGGTTGAAAGCAAGGGCAAACTACAGCCGTAATTTTTCCCGAGGGCATGCAGCTTTACTGTATGATTACATGATGATGGCGTCCTCTTGGGTAAAATATTCCGGAGGTAAAATAGTCCCCCATTCGGATCTCCGGGCGGGGACTACTCAAGAGGATGTCGTTATCAGGAGAAAGAAAACTGGCGTTCTACGGATCGGAGCGTGGAATGTCAGATCCCTTAATCGGGCAGTTAGGTTAGAAAATTTAAAAAGGGAAATGGATTGGTTGAAGTTAGATATAGTGGGAATTAGTGAAGTTCGGTGGCAGGAGGAACAAGACTTCTGATCAGGTGACTACAGGGTTATAAACACAAAATCAAATAGGGGTAATGCAGGAGTAGGTTTAATAACGAATAGGAAAATAGGAATGCAGGTAAGCTACTACAAACAGCATAGTGAACGCATTATTGTGGCCAAGATAGATACGAAGCCCACGCCTACTACAGTAGTACAAGTTTATAAGCCAACTAGCTCTGCAGATGACGAAGAAATTGAAGAAATGTATGATGAAATAAAAAATTATTCAGATTGTGAAGGGAGACGAAAATTTAATAGTCATGGGTGACGAATTCGAGTGTAGGAAAAGGGAGAGAAGGAAACATAGTAGGTGAATATGGATTGGGGGACAGAAATGAAAGAGGAAGCCGCCTGGTCGAATTTTGCACAGAGCACAACATAATCATAACTAACACTTGGTTTAAGAATCATGAAAGAAGGTTGTATACATGGAAGAACCCTGGAGATACTAAAAGGTATCAGATAGATTATATAATGGTAAGACAGAGATTTAGGAACCAGGTTTTAAATTGTAAGACATTTCCAGGGGCAGATGTGGACTCTGACCACAATCTATTGGTTATGACCTGTAGATTAAAACTGAAGAAACTGCAAAAAGGTGGGAATTTAAGGAGATGGGACCTGGATAAACTAAAAGAACCAGAGGTTGTACAGAGATTCAGGGAGAGCATAAGGGAGCAATTGACAGGAATGGGGGAAATAAATACAATAGAAGAAGAATGGGTAGCTTTGAGGGATGAAGTAGTGAAGGCAGCAGAGGATCAAGTAGGTAAAAAGACGAGGGCTAGTAGAAATCCTTGGGTAACAGAAGAAATATTGAATTTAATTGATGAAAGGAGAAAATATACAAATGCAGTAAGTGAAACAGGCAAAAAGGAATACAAACGTCTCAAAAATGAGATCGACAGGAAGTGCAAAATGGCTAAGCAGGGATGGCTAGAGGACAAATGTAAGGATGTAGAGGCCTATCTCACTAGCGGTAAGATAGATACCGCCTACAGGAAAATTAAAGAGACCTTTGGAGATAAGAGAACGACTTGTATGAATATCAAGAGCTCAGATGGAAACCCAGTTCTAAGCAAAGAAGGGAAAGCAGAAAGGTGGAAGGAGTATATAGAGGGTCTATACAAGGGCGATGTACTTGAGGACAATATTGGAAATGGAAGAGGATGTAGATGAAGATGAAATGGGAGATACGATACTGCGTGAAGAGTTTGACAGAGCACTGAAAGACCTGAGTCGAAACAAGGCCCCCGGAGTAGACAATATTCCATTGGAACTACTGACGGCCGTGGGAGAGCCAGTCCTGACAAAACTCTACCATCTGGTGAGCAAGATGTATGAAACAGGCGAAATACCCTCAGACTTCAAGAAGAATATAATAATTCCAATCCCAAAGAAAGCAGGTGTTGACAGATGTGAAAATTACCGAACTATCAGCTTAATAAGTCACAGCTGCAAAATACTAACACGAATTCTTTACAGACGAATGGAAAAACTAGTAGAAGCCAACCTCGGGGAAGATCAGTTTGGATTCCGTAGAAACACTGGAACACGTGAGGCAATACTGACCTTACGACTTATCTTAGAAGAAAGATTAAGGAAAGGAAAACCTACGTTTCTAGCATTTGTAGACTTAGAGAAAGCTTTTGACAATGTTGACTGGAATACTCTCTTTCAAATTCTAAAGGTGGCAGGGGTAAAATACAGGGAGCGAAAGGCTATTTACAATTTGTACAGAAACCAGATGGCAGTTATAAGAGTCGAGGGACATGAAAGGGAAGCAGTGGTTGGGAAGGGAGTAAGACAGGGTTGTAGCCTCTCCCCGATGTTGTTCAATCTGTATATTGAGCAAGCAGTAAAGGAAACAAAAGAAAAATTCGGAGTAGGTATTAAAATTCATGGAGAAGAAATAAAAACTTTGAGGTTCGCCGATGACATTGTAATTCTGTCAGAGACAGCAAAGGACTTGGAAGAGCAGTTGAATGGAATGGACAGTGTCTTGAAGCGAGGATATAAGATGAACATCAACAAAAGCAAAACAAGGATAATGGAATGTAGTCTAAGTCGGGTGATGCTGAGGGAATTAGATTAGGAAATGAGGCACTTCAAGTAGTAAAGGAGTTTTGCTATTTGGGGAGCAAAATAACTGATGATGGTCGAAGTAGAGAGGATATAAAATGTAGGCTGGCAATGGCAAGGAAGGCGTTTCTGAAGAAGAGAAATTTGTTAACATCCAGTATTGATTTAAGTGTCAGGAAGTCATTTCTGAAAGTATTCGTATGGAGTGTAGCCATGTATGGAAGTGAAACATGGACGATAAATAGTTTGGACAAGAAGAGAATAGAAGCTTTCGAAATGTGGTGCTACAGAAGAATGCTGAAGATTAGATGGGTAGATCACATAACTAATGAGGAAGTATTGAATAGGATTGGGGAGAGGAGAAGTTTGTGGCACAACTTGACCAGAAGAAGAGATCGGTTGGTAGGACATGTTCTGAGGCATCAAGGGATCACCAATTTAGTATTGGAGGGCAGCGTGGAGGGTAAAAATCGTAGAGGGAGACCAAGAGATGAATACACTAAGCAGATTCAGAAGGATGTAGGTTGCAGTAGGTACTGGGAGATGAAAAAGCTTGCACATGATAGAGTAGCTTGGAGAGCTGCATCAAACCAGTCTCAGGACTGAAGACCACAACAACAACAACATGTACGCAATATCTGGATTCGAAATATTTCAGTCTGTGTAGCACTGCCTTCATATTTCCACGGTCTGAAACAAGTTTGTGAGTTAATTCTGATTTGAAGTATGTCGTCTTCTAAGTTACATAAACTGCCGGAAAAATAGTACACTCTTAAGGCTCCCAATTCACTCAAGTTTCATTGTTGCAACAATGAGTCAAATGATTACATGTACAGATCAGCAGCACAGGCGGTTTTGATGTACCAGGTATCGTCCCACGCTGAAACACCCGTATCAGTACGTGGTGTAACTTCCAACGTGCGGCAGTGCAGGCGCTGACTGCCATCCAATCGATCGTTCCGATGCTGAATTCTCTCCTACGTTATGCCACGCCTGCTTGACCTGTTTGTCGCTCCATTTCCCACGCTTTCTCGACTGGAGATCATACTGGTGAAGGAAGTTGCTCCACGTCTTTGAGAGCAGTTGAGTTTCACGGGCAGTGTGTGGGCGAGTTGTGGTATCAACGTTCGATACCACACTTGGTGGGGGTTGCAGTTATCGACCGCGGTCCGTATTAGTATCGTTGGACCAGCGAGTCGCGACCAGCGCCGCTCCGCGGCTTTTATCAAGTATCTAGCGAGCTCTCGTCTACTCTTGCTCGGGGATGGCAAGTAGTAAAATAGAATAGCCTTCAGCTGATAGGAAGCAACCTCTAACAAGGCGCTTAGTAACGCATCTACATTTACATCTACATCCATACTCCGCAAGCCACCTGACGGTGAGTGGCGGAGGGTACCCTGAGTACCTCTATCAGTTCTCCCTTCTATTCCAGTCTCGTATTGTTCGTGGAAAGAAAGATTGTCGGTATGCTTTTGTGTGGGCTCTAATCTCTCTGATTTTATCCTCATTGTCTCTTCGCGAGATATACGTAGGAGGGAGCAATATACTGCTTGACTCTTCGGTGAAGGTATGTTGTCGAAACCTTAACAAAAGCCCGTACCGAGCTACTGAGCGTCTCTCCTGCAGAGTCTTCCACTGGAGTTTATCATCTCCGTAACGCTTTCGCGATTACTAAATGATCCTGTAACGAAGCGCGCTGCTCTCCGTTGGATCTTCTCTATCTCTTCTATCAACCCTATCTGGTACGGATCCCACACTGCTGAGCAGTATTCAAGCAGTGGGCGAACAATCATACTGTAACCTACTTCCTTTGTTTTCGGATTGCATTTCCTTAGGATTCTTCCAATGAATCTCAGTCTGGCATCTGCTTTACCGACGATCAACTTTATATGATCATTCCATTATAAATCACTCCTAATGCGTACTCCCAGATAATTTATGGAATTAACTGCTTCCAGTTGCTGACCTGCTATTTTGTAGCTAAATGATAAGGGATCTATCTTTCTATGTATTCGCAGCACATTAGACTTGTCTACATTGAGATTGAATTGCCAATCCCTGCACCATGCGTCAATTCGCTGCAGATCCTCCCGCATTTCAGTACAATTTTCCATTGTTACAACCTCTCGATACACCACAGGCATCATCTGCAAAAAGCCTCAGTGAACTTCCGATGTCATCCACAAGGTCATTTATGTATATTCTGAATAGCAACGGTCCTATGACACTCCCCTGCGGCACGCCTGAAACCACTCTTACTTCCGATGACTTCTCTCCATTGAGAATGACATGCTGCGTTCTGTTGTCTAGGAACTCATCAATCCAACCACAACAGCTGCTGAGCCAGGGGCCTATAGAGACATCCAACTACCATGCCTGAGCCTGTTTTAACCGTGACCTTCACCCAAATTATTTCACATTTCGGATCTCCGTCAATTTCCTTCGATACTATTGCACTTCTTATCGCTATAAACACGCCTCCCCCTTCACTGTCCAGCCTGTCTCTGCGGTATACATTCCAATCTGAGTTTAGGATTTCATTACTGTTTACGTCTGGTTTCAGCCAACTTTCTGTCCCTAGTACTATATGGGCGTTGTGACCGTTTATTAATGAGAGCAGTTCTGGGACCTTTCTATAGACGCTCCTGCAGTTTACTATTAGCACATTAATATTGTTATTCCCTGTTGCATTTTGCCTACTCCTACATTGCCGCGTCTCAGGAGGCATCTTGTCGGGCCTAGGAAGGGAATTCTCTAACCTAAAAAAACCCCATGTGCACTCCACACGTACTCCGCTACCCTTGTAGCCGCTTCCGGCGTGTAGTGCACGCCTGACCTATTCAGGGGGACCCTACATGTCTCCACCCGATAACGGAGGTCGAGAAATTTTCACCCCAGATCTCCGCAGAATCGTCTGAGCCTCTGGTTTAAGCCTTCCACTCGGTTCCAAACCAGAGGACCGCTATCGGTTCTGGGGAACGATACTACCAATAGTTAGCCCTGATTCCACCCCGCGAGCGAGGCTTTCCGTCTTCACCAATTCCGCCAACCGCCTGTACGAACTGAGGATGACCTCTGAACCCAGACGGCAGGAGTCATTGGTGCCGACATGAGCAACAATTTGCAGTCGGGAGCACCCAGTGCTCTCTATCACCACCTGCAGGGCCTCCTCCACATCTCGGATGAGACCCCCCCAGCAAGCAGACAGAGTGAACACTGGCCTTCTTCCCCGATCTTTCTGCTATTTTCCTAAGGGGCTCCATCACCCGCCTAACGTTGGAGCTCCCAATAACTAGTAAACCCCTCCCCCTCCCCCCGTGTGCCTGCTCGGACCTTGCTGAAGGAGCGGCCACATGTCCACTCACAGGCCTCCACATTGACCCTCCGCCTCGTGCGCCGCGAACGCCGCTGAACCCGCCGCTCCTCTTGGGGAGAGGGTGGCCCAACCGCGCCCGGTACCCGCGAAGATGTCTCGACAGCAGGGACCGTGGGTGAAGCATGTAACACCTGGGGTGTACAATGCGACGCACCACACACCCCACTGCCGCTACACTCCGAGGCAGCAGCCTGAAGACGGCTGACCGCGGCCATCAACACGCTCAGCTGTTCGCGAACAGTGGCCGGCTCCTCCTGCGTCCGTACACAGCAGTCACGCATCCTATTCATCCTAAGAAATCAATTTACTGTAGAGTGTTAATCAACTTTTAACTAGACTGCTAATTCACTAAAGGCGGCTGATTGTTGAGTGAACTGTGGTTGCTAGCAACTTCTTGTAGAAAAAAATGAAAATAGCACTACCTGTCTCTGGACTGTATTCAAAACAAACACTAGCACTACTGGCACTGTAGATGACTAAAGGGACTCCATCTGACTGTATTCAAAACAAACACGAAATCTATGGAACACTATTACTAGCACTCGACAATTAAAGCTTCCTAAAAGCAAAAACACACGTAAGAAGAAGTGACAAGTAAGAAAAATACAGTTAATACTTAAATTAACGTAGCTCGCTGCACAGCAGACGTGAAGCAGGCGGCAGTTAGGACGACACTGACACTACTACGCATGACGTAAGTGAGACCTCAATAGCTATCTGTTTGTGTGTATGCAGCCAAGACGAGTCCTGTACAACCAGGTAAGTACAACATGTTATTATTTTTTTTACCAACGACTTCTAATTGTTTTTGTCGTTGTAGATCCAGACCATGCAGCCCGCACCTTATCGACGTTACTGACAAACCTATTGTCATTTGTGTGTTTCTATTTAGCATTGGCCATCAGTCGACATTGGCGACGACTCGTTCGTCGTCATAACACGAGCATTATCCTGTTGGAATACATCACCTGTTGCAAGAACGGTTGAAGAATGGGTCTAACGACATTCTGCACGTACCGAACGAACGCCGGTTAGCGCCCCCTCCAGAAACACTAAACGTTAACAGGAGTTGCATGTTATCGTACCCCAGACCATAAGCCCTGGGGGCGGCCAGTGTGTCTTTGACGAATGCTGTCAACGAAATGGCGCTCACCAAGCATACCTCGTACGCGTAAACTACCGTGACTTGATTGCAGGCAGAAACAGATTCCATCGCTGAAGACCACGGCACGCCATTCCATCTTCCAGGCGATCCTCTGATCGAGATGTGCACGCTGATGCTGTGGCGTGAGTGGACGACGGGTTAGAGGTGTAAGTCCCTGTAGCCCCACTGCTAATAAACCGGTTAGCAACAGTTCGTGTTGAAACGCCTTGGCTCACAAACCCTCTGTGCTGTGGTATGTGCCACTGCTGCCATAATAATACGACAATCTTGGCGAGTTTCAGTGCTGCGTGGACGTCCAGAACCTCTCCTACGGGTGCGAGAATGCTCGCCGAGACCAGCATCGTTGTACAACTAACGCAGCACGTCCAACTTGTGTGGCAGTTCTCCGAAAGGAGGACCATCCCGCCCCTCTGAAGGCCACAATTTGACCCCTTTCCAAATCTGTCAGTTGCCTGCAGGAAGCACGAATGCATCTCTGTGGCACGGTTACCTGTTGGCTTCACAAGTTTTCACCACAATTAGACGCCTGGTCGCGAGCATTCCCTATTTAAGGGTAGAACCAGATGGGGCTCGGGTATCTATATGCCACTACGTTATCTGTTGGCGGACGACGTTGAAACCATTATCAGTACGTCTACTATTCCCCACGTAGCGTATGCCGTCATCGAATCAAAATCTACGTCTTTCCTGGTGTACTAATTTTTTTCCCCGGCAGTGTAGTACTGACGGCAGAAGAAGGCAAAGTAAGTTCTCAGAAAGAAACAAAATACCAACGCTTTGTATTTGAACGAAAGTTTCAGCTAAATGTGCCGAATGTGGTCATTGCGTTAATATGGGAAATCCGGTGCTACCTGAGTCCGGCATGGCACGGTACTTTGCAGAACCTGACTGTTCCTGCACGTCTTGCAGCGGTTCGCACTGCGGAATGTCGTTATTTCATGCTTTTGACAGTCACAATGTGACTGGACAGTGTAGTATTAGACGTATTTGTTGCGTTTTTAACATTTTTTTTTATTGGTAACAGCAATGATGAATTACTACTGTTGGTACAGAAGCAAAGAGAAATACATGAAAGAAGAAAAACTTGTGTGAATACTATGAGGTACTGTGCTGTTTCGGTTGCATTTTGAATGAACGTTTTAAATCCTGTGCGTGCAAAATGTGCAGATTTGTTGAGGAAAGTCTTTAGCCATCTGCTGTTAATAGCAAATTCCATCTTAGTGTTCCCACCCAGGAAAGGCAATTTATATCTATCTCTTGAAAAAATGTCCTGTGTAGGAAGTAGACTTTTCTCCTCTATATACATTTCCGATAGTTCAGATCTGCGTAACGTATGGCCAGTATGAAACCGAAATATACATGAAGAGACAGTTTTGTTATTTATGCAAAAATGTTTGTGAAATGTTTCACTCTCGTCTAAAATAATGTTTTGTACAATAAAGAAGAAAAAGGGGGTTTCGCGCGTGCGCTAGCCTGAGAGTAAGACCAAAATACAGAAAAAGTAATTAAGCACGATATATCATCGCCACTGTGCGGTAAATTCGCCGTTTTTCGGTATACTTTCAAAAGCACTGCCTCACTATTAAGGCGTTTTGCAACGTCACCACAAAAAATATATTCAAACAGACTCCGAAATACGATAAAGTTCCGTATATACACAAAAATAGCTGTGAATGTCCCAGAAACTAAAAATTTGAGATATCTGAGCTGTGACATGTCAAAAAATGTAAATCAGTTTATTCCCAGTTTATTCCAGGTATCACATGCGAATCGCTATGGTGTCTACAAAACCCCTATACTAAATCCGCAGCATCTTCGAAGGGAACCTGTACTAGCTATGAAACAACATTGAAAATTTACAGGACGCATTACAGAGAAATCTACGGCGTCCCGAGATCACGTGACCATACGGTGGCAATGGAACGATGAGGTGAGGCGAGGTGAGAAAAGTCATGTGATACCTCCTAATATCGTGTCGTCCTTCCTTTTGCCCGGCGTAATGCAGAAACTCGACGGGACATGCACTCACCAAGTCGCTGGAAGTCCCCTGCAGAAGTATTGAGCCATGCCGCCTCTATAGCTACCCACTGTTGTGGAAGTGTTGTGGTGAAGGATGTTGCCAACGAACTAACCTCTCTATTACTTCCGGCGATTAGAGCGGCCGTATCATTTGTTCGAATTTTACAGATTGTTTATCAAACCAATCGCGAACAATTGTGATCCAGTGACATGACATCGTTGTTAGGGAACGTGAAGTTTATGAATAGATGCAATTGGTCTCCAAGAAGCCAAAGACAACCACTTCAAGTCAATTATTGGTTTAACTGGACCAGAGGAAGTAGTCCATTCATGTAACCACAGCCCGCACCATTGTGGAGCCACCACCTGCTTCCGCAGCACGCTGTTGACGGCCTGGATCCATTCGTAGAGTCTACGCCACACCAACACTACCATCAACTCCTACCAACTGAAATTGCGACTCATCTGACCAAGCTACAGTTTTCCATTCGTCTTAGGGTCCAAACGATATGGCCAGGAGAGTCGCTGCAGGCGATGTGTTATTACATATTCGCGTCGTTCGTCTATTGCCATGGCCCATCAAAGCCAAATTTCGGCACACTGTCCTTACGGATACATTCGTCCTAAGTCCCACACTGATTTCTGCTTTTATTTCATGCAGAGTTGCTTGTTTGTTAGCACTGACAACTCTACGCAGACGCCACTGTTCTCGCCCACTGCGTTGTCCGTGGTGACATAATGCATGTAATTTGGTGTTCTCGGCACAATCTCGACACACTGGATTTCGTAATATTCACTTCACTGACGATTTTCGAAATGTGATGTCCAATACGTCTCACTCCGCGTTTAAAGTGTTAATTGCCGCCATGCGGGCATAATCACGCCGGAAACGTTTTCGTGTGACATCAGTCCCAACATTTTGTCGAAATGGAACGAACAACTTTTCCACATTCCTTAATGCGTTTATTCATAATTCTGTGAACAGTTTCAGCATTTATTAGGCGACTAGTTTTCGAACCTTACGGTTCATTTTCAAGCCTTGCCTGTTGAGTTTGATTTTGACTTGGTAAGAGGCACGTATGAATTGTGGCATTCTGCAATTACGTCTAAAGCATGTGTCGTCACTTCGATGTTTACTATTAAGATCAGGCACTGTCAGTGCAGCCGCAGTAGGCCACGCCTGAGAAACGACCCTGTAAGGTTCGAAACTTGTCGCCTAAAATAAATACGGCAATTGTTGACTATTACTAAACTCGCTTTTCACATCAGTCACCTGATTATAAATGACAGCTCGCCAATGCACTGTCCTTTTATACCCTGCGTGCACGACACTACCGCCGTCTGAACACTTCTGCAACCTCAGTCTGTTTCAGACCACAGAATCCATTCTGCGCATCTGAGTGCTCACCTCTGAGATACTTCAGCTCTATGATGCCATGCCACGTCATGCAAAACCTGTGTCGTAAACCAGCAAATACACTCAACACTCCTAGCACAGCCAAGTCATCACTTAGAGGTCACAAACAGCTCTCAGCGCCGAACAAGGCACATCCATTCTGGCTTGTCACACCAGGTCACCTCTCTTCCTTCAGGAAGGCAACATATGCACACAGAATCTCGCGAAGATTCGCTAACCCTTAAAATTCAACGGGGAAATTCGCGCTCCGGCAAAAGCTGTGGCAATGCGAAATTCTCTCGCAGCGGACAGTTAACATACAAGCAACAATCAAGGTACCAACTTCTCAGGGTCTCTGAACCAGCCGCCCAAAGAAACAGTTTCTACCGCCTGATGTCACTCGTGTCCTGGGAGGAACACAGCAGCGGGTGAGCCGGCCGCTGTGACCGTGCGGTTCTAGGCGCTACAGTCTGGAACCGCGCGACCGCCACGGTCGCAGGTTCGAATCCTGCCTCGGACATGTGTGTGTGTGTGTGTGTGTGTGTGTGTGTGTGTGTGTGTGTGTGTGTGTGTGTTAGGTTAGTTAGGTTTAAGTAGTTCTAAGTCCTAGGGGACTGATGCTCAGAGCCATTTATTTAAGAAGCGGGTGATTTTAACTGTAAACATCACATGTAGAATTCTGCGATCAAATAACGGAAATATATTTTTCACCTATTACAGTAACTCCAGTTTCGCTGTTCTTTCATCAAATGAACAAACTTATTATCCAACAAAAACTATATTCTATAAACGGTACCTATCCTTGTCAGTGCAAATACTTTTACAGTCTTAATTCTGATTGGAATCCGTTGTATACATAGTCAGTCAAGGAGGAAATTAAAGCACGCACCTTCAACTTGGCATTATACGAACAAAAAATTTAATCTGTTTTTTGTTGATTTGGTGATGCCTTCAGTTGCCATTTTCTTTATTTGGCGTGCATGAACTGAAGAGAATGGCAGCTTGGCACCACGACATATTCAGAAAATCTGCCAGCTGCAGACCCTACCGCAATGAAAATTATTGAACTTTCTATGTTCCCGTATACAAACTGTTTAAGATCCGGAGCTGCATTTAGTTTTGCCCAAGATCTGGCATGTAGGGCATTCGCAACTGGGAGGCATGGTTAATGAATTTAGAGAGATCCACTTCCGTTTTACTAAATATTTATTCAAACCACGACCGGTTTAGAAATATTAAAATCCCATCTTTAGATGTACAAAACTAACATACAGAGGAGAAAGGAGAAGAAATATAATGCTACATATGAGTGGAAGTTTAGAAAACTGGGCCGGAGAACTGACAGACCACAATCGTTTGATGCGCCTACTAGTAATTCCCACTTTTTATAATAAGATGGACAACCATACCAATATTTATCTCCGTTGTGACGAAATAGACCAGCTGAGTTAGGGCGTGTCTTACAATACGCACTCCACTTTTGATTATAAAACTCCAATTACACTACCGGCTTAAACTACTACTGCCCTTGACCTATCTAAACTTGATGCTTCCAACAAAAATTACGTTACCTTTAAGCACGGCCAGAAACGGAATTTTCTAAATAGGACACACAGTTTCGTGGTAACTGAGAAAGTCCACACGCTCGCACAAAAGACCAACAGATAGTACGGAACGTCAATAAGAAACTCAAAGATAACCAGACTCTTATCATACTGGCTGATAAAGGACACACCTGACAGTAAGAGACCTGTTACACACAGAAAGCCCACGAGTTTCTTTGTGGGGATACTGTATTAGCGTGCCCCTTTAATTTGAAGCTGACATTCAGTAATATACATAACGTTTTCACCATTTAGAGAATGTTCACAGCAATGAATCAGAAAATTCGGACGCTAAGAGGTTCCCTTAAGGGGATACGGAATCACCTATCCCCGCAATGTTAATATATGCCTACTATAGGGAACATTTTCTCACAAACTACTGGAGACAGAGAGGTAAAAATTTTACTGTATGTGCATTCATATGTTACAACAATACTGAAACAACAGTTTATTGTCAAAGTATTTTCTTACAGAGATATTGTACATTTATTTTTAAGTAAATTTTTTCCATCGCTTTTTACTAGACTATCACCCCTAAGTCTTTTGTAAATCAAGTAATTAAAAAATCGTTGTTTCAGTATGTAATAGGGACCTATGTCACTACGTCATAAAAATTTCAGACTTCTAGGTTGACCAGTACCTGAGATAATGTTCCTAGATGAAGTAAAAAGTAAACTTACAGGAAACGGAGAAAGAAGATTAAAACATTCCTGATCCGTAGCTAATACCCCCTTCACAGTCTTCATAATCATCTTCAAGTCTTCTTTTGGCACCCCTCTGCACCTGTCTTGCTTTTTTCACTAATGTCTTGATTATATTATCAGCATGCCTTAGTCTGTGCTGATCTAAAAAGAACATAGCACGTACCGTACGGGAACCAACACACATACCCAACTTTTGAAGGACCTGGCATTTAGTTATATTTCCAAGATTGAAGGTTGCCACAGCATCATACACACCAAAATGTAGTGTATTAATTCCGACAAACACTGTTTTTGGGAGACGATGCCATATCACACTATTCAAGCACTCGTTGGGGTTCTGCGTTTTTCCGTGAAGACATTTCATCAGAAGACTTCTGTCAGCCAGATCTCTGAAAATGGGCTTTATTTCTGCCATGATGGCTGATGGTAGACTGTGGTGGTGAATGTATTTCTCTCCTGTTGTTAGTCCCCTATTGTATTTACACCAGCTGTTTTCACCTTTGGGGCACAAACCATGTTGTGGATGCTCATCCGTGGATGCGGTGTGGAAATATAAAGCCCATATAGCTCTCCTCATTTCTTCAAGATTGCCTGTATTTTGCCTGATTGCAAGGCCATAGCAGTTCTGAATGTGGTCTATTATGGAATCAGTCAATCTTCCTCTGCCATCCAAGGTTTTCCCATCATCTAGTTTTTTCCCTTTCATAACTGATTTTAACCTTCTCAGCCTGGCACCCATTCTCTTCTGCACATGTCCTATACATTCAAGTTTGCTTATATTTACACTGTTCCCATATGGTTTGCTTTCCAAAACTTCTTTGAATGCTTTAGAGTCACCATCTCCCAGATATTTGACATAGCGAACATTATACCACTGTGAAGAGCGATGAAAAATTTTCTTCACCCCAGCAACCTCCATGCCACCACTACTACCATAATAATTAGCAATACAGTCATCACTGTGTTCATTTTTCAGCCTGCCTGTGCACCTACAGTATTTAGACATTATTGCAACATCAATAACCTTGCCAGTATCAACACTAGTTGCTGTTACAACACCATTGTTGGAGGTGTGGCCCCTTTTCTGCCACGTGCCATCAAACGCCACTGTGAGGTCACGACTGCCGTCATTTTCTTCCACTGCTTCTTCCACAGCAACCTGCATTGACTTCTGTGCTACATCTTCAACTGCAGATCCTAGTACATAATTGTAAGCTTCAAACTTTGAAGGTGCACTTGGAAGATTTAGACCACCACATAGCATATCACCAGCTGCTTTGCCCTTACCAATTGCTCGCAATCCATAAACTAACCTAATATTTACACTATAAAGTTCAGTTTTCTTGTATCCATTATTTACAGTTACTGAAACCGAACTTGGAAACTTACAGCTGTATTTACAAACACTGCATATTAAATTAAACTGGGCAGCCAGGCCAACATGGGATTCTACTTTCAGAGAAACGTTTCCATGACATTTTTTGCAGCACAAACTGTTTTCAAGAGCTTCACACAATATATTCGTATCAATGAGTTCAAAAACTTCATTCCCTCTATCAAGTAAATTATATTTCTCTTCCAAATCTCTTAGTTTTTTATGAGAAGCACTGTTTTCATTTGGTGTAAGTTCGTTCGGCAAATCAGTAATAAGTGGATTCACATTTTCCAACAGTGATGATGATGAACTGCTTTGCTTTGCTAATGAATCATTATTTCTTTTCTTTTGCCAGTTCACACGCTTTTTAAATACTTTTGCTTTAGCTCTAGGCATTTTCACTGCGAAAAATGAAGCACTAAATACGAAATAACTCAACAACAACTACTTTCTTATAGCACACTGTTTACAAAACAGTCCCGCCACAAAGTCAAAGAGTAAGTTGAGGAAACCAGAGAGAAACATTTTCGGGCAACTAGTGTATAAATAGTCGTTGGAAACCGGGATATTTGAATTCATGTCACTTTAAAGGTACTGCCAAAAAGTTCATGGTCAGCCACGAGAGACGTGTATAACTAAAGCGCAATACCCGATCTCACAAATATATAAAAATAAAATACTTATAATTGTAGTAGAGCTATGTATGATACGTCATTTTAAAGAGGAAACATGGCAGAATATAATACGCCAATAAAAAAAAATTCGATTTTTTAACCCAAAATCCGATTCCGTATCCCCTTAAGGTGCATAAACCAAATTCTTCTCTACGAGCGGTAATTACCACCACTGGCTCCCTGGATTATTGCTAGCTAACGAATTGAACCGTTTTCTCTGCAAACATTACCAATTTCCTGCTACCTACACCGTAAAAAAAAAAGCTATGAACTCATAGGCCACTTACATGTGGTTGTTATTACTAGTGACATATCTAGCTAGCCTAGACATTACTACCATATATACCAGTACAAATTTTCACGACTATCTTACACGTTCACAGATCTCTGTGGATCTAGGAGAAGTGCTTCTTAGTGAAGGAAGTCGAGCTCGAACGTAGGCTTACCGCGAAACATTCGCGACTGGAACAGGAAGAGATACAAGTAGTGACACACAAAGTACCCTCCGCGACACACCGGACAAGAAAGTTCACATTGCACGGTAACCCAGTTCTGAGCTATGCTGAAAGTGTGGCGCCTTTCATCGGGAAAAAGAGTTTGAAACCAATTGTAAAATTTGTATCGAACAGACAGACAAGATAGCGACCTGATACAAACTTGTTAAAAATTCACATTCCAGGTGGTTTACGAAAATAACTGCTACTGTTTACGTCACAAATTGTGAACGTCAATTTTACTAATACGTCATAAATTGTGAACGTCAATTTTACTAATACGTCACAAATTGTGAACATCAATTTTACTAATACGTCACAAATTGTGAACATCAATTTTACTAACTACCTCTTGCACATTGGCAACGGTATATTTAGCCTCATAATTGTAAAACTCGAAACAATGTTTCTATTTTCGCCCGGTGCATACGCCGAACAGTCAAACTTTGCGATTAAGTTGTGATCTGCTAGGTTCTATAAAGCGTTCAACAGACCGCGCTAATCGCGTTTCTGTTTTAGTTTCGATCTATCTCTTCTGAAGATGCCGATATTGTGACTTACTTAAAAATAGGTAGTACGAGTGCACCACCACACAATGTATGAATGTCAGACAGGTTTCTCGTGAGGTCTCAACACGTGCGATGGGTCACAGGAATCCGTCGCCATGTCGTGTGATATGGCGCAAATCTCAGATCGGAGCGATCTGTCGCTGATTGATCGTAATGATCAAGCAGTCTGAAGATAGAAATGCGACGAATCTCGTGGTTATTCCTAACTATTGGGTGCAGTTTGTTTCGTAGGTCATGTAGAATTTATCCGTATTCGGGGAAACTCGACTATCAAAAGGATTGCGACCAAATACTAAATGATCTGGACGCAAGTGCCACTTTCTTGAATTGATTTTATTGTGCCATTTGTGGAGCTGTTGTGCTCACGTAATTTGCGTCCAGCACACCAGCTCTTCATCAGCCCATCCCAATACGGGGCACACGACATCACCACAAGACACACTGAAGAATTTATGTCATGCTGCACGAATGCCATGACAGACGTATGAAATCACTCTTGGTCTAACAGGTACTAAATTGCTGCTACAAACTTAATTACAGAAAACTGAAAAATGGAGTAAGGTCGGTGTTCAGTTTCTCTATCACAAAATCGTTCGCATGTCATGTGCCCTGTGTTGTGATTGGTTGATAAAAACAATCCAAAAACGCCATATAGTTACAATTTTCCTAACATCGCAATACCAAGGGAAAGGGGGAGTACTTCATGGTCACCTTTTGAAACTATTGTAATCTAGTCGTGTACTTTACACACTGACGGCAAAAAATAACACCAAGGCGTTTTAATTCTTTCTTTAGGAATGGTCAGTTTCCTGAACGATTAAAGTACTCAGTAGTAAAGCCGTTTTATAAAAATGGAGAAATGGGTAATGTAGACAATTTTAGAGTTATATCTATGCCATCAGAGTTTGCTAAAGTTACTGAAAAGGTGGTCAGGGTAAATGACCACTGTATATCACACGATTTGCTATCAAATGTACAGTTCGGCTTTAGAAGTCTTCTAACAACTGAAAATATTTCTCTCTGTGAGGTACTGGATGGGTTAAACAAAAGGTCGAACGCTAGGCATATTTTTTGATTTAACTAAGGCGTTTGATTGTGTTAATCACAAAATATTGCTCCAGAAGTTGGACCATTGCGGAATACGGGGAGTAGCTGACAATCGGTTCACCTCACAACAAAAGGTTATTAGTCACAGTGTTGAGAATGGCTGTGATGTGAGGTCTGAGGGGGGTATGGTCAAATGAAGGGTGCCCGAGGGTCAGCGTTGGGGGTCACTCCTGTTCCTTGTTTATATAAATGATATGCCCTCAAGTCTTACAGGTAACACTAAAATATTTCTGTTCTCTGATGACACTAGCTTGATAGCAAACCATGTTTTGTGCAACATTGGCTCTGTTTCAAATAGTGCAGTTCATGACATAAGTTCAGGGCTTTTAGAAAATAAACTAACGCTAAATCGCAGTATGACTTAGTTTTTACAGTTTCTAACACACAATTTTTAAAAAAAGACATTTTAATTTCACAGAATCGCCACATGATTAGTGAAACCGAACAGTTCAAATTTCTAGGTGTTCAGCTAGTAAACTGTCGTGGAAAGTCCATGTTCAGGATCTTGTTCAGACTTAATGTTGCCATCTTTACTATTCGAACGGCCTCTGATGTAAGTGATCGACACGAAAATTAAGTCTACTTTGTTTATTTTCATTCGCTTATGTCGTAAGGTATTAGATCTTTGAGTAACTCTTCCCATTCTAAAAGGGTACATTTATAGATATTTTTTGTTCAGAAACGGGCGGTTCGCGCAATGAGTGGTGTAAGTTCACGAACCTCTTGTCGATCACTGTCCGCGAGTCTGGGTTTTCTGACATTAGCCTCTCAACATATATATTCCTTACTGTCAACTGTTAACAACATTAGCTTATTCCAAGAATAAGCAGCTTTCACTCAATTATTACTCGGCAGAAATTAAACCTGCATTTCGCTCGGATTTCCTTGACAAGTGCAGAAACGTGTGCAGTATACTGCTGCATCCATACTCAATAAGCTACCACAAGATTTCAAAAATCTTAGCAGTAATCCACGCGATTTCAAATCTAAACTGAAGAATTTCCTAATGGCTCACTCCTATTCTGTCGAGGAGTTCCTTGAAAAATTAAGCTTTTTCTTGTTGCATTGTTGACTGCGCTTACTTAAACTCGTGGCTTCACTTTTTTTCTGGTTCATAAACTTATTTTTATCTGTTGTTACTTTCATGTTGTAATTTCATGTCCTGACACGTTCCATGACCTGGGAGATTTGCTCCTCAATTTGGTCCTACGGAACTTGACGTGTAAATAAATAAATAACAGTTAGGCTTGAGATTGGACGTGGCGAGCCGATGTTAGTCAAGAGTGCCTTTAAGGATAATGAGACGCCATTATCAACATCTTACTTTGAACACGGTCATATAATATGGCTACGAGAAGCTCGATGCTCCTACAATATCGCAGAAACACTCGGCGGGAATGCAGCCATTGTACCCGACAACGGAACTGTGGTCACGAGAATGTACGATCGCAAGACGACTGGACTCCCGACGGCCAGTTAGAATTACCGACACGGAAGACCACCGTTTCGGCGCATGGCTCTGACGCATCGTACTGCATCTACGGCAGCAGTTGGCACCACAGTGACAACGAAATGTTAATAATCTGTTCCTTGAAACAGAGCTCCGAGCAAGACGCCCTGTTGCTAGCATTCCACTGACCCCAAACCACCGCCATCTGAGACTTTGATGGTGCGAGAGCCCATTAGAGGGTACTGTGGGGATCTGACGTTTTCTGACGAAAGCTGGTTCTGCCTCGGTGCCAGTGATGGCCGTGCCTTGGTTACAAGTAGGCCAGTTGAGGGTCTGCAACCAACCTGTCTGTGTGCTAGACAAACTGGACCTACCGTTGGAGTTATGGCCTGGGGTGCGATTTCGTGTGACAGCAAGAGCACACACACTCTGTTAGCCTATGCACCCAGCATACAAATTTATACATCAATGTGGTGGTTCGACCTGTTTTGCTATTATTCGTGAACAGCACTGTAGTGGGTGTTTTCCAACAGGATAACGCCCGTCCTCATACGATTGTCGTAACTCAACTTGCTCTAGAGCGCGTCGGCATGTGGCCTTGGCCTGCTCTATCACCAGATCTGTCTCCAATGGAACATCATCAGATGACAACTCCAGCGTCATCCACACAGCACTGACCGTACGTTTATTGATGGACCAAGTGCAATAGGCATGGAACTCCAGCCCACAAACTGACATCCGGCACCTCTACAACACAGTGCCTGCACTTTTGCATGCTTGTATTCAACATTCTTGCGGTTACACCGGTTACTAATGTACCAGAATTTCACATTTGCAATGGCTTATCTCGTTCTTTCATTAACTTCTGATTTTGCAATGTTAATCACTTAAATATGTTGCATAAACAAATATATTCCCGAAATTTCATTACATTATTTTCGGTCTCTTGATTTTTCTGTCGGTGTGCACTTTAAAAATTCGAACACACTTGTTTTTAATGATTTCTTACAATAGATCCCGTAACTCAATTTTTACAGTAAAAATTAGCCCAAAAATGTTAAGTCAGCGATGAATGTAAGTATTCGCAGCTGCTTCGCCTGTCTAAAACCCTATTTTGTTAAAGTCTATGGTAATGTCTCATCATAGCATATAGACGGCTGTTTTTTTTATTTACAGCCGTTTGTGCTTCGCAGCTGAAAGCTGTCAAAACCGCTTCTAGCAGTAAAGAATTTCCGTAAGCTGATTCGACTGTTTTGTGCCTCAGTAGAAAAAGTGTGTGCGTGTGTGTTAAAACTTCATGTCAGATGCGGAAAATATTCACGCATCTCAATGTTTATGACTTAGCTCCCGATGGATGTTAGGTAGGTGGTTCTTACCACCTCGGCGATTGTTGCACGACAGAACAGGGTACGAGTACAAGTATGGTTGATATCGCACCAGTTGTTTGTGATATGTGGGGTTATCAATATCGTCAATGCACTATCTTCGATCATGTCAGTGACAGCACCGCGCGCGCGTAAACACACACACACGCAATATCTTTTTTTTATGGATGTTGTGAATAAAAGTCAACGACAATTTAAATTTCTTTTTCTTAATTTTTTGTGGGATATATGGAACTCCCTTGGTATTACACATCATGGAAAATGTGGTGCAAGGATAAAACAATGTTTCTTAAACTGCCTGTGCTCCGCTGAGATCATGCACGGGTTTCTTCAAACTTACATGCCTTTTTTCGAAATTTAGAAACGTTAAAACTGACGCTTCTATCGAAAAACTGAACAGCTGACCCTGACTTTCGATAATCTGATCGTTTGTACGATTGAGGCACATAATGAGTACAGCTGCATTTATCGCAGACCAGACAGCAAAAGAAATACGTAAGATCCCACTTTCGAATCAACATACCTCTTGTTTAAGGAATATAAAGAATAATCTTTTAGTTTCAAATCATGCAAATTTTCATTACGAATGGATGAATATAACAATGAAGCTGGACTCTAACAAGGGAACCTCCCCATCGCACCCCCCTCAGATTTAGTTATAACTAGGCACAGTGGATAGGCCTTCATAAACTGAACACAGATCAATTGAGAAAACAGGAAGAAGTTGTGTGGAACTGCGAAAAAATAAGCAAAATATACAAACTGAGTAGTCCATGGGCTACATAGGCAACATCAAGGAGAACGTGAGCTCAGGAGTGCTGTGGTCCCGTGGTAGCTTGAGTAGCTGTTGAACCAAGGACCTCCCTTGGTTCAAGTCTTCCCCGAGTGAAAATTTTACTTCCTTTATTTTTCCATAGTTATCTGTCCGTTCGTTCATTGACGTCTCTGTTCACTGTAATAAGCTTAGTGTGTGTTTTGCGACCGCATCGCAAAACCGTGCGATTAGTAGACGAAAGGACGTGCCTCTCCAATAGAAACCGAAAACATTTGATCGCAATGTCATAGGTCAACCGATTCCTCCACAGGAAAACACATCTGATCTATTCTGTACGACACTGGTGACGGCATGTGCGTCACGTGACAGGAATATGTTGTCGACCCACCTAACTTGTACACTTGGCGAATGGGTAAAAAGATTCTTCTACCTTGCCCGATTTAGGTTTTCTTGTGGATGTGATAATCACTCCCCAAAAAGTGATGAAAACATAAGAGTTTGTCACATAAACTGAAAATAAAAAATTAAACTTTTCACTCGATGGAAGATTCGAACCAAGGACCTTTCGTTCCGCAGCTGCTCACTTTACCACGAGACCACGGCGCTCCTGCGTTCCCAGTGTCCTAGATGTTGCCTGTCATCCCATGAACTACCCAGTTTGTATATTTTGCTTATTTTTTCATAGTTCCACACAACTTCTTCCTGTTTTCTCAATTGATCTGTGTTCAGTTTTTCAAGGCCTATCCACTGTGCCAACTTATAACTAAATCTGAGGGGGGTGCGATGGAGAGGTTCCCTTGTAAGTGCAATAGTTCGGTAGAAGAAAAACGGTGGAGGATCTTTTATGCTTTTTTTTTTGTAAAGTGTCTGCTTTGAAATATTTTGTCCCCTAAATTGTTTTCTAGAAGATAAAATTCAATGTGACACCTGCATTGACACCTGTACCAATATAAGGTCATGAGTGACATAATTGGGCTGTACACAAAAATATTTAAAGGAAGTGTTCTAGTAGCCACTGACTGATGGCATTTGCTGCAAAAAATTATTGCCAAGTTATAAAAATGCTCTTAATGACATCACAATCACATACATAAAACTTCGCCCACTAAATAGTTTATTCAAGAGTCAAAGAGACATGCGAGGACATGACTAAGTGCACACACATTTTTAACTCACTATGTTACGGGATTATCTCATGAAAATTAGTGTATCACCGATGTGAGGGAAGAGGCGCGTGCTTTCTTCTTAGAATAATTTCGAACTGAAAACAACGGTGACAGACATTGGCTATTACCTATTTAAGCAATATTTTTACTAATGTTAAACCTTTAAAGCAATCAAATATTTATTGGACACGAAAAAATTCTTGCTTTCAAGGAAGAGAGCATACGGGACAATTTGCATGCATTCAAATGAGCTTTATTGCTTACTCACATTACAAGTTATTTTAGAAGGCGGAGGAGGCTGGAATGGAGGTATGTATACACTACTCAGCACCACAAAAATTTGAACGTACCGTTCAGTCATTACTTTCTACATGAACAAATTAAATATCGAAGTGGGTTAACACTGATCTTTTTTCTAGTAAAAGTAAAAACACACACACACACACACACACACACACACACACACACACACTTACACCCCTGCGGCCAGTCAGTATGTATTTGGGTTCATGCACATACTTTTACTATATAGAGAACGAGGAAAAGCTCTGAAGCTTGTGTGAATACTGTTTCCCGTTACGTGTTTCTATGCTCCACACCATAAAGTCCGCTACATGTTAATGGTTGCCTTTCTCATTCTTACGTAAAGTCCTATTCATGTTAATTTGAATTATTATAATAACTTATGTGTTAATTTCGAAATTTATTTTTAACGAAATAAGTTTATGAAATAGTCATTTTCGTAAAGTTGTGCCCTACGAAAATACGTTTCAACGCAGTGGTCCATTGAACATATTAAGAAAACCTGTATTTGCGATTTTGAGAAAGAACGAAACGCCTACTGTTTTGAATGTTTCGCAACTAAACACAGCGCCATTTTCCGTTCTTTCCATATTTATTTACCTTCCTTACATTTTCAGCGTTAAATACATAATATCAGCGTGATGACTAACTAATGAATTATTAAACGCTTGACAAGCAATCTTATATGCTTTTCGTAACGATCCTACTCTTAATTTGTAATCTAGTAACAGCACTTCAACGTTCCTGTGATAGAAGCTAACAACAAATCACAAACACGACAACGTAAGACAGTCTTAGCTGCCAGAATCTCGAGAATAGGTCACACATCAGCCACCTTACCTTCGAACTAATAGCGGTATTCGCGGTCTCGCTGCTACGGAGCTTCTGCGGTCTGCGCCACGAAGCCTGCAGCTGCTTCGACCTTGGTTTGACGTCACAGAGCGCTGTTGCCAGATCAGCTCCGCCTGACCCCTCCGCACGCGCTCCCCAATAAATGTGACTAAGTACAACCAGCAACCCCAAAGGGCTGCTGATACAACCCTGCGTCTGCAGCCACGCGACAAAAGAGCCGACACAGCGGCGTGCAGCTTGATTGCTCCATGGAGTATACAATAATATTTATACTCTATTGTCCTTGCTGCCGCGCAATTACAGGCCGCAACAGACTTTACGTCAGTCACCGTGAACCTTAACTTCTTGTGTTCCAATACCCGTTCTGCTTTCTTTAAAGGAAACGGAACACTTTCATCGTAATCACGGTAGTTCTGCAATTATAAATAGGCACAGCGTCTGTATTCTAAATGATTTAATTTGCAAGTTGATTTTTAATGCTTCACTCATCAAGTTTTAGTTAACGCATTCGGTACCAGATTCGTATATAAACTAAATTACAGAATAGCCTATAAATATTTAGTCTCAATTTGCGTGTATTTTAATTCATCGCATTCGAGCTTTGTTCAAACAATACAGGTCTTGTTCGTTATCAGTCGAAAGACGGACGAAATCGGTTTTCAGATCTACTGTGTGGTTGAAACCCAGCGATTAAACTTACCGATTTGTGCAAACAATTTCTTTAGGTCTCACAGCGAATTGTTTTACTCCCCACAGGGTTGTTGGAACATTACAGTTGCTACAATGAACTCCATATTTTTTTAAAAAAGAAGAGAGATATGCGCCTCACACCTGATTCTTGTCAATAGTAATAAGAAACCACTACACATTTATCATGGCATTCTTATTTGTGTTCATACACATTGCTGTCGTCGCGGCTGGTTTCCCTCAAAACACCATATTACCTACAGTTAAACAAAACCAAAATTAGGATGACAGCTATTGCAGCATACTCGTATAAACAATATGCAATTCACACTGACAGCTGGCTTCATAACAGATCCCTACAGAGTTGTGCCAATAATACACTTTAAGAAATCTAGTTATATAACAGTTGCTCAATAGGTACTATATTAGATAATATTTTTCAGTTACACTTTATTGGTGTGCCTCGTAGTCTGGTGGTAAAGTGTGTACTTGAAACGTTTTTGTGACTTTGCAAAGAAAGGTATCCCAGAAATCTCAATTTATAATAATAATAATGATAATAATAATGTCTCGTAGCTGGTGTTCAGTCATGTAACATTTCGTAAATGTCACTGTGGTCACCTTTTGACTGTAAAATTATTTATTTGTTAAACCTAATATCGCAAAATCGACCATGTGAACATATCAAGTGAAAATAATTTCACTTTAGCAATTATCAAAATCTAAAAGTCATCTGACATGACACAGAAACTGGTTTCATCGTATTACGTTCCTGACTATGATCTGCACTCTTTGAATTGCATTGTAAATATGTTTCTCGTATTTTGGTTAATTTTTGCTTACAACTATAATACAGCACTTGGTAGGGTAAATGATTCGACATTTTTGTTTCATAGAAAACGGAAACCGGTTTCGTTGCATGATATTTTGTGGACTCGTGTCCATTTGTTAGTGTTTACGAAATCATGTGTGAACTCTTCGTTTTAAATGCATTGTAAGTACTGTATATTGATCATATTGTACGTTATTTTTGTTCACATCCGTTTTCCGTACTTCCTCGCATTTGATGGAGGGCTCTTACATTTACACTGTAGGGAGAAGATGATTCTAGTACACTGATATCTGCTAAATGTATTGTGTGTGGTTCCTGTTAATAACATGTGAACATATTTGCGTGAAAACAGTAGTATTTTTAGCATTTGCGGGCTAAAATGCTCCAGTCACTAAGACTGCAAACCATACTCGTCTATATCCACATCTGTACTCTGCAAATCACTGTGAAATGCACGGCAGTGGCAAGAGGCAACAACGCTCAAAGCAGAATCTCATACGCATTCCATGACAAGACGTAATAAAGTTGAATAACAATTCTGTCAGAAGTTGCTAACAGAGTACCGATACTCCATTTAACGCGAGAAGTACAGAAAACGGATGCAAACAAAATTGAAGTGGAATAAAAGCAAAATACTTACAATACAGCTAAATGGAACATTTCACACGTGCATTGCAATCAGTAACAAAAATAAATGCCATTAAACCAATGTCTATGTTACATGGAACAGAAACAAATATCGTATCATTTACTTCAAATATTACAGTTAAGGGCAGAAATCAAGAAGAATACAAGTATTATATTTACAATGCCATTCAGAGTGTAATACACACAGGAAGTCTTAATCAGGATTGCGTGGTGTCTGTTCTTTTAGGCATGTCTGAAATAACAGACATCACGTGGAATCCGCATTTTGATACATATTACGTACAGCGAAGATTGAGAGGGGAGGGGGAGAGAGAGAAAGGAAAGGGAAGGAACGGATCTGTTGATGTCAGCTGCATCAGAACTTTATGCGGAATCAGCGGCGACGAGTGAAAACGTGAGCCAGACCGCGATTCGAACCTGTGATCATCTGCTTAGAGTGCACGCAGAATAACGTGTCTGGTAGATGCGCAGACGACAGGGCACGCGTGAGAAGTGGTAGTAGTGGGGGTTTTGGCCAGGGGCTCTAAGAGAAATTCCGTTCTAACCTGAAGCCTACACTCTCATTTTTTGTAAATATTAAGCGGACCCCCTGCGCCAACACTTGGATGGTGGTGACCAATCAAAAAGATCTACTGTCACCTATGCTTTGGTTAGCATCTAGAAAGGATTCTGCTGAAAATGTGACAAAAGCAGAGACTTATTTTCGCCTAGGTTTTTTTCCATTTGTAGCTTTCAGAGAAGTAAAGTGAGTGGCGAATTTTGGGTAAAACCTACATTTCTCTTGTTGCCATGTTAAAATTTGCTTCTTTTGCCAAAACACAGCAGAATTTACACAATATCACCTCACTAATATGTCGTGCAGACGCAACTGCGAGAGAATCCTGAAACTGGTTTGTTAAGTGAGCAACTGAGGAAAGGTAAGGTCAATAGCTTAAGAAAAAGCATATACTCAGTACAAAAATAAACGAGTAATTTCTCATTTCACCAGCTATCGATGGCCCTTAAAAACTATATTTTTTCATCGACAACGTATGTAGTTAGTGGAATAACACGGCAGATAATAAAGTTTTACACTATAACCATATGTTAAAATATTCTCCTCTTTGTGTGCTATCATTTCAGTATCTGAAACCGTTTTTGAAATATGAAGAATGTTGTGGATATTTCATTCTGACTTTACTGCTAGGCGCGCGATCGAAAATGAGTGTGTTACATCAGATCAATTTTCGCGATATTAGTGACAGGGGCCTCCGCCCAAATGTAAAAAAAAATCAGTATGTTAGCGAAATCATACAGATCAACATTTGTAATATGCATCAGACGAAAAGTCATAGCGAACCCTATTTTTCATTGCAAACTTTTTCTAATCTCATGCAGTGTCTTACTTCCAAGCAAATATCGCAGTATCTATGACCATTAACGAGATGATAAACTCGTCAATACGAAGCTGATATATAAAGCTATAATCAACGCAAAAATGAAATTTGTTTACCGAATAGTTTCTGTGAAATCGTTTGAGATAGACTGCAGTGCATGCACCTCGAGTCTTCAGTCGCCGACCAACCGAAACGGGGCAAACACTTATGGGCCTCCCCTTCCGAAAACTGGTCTGCACATGGGCCACCGTATCCTGCACGGACAGTACTTGGAAGTTGGGTTAACCGCTGCGCCACCAGGACACAGTGTTTATTGCAATTGCGCGGACTATCTCGGCCGACCCACCTTGCCACCCAGCGCTACCTATCCACACTCCCCGAACATGTCCTCCACGCTCGCTGCTTTGAGATTCTCGCAGGAGTTAGACCGAAATTCGATCCGCACTGATGGTGGTAGGTTCATTGCCCATCGAGGCGAATCAGTTATGTGAATGCGTGGTGTCTGTTATTCCGGACATGTTCGGAAGAACATGGGCTGGCTAGAGGTGAAAGTGTGGAAAGGACATGGACAGGTACCGCGGATAGGTGGGGCTGGGTGGGATTATGGGTCGACAGAGAAGCGACCAGAGAGAGTCCGCGCAATTGCAATAAACACAATGTCCAGGTGATGCAGCGCTTAACCCTACAGCCTAGTAAGCAGGTGATCCTGGTCCGGCACACATTTTCACTCGTCGCCGCTGGTTACGCATAAAGTCCCGATGCAACTGACGTCAGTAGATCCGTTGTTTTCCTTTCCTTTCTCCCCCCTCCCTCCACCTTCAAGATCGTGTTGTCGGTAGTCTGAGTTTCACCTTGGTGGTGTAAACTATCGCAAGTCTTGCTATGCACGAGACCTCCTGCTTAATAAACACTTCAAAAAAAGTTTTACATCACCTCGGTTCCGAGAGTTCCGGAACCTGTACAGAAAATTGGAACAGAGATCAACATAAACATCATTTCCGCCCTTTTTATTGCTCATGAAAACCACACATTGCATGTTGTACCATCATACAGCGAGATCTTCAGAGGTGGTCCTCCAGAATGCTGTACACACTGGTATCTCTAATACCACGTCCTCTTGCACTGATCCATGCCTGTATTGGTCGTGGCATACTATCCAAAAGTTCATCGAGGCACTGTTGGTCCAGATTGCCCCACTCCTCAACGGCGATTCGGCGTAGATCCCTCAGAGTGGTTGATGGGTCATGTCGTCCGTAAACACCCCTTTTCAATCTATCCCAGACATGTTCGATAGGGTTCATGTCTGGAGAACATACTGGCCACTCTAGTCGAGCGATGTCGTTATTCCGAGGGAAGTCATTAACAAGAAGTGCACGGTTGGGGACGCGAATTGTCGTCTATGAAGACGAATGCCTCGCTAATATGCTGCACTATCGGTCGGAGTATGGCATTCACGTACCGTACAGCCATTATGGCGCCTTCCATGATCACCTGCGGCGCACGTCAGCCCCACATAATGCCACCCCAAAACAGCAGGGAACCTCGACCTTGCTTCACTCGCTGGACAGTGTGTCTAAGGCGTTCAGCTTGACCGAGTTTCCTCCAAACACGTCTCCAACGATTGCCTGGTTGAACGCATGTGCAATACTCTTCGATGAAGAGAGCGTGATGGCAATTGTGAGCAGTCCATTCGGCATGTTGTTGGGCCCATCTGTACCGTGCTGCATGGTGTCGTGGCTGCAAAGATGGAACTCGCCATGGACGTCGGGAGTGAAGTTGCGCATCATGCAGCCTATTGCGCACAGTTTGAGTCGTAACACGACGTCCTGTGGCTGCACGAAAAGCATTATTCAACATGATGGCGTTGCTGTCAGGATTTCTCCGAGCAATAATCCGTAGGCAGCGGTCATCCACTGCAGTATTAGCCCTTGGGCGGCCTGAGCGAGGCATGTCATCGACAATTCCTGTCTCTCTGTATCTCTTCCATGTCCGAACATCATCAGTTTGGTTCACTCCGAGACGCCTGCACACTTCTCTTGTTGAGAGCGCTTCCTGGCACAAAGTAACAAAGCGGATGCGATCGAACCGCAGTATTGACCGTCTAGGCATAGTTGAACTACAGACAACACGAGCCGTGTACCTCCTTCCTGGTGGAATGACTGGAAATGATCAGCTGTCGGACCCCTCCATCTAATAGACGCTGCTCATGCATGGTTGTTTACATCTTTGGGCGGATTTAGTGACATCTCAGAACAGTCAAAGGGACTATGTCTGTGATACAATATCCAAAGTCAACGTCTATCTTCAGGAGTTCCGGGAACCGGGGTAATGCCAAACTTTTTTGATGCGTGTATTATCTCCTTATTGTGGAAGAATTACGTTCAGGTGTATCATTCATGCACCTCAACGCATCTTAGCCGGCCGTTGTGACCGAGCGGTTCTAGGCGCTTCAGTCTGGAACTGCGAGACCGCTACGGTCGCAGGTTCGAATCCTGCCTCGGGCATGGATGTGTGTGATGTCCTTGGGTTAGTTAGGTTTAGGTAGTTCTAAGTTCTAGGGGACTGATGACCTCAGCTGTTAAGTCCCATAGTGCTCAGAGCCATTTGAACCACTTTGAACTTCAACGCACTTTATTTCCGTAGTTAGAGTGCTTCCAAAGTATAGGAACCACAAGAAACAGTGAAACAGAATTAACATATCTGGAAGGAAGAATTCATTTAAACATGCTGAGAGCAAGCGTCTCAGTTAAGTAGTGAATAATTTAGAATATAAGATTCGAGAACCACGGAACGTCAGTGCGCCGCAGCAAGGGGTAATCACATGTCAGCGCTCCTAGCGGACAGCGCGCGAACTCAACTGACGCATACTAAGCGATCAGCTGATCGCGCGCTGACAGCTGCGCGACCGCCTGTCGCAAGAACCTACAGTGCAGAGAGGGCCGGTCGACGAGAGAGATAAACGGACAGGTTGGCCTCTATCGAGTGCGATTAATTAAAGTGGGAATGTAACCGTTAGAAATAAATACAATAACAACGGTAATTACAGAGAAGACTTTCTAGTGTAAAAGATGCCATAGAGCTGCTCAATCAATCAGTAAAAATGCACACATACTAAAGCAAAACAAAATAATTACGTTCAATAAAAGGAACAAATATTAAGCATGAGTGTCCGCAGAAATGTTTCCAAGGGAAGGAAACGTTTAGAAATTGCCATATTTATGTAACTGATTCGGTGCCCAAGGGAAAGTATTTGACAAGAAGTACACAGAACTTATAGTACCTCAAGTGATTGATAGTTATCAAATTAATATTTTTACTTTAAATTATTTTGATATTTTAGCAGTAAGCTTATTCAAACGTATATGCAAAATACATCTTTTACTTTATTAATAGGAATGTGGATGCTACCTTTTTGATTCAACAGTCAAAAATTTCATTCTCATGTGATTAAATCCAGCATACCCAACGAGTTATGAAATAAATCTTGGATCTTAACACAAAAAATATATTGCTCCAAAACGTGATAGGACGAGAAAATTAAGAATCTGATGCAGGTAAAAGTCAGTACGAATAAGAAAATCCAGTTGAATACCAACAAAAATAATTGACATTAATACTTCTCGATGTGGAGGAGAGGCTGTGAACTTTGAAAAAGTCTTAATAGATTTGATCTAAAATACTTTCGTTGCTTACAAAACACATCTGAACACGACAATGGATTCATTGCACCACTTTCGTGCTATTTAATTCGTTCTATATTGTCTCGCGTAACTAAAATTATGCAAAGTGTGTTTTCAAACCTACCTTTCTGTCTACGGAACGTGAGATGTAAGCGAGGCACGTATCCGACTCTATGAACGTGAGAAATCTTTCAAGGGCACGTCGAAAGTGGCCGGTAGAATCGATATCTGACGGCCTTGGACTGATTCACATTCAAGCCACTTCTCGCGTCTATAGGTTGTCAAACTGTTGTGAAATGAGCCCAAATGGACTGCATAATTCGTAGCTTTTGTGACTGCATCTGGCGTTGTGTTGGATCGTACAGAGTTGAGTTTTCTAATCCTGGAGAGAACGACATCTTCTAAACCTTGAAAGTTTCCTTTCTTTCCCCTTCTGTAGCGCTTAAAATAGTATTTCCTGTTTCGACTGAAGTGTTTGGACTCTTAGACAAACTACAGACGGCTGTATTCTTCAGAGTTCAATTTGCAAGCAAACAAGGGTCTTCTTTGTCCACAAACGGTAAACTACAATTGAAACTCAATTGTGCAGCAAGTGTCCGATTCCACCCTCTTCTGTTTCGACCCGTAACGTCATCAATATGGTGGAAATGGCTATTCAAAGCGTCTTTAATATGGCATCTATGACGTCACTACACACACACACACACACACACACACACACACACACACGGCAACTAACATGAAAATACATATAAATAAGACAATGACAACGGTATGGATAGTGTCTTGAAGGGAGGATTTAAGATGAACATCAACAAAAGCAAAACGAGGATAATGGAATGTAGTCGAATTAAGTCGGGTGATGTTGAGGGTATTAGATTAGGAAATGAGGCACTTAAAGTAGTAAAGGAGTTTTGCTATTTGGGGAGCAATATAACTGATGATGGTCGAAGTAGAGAAGGTATAAAATGTAGACTGGCAATGGGAGGGAAAGCATTTCTGAAGAAGAGAAATTTGTTAACATCGAGTATAGATTTAAGTGCCAGGAAGTCGTTTCTGAAAGTATTTGTATGGAGTGTAGCCATGTATGGAAGTGAAACATGGACGATAAGTAGTTTAGACAAGAAGAGAATACAAGCTTTCGATATGTGGTGCTACAGAAGAATGCTGAAGATTAGATGGGTAGATCACATAACTAATGAAGAGGTGTTGGATAGGATTGGGGAGAAGAGAAGTTTGTGGCACAACTTGACTAGAAGAAGGGATCGGTTTGTAGGACATGTTCTGAGCCATCAAGGGATCACCAATTTAGTATTGGAGGGCAGCGTGGAGGGTAAAAATCGTAGAGGGAGACCAAGAGATGAATACACTAAGCAGATTCAGAAGGATGTAGGTTGCAGTAGGTACTGGGAGATGAAGAAGCTTGCGCAGGATAGTGTAGCATGGAGAGCTGCATCAAACCGGTCTCAGGACTGAAGACCACAACAACAACAAGACATTAACATCTCCCTCCAAAAATACAATCAAAGTAACGGGACAACTGTGGGAAATTGGGGGTTTTTAGGGCAGGAACAAGCTAAATATAACAAGGTTTTTAACATGGCTGTCAATCAGCGAATGTTGTATAATACAAAATTTTTGAAAGAAAACAGTCCTCAGTCGCGAACACAATTAATTTGTGACCTACCTTTCGGTGTTACAAGGGACACCTTCTTCGGACAAAAGTAAAACTAAATGCTACAGCATAACGTACCAAAAAATACGAGAGCTGGGGTCATATCTAACAGCGTCAGATAGAATTAAAATAAATGCAACAGAGGTGCAAGCCACTAGGGGCTGCCATGTGTCCTCTGCTACAATCAACACAAATGGGAGGGAAAGCCCCTAGTGGCTTGCACCTCTGTTGCATTTATTTTAATTCTGACTATCTGACGCTGTGAGGCATGACTGCAGCTCTCGTATTTTTTGGTACGTTATCCTGTAACACTTCGTTTTAATTTTGTCCGAAGAAGGTGCCCCTTGTGACACCGAAACCTAGGTCACAAACTAATTGTGTTCGCGACTGAGGGCAGCGTATTTCAAAAATTTTGTCTAAATATAACAGTAAAACAACACACACACACACACACACACACACACACAATCCCAAAACGCACAAAAAGACGAATTAAAAAAGAAACAAAAACATTACAACATTCCGCTACACCAAAAAAAAAGTCTGCAGAAATCGGACACTTCCCTTGACCCGGGGGATTTTTTGATGTAACTGGGGATGGATGATAGGTACGTATACTGCTACCGCATTTATGTACTCCTCGAATCAACAGTCCAGTATATTGTATTGGCTCGTTCTGCTGCTCAAAAAAGAGCTGTGCGAGAAATACTTACAGATAAGATTGGTGACACTACTTCAGCATTGTTCTGTAAAGGTTCGCATCCATCTTGACTGCAGAATAGCGCCGAAACTACCACTGCAACAAGAACTTAGCATAATTTCTCGTGAACAGTGTGAAAAACAAAAAGTTCCCAAGACAAGTATTCACGTAAAATTAGTTCCACTCCATGTTGGGCGCCTGGTAAAGCAACCGTTTATGAATTTCTTAAAATAAGACAGTCTTGCTTGCAAATTGTTTTTATCTATTTAATGACAGTGACGCAATTCGCATTTGTGGAGCATCTTCAGATTAACATAAGCTGTAAAGCGGTGAGCCAACATGCGTCCTTTAATGCTGGCGTACGGCATTAAGAAATGCCTCACAAGGGCCATATGCGTCATAGATACTTTGATGACTCACACAACCACCTTCTCAAGTGTATAAGCTTTGTTATTAGGTGTGCTCACCACCTAAATTCAATCAGAATGTGAACTATTTTAATAGAGTTCTATTCCTGATGCTCCCTACATCCTGTGATCCTTTTTGCCTTGAGAGCTCACACTGATATTCCATGAAACGCGCAAATTCTCTCAACATTTTCCTGCTATTGTGAATGTGATGGCCAGTGAGATTTTAATAAATTGAGTGAAGAACACTGAGTATTATAAGAGTTGACACCTCTGCTCCTGTTTATTAGTTTTTCAGACATTTTTATTTCCATAGACCCCATAATTATGCTGTACAAGGATCTGGTATTTAAACTATAACACTGCTCTAATTAATTTTATTTTTCAACTATATTCAGGGAGTGCTAGTAAGAACTGATCTGTTTGGTTGTTGTAGTTGGGTCTGTTGCTGATGTTATTTGTATCTCTCATTGACTGTTCTAATAAACTGCCATACCTAAGAAATGCCACATTTGCACAGAATGTGGCACAGATCTGACTTCCAGAGGCCTATGGCATCTTTAACATTACAAAGCTGAATGGAGGAAATATACTGGATGCCATGTTTCCATAGGAGTCTACCAATCATTTTCGATATTGGGCCAGTACAAGGCAGATAAGCGATTTTGGACCTCTCTTCCTCCGTCTCAGTTTCAGCCTGTTTCTCAAGCATTCTCCATATTGACTGCATTGCCCATTCAGTTTGACTATCTGTGTACCAGTTTCTTCAAGGCACTATTTGTGTGTGTTGCATTTCCTTAGAAGAGGCTACCCTTGCCTGAAAGTGTTTGAGCTCCATGGACACACACACACACACACACACACACACACACACACACACACACACACACACGTGTGTGTGTGTGTGTGTGTGTGTGTGTGTGTGTGTGTGTGTTTACTGCTGTACTGAAGAAGGCTGTGGCCGAAGGTATATGTGAGTGTCTTTTAATTGTGCTTGTCTGCCTCTTGATGTGTCTTCTTTACAGTAAGTAAAAATCTATATTTTCCTACATTTTTGATATTCCTACCTTGAGTTTCCAATATGAGCTCTGAGAAATAAGAGTGCCAGTGGGTATAGGGAGTGTCAATAACTGGCTACAAATAGCGGCATGAGACCAACAATAGTTCAGTCTCATTGCAGTCCTTGCAGTGAGAACACGCAACACAAATACTTACAGCTCCAGAAGAATATGGCTGGGTCACTCATCAAAATATTGTGCGTCTAATGGAAACAATAACTTTGCAGAACACCCAAAAACACATCATTAATTAAGCATGCTGAGAAAACTTGAAGTATCAAAACTAATGTACCACTCAGAATTGTTGATACAATTTCTTGTAGTATTGTTCCCATTATTAATCCAATCAGGAAGGTTTCTAAAGCAATGAAAAGTATTATTTGTACATTTTAATAAAATTAAAGAAATATCTATTGTATTTCATCTAATAACTGTTATGTCTATAATATCTGATTCTGCATTTATTATTTCAAGCAATTCAGAGGTTGCTTTTACTAAAATATGGGTTTTGTGATTGGTTTTTATTTTTCTAATTTTACTCTGTTACTAATTGTTTTGCAATTGGTTAAGTTTTTCTTCAAAATATAGATACTGATTGATGGTTCTGTTACTAATGGAGTTTAATGTTCTTTCATTATTTGCATTATTATTTTTCTTATTGAGTTTGAGTAAGGTTATTTTTTCTTGTTATTCATTAGGTTTTTTCCCTGTTTGTGGGTGGGCCTTAGGTTTTTCTGTTATTTTGTCTCACTATGGTGCCACACACAATAGTGTTGAGAACTGTAGGGCCCTCATAAATAAGTCAGGTGTGCACTACAAGTTAGAGGCAGCTGCTCGGGTAGCTGGCTGTGTGGGATGCACACAAGGTTTTTTTTAGATTAGGCAGCTCTCTGTACAATTCAGATACAATAACTGTAGGAAACCCATGAGTAACAGTGTTAGACCAAAAGAAATGCCGCTCACAGGTGAAAGTATTAAAATCCTGATTGTTAACTGCAGAAGCATTCACAACAAAGAGCCAGAATTTGAAGCACTCACAAAAAGCAGTGAAGCTCACGTAATACTAGGCACAGAAAGCTGGTTGTAATCTAAAGTTGATAGCAGTGAGATTTTTGGGGAAAATTTAAGTGTATATTGAAAGGATAGGCAAATGGAAAATGGAGGTTGTGTATTTGTCGCAAGAGACAAGAAACTCAGATAGACCAGTATGGTAATTGTAGCTGCATGCGAGATTGTTTGACCAAGACTCAGTAGCAGGAGTTGGCATAAAATGGTTATAATTAGATCCTTCTGTCAGTCACCAGTCTCATCTCCTGATGTAACCAAAAATTAAAAAAATAAGTAAATAGATAAATACAGTTCACTTTTACATAACTTCCCCAATCATGCTGTAATCATTGGTGGAGACTTTAACCATTCAACAATTCATTGGGAAAATTACAGTTATGTTAGTTGTGGGAATGATAAGACATCCTGTAAAACAGTACTATATGCCTTCTCTGAAAACTACCTATAACAGATTGTTAGGAACCCCACCCTTGATGGAGGAATTTTGGATTAACAGCAACAAACAGACCTGACCTCTTTGTGGATGTCCACATAGAAACTGGTATCAGTGACCATGATATGGTTGTGGCAACAATGATTACCAGAGTACAAAGAACAACTAAAACAAGTAGAAAAATACATACAACCTCTGACAATAAAGATCAGTCAATAGTCCTATAACATTTACATAGATGAACTATGAACTACAGTTACCTTACTGTACTTTAAAATAGTCACTTCCCATAACTATGCACCACTGAATTCTGTGATACATGTCCCGGAAACTTTGCACGAAGTCTTCCTTTGGGGACGGTGTTCAAAAACCATGTCACGTTTTGTTGGATGTCAGGAATATTGTCAAATCTCTTTCCTTTCAATGCAAGATTGAGTCGAGGGAATAGGAAGAAGTCTGGAGGACTGAGATCTGGCGAGTATGGTGGATGTTCAAGTTGCACCACCCCCTTTTTTGCTAGGAACTCTTTGACGATATTGGCTTTGTGTGGGTGAGCACTGTTGAGAACAAAAAACCAGGAATCTTGTGTGTACTGGGGTCGTATCCTGCATAGACATTGCATGAAACAGGTCAAAATTTCAATGTACCGTGCAGCGTTCAACATCGTTTCCTCTGGTAGAAATTCCTATCAAAAAAGGTGATGAGCATCGATTTGATGCATGATTTGTTTGGCTCGGACCTTTTTCTGATGAGGTGATATCAGAGAATGCCATTCCATGCTTTGCTGTTTCATTCCAGGGTTGTACTGGAGACACCAGGTTTCATCCTCAGTGACAATACAGTTCAAGGAATTGGGTGTCGCATCCACCATTTCGACAAAACCCTATGATGCCTCTAAACGTGCCTGCTTCTGATTGTCAGACAAGTGATGTGACACAAGATGACATTTTCCCCTTCCCTAACTCTTGGATAAGGCTCCGTAACACAGATTCATGGTTGATCTGCAGTTCATATGCTATCATGTGCACAGTTAATCGATGGTCGCTCGTGATTAATGTCCTCACTTTCTCAATGTTTTTGCCACTGATGGTGGTAGCCTGTCATCTGCTATGAGGATTGTCAGAAACAATTTCCCGGCCTCCTTGAAAATGGGTGAACCACTCGTACACACACTTCACAGACAGTGCTTGATCCCCATAAACACATAACAGCATTGCATCATTTCTTTTGGTGTTTTGCCAAGCTTAAAACAAAACTTTAAATTGATCCTCCACTTTGGGGGGGGGGGGGGGGGGGGTATGAACAGTAGCTTCATATCCCAAGTACTTCTTAGATACCTAAAGAACCTTTCAATTGACTGCCAGTAGGGTATGCTTGGTTTATTAGAGAGCTGGCTGACATTTCCTAATGAGTAAGCTAGGTCCACCCTGGTTTTTAGTTGAGCATACATTAAACTTCTTATTGCTTCCCAAGAGGCTATGTTCTTCAAAGTTGTTTGTTCTCACTCTGTTTTTGGACTCAAGTCATGAGTGAGCTCTTGTTTACTGTTAAATGGAGTGTATACAGTGGAACCTCAATTTTACATTCTCCAATTTTATGTTTTTTTGCAATTCCACACCAATTCCCTGTGAAAAACCCATAAGATTAATGCTAAAAATTCCCCAATTTTACATTTCTTCCCAGTAAGGTTTACCTTGATTCTAAGTTCTTACTCGACATTGACACTTAATGTGACTGAACAACTTATAAGTAGCTCACAAGACAGATGGTTCACACCACACGTGGTGGCAGAATTAAGGGAATATTTTAGGCCGTTCTGGAGAATGGAGGTGTAAGAGAGGAAATGCTGATGTAATCCATGATCAGTGTTGCCAACACAACTTGCAACATTTAGCTTCACCAAGCAATTATGATACATCTACTGTTAGGTTGCAGTAATAATGGAAAAACAAGACAGTCGACACAAAGAGTTCCAAACCGAGCCAGTATGTGATGAAGGGGGCCCAGCCACCACCTTTTCTTGTGCCACTTACAGTTCAGTCTCATTTTTTTTGCATGTATTTCCAATGTAGTGTATTCAGCAACAGTATCGTCAACCTTTTAAATTCAAACACCTAGTCTTGAAGAACATGCTCGGTTATAATTGAGAAAATTTTGGCCATTTCCAGCTAGTGAACTCTTATTGGCTGGGGACTTGTTAAGTCACCTGAGCCGTGGAAAATAAATTGGTGTTTTGAATAGCGTGCTGCAGCACATTGTGTGAAGCAGTCGCCCTCCGTTTCTGGTGGTTGCGCCGCTGTGGCAATCGCAGCTTTGGTGTCTCCCTCTGGTGGAAAAGGGGAAAGGTTGCCTGTTCATGGGCATTTAAGGGGCACTATAAGCTCGCCAGTCTGTCAGTTGGTCAGTCGGAGTGAGTCTGGGTCAGTCACTTGTCACCAATTGCTGGTCTGTCTCTCGTTTGCATTTGTGCGGCAGTTAGTGTCTGTCGTTTGGATCAAACCTTAAAGCCGGCAAAATGAGAGTCCTGCCACTCTGCCAGTAACAGAACTCAGCTAGTGGTCGCCCGGTCAGGCTGAGTTCCTGCATCTGAGTCTGCACATTAGGCCAACAGTCTGCTTGGGTTGCTCAGGCAATGGTCATTGGCAGTTGGATCGATCGGTTGGTCGGTCACGCACTGAGACACAAGATGACTTGTCTGCCTTGAGTGTCGGCACATTTGAGGTCACCATGTGAGTCCAGTGGGCCGCACTGTATAACGAGGGGTAGTGGCTTCACGGCCGACATGACAGCAACAAGAGTCAACCCACATCAGCTGGCTGGTGCGAGCAGCGATGTCGTGAGACCGGAGATCGGCACGCCTTCCTGCGTCTGTTGAAGCGACTGGCAGCGGGCGGTTCGGGAGAGCGTTTTGGGGGTGCTGCTCCAGGTCTTCGCCAGAAATCGCAGTTTATTAGAAGTTAAGTGATTGGAGATATGTTGTTTCACTTACTTGTTAAATTCTACTTGTTTCTTCGTGAGGTCACCAGCTGTTTTGTTTTGGGGTCGTCCGACCATTCTGCTCCGTTTGCCCACCCACGGGAAGGTGGTTATTTATGAATTGGGTGGTCCATTTTTCCCTTGTGGAGTAGGGGCAGGTTAGAGCAACTTGGGGTTCAGGTTGTTCGGTAATCTCCCTGTCAATCTGCCATACGTTAATAGCTGCCTCTGTCATGTTTGTCAGATTCGGTATTAACGAATTTATTGCTTGAAGTGTAATGGCCAAATTCCTGAAATATGTTTTTATCTTACCTATCATCTTGAGAGGCGGTATATGTGTAATGTAGAGCATGTTTGGCCAACATTGTATATTTATGTAAGACTGCATTTCATGGGTTTTTATTTAAGAGTTTTTTTTTAAACTCAAGTTGCACCTTCAGTGGCAAGTTAATCTTTTAATGTTAGTATTTTGTACCATTTCCATCCCTCCTACAGGTTGCATAGTTTATGTGCTTGTGTGAGTTGTTAAAATTTGTAGTTTAAAGTAACCTGGTGTGTTGCAGATTTGCACCAGTGTAGTCTTTCAGAGGTTGTTGTGAGCGGTCATGACTACGGCCGTGTCAAAAGGGAGCGGCTAGGTTCTCAGCCCAAAAGCTCATACAGTCAAAAATTGTTCTTTCTGCCTCTGAATAAATTGTAACTTGATATTTAGAGGGTTCTTTCTGATTATAATTTTAAATTTGCTTAAAAAAAGGTTTTTAGGAATAAAATTTTCATTTGTTGAAAGAAATTTGATTTTTCATCAGTTACCCACTGGCAGCTACTTCCACGCTCACATAGTGTGATTAAATGTGTTAATGTTCTTGATGAATTGCTAGTAAATAAAGTAAATTCTTAATAAAAGGTTTTGAAAGTAAATTCACAGTTCATCACCGTTACCCAGTAGCCTGGGCAGCCACCACACCACACCAACACACACAAAAAGAGCTCACTCGCTGGACGTGTGGAGAGGGGGAGTGGCCCTTCAGTGACGGGAGTGCAGGTAGCAGTGAAAGCATTTTGTGAAGTGCTGAAAATATACTTTTCATACAGATGATGTGCTATGACAGAGATGTCACATGGAAATAGAACAAGGGTTTTACAATAGCACATTTATATGACTCTCATGTTCAAATCTGACATGATGCAGTTGCAACAATTACATATACTACTCATGTATATAATTTGCATCACGCACATGAAGCAAAACTGTAGCACTTTTTTTCAGATTTACATTTTACACAGTGTACAGAAATTCACTGAGCTGACTTCTAATAAGCTTGTAACGTCAGTTTTTATGCATCTCCATTTCTCTTATCAAGCCTAAATTAACACTTAAACGGTGGTGAGCATATGAAGTATGGCTCATAAGAAAAGTATTAAACAAGAACAGCAATGGTGACAAAGTATGTCATTATGCAAGTGTCTGCATTTATGCTTATGGTTTAACCACTTAGCTCCTGTGATGTTTTTGGTTTGTTGTTCAGCCTGATGGTGGAGTTCCTCTGCAAGGCCCCTTTGATCAGTAAATAAACTGTCTTGTTTGCTGCAATTGTGAAGCGCATTACAGCTCCACCAGTCACTTATTTTTATAAGGAGTTGTGTAGCCTTGCTTTCGAGTTGCATTCTCAAATTTGCAGTTATTACCACCAGCAGGTCGTCAGCATAAGCTACTATACCCTTCACTCTATCATCTTCATGCAGACTGTTTAACTGCGGTTCTATGGCAATATCCCAGAAAATTGGCCCACAAATTCAGCATTGTGGGAATCCTTTGTTATTTTCTCCATAATTTTTTGTGTTCCTGCTTGCCATTACACAACCCTATCTTAGCAGTAGTCAAGTAAGCTTATAACACCACAACTACTAATGTAATTTAGTATGCTTTTACCTAAATAACAGAAACCCTGTCTCTATGTTGCCACATATACTGTACACTCTTACTGAAATTTAGTTCAGTTTCCAAATAAAGTACACTATGGGAGGATAGTCATGCTAATAGGAAAAACTAATCAATAGAGTTACCCTTTTTATAGGATTTGACCATATGTTGTGTCTAATAGTTAAGTAAATCAGACTATTCAATTCTTTCCCTAAGATCTTACCCAGTTGTTAGAAAGAAACCCAGAATGAATAGTATTATGTTGTAGGTAGGACAACTCAGTTCCTAGTGGTTTAAAACATGTACTAATGATCACCAGCCTAACCAGGCAACGAAACAGTGAAGTATTGGAAAAGCAGAAGTATGAATTTTGTCTACTTTCTTGCTACTGTTTAATTTGGTTTTTCAAATAAATATTACTCCTCTTAAACACTGTTGGACTACACCCTTATACATTACGTTTTTAAAAGAGAAAAAACCCAATAGATAACTTCAAGGAAGCTAAAAAAAATTGGGCAGGGGGAACCTTTAGAAAAGCACTTTCCATAATCAACAAACTTAAATACTAAAGCACACACTTTTTATACTGAACATTTCACTTCAAGAAAATCTCTTTCTTACAGGAATTTACTTTCAAAAGCTATTATTCTTTGAGTGAACTCTTATAATTATTTAACAGAGTCTAGTAACTTGGCTACATTCTGCTTGAATTTTGCATAATGAAGCTTTTACTATAACACTTTGCAATAGTTAAGAACACAAAAATAATTTAAATAGTGCCTCTTTATATTAACTTGACACTTCATAAGTCTGTAAAACAGGATACTTTGATTAAAAAACACCAGGAATGAACCCTATATAGGTGTATGATTAGGATGAAATAACATGGTGAACCAGTTTCTTTAAAGTTCAAGAATGATTATTAAAATGCAATTTAAATTAATAGTTCATGCTGTACAAAAGAAAAAATACAAAAAAATTTTATCTGGTGGCTGTAGGCTTTGGTGTGGCGAACAATTATGATGGCTACACTACCCACAGTATGGCCTGCAAATATCTTGGTGTATGGGCTCAATTTCTCATCTTTGTGTCATTCAATTTTACATACAGTAGCCCACCAACTCGAAGGTATGCTGTAAGCCATTTGCAGTCTTCATCTGAGGCAATTTTGTGGAAATTTGCAGGCAAAGCTTCTCCTGCTCCACAAAGGTGTTGCCTCAATCACTGCTGTCTACACACTGTGTGGCTCGCTTCCCACACTTGCTCTAGGTAGTGCGCCAGTTCACCCTTGCCACCTTTTCCACTCTCCAGAGCCACTTTTGTTTCAAACAAAAGCACACTGGCTTTTACATAACACCTATTTCTTACATTATTCCTAAGTGGGACCATTTCTTAAATTGTCAAATTTACATCAACGTGAACAATTTATACACACAAATATTTTTAATACAAAATGTCATCAGAAAATTATTTAACATAATAAACAATTTACATAGTATTTTACATACATTACTCACATGCAATGCAAAGAAATTCAAACTCCAGTATAGCACACACTACTTTACATCTACAGAAGATATAGTACTGATATGCAAAAATTTTAAAGAAAAAAAATTATAAAAATTTAAATGAACCATTAACAAATAATTTTATAAGCTATTGTATATGACTGTTGGTGTCTGCATCCCTCATAGCCTTGTAAACAAGGCAGGCCATCAGAGATCGTCAAAGGTGTCTGCTGTAACTATTGCTACTGTTACTGCGTATTTTTCTTGCCTGTCCTGTGTTATTTCCAGCACATGGTTAACTGCATCATCTACTGAGATTTTTGGTCTAAAACCATTCTGATGTGTACTAAGGCTGAATGTGTGACTAGTTGATTACACAGGAGTGTCTCCTGCACCTTAGCCAAAGTGTTAAAGAGGCAGATGGGCCTGTAAGTCTTTGGGCCTGTTGGGTCCCAATCATGTGAATTTTTGATGATTACTCTACCTTGCAGCAGTGCTTCATTCAGTAACTCTGTTAGAAAGGGGGTGACCTGTGCAACATTATTTTTTTAGTGTTTCTGAGCGTATGCCATCTGGTCCAGGAGTCTTCTTATTTGTTAATTTTTTACTGCTATTGCTACTACTTCTTGGGAAAATGAGACAGTAATGGGGCCATTTGTGCAGGTGTGGTCCATTTGTCTTCATAAGCCTGTGTGATATTGTTGGTCATTCACCTTTTTGTCAACAGGGAGAAGCTGGTTCAGCAGGTACTCTGTTGAACATCTGCAGCCCTATGTAAAAGTGGTGTCTGTGCACCTAAGAGTTGACAGTACTGTCGGCATCTTTACCTTATCTGTTAGAAATTTAAATGGTTTCCCCCAAGTATTGTTTTGCAACTGAATTTTGATAAAATTGTTCCAGTGACCCTGTCTGGTCTTGTATAATTTGTTTTTATATTTTTGCTATGCATCATGGTATAGTTCCAATCTAACCACTCTTCTTGTGCTGTTTTTGCTCTTTGACAATGTTCCCTTTTTTCTCTAGCATCTTTCTTTAGTTTTGTCAACACACTAAAGCATGGGAGTTTCTGTTTCAGTGCATGGTTGGTCTTTGGAATAATTGTTGTGCTTTTTGAAGCAGGTCCATCAGAATGTGAGATTTATAGCTTATGCTTCCACTGACGGTATGGAGGGAAAGTTCTTCAACCATGTCCCTTAATTTTTGCTAGTCAGCCTTGTTTATAAGAAGACATTTTTTGTTGATATGAAGTCTGTGTGTTCATGTTTATGTGTCTGTGTGGATGAGTATAGCATTTTGGTCAGTATGTGTGGCATTTTCTAGTACTTACCATTTGTTGATGTATATTATGGATTTCACATTTGTTAGTGAGATGTCAATATTGCTGGATCCTCCAGCATTGTTGCAGTGTGTAGACCTGTGTCCTGCTTTGTTTAGAACAGAGGCTTCATTCATTTATTGTGTCAACTATGATTTGTCCCCTACTGTCTGTTCTATCTGCGTGCTATAGAGTCGACCGTGCATTGACGTCATTATGTGTGGGTAATCTTTTGTCCCTACAAAATTGTGCTATATCTCTCATTTGGTCAGCAAAATGCTCTTTGTCATATGAATACTGTGCATATATGGATGTGATACTCCAATGTCCTTGTCCATGTGTAATTCCAGCTACAACTACACATTCAGGACAAAGTTGTGTTGTTTTTGTGACTGTGTAATTTATGTTCACTATTACAATTGCAGCCTTGGCATTTTGGGTCCCTAGCGTTGTTGCCTCTGGATCACGGAGTCCCTGGTTCGATTCCCGGCCAGGTTGGCTATATTCTCTTCCCGGGAAATGGGTGTTTGTGTTGTCATCATCATCATTCATGATAGTGGCTAGATTGGACTGTGTACAAATTGCTACTTTGTATGGGCGTTGATGACCACGCAGTTGAGCACCCCATAAACCAAACATCATCGTCGTTGTTGTCATCGTCATTTTGGGTCCTGGTAATTGTTATAAGATGTTTGGGAAGGCCTGGAATTTATCACCTTGCATATATGGCTCTTGGAGACATATTATATCTGCCTGTACTTTGTTCAGATGTCTACCCAGTCCCACTCCAACCAAAGTGCTTCCATAGCAGTTAAATTGCAAGATCTTCACTGTGGGGGGTAACTAGTAAAGGCATAGCACTTGGGTGTTGTCCCTTTACGGTCATAATAAATATGCCCATGATGACCTTATAAACTTTATAAAATCTATGTTTAAACCTATGGTATCACTCTGTGTTTGTTTCCTGCTTGTTTTGTTACGTTCCATGGTACATTGGTATAAAACATCCTCTTACAGTTCTTCCACTCATAGCATGTCTGGTCTGGAAGATTGCCCACAGGAACATTTCATGTTTTATCTGCCTTCCTACATGGTAGTCAAAGGCTCCCTGCACACACATCATCTACGTAATTAGTGATCTTAAAATATCTTTTCTGTATTGTGTCACACGTTTACAACTACATAAGATTGTTTATTTCTAGATCCATTCTATACTGTTGTGTACATAGTTCCGTGTAGTCAGTGCGTATACAACTTTCCCACTAGAGCGTGCCCCACTAAGCACAACAGTGCAGGTGCAGCGCTTGTCCGTGTCCGCACTATGAGATGGCGCTGCCATAAAGACGGACCAAATTCTGCTTCCGCCGATCCACGTATTAATATGTAACACAGCCAATGAGATTGCTGCTAACGTAGAACCTTTTCTCTTCGTGGATCACACTCGCGCAGTGATACCTGAACGCACAAGGTATTAAACGAGTGTACAGACCTCCGATTAGTCAGTCTGCATTTGGCTGCACCAGTCTGCATTAGTCTGTAGTCAGGTTTCAGTCTGTGCCTAATAAGATTATCATATTCCTGTACATAGCCATGAAGAGAAATGTATAGACACTTTGTCAAGTATCAGAGATATGTGAGAATAAGATTAACATACCAAGACCAAAGGATCTTCAGATTATCAATTGTAAATAGCATCCACAATCAAGTTAAATAATTTTATGTTGTTATTATTTTAATAAATTAATCAAGTTCTGTTTAAAGTTGGTCACCGTCAATCTGCTACTCTAAGCGTGCAAGTGGCATTTCTATCGTCTGACCTAACGGCAGAAGATAAACACGCCTCGATAACACCACGAGACATATTGCTGACACTCGCCTACTTCGTTAGAGCTGATGGTGTGTGTACCGAAGGTCTTACAGTACGCACACCACATATACCTACATGCTTTTACCAAGCGAGTGCACGTCACTAGTCCCTTGTTTTAGTTGATGGAGACTTAGGTTTGCATCTGCCTGTATTGTTTCTTTGCATATCTATACTTGTATTTAAAGAGGGCTTTAGTGTCTGGCCACTGTAGTTGTACTCAGTGTTAGTGAACATTGTCGGCAGTGTCATATTCAGTGCGCTCTATTTGCCTCTCGTACTATTGGTTGTAGGCAGAGAGCAGTCAGGCCCCCTGCCGTATCATATGTTCTGTTTCTATATTTGCATGGTATACATCCAACTGCGGCTTCCTCTCAGCATTCTGACTTCTTGTTGGCTGACTTCACACATCTTCCACAGCCTGGTTTTTTTATCACAACATTTTTGGTGGGCGACCTAGGTGCCAGCAATTAAAGCATTTCTGAACAGCCAAAAAATCTCTGATGTACAATGACTCAAACTGAATATAAACTCTCTCCCTTTGCAGCAGCAGAAAACGAATCCTTGGAGTAACTTCTAGGACATTATTAACTGTTCATTTACCTTTTGGGCCTGTTTTGAACTTTATTTTGACTTCGTCATAGAACTCTTCCTTATAGATGTGATCTCATATAGTTCTTCCTGGAAGTCCTGCTCAGTTAGAGTAGTTGCAACCTGATATACTGCAAGGAAAGGTCAGAATTTCCTCAGCTCTTCACATCTAATATCTTTTAGTTGGGCTGTCTTTTCTATGATTTTCCTTTTATCTGCTTGTGTTTCTGTTTCTAAGCTGACTATTTGCTGTGGATCTCATTGCTTTTATTTTTACTTTGTCTTGTTGGGAACTGAATGTTTCAGTGCTTGTTTCATGTATAATCTTGTCGTCCGGAATATTTTCCAATTTGGAGAAGACAACACTGAGCTTTTTTTGATTTGGCTTGTTCTATGTGTTCTCCTACTTTGATCTTCAGTTTTGAAACTGAGCCAGTAGCTGCAACTGCCACAAAGGGCGGTGGTGTAGACTTTCTTTCAGTTCTCAGTCTTTGGTTTTCTGATTTGAGACCGGTTATTTCTGATTCCAGATAATGAATTCATTCCAGTGCATCTGGTGCATTGGTGTTGGCTAATTCTTTACGTAAATGCTCATTTTCGTTACTTAACTCCCCATTCTGCCTTTCTAATTTTGTTTGAGTGATTGCGGGTGCCCAAATTTTGTTTTTACTGTTGCTGGTATAACTGTGATGGTTCTTTTATGCCTCAGTTTGTTTTGAAGCTCTGCAGAATATTGTTGACTATGGTGGTCTTCTCTGCAGTTGATGCATCTGAAAGTGTTACCAACGATGCCGTTTCAGCAGAGGTAGTTCATTTTATAGAACTGTTTTTATGCCATCCGGTGTGCTGTCATTTTGTTTTCCTTCTGAAATAACCATGATTACTATTTTTCGTGATTTGTTGTTGCTACAAGGGCTAGCAGCGGCTGCTGCCAGCAGAGACCAAGTAGTTTTCTCAAGTATCCACACTTTCACGAGATATAGAGACAGCTTAATCAGAGAGGCACAAAGCGCGCATCCCAAATTCTTCACAGTGTGAGGTGTTGGGAGCAAAAATCACTTCTATGTTCCTAAAATAAAGTCAGTTTCTAGTCTATTTGGCTGTAGCATATAAACAGAAAATACATGGCACAAAAGAGTCACACGCCGTTTGAATGATGTTTAATGGCACATTGTTACTTTTCTTGTTACTACTCACATACAGACGTCATTGTTGCCAATGCATCTGCTGCAATCACTGTCGTCACACGCCACCTCCACAGTTAAGCTGATGTCCCCAGTGGCCGGTGGTGTGTCAGCTGGTACTCGTGCTGCCACTGTTGCTGATGTAAGCTGCGCTGACATTTCACAAACCAATGTGCAAACTGACATGGTGTGCCACCACCTGGGCTGCACAATAACAGCTGTTACACACAGGCAAAATCATGAACAGTATATACATGTCTTTTATGATTATCAATGGCTCCAAGGGGCATAATGCTTATGCCTAAAAAATGCTGACTCCTGTTAAAATTAGGCACTCTCAGATAGTAATGGAAGCTTTGGCCATTGTGTATGCTGTGATGAAATTCCATGCTTTTCTCTATGGTGCCAAATTCCACCTGGTCACCAATCACAAACCATTGGTTTCCTTGCTCAGTCCTTCTGCACCATTACCAGATAAAGCGGCACATCACATGCAGTGTTGGGCTCTTTTCCTTTAATGTTACAACTAAAACATTCATTTCCACCCAACGAACCAACACGCAAATGTTGATGCTTTGTTCTGCCTGCCAGCCGATCCAGACCCAGGATTTGATCAAGAGAAATTGCTTTGTTTCCACATTGATGTTGCTGCACAGCAGACAGTTGGTGGTTTTCATATAACTAGCACATGGATCAAGAAGGCTGTGGCTTCAGATTTCATTTTGTGGATGGCCTCTGCTCGGGGCACTATGATCTGCTTCTCCTTCACATGGACTGCTGATGTCACACCAGTGCCTCAGGGCCTGTCTGTAATGGGCATCACATCACCTGCTGCTGATGGTTCTATACTCCTGTGTGGGGAAGACCAGCCATACTCCATGACCAAACCAGCAGTTCCTCCATTGCTTCTGACACCACTGTACGGGATTCTGTCACCCATTCCTGACAACTGCTGATACCAGCACCATGAGAATGATCACCAGAGCCTATGTCTGAGGTTGACATGGAAACAGCCCCAGTGTTGCTGGTGTTGCCATGTGGTTTGACATGGGAAGGTGGGTTTAGAATGTGTCTGCATCCAGATCACTTCAGACCATACCCTCCCGTTGCAGTGCACGACCTTAGCCAGAGCCCAGCAGCCGGGGAGGACAGCATGGATGTCTCAAGAATCTGTGGTCTCCCAAAGAGAGGAGGAATGCAGTGATGTGTGCACATACTTTCAAATGAACATGCATGCCTCAGCTCTCTATATGTATTGCTACAGCTCTTTGTGCACATAATTGGTTCCTGTTGAATGTTACTTAAATACTGTGTTCAAGTTGTTAATACATCTGTGGAATAAAGTTGAGTGTACTTGTACCTAATTACAACAAATTGTGATTCACAGGGACATAATTAGTGTTCACAGTAACCACAAATTCAAAGGAATTAACTCATTTTGTAACTTATACAAAAAGGACATAAGATACAAAGCATATAATATTCTTACACTAAAGTAGAGTCTTAAATAATCCCAGAGTGTTATATAATATTCTAAGTGCCTTTTTCATAGTGCTCATATTCATTATGTGTTAACCATGAATTATTATTTGTATTTACCCTACAATAACAATTTCTCTTTTTCATATGTCTTCAGTTACGTGAATAGTAGATTAGACAGTTTCTAAAGTTATCCACAGCAGTAACAACAACAAGTGTAGAAGACACACAAACGCCACCAGCAGAAGAGGAGGAGACAACTATGAGTGAAATGTGTAATTAACAAGCAGGTGAAAAATAGTGCCTCCATCCCATCTAAAGCATTTTCTAACATCAGGCATGAAGAAGAGGAAACCATCATGAAAACTATAACAAAATGCTTAACATTATTTCATCAAAATATACAATCCATAAAGAATAAAGTTCAGCAACTAGAATTAGAATTGCAAGCACTAGAGAGTACCACTGTATGTATCACTGAACATTGCTGTAAGGAAAATGGAACTGTGTATTTTGCATTAACATCATATGACCTGGCCTTTTCCATAAAAAAGTATCACATTTAAAGTTAAAAAAAGGCCTTACAGCATTAAGTTGAGACAAACATTTTGAATTATCAGCAGCTGAAATAACAGGAGACAGCACGTCAAAAAAATTAATTGCATTTTGTTTGTGTAGATGCTCCAGTGGGAATACAGATAGTTTTCTCTCAAAACTCAATCAGAGCTCAGATGTGGTATCTAGTCCAAAAATGATAGTTGGGTTTTAAATATCAACACAATGAAATCAGGCGACATTAGTAGTACATACTCTATTTAAAATATTCTTTGCAGCTATGGCATAACATCACTCATATTGTCCAATAAGAGTCACCAATCAATCTTCCTCAATAACAGAACATGTAGTAATAGATAGAGAAAGAAAGCACTGCTAATTACTTGTTCAAAATCTAGGCCTATCAGATCATTTCTGTCATATATTAAAAGCGAATATATTTATGTAGAGAAATCTACTAAATTAAATGCATTCAGAAGGGTATTCTTGGAATCAAATATATGTTATTTCTCAACCCAGTTACAACATGAATGGTTGGAGGAGGAAGTGTATGCAGAAACAAATGTAAAAAAAAAAAAAGTTTAATCAGTTCATGGCAATATTTAAACTCAAATCTGTGGAAGCATTTCCCAAGACACTGCATTCCGGAGCTTCAAAATATACATAGCCTTTTCCATATTTTACGAAAATTACAGGAGTACTTTTAGAGAAGTATCTGTAGCTGCAAAAGAACTTACAAACAGGTACAACATTACTGAAAGCAGATAACAAAAGCTAATCAATGTGGAACATAGTCAAAAAGGAGACAACAAATGTTGAATAAAAACATCCAGAAATACTGATTAAAAGCAGAGAGATTCAATGCAGCAACCCAAAGGAACTAGCAAACCTCATGAATGAGTACTTCAGCAGCATTGCTAAGAAATTGCAAGATAAATTTCCAGACACATATGTTCTACACCACTAGACCAACCACCATACTCAACGGTGCTCTTTCCAATGACAGAGAAAGAGGTGGCACAGGTTATACATCAGTTAAACAATAAAAAATCCACAGGGTTAGATGAGATTCCAATCAATGTCCTTAAGAAATCTATAAACAACATAAAATCCCATTAACATTAATAATTAATGAATGTTTCATATCTGAATGCTTTCCTGAATACTTGAAACAAGCAAGAGCAGTACCAATAGTAAAAACTGACGATGCCGAAAATGCAGACAACAACAGACCAATTTCTTTGTTATCTAACATTTCCAAAACAACAGAAACCATTACAAAAAATTGACTAAAGAAATACCTAAATAAACACAACCTTCACTGCAATAAACAATTTGGGTTCATGCCCACAAGAGGTACGCAGCTTTAACACTGTTTACTAAAGTTGTACTCAAAACACTAGACAAGGGTGAAAATGCGACAGGCATTTTTTGGATCTGTCAGAATCATTTGACATAGCTGACCACAGAATTTTACTACACAAATTAGATTAGGAATAAGGGGTATTGCAAAAAATTGGTTTAAGTCATATTATGTGCAAAGAGCTGAAATCTCAACAATGTAGGAAAAGACAGATTGCTACTTACTGTAAAGAAGACACATCAAGTTGCAGACAGGCACAATTAAAAGACACTTACTTCAGCCACAGCCTTCATCAGTAGTTGGAGTTGGCGCTCTTGTGCGCACGAATGGTGTGTGTGTGTCTCTCTTGTACTGACGAAGGCTGTGGCTGAAAGTTATATGTAAGTGTCTTAATTGTGCCTGTCTGCAACTTGATGTGTCTTCTTAACAGTAAGTAGCAATCTGTCTTTTCCTACATTGTAAATGTTGCTACCTGGAGTCTCCATTGTTTGAGTTGAAATCTCATATATTTATAAAAGACAAGTTGTAAAACCACTTATCAGATCTGAAATATATTAATACAGACAGCACCCAAGGCAGTGTATTGTACACACTACTCTTCATTGTACATATAAATGGTTCCCCACAGAGTATGAGGTATGGAAAAAAATACTATTGTATTTGCTGGTGAGAGTGCCATAGTGATTACAGACAAAAATTTAACACAGTTAACAGAAAAATCCAATTAAGCTCTCAAGAGACATCCACAACTGGTCATTAAAGAATGGATTAAGTTCAAATGCGAAAAAGAGAAACTGTGTAAACTTCTGACTAAATAAAAAACCTAATGACACTGAACTGAAAGTAAACATGATGTACCAGATTGTGGAACTGATATCAGATTCTTAGGGATGAATGTACTATGTCAATTGAAATGGACAGAACGTGAGGATTTTGGCAAAGAGACTATTTTCAGGTGTTAACCCCTGCGAATCCTTGCATCGGTGGGTAGTATATCATGCCTCATAGTAGCTTACTTTGGATACATGCATTCAATCCTCAGTTGTGAGATAGTGTTTTGGAGAATAAGTGTTCTCAACATATAGACTATTTTTAAGATGCAGAAAAGAGCTGTATAAGTAGGAATAAATAGTAATAACAGGGCATAAAGAATTGTTCAAAAAGCTAGAAATTCTGGCAGTTTCTTGTGAATACATCTATCAGGACGTAAGGTATATAAGAAAAAAATCTTAATCTGTTCACCACAAACAATGCAATATATAACCATGGGACCAAATCCAGACAATGTTACATCTAAAGAGAAGAAACAAGTCAAACACTCATAATAGTGTATAATACCACAAAAAAGTACACTAGACTGCCACAAGAAATAAAAGATGTGAATGATCCCCACACCTTTAGCCAAAGGCTAAAGAACATTTACTAAATAATAGCTATTACACTGTAAATGAATAGCCATAGTAACTTAATGTAACAATTTACAACATGATTCGAAAAATAGGACTAAATGTAGGAGTTATAAATACTGTAAGAGGTATGTTTATTTTGATAAGAAATATTGCAGAAACATTTCATGACATTCATACAGTGTATATTGTGCAGCAATGACTAAATAAATAATTTAAAAAATGAAACAAGGGTAATGGAATGTAGTCAAATTAAATCAGACAATGCTGATGGAATAAGACACTAAAATTAGTCAATGATGTTTCATACTGGGACAGCAAAACAACTGATGAGGGCAGAAATAGAGAGGATATGAAATGCAGACTGGCAACAGCAAGAAAAGCATTTCAAAAAGAGACATTTGTCAACATCAGATAAAAATGCGTTAAGAATTTTTGTCTGATGGTGTTTGTCTGGAGTGTAGCCTCTTGTGGAAATGAAATGCAGATGGTAAACAGTTCAGACAAGAAGAGAATAGATGCCTTTGAACTGTGGTGCTGCAGAAAAATGTTGAAGTACCAAAAAAACTGGGGAAAAGAGAAATTTATGGCCTGACTTCACTAAAGAAAGGGATCACTTGATAAGGCACATCATCTCTACAGAAAGGGATCACCTGATAGGACACATCTTCACTAAAGTAAGATCATCTGATAAAACACATGCTGATTCAACAAGGATTTGACAGTTTGGTAGTGGAAATAAATGTGGGAATAAGAATTTTAGAGGGATACCAAGGCTTGACTGTGGTTAGCAGATTCAAATGGATATTGGTTTCAGTAGCTATGCACAGAATAAACTAGTGTGGAGAGCTGTATAAAATCAGCCTTTTTCAGACTGACCACCAGCACCATCACAGCAACAACAGTACGGGTCAAATGAGGTGTATCATAAGGCATTCACAAGGCAACTTCCAGTTTTATCTCTGATTAGCTTATATCATTAAAGTATGTGAAATCTAACTGAAATATATGAACTTCATAAAATGCAGTAAGAAGCTACTGCTTTCTTATTGGTTTAGTCTTAGCAGGTTAGCAGGGTGCGAAATTGTAGAAACCTGAAGTTATACATCACATGTACCTGCCAAAGTAATAGAATCTTTTATACTGTTTGATTCAATTACATTGGTAACGAAAAAGGACACTTCCAAGCCTGTGTAATTTTGTTTTTACATTCTCCACATTATTTCGCAGAAATTTAGTAAGTTCAATTCATATTTATGAGTTCTATAGCTTTACAATGATGAGCTGTACAAAGGTTCAGAATAGGAGATTTCCGCAATTGTATCTTATCCTGTGTAAAATGTAAATTACAGATTTCTGAAAGCTGCTGAGATCGGTAGCACTTGGGTCACATTTTACCACTCTTCCTTTCCATTTTATTCTTTCTTTAGGTGGCCTTTGTCCATGAGGGTCCTGTGGTATTGCCCTAGTGTAGTTACACCTCTGCCTGCAATGTTTGCATTTACAATATTTATTTATCAGGTTCTGTGGGATTATGTGAGCCGAAACTACTTGGTAATGGTATAAGTCAGTACATAGCTTATGGTGATGGGAAAATATATAAACAACAGAATTAATAAAGCATGAAAAATTGAGACTATGTGAATAAATGATACTTTACAGAGACCTGTTTTCAGCTATTGTGAGGAACATCTTTGCAGAATACAAATGTGCCACAAAGAAACCTTTCAGCTGCAAATTATTGAAAATGAAGCCTACTGAATAGGACACACCTTTCTCTACAGTGCATAATGAAGTATTGTAAAGACACCATGGAGGAGGGGGAGGGAGTGCAGGTGGACCAGGTCCTTGGGCAGCACAGTTACTGATGATAATGTTAGCAGTATGATTTTTCAATATGTAGCAGCAGTGACTTTAGTACAAATAAAGTTACTAGTTCATATACTGTCTACCAGAGGCTTTATTCTGGCTTGTTTGTTACAGTGAAAAATTCTTTCATTTATTCCTCAATGTTCATCTGTACATGAACCATCAAAGGATGCAAATTGCTGGTAAGTGATTTTTTTTTCGAAATTTCACACCTTTTACGAACTTTATTGATAGTTTAATGTTTTTATAAAGTAAACCCTATGTAAAAGTGGGCTACCTCTGCTCATTGTTTCTGGCATGTGATTTGGGTTCAAGTGAACCTGAAACACATTCTGTCCTTCAAATGAGAAACTGCCCATAAAATACATTCATTTGTAAAACCACGCAGCTATTTGGGAAATATTGAACCACAAAGTTGTCAGCCACACCAACCATGAATCAACTGCTACACAAAACCAAAATTTTTGCAAATGGAAAGACTTGGATGCAAGTTTCCAAAATGGACAGTCTGTTGATGAAAAAGACCAAGTAGTAGTGGCAAAAGGAATCAAGCAATTACATGGAATTTTAACAAGAGTAGATGACATTATAAGATTCATGGCAAAATGAAATTTGGTGTTACATTACCACATGATGATGGTACCAGTGCCATCAGAGGCTTTTTTATTTTTTTTTCTTTATTTCTATTTTTATTTATTTATTTATTTATTTATTTATTTTTTAGAAATAGTGCATCTATTGTTGAAGTACAATCATGTTTGCTGGAAACATATAGTAAGAATAAAAATTGACCAAAAATTTCTCTTACTTATATATCACCATTAATTCAAAATGAGTTCATTGAAAATTTAAGGGATAAAGTTTGTACAGAAAATTATGGGTCAGATCAAAAGGCCATGTATTATTCCATGATATTTGACAGTACCCCAGGTATTTCTCACAAAGATCAAACAATGTGCCACAAAGACACTTTCCAGCTGAAACTTGTTGGAAATGAAGCCTACTGAATAGGTGTACCTTCCTATATAGTGCTATGTGATGACTGATAATCAAGAACTAGGAGTAATAGAATCTTTTACAGATTTCATTGGGAAAAAAGCAGCCAAAAGGTATTATTGAGATGATACTAAGTAAGTTTGATGCTGATGGACTAGACATTATGAATTATAGAGGGGACACTTATGATAATGGTGCTACAATGGCTGAAAGAAAGGTGTGCGGCAAGAAATAAAATATCAGTCCTAACACAGGGTGTGGGTCCTGCTCAAACCACTCACTGAACCTAGTTTGCCCGCATGTGGCTTCAGTGGAGGTGATTGCACTGACCTATTTTGACACAATAGAACATTAACATGCTTTATTTTCTGCGTCCACACGCTGACGGGTGTTCTGATTGCTGTTCTAGCCAGAGTCTGAAGAGAATTCAGGGCAAACATTGATGATGTGGAAGAGGCAGTGCAGTAGACATAACACAAATCATTACAAAGCAATTTTGACAGTGCTAAAGAAGCTAACAGAAATAGAAGAAAGTTTAAACACACAAATGGACACAGGAAATTGTCAAATGCAATGCAATCATTTTTGTTTATATGTTTCTTGGATCTCTGACAACCAAAGCTGACATCCAAAATTATTTGCAAACTGAGGAACTTGATATACATATCAGTGTGCTTAGAAAATAAGCATCTTACAGATCGGAAGAGAAGCCAAGTTACTGGTGCATTCAAAGATTGTGTGAAGAACTTAGCATTTCTATTGAACCTCCAAGATGAATTAGGGGGAGGCACATTTCTGGTGGAGAAAGCAGGGATACCAGCTTATGGGATGAAGATGATTTAAAACAAAAAAAGTTTTCTTCAATAGCTAGAGTACCTGCTAAAATTCAAGAAAAATTTCACTAGCTCCAGAATTTGGCCAAAAAATATGTCTTCCTAGAGCCTGCAAAAATGCTGGGCATCGATGATGAGGAATGCAACCTTGACCGAGCTCCTCAAGCTATTGACAGAGAAGAGTTTAAGCTTGACTGTGTGTAGCTACAAAGGACTGTAAGAAACAACTTATTGATTCTGCCCACTGAGCCTGTGAACGTTTATTTATGAGGCCAAACTTGAAGAAAGGTTACCTAATATAGTGAGAATGCTGAGAATATTCCTCACAGGTGCCATACATAATGTCAGTTGTGAGAGAAGCTTCTCTGAATTAAAACTGATTAACAGTTATTGAAGATCTGCAATGCCCGCATTGAGATTAACAAGTCCTTTTGCAAAGGAAGAACATAAAGACATTTATAAATTTGCCAGGAAATTCAGTTAAACATACATTCAAGCGTCTTACATTTTTGTCGCTCTATGTAAACACTTCCTACTTCTGAATATATAAATAAAATCTAACTCAGATCACATAATATTCATTCTTGAGTCATAATTTTGTGTAAAAAGAGGAATACTTTCAGTTCATTTTCACTGAGGTCATATCAGGTATGTACTCAGGTTGCTTCAAAAAGGAGTAGGAGACTTTCATACTTATGAAATACTGACTGGAAACATGCGTACAACACACTTGGTGACAATGAAACATGTAATTTATTCTGTAAGATGGCCTAAAGATCCCTACAAAAGCATTCCAAAACAACTTTAACAAATGTCATTCTGTTTTAAGATCTTGTACGTGGTTGTCAATACCAACTGTAAAGCAAGTTGTAACGCGTCCTCTTATATTATTATGTTTTGCTATTGTTATTGTTAGAAAAATCTTTATTCAGTTGGTCATCGAAATTTTGAAATAAAATTTATTGTGGATGTCGCGTAACAAATATTTCGCGTGAAGCGCTGTTGCGACACAGGCAAAGATCAAGTGTGGAAACTAACCTACTGAATATTACAAAATTAAAGAACACAGCCGACTGACTACATCAAATAAGAGGGCACAAACATTCACAAATGAGTGGTCAAAAAAAAAAAAAAAAAAAAAAGTATGCGGACATACAAACAGGATAGAGGCATGTACATTTTGAGTACAATCGTCCCCCATGGCCCGGATAAAAAGAATTACTGTTAAATGCATTTATTCATCTTAGAACGTAAATGTATGGACTTCAAAATTAAATGAAAAGAAAGACTGCAGGTTCTGAATGTCGCAGCAAATATATTGAAATTGATGGTAGCGGCCACAAAAGGAAAAAGATGAACCCATTCACGTACCTCTATTGTTGAGCAGCATTGCTATGAAGATCGTCGCCTCCATCTAAATTCTCTGCTTAAAATTAAAGTAATAGTAATAATTTTCCAGAATTTCAGGAGCTGGGACCCATGGTACCACAAAAGACGAAATCGCTCTGCTTCAAAATCACTTTCATTATTTAACCCAATTTTATCAGTAAGAAAAGGCACAACACATCTTAACACTAGGACAGGATAACAGAAAAAGGTAACTTATTCTAAAAGTAATAAACGAAGAGCGCAAAGCTTCTTTTGGTCAGCAAATGCGTTACGCATTAATCTCTGGTAGTTGAACTAGTGTCTATATATTCATTAAAAAAAAATTATATAATTCCTTTACAAAGTCTTGGAAAGCATGAAAGAAACGGCCAATCAGTTGCCTAAAAAGGTTTTTTAGAACTGTTAACCTAAGCTTTTATAATTATAAAATTATCTTCTTCAGAAGGAGATTGAAACATCTAGAAATTGCACATTGATTACAAAAGGTTCAAGTAACATGTAAATAGCTAATGCAGGATAAACTACTAGAATTCCAGAGTACACACATGTTTGTTACACAATGTGTTGAAAAGGTACATTAGAATAAAGTGGTTTAGCTCTTGTCAAGTAAAAGTTCACTTTGTAAACAATAAAATAATATGTTATGGTCATCAGATGAAAACAATGTGTACTTCACAGATAAAGCTAATATACTAGGCTTGTAAACGATATTTGCAAAAAGCTATCTACTACCGTATATGCCCTAGAAAACTGACACCCTTTTGTACCACTACCACTCTGAGGAAAATATATTTTGCAATATTTCAATCCCATCCAAGCTATGGGATAGAGGTATAGGGATCCAGCAATAAAGGTAATGTGACAAGAGTACTTATCCTTCAGAAGGAAGCACTTAGAATTATGCGAAAGAAATGTGCCAGGAAATTCTGCATAAATTTGTTTAAAGAATTTAAAATACTAACTGTTCATAAACTGTATGTACTTAAGATAATCACAATGGCAGTAAACAGTAACAAAGCACATAATAAAGAAATACACAACCACAACACTAGAGGTAGAGTGAGTCCCCTCAATATCTCTTATAGAACCACACTTTATGAGAACAGCCCCCACTATGCAGGCATAAAACTACTGAATTGCTTCCACCCAAATATCTCCAAACTGCCCATTAGAGAATTAAAAAATAAATTAAAATTATAGCTCTTAAACAATCCCATGTATTCAGTAAACAAGTACACTCATATGATGGAAGACCCTTTTTCTAAAACTATATGAATCTCAGATCCTAAATTGTGTAACAGACTGATACGAATCTCAGAACTGAAGACTGTGTCACAAACGGTAAATTTCTTAATCTATGTATTGCAATAGCAAATTGTTTTATGTATAGTCCATATATGTAACATTTTTCCCATCAACTAAAGTTAGAAAAATTTGTGTAGATATAACACCAGACAATAATAAGTAAGGCTCTGACTTATCCAGAGGACTGAAACAAAAATAAATGCATTTGGTTGATGTTGGATCAAAATAAATAAATAAATAAATTGTAAGTTAAAAAACTCTTGTCCAAGATATTATATAGGACAAATGGACATTCAAAGTTATGTATAAAGAGCACCCACTGGACAAGGCAGGTAATAACCTGTATAATTTCACCTACACAGGGCATTTATTTAAAATCTGAATACTCCCAAAGAAAACTGAAAGAAATGGTAAATTTGCTTCAAGAAAGAAAAGGTTATAAGTTAGATTTATTGGAAGAATTTGAGATTTTTAAACATGTGGATAAAATACATGGTTTTGTCATGAATGAATAGCTACAGCTTAGTAATCAGAATTCCCTTAATGGCCGCTTAACAGCTGTTTACCAGCTGCTCATACTGTGTCAAAGATGTCATTTTTCTCACACTTCCTTGTGTTACATAACCAGCAATATATGTTTAGAATGCAGTTAAGTTGTTATATCATAATGAAAGATGTCCAATGTGCATAAATATTTTAAGATGTTATGTTTTATTTTACATTGTCAGAGTTTATATTTAGAATCTAAATGCATTTTCAGCTATTACTTTCCATTTACTTGAAGTAACAGCCTTTGTTCCAGGAGAAGGAAGATTTATCCAGTGTATCTGTAATTGTTCTAACAGTTATTTTTTTATATAGAATGTCCTGTTATAATAAATTTTATGACAAGAGTTTTTAGATACCTGTATAGCATCATTTTATATGAAAAATGTTTCATATATTAGATTGCACTATTAGAGGTAGGTATAATGTTTGTTAGTCATGCACTGTTTTTGTCAGATATTAGGCATAAGCTACTGAGAAAGCATATTCATGTCCCAGCACATGGAGCATTTTGTTAATTCATTTTATTGAAGCCGCTCAGTATGCTGATTTGCTCATTGCTCATGCAGATCCTTCATAGAGCCCTCTATACAAAAGTTACCTTAAGAAGTTTTATCCATGAAGATCATATTGTTTTTATCTGAAGACCTTCACATGTTATTTTATTGTTTCAGAGCTTAACATTTAGTTGACAAGAACCAACACCTTTATTCTAGCATCCTTTTCAACAACATGTTAAAAGTGTTTGTGTATTCTTGGATTCTACTAGTTTATCCAGCTTTTGCCATTTATGTTCTACTTGAACATTTCTAACCAATGTGTAATTTCTAGATGTTTCAATCTCCTTCTGAAGAAAATTTTATAATTATCCAAACCTAAGTCAAGGGTTCTAATAAACCTATGTTACACAACAGGTTGGTAGTTTCATTTATATTCCTGAGACTTTCATTTTGTTTCTTACAATTTTTTGCCAAGTATTTATCAACATACAGAGATCAACGGCACCACTTGTAAACACAGCATTGCAGTATCCAGTACTGTTAGACAACATGACATTTAAAAAAAATGGTTGAAACTGCTTGCTAAATTGCTCGTGTGTAATAGAGTCAAGGAAAGTGATCAATTACATGCGATATTGCTGGTGTGTTTCGGGGGCCCTAACAGATTGTTTCCATAAAGCAGAAGTATGTGCAAATAATAAAACAATGTCATTAGGTTACTGATTTGAGGCATGCTGCTTTGTGGTGGTAGGTCCACAAAGTATTCACTACTGAGAAAATTTGATGATTTGTTTTATATTGTCCATCTCTGTTGCATGACAGGCAAAATTTTAAAAAATATAAAATTTCTGCAATGTCATTAGGTATTTATGAATACAATGTTCTTGATTTTTATGTCAATAATACAACTTTATTGGATGTATTTGTTCAACTAACATCAGAGAGATTAACAAATCCAAAAGGTGAAGTTGCTAACTTCCTTTTCTTGTTTTTGTAACATCCATGAACACATCTGCTGCCCTCACCCCAATGCACCATGTGATGTGAGATGGACTCTATTTCATTACACAAAGTACTCTCATCTACATCACAATCACTTAAGGAAACATTAAGCACATGTCTATTAATCGTTCTAGAAATGCTTGAAGATTCACTTTAAATCACTGAATATGGATATTGTCTCACAACTACTATGCCAATGACTTTACTCCTACTTACAGCTAAGTCCCTTTTCTCAGTCAGAAGTCTTCTTCAACTAATTATTGCCTCCACTACTTAACACGTGGCTGGCACTGAAAGATAATGACATGCTTAAGTTGATATTGTTGAGTGGTACTTAAGATAGGTAAATAAATTAGTAAAATCAATGTGAAGTAGAAATTAGAAAATAAATGAAAAACTTAGTTTTAGAAGAGTTACACACTGGCAAACAGCGGGCAGAGCAGAAGAGGCAATGACCATGAAGTCAGTACCTTCAGGAGAAGCCACTGCCCTCCCCACATAAGCAGACGCTGTCAATTCAGCTGTCAGGGCAAAGCCCGACCGGCTCACATGTTTCTCAATCGTGATATGTGATCAAAGGCCCTCGCCTACATTCCAAGAGCCAATGAGCAAAGTTAAGAAGATTCTTCGAGAAGCTTTTCAACGTGACAGAAGAGGCAATGACTGGCTCACGTGTTTCTCAATTGTCACATGTGATCAAAGGCCCTCGCCTACATTCCAAGAGCCAATGACTGATGTTAAGAAGATTCTTCAAGAAGTTTTTCAACGTGACAGAAGAGGCAATGACCGTGAAGTTGTTCACCTCCAGTGAACTGAAGTAAATAAATACACGTGATGCAGTGGGCCCGACAGTAGTTTTTCAGTTCCAGCACAGTTCAGTCAGTGCTGAAGACCGTCATGCAGGAAGAGACTATATCATACACAGAAGCACCAAGTCCACCACTGTGATGGAATAGCAAGCCGCAGCCTCGCAGCCAGAAGACAGAAGTTAAAAGGTATTTGAAGACTGATTTTTACATACCCGGGTGACTCGTGCGGACGGGAAGGAGACGGCCTCACATCAGCAGTCACCTGTGAGCTGGTGATGAAGATCTGACAGCTGAATACTGGCAAGCTGGAGTTCATTGTTCGAGTCCGGGACACATGGTCATGCCCCGCCGCGCCGCTCCGCTGGCCAACGCACAACGCTGACACACATGTCCACTTAGAGAAGAGAAACACTGGGACGCCACATCCAAGGTATCACCATCCGATTCACGACTTCATTCTCAATAATTAAACAGGCCACCTCACGATGCACATCTCCAGTCAACTGGGCGAGACGGCGACATGAGATACACACTGCCAGGCGTAATCAGACGCCGCCACTGCCGCAGCAGAAGGCTTCACAAATGACACAGCTGCCGCTCTCCCAGCCAGAACAATCCAGTAAGGAAACCATTGTACAAATCTTCAATAAAAGTTATCTTATGTAAAAATGCTGTTTCATTCTACCTCATACCCGAGTCAAGGAAGAACCCACCCTGCCCACATGTGGTCAAGACAGAAAAACTAATTTATTTAGTGTTTCTCACCCTGACATAATGTTTTAGAATCAAATGACCTTTTCAGTAATGCTCATCCTGACAACTGACTAGCATCAAAAGAGGTTACCCAGTTACATTTGGTGTCAGAGAAAAAAACCCTTGTCTCAATATGGGGTGTGAATGACAGTCACTAAAGGTCCACAGTTAGTATTGTTTAACGTGTGAAAGGATAGATGTTTGCATGTTGTTGTTGTTGTGGTCTTCAGTCCTGAGACTGGTTTGATGCAGCTCTCCATGCTACTCTATCCTGTGCAAGCTTCTTCATCTCCCAGTACCTACTGCAACCTATATCCTTCTGAATCCGGTTGGTGTATTCATCTCTTGGTCTCCCTCAACGATTTTTACCCTCCACGCTGCCCTCCAATACTAAACTGGTGATCCCTTGATGCCTCAGAACATGTCCTACCAACCGATCCCTTCTTCTAGTCAAGTTGTGCCACAAACTTCTCTTCTCCCCAATCCTATTCAATACTTCCTCATTAGTTATGTGATCTACCCATCTAATCTTCAGCATTCTTCTGTAGCACCACATTTCAAAAGCTCCTATTCTCTTCTTGTCCAAACTAGTTATCGTCCATGTTTCACTTCCATACATGGCTACACTCCATTTGAATACTTCCAGAAACAACTTCCTGACACTTACATCTATACTTGATGTTAGCAAATTTCTCTTCTTCAGAAATGCTTTCCTTGCCATTGCCAGTCTACATTTTATATCCTGTCTACTTCGACCATCATCAGTTATTTTGCTCCCCCAAATAGCAAAACTCGTTTACTACTTTAAGTGTCTCATTTCCTAATCTAATTCCCTCATCATCACCTGACTTAATTCGACTACATTCCATTATCCTCGTTTTTCTTTTGTTGGTGTTCATCTTATATCCTCCTTTTAATACACTGTGCATTCCGTTCAACTGCTCTTCCAAGTCCTTTGCTGTCTCTGACAGAATTACAATGTCATCGGCAAACTTCAAAGTTTTTATTTCTTCTCCATGGATTTTAATACCTACTCCGAATATTTCTTTTGCTTCCTGCACTGCTTGCTCAATATACAGATTGAACAACATCGGGGAGAGGCTACAACCCTGTCTCACTCCCTTCCCAACGACTGCTTCCCTTTTATGTCCCTCGACTCTTGTGACTGCCATCTGGTTTCTGTACTACTTGTAATTAGCTTTTCGCTCCCTGTATTTTACCCCTGCCACCTTCAGAATTCGAAAGAGAGTATTCCAGTCAACATTGTCAAAAGCTTTCTCTAAGTCTACAAATGCTAGGAGTGTAGGTTTGCCTTCCCTTAATCTAGCTTCTAAGATAAGTCGTAGGGTCAGTATTGCCTCACGTGTTCCAACATTTATACGGAATCCAAACTGATCTTCCCCGAGGTCGGCTTCTACCAGTTTTTCCATTCGTCTGTAAACAACTCGCGTTAGTATTTTGCACCCGTGACTTATTAAACTGATAGTTCGGTAATTTTCACATCTGTTCACACCTGCTTTCTTTGGGATTGGAATTATTATATTCTTCTTGAAGTCTGAGGGTATTTCGCCTGTCTCATACATCTTGCTCACCAGATGGTAGAGTTTTGTCAACACTGGCTCTCCCAAGGCTGTCAGTAGTTCTAATGGAATGTTGTCTACTCCTGGAGCTTTGTTGCGACTCAGGTCTTTCAGTGCTCTGTCGAACTCTTCACGCAGTATCATATCTCCCATTTCATCTTCATCTACATCGTCTTCCATTTCCATAATATTGTCCTCAAGAACATCGTCCTTGTATAGACCCTCTATATATTCCTTCCACCTTTCTGCTTTCCCTTCTTTGCTTAGAACTGGGTTTCCATCTGAGCTCTTGATATTCATACAAGTGGCTCTCTTTTCTCCGAAGATCTCTTTAATTTTCCTGTAGGCAGTATCTGTCTTACCCTAGTGAGATAAGCCTCTACATCCTTACATTTGTCCTCTAGCCGTCCCTGCTTAGCCATTTTGCACTTCCTGTCGATATCATTTTTGAGATGTTTGTATTCCTTTTTGCCTGCTTCATGCACTGCATTTTTATATTTTCTCCTTTCGTCAATTAAATTCAATATGTCTTCTTAACGATATGAATATAATAGAGGGAAACATTCCACGTGGGAAAAATATATCTAAAAACAAAGATGATGTGACTTACCAAACGAAAGTGCTGGCAGGTCGATAGACACAAAAACATACACACAAAAGTCAAGCTTTCACAACCCATGGTTGCTTCATCAGGAAAGAGGGAAGGAGAGGGAAAGACAAAAGGATGTAGGTTTTAAGGGAGAGGGTAAGGAGTCATTCCAATCCCGGGAGCGGAAAGACTTACTTTAGGGGGAAAAAAGGACAGGTATACACTCGCACACACACACACACATATCCATCCGCACATACACAGACACAAGCAGACATTTGTAAAGGCAAAGAGTTTGGGCAGAGATGTCAGTCGAGGCGGAAGTATAGAGGCAAAGATGTTGTTGAAAGACAGGTGAGGTATGAGTGGTGGCAACTTGAAATTAGCGGAGGTTGAGGCCTGGCAGATAACGAGAGGAGAGGATATACTGAAGGGCAAGTTCCCATCTCCGGAGTTCTGACAGGTTGGTGTTAGTGAGAAGTATCCAGATAACCCGGATGGTGTAACACTGTGCCAAGATGTGCTGGCCGTGCACCAAGGCATGTTTAGCCACAGGGTGATCCTCATTACCAACAAACACTGTCTGCCTGTGTGCATTCATGCGAATGGACAGTTTGTTGCTGGTCATTCCCACACAGAAAGCTTCACAGTGTAGGCAGGTCAGTTGGTAAATCACGTGGGTGCTTTCACACAATATTTTTCTTCGCCACGAAGAAAAATGATCCTAATCCTACTCCTAATGATCCAACTGCCCAAGACACTATCCAAATTGAACCCTGCCTGGAACAGTTCCCTCCTCCGTCACAGTGGGACCCACCTCCTCTTCCTCAAAATCACTCTCTCCAAACCTTCCAGGAATTTCTGACTTCCAGCCTTGCCTCTTAATCCTTCTTAAAAAACCTTAATCCTACTCCCAACATCACCACTGCTGAAGCCCAAGCTATCCGTGATCTGAAGGCTGACCGATCCATCGTCATTCTTCCTGCGGACAAGAGTTCCACGACCGTGGTACTTGATCGTCGGGAGTATGTGGCTGAGGGACTGCGTCAGCTTTCAGACAACACCACATACAAAATTTGCCAAGGTAATCCCATTCCTGAGGTCCAGGCGGAGCTTCAAGGAATCCTCAGAACCTTAGGCCCCCTACAAAACCTTTCACCTGACTCTATCAACCTCCTGACCCCACCGACACCCCACACCCCTACCTTCTACCTTCTTCCTAAAATTCACAAACCCAATCATCTCGGCCGCCCCATTGTAGCTGGTTACCAAGCCCCCACAGAACGTATCTCTGCCTACGTAGATCAACACCTTCAACCCATTACACGCAGTCTCCCATCCTTCATCAAAGACACCAACCACTTTCTCGAATGCCAGGAATCCTTACCCAATCTGTTACCCCCGGAAACCATCCTTGTAACCATTGATGCCACTTCCTTATACACAAATATTCCGCACGTCCAGGGCCTCGCTGCGATGGAGCACTTCCTTTCACGCCGATCACCTGCCACCCTACCTAAAAACTCTTTCCTCATTACCTTAGCCAGCTTCATCCTGACCCACAACTTCTTCACTTTTGAAGGCCAGACATACCAACAATTAAAGGGAACAGCTATGGGTACCAGGATGGCCCCCTCGTACGCCAACCTATTCATGGGTCGCTTAGAGGAAGCCTTCTTGGTTACCCAGGCCTGCAAACCTGTTGAAATTGTGTGAACAATATATTTCGTGTGTGACGGCGCAAAGTGCACTGTGTAAAATAGACCTCTTTGGCATTGTCTAACACTCTTTGTGTGCGCTAATTATTCTGTTGTGTTCGCTGTAAATCTTTATTTTGTTCTTGAATGTGCAAATATAGTTATTAGTAAAATGTCCTTTTTTTTCTCCTTAATACTTATTCAGCTGCGCAAATTCCAATAGGTTATGGGCCCAGTCTGCATTTGGAATAACTATATCAATAAAATAGTACGGAGAAAGTATTGGAAAAGTTCCAATTTACGTGAAGTGCGAGTTATCCTTACAAGACGATCGCAATTTCTTTCCGCATTATTTTTCAGTGTTCTTTACAGCAATAAAAAGCAAGTTACCATTAAGAATGAGTGCGGCACAGTTGAATAAGTATTAAGGAGAAAAAAAGGAATAATAATAATGGCGATATGGGTGGACAATTTCTTTATCCTGACTGAAAGTGAAGGCCAAATGAGAATTTTCAAGAAACAGCTGCAAACCAAGTTTAAGGTGCATGATTTGGGAGAAGTCAAACGTTATTTAGGTATGCAGATTACTAAGGATGAAGAAAGACAAGAATTGAGCATAAGTCAATCATCATACACGGAAAAAATATTAAAGAAATTTGGCATGAGTGATTGCAAACCCATAAGTACTCCAATGGAAGTAGAAGTGAAGTTAAGTGTAAATGAGACTGATGTGGAATGTGACAAGAATGTTCCTTATTTAGAAGCAGTAGGGAGTCTGTTATATTTGTCTCAAACATCACGACCCGACATTGCTTTTGCCACCAAAGCAGTGAGCAGATATTGCAGAGACCCAAAGGAAAAGCACTGGAAAGCTGTAAAGAGGATATTCCGATAGCTAAGAGGAACCTCAAACTATGAGTTAACGCAAAACTAGAGGGATATAGCGATCCGGACTGGGGGAGTGAATTGGGAGACAGATACTCCACCACTGGCTGCTGTTTTAAATTAATGGGGGGCCTCACATCATGGTCCTGTCAAAAGCAAAAAACTGTTGCATTGAGCACCGTAGAGGCCGAGTATATGGCACTATCTTACACCACACAGGAAGCATTATGGCTACGAACATTAATAAGTGAAATAGAACCCAATTTAATTGAGAAACCTACAACCATCTTCTGTGACAATAAGGGAGCCATAAACCTAGCTAAAAATGATGTTACTAGTGCTAAAACAAAGCATATTGATATACGGCACCATTTCATTCGGGACCACATAGAGCGACAGAACATTGCCGTGGACTATCTGCGCACAGAAGACATGTTAGCTGACCTTCTGACCAAACCCTAGGAAAGGGAGAAGTTTGAGAAGATTGTGGGACTATTTGGTTTATCTTGTGGAAGCAACACACAAAATATAAGTTCTAGGAGGGGTGTTGGAATTGTGTGAACAATATATTTCGTGTGTGACGGTGCAATGTGCACTGTGTAAAATAGACCTCTTTGGCATTGTCTAACACTCTTTGTGTGCGCTAATTATTCTGTTGTGTTCGCTGTAAATCTTTTTTGTTCTTGAATGTGCAAATATAGTTATTAGTAAAATGTCCTTTTTTTCTCCTTAATACTTTTTCAGCTGCGCAAATTCCAATAAAACCCAAAGTTTGGTACAGATTTATTGATGACATCTTCATGATCTGGACTCACAGTGAAGAAGAACTCCAGAATTTGCTCTCCAACCTTAACTCCTTTGGTTCCATCAGATTCACCTGGCCCTACTCCAAATCCGATGCCACTTTCCTTGACGTTGACCTCCATCTGTCCAATGGCCAGCTTCACACGTCCGTCCACATCAAACACACCAACAAGCAACAGTACCTCCATTATGACAGCTGCCACCCATTCCACATCAAACGGTCCCTTCCCTACAGCCTAGGTCTTCGTGGCAAACGAATCTGCTCCAGTCCGGAATCCCTGAACCATTACACCAACAACCTGAAAACAGCTTTTGCATCCCGCAACTACCCTCCCGACTTGGTACAGAAGCAAATAACCAGAGCCACTTCCTCATCCCCTCAAACCCAGAACCTCCCACAGAAGAGCCACAAAAGTGCCCCACTTGTGACAGGATACTTTCCGGGACTGGATCAGACTCTGAATGTGGCTCTCCAGCAGGGATACGACTTCCTCAAATCCTGCCCTGAAATGAGATCCATCCTTCATGAAATCCTCCCCACTCCACCCAGAGTGTCTTTCCGCCGTCCACCTAACCTTTGTAACCTCTTAGTTCATCCCTATGAAATCCCCAAACCACCTTCCCTACCCTCTGGCTCCTACCCTTGTAACCGCCCCCAGTGTAAAACCTGTCCCATGCACCCTCCCACCACCACCTACTCCAGTCCTGTAACCCGGAAGGCGTACACGATCAAAGGCAGAGCCACGTGTGAAAGCACCCACGTGATTTACCAACTGACCTGCCTACACTGTGAAGCTTTCTATGTGGGAATGACCAGCAACAAACTGTCCATTCGCATGAATGCACACAGGCAGACAGTGTTTGTTGGTAATGAGGATCACCCTGTGGCTAAACATGCCTTGGTGCACGGCCTGCACATCTTGGCACAGTGTTACACCGTCCGGGTTATCTGGATACTTCCCACTAACACCAACCTGTCAGAACTCCGGAGATGGGAACTTGCCCTTCAGTATATCCTCTCCTCTCGTTATACACCAGGCCTCAACCTCCACTAATTTCAAGTTGCCACCACTCATACCTCACCTGTCTTTCAACATCTTTGCCTCTATACTTCCGCCTCGACTGACATCTCTGCCCAAACTCTTTGCCTTTACAAACGTCTGCTTGTGTCTGTGTATGTGCGGATGGATATGTGTGTGTGTGCGAGTGTATACCTGTCCTTTTTTCCCCCTAAAGTAAGTCTTTCCGCTCCCGGGATTGGAATGACTCCTTACCCTCTCCCTTAAAACCCACATCCTTTCGTCTTTCCCTCTCCTTCCCTCTTTCCTCATGAAGCAACCATGGGTTGTGAAAGCTTGATTTTTGTGTGTATGTTTGTGTGTCTATCGACCTGCCAGCACTTTCGTTTAGTAAGTCACATCATCTTTGTTTTTAGATATATTTTTTTTTCAATATTTCTTCTGTTACCCATGGATTTCTACCAGCCCTCGTCTTTTTACCTACTTGATCCTCTGCTGCCTTCACCACTTCATCCCTCAAAGCTACCCATTCTTCTTCTACTGTATTTCTATCCCCCATTCTTGTCAGTTGTTCCCTTATGCTCTCCCTGAAACTCTGTACAACCTCTGGTTTAGTCAGTTTATCCAGGTCCCATCTCCTTAAATTCCCACCTTTTTGCAGTTTCTTCAGTTTTAATCTACAGTTCATAACCAATAGATTGTGGTCAGAGTCCACATCTGCCCCTGGAAATGTCTTACAATTTAAAACCTGGTTCCTAAATCTCTGTCTTACGATTATATAATCTTTCTGATACCTGTCAGTATCTCCAGGGTTCTTCCATGTATACAATCTTCTTTTATGATTCTTGAACCAAGTGTTAGCTATGATTAGATTGTGCTATGTGCAAAATTCTACCAGGCGGCTTCCTCTTTCGTTTCTTACCCCCAATCCATATTCACCTACTACGTTTCCTTCTCTCCCTTTTCCTACTGACGAATTCCAGTCACCCATGACTATTAAATTTTCATCTCCCTTCACTATCTGAATAATTTCTTTTATTTCATCATACATTTCTTCAATTTCTTCATCATCTGCAGAGCTAGTTGGCATATAAACTTGTACTACTGTGGTAGGCGTGGGCTTCGTATCTATCTTGGCCACAATAATGCGTTCACTATGCTGTTTGTAGTAGCTTACCCGCATTCCTATTTTCCTATTCATTATTAAACCTACTCCCTGCATTACCCCTATTTGATTTTGTGTTTATAACCGTGTATTCACGTGACCAGAAGTCTTGTTCCTCCTGTCAGCGAACTGCACTAATTCCCACTATATCTAACTTTAACCTATCCATTTCCCTTTTTAAATTTTCTAACCTACCTGCCCGATTAAGGGATCTGACATTCCACGCTCCGATCTGTAGAACGCCAGTTTTCTTTCTCCTGATAACGACATCCTCTCGAGTAGTCCCTGCCCGGAGATCCGAATGGGGGACTATTTTACCTCCGGAATGTTTTACCCAAGAAGACGCCATCATCATTTAACCATACAGTAAAGCTGCATGCCCTCGGGAAAAATTACGGCTGTAGTTTCCCCTTGCTTTCAGCCGTTCACAGTACCAGCACAGTAAGGCCGTTTTGGTTAGTGTTACAAGGCCAGTTCAGTCAATCATCCAGACTGTTGCCCCTGCAACTACTGAAAAGGCTGCTGTCCCTCTTCAGGAACCACACATTTGTCTGGCCTCTCAACAGATACCCCTCCGTTGTGGTTGCACCTACGGAACGGCTATCTGTATCGCTGAGGCACACAAGCCTCCCCACCAACGGCAAGGTCCATGGTTCATGGGGGTAGGATGTTTGCATAGCAGTCGTAATATTTTCTTTATTTAGAAGTGTATTTTCTCTCATAATTTTAAGAGTTTGTTGAAAATATTTAAACATCTTTTTAATCCAGTGTAGTAAGATTGTATAACTAACAGTTTGTAAAATGATGACACGAAATTGTACAAAGTCAGAGTCAGCATCACAAGCGGTTTCTACTGAGGAAGCTATTCAGAGCTTAGTTAATCAAATAGCACAGCTTAAAAAAGATAGTAATGCATTATTTAATGAGTTGTGTGAGGTTAGGCAAACCGGTTCAATCCCTCTCACCCTAGATTCCTCAGCAGCAGCCTTGGTAACCCCTTTTACAGGTAAACCTGGCGAGGACATAACAGCCTTTTTTGATGATTTAGTAGCAGCTGCAAAGTTAGGATCATGGTCAGATGAACAGCTCTTACAAATGACAAAGTTAAGATTCATAGAAGAGGCTAAAGTACACGTATTATACCATGAAGAACTACGGAATGCTCCAACATTTGAGGAATTGAAGAAAGGATTACTTAAACGTTTTCAAAAACAGAACAGCTGTAGATTTTATATGGAAAAATTAAACACTATCACTCAGAGGCAAAACGAGTCATTAGAAAGCTTTGTAGATAGGATTAGAAAAGTTAATAGTAACACCTATCAGTTGACAACTAGTGATGAAGCAAATAAAGTTATTTTACAAGAGGCAGAAGATAGAGCTCTGGATACATTTTTAAGTAGGTTACCTCCTGAAACATCCTGTCGTGTCAGGGCAGAGTTTCCTAAAAATTTAGCAGAAGCTGTATCTGTGGCAATGGCTTTCAAAGAAATAGACATTCCCATCAGATACAAGGAGAGGCGAAATGTATTTTCAGCAGGAGTACGACGTTTTAGGTGAGATCGACAGGGACATATAGCAAAAAACTGCAGACAACCGCAATGCACTAATTGTCAAAGAATAGGTCACACATTCAAGGAATGCAGGTCTAAGAAAGTTTTACGAAATAGAAATCAGTTAAACTCAACGGGAATGTCAGAGCCGCCGCCAGGCATTCCCAATAAAATTCCATGCCATTAAGGTGAATGTGAAGGCGGAATGCTGGTTGTCTGCTACCATACACGATAAAGAGGCAAGGATACTGGTGGATGCAGGCACAAGCATATCAATAGTGAGTAATGAATGCATTGGAGAAAATAAATATGACCCTCCAAGGTATAGATTGAGTGCGGTAGGAGGAGGTACAGTAAAGTCATTAGGATGTACATCATTGATTTTCTATATTCACGGTGTACACTTTCAAGAAGATGTAGAAGTGGTAACAAAGGTAACCGATGGGTACAACGCGATCCTAGGGCTGGATTTCCTGAATAAACATCACGCTAAAATCGACCTCATACAGCAAACTGTAGAACTTAGCGGAATAGTGTTTCAGCTAGGTGACACCACTGCAAAGGGCCCACTGCCATAAAATTTCCCCAACCGGAAGGCGAAATCAACTACACTGCATGCAACATCCTTGAAGGTTGATTCGCGGGATAAGATACCATTTGGCTCAGGAAAACTTCTCTGGATGACCGTTGAGCCCAAGGTACCTACAGATACAATGCGTCTAATAGAGCCATTAGAAGAAAACGAGGAATTAGATGTATCGCATTGTTTTGTATGTAGAAGTGTTGTACAGGCTTAAGATGTTGAGGGAGAAAGAAAAGTACCAGTACATATTGACAATTTTGGAGTGAAGGACAAAGAGTTGCATAAGGGAATATTAGTAGCTACAGTCAGTACTTTGAAGAAGATGATTTCATTTGGTCAGATATTACTGATGGTCAGAAACCAGATACCTATAAAACCACATTACGAGAAGATTGAGTATTTGAAAGGAGATGATAGACACACGATAGTTGAGTTCCAAGATTTATTTAATGCAGAAGGTCCACTGGCAGCAACAGACATCACACAGCATAGGATCCCAACAGGAAATAGCCCCCCAGTTTATAGGAAGCCTTGTAGAGTTCCGCATCACTTACAGCCAGTACTGGATGAATTTTTACAACAGCATCTAAAAGATGGAATTACAGAATATTCTGATTCGCCTTATAATTCAAATATTGTAATTATTCCAAGGAAGTCTCCCGACAGTACAAAACGATATAGATTTTGTTGTGACTACAGACACCTTAACAAACAAACTATTTCAGTAGTTTATCCTCTTCCAAACATTACAGATATCATTGACAGTTTGGGTAACAGTAAATACTTTTCAACAATTGATTTACATAGCGGATATCATCAACTGGAAGTTGCACCTGAAGATAGGCATAGAACAGCATTTTCTACCCCTGGAGGCCACTGACTATTTAAAAGAATGCCTTTCGGTTTGAAAAATGCACCAGCAACTTTTCAAAGACTACTCGATGGAGTATTGCGAGGACTCAAAACTCAGCAATGTTGTGTCTATCTAGATGATATTATTGTATTCTCCACAGACATTAGTGAACATGCTGTTTATCTGTGCAACGTTTTTCAGAGACTTAGAAAAGCTAAATTAACATTAAATATGGAAAAATGTAGTTTTGCATTGACAGAGGTTGCATACCTAGGGCATGTCATAAGTGAAAAAGGAATGAAAACAGATCCTCGATTAATTTCAGCAGTTAAGGACTTCCCAACACCACAACACGTTAAGGAAGTACAAAGTTTCATTGGTCTCGCATTGTATTACTGAAAATATGTTCAAAATTTTGCTGAAATTGCCCGACCCTTAACCCAATTATTGAAAAAGGGTGCAAAATTTAATTGGTCTGAAGACTGTGAATCAGCATTTCAAACCCTTAAAGATAAGTTAACACACAGTCCAGTATTAGCCTACCCAGATTATAATAAAGAATTTATTTTATCCTGTGACACAAGTGGTCATTCAGTAGGAGTTGTTTTGAGTCAGAATATTAATGGCGCGGAACACCCCTAGCCTACGCTTCGAGACAAGTAACAACGGCAGAAAGAAATTATTCCACAACGGAGAAAGACTCGTTAAGTGTTATTTATGGCATCAAATACTTTAAATGCTACTTGTATGGTAGGAAATTCAAGGTTATTACAGACTACGCAGCTTTAAAATTGTTGCTTGGGTTAAAGGATCCATCTAGTCGTCTCACCCGGTGGGCCCTATGTCTTTCCGAAATTGATTTCAAAGTTATCCATAAACCAGGAAAAAAACACATGAATGCAGATTGCCTAAGTCGGAAAATATCACTTTTGGAAGCAACAGGCTGAGATACTGAGGACTGGAGAAAGGCACAAGATGAGGATACAGAATGCAAAAAATATGCAATACAAAAACAATTTTGCTTTGAAGATGGTGTATTATGCCGTAAAATAAAACTTGGACCGCGAATTGTTGTTCCCCAACATCTTAGACAAGAAATAATGGCAGAGGCCCACGATCATATCCTTGCAGCACATGGTGGACAGCGGACAACCGAAAGACGCATAGCGGAGCGATTTTGGTGGCGAACCAGAAAGCAGGATGTTGCGCAGTATGTTCGTAATTGCATTGCGTGCGCAAAACGAGCTGAATTTTCTTGTTTAAAAATACCCTTACACAGGCTCCCAGAGGCTTCATGCCCATTTCAAATATGCGGAGTATATATCTACGGACTATTTTATAAAACACCTGCTGGTAATAAGTATGTTCTTATGATTATAGATCACTTGTCACGCTATCTAGCTATGGTGAGTCTCCCAGATCAGCAAGCAAATGCAGTTGCCCAAGCTTTAGTTAACAACTGGATACTTAAATTTGACATACCTGAAGCTATTATCAGGGATCTAATTTTATGTCTGAATTAATGAAACAGCTAAGCCACTTACTAAAAATACGTAAATTACGCACAACTCCGTTACACCCTCAGTGCAACGGACGCACAGAAAGAGTTAATCTGGCAATGCTTAGTTATTATATTAACAAACAACATTCTAATTGGGATATGTATTTACCAATAATCGTGTCGGTATACAATGCCAAAAAGCATGAAGCAACTGGCATGTCACCTTATGAAGTGGTCTATGGGAGAAAAATGCCGTCCCCTTTTGATGTAATGAGGCAGAAAAACGGAAAAGTTGGAGAAACAGTAAAAGATTTTTCTCGAATGATGAAGGATGTATGGAAAAAGGTTCAAAAATCTAATACAAAGGCTTTGGAACGACAGGAAAGATTAGGTAATGCTCAAGCTAAATATCCAAATTACAAAATCGGTCAGTGGGTGATGCTGTCAACCCCATACATTGCGAAAGGAAAAATGAAGAAATTAGAAACGAGCTACAGAGGTCCTTATCAAATTATTTAGATCATGTCACCAGTCAACGTTAAACTGCAACTGCCCACCCAAACTACTATTCACCATGCAAAACGTTTAAAACCTTTTAAGGGCACTCCAGATGTAATTCCTTCAACAATAGTGTCTGATTTTCCAAAGGGTGGAGGAAGTGCCCGAAAAGGAAAAAGAGTGGCCACGACAGCACAACATACAGACATGGCACCATACAATCTTCGACCGAGAGTGCGAATGTCCTAGTTGAATCATAGTAGACTGTGGATAGTATACAAATGTTGATTCATCCTTCCCTCTAATTTATTGGCCAGAAAGCGCCATGCAAGCATTTCCTACACAAAACCTATCCTACCTCAATGACTCTCTTGACAGTTCCCTTCTGAAGTCATTGGATATGTTCATAAACTCATAGCAAGTCAAAATTGATGCTAATGTTATGATGCAACATGTCTTAAAGTTAAAAAGTGAACACAAAACTAAAATTATAATGTTAGGAACGGGTATATCTGGAACCTTTGTGTTGGTGTTTCTGCTTTGTACAGTTTTCTTTTATTCAAGATAAAAAATAAGTCAAATGATAATATACCACTTCATCAAATCCCTGTTAACTGGATGCCACACTCTTAACTGGTGTACTTCAGTGGTTACTTTTAAGCATTGCTGTATTAATTTTGTTTATTGTACTTCTGTCTTTATTAAACAGTCTCATGTTAAAATAAACAATATTGTAGAATAGATATTCTTGCATTAATACAGGGTAGATTAAACAGGTGTTGCTATGTAATTTTCTAAGTGAAAAATCTATTTTTGTTTATTCATTGTCATCAAGATTTGTTACACTTATTATAACAATTTATGTTTGAACTATGTGATTCATGAGCATACAGTGCTTTAGTAAAGTGATAAAGTATTTTCAACATACTTAATGTCAAGCATGTGTAATCGTCTAAGTCGAGAGTTTTCATTACTTGTGTTAGTGCGTTTGCCATGTGAAGAGTGGAGGCATGTCGAGTAATAAATTCGAGGGTGAATTTCTCCGAAGAGTGGAGGAATGTTGAGTGGTACTTAAGATTGGTAAATAAATTAGTATAATCAATGTGAAGTGAAGTAGAAATTAGAAAATAAATGAAAAACTTCGTTTTAGAAGAGTTACACACTGGCAAACAGCGGGCAGAGCAGAAGAGGCAATGACCGTGAAGTCAGCATGTTCAGGAGAAGCCATTGCCCTCCCCACATAAGCAGATGCTGTCGATTCAGCTGTCAGGGCATTGCCCGACCAGCTCACGTGTTTCTCAATTGTCACATGTGATCAAAGGCCCTCGCCTACATTCCAAGAGCCAATGACCGACATTAAGAAGATTCTTCGAAAAGCTTTTCAATGTGACAGAAGAGGCAATGACCGTGAAATCATTCACCTCCAGTGAACTGAAGTAAATAAATACGCGAGATGCAGTGGGCCCGACAGTAGTTTTTCAGTTCCAGTACAGTTCAATCGGTGCTGAAGACCGTCATGCAGGAAGAGACTACATCATACACAGAAGCACCAAGTCCACCACTGTGATGGAATAGCAAGCCGCAGCCTCGCTGCCAGAAGACAGAAGTTAAAAGGTATTTGAAGACTGATTTTTACATACCCGGGTGACTCGTGAGGACGGGAAGGAGACGGCCTCACATCAGCAGTCACCTGTGAGATGGTGATGAAGATCTGACAGCCGAAGTCTGGCAAGCTGGAGTCTGTTGTTTGAGTCCAGGACACTGGCCTTCCCCCGCCGCACCGCTTCACTGGCTGACACACAACACTGACACAGGTGGCTGCTTAGAGAAGAGAAACACTGGGACGCCACATCCAAGGTATCACCATCCAATTCACGACTTCATTCTCAATAATTAAATGGGCCACCTCACGATGCACGTCTCAAGTCAACTGGGCGAGACGGCGACATCAGATGCACACCGCCAGGTGTAATAAGATACCACCACTGCCGCAGCAGAAGGCTTCGCAAACGACACACCTGTTGCTCTCCCAGCCAGAACAATCCAATAAGGAAACCATTGCACAAATCTTCAATAAAAGTTATCTTATGTAAAAATGCTGTTTCATTCTACCTCATACCCGAGCCAAGGAAGAACCCACCCTGCCCACATGTGGTCAAGAGAGAAAAAGTAATGCTTTAGAATCAAATGCCCTATGCAATAATGCTCATCCTGACAATTGACTAGCATTAAAAGAGGCTACCCAGTTACAATATGTAATCCCCCCCCCCTCCGTCTGAAAATGAATCCCCTGCGTCAATATAAGCATTCCCCCTGGTTTGCTCCACTCTTCTGCGACTAGTACTTTTATCCCGAGTACTTCTTCCTTGATGTCACTTCCTGGCATTTCTACTTGTTACTATCATTTTCATCCTAATGTTATGAAAAGTTCACAAGTTAGTGTAACCTCTTGTGAATGGTGGAATTCTCCTGGACCCAAGGAAGCCTGATTTAACTGAATTCAGCCTAGCAGATAATGGTAAGCAAATAAAGTGGAGCATGCTTGTTCATACACAGACTGGATGCACCTCGTGCAATGGATACTGGAAATGCCTGCTGAGGTCCTGTTGACAACAGATTATTATTGGCGTAACTTAGAACAGCCCATTCCATGTAGTTTCAGAAGTACAAGTTCTTTACTGTAATTATATGAACAAATATATTCTGTCTGTTGAAACTATCTTAAATACACGGCTTTTTTTTTCACTGTTATGTACAGAGTACACAAATAAGTCATACACATAATCTTGGAAAGCAATTTGTTCAACATAACGGAAAGTATAGAAGACTTCCAAACAATTTAGGGCTTGGGGTGGCTGGCAGAAATCCATGCTACACCACTGCATGTCAGAGCTAGGGAGGACCATTTTTCCAAAACTCGCTTTCTACAGAATTGTGATTTTTCAGGAAATATATAACACTGTTTAGGGATTTGTGTATGGACAAAAATTTTGCAAACTTCACACATAGTGTATTAATTTCTAAACACTCATAAATAAAAATTACAATCTGCATACATATATTTAAAAAAAAAAAACACCATGAAGATATAAAATTATTTCAAAATTTGCTTTCCGTGTAACATATTGATGTACGACTTTCTTTCTGATCTTCCATTTACCAAGGGAACACAATAAACAGCTATATTACATACAGTTTTTAAAAGTATTACTTATGTATAATGCTGTAATTACATTCAGACAAACTAAGGCAATGGAATTAACATGTTCATATTACAGTGTTTCAGTCTATTTCCCCAACATCTAGATTTTCCATCATATCATTTATATTTGCATTATCTGCAGCACCACTCCCCTTCAATATATTTTCACAGAATTCCCTAGCATCATCAAGTATATCAATGAGCTTTATCATCTCCGCCATACCTTGACTCTTTTCTGTACTGACATAATAAATAATTTTCATTTTTTGGGCTGGATCCATGGTTCTGAAAGATTCCTGTCCTTTCTCAAGGATCTCTACTACAATCATTCCACACAGAATGTATATCTAACAGAAAGATGAATCCTGAAGTTGCAATTCATTCCTATACAGGAGCTTCTGAAAATCTGGAAAGTAGTCCAATTAAATTAAATTAATTTCAAGTACTGCATACGCATTGCTAGTCTATTCAATTGCTGAACAAAATGTTAATCACAAGTATTGTTATGTGCTTACCTTCCATTTCTTTGTAGGCTAAATAAGCAGCATAACAGCTCCTGTGTCCTCTTATGGATGTATAGTCACTTGATGTGTTACTACATCTGGCTCCCAACACCTCTGCCGTTTCTTCATGGTATCTTTAATTGTGTTTTTTTTTTTTTTTAATTACACTCATCTTCTTTTCCTTCCTCTTTCAACTTCTTTTGCAGGTTCAGAATATTCTTCTGTCATTTTATTTACATAGAAACTTCTAAACACAGGCTAAGAATACATACAACATTTTGTTCCTTCAGAAAGGCAATTTTGCAAATGAAAATTAATTGACAATAATGCAAATGGACAGAAATCAAATGCTCTGAGGCCATATTCTTACTTCTGCAAATGGTGCAAACTTGAACATAGGAAATGGAATTTTTAAAATCAAAAGACTATTTGCCTTACAAAAATTAGGTCCAGCAAGTGAATTTGACTTTATCAATTTCCTGGCAGAAGGAGACTTTAGGAAAAACAGAAGACATATAGTAGTAGCTTCTAAACCCTGGAAGTAGCTGTGTTTTTAAAATTCTGAATAACAAAGGCAGCTACCTCAAACAATATATGCTGTAAAAAACTCATTTGTGTCATTTTTGTAGAAAGTAAGTTTTGAAAAAATGGTCCTCATTATGAGACACCTGAACAATTGCTTGTAGGGAATCACAAACTCACACCCCCAGATCAGTCTGATCATCCTTTTCTGGGCTTAGATTATTGTTTGTGAGTGTACAGGGTTTCCCCAAAATATAACAACATTTGAGATTATAGACTGAAAGCAAGCAAAGCAAATAAACCTTCATGTTTCAGAGACAGCATGCAGTCCTTTGTTTACTGTATTGCAATTAGATCATTAGAAATTCACAAGTAGTTCCTGCATGATCACTGTGGAAATGAGATGTTGCTGTGGTTAACCACACTACCCTTATTATTTAACTTCAAAAGAATGTACAAGTATAACTATGGAAGGAAAATATGGCCTACTGTAGAATACTGGGTTGCAGACTGTCATGTAGAGTAAGTAAATAAACAAACAGCCATTCTGAGCTCACAAAAACAATGATCTCAGAGATTTAAGTAGTGAAAGAAAGCAGGAATTATATTGTGGAAAAGATAGACACTGGGCCAGTGTACCAAAGAAACATACAAATAATCAAGTAAAGTATGACAAACAGAAGTGTAAAGACTTGGATTTTGATTGTTTAGGGTATTTTTACAGAATAGTGGAAGGCAGTTTCCAAATCTCCTTAATTTTTAACTTCAAACACATGAGAAAATGTTTTGTTTGGTCTTCATTCTGATAACTACATTCTTACAACACTTTATTCTCTCAAAGAGGCAATTCTGCAAATGGAAATGAACTGACAATAATGCAAATGGACAGTAAATGCCATGAGACCATATTATTATTTCTGCAAATGGCACATACTGCATACTGAAGACTGATTCAGTAAACTGCAGATGCTGTATTTAGTTTCTCACACAAATTTTCCCCAATCAACCATCATATCTTTATTTGGAAATGACTCTGTGTGTTTTGGAGACTAATCTACCAAGACCATAATTTGTGTGGGTGTTAGCAGATTTTTTTTTTTTTTTTTTTTTTTTTTCATTTGCCCTGCAACAACTTTAAAATAGATGGCTGTTGCATCCTTGCCAGCTGGCTTTACATGCATCTCCCTCCAAACCCACCTCCCTGTGTCAGACAGAATTTTTTCACTAATGATTTGCTTATCATTGCTGCTGCCTAGCTGCTACACAAGGTGGCTGCCTTACCTGCCCCTGTAAGGTCCAGCATATGCTGGGATGCGGGCAGCATGGAGCAGTGCAGGACAGCACTCTTTTCTGTGCCTGCCTCAAGGTTTCTAATGGTTCACCTTATGGACTCTACACTGCTGCACAGGCCTGCCATTTGCCCCAGCTACCTGCTTCCACAATGGCTTGGCAGCTGAGGCTTAGGACAGTGGAACAGTTTCCTGACTCCTGTACACTGCTATCAATGTGCTCTCTTGCTTTTGGCTGTGAAGCTGGAATAATTTATAGAACTAGTAAATAATCTTATGAAAAGGGTCAGCATGATTATATGGAAAAAAAAAAAAAAGAAACAGTGAATGGCTCAATATGACAAAGGGGGGGGGGGGGGGAGATATAGTACTCAAATGTTAAGTAAAATGAAATTTTTTTCTTACAGTGATTGCTGTGTGTCTTCAATAGTTGCAACTGGTCATAATCAGTTAAATTATTTTAATTAAAATTAAATTGATCCAGAATTAAGACAGACCCCAGTAGTTTAACTTAGTACTTGTCTGTTGTCATGCTTGCAGCTTGCCATGATATTGCCCATACAGGGCTGTCTAATTTTTGGGAGATGTTTTTGCTGTGAAGATGTGTTTTAGTTCTAGATCTGATGTAGTACAATACAGGATTCAAGGCATTACTTGATAGATATTCCATGTCAAATGTGCCATCTGGCAACTGTGAATGTACTGACAAATATCAGTACAACTGCAACGTTGGGCACATTGCCTGAAAACTTTATTTTCGTTTTGGAAGACTTCCTGAGTATTAGATAGTGATTGTCCAACTAGCATTGCCCTTGTCCTGAGTGAACATAAAGCAGCTCTCTCAGCTGCTGTTGTATTACTCTTAAGTGAATGTGCACTCATCAAAACATGACATGCTTCTCTCCTAGTCACCTCTGTGGCAACAGGAGGTAGTTTAAAAACAACATGTTCAATAGAACTTATAAAATCAAGGACTGATAAATGCTTAGACATCAGTGCAAAATCTAAACCTTTCCATAGCATGGATGAAGCTGTATCATCAAAATCTGTCTCTGAGAGATTGATCACAGAATGCCAAGGTATATTATTAGATTCTAAGTCACAGAAACGTCCACACATTGCTGAGTGCTGGGCAGTTACAGAATGAAATTCCCAGTCAAACTGTGGCCATGAGGCATTGTCCAGCCAGTCCCAAGAAAATTCCAAAATTTTTGAAGTAATTGTCAAATGAAGCTGAAGTCATTCCTTTATATCTTCATAGCGTTGTAACAGTAGAGTTCTGTTTTAAATCAGGCTGTTGGTCATATAAGCTGAATCTGTAAAAGTACACAAAGTTCTTCCAATATGTCAGATAATATTATGGTACATAGGTGTGTGTGTGTGTGTGTGTGTGTGTGTGTGTGTGTGTGTGTGTGTGTGTGTCAGTTGCCTCCTCTTTTGACAAAGGCCTTGTTGGTCAAAAGTTCATTTTGTGACAGTCTCTTTGTTGTGCCTATCTGTGACTCAGCATCTCTGCTATATGGAGAGTAGCAACTATTCTTTTCATTGTGTTATTATATTCCATCCTGGAGTTTCCATTGTTTAATTAACATTTTTACTTCATGATCAAATGCATATGTCATTTTATAAGGTTTGAACAAAAATTCTACTAAAGTACTTCTGTAATGTTTCAACTGTCACAAAATAATAATTACTGTAAGTTTAAAACCAAGACATGATAATAAATATATAACCATGTAATAAAATTAAATGTACTGTGATGTTTAGCAATCAAATTTATCATATACTATAATAGGTGAATCCAGGGCCTGACTTAGGTGCAACCGCACATGGTCTCATGCTTCTAGAGCTCCCGTGCAAAGTGTTAGAATGTAATTTTAAAACTATCATCTGAAATGTTAATATTACAGATAAACTGAAAAAATAAAGTAAGGTGTTTCTTATACAGCTTTTAATTTTAATGTGAATGTAATTTAATTGAAATATATAACCATAATGACACAACCACATGGTTGGTTAGTGGTGTACGTCACTGAAAACTATCACTGCATCAGAGTCGAGGAAACCAAGGGCTATGATAGTGGTGTAGGACAGTAATATCTATTGTTAACTTGCTTTGCTTGTCCATAGAGATACATGATTCATTGTCTCTCAGTGGCCCTCTATGCCCATGAAATTCATTGTTGTGGCTGACAATCAAGCATTACATTCATCGGTAAGCAGGTGTGTCTCTCAGAGTAACTTGTTCATTGTCATGATATTAAATGTATGTTAATAGTTCACACCATTTCATTTGTTATATATGTGTTCTGTGTTTATAAATAGTGTTTTTCCTGTTCTGTGAAGTTTAAAGTGCCATCAAGGAATTGTCTTGTGAGCGGCACAGATTTAAGAAATATGATTCAGGTGCTGAAAAGAACAAGAAAAAGCTACATCATGAACAATTTTGAACTCACAAACATGTGCTTTCAAAAAGTTTCTTTGACCAACATCTTCACAAATTAAGAACATAACTGAAGCATTCTTAAAGGGCTTAACAGTAGCTTCTCATCATGTGGTGCTTTAGATAAATATGAAAATGAAGTCCGGGAATGTGAACCTCCTGCTATCAGTAGTAGCAATCATGAAATATTCATAAATCTGGACCCAGGCACTTGGGCTAATATGTTAACATCCTCCATGATAGATGAAATTGTACAGAAAGGCTCTACTAAAACTTTAAATTTTGATTGTGCTTTCAGTGACAAAAAAGGAAATTTTCAACTCTTTTTATGTAAGGACTTTGAGATTCAGAGGAGAAAAAAGGGATCAAAAATGGTTTGTGAATTTGAAATCTACTGAAGAAATTTTTGTAACTGTTGTAAACTTTTTGGATCTCCTTCAAACACACTGTCAAGTGATGTACTCTGTGATAAGGTTCATTTAGGAAATCAGCTTCAAGAGGATGAACAATTATTTAAGCAAACAGAGATACAAAATTATGGATAGAATGAGAGAAATGGTTGAAACAAAAAAGTAGTACTGTTTGAATTGACCTTCAACTACTACAAAAAGAGAAGAAACATTGTCATCAAATTCTAAAGAGAATTATACTCACCATCAGATACCTGGTAAGTGTAATATGGTCTTAAGAGGAAACTGCAACAAGCTCTATCAAGATAATACTGGTAATTTTCTTGGTTTGATTAAAATGATAGCAAAATTTGACTCTGTTTTGCAGGAACATTTAAGGCTGGTAAAAACTCAAGAAATTCATGACCTTATCTCGACAAAAATGTTCAAAATTAACTCATAAACTTGCTTGTCAACATTTTTTTAAACAGAAAGTAAATACTTACTCCTGACACAAGCCACAATGAACAAATGATAGATTATTAGATTTTTAAATTTATCAGAAAATGCAATGACTATAGAAGAACACTTTCTCGACTTTCTGAACATCACTTCAACAACAGGAGAAAGTTTGAGTGAAACCTTTTGTCCAAAATAGATCAATTAGTTCTGAATATTCATGACAGTTATCATAATGACACGAATATGAAAGGTCACTGAAGTGGTGTTTTAACCGAGTCCTTAAGTGTAATCCAAGAGCATTTTACATGTAATGTGGTTGTCACAGTGTTAAATCTTATTTTTTCAGACATGGCTAAATCTACAGCAAAAACAGTCACATTTTTTGGTATAATTCAAAGAATATACATTGTTTTTCGTGCATTCACTCAGAGATGGGAAATCTTACTGAACATGGTACCAACTTCAACTGTGAAGCAGCTTTCATAAACTCAATGGGAAAGCAGGGTGGAATCTGTCAAAGCTATAAGGTAGCAGGCACATTGATGAATCAAAAATGAAGAGCAAAGCACACTCACTTGCTGTGAACAAATCAGAAAACTAACGAATTTTTTGTAGGTGTTGTCATAAAGTACTATGTTCTCTTTGCCATTAACACAGAAAGTAAGACACTACAAGTTGAAAACAAGGCCAGGAAAGTGGCAACTAAATCCCTCAAAAGTTTAGTGAAGTTTATTGGGATTTCCCTGAAGAAGATTCTGTTAATGTGCAGACGACTGCAAAAGAGATGATTGACAGTTTACAGAGTGAACCGAAATTTCAAGAAAAGACAATTGGCAAGAAGATACAGCAATCTGATTATGAAAGCAAAGTCATCATTGTTTACATGGCATGACTTCCAGAGGAGAAACAAGAAAATGTGTTTTTCTACCCTGTTGTTGATACAGTAATAAAAAATTGAAAGAAAGGTTTGGAAAACTGGCTAAGTATTCCAAAATATTTAGCTTTTTGTTTTCTGCATAGAGTTTAAGACAAATACGAGATAGAAAACTTAAAATGCTGTGTAAAAAACTTGTGAAAGAGTTCAGTGTAAACATAAATGGTGAATGTTCAAAAGACATTGTTGCATCAAAACTTATGACGGAAATCAAAGTGTTCAGAGAAATAGTGCCCAAAGGATATGAAAACTCCATAGCTAATATTAAAATACTTAAACGAAACTGGGAACCCATTTTACAACATTTATATGCTCTAAAGAAAGCTGCCAACTGTGCCAGTGACCATCGTCTCCACTGAAGGGAGATTTTCAAATTTGAAGCTGATCAAAAATTATTTCAGGAGCAGCATCTCCCAAGAACACCCATCTTTTCTTGCCATGTTATCAGTGGAACATGCTGTGGTTTCAAAAATGAATTTTGATTATATTGTTAATGAACTTGCTCATCAAAAGTAAGGAAATGATGTTTTCTGTAAAGCGTGAAAAGCAGAAAACTCTTAGTGTTCATAACTTACAAATCATTTAATTTCAAGTGAATACAGAGCACAGTGAAGTGAGCAATGAATACATTTAAGAGTGAATCCTAAACAATATCTGTGAACCTTATTTTAATCTGGATTTCATTAAATTTAAAGGATTCACATAGGTAAGTTAGTTTTTATTAATAAGTACCAACCTATTAGATTCCTTCTCCCATAAATTATTTTCTTATCACAACAGCACATCTGCTGTAGCAACAATCTTTTGATACATCTGTAGTAAGTCAATGATGATACTTACAGTTCTTTTAAACATGGTAAAGGTGTATCATGTGTGCTTGAGGAGGGCACGAGGGGGTGTGTTTGGTGGTGGGAGTGGGCGTGAGGGGTGCTGTGTTAGTTTACTATCATACCAGTGAAAAGTGTACTTAACACTTTGGCTGCGGCATCGGTGCACGCGCGCAACTCTCCAGTGCGGCCCGGTAACGTGCGAGTGCGGGCCGGTAACACTCTGAAACGGCAGGTACCGCTCGGAGCCGAAGCTCCTAAGCACACCTGAGCTACAGGCCGACGTCAAGACCTCTAACATCTGTAGGATCATGTTCGATACTGATCGTCGTGATCCGTATCGTCAGATTCGGAACTGTCACGAAACAGATTCGAAAGCTGTGCATCTGCGCTATCATCACACTGCAATTCTTCTGCAGCCTCTAAATGACAATATCTGTGGTATGCCTCGTCCTCACTAGACAGAAAATCACTGTCGTCTAGTACACTAAGTAACTGTTTCACTGTCAATTTAACTCTTTTCCTGCTCCTTTTCACGTAGCAAGGTCCTGGTGTCTGTTCATTAGCCGCCATTACGAACAATATACGTTCGATAACTGACCACACAAAAACAAAATTTTACACGCTTTGATGCTACCTTTGATGCTGCAACTAGACAGTAATCCGACAGTGAGCGCGGACGCTTATCGGGCGTCAGCCGCACTGGCTCGTGGATTCTTGTGACGCTTATAAGCGTCAGCCGCAGCGAAAGTGTTAATGATATATTGAAACAGTCTCAAAATCTCAAAGCATTTTACTTTGTTAGAAGTAGTGTGTTTATATTATGATCACCATTACTCTGAAATTCTGAACTGTTCTATTTTTCTTTAATGTGTAATTCTTCACTTTTGCAACTGTATCCATGCTCAAAGTCCGAAATTCTTATCTATCTTCAACTTTCTAGTGAATGACAGAAAGCACTTATTCAAAATATGGTTGTATTGCATCTCCAGTTACAGTAGGATTTGTAAGGTAAATTTCATATATAGTATGTTATGCATGAACATATATCAGTCTCACAATACATTAAGTCTGTATGTCATTGACAAATTACATCTGTCAACCATCTGATTGTTTCCCTTCCATGATATCTCTCCCACTATCATGGTATTCACTGTTCCATGGCTCACCTTACTTCTCTGAACAGGAGCATGGCTGCATGAATATGAAAACATTCATGGATGAGGAGCTTGTGACACCACAGTATGGAATTTCAGATTTTTGTCTCCTGGAGAGGGATGTGGCTCATGGGAGGCAGCATCATTTTGTGTCACAAGCAGGAATTGTAGTACATCATATGGAGCTGAACTATTTGGTGGTTTTTATATTACAGTGTATGTGGTATAAATACAAGCTGTTCCAAAACACCAGCATATTGAAAATCTCTCAAAAACATGTCATTTTTTGTAATATTTGTTATAATAAAATGATAGGAAATTACACATTGTTCTTCTATTTAATGCTTTTCATACTATAACTTGTGTGCTATAAATGTATACCACTTCACTACCATGGATCAATGATGATTTGTCAAAAGTGCATTGTTTTTGGTACAATTTGTTATAGTCAATTATCAAATAACATCTGTGGTTACACCCTTTAGACATTTGTAACAATTGTATACCATGAAATGTAGGTGCTTCTGTCATGCTATAGCATCATGAAGTGTGAAGGAAAAAGTAGCAGGTTCGCCTGTAGCTACCAGAGAAAAGAAAGAAAGAAAGAAAAGATTCTGTGACTTGCTTATTAATTTAATAAAAGTGTGCTCTGAATTAATAGACATTATTTACTGTAAATAATGTATTTGCTGCAATTCCTGTTGCATATATCAATGAGTGGAATGTACCCACAGAGGCCAGAAAACATAATTCCCAGCCTATAAAATGAATAGAAGTTATACACTGGAAGTTTTTACTGTTATTAAACTTTATGTAAAATATATATGTAAATATATATGTAAATATGTAAAATATATATATTGGTCTTGTAGACTGCCTCATTTTTGTATCTTTCCAGTAAATATTTTTTTCAATTATGGTGAGTATGTTTGAAAAAAATTCCTGTTCAGTTTGAATGAAGTTACAGAATGAATCCTGATTTTGAAATGTGTGTGTTGAAGTTGTTACTTCAGAGTGATGGTACAGTAGTTAGTAATCAAGATTGTGAGTATAATGCCTGCAGTGTCATTATAGACTATACTTACACTATACTGAACTTAAAAATGAAAATGTGATGGAGACTCAATTGAGTTCACGAACAGCCTCTGGTAGTACATATCTCAGATTATTGTGTAGCATATATATGGTTCCTATATCAGCAAGTCACTTTCAAGCCACTGATGGTCCAGAATAGTCTTCATTATTTTCTACACCTTTCTTTGATGGTGGCTAACAGTGTTTTAACTATTTTATGCATGTCTACTTTCATAAACTAACTCTGTAATTAGAGCATCAGATGCAGTAATTGCTGCTGGAGAGCACTGCAGGTGCAAATCACAATGAGGGGCACATTCCACAAGATACAGAGGATCATTTGAGAACATGCAGTAACCACAATGGATACCATGTCTGACAGGCTTTGTGGCAAGAAACACATCCCATGTAAAGATAGCTTAATGACCCCACCAGAAGATCCCGCAATGCACAGCAAAAATTGCCATCACCATCCCATCCTGAAGACGTGTGGCATCCATCCAAGCCAGCATACAGTGTAAGCCTCCCAACGGTACTTGATTTGCAACTCATCACCAATAAAAGTATTTACATCCATTGTGATCATTATTCATCAGTTAGCTAAATACTGGGTAACACATAAAGATATTCAAAATGACATGTTACACCACAATTCCAAGTCCTACTCATGTGTATTTTTTTTTAATGCACCAGCCAACTGAAATGTGCGTAAGCAAGACTCATCCTAAAATGGCCACTAAATGCTAATATGTACAAAATATGAAATCTAATTCAGGAATATGAAATCACAATATGTGCTGTAAAAGGTGTATTAGTTAGTAAAATGTAATTAAATTGCTTAAATTACTCCATAACAGTTGGAATCCTCCATAGTGCTCAAGTGATAGTAATGCTCCAGTTCCTTTCTTCAATTCCCTGTGAACTGTAATTCCCTTGTCTGTCAGAACTTGTTCCTATTTTACTGTTTGATGGTACTTATTGCAGACAGTAAACATGACATATCATCTACTAATTATTTAGTTATCAAAAATGCAGAAGCACTGACTTGTAGATAGGCACCTAAGATAATCTATGCTCAGTCCTTTGCAACCTCAATACCCACCCTCCCATTCACTTCACCTCCCCCCCCCCCCCCCCCCCCAAACCCAACATGCCATCTTCCCAAGCATTGTCCTCCACCTCTCTGATGGCTCCACCCACACTTCCATCCACCATGATAAATTGAAGAACCACTAACATAACCTACATTTTGACAGCTCCCATCCCTGCCACAACAGAATATTCCGGTCTCTTGCCCAGTATAGTTAAGGTCTCATGAAGGCCTTCACAGCAGGAACTATACCCCAAACTCAATCTACAAACAGATTTTCCATACCATATCCTCACACACCACCTATACTCTCCCACTCCCAAGAACCAAATACAAAGAAGCAACCCCATCATAATCCAATATCACCTTGGGCTTGAACAACTGAACTATATCTCTAGCCAGGGCTTTAATTATCTATCGTCATGGTGTGAAATGAGACACATTGTACCCAAGATCATTTCCACCCATTCGTAAACTAGTGTTCCACACCTACATCATTCCAACATCCCACTCCCTGCCAAAGGTCTCATTACCCATGTACAACACCTGCCCAATCCACCCACCTAGCACTTCTTATTCCAATCCTGTCACAGGATTATCCTCTGCATTGGAGCCTGGGCCTGTGAAAGCAGCCATGTCATATACCAATTCTGCTGCCAACACCGCACAGCTTTTTACGTCGGTTATGACTACCGACCAGCTGTCCACCAGGATGAATGGTCACTGCCAAACTGTTTTTAAGAACAAACTTGACCAACCAGTGGCATAACATGTAGCTGAGCATAGTGTGCTCAATTTCAATTGCTGCTTCACAACTTGGACTATTTCGATTCTTCTCTCCTCCACCAACTTTTCTGAACTAAGAGATGAGGGTTATCTTTACAATAAATCCTTCGATCCCATAACTGTCTGGTTTCAGTCTCCAGTAACTAACTGTCCCTACACCCTTCCAAGCAACAGTTTACCCTTCCCCCTCCCCAATTCACATCCTACATTCCTAGCTGGCAAACCAGGTGCTTCCCTCCAAGCCACTAGCCAACCACCCCAACTCCTCTTTCTCCATCCCACCCACCTGACAATTCCCACCCCAACCATGTTCACCTACCTGGCAGCAGCAGCGGCATTGTGTGTCCAGTCAGCACCACTTGGGGGCATAGGCATGTGTATGCATCCATGTGTACGGGCATGTGTATGTTTCCTGTGTGTATTTGTACTCTAGCTCAAAATAGGATTACTCCGCAAGCTAGCAAGTTTTCTTTTTTTGCGTGTGCCTGTCAGTGACTCAATACTTCTGCATTTCGGTGAGTGATCTCCTTTACTTCAAAGTATGTTCACTCTACCACAACTTTCCTACTATAATTATTCAGTTAACTGCATTAAATCATTATCCCATACATTTTCACTCAACAGATCACAGATATTACATTTCATGTTTGCACTGTCTACAGTTTTAATTAGCCTCAGAGAATTTGTTGTAATAGTTGATTAAAAATGTTTTGTTTGTTTCTCCAATATTCATAAACAATGCTATACTTTGACATTTTCATTTATCACACTTTCCATATGTTTGTACCATGCTGTCAACTGGAACTTTCACAGTGAATTTTCAGGTTAAAAGACAATCTTTTTCTTTTAATGTGTGTGTGTGTGTGGCTGTGTCCATTAAGTATTACCTGTTTAGTAAATAAACCTTTGTCTTTATCCTAGAATGAGGATCAGTGCTGTTTTACAGTGACTCCTTTATCAGATCATGGCACCAGTAATCAGAGTGGAGAGTTTTATCTGACATAAATAAAATAGAATACGTAACCAAATCATGTGTGAGAAAGAAGTTCTGAAATTATTTCCACTGTGTACAAGTGAAAACATAACCTTAAAATGATGGAAATCAATAGTAAAACAGTAATAAAGCTCAAAGGCCTTGACAACTGGCCAATCTAGAAACTTCAAAGCACATGTTATCTTAAATCCCATTGGAGCTTAGGATACTGTCACAGGTCAAACAGATTGTAGGAACAATGATCCACGATTAATTTATCAAAAGAATACATATGATACATAACAGGGGATACATGTTATGGAGCAATTCAAGAAGACAATTATGAGAAATCAGACTACACCAAAGAGCTCATCAGTAAGATAAATAAAGATATTCCACACTTTTATCTTGGTCTTAATGTTTGACTAATTACTACATCGCCACACAGCACCCCCCCTGGAGCTCCCAGGATGCATGGATATTTGTGCCATACGATTCTGCCAGCCCTGGATGTAAAACTGGAGAAATGGAGTGAATGTCCTGTGAGGATATTCAGCGAGAGAGCAGCCTCTTTAGCAGTTGTTTATATCAACGCAATGTAGACAGGGGCTGAATGGACTTGTCTTCTGGCAGTGTACATGGGCTGGCCACTGGATGATGTGACATAGGCATCGGACGACAATAGTGGGACCGAACCGCAGTGTCGGCCGCCATGAGCAGGTAAGTTGGCTAGACGCATTTGACAGAAATATTGGTAGGTATCACATTAACCAATATCGGCACTGTGTGGCCACTGCATTCTGACATCATGTACAGATCAGTATAAAACATTTGCAAAGGGGCTTTGAAGTCTGTACATAGTGCAATGTGAGAGCACATACTGGGGGAGAAGGGTTGCAGGGGAGGGAGGGGGTCCACATGGCAGGATGTTCTGGTTGGACAGAAACTGGAAATGCAGTTCTTGATTTGCTGTGTTAAAGAGGAAGGTTCTTGAAGTGCATAGCCCTGTTGTTGGATGGAGAACTGCAAAGGAAGCCTGATGTCCTCTTTGTATACAAACTCTTCTGCCAATGCACCAACATGCTGCATGTAAACCAAGCAAGGGGTAAGACTGTCAACAAAGGCGAACCATGACATACAAGGCCTACTTTAAAATTCAGTGCCAGTGTTGCACTATACCATCACTGGATGGGTGGTAGCTGGTGCTACAATGATATATAAAACAACACAAAAACACCAGTCTGTGAAGCAAAGTGGACTCAAATTGGTGGCCCTGGTCCATTGGTACATACCTCAGACAGCTGAACCTTGAGAACCACTTGGTGAGATAGGTTTGTGTGGCTGTTTCTGCAAAAATGTACATGATGGGCACTGCTTCCACCCAGTGAGAGGACATATCAGTTGCCAAAAAAATATACATAAAAGTCTTGTAAGAGGTAAAGAGTCGCACCTGGTCAATATGAACATGAGAGAAAAATTACGTAGGCTCGTTGAAGCACAGTGTCCCACGTTATCAGAACAAGAATCCAAACAAGTCTTTATCCACAACTTGAAGTCATGCCTCACCCCTGGACACACAAATATGCCCGTCATGGTTCACGCACTGAATTTAGCTCCAGGTTGAGTGAGTCCACAGATTCATTAGAGACTTGTTTCCTTGAACAAACTGGAATGAAAGGTCATGTATGGTTTTGAGAAATATCACACTAGACAAAAAAACTGGCCATTGCTAACTTCTGTAGATGCAATCCTATGTTTGGTTTCTGGAGGAACATCCGCAGCTCCGCATTAGGTCTTGTGCCATAGCCAGTTGCGTGAAGTCAGCAACTGCAGAAACCACATTTATTCTAGAGAAATAATCAGCTACCACATTATCTGCAACTGTTAAATGATTAATATCAGCATTAATCTGGCCAATAAATTTCAAATGGAAATTTCTGGTGAGAAAGAGTCATGAGGGGCATTGAAAACCAATGAAACTAGTTTGTGATTAGCAAAAACTGTGAAGTGGCATGCTTCTGTGTTCAGTCTAAAATGTTTAATGACTTCATAGACCACCAGTACTCTTCTGTTGTAAATATTAATTTCATTTGTGACTCACTATTTTCTGGAAAAGAATCTGAGCAACTGTCATATACCATTTACTTGCCCTGTAGGACCACTCCCATTGCTGTGTGGCAAGCATCAACTACAATAGCTAGAGGTTTGGAGGGAATAGAATGTGCTAAAAGTACTGAGTCACTTAAGTTGCACTTGACCTAGTTGAATGTGGATAACATCTCTGGGGTCCAAGTGATAGGCAATTGCCCTCTTGAAGTTGGGCCTGACAGTGCAGCAGTGAGCGTCACTTGTAAGGTCGCAGCATGTGGGAGATGATGCCTGTAGAAGTGTGCCACAGCCAAAAAACAATGTAACTGTTGGAAGTTCTCCAAAAGGGGCAGAAGAGGTAACCAAATGTCCCAAAAAGCCCACATCTTCCTGCATGTACATACCTTTCTCTTTATTCTGTTATTATCTTTCTCTGTATTATTTGCAACCTGTAATGTGAAGCTTTAGATGTTTGTATGTCCCACTGCACGATTTGAGAAAACCAATATATTGACCAGATATACGGGACAGAAGGATAGGCCATGAAGCACTTTGTCAGCAAATGCTGCCATGTTTGAGCTGCATTCTTAAGACTGAATGGTATTCTGACATATTCAGTAAAGGTGAAAGGTGTGACAACTGTCATCTTCAGTGCATCTACCAGTGCAACTGGAGTCTGGTGATATGGTTTTTGGAAATTGATAACACTTAATAGCTGTCACTTTCTTACGCAGGTGTAAAGTCCTGAACATAGGGAATAGGGTAACAGTTAAGAGTTCTTCACACATTCAAAGCACAATAGTCCCCACAAGGGTGGCGGGAGTCTTTCTTTCTTACTAAATGGATAAGCAATGCCTCCAGGGTGTCTGAGTGTTGAATAATTCCTGTAGCCAATACGTCTCCATATTTTTTTCTTTGCTGCAGCATACTTTTCAGGCACCAACATCTGGGCTTTGGAAACAAATGGTTCAAATGGCTTTGAGCACTATGGGACTTAACATCTGAGGTCATCAGTCCCCTAGAACTTAGAACTACTTAAACCTAACTAACCTAAGCACACATCACACACATCCATGCCCGAGGCAGGATTTGAACCTGCAACCGCAGCGGTCACGCGGTTCCAGACTGTAGCGCCTAGAACCGCTCATATCCTAAGGAGGTATGCAGGTAGCTGTTTTGTATCCTCCAAGGTCGCCCACAGATGATGTCATCTTGTAACATCTGTATATTAGCCTGAGCTGTCCTCAGTGTTACAGTGTGTTAACTGATGTCAGCCTGTAATACATCATTGTTTGCATGTGTTTTCTTCCTTCAAGGTTGTTACATTCCCAAGTAATTCACTAATAGTATTCACTATGTTAAGAAACTCTAAACAATGACACTTCTGAGTCTGACAGGTGAACATTTGGTCTTCCCCTCAGGTGCTGCTGTTTCTGAAACTGCTGTGTTTCAGTTCATGAGCAGTGCTTGAACAGCTAGTATGTCTCTAAACCAGCTCACCATTCATATGGAGTTGAACCTTTGTATGGAAGTATAAATATGAAAAAGGTGTAGAAAATCCTAACCAGGACTAGGTTCAGTGACATCACTTGTCATGAATGTCCACTGCAAACACTTTGTGAAACCAAAATTCACAACCTCACTGCATTTTCCAAAATTAGATATCTTTGTGTTAGAGTCAGGAGGCAACAGAACAGTCAACAAGTTTCACCTCTAGAACACTGCCATCTGATCTTGAGACAATTAAATAATTTTGTGCACTCCAGGTGTCCTGGACATTCAAGTTTTGCAGTCTAATAAGACTGTTAACAGTGAAATGTTCATGAGACATGCCTCGTAGAGTCACAATTCTTATCTAGGGAGAAATCCGCCTAGCTGCAGCTGAGGAAGATCCAAGATGAAATAATGACAATATTAGGGAAAGAATAGAATGCTACTCACCATATGGTGGAGATACTGAGTCACAGTTAGCCACACCAAAAGGCTGTCAAACAAGTTAGCTTTTGGCCAGCGAAGGCCAGACTGCAAGCAGCTGTGCATAATGGGAGAAGCAGTCTGGCTGGTGGTGATGAGGAAGAGGCTGGGGTGATGATGGGGAAGGATAACAGGGTAGGAGTGGGGGACAGTAAAGTGATGTTTGCAGGAGCATAAGGGAATGAGGTGGAGAGAGGGTAGGGCAGCTAAATGCAGTCAGGAGGTTGGAGGACAAAGGGGCGGGGTGCAGCAGGAAAGGAGAGAAGTAAAAAGACTGTGAGTGCATTGGTAGAACATAGAGCTGTGAAGGGAAGGGAATTGTTGGGCTAAGCACAATGACTAATGAAAGTTGAGGCCAGGAGGACTATGGGCATGTAAGATATATTGCAGGGAGAGTTCCCACCTGCACAGTTCAGAAAAGTTAGTGTTGGTAGGAAGGATCGAGATGGCACAGGCATTGAAGGTGTCATTAAAATGAACAACATTGTATTAGGCAGCATGCTCAGCAACTGGGTGGTCCAGCTGTTGCTTGGCCAGTTTGTCAGTGGCCATTCATGCGACGGACAGCTTTGCTGGCTGTCATGCCCATGTAGAAAACAGCACAGTGGTACAACTTAGCTTGTTGATCACGTGATTAGTTTCACTGCTAGTACTGCCTTTGATGGGACAGGTGATGCTTGTGACTGGACCGAAGTAGCTGGTAGTGTGTATAAATGGATAATACAGTAGTATTTTCCAGAAGCTTTTCTTTTACTGTTTCCAATACGTATAAATTTTACCACAAAAATCATTAGAGTTCCTCTATTTACTTTCCTCTCAGCCACCAGAACCACAGTGACTACATAATGAACCTTCAACATATTTTAAAATACAGACATATACTCTTCAATATAAATGAACATACCACACTTCCATAACCTTGACTAACTTCACGCCCTATATCATCAACAGCAGCATCACAAATTATCATCAGTCATCATCATCACCATCACCATCACCACTATATCACCATCAACAGCATCGTCATTAGCATATCTGCACTGCCATCAATACTTCCTCAATATCTCACAAAGATCCTGTTTCAACATAGTGTCACAACATAATTCTCAACTGAACACCTTCATATTAAAGAAAATATGTTCACCATAGTGTATCATTATTCAAAACATTATCAACCACACTACATGTTCACAGTTTTCAAAATGTTATCACTGTTAATAAAGTTTACCTATAAAATTACTTTTGGCTCTCATTTGTTACAGTTTTTAGAACTTGCTTTATCTGTGTGCCCTGAGAAATAGTTTTTCTTTCTTAAATGTCATTCATTGCACACCACCATTGGAAAAATTACTCCAAAGCTGTTAATATATATGAAATTCATCTTAGTTGGTTTACTTATAATTAGATTTCAAAGAAAAAATCATTTTTCTTCACAATTCAATTGCCAACAGTAACTCTACAATGTGAAAACGGTGATTGCTTTGTCTGAGTCATCTTACAATAACATTTATCAAACAGATGCAAATTTCCAAAAACATAGTACTATAAAGCAGTTCCCTAATATATCCAAAGTCATGCACAAACATTCCCATTAAACAAAACAGCCCAGAAAACCAGAAACACGTGAAATTACACTGTTGTTGTTGTTGTTGTTGTGGTCTTCAGTCCTGAGACTGGTTTGATGCAGCTCTCCATGCTACTCTATCCTGTGCAATCTTTTTCATCTCCCAGTACCTACTGCAACCTATATCCTTCTGAATCTGCTTAGTGTATTCATCTCTTGGTCTCCCTCTACGATTTTTACCCTCCACGCTGCCCTCCAATACTAAATTGGTGATCCCTTGATGCCTCAGAACATGTCCTACCAACCGATCCCTTCTTCTGGTCAAGTTGTGCCACAAACTTCTATTCTCCCCAATCCTATTCAATACTTCCTCATTAGTTATGTGATCTACCAATCTAATCTTCAGCATTCTTCTGTAGCACCACATTTCGAAAGCTTCTATTCTCTTCTTGTCCAAACTATTTATCGTCCATGTTTCACTTCCATACATGGCTACACTCCATACGAATACTTTCAGAAATGACTTCCTGACACTTAAATCAATACTGGATGTTAACAAATTTCTCTTCTTCAGACACTCTTTCCTTGCCATTGCCAGCCTACATTTTATATCCTCTCTACTTCGACCATCATCAGTTATTTTGCTCCCCAAATAACAAAACTCCTTTACTACTTGAAGTGCCTCATTTCCTAATCTAATTCCCTCAGCATCACCCGACTTAGACTAAATTCCATTATCCTTTTTTGCTTTTGTTGATGTTCATCTTATATCCTCCTTTCAAGACACTGTCCATTCCATTCAACTGCTCTTCCAAGTCCTTTGCTGTCTCTGACAGAATTACAATGCCATCGGCAAACCTCAATGTTTTTATTTCTTCTCCATGAATTTTAATACCTACTCCGAATTTTTCTTTTGTTTCCTTTACTATTTGCTCAATATACAGATTGAACAACATCGGGGAGAGGCTACAACCCTGTCTTACACCCTTCCCAACCACTGCTTCCCTTTCATGTCCCTCGACTCTTATAACTGCCATCTGGTTTCTGTACAAATTGTAAATAGCCTTTCGCTCGCTGTATTTTACCCCTGCCACCTTTAGAATTTGAAAGAGAGTATTCCAGTCAACATTGTCAAAAGCTTTCTCTAAGTCTACAAATGCTAGAAACGTAGGTTTGCCTTTCCTTAATCTTTCTTCTAAGATAAGTCGTAAGGTCAGTATTGCCTCACGTGTTCCAGTGTTTCTACGGAATCCAAACTGATCTTCCCCGAGGTTGGCTTCTACTAGTTTTTCCATTCGTCTGTAAAGAATTCGTGTTAGTATTTTGCAGCTGTGACTTATTAAGCTGATAGTTCGGTAATTTTCACATCTGTCAACACCTGCTTTCTTTGGGATTGGAATTACTATATTCTTCTTGAAGTCTGAGGGTATTTCGCCTGTTTCATACATCTTGCTCGCCAGATGGTAGAGTTTTGTCAGGACTGGCTCTCCCACGGCCGTCAGTAGTTCCAATGGAATATTGTCTACTCCGGGGGCCTTGTTTCGACTCTGGTCTTTCAGTGCTCTGTCGAACTCTTCACGCAGTATCGTATCTCCCATTTCATCTTCATCTACATCCTCTTCCATTTCCATAATATTGTCCTCAAGTACATTGCCCTTGTATAGACTCTCTATATACTCCTTCCACCTTTCTGCTTTCCCTTCTTTGCTTAGAACTGGGTTTCCATCTGAGCTCTTGATATTCATACAAGTCGTTCTCTTATCTCCAAAGGTCTCTTTAATCTTCCCGTAGGCGGTATCTATCTTACCCCTAGTGAGATAGGCCTCTACATCCTTACATTTGTCCTCTAGCCGTCCCTGCTTAGCCATTTTGCACTTCCTTGCGATCTCATTTTTGAGACGTTTGTATTCCTTTTTGCCTGTTTCACTTACTGCATTTTTATATTTTCTCCTTTCATCAATTAAATTCAATATTTCTTCTGTTACCCAAGGATTTCTACTAGCCCTCGTCTTTTTACCTACTTGATCCTCTGCTGCCTTCACTACTTCATCCCTCAAAGCTACCCATTCTTCTTCTATTGTATTTATTTCCCCCATTCCTGTCAATTGCTCCCTTATGCTCTCCCTGAATCTCTGTACAACCTCTGGTTCTTTTAGTTTATCCAGGTCCCATCTCCTTAAATTCCCACCTTTTTGCAGTTTCTTCAGTTTTAATCTACAGGTCATAACCAATAGATTGTGGTCAGAGTCCACATCTGCCCCTGGAAATGTCTTACAATTTAAAACCTGGTTCCTAAATCTCTGTCTTACCATTATATAATCTTTCTGATACCTTTTAGTATCTCCAGGGTTCTTCCATGTATACAACCTTCTTTCATGATTCTTAAACCAAGTGTTAGTTATGATTATGTTGTGCTCTGTGCAAAATTCTACCAGGCGGCTTCCTCTTTCATTTCTGTCCCCCAATCCATATTCACCTACTATGTTTCCTTCTCTCCCTTTTCCTACACTCGAATTCCAGTCACCCATGACTATTAAATTTTTGTCTCCCTTCACTATCTGAATAATTTCTTTTATTTCATCATACATTTCTTCAATTTCTTCGTCATCTGCAGAGCTAGTTGGCATATAAACTTGTACTACTGTAGTAGGTGTGGGCTTCGTATCTATCTTGGCCACAATAATGCGTTCACTATGCTGTTTGTAGTAGCTTACCCGCATTCCTATTTTCCTATTCATTATTAAACTTACTCCTGCATTACCCCTATTTGATTTTGTGTTTATAACCCTGTAGTCACCCGACCAGAAGTCTTGTTCCTCCTGCCACCGAACTTCACTAATTCCCACTATATCTAACTTCAACCTATCCATTTCCCTTTTTAAATTTTCTAACCTACCTGCCCGATTAAGGGATCTGACATTCCACGCTCCAGTCCGTAGAACGCCAGTTTTCTTTCTCCTGATAACGACATCCTCTTGAGTAGTCCCCGCCCGGAGATCCAAATGGGGGACTATTTTACCTCCGGAATATTTTACCCAAGAGGACGCCATTATCATGTAATCATACAGTAAAGCTGCATGCCCTCAGGAAAAATTACGCCTGTAGTTTCCCCTTGCTTTCAGCCGTTCGCAGTACCAGCACAGCAAGGCCGTTTTGGTTATTGTTACAAGGCCAGATCAGTCAATCATCCAGACTGTTGCCCTTGCAACTACTGAAAAGGCTGCTGCCCCTCTTCAGGAACCACACGTTTGTCTGGCCTCTCAACAGATACCCCTCCGTTCTGGTTGCACCTACGGTACGGCTATCTGTATCGCTAAGGCACGCAAGCCTCCCCACCAACGGCAAGGTCCATGGTTCATGTGGGGGGGGGAATTACACTATTTCTGCAAAATGTCAGTAACTGTCTAGCTCAAAAATAATTTGAAAGTAGTATAGTATTTTTGAGTTATATTGGTTAAGAGAGCATCATCATGTTGCATACTGCATTAAATTACATTTACATATCTTTCTCTCAAACCATGCAAGCATAACTGGAAGCATATCTAATGAAAAATCTTGAAGTAATATTTACAAGTAAAAACAGAAAATTGCATATTCTATTTTAAAGTAGAATACTATCTTTGAAAAAGAGAAAGCTTATCTGCAAACTTCTCAACACATGAATGTTCATGGAACATTTAAGATTATTTCAAGAAAAAAAATATTTTGTTTCAAAAGCAAAAAAAGTATATGTATTTTTTCAGTAAAGACTCCTTTTCCCTGATGCAATCCACATTCTGTTTTTAAACATTATTTTCCACCCATAATTAGCATGTATGGTAACTATATTATTTCTTTTCACGTGACAGCTCACTTAAATTATTATTATTTCACATATCTCAGTAACTTGATATTTGCAAAAATCAACTAGAAAATTTACTTCCACTCTTGTCTTAGATTCTTAATTAACCATTTGCTCTAATTAAAAATAATTTACCATGACTTCATACCACACGATACCCTAAACAAAGCTTACATCACACCAAGACCCTAACCAATTATTTCTTCAACCTACATCACATTTCTCCACGATACATTAACATAATCATTGTCATCATGTCATCATCATGGAGCCCTTCCATTAATCATCTCTTCTCATAATACATGCTCCTTACCTTGTAAGTCACTTCGAAACTCCACCAACAGCAGTAATCTCACCTTACTGAAACATCGTATTACAGATAACAATTCTGGCAATATCATTCATATATTCATCATGCAGTTCATACCAAGGGTACCCACATGACAGTTTGTAATGGGGGAGGGGGGGGGGGGGGGAGGGTGGTGCACTCGACTGGGGTATGGAGTATTTTTTGAAAGAAAAACGTATGAGTACACTCTATTTTCTGCTTTCCCTGAGAGCCAGGAGGTGCAGGGGTGAGGGTAATGTGCTCCTTCCCCCCATCCAAGGAATGGGTGCCCTTGTTTCACACAGACCAGGCCAAGGGTGTATTTATTATTCATGAAGTTGTTCCCCAGTTAATGATAATACTTCACATTATATGCAGAATGATTGAAAATAGCTACTACTACTCATGACAAAAGCTTTCAGATCTCTGTTTCTAGCATTATCTCTAACAACTTTTTTTTTTTCTCCAAGATAATTGTTTTCTGTATTCACTTGAAATTCACAAGGGACTGCTACATAAAAAAGAAAAATACTAAATATTAGAAAGCTCCAAAATCACTAATCAGCTCCAACAGAACATGGTAATATATCAGCTGGTAATCACCAGTGCAGAGTGTAATGTACATCCTAAATTGTCCACATCATAATAAAATATTGAAAATGTACATGACAAAAATAATTTGTTCACTTATGAACATAATCTACTATTCAGGTAACCACTTTTTACAGAAACAATTAAAGATTTTCAAATATAGCAGATAGTACAGAGAGGTCAAAGGTTCTTAATAAGAGACAAAATACTGTCACATCACTTTCGCTTTGTGTACAATATATCAGCCTGCCTGCTTCACTCTGTGGTCTCTCAAACAATCCATTTTTGAAACTTTTCCTTTTCCAAATTCAAAAACAGATTCATTGTCACACCTTCCATAACTATACATAATGTTACTGTTACAGCTTATGTTCACTTTTTCTTTTAAGATTACTGGTGAACCAGAACTGTGTACTTTTCTATAATAAACCGAAATTATTTTACTTTTACTGACTGACACTCTTTCCTTTATGCAACTAAAGGATCATAATTTTGTAATTTTTCACTAGAATTGAACAACTGTCTGTTCAAATTGATTACAGCATTAGCATTGTCACATTTGTCACTTCAGGAAAATTTTACATAATTTTCTATCAGTCACTGAAAATTGTGGTTTAAAGTACAAGATATTGCATAATAGTTATGAACTGTTTTAAATATTTCATTACTTGGAGCATTACTGCAAATGTCTATGCTACTGTTCCTACATTGACCACAACATTTATTTTGTTACATCAACCACTAGCAGCTGGAGCTAACTACAAAATTGTACAAGTTTTTCAGAAAAAAGGTGGTGTTTGAAAGTATTAAGACGTGTCTCAGCATGCATTTCATTTGCAAGTTACAGTATCCAAACAGTTTTCAGAAACTGATGTTGAAAGAGTATTTGGCCTAAATAGTTCAAGTAACAGATAGCTTAGGTAATATTTACAGTCAACACACATTTCATTTCATCACCAATGCAGTCAACAACAATTCAGCTCTTCTCACTTTCTGCAACTATAAAGCACAAAAACTTTTATCTTCTTCATTGTCACTGACTATTTCATTCAAGTCATTAACATATTCCACTTCATTAACAACAGAATTAGATTTGGTACACGTTATTGTGACTGCTTACAATTTTTGAAAATTTCACCAATTCATTTACTATAAAATGCAAAATAGCTGTCTAGGTCCTTTTTTATGTTTTCAATAACAGATGATCCAAGCCTTGCAAACAAATATTCTGATTCAAAATTTGTTGTTACCGTGTTCTCAAGATCTATAATATATTTGCCTTCCACTAATTGTGATTTTAGTTTCTTTGGTGTCATATTTATTCACTTTTAGTTTGCACATGAAATATACTGCAATGAAAGAACCCATTTCTTGTTTTGTGAGCAGCTGCATACAGGAATGTAACAGCAATGGGATCAAAGTTGAGATTTTTCAGGTCTCTGTTGCTGGGAACAGTACTGAAAGACTTGGATATTAGGCTAAGGAGATAGATATGGTGGTGGTACGTAAATGAGGCTCTGGGTTGGCTTAATGGTCTGCTTTTTATTGCTTCATGATGTGTTAGCAATTAGCATGCAGGAGAGCACAGACAATATTTATAAAAACGTAGATGAGATTTAATAGATTCTCCAATGATTTACCACAACAACAGCCACCCCAGCCTATAACTTTGTAATGATGCAATAACATAAGTTACTACTGATCTCAAACCATGGAAGTGTCAGATTCTATTGTTCTAATTGAACCTTTAGGCTAAAGTACCTGCCATAACGAAAGTGATAGAGACACAGGTACATGTAGGCAAAGGTACGAAACAAACCAGTAACCCCAACCACAGGTAAATACAGCAAGCATTGTAAGTCCTTCTTAGTACTCTCAAACTCTGCCTTACTTATCAGTTGAGGATCTCTATATATGGCATTTGGGGCTGTTTACCTACAGTTGCAATGTGACTGAATTGTGTTTTACCTCCAGTATGTAATCAGTCAGTGTGAAATCAGCAGTTTATCAAAGCATATGGCCTCTAAATGGACTGAAAAGTGGCCTACCTATACCCAAGTTAGAAGACCTACAGTCAATATTCATCATTAAATGATTTTTGTCTTTTTCTGCCAGCCACTGATTATTAGGTACTTATATTACATTTGAGAATCAGACCATCATTTTGTTGGTGCTCCTTTCGTCACAGACATATAATTTCTCATTTTCTATCTGTAAAAATAGAAAAGCACAGCAGAATCCGAATTGTGGTCTTCAGTTTAGCCCTGGCGACTCTCCAGATTATGCCAAACCTCTCCACTGTTATTAATAAAAATTGGCAATTGTTTACATGCACATTTTTAGGAATCATATCACTAAGACTGTGCAACCATTTTAAGTGATAAAGTTCAAAATAATTATTAAAAAACTGAAGAAAAGTGTACTCATTTGTTTCTCACAGGTCTTCATTGACATTATACGTAGCTTGATATATTACTCATTATTGTCTAACAGGTTATGGGGTCGGTATTAGACAAATAAGGACTGTGCTTCTTGATGATATTTCATCCTTAATTTCAGTCCTTAACAAACCAAATTCTAACATATGCCATTTCACAATAACAACTTCCATCATACTACTCTACAACTCACTTATACACTAAAATCAACAATGCCCATAGTGTTTTTTCACAATTAAATACTTCTTTTACAAACGTTTTCTGGATAAATATACAAATACACATAATTATTATAATTTTAAATTACAATTACTATTTAAATCTGAATTAGAAATAAATCAATTAACAATTCTGATTTTATTGTATTGTGTCAGCAATTTAATGTGAGAATCATATTGTATGACGCCAGAGGGAGACCAGTTACATTACAAGATGCAGTTCAAATGAAAAATTTTAGTTACTAACTCCAAATCATAGTGCAAATACATCTTATGCATATAGCCCAACATTACTTATGTATCTGCATGCAAGTATGAGTATTAATAATATGTTTTCTGGTTTTGTATTCTCATTTGCTCTGAGGTCTTTCAAGCCAGAACATATTACCTACCAAGTTCCTGCTGGGATTAATAGAATGTTCTATACTTTATCTCTTGTTCATTCTATTCACTACTACTATCAAAAAATTAAAACTATTTAAGAACATATTTTGTCAGGTTTTATTTAAGTTTCATATTTGACTAAATTCTGGCACTCTCACAACATTTGACCAGTCATAAAAATATAATGCAATTTGTTAATCTTTTAGATCCTCTTATAGTAGAAATGACTCATCCTGTGTTTTTTTGTTGTACACGGCAAAATTTTCACACGTAAAACCCGTAATCATCAATATATAAAAGTCTTAAAATTTTCACTCACTGTACATAACATGCCTCTGAAAAATATGTTATTAAAGTTATCACTTTTCATGTCCGTATATTAGTGATTACTCATTTATAATTGTAAAAATTGCTTTCCACCCAGATTTTGCTTTGTGATGAAGGTCTACTGACTGTATGCCATCCTGAGGTATTGTCTAATTTTCTATGCATTATCTAATTTTCTGGTATAGTGAATTATCACAGTTATCACTGATTATGACTACCTTGTATTCTGCAAACCGTTGAGTTGTCTAATGGACCTTTCTTGCTATAAAACTGGTCAACACATGTTCATATATTAATTTTCTTTCAACTGTATTATTGTATGGTTATATCTTGTACTTACATATGTTACATAACCATCCAGTTGAATCTGATCTATATACAACATCTATACAATAATTCATGCACTAGTCTTGTATGCACATGTCTATTTATGTTACTCATTCAAGGCACATGTTACAAATCAGTCAGACAATATATGAATGACTGCTCAATTACAATTACTAAAATTTCACTCAAATCCAGGTTACGCTTCATGAAAATGTGTTACTGAGTACATACATACAAAATGCTTGTAATGCAAATATGGAAATTATAAGACATGAAACTTAACAAAATAGTGTAATTGAAAGTAGATACTTGTTACATTATTCTGTTGTAAAATAATTCTGACTCAGTCTGTGATGACTCAACCATCTAAACAAACTGACATTATTACAACCTCGGAAACTATCATGAAACTAATACTTATATGTTACACTAATTGAGTACCATCCTAAATTATTGTTGTTGTGGTCTTCAGTCCAGGGACTGGTTTGATGCAGCCCTCCATGCTACTCAATCCTGTGCAAGCCTCATCATCACCTAACAACTATTGTAACCTACATCCTTTTGAATCTGCTTAGAATATTCATCTCTTGGTCTCCCTCTACAATTTTTGCCCTCCACACTTCCCTCCAGTACTAAATTGGTGATCCCTTGATGCCTTAGAATGTGTCCTACCAACTGATCCTTTCTTTTAGTCAAGTTAAGCCACAAATTCCTCTTCTCCCCAATTCTATTCAGTACCTCCTCATTAGTTACATAATCTACCCATTTAATCTTCAGCACCTTTTTCTGTAACACCACATTTTGAAACCTACTATTCTCTTCTAGTCTTAACTATTTATCGTCCATGTTTCACTTCCATACAAGGCTACACTCCATACAAATACTTTCAGAAACAACTTCCTGACACTTAAATCAATACTCGATGTTAACAAATTTCCCTTCTTGAAACACTTTCCTTGCCATTGTCAGTCTATATTTTATATCCTCCCTACTTCAACCATCATCAGTTATTTTGCTCCCCAAATAGCAAAACCCATTTACTACTTTAAGTGTCTCATTTCCTAATCTAATTCCCTCAGCATCACCTGATTTAATTCAACTACATTCCATTATCCTTGTTCTGCTTTTATTGATGTTCATCTTGTATCCTCCTTTCAAGACACTGTCCATTCTGTTAAACTGCTCTTCCAGATCATTTGCTGTCTGTGACAGAATTACTATGTCATCAGCAAACATCAAAGTTTTTATTCCTACTCCAAATTTTTCTTTTATTTCCTTTACTACTTGCTCAATATACAGACTGAATAACATCGGGGATACGCTACAAGCCTGTCTCACTTTCTCAACAATTGCTTCCCTTTCAGGCCCCCCAACTCTTATAACTGTCATCTGGTTTCAATACAAGTTTTAAATAGCCTTTTGCTCCCTGTTTTTGACCGGTGCCACATTCAGAATTTGAAAGAGAGTATTCCAGTCAATATATCAAAAGCTTTCTGTAAATCTACAAATGCTAGGAATGTAGGTTTACCTTCCCTTTATCTTCTAAGGTGAGTCTTGGTGTCAGTATTGCCTCACATTTTCCAACATTTCTATGGAATCCAAAATGAGCTTCTCCTAGGTCGGCTTCTACCAGTTTTTTTCATTTGTCTGTAAAGAATTCATGTTAGTATTTTGCAGCTGTGACTTATTAAACTGATAGCTTGGCAATTTTGACACCTGCAGCAGTTGCCTTCGTTAGGATTAGAATTATTGTATTCTTCTTGAAGTCTGATGGTATTTCTCCTGTCTCATACATCTTGCTCACTAGATGGCAGACATTTGTCAGGGCAGGCTCTCCCAAGGCTATCAGTAGTTCTAATGGAATGTTGTCTACTCCCGGGGCCTTGTTTTGACTTAGGTCTTTCAGTGCTATGTCAAACTCTTCACAAGTATTATATCTCCCATTTCATCTCCATAAACGTCCTCTTCCATTTCCATAACATTGTCTTCAAGTACATTGCCCTTGTATAGACCCTCTATATACTCCTTCCACCTTTCTGCTTTCCCTTCTTTGCTTAGAACTGGTTTTCCATCTGAGCTCTTGATATTCATACAAGTGGTTCACTTTTCTCCAAAGGTCTCTTTGATTTTCCTGTAGGCAGTATCTATCTTACCCCTAGTGGTATACACCTCTACATCCTTACATTTGTCCTGTAGCCATCCCTGCTCAGCCATTTTTCACTTCCTGTCAACCTCATTTTTGAGACGTTTGTATTCCTTTTTGCCTGCTTCATTTACTGCATTTTTATATTTTCTCCTTTCACCACTTAAATTCAATATCAATTTCAAGAATTTTATTCACCATAGATCATTTTACAATGATATTGGCTTCGTCACACAAGATGTACTAGTACATACAGAATAACAAAATAAACTTCTGTCAATACATTATAAATACATTTGAAGCATGGCAGTGTACCAAATTGCAAAGGATAGCTTTTAAAAGCTAACGCAACAAGCTATCTTATAATCTAATATAATATGGTATTTTATTGTTTATAGTATAAACTTTGTAATTACACACGATTAACAACAGCACAAAATAATATGTTTAACTACAGACAACTTTTAAATGCTTATATTCTCCTCAGGCATCTCAAAGAACTCTTTAATGTCATAGAATGGATGATCTGACAGCCTGCTGTACCACTTAATTTTAAAAGAATTTGTATCCCTAGACTGAACATGAATTGGCAGTTTATTGAACATTTTGAGTGGGTTAACTTTGTGGGAATTTCCTGTTCTCGCTAATCTGTGGCGCGGTATGTCTAAATTACCGTTCGCCCTGGTGTTGTGTTCGTGTATTTCCTTTCTGGCAATAAATTCTGAAATATTATTTTTAATATAGAGTACAGACACATAGATGTATAAATTTATAATTGGAAGTATTCTGAGTCTGGAGAAAAGAGGACGACAGTGCTCCCTATGACCTCTTTTACATATTATACGTATGACTTTTTTTTTGTCATTTCAATACGTTTTTGATGTGAGGGGAGTGCCCCCATATAATAAGACCATATGAAATATGTGACTGGAATAGCCCAAAGTATGTCACCCTGAGGTACTCCAAGCTCACTACCTCCCTTAGTTTCAAGAGAAGGTATGCCACCCGAGATATTTTTTCACATACATGATTGACATGTTCCTCCCAATACAGTTTTGAGTCAATGTGAATACCTAAGAGTTTTACCGACTTATTGCCTACTTCATTTGATGTTCCCATTAAAAGCAGTTGCGTTTTGTCAGGGTTGCATAGGAGCTTATTGGCTGCAAACCAGTCCAGGGCCTTATCTAGTGTTTCTTTTGGTAGGTTATTTAGATCTGAAATGTTCGGATGTGTGGTAAGTAGTGTTGTATCGTCAGCATTACACACAACAGGGTGAGCTATATTTTTAGGTAAATCATTCTGTTGCCCAAGGATTTCTACTAGCCCTTGGCTTTTTACCTACTTGATCCTCTGCTGCCTCATTTCATCTTTCAAAGCTACCCATTCTTCTTCTACCATATTTCTTTCCCCTGTTCCTGTCAATCTTTCCCTAATGCTCTCTGAAACTCTTTACAACCTCTGGTTCTTTCAGTTTATCCAGGTCCCATTTCCTTAAATTCCCACCTCTTTGCAGTTTCTTTAGTTTTAATCTACAGTTCATAACCAACTGATTGTGGTCAGAGTCCACATCTGCCCCTGGAAATGTGTTACAGTTTAAAACCTAGTTCCTAAATCTCTGTCTTACCATCATATAATCTATCTGAAACCTTCCAGTGTCTCCAGGCCTCTTCCACATATATATCCTTCTTTCATGATTCTTAAACCAAGTGTTAGCTATGATCAAGTTATGCTCTGTGCAAAATTTTACCAGATGGCTTCCGCTTTCATTCCTTACCCCCATTCCATATTCACCTACTACTTTTCCTTCTCTTCCTTTTCCTACTATCGAATTCCAGTCCCCCATGACTATTAAATTTTCATCTCCCTTCACTATCTGAATAATTTCTTTTATCTCATCATATATTTCTTCAATATTTCCATCATCTGCGGAGCTAGTTGGCATATAAACTTGTACTACTGTGGTAGGCATGAGCTTTGTGTCTATCTTTGCTACAGTAATGCATTCACTATGCAATTCATAGTAGCTTACCCGCAGTCCTATCTTTTTATTCATTATTAAACCTAGTCCTGCGTTACCCCTATTTGATTTTGTATTTATAACCCTGTATTCACCTGTTCCTCCTACCCACCGAACTTCACTAATTCCCACTATGTCTAGTGTTAACCTATCCATTTCCCTTTTTAAATTTTCTAACCTGCCTGCCCAATAAGGGATCTGACATTCCACGCCAGTTTTCTTTTTCATGATAACGACATCCTCCTGAGTAGTCCCCACCTAGAAATTCAAATAGGGGACTATTTTACCTCAGGAATATTATACCCAAGAGGATGCCATCATCATTTAACCATACAGTAAAGCTGCATGCCCTCTGGAAAAATTACGGCTGTAGTTTTCCCTTGCTTTCAGCACATCGCAGTACCAGCGCAGCAACGCTGTTTTGGTTAATGTTACAAGGCCCGATCAGTCTGTCACTCAGACTACTGGCCCCACAACAACTGAAGAGGCTGCTGCTCCCCCTTCAGGAACCACACATTTGTCTGGCCTCTCAATAGATACCTCTCCATTGTGTTTGCACCTACGGTACGGCTGTGTGTATCACTGAGGCCTCCCCACCAATGACGAGGTTCCTGGTTCATGGGAGGCACCCTAAATTGTGTGATGGAATAAATGAAGTAATTATTGTTGCAATTTTGCTAACCATGGATTAATGAAATTTCTACATACTTGACTTTTCAGTATTATACTCTGTCTTGAGTGATTTATTATTTTGTGCTTCAATGGCCAATATCACTCACTATTGTGTTGCCTAGTTTAGTCACTGGTTAAGGTTTTCTTGTGGACTTTGCAATAATTTTAGAGGCCTTGGCGCTACACAGCTGTAGCTGTGTGCAACAGTCTCGCTGAGGGTGGCAGTAAAACAAAATCCATCATTGTAAGCAAACTGGATATTGATGTTAACAAGCTGCTGAATGTAAATTCTACAGAAGCTAAAAATACAGACTGGCAGGAAGTGAACAACAAGCAGAGAGGCAGAAGAAATTTGAACGTGTCAAAACAAGGAACTGACCAAAACTACCACAGACACAGCAAAAGGAAATAAATTGTTGTACAAGACTGTGCTGCAAAATGGGAAAGATGGTGAACAGCTTAGGCTTACTTTGAAGCTTACAATACATATGTCTGGAAATGTCTGTATTAAAAACAGAAGTAAAGTCATAATAGGTACTGGCAACAAAAATGGAATGCCTTATGGCAAAAAAAGAGTCTGGTTCCACCTTAGCAAACTAAAGGTGTCACCACAACTGATGTTGTAACTAACTTCTTACAGACTGTTTCCCAAGTCACAACAGTCCTACAGCTGAAAAGCTGGAAATGAGGGAATTAAATAATAGCCTCCAAATTGGTGTTAATTTTGACTTGAAAGATAAAATAATGGACAACATGTATGGCCCAAGAACGTTGTGATAATACATTTTTTACTTCGGAGGATGCCCAGTGCTCCAGTGAGATAAACTCCCAAGGCCAAGAATATTACAGTAGAAAAGTAAATGTCACAACTGAAAAAAATGCAAGCTTAGTTATAGCTAGTATAAATGTGCAGTGCCATAAGACAAAACTCAATACATTATCATTGTTTTCTGAGGAAGTGAGACCAATTGCATTATGTATGTATGAACACTGGCTACCCCATACAGAAATATAATACTACAGGTATCTCGAATACCTGAATATCTGGAAATGGTGGATGCATGGTACAAAGAAACTTCTATACATGGTGGTGTGTGTGTATATGCAAATGATGAGCTCAGTGCCAAGAGAATAGAGGTAACAAATTTTTGTGTGGTCTTGGATCTAGAACTATCTGCTTTGGGGTTTTCTTTTTTTTTTTTTGTGGTTTTAGGGCGCACAACTTCAATGGTCATTAGCGCCCAGACTACGTTAACAATGCACCGCGAGGCACAAGTTTAAAACAACAACTAAAAGGGAAAACACGATAGAAGACAGACTGACAGGCATAGGATTAAAAAACAGCATAATCAAAGGTTTGTCAAATTGATAAAACGAAGAACGCGAGCAGCCGCTCGTGGGTCATCCGCTAAAATGGCATCTAAAGTACATGGCAGGTTAAGATCTAGACGCAGTGTGTTAAAATCCGGACAGGACGTTAAAATGTGGCGGACCATCAGCAATTGCCCACATGGGCAGAACGGCGCTGGCGCAGCCGTCAGCAGATGGCGATGGCTGAACCGGCAGTGTCCAATGCATAACCGGGCCAAAACGACCTCCTCCCGCCGAGAAGGGCGGGAGGAGGACGTCCAAGCCGCGGGAAGAGGTTTCAAGGCCCGAAGCTTGTTGTCCGTAAGTGCAGCCCAATCGGCATGCCACAGCGATAAAATGTGCCGACAAATTACCCTGCTACAATCCGACAAAGGGACACAACAAGAAACTGTCCAAGGCTGGAGGACCGCAGCCTTGGCCGCGGCATCTGCAGCTTCGTTCCCAGGGATACCGACATGGCCAGGAACCCACATAAAGCTAACCGGAGAACCGACGTCCACCAGCTGCTGAAGAGAGCGTTGGATCTGGTGCACGAAAGGGTGAACCGGATACGGATCACTGAGGCTCTGGATGGCGCTCAGAGAATCAGAGCAGATGACATAAGCAGAATGTTGGTGGCGGCAGATGTAAAGAACAGCCTGGTAGAGGGCAAAGAGCTCAGCTGTGAAGACCGAACAATGGCCATGGAGCCGGTATTTGAAACTTTGTGCCCCGACAATAAAGGAACACCCGACCCCGTCATTGGTCTTTGAGCCATCTGTATAAATGAAGGTCATATTAATGAACTTCGAAGTTCGACAAAACGGGAGTGGTAGACCGAACTGGGGGTAACCTCTTTTAGGAGCGAGCTGAGGTCAAGGTGAACGTGAACCTGAGCCTGGAGCCAAGGTGGCGTGTGGCTCTCGCCCACTCGAAAGGTTGCAGGGAGTGAAAAATTAAGGTGTTAAAGGAGGCGAACTCCCGGGGGTAGCAGGGCAGAGACACACAAACCGTATTGACGGTCGAGAGAGTCGTCAAAAAAGGAACGATAAGACGGGTGGTCGGGCATTGACAGTAGCCGACAGGCATACCGACAAAGCAGTATATTGCGGCAGTAGGTGAATGGCAATTCGCCAGCGTCAGCATGAAGACTCTCTACGGGACTAGTATAAAACGCTCCGACCGCAAGTCGTAAACCCCGATGTTGAGGCGGCGTAAGATGGATGGCCGTGCAGAGGAGTATACGAAGCTCCCATAATCCAGCTTGGAGCGGTCGATCGACCGATATAGATGAAGTAGGACGGTTCGATCCGCTCCCCACGACATACCACTGAGAACACGGAGGAAATTTAAACAACGGGTACAACAGGCAGCCAAATATGACACATGTGGAGACCAGCTAAGTTTCCTGTCAAATGTAAGAACTAAAAATTTTGTTGTCTCCACGAATGAGAGAGCAATGGGACCGAGTCGTAAGGACGGTGGGAGAAACTCTTTGTAGCGCCAGAAGTTAATACAGACCGTCTTCTCGGCAGAAAAACGGAAGCCATTGGCGACACTCCAGGAGTAAAGACGGTCAAGAGAACGCTGAAGACAGCGCTCCAGGACACGTGTACGCTGCGCGCTGCAATAGATGGTAAAATCGTCCACGAAAAGGGAGCCTGATACATCAGCTGGGAGGCAATCCATTATTGGATTCATCGCTATGGCGAAGAGAGCGACGCTCAAAACTGAGCCCTGTGGCACCCCATTCTCCTGGTGAAAGGTGTCTGACAGGACAGAACCCACACGTACCCTGAACTGTCGAGCCATTAAAAAGGAACGAATAAAAAGAGGGAGGCGACCGCGAAGACCCCATGTATGCATGGTGCGGAGAATGCCCGCCCTCCAACAGGTGTCGTAAGCCTTCTCCAAATCTTGGAACACAGCCGCGCTCGGGCACTTCCGCAAGAAGTTATTCATAATGAAGGTCGACAAGGTAACCAGATGGTCAACAGCAGAGCGGCGCCTACGAAATCCACATTGTACATTGGTAAGTAGGTGTCAAGACTCGAGCAGCCAAACCAAACGAGAGTTAACCATTCGCTCCATCACTTTACAGACACAGCTGGTAAGCGAGATGGGTCGATAACTGGAAGGCAAGTGCTTGTCCTTCCCCGGTTTAGGAATCGGGACAACAATAGACTCGCGCCAGCATGCGGGAACATGTCCCTCAGTCCAGATGCGATTGTAAGTACAAAGAAGAAAACCTTTACCCGCAGGAGAAAGGTTCTTCAGCATCTGAATATGAATAGAATCAGGCCCTGGAGCGGAGGACCGTGACCGGGCAAGTGCGTTTTCGAGTTCCCGCATGGTGAATGGGGCATTATAACTTTCACGATGCGAGGAGCGGAAGTTAGGTGGCCCAGCCTCCTCTGCCTGTTTGCGGGGGAGGAAGGCAGGGTGGTAATGAGCGGAGCTCGAAACCTCTGCGAAAAAGCAGCCGAAGGCATTGGAGACATCCTCCGGGGCCACAAGGACGTCATTCGCGACCATCAAGCCAGAAACTGGTGAGTGGACCTTAGTGCCAGATAGCCGGCGCAGGCTACCCCAGACAACAGAAGGGGTAAAACTGTTGAAGGTGCTTGTGAAAGCAGCCCAGCTGGCTTTCTTGCTTTCTTTAATAAGACGACGACACTGTGCACGTAATCGTTTATAAGTGATACAATTCGCCACTGTAGGGTGGCATTTAAAGATGCGTAAAGCACGTCAACGAGCACGTAAAGCGTCTCTACATGCTGCGGTCCACCAGGGGACCGGTACGCGACGTGGAGAAGAAGTAGGGTGAGGGATGGAATATTCAGCAGCAGTGAGAATGACTTCCGTGAGGTGGGCGACCTGACGTTCGCAGCTTGTGAAGGTTTGATCCTGAAAGGTCGCCCTGGAAGAGAAGAGCCCCCAGTCTGCTTTGGAGATGTTCCAACTAGATGAGCACGGGGAGGGGGTATGCTGCAGGAGATGGATAACACACGGGAAGTGGTCGCTCGAATATGTATCAGAAAGTGCATACCACTCAAACCGGAATGCAAGTTGGGTAGTAAATATAGAGAAGGCTAAATGGGAATAGGTGTGAGATGTGTCCGAAAGAAAAGTAGGGGCGCCAGTATTGAGGCAGACAAGATTGAGCTGGTTGAAAAGGTCTGCTAACAGGGAGCCCCTCGGGCAGGATGCTGGAGAGCCCCAAAGGGGATGGTGGGCATTGAAGTCTCCAGTTAACAAAAATGGTGCAGGTAGCTGAGCAATAAGCTGCATCATGTCTGCCCTGGTAACGGCAGATGATGGAGTGTAGACGGTACAAATGGAAAATGTAAAAGTGGGGTGAGTAGTGCGGATGGCGACTGCCTGCAGGCCGGTGTGCAATGTGATGGAATCGTAGTAAATATCATCCCGGACCAGCAACATAACCCCTCCATGAGCCGGAATACCTACCACAGGGGGTAGGTCAAAACGCACAGAGGTGTTGTGTGCCAAGGCAATTTGATCGCATGGGCGTAGCTTCGTTTCCTGGAGGGCTACGATGAGCGGACGGTGCAAGCGGAGCAGCAACTTCAAGTCCTCTCGGTTGGAGCGAATGCTGCGAATATTCCAGTGAATAAGTGCCATCGTAAGAAGAAAAGGAAGATGAAAGAAGGGGTCACCTCGAAGGCCGCTGAGGGCCTGGCTTCGAGTGAGCACTGCCGCCGCTATCAGTAGGCGGACAGTCATCGTTCATTGGGTCTATAGGTTCATCGGCCATCTTGGTAAGATGGCCGGGAGGGGGAGCTTCCTCTGCCGGTGAACGGCCAGATGTTCGGCTACCAGCGGTGCGGCCAGGCGAAACGGATGACGGCCTGGGGCGGCAACCGCTGGGTGGCGCAGGAGAAGACATGCGCCGTGGCGGAGAAGGAGGACTGTGCTTCCTATGAGCCTTCTTGGAAGGTCGTTTGGTGGAAGTACCGGTCGAAGGTTGGGAGGTCGAGGTACGTAGGAAGTCTGCATGGGACGGTTCCTTCTTGAAGGCCTGTGCATCTGACTTCTGGGTCTTCGTCTTAGCAGAAGCTGATGAAGGGGCTGGTGTCTGTGGGGTGATAGGAGGAAGAGGAGACGTCGACCGCGCGATCTTAGCACTGGCCGAACGAACGACCGTGGTGCTGAAGGTCAGATCGCATGTCTGGGTTGCCACCTCCCTGGTAGTCCGAGGAGAGGCGAGGACAGTACTGTATTTCCACGCTGGGAGCAGCGTGGGCTTCCTACTAGCCAACAGCTTGCGAGCAGCCGAGGTGGCCACTTTCTCTTTGACCCGAATTTCTTGGATACAGCATTCTTCCTTATAGACAGGACAGTCGCGGGAGGATGCGGCATCGTCACCCTGACAGTTCACACAATGAGGAGACGGAGGTGGACAGTCACCCTCATGGGCATCCCTGCCACAAGTGACACATTTAGCCGCATTGGAACAAGACTGTCGAGTGTGATTGAAACGCTGACATTGGTAGCAGCGCGTAGGTGTCGGGACATAGTGGTGAACAGAAATAACCTCGTAGCCCGCCTTGATGCGTGATGGCCGCTTAACACTATCAAAGGTCAAGAAAAGTCTCCGGGTTGGTAGAAGGTCATTGTTGACCTTTTTCATGACCCTATGGACAGCCGTCACGCCCTGCTCAGTGAGGAAAGATTGAATCTCCTCGTCAGTCAATCCGTCGAGGGATCTAGTATAGACCACACCACGAGACTAATTCAAAGTTCAGTGAGCCTCCACCCGGACAGGGAACGTGTACAGGAGTGTGGCCCGAAGCAGTTTTTGTGCCTGAAAGGCGCTCTCAGTTTCTAGTAATAAGGTACCGTTACGCAACCTGGTACAAGATTTGACAGATCCGGCTATGGCATCTACGCCCTTCTGGATAACAAAAGGGTTGACAGAGGAAAAATCCTTTCCGTCCTCAGATCGAGAAACGACGAGGAACTGTGGGGCAGGAGGTAGCACTTTTGTCACTGGTGGCTGGTCAAGTTTCCGTTTTTGGGCGGAAGTCTAGAGAGATGGAGTGAAATCCATTGCGGAGGAATCCCCCATGATTGCCAGCATCTCCGCTGGCACACTCCTTCCTTGTGGGGACCCTCTCAGAGGGCACTCCCGCCTTAGGTGAATGTTTACACCTCAGGTCACACCTCCCGAGAAACAGACGGAGGGACCAATCGGCATGGTCAGAAGGTATCAGCTCTGGCAATCACCCCTCCCTGGGCCTGGCCTTTACCAGGGAGTACGTGCGTGCCTTACATGTCTACCCAGGGCGGGGAATTACGCGTTACCCCGTCACCGGCTACGCATGCGAACGCGTGGGTCGGCCTTCAGGCACGCACAGGGAGGAAGGAAGAAGAGGAAAAAGAAGAGAGAGAGGGAGAGAGAGGACAGACTGTCTCAAACGCCGAGGCGGAGACCAGAGAAGGCAAGGAGAAGAAGGCAAAGAGAAGGCAAGGAGAAGAAGGCAACGAGAAGGCAAGGAGAAGAAGGCAATGAGAAGGCAAGGAGAAGAAGGCAAGGGAAAGAGTAAGGAAGACAGTGAGGTGGAGAAGAGCAAAGAAAGGAACCAACCAAAGGAAGGAAGAAACGAGAAGCGAAAAAGCAAAATGACCGCAAATAGAGGTCGTGGAACCGTCCGTCTCTGGACGCAGGCGCTAACTACCCCCTTGAGGAGGAGGGACTCCTTTTAGTCGCCTCTTACGACAGGCAGGAATACCTCGGGCCTATTCTAACCCCCGGACCCGCAGGGGGACTGCTTTGGGGTGCCAGATGTTAACTCAATTGTTGTTACTGTGTACCATACCCCAAATGTCAATTTTGAAAACTTCATCAGCAAACTGGAAAGCTGTCTGCGTCATCTGGTCTTATGAGGGGACTTCAACCTTCATTTTGGGGAAGGTAGTGACAAAGAGAGAGCTTTTAGGAACCTGGTAAGCAGCTATGAACTATTTGTGACAAGTTATCTATGAACAAGAGGAGATGTCCGTCTTGATATAATTATTACAAACCTAAATAGTTGTGACTACAGAGTAAGTGTGGTTGACCCTGTGCTTACAGGTCACAGTGCAGTAGTCATGAAGCTGTGAACATACTCAGTAAGTACTCAAGTTCCCAGCTGGCATTCAAATTATGGCTTCAGAAGTAGGTTTATTACAAAGAAAAATTTAGGTGACTACATAACTGGAATGTCTTCTACAGATTGGCATCAACTGAAGAACTGGCACAAAAGGATACATTCAGTTCCATGCCTCAGATTCCCAAAGCCAAATTTGATGAAAATTTTCCACTAAAATCCAAGAGATATCCAGTTGCCACATCAAAATACGCATAGAGAACTGTCAGAATAAGGAGATGGTATACCTCTAGATTAGCTAAAATAAAATGCATTGCATAACTACTAAATGGTAAAGCCAACGCCACTTAAGATATTGGCAACAACATCTGTTACTACAATTATCTACAGGCCACAAGACAAAGAAGGGAAGTAATGCCAGATTTATTGAAGAAGCTCACAATCCTTGTAAGGCAGCAAGGGATGTGATTAATGAACATAGGCAAAAGCACACCTCTTGCTCTAATTGTTGCAGCCCAGACAAATTTAATGAATATTTGATAAACATAGTAGAACTCACAGTAGCCCCTGCAATTGCTGTAAAATATGGAAATAAATGCAGAATAGTAATGTGGCAGACATAGTAAAAATAGTAAAAGACCACAAACACACAGGAAGCCCAGATATTCATGGCATGTCCTGCACTACATTCATTACAAACTAGAATCTGTGAAATTGCTCAACCACTGTCAGCAGTAATGAATGATTGCCTCCATGCCATGGAATTTCCATAGTGTGAATAGTGTTTTATTCGTCTCATAACATACAATTTCTAATCATATGATTAGTGTACAGGAGACACGTCAAAAAATGGATAACACAACTTAGGCCTAATTGGTACAAAGAATTTAAACATTAATATAAACTTTTATTTTTCTTTCCTCCCTTTTGTGAAGGACAGCTACATTTACACACAAGACTATATGTAAATTTATCCTGCTCAAATGTTCAGTTCATCCTTCATGAACTCCTCAACAGTGTAGTAGCAGCGTTTGACAAGTATATCATATAGCTTTGCTTTCAGTGTCTCTAGGTTCATACTCAGAACATTCTTTCCTTTTAGCTTGTTATGAATTTTCATTGCCATATACTGAGGAGACTGCGCATATAGGTTTAATCGATGAGTGGGAAGCATAAAATTGTCTTTGTTTCTCGTGTTATATGCGCGATTGAAAGTTTTTCTCGAATAACTCTAAATTGCTATGTAGAAAGATGATAATATCATAGATGTATAAGGAGGGAACTGTTAATAACTGTTGTTTTTCAAATAGTGGGCGACATGATGTCCTTGGATGGGCAATACACATGTTCCTTATTATTCTTTTCTGTAGCTTTAGTATGCGCAATATATTGCTTGAATTTCCCCAAAAAATAATACCATACCTTACAACTGATTGAAAGTAGCTGTGGTATGCAATTTTCCTTGTAGTCATGTCTGTTGCACCAGCTAATATTTGCATAGCAAATGCAAAGCTACACAATTTGTTTAACAGGTAGTCAACATGTTTATTCCAATTTAATGTTTTGTCTAGGTTTAACCCCAAAAACTTTACAGAATCTACTTCTTCTATATCCTGATTTTTATGAGTTATTTTAATTTCTTGGGGCTTTGACCGTTTTGTTCTGAACTGGACCATGTGGGTTTTGGGGATGTTCAATCTTAGTCCATTCAGTTGGAACCATGTTTCTAGTTTGTTCATTGTGTTTATTATGTAGAGAGGGATGTTTTCTGGCTCCTGGTTTTCAATTAATACAGATGTGTCATCTGCAAATAAAATCGATGGAGCATTTATATTGTTCGGTAAATCATTAACATAGAACAAGAACAAAATAGGTCCTAGAATCGAGCCTTGAGGGACACCTTGGGCTACTGTTTTCCATTTTGAATAGTAATTTGCTGCATTTGATTAGACAATCACTCTTTGTTTCCTATTTGAAAAGTAAGCCAATTTAGAACATTGCCCTTGATCCCATACTTGTCAAGCTTATAGATAAGCAGTGCATGATTTACAGAGTCAAAGGCTTTTGTGAGATCACAAAAGATTCCTGCAACTTTATTATGGTTGTCTAATGATGTGCTAATCTTGTCAATAAACTTGTTAATTGCATCAGTAGTACTTCTGCCACACTGGAAACCAAATTGGTTTTCCGTAATAATATATTTCTCGATAAAATTTTGAATCTGCATAGCAGCAGCATTTTCAAAGATTTTTGAAAGGACTGGAAGGAGGGAGATGGGACGATAATTCCCCATATCCTCTCTTGACCCTTTTTTGAGCAACGGTTTTACTTCCGCATAATTCAGCACCTCTGGGAAGCTTCCTTGATCAAAGGATTGGTTTATTATTTTAGATAGTGGGTATCATTATTTTACACACAAATTTAAAGGACTTTTGCTGGTATTCCATCCCAAACTGCAGAATTTTTGTTTTTTAGTTTTAATATATTTTTTTCTACATCTATTGTTGAAACTGTTTTGAATTTTGTGAGGCATTCAGAATTATGATTTAGTCCAAAAGGACATACATTGTTCTCATAATCTGCAACATTAACCTCTGGTTTCACTACATTAATGAAGAACTCACTGAAGCATTCTGAAATTTGAGCTGGATGTACAATGATCTCATCTTCAAGCTTAATTGTACTAATTCCATGTCTAGAGGCTCTGATACCTAATTCTTGTTTTACAACTGACCACACTGCCTTTGATTTATTCTCATGTTTTAAGATTAATTTATTATTTGTCATTTGCTTCGCTGCTTTGACAACTTTCTTAAATGTACTTTGGTATCGTTTAACATATTCAATACATTCAATTTTTTTATTATGTCTTAGTTCCTTATGTAGCTGCCTTTTCTTAGCACTGGAGATTTTTGTACCTTTAGTGATCCATTTTAATTTTGTCATTTTATTTTAATAAGTTTTTTGTGGAAACATTTCATTGGAAACATTACATTGAAAACACTTAGAAAATCCCTTAGAAATGCTTCAAAATTTGCCGTGCATGAAATATTTTTATCAAAGTGCCATTCTGTCTCCTTGAGCTTATCATGGAATAGAGTCAATGTTTCTTGGTTGAAGATCCTTTTTACATAAGCTTTTTTACATGGGACTTCTCTACCTGCTCTGGGTAGCTCAATGAATAATGCTGAATGATCAGAAATTCCTAGATCTAGACAAAATTTATATCCATCTTCAAATACGTAATTCATTAAAATGTTGTCAATGCATGTAGCTGACTGAGCATTTTCTCTTGTAGATGCAGAAAAATTTAATTTGAAGCCATATTTTTTTATTAAGTCTAAATTTTGATACCTCACGTTTCATTCAACACGCTGATGTTGAAATCAGCAGCAACCACAATTTTTTTCCTCTTTTCTTTACTGAGGTATTCTAACAAACTCTGAAATTTACGTAGGAAATGCTCAGTTGCCACCTTCCCTGGGATTCTATAAATTTATATTATAACAACATTTAAGTCCTTTAACTCAACACAGCAACTTTAAAAAATACACTCTTCATTAAAACAACTGAAGTCACATCTTACATGTTAATCTAAATCAGAATGAATGAGTACGCATGAACCTCCTCATGACTTATTTATCCTACAAAAGCTGGTAGCTACCTTGAAGTTTTCAATTTTATTTAAGATTTTTATGGTATCACTACTAAGCCAGTGTTCATTTAAACAAATTACTTTAACACTTAGAAATTCAGATAAAAAAACTTGTAGCTCATCTAACTTAGAGCTTCTGTCACATGAGTATTCAGCACTTAAACCATTTATATTACAATGCATTATATAGTTACTACTATTATTGAGGCATTTTCTCAATTCCGTGCTAGCCTTGAATGACTCATTTCTACATACGTCATTTGATCCTCCCAGCAATACAACAAAGTCATCCTTACACAAACTAGTTACTCCACGTAATTCCTGAAAGTAGCACACACAGTACCAGTTTACAAAAATGGTAATCCACATGAAGTGGCAAGCTACAGGCCTGTATCTATAATACCAGTGCCAGCTAATGTGATGCGGTCTTATAATGAAAGATCAACTATTAAATTATTCTGAAGGAAATAATCTCTCTTCTGATACACAACATGGCTTTCAGAAGGGCAAGTCAACTGCCTAGTTCACACAAAGACAAATAATGAGATCTACAGAAAAAGAAATGAAGTTCAACAGTACGGCACTCACCATAAAGACAGTGTAGACGGGCCAAGATGTCAAACTACGATGCTGAACAACTTCCCAATTATGGCCCTAAATTTATTTAATGGTCAGATATTCATTTGTTACCAGTCGAACAATTTAGAGATACAATTTTGTGTATATTATGACAGCAACCTTTGTACAGTATAGAAGAATACTTCTCTGGTGATAGAACTGTGACTACCTGAGCTACAGCTCAGTGCCAATAAAAACAGCAGAAATTCTACTATTGTACTATATGATTGTCTCATTATTGTAATGTATGTTGTAACCTAGTTCTTAAATTTATGTTTCATAGTACCCACTTTAGTATCATAATTTAAATTGCAATATTTTATTAATTTTAACTTGGTAATGTTATTGTAAGCTTGATACCATCTGTTCAGCCATGGCTGGTGAATGACAAAGATCTGGTAACATGGGAGTATTTTAATACGGTAGCATGGCTGTTCTGCTGCTTTGGTCACTTGACATGTTACTGTGAACTCATATGTCATTTAATTTTTTTCAGAATGGTCTTTATCTTATCTGGTCCTAGATGTGTTCCAAAAATGAACAGCATAGTGATAGAAGTGATGACACTTTCTGCAGGAGCTGACCATAATTTTGCATGACAATGCTCAGGCACGTACAGAGCAAGCTGTTACTGATTTGTTTGACTGATGGGGCTGCCAAGTGCTATACCACCTACTGCACTCCCCTGACTTAAGCCCTCGTAAGTTCAACTAGATTTCTAAACTGAAGGAAACACTTCATGGCATTCACTTCAGAACTGCTGCAAATTCATCTAGCAATAGACTGCACTGCTTGAACTGTCAACACAACTGGCACTGCTAAGAGTATCCTACAATTTCCACATCGCTGGCAATGGGTTATACACAGTGCTGGTGACTACCTTAAAGGTCAGTAAAACTTTGAAATACATATCTATTTTGTACAAGCTGTAAATAAATAGTTGCCACTATTGAAGTTCCAACTCTCCTAGAATTATGTGAGAAATAGGTTATTTTTGAGAATTTTTGAACATTTACAACATTTTATTTTCATAAGTTACTGGTATAAGTGATTCGGATGCATAGCTTACTTTGTAGCAAATCAATGTTTGTGGTTCACAGTTACTGCCAAAGAACACATCACCCCTGAATTTAATTGTATATCAAAACAAATAAATGTGCATTTTTGAGAATTTTCGGAAGCTACCTTTGTGCTTTGCATAATCTATAAGTAATTTCTAGTAAATAGCCACTTTTAATTTAGTTATTGTAGCAGATATTCTAACTAACATATTGTGATACATCTAGTTTTCCCTCAAAGAGGAATAGCCCTACATGTTATCCACATTCATCATAAATTAACTTTGTTTTTTAGTTTACTAACAACTATAGTTAATCTCAAAACATTTTAGGCCGATACCTTCTACCATATGTTTTTGCATTGCCTTAACGAAATCTTGTTTTGTGTATTTGCTTCAGTTCTTATAGGGAATTAGCAACTTCTAGTTCCACAAATCAAGAGACAACCAGCGGGCTTAATTTTAAGTTATTTGTTCACTGACCTGTAATACATTTACCCAGCCAGAATGCAGCCTCACTGTGAATGCTGTTTTCAAACATGGGAAAAGTTGGTTATGTTTGAGTACAGCTGGAAATTGGTCTGGCAAGTGCTGCGAATCGGTGTGTTGGAAGAGCTTCTGAGAGTCATGTACCTGAGATACCTCAAGTACTATCCTCTCCTGTGGACCCTGTCTCCTCTGCAGAAAGTTCAGGATCTGTCATTACTCATCAACTTGATTATGAGTGGTATGTCAATGGTAGATCTAGGCGTCCTGTACAGGGCGGATGGCAAAAAGGGAGAACTCAGGGTGTTGTACTGATCCTCCTAACCAACAAATTTGAGGTGCTGCCTTTCACTCAAGCTGAAACTGAGCCAGTGGGACACACTTCACCTGTTTTGGGACAACATGTTTTGTCTGGCATCAAGAGGAGGCAAACAGAAAAGGGTGCGGGTCTATTAACTATCAGCAGTTCAAATGTATAGCAAATGATGGTATCCCGTAGGGAAATGGCAGAAGGGACAGGAAGGGACACCAGCTGCACTCAGTATGTATGCCTGAGAGCCTCATTCAGCATTTTGAAGAGATTATTCCAGCAGTCATTGAAGGAACAGGGTGCAGCTGCAGATTGTGGTGCACATTGTAACAAATGATACCCGCCGTCTGGGCTCCATTTATACTTGAGTCATTCCAGCAACTGGCAGAGGAGTTTAAGAAGACCAGACTTCTGCATAGAGTTTCAAAAAGTTCACAATTTGCAGCATTGTCCCCAGAACTGCTGTGGCCCTTTGGTTCTGAGTCAAGTGGAAGGACTGAACCAGGGACTTCAAAGTACTGAGACAAGTTAGGCTGTGGCTTCCTGGACTTGTGACATAGGGTTGAGAACTGTAAGGTCCCCCTAAAAGGAGCAGGTGTGCACAACATGTCAGACACTGCTACTCAGGTAGCTGACTAGTGTGTCGGGAGCACACATCAGTTTTTTTTTAGATTAGGTGACTCTCCATCCAATCCAGATAATGATAGCTGTAGGAAACCCAGAAGTATAAATGTAAGATTGGAAAAATGCCTCTCACAGGTGAGATTATTAAAATCCTAATTGTTAACTGCCAAAGCATTCATAACACACTACCGGAGTCTGAAGCACTCCTGAACAGCAAAAGCTCACATAACCCAAGGTACAGAAAGCTAGTTGAAACTGAAATTGATAGTGAGATTTTTGGGGAAAATTTGGAAAGGATAGGAAAATGTGAACTGAAGATGGTACATTTGTCATAGTAGACAAGAAACTCAAATCCACTGAGAGAGAAATTAAAGATGCATGTGAGACTGTTTGGGCAAGACTCAGTATCGGGGGTGGATATAAAATAATAATTGGATACTTCTATCACCCACCAGACTCATCTCCTGATGTAAGCAAGAAATTCATAGGAAACTTCAGTTCACTTGCATGTAAGTTCTGCAATCATACTGTAATCGTTGATGGAGACTTTAATAATCCAATAAGAAATTGGGTAAATTGCAGATTTGTTAGTGGTGGGCATGAAATATTACTAAATGCCTTTTCTGAAAACTGCCTTGAACAGATAGTTCACAACACCACTCATATTGGGAATATATTGGATCTAATGGCAACAAATAGACCTGACCTCTTTGAGTATGTCCACATTGAAACTGGTATCAATGACCATGATGCAGTTATGACAACAATGATTACCAAAGTACAAAGAACAACTAAAACAAGCAGAAAGATACATATGTTCAGTGAACTGGATAAAAAATCAGTAGTATCTTCTCACTGAGAAACCTGAAACTCTCAGCACAGGTCAGGAGCATGTAGAGGGACTAGGGTTCAAGTTTACAAGAATAGTTGACCATGCATTGGCTACATACGTACCAAGGAGAACAGTTCATAATGGGAAGCAACCTCCGGGAACTGATGACTTCAGATGTTAAGTCCCATAGTGCTCAGAGCCATTTGGAAGCAACCTCCAAAGTGTACAGTCACTGTAAAAAAATTTTTAAAGATACAGAGATTCGTGGAGGCACGTTCCACCTTTGTTTACTGCCATACACGTTTCACTTCTTTCATTTGTGAAGCATCTTCAGTGGCCTGTAACACATGTTTCTTTCCACTCATATAATAAATATATTATGTTGCAGTTACAATATGTTACTATTTTACATTTTGCAATGTTTTTCTTTTGTTTTTCAGATTATAATCAACTTCGGAAGCACAAATTTCATGAGGTAAAATTACTTACAATTTTCAGTGTTGTTAGCCCATGTGGTCCCAGAGATGTATTCATTAGGCTCTATGCTCCAGCTCAATGTTTCCAGTGTTTTTCACCCAAATTTGTTACAAGACAACACTTACATCACTTGTACTTTTCATTTTGTGATTAGCATGTGTGTTTACTGTGTGTAGTGTTGCCAACCGTTCCTGTGTGACCGAGCGAGGTGGCGCAGTGGTTAGCACACTGGAATCGCCTTCGGAAGGACGGCCATCCTGATTTGGGTTTTCCGTGATTTCCCTATATCACTTCAGGCAAATGCCGGGATGGTTCCTTTGAAAGGGCACGGCCGATTTCCTTCCCCATCCTTCCCTAACCCGAGCTTTTGCTCCGTCTCTAATGACCTCGTTGTCGATGGGACGTTAAACACTAATCTCCTCCTCCTCCTGTTACTGTGTGTTTATCTTTTGTCTTTTGCTTGTGTTGTGTGTGTGGTTTGCTATTTTCTTTTGTTTTGTGTGTGAATGCATCCATAAGCATTTTTTATGTATAAATGTGCTGTTCTTTGTGAAAGCATGGTTTTTATTTATTCTGGATATGTTGCAGATTTCTGTTTGTTATTGTTTTAGTGACTGACATGATCAGAGGGTTATTGCTTATATTGGTTTAGTCATAAAGTACATTATTTTTCATTGCAAGGGCTCTTTGTACATGAATGTTTTCTTGTGATGTCAGGAGTTTTCTGGTAAGTGATTATTCACCCTAATAACTTTCATGTCTTGTTCCTTGATGGATGGTTCATATTTTATCAGGTGTTCATTGAAGGAAGAATGACTATATTCATAATTCCAACTTCTTATATATTCTTTATGCCTAGTTCTGAAATCCCTATCTGTCATCCCAAGATATACTGATTCACATTCTTGGTATTATAACTAGTATATACCTACTCCTTCATGTTTACCTGGTTTGTCTGTTGTTTGTAAATGTGATGGAGTGTGTTTCTTGTTCTGTAAGCAATGTGTAGTCCCTGTTTCTTTAATATATTTGCTATCCAGCGTGTTGGTTTGTGTTTATATGTTGATATGTACCATTTTTTTCTGTTAGTTGTGTCATAAGTCTTACTACTTTGTGTTTTCATGTGTGCTGTAGTGTCCATAGGATTCTTTGTTGTTTTTGTTCTCTGACTTTTCATTTTTCTTTAGCTGTGTTTTGATTTTTTGGTTGAGTTTTTGTACTATATGCGTGTTATAACCAGTTTGTGGCTATGAGTTGTATTGAAACTGCCTGGTGGATTAAAACTGTGTGCCGGACCGAGACTCAAACTCGGGAACTTTGCCTTTCATGGGCAAGTGCTCTAGCAACTGAGCTACCCAAGCATGACTCACGCCCCGTCCTCACAGTCTTTCTTCTGCCAGTACCTTGTCTCCTACCTTCCAAACTTCACAGAAGCTCTCCTGTGAATCTGTTATTTTACAAAAACCAAAGAAATTCTGGACATATGTAAAGGCTGTTAGTGGCACTGGAGTTAGAGTCCAGTTTCTAGTGAATGAGGCAGGCACTGAAATTGAGGATAGCAGAGTGAAAGATGAAGTGCTTAACTCCATTTTCAAATGCTCCTTTACAAAGGAAAAACCAGGAGGATTGCCCCAATTTAATCCTCATACCATTGAAAAGTTTAATGAAGTAAGGATTGGAGTTAGTGGCATTGAGAAACTGCTTAAATAGTTAAAACTGAACAAAGCTCCAGTGTCCAATAGAATCCCTATCAGATCCTACACAGAATTTGTGGCTGAGTTAGCCCCTTTTCTAACTATAATCTATTACAGACCCCTCGAACAAAAAACTGTGCCCAGTTCTTAGAAAAAAGCACAGATCACACCTGCCTACAAGGAGGGTAGTAGAAGTGATCCACAAAACTACCATCCATTATCCTTGTCACTGATTTGTTGTAGAATTAGAGGAAATAGTCTGAGCTAAAAAATAATGAGATATCTTGAACAGAATGATCTCCTCAGTGCCAACTAGATGGATTCCTAAAACACTGATCATGTGAAACTCAGCTCGTACTTTTCCCACATGCTGAAGGCTTTGGAGCAAAACAGTTAGGTAGATGCAATACATCTTGATTTCTGAAAAGCATCTGGCTCAGTAGTACACCTATACTTATTGTCAAAAGTATGATCATGTGGGGTGTCAAGTGAAATTTGTGACAGGACAGAGAATGTTTTGAAGTAACTTCAGGTGTGTCCCAGGGGATTGTGTTGGTACTCTTGCTGTTTATGTTGTCTATTAATAACCTTGCAGACAATAGTAATAGTAATGTCAAATTTTTTGTAGATGATGCAGTTATCTATAATAAAATACAGTCTAAAAGAAGATGCATAAACAGTCAGTCAGATTTTGACAATATTTCAAAGTGGTGCAAAGATTGGCACCTTGCTTTAAATGTTAAGAAATGTAAAATTGTGCACTTCACAAAATGAAAGCATGTAGTATAGTATGACTATAATATCAGTGAATCACAGCTGGAATCAGCCAACTCATACAAATAGCTGGGTGTAACACTTTGTTGGGATATGAAATGGAATGATACCGTAGGCTTTTGTGGATAAAGCAGGTGTAGACTTTGGTTTTTTGGTAGAATATTGGGGAAGTGCAGTCAAACCTCAAAGGAGATTGCTTACAACTCACTCCTGTGACCAGTTCTAGAATATTTATCAAGTGTTTGGTATCCCTCCCAAATAAGACTAACAGAGCATATTGAACATATACAAAGAAGGTCAGCATGCATGATAACAGGTTTGTTTGATCCATGGCAAAGTGTCACGGCGATATTGGAGGAACTGAACTGGTGGTCTCTTCAAGATAGATGTAAACTATCCTCAGAAAGTCTATTAAGAAAGTTTCAACATCTGGCTTTAAGTGATGACTCTAGGAATATACTATAGCTCCTATGCAGCCCCCACATAAGGATTGTGAGGATAAGATTAGAATAATTACTGCATGCCCAGAGGCATTCAAACAATCATTCTTCCCATGCTCCGTACAGGAATGGAATGAGAAGAAACCATAATAACTGGAACAATGGATCATACCCTCTGGCATGCACCTAATGAGGGTTTGCAGAGTAAAGATGTAGATGTAGAAGTGTTCCCATACTTAATTTCGGTATATGTTAGAATTGGAAAAGAAGGCAAGTTGGCATATTCTGTGTGTGTGAAGAAAGACCATGTAAAGTAATAAAGAGCCTCGTCATATGCACTGTTAATGATAGTGACAAAGTATTGCCTGTGGAAAGGTTTTCAGTAGATGGAATATGTTGCAGTATTTTCATGATGTCACCGATAGGTGAGAAGTAAGTGGGAGTTGAAATGTTGAAGATTTATATGAGGTGATATGATTATGATGTTGTGTTACAGTTGTTTGTGAATCACTATGATGATGTTAACAACGAGGATGATATGGTAATTATGAAGACATAGTATTAAGGGGAATATGGTGATGAATTTATGGTTAACAATTACTTGTCATGAAATGTAGTGCACCGTGTTTATGAAAGCATACGTAGTGTATTCATAGTGAAATATAAGTGATTCTGATAAAGGAGTTACAGTAAAACAGCACTGATTCTTACTTTAGGATAAATCAGTTCACAGATGTGATACATAAAGCACATTATAAGGAAAAGGTGGTCATTACTGCATAAGTTCCAGAAACAGCATGATATAAGAATCTGGAAAGTGTGACAAATACAAAAGTATCACATTGTTTACAAATATTAGAGAAACAAACAAAACAAAACATTTTAATTAATTGTCATTCTCATTTCCGGGCAGCTGCATAATACTGGCATGGAAAACTATGTAGCTGAGAAACTGAATTTGTTCTCTGTCAAATACGTATTTCTCAGTATTTGTGATAATGCTAAAACTCTGTAACCTCTTGAACACTTGACACAAACGTTGGTGGTGTTCTTGATTCATCTTCAAGAGGATCAAAATATTGTACATATAGCAAAAGATGATCAGGAATCCATGGAGGACCTCATGCATGAAGCACTGCCAATTTTGTGTGGCATTATGCAGACTGAAAGGCATAGTGCTGTACTTTAGAAGTCTGAATGGTGTTGTAATGGCAGTTTTATGCTCATCATTCTTAGCCACTGAATCTGAGAAAAAGCTTTGACAGAACCAACAACACTGAAGACACACATTGCTGTTGGAATCAGTTGTATTCAGCACAGGGCATCAGATAGTATGGGCATTTAACCCTCTGTAATCACCACACAAAGGCCAGGAACCATCTCTCTTTTTTTCCATACCTAGTAGGGAAGGCCACGCAATGTGAGATTGAACCATCAAACCACCGGAAGCATCTTATTAAATTTCAACTGAGCCACATGTTTATCTGGTAGCAGCAATCTGAACTTTGCAGTGATAAGATGGCCAGAGGTAGTGGGAATGAAATGCTGAGTTGAATGGTAGCAGTTGCGCCTAGCCAAGACTGGGTATGTATGTGCTGGAAATTCCCATACTAGTTGCAGGTCAAGGTTATCATCCACTGTCACACGATCAGCCAGGGGAGAGGAGATGGTGGCGAGACACTGGTCCTGTATAGGAGCCATACGGCAAAGGTCATGTAGCTGGGCACGGGCTGTCTCCAGCTGTTTGGAAATGTTGGAGATCCACCAATGCAACAAGATGTTGCCCTCAAGCACATCATAATGGCACTTTGTTCCTCCTTGCGGAAAGCTTGGATCTCTGAGATTTGTACCGTCATTAACCAACAACTCCGCTGCAACCTGAAACTGCGGCAAAATTGTGTGATAGATTCTTCTCACATAACACACTCATGTGAATTATGCATGGAGGCAGGTGCAATAGCAAATCCTATTAGCTTGTCCCGGAAGGCACTGTCGATGTGGAAATCTTCATGAGATATCACCCGCCACCATCACATAACATGTAACCCTCGGTGGTATGAACAGGGGAGTGTGGCATACTAACTGGTTCACTAAATAAAATAATGTAAGAAATCAGCACCCAAGATAGCACCATCAGCATCCACTACAGTAAAAGTGTATGTAGGGTGCAAGTTATCATTCAAATCCAGAATCAAATTTATCCTTCCAAACATAGCAATCAGCAAATTGTTAGTTGCTGAGAGAATAGGTACTGGTCTGGTGGAAGAGTACACAGCTTGTGATTTTGGGTCCAAGCTTATCTGTGACCCAGTATCAATTAGGAAAAGGTCGCTGGCTGCCACAAAAAGTCCAGCCGAAGCTGTCACTGTAGAAACTGTGTTGTTTCACATTGGCCAGAGGCACTTCATCTGGTGGAGACGAATGCACGCACCTGCTGGCACTCGGGTAGGCACATGACTTGGAACACCTTCTTGCAGCCTTACCAAAACATTGGTAAAACCAACACCATTTGCAGCCTTGATCTTCATGCAGAGGCACATGCACTGCCTCTTCCTGATTCTGCAGTCTAGCATTGAGGCGAGCTAATTCATTTACTGAATTGCTCATAGGTGTCTAACTGTGAGATTGAGGCATTGTAATGCATGATGTGGGGCCACTTGAAACAACTGCCACTGCTATGCTTGGTTCGGAGCTGCCCACCATAATCTCTGATGCCACTGCACTCACATCAACCAGATAATTGTTCAATCTGGGGTCACCATAATGGGAAATTTATGATTTCCTTTTCAGAAAAAGAATGTTTACTAGATGTGAAAGTACTGTGTACTTTATTTTCACAATTAATACACATTAACTGAATACATGTGTAAATCCCACAGTACTATGCAAACATAGAACAAAATTTTACTATCAAAGAACAAAGGTACAAAGGTAACAAAGATTTTTATGAAAGATCCTTAGGCTCTAATGCTCAAACTGTTGCGACTGGTGTCAGTCGTACCATCTCATGTTGGGACAAATCATAGGATTAGCACACAGGAAAGACAAAAGTACACAACATACAGATGAAATAGCTGTGAAAAAGTCTAACTTTTTCCCATGAGGCTTGCTACTGTTGCATACAGGCAGCTTGTGGCAATGAAACACAGATATAATTTTCATCAAGACTTAATTATGTGAAACTGATCTGTTGGATCCATTTGAATATCACTAGAGAGACATCATTAATTTAAAAATGCTGATTTGATTTACAAGTAATGGTAGCAGCTGATAAATGAAGATTTAACCCTATGCTTAATCTCAAATAAAATCCAGTTCTAGCACAAGATTGTTTTATTGGCACAATCATGAATGATGATCGATTCCATGCAAAGGTACAAAGTTTGGATACAAATTTACATACATGAATAGTTAGAGTATATTTACAACACCAGTGACCTCTCACAGCACTAAGAATAAAATCGAAGCAGAACTATAGAAATAAGAAACATAGTTTCCGATGCACCTTTAGTGTATTGTAAGTAGCATCCATAATTTCACTAGAAACCTGGAAATTGTGCTTTTAGGAATGTAGCAAGCATAGAACAGTTAATTTCTCCATTTGGACATCTTGTATGGTTATCTGAATTTTGTATAGAGGATGAACAACTGATTAGAAGGTCAGTTGATTGTCTGGTGCAGTAGTTGAGTGAGGTGGGGGGGAGCTTGAAGGAAGGGTGCATGGGAACGTTTTTGTTGTCTGTGGGAACATGGCTAAACACTGACAAAGAGACAGGTGAGAAAGTGTAGTTATTACGACACACACACACACACACACACACACACACACACACACACACACACACACACACAAATTGTAAAAACGTTTCAGGTTTTAGAACATATGTTTATTACGCAATTACAGAGCAGTCTTTTGCCCCAAGAAATACCATGTACTTCTAATAACGTGAAGCCTCACATCTTATCATTTGTATGAAGCAACATTTCCTGCACTCATTGAGTTGATTATTATAGTACCATTATCTCGCCAGCACCGTCTCTGGAGATATTACAATAAGGTTTATGTTTGTGGTATTGGGTGAAGACCAAGATGTTCAGAATAGAAGTTTCATAACTGAAACAAGCTGTTAAGACATGCTGTGAACATTGTGCTCTAACAAAGGACTGTAAAGAAGGCTGGACTACTGATAATACGTAAGTGCATAGAAGGTTAATGTAATTTTTTAAAAAAGTTTGTAGCTTTTTCCTCCCGAAGCATGAAAGAACAGTTGAATCCAAGTTTCTACAATACACTCCAAAAACTAAAAATTTACCAGCAAAAAACAAATAAAACTTTTTGGAGACCTAACTGGAAAAGGGAGGAATAATCCAATTCTGGGGTTAAAGGTAAAAATAACGTACCGTAAACACAATAAATGTAAACAAAGCTTCAGAGATTTTACAGCATTCAGCGGACTTCAGTATCGCTTTGTCCATTTGACAAACAGTGACAGAACTAAGTTAGAAGTAATAAAAAACCTTTCAAAGGATTTGACTCAATTACACTATTTCCTCGTCACAATGCTAACAGATGCGCAAAGCAAATCGAACAAAGGAAGTGAGTGATAACAAGAAAAATCAAATAGCCTATGTCAATTCTCAAAACATATTCACTGAACGAGTAAAGTCAGACAGGTATTCATTGCAGAAAGCCTAAAATAACGTCGAACAAATCGTAAATACCTGAAAATCTTGATCTCAGTGGCGGTACATATTTTTAGGAACTGACATGTAAATATCATACAAATAAGCGTGGAAGATTTATGTTTGTATAACGTGAACCACGAACAGAATACAAGAGAGCCACACTTGGACCTATTTAGAATAGTTAAAGGATACCGAAGATCAGACAGGTTTGGTTCAAATGGCTCTGAGCACTATGGGACTTAACATCTGAGATCATCAGTCCCCTAGAACTTAGAACTACTTAAACCTAACTAAACTAAGGACATCACACACATCCATACCCCTGGCAAGATTTGAACCTGCGACCGTAGTAGTCGCGCGGTTCCGGACTGAAGCGTCTAGATCCGCTCGGTCAACACGGCCGGCCGACAGGTTTGGAACAGTGGCATTAGAACAGAAGTGAACACTCAACATGCTATGAAACATGATTCAAGAAAAAAGGAGAATTTTTTGGGCTCATTGCGAGAATGAGTAGTACCACTTTTGCATAAAATTAAGAACTGGAGATACCAATTATCGCAACTGAAATGTGAATGCAATCTGCTGTCTATGATGATTGGTTAGTTACTTGTGTATTCACTAGCCTACTCACCATAGATCATTTACAAAAAGATACCACACATCATGTCTTCTTAAATATAGAAGGAAACAATTGGAAGAAAAATTAAATAATTCAGGCACACAGTAGTATTATTTTCTATGTATTCATTTGTACTGCATCAATGATCACTGCCCATACCATACCACCCCCCCCCCCCCCCCACACACACACACACCACACACATTATACTACACTATACTGACTACCGTAAAATGGGGTGACTTTGTGACAAGTTTTGCATGTTTTCACTCGTACACTGATCAATTTTTAACATAAACTGAAACGGATGGCATCATAAGATAGCTACAACCTTCCTTTACAACATTATGTCTTCAAAAAATTTGTATCTTTTTTGTGAACGACTATATAAAGGGAAAACTCTGTCACAAAGTCACCCCACCCTGTGGGGTGACTTTGTGACAACATTGTTTTGGGTTACAAAGTATGGGAAAAAAATAATGTCACAATTTTGACCAATCAAAAAGTATATTTAATCAATGTACATGTGTTTGATGCTTTGGTAGAGCTACATCATTTTTACAAGTGATGAAAAAGGAGCTCCCTAATCTAGATTTTTCACCTCAAAGAACCCTCGCTTTCCTACCGGTCTTGGGGGGTCGATAGTGTACAAAACTTCTTCTTTGGAGTACAGAATAGCATCTTCTTTAGTAGGCCACTTCCAGAGCATCTTGGTCCTCTCCATAACGCTGACAATGTAGCCCTCTTGTTTTTCTTCAGTCACCCTTCCTGGAAAAAGTTTCCCTTCAAAGTTCACCACTACAAAATCATCCACTTTGAAAACGTTTTTTTCAGGAGCCATGCTGTCGATTCCCAAGACGTCTTTATCGTTTGGAATCACTTTTGTGGGAGACATTTCAGGTTCTGAATCCTCCAAACAGCTGAAAGATTCATCCAGCACGTCGGGGTCACTGGGATCTTCATCCGTCCAGTTCCTCTCTCTGCTGTTGTCTTCATCTGAAGAGCTTTCTTCAGACATCTCACCTGCCAGTACAGCCTTTTCCTTGGATCCGCTGGGTCTGGAGGAAGTGCTGGCTTTTGTGTTCTTCCCTTTCGGCTGTTCCGCCCTACTGGCTTCGATTTCGGCACTGGAGATACTTCTGCCTGCTGGAACAGTGAGCCTTCTCCTTCTCTTGGAGGCCCGGCATCCTGTAACCTCTTCTCTCTTCTTCTGCAGTTCTTCTATGAAGATCTCACCAACCACTCCTGATAAGGACTGTAGGCTCTCTTCCAAGACGGCCTTCGGGAGTCTTTGGAGGACTTCCATTTTGTTAAGCGGAAAAATCCCAGTCTTCCTAAATCCTGACTGGAGATTTTTTATGATGTTCTCCTGCAGCTTGTCCATCATTTTCTTTAACAGACCAGGCAGTTCATCTTTTGGAACTGATGTGCACCGGCTACCAGGTGTCGATTGCTTCCAATCTGACAAAATTTCACGCCAAATCAGTTTTAGAACTCTGAATATGGCAACATCTAGCGGTTGCAGTAGATGTGTCGCATTTGGTGGGAGTGCGATAAATTTTATCCCATACTTTTCGCAGAGTCGAATAACCTCTAGGTTAATATGCGAACTCAAATTATCGCCAATAAGAACTTTTTGACCATCTTGTTGTTTCAGTATGGGGAGCATAAGATTGATGAACCAGTCCTCAAACACTTGGTGATCACACCATCCAGATTTAGTACGATTGTAGCGGGCTCCTTCAGGTCCATTTTCGGTCCAGGTCGACCACATGTTCTCGGCCTTGTAATTTACGTATAGTGGAGCCAACTGTCCTGCGGCGTTCCCACAGACCATAATTGAAGTACACGCTTTGGAACAATTTTGTATCCGCTCTGGATATTTTGCTCCTCTTCTGACCAACACTTTTTTGCTTCCCGGATCGTCCTGGACGTTCGTTTCGTCGTAATTCCAAATTTTTTCTGGCGGAATACCCTCTAACTCCTTCTCTAAATGCTCAAAATATGAGTCAATCACTTCAGTATCAGTCGCAGCTCTTGCATATGTGATATTTTTGGCGACACGTTCGGAGAGAACATACTTATGCCGCTTCATAAATGACATGGCCCACTCTCTCCCAGGAAAGTTTTCATTTCCAAACACGGGAACTTTTCTTCCGGTTCGATCTAGATATGATTTGACGACACAGCGCAAATCAAGTAATGTCATTAGGAAACCATAAGATGCCATTGCAATGGAATGAGCAATGAATGTATCCTCTTCTTCTTTTGTAAAAATAGGTTGACCCCCATGCTGTCTTTTAGGTTTGACTGTCTCTGAGTTTGAGGTGGTCGAACGTTTTATCTCTTTGGTTTTGTTCCACAATGTGTTTCGATGAATATTGAACCTAAAAGCAGAGAAAAAGAACGTATAAAACATATATACCAGTATGGTATAATTCAGAAAAAAATACCATACCTTTTAAAAGATGTTTAATAGAAAAAATGCCAAAAATATCAGAATTTTACGAAGGTAGGTTTAAAATTTGCATAAATGCTTCCTTTACAAATGCCAGAAGCTGCAAATTGGTGTAAAAACCCGTTTTATGACAGTAAAGTTTGTAACAAAATAAAGGAATGTAGGTAACTTCCTGGTGTACATAGCTGTATTTTGCTCCCTATTCAAGCAGAAGAATTTGCTTAAAAACGCCAAACAGATGGTCATCTAAACGTCTATTGTAGCCTTACAGTATCCAATAAAACGTTTACTTCCTGTGTGACAGTGTATGAAAAATTAAAGAACTGCCACTAACCTTTCAGATGCTGCTTGCAGGGTCATTTTCTTTGTTAAAACCAATTTAATGGCTTTATCTAACGTCTCTGGAGAGTAATTTCTGTAGGCTCTTGCACCCAACTTCCTTTTATAAGACCTCATCTTCTTTCCAGTGCTTGAAAGACAAAAAAACGTGATAAAATATAACCTAAAACCATGGTGGGGTGACTTTCTGACAAGTTGGGGTGTCACAAAGTCGCCACACAAAGTGCGTGCATTTCAGTTTTTGTCTCATATGTTCAACAAACATGGCTTGATTTAATCGATATTCTACAATAATTTGCCCAATATATTAACAAACAAATGTACATACCTGTTTTAGTTGCGTCCTTAACATAAACGTTTTCACAATATAAAGTTTCCCTCGTTTTACGAAAACGTAAATAACAGCGTTTCTAAGCAACGGCGTCGGAAGGAACTATGCGTGTGCAGAAGCTTCACCCTGCTGCCGCTACGTGGCGTGGCATGTCTGACAAACGAAATGCGTGGTTCAGCTCTTTCCTGAGACGAGCGGTCGAGGCGCGAGATTTAAAATACGAAAACTCGATCCCTTGTCACAAAGTCACCCCACCAGTCACAAAGTCGCCCCATTTTACGGTACTGACTTGCCTTGCCTATTGTCTCTCTCTCTCTCTCTCATATATTTTGGCAGGCATCACGTCGATTAAGGTACGTCCACGAAGATACTTCTGCAGCCCCGAATCTACATTATTTCCGAATCGGGGCAAAAACTTGATAGTAGTGTCCGCCCTCCCCCCACCCCTCGAGCGTTCGAGATTGGACGTTAAATTTAAAAAAAGAATCGAGTGTCCAAAAATATGTTCATTTCGTAGCGCACAACTTTCTGAAGAGTTTGATGTATAAAATATATATATGTTCGAGGAAAAGTAAGACATATTATCTGGTCTTACGTGTGCCAAGGTGCAGTTCCACGCCTCTCCACACAGCAGTCTTCTATCGTACGTCACTGTGTTTCGCTCGGTGGAATCCAGACGCGTATATTTTGTAATGGAAGCCATCAAACCTATATTCAGGACGGTGTAAATTAAAACGCCCTGTGGTGCTGAAGCAAACCAAGCGCTGTATCATGTGTGAGATACAGAGGCGAGAGAGTGTGCCGGGACTTACCCCAGTTCACTGCTAGTAGTGCCACGCCAAGGCTTAATGCGTCTGCATGTAGCGCACAAGTGTTGCACCACAATTTAGTATGAAATTAAAAATCAAAATTTATGTTTAAAACTTTGTTAAACTATAGTTTAGTGTAATAATGTTCCAAATACCAAGTCTTGATGTTCTAAACTTAATAGCTAACGGAAAAATGCCGTTTTAAGAGAAAACTCAGAGGCGCTAAATAATGACGCTAGGAAGCCAGAATTTGGTCAGAAGGTGCAGTTAGAAGTTATAAATAAGTGATGCTGGTTTCCTAAACCATAAAACAAAAATTAACGCCAGAATCCACATTTTTCGAAAAGATCAGAGGCGCTAAATAATGACTTAGAAACTTGAAAATTTGTTTTACGCTTCAGTACACCCCAAAAATAACAGAATGTCCACGTTAACTACCTCATAGTTTTTGAGTAATTAAATAAAAACTAATTTTGTAACTAAAATGTACCTGAGTGTTGCAGATTAAGTACTTGAAATTTTAATGATAGAGGATTTCGGTTAAACTAGATCAAATATATCAAATAATAGAGCTACACCAAGTTTAAGACTTTTAACATAAATAGCAACTGATACAAGTCTTGGCGAAGGTATGGTTCAGAGGTAACAATCTACCATTCCACTAAATAATTTGTATTAAACAAAGTTTTCATTCTAGCGAGCTGAAACTTTCTACGTGCTTTCAAACTGCTTATCTGCATACCAGCAAAAATTAAAAAGTTTCTGAAGTAATTGGTAACTATGTTATTAAAGATTATGTGCCCGAGATAGCGGTCGTTTGTAGACTGCCGCCGTTTGCAAATAGAGACAACAGATGTTTTCTCGGCAGTCCGCACCGGCACCTTGTAAATACAGCCCCTGAAACAGTAGGAAGGTTCACTTCGCTCACAGACACTGTGAGGTCCACGCCAGTTAAACGTCTGGTCGCGTTCTGCCTCAGATGACGTCAGAGCCGAGCTGTGACAAGCGCGTATTTGGCAGTGAAAACTGACAGTGAACTCGCGAGGACTGTACACCGCCCTGGATCGTTTAGAGTTCGGTAAAATAACTGTTAGTGTGCCGTCCGTGTGAAATTCCATTCCGCGTGGCAAGTGGTGAATTTATTTCCACTTTTATGGCGAGCATTAATTTTTGAACATTTATTGCGAACTTTCAATTGAGTGATGTTAGCCAGAGCGAAAAACAACTGGAGGAAGTTACCGTAGAGGTCGCCTCTGAACTGCTAAAGGTGCTGTTAGATTAGAAAGACTTTTTTTCAATTGAACATAACGCAATTTTAAGTGTTGTTTGTGAGAAACTTTAAATTAAATCTTGATTGGAACTTTAAACTTTTACTGAAACTTTTCTTTCAGTGGGCTGGACCGGAATGTGGCCGGGCAGACTGGGAACTAAGGTCAGTATGTTTCCTTTCGCTTTCTGGCTGACCATCAAATTAGTTGCCAGGCTCACGTGATTAAAGACGGCATCGTATAAGCTAGCTAAAATATTCAAAATTTTCAATGTCCATGCAGGTTTTTTTGCCGCGTAATTATGTTAAGAACTCATACGTGCAAGGTAAGTGACCTATGCTTCTCTGGGGTTTACAAATTAAAATGCGATGTGTCTCATAAATTGTATATTAGTCAAACATAAACCAGATCTAGCAAGCATCTGTTAAACAAAAAAGGTCAAGTAAAGCAGCAGCCTCTACATTTGCTGAACACCTGAAGACTACAGGGCACAAACCACCCACGCTCGATGACCTTTGCATCTTATATGGTGTTCGTAGAGGCAAAAAACTTGATTTATTGGAAGAGTTGGAAATTGTTAAAAATACGTGTGCGGTCGACAAACAATTGCTTAACAATCAGCTCCCCCTAGTAGGAACCAAAGCTATTATGATTCATTGATGTCAGTTTTTAAAATCTTTACACAAATTGGTTATGTTCTTCTCACGGGTTTCCATTCGGGTTTATTATTGCTCTCCCCTTCCTGTAACTGATTCACTCTTATGTATTACACTTTTCAAGTCGAGTGGAGACTTAACTGTTTTTGAAGTTTGTTTTATCTCCGGTTATCAGAGTTTCCCTTTGGGTGTGACTGTGTTTTGATTAACCGTAGCGTCTTCATTTCATGACAGTGACGCAATCATTTTAAATGTTTTTTGTTAGCATTAAATATGCTGATTGTCACACAACCGCTCTGAGCACCACATATGATTGTCGTCTGCAGTCATTGTACGCAAGCCTCAGTCCATTGCACGCCCGTGCGCCCGCATGACGATTTTGCTGTGAAGTTGCGGCGACATCTCTGTGTACTCTGTTTAAATACCGGCTGATGAAAAAGTCAGTATAAATTTGAAAACTTAATAAACCCCGGAATAATGTAGACAGAGAGGTAAAAATTGACACACATGCTTGGAATGACATGGGGTTTTATTAGAACCACCCCATATTGCTAGACGCGTGAAAGATCTCTTGCGCGCGTCGTTTGGTGATGATCGTGTGCTCAGCCGCCATTTTCGTCATGCTTGGCCTCCCAGGTCCCCAGGCCTCAGTCCGTGCGATTATTGGCTTTAGGGTTACCTGCAGTCGCAAGTGTATCGTGATCGACCGACATCTCTAGGGATGCTGAAAGACAACATCCGACGCCAATGCCTCACCATAACTCCGGACATGCTTTACAGTGCTGTTCGCAAAATTATTCCTCGACTACAGCAATTGTTGAGGAATGATGGTGGACATATTGAGCATTTCCTGTAAAGAACATCATCTTTGCTTTGTCTTACTTTGTTATGCTAATTATTGCTATTCTGATCAGATGAAGCGCCATTTGTCGGACATTTTTTGAACGTTTGTATTTTTTTTTCTAATAAAACGCCATGTCATTCCAAGCATGTGTGTCAATTTGTACCTCTCTATCTACATTATTCCCTGATTTATTCAGTTTTCAAATTTGTACTGACTTTTTGACCACCCGGTATATATACATCTTTGTCAGTCTGGTCCTACCATTGCGCCATTCTGACCTGCTGGTGCGACTCTGATAAGGTATGCTTAGTCTGATTATTTAACGTTCCATCCAGCCGTTACACGATATTATATTAACTGTTTTTGACTGTGCCTCTGCTGGTTTATCTGGTTTGACGCGAGCTTTAGCACAGAGGCATTTAATGGTTTGTAAAACATTATAAAAGGAAAATTGCCAGGTTATTAAAAGTTCTTCATTCACATTTAGAATCGTGCATGCTTTCGTGTCTGCTTACTTTGTGATTCCTATAGATAATCTAAAAGATGCCCCACGAAGGCGAAACGCGTTGTTAATAAAAGAATAAATTGCAACAAAGACAGTTTTTAATTCATATTTTCGGTAAGCGTTGTCTGCTGTCGTTCTGCCCCTTATAGGCCGAGCATAAACTATGTCTAATGTTACCTTCTTCCGAAAAATATTTTATTAGGTATGACAATCTTCTGAAAATTAAGTCACATCGAAGTGTTCATTGTAATTGTCTCCGCCCACACGTCTTCTCATACAGCTTTTGTAGGCCATTCCTACACGTGGACGTGGACGAGGAAATGATTCCCAGGGCGAACGCTTACTCAAACCGAGTGGGCAGAGTCAGAGCTAAGGGTCGATCTTCATTACGTTAATGGTTGGTCGTCTGCGACTGTGCCCACTGTAAAACGCTCCTCACGGCTTCAGCCTCTCCTGAGACGTGCGACGCTCCACAGACCAGCGACCTAGCAGTCCTCTGACACTACTACGGCGTTTCGTGTGTTTCTCATGTCCTAGAGCTGCCACCAACGTTCGAAACGAGTAACGAGTTACAGTCAAACTAATAACTATCAGTTATGCCAACATACACTGATGGAAAAAAAGTCGCAGCACCAAGAAGTAGCTGTGCGACATAAACGAGGGTTGGTGGGCGTGTTTCTACATCTGAAAGATGATGGCTAGGAGCGCCACTATGAGGATGCAAATCAGGTTTGGTTTAAAAACACGCTGTAACGGTCGTGAATGTGAGTTACCTCTGAGATTTGAGTTGATGTTAATCAAGAATGCCTTTAAGGCGACAAAGATGCCATTATCAACACCTCACTGAGTCTGATCGACGTCATGTAATAGGGCCACGAGAAGCTTGATGGTCCTTCTGTGATAATGCAAAAAGACTTGACAGGAATGTACACTCATGCTCATAAATTAAGGATAATTGCAGAATGTGGTGCCACAGAACGTGGCACTACACAAAACTGGCGCTAATAGCATAGGCACATATGGAACACATACTGCACAGATCTGTAAGTCCACGGTATTGGTGATAAGTTGAGAAAACCGTCCCGAAACACATGTGCTACAAAACGTCACTGTTTCCTACGCATGTACCCCGACATCAATATGGGATATGATCACCATGCACATGTACACAGGCCGCACAACGGATTGGCATACTCTGTATCAGGTGATTGAGCAGCTGTTGGGGCATAACCTCCCATTCTTGCACCAGTGCCTGTCGGAGCTCCAGAAGTGTCCTAGGGGTTTGAAGACGTGCACCAATCATAATCCCACCCCACGCCATCAAACCACGACCTCCATACAGGTCCATCTGAAGGACATTAAGGGGTTGGTATCTGGTTCCTGGTTCACGCCAGGTGAAAACCCAGCGAGAATCAGACTATACTTGGTCTCGTCTGTGAACATAACCTGGGACCACTGTTCCAATGACTATGTACTGTGTGCCTGGACACCAGGCTTTACGGGCTCTCCTGTGACCAGGGGTCAGTGGAATGCACCTTGCAGGTCTCCGAGCGAATAAACCATGTCTGTTAAGTCGTCTGTAGACTGTGTGTCTGGAGACAACTGTTCCAGTGGCTGCTGTAAGGTCCCGAGCAAGCCTACCTGCAGTACTCTGTGGCCATCTGCAGGCACTGATGGTGAGATGTCGCTCTTCTTGTGGTGTTGTACACTTTGGACGTCCCGTGCTGTAGCCAAATGCACCGCATCGTCATACCCCGAGATGATTTAAACCAGCAAACCGCCCACCAGAGCGTTGTTTCACCATCTATCAGCATTATCCTTAATTTATGTGCATGACTGTAGATTGCTGGCAGCGGTGATAAGGAGAATGTACCGTCGCAAGAAGAATGGGTCCCAGACGGCCACATGGCACTACAGGTGAACTGTAACAGGTCAGTTGTGATCGGCGTGTATCTCTGGCGCGTCGTACTTCATCTGCAGCAGCAGCTTGAGCAGCAGTTGGCATCATGGTGACACAACGAACTGTTAGAAATGGTTTACTTTAAGGTCAGCTCCGAGCCAGACGTCCGTAACGTGCATTCCACTGACTCCAAACCATCGCCATTTGCGACTTCAGTGGTGTCGAGCGAGAGCTCACTGCATAATAGGGTGAAGGTCTGTTGTGCTTTCTGATGAAGACTAGTTCTGCCTCGGTGCCGGTGATATCCATATGTTGGATAGAAGGAGGCCTACCACCAACCTGTCTGCGAGGTAGACACAATCCACCTGCGTCTGAAATTATAGCCTGCGGTGCAATTTCTTATGACAGCAGGAGCACTCACGTCACCACCTCACGCACACTGACCGCAAGTTTGTATGTCAACTTGGTAATTCGACCTGTTGTGCTGCCATTCACGAACAGCGTTCCAGCGGGTGTTTTCCAACAGGATAACGCTCGCCCACATACCGCTGTAGCAACCCAACAGGCTCTATGAAGTATCGACATGCCTCGACCTGCTTGATCATCGGATCGGTCTCCAACAGAGCGCATATACGATGTCATCAGATGACAACTCCAGCTTCATCCACAAACAGCACGAACTGTCACTGTATATACTGACAAAGTGCAACAGGCATGGAATTCTATCTCACAAACTGAAATCCAGTATCTCTACAACAGAATGCATGCACGTTTTCATGCTTGCATTCAACATTCTGTTGACTACACCAGTTATTAATGCAACCTGTGATGTTGCTATGTTAACTGCTTAAATATTCTGCCTAGACAAATTTATTCCCTGAACTGTTGAGCAATCAACAGGCCGCGCTGAGGTCTCTAGTAGAACATCTGTGCCATAGGAGGGTGTGGTTCGTGCGGAGATAGTAGGCGAGAGGGCAGTGACAGTGAGACAGGCAAGGTGAAAACAGTTCGCTCGGGGTGATGCAGCTGAGTTGGAACCTGGTGGCGAGGCGTGTAGTGTGGCAGCAGTTCATGGCTGGTACAAGTATGGCCCTTAACAGTCATCGGCTCGTAGCAGCGATACCATGAAGAGAGAATCAGGCGCGTTCTGGATTGTGAGCCATTATTACCTCGGTTGTGGTCAGCTGCAAACACTTGGATGCGTGCTGCGTGTACCGAGGGAAGAAGTGTGTTGTGTGGATCAGCGACCGACCGAACCTGGGGCCCTATTCTGTATCTTTCGGCAGCTCTGCCCAACAGATCGATAGGCGGCGTTGTTTTCAAAGGAGAGCCCACACGTTATTCTGTAAGTATTTCGGAAGCGTTGCACGGTCCAAGTGAACCGAGGCGTTGTTGTCAGTTCTCCTCGCGCCAACCAATCAAAAGCAAGCTGCCGCAGATCTGTGCATGTGAACCGCAGCATGCACAGCGCCATGAACCTGAAGCGGCTAGCAGCCAACATAGGCACGCTATTCTTCGCAGTGCGAAAAGTGTGTTTAGAGTGTGTAATACTACTAAAATTTCGCTGACCACGTGTTCCCTTTCATGCGTTATAACGATTGGTTGCCGTGCGGTTTAAGGCGCCATGTGCGGGTTGCGCGGCCCTTCCGCCGGAGTTTCGATTCCTCCCTCGGGCATGGGTGTGTTCGTTGTTCTTAGTTTAAGTAGTGTCCAAGTCTAGGGACCGATGACCTCAGCAGTTTGGTCCCTTAGGAATTCACACACATTTGAATAACGATAGGGTATTTGATAGTGTTCTGGAAATTGTCGTAAAAGCCATATATCATTATTCTCATTCACATTGGCAACTTGCTTTGGATTTTATGTTTCGGAATATGAGTTAGGAATGGTGTGTAATACATCTACAAAAACACAGAGAAATTGTTTAAGAGAATGTCAAAGAATAAGAAGATGCATAGAATGCGGTTGTAACTGGCTCCTAGAGATCCAGATGATGAAGTAACCTACTTCCGTACGTGATACAGCAACGATTTGGGTCTGAAAAACAAAATTTAGAAAACGCCTTTTCGACAGCGTGTGGCGAGTGCAGCTATTCAAGTTCGTCGTAGTTTATAACATGCATCTGATGAATCAATGAATCAAAATGTTTCATATATGGTAGTATAGTGTAAAAATATTATGGGGGGGGGGGATCTTTCATCTTTGTCTACAGTTGTTGAGGATTCACTCGCTGATAATTACTTGTGGCAAGGACGAGTATAAAAATGATTGCTGCTAGTTTCATTCGCAGTAGTTTAAATTGTGCTCGTAGATCCCTGTCTAACCACACGCTCGGAAATTGCTACGTGTTTGGAAAAATGTGGTGAATTATTTGTGACAAGAAACAATATAAATGTCACTGTCAGTTGTTTCAAGCACAGCTGTTTTATCTGTAGCAGTTTCAACTTTCTTTTCTTAAACATACGGAAGTCACGAAATGGAAGATACTCACAACAGAGAAAAGGCACTCTTACATGTGAATAACAACGAACATTGCTGAAAAATACAAACACAAACAGGAGAAATTTTTTTTCCACGTAGTGGGATGCGATCCTATGACGTTCAACACTGCAGCGCGTTGCGTTAGACCCTTTTTCTTTGTTCGTTATTGTATTTGGTCGTAGCGGACGTCACATGACATCCGTTAAAGTTCGTTGTTATTTATTTGACTCAGTTTTTTAATTTTTTTTATTACAGAGATCTGACCGAACACACTGAGCTACCACTCTTATCCACTGCACCAGCTGTGCACCACTAGGCAGTGAACGCTTTATTGCTGCTACTTGTAATGGAGAGGGACGCTGGCTGACTTCGTTACCGAATGATGCGATCATAAGCCGTAAATATACGAACGTTTGGAAGGTTTCCACTATTAGGCTTCACTAAATTCCTTTCCGTTGTTACTTAAAAACTGTAAACGCGTTTCGATTATTAATAACTAAATCATTTGCGGGAAAAAGTACGCAAAATCCGTAGTAATTTCAGCTAATTCTCACTAGTAATTTCAGCTAATTCTCATGTAATATATGTAAGCAAAGGCAATGTCTAGAAATTTCATTATTTTTAAACTCTTAACTACACAAAAACAACAGGTATTTTGTGAGAATATTGACAAAAAAAAATGCTTTTTTGATGTTATAATCACTCACAGCAACAGCAATACAAACCATATTTCCAACGAAGGGAAACAGTCTATTATGAACACACTTTGCACTCGGATGCGTCCTGGTGATTCTTCAGGAAGACATAATCACTAAATCCGAAACTAAAACCACTCGATAATTCGAAAATAACAAATTCTAGCTATAAGTAAATCACACTGAACCGAACGAATGACCACACCGAAATCTAACCACCTCTCTCCAGCTAACCACCAACTTGGTATAGTTGTCGGAAAATCAGCGGGAGAACCGATCAGTCTCAGAAGCTTACAGAATAGCAACTTCGGATGTTGTTTTGGTCTTCAGTCCAGAGAGTGGTTTGATGCAGCTCTCCATGCTACTCTATCATGTGCAAGCTTCTTCGTCTCCCAGTCCCTACTGCAACCTAGATGAAACGCGTAGCTTCAATATCAGCCTAATTTGACTCAAAAGACTGTATGTAATTGCAGATAAGTAACAAAACGAATGCCAAAGTCAGTGCTATTAAAGACTAGCAGAGAAAGCCGTAGTACATGAACTTTGTATGCAAATAAACAAAACTGTGCAACGGAACTAGTCTGTGAGGACAGTGAACATACTAGTGTTGCAAAGTGCATAACAACGTTGACTCTTACCTTCAGTGAAGTGTTCAATCACATGTGCGGGTGCAGCATCCTGTGTAGAAACTCTTAGGTAAACCACGACTAGTAGCTGTTCTAGGGAACTCGCACTACTACGAACCGAGTGTACACCGGTTGCAAAAGTAAACCGCACATCGGCAATGTTCCGCGCGAAGCCGTGAATTGTCGTGGTGGAATGTGAGTCACGTGGTTGCCCAGTACTCGCAGCATTTCAAAACAAAGAGACTTGTCACTGCTAAGCAATTTGTGGTTGCGACACAGTTTCTAGCGCCGCGCGCCACGCGAACACTAGGGAAGGGCTGAGGTGGGGAAGGGGAAGGCAGTCCTGCAATATGCTCACGTCGGCAAGACGAATAATGCCCAGCGAAAGTATTCCCCATCCGAAAAATACAGCATTACAGTGTACTGAATTTTATTGCCACTGGGTAGTGTTTCGTTTCTTGCCATTTAAGCGCTTCCATCTCTTTTCGTTAGTGCATATTAGTTTTCAGTTACACATGTCTGTACAGTTTTTTGTTTTGTTTATTCTTTTGTCAAGAGCAATGCCCTTTCAATAGCTGGTGGGCCGTTAGCCACTGGATTATCTTCCGCCTCCACAATATTATCAGACCGTAAGAAGGGACAGATGATTCATCTTTAGGGTAGTGAATAAGGAAGTCAGAAATATTATAAAATAACGTGATTTAGAAGCAAGGCAGGAAAGTAAAACAAGGTTACCTGACATATCTCTACGATCAGTTACAAAAATTTGAAAAGGTGTAATTTCCACAGGTATAGCCCCTGTGTGCTCCTTGTAAAAAGCGTCCAAGATACGAAGTACGTAAGTTTCACTGTCATTACTAGGGTATGGATGCAATAAGAGACATCATACTACGTACATGTGGACATAACATTTCTATTGCAAGCTAGAAACAGTGGAGAAGCCCTCACGAATAACAATGTCTCGTCTAGACGAACATTAATAAACTAATTATACAACAGCCTAAATAAATGAAGAAATGATCGATATTATTCCTAAGGTATGAGCATCCTGAAAGAGCATGGTGATTTGAAATGTTTAATTTCTTGAAATGTATCAAATGGTTCAAATGGCTCTGAACACTATGGGACTTAACTTCTGAGGTCATCAGTCCCCTAGAACTTAGAACTACTCAAACGTAACTAACCTAAGGGCATCACACACATCCATGCCCGAGGCAGGATTCGAACCTGCGACCGTAGCGATCGCTCGGTTCCAGACTGTAGCGCCTAGAACCGCTCGGCCACCCCGTCCGGTTGAAATGTATCGCTGACAAAGGCAGATTTACTTTCATAACTACGTTTTTCGAGCGACGTGAACTCTTCCGCTCACGAGGTACGCCTGGCCAGCTTCCGCATTCCTGTCGCACGCATTATTCTCGGCTGCTGACAATGTACAGACCATTGTATTGTGCGACAGATCAATTGTTTACTTTTCTCAGTAACGACTATTTTATTCGCGAATCACACATTGTCATTTTGGCAAGCCGTAGGTGAGTAACCGGCAACTGGCACGTGCCTGTCATTCCGCCTGAAGGTAACGTTCGTCATTATCTTAATACTGCTCAGATGAAGAAAAGGAATAAAATCCATTGGTTCGATTCCATTCCAGTCGTTCAGTGTTAAAGATACGATGGGTTACGCGGTTTAACCAATATTCCTACAGAATATCCAATTTATTATTTATGTGAATTGTTAACTTTTTCTCATTCGGAGAAGCATCACCATCTATGAGTAACGGCCACATCTCCCTTGTTCACAGTTTTAACTGTACTTCTTTTGCCAAAACACACTATAATTTGCACAAACTGGTCTTGCAGCAGTTATTGCGACACAATTCTGAAACACAGTGTGTCATTGAACAAGTAATTGGCGACTACAGAGCTCAATAGCTTACGAAAAACCTCATGATGTTGGTATCTAGAAACACAAGAGAAAAAATTCCACGTTTATTTCCATACTATGAAGCTCTTGTTTCACTAAAACTCTTAAAAAATTTCAGTGATTGGTGTGAAAAAATCTGGTAGGAACTATAACTTCTTATATATTGCCATAGATAAGGAAGTTTCGTGTGTTTATAAACTGGCAAAATACTCCCCTTCTTGTGTGCTATCATTCGCCAAAATTTCGTTTCAATGTCGCGAGTGGTTTAGGAGTGCAAAGTACGCGTGTCAACATGGGTTGGACCAGCGCGACACGTGCGGAAATCCGCGTCGCCCTGTAGTGTCGTGTCACATCACACGTGCTGTACGCGTCTCAATTTGCGCTTAGCCAGTGCAAATAGTGACAGCGTAATATGGCAGTAAATAAATTGCAAACAAATAACAATCATGAAGCAATCGGAAAGAAACGACAACGTGGACAATAGTACAGGTAGCAAAACTTCATTGCGCAAACAAAACGCAAATAATTGGACAGGACGAGCTGCAAACTATCATCACGAACAGGATATACAATCATTATATGCAACTGGTACACCTGCCAAATATCATATAGGGGCTCGGCGAGCACGCAGAACTGTCGCAACACGGTGTGGCATGGACCCGACTAATGCCTGAAGTAGTGCTGCCACCATGAATCCTGCAGGGCTGTCCATAAATCCGTAAGAGTACGAGACGGTGGAGATCTCTTCTGAACAGCACGTTGCAAGGCATCCCAGATATGCTCAATAATGTTCATGTCTTGTGAGTTTGGTGGCCACTACTCTGTAGCACTTCTGGACGTGTGGGGTGTCGCATTGTCCGCCGGAATGCAGGATGCTTACGTACATGTCACCTGTCGGAGTCGTATCCAGACGTATCAGGGGTCCCATATCACTCCAACTGTACACGCCCCACACCATTACAGAGCCCCCACCAGCTTGAACAGTCTCCTGCTGACATGCAGGATCCAGGGATTCATGAGGTTGTCTCTATACCTCTATGTCGTCCGACCGGGCAACATGTTTCCAGTCATCAGCAGTCCAACGTCGGTGTTGACGGGCCCAGACGACGCGTAAAGCTTTGTGTCATGCAATCATCAAGGATACACGAGGGTGTCTTCGGCTTCGAAAGCCCATGCCGATGATGTTTCGTTGAATGGTTCGAACGCTGACACTTGTTGGTGGCCCAGCATTGAAATCTGCAGCAATTTGCGGAAGGGTTGCAATTCTGTCTCGTTGCACGATTCTCTGCAGCCGTCGTTGGCCCCGTTCTTGCAGGATCTTTTTGCGGGCGCTGCTATGACGGAGATTTGATGTTTTAACGGATTCATGATATTCACAGTACGCTTGTGAAATGGTCGTACGGGAAAACCCCACTTCATCGCTACCTCGGAGATGCTGTTTCTCATCGCTCGTGAGACGAATATAGCACCAAGTTCAGACTCACTTAAATCTTGGTCAACCTGCGATTGCAGTAACCGATCAACAACTGCGTTTTATATAGGTGTTGCCAACCGCACTGCCGTATTCTGCCTGTTTAGATATCTTTGTATTTGAATATGCATGTCTGTACGAGTTTCTTTGGCGCTTCAGTGTATGTACGGAAAAAACCTATTTCAGCCAAACTACGTAATTGTATGCTTGTATATTAGTGATTACTCAACTGTACTTCTTCAACCCCATTTAGGAGACGTCTGTCCTGCAGAAGAACAAGACCTAGCGACCTGTATCCAGTAACCAGCTGCAAATCCTGGCACGTCTTCCCCCGTTCCTATCCGCACCTGAGGGTCCTGGCATCGACTACCATCTACCACTACGAACCGTCGTTCCTGAACTCCGTCGCAAGTTCTATCATCACATCTACAAATCATTGCACTCGAGGTTGTAAAACTGTGAAAAATTCTTAATCGAACTCAATTTTGTAAACACATACGATTTCGATTCTTCAGAAAGAACTTTTGTGACAAGCTCACATAATGAGACCTTTAAACGAAAAATGTATATGATAACAGACTCTTACACGAAAGAACTGTTTAAAAACTGAACATTTTATGTAATAATCCCGTTTGACAAGTGTCATCATGAACATTTTATGGACTTTAGAATTTAATGTGTTTTATAAATGACATGGCAAAATGCCTATGAAGTTCTGCAAAATTTGTACTGTCTTTTAACATGTCATATATTTTTTACTTTGCTATCCAAATATTCCAATAATTTTCAATGAACAAATTCACAGAGGGCTTTACGTCCATGCCCTGGTACCCCCCCCCCCCCTCCGTCCTCCTCACCGTTTCCCTTGGGACCGCGCCTGAATAGGTGGACAAGTAATTACAGTCGGGGTTCAAGTTAGAACAAAGGCCTCAGTCAAATAACAAGTGCAACAATAAAGTGTAAATAAAAATGTACTCAAATAATCACCCTTGTTCTGGAATGAAAGAAGTATCCACGTAACAGGTGAAGCTGTGAAATTATGCTCATGAACTATGATAATAACAAATGAAATGACGTTAGTTAAATGTTGATGTCCACCAGTCAAAACAGTGTGATCTCAACATTTAGAGGGCATTTTATAACGTCCCCAACTTTCACACGAAATTCACCCAAAGTAATGTAACTGCGCCAGACAACTCTAAATAATAGATCGATAATCATACATAGATCATAATGTGAAATTAGTATAAATAGTCGTGAAACAAGGGCACTACTGTCCTTTCTTTTTTGCTCTGCTCTTTACTTTTTACCATTGTGCTTGTCTTTCTTGGTTACCTTGATTCATGTTTCGCAATTAATTCTTCGGTTTTGATGAAATGGTCATAGGGGATCTTTCTTTGACTGTACTTAATTATTCGCAACTGGAACTGTTAATAGAAAATCAGAATACCAAGTGCGTGTATTTGAATATCGCTCGTTTCTTGTAGAGGATCTTTTGTTTTAAATATTGGGCTGTGTGAAATAGTTGATATTTATTTCTTTAAAATATACTGTTAAAGTTTAACCATATTTCATTTACAAACCTGTCCTTCCTTTACAAATTCGTAAATTTGTGTGTTAAAAAAATACGTAAGCTTTTCTTTTGGTTATAATAGTTTGCGCTACAGTCTTGAACCGCGCCACCGCTACGGTCGCAGGTTCGAATACTGCCTCGGGCATGGGTGTGTGTGATGTCCTTAGGTCAGTTAGGTTTAAGTAGTTCTAAGTTCTATGGGACTGATGTCCTCAAAAGTTAATGAGTGAAAAAGTCGATTTGAATAATTTAGTGTCTTAATGATAATCCTCCAATTACAGACAATCAGTGCGTGCCGATAACCAGTAATCATTTTAATCCAAATGATAAACAAATAAATTCAATTATGTCTACAGTAAATTTAACAATTGATGACGCGGCACGTTCCAATACAATTAATGCTGCCCAGTTTGACAAACCTGATATGCAAAATTTACACAGTGAACATATAAACGTTTCTAACGACAATGAACAATGCAGTCAAAATACGTCAAATTTATTTGATTCCAATGTAGTGACCAACAGTGCACATCCAATTAGCAAACCTTTTCGTGAATCAGACAATGACCAAATGGTTACACAAAACGTGACAAATGCAGATACACCATCACACAGCACATAGGATAGAGTCGTTAATTTTGCCATGGATCAAGTTGTGAGCATTATTGCTACAACTTAATGAATCGAACAAACAACTTAATGAAAATCTCAAATAGTCGAATGAAAAACAAGACAACAATTATAAACAACTTAATGAAAATCTCAAACACTCGAATGAAAAACAAGAACAATTATGTGAGGAAAATAAGGCTTGAGCTAGGAATAGTAGTGAAGAACTTAGATCCGTTGCACAAGAAATATGTAATTCACATGCAGCCACAACAAAATTACTTAGAGATGAAATCAGTGCAGTCGCTAAACAATGTTCAGAAAACGCAACACAGTTACGCGACGAGTTAAAATTAATGTCAGCAGAACTTTCACGCACTCTGTATGCGAAAGTCGACAAGAAATTTGGACAAAAGAACAGCCAAATTGACGAACGTTTTAATCACCACCTACAAAACAGTGAAACGCGTTACCGTAAATTCATGCAGGAACAGAACAAAGTAAAGAAACAAGTCGTGGAAACAATTAGAACACAGAGACAGGAAGACAAGCGTAAGTTGTTTATGAAAGCAAACACATACGTAGACAACATCATCGCTACAGTATCAGACGAAATCAATACTATCAAACAGTTGGACACTGAATTGCATGGTGAAATCTCCGATCCAACAACAAAAACAGACAATGATATTCAGACTGGAAAATAAATACACATTAGACTTTCAGACAGCGACCAACAGACTTGAACAATTAGAATTAATATAGGATCCAGAGGCCATTAAAACAGACATTAAGAAATTGAACAAAACCACACGTAAAACGCAAAAACAAATTAATGCTTGTGACACTAAAAATGATGATCAGGTAAAAGCACTGACTGAAAAATTTGATGAATTGGCCAGTCGTATTGACGTTATAGAGAATAACAATGACATCAAATCAGACGATACGTCACCACTTTCGTTCAATCAAACACCCGAATTCCAAAACATACAGCAGACAATCAGTGACACAGGTTCGTCCAATAATATATTACGTAGAAAATTGCCATATTTACAGCAAGAAGTGACAGAAACGAAAAATATATCAGCCTCTAACACGTCACAGTCTATGCCACATTCTGAGCGTTTGTCACACTTACACAGCCAGTATAACTTAGGCAATTTACAGAGAGTACGTGACTTAGATTCCGAACAGACACAGACAAATAGATTCTCATGCAATCCTGAAGCTGCTCAGACATTCAGAGACGATAATTTTGATTACAAGTACTTTCTATCTGTTAGGAAATTTAAGGTATTTAAAAATGATAGAACACAGATTCACCCTTTGGATTGGATACGACAATTTAGCTTTGCTTTTCCACTGGCTTGGCCCGTAACACACAAACTTGAATTTATTTGCAGTTTTTAGGAAGGCGAACCGGCAACTCGTATGAGACCGATCGCGAGACAATGTTATTCGATAGAAGAATTTCAGAATGCTTTTCTGTCAGCGTATTGGTCGAAGACGACACAGCGCGGAATCAAGGATCAGTTAATTAGCTTACCGAATTATGAGAACTCAAATTTTCCCACTGTCACGTAATTTTTTGAACACATGGTACAACAAAACCAATATTTATGTGAGCCATACAGTGAGTCAGCACTTATCCAGTTATGTATTTCAAAATTACCGCCATCGTTAAGAGTATCACTCTTAACAGGACAGCAGAAAGAAAATATTTCGGCATTTAGAGATCTGTTACAGATTTTGGAAGTTCAGCAATCAGACTATTCATAAGCAAAAATTTTTCACATCGTAACCAAGGCCAACAAGCATACAGTAATTACGATCAGCCACACTATTTTAATAGCAAAGGTGATAGACGCTCCAGGAATGACAACCACCAGAACTTTAATACAGACAAAAATTTAATTATCAGTGTCATCAAAATTATCAGCAACAGCAAACACATTTTGCCAACAATAGAGACTTTTCCCCACAACAACAACAAAACCAGCCGGTTAGCATACCTAACCAACAATATAATGTGCAAGGTCAACCAAGCTTTAATGTTTCGCCGCCTACACGTATAGCGTCGGCTCCGTCAAATAGTAACGCACCGCAACAAGGAAATCAGTACGTACAGAAGACACATCATTTCAACTCCTATCGCAACGCGCCGTATAGTAATGACTATCATGACAGGCGTAAAAGTAATGTGCACAGTTATCAGCGCACGTTTAATAACAGTAGATCTTATCAGCAGCAGAATCATCCACAACAGATTATCATGAATGAACCAGACAGGCGGTATCATCTCGAATCTAATACGTCAGGACGAAATAACAGAACAATACAAATAGTCGAAATGCCACAGCATCCTCCTGCAAATAACAGCACGTCAGAAAGAATTTGACTGGATACAGTACAGGTTGCATCTTCCAGCAACGTAAGCAATACTTTTGACACACAGATCTTGTTCACGAAAATGTTATTACTTTTGACGCCATCCAAGACACACTTTTGCACGAAAAACTAGTTACACAAAAAACCATTTCCCACCCTGTTATTGAAGTAAAGACTGGATCATCCACATTTTCAGCAGTAATAGATTCTGGATCACCTACGTCAGTTATAAATAAAACTTTCAACGAATGTAAAAAAGAGAATACCTATCCTACGTTACCATTAGGCAAAAGCAAAGGAGCAGTATCGGGTAAAGGAGTAGACGTAAAATTACATACACACTTTATCATTTTGTATTGCAGGTCATATGTTTCACTCAAGTTTTTGGATTGTTCCCTTATTGACAACAGACGTTATTTTAGGTACGAATTTTTTGGTACAACATGACGCAAATATTGACTTTCAAAATTCCTTTTTAATGTTAAAGGATGAAAAGGTACAACTGGCATTTGAATTTCAGCACGTTTTATCTGCAGAAGAACAAGCAATTAATCGAACAGAGGTCATTTCTACATCACGTAACGTAGACTGTCATTCCACATTGTTCACGGATACGTATGTACATAGCTACAATACACCAGACGAAGTCCAGTATGACGTTATGCAAATGACTTCTTATAAAGTAAAACAGAGCAAATACAGATGACGAACGTACTCAACTACGCAAAATTCTTTTACAGCAAGCTCCAGTTTTTGACAGCGTCCCTGGTACTATGTCCACTTTTATGTATGAATTTCAAGTTAAACAGCACGACAAATTTAAAGCCAAACATTATCCCATTCCATATATTCACAGAGAACAAGTTAAGAAAGAATTACAAGCTATGCTAGACCAAGGAATTATTGAAGCTGCCGTTAGTCCGTACATATACCCGCTCCATATTGTTAAGAAAAAGGATGGATCACTTCGCCTCGCCGGCCGCGGTGGCTGAGCGGTTCTAGGCACTTCAGTCCGGAACCGCGCGACCGCTATAGTCACAGTTTCGAATCCTGCCTCGGGCATGGATGTGTGTGATGTGCTTAGGTTAGTTAGGTTTAAGTAGTTCTAAGTTCTAGGGGACTGATGACCTCTGATGTTAAGTCCCATAGTGCTCAGAGCCATTTGAACCATTTTTTGAACTTCGCCTCGTACTCGATTTGCGTAATGTCAACGACATTATTATCAATGAAACAGATCGCCCACAGACACTAGAAGAACTTCCACAGAAATTTTATGGTACTGCTATTTATTCCACATTACATTTAAAATCGGGATTTTGGTAAATTCAGCTCCATCAGAATTGCAGAAAGAACACACCATTTCTCTGTTTTGGTGATTGTTATCAATTTTGTAAATTACCGTACGGTTTAACAATTTCTTCAGCAGCATTTATTCGCGGTTTGAATACTACACTTCCGACAGAATTTAAAGACAGAATCACAACGTATGTAGACGACACCCTTTCGCAGAAGCTAACTGGTCTGAACACAATTTGATTTTTGAACAGCTGTTGCAAATTTTTCGTGCACAAGGACTCACAGTTAATCTTAGCAAATCACACTTTGGCAAAACTTCTATACAATTTCTTGGACATGTAATTTCAGCAGAAGGCATTGCGCCTGACCCGGAAAAACTTCAAGCTTTACGTGACATTACAGTTCCAACGACGAAGAAACAACCACTCTGCTTTCTGGGGTTAATTAACTTTTTCCGTAAATTTATTCATTACTCTGCTTTAGATACCCCTAGATTATGCCAGTTGAGGGGTAAAAACGCTATTTGGTCCTGGGATAGCCAAGCACAGTCTGGATTTGTTAATTTGAAACATGCCTTGTTGAACGCATCACTTTTATCACACCCAGATCCTACCAGAAATTTGTCCATTGCCACCGACAGTTTTAACACCGCTTTAGGCATATACATTTTTCAAGAAATTGAAGAAGACGGTACTACAGTAATTAAAAACATCGTTTTTGCAAGTCGCATTCTGTCACCTGCTGAACGCAATCATTCTGTTACAGAACTTGAAACATTATGTGTTGTAAGGGCATTTACCAGATTTAGGCATTTTCTTTATGGAAGACATACTACCGTTTATATCAGGGCCGGCCAAACGCTGCACAGTGTGCAGACGTGCGGAAGTGCTGCAGATGTGCGCACGTGTGCGACAGCGATATCTGTTATTAGACATGTGTGCTAAATGAACGGCGGCGGCTCCACTTCCCTGTTTATGTGGCACAAGCAAGAGCGCAACATACCCAGTCTCGTTTACCCCTGGTGACCGTAACCGTAACAGAGAAGTACTGAGAAATGGCAGGTACTATGAAAAAGCCAAGGACGGGAGATCTATGTTCTCAGTCGTTTAAAAATGACTGGGAACAGCAATTCTTTTTTGTAGCCGTTGGCGAAAACTCACAGTGTTTGCTGTGCCGCCGAATAATAGGCACTACAATACATATCACAAAGACGAGTGTAGTGTACTCAACAGTGAAGAACGGCAAGCAAAATTAAATGTCCTTAAGAAAATGGATGAGAAACGTCAACTCGATTTTAAAGTACGTCAAAGTAACTGATACTTCTTGAACTCTTAGATTCTTGTGTTACATTTATGTCTATTTTACTCTACGCTGTACAATGTACTGTTTTCAATTTTCCAGAATGACAACCACACTAAATGTTCACTGCGAGCAAGTTTTAAAATCGCATTAACAATTGTAAAATCTGGGAAACCCTTTTCCGAAGGGGAGTTTGTGAAAGGATGTCTGATTGATGCTGCAGAACTTGTGTGTACCACGAATGTTAGCAGGTTTCAAGAAATCAGTCTATCCAAACGAACAGTGATAAGACGTATCAGTGCTGTGGCCGGCGAGTGCTCAGCCAGTTAATGAATAAGGCTAAAGACTTTGTTGCTTTCTCTGTTGAGCTCGATGAAGCAACAAAATGGCTCTGAGCACTATGGCACTTAACATCTGAGGTCATCAGTCCCCTAGAACTTAGAACTACTTAAACCTAACTAACCTAAGGACATCACACACATCCATGCCCGAGGCAGGATTCGAACCTGCGACTGTAGCGGTCGCGCGGTTCCAGACTGAAGCGCCTATAGCCGCTCAGCCACTCCTGCCGGCGATGAAGCAATAGATCTTACAGATACAGCCCAGGTTGTGATATATACACTCCTGGAAATTGAAATAAGAACACCGTGAATTCATTGTCCCAGGAAGGGGAAACTTTATTGACACATTCCTGGGGTCATATACATCACATGATCACACTGACAGAACCACAGGCACATAGACACAGGCAACAGAGCATGCACAATGTCGGCACTAGTACAGTGTATATCCACCTTTCGCAGCAATGCAGGCTGCTATTCTCCCATGGAGACGATCGTAGAGATGCTGGATGTAGTCCTGTGGAACGGCTTGCCATGCCATTTCCACCTGGCGCCTCAGTTGGACAAGCGTTCGTGCTAGACGTACAGACCGCGTGAGACGACGCTTCATCCAGTCCCAAACATGCTCAATGGGGGACAGATCCGGAGATCTTGCTGGCCAGGGTAGTTGACTTACACCTTCTAGAGCACGTTGGGTGGCACGGGATACATGCGGACGTGCATTGTCCTGTTGGAACAGCAAGTTCCCTTGCCGGTCTAGGAATGGTAGAACGATGGGTTCGATGACGGTTTGGATGTACCGTGGACTATTCAGTGTCCCCTCGACGATCACCAGTGGTTTACGGCCAGTGTAGGAGATCGCTCCCCACACCATGATGCCGGGTGTTGGCCCTGTGTGCCTCGGTCGTATGCAGTCCTGATTGTGGCGCTCACCTGCACGGCGCCAAACACGCATACGACCATCATTGGCACCAAGGCAGAAGCGACTCTCATCGCTGAAGACGACACGTCTCCATTCGTCCCTCCATTCACGCCTGTCGCGACACCACTGGAGGCGGGCTGCACGATGTTGGGGCGTGAGCGGAAGACGGCCTAACGGTGTGCGGGACCGTAGCCCAGCTTCATGGAGACGGTTGCGAATGGTCCTCGCCGATACCCCAGGAGCAACAGTGTCCCTAATTTGCTGGGAAGTGGCGGTGCGGTCCCCTACGGCACTGCGTAGGATCCTACGGTCTTGGCGTGCATCCGTGCGTCGCTGCGGTCCGGTCCCAGGTCGACGGGCACGTGCACCTTCCGCCGACCACTGGCGACAACATCGATGTACTGTGGAGACCTCACGCCCCACGTGTTGAGCAATTCGGCGGTACGTCCACCCGGCCTCCCTCATGCCCACTATACGCCCTCGCTCAAAGTCCGTCAACTGCACATACGGTTCACGTCCACGCTGTCGCGGCATGCTACCAGTGTTAAAGACTGCGATGGAGCTCCGCATGCCACGGCAAACTGGCTGACACTGACGGCGGCGGTGCACAAATGTTGCGCAGCTAGCGCCATTCGACGGCCAACACCGCGGTTCCTGGTGTGTCCGCTGTGCCGTGCGTGTGATCATTGCTTGTACAGCCCTCTCGCAGTGTCCGGAGCAAGTATGGTGGGTCTGACACACCGGTGTCAATGTGTTCTTTTTTCCATTTCCAGGAGTGTATATACGAGGTGTCGATAACACACTTTGTGTAACAGAGGACGTTTTGGACTTAGTACCTCTGAAAGGGACTGCTAAAGGTGCGGACTTACTCCAAGCTGTCGAGTAAGCGATTGATGGTGTCGGTATGAACTGGAATCGGTTAGTCTCAGTGACCACAGATGGAGCACCATCAATGCAAGGCCATCAGAGAGGACTCATAGCACGGATGCGCAAAAAGCTACGGCGCACAGACGAGACGTTGTATGGAATTCACTGCATTCTGCATCGAGAAGCGCTTTGTGCAAAATCAGTAACGTTAGCTAACGTCATGCGAATTGCTGTGCGTACTGTAAACTATCTGAAGACACATGGGCTTACGCATCGCCAGTTTCGGCTGTCCTTGGAGGAATTAGGAGCGGAGTACGGCGACATACCTTACTATACCGAAGTAACTCTGTCTCAGTGGAGGTAAAATGCTGAAAATATTTTTTTATTTACGTTTGGTCATAGTAGCATTCTTACATGGGAAGGGAAAAAGGGAACCTATGTTGGAAGACCCTTGTTGGATATCAGACTTTGCATTTCTCGTGGACATTACGTCTCACATGAGCAGCCTGAACGCCAGTTTTGCAAGGTGAAAATAATTTAATTTCTGACATGTTGGAATTGCGCTTTGGGAGAGCCAGCTATTGATAGAAAACACTGCACATTTCCCGACTCTTGGACTGGTCTATGAAAGTGCCAGATTTCAAGAATTCGTGTCAATTATTGTAAAAATTAAGGAACAATTTCGAGCACGATTTGCAGATGTTATGGGTTTGTCTCCTGTCATTCGCCTATTTGCTCGACTGTTCTCGTCGTCGGTTGAAGATGCTCAAACTGATCTACAGATCGACCTAGAGTGCAATACAAGACTGAAGGACAAGTTCTTTGCAGTGAGAAGTACAAAAGAATTCTACGAAATTTTTTCACAACAAGAATTTCCACGCCTGCACCGAGAAGCCGCGAGAGTTATGTCCATCTTCGGGTCGACATATGTTTGTGAAAGATTTTTCTCGGTGATTAAAATGAAGGTTTCGATCAAGCATAAGTGATGAAAATCTTCGCAACTGCTTGCGTTTGTTAATGAGCCGTGCTTTTGTGCCCGATATGAACTATATCATTTCTCATGAAGAGTGATAAACGTGTTTGGATTTATTCCTTTCATAATTACAAATTATTGTTTACTAACTGTGCATTATTGACTCATTCTGCTCCATGTATCATTATTATCAGGAAAATTGGTCATTAAACCGATTGTTCCAATGTATACTTACAATTACGGTTTTTTTTAATGTGTGAAGGGCTACGCTCAGCTGAAGTTGATAAAACAAACATTCATCTAATTGTCGGTTATTATGCAGATTTCGGACGGAACTGATGAAAGATATAGCAATAATGGTATTGAAATAACAGGTGATCATCGAGAGGTCTGCGGTTATCACTCTGTTCAGAGGACAGTGAAACAGAAATTAGGTGGGTGTAACTGAGGGCACCGAGAATTAGTTATAGGAAACCTTGCATTAGTTTAATGTTATTTGAAATCATGAATAAGGTTCGTTGGAAGTCGCTAAGTGCTCTCTTTCTTAAATACTAGATCAAAAACATTACGCGTATTTACGTGCCGTCAGTCAAGCTGCCTTAATAAAAACCCACGGTTGTTAACTGTATTACTTGTCTCACTGGGTTAAACTGTTAACATAAAAGTAGACGTCTCAATGAGTAGACTGTGACAGTATTTTAAATGTTTAATACGCGAAATACCTTCCCATGGTTGGTTTGCAAACTGTGGAAAGAGTACTAGAACGCGCCGGTACAGAGTATCCCAGCAAGTGGATAAACCGACATCTGTGTGTAGAAACATGCACTACATGAACGCTGACGGCTGCGGCGTGCACGCTGTGACCCGGAAGTTGCACATGTGCAGGAGCACCGCACGCGTGCAGAATTTCTGGCCGGCCCTGGTTTATACAGATCATAGAGCTATACAGTTTCTACTTTCCGCTAAATTTACACATGACAGGTTAAGCAGATAGAAGCTTTATTTACAGGAATTTAATTTTACAATTGTTCACATGCCCGGTACATAAAATATTGTAGCAGACGCTCTATCCCGTTCTCTCAGCAACAATCAGTAAGACATCGCAACCGAGTTCTGCCAAGAGAATTTTAGCCTCATGTATATTCAACAAGTTGCATTTGAAATTTTCATTTCGTCGTCATTACGAGACATAGCACAAGAGCAGAGCAAGGACAACGTATGGAAAGAAATTAAACACCTTTGGCAAGATAGGAATAACGTTACCATTAGAAACCATTATACTGTATGCAATAACATTCTGTTTCGCCGCTCTCACCCTGACAGCAACAACTGGTTATTATGTATTCCTGACGCACATGTTAACAAAGTAATTTGGTATCCTCATTTAAGTTACGCACATTATGGAGCCAGAAAATGTTTTCTTATACTGAGACAGAACTTATTTTGCCAACATGGAGAAACACATTCGACGACTTTTAGCGTCATGTAAAATCTGCCAGAAAGCTAAATCAGACACGACTTCACATATTCCTCTTTTACATCCAGTTGTACCGATTAAATTGAGACATATGGCTGCTGTAGACATTTTTGGACCGATTCCCAGATCTAATAGAGGTTTTTGTTACATCTTTGTCGCTGTTGAACTTACTTCGAAATTTGTTACCTTCACTCCGTTACGCAAAGCTACTGCTAAATCTATTTCTAATGCATCTGTAAAACATGTAGGGCATATATTGAAAGTAAATTCCGACAGTGGACCACAATTTCGATCTGCGATATGGAACACGTATGTTACGAGCTAGAAACATTTCTCCGAACTATATATCTAGGTATCACGCTTCTTCGAACCCTTATAAACGATTGATGAAAGAAATTGGTAAACTATGTAGAATATACTGCCATAAAAGACATATTGATTGGGATACACACATACTCTCATTCCAGGCTGTCATTAACTCCATACCAAATGAATCTACTAAGCTATCTCCGACTGTTATATTGAAAAATGTTGAACCACCCAACAAAATTAAAGAATTAGTATCTTTTCCTACATCTCGTCGACTACTCCACCATGAAATAATTGACATTGCGCTCAACAACATCAAACGTGCCGCAGAGCGCCGGAGAAGACAGCAAAAACAGGACAGAAGATATTAGTACGCACACACTATTTATCCAACAGAGGAAAGAGGAGATGCAGTAAATTTGAGCTTCTGTACGCAGGTCCATATGGGATTCACAGCATTCCTCACCCCAATGTAGTACATGTCGAGACTTTGAGAACCAGAAAAATCAAGGGCAATCACCATATTTCCAATATTAAACCCTTCATTGAACAAACATACATTATGATTTATCGCACTGTAATGCCATTTGAAGATATTTATAGTAACACTTACTGATGATTTTCCCTTGGCAAGTGCCCGGCAAGGTAAGGTTAGCAGGTCGCTTTTCTTGTCGTTCTATATCAGACCGTGCACATTATCCGTTTTTATGTATATGTGAAGGTTTTCCTATCGAAAGTAGAATTTTCTCTGTATGCACTATGAAATCTTTAAGATGTAACAAACACCAGTTGACTTATGATATCTCAATATCTTGACTATGAAACTTCCCCTTTGAACAATTTATACATGACTGTGCTTAAACTGACATAAAATATTTTTAGCGCAACGCAATCTGACTATCAAAGATCCCTGCAAAAGAATGGCCCTGACTAACATTAACCTATACCTTTCACAGATCACTTACCTCACAAAAATCTTCGCTACTCAAGCTACTGCAATACAGCGAGCGCCACTACTGCCAGCTAAATAAAAGATTCAAACTACTGAAGGCACTAACTACTGATAGGGATAGTTAGCAAATGAAAGATATTAATAGAGAACAAACAATGTATTTACCTTGATATCATCATATATAAATATAGCAGTTCATGACAAATTTCAAAACTCCGCCATCTCTCTCCCCACATCCACCACTGCTGGCGGCTCACCTCCAACTGCGCAACGCTACGCGCTGTTCACATCCAGCTGCCGCTGCCCAACACTACAATGGCGAGTATTACAACAATGCAAAGCAGCCACAGACTGCACACAGCACAGCCAGTGATTTTCATACAGAGGTGGCGTTACCAATAAAAAACCTAAACAGCCTACTTACATAGCCCCCATGCTCCCCACAAAAAATTTTACAAATTGGATTGGGCAGTGGCCAATACAGATTTGAAAAAAATTTTTCATAATTACAATAACAAAGAAATCAAATGCACACAGTTATTGATACAATGTTGGTCAAAAGCTAAAATTTTCTCACAGTCCATAAAGATAGTCCTGATCATTCATCATAATAGTAATTACAGGTTTTTTTTTCACAAAGTCTCACTAGTAAAAGAAATTGCACACAGAAGTAGTGGATTTCCATGCAGTCTTGAAGAAGTAGTGTTGTCCTTCCAACGGAAAGACAGTGCTGACTCTTGACATGCTGACAGGTAATGGGCCACAACAGAGCCAATCCACAGCAGAGTCAGTCGTAGTTTGGAAGAATATTGGTAGGTAGGTCATCACAGAGCAGACCCACTGGAGTCTTGGTAGAGATTGTGGTATTGGTGGGCCACCAGAGGTGCAGACCCACTGCAGTCCTTGTAGAAATAATGGTATTGGTGGGTCATCAAAGATGCAGACCCACTGTAGTCCTTGTAGAGATAATGGTATTGGTGGGCCACCAGAGGTGCAGACCCACTGTAGTCCTTGTAGAGATGGCCAGCAGCCATCTGTTGCGATTGTGCAGGTGCACATTCACCATCGAAGAGTCTTGCGGAGAATATAGCAAGTCCATAAACCACCACTTGTGCACTCACAAAGTTTTTTGGAATTGTCCTTAGAACGAGCAATGCTGTTATCCAGTCCCTTGCTGAATTATCAACACACGTGCAAACACTAACAGTCCCTACTTCTCACATATTGTCCATATACTATAACCAACAGAAACGTGTGCAGTGAAATGTAACTTACAAGTTAATAATAAGATGAACTGGTGTCAATTACAATTTTATAACATGAGAATACAATTACAAAGGTACAAAATACATCACTAAAAACATAACAATACAGATAACATTTGTAGTACAGGCTTTACAAAAGAATCGAACTAACATATACATCAGTGGAATTATGACATAAGTACATACATAAAAGATCACAATAACTTTTGAAACATCAACTTCACACATGAGCATTAAACAGAACAGAATTAATAATGTCTAACATCTTTACAAAGTAAATAACATATTATTAATGCCAATTATATTCGAGGATAACAGTATTCCTCATCATAGTGAATGTAGCTTAATATTAAAAGAAAAAAAATTTCTATGAAACTACACAGAGACAGGAAGAAAACAAATACACAAGGGTACACAAACATATAGTGGGATAATACAAAAGGAAAGGACAGGGTTTGTTGTACTGCAGTATTTTGCAAACAAAACTTTCTTTACTTCTTGGAGATCTCCATTCATCATTATTCCCAAAAGGTCCTATCTATACCTCCTTCCCGTACTTTTCTCGTATAGCCTCTCAGTGCATTTCTTCAAATTCATCGCAACTCATTCTCTTATAGGCTACCCCCTCTTAAGCTAACTTAAATCTACTGAGCTCAGATGCTAAACTAAGGGACGAGGCAATGCAGCAGCACATAAAACAATTAATATAAACACCAATGAAAAAAAAAATGGAAAATCGCAAAGCAAGCTACAGTAAATCTAAATTACCAAGCAATTCAACATTACAACTAATATGAGGCAATGCGCAGCAAACAAAAAAATAAATCTGGCTTAGCAGAATAACACAAATTAAAGTTCAGTAGCACTATGCTTGGCAAACAGCAGCTTATATCTAAACATGACATAGCTCAAGCAGAAAAAATATTACAGTAAAGATAACAATGCAGATAAGGGAAATGTATAATCACATCTTAATGTCTAAGTAATTAAAGTGGTGCACCACAACAACTTATTGTAAAAGAAATATTACCATGTACTGGAAAAGAATATTATGTATGCAGTTACTGTTACTAGTCCCTTCTTATTGTTCTTTCCTTTCCCATCAGAAGATTCCAGGTTCGAATCCTGGCAGGGTCGCCATATGAAACTTCCCCTTTGAACAATTTATACATGACTGTGCTTAAACTGACATAAAATATTTTTAGCGCAACGCAATCTGACTATCAAAGATCCCTGCAAAAGAATGGCCCTGACTTACATTAACCTATACCTTTCACAAATCGCTTACCTCACAAAAATCTTCGCTACTCAAGCTACTGCAATACAGCGAGCGCCACTACTGCCAGCTAAATAAAAGATTCAAACTACTGAAGGCACTAACTACTGATAGGGATAGTTAGCAAATGAAAGATATTAATAGAGAACAAACAATGTATTTACCTTGATATCATCATATATAAATATAGCAGTTCATGACAAATTTCAAAACTCCGCCATCTATCTCCCCACATCCACCACTGCTGGCGGCTCACCTCCAACTGCGCAACGCTACGCGCTGTTCACATCCAGCTGCCGCTGCCCAACACTACAATGGCGAGTATTACAACAATGCAAAGCAGCCACAGACTGCACACAGCACAGCCAGTGATTTTCATACAGAGGTGGCGTTACCAATAAAAAACCTAAACAGCCTACTTACAACTATTCTACAGTTTTTGCTTCTAAATTATGATATTGTATGTGTGGTGTCACCGCCAGACACCACACTTGCTAGGTGGTAGCCTTTAAATCGGCCGCGGTCCGTTAGTATACGTCGGACCCGCGTGTCGCCACTATCAGTGATTGCAGACCGAGCGCCGCCACACGGCAGGTCTAGAGCGACTTCCTAGCACTCGCCCCAGTTGTACAACCGACTTTGCTAGCGATGGTTCACTGACAAAATACGTCCTCATTTGCCGAGACGATAGATTAGCATAGCCTTCAGCAACATCATTTGCTACGACCTAGCAAGGCGCCATTATCAGTTACTATTGATCTTGTGAATCTTGTACCGTCAGACCGACGTTCACCATTAATGGATTAAAGTTAAGTATTTCACCAGCTACGTCCGTTTTTCTAAATTCTAATTTCCTTGTCCTGTTACAGACCTCACACCAGCCTGCGTGAGCTAAAACGCGTGCCTTTCGGCTTCCTCTAGTAACACGGGGTTGGCTCTCCTGCCAACCAAAACAGTATGTACATTTTGCACTTGAAAATTGTCAATGGTTTTGACCTAATATGTTTTCTGTCATGCTATGCTGTATAATTAGTTAAATTTCGAGAAACAAGTTTCCATTTAATGAGTATATGATTTAAATGCAAGATATTAATCCATATTCATCATTTTCAGAAAGCAATACCGTGTAAAATAAATAAATTAAACAACCACAGTGGTTTACTATGAAATGGAAATTTCGCAATTGGAATGAACGAAAGAAAATGCAATACCTTGTCATGAAGAGTAAATGAATCAGAATTAACAAGCATTAACAAGAACATACTATGCACACTGTATGGTAGCAGTCTTGACTAATCATTTTTCTTCCAGAATACGAGGCGATTGTGACAGGCTATCAGACAAAACTACACTTGTTAATTTTAGTTATGAAATATGCTAGAAGTAAGAAACTCTATAATATATTAAATAATGAATGATAATAAATAGTTGTATGAGGATAATGGTAATATGAATAATGAAGTGTCTATTTTTTGCAGATGATAATAAATGGTGCCCCTCCATGAACCATGGACCTTGCCGTTGGTGGGAAGGCTTGCGTGCCTCAGCGATACAGATAGCCGTACCGTAGGCGCAACCACAACGGAGAGGTATCTGTTGAGAGGCCAGACAAACGTGTGGTTCCTGAAGAGGGGCAGCAGCCTTTTCAGTAGTTGCAAGGGCAACAGTCTAGATGATTGACTGATCTGGCCTTGTAACAATAACCAAAACGGCCTTGCTGTGCTGGTACTGCGAACGGCTGAAAGCAAGGGGAAACTACAGCCGTAATTTTTCCCGAGGGCATGCAGCTTTACTGTATGATTAAATGATGATGGCGTCCTCTTGGGAAAAATATTCCGGAGGTAAAATAGTCCCCCATTTGGATCTCCGGGCGGGGACTACTCAAGAGGATGTCGTTATCAGGAGAAAGAAAACTGGCGTTCTACGGATCGGAGCGTGGAATGTCAGATTCCTTAATCGGGCAGGTAGGTTAGAAAATTTAAGAAGGGAATTTGGATAGGTTAAAGTTAGATATAGTGGGAATTAGTGAAGTTCGGTGGCAGGAGGAACAAGACTTCTGGTCGGGTGACTACAGGGTTATAAACACAAAATCAAATAGGGGTAAAGCAGGAGTAGGTTTAATAATGAATAGGAAAATAGGAATGCGGGTAAGCTACTACAAACAGCATAGTGAACGCATTATTGTGGCCAAGATAGATACGAAGCCCACACCTACTACAGTAGTACAAGTTTTTATGCCAACTAGCTCTGCAGATGACGAAGAAATTGAAGAAATGTATGATGAAATAAAAGAAATTATTCACATAGTGAAGGGTGACGAAAATTTAATAGTCATGGGTGACTGGAATTCGAGTGTAGGAAAAGGGAGAAAAGGAAAAGTAGTAGGTGAATATGGATTGGGGCTAAGAAATGAAAGAGGAAGCCGCCTGGTAGAATTTTGCACAGAGGACAACATAAGCATAGCTAACACTTGGTTTAAGAATCATGAAAGAAGGTTGTATACATGGAAGAACCGTGGAGATACTAAAAGGTATCAGATAGATTATATAATGGTAAGACAGAGCTTTAGGAACCAGGTTTTAAATTGTAAGACATTTCCAGGGGCAGATGTGGACTCTGACCACAATCTATTGGTTATGAACTGTAGATTAAAACTGAAGAAACTGCAAAAAGGTGGGAATTTAAGGAGATGGGACCTGGATAAACTGACTAAACCAGAGGTTGTACAGAGTTTCAGGGAGAGCATAAGGGAACAATTGACAGGAATGGGGGAAAGAAATACAGTAGAAGAAGAATGGGTAGCTTTGAGGGATGAAGTAGTGAAGGCAGCAGAGGATCAAGAACGTAAAAAGACGAGGGCTAGTAGAAATCCTTGGGTAACAGAAGAAATATTGAATTTAATTGATGAAAGGAGAAAATATAAAAATGCAGTAAATGAAGCAGGCAAAAAGGAATACAAACGTCTCAAAAATGATATCGACAGGAAGTGCAAAATGGCTAAGCAGGGTTGGCTAGAGGACAAATGTAAGGATGTAGAGGCTTATCTCACTAGGGGTAAGATAGATACTGCCTACAGGAAAATTAAAGAGACCTTTGGAGATAAGAGAACGACTTGCATGAATATCAAGAGCTCAGATGGAAACCCAGTTCTAAGCAAAGAAGGGAAAGCAGAAAGGTGGAAGGAGTATATAGAGGGTCTATGCAAGGGCGATGTACTTGAGGACAATATTATGGAAATGGAAGAGGATGTAGATGAAGATGAAATGGGAGATACGATACTGCGTGAAGAGTTTGACAGAGCACTAAAAGACTTGAGTCGAAACAAGGCCCCCGGAGTAGACAACATTCCACTAGAACTACTGATAACCTTGGGAGAGCCAGTCCTGACAAAACTCTACCATCTGGTGAGCAAGATGTATGAAACAGGCGAAATACCCTCAGACTTCAAGAAGAATATAATAATTCCAATCCCAAAGAAAGCAGGTGTTGACAGATGTGAAAATTACCGAACTATCAGTTTAATAAGTCACAGCTGCAAAATACTAACACGAATTCTTTACAGACGAATGGAAAAACTAGTAGAAGCCAACATCGGGGAAGATCAGTTTGGATTCCGTAGAAACACTGGAACACGTGAGGCAATACTGACCTTACGACTTATCTTAGAAGAAAGATTAAGGAAAGGCAAACCTACATTTCTAGCATTTGTAGACTTAGAGAAAGCTTTTGACAATGTTGACTGGAATACTCTCTTTCAAATTCTAAAGGTGGCAGGGGTAAAATACAGGGAGCGAAAGGCTATTTACAATTTGTACAGAAACCAGATGGCAGTTATAAGAGTCGAGGGACATGAAAGGGAAGCAGTGGTTGGGAAGGGAGTAAGACAGGGTTGTAGCCTCTCCCCGATGTTATTCAATCTGTGTATTGAGCAAGCAGTAAAGGAAACAAAAGAAAAATTCGGAGTAGGTATTAAAATCCATGGAGAAGAAATAAAAACTTTGAGGTTCGCCGATGACATTGTAACTCTGTCAGAGACAGCAAAGGACTTGGAAGAGCAGTTGAATGGAATGGACAGTGTCTTGAAAGGAGGATATAAGATGAACATCAACAAAAGCAAGCCGGCCACGGTGGCCGTGCGGTTCTAGGCACTTCAGTCAGGAACCGTGCGACTGCTACGGTCGCAGGTTCGAATCCTGCCTCGGGCATGGATGTGTGTAATGTCCTTAGGTTATTTAGGTTCAAGTAGTTCTAAGTTCTAGGGGACTGATGACCTAAGAAGTTAAGTCCCATAGTGCTCAGAGCCATTTGAACCATTTTTTGAACAAAAGCAAAACGAGGATAATGGAATGTAGTCGAATTAAGTCGGGTGATGCTGAGGGAATTAGATTAGGAAATGAGACACTTAAAGTAGTAAAGGAGTTTTGCTATTTGGGGAGCAAGATAACTGATGATGGTCGAAGCAGAGAGGATATAAAATGTAGACTGGCAATGGCAAGGAAAGCGTTTCTGAAGAAGAGAAATTTGTTAACAACGAGTATAGATTTAAGTGTCAGGAAGTCATTTCTGAAAGTATTTGTATGGAGTGTAGCCATGTATGGAAGTGAAACATGGACGATAAATAGTTTGGACAAGAAGAGAATAGAAGCTTTCGAAATGTGGTGCTACAGAAGAATGCTGAAGATTAGATGGGTAGATCACATAACTAATGAGGAAGTATTGAATAGGAATGGGGAGAAGAGAAGTTTGTGGCACAACTTGACCAGAAGAAGGGATCGGTTGGTAGGACATGTTCTGAGGCATCAAGGGATCACTAATTTAGTATTGGAGGGCAGCGTGGAGGGTAAAAATCGTAGAGGGGGACCAAGGGATGAATACACTAAGCAGATTCAGAAGGATGTAGGTTGCAGTAGGTACTGGGAGATGATGAAGCTTGCACAGGATAGAGTAGCATGGAGAACTGCATCAAACCAGTCTCAGGACTGAAGACCACAACAACAACAACAATAAATGGTGATGAATAGTTGTATGAAGAATATAGAAATATGAATAATGAACTTTTGCTTTGCAGATGATGATAATGGTGAAGTTTATATATTTTCTATTAGTTGAGAGATGCTATGTAGTTATTTAAGTATTTGTTGCAGTTCTTTTTGACAGTATGTCATAAGTCGGATAGTATAATGACTGAATGTTTTGGGAAAGACAGCTAGAGTACATACATCTTAAGTACACGTTTCATTGCATGTTAATTCGAAGTTTACTACTTTTCAGCATAATATACATTTCTTCTTTCAGCTCAATAATCCACTTTGTACTTTTTCTAGGAGAAGTTGTTCATGATATTAATATACTACAAACATCTAGTAATTAAACCTGTTCTAGTACTTGCATTTTTTTTACCCAGTTGTGTGTATCATTTATGAATGTCATCATATGCTTGTTTCATAACCTTGCTACAGCTGACTCATGACGAATGACGTTATTAATCCTTATTTCCAGCAATAAGTCAAAAGCAAATATTTTCATGCCCCAGCAATTGACTATGAATCCCAATGCAATGCATTGCTAGCACAAAAAAATTATCATTTCCTGTCCCAACTACTACCAGTGTACAACTAAATAATGCTACCAGTTCAAGATATATTTCTAATCCTAAATATAATGCAAATTTTTCTGACGTATTGATTCCATTATGTATATGTATTATTGGACTAAACATCTTGAGTAGTAGTTCCAATGTCTTACATTTTAAATATGTCTTATGTCGCTTGCATGATATCAAATATAATCACTAGCAGCTTGATGCTACACGCAATAACTCCTGTTTTGAATGATGACTTCTGAATAATTCATAATAAATGCTTTGTAACTGGCCAACGAGTGCCAATAATTACTGTAATGAGATGACTTATGATGCCAATAATTACTGTAATGAGATGACTTCTGAATAATATTCTATAATACTACATAAATGCTTTATATCTGGCCAATGAGTGCCAATAATTATTCAAATCGGAAAATACACTAGTTCTGAACGATGACTAGCATAAGACTTACCGCATCCTTCAACTCCTGACCTAATTACCACCAACTACTGCGATATCCGTATGTCCTGTCCATCCTTATGATCATGGGGCACTATATTTGGTTTTTGCACTAGTTCTACATTGAAGTAAGAGTATGGATTCTACAAGAATAAGGTGTTGACGTCAAGCTGTCTACCACTCTGACCGAAGGAGATGTCATTATGGTCCTATTGTGCTACCAAAATGATAACATACAATATTAAAACAACATTTCAGTGTCTTGGCTACACTGATAAATACTTCAGGGAAGAGAACTTCAGATTCTCTCACTTGGTGTTGTGCTTCTGTAGAAAGATATGGACTTTCAGTCCAGCTATGTGCAACTCACTGTGCTACAGCCATGATGCTATCCTTCCCATTCCTTTCCTAGTTCTTATAAAATGCTAAAGACTTATACAGTGCGTGTGCACTTTATTTCATTTCTCAATATGTTTAAATTCTTGTAAAATGGTAAAGACTTATACAGTGTGTGTGCACTCTAGTTCATTTCTTAGTATGTTCTGTACTCATAGCGTATACACTTTGTCATTTCTTAATATGTTCTGTACTCAGTGCGTGTGCACTCTAGTTCATTTCTTAGTTTGTTCTGTACTCAGTGCATGTGCACTCTATTTCAGTTCTTAATACGTTCCGTACTTATATTATTTATCAAAAATGTTATATATACCGGGTGATCAAAAAGTCAGTATAAATTTGAAAAATAAATAAATCACGGAATAATGTAGATAGAGAGGTACAAATTGACACACATGCTTGGAATGACATGAGGTTTTATTAGAACCAAAAAAATACAAACGTTCAAAAAATGTCCAACAGATGGCGCTTCATCTGATCAGAATAGCAATAATTAGCATAACAAAGTAAGACAAATCAAAGATGATGTTCTTTACAGGAAATGCTCAATATGTCCACCATCATTCCTCAACAATAGCTGTAGTCGAGGAATAATGTTGTGAAAAGCACTGTAAAGCATGTCCGAAGTTATGGTGAGGCATTGACGTCGGATGTTGTCTTTCAGCAACCCTAGATATGTCGGTCGATCACGATACACTTGCAACTTCAGGTAACCCCAAAGCCAATAATCGCACGGACTGAGGTCTGAGGACCTGGGAGGCCAAGCATGACGAAAGCGGCGGTTGAGCGCACGATCATCACCAAACGACGGTATCTGTCGGCCATTTTGTGAACTTTTTTTTTGGTTCTAATAAAACCCCATGTCATTCCAAGCATGTGTGTCAATTTTTACCTCTCTATCTACATTATTCCGTGGTTTCTTAAGTTTTCAAATGTATACTGACTTTTTGATCACCCAGTATGTATATACTCTGTGACTGTAGACTTAGTAAACTAAATAGAATATATAAAAATTTTCTGCTAATGGCAAGTCCAATTGACTCACCATTGCTGCCAAATTTTTACCCCACAGTGGAGGGATATGTAAGAGGTCCAGTATCCTTTCTTTCAGGAGTGCTAGTTCTGCAAGGTTCGCAGGAGAGCTTCTGTAAAGTTTGGAAGGTAGTAGACGAGATACTGACAGACGTAAAGCTGTGAGGACCGGGCGTGAGTCGGGCTTCGGTAGCTCAGATGGTAGAGCATTTGCCCGCGAAAGGCAAAGGTCCCGAGTTGGAGTCTCGGTCGGGAACACAGTTTTAATCTGCCAGGAAGTTTCAGCATCAGACGTTGTTTTTCCTCTTAAAGGCAAGTCATATAATGCGCAAACCAGTACATAAGAGACAACCGATTTCAATTTATGGTCATGAGTTTGTACTAATTTCAGAATACTCCCATTAACGGGCTCTCGTAGTTTGTTTGTCACAATATTATGTAACAAAATTACTTGACTTTTCAACTGTAGCTGATGCCATTTGGAATTGATATGTATTTTTATAGATTTGTGAATTTTTTTGAAATTTATGAGTGGATGGCTTATGAAGGCGGTTTGATGACTGCCATGTGTTATATGTTGCTGTTACCAAGGTTTACAGTATAATCAACCATGGATATAATGACAACCAATCCAATCGAATTGCTCTTTTATGCCATGTACGTTATTCTTGAAATTATAATTTTGTCAGGTTGTCATGAATGCAACAAAAAATTTAGTGAATCGTCAATTTCCTTTTTTTTTTCAACATAATTCTCGATATCGGAAATACTGACCACCAGACTACTGTCTTTTTCATCAAAGCACTTTAACCTAGCAGAGGTACTGGCTAGGTCTATATTAACCAGTACAATTACTAGGATTTTTAACAGAGATATTTGAGTCTGACTCATTCTTTTGTTGTGATATTTCATCACGAATAGTATATTCTTCGATTCCCTTACTTTCATTTTCAGTTTCCATTCGTTACGACGTACAAAAACTTATAAACATCAGTCATGTTTTCATTGTGTTCAGCACGCAGTTACACATCGTAATGCATAAAATTCTAAGTAAACTACATTCGTGCATCACTTACTGCTCATTGTTAGCTCTGAAAAAATTGAGAAATAACTCACTGCCGATGACAATCTCGCACCCTGCTGATCAGATGAGTTTCGTCACAGCGGATTACAGACATTCATAATGTGCTTATTTATAGTAGTGATTATGAAATTAATTAAATGAATGCTGTTTACAATAACTACTTAATCAGTGCCACCCATTGTTACATCATGTAGGTTATTAGTAGTTCATATGCAGTGCTGAATTAGTCACGTAGCACGAGTAAACAAATGCTACAGACCCTGCGCCTACGTGTGCAATAAAATCTATCACGTTACAGTGAATGAAATTCTACTTACCATCCAATGGAAAGACGTTGGTGTCCAAATGAATAGTAAAAATTTTAACTCATTTCTAAAATGAACCTCACCCACACCATACTAAATGGGTCGGAAGTTGACAACACCGCCAAACTTACACGGGACTTCCCTAATGTTGTCCGGACTATCCTTAATTGCCTGATCAATTAGGACAGGGCTGTATTGATTATCAGTAATAAAACAGTTAATGGAGGCTGTATTTATTTTTGTAAGTTTACTATTACGTTCGTTCATACCTTCTACAGTGTTTTTGCTTTCCTTGCAGTGCTTTTCATATGAGCTGTCTAGTTTGAATGCTAACCTGACAATATTATGACTTCAAGAATAACGTTGATAGATTATTTGGTGTGTAAAGTGTTGTACTTTCGCGGTTCGTGCGGTTCTCTAATGTCGTTGTTTCCTTGCTGGTCACTGTGGACTAACAGGATACAAATGTTAGTCTTTAACAGCAGTAGAAAATTTTAAGAGAGTGAAATGTAATTTTATCTAGTGATTGTAATATCTGCAAGAAAACGAAAATCACTTAAGATTAAGGTAAGCTTATTACTTTGTTTCGTTCATAGCAAAACCCACGTGTCCCTGGAACTGCTGTTATAAACTTTTAATGGAAAATTCGTTGGTGTTTCTCTTGTCTTTGCTGATCACCAATTGCAGTGGAGAAAATCCTTTTTCAACATTAAAAAGCATTAAAAATGTGTTACGGAACACCATGGGCAAGAACGTCTGAGTGACCTCACCTTAATGAACATAGAATGTGATTCGCTTAGAGACATTGATTTGACAAGTGTTATCTCTAAACGTGTCCAAATTAAATCGAGAGAACGTTTTCTGTAAAGTGCTGTTTTACTTGAACTACTTAACTTTTGGGCCTAAAGCAAGCCAAGGTCCTCTTCTTAGCATTTGCTATGGTCCCCGCTCTGGCTTAAGCCGGCACGAAATCTTTCTAGTTCTGTCGATAAGTATCAGTCGCCACACGGTATAAATGAACACAACTTCAATAAATGAACTGAAATGTAACTCAATATGTTACCTTATATTAGCACCTGGCAGTTGTTAACAGTTGTTTGAATTCTGAAGGAATAAGGTTTTGTTGAGTATGTTTTGTCGCGCAACTCTTGTTACATCGGTATGCATCTGAGGTTCAAGAAGATGTGCACCTCTAATAACGTGGGAACTGTGAGGCTGACATTTTCGTTTCGTGGGAGGGTAACATTTCCGAGACAGAACTCTCACCATGGATTGTCCTTCTTAATGGGAGCGCGTACACATGTAATAGTTACGTCACCCAGTCAATCGGCAGCTCCATTTCATTTTATTGTAACCTATTAGTAAAGTCCAGAGTTTGCTAACATGTAATCTTTGTTTCTTTATTGTGGTGAACTCGAGAAATTATTTTGTGACATCACATGCCATCAAAATTACCAATCAGGCCGCCCGACGTTGGGCGCCAAAAATGTAGTGAATTCGAAATATTATTTTTGACATCACATACCATGAAAATTACCAATCAGGTGGCCCCACGCTGGGCGCCAAAAATGTAGTGAACTCGTGAAATTATTTTGTGACATCAGATACCAGTCGCCCCATGTTGGGCGCCAAAATTGTAGTGAACTTGAGAAATTAAATGAAATGAAACACAAAGGGTACAAAATTAAGGGGTTCATGTATAAATATAAGAGTGCTTATATGTTCAAAACATGAAAGACAGCCCCTAATAAACTGCGGGCTGTCAAGGAGACGACCGATGTGTGGCGCTCCTCCCTGCGGTCTTCTCGCAGGGACTCTGTTATCCTGTGTCGGCTCCGCATCGGCCATACATACCTGACGCACGGCCATCTTTTGAGTCAGGAGGATCCCCCCCTGTGTCGGTGTGGGTCCCGGCTGACGGTCGCCCACATTTTATTGGAGTGTCCCCGACTGCGCACCCTTCGGCAGTCTTTTAATTTCCCGGGCACTTTGCCTTTGATTTTATGCGACGATGCCTCCATGGCTGACAATGTTTTACATTTTATCCGTGCTAGTCCTTTTTATGGATCCATTTAGGGGGGTCCTGCACTTTTCCGTTTCTGTGTCTTTTGTCCTCGAGTCTCTCCATATTTGTTGCTGTTTTGGTGTCTCATCGGATGGTTGACTCTTTCCCTTTTTTGTTGTCGTGGTTCTTTTCTGTAGTGTTCGTTGCCTAATTTGTGTTCCTTAGCACCTGGGGGGGGGGGGGGGGGCAGTCTCCTTCCCCTTGGGGTTTTATCTGCTCTGCGACTTTGTCTCGCTTGTTTTTGGAATGGGGGACTGATGACCTTAGCTGTTTAGTCCCCCTTAAACATCCCAACAACCACCACCATGAAAGACATGTATTCATTTTCGTGCTGTTTAGACAAAACAAAACAAAATTATAAATCTCAGGGCTGATTTGACTGGGTGTGGACACTGCTCAGTTATTAGGGGGTAGGAGAAAGGGACGAATCGTCTCACCACTGTTCATTATCGTTCATTGTGTGTAGTGCTGTCGGAGGCAGGCGCTGCGTCGGTGTGGCGCATCGCCTCGGAGCTTTGTTGCGAGTGTCAGCTGCCCTCGTCAGCAATCGTGGCGTTGCGGCGGGCCCCAGGTACGATTTCCGCGCTGTCTGCCCGTTGTCGGTTGCGTGGCCAAAGGTGCACGCTATCATGGCGTCGGAAGACGGATGTTCACGCTGAGTGGAAGAGCGCCCACGTCCTCTCGCTTCGGCGGTGTTTCCACGACTCCCACTTTTCGATTCTCATTCATGTCTCAGCTCAACTCCCCTTCGAAACATTATTCCTTCTGGCGTTGTCATTGGTGGACGAAATTTTCGATGTAGCCCAATAACAGATCGCCGTTTCATTGCCACGCCTGTCCGTGCAGAGTGCAAATTTTCTATACGGCGCGGGCTAGCGTGTGCCTCGTGTATTGGCATCTTTTTCACGATTTCATATTCTTATGATGTTTTCCTGCAATTATAACCGCTCTCTCTGCGTGAGCCCTGGACAGACTCATGTTTGGGCTCCGTGATTTATAAGGAATGTCCTCATTGTCGAGGAAAACATCTTCTTAAGAACGCTGGCGTCTCTCACACGCCTCCCTGCGCCGATTCCCCGCGCTTTTTGCACGACCCTTCCTCTACCCGTGGGGTGCTGGAATTGTCGGCACATCCCTGTTTTCTAAGGCAGGTAAAATGACTACCACAAGCCCAGAAGAACTCAGATGCTTTCGAGAGTACATTCGTGGCGTTCCGTCCTAATGGCTGCAGGTGTCCATTAGCTCTCGGCACTATTCTCGCTGTCAGACGGGCTCTTCGCATCGTGTCCCTTCTTGGGCGAGGCAAGGACGTCGGCCAGGCTAACCCTCTGCGTGCCTACAGAACGACTGCACCCGGGGGTTGGCCCCAGGGAGCCCGGCCCCTACCTGCTCCACGGCCACTCGATGCGACTTAGCGAAAGTGGCTGAGGTATCACATTATGAGCTACGCATTGTTTAAAGGTACTGAAATTTCGAATATTTTGGCAATAGAAATGTAAATTTATTTTTTTGTCGTACAGGTACAATATTTTATTTGATTATTCAAATATTGTGTAATTTTTAAGATTTTATTTTATTTTTTAATGTTTGTCTTTAATGTTCGTTTACGGCACAGTAATTCATTCTTTTAAAACAAACAATGCACGTCGTCTAGGGAAACGCTGTCCAAAAAGTATTCGTACATCTTGAAAACGTTGTTTCATTTGCTTATTGTTATTGTGGCTCCACTTACTATAGGTAAGCATACTAAAACAAAAGTGTTGATATTTTGTACCAAATGCAAGTCCCATTTGTGAAATATCGATATGCTTGTGTCGTTTTTGAAACTAAAGGTAAATACCAAAGTGCACAGTGCAGCTGTTTCAGCAAATATTGAAAGATTTTCCAGCCATGTGAGTTTACGAGCATTGCGCTTTCGTTTAAAAATATGTCGGAAAGAGTTGGCCTACGGGAATTGTGAAACGAAACCTGTCGTCCAGGACCGCGTGCCACAAAAGGGCACAGGTTCACCACGAGATGGAGAAACTCACAGCCGTCTATTGTCTGTTGAGGCGCTGCAGTGTGCGAGTGAGACAGACGAGAACCTACGTCATAGGGAAACCCTGTGGAAGGCTTTTGTGGCCTAGGAGATGTACCAGTGTTAAATATGGCGGACCTAAGATCGGCCATAAAGGGAAATATTTATGAAAACTATTTAATTTTTTTAGTAATTCAGGTAATCAAGCCACAGTAATTTTAATCTGCCATCCTCCATACATCTTCATGATGATCCCAATAAAACTTGAATATTGATCGTATCTATAATAGCTTAGGATTTACTGTTAAAGTGAAATTAACAAGTTTTGTAACGAAGACCTGAACGCTAAAATCTGGACGCTTTGGTCGATCTTAACGAGCGACATTTCATATAAAAGTGCGTCATTAAAATGGCAAACGTTGTAAATATCAACTCTGTAACTTCATTTGCGTAAAAGATATAGTAAATTTAAATTACCAGGATTATCATTTAACTAACAGGTCATCATTTCCTTCACACAACACACATTGAACGATGACAGCATGACAACATATTGAATGATTAGGTAATAGAATATTTGTTGTAAAGTGTAATGCATAATAGTTACTTTATTTATTTATGAGAAAGCACATTGGTGCAAGGCTACTGGCCATGACATTCAAAGCTAAGAAGGAAATTGTATTGGTTTTATGCAAAAGAATTTAACGTTTATTATGTTATGGATATTATTATTATTACTTTATTTAGAACGTGAAAGTGGTCAAGCTTTGGTTATTTAAATATGTTAAAATGTAAAATAACGTAGAATAAACTGTAGCCAATCAGATGGCCGGCTTCAGGAAAGGGAACTACGCTAGTTAGTTGAGCGAAGATGTTCGGTTCGCGGGAAACGCGGTCGGAAACGGGCAGTTCTGCTTTAGACACCAAAGAGTACAGCTCGGCAAGAGACACGAAAGGGTACAGTTCGGATTGAGACGCGAAAGCGGACAGCCGGTTTTTAGGCATCTAGGAAGTGAAACGACTTACAAGATTTCGCGTTGTGTGCTATCGCGGGACTTGGTCTCTGAGCGATGAGCAGCCGCGCGCCTGGTGTGAACTCTTAACTTTTCGCATAGTTAATGATATGGGGTATCGAACTTGTAATGCGCGATGAGATTGGGAATGATCGAACTGTGTCAAATGGATATGCGCTCGAGTGTAATAGTAATTCTAAATACGACCACTTTCGCTATTAGTTTGCTTTCAGAATAAACATTATTCTAACCAAATCGCAACTGAGTGGGCTACATCACTTACGGGTCGTTAATTTAGTTCCCGATATTATTATTATTGTTGTTATATGTTATATTAACTATTTATTTCGCAAACTTGCCATCAGCCAGACAATTTAACCGAAAGGTCACAAGTATCTAATTTAGGGCGTGTAATGCGAGCCGGCCGGGGTGGCCGTGCGGTTCTAGGCGCTGCAGTCTGGAACCGAGCGACCGCTACGGTCGCAGGTTCGAATCCTGCCTCGGGCATGGATGTGTGTGATGTCCTTAGGTTAGTTAGGTTTAAGTAGTTCTAAGTTCTAGGTGACTGATGACCTCAGGAGTTAAGTCGCATAGTGCTCAGAGCCATTTGAACCATTTTTTTTTTTTTTTTTGTAATGCGACACATGCGGTGCAACCTCTAGACGAGTTTGAGCCAAGACATTTTGACGAAGAGGAACCGCATGTGTGCCCGAACATCTTTTTCATTGCACTGTTTATAATTTAAGTTCCAGCATTCTATAAGGTTTTTCATTACTCTGTTTCATTTTATAACTCACTTTACGTTCTTTATATCGTTTTCATGTCATTTTATCGATAGATTGAAGTCATTTACTGGCAGTTTTCATTAAAAATACCGACGCTGCAAGTACATAAAGGTCCTTTTTCGTATTCCTAATCTAAATGAACACCGATTAGCTGGCAGCTAGCCACACTGTCAGCCATCCCCCTCCCACCCCCGCCTCCGCACCTCCCCACAACTCCCTGCTCCGGATGCCACTGCTTTTCGTCACTTTTAACTTAAACTATTATCTAAGTGCATGGCTTTACGTCAGTACTAAGTTGAATGGCATCCTATCGGCGGCTGCCAACTGTGGCGCGCAGTCTAGATCTCGTGAAATCTCGCAGCTGTTCGTAGAGCTTCACTATATTAAACATTACTCATCTGTTTATTGAAATGTCTGCTTTCTTGCGTCGTGATATTGTTGTGAGAAAGCGTTTATGATATCGTCATGTCTGCAATGGTAAAAGTGGCTTTCCTCATCATTTGTTGTACATAACAGGCCATAAATGCCCGTGACAGAAAGCAGAAGAAATATTACAATCCAGAATAAAACACTATAAAAATGTGTGTGAAATCTTATGGGACTCAACTGCTAAGGTCATCAGTCTCTAAGGTTACTCATTAGTTAACCTAAACTATCCTAAGGACAAACACACACACCCATGCCCGAGGAAGGGCTCGAACCTCCGCCGGGACCAGGCGCACAGTCCATGACTGCAGCACCTGAGACCGCTCGGCTAATCCCGCGCGGCAATAACACACTATACAAAGATCAATAACACAAATAGTGACACAGGAAAGAGTATTGTTCTGATCACAGTTGCAGTTGCAGTTATTTCCGTCAGATGTTGTTCCGCTTCTTCTGTCCATTGCATCTTCCAGGGATGTTGTTGGTTTTACCTTCTGCAACGTCCTCATCACCCTATCTTTCCACCTAGTCCTTGGACGACCTCTTCAGCGTCTTCCAATCAGCTGGCAATTGAAAATTCGGTCGGTCGGGGATAAATTCTCGAGCTCTTAAGATATGTCCCAACCACTGGAGTCATCGTTCTCTGATGGTCCTACCAACGTCAGCTTTCCCAGAACATTGGTACAAGTCCTTTTTTCCCTCCTTTCCCATTTTCTCTGTTGAATGTAGGCCCATAGATTTTTCTGAGCACTTTCCTTTCAAACGCGCTCTTCAAGTGTTTGTGAAGTCGCCCGTGTCTCGCAGCCTTATAACAGAACCGGTTTTACCAGTGCCATGTAAAGGTTGATATTGCTGTTTTGTGAGACCAAGCGTGATTTGAATGAAGAAGGCACGATTAGCATTAATTATTCTCTGTTGAATGTCTTTCTCAACCTCGCTTTTATCAGATAGAATCGATCCCAGGTACTTAAATTTCTCTACTATATTGATAGTCCATCTATATTTATAGTAGCAGGGAAATCCTGTCGGCGTGAGATGATCCTATATTTGGTTTTCTCGTCGTTGACAACTAATCCCACTTTGCTTGCCTCTTTCATGAACCTAGTGGTGTCAGACACCATCTGATTAACTGAGTCTCCCATAACCACCACATCATCGGCAAAGCCCAAGATTGTGTCAGTTCGACATCCATCTCACTGTCATTACCAATTTCATGTCGTACCTTTTCCAATGCAAAGTTGAATAGCACTGGGGACAAAGGATCTCTTCGTCTCAAACTGCTTTGAACAGTGAAAGGCTCTGACATTTTGTTTCCAAACCATACTTGGCAGCCTGTATCTGTATAACATGCTTCTATCACTTTAGTGTATTTTCTAGTGATGCCCAACTCCTGCATTATCCTCAATAATACCGTCTCATTAATGCTGTCATAGGCCTGTCGGAAATCTATAAATATGAGTAGTACTTTTCCATTAGCTGTCGTAGCGTAAATATGTGATCTATGGTTGAGCTTCCTGCGATGAATCCTATGATCTCTTGTAGAGCATGTTTCAGGCGACTAAGTAACAGGGAGGTTAAGACTATAACCTATCTCAAGTAGCGAGGTAGCTCGATGATTGTCTACTTCTGTGGCAGCTCCTTTTTTTAATATATGGGCAAGTGCTAGAAGTGGCTTTTAAGAGTAAATATTAATTAAACAAAATTTGTTGCTTCGCTCTGGAATGGCTGTGTATTCCCTATGTATTGTGCGCTGAAGTACCCGTTTTTCTCACAGCTACCCACAACACCTCGCCCCCCCTGTCCAGCGGCAACGCCAGATGTTCCAGCGGCTACTTCAGCCAGCGTGAAAATTGAAATCTTACTCCTGGTGTGCGTTCTTCAGTGCTGCCTGCGCTTACTTATATCTGCAGACGCGATATACTCGTAAAATGTAAATCTGGAAAATAATAAAATGTAATCTAAAATAAGGGGTACCTTACAACTTCCGACACTCGGATATTTTTCTTTTTTTGTCGGCTGGTTTAATACATGTATGGTTTATGATAAGGTTCTGCTTGATAATGTAAAAACATGATGAACGTAAAATGAATATTGTTCCAAGATAGATTACGCTAAACTCATCACATCTGCTGCGTGCCATGCTTGTCCGAACTTTCACACTCAAAGTTTGTTGGGCCATGCTCCGATCCGCCTTGGTGCCATTGACAGGTTGGCGTCGTGAATTGGGATTGTCACCTCTCGTTTTCTTAGTCTGTTCACTGGCACCACTACGTTTGCTCGCTTTGTCTGTCCGTGAGTGGCAGCAGCAGCGTTTATGAATAGCGAGTCGCTGAATAGCGACCTCTAGTATTTCCGGATCGTCGTGTGTCGGAGTTCAGTGGGGACGGAGCAGCAGTAAGGTCCTACAGGGCCGGTACTCGCCGAGGGAGCTGGCGATATACGAACTGCCCGATGAAAGGATGTCGTCGCGAGACTGGACGACCACGTCGAGGTCCGGATTCAGCGAGTTGAAGTTGAATGGATCGTTATATTCGAGCAGTGCAACTTTCACTTGTGTGTGTCCGTCCGTCGAAATGACCTCATGCCATCAAGCTGTCAGTTGGCGCTTTTATACCCCGACGTTTCCCCTGCCTGACTAGATTGGCAACGACCGATGGGTGGTCGTTCGGTCCGTCGTCTCAGTGGACGACGTGTATCTGGTCTTTCGACCGTTTCTGTGTTCTTAACGTTCATGTCTACGTGCAATTCGTCTTGTTGCTATATAGTGACTGATTTAGCATTGTTTGAGTTGTTCGTGGAATTGTCTTTGGCGGTTCCATGTGCATCTAGTCAGATTTTGAAAAGGCGGTTTGGTCTTAACCCTGTCTGCGTACTAGGATTTGGTGGAGCCAACTTGTGTAATTAAATACTTGTCATTGGACGATGTTAAGTGTTATTCTATTGTGGTATTGGTTATCGTATCTTGGTGGATTTTGCGAGTGTGCTGGTCGGCTTTTAAACTGTCCCTAGTTTGAGTTGCCATCCTGTTAAGTGAGCATAATTCTTGGCTGCCTGTCTCACCGCTTACGCAGCTGTAGGAACTTTTCTCAGGTCGATCCTTGGAGCACTGTCTGTGGATCACTCCATTTTTTTATTTGGTCTGATTGTCAATTGTTTAAAAATAATTCCTATTGCTTGTGTTCTTCAGCCGACAAATGATGAATTCTCCTTAATTAGGCCTTCAGCCGTCAGGGTAGCTCGTGTTCCAATAAATTTTTTAATGATGGTTTTAAAAATCATTTTGCTATTTTCAACGTGTAGTTGTCTTCCTCATTTGTGACTCAGGCCTTCAGCCGTTAATTGTTTTGAAGTATTGCTCGTGGCCTTCAGCCGAGAAATAATTTGGAATTCTCTCCTAATAAGTCCTTCAGCCGTCAGTGCATTTAAAAAATGTTTCCTTAAATAAAGTGTATGTGTTTACTGTGGAACCAACGGTAACTTATTAGGCCCCGTCCACACCTTATTCTGCTTTCCCTAAAATCCACGTCTAATTTGTATTTAATCACGGTAAATAAACACATTCTCTTGAGTTCTACTCGTGTCGTTACTCTTTTACACATTTCTGTCCCCAAGGTGAGCCTCAGAAAAATAATGATACTATATATATGTTGTAGTGGAAGTGGAAGTTTCAGGCAAAGTATACCATCACTGGTGATCGTGCACCTTCACTGGCCCATTTACTGAAAGTGGATTATCGCTTCCAGTTCTGTCAAACAATACAGATTGACTTGGGATAGTGTAGTATCACTAGTGAATGTATACCTTCACTGCCAAGAGGTAAGGAACGTGAAACTTGGCTGTAATAACAAAACAGTCGTACTTCAAAAGTTGCATTTGCCACCTGTAGTTTGGAAACATAGTCGTATTATGTAAAATTCATTTATTGCAGCAAGGATGTGGACCATTGCACTTTCTACATCTACATCTACATCCATACTCCGCAAGCCACCTGAGGGTGTGTGGCGGAGGGTACCTTGAGTACCTCTATGTGTTCTCCCTTCTATTCCAGTCTCGTATTGTTCGTGGAAAGAAGGATTGTCGGTATGTTTCTGTGTGGGCTCTAATCTATCTGATTTTATCCTCATGGTCTCTTCGCGAGATATACATAGGAGGAAGCAATATACTGCTTGACTCTTCGATGAAGGTATGTTCTCGAAACTTTAACAAAAGCCCGTACCGAGCTACCGAGCGTCTCTCCTGCAGAGTCTTCCACTGGAGTTTATCTATCATCTCCGTAACGCTTTCGCGATTACTAAATGATCCTGTAACGAAGCGCGCTGCTCTCCGTTGGATATTCTCTATCTCTTCTATCAACCCTATCTGGTACGGATCCCACACTGCTGAGCAGTATTCAAGCAGTGGGCGAACAAGCGTACTGTTACCTACTTCCTTTGTTTTCGGATTGCATTTCCTTAGAATTCTTCCGGTGAATCTCAGTCTGGCATCTGCTTTACCGACAATCAACTTTATATGATCATTCCATTTTAAATCACTCCTAATGCGTACTCCCAGATAATTTATGGAATTAACTGCTTCCAGTTGCTGACCTATTTTGTAGCTAAATGATAAGGGATCTTTCTTTCTATGTATTCGCAGCACATTACACTTGTCTACATTGAGATTCAATTGCCATTCCCTGCACCATGCGTCAATTCCCTGCAGATCCTCCTGCATTTCAGTAAAATTTTCCATTGTTACAACCTCTCGATACACCACTGCATCATCTGCAAAAAGCCTCAGTGAACTTCCGATGTCGTCCACAAGGTCATTTATGTATTTTGTGAATAGAAACGGTCCTATGACACTCCCCTGCGGCACACCTGAAATCACTCTTACTTCGGAAGACTTCTCTCCATTGAGAATGACATGCTGCGTTCTGTTATCTAGGAACTCATCAATCCAATCACACAATTGGTCTAATAGTCCATATGCTCTTCTTTGTTCATTAAACGACTGTGGGGAACTATATCGAACGCCTTGCGGAGGTCAAGAAACACGGCATTTACCTGTGAACCCGTGGACGAATAGCTCAAAAATGGTTCAAATGGCTCTGAGCACTATGGGACTCAACTACTGAGGTCATTAGTCCCCTAGAACTTAGAACTAGTTAAACCTAACTAACCTAAGGACATCACAAACATCCATGCCCGAGGCTGGATGCGAACCTGCGACCGTAGCGGTCTTGCGGTTCCAGACTGCAGCGCCTTTAACCGCACGGCCACTTCGGCTGGCGGACGAATAGCGCGAGCTGCGTTTCACACGACCATCTTTTTCGAAAACCATGCTGATTCCTACAGAGTAGATTTCTAGTCTCCAGAAAAGTCATTATACTCGAACATAATACGTGTTTCAAAATTCTACATCTGATCGACGTTAGAGATATAGGTCTGTAGTTCTGCACATCTGTTCGACGTCCCTTCTTGAAAACGGGGATGACCTGTGCCCTTTTCCAATCCTTTGGAACGCTACGCTCTTCTAGAGACCTACGGTACACCGCTGCAAGAAGAAGTTCCTTCGTGTACTCTGTGTAAAATCGAACTGGTATCCCATCAGGTCCAGCGGCCTTTCCTCTTTTGAGCGATTTTAATTGTTTCTTTATCCCTCTGTCGTCTATTTCGATATCTACCATTTTGTCATCTGTACGACAATCTAGAGAAGGAACTACAGTGCAGTCTTCCTCTGTGACACAGCTTTGGAAAAATACATTTAGTATTTCGGCCTTTAGTCTGTCATCCTCCGTTTCAGTACCATTTTGGTCACAGAGTGTCTGGAAATTTTGTTTTGATCCACCTACCGCTTTGACATAAGACCAAAATGTCTTAGGATTTTCTGCCAAGTCAGTACATAGGACTTTACTTTCGAATTCATTGAACGTCTCTCGCATAGGCCTCCTCACACTACATTTCGCTTCGCGTAATTTTTGTTTGTCTGCTAGGCTTTGACTATGTTTATGTTTGCTGTGAAGTTCCCTTTGCTTCCACAGCAGTTTTCTAACTCGGTTTTTTTTTTTTTTTTTGGTTGGGTTTAAGGGCGCTCAACTGCTGAGGTCATTAGCGCCCAGTCACTGTTGTTAGAGCACATGGAATCTGTTACAACTCAAGGGGATGGGGGGACACCAGAAGGACCTGACAAAGATGCAGATAAAATAAGTAAAAAGGTTAAATGTCTTTGGACAAACCAGTTAAAGTTATAAAACGCAGAATACGAGCAGCTGCTCGAGCGTCATCAGCTAAAACATCCGGTAAAGTAGATGACAGGGACAGGACAACACGAAATTGACTAAAACGGGGACACGACAATAAAACATGGCGCACTGTTAATGCCTGACCACAAGGGCACTGCGGGGCTGGGTCACCGGAGAGCAGGTAGCGGTGGCTAAACCGGCAATGCCCAATCCGCAATCTGGTCAGAAGGACCTCCTCGCGCCGAGATGGTCGGGAGGATGTTGTCCATACAGTTGGAAGCGGTTTTACTGCCCGGAGCTTGTTTCCTTGGAGGGATGACCAAGCATCCCACCACAACGACACAAGCCTCTTACATACATCCCCACGAACGTCAGATGACGGGACACAATGGGAGGCTGGCCGAGGCAGGAGAACTGCAGCCTTGGCTGCAGCATCCGCAGCCTCATTCCCAGGCACTCCTACACGTCCGGGAACCCACAGAAAACTGACAGAACCACCATTATCAGCGAAAGAATGGAGGGACTGCTGTATCCGTTGAATCAAGGGATGGACCGGATAGGGAGCTCCAAGGCTCTGAAGAGCACTGAGTGAGTCAGAGCAGAGTACGTACGATGAATGGCGGTGGCGGCGGGCATACTGAACGGCCTGATGGAGAGCAAAAAGCTCGGCCGTAAAGCTGGAACATTGGTCGAGGAGCCGGTATTTAAAGGTGGCGGCCCTGACGACAATGGCACAGCCGACACCATCGTCAGTTTTGGAGCCATCGGTGTAAATAAAGGTGTGACCGGCAAGGCGAGCACGAAGTTCGACAAACCGTGAGCAATACACTGCAGCCGGAGTACCCTCCTTCGGGAGTGAGCTGAGGTCGAGATAAATATGAACCGGAGCCTGGAGCCAAGGTGGTATCGGGCTCTCACCCTCTCTGAAGGTGGTAGGGAGGGCAAAATCCAATTGTCGAAGCAGGCGACGGAAGCGGACTCCGGGGGGCAGCAGGGCAGACACATACAACCCGTACTGAGGGTCGAGAGAATCGGCGAAGAAGGACTGGTAAGAGGGGTGGTCGGGCATAGACAACAGCCGGCAGGCATACCGACAAAGCAGTACGTCGCGCCGGTAGGTCAATGGTAACTCTGCAGCTTCAGCATAAAGACTCTCGACAAGACTAGTGTAGAAGGCTCCGGTCGCAAGACGTATCCCCCGATGGTGGATGGAGTTGAGCCGGCGTAAGAGGGATGACCGAGCAGACGAGTAGACGAAGCTCCCATAATCCAGCTTCGATCGGACTATGGACCGATACAAGCGAAGCAGGACAGTGCGATCCGCTCCCCAAGATGAACCGCTAAGGACTCTGAGGACATTAAGGGAACGTGTACAACGGGCCGCCAAATAAGAGACATGTGGAGACCAACACAGTTTCCTGTCCAATGTGAGCCCTAGAAACTTAGTTGTGTCCACGAATGGGAGAACAACGGGACCGAGATGTAAGGATGGCGGAAGGAACGCTTTATATCGCCAAAAGTTGATACAAACCGTCTTCTCTTCAGAGAACCGGAAGCCATTTGCCACGCTCCATGAGTAGAGGCTGTCTAGACAACGCTGAAGGCAGCGCTCCAGGAGGCATGTTCGCTGGGCACTGCAGTAGATCGCGAAGTCATCGACAAAGAGAGAGCCTGAGACATTAGGTGGAATGCAATCCATAATTGGATTGATCGCGATGGCAAAAAGGGCTACGCTCAAGACGGAGCCCTGAGGCACTCCGTTCTCCTGGAGGAAGACGTCGGACAATACGGAACCCACACGTACCCTAAACTTTCGATCCGTTAAAAAGGAATCAATAAAAAGGGGCAGGCGACCGCGCAGGCCCCACCTGTGCATAGTGCGGAGGATACCTCCTCTCCAACAGGTATCATAAGCCTTCTCCAAGTCGAAGAACACGGCCACCGTTTGGCGCCTTCGCAAAAAGTTGTTCATGATGAATGTCGACAAGGTCACAATGTGGTCAACAGCGGAGCGGCGGCGACGAAAGCCGCATTGGACATTAGTAAGTAGTCGTCGAGATTCAAGAATCCAGACTAACCGAGCATTAACCATGCGCTCCATCACCTTACAGACACAGCTTGTAAGAGAAATGGGGCGGTAACTAGAAGGAAGGTGTCTATCCTTCCCGGGTTTGGGTATAGGAACAACAACGGCGTCACGCCAACGCCTGGGGACTTAACCTTCGGTCCAGACGCGATTGTAGGTACGAAGAAGGAAGCTTTTGCCCGCCGGAGAAAGGTGTGCCAGCATCTGAACGTGAATGGCATCTGGCCCCGGAGCAGAGGATCGGGACAGTGCAAGCGCACGTTCGAGTTTCCGCATAGTAAAGGGGGCATTATAAGTTTCCAGATTCAGCGAGTGGAAGGAAGGTCGCCGAGCCTCTTCTGCCTCTTTCCTGGGAAGGAAGGCAGGGTGGTAATGGGCGGAGCTTGAAACCTCCGCGAAAAAGCGGCCAAAGGCGTTGGAGACAGCCACAGGATCAACAAGGACCTCATTACCTGAAGTCAGGCCAGGTACCGAGGAGTGGGCCTTAATGCTCGACAGCCGGCGCAGGCTACCCCAAACGACGGAAGAGGGAGTCAAACTGTTAAAGGAGCTGGTGAAAGAGGCCCAACAAGCTTTTTTGCTGTCTTTGATGATTCTACGGCATTGCGCTCGGAGTCGTTTGTATTCAATACAATTCGCCAATGTAGGATGGCGGCGAAAGGTGCGTAAAGCACGTCGTCGAGCATGGATAGCGTCCTTACAAGCCTCGTTCCACCAGGGGACGGAAACGCGACGTGAAGAAGAAGTAGTACGAGGAATGGAACGTTCGGCAGCATTGATGATAACAACCGTGAGGTATTCGACCTGACTGTCACAACTGGGAAAATCGTGGTCCGGAAAGGTCGCCAGGGAGGAGTAAAGTCCCCAGTCACCTTTCAGTATGTTCCAGCTCGAAGGACGTGGGGATGGGGTGTGGTGCAGGAGACGAACGACACAGGGGAAGTGGTCGCTCGAATAGGTGTCAGAAAGGAGGAGGAGGAGGAGGAGATTAGTGTTTAACGTCCCGTCGGCAACCAGGTCATTAGAGACGGAGCGCAAGCTCGGGTGAGGGAAGGATGGGGAAGGAAATCGGCCGTGCCCTTTCAAAGGAACCATCCCGGCATTTGCCTGAAGCGATTTAGGGAAATCACGGAAAACCTAAATCAGCATGGCTGGAGACGGGATTGAACCGTCGTCCTCCCGAATGCGAGTCCAGTGTGCTAACCACTGCGCCACCTCGCTCGGTGTCAGAAAGGACATACCACTCGAACCGACGGGCAAGAGTGGTAGAACAGATCGAGAGGTCCAAGTGGGAGTAGGTATGAGTAGAGAGGAAAGTTGGGGCGCCGGTATTGAGGCAGACAAGATTGAGATGGTTGAAGACATCCGCCAAGAGTGAGCCTCTTTGACAGGATGCAGGAGAGCCCCAAAGGGGATGATGGGCATTGAAGTCGCCAAACAATAAGAACGGCGGGGGAAGCTGAACAATCAGGTGCATCATGTCAGCCCGACTAACAGCAGATGACGGTGGAGTGTAGATGGTACAAACTGAAAAAGTAAAAGCAGAAAGAGTAATGCGGACAGCTATTGCTTGGAGTGGGGTGGTCAATGGGATGGGGCGGTAATAGACATCGTCCTGAACGAGCAACATGACCCCACCATCAGCTGGGATACCGTCCACAGGGGTGAGGTCATACCGCTCCGAGGTATAGTGGGTAAAGGCAATACGGTCAGTCGGGCGCAACTTGGTTTCCTGGAGACCAAGGACGAGTGGACAGTGCAGGCGGAGGAGCAGTCGTAATTCCTCCTGATTAGATCGAATACCTCTTATGTTCCAATGAAACAACGCCATCGCTAGTCAAAAAGTTGGGGGAACGAGACGGGGGAAGAGCTGGTCACCTCGACGGCCGCGGAGGGCCAGGTTGCGAGGGAACAACGCTACAACCGACGGGAGGCGGATCCGGTTCCATCGACTCGTCGCCAGCTGCGGCCACTGTCCCTGGTTGTGTAGAAGGGGCCGCATCATTTGCCGACGAAAGGCCGGCGGAGCGCCTGGCAGCAGAGCGTCCTGGCGAAACTGAGGACGGCCGGGAGCAGCGGCTCACGGATGAAGCGTCAGACGAAACGCGCCGGGGTGGAGAGGGGGATAGAGACTTCTTCTTGGAGGCCTTCTTGGAAGGCCGAGGAGGCACAGGGATGGTGGGCTGGACCTGAAGAAGGTCCTCACGCGCGGGGTCCGTTTTGGAACGCCGGACCTCGGAAATTGGGGTCCGGAATGTTTCCCTGATAGACGCCTGAGAAGAGGATCGCTTCTCAGGTGGTGTGTGGGGGGGAGGAGGAGGAGGAGGAAGGGTGGCCAATGGGGCAGAGGGGGTGGGGGCCACAGGGAAGAGGATTTGGAAGGGAGGGATTTGGGAGGTGGGGGCAGAGCCCCCTGATGGGCGGAGGAGGCGGAGGGGGGACAGGATAGGGGTGAGGATACCGCGGAAGGAGTGGACACAACTGAGGCAAACGAAGTGGTCAATGGCACGGGATGAAGGCGGTCATACTTCTTCCTGGCCTCAGAATAAGAGCGCCGATCCAAAGTTCTGATTTCTCGTATCTTCTTCTCCTTCTGATAGGCGGGGCAGTCTGAGGATCTAGGCGAGTGGACGCCAGGACAATTAATGCACCGAGGTGGTGGGGTGCATGTATGTTCCTCACGAAGAGGACGGCCACAATCGCCACAAAGGGGCTCAGCCTCACACCGTGACGACATGTGCCCAAAGCGCAAACACCTAAAACAGCGCATAGGAGGCAGGACGTACGGTCGCACGTCACACCGGTAGCACATCACCTTTACCTTCTCCGGGAGAACGTCCCCCTCGAAGGTGAGGATGAAGGCCCCGGTGTCGATGCGACAGTCTTTGGGGCCGCGCTGGACTCGCCGGACGAAATGCACGTCTCGGCGCTCCAGGTTGGCCCTGAGCTCCTCATCAGATTGCAGCAGGAGGTCACAATGAAAAATAACCCCCTGCGTCCTATTTAGTGCCAGATGTGGGACAATGGATACTGGGATGTCCCCTAGGCGGTCGCACGCCTGGAGCGCCGCCGACTGTGTGGTGGAGGTGGTCTTGATAAGTACGGACCCTGAACGCATCTTGCTGAGAGCCTCGATTTCCCCGAAGATGTCCTCAATGTGCTGAACAAAGAACATGGGCTTGGAGGTGGTGAATGTCCGCCCATCGGTTCGAGAACAGACCAAATAGCAGGGGAAGTACTTCGCCCCAAGCCGGCGGGCCTGTCCCTCCTCCCATGGAGTGGCCAAGGGGGAAAGGGCAGGAGAACCAGGACTAGAAACGGTACCTTTTCTTTTGAAAGACTCGGCCGCAGAGCGACCTGATATGTGTTGACGTTTCATCTGCGAAACGTCCGCCCCGATACCACCCACTCCGATCAGGGGCTCTCCCCACGGGCGCCACCCAGCCGCAGCAAGGGCCACCTGGCAGGATGACCATTGCCGGGAGTCCTGATGCCCCAAGGAGACGGGCATCTACTCCTTGGCCGACGTGGGGAGGGTGCAGCTCAGGTATCGCAGTACGATCCCTGTGTTGTCAGGGGGCTTCAACCTAGAGGGTACATGACGACCCCACCACAACGGGCTGGCTACCGTGCTGGATTTCTGGTGCCATGGAAAGTCCATCATGATCGCTGGGGCAGATGGAGATGCACTATGGGCGTAACTTGGACAACCTATCAGGCGTTTAGGCCCAATTTGAGGAATAGTGGGTATGGTTACAACGCCGGTACAATGCTGAGTGCCAAGGTCTTAGTGCACTTAGGACCAGTGGTACACCACGTAAGGTGTCCTTCCCTAGAAGGCTCGTACTTCTGTAGAATTTTGAAAAATGGAGGTCAAACCCCAAGGGGGACCATCACATGGAAGGCCGAAACGGTTGAAACTCCTTTTAGTCGCCTCGTACGACAGGCAGGAATACCTCGGGCCTATTCTTACCCCAGACCCGCAGGGGGGTTCTAACTCGGTTGTTGTACCACCGTGGCTCTTTTCCATCTCTTACGATCTTTCTTGGCACATACTCATCTAACGCATATTGTACGATGGTTTTGAACTTAGTCCACTGATCCTCAACACTATCTGTACTTGAGACAAAACTTTTGTGTTGAGCCGTCAGCTACTCTGTAATCTGGTTTTTGTCACTTTTGCTAAACAGAAAAATCTTCCTACCTTTTTTTTAATATTTCTATTTAGAGCTGAAATCATCGACGCAGTAACCGATTTATGATCGCTGATTCCCTGTTCTGCGTTAACTGTTTCCAATAGTTCGGGTCTGTTTGTCACAAGAAGGTCTAATATGTTACCGCCACGAGTCGGTTCTCTGTTTAACTGCTCAAGGTAGTTTTCAGATAAAGCACTTAAGAAAATTTCACTGGATTCCTTGTCCCTGCCACCCGTTATGAACGTTTGAGTCTCCCAGTCTATATTCGGCAAATTAAAATCTCCACCCAGAACTATAACATGGTGGGGAAATCTATTCGAAATACTTTCCAAATTATCCTTCAGGTGCTCAGCCACAACAGCTGCTGAGCCAGGGGGGCCTATAGAGACATCCAATTACCATGTCTGAGCCTGCTTTAACCGTGACCTTCACCCAAATCATTTCACATTTCGGATCTCCGTCAATTTACTTCGATACTATTGCACTTCTTATCGCTATAAACACGCCTCCCCCTTCACTGTCCAGCCTGTCTCTGCGGTATACATTCCAATCTGAGTTTAGGATTTCATTACTGTTTACGTCTGGTTTCAGCCAACTTTCTGTCCCTAGTACTATATGGGCGTTGTGACCGTTTATTAATGAGAGCAGTTCTGGGATCTTTCTATAGACGCTCCTGCAGTTTACTATTAGCACATTAATATTGTTATTCCCTGTTGCATTTTGACTACTCCTACCCCGCCGCGTCTCAGGAGGCGTCTTGTCGGGCCTAGGAATTCTCTAACCTAAAAAACCCCATGTGCACTCCACACGTACTCCGCTACCCTTGTAGCCGCTTCCGGCGTGTAGTGCACGCCTGACCTATTCAGGAGGACCCTACATTTCTCCACCCGATAGCGGAGGTCGAGAAATTTGCACCCCAGATCTCCGCAGAATCGTCTGAGCCTCTAGTTTAAGCCTTCTACTCGGCTCCAAACCAGAGGACTGCGATCGGTTCTGGGAACGATATTATATATAGTTAGCTCAGATTCTACCCCGCGAGCGAGGCTTTCCGCCTTCACCAATTCCGCCAACCGCTTGTACGAACTGAGGATGACCTCTGAACCCAGACGGCAGGAGTCATTGGTGCCGACATGAGCAACAATTTGCAGTCGGATGCATCCAGTGCTCTCTATCGCCGCCGGCAGGGCCTCCTCCACATCTCGGATGAGACCCCCCGGCAAGCAGACAGAGTGAACACTGGCCTTCTTCCCCGACCTTTCCGCTATCTCCCTAAGGGGCTCCATCTCCCGCCTAACGTTGGAGCTCCCAATAACTAGTAAACCCCTCCCCCCGTGTGCCTGCTCGGACCTTGCTGAAGGAGCGGCCACATGTCCACTCACAGGCCTCCACATTGACCCTCCGCCTCGTGCGCCGCAACGCCGCTGAACCCGCCACTCCCCTTGGGGAGAGAGTGGCCCAACCGCGCCCGGTACCCGCGAAGATGTCTCGACAGCAGGGACCGTGAGTGAAGCATGTAACACCTGGGGTGTACCACGCGACGCACCAGACTCCCCACTGCCGCTACACTCCGAGGCAGCAGTCTGAAGACGGCTGACCGCGGCCATCAACACGTTCAGCTGTTCGCGAATAGTGGCCAGCTCCTCCTGCGTCTGTACACAACAGTCACACATCCTATCCATCCTAAGAAATCAGTTTACTGTAGAGAGTTAATCAACTTTTAACTAGACTGCTAATTCACTAAAGGCGGCTGATTGTTGACTGAACTGTGGTTGCTAGCAACTTCTTGTAGAAAAAAATGAAAATAGCACTACCTGTCTCTAGACTGTATTCAAAACAAACACTAGCACTACTGGCACTGTAGATGACTAAAGGGACTCTCTCTGACTGTATTCAAAACAAACACGAAATCTATGGAACACTATTACTAGCACTCGACAATTAAAGCTTCCTAAAAGCAAAAACACACGTAAGAAGAAGTGACAAGTAAGAAAAATACAGTTAATACTTAACCTTTGACTCAATATATGGGTAAGCGTGTAAAGGAACATGGTACATTACTGACAAATTCGCAACTTTGACCTTAGGCATTTTACACGTGCGCAACTGTATTAATAGGGTGCAGGCTTTGAAAACGCTAACATAAAATCATTTGATTACAAGAAACACCCAGCACTAGTAAAACTTCTGAGAAAGCTTTCGAATACCGGCCACCATTTAACTAGGCCAACTAAACTCTTCCACACCCTCTTAAAGTTCGACTATGAAAGTCTCACCATAATAATAAAATTTAAATGCCTCTACGTGCGTCGCTCAACAAAACACAATTACGACCACATACTAGCCGGTCGCTGTGGTAGAGCGGTTGTAGGCGCTTCAGCCCGGAACCGCGCTACTGCTACGGTCGCAGGTTCGGATCTTACCTCGGGTGTGGATGTGTGTGATGTCCTTATGTTAGTTAAGTTTAAGTAGTTCTAAGTCTAGGAGACTGATGACCTCAGATGTTAAGTGCCATAGCGCTTAGAGCCATTTGAGCTTTTTTTTTTTTTTATCACTTACTCATATCACGTACACAATACGAAGGAGCGGGTTCCACAGCTTCACACCGCTTCACTTCAAATTTTGTTCCTAACGAAGTCACAGAACTTTTATCTCCAAGCCGCCCATGTCGCCAGAACGCCCGACCAACTTCACAGCACAACATATAACGGTCATCATGCTCGTTCGGCAGCCGTTGACACTCGTCTCCCAGCGAATGTCACGAGATATCGAGGGTTACCCGTCGAAGGCTCACAACCAACAAGCTTCGCCCGCCAATCCGGAAGATAAGACGCTCGAAAAGCAAAGAGAGCTTAGCTCAACCACAATCGATCTCAACAATACATGAACAAAATAACACTGGCGCCAGCTCGCCATGGCTCAGGCACACCTTCATTAGTGATAATATGCTACTATAAGCTTTCCCTAGCCGAGTACAGTGATTGTTCATCTTCATTAGTGGATGTGTTTTTTTCCAGTTTGTGATAAGTTATCACTGATCATTTTAGTAATAATATAATAATGTCGTGTGACTAGCGCCTACCGTCGGGTAGACCGTTCGCCTGGAGCAAGTCTTTCGATTTGACGCCACTTCGGCGACTTGCGCGTCGATGGGGATGAAATGATGATGATTAGGACAACACAACACCCAGTCCCTGAGCGGAGGAAATCTCCAGCCCAGCCGGGAATCGACCGCCGGCCCTTAGGATTGACATTCTGTCGCGCTGACCACTCAGCTACCGGGGGCGGACATTTTAGTGATGATGTACATCCACTAGGAAAGGTTTATCTTCAATAATCTTCCACTTCCACTATAACATATCCATAGTACGCCCAAGCTCTTCGAAAAGCCCGCCTCAAACGCTGCAACAACATATCTATAATCGCTCGCCACTGAGGTTCAGCTACAAATGAGGTTACTGTCTCTGCACAAATACACACGGAGAAAAATAGGTTCGCCAGGTCGAACTATCTGATATTATAAATGAAAAGGTCACCCTCATTATCAGCAGCTTAGACGCATGTAGTGCGCTTGAAGAAAATGTTCAGTCCGCTTAGAAAAAAAGTTTGCGGGCGCTTTTGGTTACGTTGTTACTAGATACTAAGCCAGCTGCTTTTTTAGCGGCTTTCGTCAATACTTGTGGTAGCGAAGATTGATGACGTTCCGCTGACGGAAGTAGGGAAATCCTCAGTAACGGGCCGCTGTGCGTGTCTGCGGGAGTCGGCGACGGCTTTGATCTGGTGTAGCGCGGCGCCGTGGGCCCGGATAACGACCGTCTTGTAGCCGCCCCCGCGCGGCGCTGACGACGCCGACATCGACCTGCCAAGCCGTTCTACTGGGTCGCGGAGCACGGTCCAGCGGTGGAGCGGGGCAGCAGCCAAACAGTTCCACACGACCAGGGAAAACACGGGTACCAGAGTTGCCCTCGCTCTGGGCGCGTCTTGTCCGCTCAGTCAGGCACGTCCAGTGACTGAAAAAGTGTCAGCACAACGCAAGTTCCCCAGCCGACTTAGCCACTGCACCATATAATCTACCAATTTGCATTTAACTGAATTAACTGGCCTTTAGCTGACGCCATACATCCAGCACATTCTTACATGAAATGTAGAACGTACATATGTACAACAGAGCAATAAAAGGAAATGTTCTGACTGACTTACTGAATTATCCCGTATCACTACGAACAGAAACATGAAATTTGGCGAGGGTGTTTTATCTCATATTGTAGGCTTCGTTCCAGAAGATATTTTTCGATATTCCGTACCAAAGGGAGTGGAATAGGGGATGAAAGGTTTTCTGAAAAATGTCACTATTAAGGCAATTTTGAAGCTAGAACTACGAGAACAGTGTTTGGGATTTCGGTCACAAATAAAAAAAAGATACGTGCTTCAGTGTTTTTGGAAATTTAACTAAGATTTTAAACATGGCTGAAACAGCAACTGTTGAAATTCTTCACGGTAAATGAACAGCCAAAACAGTTGCAGGACAAAGATTTATTAAAATTCTTGACCAAGGTTTCGGTATATATAAATATACCTTCATCAGAAGTAAAAAATCTAAAATTACATCCTGCAGTGGAGATTAATAAAACAATTGTGCCAAAAGGCGTCGTCAGTCGTTAAGACATTGTTCGCATTGACCCTGTGTCCATAATCATGTTGTACAAATGGAGATGTCTTGACTACTGACGACGCCTTTTGCACAATTGTTTTATTAATCTCCATTGCAGGATGTAATTTTAGATTTTTACTTCTGATGAAGGTATATTTATATATACCGAAACCTTGGTCAAGAATTTTAATAACTCTTTATCCTGCAACTGTTTTGGCTGTCATCATTTACCGTGAAGGAAATTTAACCCCTGTGGGGGTCAAATACTGGTTGACAGTTTTTTCTAAATAAATCTTTATCAATGAACTAGTAAAACCTTTTAAAGTTACATTTATGAAAATTGGTATTTAGCTTCTCAGTTGGAAATAAAAAAAAATATGTGTTCAATGTTTTGGAAATTCGACCCCTAACGGGGTGAAACAGAGGATAAAAATTTTTACCTAAATATTTCGCTTTATTAAAACATTTTAAAATCTAAATATATGGGATTTAGTTTTTGACTTCACAAGAAATATGTGTGAGGGGCTGAAAGTTTCTATGGAAATGTCAGCACAAGAACTCAAAAGGCAGAATTAATGAAGATCTCTGACTCCAGTTATCAGAATCTGTTTTTCGTCAGAAGTACGTCCGGAAAAGATCATGTTTCCATGGCCTTATTTAGCGTGTGAAGTTTAGGTGATGTTGCAGTTTGTAAACAACAGAAAAATTCGATCAAAGGAATAAAAAAAAAAAAATTCTGTACTGACCATTCTGTCCACACGAGCGAAGCAGCGGGTGCTAAGGTAGTATCGTACAATCAGTGTAAAATCAGAAGTGTAGAACAGTCCATTGTCAGTGAGATGTTGCTTTTCGATGCGGATGCATGCGGCAACAGAGAATCTATACATCGCGCAGAAAAATCTATCTTTCATGTGATGTATTCGCAGATGAAAATACGTACAAGCATCAGCTGTGTAATGGACGCTGTAGTCGGCGCATATATGCATGTCCGAAAGAACTTTTCATCGAACTTCTGAACAAGCAGACGCCGCAATATATCGTATCTATGATTCTGGGCATATACTGTGATAACCAAAACATTATGACAATCTTCTTAACAATGTACTGATCCACTTTCGGAACGCAATACAATAGCCACTGTCCGTGCCGTGGACTCAAGTCCCTCGTAGGCTTCCGGAGGTACACTATGCGATCAGAAGTATTCGGACAGCGCCAAAACATACTTTTTTCATATTAGGTGCATTGTGCTGTCACCTACTGCCAGGCACTCCGTATCAACGACCTCAGTTGTCATCAGACATCGTGAGAAAGCATAATGGGGTACCCACCGGAACTCACGGACTTCGAACGTGGTCAGGTGATTGAGTGTCACCTGTGTCGTACGTCTGTAGGCGAGATTTCCACACTGCTTAACATCCCTAGGTCCACTGTTTCCGATGTGATAGTGAAGTGGAACCGTGAAGGGACAGATACAGCACAAAGGCCGACCTCGTCTGTTGACTGACAGAGACCGCCGAGAGATGAAGAGGGTTGTAATGTGTAATAGGCAGATATCTATCCAGACCATCTCACAGGAATTCCAAACTACATCAGGATCCACTGCAAGTACTATGACAGTTGGGCAGGAGGTGAGAAAACTTGGATTTCATGGTCGAGCGGCTGCTCATAAGCCACACATCACGCCGGCAAATGCCAAAAGTCGCCTTAACATTGGACGATTGAACAGTGAAAAAACGTTGTGTGGTGAAACGAATCACAGTACGCAATGTGGCAATCCGACGGCAGGGTGCGGGTATGGCGAATGGCCCGAGAACGTCATCTGCCAGCGTGTGTAGTGCCAACAATAAAATTCGGAGGCGCTGGTGTTATGGTGTGGTCGTGTTTTTAATGGAGGGGGCTAGCACCCCTTGTTGTTTTGGGCGGCACTGTCACAGCACAGGCCTACACTGATGTTTTAAGCACCTTCTTGCTCCCACTGTTGAAGAGCAATTCGGGGATGGCGATTGCATCTTTCAACACGATCGAGCACCTGTTCATGGAGGAGGAGGAGGAGGAAATTAGTGTTTAACGTCCCGTCGACAACGAGGTCATTAGAGACAGAGCGCAAGCTCGGGTGAGGGAAGGATGGGGAAGGAAATCGGCCGTGCCCTTTCAAAGGAACCATCCCGGCATTTGCCTGAAGCGATTTAGGGAAATCACGGAAAACCTAAATCAGGATGGCCGGAGACGGAATTGAACCGTCGTCCTCCCGAATGCGAGTCCAGTGTGCTAACCACTGCGCCACCTCGCTCGGTGAGCGCCTGTTCATAACGCATGGCCTGTGGGATTGGTTACACGACAGTAAAATCCCTATAATAGACTGGCTTGCACAGAGTCCTGATCTGAATCCTATAGAACACCTTTGGGATGTTTTGAAAAGCCGACTTCGTGCCAGACCTCACCGACCGACATCGATACCTCTCCTCAGTGCAGCACTCCGTGAAGAATGGGCTGCCATTCTCCAAGAAACCTTCCTGCACCTTACTGAACGTATGCTTGCGGGAGTGAAAGCTGTCATCAAGGCTAAGGGAGGGCCAACACCATATTGAATTCCAGTATTACCGATGGAGGGCGCCACATTTTCAGCCAAGTGTCCGGATGCTTTTGATCACATAGTATATGTGGTACTAGATGTCTACGCACACTGAACGGATATCGTATTATAAGAAGTGCCACTTTTGTTTGTGATATTTGCCGCAATGAACACTTTTCCTGAGTTATGCGTTTGAAGGAGACACTGTGGATTCCGAAGTTTGTATTACTGTCAAGTGTGGGCGTGATGACAGGTCCTCCGAAGTTTCGGAAGGTCTTCCGATATTTTGGAATTTTGTATAAATATCCCGAAATTTTCCGATCTTCCTGATAATTTGTGTAAACCTTCCCAAATTTTTCAACCTTCCTTCGTTGATAGTACACGCTGTTACATAACACATATCAGTTCGATCCCAACGACACATTGCGTTAACAATGACCACCGCTGTACTCCCACTGTTCGGCAAAGCCATGAAAAACAAACGCCGCCCAGCTGACGTTTCCAAATTCAGCAAAGAGCATACAGTCAACAAATTGTGTGCAAGGCACTGGTCAGTTCGTCATTTGTCACCAGGTGACGTCATAAGCTTGTGCTTGTTCAGATATGTTCGAAGTCGGATCCTGAATCTATGGTGACAGCGCAGCGTTTATTGGTTGACTCAGCAAGAATAGGCCTTATAATGCCTAATGCTGAGCGTGTGATTGTGATCTAAAAATTACGTCTGGTAAAAGTGGTACAGTAAAGCATACGAGTCGTGAGAAACGTGTAATTAAATGATGTGCCAACGAAGGCAACCTAAACTTACCGATATCTCATTAGTTTGTGGCAACTCAGGATAGCTAAGGCCGGTAAAATTCGCCTTGCTAGTTTTGTTGCAGAGCGTGTTTTACCAGTTCGGGTTATTGAATACTTACCGAAACTCATCCAGGCAGTGGGGTCTAGTGCAGCAGGGGATACAACCCGTCGGCTTTGAACAATGACGTCATTCCTTAGTCATAGATCGTAATGTCTTCACTTCGAGGCATAGATAATAAAGCAGTTCTGTGTTCTAATAAGCACTATCATTAAAATAATTGAATGTTAATCTAAAAGCGATCGCTTGATATTCGGTACATCATTAAACGTGTGATTTAATTAACTTAATTGATCGTTTTTTATTCGGCCGGTACTTAATAATAACCTGATCCTAAGATGCAGATGCTTCAGTAGCTGATAAGTGGTTTTTGCCTTTTTTTTAAAAAAATCTCACAGTAGCTGATAAATGTTTTTTGGCTTTTTAAAAATCTCACGATATAGAATAAACTGATACTACTTTATGAAGCAATCAATAAAAAACTAAACTAAAAGATAACAGCTTTTGCTGTTATGTTTTAGCAGTAGCTGATAAGTGTTTTTTTGCTTTTTTTAAAAAATCTCACAGTAGCTGATAAGTGGTTTTTGGCTTTTTAAAAATCTCACGATATAGAATAAACTGATCCTACTTTATTAAGCAATCAATAAAAAACTAAACTTAAAAGATAACAAGATATTCCAGAGCTGATCGTGATGAAATGCATCTGCCATTCATTTGTGCTATGCGCGTCTGAAGCTTGCTTAACACTCACTAGAGGCGTAGAGGACAGCAAGTGACGTGTGTAGTTATTTACAGTGCAGCCCTAAGCGTCTTGGTATATTGAAGGAGTTTCACAACATTGTAAAAACGAAACGGCATAAACTACTTCATCCCAGACACAATGGCTCTCTTTACGTATGGTTATATCCTGGCTTCTTGAGCCATGTGAAAGCGTTTCTTATGGATGGTATGGCTAATGACAGACTTTTGACAAGCGATATAATTCTGCAGAAATTAGGTGATACTAATAAAAGGCTCCCTCTTAATTTTTTGGATTTTGTGTTGCCTATCTTCAACACACTTAGTATTCGGATGCCAAGTCTCCTCAAATTCGCACCACATATGTGCACTGTTAAGACTTTTCTATCAGCACGGTATTTCTACGTCTGATGACTAATGTCATTTTAAAGGATGGTGGGCATAAAGAAAAATCCTACATTGGTGAGTGAAAATGGTAAATTGTACAACTTCCTCTCAACGTGCTGTTACATGCATTACAATGCCTATTTCTTTTTTTTAATTTAAAGAATTGCTTCCGAAATTTTTAAGCTCCATCTTCCGACAAAAAATTAACACTGGTTGAAGTGGGGAGGGGAGGGAGGGGCGATGTGTGCTATTGTGGATTTGGAATATGCTAAATAAGGTAGTATCCAGCAGTACACGCAAGCTTGCCAGAGAGAGGGATGTCGTGTTTATATATTTAAATAACCTTTTCAGTTTTGATTTGTAAATTTCGTTACTCACATTGTGTGACTATTTGGTAGTGTTGTTTGAGCTACACTTTCTTTTAAGATACTGGAAGTGAATTTTGTTTCAAGTGTTGATTTCGTGAATATAAGCAATTTTGTCTACAGAATTAATTTAATGAGGTCTGTGTTTGGATTCACTTTATAGCAACTATGATCAGTAATGCAGTCTTGTTCACACCATTTTAATTCATATAATTAATATGCAACTAAACCAAAATAATTTGGAAGTTTCGTTATTGACGCTCCACATTCGACTTGCTGTCTAAAAGTTTTAAAACATAACAATTCGGACTCGCATCGCAGCTTGCGAAATCAACTTATGATCTACTGGCGCTCAGTGCACTTGCGTTGAACTCCGCAATTTGAATTTTAAGCAAAAGCAAGAGCAGGGACATTTATTTCAGAGTATTCCAGAGAAATGCAATTGCACTGCAACTGCCATTTTGTTTATTGTCGCACAGGTAAGCCAAGTGATTATTAGGTTCAGTACTGATCATTGTTTAGTGCACTCAGGGAATAATGACTGTCTTTTCAGATTACTTTCAGTGAAACAATAATTTGATGGACATACATTATTGATATGGTTTGTTGATTTAGTTCAGTGGTTGTGTAAGTGTTTTGCAGTGGAAATCTAAGTATTAAGTATAAAGTTTATACAGCAACATAGTTATCACATGTGATAGGTCAGATGCGTGTCGTTCATAACGATTGCATATAATGTATATACAGAAGCCTCATACGCAGCACAAAAGTAATGATTTCATGCAGCTACTATCGAACATAAAGTTGCATCACGTACACTGTCAGGTTTAAGTTTGCAAGTTTTGCTAAGACGCAAAAGCAAAACTCTCTTTCGAGAAGTTAACATAACTGAAAAGTACACCTGAGTACGAACATAAAAGTTACACTGCGTATTCAAGTTGGAAGCTCGGCAGCTAATTTCCGTTAATTATAGGCTGGCGGTTTTGTGGTTTCTCATATCATCTTCAATGAGACTGATGGAATAAATCTTTTCGTCGCCCTGTTGGATGTGCCCTCCTTGAGCGTACCTAAGGTACATTCAACTGACTGCTCTGTAAATTTCGATCAAAATAACTTGAAAGATCATTAACTAATGTACTACACACCAACGTGTAAACTCAACATTTACCGAACTAATGTGTCATAAAAACGTGAGTGCTTCTCTCAGTTGACATGCAGCAGGGAGAAGATAAATTTCGTCTGCAACGTCATTTTTCATTTATTTCAAGACAACTGAAACGGCAGCAGAGATAAAATTTCTCATGTGAGTGCCTAATCGATAATGAAGGATACATGACGAGAGAAATAAAGATGACTACATTACAGACAAGTACGAAACTGAACGGAAAGAGTTAGATGGCAGCCAGGGTAGGTGTGATGTATTACCGGGTGCAGATATGGGCCCCATAGCGTCCCAGCTGCGTTCCATCGAGTTTACATCAGGCGAATGTGGTAGCCAAGACATTAACATGCTTCTAAAAAAAACAGTAGCAGAATTCTTGCCATGTGCTACGGACAACTCGCAACACTACAACACAATATGTCACACCTTGGTACATGTGCATGACTACTCTGTAGTTCTCTTGTCTGGCAGAGGGTTTATCGAATCACTTTCAATCTATTTCTCTAATGTTCCACTCTCTCATAGCCCGTTAGAGAAACTAACTCATAAATCTTTCTGTGCGATTTCTGATTTCTCTTGTTTTATTACGATGATCATTCCGTATGCAAGCGGCAGTCAGCAAAATATTTACGCATTCGGGGGAGAAAGATGATTGAAATTTCTTGTAAAGTCTCGGTGCATTGGAAAATATCTTTGGTTTAATGATTGCCACACCAACTTACGTATCATGCCCGTGACACTATCTCTCCTTTTTCACGACGACACAAAACGAGCTGCCCTTCTTTGAAACTTTCGATGTCTTCCGTCCGTTCGTGACAAAGTTTCCGGATTCACTGCCCTCCAGTAAAGTTCTTGCACTCAAATTGTTCTTGGGACCGAGAGCCGGCTGAAACCCGAAGTGGAAAGCTCTGAGATATTTAGCAAGCGTGGTACGCATATCGGAAAGACAGATTAGAGGCCATACGACGGGGAATGTTCATTGCAGTTGACAAAAATATTGTCTCTATTGAGGTCGAAGTTGAGTGTGACAGGGAAGCTATCTGGTTGCGTACAACAGGTGTCGGTGGAACCATGTAAATTGCTGGATGGTTTTACCGCCATCAGATTCCTCTGTGACAGTTCTAGAGTCATTCAAAGGAAGTCTACGGTATGCAGCATATAAATACCTAAATCATGCAATACTGGTTCGACGCGACTTCAATCTACCGAGTACAGGCTGCGATGTCTATGGATTCATTGTGGGGGATACAGGGGTTTTCCGAAAACTGTTTTGAGCAGCTAGTTTGGGAGCCCACTCGCAATGGAAATATCTTGCTTGGACTCTGCACCTATAAATGGGCCGGACCTTATCGACAACGTCAGTATTGAAACGAGGATTAGTGATCATATTGTCATTACATCAACTATGGTTGTTATTGTTGTGATCTTCAGTCCAGAGACTAGTTTGATGCAGCTCTTCATGCTACTCTATCCTGTGCAAGATTCTTCATCTCCCAGTACATACTGCAACCTACATCCTTCTGAATCTCCTTAGTGTATTCATCTCTTGGTCTCCCCATACGATTTTTACACTCCGTGCTGCCCTCCAATATTAAATTGGTGATCCCTTGATGCCTCAGAACATGTCCTACCAACCGATCCCTTCTTGTTAAGTTGTGCCACAAATTTCTCTACTCCCCAATTCTATTCAATACCTCATTAGTTATGTGATCCACCCATCTAATCATCAGCACCACATTTCGAAAGCTTCTATTCTCTTCTTGTCCAAACTATTGATCGTCGATCTTTCATTTCCATTCATGGCTACACTCCATACAAATACTTTCAGGAACGTCGTCCTGACACTTAAATCTAAACTCGATGTTGACAAATTTCTCTTCTTCAGAAACGCTTTCTTTGCCGTAGCTAGTCTACTTTTTATATCCTCTCTACTTCGACCATCATCAGTTATTTTGCTCCACAAATAGCAAAACTCATTTACTACTTTAAGTGTCTCATTACCTAATCTAATTCCCTAAGCATCACCCGACTTAATTCGACTACATTCCATTATCGTCGTTTTGTTTTTGTTGATGTTCATCTTATATCCTTCTTTTAAGACACTGTCCATTCCGTTCAACTGCTCTTCCAGGTCCTTTGCTGTCTCCGACAGAATTACAATGTCATCGGCGAACCTCAAAGTTGTTATTTCTTCTCCACGGGTTTTAATTTCTACTCCGAATTTTTCTTTTGTTTCCTTTACTGCTTGGTCAATATACAGATTGAATAACACCGGGGATAGGCTACAACCCTGTCTCTCCCCTGTCCCAACCACTGCTTTCCTTTCATGCCCCTTGACTCTTATAACTGTCACCTGGTTTCTGTACAAATTGTAAATAGCCTTTCGCTCCCTGTATTTGACCCCTGCCACCATCAAAATTTGAAAGAGAGTATTCCAGTCAGCATTGCCAAAAGCTTTCTCTACGTCTACAAATGCTTTCCTTAATCTATCTTCTAAGATACGTCGTAGGGTCAGTAATGCCTCATGTGTTCCAGCATTTCTACGGAAACCAAATTGATCTTCCCCGAGGTCGGCTTCTACCAGTTTTTCCATTCGTCTGTAAAGAATTCGTGTTAGTATTTTGCATCCGTGACTCATTAAACTGATAGTTCGGTAATTTTCACGTCTGTCAATACCTGCTTTCTTTGGGATTGGAATTATTATATTCTTCTTTAAGTCTAAGGGTATTTCGCCAGTCTCATACATCTTACTCACCAGATGCTGGAGTTTTGTCAACACTGGCTCTCCCAAGGCTATCATTACTTCTTATGGAATGTTGTCTACTCCCGGAGCCTTGTTTCGACTTAAGTTTCAACTATGGTTACAAAAGTTAATAAAACAGTCAAGAAAGATAGGTGTTACGGCTTGCAAAAGTAGATGAGTTGTTAGCATCTCAGACAGTGAATTAACATATCTTAGTTCTAGTAAGATGAACATATAGGAATTATGGGCAATATTTTAGAAGATCGTAAATCGTGGTTTGGAGAGTTATGTGCATGTAAGTGGATTAAGGATGGAAAATATCCACATTGATTTTATAATGAAATAGGAAGACGCTGAGGAAGCAGTGGCTGCTGCACTCTCAGTTCAAAACAGAGGAAGATCATGTTTGACGTTCCGTCGACACAGAGGTCATTAGAGACGGAGCGCAAGCTCGGACTGTGTCAAGGATGGGGAAGGAAATCGGCCGTATTCTTTTAAAGTAACCATCCCAGCATTTGGCTGGAGCGATGTACGGAAATCACGGAAAATCTAAATCTGAGTGACCGGACGGGGTTTAAACCATCGTCCTCTCAAATGCGCTAACCACTACACCGATTTAGAAGAGAACACACAAATGACAACAAGCAAAGGGTAGTAAAGGTTGGAGTGTCTGTGAAAAGATCTATGCGTGCAGCATACTACTACCACCTTAGCAAGAGATCTGGCAGAGAACTCGAGAAAATTGTGGACGTATGTAAAATCGCTAAAGGGATCGAAGCCTTCCACCCAGTTCCTTGTCGAAAAGTCTAGTGTGGCAGTTGAAGATAGCAAAACGAAATCCGAACTTTTAAATTTCGTTTTCAAGAAATCGTTCACGCGGGAGAATACCTTCAATTGAACATTTGACGGACTCTCGTATGCACCATATAGTAATAAGCATCCCTGGCGTAGAGAAACAACTAAGATTTGAAATCAAATAAGTCACTAGGTCAGGATGGAATTCCAATTCGGTTTTACAAAGAGTGCTCTACGGCATTGGCCCTTTACCTAGGTTGCGAGTCCCAAGCGACTGGAAAAAACGCAGTTGACTCCTGTAGATAAGAAGTGTAAAAGAACGCACCCACAAAATTACAGTCCGAAATTCCTAACTTCGGTTTGCTGCAGTATCCTTGAACATATTCCCAATCGAATATAAGAAGGGTAAAAGAACCGACTCGCACAAATATAATCCAATATCTTCCTACCTTCGGTTTGCTGCAGAAGCCTTGAACATATTTGCAGATCGAATATAATAAATTTTCTAGAGACCGGACAGCTTACGTCCACGAATCAGCATGGGTGTAGAAAGCGTCGTTCGAGCGAAAGTCAGATTGCCCTTTTCTCACGTGATATACCGCGAACTGTGGATAAAGGGCAACAGTCAGATCCCATACTTATAGATTTCCGTGAAGTGCCTGACACAGAGTCCCATTGAAGACTGATTGCGAAGGTACGAGCATATGAAATAGGTTCGTAGGTATGCGAGTGGGTTGAATTTTTAAGTCACAGAACATAGTACATCGTCTTCGGCGGCGAGTCTTCATCACAGACAAGGGTATAGTCAGGAAAGCCTCAGGCAAGTGTGATAGGACTGGAAGCGATTTTCAGTCTGCAGCGGAGTGTGCGCTGATATGAAACTTTTTGGCAGATTAAAACTGTGTGCCGGACCGAGACTCGAACTCGGGACCGTTGCCTTTCGCCGGCAAGTGCTCTACCAACCGAGCTACCCAAGCACGACTCACGCCCGGTACTCACAGCTTCACTTCTGTCAGTACCTCGTCTCCTACCTTCCAAGCTTTACAGAAGCGCTCCTGCGAACCTTGCAGAACTAGCTCTCCTGAAAGAAAGGATATGGCGGACACATGGCTTAGCCACAGCCTTGGGGATGTTTAAAGAATGAGATTTTCACTCTGCAGCGGAGTGTGCGCTGATATGAAACTTCCTGGCAGATTAAAACTGTATGCCGGACCGAGACTCGAACTCGGGACCCGTAGGTAGGTAGGAGACGAGGTACTGGCAGCAGTAAAGCTGTGAGGACGGGGCCTGAGTCGTGCTTGGGTAGCTCAGTTGGTAGAGCACCTGCCCGCGAAAATTGTAGTTTATTATAATTTAATAACACATTTAAACCAAAACGGCACATAGCCGAAACTTTAGAACCACGAGTTTCAAAAAGGTAATTATTTCACGGCTGAGGGCATCCAAACAAGAAATCTTAAAAGTCAACAAAATAAAAATGTAGTTAAAAAGCAAATAAAATAATTAAAATATATATGGTATCACAGCTAGTCTGGAAAGACTCAAGGCAAAAGTAGATAGAAAAAACATATGCAAGGTGCAATACAAGCGGGTGAGGGCCACAATTAAATTTTAAAATATATTAACATAATCTGTTGAGGCCGCAATGTTTTTGCTTAAAGGATAATTTCAAGAACAAGGTTTGAAGCGGCTTAAGGCCCACAATTGATTTTTCAAAAGTCAAATACATAAAGTCCAGTAAAAACAAGAATTTTAAGTCATTGGCTATGATTGATTATTAACAGAGAATTAAACACCGGTGAGAAGGAAAATAAAGAAAACGGTACTCAGAAGCTTCCAGGGAGGTCGGTCTGGCCGCGTTCACTTAGGTGAGACAGGTGGTGAGCCCAGCTACACTTGATCCGTCGGAACCCAACCAGCGAACAGCTACGGACCGACCGACACAACGGCTTGCTTGCCACCAATCAGTACATGAGAACTCAAACACAAAAGGTTGCCAACGTGATTATCCACAATGAAATATGTATTAGCTGTCAAAATTACACACCATGTTGGACAGCGACAACAGGCGAGGAAAGGACACTGCCTGAAATTACGTTAGTGGCCAGGGCAGGTAACCGGAACAGTAACGGCCACAAGGCAGAAAATTCCCCTGGTACACTTGAAATTGAAATACGGTGATATAGTTAACTTCACCTAAAAGAACACTGCCTGAATTTACGTCAGTGGCCAGGGTAGGTAACCAGAACACCAACGGCCACAAGGCAGAAAGTTCCACTGGTGCACTCTAATAGTAGGCAACCAATATAGTTAACTGCATCGCATGGCGGCTAAATTTCAGCAATAGAAACACTCGGTGTTGCTCACAGGAAAACCTCCCCAACAGCGAACCACCGAAACGAACCACCACAACGTGAATGGACGTGGCTCGGGTAGTTGAAACCACTACTCAACTTTGACGTCATGGGTCGGTGAACCACGAGGCTCGTAGCGATCGGACAGCTCCACACCCTCTCAGACACTGCGCAGGGACCGCCAGCGGACCCAGCGACTGCACCGCGCGGAGACTCCTTCCCTGGTCTGCAGCAACCGACCGACTGCCTGCTGGTCCGTCCGCGACTGCTGCTCCGTCGCGACTGCACTGCTGGTGCGTCTCCCGCTCACTTCCAGATAAACGACGGCGGAAATACTGGGTCGGACCCACCATGCAGAGGAAACACACCCACTGGCCTAAACGACATCCCTGCGCCAGGAAAGGACCGACCCAAGTTCCACAAGATGGCAATTGAAGGGGTCCAGAAGCGCCCAGAGAATCAGTTACACGTCGCCCGATGAGCCGACCGACCTCTCAGAGCCAATATGAAGACAACATTTAAAATAGGTTATCAGTGGAAATCACACCAACTACACACACAACCTGACAGACCCTTGCACGAAGACCAGAACGATACCCAACAGTAACTAAACACACACGAAGAGAAATCGGGAGTCGATGCACGCACGCACACGCACACGCACACGCACACACAGCCGACTGATAAACGATCGGCGTGCCAAAACGCGTCGTCCGATAGGACGACCGACCGACGATCCACCAAGACCGTGACCCGGCTCAAGAGATGCGTAGCCGCAATGGTCGGGCGAGCCATGTCGACGCTGCTCCAAACCGACTGCACTAGTGCCGCATTGCAACTCCCCGCCAGGCAGGTCCAGACTGCGCTCCAAACACTTTCCAACTGACTGGCAGATCAGAACACGCAACCCGACCTCTCTTAACGACAGACAATGACCGGGAAGTAATAGCAGTCGAGCAAAGATACTATGAGAGAGGATATATCGATACGCGCTACTATCGCCGGTCACGGTCAGGGAAAGCAGCGACTCAGTGACAGTAGTAATTTAAATTAAGGTAGTGAGGGGGAAGTACGTTAAAAACAGGGTGCAAAATACATGATGGTGGGAACACGAGCTAAACGCAGCTCACAAATGATTTGGCGAACAGGGTGGTCAGCAATCTGCGGTTGTTTGCTGACGATGTTGCGGCGTACGGTAAGGTGTCGAATGTGAGTGACAGTGGGAGCGTTCAACATGACTTACACAAAATTTCTAGTTGTTGTCATGAATTTCATCTAGCTCTAACTGTAGACAATTTTAAGTTAATGAGGATGTCTAGGAAAACCAAGCCGGTAATGTTCGGATACAGCGTAAGTAGTGTCCTGCCTGTCACAGTCACGTCGTTTACATATCTGGGCATAACGTCGCAAAGCGGCATCAAATGGAACGAGCGTGTGAGAACTGTGGTAAGGAAGGCGAATGGTCGACTTCGTTTTATTTGGATTATTTTTAGGAAAGCGTGGTTCATCTGTAAACGAGACCACATATAAGACGCTGTTGCGACTTATTCGCGAGCACTGCTCGAATATGTGGGATCCGTACCGCGTCGGTTCAACTGAGTTATCAAAGCAAGGCGGACTGTTAGCATTGTTACCATTAGGTTCGAACAACACGTAAGTGTTACGGAGATGCTTCGGGAACTCAGATGGTAATTCCTGGAGGAAAGGCAACATTATTTTTGAGGAACGCTGTTGAGAAAATTTAGAAAACCGGCACTTGAAGCCGACTCCCGAACGATTCCACTGTAGGGAACACGAAGATAAGATATGAGAGAACTCATACAGAGGCATATAGATAGTCGTTTTTCACTCTCTATATTTGCGAGTGGAACAGGAAAGGAAATGACTAGTAGTGGTACAGGGTATCCTTTGCCACGCGCCGTACTGTTGCTTGCGGAGAATCGATGTAAATGTAGATGTAGATATCTCGTGAGGATCCAATCCCACGGAGCAGTACTCTTGCAGAGGACCGACTAGCATAGTGTACGCAGTCTCTTTAGCGTATTTGTTGCCTCTTCCAAGTGTCCTGCCAATAAAACGCAGTGTTTGGTTGTTCTTACCTGCCGACCTTGGTGGCCAAGCGGTTAAAGGCGCTACAGTCTGGAACCGCGCGGCCGCTACGGTCGCAGGTTCGAATCCTGCCTCGGGCATGGATGTGTGTGATGTCCTTAGGTTAGTTAGGTTTAAGTAGTTCTAAGTTCTAGGGGACTGATGACCTCAGATGTTAAGTCCCATAGTGCTGATTTTTTTTTGTTCTTACCTACAACAGTACCTGTATGATCGTTCCAGTTTAAGTTGATCGTAATTGTAGTCCCTAATATTTAGTTAAATTGACATTATTTAGATTTGTGTGATTTGTCACGTAACCGAAATTTAACGGATTTTTCTTACAAATCGTAGCGGTCGCGCGGTTCCAGACTGTAGCGACTAGAACCGCTCGGTCACACTGGCCGGCGTGATACTTTATACAACCGCTCGCACGACGGAAGATCCGTACGTAAGGAATGTAATATTGCACATGTCACACCACTACGATAGACGAAGTTACTCTGTGCCAGTACTCAAGAAAGGAAATAGGAGATCCGTATCACTGGCGTCGATTTGCAGTGAGACTTTTGATCATATACTGAGCTCGATGTTGTAAGCTGTAGCGCAGAAGTTAAGCTAACTTCTTTGAGCTGCGCGAGGGCACAGTGGGAGGAGACAATGTTTAGCTTTGGCAGAGAGAGTCGAAGCTCAGGTGGGTTAGAATTAGGCTGATAATGTTAACCTGTGTTAATGACGAAGCTATGGCTTATTGTGATTCAAATTTAATGTCTTAGTTTATTATTTTGTTCAATAAACATGATTATGAAACTGATTTGTGAAGGAAGAAATCTAATGAAATGTTAGGTACATACAATAATGATGTTATTTTTTCCACTATTGGTGCGCCATCGAACGAACTTGGTTACTGTACTGAAAGTTTCTACATTTGAAAGATGGAAAAGTGTATTATTTGGATGTTGAGAAGTTCATTAAATTTAAAATCTGCCTTGAGCACTTTTTCTCAATGCACAAAAAGTTAAAAAAACAGTGTTGTCTTTCATGCACATATTTCATTTTCTTACCAACCTTTCTCTTACAATTCTTTTTAGTGGATGATCCAACCAAGCATGTTCGTTTTGCAATTAACAGAGAACTCATTGCACCTCTCGAGTGTCTCTGAATAGATACAGTAATTTGCAGCTTTAGCATAGCGGCGCGCAAAACAAAGCGTTATCCAGATTTACGCAGAATAGAGGTAAGGAGAAAAGGTTATCAGTTTTTAAAATTTATTCAGTCAGGACCGACTTACGTTATTCAGAGACAGTATTTGTGATCAAATTTTGCAAAGCCAATTACTCTAGTTTTCATGTCCAAGTTTATTCATGCAGTTTATACTGTTCAAACTTCTCGCAGTCAGATTACTAACTTTTCACTATGAAATGCTTCCCTTTACATTATGACAAGTAATTATTTTTCAGTGCAGCTTGGCTTTCATATTACGGCAGTACAAGTGTCAATACGATAGTTGGTTTATTATGTCAGCTCAAGTTTACGTTATGAAAGCGAGTACTTACGACATATTTTGATGAATTCAGTTAACTTTCAAACTATCTTCATAATGATTATGGGAGAAAGGATTCAGTACGACTTCAGACGACGGTTTATGCCCACCACCGACTTTAAAAGTGTATTCTTGCCAACATATCAAGGATAGACTGAAGTCACCACCATGTATAATTTCACGAGTGGGGTATTTATTCCAGATGGGACTCAGGTTTTCTTTGAACTGTTCGGCAACTGTATCGTCTGAGTCGGTTTTCATTAAAAGGAACCAATTATTACTTTATTTCGGAAGAATTTACTTCTCAAAATCCTTACATCCCTCGTAACACCCTGTAAATTTATATTATCGTCAGCACAATCTACAGCAATTTCATCACTACATGGGCAAATGGAAAACAGGAATTTCATCAAGCAACTTCTACTTAAGATAAACATCATGCATCTCCTTGCAGTAGTATTTATCACAATCAGTGTACACTACTTGGTACGAGGACAGGTGAAATACTGGTTGTAAACCCATGTTCTGCTCACAGCGTAGTGTTTCTGATGTTCCTATCTATGTCTCAACATTCTATGTTTAATATTTAAACTTTTCACTCAGCTAATCACTGTTGAAACCGTCTTTTAATGCTACAAAGCGATATATATGTTTTCATTGCAGTTTATGTTCGTGTTCACCGGTAACTCTTGTGTTTGAATATAATGTTCAAGTGTTTCTACAACGCAGGTTTTGTATTACTCTTTGCACAATGTGAACATAAGTGTTAATTTAATCTCAAATTTGGCTTGCATCACCAGGCTTGGCTTGCATATTTCACAGGACATAGCACTAAAAGGTTTACGCGATCGCTAACACATAGGCTAATTAATGAGGGATCCACTGTACTTATTACTTCTCTTCAACTGGCAGAGTTACACTTGTGTTTCGCTGTATCAATGTACTGAATGCAAATGTACCTACTTACTCTCCTTTCCTTTAATTCACACATAATCACAATTAAACATAACATCAACTAATATGAGGGGGAGGGGAGGAGACGTTTTATTTGGTACCTTTCACCTCCAATTCAATGCTCTCACGAAATGGATGTGCTGCTTTGCATCATTCCCTCTAAAACTGTTATTGCTACATAACTTCTTAATTATTCATATCTACACGTAGGTCAGTCAGCGTTTCATTCACATACATACATAAAATATAACTTGATACATTTAATGTTTTTACTAATAGTGTTTTGTCTTCAAACCACTCAGAGTATATGTTTATCAATATTACATACTTCCGTATGCGCTCTTCGACAGTAATTTGCCTGCTGCAATGTGTTTGTGTAAATAACGCTTATTTGTTGTAATGCACCTTAACGTACCTTGAGGCTTGTAGTTGCTAGCTATGAAATGTTTTTGTCATTTTAATCATGTGTGCCTAATTTCGTTTTCTTTTTGCATTCCTTCCTATACAGTACATTAGTTTTCTTATTCAGTTTAATGAGGCAGTTTTCAATAGAATAATGTAAAGTATTGTTCAGCGGTCATACTTTAATCGGTTGTAGTTATATATAAATAGCGCAGTTCTTTCTTATTGTAAGTAGCTATAGATAGTGTAATATGCATCGCACTTAATTTTAGTACCGTCAGTATCTTCGTTAGCCTGTTCCTCTTCATAACTTACTCGTTAACATTTTTTTATTTATTACTTTAGTATAGTCGTAAGCGTTCTGTAAATAGTTCATTCCTCGCTTGTGACCATAGCTCTTTGCGTGTAAATAATTTCTCTTGTATACAGCTTCTTACTCTGATATATCTTTCTTCTTGTCTAAGTGCGGTCATTAGTTTGAAGTTGGTTTCGAAGTGTGTCGTATAATGTCGTGGCAAAATGGACATGTCATCAGATAAAATATTTCATGCTAGCAAATCTGTGTATAAAATACAAAGTGTGCAGTAATAATACTCCTTATAATGCCTATTCTTAAGGTTAATACAATGGCTAGCGACACTGGTTATTAAGTGTACTTCTTGTTCCTATAACTAGTTGTATAAGTAACGTGGAAAAATTGTTACTTGTTCGAATTTCCTGTAATGTGGTCTTATGTATGTGTCAGTGTTTACTTAATATGGTTTATTGATAGCATTTCCTTTCTGCAGTCTTGAGCCGTGTGTGGCTCGTGTTCGCGCCATCATGTATTTTACATCTTGTTTTTAACGTTACTTCCACCTCACTACCTTAATTTAAATTACTACTGTCACTGAGTTGCGCTAGCAGCGCGTATCGATATATTCCCCTCTCGTAGTATCTTAGCTGGACTGCTATTACTTCTCGGTCGTTGTCTGTCGTAGGCGGCAGTTCGGATCGCCAGTTCGGGCTGCCAGTCAGTTGGAACGCGTCTGGAGCGGTCGGGCCTTCCAGTCGGGGAGTTGCAATGTGGCACTAGTGCAGTCGGGTTGGAGCAGCAGTGAGGTCTGCGTCGACATCGCTCGCCCGACCATTGGAGGACCGTCGGTCGGTCGTCCTACTGGACGACGCGTTTTGGCTCGCCGATCGTTCATGAGTCGGCTGTGTGTGTGTGTGTGTGTGTGTGTGTGTGTGTGTGTGTGTGCATCAACTCACGATTTGTGTTCGTGTGTCTTTTGTTACTGTTGGGTATCGTTCAGGTCTTCGTGTAAGTGTTTGTCAGGTTGTGTGTGTAGTTGGCGTGATTTTCTTTGACAAGTTATTTTAAATGTTGTCGGCATGCCAGTGGGCGTGTTTCCTCTGCATGGTTGGGTCCGAGCCTGTATTTCCACTGTCGTGTGTCTGGAAGTGAGTGGGAGACGCACCAGCAGTGCAGTCGCGAAGGAGCAGCACTCGTAGACAGACCAGCTGGCGGTCCCTGCGCAGTTTCGGAGTGTGTGTGGAGCTGTCCACTCGCTACGAGCTTCGTGGTTCACCGAACCAAGACGTCAATGTTGAGTAGTGGTTTCAACAACCCAAGCCAAGTCCATTCGTGTTGTGGTGGTTCGTTTCAGTGGTTTGCTGTTGGGGAGGTTTTCCTGTGAGCAATGGCTCTGAGCACTATGGGACTTAACTGCTGCGGTCATCAGTCCCCTAGAACTTAGAACGACTTAAACCTAACTAACCTAAGGACATCACAAACACCCATGCCCGAGGCAGGATTCGAACCTGCGACCGCAGCGGTCGCGCGGTTCCAGACTGTAGCGCCTAGAGCTGCTCGGCCACTCCGGCTGGCCTTTCCTGTGAGCAAAACCGAGTGTTTCTACTGCTGAAATTTAGCTGCCATGCAGTGCATTTAACTATTTTGGTTGACTACAATTCAAGTGTGCAAGCGGAATTTTCTGCCTAGTGGCCGTTAGTGTTCCAGTTACCTGCCCTGAACACTAATGTAATTTCAGGCAGCGCCCATTCTTCTCTTGTTGTTGCTGTCCAACATGGTGTGTAATTTTGACAGCTAATACATATTTCATTGTGGATGATCACGTTTGTAACCTTTTGTGTTGGAGTTCTCATGTACTGATTGACTGGAAGCAATTCGTTGTGTCGGTCGGTCCGTGGCTGTCCCCTGGCTGAGTTGCGATGGATCAAGTGTAGTTGGGCTCACCACCTGTCTCGCCTAAGTGAACGAGGGCAGACCGACCTCCCTGGAGGCTTCTGAGTGCCGTTGTCTATATTGTCTTTGTTTAATTATCTGTTTTCAGCTACTTAAAATTTAAGGCGTATGGTTATCTTTTCTTTTTTCTTTAAAATTTTGCAAAATTAATTGTGGGCTTTCAGTCTTGCAACCTTATTCTTAAAATTATCTTTCAAGCTTAAACATTGTGGCATTCTGCCTTTAAAAGTCTATGGTAATAAAGTTTAAAATTTTGAAACTTTATTGTGGCCTTCAGCCATTTGTATTGCACCTTCCATATGTTTGTTCTATCTACTTTGCTTTGAGGCTTTCCACCTAGCTGTCATAGATATTTTTTAAAATTATTTTATTGCTGTTTTAATTGAATTTTTATCTTGTTGATTTTTTTTAAGATTTCTTGTTTGGAGGCCTTCAGCCTTGAAAGAGTTGCATTTGGTAAAGGTTCTGCTATCTGCTGCTTTGGTTGTAAATGTGTTAATAAATTACAATTAGAAGGTGAAACTGACCCCAGCCTTATTTGGCCATTTCCACAATCCTAATTACCTGTTGTTCCCAGCGGGTTTATCGGGCGTATCAAGTCTCATTTTATCATGTTCTCTAGTTAATGTTTGAACGCCTTGCTGTGTCTCTTACATTCAATAATTCTTTGAAGCGGCGAACTATCACGTTGGGTATAGCGAGCATGTGCGAATTGGCCACGGCGGACTATGTAAAAAGCTGGAGAGGGGTGAAAATGTTTCCACCCATAAATCAGCTAGCTCCTCCCCTCACCTGGGGCGAAGTGCAGGCTGCCAGGTTGTATTGTTGTCGTTCGTGTTCACTGTTTACAAGAGTGTATTTAACATGCAGTCTGTATATTGTCATTTCGGGCTGAATAGAATAACAAAATTTTCATAATAGATTTCAAAGAATCTTCAGTCTTACCTTGGATTACATACCTAGTCTAACATTCTTTGAGATTCTCCAGTTTCTTTCCCAAGTAATATGGATATTTTGCGTGTAGTTAGGCGAAAATGTATATTGTGTCACATGGTAGATGTATTTTCATTTTTTACTGTGAGATAGCCTTTCCAAATTTCTCTATGGATAATGGATTGTTGTACTTTCCTTAAGAGCAAGAGGTGCTGAAATGGTTGATGTGCATTGGCGTCTTATGTTTAGCATAAAAAATCTTTGATACCTTTATGTGGATATAATCCATATATTTTCGCAGTTTTTGGGTTGCTCAACAAGCAGCATCCTGTGTGTGGTATTCTGTATATAATGTGCAGTCCCATGAACAATAACTGCCATTTTTTGTTAAGTTTTTTGTGTTTGGTAGACTGTGGATGTGTACGGAATAGCATCTCCTGTCCAACGTAAAAACTTGTTGTGCGACCTATTCTTTTATCATTTTCCTAGCTTGTACCTTTCTTCCAATGTTATTAAGGCATGTCTGATCTTTCCTTATAACGGTATCTCTTTCTCAGCAAATTTAAGCGAGGGTTTAACCTAGTCGTCTATTTTACATTAATTCGATTGGTGTAAAGCCTACTGATTAGTGTGGTAAATTATTTACTACTAGCTGAAAGGGCGTCACGTATTTAATCCAATTAGTGTGTCTGTGTTGAGCATACATTCTGATAAATCTGGTTAACTCACGAAATATCCATGATATTGGACTAGCCCCAGGATGAAATTTGGCTACATCAATATGTGTTACGTTGCGTGTCTTGGCAAATCCTTTACACTTCGCACTTGTGAAGTTAGTTGCATTATCAGTCAGAATAGCTTTTGAATTATATTCTCTCATGGTTCGCTTGATTATAGGCCCTGCCGTCAGAGTTTCAAGGTAAACATCTGCAGATATTTAGTAAACATATCATATAAGGCTATTCCATATTTTACTCCCCCTTTTGCCGTCGAAAAGGTCCTGCAGCATTGACTGATGTGAGGTCAAGGGACTTTCCTGCTATAGTAACCTGAAGTGCCAAAGAAATTGGTATAGGCGTGCGTATTCGAAAACAGAGATATGTAAACAGGCAGAATACGGCGCCTATATAAGACAACAAGTGTCAGGGGCAGTTGTCGCATCTCGAGGGTTGGGGTTGGATTGATTTGGGGGCAAGAGACCAAACTGCAGGGTCATCGGTCACATCAGATAGCGAAGGATGGGGAAGAAAGTCGGTCGTGCCCTTTCAAAGGAACCATCCCAGCATTTGCCTGAGGCGATTTAGGGAAATCACAGGAAGCCTAAATCAAGATGGTGGGACGCAGTATTGAACCGTTTGCTACCCACTGCATCACCTCACTCGATCTCTCGAAGGCTGGATCCCCTCAATTCCAAGTCGAAGGATTGCGCTGCCAAGGCTACCCTCAGGTTGCGATCTATGGTTTCGAAGCGCCCCTTGTTGTTCCCGTCTGTCCGCCTGCCTGTCTACCTGGCTGCCTGCCGGCCAGCCACTGTCGTCCGTCCGCCGCCACCCGGTGCTCGCAGCCGCCTGCCACTGTTGTCCGTCTGCCTGCCTGCCTATCTGTTAGCCGCCTTCCGGTCCTCGCCGTCGCCGCCACCGCCGCCGCCCAGTGCTCGCCACTGCCTTCTGTCCGCCCGTCGCTGTCCATCCGTCTGCCACCGTCCGTCCATCGCCGTCCGTTCATCATGAGCCTTCCCACCTCCACTTTCATCTACATCTCCCCCTCCCCCATTTCCACTCTCACTTCCTGGAGTGTCACCCCTGCCCATCCCCCTTACACTCGCCTCCTCTCCTCCCACTCACCCATTCCCCCAATCTCCTCCCCTGCTGCTTACTGCCACATCTACACCCTTCCCCCAGCCTCCACACTCACAACAGCTTCCACTACTGCCCCTGCCCTCAGGTAAGCCTCTGCAGTCACCTCTGCTGCAACCCTTCAGATGGTCGGCTTCCCCCTCTCACCTCCTATATCACTTCATCATCTGCCTCCCCCACCCACATCATGTCACATTGGACCACCATTGCCACCACAGAACTGACCGCATCTCCCAGCACATCCACTGCGCCTACATAATCTGCCGCCCACCACCTACCTCTCCTCCCTGTCCCTCCTCCCAGCTTGCCCTCTCCAAAATCCCTCAGAGATGCGTCAATGCTGACTCTGCTCCCACCACTTCCCACAAAACGTCACTGCCCCCTCCCCTCCTGCTACCATCTCCAAGGATACCACCCCTCCTCCTGTCACCCGTACCCCAGCCCCCACCCTCCACACTTTTGTCCTCTCAACTCCAGACTCCAAGTTCCTTGACACCCGTACTCTCAGCATGGAGTATCTCCCTGATGCTCCCATCTCCCAACTGATTCTCCACAGGGACTCAATCCTCATAAAGTGCCCCTCCCCCTCCTTTCCACAAACCCCCAAGCATCATGTATGGCCACCACATGTCCCTGACACCCTTCCTCTCCTCTTCCTCTCCTCGTCAGCTCCAGTTCCCCATCGCCCCCCAACCAAGCTCAGCCTGATGATCAAGGAGGATGAGGTGCTGGCTGAACTGAACTCACACCCCAACCTGGAAATCCGCTCTGCCTGCCATATCCACAATTGCAAGGCCTCCCATTTTCTCAAAAACTTCCCTCCTTCCTGTAACACTGGCTATGGCCCCCATCCCACCTACTCCCAGAAGTGTAAAGCTAAACCCCTTCCTGGCACTCCTGAGCTTACTGTCCCTGTCTGTCCCATTAATCCCCTGTCCACCTCAACAATTCCCTCTGTCCACCCCCCATGGCTGAAGACATCCATTTCCTCACCACAGTCCTCCAAAAAATTAACCTTTTCCAATGCCACACACCCTCCAACAGATCTCCCTTGCTGCCCGTACCATCTTTCACCTGAACACCTTCGCCACTTACTCCCACAATCAAGCCCACTTCACCTTCACCCACCTCAACACCCTAGTTCAAGCCTCTTCCCTCCACTCTCTTCCCATCCCTTCTCTTCCCGTCATGGCATGGCATGCGTCTTGCATCCTCTTCCAGAACATCTGCTCCATCCATACCAACAAATACCTACTCATGAACTTCCTCTCCCACCACAGGGTCGACACCTTCCTCCTAAATGAAACCTTTCTCCAGCCCCACTATACTATCTGCACCTCTCCCTATATCCTCCACTAAACTGATGGTCCTGGTCCTCTAGCACAGAGTGGAGTCACCATCAGCCACCTTAAGCACATCCCCATCCAGCCACAACCTCTCCTCAATGACCCCACCGAACACCTTATCCTCAGCATCTTCTGCCCCTCCATCATCTGCACCACCATCTTTGTCAGCCCCACTTCTCCTATCCCCTATGACCTTAGCTCACACATTGACTGCACCTTCTCCACCTATGTGATTGCCACCAACATCAACATCCATAGCCACTCCCCTGCCACCTCTCAGCAGTGGCATCAGTTCCTCCTCATGATCCAAGGTGACCTTGTTCCCCTTCCCCAGCACACCTGTCCCAAAAGCAGCACTGTCCTCGATGTTGCCATTGCCTCTGCCAACCTCCTTGGGCGTATCAACATTGACATCCTTGACCCCAAAGGTAGCGACCACCTCCCTGTCCTTCTCACCATAATGTCTGCTCTCCACCTGCTTCTGGCTCCCTGCCCTGCACCCCCTCCCAAGGTAGTCCATGACTGCACCAACTGGGATGCCTACTGGGAACCCATCGCCACCTGTCAAAAGCCACCCTCTTACCTGTCACCATCCTGATGATATCATCCACGCCTCATCCTTCCTTCAGAAGGCCATTACTGATGCCTTGGAGGCCCATGTTCGTACTAAAATCATCCACCTCTACTGTCCCACTCTCACTCTATGGGCTGCCCTCCTCACCTGTGAGTCTTGCTGCCTCTATCTCTCCTTCCTGCACACTCGTGACAGGGACACACTCCAACACCACCGGCACACATTCAGAACCTCATTACAGCAAAGAAACGCCAGGACTGGCGCCAGTCCTGTACATGACCCAACGCCACTCTCCTTATAAACTCCTCCAAGTACTGGTCAGCCTTCCATTGCTTTAATGGTTCCCATTCTGCACCCCATTACCCCTTCTCCATAATGGAAGTTCCATTCCCGACAACCTCAGCAAGGCCAACCACTTCACTTCCCACCTTTCCGAGATCTTATCCATCCCTGATGATCCCCATTTCGATTGTTCCCTTTTCCTCAGTGTCATGGAATGTGCTGATACCTTGGTCACTCCAGTTGCTCCCAGTCTCCAGTACTTGGGGCAGTTGGCCCTCTCCAATTCAATCACAGCACACAACATTAAACTTATCCTCTGGTCAAAACGCAGCAGGGCCCCTAGTCACGATTGTGCCACCCACAGCCACCTCAGAGAATGCCCCTTCTCCTTCCTGACTGTTCTTGCCAATTTATACAATGTCATCCTCTCTACCAGCGTCGAACCCAACCTTTGTAAGACTTCCCACATCCTCTTATTCCTCAAACATAACAAACCCCTTACTGTTGCCTCTTACTACCATCCCATCTGCCTTACTTCCATCATCAGTAAGATCTTCGACTCCATCATTTCCCATCACACCTAACACCACCTTCATCAACACCACCTCCTCCCCATTACCCAGTGTGGCTTCCTACCCTCCTTCTCCATTGAAGACCAAATTCTTAACCTTGTCCACCTTCTCTCCCTTCAACTTAACTCCTGTCACACCGCCATTTTTGTTTCCCTCAACCTACAAAATGCCTATGACCGCGTATAGCATCCCAGTCTCCTCTTTAAACTCCAAACATACTCCCACCTATCAATTTCGTCCATATGGTCGCTTCCTTCCACTTACACCGTCTTTTCTATGTCACCCTCCACAATACCAACTCAAGTATCTTTTATCCCACTGCTGGCATCCCCCAGGGCTCCATCCTCTCCCCTCTCCTCTATCTCCTGTACATTGCATATATGCCCAAGCCACCCCCACCCATCCACTTCTTCCATTATGCTGATGACACCATCCTGGCTTTCTATCCTACCCCTCAACAGTCCAAATGCACCCTCCAAGCCCACCTTGACCAGTTCACTACTTGGTGTCACCAGTGGTTTCTTTGTATCAACCTCTCCAAAACCCAGGCAATCATCATAGGCCACACCACCCACTCCTTCTGTCTCCATGATTTCTATTTATCTATTTATGGTCGTCTCATCCAGCTTACCCCCACCGTAAGATACCTTGGCCTCATCCTCAACCCTCACCTCACCTGTGCCCCTCATCTCCTGACCCCCCCCCCCCCCCCCCCGTGCGTTAGAATAAGCCCGAGGTCTTCCTGCCTGTCGTAAGAGGCGACTAAAAGGAGTCCATCCCCCTCAAGGGGGTAGTTAGCGCCTGCGTCCGGAGACGGACGTTCCCACGACCTATATTTGTGGTCTTTTTGGTTTTTCACTTCTCGTTTCTTCCTTCTGTGGTTGGTTCCTTTCTTTGTTCTTTCCCATCTCACTGTCTTCCTTACTCTTTCCCTTGCCTTCTTCTCCTTGCCTTCTTCTCCTTGCCTTCTTCTCCTTGCCTTCTTCTCCTTGCCTTCTTCTCCTTGCCTTCTTCTCCTTGCCTTCTTCTCCTTGCCTTCTTCTCCTTGCCTTCTTCTCCTTGCCTTCTTCTCCTTGCCTTCTTCTCCTTGCCTTCTTCTCCTTGCCTTCTTCTCCTTGCCTTCTTCTCCTTGCCTTCTTCTCCTTGCCTTCTTCTCCTTGCCTTCTTCTCCTTGCCTTCTTCTCCTTGCCTTCTTCTCCTTGCCTTCTTCTCCTTGCCTTCTTCTCCTTGCCTTCTTCTCCTTGCCTTCTTCTCCTTGCCTTCTTCTCCTTGCCTTCTTCTCCTTGCCTTCTTCTCCTTGCCTTCTTCTCCTAGCCTTCTTCTCCTAGCCTTCTTCTCCTAGCCTTCTTCTCCTAGCCTTCTTCTCCTAGCCTTCTTCTCCTAGCCTTCTTCTCCTAGCCTTCTTCTCCTAGCCTTCTTCTCCTAGCCTTCTTCTCCTAGCCTTCTTCTCCTAGCCTTCTTCTCCTAGCCTTCTTCTCCTTGCCTTCTCTGGTCTCCGCCTCGGCGTTTGAGACAGTCTGTCCTCTCTCTCCCTCTCTCTCTTCTTTTTCTTCTTCTTCCTTCCTCCCTGTGCGCGCCTGAAGGCCGACCCACGCGTTCGCACGCGTAGCCGGTGACGGGGTAACGCGTAATTCCCCGCCCTGGGTAGACATGTAAGGCACGCACGTACCCCCTGGTAAAGGCCAGGCCCAGGGAGGGGTGATTGCCAGAGCTGATACCTTCTGACCATGCCGATTGGTCCCTCCGTCTGTTTCTCGGGAGGTGTGACCTGAGGTGTAAACATTCACCTAAGGCGGGAGTGCCCTCTGAGAGGGTCCCCATAAGGAAGGAGCGCGCCATCGGAGACGCTGGCAATCATGGGGGATTCCTCAGCAATGGATTTCTCTTCTTCTCTCTCGACTTCTGCCCACAAACGGAAACATGACCAGCCCCCAGTGACAAAAGTACTACCGCCTACCCCACAGTTCCTCGTCATTTCTCGATCTGAGGACGGAAAGGATTTTTCCTCTGTCAACCCTTTCTTTATCCAGAAGGGTGTAGATGCCATAGCCGGTACTGTTAAGTCTTGTACGAGGTTGCGTAATGGTACCTTGTTACTAGAAACTGAGAGCGCCTTTCAGGCACAGAAACTGCTTCGAGCCACACTCCTGTACATGTTCCCTGTCCGGGTGGAGGCTCACCGAACTTTGAATTCGTCTCGTGGTGTGGTCTATACTAGATCCCTCGACGGATTGACTGACAAGGAGATTCTGTACCGACCCGAACACTTTTCTTGACCTTTGATAGTGTTAAGCTGCCATCGCGCATCAAGGTGGGCTACGAGGTTATTTCTGTTCGCCCCTATGTCCCGACACCTATGCGCTGCTACCAGTGTCAGCGTTTCAATCACACTCGACAGTCTTGTTCCAATGCGGCTAAATGTGTCACTTGTGGCAGGGATGCCCATGAGGGTGACTGTCCACCTCCGCCTCCTCGTTGTGTGAACTGTCAGGGTGACCATGCCGCATCCTCCCGCGACTGTCCTGTCTATAAGGAAGAACGCTGTATCCAAGAAATTCGGGTCAAAGAGAAAGTGTCCACCTCGGCTGCTCGCAAGCTATTGGCTAGGAGGAAGCCGACGCTGCTCCCAGCGGGGAAATACAGTACTGTCCTCGCCTCTCCTCGGACTACCAGGGAGGTAGCAATCCAGACATGCGATCCGACCTTCAGCACCACGGTCGTCCGTTAGGCCAGTGCTAAGATCGCGCGGTCGACGTCTCCTCTTCCTCCCATCACCCCACAGACACCAGCCCATTCATCAGCTTCTGCTAAGACGAAGACCCAGAAGTCAGATGCACGGGCCTTCAAGAAGGAACCGTCCCGTGCAGACTTCCTACGTACCTCGACCTCCCAGCCATCGACCGGTACTTCCACCAAACGACCTTCCAAGAAGGCTCATAGGAAGCACAGTTCTCCTTCTCCGCCACGGCGCATTTCTTCTCCTGCGCCACCCAGCGGTTGCCGCCCCAGGCCGTCATCTGTTTCGCCTGGCCGCACCGCTGGTAGCCGAACATCTGGCCGTTCACCGGCGGAGGAAGCTCCCCCTCCTGGCCATCTTACCAAGATGGCCGATGAACCTATAGAACCAATCGACGATGACTGTCCGCCTGCTGATAGCGGCGGCAGTGCTCACTCGAAGCCAGGCCCTCAGCGGCCTTCAAGGTGACCCCTTCTTTCATCTTCCTTTTCTTCTTACGATGGCACTTATTCACTGGAATATTCGCAGCATTCGCTCCAACCGAGAGGACTTAAAGTTGCTGCTCCGCTTGCACCGTCCGCTCGTCGTAGCCCTCCAGGAAACGAAGCTACGCCCATGCGATGAAATTGCCTTGGCACACTACACCTCTGTGCGTTTTGACCTACCCCCTGTGGTAGGTATCCCGGCTCATGGAGGGGTTATGTTGCTGGTCCGGGATGATATTTACTACGATCCCATCACGTTGCACACCGGCCTGCAGGCAGTTGCCATCCGAATTACTCTCCCCACTTTTACATTTTCCATTTGTACCGTTTACACTCCATCGTCGTCTGCCGTTACCAGGGCACACATGATGCAACTTATTGCTCAGCTACCTGCACCATTTTTGTTAACTGGAGACTTCAATGCCCACCATCCCCTTTGGGGCTCTCCGGCATCCTGCCCGAGGGGCTCCCTGTTAGCAGACCTTTTCAACCAGCTCAATCTTGTCTGTCTCAATACTGGCGACCCTACCTTTCTTTCGGACACATCTCACACCTATTCCCATTTAGACCTCTCTATATGTACTCCCCAACTTGCACGCCGGTTTGAGTGGTATGCACTTTCTGATACATATTCGAGCGACCATTTCCCGTGTGTTATCCATCTCCTGCAGCATACCCCTTCTCCGTGCTCATCTAGTTGGACCATCTCCAAAGCAGACTGGGGCTCTTCTCTTCCAGGGCGACCTTTCAGGATCAAACCTTCACAAGCTGCGATCGTCAGGTCGCACACCTCACGGAAGTCATTCTCACTGCTGCTGAATATTCCATCCCTCACCCTACTTCTTCTCCACGTCGCGTACCGGTCCCCTGGTGGACCGCAGCATGTAGAGACGCTTTACGTGCTCGTCGACGTGCTTTACGCACCTTTAAACGCCACCCTACGGTGGCGAATTGTATCAATTATAAACGATTACGTGCACAGTGTCGTCGTGTTATTAAAGAAAGCAAGAAAGCCAGCTGGGCTGCTTTCACAAGTACCTTCAATAGTTTTACTCCTTCTTCTGTTGTCTGGGGTAGCCTGCGCCGGTTATCTGGCACTAAGGTCCACTCACCAGTTTCTGGCTTGATGGTCGCGAATGACGTCCTTGTGGCCCCTGAGGATGTCTCCAATGCCTTCAGCCGCTTTTTCGCAGAGGTTTCGAGCTCCGCTCATTACCACCCTGCCTTCCTCCCCCGTGAACAGGCAGAGGAGGCTAGGCCACCTAACTTCCGCTCCTCGAATCGTGAAAGTTATAATGCCCTATTCACCATGAGGGAACTCGAAAACTCACTTGGCCGATCACGGTTCTCCGCTCCAGGGCCTGATTCTATTCATATTCAGATGCTGAAGAACCTTTCTCCTGCGGGTAAAGGTTTTCTTCTTCGTACTTTCCAATCGCATCTGGATTGAGGGACATGTTCCCGCATGCTGGCGCGAGTCTATTGTTGTCCCGATCCCTAAGCCGGGGAAGCACTTGCCTTCCAGTTATCGACCCATCTCGCTTACCAGCTGTGTCTGTAAAGTGATGGGGCGAATGGTTAACTCTCGTTTGGTTTGGCTGCTCGAGTCTCGACGCCTACTTACCAATGTACAATGTGGATTTCGTAGGCGCCGCTCTGCTGTCGACCATCTGGTTACCTTGTCGACCTTCATTATGAATAACTTCTTGCGGAAGTGCCCGACCGCGGCTGTGTTCTTTGATTTGGAGAAGGCTTCCGACATCTGTTGGAGGGCGGGCATTCTCCGCACCATGCATGCATGGTGCCTTCGCAGTCGCCTCCCTCTTTTTATTCGTTCCTTTTCAATGGATCGACAGTTCAGGGTACGTGTGGGTTCTGTCCTGTCAGACACCTTTCGCCAGGAGAATGGGGTGCCACAGGGCTCAGTTTTGAGCGTCGCTCTCTTCGCCATAGCGATCAATCCAATAATGGATAGCCTCCCACCTGATGTCTCAGGCTCCCTTTTCGTGGACGATTTTACCATCTATTGCAGTGTGCAGCGTACGTGTTTCCTGGAGCGCTGTCTTCAGCGTTCTCTTGACCGTCTTTACTCCTGGAGTGTCGCCAATGGCTTCCGTTTTTCTGCCGAGAAGACGGTCTGTATTAACTTCTGGCGCTACAAAGAGTTTCTCCCACCGTCCTTACGACTCGGTCCCGTTGCTCTCCCATTCGTGGAGACAACAAAATTTTTAGGTCTTACATTTGACAGGAAACTTAGCTGGTCTCCACATGTGTCATATTTGGCTGCCCGTTGTACCCATTCTCTAAATGTCCTCCGTGTTCTCAGTGGTATGTCGTGGGGAGCGGATCGAACCGTCCTACTTCGCCTATATCGGTCGATCGTCCGCTCCAAGCTGGATTATGGGAGCTTCGTATACTCCTCTGCACGGCCATCCATCTTACGCCGCCTCAACATCGGGGTTTAAGACTTGCGGTCGGAGCGTTTTATACTAGTCCCGTAGAGAGTCTTCATGCTGACGCTGGTGAATTGCCACTCACCTACCGGCGCGATATACTGCTTTGTCGGTATGCCTGTCGGCTACTGTCAATGCCCGACCACCCGTCTTATCGTTCCTTTTTTGACGACTCTCTCGACCGTCAATACGGGTTGTATGTCTCTGCCCTGCTACCCCCTGGAGTTCGCTTTCGTCGCCTCCTTCAACACCTTAATTTTTCACTCCCTGCAACCTTTCGAGTGGGCGAGAGCCACACGCCACCTTGGCTCCAGGATCAGGTTCGCGTTCACCTTGACCTCAGCACGCTCCCAAAGGAGGTTACCCCCGGTTCAGTCTACCACTCCCGTTTTGTCGAACTTCGTTCGAAGTTCATTACTATGACCTTCATTTATACAGATGGCTCTAAGACCAATGATGGGTGTTCTTTTATTGTCGGGGCATAAAGTTTCAAATACCGGCTCCATGGCCATTGTTCGGTCTTCACAGCTGAACTCTTTGCCATCTACCAGGCTGTTCTTTACATCTGCCGCCACCGACATTCTGCATATGTCATCTGCTCCGATTCCCTGAGCGCCATCCAGAGCCTCAGTGATCCATACCCGGTTCACCCTTTCGTGCACCGGATCCAACGCTCTCTTCAGCAGCTGGTGGACGTCGGTTCTCCGGTTAGCTTTATGTGGGTTCCTGGCCATGTCGGTATCCCTGGGAACGAAGCTGCAGATGCCGCGGCCAAGGCTGCGGTCCTCCAGCCTCGGACAGCTTCTTGTTGTGTCCCTTCGTCAGATTGTAGCAGGGTCATTTGTCGGCGCATTTTATCGCTGTGGCATGCCGATTGGGCTGCACTTACAGACAACAAGCTTCGGGCCTTGAAACCTCTTCCCGTGGCTTGGACGTCCTCCTCACGCCCTTCTCGGCCTTGTTACGAATTGGACACTGCCGGTTCAGCCATCGCCATCTGCTGACGGCTGCGCCGGCGCCGTTCTGCCCATGTGGGCAATTGCTGACGGTCCGCCACATTTTAACGTCCTGTCCGGATTTTAACACACTGCGTCTTGATCTTGGCCTGCCATGTACTCTAGATGCCATTTTAGCGGATGACCCACGAGCAGCTGCTCGCGTTCTTCATTTTATCAACTTGACAACCCTCTCTAAGGACATTTGATTATGCCTTTTTTTTAATCCTATGCCTGTCAGTCTGTCTTTTATCGTGTTTTCCGTTTCGTTGCTGTTTTAAACTTGTGACTCGCGGTGCATTCCTAACGTAGTCTGGGCGCTAATGACCGTTGAAGTTGTGCGCCCTAAAACCACAAAAAAAAAAAAAAATCTCCTGACCATCCTGCACAAAGCCTATTCCTGCCTCTGCCTCCTGAAACTCCTGTCTTGCCAGACATGGGGATTGCATCCTTCCACTGTGCTCCACACCTAAAAATCCCTGATCCATCCTGTCCCCTATTATACCAGCATTTCCTGGATCTTGCCCCCCCCCTTTTATAAGGCCCTCCAAATCCTAGAACCCCATGAGCTCTGCCTTGCCTTCCACATCCACCTTCTTTCCCTCACACGACACTTGTACGACCTTCCTCCACCTCCTCCGTTTCCTCCAACATCTCTGCATCCTTTATGCTGTCCACAGGCTTGATCCCCCCCCACCCCCTGGTTTCCTCCTTTCTCTCCATCCCCCACCCATTGCCGTGTCTCTATCGCTGTATCCCTCCCTCTCTCCACCTCCACACCCTCCATCTCCTTCATCAGGCAATTTCCAGCACCTCTGCCTCCTGGATGTTGAGCTTCAGCATGACATCTACCCTTCCTACCAAATGTAGCCTGGCCTTTGTCCCCCCCCCCCCTCTCCATGCCTCCTGTTTCCTCTCTCCTCCTTCTCCCAGAGCGTATTTTCTTCCTCCCCCCCCTCCTGAGTCAGCACTCCCTCTTCGACTGTTTCCCTCCCACGTCCTTCCCTCCCTTGCCCCCTTCGGCCCACCCTTTAGCACCACCCCCATTCTTCCCTTCTCCCTTGTCTCCATCCCCCTGGCACATCCTCTCAGTTTGTTCATCGTCGTCGGTGTGCTACGTCAGTGGTGTGTTTGGTGCTGTTCTCCCATGACATCAAGATACGTGATTTTAATCGTGTGGTGGACTTGTACCTTGTGCTTCTGTCAGTGATTGTTGTGTGCTACGCCGACCATCGCTACTTTTATGCTACGGTTGAATTTCGCCTTGTGTTTCTTTTAATCGTCACAGTGTGTGATTTTCTGCGTTCAGTTTTTAGATTTTTGTCACCGTTTTTATAGTCACCCCCTTTTTTACGCTGTCTTCCATTATGTTTTCCATGTTCTCTGCTTACTGTCTGTCTCTCGGCTGAAGGGCGGCGCATATGCTGCTGCCAGCCCACCCCATATGGGGCATTGAAATACAAAAAAAAAAAAAAAAAAAAACGGGGCAGTTGTTGGATCGGTTACTGCTGCTTTAATGGCAGCTTATCGAGAGAGTTAAGTGAGTTTGAAAGTGATGTTTTAGTCGGCGCACGAGCGATGGGACATAGCATCTCCGAGGTAGTGATGAAGTGGAGATTTTCCCGTACAACCATTTCACGAGTGTACCGTGCATATCAGAAATGCGGTAAAACATCAAATCTCCGACATCGCTACGGCCAGAAGTAGATGCTGCAAGTACGGGACCAACGACGGCTAAAGCTCGTCGTTCAACGTGACGGAAGTACAACCCTTCCGCAGATTACAAGAAGCGTCCGCATGCGAACTATTCAACGCAACGTCATCGGTATGGGCTCTCGGGTCGAAGGCCCACTTGTGTACCCTTGATGACTGCATGACACAAAGCTTTACGTCTCGTCTGGGCCTGTCAACACAGACATAGGACTATTGTTGACTGGAAACTTGTTGCCTGGTCGGATGTGTTTCGTTTCAAATTGTATCTAGCGAATGGACGTGTACGGGTATGGATGGAGCACTTCATGCATCGTTTTCTCACAGGAATATTTGCACGTAAAATCTTAACGGTAAAGCCAGATATACTTATTCCGAGCTTCCTGCGCATCTTCAGATAGCCACCAGTAGGCAACGGAGCAGCTTCGATGATGAAATGTCGGCGCATCAAATCTATGTGGACTGCTGTCGAATCATTCAAAATGTTCATTACAGAATTATCCACAATACAGTCTTTATTGACTCAATTTATTAATTGTTGTGCATTATTCTATAATTATTTCAGCGCTAATGTGCATTACTGCAATAGTGTGCATTATTGGTCTATAATTCTCTATCGTATGATCCTGCCGCACGGTAGAGAAATGGCTGTCCACTAAAACCGCGGAAATATGCGCACGCAAATACGTTTACTGTGTTATTAGGCCTGAGGTAGTAGGAGAACCGTTATCAAAGATGGAGTGACGCAGAGGAAATTTCGTACCCAACGACTTCGGAAATATCGGTAGTAGTTTAAAATCATCATACCGGCAGTTGTCTCGGCATGTATTAAACGACTGGAAAGACGCCGCAGCAATGCACATGTATGCACCAGTGCCATCTACACAAGATTTCGTGAGACTAACAAATGCGCTCCTTTTGCTATTTGTATTCTCTCCAGCTTTTGAAGCGAACTGGCTCACTGTGCGCCACTAAGTATTGCTTACTTTTTCTTTACGTTTCCGCAGTTATTGATGGCACCTTTTAGACATTATCATTTTCAGAATGAATTTTCACTCTGCAGCGGAGTGTGCGCTGATATGAAACTTCCTCGCAGATTAAAACTGTATGCCAGACCGAGACTCGAAGTCGGGACCTCCGCCTTTCGCGGGCAAGTGCTCTACCGGCTGAGCTCACCAAAAACCACTCTCAACCCCTTCTCACAGTTTTACTTCCACCAGTACCTCGTCTCCTGCTTTCCAAACTTCACAGAAGCTCTCCTGCGAACCTTGCAAGAATAACATTTCCGGAACAACGGGTATTGCGGAGACATGGCTTAGGCACAGCCGAGAAGACGAGGTATTACCGGAAGTAAAGCTGTCAAAACTGGTCGTGAGTTGTGCTTGGGCAATTCAAACGATACAGCACATGCCCGCGAATGGCAAAGGCCCCGAGTTCGAGCCTCGGTCCGGCACACAGTTTTAATCTGCCAGGGAGTTTCATTTTTATTTTTATTTTATTTTATTTTATTTATTTATTTTTTTTTTTTTTGCGCCCTGTCGCCAATAACACGTTTCAGTTGTTAATAGTAACCTCCGATTTTTCGCAGATGATGCAGTTATCTTCAACGAAATACAGTCTGAAGGATGCTGTACAAATATTCATACAGACTTTGGTAAGATTTCAAAGTGGTTCAGTGACTGACAGCTTGTTTTAAGTGTTCAAAAATGTAAAATTGTACACTTCACAAAACAAATAAGAAGATAGTATCCTAGGAATATAATACAGCAAGTCATAGTTGGAAACTGTAAACTCATACAAATATTTGGGTGTAACACTTATTAGGGACATGAAGTGGAAATATCACATACGTTCAGTCAAGGGGAAAGCAGATAGCAAACTTCGTTTATTGGTGAATTCAGAGGAACTGCAGACAGTTTACAAAGGAGACTGCTTGCAAATCACTCGTACCACCCAACCTGGAATATTGCTCAAGTGTGTGGGACCCGTATCGAATAGGACTTGCAGGGGATACTGATCTATAAACAGAAAGGGGCGGCATGAATGGTCGCAGGTTAATCCATTAACTTTCGGGCATGCAGCCGCACAAACAATTTTCCATTGATATTTCGGACTTGAATCGTCTGGCGATCTTTAGAGTAAGTCGCACGACTGGCGATAAGGTGCCAAGCGTGGCCTTATACACTATGTGATCAAAAGTATCCGGACACCCCCAAAAACATACGTTTTCATATTAGGTGCATTATGCTGCCACCTATTGCCAGGTACTCCATATCACCGACCTCAGTATCATTAGACATCGCGAGAGAGCTGAATGGGGCGCTCCGCGGAACTCACCGACTTCGTTCGTGGACAGGTTATTGGGTGTCACTTGTGTCATACGTCTGTACACGAGATTTCCGCATCCCTAAAAATCACTAGGTCGACTGTTTCCGATGTGATATTGAAGTGGAAACGTTAAGAGACACGTACAGCACAAAAGCGTACAGGCCGACCTCGTCTGTTGATCGACAGAGACCGCCGACAACTGAAGAGGACGTAACGCGTAACAGGCAGACATCTATCCAGACCAACACACAGAAATTCCAAACAGCATCAGGATCCACTGCAAGTACAACGGCAGTTTGGCGGGACGTGAGAAAACTTGGATTTCATGGTCGAGCGGCTGCTCATAAGCCACTGACCAAATCTGTAAATACCAAACGACGCCTCGCTTGGTGTAAGGAGCGTAAACATTGGACGATTGAACAGTGGAAAAACGTTATGTGGAGCGACGAATCACGCTACACAATGTGGCGATCCGATGGCAGGGTGTAGGTATGGCGAATGCCCGGTGAGCGTCATCTGCCAGCGTGTGTGGGGCCAACAGCAAAATTCGGAGGCGGTGGTTTTATGTTGTGGTCGTGTTTTTCATGGAGGGGTCTTGCACGCCTTGTTGTTTTGCGTGGCACTGTAACAGCACAGGCCTACATTGATATTTTAAGCATCTTGTTGCTTCCCACTGTTTGAAAGAAATTCAGGGATGGCGATTGCATCTATCAACACGATCGAGCGACTGTTTATAATGCACGGCCTGTGGCGGAGTGGTTACACAACAATAACATGCCTGTAATGGATTGGCCTGCACAGAGTCCTGACCTGAATCCTATAGAACACCTCTGGGACGTTTTGGAACGCCGACTTCGATACCTCTCTTCAGTGCAGCACTCGTTGAAGAATGGGCTGCCATTCCCCAACAAACCTTCCAGCTCCTGATCGAACGTATGCCTGCGAGAGTGAAAGCTGCCATCAAGGCTAAGGACGGGCGAACACCATATTGATTTCTAGCATTAGCGATGGAGGGCGCCACGAACTTGTAAGTCATTATCAGCCAGGTGTCCGGATACTTTTGATCACATACTGTATATTCCACAGTGGCGGTACGCGGCTGCGAGTTATGGACGCTGGTCGGCAGAAACAGATACGCTTACACCGACATTCGATTCGCTTATCGATGTATGTTAGACGGCGATGACACCATGACGACTTCTCTGCAGTTTAATTATCCCAAGAGCCGGATTCCATGCCTTTTCCAAACAATTATCTCTATTTATTAAATTATTAGCTATTCTAAATTCTATAGCTTGCTTTAAGGTAGAATCCCAAAAGGAAGAGGTGGATGTTAGAATCTTTGCATCGCTGTAGTACATGGAATGCTCTGCATCAATGCAATGTTCGGCCACAGCTGACTTGTCTGGCTGTGATAAGCAAGTGTATCTTCGATGTTCCACACATTTCTCATGAACAGTGCGTGTTGTTTGACCTATGTATGACTTCTCACAATTTCCGCAAGGAATCTGAAACACACCCACCTTATGAAGCCATAAATCGTCCTTTAAAGAACCGAGTAAAACTGCAATCTTCGTGGTACGGCGGAAGATCACTTAACACAGTTTTTCTCGAAAATAGGCCTATATTCGAGGAAAGAGTACCCACATATTGCAGAAACGCACTTGATCTGAAGGAATTACTATCTTCTTCCCCATCACTTATATGCATTCTACGTTTTAAATTTAATGCTCTACGAATTTGTTGCGGTTCCCGTGAGATCACCGAAGTTAAGCGCTGTCGGGCGTGGTCGGCACTTGGATGGGTGACCCTTTAGGCCGCCATGCGCTGTTGCCATTTATTCGGGGTGCACTCAGCCTCGTGATGCCAATTCAAGAGCTACTCGACCGATTAGTAGCGGCTTCGGTCAAGAATACCATCATAACGATCGGGAGAGCGGTGTGCTGACCCCACGCCCCTCCTATCCGCATCCTCCACGGAGGATGACACGGCGGTCGGATGGTCCCGGTAGGCCACTCGTGGCCTGACGACGGAGTGCTTTTTTACGAATTTGTTGCGGAGAAAATCCATTCCCTTTAAAAATGCTCTTCAGGTATGTGAGGTCTTCTTGTAAATTATCTTTATCGGATGTACAGAGCGCCCTATGCACTAATGTCTTAAGGACACCTGTCGTCTGTGAAGGGTGATGGCAGTACTGACGTGTATATATAGATTTGTATGTGTAGGTTTTCGATATACGGCATGTCCTAATGTGCCATCAACTTTACAGCGAACGACAACATCCAGAAAGAGGAGGCAGCCGTCATTTTCTATTTCCATAGTAAATTTGATACTACCATGGATAGAATTCAAATGCTCAAAAAGTCAATGTACTTCATCCATACCGTGCGGCCATACTACAAATGTGTCGTCCACGTACCTCCAGAAGACCGTTGGTTTAAAATTTGCTGAGTCCAGTGCCTTGTCCTCGAAGTCTTCCACGAATAAATTAGCTACCGAAGGGGAGAGGGGGCTTCCCACAGCCACTCCATCAATGTACTCAGAAAATTCACCATTAAATTGAAAATATGAATACAAAAGTAATTGTTCAAATAAGGCCGTGATGTTCTTATCAAAATGTTGGCCGATAATAGATAAAGAGTCCTTTACAGGTACCTTGGTATGTAACGATCCAAATCAAAACTAACTGGCACATCCATACTATGTAGCCTGACATTGCTGAGTCTCTAAATAAAATCCATAGAATTACGAATGTGGTTACATCTTCCTACCAATGGTCTTAACGAGGAAGCTAAATATTTGGCAGAAAGATACGTTGGTGAGCCAATAGTGCTCGTTATAGGCCTCTTGGACAGATCACAGACATTCGATTCGCTTGTCGATGTATGTTCGACGGCGATGACACCATGACGACTTCTCTGTAGTTTAATTATCTCAAGATAATCTTGTGAACTTTAGGAAGTCCATAAAATCTCGGAGGCACTGCACCTCGCACTTTTAAATTTTTTTATGACTTCCTTTTGTAGTGATGAAGGGTTCAGCAAGGCAGCAGTCTTATTGTCACCTTGTTGGTAGGATTTTTGTTGATCTTCCGGTATGCACCAGAAATAAGTAAACCAAATATCTTTTCCTTGTGGACTTTCTGAGGTACCTTTAACAGCACCAAGGACGACTGTGTCAGTGGAAGAAATTTTATTTGCGCGGCCGCATGTCCGAAATTTAATGGACTTTTCATTACGCAGCGAAAAGTTGATAAAGGTCACAGGTTTGAGCCGCTGGAGAGTGTCACTAAGATGTCAATAAAACTAAACTGGTATACTCTTGAAAATAGACGGAAACTATCACGAGAATATCCCCTATCAAAGTTTAAAGAACCGGCTTTAGATTATGACTCCAGGAACATACTACAACCCCCTGTTTATTACTCTATAGTCTATACGAATCGTGAGAACAAGATTTGGTTGATTACAGCCCGCACAGAGGCATTTAAACAATCATTCTTCCCGGCTCCATACGTGAATGGAGCAGCAAGAAGCTCCAGTAACCGGTAGGGTGGGACGTACCCTCTGCCAAGCACTTCACAGTGGTTGGTAGAGGATAATTGTAGATGTAGAAGTAGATCAACGTCTGGAGACTAGGATTTTATGTTTCTTATCAACTGTATCCGCTCCGTCATCAGTTCTTCCTTCCTGAATACCACTTCCGCCTGACATTTTCAGGAGGTTTTCTCGCACATCGTCGGGTAACTTTACATCAGTTAGCGATTTTCGCTTTTTCGCAACTTCTGCAGCTTCTTGGTATTTGTTAAGCGCGCTGAGCACTTTCAGGCGCAACCGCTGCACACAGTAGCTTCATTCATCAACCGTGTTCTCTCTGGCGTAATGTTTACGCATTGCCACAAGTTTGCCTGTTATTTACTTTTATAGCATGCGTTCGCAGGCGGCAGTCGTATTCCAGAAGAAACGCTGTAGTAGCCTCTAAAGAGACACACGCTTCTGTGATGTTTCTCTGGACGAATATCTGAAATGCAAAGAAGTGGACTCGGAGATCAGAGGCGTTCGAATTCATGTCTGGCCTTCGAGATTTAAGTTTCTCGTGGTCTCCTTAGAATAGATAAAGGTGAAAGCCTGACAAGTTTCTCCGAAAAAGATGCGACTGGTTTCCTTACTTCATCTTTGTTCACTCCATCTCTAATGACCTCATAGTAGAGAAGGCGTTGAAGCCTACCTTAACCTTTTCTGCTGTTTCTGATGGCTCAACCGGAACACACTACTCACTAAATGCAAGGATCTGCTTTCGAACATTTGAGCTATCAAGAGAAAAACATCACATCCCTCTATGAATTCAAACACATGGATGACAGGACTGAACAAATTTTTCCACCTAGCGGGGTTACCAGTTCACTAGATGAGCGTAAATGGGCGTTTAGGATCCAGCAGTTCTCCACGTTGTGTCTTACACTGCTTGACTCTTGCCAAGGAACAACTGCTGCTTGACAAGGAACAACTAACACTTGCCAAGGAACAACGTAACTGCCACGAAACAACCATTAATTGCTACGAAACACACGAGAAAAGATAGAAAAAGGAAGTTCAGAGGGTGGGAAATGTTAAACCATAGCGTAGCCCATGAACACACGTTCCGTATGCATTCGACAGTTCTTGCAGTACACTGACTGGTGAAGGCTGTTGTGGAACCGATTAATGCGAGCCGGCCGCAGTGGCCGAGCGGTTCTAGGCGCTTCAGTTTGGAACCGCGCGATCGCCAAGGTCGCAGGTTCGAATCCTGCCTCGGGAATGGATGTGTGTGATGTCCTTAGTTTAGTTAGGTTTAAGTGGAGTCTCGGTCGGGCACACAGTTTTAATCTGCCAGGAAGTTTCATATCAGTGCACACTCCGCTGCAGAGTGAAAATCTCATTCTGGAAACATCCCCCAGGCTGTGGCTAAGCCATGTCTCCGCAATATCCATTCTTTCAGGAGTGCTAGTTCTGCAAGGTTCGCAGGGGAGCTTCTGTAAGGTTTGGAAGGTAGGAGACGAGATACTGGCAGAAGTAAAGCTGTGAGACCGGGCGTGAATCGTTCTTCGGTAGCTCAGTTGGTAGAGCACTTGCCCGCGAAAGGCAAAGGTCCCGAGTTCGAGTCTCGGTCGGGCACACAGTTTTAATCTGCCAGGAAGTTTCATATCAGCGCACACTCCGCTGCAGAGTGAAAATCTCATTCTGGAAACATCCCCCAGGCTGTGGCTAAGCCATGTCTCCGCAAAATCCATTCTTTCAGGAGTACTAGTTCTGCAAGGTTCGCCGGAGAGCTGCTGTAAGGTTTGGAAAGTCGGAGACGAGATACTGGCAGAAGTAAAGCTGTGAGACCGGGCGTGAGTCGTGCTTCGGTAGCTCGGTTGGTAGAGGACTCGCCCGCGAAAGGCAAAGGTCCCGAGTTCGAGTCTCGTTCGGGCACACAGTTTTAATCTGCCAGGATGTTTCATATCAGCGCACACTCCGCTGCAGAGTGAAAATCTCATTCTGGACGGAGTAATTTAACATTTTTCACATTAACAGGTAACTGACATTGGGAGGAAGACATAAGTGTAAGAAATAATCGTGGAACCGACTGAGTCTTGATCCGACGACCTTTCACTTTGTAAGTACCCACTTATAAACCTTCTTTTATGGGAACATATTTATTTACAACTGCAACAAGTATTTTTATTGTGGTCTTCAGCCGAAGACTGGTTTGATGCACCTCTCCACGTTAGTGTATTCTTCCCAAACCACTTCATCTATGTATAATTACCTCAACCTACGTCCATTTGAACCCGCTTATTTTATTCAAGCCTTGGTGTCCCTCAACAGCTTTTACCCCCTTCCCTCCCCCTCATCCTGCACACAAACAGATAGTTTCTTTCATTACGAAACTCACCAGTGGCGGATCCAGGATTTTGTTTTGGGATGGGCTTGACCCAATTGAGCGTAGGCTTTCTCAGAGCAAATATTAATATACTAAAAAGCATACATAATTTTATTTTGCTCATTTAGCGCATATCGAGTCTCTTCGGATAATGCTTTGCAAATTCTTCAATGGCTTCGACAGGTTGTTGGCTGCCACATATATCTCGATGAATATACATGATAGCCAAACCTTTCAACCTGTCATCCACGTACGAACATACTACTTGTATCGATTTAAGCGAAGAGAAGCTACCCTCCACACTACAAGAAGGTACTGGTAATGTAACGAGAATTTGTAAAATTGTATTAGGGAAAAATTCATTTGTCTCTTGATATATCTCTGCTGCTGTTTGGGGAGGGAGATGTTCCCTGTCTCTCGAGAGCTCCTTCCAGAGTGTTATTACTCCCGATAACGAGAGAGGATGAGGCAAGTCTCAGCTGCCACTAAAGAGTTCAGATTTTCTATTTTTACGATGGCACTTGGTATAAGGGTGAACAGATCGAGAATTGAAGAGTGCTCTGCGCTCGAAAAGCGACTCCTCAACTGTTCCAATGCAGAAGCGATGAAAACAAGGAATACATTCAATCTGAAACAAAACAGACATGACATTGAAACTTCCTGGCAGATTAAAACTGTGTGCCCGACCGAGACTCGAACTCGGGACCTTTGCCTTTCGCGGGCAGGTGCTCTACCAACTGAGCTACCGAAGCACGACTCACGCCCGGTACTCACAGCTTTACTTCTGCCAGTACCTCGTCTCCTACCTTCCAAACTTAACAGAAGCTCTCCTGCGAAGGTAGGAGACGAGGTACTGGCAGAAGTAAAGCTGTGAGTACCGGGCGTGAGTCGTGCTTCGGTAGCTCAGTTGGTAGAGCACCTGCCCGCGAAAGGCAAAGGTCCCGAGTTCGAGTCTCGGTCGGGCACACAGTTTTAATCTGCCAGGAAGTTTCATATCAGCGCACACTCCGCTGCAGAGTGAAAATCTCATTCTGGAGACATGACATTATCCTCGAACTCGAAAGAACAGGAAAGAAAGAAATGCTGCATCAAGCAAAAAGCGTGTTTATGTATTAAAAGTTTATTTTACTTGTAGTATTCCTTAGCATCAGGTGCTTCCATATTTGAGCGATGAGCAGAACGTTTGGTGATTCTGGGATGTCCAAAGGTTCTACAATATGACACCCCTCTTGGAAAATTTCTTCATATTTAGTTTTTCTGTATCGTTACAGTGTTCTTATTACACTGTCTACCATCTCACAGCAAAGGCTGACATCTAATGCAACAGCCTGAAGTTGCCGTGAAAGCGCAACAGTAATTTCACGTACAGCGGCAGTTACCGTCGAAGTTGAGACAAAGTCACATCGTTGAATAGAAGCCAGAAAGACTTGCACTTTCCGATGACGGAGAAGTTCTGTCCATTTCTTCAAGGAACTGTACGATAGAGTCAAGAAGCTCTTTCAATTGAAAGACCGCATCATGCCTTTAAAGGCAGCGTGTATCACTCCAAGACTTTGTAACTTAACTCTTTTCGCCTCTGGGTGTTTTTCAAGTATAACTCGCTTGATAAGTTCCAACCCTTTTGCTGACTCGCGGGCAAAATTGGTAACACGACTTACAACTCCCATCATATTGCGAATACTAGGCAAGCTGCAGGCCCTCACGATAGCTACAATAGGTTTAGTTCCCTAGCTAGGGTTGGAGCTGCTTTATTCTGGATTGTACGCCACTGAACTTTCCAAACATGTTGGCATCTCCATTACTTCCTTGACCTCTCAAATTCTTAACTTGCAGGCCGACTTGATTTAATTCTTGAACCATTTGATCGCTTAATGCAGAAACAGTCATGTCGGTTGCAGATATAAAGCATGTGAAGTCTTCCTGTATTGTGCTTTTTTGTAAATACAGATACCTGATATATACACTGAGTTGTTCTATACCACTGGCATCCATTGTTTCGTCGCCAAGGACAGCATATTTTACTTCTTTGACTGTCGAGTACCTTTTTCATAATGACAGAATGGCAACAATCTGTCAGCTGATCCTGAGTTGTTTTGCTCAGATAAGTAGCATTTTTTGGCGCTGCCTCTAAATGTTTTTGGAGAGACGAATCTCCTGAGTCAATCCGAAATTTTAAAAGTGCTCGAAAATTTCCTTGGCTGATTTCATCACTCAGTGTACCATCATCTCGGTGGCCTCTTAACGGTATGTTTTCTCGACCACATAATATGATCGTCTTTACTACAGGAATCAGCCGCTCTCTGTTTGATTTAATAATTTTCAGTTTCTCAATTTCGATTAAATTATTTACAGCTTTGTCAGGGTTTTCATATGAACTTTCAAAATGAGTGCTTTTTAAAACTGCCATTTTGTGATAATCTGGAGCAGAATGGTTTCTGAAGATTTCTAGTACTTTTTTTTGTATTTGCAAAGTGGACGAGTGGCTAAAGATCTTAGAGCCACAGAATGCTTGCCCCCACTATTTGGACCAGAAAATAGTACGCAAGGCAAAGAATATGGACCGTTCTGTTGTTGGCTATAGACCAGCCAAGAATGTTCCTTTAGGCAGTTAGAGTGGAACTTTCTCTCTTGTCCACCCTCTGTCTGCCCCAGATATTCATAATTACGAGGTTGTTGTGAGGACTCCGACAGATGTTTATACTTTTCCCCGTCACTGAGTACTTTTCCTACCACATAAGAAATATCAAAAGGATTTTCAGCGCAAGTAGTCGATGTACTAGCCACTCTCACAGACACTGGTTCTGGTACTGTAACAACAAACAAAAACTACAACTTGTACGCGAATCAGAGAAGCATACATAAGCAAATCAACAACTTACCAACAACTAAAATAACTCTTCAGAACTATATTACAGGGTTATTTAAAAAGGCCAATGATCATTTAAGGGTTTAAAATAAATCTCATTAATATGAAGCTTTTCTTTTACTGTGGGACAAACTTTAAATCAGCCAGTCTCTGTAAAAGTTACATACAAACTAACCTACTCGACCAAAATGTATGAAACAGCAGATTTATTGCGATTTTGAAGCTGGTCCCACAGTAAAAGGTTTTCTTATTGATGAGTATTTTCACCCATTAAAAGATTATTTACCGATTTGAGGTAAATAACGCGGTATAAAAGTATGAAATTCACGGCAACACCGGCAAGCGCGCGAAGGAAGCTAGTTTAAAAAGAATTCAAAACCGGACAAACCTAATGATTGATATTACATCATTTACACTAAATTTTACTTCACGCTGTCCCTTGTAGGGCAGGCAGAGAGGATAAAGTGCCTAGAGCATTCTTGTTGCCAACAGTGAAATAACATTTCCCGCTAAAAGGACTTATTCAAAAACACTATAAACCACTACATTTTAATCGTGCCATTAACATAACCATTAGATTGTTATTTTTAAGCACTGAGTATGTTGAGTAACCAAAAGTATGAGACAATTCAGTTTATCCCTTTGTTTAAAGCTAGAACAATATTACGAAATGTGGCACAGCGAATTTACCCAAGAGAAAATGAAGAGCTCGGGGTCATCAACGTCTTCCTCGACAGAAAGTTCAACACCAGAGGCACAGGTAGTAGCGGATAAAGTATGTTCAGATGCTTTATATGTCGTTAACAGTTCCTATCAGGTCACATGAAATTGAGTGAAACCGCAAACAGCTGTTAATCGATAGTCTATTAACACGATCGGTTTCTCTGCGTTAAAGCAACATATTCAAAGTGGTGTCACATAAATTTGCACATGGAGACACCCCAACGTTCGTAGTCAAAGAATCCAACCCCATAAAGTGAGGAAGTGCTCAACGAATAAAAATCGGCGAACAATGGGGCGAATAGTGCAAGGGATGCAGCAACTGTAGTCATTAGTCCTAAAGGTAAAGCATAGTGGATTCTCTGACTACGAACACTGGGAGCATCTCCATGTGCTAATTTATGTCACGCCACTTACACCTGAATATGTTGCTTTAGCGCATCGAAACCGGTCGGGTCAATGAACCATTAGCTAATAGCTGTCTGCAGTTTGATTCAGTTTCAGCTCACCATGAATTTCAACAGCTATGGCTGCCCAAGTTACAAAGATGTAAGTTCCTACCTGCGTCATCACTTCTGTTGGCAGTTTATTATTGTGACAACATTGTTTCTTCCTTACGATTCCTGCTCGAATAGACAAATGCGAATTCACTATTTCGGATTTCATTTTATTTGTCGCTTGACCGTGGTAACATGAGTCGTGACAGCGCAAAAATTGTCAATTCCTGAAATGGGTTAATGTCGTTTGCGTCTCTGTGTTGAAGCACTTCATACCAGAAATTAACAGTATCTGTTTCGGACCATTTGAAAATCAGTTTTTGTAATCACGATCAATATTACATGAATCAAGGAGAGGAATCAATGACTTATTGAGCTTTTGATACTGAAAGAACTGAAATTCTCCTCAAAATTTTATTATTGTCTGGAAGTCGTTGCAACGACTGAATTATTAATTGGCACACCTACTGGATGCATCTCATACGTAGGACATGTTCTTGTTCTGGGTATAATTAAGATCTTTTCAATTCATTCATCTTATTTTCGAACTAATATCCTACATATGTTTAGGGATCTAAGTGGTTTTCAAAGTCTAAATTTAATTTTCTTTGCATGGGATATGTAGGGACAAAAACGTTTTTTATTAATGATTCTGTTAGCACATCGTGGTTATTTAACAGCTTACACGGATCCTCTGTGTTGGGTTCAAAATGTTACTAACCAGATACAAATTTGAAAGAATCGTCTAAATACGCCTAACTGGATTCATCAGCAAACACTGAATAAAGCATTTCTGCAATGTGACGGTTGCCTTTGATTCGCGTTATTTCAGTGTGCTGTGCATTTTCAGTTCTAACCGCTGGTCTGTAGTTCTTGTTAGCTCAGGCTCTATGGACAGCCCTGCTTTTTTTGACAGTCTGATAAGTATCACTATTCCACTGTTGGCTAGTTGAAGAATGCAAAAACCAATTATATGTTTCCCTAACTAAGAAGTCGAGATTTCCTGGAGCGTCTCACATGTAGCAGAAGTAGCAAGTTGAACTGAATGGCTTACACGTTTTATAACAATCAAATCCAGAATTACATTTTTCAAAATTTGATTGACATCATTGTGAACACCTACAATTACATTCGTATTGTCTGTGTCTATACCCTGCAGCTTGTTCGGATCTAATTTCAGTTCTTGAGGCGTGTCTTTAATTGGTGTTACAGTAGACTGTGCATTGTAAAGTTCGAGATCGGCTCATTTTAAAAATGTTGAAATGATCGCATTGGTTGCAGCACTGTAACATGTTATTGTTATTCCTAAAAATTTGGTCACGCTAATGTCTGTTCGTTCATTAATAATAATAGTAATAATAATATACATGCTGTCACCGATATTTTGGCGTACATTTTCCACAAAATACCGACTAATTACATGTTTTATAGCTGCACTACATTTTGTTCTACGTATTTTACGTGTTCTGGCAATATTACTACCTGTGAATTTACTCTTGCACAAATCAGTTAAGTGATGACATGATATGATCGGACAATGGGTGAACACAAATAATGCAAGGGAACTTTCAGCTTGATTCACTTCTGAATACTCATTTACGGTTTTGAAACGTATTTTTGTTTTTTGACAATGGTGCTGCAGCTGTCTTGTGCATTTTACTACACTGTGGCTTCTTATTGCGGCAGAACACGCTAACAAAATATTACGGCAAAGTTACAATACGCTCTTGTGTCATCGCCTCGAATTCTTTCTATCCAGTCTGCAAATATACTATCGCGTAACGATTGTGCACTAAATTTCTGGGTATAGTGTCCCTTTACTTTACACATGTTTAGAATTAAAACAACAGCATGTGATTTAATATGTGCACTGTGCATGCAATTGCAGATTTATTAACACTATAGCGCATAACAAAACGGGTGCATAACGATGCGGCCACAAAACAACACGAAAACGAAGACAAAATACCGTGTATTATAAATATTTAGGTGATATAAGTTTAAGAGCTCCTAGATGTTAGCAATTTAAATAGTGCTGTTTGCTGTATGTATAAAGGAACAAGTGATTTTAAAAAATAATTTTACCATAAACAACCCAAATCTTTTTAAAATTGACCATAATTCACCCCAGTCAGTAGGTGCATTATCTGCACACTTGACAGGTACTCAAAACTACCACATGTACTAATCCAGAGTCCAGTCCACAGCCACCCACACCACACCGACCGAAAGATAAACAAACTCAACCAATAAAAAGTCACGAAGTGGATTAATCGTGTTCGTATGAATTTTATTAAGTACATACACAATAATCAGAAAGATGTACCTCCCGAACGCTGAGTCAACAATGATAAGTCATCGACATTGTTTGCAAGTAGTACTGGTTCATTTTCGCTCGATTTATCTCTTTCTTCCTTTTCATTAAAAAAAAAAAAAACAACACGATCTCCTTGTCTACTTTTATATCTCATTTTCTTTAAATCTGACAAATAAAAACAAAAGTACGCCTTGATTACAATTAAAAACCACTTGAACAGCGCATTCTGTTGTGTCTGATTCGACAACCATACAACTATGCCCTATGTGTAAGAAGCGCGGCGCGCACACACAGGCCGCACACTCGTATCGGACGGGCGGGTGGCGGTGGCAGTGCTGTGTGTGTGTGTATGTAGCCGCTTTCCGAATGTGTGGCGCGCGATTTAAAAACCAGTCACATAAGCTGCTTCTTAGAGAATTGTTAAATTTGAAAACATGCTACACCTGCTTAAAATGGAATACGTGACAAGTGATGAAAATTGTACTGTAGATAGTACAGTACTAAGTGGGATAATATTATCAAGTTTAATTTGAGATTTGTCACGGGTGGACCCATATGCTTTGGGGACGGGGGTGGCAGTCTTGAGCCTCTTCGCCACGCCCTTCCTTCCCCCCCCCCCCCCCCCCCCCCCCGAATCCGCTACTAAAACTCACAATTCACTGATGCTTCAGAATGTGTCTTATCAACCGACTGCTTCTTTCAGTCAATTTCTGCCATAAATTTCTTTTTTCGCCATTTCGGTCCAGTAGATTCTCGTTAGTAATTTTATCTACCCACCTAATTTTCAACATTCTTTTGTAGTACCACATTTCAAAAGCTTCCATTCCGTTCATATTTTAACTGTCGATTGTCCACATTTCACTTCCATACAAGGCAGCAATTCCACAAAGGTACATTCAGAAAAGGCATTTATATTACATTTATATTCAGCCAGTTGAGTACCCAGCATTGGCCGGGTGTATATTTATTCCAATCTTATATTAGTCTCTCTCCTTTTTTCTCTTCTTTCTGTGCATCTTCTCCTTTACCCTCTCTGTCCATCTCCTCCTTTACCCTCTCTCTGTCCACTTCCTCCCCCCCCCCCCTCTCTGCCAATGTGTTCTTCCCGCTCTGTCCATCTGTTCGCTAACGCTCTAACCATTTCCCCCGCCCCCCAATTCCATCCCCTCCTCCCTCTATATTTCTCTATCTGCTCCTCCCTCCCTCTCTGCCCATCTCATCTTCCTCTTTCCAAGTCCTTCTCTCCCTTCTCTCTTCCCATCCTCCTGCTTTCTGCCATTACATCTCTTCGTCGTTCCTTTCTCTATCCATCTCCTCCTGGCCCCTGTCGCTGTCCATCTCCTCCTCTTTCCTTTCTCTGTCCATTTCTTCCTCTCTGTTCATTTCCTCCTCTTCTCTCCGTCCAGTTCCCTTCCCCTCTATCTGTCCCCTCCTCCCCCCTACCTGTGTCAAACTTCTCCTACCCTCTCGCCGTCTATCTCTCTCCTCCTCCCCAATCTCTCTATATGTTATCACACTCATCCTGAAGGCTGGTGATTTTAGCCCCACAGCGTTTCTACATATGTACGAAATTAGGTTGAAATCGTTCCAGGAGTTTAGGATGAGCTTTTTACTCGTGGCTCGTCCACGTTCGCACATGTCAAATATATTTCACATATATTTCAAGTATATTTGTAGTTTATTTGTACAGATATTTCACCTGTATTTCTAGCGCATTGCGACCTGGAGTCTCATTTTCACGCAACTCAATGTTTATGTCTTATCTACTGAACTTTGCACTGTACAGTGATACAATTTTGCAGGTACTTCCAGTGGTGTTTGTGTCTACTGTTTGCGCAATGTGTTGCGAATAGTGTTGGTAGTAAAGAAGTAATAAATCAAAATTCATACACGATGAGGCAGATTTCGCGCATCTCAGTGCTTACGAAGTCATATCTCCTGAACTATGTGTCGTACAACGATATATTTTTGTAGGTACATCCACCGGCAGATGTCAATACTGGTTGCAAAAACTGTTTCGAGTTTATTTAGTAGCAGCGAGGTAATAAATTTAAACATGTTGGACTGATGGTTTAGGAAGTGATGTGGAACTTACATACATACACGATGTCAGTAATTAAAGTTCCAGTTTAGAAACGCTGTAGAAAGAAAACCACTGCTCAAGATGACGTCAAATTTGAACATCATATTGACGTGGGTGGAAACTTCATGGAACAAAAAAATTAACGAACATTTGACGAACACATGGCGCTGTAAGCGTCAGAATATGCAAATAACGTATGTGCAGCACACGCTGTTCTTCTCTATGAAGGACTGCACGGGGCTGGTAAAGCTCTCGTACAAGAACAGTGACTGTGTGCTACGGCCACAGCATTACACGATGGTCGAGCGGTAGTGTCCAAATATGAAGTGCACGGGGAATTGCCCGAACGTTGGACATGCCCTCGAGCAGGGTGTGTAAAATCCTACGAAACATCCTGCATTGCTGTCCACTGCTGTTCAGCAGTTGTTTCCTGCGGACCTGCCAGCAAGATGAACGTTCGCTTAGAATTTCTTGCACTCATGGAAGTAGACAATTAACGGCTATGAAACATGTTTTGGGCAGACGAAGCCCATTTTCATCTCCACGGACATATCAATACACAAAATTGCAGAATATGGGCAACGGAAAATTCCTATGCACATCAAGGAGATGAGTTCTGTGGGAGCTGTTACCTATACCGTCACTGGTGCCGCCATGAGAATCTTTTGTGCCTCAACTCCATTCCAGCCCATCAACATTGTGGATGTGGGAATAGGGTCATTTTTATGTAAGATGGCGCTCTTCCTAACATTGCACAACCAGTGAAGTGGCTGCTGCAGAGGCATTTCGGAGATTCTAGAATGCATACCGTCAATTCTCCTACAGCCTGGCCTTTCAGATCACCTTATTTTAATCCGCATGACTTCTAGCTTTGGGGTTATGTAAAAGATGTTGCGTTCAGCGCTCGAATTACGAAAGTAGCCGAACTGATGGTACGAATTGCGCAGTCCATTCTGAACATGATCGTCGAGACACTCCGATATGTTGTGGAATATACTGTTTGTCGATTTCAATTTGTGACAGCAAACGGTGGACAGCATACTGAACATGTTTCGCGTCAGTCTCACGACAAAAACCGATGTCATTTTGCTTTTTACGCGGTTTTTGGCTCCCGGACAAATAAAAACCGATATGATTTTGCTTTTTATGTGATTTTTGGCCTCAGGACATTTAAAAACCGATTTTTCCCATGCCGTTGTGGATGGACATACCTAACTAAGAGTGCCATAACTGTTGACTGATGAACTTCTGCAGTCATGCACATTGAACAGTACGGACGGTACTATATGCAACTCAAACCATATTCGCCATACTGTGATTCATCCGGTATTTGTAGCCGACCCCATTTACATTAAGACACAGCCCTATCTATTGGTAAAATCTTCGTTAATTTTTTTTTGTTCCATAACGTTCCTCCTTGCGTCAATAACATAGTTCTGAGCGGTGGTTCTCTTGATACTGCGGTTTGAAACTGGACATTGGGCACCCTGTACGTACATACATACATACATATATTATTGTTATACACTGAAGTGCCAAAGAAACTGGTATAGGCATGCATAGTCAAATACAGATATATTATGTAAGTAGGCAGAATACGCGCGCCGCGGTCGGCAAAGCCTATATAAGACAACACAAATCTGGCGCAGTTATTAGATCGGTTACTGCTGCTACAATGGCAGGTTATCGAGATTTAAGTGAGTTTGAACGTGGTGTTATAGTCAGCGCACGAGCGATGGGACACAGCAACTCCGAAGCAGCGATGAAGTGGGGATTTTCCCTTACGATCATTTCACGAGTGTACCGTGAATATCAGGAATCCGGAAAAATATCAAATCTCGGAAATCGCTGCCGCCGGAAAAAGATCTTGCAAGAAGTTACTGCTCGCCGCCATTCATGTGGAGCACTTGTTGGTCTCACCGCAGACTTCTAGACCGAGCCACACACAACTGATTTCATCAAAGTGTACGGGCCTGAAGATGGCGTTGACGCAACGTCGAAACTATTAGCGAAGTAAATAGAAAATCTTAAGTACAGCTGCAGGAATTTTATTTTTAATAAAAAACTTAAGAGAATCGTTGGACGTAACAGAAGTGCAATTCTTCTGCAAATTGCTGCAGATTTCAATGCTGGGCCATCAATAAATGTCAGCGAGCGAACCATTCAACGAAACATTGTCAGTATGGGCTTTTGGAGCCCTTGATGACTGCGCGACACAAAGCTTTACGTCTCGCCTGCGCCCGTCAACACCAAAATTGGACTGTTGACGACTGGAAACGTGTCTGGTCGAACGAGTCTTGTTTCAGATTGTATTGAGCGCATGGACGTGTACGGGTATGGAGACAACCTCATGAATCCATGGACACGTCAGGGTACTGTTCAAGCTGGTAGAGGCTCTGCAATGACATGGGGCGTGTGCAGTTGGAGTGATGTCGGATGTACGACTCTGGCAGGTGACAAGTACGTAAGCATCCTGTCTGATCACTTGCATCCATTCATGTCCACTGCGTATTCCGACAGTCTTCGGCAATTCCAGCAGGACAATGCGACACGCCACACGTCCAGAATTGCTACAGAGTGCCTCCAGGAACACTCTTCTGAGTTTAAACACTACCGCTGACCACCAAATTCCCCAGACATGAACATTATTGAGCATATCTAGGATGCCTAGCAACGTATTGTTCAGAAGAGATCTCCAACCCCTCGTACTCTTACCGATTTATGGACGGCCCTACAGGATTCATGGTGCAGATTCCCTCCAGCACTATTTCGGACATTAGTCGAGTCCATATCAGGTCGTCTTGCGGTACGTCTGCGTGCTCTCTAGGATCCTAAACAATATTAGGCACGTGTAGCACTTTCTTTGGATCTTCAGTGTAGGTATGGATTTGAGTTAAATGAGTATGAGACACTTTCATCATACCGCGGTTGATGATCTTACACGCCTGCATTGAGAACAATGTTTCAGCAGCATCTTTGAAAATAAGTGTGTTTTATGTATTGAATTACACAGACTGACTTTATAGCTTTAGCTGACTCAACAGTCTTATGCAAATCTTGCGGAACAAACTACCTGTTTACTTTTCTGCATTCCTCTATGACTGCCAATCTCTGTCGCAGCTCAAAAACCTGTCCCCACTGACAAAAACCTCGTGTGCTATCTCTTGAATCTGTAGCAAGCTAAATGGAGGAGATCCTGGTTCATAACCCTTGCAACTCCATTGGTATGCACTGCTTGGCATGAAGGTCATAGGCCATCTAGCAATGAATGTTCGACGCATTTTCCGCACGATTTGACACTTCCGGAAAAAGCCTAGAACTGAACCCGCCCGTCGTGAAAAAATTGTTGCTTAGTATTTTTTTCATTTCCGCTCTCCGTCTAATATTCTCACCAAGTTCTGGATCTCTAGAATAAATATATACTGGGGAAGAAATTGAAGTTGTTGGGGATTATTTACTGAACAACACTCGTACACATTCGAAGTAGGCAGGATGCCATCCCTATTAACAAGGAACCCGAGTGATTTATGGCGAAGTCTTAACATTTATAGCCTTTTCACGATTTTCTCTTTCTGTTATTGTCTTTCCTTGATTAAGCTTACCTTCTAGACACGGCTGTATAGAGTCCAACAATACAAGACCTATTTCGACTACCGTAGAAAAAAAAATGGCTCTGAGCACTATGGGACTTAACAGCTGTGGTCATCAGTCCCCTAGAACTTAGAACTACTTAAACCTAACTAACCTAAGGACATCACACACATCCATGCCCGAGGCAGGATTCGAACCTGCGACCGTAGCAGTCGCGCGGTTCCGGACTGCGCGCCTAGAGACTACCGTAGATACGAATGTAAATGTGATTCTACAAACATTTCGAATTTTGGACAGTCAGTGTCCCATCGACATTTCTTTCAAATCGACTCTGGATAAAATTGTTGTTTTCATAAAGGAAGTCATCGGCCTGAAATTGATGGAATTTTTTAAGACAATCGGTGCGTGAAGAGTGCCGCATGCGTGGAACGACATTTTAAAATCGAACAAGTGAAAGCAGCATGGAGTACTTGTTACTTCTTCCAGTGGTTATAGGCAGAACATGAAGGTAGAGGGAGAAAAGGCATCGGAAATATGGAAAACAGTTTCTTTAGCGGGTGGAGTAACGGCGGCTGTATTTTGGGATTCAAAATGTACAGTCAGAATTGGATATAGCGACGAAGGATACCACAGTGTTAGGGTATTATTATGTAGGTTTACTGCACCAATCCAGATCGTGAACTGACTCAGAAACGATGGAGATTAGTAAGCTGAAATATTTTCTATTTATTGAGCTGAAAAACAAAACTTGGAGGGAAGAATTTAGTATAGATGTGACAGTTGGGAACAAATCTCCTTTTTGAAGCTAGACGATACGATCAAATGTATCCGGATGCTCATGTGTAACGCCGAACTGACAACCAGCAGTCACGTGAGGCGAACCCGCCAGCATAAAAGGAGGCGGGTGCGTCGCGTTGGCAGGAGAGAAGCGGTGTCAGCACAGTGGATCGGTCAGAAGAGCTTCGAATGTGGACTAGTCATCGGACGTTTCAGCCCTTCTCAAATCGCTCCAGTCAACTGTTGGTGTTATGACTGTGAAGTGGAAACGCGAAGGAACAACCACAGCTAAACCGAGACCACACAGATCTCATCTAATGACGCATGAAGATCGTCAAGCATTACGCAGCGAGGTTGTAGCTGAACATAGGGAGTTAAAGAGAATGGCGAACGATCGTCGAGCAGATATTCATAAGCCGCCCATTTCTGGAGTCAATGCTAAGTAACGCCTGAGGAGGTGTAAAGAGCGACGTCAGTGGATGCATAGAAACGGGTACTTTGGGGTTGTGGCAATTCTATGTGTGGGTTCCTGCCCACTCGTCTCTAATAGGGTGCCTAAAGGATGCTGCTTTCTCTGATAGCTGTACAATTCAAGCAAATCATGGTAATGGTTTTTATTACAATAAAGTAGATTGACAATACTTAACTTTGGTTTACAATGTCGTGTTGCAGGCTATTGGCGATATGCAAATAATCAATGTCTTTCGCTATATACACTCATGCTCATAAATTAAGGATAATTGGAGAATGTGGTGCTACACAACGTGGCACTACACAAAACTGGCGCTAATAGCATAGCCACATAGGGAACACACACGACACAGATCTGTAATTCCACGGTATTGGTGATAAGTTGAGAAAACCGTCCCGAAAAACATGTGCTACGAAACGCCACTGTTTCCTGCGCACGTACCCCGACATCAGTCTGGAATATGATCACCATGCAAACGTACACAGGCCGCACAATGGGATGGCATACTCTGGATCAGGTGGTAGAGCAGCTGCTGGTCAGTAGCCTCCCATTCTTGCACCAGTGCCTGTCGGAGCTCCTGAAGTGTCCTAGGGGTTTGAAGACGTACAGCGATACGACCACCGAGAGCAGAACAGACGTGCTCGATGGGGTTTAGGTCTGGAGAACAGGCAGACCACTCCACTCACCTGATATCTTCTGTTTCAAGGTACTCCTCCACGATGGCAGCTCGGTGGGGCCGTGCGTTATCATCCATCAGGAGGAAGGTGGGACCCACTGCACCCCTGAAAAGGCGGACATACTAGTGCAAAATGACGTCCCGATACACCTGACCTGTTCCAGTTCCTCTGTCAAAGACATGCAGGGGTGTACGTGCACCAATCATAATCCCACCCCACACCATAAAACCATGACCTCCATACAGGTCCCTTTCAAGGACATTAAGTGGTTGGTATCTGGTTCCTGGTTCACGCCAGATGAAGACCCGGCGAGAATCACTGTCCAGACTATACTTGGACTCGTCCGTGAACACAACCTGGGACCACTGTTCCAATGACCATGTACTGTGTTCTTGACACAAGGCTTTACGGGCTCTCCTGTGACCAGGGGTCTGTAGAATGCACCTTGTAGGTCTCCGGGCGAATAAACCATGTCTGGTCAGTCGTCTGTAGACTGTGTGTCTGGAGACAACTGTTCCAGTAGCTGCGGTAAGGTCCCGAGCAAGGCTACCTGCAGTACTCCGTGGCCGTCTGCGGGCACTGATGGTGAGATACCAGTCTTCTTGTGGTGTTGTACACTGTGGACGTCCCGTGCTGTAGTGCCTGGACACATTTTCTGTCTGCTGGAATCGTTGCGATAATCTTGAGATCACGACCTGCCGTGTTTGACCAGCGTCCAGTCCCACTAGTGTTCTACCCCTGATAACGTCATCAATACGTGTTCTTTGAGCCATTCTCAACACACAGTCACCACTAGCACGTCTGAAAATGTCTGCACACTTACTTCGACATGTACCAACACACCTATGCGTAAATGGACTGCTTCCAGCTCCACCGTGCGACAACCGCAGGTCAAATGCACCGCATGGTCATACCCCGAGGTGATTTAAGAGCGCAAACCGCCCACCACACCGTTGTTTCACCATATATCAGCATTATCGAAAATGGTTCAAATGGCTCTGAGCACTATGGGACTCAACTGCTGTGGTCATCAGTCCCCTAGAACTTAGAACTACTTAAACCTAACTAACCTAAGGACATCACACACACCCATGCCCGAGGCAGGATTCGAACCTGCGACCGTAGCAGCAGCGCGGCTCCGGACTGGAGCGCCTAGAACCGCACGGCCACGGCGGCCGGCTATCAGCACTATCTTTAATTTATGAGCATGAGTGTTGTAGCTGTACTTAAGAAGTTAAAGAGAATGGCGAACGATCGTCAATCAGATTCTCATAAGCCGCACATTTCTGGAGTCAGTGCTGAGTAACGCCTGAGGAGGTATAAAGAGCGACGCCAGTGGATGCGTAGGAACAGGTAACTTGGGGGTGTTCCAATTCTATGTGTGGGGTTCTGCCCACTCGTCTCTTATAGGGTGCGTAAAGGGTGCTGATTTCTTGGATAGCTGTACAACAATTCAAGCAAGTCACATTAATGGCTTTTATTACAATAAAGTAGATTATGGATGAAAGGACTTGGTGTCCTTGCATAAAATGTAACTGTAACTGGAGATATTACTTTCTACTACAGTTACTAATAAAGTGTGATCCTTGACCTCTGTAACCGGGGAGCGTATGCGAACCGGGGCCTCAAGGATGCAACAGTTTAAAAAAAATCTAAAACATATTGCCGCACTGCCCGCTGAGCGCCTAGCGAGTCGGTGACGCAACCCGCCCGACTTAGCTTGGCGCCAGTCCGGCGCACCAGAGGAGCGCGCTGCTAGAAAAGGCCGGTTCCCACTAGAGCGGGGCAGCGCGTCGTGCGGCAGCGGCAGCGGCAAGCGTTTTCCGCTTTGACGCGGCGGCTCGCGGAATTGGCGTTCCCATCTGGAAGCGGCAGATGCTAGCGGTAGCCAATGACGGACAGCCACTGAGGTACGGGGCAGGACCCACTGAAACGCGCGGTGCGTTTGATTAGCTATATCTTACACCTACATGAAGGAAAGACGAAGTTTGGTGAAGACATACCAATTTTTAATTTTCTGTACAATGTACTCTTTCACATATTTCATTATTCATGTTTTCTCATTTCACCATAAACAGATTTCATGACTACCGTTCACGATTGTTCACTATCTCCTAACACATTGAAACAATGTACGACAAAAGAGATTATTCAGATAGTTAAGCGAGACAAAAATTTAAAATGTGATACGGTAGCAGGTACACGAAAACAGTAAGAACACAAAGGCTAGGTGGAAGGGATGAAAGTGGAATCCACCTGATAGAATTTCCCACAGAGCATAATGTAATCATCGCCAGCACCTTGCTTAAGAATCACGAAAGAATAATATATATTTGGAACAGTTTTCGAAACCAGATTTTAAATTGTAAGGCATTTCCTGGTGCAGACGCAAACCTGACTGAAGACTGTCAATAGCAAGAAAAGCGTTCTGAAAAAGAAAATTTGTTCACACCGAATATAAATGCTAATGGTTGGATACTATTTTACAAAGGTATTTGTGTGGAGTGCAGCCTCGTATGTAAGTGAAACGTGGACGATGAACACTTCTGTCAAGAAGACAATGGACGCTTTCAAAACGTGGTGATTCATAAGAATGCTGAACTTTAGATACGAGGATCGTGTGACTAAAGAAGAGGTACGGAATTAAATAGAGGAGGAAGAGGAAATTACGGTACAACTTTGACGACAATAGGGGTTAGTTGACAGGGCGTATTGTGGGGCGTCAAAGAGTGAGGACAAAGGGGTTGGGTGATAGTATTCTGATAATAATCATCTGTTGAAATACTATTCTACTATTTTATCTATTAATGTAAGCAGTGAATTTACTCTTCCATGCACTCCTTAAAACATTTAAACCAAAACTGAAATCAGCTGAACACAAAATTTTTCAACCACTGTCTGACAACTACTGGATTCACTTTCAACTTTCTATAACTATCACTGGCTAGCCACACACACATACAGATATAAGGAGAACAAAAATAAACAAACATTAGTTTTCAGCATATAATTCTGCAGGTTGGCAACATGTACATAAACAAACCAGACAGGAAGGGACATGAGGTGAACACACTGTAGTTACGACTTTAAATCAGAGTTTTCGGTAAAACGTCTACTGCTAGTGACAGAAGAAAAAAGAGCGAACATGAAAATGTGCTTATGTTCCATAATCTAAGTTTTAGTTCAACCTCCACCATGTGAGCAGGTGAGGGGAAACGTATATGTCCGCCAAAAACTCAATTCACTGTAAGTAATCAGTCATTCACGTAAACAAAGATGTGAACTGTTTTATAATCTCCAAGTATCACAGATCAAAACAAAACTGAGTCATTCTAGATTCCACCGAAGATGCCTTAAAGTAAAAGGCGAAACGCGTCTTGAATCAGTAAAGTACACTGGATAAAGAAAAAAGAAAGGAAATAATCAATAGCTCTACATATTTAGTAAATTACATCTTATGACATACCAGCAAATTAGTTTCGGTTTAACTTCTCATTCGACATGCTATTAATGCCATTTAAAAAAATTCATCTATCCCTTCTGAAAAACTGTAGTTACTTTCATATCTTGGTAGATAAACAGATTTAGGATATTTATCATGCGACGAAATACATGACTTTTCACAAGTTATCGTTTGCAAAAAAAAAAAAAAAAAAAAAAAAAAAAAAAAAAAAAAAAAAAAAAATTCGATTTCTTGAACCGCTTACGAAATTTGCGGTTGATACAACCACATGGTTTACGACGAGCAGGACGAAGTACCGGTCGCGTCGCCGAGCAACCCGCGCGCGGTCACGGCATAGCCCGTCCGCCGACATATCAGACAATATCTCGAGAACGGTGATAGCTATCGATCTGCTCTCAGCTTTAAAAACAATTTCGATATGTTGACTAAATTTCATACGCAATAATGTATTACCTAAAATGAACTGTACGCAAAGTCCACGCAATGCGTTTTTACCTCTGCACACTCATTAAAATTTCGTGTAAAGGTTTACGTAAATGCGATACAGCAAGTAACCACGACGAATAACGAAAAGAAATTCGGTCCTTTATCGAGAGAAGATATCAGGCTGTAACATGCCCAAGAATCAAATTTTTCTACCGAATAGTTTCCTTGGAATCGGATGATAAGTATTTCATAGCTGCCGCCGCGTCCGCGCCAGCGGTTCGGCGAAAGTTCGTGTGGCCCGGGAGTCCGTACCTGACGTCACGCTCAGCGCGTTCTGTGATTGGCGGCGCGCACCTGGAGCGCGGCACGCGGCAGCGGAAGCGGTTCGACATGGTCAAACCGCGTCGCAGAGCCCGCCGCGCCTTGCCGCTGACGCCATTTCCATGGCAACCACGCCGCTGACGCGCCGTTTTGACGCGCGGCAGCCCTAGTGGGAACCGGCCTTTACGCACATTTTCATGTTCGCTCTTTTTTCTTCTGTCACTAGCAGTAGACGTTTTACCGAAAACTCTGATTTAAAGTCGTAACTACAGTGTGTTCACCTCATGTCCCTTCCTGTCTGGTTTGTTTATGTACATGTTGCCAACCTGCAGAATTATATGCTGAAAACTAATGTTTATTTATTTTTGTTCTCCTTATATCTGTATGTGTGTGTGGCTAGCCAGTGATAGTTATAGAAAGTTGAAAGTGAATCCAGTAGTTGTCAGACAGTGGTTGAAAGATTTGGTGTTCAGCTGATTTCAGTTTTGGTTTAAATGTTTTAAGGAGTGCATGGAAGAGTAAATTCACTGCTTACATTAATAGATAAAATAGTAGAATAGTATTTCAACAGATGATTATTATCAGAATACTATCACCCAACCCCTTTGTCCTCACTCTTTGACGCCCCACAATACGCCCTGTCAACTAACCCCTATTGTCGTCAAAGTTGTACCGTAATTTCCTCTTCCTCCTCTATTTAATTCCGTACCTCTTCTTTAGTCACACGATCCTCGTATCTAAAGTTCAGCATTCTTATGAATCACAACGTTTTGAAAGCGTCCATTGTCTTCTTGACAGAAGTGTTCATCGTCCACGTTTCACTTACATACGAGGCTGCACTCCACACAAATACCTTTGTAAAATAGTATCCAACCATTAGCATTTATATTCGGTGTGAACAAATTTTCTTTTTCAGAACGCTTTTCTTGCTATTGACAGTCTTCAGTCAGGTTTGCGTCTGCACCAGGAAATGCCTTACAATTTAAAATCTGGTTTCGAAAACTGTTCCAAATATATATTATTCTTTCGTGATTCTTAAGCAAGGTGCTGGCGATGATTACATTATGCTCTGTGGGAAATTCTATCAGGTGGATTCCACTTTCATCCCTTCCACCTAGCCTTTGTGTTCTTACTGTTTTCGTGTACCTGCTACCGTATCACATTTTAAATTTTTGTCTCGCTTAACTATCTGAATAATCTCTTTTGTCGTACATTGTTTCAATGTGTTAGGAGATAGTGAACAATCGTGAATGGTAGTCATGAAATCTGTTTATGGTGAAATGAGAAAACATGAATAATGAAATATGTGAAAGAGTACATTGTACAGAAAATGAAAAATTGGTATGTCTTCACCCAACTTCGTCTTTCCTTCATGTAGGTGTAAGATATAGCTAATCAAACGCACCGCGCGTTTCAGTGGGTCTTGCCCCGTACCTCAGTGGCTGTCCGTCATTGGCTACCGCTAGCGTCTGCCGCTTCCAGATGGGAACGCCAATTCCGCGAGCCGCCGCGTCAAAGCGGAAAACGCTTGCCGCTGCCGCTGCCGCACGACGCGCTGCCGCGCTCTAGTGGGAACCGGCCTTAAGACTACAACAGCGCGCGTCCGGGATAAGCCGTACTGCTGGTGCCCGCAGAGTGTGAGTCCGTTATCAGCGCTTTACGTAATCAAGGTCACTCGTCTCCTATATAAGCTGGCAGTGCACGCCAGCGGAATCATTCCGCTGTGAGCTCTATCTGCAACGGCCTTGAAGCACTATGTCGCGTTCCATCAATGTCTTTCGCTGTATACTCGTATAATGTCCATGCAAAAAATGGATATGGATCACAAGTAACAGGCCTGTAGTGCTCTCTTCTAGTCCGGGTCTACTAGTGTCCGTCTTCTACTGCCCCGCCGAGGCTGACAGGAGTGGCGCTTATATGGCCTTCTCTGCTCTTGCGTTCTTCATCTTCGTGCCGGCGCTTTCGTTACGCCGGAACACTATGGAACTGTTCGGGTTTCGCGGGTACCTGAAGTACGCTACCAGCCGTCGTGTGTAGTGCCAGAAGTGAGGTATGGAGGAGGTGGTATTACGATACTGTTTTTTTTTTTCGTGGTTGGGGGTGGTCCCTATATTGCGCTAAATGCGGAAGGTTATTAACCTTTATTGCAGACGTGTACTGCTTACAGTAGAAGAGCAGTTCGGAGACAAGAACTGTTTATATCAGTCTTACAGTGCATTTTGTGATAAAGCAGCATTTGTAAGACAATGATTTGTAGGCAATAACATTCCCGAAATGTACTTGCCTGCCCAGAGTCCCAACTGAACCAAACGGAACACCTTTGGGATGCATTAGAACGTCGACTTCGCTCCGACTTCAGTATCGGCTCTTGAGGAAGAAGTAGCTTCTATTCTTACACAGACTTTCAGACACATAAGTGAAAGTTTGCCCATCAGAGTTCAAGCCATCATGAAGCTGAATGGCCGGCACACCTCTTATTAACGTTCACTATTTGTTGTTCGGATAATTTTTATTAGATGGTTCAAATGGCTCTGAGCAGTATGGGACTTATCATCTGACGTCATTAGTCCCCTAGAACTTAGAACTACTTAAACCTAACCAACCTATCGCACACATCCATGCCCGAGGCAGGATTCGAACCTGCGACTGTAGCGGTCGCGCGGTTCCAGACTGAAACGCCTAGAACCGCTCGGCCACACCGGCCGGCTTTTGATCAGATAATGTAATTTTTACCCTCCTGTTTACTGAAGGAGTTCTATACCACCCTTTGCATTTGCATTTACATCTGCATCGAATAGCAGTTGAAACACACAGTGGAATTGCTGCAGGTGTGAAAAGAATAGAAAATATGTAAATTCGGACGAAAGTATTGCCTGAATTCTTAACGCCTGAGTTATAGCGAGGACTCCGTAAGGAAAACGTAATCCTGACAGGGTAACTGCTGTACCCACAAGAAGGCAGGTAGCGCGGCCCAGGTGGCTGGCCGAGCTCGGTTCGGCAGAGGTGTGATTTGCAGACGGCAGCGGGGAATTAGCATTCCGGACAGAGACGGCTGAGGCGCCGGCAGGACCTGGCGATGTGACGACCAGCCGCTGCCGCCTCGCTATCCAATTTCCTCCGCTAAATTGGCTGGCCGACTCACGCGCCACCTTCCCTGCCCTCTCGTAGATTAAGACCTGCATCTTATTATTGTACGTCTTCACGAGGGACGCCGTGTGGCGGGAACCTTCCTTCGGCGAGCACGCTGTCAGTTTCACTGAGTCCGAATGGCTGTCTCAGCCGTCAAGGCCGAACCCTCTTCGAGTAAAGTTTAGCTACGGATCCAGCCGGGAAGGATAGCCCATAACGAAATTTTACTTACTGTGCGGATATAGCAGGATAAATACACGATCTGACTGATACGTAATTTACGGATGTTGGGAAGGGAGTGAGACAGGGTTGTAGCCTATCCCCGATGTTATTAAATCTATATATTGAGCAAGCAGTAAAGGAAACAAAAGAAAAATTTGGTGTAGGTATTAAAATCCATGGAGAAGAAATAAAAACTTTGAGGTTTGCCGATGACATTGTAATTCTGTCAGAGACAGCAAAGGACTTGGAAGAGCAGTTGAACGGAATGGACAGTGCCTTGAAAGGAGGATATGAGATGAACATCAACAAAAGCAAAACAAGGATAATGGAATGTAGTGGAATTAAGTCGGGTGATGCTGAGGGAATTAGATTAGGAAATGTGACTCTTAAAATAGTAAAGGAGTTTTGCTAATTGGGGAGCAAAATAACTGATGATGGTCGAAGTAGAGAGGAAATAAAATGTAGACTAGCAATGGCAAGAAAGCGTTTCTGAAGAAGAGAAATTTGTTAACATCGAGTATAGATTTAAGTGTCAGGAAGTCGTTTCTGAAAGTATTTGTATGGAGTGTAGTCATGTATGGAAGTGAAACACGGACGATAAATAGTTTGGACAAGAAGAGAAATGTGGTGCTACAGAAGAATGCTGAAGATTAGATGGGTAGAACACATAACTAATGAGGAGGTATTGAACAGAATTGGGGAGAAGAGGTTCGTGGCACAACTTGACAAGAGGAAGGGACCGGTTGGTAGGACATGTTCTGAGGGGATCACAAATTTAGCATTGGAGGGCAGCGTGGAGAGTAAAAATCGTAGAGGGAGACCAAGAGATGAATACACTAAGCAGATTCAGAAGGATGTAGGTTGCAGTAAGTACTGGGAGATGAAGAAGCTTGCACAGGATAGAGTAGCATGGAGAGCTGCGTCAAACCAGTCTCAGGGCTGAAGACCACATCAACACAACGTTCTGTGGCTCTACAGTTCATTGTGGTCTTTGATCTCGTCAACAACTGTCCGCCAATTGCCACGATCGAGCTTTCGTTCCCCTACAGACCATTTTCTGCTGGTTCTCCATGAGTCCAGCCATCCATCTGATTCCCAGTCGACTTCGTCCTCTTTGACCCCCTGGATTTCCATGTAATATCCTTGTACCTACTTCCGTATCTCTTATCCGTACCATGTGCCTCGCCCATCTCAGTCTTATTTCTCTGTTCTTCTAAAAGGGGAATGTTTCTACACGGTGTAGAGCTCACTACTGTATATTCTCCTCACAAGTTGGACCAACGATTCATCAGACTGCCTTTTCCACAAAAGCATCTAGCATTTCAATATCGTCTCTTGTTAATGATCAAGTTTTCGAGGCATATGCAAGTACTGGTCTTATAAATCTGTTATCGCTGTTTGATTTGGTGAGAGACATAAGAGGCTTGAGAAAATAGCTTTTTAATGCGAAATATTATCTGATGACTACTACCAATTTCTGTTCACTTTCATAACAGGTATAATTTGAGAGGGCGATTGTCGATCCCGAATATTTAAACTGCACAATTGTCTCAAAACTGCAGATGTTCAAATGTTATTCAGGGTGGCATGTTCTCCATGCATGCTTTTCTAGCTGCCACATATTTTGCTTTCTTACAATAATATCTATGTCGTCAGTATAAGCGAGTATCCCGCTGATTTGAGGCCTCGAAGATGATGCACAGTCACCGACCTTAGGTAACGGTTATTGTCCAAATGACCGGCTATACGGGATGAAGGTGTTCGTGTTGTGTACCTAATGGCAACAATACCACTATGAGAGATGCTGGACCCATAATACGAATGCAATCTGGAAACTTTCGTTCACCTCGGAGCCTCCGCACACTTGTACATCAGTGATGTTCCTGTACACAGCGCCGGAACCCTTCTGGAAAGACGGGGCGCCCCTCCTGCGTCCACTGTTGCCGTTGGGCGTACATTGTCGGCAAGCCTATCTCTGCTGTTCCGTCAACCGGAGCAGCAAGAATGATGGCAACAATGGTCCTTGGCGCTCCATTCGTCGTTACACTATCCACGGGCATGTGCCACGTGATGTGGCAATGTAACAGTATGTCTGTGGTCTCGGGCGCTAGTTCTGTGGGTCCATTGCGATCCTGCATGGCGTCGAGTAAGGCGCCCCTGCTGAAACCATGGATTCCGTATTTGCGTGACAGTCGTTGGATCTGGGCCAGCAAGAACAGCAATGACGCATATCGATAAAGTGCAGTTTCGTTAGGACATGACACTGCTGCAATCGAATTCTGATGTCAGCTGTTAGATGTTTGTCCTTACACGACGTACAACATCGTCTTTTCACAAACAGCGAACATTCAGATGCGATTTGTGAATGAGAAACTCAACTTACTGCCGCTGTACTGAAATGCTATTCACTTGCCTATCAAAGCAGGGAAGATTACAGTTTGGGGGAGGAGTTTAATGTTGACGAGGCTTTTTGGTTTGGAGTGCGATTTTAATGCCCAGCAATTTATATTAACAAACTTAATTCTAATCGTAACTACATAGAAATTAGATCATGTGCAATTTAATTACAAATACGTAGAAAGTTCACCAGTTTCCCTGTAGCAGTGGTGCAGCACACATCTGTCCAACAACGGGCAAAGACGGGGTGTATAACACACCTACACCGCCAGAATACTGATACAGGTCGAACACTCCGTCCAAACCAAAGACATCGGTGCGTTTTTCTTTCATTTTTTTAAAGCACGTAAACAATGAGCTCCGCCATAGGAACAATGCAGAAGGCAAATGAAATGCTGCTCAAATATATCGCAGTGGAGGATAAAATTTGCGAAGCCGAAACTCAGAAGAAGGTTAACGCATTAGGCTAGAACTATACGCGAGTGGGAAAACAGCACCAAAAACAAGTAATATAGGCTTTAATGAAAGTCTTACCTGGACCATCTGTGCATGATCTAAGTAAGAATTATTTTATTTTATTTTATTGTCTCGTCAGTACTCCGACTGTTTTGATGCGGCCCATCACGAATCCCTTTATGTGTAACCTCTTCATTTCAGAGTACACTTACCACCTACATCCTCAATTATTTGCTCGATGTATTCCTATCTTCGTGCTCCTTTACAGTTTTTACGCAATACCACGGGAGTCATTCCTTGATGGCTTAACAGATGACGTATCATCCTGCCCCTTCTTCTTCTTCTTCTTCTTCTTCTTCTTCTTCTCAGCGTTTTCCATATATTCTTTTCCTCTGCGATTCTCCGGAGAACCTCATTCCTTACTTTATCAGTCCACCTAATTTTCAACATTCTTCTGTAACACCATATCTCGAACGGTTCCACTCTCTCCTTTTCCGGTTTCCTCACAGTCCATGTTTCATTGCTATACAACGCTGTGCTCCAAGTGCACAGTTTCAGAAATTATTCCCACAAATTAAGGCCTATATTTGATACTAGCAGACTTCTATTGGCCAGGTATGCCCTTTTTGTCAGTGCTAGTCTGCTTTTGATGTGCCCCTTGCCTCGTCCGTCATTGGGTTTTTGCTGCCTAGGTAGCAGAATTCCATAAATTCATCTACTTTGTGACCATCAATCCTGATGTTAAATTTCTCGCTGTTGTCATTTCTGCTACTTCTCATTACTTTCGTCTTCGTTCGATTCATTCTCAATGCATAGTCTGTACTCATTAGACCGCTCATTCCATTCAGCAGATCATGTAATTCTTCTTCACTTTCACTCAGAATAGCAATGTCATCAGCGAATCGTACCATTGATACCATTTCACCTTGAATTCCAGTCCACTCTTGAACCTACCTTTTATTTCCGTCATTGCTTCTTCGATGTATAGATTGAACAGTACGGGTTGAAGACTACATTCCTGTCATACACCCTTTTCAATCCGAGCTCATGTTCATTGTTTTCCACTCTTAGTGTTCCCTCTTGGCATTTTGTATATTACCCATCTTTACCTAAAGCTTAGGCCTATTTTGCACAGTATTTCAAATATATTGCACCATCTTGTATTGTCGAATGCTGTTTCCAGGTCGACAAGTCCTATGAACGTGTCTTGATTTTTCTTTAGCCCGTCACTAGACTCATACGTTGAACACAGAGACTGAACAGTCGTTTTGTTGCCATTTCCACCAATGATTTTAGAAATTTCGATGGAATGTTATCTATTCCTTCTGACTTATTTGATTGTAAGTCTTTCCAAAGCTCTATTAAATTTCGATTCTAATACTAGATCCCCTATCTCTTCTGTGTCGACTCCTCTTTCTCCTATAACATCATCAGATTAGCTTTCCCCCTCGGAGAGGCCTTAGTGTACTCTTTCCATCTATCCGCTCTCTCCTCTGTATTTAACAGAGAAATTACCATGGCACTCTTAATGACACCTACCTTCACATTTTTCATGCAGCCGTTCCGCCTTAGCTTCATTTCCTGTTTATTTCATTCCTTAGCGTCTTATATCTGTGTATTCCTAAATTTCCCTGAGCATTTTTATGCTTCCTTCTTCTGTTATCTATGGTTTCTTCGCAGTTACCCTCTTTGTACCTATGTTTTCTTTCCAATTTGTGTGATTGCCCTTTTTAGAGATGTCCATTCCTCGTTAACTGTATTGCCTATTGAGCTATTCCTTATCGCCGTACCTATGGCCTTAGAGAGCTTCAAAATTACTTCATCCTTTAGTACTTCCGTAGCCCAATTCTTTGCCCATTGACTCTCCCTGACAAATCTCTTAAATTTCAGCCTACTCTTCATCATTACCAAATTGCGACCTGAGCCATCTGTCCCTGGGTACAGTATCTCATTTCGGAATCTGCCTGGCAGTGATATAATCTAGGTGAAATCTTCCTGATCTTCCGGTATCTCCTCCTCTTGTCATTCTTGAACAGAGTATTCGCTATAACTAGCTAAAATTTTTTGCACAACCCAATTAATCTTTCTCCTCTCTCATTTCTAGCGCCAAGACCATATCCTCACGTAAACCTCTCTTCTGCTTCTCCCCCCTTAACTGCATTCCAGTCCCCCATGACTATCAGATTTTCATCTCACTTTAGGTGCTGATTTTCCCCTTCAATATCCTCATATACTTTCTCTGTCTCTTCATCTTCGCCTTCGACGTCGGTATGTACACCTGAACTATCGCTGTTGGTATTTGTTTGCTGTCGTTTCTGATGAGAACAACCCTATTGCTGAACTGTCCACAGTAACTCACTCGCTGCGCTACCTTCCCACTCATAACGGATCCTACTCCCCTTCTAACATTTTTTGCTGCTGTTGATATTCTCATATAATGATCTGACCAGAAATCCTTGTCCTCTTTCCATTTCACTTCAATGAGCCCCAATATATCGACATTGAGCCTTAGAATTTCCGTTTTCAGATTTTCTAGCTTCCCTACCACGTTGAAACTTATCCCATTCCACGCCTCGGCTCGTAGAACGTTGTCGTTTTTTCGCTTATTCAGTCTTTTTCTCATTGTCACCTTCTCCTTGGCCATCCCCTCCTGGAGATCCGAACGGGGGACTAGTCTGGAACATTTTGCCAATGGAGAGGTCATCATGACACTTTTCAATTACAGGCCATGTGTCTTTAATGCAGTGGTACCCATGTCCTTCTGCGCCCTCATGCTGTTGATCATTTCTGGTTCTCCCGCCTCTACCACTCCTCCAGCGCAAGAGTGTACCCTGAACCTCAGTGTGCTCCTCCGCCCCTTTGGCCACGGCTTACGGCTGTAGACACCTCTAGTGGTAATCGAGGTCCATGCCTTCTGGCGCAGATTCTAAACCCGCAGTGCTCGGTACCAGAACCCTCCCCCTTGAAACATGCGCATAGAGGAGGAAACGCCCCAGATGATGCTGTGGTGGGCGACAGATGGGAGAAGACTCGGGCTCGTCAACCGCCGTTCGCGGGGAGGAAGGGACATCCGAGGTGTCCATGACGGCTGACCCAGAGACCAGGGAAGTGGAGGGAGCCGCTGATCCACCTGGGGGCAGGGAGGGCCGGCGGCAGGCCCGTGGGGAGGCAGCAACTGGGGGCAGTGGCGGCAGCTCGAGGACCACGTCCGTACCCAAAGGAGGTAGCAGAGGAGGAGGAGGCGGCGGCGGCGGGAGTCCCGCGGGGGCACGCGGACGGAGCTGGTTATGATGGCGGCGCTCCAACCCTTTCGATGTCTGTATCGAAGTCACACGCCGCCCATGGGCCGCGACGACCGTGGTGGGCGTCCAACCCGGCTTGGGCCCTGACACGTGGGCCCACACGGCCGCGCCGGGAGGCGTGACGCTGAGAGGGTTGGGAGTGCGGGCTGGAGGGGTATGGCATCAGCAAATGGAGCAGTGTCCGTGGCTGTCGCCCATGGAGGAGCTCCGCCGGACTACGTCAATTTACGTGGTGCGATAGGTGCTAAAAAACAGGGTTAGGGCCGACATGGTTGGAGATGTTTCGACCGCCTTCGTCAACTGTTGTTTAAATGTGCAGACAAGCCTCTCCGCCGCGCCATTGGAGGAAGGGTGGAAAGGCCGGCTACGGATATGTTTGACACCGTTGGCCTGACAAGTTGTGGAAGGAGGATGCAGTGAATTGGGGGCCATTATCAGAGACCAATGTATGAGGTAGGCCTTCTATGGTGAGAACCGGGGCCAGGGCCGTGAGTGTGGCCTCCGTGGTAGTGGACGCCATGCGAACGACATATGGGTATTTGGAGTAGGTATCAACGATAAGTAACCATATGGACCCCAAAAACAGGCCATCGAAATCGAGATGGATGCGATCCCAGGGCCAGCGAGGCACAGGTCAGGGTGCGAACGACTGAGGGGGGCTTGCTTGGTGATGCACACCCGCAGACCAGATGGTCAATATCGCCATCAATGCTGGGCCCACAAAAAGTGAGGTTGCGCATCCGGCCGAAGTGTGATGTGCGCCTGAAAATCGGAAGCACATGTGAGATACGTTTCAAACAAGACGCAAAAGCGGAGCACAGATCGACCAAGTCCTGAAAAGGAACAGCCGTGGAAACGACCTTAACTTCATCAGAAATTGAAAAGCCAAACAATTGAAACGCATCCGGGCTAAAAATATTCGAAGCCGGCGGATGGTCGACGACAAAGAGGGTAAGGAGCCAGGGAACATGCTTGTACGTCGCCTGGACGACGAACTGCCCATGAAGGGGAATGGAACCGTTTCCATATGCGACCAAACGACGAGAGGGAGGTGACAACTCCGGGTATATGTCGCAGCGCTCGGTACGCGACCGACAGATCTGTTGACTGACAGAGACTGCAGACAGTTGAGGAGGATCGTAATGTGTAATAGGCAGACATCTATCCAGACCACCACTCAGGAATTCCAAACTGCATCCGGATCCACTGCGAGTACTGTGGCATTTTGGCGGGAGGTGAGAAAACTTGGATTTCATGGTCGAGTGGCTGCTCATAAGCCACACATCACGCAGGTTAATGCCAAACGACGCCTCGCTTGTTGTAAGGAGCGTAAACATTGGATATTGGACAGTGGAAAAACGTTGTGTGGAGTGACGAACCACGATACACGATGTAACGATTCGATGGCAGGGTGTGGGTATGGCAAATGCCCAGTGAGCGTCATCTGCCAGTGTGTACAGTGCCAACAGTAAAATTCGGAGGCTGTGGTGTTACGGTGTGTTTCATGTTTTTCATGGAGGGGGCTTGCACTCCTTGTTGCTTTCCGTGGCACTATCACAGTACATGATTACATTGATGTTTTAAGCACCTTGTTGCTTCCCACTGTTGAAGAGCAATTCGGGGATGTCGAATGCATCAACACGATCGAGCACCGGTTCATAATGCAAGGCCTGTGGCGTAGTGATTACACGACAATAACATCCCTGTAATGGACTAGCCTGCACAGTGTCCTGACCTGAATCTTATAGAACACCTTTGGGATGTTTTGGAATGCCGACTTCGTGCCAGGCCTCACCGACCGCCATCGATACCTCTCCTCAGTGCAGCACTCGGTGAAGAATGGGCTGCCATTCCCTAAGAAACCTCCCTGCACCTTTGTGAACGTATGTCTGCGAGAGTGGAAGCTGCCATCAAGGCTAAGGGTGGGCCAACACCATACTGAATTCCAGCATTACCGATGGATGGCGCCACGAACTTGTAAGTCATTTTCAGCCAGGTGTCCGGATACTTTTGGTCACATAGTGTATGTAGATGTATATGTACTGGTCAATATATACATCGAAGATGTAATAAGATAAATAAAAGAAAGCTTCAGGATGGGGAATAAAATTGAGGGTGAAAGGATATCAGTGATAAGAAGCGCTGTTGACGTCCTCAGTTGCGCTGAGGAAGAATTACAAGATCTCCCGAACGGTATGAACAGTCTAATGACTGCCCAGTATGGACTGAGAGTAAACCGAAGAAAGATGCAAGTAATGAGAAGTACTAATGACATTAGCGATATACTTAACATCACAACTGGGGACCACACAGTAGACGATTTGCAAATATATTGGTAGCGAAATACTCGTTATCAGCAAAACAAGGTGGCCATAAAAAGCAGATTTACGTACGCAAAGAGACCATTCCTGACTAAGACAAGTCTGCCAGTATCAAAGAACGACCTTTTCATGAGGAGGAGTTTTCTGAGAATGTTCGTATGGAGCACAGCATTGTACGGTAGTGAATCATGGACCGTAGGAAAACAGGAGAAAATCGTACCGTTTGAGGTGTAGTACTACAGAAGTCTGTTGATAATTCGGTGGACTGATAAGATAAGGAATGAAGAGCTCCTCCACGCATTTGTCACGGGTAGGAGCATGTGGAAAACACCGACAAGAACAAGTGACAGGATGATAGCACATGTGTTAAGACGTCAAGGATCAATTTCTATGGTATTAAAGGGACCTTGAGAGTTTCTTTTATAATAATTCTTTTTGTTTGACTCGTTTTTTTTGTACTGATTTGGTTGTTTGGTTGTAACTTTGCTGTTGCTTAACTTTGGGTGACTTATAATCTTTCTATAGAAATGTGCAAACTGCTCAAATACTGAACTTTACAATTAATCTCCTTAATTAAATAAAGTGGTCCTTACGCGTTAATGATGTGCCTAATAATGCTGTTTATGAAATGGACCCTATGCATTGATAATTCTCGTAGCAAACTGATCCTGAAATGAAGATATCTCACCTCGTAAAGTAACTGCTTGAGAACGCTGTGCTTGGTGCTCTTTGTGCATCAGGTGCAAATTTCTAATTGCAGTTGCTGAGAGCTTAGTGGAATGCTCCAGACAACTAGTAAACTATTGTTTATCTGAGTGAGACACGTTTTCAATAAAACAAAATTGGATTGAGGATGTGGACAATGCTCTTAGGTGGAATATTACTTAACAAAACTGTTTTTAAATTATCTGATGTATTATTACTTGTACGAAATTCATGTTACAACATTCATTAACATTGACAAAGGCAACTTAGATACCAAATTCTTACTCTCACAAATGGTAAACAAATCATTAAAAAAACGTGAAAAATTCCTTACACTGAAAATTACTTAATCTTTAATGAAAATTTAAACGTCTTGATATGGATGTCTCATTCAACAATGTGACTGCAAGAATACAACACGACTGCAGTGCCAATAAAAAAAATATTGGGAACGAAGTTTTTCGCGGCGGCACTTATGTATAAAACATTCTCGGTATTCTTGCCACGTCAGTTCTGAATAAAATCTCAAGCTTTCGACGATTACCTCCATCGTCATCGTCAGGAGTTGACTGTCTCCACTGTTTTTTTTTTACTTTATTGTTATTTTAAAACCTGTACAACAGGCAGGCTGTCAGCAGCACACTACGCTGCTCTTCAGCCATGGAATATACAAGGAGCAAAAACAGTGAGAAGACACGTAAGTCACAGAACGGTGGGCAATAAAACAGGAGACACATAGAGACAAACACGGAGCCGTTCACACTCGTCGATAATCCACACTGCTAGCTGATGAGACGACGCACAAACACTGAAGATGACGATGGCACTGGTGAACGATGGAGTGGACGGTGAACACTGAACACTAAACACGACGGCACACACACAAAACACTGATGGCGGTGATCTCCGGCGCGCGAATGTCCACGTAACGTGTGCGAGTCCGGGGACCTGCCAAGAGGGGAAAGGGGTGAGGTGGGGGAGAGGGGAGAAAAAGGATGCCAATGGCTGAGGAGACGGGGGCAGGAGGAGAGGGACAGGGGAGGGGAGGCCCGGGGGAGGAGGGAGTGTCTCCACTGCTGCTATGGTAGCCTCTATATAGCCCGAAGACGGCTTCTAATTGGTCGGCTTATGATTGGTCGGTCCCATATTACTTTCCTCTACGGGGAGGACATCGCACGCCAGGTTCGTCGACTGGAGAAGCTGCGCGTCAAATATGCACAGTTGCGGAGTAATTTGGCTTCTCTGCAACGCTGTCGCGATAAGGAGATTGTGCCAAAGTTTGCTGTGGTTAAACACCATTTCAAGTCGGTTGGAATGAAGAATATATTACAGAAGACAAGCCGGGCGATCGTCAGAGAAAGATTACGACACACAAAGTACGAAATGGATCTTAATGCACGAAGCTTATATAGTTGCTATCTTTTGTTATCAACAGTTCTCTCGCCGTTTGACTGGGAGTGAGTCGATATGACGACGGCTGCTCATCAAGGAGCTCATCTTAGCAATACATCTGCTAGACAAGTAAAGAAATTTGAGCGTCTTGCAGCTGTGCAAAGATCAGAGTCATCGTACGAAACAGCACGCACTGTCGTCAACCTGTCGGGAAAGAACCAGGACAAAGGAGCCATCTCGACCCTTAATAAAGGTTTGAATTTTGCTCTTACATCACGTACTGTACCCATCGTGGATCTTATCAGTGGAGTAGAACAGGCTGTGCACAGGGCGACGCCGACGAAGTGAGACTTGTTACCAGTCGCTTTTTGGCCTCAGCTAAGGCTCCCAGATCTAATATCAGTAGAGAGGAGGGGGAGGGGCTCCGTTTACTTCGGAAGGATGAAGATCTCGTCATATTACCAGCTGACAAAGGAAATGCCACCGTAGTCCTTAATACTACCGAATATCATAGAAAAATGACATCACTGTTGGAGGACGGTACGTATAAGTGTCTTAAACGGGACCCAACTTTGACGTACAGCAGAAAAACCATGAAGTTACTGAAGAATTCCGGGCTGCCAGACGATATTACAAAAAATCTCAGAGTCCGAGCTCCTAGACCGCCCAGGTTGTACGGACTACCGAAGCTCCGTAAGGATAATGTTCCCATGAGACCTATTGTCAGTGCAATTGGTTCTTCTACTTATAAGCTGGCCAAATACCTAACAAAGTTGATGACGCCTATAGTCGGCCGGTGTGAACATCACATCAAAAACTCCCAGATGTTCATTGAGAAAATCAAAGAAACTAGAGTTGGTCCAAACGACATTTTAGTCAGCCTGGATGTGGTGTCGCTGTTCACAAAAGTTCCTGTGGAGGACACTTTGAAAATGCTGGCGGATCTTTTTCCTCCTGAAACTATAAAGTTGTTCCGGCACGTGATGACGACCATCTACTTCTTGTATGGTAACAAATTTTATGAAATGACGGACGGTATGGCAATGGACTCTCCGTTGTCTCCATCACTGGCTAACTTTTTTTATGGAGAATTTTGAAGAACGTGCATTTTATTCGGCTCCCCTCCGTCCATCCTTATTTTATCGTTACGCTGACGATACATTTATGATCTGGCCACACGGCGCAGAAGCTCTCGATCAATTCATGGAACACATGAACAGCATCCATTCGAAGATCCAGTTCACTGTCGAGATGTAGAAGGAAGGGAGACTGCCTTTCTTAGACGTTTTAGTTCAACGACAGGCGGATTGGCGTCTTGGCCACTCTGTATACCTTAAGCCGACGCATACCGATTTATACCTGAATGCACAGAGTTTCCATCATCCTGCTCAGAAGAGAGCCGTTTTGAACACGTTGGTATATAGAGCAAAACTGTTTCTGCCGAGGACCACTTAAGGTCCGAGATTAACCACCTGAAGGACGTGTTCCGAAAGAATGGCTATGGTGCACGCGATGTAAAGGCAGCGTTCTCCAAAAGAAGGAAACGTGAAAATGCTACAACCTCACAGGATGAAACACCGATTGCGGTTCTTCCTTTTTGTGGCGCGATTTCCAGCAAAATAGGAAGAGTCCTGCGTAGACGGGGTATAAGACCGATTTTTCGTCCTCCTAAGAAAATTAAGGAGAAGATGCGCCCTGTTAAGGACTATCTCGGCTCAGGGTCCCTGGAGTTTGTAATATACCCTGTGAGTGTGGAAGCAATTATATAGGTCAGACGATTCGTACCGTTTCCGACCGCTGTGCAGAACACCAACGCCATATTAAAAATAGGGAACTGGAGAAACATGAAATATTGTTCGATGAAACTAAAATTCTGTCCCATGCCTCCACGTACTGGGATTCTGTTATTAAGGGGGCTGTTGGAATAAGAATGAGCCAAAAGAACTTTAACCGCGATAGCAGATACCATCTGAGCTGTGCGTGGAAACGAGCACTTGATGTAGAGAAGCAGCAGAGACGTTCCTTCCAAGGTTTACGTTCAAACGGAAGCGGTGGCGCCACCGGCGCACACAGTGCCACCGTCTAAGACAGCAGCACGTAATGGCCGACCAATCATAAGCCGACCAATCAGAAGCCGTCTTCGGGCTATATATAGGCTACCATAGCAACAGTGCAGAGTGTCAGCTCCTGACGATGACGATGGAGGTAATCGTCGAAAGCTCGAGATTTTATCTAGAACTGACGCGGCAAGAATACCGAGAATGTTTTATACAAAAAAAAAATATTACCTTCGTTCCCCTCATTCTCTTTTCATTCTAAATCACTAATCAAATCCTCCTCCTCTGTTTCACAATATTCAAACACAAATCATTTTACTTAAACACAGATGCACTTAAATGGTACATTGCCACGAGTCCTCTGCTTGGCGTCTCTTTCACTGCCACTCTAACGACAGAACTCCCGCGCTCTTGGCTGGCCAGCAGCGATGACAAAAACAAGCTCATCTTCCTGTGAAACAGCTACTCTGACCAAAGACTGCGCGCGAATAACACTAGTCAAAAGCCACTCTGCACCTGGGATGTGATACATCAACTTGCATGTATTTTGGTGTGTAGAATCGGAATATACGTTTCAAAATGTTCTAGCACGTAGCATTTTTGAGTTTTTAAAACTTTTTTATTTTTCGTATTCAGTATTTCGCTTTTGCTGTTCTTCTGTTTTGATGTTTAATTGTTTGTTTTTGATTTGCATACGAGAGCTAGAAGATCTACAAATCGTCAGTAAATTGTTGGCGTGGTAATCCAGTGGTGTGAAAGAGATCCTCAGTGAGCGTTTCCTGTGAAAGAAGTACAAAATTTTTGTGTTTTAAACTTACACTAAGAAAAATGACAGGTAGTAAATCTCGTTGCTGTCTAAACCACCCCGACAACACTTGTTATGTGTGTGGGAAATTCACTCCAAAAGCCCAAAGAAAACCAATCACTGATTTGGTTAAGAAGGCATATAAATTGTATTTTGATTGTCCTGTTGCTGATCAGGATAAAAATGTAGCACCTCATATTGCCTGCAAAACCAGTACTACAGCGTCAACCGAGCGGTTGAAAGGAAAACGCCGAGCCGTGTCATTCGCTGTTCCGATGGTGTGGTGTGAGCCTAATGACCATTATTCAGACTGTTACTTCAGCCTTACAAATATTTCGGGTCAGTCAAGGAAAACTGGACACAAAGTAAAGTATCAAAATATCTCTTCAGTGCATTTACCTGTGCGCTATGATGAGGGGTTGCCAATTCCTGACTGTACCTTGAAAGTCACGGAACCAGACACCATGTCAAGTGAATCAGAAAATATTGAACATACAGAAGAGTACTGCTCTCAATATCATGACACTTCGCTTCAGCTCTTTAATCAAAAGGAACTGAACGATTTGGTTCGCGATCTAAAACTTTCTAAACAGCAAGCTGAACTCTTGGGGTCCAGCCGGCCGATGTGGCCGAGCTGTTCTAGGCGCTTCAGTCTGGAAACGCGCGACTGCTACGGGCATGTATGTGTGTGATGTCCTTAGGTTAGTTAGGTTTAAGTAGTTCTATGTTCTATGTTGAATTTAATTGATGAAAGGAGAAAATATAAAAATGCAGTAAATGAAGCAGGCAAAAAGGAATACAAACGTCTCAAAAATGAGATCAACAGGAAGTGCAAAATTGCTAAGCAGGGATGGCTAGAGGACAAATGTAAGGATGTAGAGGCTACTGCCTACAGGAAAATTAGAGACGTTTGGAGAGAAGAGAACCACTTGTATGAATATCAAGAGCTCAGATGGCAACCCAGTTCTAAGCAAAGAAGGGAAGGCAGAAAGGTGGAAGAAGTATATAGAGGGTTTATACAAGGGCGATGTACTTGAGGACAATATTATGGAAATGGAAGAGGATGTAGATGAAGACGAAATGGGAGATAAGATACTGCGTGAAGAGTTTGACAGAGCATTGAAAGACCTGAGTCGAAACAAGGCCCTGGGAGTACACAACATTCCATTAGAACTACTGATGGCCGTGGGAGAGCCAGTCATGACAAAACTCTACCATCTGGTGAGCAAGATGTATCAGAAAGGCGAAATACCCTCAGACTTCAAGATGAATATAATAATTCCAATCCCAAAGAAAGCAGGTGTTGACAGATGTGAAAATTACCGAACTATCAGTTTAATAAGTCACAGCTGCAAAATACTAACGCGAATTCTTTACAGACGAATGGAAAAACTGGTAGAAGCGGACCTCGGGGAAGATCAGTTTGGATTCCGTAGAAATGTTGGAACACGTGAGGCAATACTAACCTTACGACTCATCTTAGAAGAAAGATTAAGAAAAGGCAAACTTACGTTTCTAGCATTTGTAGACTTAGAGAAAGCTTTCGACAATGTTAACTGGAATACTCTCTTTCAAATTCTGAAGGTGGCAGGGGTAAAATACAGGGAGCGAAAGGCTATTTACAATTTATACAGAAACCAGATGGCAGTTATAAGAGTCGAGGGGCATGAAAGGGAAGCAGTGGTTGGGAAAGGAGTGAGACAGGGTTGTAGCCTCTCCCCGACGTTATTCAATCTGTATATTGAGCAAGCAGTAAAGGAAACAAAAGAAAAATTCGGAGTAGGTATTAAAATTCATGGAGAAGAAGTAAAAACTTTGAGGTTCGCCGATGATATTGTAATTCCGTCAGAGACAGCAAAGGACTTGGAAGAGCAGTTGAACGGAATGGACAGTGTCTTGAAAGGAGGGTATAAAATGAACATCAACAAAAGCAAAACGAGGATAATGGAATGTAGTCAAATTAAACCGGGTGATGCTGAGGGAATTAGATTAGGAAATGAGACACTTTAAGTAGTAAAGGAGTTTTGCTATTTAGGGAGCAAAATAACTGATGATGGTCGAAGTAGAGAGGATATAAAATGTAGACTGGCAATGGCAAGGAAATCGTTTCTGAAGAAGAGAAATTTGTTAACATCGAGTATAGATTTAAGTGTCAGGAAGTCGTTTCTGAAAGTATTTGTATGGAGTGTAGCCATGTATGGAAGTGAAACATGGACGATAACTAGTTTGGACAAGAAGAGAATAGAAGCTTTCGAAATGTGGTGCTACAGAAGAATGCTGAAGATAAGGTGGGTAGATCACGTAACTAATGAGGTGGTATTGAATAGGATTGGGGAGAAGCGAAGTTTGTGGCACAACTTGACTAGAAGAAGGGATCGGTTGGTAGGACATGTTTTGAGGCATCAAGGAATCACAAATTTAGCATTGGGGGGCAGCGTGGAGGGTAAAAATCGTAGAGGAAGACCAAGAGATGAATACACTAAGCAGATTCAGAAGGATGTAGGTTGCAGTAAGTACTGGGAGATGAAGAAGCTTGCACAGGATAGAGTAGCATGGAGAGCTTCATCAAACCAGTCTCAGGACTGAAGACCACAACAACAACAACATGTTCTAGGGGACTGATGACCTCAGATGTTAAGTCTCATAGTGCTCAGAGCCATTTTTTTTTCTTGGGGTCGAGACTGCCACAACGGAACCTTCTAACCCCAGGGACAAACATTTCCTGTATCAAATCAAGACGTGTTTCCTTCGCTGAGTATAATTTAATGATGCAGCTAGGTGTACAACATAATCCATAGGAGTGGCGACTATTTTTTGACTCCAGTGGGAACCAGCTTGCTAGCAGTACTACTGCATAATGGCAATGCATTTCCATCATTATCTTTGGCTTACGTAGTAGACATGAAAGAAATTTATGAAACCATGACTTTGCTGCTAGAGGCAATCAAATATAAGGATCATGAATGGCAGCTTTGCTGTGATTTAAAAATTGTTGCCCTTTTTACAGGTTTACAGGCTGGAGTCACGAAATACCGCTGCTTTTTGTGCCTTTGGGACAGCCGTGACACCAAGAACCGCTACACAGTGAAGGAATGGCCTATAAGGATGTTCCTGGAAACGTAAATATGAACAATACCCCATTGGTTGAACCCGATAAAATCATTTTGCCTCCCCTTCATATCAAGTTGGGCCTTATTAAGAACTTTGTAAAAGCTCTGGGTAAAGAAGGTGAGGCCTTCAGTCACTTAAAAGAAAAGTTTCCCAAATTAAGGGAGGCAAAGCTGAAAGAGGGTATATTTGTTGGACCACAAATACGAAAATTGCTGAAAGATCCAACCTTTGATACCAAACTCACAGATATCCAATTAGTTGCTTGGTATTCTTTTAAAGAAATTGTGAAGGGCTTTTTGGGTAACATAAAAGACAAAAATTATGTTACCATTGTCAATGATCTGTTGGACAACTATAAGAACATGGGGTGTAGAATGTCGCTTAAAATTCACTTTTTACATTCTCACCTTGATTTCTTCCCGGATAATTTGGGAGCCGTAAGCGATGAGCATGGTGAACGCTTTCACCAAGACATTCTTACCACGCATTTTTCAAAAACCAAAGACGATTAAAGGTGAAAATATCTTCTGAACTAATTTGGACCTTTTATTGCCATCATGTCCATATATACATGCAATCTACATTTACATCTACATGGATACTCTGAAAATCACATTTAAGTGCTGGCAGAGGGTTCGTCGAACCACCTTCACAATTCTCTGTTATTCCAATGTCGTATAGCGAGCGGAAAGAACGAACACCTATATCTTTCCGTACGAGCTCTGATTTCTCTTATTTTATCGTAGTGATCGTTTCTCCCTATGTAGGTCGGTGCCAACAAAATATTTTCCCATTCGGAGGAGAAAGTTGATGATTGGACTTTCGTGAGAAGATTCCATCGCAACGAAAAACGCCGCCTTTCTTTTAATGAAGTCCAGCCCAAATCCTGTATCATTTCTGTGATACTCTCTCCCATATTTCGCGATAATACAAAACGTGCTGCCCTTCTTTGAACTTTTTGATTTCAGACGTTCTGAATGTGTATTTTTGTTTGACTTAATTGTGTCAATTTTCGCTATTACCATTTTTATTCTGCTGTGTATCTAGGAAATGTGACGTCATAGAGAAAACTGATTTTTCCAGTGTATTCAGCACCCTAAAATTGGGTAAATCCACTCATTTACAAACCAGATACAGAAAAAAAGTTTAAATTTGTTAACTAGTGTAATAGCGATTTAGAACTGTCGTGTAGCGTCTGAGACATCCGTAGTTCGTACAAATCCCAGAAATGCAAATAACAAATTCCCAGCAGATCTGTTTCAGCCTGGACAGGGTAAAAACTGTAGTGGAAGACGGAAATTAGAATACATCCTACAAATAATCGAGAAAGTGCCGCAATAGTCCTACTCTGTGATAAAACCGCTGGGGCAGAAAAGAAATTTGTGGAGGGCGTCATCGGGTCAGTCAGGTTGGTGAAGAGAAAAAAAATCTCTACACGTTTAAATATGTATTCTTGCTAACGGCCTTTACACATACAACACATGAAATTTAAAACAAACACCGAGTGTTTGTAGTGGTGAAATCGAGCCGTCGTGCGGTGGAATTAACTATATTGGTTCACTACAACTGAAGTGCACCAGCGGAAGTTTCTGCCTTGTGGTAGTTAGTGTTCTGGTTACCTGTCCTGGACACTGACGTAAATTCATTCAATGTTCCTTTTTGGTGAAGTTAACTATATTACTTTATTTCAAATTCAAGTGTACCAGCGGAATTTTCTGCATTGGGGCCTTTAGTGTTCCGGTTACTGCCCTGACCACTAACGTAATTTCAGGCAGCGTCCTTTCTTCACCTGTTGTCGCTATCCAACATGGTGTGTAGTTTTGACAGCTTAATACATATTTCATTGTGCATAATCATGGCCGTAACAGTTTGGTCTTTGAGTTTTTATGTACAGATTGGTGGCTAGCAAGTTGTTTGGTCGGTCGGTCCGTGACGGCTGTCTCTTGGTTGGGTTACCAACGGATCAAGTGTAGGTGGGTCCAACACCTGTCTCACCTAAGCGAACGTTAATGTTTCGAGGGCAGCCCCCCCCTCACCCCCCCCCCCCCCCCCCCCCCGAGCGCGTCTGAGTGCCGTTGTCTTTTTTTAGTCATCAGTCTACTGACTGGTTTGATGCGGCCCGCCACGAATTCCTTCCCTGTGCTAACCTCTTCATCTCAGAGTAGCACTTGCAACCTACGTCCTCAATTATTTGCTTGAAGTATTCCAATCTCTGTCTTCCTCTACAGTTTTTGCCCCCTACAGCTCCCTCTAGTACCATGGAAGCCATTCCCTCATGTCTTAGCAGATGTCCTATCATCCTGTCCCTTCTCCTTATCAGTGTATTCCACATATTCCTCTCCTCTCGGATTCTGCGTAGAACCTCCTCATTCCTTACCTTATCAGTCCACCTAATTTTCAACATTCGTGTATAGCACCACATCTCAAATGCTTCGATTCTCTTCTGTTCCGGTTTTCCCACAGTCCATGTTTCACTACCATACAATGCTGTACTCCAGACGTACATTCTCAGAAATTTCTTCCTCAAATTAAAAGGCCGGTATTTGATATTAGTAGACTTCTCTTGGCCAGAAATGCCTTTTTTGCCATAGCGAGTCTGCTTTTGATGTCCTCCTTGCTCCGTCCGTCATTGGCTATTTTACTGCCTAGGTAGCAGAATTCCTTAACTTCATTGACTTCGTGACCATCAATCCTGATGTTAAGTTTCTCGCTGTTCTCATTTCTACTACTTCTCATTACCTTCGTCTTTCTCCGATTTACTCTCAAACCATACTGTGTACTCATTAGACTGTTCATTCCGTTCAGCAGATCATTTAATCCTTCTTCACTTTCACTCAGGATAGCAATGTCATCAGCGAATCGTATCATTGATATCCTTTCACCTTGTATTTTAATTCCACTCCTGAACCTTTCTTTTATTTCCATCATTGCTTCCTCGATGTACAGATTGAAGAGTAGGGGCGAAAGGCTACAGGCTTGTCTTACACCCTTCTTAATACGAGCACTTCGTTCTTGATCGTCCACTCTTATTATTCCCTCTTGGTTGTTGTACATATTGTATATGACCCGTCTCTCCCTATAGCTTACCCCTACATTTTTCAGAACCTCGAACAGCTTGCACCATTTTATATTGTCAAACGCTTTTTCCAGGTCGACAAATCCTATGAAAGTGTCTTGATTTTTCTTTAGCCTTGCTTCCATTATTAGCCGCAACGTCAGAATTGCCTCTCTCGTCCCTTTACTTTTCCTAAAGCCAAACTGATCGTCACCTAGCGCATTCTCAATTTTCTTTTCCATTCTTCTGTATATTATTCTTGTAAGCAGCTTCGATGCATGAGCTGTTAAGCTGATTGTGCGATAATTCTCGCACTTGTCAGCTCTTGCCGTCTTTGGAATTGTGTGGATGATGCTTTTCCGAAAGTCAGATGGTATGTCGCCAGACTCATATATTCTACACACCAATGTGAATAGTCGTTTTGTTGCCACTTCCCCCAATGATTTTAGAAATTGTCTATACTGTCCTTTTCATGGGTGTTTAATGGTCTGTTGTTAATCTACTATAGCCAATGCATTAAAAGAAAAAAAAAATTGTGTTTTATGTAAATCAATTGTGGGCCTTCAGCCGCTTAAAACCTTATTCTTGAATTTAGTTATTGTCGTTCGTTGCTTTTTTTATTTAGTGTGCATTCACCCCTTGAAAACTTAAAGGGTATCATTGAATTTTTGGAAAATCAACTATGGGCTTTCAGCAGCTTAAAGCCTTATTCTCAAATTTCCCCTTAAGCGAAAACATTGCGGCTTTCTGCCTTAAAAGATTATGGTGATATATTTTAAAATTTTGAAATTTAATTGTGGCCTTCAGCCGTTTGTATTGCACCTTGTATATGTTTGTTCTATCCTCTTTTGCCTCGAGGCTTTCCTCCTAGCTTATATATATAATTCTTTTAACTGCAATTTTAACTGCATGTCTTCAGTCACTTGAAATTTATCTTGTTGTTTTTTAAGATTTCTTGTTTGGAGGCCTTCAGCCGTGAAAGAGTTGGATTTTGAAACTCGTAGTTGTAAAGGTTCGGCTATGTGCCGTTCTGGTTTAAAGGTGTTATTAAATTACAATAAATTATAATTTTGAACTGAAACTGACCAACACCTATTTGGCCCTTTCCATAATCCTAATCCACAATCCTAATCACCCGTGGTCTAGGGGTAGCCTCTTTGATTCATAATCAAAACGTCTTCGGTCCCGGCTTCGATCCCAGCCACTGCCTAAATTTTGATAAATAATCAGCATTGGCGGCCGAAGACTTCCGGCATAAGAAGTCAGCCTCATTCTGCAAACGGCCTTGTCAAAGAGGGCGGAGGAGCGGATGGAGGTTCAGGGCACTGTTTTGTCCTAGGGGTGGGAAATTGCCCCTAAAGGCGGAAGAATCAGCAATGATCAACGACATGAGGATGCAGAAGGCAAAGGAAACCACTGGATTAAAGACACGTAACGTGATCCACAGGACATGTGGCCTGTAATTGAAGAAGTGTCATGATGATCTCTCCATTTGCAAAAGATTCCGGAATAGTCCCCCATTCGGATCTCCGGGAGGGGACTGCCAAGGGGGAGGTTACCATGAGAAAAAGATTGAATAATCAACGAAAGGATAACGTACAAGTCGGGGCGTGGAATGTCAGAAGCTTGAACGTGGTAGGGAAACTAGAAAATCTGAAAAGGGAAATGCAAAGGCTCAATCTAGATATAGTAGGGGTCAGTGAAGTGAAATGGAAGGAAGACAAGGATTTCTGGTCAGATAAGTATCGGGTAATATCAACAGCAGCAGAAAATGGTATAACAGGTGTAGGATTCGTTATGAATAGGAAGGGAGGGCAGAGGGTGTGCTACTGTGAACAGTTCAGTGACCAGGTTGTTCTAATCAGAATCGACAGCAGACCAACACCGATAACGATAGTTCAGGTATACATGCCGACGTCGCAAGCTGAAGATGAACAGATAGAGAAAGTGTATGAGGATATTGAAAGGGTAATGCGGTATGTAAAGGGGGACGAAAATCTAGTAGTCATGGGCGACTGGAATGCAGTTGTAGGGGAAGGAGTAGAAGAAAAGGTTACAGGAGAATATGGGCTTGGGACAAGGAATGAAAGAGGAGAAAGACTAACTGAGTTCTGTAACAAGTTTCAGCTAGTAATAGCGAATACCCTGTTCAAGAATCACAAGAGGAGGAGGTATACTTGGAAAAGGCCGGGAGATACGGCAAGATTTCAATTAGATTACATCATGGTCAGACAGAGATTTCGAAATCAGATACTGGATTATAAGGCGTACCCAGGAGCAGATATAGACTCAGATCACAATATAGTAGTGATGAAGAGTAGGCTGAAGTTCAAGACATTAGTCAGGAAGAATCAATACGCAAAGAAGTGGGATACAGAAGTACTAACAAGGGAACCTCCCCATCGCACCCTCCTCAGATTTAGTTATAAGTTGCCACAGTGGTAGACCTTGAAAAACTGAACATAGATCAATCGAGAAAACAGGAAGAAGTTGTGTGGAACTATGAAAAAATAAGCAAAATATACAAACTGATTAGTCCATGCACAACATAGGCAACATCAAGGTTACAAAGAGCCCACGAGCGCCGCGGTCCCGTGGTTAGCGTGAGCAGCTACGGAACGAGAGGTTCTTGGTTCATGTCTTCCTTCGAGCGAAAATTTTAATTTTTTATTTTCAGACAATTATCAAAGTTCAGGCACTCACACATAATCAACTTCGCTCTCCAAAATTCCAGGACATGTTCAGATTTGCTTGGACATATGCAGGATTTGACGATCTACACTCGGAAAAATTTGAAAACGTGAAAACGTATGTTTTGACAGAGCACAAGGAAAAGTGTGCGACTGTGAGACTTTTGGATTCATTTGTTGCAGTTTATGTGACAAACTCTTATGTTTTCATCACTTTTTCGGGAGTAATTACCACATCCACAAGAAAACCTAAATCGGGCAACGCAGAAGAATCTTTTTACCCATTCACCAAGTGTACAAGTTAGGTGGGTCGACAACATATTCCTGTCATGCCGTCACCAGTGTCGTATAGAATATATCAGACGTGTTTTCCTGTGGAGGAATCGGTTGATCTATGACCTTGCGATCAAATGTTTTCGGATCCCATTGGAGAGGCACGTCCTTTCGTCTACGAATTGCACGGTTTTGCGATGCGGTCGCTAAACACAGACACTAAACTTATTACAGAGAACAGAGACGTCAATGAACGAACGGATAGGTCATAACTTTGCGAAAATAAAGAAAAATTTTTTTCGCTCGTGGGGAGATTTCAACCAAGGACCTCGCATTCCACAGCTGCTCTCGCTAACCACGAGACCACGCCGCGCTTGAGTTCGCACTGTCGTTGATGTTACTTATCTTCGCGTGGACTACTCAGTTTGTATATTTTGCTTAATTTTTTCATAGTTCCACACAACTTCTTCCTGTTCTCTCGATTGATCTGTGTTCAGTTTTTCATGGCCTATGCACTGTGCCAACTTAAAACTAAATCTGAGGGTGGTGCGATGGGGAGGTTCCCTTGTAAGGAATGACGAGATACGTTTGAAGTTCTCTAACGCTATAGATACGGCAATAAAGAATAGCGCAGTAGGCAGTACAGTTGAAGAGGAATGGACAGCTCTAAAAAGGGCCATCACAGAAGTTGGGAAGGAAAACATAGGTACAAAGAAGGTAGCTGCGAAGAAACCGTGGGTAACAGAAGAAATACTTCAGTTGATTGATGAAAGGAGGAAGTACAAACATGTTCCGGGAAAATCAGGAATACAGAAATACAAGTCGCTGAGGAATGAAATAAATAGGAAGTGCAGGGAAGCTAAGACGAAATGGCTGCAGGAAAAATGTGAAGACATCGAAAAAGATATGATTGTCGGAAGGACAGACTCAGCATACAGGAAAGTCAAAACAACCTTTGGTGACATTAAAAGCAACGGTGGTAACATTAAGAGTGCAACGGGAATTCCACTGTTAAATGCAGAGGAGAGAGCAGTTAAGTGGAAAGAATACATTGAAAACCTCTATGAGGGTGAAGATTTGTCTGATGTGATAGAAGAAGAAACAGGAGTCGATTTAGAAGAGATAGGGGATCCAGTATTAGAATCAGAATTTAAAAGAGCTTTGGAGGACTTACGGTCAAATAAGGCAGAAGGGATAGATAACATTCCATCAGAATTTCTAAAATCATTGGGGGAAGTGGCAACAAAACGACTATTCACATTGGTGTGTAGAATATATGAGTCTGGCGACATATCCATCTGACTTTCGGAAAAGCATCATCCACACAATTCCAAAGACGGCAAGAGCTGACAAGTGCGAGAATTATCGCACAATCAGCTTAACAGCTCATGCATCGAAGCTGCTTACAAGAATAATATACAGAAGAATGGAAAAGAAAATTGAGAATGCGCTAGGTGACGATCAGTTTGGCTTTAGGAAAAGTAAAGGGACGAGAGAGGCAATTCTGACGTTACGGCTAATAATGGAAGCAAGGCTAAAGAAAAATCAAGACACTTTCATAGGATTTGTCGACCTGGAAAAAGCGTTTGACAATATAAAATGGTGCAAGCTGTTCGAGATTCTGAAAAACGTAGGGATAAGCTATAGGGAGAGACGGGTCATATACAATATGTACAACAACCAAGAGGGAATAATAAGAGTGGACGATCAAGAACGAAGTGTACATCGAGAAAGCAATGATGGAAATAAAAGAAAGGTTCAGGAGTGGAATTAAAATACAAGGTGAAAGGATATCAATGATACGATTCGCTGATGACATTGCTATCCTGAGTGAAAGTGAAGAAGAATTAAACGATCTGCTGAACGGAATGAACAGTCTAATGAGTACGCAGTATGGTTTGAGAGTAAATCGGAGAAAGACGAAGGTAATGAGAAGTAGTAGAAATGAGAACAGCGAGAAACTTAACATCAGGATTGATGGTCACGAAGTCAATGAAGTTAAGGAATTCTGCTACCTAGGCAGTAAAATATGTAAGTAGGCTGTTTGTGTTTTCTTGTTGGCAACGTTACGTAGCGCTCTGTATGAAAATCACTGTGCTGTGTGCAGTCTGTGGCTAGTTTGCATTGTTGTCTGCCATTGTAGTGTTGGGCAGCTGGATGTGAACAGCGCGTAGCGTTGCACAGTTGAGGAGAGCCGCCAGCAGTGATGGATGTGGGGAGAGAGATGGCGGAGTTTTGAAATTTGTAGGACTGGATGTCATGAACTGCCACGTATATTATGAGTTTTCAACACTATTAAGGTAAATACATTGTTTGTTCTCTATTAAAATCTTTCATTTGCTCAGTAGTTAGTGCCTTCCGTAGTTTGAATCTTTTATTTAGCTGGCAGTAGTGGCGCTCGCTGTAATGCAGTAGTTCGAGTAAGGAAGATTTTTGTGAGGTAAGTGATTTGTGAAAGGTATAGGTTAATGTTAGTCAGGGCCATTCTTTTGTAGGGATTATTGAAAGTCAGATTGCGTTGCGCTGAAAATATTGTGTGTCAGTTTAAGCATAGTCTTATATAATTGTTCAAAGGGGACGTTTCAAATAACCAATGACGGACGGAGCAAGGAGGACATCAAAAGCAGACTCGCTATGGCAAAAAAGGCATTTCTGGCCAAGAGAAGTCTACTAATATCAAATACCGGCCTTAATTTGAGGAAGAAATTTCTGAGGATGTACGTCTGGAGTACAGCATTGTATGGTAGTGAAACATGGACTGTGGGAAAACCGGAACAGAAGAGAATCGAAGCATTTGAGATGTGGTGCTATAGACGAATGTTGAAAATTAGGTGGACTGATAAGGTAAGGAATGAGGAGGTTCTACGCAGAATCCGAGAGGAAAGGAGTATGTGGATAACACTGATAAGGAGAAGGGACAGGATGATAGGACATCTGCTAAGACATGAGGGAATGACTTCCATGGTACTAGAGGGAGCTGTAGAGGGCAAAAACTGTAGAGGAAGACAGAGATTGGAATACGTCAAGCAAGTAATTGAGGACCTAGGTTGCAAGTGCTACTCTGAGATGAAGAGGTTAGCACAGGGAAGGAATTCGTGGCGGGCCGCATCAAACCAGTCAGTAGACTGATGACCAAAAAAAAAAAAAAAAAAAAAAAAAAAATCACCTGTTCTGCTCAGCGGGTTTTGCGGACGTTTCACAAACTTCCTTTGTAATGGTGCAAAAGCGTGGCGTTCTGGGACGTCAACCCTCGAGTACGACAACGCTTCGTACGGCAACGTGTCAAAACATGCGAAAAAAAGGCCGAAGCCCAGAAGTTCATGTGAGCTGTAAGGTGAGCTAATGATGTCACACTGGCACCAAATTTCATCGCAATACTGTCCAACGCCACCGTGGACGTGTCAAGTAATGGAAAAGTCGTCACAGCGTCTCTTCCTCACATTTCACCACTTCTTTTGACGCCTCTGCGAAGGAGATCAGAACCGCTACGCCCAACGTTGAAATCGCGCGGCTTTCTTACGAGCTGTCGAGGAAAGCATTTCAGACACACCATCGGTCAGAGTATACACCAAAAAGCTCCAGGAAGTTGCATAAACGGCGTCAATGAGAGCACCCCTCCCCTTGGGGCGTTGATTCCCACACATTTAACGCTCGCAAACGAAAGTTCTCAGTGGGATGAGCAAAAGGAAGACATTCTTGACAACATTCGTCACTACTGCCACTCTCTGGGTGTTTCAGTCAGTCTGAGGACATCGTGGGGCTGCAACCCCACTGGAAGTTGTATGACCCCTTTGGAACGTAGTACGACAGTAAAGTTTGCTCTGATATACAGACTGGAACCACTAAGACAGTTCAAAACCGTTAGATGAAATTTGAACGTGATGTGAAGCAGATTATGCTTTTCCACATCTACTGTTTCGCGCCTTCCTGTGGCGTGATCGCGGAATAGGTGGGGTGGAGAAGGGGAGTTTAACATGTGCGTTTTGAGTTTTTTGTTTTGTTTTAGTTTTAGGGCGCAAAACTTCTACGGTCATTAGCGCCCGGTCCGTGACTTAGGAAACAGTAAAAAACCGAAATTGAAAACCAGCAGCAATGGGAACGAAAGTCGTAAAATTGGAGAAACTAAAAGCAGAAGGAAGGCTTAAAAATCCACTACAGAAATGGGTTGGTTGTCCCCAAAAAAAGCTTCAAATGACTGACGTCATTTCACTGGCACTAATGAGAACGCGGTCCGCTGAGCGCGTGTCATCTGCTAAAATCGACGATATATCAGGCGATAGCTGTAGACGGGAGCGTGACGGATTAAAATAGGGGCACTCAATTAAAAGGTGTCTTACCGTCCACAGCTGAGAGCAGTGGGGACAGAGTGGGGGAGGATCGTCGCTTAAAAGATGTCGATGGCTAAAAAGACAGTGCCCTATCCGGTGTCTAGTTAAAATTACCTCCTCCCGACGACAAGGAAGAGCTTTCATGTCCCGCAATTTATTATGGGTAAGTGTCGACCAATGCGTGTGCCATAAATGAACAACACGTCGACATAGAACGCTCCGTAGATCGGCGAAGGGAATCGATTGAATAGCTGGCCGAGGAAGAGAGACTGCAGCCTTGGCTGCAATATCGGCCGCCTCATTTCCACAGATACCAACGTGTCCCGGGAGCCAGAGGAACGCCACCGAGACGCCCCCCAGGTGGAGCAAGCGCAGACAGTCCGGAATCCGGTGGACCAGAGAGTGCACAGGATAAAGAGCTTGGCGACTGAGGAGAGAGCTGAGAGAATCTGAGCAGATAACGTACCGTATCCGCTGATGGCGGCGGATGTAGTGGACAGCCTGGAGAACAGCGTAAAGCTCCGCAGTATAAACAGAACACTGGTAGGGAAGCCGAAAGTGATTTGGGGTGTCGCCAACAATACAGGCACTCCCTACACCTAACGATGTTTTCGAGCCGTCGGTGTAAATAAATGTGGCGTCCGTCATTTGTGCACATAGAGCAGCAAATGCCCGACGATAAACAAGTGAAGGGGTACCATCCTTGGGAAATCGACAAAGGTCACGGAGCAGGCAGATCCGGGGGCGGAGCCAAGGCGGTGCTGTACCCCAAGTTGTCAAGAAGGTTTTAGGAAAGCGGAAGGAAAGAGAATGGAGCAATTGACGGAAGCGGACTCCCGGTGGTAGTAGGGAGGAGGGACGGCCTGCATACCCTACATCAAAAGAGGCGTCGAAAAAAATGTCATGGGCTGGATTAGCAGGCATGGAAGACAGATGGCTAGCATAACGACTCAGAAGGACTGCTCGCCGATTGGACAGCGGAGGTTCAGCAGTCTCAGCATAAAGGCTTTCCACAGGGCTGGTGTAAAAAGCTCCAGACACTAAACGTAATCCACGGTGGTGGATAGAGTCGAGACGCCGAAGAATAGACGGCCGAGCAGAGGGGTAGACTATGCTTCCATAGTCCAATTTCGAGCGCACTAAGGCGCGATAGAGGCGGAGAAGGACCACTCGGTCCGCTCCCCAGGAGGTACCATTCAGGACACGGAGGGTGTTGAGGGATCGCAGACAGCGACCCGAAAGATAGGAAACGTGGGAGGACCAGCACAGTTTTCTGTCAAATATAAGACCCAAGAATTTAGCGACGTTTGAAAACGGAAGGTTGACAGGACCTAGATGTAAGGAGGGCGGAAGAAACTCCTTACGTCGCCAAAAATTAACACAAACGGTCTTACTGGGAGAAAAACGGATGCCGGTTTCGATGCTCCAAGAGTGGAGGCGATCGAGACATCCTTGAAGACGTCGTTCAAGAAGGCTGGTCCGTTGAGAGCTGTAGTAGATCGCAAAATCGTCCACAAAGAGGGAGCCCGAGACATCAGGAAGGAGACAATCCATAATTGGATTGATGGCAATGGCAAACAGTACAACACTCAGCACGGAGCCCTGGGGTACCCCGTTTTCTTGGGAGAAAGTACGGGAGAGAGTAGTGTTCACCCGCACCCTAAATGTGCGCTCTGCCATAAATTCGCGAAGAAAAAGGGGCAGCCGACCTCGAAAGCCCCAAGAGAACAGTGTGCGGAGGATGCCTGTCCTCCAACAGGTATCGTATGCTCTCTCCAGATCAAAAATATTGCTACTGTTTGGCGTTTCCGGAGAAAATTGTTCCTGATATAAGTGGAGAGAGCAACAAGATGGTCAACTGCAGAACGATGCTTTCGGAATCCGCATTGGGCAGGTGTTAAAAGACTGCGGGATTCCAGCCACCACGCTAAACGGTAATTCACCATACGCTCCAAAACCTTACAGACACTACTCGTGAGAGAAATGGGGCGATAGCTAGAGGGGAGATGTTTGTCCTTTCCAGGTTTCGGAACAGGAACGACGATAGCTTCCCGCCATCGTCTGGGGAAAGTACTGTCGGTCCAAATTCGATTATAAAGGCGAAGGAGGTAACGCAGACTATGGGTTGATAAATGCAGCAACATTTGGACGTGGATACCATCCGGTCCTGGGGCGGAGGAGCGAGAAGAAGAGAGTGCATGTTGGAGTTCCCGCAAGGAGAAAACAGTATTTTAGCTTTCGCGATTTTGAGAGGAGAAAGCAAGAGGTCGCACTTCCGCTGCACGTTTCTTCGGGAGAAACGCTGGCGGGTAATTTGAAGAGCTCGAAATCTCAGCAAAGTGCTGACCCAACGAGTTAGAAATTGCGACGGGGTCCACTAATGTGTCATGCGCGACAGTGAGCCCAGAGACCGGGGAGTGCGTTTTGAGTGCTCCTGGCTCACGCCCCCATGTGGCTGGATCCTGAACGCGTACAACACTGACACATGCGTGAATAAAATAGCGAAGAGTCACTCGAAAACCCCACCAGTTTGGCAACGCGCTGGGTGCCACCCACGCACCGTTGCTGAATACGTTAAAAATATACGTGTCAGACACTTCATCACAGATTCAGCAGCACGGCTGCTCTAGCGCCTAGGTAGGCAAACTTTACCTAACGGGTGTCAAAGGTGTTGCCTAACCCTCAGGTGCTAGAGCAGTCACGAGGCTGAATTGGTATGGACTTTTCTGACAGGCGTATTCTTTACGTGGTGAACAAAGATGCATGGTCAGCACCGAAGGTGTAGCCGGACTAGAGGTGTGAGAGGGACCGTTTACCATTTTATTTATGCATGTTTCAGTGACAAATCCGTCGAGGATCACGACGCAGGAGGGTGTGGAAAAGCATATGGCCCGTTTGCTTCGTATCACCTTCAACTTTCGTCGAATGGTTTTGAACTTTTTCTAGTGGTTCCACCCTGTACACAAGAACAAAAGTTGCGGTCGCACTTCTCTGCAAAGGGGAGAGATCATATTCAATGGGGATTCTAGCTCACGATGTTCTTAGACAAGATTTGAATCGTTAGAGACATGTCAGCAGTATCAAAGACGTCAAGAAAGTTGCTCATCGTACTGCAAACTGTCGTTTTTGGCCTTGAACTGTGTGGGTATCAGCGTCCTAAAGATACTGTTGGTTTCATTGTCGTCCTTAATGCCACCCCCTGAGGCCTTTTTGGGTCTATCGTGAACGGTGGTAAGTCTGAAATATTTTCCTTGGCTACTCATGGGAAAACCTAATGATTTCACTCTGACTGTCGCAGTTCTGGTCTCCACCGCATTGGCGTCAAAAGAAACGTTGAAACGCGTGTAAGAGGGGCTGTGACGACGTCCTCATCGAGTGAGACGCCGAGGTGGCGCTGGGTGGAATTATGATGAAGATTGGTGCCAATGTGACGTCATTAAATCGGCTCACATGAACTTCTGAGATGTGTCTGAAGCATAGACAGCACGATAGTGAGGTCGCAAGGCTTTTGCACCATTACAGAGGAAGGATGTAGGTACCTACTGAGACTAATTTCATTCTTATGCGTCACAAGTGGAGACTGAAATGCCTGGGCTAGCAGGGCAGAGCGGATTAGGTTGTGGAAAGGGGCCAAAATAAGTTGCTGTTAGTTGCACGCAACACACAATATTACACCAAGGATGCAAAACACTCAAAACTTTAATCGACCTCCTTTGATTAACTTTAGATCGGCTGAAGGCCAATTCAAAATCAAAGACACGAGGCCTAAGAGGGAAATTGGAAAACAAGGTTCTCCTGGAGGTTTCACCCAACAATATTTTTTTAAATCTTCAATCTAAACAGGCTGAAGGCCTTAGCAATTTAATTTTAATTTAAGTTGGTTGGAGGCCGCAAATTAAGCAATTAGAAGACTTTCAATCAAAAGGCAGAAGGCCTTATCTTAAAACATTTCATGCAAAATTCGTCTGAAGGCCCCATACAAAAGCATAACAATCTTATGCCTTAAGGGCAAGACAAGAACATTAAGTTAGAAGATATTAAAACTGGGCTGAAGGACACGTATCAACAAAATATGTTTAACGGTTTAGGACCTAGAAAAAGAGTTTCAATTTAAAAGGCAGAAGGCCTTATCTTAAAACATCTTATGTAAAATTCGGCTGAAGGCCCCATATGAAAGAATAACAATCTCATGCCTTAAGGGCAAGACAAGAGATATTAATACTCGGCTGAAGGCCACACATCAACCAAATAACTAAAACCCAAGCAGGGAAATAACTATGTAACACACAAGGAACGGCGCTCAGAAGTTTCCAAGGGTCGGTCTGGGATTGTAACACTAAGGCCTGTTTAGGTGAGACAGGTAGCCTGTCCAACGACTTCTTAATCTGAAGGCAACCCAACCGACAGACAGCCGACCGACCAATCAAACAAATCAGCTCCACTCCACGCAACCAGCAAAACCACCACAAGATTTCAATACAACGACACACACAATATTGGCGCCCACAACGACCAACAACACCTCAGCTGTTGAACTGCACGCCCTGCTGGACAGCAACATCATGAAGAGGAAAATACACTGCCGAAAATTACGTCAACGACCAGGAAAAGTAACCGGAACGTCAACGGCACAAGGCAGAAGATACCGCTGGTCAACTTCAGTAACAGCGAATAAATTAAGTTAAACTTCACAGGAAGACGGCTGGAATCTTAGCCGAGTTGAATACACACATGTTGTTGCTCGCGGGACTGTCCCAAAAGCGACAACCAGGATCAAACGAAGAAATGTAAACAGTTGAGGCTCGATAGTAGGTTAAGTGAGGACTCAAATGTCCAAGATCGGTGGGCGACGAACTGCGTAGCACTCGCAAGCAGCACCTCACACTCCAACTGCGCGTGCACACCGACAGCGGCCCCGGCCAGAGTACGCTCGAGGGAGACTTCCTTGCTGCTCCACGCCAACCGACCGACTGGTAACACACCGCCCAGCCGGAAACTATATCCGCCACACCAAAGATAGTACAGAAATACGACTATCGATACACGCTGCTGCTGCCACTCACGGAGAGGACAGAAACATTATCGCGATAACAGCAGGAGAAGTAATACCACAGGACTGCAACCAAGGTTTAACCCATGACAAGTATGACTCAAGTCAGCCACGTCTCAGAGACAGTTACTGGGTTTCCAAAAAGTGATCTTTTAATTCTGTTGGGCAGTGTATTTTGCCTTTAACTTAAGTAACAGAACAAATGTAGAGCAAATTTTCTAACATCACTTTGTACAATATGTGTAAATTACCTTCTCTGTCAGCGAACAGAACGGATTGCCAACATCAGAACGTCTATGGCGGCTTGACAAGCTTGAGATATTACCAGTACTATGTATATTGGTCTCAGCATTATTTACAAAATTAACACTTTGAACATGTTGTTGTTGTTGTGGTCTTCAGTCCTGAGACTGGTTTGATGCAGCTCTCCATGCTACTCTATCCTGTGCAAGCTTTTTCATCTCCCAGTACCTACTGCAACCTACATCCTTCTGAATCTGCTTAGTGTATTCATCTCTTGGACTCCCTCTACGATTTTTACCCTCCACGCTGCCCTCCAATACTAAATTGGTGATCCCTTCATGCCTCAGAACATGTCCTACCAACCGATCCCTTCTTCTGGTCAAGTTGTGCCACAAACTTCTCTTCTCCCCAATCCTATTCAATACTTCCTCATTAGTTATGTGATCTACCCATCTAATTTTCAGCATTCTTCTGTAGCACCACATTTCGAAAGCTTCTATTCTCTTCTTGTCCAAACTATTTATCGTCCATGTTTCACTTGCATACATGGCTACACTCCATACGAATACTTTCAGAAATGACTTCCTGACACTTAAATCTATACTCGATGTTAACAAATTTCTCTTCTTCAGAAACGCTTTCCTTGCCATTGCCAGCCTACATTTTATATCCTCTCTACTTCGACCATCATCAGTTATTTTGCTCCCCAAATAGCAAAACTCCTTTACTACTTTAAGTACCTCATTTCCTAATCTAATTCCCTCAGCATCACCCGACTTAATTAGACTACATTCCATTATCCTTGTTTTGCTTTTGTTGATGTTCATCTTATATCCTCCTTTCAAGACACTGTCCATTCCATTCAACTGCTCTTCCAAGTCCTTTGCTGTCTCTGACAGAATTACAATGTCATCGGCGAACCTCAAAGTTTTTATTTCTTCTCCATGAATTTTAATACCTACTCCGAATTTTTCTTTTGTTTCCTTTACTGCTTGCTCAATATACAGATTGAACAACATCGGGGAGAGGCTACAACCCTGTCTTACTCCCTTCCCAACCACTGCTTCCTTTTCATGTCCCTCGACTCTTATAACTGCCATCTGGTTTCTGTACAAATTGTAAATAGCCTTTCGCTCCCTGTATTTTACCCCTGCCACCTTTAGAATTTGAAAGAGAGTATTCCAGTCAACATTGTCAAAAGCTTTCTCTAAGTCTACAAATGCTAGAAACGTAGGTTTGCCTTTCCTTAATCTTTCTTCTAAGATAAGTCGTAAGGTCAGTATTGCCTCACGTGTTCCAGTGTTTCTACGGAATCCAAACTGATCTTCCCCGAGGTTGGCTTCTACTAGTTTTTCCATTCGTCTGTAAAGAATTCGTGTTAGTATTTTGCAGATGTGACTTATTAAGCTGATAGTTCGGTAATTTTCACATCTGTCAACACCTGCTTTCTTTGGGATTGGAATTATTATATTCTTCTTGAAGTCTGAGGGTATTTCGCCTGTTTCATACATCTTGCTCACCAGATGGTAGAGTTTTGTCAGGACTGGCTCTCCCACGGTCGTCAGTAGTTCCAATGGAATATTGTCTACTCCGGGGGCCTTGTTTCGACTCAGGTCTTTCAGTGCTCTGTCAAACTCTTCACGCAGTATCATATCTCCCATTTCATCTTCATCTACATCCTCTTCCATTTCCATAATATTGTCCTCAAGCACATCGCCCTTGTATAGACCCTCTATATACTCCTTCCACCTTTCTGCTTTCCCTTCTTTGCTTAGAACTGGGTTTCCATCTGAGCTCTTGATATTCATACAAGTCGTTCTCTTATCTCCAAAGGCCTCTTTAATTTTCCTGTAGGCGGTATCTATCTTATCCCTAGTGAGATAGGCCTCTACATCCTTACATTTGTCCTCTAGCCATCCCTGCTTAGCCATTTTGCACTTCCTGTCGATCTCATTTTTGAGACGTTTGTATTCCTTTTTGCCTGTTTCACTTACTGCATTTTTATATTTTCTCCTTTCATCAATTAAATTCAATATTTCTTCTGTTACCCAAGGATTTCTACTAGCCCTAGTCTTTTTACCTACTTGATCCTCTGCTGCCTTCACTACTTCATCCCTCAAAGCTACCCATTCTTCTTCTACTGTATTTATTTCCCCCATTCCTGTCAATTGCTCCCTTATGCTCTCCCTGAATCTCTGTACAACCTCTGGTTCTTTTAGTTTATCCAGGTCCCATCTCCTTAAATTCCCACCTTTTTGCAGTTTCTTCAGTTTTAATCTACAGGTCATAACCAATAGATTGTGGTCAGAGTCCACATCTGCCCCTGGAAATGTCTTACAATTTAAAACCTGGTTCCTAAATTTCTGTCTTACCATTATATAATCTATCTGATACCTTTTAGTATCTCCAGGGTTCTTCCATGTATACAACCTTCTTTCATGATTCTTAAACCAAGTGTTATACTTTGAACATAAGATGTTTATAAATAAGGTATAGCTTGATGGCTATTTTATTCTTTCAAATGTAATGCTGCTGGTATTAAGGGCAACGGATTCCTTGTTGTTGCTCTTAGCATCTGCATTTATTAACTCATCGAATTAATTACTAGTCACGCGCTTAAGAGAGTCCACTGGTGACGTTGGAGCGCCTCAGGTGGTGTAGACCTGATACACGGCAGTCAAATGACGGTCCGCGCTGACTTCAGGCATGGCAGTCAAGTCGAGTGTACACTGATTTAGCAAATGTCGTGGGATAGGCACCGAATATCGCGTGGAGCCTACAGACTGCAGTGACACGCCATGGAAGTGAGTCTAAAAGTCCCTGGTACTCCTGTAGTATCAGTTGACACCAAAACGTCTGCAGAGCGGCAGCCAATTCTGATCTGTTCGTTGGTGCAGGATCCACGACACAACATCTGCGTTGCATGACATCCCAGATACGTTCGATGGAGTTCAAATCTCGGCTCCATGTTGGCCATCTCGGTCTTTGGATCTCTCCTGCATGTTCCTGGATCATTCTCGGGCGACGTGGGAGTGATGTAGCGGCACGTTATCATTTTGAAACTCTGCAGGACCGCCAGGATGCTGAAGGGCCAAAAACGGATGTATATGGACTCCGAGCAGCTCAGCGTACCGCGGGCAGTTCAAAGTCCCTTCCAGGAGCTCATTCCACGCCAGGAAATTGCACCCCAGACCATAACAGAGAAACCATCACCTTGGACCACACCTTCTTGGGAGGCGGGATCCATCGATTGATGTTGTCTGCAGCACACAGAGGTACATAGGCACAGTGATTCGTCCAATCATATGATGTTACAACATTGTTCCAGTATCCATTCCTCGTGAGACAAACGCAAGCTGTTGTGCCCGACGACGTTGGGTTAATAGTAGCACCCGTGTACAGCACCGGCCGTTGTGGCTGAGTGGTTCTAGGCGCTTCAGTCTGGAATCGCGCGACCGCTACGGTCGCAGGTTCGAATCCTGCCTCGGGCGTGGGTGTGTGTGATGTCCTGAGGTTAGTTAGGTTTAACTAATTCTAAGTTCTAGGGGACTGATGACCTCAGAAGTTAAGTCCCATACTGCTCAGAGCCATTTGAACCATTTTTTGTGTACAGCGCCGGTTACCGTACCACATGGAGCCAATGTTCCTACGGATTGTCCACTGGGACTTGTCTAGCACGTCCTACGTTGAACTGAGCCGTGATATGCTGCACTTCTACCCTTTTGTAATTACTGACGATCCGCTCGGACGTCGCCAAACACGGTCATCGACGGTGGCTGGAGGGCCGGAACTTCTTGTGTTGTGGGCTGTGACACCCTCTTTCAGTCATTCACGATACACTCTGGACACGGTTGAACGTGGAGCCGAATTCTTACACCACTGCCGAAATCGAAATTCCGAGCTGTCGGTCACTGACCATCATACCCCATTCGAACGGCGTCAGCTCACATGGACATTGCGTGTTACACAAATCACTTGCACAACCACTTTTCAGGAGGTCTCCTAGACAACGGCTGCTGGCACAGAGAGCGTCCGGTGCGGATACAACACAGCTGCCCCATTATCCCATGACGTCTGCGAAATCAGTGCATGTACCAACCTGTTCGATGGAATCAGCGCAGTAAGGTGGGTCGACGTTGAGCCGTGAAAGGATAACGGAAAGGAACTGTTAGGTGTGGAGGTGTCCATGATCATAGAACGATTGCCGTTGCCCGATTTGTTGCTGTATCCACAAGGAATATCCAATGTTTCTACAAAGAATGTTCTGATACGGGGTAGTAACAGGCGTCGTATAGAGATCATAAGCGACAAGGAGTGGATACTAGAGTCACATCTATACGGTAATGCAGTGCACGCATGTCCAAAGCAGCAGGCACTGAGGCGACTATACCTGCTATGAAATACGTGAAATGTATTCGCAGTTGCGAATATGGACAACCTCCATCTTTATAATGGAATCAGTTCACTGAAAATTGTGCAGGTTGTAGGCACACAGGCGACGACATGTGGAAGTTTGGCTCTGGTCCTGAAGCGTGCTCAGATAGCCGATGTGGTTAAGGAGACCGCTCGAGACAAGCGGAAAATCCGGTTTCGAATCCCGATCCGGCAAGGACTTTCAGTCTCTTTATTCCATTATACAGCTGAAGGTTGTCCATATTCGTAACTGCGAATACATTTCATATAGTAAAGTCAGGCCTTGTCAATAAGACCCGTTGCAAATCCGATAGGAACTGCTACTATCAGTGAAGGCAGATGCATCTCAACCAGTATCCGAATAATGCCGACTGCACGAAATTGATGTTTAGAGTCGAGTACAGCGCGAAATGCCATTGCTCCCATCAGGATATAAAGATGGACGTCCTCATTAAGCCAAAAACACAGAATTTGACTATAGGCGACTGAAGGCAAGCAGTTTGGTTCGACGAGTCACCGTCTGGCCTAACGATGCCAGGCGTGGAGCGCCCCAGTAGTTCAGTGAGGCCTTTAACCCAAACAATGTGAAGGATGCGGTTCAGACCGGAACTAAACCGGTGATGTTTTAGTGGTGGTTTTCCTACCATATTGTGTATTGAATATTAAACTGGGGACCTAGAAACGACAGAGAGGCTTCGTCCCACCGTAGCTGTCAGTGGTTCACAACCCTGCAACAGGCCACAGCAGTCCACCCACCCCACAGCAATCAGGGTTATTGTCTCATACGAGACGAATGTAGCCCAAATGTTTATATGGTTGAGTAATTGTGGTGTATCCGTACGTGGAGAAATTGTTTGCGCAGCAATCGCCGACATAGTGTAACTGAGGCGGAATAAGGGGAACCAGCCCCCATTCACCGACGAAGCTGGAAAACAGCCTTAAAAACCATCCACGGGCTGGCCGGTACACCGGACCTGGGCATTAATCCGCCGGGCGGATTCGTTCTGGGGACCGGCACGCCTTTCCACTTGGGAAGCAGCGCGGTATACTGCGCGGCTAGCCGGGCGGGCTGCCTACCATAACTTGGCCCGCTTCCTCAGATTGATTATGAACCGGGGTGTTTAACTGAACATTCTCGATGGTAGAGAGTTGCCGTTTCGTTGTGTATCTCCATGATTATGCTGTGGACACTCACCCCTGTCTTCAAAGATGACAACAACATTGTTCACAGGCACAATGTGTTTTTGGTTTGGAGAATACCAAGGCACCGTCTCATATTTACATCTACATCATTACTCTGCATTTCTAAATTAAGTACTTAACAGAGGGTTCATTGAACCACCTGCAAGCTATTCTCTAGCATTCCACTCTCGAACAGCGCATGGGAGAAACGAGCACTTAAATCTTTCTGTGCGAGCTCTGATTTTTCTTATTTTGTTATGACGATCATTTCTCGTTATGTAGATAAACGCCTAGAGAATATTTTCGCAATCGGGGAAGAAGGCGATCCTGCTGTAACGTGCTGAGGGAAAGTCAAAGTAGCAGGTATGGGTGCCATGGACGGCAACTGCAGAAAGATGGTGCTAGCTGGGAATGTGGGTCTCCGGGAGGCGTGCCGATATACACTCCTGGAAATGGAAAAAAGAACACATTGACACCGGTGTGTCAGACCCACCATACTTGCTCCGGACACTGCGAGAGGGCTGTACAAGCAATGATCACACGCACGGCACAGCGGACACACCAGGAACCGTGGTGTTGGCCGTCGAATGGCGCTAGCTGCGCAGCATTTGTGCACCGCCGCCGTCAGTGTCAGCCAGTTTGCCGTGGCATACGGAGCTCCATCGCAGTCTTTAACACTGGTAGCATGCCGCGACAGCGTGGACGTGAACCGTATGTGCAGTTGACGGACTTTGAGCGAGGGCGTATGGTGGGCATGCGGGAGGCCGGGTGGACGTACCGCCGAATTGCTCAACACGTGGGGCGTGAGGTCTCCACAGTACATCGATGTTGTCGCCAGTGGTCGGCGGAAGGTGCACGTGCCCGTCGACCTGGGACCGGACCGCAGCGACGCACGGATGCACGCCAAGACCGTAGGATCCTACGCAGTGCCGTAGGGGACCGCACCGCCACTTCCCAGCAAATTAGGGACACTGTTGCTCCTGGGGTATCGGCGAGGACCATTCGCAACCGTCTCCATGAAGCTGGGCTACGGTCCCGCACACCGTTAGGCCGTCTTCCGCTCACGCCCCAACATCGTGCAGCCCGCCTCCAGTGGTGTCGCGACAGGCGTGAATGGAGGGACGAATGGAGACGTGTCGTCTTCAGCGATGAGAGTCGCTTCTGCCTTGGTGCCAATGATGGTCGTATGCGTGTTTGGCGCCGTGCAGGTGAGTGCCACAATCAGGACTGCATACGACCGAGGCACACAGGGCCAACACCCGGCATCATGGTGTGGGGAGCGATCTCCTACACTGGCCGTACACCACTGGTGATCGTCGAGGGGACACTGAATAGTGCACGGTACATCCAAACCGTCATCGAACCCATCGTTCTACCATTCCTAGACCGGCAAGGGAACTTGCTGTTCCAACAGGACAATGCACGTCCGCATGTATCCCGTGCCACCCAACGTGCTCTAGAAGGTGTAAGTCAACTACCCTGGCCAGCAAGATCTCCGGATCTGTCCCCCATTGAGCATGTTTGGGACTGGACGAAGCGTCGTCTCACGCGGTCTGCACGTCCAGCACGAACGCTGGTCCAACTGAGGCGCCAGGTGGAAATGGCATGGCAAGCCGTTCCACAGGACTACATCCAGCATCTCTACGATCGTCTCCATGGGAGAATAGCAGCCTGCATTGCTGCGAAAGGTGGATATACACTGTACTAGTGCCGACATTGTGCATGCTCTGTTGCCTGTGTCTATGTGCGTGTGGTTCTGTCAGTGTGATCATGTGATGTATCTGACCCCAGGAATGTGTCAATAAAGTTTCCCCTTCCTGGGACAATGAATTCACGGTGTTCTTATTTCAATTTCCAGGAGTGTATATTGGGCAATTACAATAAACATTGTGTCCGGATGGTGCAGTGATTAACGTAATTGTCAAGTAAGCAGGAGATTCCAGGTTTGAATCCTGGTCCGACACACAATTTCAGTCATCGCTGCTGATTCCGCATAAAGTCCCGATACAGCTGACTTCAATAGTTCCTTCCATTCCCCTTCCTTTCTCCTCCAAATGGTTCAAATGGCTCTCAGCACTGCGGGACTTAACTTCTGAGGTCATCAGTCCCCTAGAACTTAGAACTACTTAAACCTAACTAACCTAAAAACATCACACACATCCATGCCCGAGGCAGGATTCGAACCTGCGACCGTAGCGGTCGCGCGGTTCCAGACTGTACCGCCTAGAACCGCTCGGTCACACCGGCCGGCCTTTCTCCTCCGTCCACCTCCAGTTTACGAAACGTGTACCACAGAAGCTGATACAGCGCGGTGTCTGTCCTGTCTAACATGTCGGAAAGAGCACCCCACGCATTCATATAAAAACGCCTTTGCTCTCATGATTGCCACCCGAGTTCACGTGTCATGTCCGTGGCACTCTCTCCCGTATTTCATGATAAGATAAAACGAGCTGCCCTTCTTTGAATTTTTTCGATGTCCTCCGCCACTCTGTTCTCATGTGGAACCCACACCGCACAGCAATAGAGCTGACAAGCGCGGTGTAAGCAATCTCTTTACTAAACCGGTTGCACTTTCTAACGCTTTAGCCAATAAATAGCAGTTTGCTTACTCCACTACATTATATATCTGATCGTTCCAGCTCAAGTTATCGTAATCGTAATCCCTAAGTATGCAGTTGCACTCACGGCCTTTAGATTTATCGTGTAACAAAAATTTAGCGGATTTCTGCTCGTGCTCATGTGGATGACTTCACAGCTTCATAATTTAGCGTCAGCTACTACTTTTCGCACCACGCGTACCTTGTCTAAGTCATTTTACAACTGGTTTTGATCATTTGATGACTTTACAAGACGGTAAACGACAGCATCATCTACAAACAAGCGAAAAAGACTGCTCAGATTGTGTCTCACATCGTTTATGTAAGTCAGGAACAGCAGAAGCTATAACACTTCCTTGGGTAGTCCATATATCACTTCCGGTTTACTCGATGACTTGCCATCAGTTACTATGAACTGCGACATTTCCATTTCCGACAGGCATTCAAGAATCCGTACTCACAAGTGAGGCGACATTCCATAGGCACGCAGTCTGATTGGAAGAAGCTTGCGAGGAACGGTGTCAAAAGCCTTCTGGAAATCTAAAAATATGGGATATGTTTGACGTCCTCTGTAGACAGCACTCTTTACTTCGCGAGAATAAAGAGCTGGTTATGTTTAACTAGAAAGATATTGCTGACTATTTTCAATAAATCATTTTCTTCGAGGTAACTCATAACGTTCGAACTCAGTATATGCTCCAAAATCATACTGCAGATCGACGTCAGTAATATGGATCTGTAATTCAACGGATCACTCCTATTTTCTTTGTTGGGTATTGGTATGACATGTGCAATTTTCCAGTCTTTAGGTACGGAGTTTTCGACGAGCAAGTTGCTGCATATGATTGCTACGTATGGAGCCATCGTATCAGCATACTTAAAAGGAACCTGACCGACATACAGTCTGGACAGGAGGCCTTACCTTTATTAAGTGATATCAGCTGCTTCGCTACGACGAAGACATCTACTTCTACATAATGGCAGTTGATCTAGATTCGAATGCTTGAATGTTCACTTCGTCTTCTGTCGTGAAAGTGTTTGAGAAAACCGTGTTTAGTAACTCTTCTTTAGTGGCGCCGTCATCAGTGACCCCAATGCAGTGAAGGTATTGATTGCGTCTTGTCACTGGTGGAGATTTCATACGACCAGCATCTCAACAGATCCGTAGCATCGCCAAAAGATAATCTCATAGAAAATATCTGGAAATGGTAGGAACAGTGGGTGAAACATATGAGTCAACATAAAAAAATGTATCAACTCTTGTGGGATCAAATCATCAATGAGCGGCTTCAGTTCGATAGGACTCAAGAAAGTTGCGATGGAGAGGATATTATCAAGGGCAGAGATGGCATTGCACGGTATGACCGTGATGTTTTCTTACGTTGGTTAATTTTTGTCGATTTGCTTGTCAATTATGTATTTTCAGTTATTTATCAGATTGCTACGCTCATATCCATCTGGTAACCTGCCACAGCTTTTCCCAGCGCTGCTATTCCTGCAGGTAGTCATGTTCGGTTGAGGGCATCCTGATTGTCCTCCTCGTCTGGGGAGTACAGTTACTGCCCTGTTTTTAACCTCACGACAAACAAATTTATCACGTAAATATTGTCCAATGCATCCACATTTGTCAATATTTTGCAGAGGGATTTGAATTAATAACGTCATTTTCGTTACTATACTACGAAGACGTATTATTACGGAAGCAGACAGCACTAGCTGTCTTCGTACATTAAACATGATCTCTGTGACGATTTTTTCGTAACCCATGAAATTTCGTGTGACAGAAATACTGAACTGATTGAGAAATTTCTACAACAATTGTGAACAGGTTCAAATGACTCTGAGCACTATGGGACTTAACTTCTGAGGTCATCAATCCCCTAGAACTTAGAACTACTTAAACCTAACTAACCTAAGGACATCACACACATCCATGCCAGAGGCAGGATTAGAAACTGCGACCGTAGCGGTCACGCGGTTCCAGACTGTAGCGCCTAGAAACGCTCGGCCACTCCGGCCGGCAATTGTGAACAGGGATTAAATACAGAAAGCGGAATTTCCTTTAGGACATATACAGAAATCAGACTGCAGTTACAGACTGAAGAGCCAAAGAAACTGGTACACCTGCCTAATATAGTGTAGGGTCCCCGCGAGGACACAGAAGTGTCTGAAGTAGTGCTGGAGGGAACTGACACCATGAATCCAGCAGGGCGGTTGATAAATCCGTAAGGATACGATGAGGTGGAGATCTCTTCTGAACGGCACATTGAAAGGCACCCCACATATGCCCGATAATGTTCATGTCTGAGGATTCTGGTTGCCAGCGAGTTTAAAGTCAGAAGAACTTCTGGGCATGTGGGATGTAGCATTGTCCTGCTGGAATTGCCCAACTCTGTTGGAATGCACAGTGGACATGAATGGTTGCAGGTGATCGGACAGGACGCTCACCTACGTGCCACCTGTCAGTCATATTTACACGTATCACTCCAAATGCACACGCCCCTACTAGCTTGAACAATCACCTGCTGACATTCAGTGTCCATGGATGCATGGGGTTGTCTCCATACCCGTACACATCCATCCGCTCGATACAATTTGAAACGAGACCCGTCCGACCAGGCAACGAGTTTCCAGTCATCAACAATATAATGTCGGCGTTGACGGGCCCAGGCGAGCCGTAAAGCTACGTGTCGTGCAGTCATCAAGGGTACACGAATGGGTCTTCGGCTCCGAAAGCCCATGTCGATAATGTTTCAGTGAATGTTTCGCACACTGACACTTTTTGATGGCCCAGCATTGAAATCTGCGGTAATTTGAGGAAGGGTTTCAGTTCTGTCACTTTCAACGATTCTCTTCAGTCGTCGTTGATGCGGTTCTTGTAGGATCTTTTTCCGGCCGCATCGATGTCGGAGATTCAATGTTTTGCCGGATTCCTGATATCCACGGTACATTCGTGAAATGGTGGTACGGTAAAATCGCCACTTCATCGCTACCTCGGAGATGCTGTTTCACATCGCTCGTGCGCCGACTATAACACCACGTTCAAACACACTTAAATTTTAATAACCTGCCATTGTAGCGGCAGTAACCGATCTAACAACTGCGCCAGACGCTTGCTGTCTTACATAGGCGTTGCCGACCGCAGCGCAGTATTCTGCCTGTTTAGTTATTTCTGTATTTGCGTATACATGTCTGTACCAGTTCCTTTGGCGCTTCAGTGTAATTGTCGAAAGACAGCGGAGGAAGGCACTAGTTGAGAAGATAGTGACACATGTTTACTGCCTATCCTCCTTATTATGCAATCTAAACGTAGAGTATCAAGTCAACTGAACAATGGAGAAATTTGGGAATTGAACTGGAAGTAATAAAAACTTTATACTTTCCTAATGATATTGTAATTCTACCACAGACAGCAAATGAATTGGCAGATTAACAGGACGGAATGGATAGTATTGCGGAAAGATGGAATAAGATGAAAATGAAGTAACGCTAAGGTACTGGAGTGTAGTCGAATTAATTCTGGTGAATGCTGAGGGAATTCGACTAAGAAATAAAACGAGTTTCATTATTTTGTCAGCAAAACATGTGGCCAAAGTAAAGATGAAGAGGAATGCATATTGTCAATAGCTGTCAATAGAAAGAGAAGCTTGTCTCATAAAAAGAACTGTTTTAAAATCGAATATATATTTAGTGTTAGGAGGTTGTTTCACAAAATACAAAATAATAATTTGAGTGTAACGTTATATCGAAGTGAAACATGAGCGATAAACAGAGCAGAGAATAATGGAAGTGGAAGCTTTTAAAGTGTGGTGCTACAGAAGAGTACTGGATCGAATATGGCACCTATTAAGAGGAGCTGAACCGCACAGAGGAGGAGAGGCCAGCAACGCGAGTCGCTGGTTGTGGCTCATCCGAATGTGTTCCACGTAGGGTTTATCGCAGTGTTTTGTACTCAGCTGTAGGTGTGACTCATCCATCATTCATCGAACTACTACTACTGAAAGTGAGATGACATTACGAGTGCGTCAACTGATAACAAAAATTCAATTACTACGGGAATGTAGCATGTGTAACATTAATCTATACAAAGGACGCGCCCTGGGCACTGTCCAGTGATGAATACAGCCGGGTGAAATCATAACAGCGTAGTAGTTTCATTCGTTGACTGTAGACTAAAGTACTTTAAAGTGTAAATGACGGTGTTTATCAGAAGTATGCTGTTGGTACTAGTCAGCACGGATTCAGAAAATATCTTTCTTGTGAAACACAGCCAGCTCTTTATACTCATGAAGTAATAAGTGCTATCGACAGGGGATGTCAAATTGATTCCATATTTTTAGATTTCCAGAAGGCTTGCGACACCGTTTCTCACAAGCGTCTTCTAACCAAACTGCGTGCCTACGGTGTATCGCCTCAGTCGTGCGACTGGATTCGTGATATCCTGTCAGAAAGGTTACAGTTCGTAGTAATGGGCGTAAAGTTATCGAGTAAAACAGAAGTGATATCCAGCGTTCCCCAAGGAAGTGTTATAGGCCCTCTATTGTTCCTCATCTATATTAACGACATAGGAGACAATCTGAGTAGCCGTCTTAGATTGTTTGCAGATGATGCTGTCATTTACCGTCTTGTAAAGTCATCAGATGATCAAAACGACTTGCAAAATGATTTAGATAAGATATCTGTATGCCGCGAAAGCATGGAGAGCTGCATCAAACCAGTCTCAGGACTGAAGACCACAACAACAACAAAATAGTGGGAAAAGTGGCAATTGACCCTGAATATAGAAAAGTGTGAAGATATTCGCCTGAGTACTAAAAGAAATCAGCTAAATTCCGATTACGCGATAAGTCACACAAATCTGAGAGCTGTAAATTCAACTAAATACTTAGGGATTGCAATTACAAATAACCTAAATTGGAACGATCACATAGGTAATATTGTGGGTAGAGCAAACCAAAGACTGCGATTCATTGGCAGAACGCTTAGAAGGTGCAACAGGTCTACCAGAGCGACTGCTTACACTACGCTTGTCCTTCCTATTCTGGAGTATTGCTGTGCGGTGTGGGATCCGCATCTGGTGGGACCGACGGATGATATCGAAAAAGTACAAAGGAGGGCAGCTCGTTTTGTACTATAGCGAAATATCGGAGATAGTGTTACAGACATGGTACGTGAATTGGAGTGGCAATCATTAAAACAAAGGCGTTTTTCGTTGCGACGGGATCTTCTCATGAAATTTCAATCACCAGTTTTCTCCTCCGATTGCGAAAAAACTCTGTTGGTACCCATTTACATAGGGAGAAATGATCATCACGATAAAATAAGAGAAATCAGGGCTCGCACAGGAAAATTTAAGTGCTCGTTTTTCCCGCGTGCCGTTCGAGAATGGAACGGTAGAGAGACAGCATGAAGGTGGTTCATTGAACCCTCTGCCAGGCACTTTATTGTGAATAGCAGAGTGGCTTATGGCTCTGAGCACTATGGGACATAACATCTGAGTTCATCAGTCCCCTAGAACTTATAACTACTTAAACCTAACTAACCTGACATCAAACACATCCATGCCCGAGGCAGGATTCGAATCTGCGACCGTAGCGGTCGCGCGGTTCCAGACTGTAGTGCCTAGAACCACTCGGCCACTCCGGCCGGTGCCCGCATCTCGTGGTCGTGCGGTAGCGTTCTCGCTTCCCACGCCCGGGTTCCCGGGTTCGATTCCCGGCGGGGTCAGGGATTTTCTCTGCCTCGTGATGGCTGGGTGTTGTGTGCTGTCCTTAGGTTAGTTCGGTTTAAGTAGTTCTAAGTTCTAGGGGACTGATGACCGTAGCAGTTAAGTCCCATAGTGCTCAGAGCCATTTGAACCACTCCGGCCGGCGAATAGCAGAGTAATCACGTAGATGTAGATGTAGGACAAACATTAAACAAAAGATTCATTTTGATAGTTAATGTCGTTTATACGAGGGTGGTTTGAAAAGTTCTCGGAACGGAATAGAAAAAAAGTACTTACATCACTGAAACTTTTTTGTTTTTTTGTAGTCTCCTTGTAGATCAATGCACTTGGTCCACCGATGTTCCAGTGCCTTGATCCCGTCTCGAAAATGAGTTTCCTCGAGTCCTGCAAAATAGTTGTCAACTCTGGCTATCAGTTCTTCGTTTGAAATGAATCTCCATCCACCAAGAAAAATTTTCAATTATGGGAAATGATGGAAGTCTGACGGAGCCATATCAGGTGAATAAGGCACGTGTGGCAACAATTCAGACCTTAGTTCGTGTAATTTTGCCATGGCGACGGCACATGTGTGCGGTTGCGCATTGTCTTTCTTCATTGCTAAACCTGGCCTTTTTTCACGTATCTTTTGTTGCAATTTGTCCATGAGCTTAACATATTATTCTCCAGTAATTGTTTGCCAAGTGGGGAGATAATCTACAAACAGAATCCCGTTCGCATCCCACAAAACTGATGCCATCACCTCTCCCTCCAAAGGAATTGTCTTTGCTTTCTTTGGTGGAGGAGAATTAGCATGTTTCCAGTGCTTTGACTGTTGTTTTGTCTCTAGTGTATAGCAGTGCACCCAAGTTTCATCTGTGGTCACAAACCGGCCCAAAAAATCTTGTCCGTTTCTCATACAACAGGCTAAACGTTGTTCCGACATGTCCATTCTCATGCGTTTTTGATCCAGCGTCAATTATCTTGCAGATAATTTTTTTCGTTTGTAATTCTTCAGTTAAAATGTGACATACCCTTTCAGATGACATCTGGCAAGCGTGAACAATTTCACATACTTTCAGTCGGCTATCATCAATGACCATTTGTGCACTTTTACAATAATTTCTGGAGTAGTGACAAATCTTGGCCGACCACTGCGCGGATCATCATCTAAGCTCTACCTACCAAATTTAAGTTCATTTGTCCACTTGGAAACAGTTGAATATGAAGGAGCAGAGTCCCCTAGTATATTCTGCAACAATTGAATATGAAGGAGCAGAGTCCCCCAGTGCATTCTAGAAATCGGCATGAATGTCCTTTGCTTTCATACCTTTCTTTAAGAAGTACTTAATCACTGCTCGAACTCGATTTTTTCCATCTTCGCAAATCCCTACGCGGGATCAATAACAGAGCCACGTTACCTCCACAGCTCTCTTCCAAGAACACTGACTTGCGACGCTGGGTAGCTGCGCGGTCTCGGGCGTCCTATTTCGGTTCGCGCGGCTGCCCCCGTCGGAGGTTCGAGTCCTCCCACGGGCAAGGGTGTATGTATTGTCCTTAGCGTAAGTTAGTTAATGTTAGATTAAGTAGTGTTTAAGCTTAGTGACCGATGACCTCAGCAGTTTGGTTCCATAAGATCTTACCACAAATGTTTTACCACTGACTTGGCACGTGTTTACAGGCAACAGTCCAATGAATATCACGTGAACAACTCGTTGCCCTAGCGCTGACCTCTCGTGGTGATTCCGAGAACTTCCAAACCACCCTCGTAATTTAGACTGCATTGTTCTAAGTCAAGGTAAATGCATTTCAAAAGTAATTGAAAACAGGGAGATGAACAGTATCAGCTTCCGTGTGACAATATACAAAGTTGTAGTATATTAGTACTAACAACATTTTCTTTGTATTCAACTGCTGGGCGTAGCGTCTTCCGTGGTGTTACACTGTCCTCCGACTTGTAGAATAACGAAGTTGTGGGAAGAATATTGCTACAAAAAATCGCAAAAGTTGTCGAGAGTTTTTTAACAAAAGATGATGATCATGAACTTAGTTTTTTGTGTAACATAACAAAAATAAAATTTCATTTACGCCATCGACGTCTCTTCCCTTGCCAGGCAAGCTATAATCACTGGCCGGCCAGAGTGGCCGAGCGGTTCTAGGCGCTGCAGTTTGGAACAGCGCGACCGTTTCGGTCGCACGTTCGAATCCTGCCTCGGGCATGGATGTGTGTGATGTCCTTAGGTTAGTTAGGTTTAAGTAGTTCTAAGTTGTAGGGGACTGATGACCTCAGACGTTAAGTCCCATAGGGCTCAGAGCCATTTTTTTTATAATCACTGTGTGGAAATGTCCTTTGACTTTTAGATAGCTCTGAATCGATGTATGCAATGTGTATGCCATGTCTATAACAAATTTAAACAAAATAAAAGAAATTTGTACCGATATAATTTTCTTAATCTCTCACGCTGTTGAAGACTCCATAAATTGTAATTTCCCGAATCTTTCTGGCATACTTTCTGTGCACTGAGTAGTTGACGTTTCTCATTTTACATCCGTTCTTCCGAGCTTTATAAACGATTCTAGTGACGCATCGGTTCTCAAATGTACAAATTACTTAGTTAAATAACAAATGTATTTGTCGCTGAAATTTTTGTTTCCGTTTCACTTGATACACTATGTGATCAAAAGTATCCGAACATCTGGCTGGAAATGATTTACAAGTTCGTGGCGCCTTCCATCTGAATTGCTGGAATTCAATATGGTGTTGGTCGCCCCTTAGCCTTGATTACAGCTTTCACTCTCGCAGGCATACGTTCAGTCAGGTTCTGGAATGTTTCTTGTGGAATGGCAGCCCATTCTTCACGGAGTGCTGCACTGAGGAGAGGTATCGAAGTCGGTCGGTGAGGCCTGGCTCGAGGTCGGCCTTCCCAAACATTGCAAAGGAGTTCTGTAGGATTCAGGTCAGGACTGTGCGCAGAACAGTCCAATACAGGCATGTTATTGTCGTGTAACCACTCCGCACAGGCCGTGAAATATGAACAGGTGCTCGTGTTGAAAGATGCAACCGCCATCCCCGAATTGCTCTTCAACAGTGGGAAGCTAGAAGGTGCTTAAAACATCAATGTAGGCCTGTGCTGTTACAGTGCCACGCAAAACAACAAGGGGTGCTAGCCCCCTCCATGAAAAACACGACCACACCATAATACCACCGCTTCCGAATGCTACTGTTGGAACTACACACGCTGGCAGATGACGTTCACCGGGCATTCGCCATACTCACACCCCGCCATCGGATCGCCACATTGTGTACCGTGATTCGTCAATCCACACAACGTTTTTCCACTGTTAAATCGTCCAGTGTTTACGGTCCTTACACCAAGCGTGGCGGCGTTTGGCATTTACCGGCGTGTGTGTGGCTTATGAGCAGCCGTTCGACCATGAAATCCATGGTTTGTCACCTACCTCCTAACTGTCACAGTACTTGCCGTGGATCCTCATGCTGTTAGGAATTACTGTGTGATGGTGTGGATAGTTGCGCCTATTACACATTCCGACCCTCTTCAGCTGTCGGTCGTCTCTGTCAGTCAGCAGACAAGGTCGCCCTGAACGCTTTGGAACTGCACATGTCCTTTGACGTTTCCACGTCACTATCACATCGGATGTTCAGGAGAGCAGACATCTCGAGTGTAGATGTATGACATAAGTTACACCCAATTACCTGACCGCGTTCGAAGTCCATGAGTTCCGCGGAGCGCTACATTCTGCTCTCTCACGATGTCTAATGACTACTGAGGTCGCTGATACGAAGTACCTGGCAGTAGGTGGCAGTACAATGCATCTAACATGAAAAACGTGTGTTTTTGGCGGTGTCCGGATACTTTTGATCACATAGTGTAGCTTTTCTAACCGCGAGATACTTTTTCAGATTCTAATTTTTATAAGCACTGATTTCTTCATTGCTACTTTTTTCATACCATTCCTCACGTCCTCCCAAGACGTTTGGAAAGACAGGTCTACAAAAATTTTATGTAAGTCTGTAGTGAACGTTTTCGGACATTCCGTAATGTGTTTCATTTCATTAAATGTTTTCGCTTGAGCCCCATTTTATTTTCACGGTTTTTGAAGTGATTTGCTAAAAAACAAAGAAGTTACAAATAAATATTGTCCTCTATAACATGACATTTTTATTTGTTATTTGATTAAGCTTAGTCATAGACAAGTTTTTATTTTTAGTACTTTTGTCAAACATATCTGAGTCCTTCAATTGGCTACACAATCATTATGTCATGCACGTATATTAATTTGTTATTAATATAGAGATGAAAACCCACAACGCCAGTGGTGAACTTCATTCATGACAGATGTGGGAAGTGTGACAGTGATCCTTGCAGTTTCTCGTGACTGAATCGGTATTTAAAGGAAGCAATTAGGTGTGAAATAAGTTTCATAGCTTCCTCGTAGTCTATTAATACAATGACGGGATCTGTTAGTGAATAAAACTGTGATAAGACGTGAAAAAATGTCCATTTCGTTAGACAAAGTCAGTTACAAAAGATGGGGAACATTTATTCTTATCTACATAAGGAGAAAAATTGAAGTAGCAACTGAGAAATAATTGCTGCAACATTAACTACACCGTTACATTTTAAAGTGTGCGATCAATATTTTCATAATTTAGGTTTCTGTGACGTAATAATTTCTCTCATCACTTAAAATTGGCCTCATTGAAAGTTTAGGCAGTCTGTGCTTCATTAAAAATCCACTGAGAAATGAGAGCTGTTTTGATATTCATGTACGATAGTGCTGCTGAGAATCGTTTGTGAGCACACAACATTGTATGTGTCCCATTTGTTTACCACCACACTATTCGTGATTATCACCATGTTAGTTTTCAATAATGTATTTGAACCTAAAAGGCAATATTATTCACGTCCTTTCTTGTTTCCCGTGTAAATATCCGTTCCTGTCTTTTTCATCTCCTTCCACACACCCCTGTATTACTCTGTCTTTGTTTATGTTTCATTTCATTCATACAGATTCGAAAAACTGCGTTCTCTGTATCCTTCCGTGTTAATCGTAAAAATATGAAGCCAGAAACATTTTTTTTAAAATTTTTGTTTTGGAGGATTACATCAGATATACTACGGCAAAGTCGCGAGCCCGCATCCACACACACACACACAGTTTCATTGTCGCCTCTCGAAAACTCAATTCTGCACTGTTTTGTGCGTTAAATAATTTTCTGACCGCAACACGTAGTATAAACTGTTGGCAACAAAAAATGTTCATTTTACGTTTTTAAATATTTGTAGGCTGTTTCCTGCTTTCTAAACTCGTCGGTTTCTTTTCCTGTCGTCCACAGCTGCTCATTGAAAGGTTCCCAGAATTTCCTGATGTCGGTTCACCAGCTTCACCACTCAGAAACTCGATTGTCTACTTTTAAGTTCCACTCGTCTTTTCTAGGAAAGCTCGAGGTAAAAGACCTATACCTGGCTGTCGATTTCTAAGTCAATTTTCTGAGCTATCTGTAGCTATCTTTGACGTAATATAAATGTGGATGGATCCACTACTTCGGTATTAATTACTTCATCTGAAAAAATAATTTTCATTCTGGTTTCCGTATATGTCACTCATCTGCTGAAAATAAAATGTTGGCTGGTTGATGTATTTTTAATAATCAGAAAGATACATGTTAAAGGTTTGGCCAATGATATTGAAAGGTACAAAGAATAGGATCTGATGGTACGATCATTAGAAATCGATCAGCATCTCAGACTGGGGATGGATGAGGAAGAAAATCTCTTTTTCAAAAGAATCATCCCGGAAATTTTAGGAAAGCACAGAAAGCCTCAATCTGAATGGCCTGTCAAAGTTTCGAACAACCGTTCTGCTGTACGCGTGTAGAGTGTATTATAACTGAGCACTTCATTCAGTCCAAAAATATACCGCTAAATAAAAACTAACACTGTAGACATGGACAAAATAAAAATTATGCTGCTGGAAACTTTAACTGACGACTGTATTACGTAATCAATGATGGCATTGTGGTGATGGAAGTTGGCCGAAATGTCATACAAGCATCTGTAAACTGCGATCATTAGCATTGTCTGCAGTTCACTAGACTAGACTATTTGAACAGCTGCGTTCAGTCCGATAGATTCGTAACAGCGCACACAAAGCTGCAGTCTAAAAAATGGTTCAAATGGCTCTGAGCACTATGGGACTTAACATCTGAGGTCATCAGTCCCCTAGAACTTAGAACTACTTAAACCTAACTAACCTAAGGACATCACACACATCCATGCCCGAGGCAGAATTCGAACCTGCGACCGTAGCGGTCGCGCGGTTCCAGACTGAAGCGCTTAGAACCGCTCGGCCACCGCGGCCGGCGCTGCAGTCTAAAATAATACTTCTGTAAACATGTTGTGTGGCTTAGCCATTTCTTCGTCATACCCGTTCTACCGCGAGAGTCAGTATACCAAGGTATACAGAAGAGGAGGAAGAAGATCGTGGCAGAAGTGAAGTTGTGGGGGTGGTTTGCGAGTCGTGTCGGAGTAATTCATTCGGTGAAAATGCTTCAGGCAGAGGGGAAGAGTCTTGTTTCAAGACCTTGTCTGGTATATGGTTTCAATCTGTCAGGTGGTTTCAGTTACATTAACGGTTTTTTTATTTTTTGTTTATTTATTCGCAAGATGACTCCATTATAATATTTGTAACACTACATGTTTGTACTGCGTGTGTGTGTGTGTGTGTGTGTGTGTGTGTTTAGTTTCAAATGTTCAAATGTGTGTGAAATATTATGGGACTTAGCTGCTAAGGTCATCAGTCCCTAAGCTTACACACTACTTAACCTAAATTATCCTAAGGACAAACACACACACCCCTGCCCGAGGTAGGACTCGAACCTCCGCCGGGAGCAGCCGCACAGTTCATGACTGCAGCATCCTAGACTGCTCGGCTAATCCCGCGCGACTGTGTGTAGTTTAATGTTTGTGTTGTATGATGATGATGGTGATGATGATGATGATGACGATGAGAGAAGGGGTCACTCTGTGCCGCCGTGTAGGCTGCTCCTCACGAATATTCACCAAGGGCGCCGCCGAGCTTTAACGTCCCCATCCGACGGGCGGATCACATATAAACAGTGTCACGCCCTCACTTCATGAGACACTGCGGAGAGTTTTGGTGCAAAGTCTGATGATCAGGAACTTCAGGCCACCACTTTTCCTCCCCCTACCGGCCGAATAGTGGCAGTGAAACCATTTTCCACCACCAGGATTCGAACCGGTTTACATTGCGGTCTTTGAAATAAGATGAAATGATGTCATGGCACTCAGCTACCTACCCTCTGGTCCGAGCACGGGGCTTACGACCCGAACCACACGCCACTGTTAAGCACTAATGAAGGACTGGGTCCCTTACTTCGATTGCACATAATTCATTAAGGTCAATCCAACACATTTATTTCAAATAACATATATGAAGTTACATTTGAATCTGTCTGACATTAAACAGGAATAAAAACAAACAATTTCAATATCAGTTGATTTAGTGCTTGAAGCGCGAGTTAAGCCAATAAGCCAATAACGAGATAAACTAAACAATTCTCCGTAATTCAAAAGAAAGAGAAAAAAAAGTGAATCAATACACCCCACTGACAAATATGCAAAAACCCTTACAATACTACTCAAAAGAATACACTGAAGTGGGGAGCAGTCATTCACCCGACAGAACACTTCAAAATAAGTTCAATAACACAGCTGCGTGCCCCAGAAAACAGCAAGATATTAAATACACTTCATTTGACGAATAACAAATACTCATTAACATTACGCCACTCCTGTTTGAACTGCAGTGTCCCAAAGAAACAGGCGCTTATTCTGAAAGAACATTTTTTTTATGTGTTTAAATTACAGCATTAAGGAATTCCAAAAGATGTCCAATCGAACCCCCCCCCCCCCTCCCTTTCAGTTGAGGCACAATCTTTCCCCTTTCTAGGCGGAGGCTGAGCCAGAAACACAGAATGTCACAAAAACACAGTTTTGCTGTGAAATCTTACAGGACACCCGGAAGCAGTTACAGACAAGGGGTCGGCACCCACAAATAACACAGGCTAAGAGTCAGGCTGGGAGCACATCCTACGGGAACTTGTTCACACTGTGCTCACCACAAACTGTAGACATTCCGGCCGAAAATCCGCTTGCGGTGGCTGCCAGAAGGACGAAGCAACCAACAGGCCCATGCCGTGCTTCTCACACAGGCACCTCAATTTGTACAAACATCTAGGCCAACACCAACTCCGGACGCCCCTCTCACTGCGAGGCTTAGCACAGTCCATATCAAATGCCTTCCAGGCAACCAGTAACCGCCGCAGGAGTTTCACGATTGGCAAACAGCCCCAGCGTAACACACATCACACATGTGCTTACGCCCGAGCCACAACTCCGCCAGTCTCACAGGCCGCCCCAAACTGCCTCTCGCCGTCCCGCGCGCCCCAGCCGAAAACGCAAAGATGCTCATGCCCGGGGACGCGCCAAAGATAACAAGCCGATCGCTGATGATCGACCAGCGATCTGGCTCACCCTCTGGCACACAAAGTTGAAATACTAAAGGTTTTGGCTGGTTTCGTTGTGTATGGGCTGGGATACGTAGTTGCCACAATACAAGCCAAATACTGCTAAATCTACGGTATGTTGATGTTGTTGTGGTCTTCAGTCCTGAGACTGGTTTGATGCAGCTCTCCATGCTACTCTATCCTGTGCAAGCTTCCTCATCTCCCAGTACCTACTGCAGCCTACATCCTTCTGAATCTGCTTAGTGTATTCATCTCTTGGTCTCCCTCTACGATTTTTACCCTCCACGCTGCCCTCCAATACTAAATTGGTGATCCCTCGATGTCTGAGAACATGTCCTACCAACCGATCCCTTCTTCTAGTCAAGTTGTGCCACAAGCTCCTCGAATATACACATGAATCGAATGGTTGAAGGTTCCTATCACTCGGAAATTGCGAATTTTGAATGTTATATAGAAATTTATAAATGAAAGATTGCAATTAAATAAAATCGGCAGGTATTGTTTTAACGACTTTTAATGATGGATACGATAGCAGAAGTACCTTTAAGAATGCCCTTTATTACTGTAAAACACTTATTGGTGTCGATGGTCCAGTAATTAAATATATACAAATTGCATAACTGGGAAACAATGGATTCCTGCTTCACATAATTACTTATGAACAACAACATAGCTCACGAGATATTCACTTCTAAACGCGTACTACTTCTTCACTGCAGAAGCCACGGAAGCCTCACAAGTGCACAAGTCGGCACTACGAAATATTTCTATTTACCGCTATCACGCACAAAATGCTCCACTCTCCAAGTCTTTCCCGCGACTGTGCGTCCGTCGTGCCGTACTGTCCAGGAACCCCCCCCCCCCCCCCCCCTCCGTGTCCTCTCCCGTACCGTCCAGAACTCACCGTGTCCTGTGCGTCTGTCACTCGCGCCGCCCTGTTCAAATGGCTCTGAGCACTATGGGACTTAACATCTGAGGTCATCAGTCCCCTAGAACTTAGAATTACTTAAACCTAACTAACCTAAGAACAGCCCGCCCGGTTGCCCGTGGTGTCTAACGCGCGGCCTTCCGGGCGGGAAGGAGCGCCTGGTCCCCGGCACGAATCCGCCCTGCGGATTTGTGTCGAGGTCCGGTGAACCGGCCAGTCTGTGGATGGTTTTTAGGCGGTTTTCCATCTGCTTCGGCGAATGCGGGCTGGTTCCCCTTATTCCGCCTCAGTTGCACTATGTCGGCGATTGCTGCGCAAACAAGTTCTCCACGTACGCGTGCACCACCATTACTCTACCACGCAAACATAGGGGTTACACTCGTCTGGTGTGAGACGTTCCCTGGGGGGTCCACCGGGAGCCGAACCGCACAATAACCCTGGTTTCGGTGTGGGGCGGCGGAGGGGTGAAGTGGACTGCCGTAGTCGTCGTGGGGTTGTGGACCACTGCGGCTGCGGCGGGGATGGAGCCTCTCCGTCGTTTCTATGCCTCCGGTTAACATACAATACAATACAAACCTAAGGACACCACACACATCCATTCCTGAGGCAGGATTCGATCCTGCGACCGTAGCGGTCACGCGGTTCCAGACTGAAGCGCCTAGAACCGCTCGGCCACAGCGGCCGGCTCCCCTCCATTCACTTTATTAGTTGCCTCCCTTAGTAACGAGGGCTGTGATTAGCGGTAGCAAAAAAAAAAAAAAAAAGTTTCAAATGGCTCTGAGCACTATGGGACTTAACATCTGAGGTCATCAGTCCCGTAGAACTTAGAACTACTGAAACCTAACTAACCTAAGGACATCACACACATCCATTCCTGAGGCAGGATTCGAGCCTGCGACCGTAGCGATCGCGCGGTTCCAGACTGAAGCGCGTAGCGGTAGCACTACTGTCACGTCTCCAAGCCAATGCACACTCACAAACATTTGGAAACACATTCGAAATACTGGATTTACATTTAAATAACTTGAAATTAAATAAATATTCCTATGGCTGGACCATAAACACGCTCTAACACACATTATTAAATATATAAACTAATTAAATAAACATATATCAAAGGAACAGAACAGCAGTAAGCCATTAGCCTATTGTCTCTGTGCTTTCTAAAACACAGTAAGTAATTGACCAATTTGTTCATGACTAGTATATATCTGATATAAACAAAGACATAGACGAATAAATATATTTATAAGCGTGCACATATGTGTGTGTGTGTGTGTGTGTGTGTGTGTGAGAGAGAGAGAGAGAGAGAGAGAGAGAGAGAGATTTTGTACCTTATAAATGATAAGTAATTTTATCAAATGATTTACTTTCGAGACATCGACTGTGATATTGCGTTTGTTTGGAGCTGTTGGATCTCTGTCACCGTCTTTGGTAGTATTGTGCGCTACAAACAAAGCATTTGCTCTCAAGTTTAAGAATATATCTTAATAAATACCTTTTTCATTCCTTCTTCAGGAGATAGAAAATGCCCCCTCCATTGCTTCTTTCGCGTTTTTTTTTGTCGGCGAAAAAAATATATATATTGAGATCTTATTGTTCTGTATCTGGCCTACAATTAAAGGAACGTTTTTTCGTGACTGTAACTCATTCTAAAAATCAACATATCTTCCCTACTTTATAGTTATTGAAAATTGAAATTACTTGGTTATGAACACTGATGTTACAGTTCGTATGATCGTTCAACAACAAAATTTTGCAGTGGATTTTGTTTCTCGGTAAAACACCATTCAATGCCACGACTAGCACAAGAACATGAGACTCTTATTAAAAAATACGTTTTCACTATAAAATTTGCCAGACCAGAACGGAGCACAGCAAGATTCCTATTAGATATTGACGGTACATTAACTTATTTGTACTGTGAGTTATATACTATCAGCAGCCCGCGTCAACCTGCAACACATCATAAAATCTGCTGATCTGCACTGCAAGTCTGGAAGCTAAAAGAAATAACATTATTTTACTGTTACTTTACCGCTTCCTTGCGGTATGACAGACTATATTGGAAGTCGTTTGAATACGCCGCGGCAGCGGCTCTTTCGTTCGCCACGCAGCTCAGCACCACAGATAATATTTATATAATTGAAAAATGTCTCAACAGGATGGGATAATAGGCAAGCCACCTTTAACAATTAATAATGCAAGTTTTCATTTACATAACTCTATTAAAACATTTAAATATTTCAATTGTTACACACCTTTATGAATTCACACGTAATGGCGTACATCTCTTAGTCTCGACAAAAGAATGCTACACTAGCGTTCGCTACTACGACACAGGATATCTTACTCGCTCGACTCCCAGATGAATAAGACAAAGAAATTGATGTTCATCACGTATTATATACTAGTTACTTATTTTAATCTTTGTTCGACATTTATCGTCTGTGGCGGTTTCATTACTCGCCGACGCAGATATTCTCAAAAATAAATAATAAAAAAAAATACATAATTTTATACAATAACACAATATGATACATATAATTTTCTCGTTACTACATAATATGTTGTTTTTGTTTCTTACTAGACGTTACACTTCTAAAATCGTGTTCGACTATGTTGTAAGTGAGTGAGTGTGTTTTTTCACATTATATATTTTGTTGGATGTCTGAATTATTTAATTGCTGGTTACAGGAAATATAGCCGATGAAGGCTTCATAGAGCCTCAGCATAATATTTCCGATTGGTAAATGTTGCAGCCTTCGTTAAAAGTTGTTATTGCACACAAACTCTAGTAAGCCTGAGTCCCCTGTAAAGCAACAACTGCAAATCGGTGTCATCGGCTATAGTTTCCAGGTGTATAACTTGCTGCATTATACCTGTCCCTCCTTAAATGGTGCTTGAAAAAAATTTAGATTTGGAAGCTTTTAATTTAAGCCGGCCGGGGTGACCGAGCGGTTCTAGGCGCTACAGTCTGGAACCGTGCGACCCGTACGATCGCAGGTTCGAATCCTGCCTCGGGCATGGATGTGTGTGATGTCCTTAGGTTAGTTAGGTTTAAGTAGTTCTAGGTTCTAGCGGCTGATGACCTCAGAAGTTAAGTCCCATAGTGCACAGAGCCATTTGACCATGTTTTTTTTTTTTTTTTTTAAATTTGAGCAAGTATTGTGAATTACGTCAAGAGTAGACCTAATCAATTACAGTCTTCCATATAATTCAGTCTGCCTGTTTGTTGTGTGCTTGCTTTCCTGCAGTAGTATTTTAGCTGACATGTATTTTCTGGAATAATAAGCGTGGTCAGGTTAGCTTTACAACAATGATATTTTGGGCCTACCTTGTAATAACAAATCTGAATTTAGCATGTTACTTATAACTATTTATCGTGGCAGTAGTAAGTACTTCAGAATTCATAGCCATGTTTTGATAAGAAACAGTTGGATATGTGTGTAAGTGTACGTGTGAAACGACATTGAGATGTTTGACGTAAACATTGAAATTTTTTCGCTGTTGATGTAGATTTACAGATATTTTAGACTTGGAAAGAATATTGTGACACATAACAAGCGTCATAGATATGTGTCTTAAACCAAGCTTGGTACTCGGATCGAAGTCTGAATGCGACCACCTGTTGGCGAGGACAAGCAACAGGAGCTGAAAGCGGCAGTTGATGTTTTTTTTTAAGTTTTTAAAGTATTAAAGTGTATCTCATTCTCGCCAATTAAATATTGCTAATTCGTTAATTTAGTTTGCACAAGCAATGTTTGTTTTTTAACTATTTATGGAGAATATTTTTTGTACCCGTTCTCATTTTCCTTAGCAAGCGACCCTCTACATGCATAAAAGTAGTTTGCGATCAATTTTTATGTACCAGTTTGACAGAAACATTACAATTTCTTGCGTTACTGACGTTTTTCAGAGTTTTACAAACTGCTATTCTTACAAGCATCTTAGAAGTGGAAAATAATTAGTTAGATGCGGTTGCTGCACAGAATTACTGGTTTACGTAGTAAGAGAGATATCATGTGTAAGGAAAACTTTTTTAAATTTTTTATTGAAACTATAGTCTGATTAGGCTGCTTCATTTTAAAACTGCGGTGAGACTGGCGGGAGAGAAGGAGGAGGAAGAGATGCAAAATGCAACTGAGCTAGTTATTTCTAATACGTTCTCACTCCCTGCGTCATTTTAGTACCACGTTGTGGGTTTTTTTTGGGGGGGGGAGGGGTGAGAGGATAAAAGCACAACTCGGCTATTTGTATTTTTTTAAATTGGAAAAGGCCGGGAGATACGGGAAGATTTCAATTAGATTACATCATGGTCAGACAGAGATTCCGAAATCAGATACTGGATTGTAAGGCGTACCCAGGAGCAGATATAGACTCAGATCACATTACAGTAGTGATGAAGAGTAGGCTGAAGTTCAAGACATTAGTCAGGAAGAATCAATACGCAAAGAAGTGGGATACGGAAGTACTAAGGAATGACGAGATACGTATGAAGTTCTCTAACGCTATAGATACAGCAATAAGGAATAGCATGGTAGGCAGTACAGTTGAAGAGGAATGGACATCTCTAAAAAGGACCATCACAGAAGTTGGGAAGGAAAACATAGGTACAAAGAAGGTAGCTGCGAAGAAACCATGGGTAACAGAAGAAATACTTCAGTTGATTGATGAAAGGAGGAAGTACAAACATGTTCCGGGAAAATCAGGAATACAGAAATACAAGTCGCTGAGGAATGAAGTAAATAGGAAGTGCAGGGAAGCTAAGACGAAATGGCTGCAGGAAAAATGTGAAGACATCGAAAAAGATATGATTGTCGGAAGGACAGATTCAGCGTACAGGAAAGTCAAAACAACCTTTGGTGACATTAAAAGCAACGGTGGTAAAATTAAGAGTGCAACGGGAATTCCACTGTTAAATGCAGAGGAGAGAGCAGATAGGTGGAAAGAATACATTGAAAGCCTCTATGAGGGTGAAGATTTGTCTGATGAGATAGAAGAAGAAACAGGAGTCGATTTAGAAGAGATAGGGGATCCAGTATTAGAATCGGAATTTAAAAGAGCTTTGGAGGACTTACGGTCAAATAAGGCAGAAGGGATAGATAACATTCCATCAGAATTTCTAAAATCATTGGGGGGAAGTGGCAACAAAACGACAATTCACATTGGTGTGTAGAATATATGAGTCTGGCGATATACCATCTGACTTTCGGAAAAGCATCATCCACACATTTCCGAAGACGGCAAGAGCTGACAAGTGCGAGAATTATCGCACAATCAGCTTAACAGCTCATGCATCGGAGCTGCTTACAAGAATAATATATAGAAGAATGGAAAAGAAAATTGAGAATGCGCTAGGTGACGATCAGTTTGGTTTTAGGAAAAGTAAAGGGACGAGAGAGGCAATCCTGACGTTACGGCTAATAATGGAAGCAAGGCTAAAGAAAAATCAAGACACTTTCATAGGATTTGTCGACCTGGAAAAAGCGTTCGACAATATAAAATGGTGCAAGTTGTTCGAGATTCTGAAAAACGTAGGGGTAAGCTATAGGGAGAGACGGGTCATATACAATATGTATAACAACCAAGAGGGAATAATAAGAGTGGACGATCAAGAACGAAGTGTACATCGAGGAAGCAATGATGGAAATAAAAGAAAGGTTCAGGAGTGGAATTAAAATACAAGGTGAAAGGATATCAATGATACGATTCGCTGATGACATTGCTATCCTGAGTGAAAGTGAAGAAGAATTAAATGATCTGCTGAACGGAATGAACAGTCTAATGAGTACACAGTATGGTTTGAGAGTAAATCGGAGAAAGACGAAGGTAATGAGAAGTAGTAGAAATGAGAACAGCGAGAAACTTAACATCAGGATTGATGGTCACGAAGTCAATGAAGTTAAGGAATTCTGCTACCTAGGCACTAAAGTAACCAATGACGGACGGAGCAAGGAGGACATCAAAAGTAGACTCGCTATGGCAAAAAAGGCATTTCTGGCCAAGAGAAGTCTACTAATATCAAATACCGGCCTTAATTTGAGGAAGAAATTTCTGAGGATGTACGTCTGGAATACAGCATTGTATGGTAGTGAAACATGGACTGTGGGAAAACCGGAACAGAAGAGAATCGAAGCATTTGAGATGTGGTGCTATAGACGAATGTTGAAAATTAGGTGGACTGATAAGGTAAGGAATGAGGAGGTTCTACGCAGAATCCGAGAGGAAAGGAATATGTGGAAAACACTGATAAGGAGAGGGGACAGGATGATAGGACATCTGCTAAGACATGAGGGAATGACTTCCATGGTACTAGAGGGAGCTTTGGAGGACAAAAACTGTAGAGGAAGACAGAGATTGGAATACGTCAGGCAAATAATTGAGGACCTACGTTGCAAGTGCTACTCTGAGATGAAGAGGTTAGCACAGGAAAGGAATTCGTGGCGGGCGGCATCAAACCAGTCAGTAGACTGATGTCAAAAAAAAAAAAAAAAAAAAAAAAATACTTTATTTCTTTCTTTCTTGCAGCTACGTTTGGACTGGTTGCTTCCTTTTGGTACTACATTGTTATTTGAGAGGCTGAGGAAAGAGGGGTGTAGGGGGCCGAGGAGAGCCTGCACAGCACAACTGCTACTCTGAGACGATGAAGCTGGCACAGAACTGAAATTCGTGGAGCGCCACATCAAACCAGTCGGGGGACTGATGACCCAAAAGAAAGACACGGCATTTTCGCACTGATGGGCTGATTTCCAAACAATATCGGGGTAAAATACTTAAGATAATATAAAATTCGGATTATACAGGAAACACATTGCAGCGAGTTAGATCTTCATTCATCGAGTTATAGATGTACATGGTGACTGCGTGATGATGTTACAGAGTTCCAGGTATGATGGACAAGGGTAAATGTATCAATTTGAGGTCCCGAAAACGACCGTGTCGAAAGGTATGAACGAAAATCGTTATGACAGCTCTTACAGTGGAATACATCTACCGGTACTATTGTTGCTATGATTGTAGGGTAGGCGACTTTCAGAAAGTGTAGTATGGACCAAAACAAGAAAAAAAATGTTTAGTGATCATGGACTCTAAAATGCATACCTTAAGAGCTATGAGCACTTGTTTATCTTCGCTACTGTGAAACACATATGTTCTACTGAACAAGTGCCCATAGCTCTTAGGGTATGCATTTTAGAGCCCATATTTAATGGTCTTTTTTCCTTGTTGCGGTCCATACTACATCTTCGAAAAATATAGTAACCAGAGACGTTGCAATGGAAGAGATGTGTTTCGCATTGTCGAAGATCGACAAGTGTTCATAGCTCTTAAGGTATTTAAAATGAGTCGTTGTTTCATAGGTCTTTCTTTGTTTTGATCCATACCACCTCCTCTGAAAGTGGCCTGCCCTAAAATATTAGCAAAAACAGCGCTGGTACATCTATTCTGCTTCAGGGCATCAGTACGATTTTCGCTTATAACTTTGGACTCGGTCTCTTACCTAAAATTGATGCATTTACCTTTGTACATCATCCCTGGAAGTCTGTCACACCATCACGGCATCACCCTGCGTAATGACCCTTATCATCCAATTCGTAACATTTAGATACAAATAAATACTAACAAATAGCAGACCGTTTGTCTCTGCTTGGTAGGGATATTAACCCTTAGCTTCAGCCTGTAAATTCATTGATTTACTCTCGAAAAAACTATTCGCTGTTTTTGTGTGTTTTTAAAACTACTTTACTGTGGAACAAAGCATTATTTTCTTTCACTAATTTTTCTGTGCCGTCAAATGCTACACAATATTTCGCCATTGTAATATAGAAACTTTTACTGAAAATACTACAACTGAACAATATTGCATAAGTTGTCTGCATTCCTGAAGTCGCTTGCATGTGGGTGTCGGCACTAGTCAGCTGATCGAAATGTTAGTTTCATAGTTTCAGTATAATGACGCCATGTGCTTCGTATATCATCTACGGTCTAAGCACGTGTTGGGTGCTTCCCTGTTTGACATATTCGCCGACGTGACCCATAGACGAAGTGGCGGCAATGCACTATCCATTGCATTCGCCTTCAGTGGGACGAAGAATTTACTCAGAGAAAGAGGACTTGGGTCATTTATAATGTGTTTGCATAGGATTAAGTTCCACGTACTTACGGCCATAAAATTACGAGCTCGTTATCTGAGCACCTCTTCAAGCTCCCATTGCATTCACCTTTAGTGGGACAGAGAAAAGGAAAGTAACGTCTGCAAAGATAAGCTGTTTTCCTGAGCAAATATCACTACAAAATTCACCCTCGATTCGTCACACAAGACGCTGCCCGCTTGCCCTCCGTCCTAGATGCCGAGTTCGATCAGCATGAAGTGCTTCTCTATTTCAGATTAGGCATTAACCTGCGGCACGCCCTTGATGACCTCCAAATTTCGACGCGCAAAGTACCTATGGAATTAGAGCGAGATCAACTGCTTCGAAGGGTTCTCTCTGCAATTTGGCGGGGATTCTGGAACAGTTTACGTAAGAGCACCAATCCGGCGTTTAGGACCGCATTGCGTCTCAGCGTTACCGAAGGTGCCCTAGTGATAACGGTTGAGGTATCGGAAGTCCCTTGTACGACCAGTTCTTACAGCCCATCAGTCCAAAATGTTTCGAGACTGGATTAATAGAAAATAGAGAAAACTTGAGATGGTACTTTTAACACTTCATTTGTTGTACATTGTCCTATTCTTACCCCCTACCCCCCCCCCCCCCCCCCCGCCCCCAACCCCGTCCCTTCCACTTGACCACGTGAATACAACAGATAAAATGTTAATAGAACCATGTAAATGTAAATTTCATGTGACTAGGGCGTCCTGTCGGGTAGACCGTTCGCCGGGAGCAAGTCTTTAGATTTGACGCCACTTCGGCGACTTGCGCGTGGATGGGGATGAAATGATGATGATTGGGACAACACAGCACCCAGTCTCTGAGCGGAGAAAATCTCCGACCCAGCCGGGTATCGAACCCGGACACTGACATTCTGTCGCGCTGACCACTCAGCTACCGGAGGCAGACATACAACCATGTGAAACAGTCAAAAAATCCTACTGTGGGAGGTTGCTCTAATCGTGTCATATTGTCTAGGATACTGGTTGTATCGTCAAAGCGTTGACCCCTCTGTGAATTTCTGTGCTTTATCGTTTTGTAGTAGTTTCGTATTGATAACACCAAGACTCTTCATCCGTGATGATTTTTTCCAGAGAAGAATTCTCGGCGTTTTGTTTTTCTCTTTCCTCTTCCTCAAAATATTCTGGACAAATTCTTTAGAATTTGACTTGTGCATGTTGCTGCACTGCGACTTATTAAACAACAATGTTGATACCCAAAGGCCACACGTCCACTTCTTACAACTGCCTACTCACAATGAACTGGCGGATATCAGATCTGTTGTTTACAGTTGTTAGTTCAAGATGCTATCTTAACTGATGTCGCTTACACATCAGGAGTAAAATCAGCCTCGGAACATTTTGGACGGCTGTGGGTCAGAAATGTGGACGATGACAGACTGATTAATAAACTGGGGGCATTAGGAAGAAAAATTTTGAATTAAATGTACGGACATGTGAGAGAAGCAGGAGGATGGATGAATAGTAAGGTACAACCATGAACTGCAACAGCTTACACGAGGGAAAGATACAGCAAAATTTAATAAATCTCGGGATCACGGTGATTATAGCTAGTAGGGGGGGGGGGGGGGGGGGGGGGAGGGGGGAGGATGAGGGAGCAGATGACCAGATGTACACAAGAATGACGAAAGGAAGACTATATTCTCCTAGGAGGAAGAGCTGGCAGTGAGTAAGACGGCTAGATACTGTGTTGGCTGATAATGCCAAGATGGAGATTCGAGGATGGAGGAGGAAAGCAGAGAACAGACGTGTACAGGAGACCCAACGCCATTAAGGCCTATACGGCAAAGATGAAGAACAAGTAGTAGCTCAGTCGATGTGGGACAACAGCAGCTTCAGCTTCAGCCTGTATGCCAGGGTACGGTTAGCGCCACTTCCCCACAGACATCACGAGTTCCACTTCACAGCCACCGCGTCGACAGCCGCTAGGGACCACGATGGTCGCAACCGGCGCTCTCCACGCGGATGGAGTTCTGCCGCTGAGCCGTGGCGGGCACCTCATCACCGCTCTATCCTCATCGTAGTCGGGGCAGTCTCAAACGTGTCCGTTTTCAGCGGAGGATCTTTGTATCGGTGCTCAACATGAACACTGAATCGAGCATCGACACACACACACACACACACACACACACACACACACACGCACACACACACACACACACACAGAATTATACACACTCGAACTACCCAGTAACGCCGACGTCCGCCGCTTGCCGCAAGAAGTGCACATCCTACGTGACATGACTATATTCTCTGGCATATCATCATTACCAATTTCCGTTAGCTACTTCTTTGCGTCTACATTCCATGCGGTCCATCACTTTCTACTTAAATCTGCTGTCCAGCAAATTGCCCAGAATCCGCATTTCATTCCTCCCCCATCTCATCTTTCTCTCCTGATACCTTTCTCAAACAGATTTTCTTGTTTTATTTTACACTACTGGCCATTAAAATTGCAACACCAAGAAGATACTGGCCATTAAAATTGCTACACCATGAAGAAATGCAGATGATAAACGGGTATTTAGTGGACAAATATATTATACTAGAACTGACATGTGATTGCGTTTTCACGCAATTTGCGTGCATAGATCCTGAGAAATCAGTACCCAGAACCTCTGGCCGTAATAACGGCCTTGATAAGCCTGGGCATTTAGTCAAATAGAGCTTGGATTGCGTGTACAGATACAGCTGCCCATGCAGCTTCAACACGATACCACAGTTCATCAAGAGTAGTGACTGGCGGGCGTATTGCGACGAGTCGGTTGCTGGGCCACCATTGACCAGATGTTTTCAGTTGGTGAGAGATCAGGAGAATGTGCTGGCCAGGGCAGCAGTCGAACATTTTCTGTTTCCAGAAAGGCCCGTACAGGACCTGCAACACACGGTCGTGCATTATCCTGCTGAAATGTTGGGTTTCGCAGGTATCGATTGAAGGGTAGAGCCACGGGTCGTAACACCTGAAATGAAACGTGCACTGTTCAAAGTGCCGTCAATGCGAACAAGAGGTGACCGAGGCGTGTAACCAATGGCACCCCATACCATCTCGCCGTGTGATACGCCTGTATGGCGATCACGAATATACGCTAACAATGTGCGTTCACCGCGATGTCGCCAAACACGGATGCGACCATCATGATGCTGTAAACTGAACCTGGATTCATCCGAAAAAATGACGTTTTGCCATTCGTGTGCCCAGGTTCGTCGTTGAGTACAATCATCGCAGGCGCTCCTGTCTGTGATGCAGCGTCAAGGGTAACCGCAGCCATGGTCTCCGAGCTGATAGTCCATGCTGCTGCAAACGTCGTCGAACTGTTCGTACAGATGGTTGTTGTCTTGCAAACGTCCCCATCTGTTGACTCAGGGATCGAGACGTGGCTGCACGATCCGTTACAGCCATTCGGATTAGATGGCTGTCATCTCGACTGCTAGTGTTACGAGGCCGCTGGGATCCAGCACGGCGTTTCGTATTACTCTCCAGAACCCACCGAGTCCATATTCTGCTAACAGTCATTGGATCTCGACCAATGCGAGCAGCAGTGTCGCGATACCATAAACCGCAAACGCGATAGGCTACAATCCGACCTTCATCATAGTCGGAAACGTGATGGTACGCATTTCTCCTCCTACACGAGACATCACAACAACGTTTCACCAGGCAACTTCGGTCAACTGCTGTTTGTGTGTGAGAAATCGGTTGGAAACTTTCCTCATGTCAGCACGTTGTAGGTGACGCACCGGCGCCAACCTTGTGTGAATGCTCTGAAGAGCTAATCATTTGCATATCACAGGATCTTGTTCCTGTCGGTTAAATTTCGCGTCTGCAGCACGTCATCTTCGTGGTGTAGCAATTTTAATGGCCAGTAGTCTATTTGGGTTGGCTTCAGGCAGAGCCCATTTCGCCAGATATAACAGAACAGATTTTATAAGCTCCTTCTTTCTTAATGCTCGTCCTATCCAGTTTTTTTCGCTATTTTCGTTACATACAGTAACAGCCTTTGCTTTCCCACAGTCTGCAGTACCTCCTCATTTTCCAGTCTCTCCACCCATCTTATTGTGCTCACTCTCCACCACGTCAATATCTCAAAAACCCTTAACCTTGATCTATCTTTGTTCCTCACAGCCCAATGGCGTTTAGCTACCCACAACTTCAGCAGCACTACACGACATATACGCATCAATTGTCTGCGCACGGATCACGTATTTTCTGTAAATTCTGGCCCTGTGAATCGCAAGATGCCATTGCCTACGGGGATGACCTTAACAGTGAAGGGATGCAGGTCGTCCGCAGTAATATTCTCTTAGTCAACAGCTGGCATGGTGCCTTCTATTAGCGCCTCAAGTCCCATGGACGTCCAGGTGAATGTGTCGATTTCAGAATACTCCAAATTGCGTCCTGTATGTTTAGAATAGCCGTTTGCCCGGATGACGGCGTTTCCGGACACGACCGTCGATCTGACGTAACAAGCAACGTGATTCAGACCGACAGGCGAGACGCTTCCACTGATCTACTGTGCAAACTCGATGATCCCTTCTCCACTGCAGTCGTAATCGACGATGTCGCTCAGTCAGCACGTAGGCAACACATTCAGTGAAAACGTAGGGGTCATCTACTAGGCAGTCCCATGTTCAACAATGCGCGTTGAATGATGCACTCCTTAGCATTTCTACCTGCAACAGGATTGTTTTCTTCCGTCTTATCTGTCACAGATCGGCTCTTGTCCTGCTTTAAAGAGAGCGCCAGCTTCCGACCTCCACATTCTCTTAGTAGAGGAAGTTGTCCAAGACCTTGTCGCCTACTTGTGAGTTCAACATCTTTCAATCACTTTCAAATGGTTCAAATGGCTCTGAGTACTATGGGACTCAACATCTTAGGTCATAAGTCCCCTAGAACTTAGAACTACTTAAACCTAACTAACCTAAGGACATCACACACACCCATGCCCGAGGCAGGATTCGAACCTGCGACCGTAGCAGTCCCGTGGTTCCGGACTGCAGCGCCAGAACCGCACGGCCACCGCGGCCGGCTTTTCAATCACTTTCCACAGACTCTCACGACAGTACCACGCGAGCAGCCGAACGGCTTCGGCGTTTCCGAGACGTTCGTTCTCAGGCGCCAAACTGCAACAATCTGTCTCAAAGCCGTTTACATCAGTGAATTACCCCCCCCCCCCCCTTTGTCGCCATTTTATCACTATCATGATTGCCTCCGCGTATATGTTCTGCTCATACAGGGTGAATCAGAATCACCTAAAACTTGCACCACCGCAAATATTGCGGAAATGGTAAGTGCTATTGATGTGCAGTTTGCACAGATTGCAGCGGAGTGTGCGCTGATATGAAACTTCCTGGCAGATTAAAACTGTGTGTGGGACCGAGACTCGAACTCGGTACCTTTTGTAAAGTTTGGAAGGTAGGAGACGAGGTACTGGCAGAAGTAAAGCTCTGAGGACGGGGCGTGAGTCGTACTTGGGTAGCTCAGATGGTAGAGCACTTGCCCGCGAAAGGCACAGGTCCCGAGTTCGAGTCCGGCACACAGTTTTAATCTGCCAGGAAGTTTCATATTTGCACAGAATGGATTGATAGCTCGTATTGTTAGCCACTGAACATACTGTAATAATACTTGGAAAGTTTATTTTTTGTGTAAACATACACTTTTTATAGAACAGTGCATATTAACATATCCAACGTACATGTTGTTCTCTGCGTCCAATACAATTTTCTGGAAACAATTCGTGAAGACATGCTGTAGAACTTCGTACACTAGAGGCTACACAACATTCACTTACGTACCACAGGTTCCTTCTATTCTGCAGAGGAACGTCTTCTAGCATACGGAAGATGGTCTAGTAGGAGACTGCAACGCTTGTGCGCGTTCAGTGTCCCTTCTGTGAAAAACAGGCCCATGAGTTGATGGTTCACTATCCCACGCCACACGTTTAAACTCCATGGACGCTGACTTTCCACCTGACGAAGTCAACTTGGATTGTCGTGGACATTTCGGCGGTTGACCTGGGCGTGACTGATACAGGGTGTAAATTTTAAGTTTACAAACCAGAATAACTCGAAAAATAAGGTTCACACGAAAAAAATGTGTTGAATCAAAAGTTGATTATTTTCGAGGGGGCCATCTGCTGGTGCTAAAATTAGCCCGCCACCCCAGCCCCCTGTGAATGGGGTGGGAAGCAACTTCAAAATTTCAAATGGGAACCCCCATTTTTTATTGCAGAATCAGATTCTTCATAAAAAACTACGTACATTTTGTCTTAAGCATTTGTTTTGATTTTTGGTAGTTGGCGCTGTAATTCAAGAAAATCCATGTTCTAATTTTTGCGTGGAAAATGGTTACGGATAAATAAAAAATGAGTTCACTCGTTAGTAAGTAGGATGTTTGGTTAGTTAGCTAGTTAGATGATTTGTTTGATAATTAAAAGTTGTGTGGCATCATGACCACGAAACAAACAAAACTTATCCGAATCTGGGGAAAAGTATTTGGGTCAACATTTGTAAAACTCTGATTCCTCTCTCTCAAACCCGTCTCTATGGGGAGAGAGGGAGAGTTTTAGTTTTGGCGAATCAAAATTTACGAAGTAAACAAGTATTTTTTATTTATCCGTAACCATTTTCCATGCAAAAATGAGAACAGGGATTTTCTTGAATTACAGCACCAACTACCAAGAATCAAAACAAATGCTTAAGACAAAATGTACGTAGTTTTTTATGAAGAATCTGATTCTGCAATAAAAAATGGGGGTTCCCATTTGAAATTTTGAAGTTGCCTCCCACCCCATCCACAGGGGGCTGGGGTGGCTGCCTAATTTTAGCACCAGCAGATGGCCCCCTCGAAAATAATCAACTTTGGATTCAACACATTTTTTCGTGTGAACCTTATTTTTCGAGTTATTCTGGTTTGTCAACTTAAAATTTACACTCTGTATATGTCGCTTCATCACTAAACAAGACACATGATGCATTCTGTCTTAATGCCCATGTACTGAAGTCAACACTATTCTCGTAAGGGCAGTTCTTCATAGAGGGAGATGTGATAGAGAACTAACCTAAATCGATGGAGAATGCGTAAGACACTTGCCTGAGTCATGCCATTTCCTGGTGGGATTGCGCGGGAGCTAACATGAGGATCAACTGCAACAGCAGCAAGACCATTAATTTCCCCCTCTTCTATAGTCACTTGTTTCCTTCTGTTGCGCTATCTAGGTGTTACAGTACCACTTTCACGTAATGGTTGAAATGACTGATAAATAACGACCAAGAAGGTTGACGTCTATTGGGATATCTTGCCGCATACACCGTGCAAGAACAAAATGAATTATTCCTACACTCTCCATACACGATGAGCATGTCGGCTTTTTCTACACTGGTAAATTCCATCGTCCACCTACGGCCTATTGCTTGAACTGTCACACACTAACTGACTACCAAGTTGCACTGCACTCAAGGCACACACAAGCACGCCGGCAGTGAACACCACTGTCATTCTAATGTACTCTAATTTTCGTTTTTTAATGACAAAAGGCGTCGTGCCACTTATGTGTATTTTGACACAAAAAATACTCCATCTCGGTGTTATTGCAATCCGGTGATTGGGTAACAATACTAGCATCTGACCACCAATACGTTATGTGAAAACTGCACATCGATGCCACTTTCCATTTCCGCAATATTTGCGGTGGGAGTTTTAGGTGATTCACCTTCACACTTTCCTTATCGCATTACGTGCTCATAGCGTCACCGGGCGCATTCAGTTTCGAGCGTTAATCATAACTTTTTGCGTTACCAACACTCATAGGCGCAGTGCAAAGCAGTCCTCCTCCAGTGAGAAAAATGCTCTGTTTGCACGAGGTTGCTTTTTTTCCGTTGCCATTATTACGAATTATACTGCCCCTCCAAACATACTAAGCGCTTACCGTAAGGACACTTCGTAGTTTTAGTTGGTTGGAGGGTTGCTTTCTGGCACATGCTGCGTCTTCATATCGACGTATCCACCTATTGTCCTGATCACTGCTTAGTTCATCCAGCTGACTAAATACACTCTGAGGTTGCGAACTGATTTGTAGCGCTGTCTGCTTCCATTTTCGACGCAGCCCCTGGATGGTGATGACATTGGAACTCTTGCCCAACTGTATTAGTACCGTTTTATCCAACCTGAGTAGCATTCTACGATGTTTCTCGTAATACTGGATGATCTGCACGTCGTCATTCATTTTTCGTATGCATGCATGTGGATAACTACGCGAATGCTTGGAAAGCAGAGACGCGGTAATGTGATGTGGATTATCCTCCGTAGCGCCTCCGTCGCTGAAGCACGTATGGTGGGGAATAACCGGAATCCCTGTTGCAGCGCTCTTCGAATGACAGGATATTGTGTTATGTAAGGGCATCACTTGGTTTCTCGCCTGTATATGCGTGGCCTGGATGCTGCAGTCTGTGAGGTAAAATGTCCATAAAATACCAGCAAAACCCCACTGCACTTAAGGCCGCCGAAAATACTTTTATTGAACTGTCAAGGCATTCTGTAAACAGGCAACAGCTACAGCGACTTGCGTTTGCCGTATCAAAAGAGCAATCTGTAAGCGGATAAAACGTCTAAACGTCGATCGCCCCACTACCATAGTGGCTTAATCGGCCTCCAGCTTTTCAGTTGTGACATCTTTGATACTGTTGTTCCGTAGACGCTTGTAGATCTCAAACTTCACATGTAGAAGCGACACCAGTCACTTGTCTGTTCTACTGATCGGGTTCGTCTGTCAGACTCTCAAGACATTCTCAGCTTCCGTAAGCAACTTGAGTAAATTTTGGCTTCATAGAAGTTCGTTATAGATTTTAATAATCTCTTCTTCTACTTTACGTCAATTTACTCTTTACACCTCTACTGGTAGGCCATCTGTGCCTGATGTTTGTGGGTCGCTGTTGACCTTATGACTATTTAGTAGACTTCTGTCAAGCAGAACAGTTTCAGTAGATTTTGGTTTTGCTGCGTCGATATTGTGTTCCGTCCATCCTGTACCTGCAGCCATCAAAATATGAGCTGTTGTACCAGACGTAGAAAGTATGAATTCAGAACGATTGAAAACAATTCAGCGAATTTCTGCCCGCATTTCAAAAACATCACCCAAGAACTGTACAATTTTACCTTGCCTGTGTTTATGTTTCCTTTTATATACGATGGACGGAGACCGGATGCAAAAATTTGGGATTTGTGTCACACGCTTGGAATTTTTACCAATCAGCCGAGCTGTAATTAATGTTGATAAATTTTGCGTTATATCTACTAAAGGTTTGAATGTCTTGGTGTATCCGTTCTGACGTCTCGAAAAGTTATTTTAATCTTGCGAAATAAAATTCCCTACGTTTCTTCATGCAGAGCGATACATATTTTGTATGTTTTGAATAACTGTGTAATTTTGTGCTATGCTAAGCGAATCCACCGATCGATGGCACCATCAATCATCATGAACGTGCGGTGGCAGAAAATGACAGCAGTCTGACCACTTAAAATAAATTGTAATATGAATGACGACAAGCTTGTTTCAACATACGCAATAAAAATTTTGAACGTTCATTTCGGGAAGCCTTTTGGACGAGTGGCGTTAGCATTTGGAATTGTGTGCGAAAGGACTGATTCCCAACGATGAGTCTGAGGTACATGACGCAAACTGCAGAAGTGCAAATCATTTTTGTATGAGTGTCCCTCTACGTGAGTTTCTTGACAATATGATCTTTTTTCTTCTTCTTCTTCTTCTTTGGCTTGTCCCTTGTCTCTATGGAGTCAGCATCGTTATAGCTATTCTGGCAATGTTGGCGAAAGTTGGTGGCCTGATGTCCTTCGCCGGCTGGTGTGGCCTAGCGGTTCTAGGCGCTACAGTCTGGAACCGCGCGACCGCTACGGTCGCTGGTTCGACTCCTGCCACGGGCATGGATAGATAGTTTTAAGTAGTTCTAAGTTCTAGGAGACTGATGACCTCAGATGTTAAATCCCATAGTGCTCAGAGTCATTTGAACAATTTGATGTCCTTCCTATGCCACTACAGCCCTCGGGACGGAACCTGTGTATTATCCTTGTCTGCCTCTGGACTGAATAGAATATTCAAGTGTGAGAACGTTTTCTGAATGTGTGTTGTACATCTGGGGCAAGACACGGGCAACAGCCCGGTACTTACGAAGTAGGTGGTGGGAAACCGTCTAAAACCATATCCAGGCTGGCCGCCCCATCACGCCTCGTCGATAATCAGCGACGCTGATTCGATGCGTGGGGCATTCCACCTCCTCCAGTCTTGGAAGCACTGCGTTAACGCGCTCGGGTTTTTAACGGTAAGACCAACAAGGAGATGTATGAGTGCTGTCAAACTGCGTGTTTCTATTCTAACGTAAATTAATTTTTTTCGCACTCTTTCTGTTTGTGTTGAGGCAGGAACTATCACGAAGCCCACCATTGCCATGCCAGTTTTTTAGTGCCAGGCCAGTTCTTTTAGTCATCAGTTCTGACTGGTTCGATGGCGCCCACGAATACCCTCTTTCCTGTGTCAATCTCTCCATCTCAGAGTAGCACTTGCACCCATCGTCCTTGATTCTAGCGCATTCTTCTTGGTCCCCTAGAGATTTTTTCGTTTATAGTTCCCTGTAGAACCTGTCAAGTTATTCCCCGATGCCTTAACGCATGTACTATCAACCTACCCCTTTTTCTTGGCAGCGTTCTAAAAATGTTCCTCTGCTTGCCAGTTCTACGGAGAATCCCCTCATTCCTTATCAGTCCACCTAAATTTCAATATTATTCTATAGCAAAACATATCAAAAGCTTAGATTGTCTTCTGAAAACCAGGAGGCCCTCGCCAGCTGAAACAACTATGGGTGCCCTGGATCGAAACGAGATGTCACTCGCCTCCGGATCCCACAGTCTGGACACTGTGCTACATAAGCCCGTCAGTTGGTTAATAATTTCATAATTGACACAGGACAAAAAAAAACTACCTACCACTTAACACTTTACTTGTCTGAACAGAGGTCTGAACGTCAATAGAGCTATCGAAAGCCATCTGTGACAGGTAGTTTTATGATTTTGGTTGATGTTAATTACGCTTAGCAGACAACAGGTCAAAAATTAAAGTACAAAAAATCTGTTCGTGCTTAAATTATGAAACAGAAATTATTAGACTTATCTTCACGTGTTACATGGAAGTAAAACAATATATCTACTTTCATAAAATATTTTTAAGAATGTGTTATAGTGGCTCGCAGACCATCAGTGCTACAGGTGGCGTGAGACCTGAAACGAAACCTGTTGTCAGTAGGAATCGTGGCTGGAAGCTGTCCAAGAGGCGGTGGTGACAGCGGGGGTGAGGAGGTATGGAGGGCGGGGATAATGTTTTAACCCCACGACAACGCCCCAGCTCCTTCTGCACAGAGGACATAGTCAAACATATTGTCTCAGTTAGATATTATTCACTGATGCCAGAGTTATTTTCAATAAGCGACACTCTTCTGGAATTCGGTCTTTGTGACATCTTCAGCGATACGTTTTTTATGTTGTCTATACGTGTAAACTGGCGGATATTTGAGGTTTTCTTTACTTTTGGGTATATAAACCATCCATATGTGACCATGTAAGGTGAATATGGAAACTGTAGCCCCACGACAGTATTCTTTGCGCCAGAAGTTCACAAACAAGCAAGGAAGTGTGAACAGGTACATTATCGTGGGGCAAAGTCATGAACTGTTTTGCCACAAATCTGGGTGTTATTGTCGATTTGCTTTACACAAACGGCATTGGACTTGAAAGAAGAAATCCTCGTTTATCTTTCGATCTTATGGTCAGAAGTAATAGGGCGCTATACTGTTAAAACCTGCTGTACCGTACGTGGATAAGAGGCTCCCCGCGGTACAGCAACGTCATTCGGGTTGCCTGCACTGCAGGAGTTAACGTAGGTAAAATTGTAGACCCGGCATGAGTGCGGCACTTTTCGCCTCTCCACTTTGCATCGTTTGTCAGTTGGGGGGGAAATAGAGCGTTGATCGGAATGTGACCATCACTTAGGGCAAGCTGAACCGGGACTCGTGCGAAAACACTACATTTTGCCACACACCACGCCAGTGTCGGCGTTCACGTGAAAACTGTAGTCTATAACGTTGGCGGGTTCTGGTCAATAGGAGCCGATACAGTGGTATGCGTGCCACACACAGACATGTCCACAACCGTTGCAGTGCTCCAACACTGTGGACGAAACTATTCTCTCCGTTAGAGTCAAGCGGACAAGATGGCGGTCATCTCGCATTACGGTCACATTGTGTCGTCCTTTACTCTGTCGGCGCTGTCTATGGCCCTCTTCCCTCCACCAGCTTCACATACATCTCACTGTTGCCGCAGTGTGTCCTGTACGAGCCGCAGTGTCACTGAATAACAGACCCGCCTCCCAGAGACCAAGCGTTCTGCTCCGTTCGAAAGCACTCAAATGCCGATATTCCACCTTGTGATGTCGGCGAGGCATAGGAGCAACGGTTACACATTTCCACTCCCCATGACAGTTCCGTTCCTACTGAGCGTTGCCTAACACTGTGCTGTTGGGCCTATGTGCACGCAATCTCTCTACCACGTAAATCACTTACAGTGGTTCCGCTATTCTATAGTCCTCTTATCGTGGTGTGATGCAGACCATTCCTTCTGAGTGTTTCACTTTTTAGAGACAGTAGTGCATACGATAAAAAGACATTTCTGTGGCTATGATTGGCTGAAACGAGTGTCGCAGAAACAAGACTTAGTTCGTCAGAAGAGGGGCCTGTAAATTTTTCTGATCATTGTGCTCATATTACGAGAATCAGTTTACAGAAGCAAACAACTTTCCGCGGAAAAGGATACTGGAATCTATGTATTACCTTACTTGGAGACGAGGAGTTACGAATTTTGGTTCTGGAAACATGGAGAGCCTGCGTAACTAATATAAGGAAGTACCCTAGAGATTAAATTGGTTGGTGGCTCATGCGAAAACCAAGCTACAGAGGTTGTTTAAGCAATATGACACAACAAAAATAAGTGAGTGAAAAGTACAGAAGACTTTTATTTCATGTGTCTTCGAGAATTTTATCATGATACACGAGACACAATCACTAATAGTTTACGGATAATGCAGATTAAAGTACAGAAAGTGTCAGTTCAGAGAAGAAAACCGGAGGGTCTGAAACTGAGGTCAAGAGCTGCCAGTATTATCAAAGGGGAGAACGCTTCACTCTACCACCTAATCGGGACATACAACAGCAGGCTGGTGTCAAAAGAGGAGTGCTGCAATTTCTATGAGATGTATGTTGCAATCTATGTAGACGGAAACCTCGAATAAGTGCGGGGTAATCGCACAGTCTGAGGCACCTTGATGCGGCTCCCGCTGCTCCCCCCGTCAGAGGTTCGAGTCCTCCCTCGGGCATGAGTGTGTGTGTTATCCTTAGCGTAACTCTCGCTCCTGAAGACAGCCTACTTGGTTCTGTTATTCAAGAAGACTACGAGCTACTCGCATATCTGGGAACCGAATCCGTATGCTGGTAGCTTCGTCAACATTCCAGAATGGGGCATCGTCTCAAACGCTTTCCATAAATCTAGGAATACGAAGTCTACCTGTTACCCTTCATCGACGGTTCGCTGGATTTCGTGAGAGAAAAACGGAAGGTGAAGCTACGGGAGATGGTAGGGGTTCCGTTAGATGTTATTATGGGAAGTGGCGGTGGCAGGTAAGACACGGAGCAGCGAAGGGGGCGCAGCGCCAGGGGGGGCGGCGAGGCTGCGCCGTCGGCGGCCAATCAGAGGCGGCCAGCCGGTCCGGCGGCGCGCCGGGGCTTTACTTAACGGCGGCGCGGCGCGCTCCGGCCGCAGCGCAGCGTCGCCTCGCCATGGCCGCCCGCTTCCAGCGCTCCAGCGGCTCCAGCCTCCGCCCGTGGGCCCTCGCGCTGTCGCTGGCCGCGGCCGGCGCCCTGCTCGCGCCGCCCGCCGCCCCCGCACACCTCTCCTACATGGGCGCCTCCATCGTCGACGGCAGCCTCACCGACGGTCAGTATCCCTGCCTGAACACCTGTTGTTGCGACAGCAGAGTGCGACTCCCTTACTTGCCCGTAACGTTGCGAGCCAACTGTCACTCCGACATTACTATTTCCGTATTGACCAACTACGACCACGTAACGTCTTCACTTCCTCCGCTTTCCTTGCTGTTCTTCTATTTATCCAGTACACCTTCAACCTCTCCACATGTTGTCTCTTCCTTTCTGTCCATATTGTTACCAATTTTTTATTTCTTCTGCATTGAAAGCCTTCTAAATTTAACGTTTTCTAGGTCTTTCCTTATTTCTGTAATCCACGCTATTCTCCATTTATTCTTCCTAAAATAGAGGTATATTTCTTTCGTGAGCATCTTCTCATTCATTCGGTAGAGATATCCAAAAATGATTAATCTTCTTTTAGCCATTATTTCCGACTTTTCACTATATTTTGGCACATCTCCGCATTACTTCTGATTTTCCAGCCATCTGTAGTTCGTAATGTACTCATTATTTTTCTGTCAGTCTTTCAAGTATCTTTATTCTTTCCAGCTTATAGTTCATTGCTGGGCGTTGACGTCCGTATAAACATTCTGGTCGTAGAGCTATGGTATACTGCTTTAGTTTTGTTTTTCTATTTGTGCGTTTCCCGTTGAAAATATTCTCTGCCAATGCTCTTTCCAGTTTGTTAACTCTTGCATCTACTGCAAATTTTTCTAGTTCATTCTGTTGTACAGTTTCTCTAAAATATCTGAATTTACTTACTTGCTCTTTTTTTCCTATGTGTTTTTCTATGAATTTTGGAACAGCTTTGGCGCTTGCATGAATTTTGTTTTTTCAGTTGAAATGTTGAAACCAGTTCTGTTCGCTATCTCTTCCAGAAGATTAATCTGAATAACCGCGTCTGTCAGATTTTCTGAAAGTATTGCAAATATTCTGCAGAAGCCAAGCAGTTTACTTTAATTCCATTTAGTTTTCTTCCTAGAATTATTGGTTCAATTGTGTTATTCTTTTGCTCCAAATTCTAGATCCTCACAATTTCTTTAGGACATAGTTAAACAGTAAAGTTGATAAATCACCCTCTTGTCTACCGCCAGTTTTTATTTCAAATTGATGAGATAGTTTTTCCATAAATTTAACTTTGAATATCGTCTTTGTTACAGTTTCATTAATTATGATTCCTAATTTTGCTTTAACACAAAATTCTCTAATGATTTGATGTATTGTTTCTTTGTCTACGGAATCTTTTTTTTATTTCGAAATAAATAAATGATACTATTACAGGTTTTCTGTTTAGTATTCTGTGGCGGATTATTGGTATTAAGTTAAAAATAAATCCAGCGCAGAATTTTTCTTTTCGAAAACATGCCTCATATTCTCCCAATTGTTTGTCGAAAGTTTCTACAGCTCTGTCCAGCAGAATTTTTGATAATATTTTGTGATCCACTGGGAGAAGTGACACCCCCCTGTAATTGTTGACGTTTGATTTGTCTCCCTTTTTATGTAGTGGGAGCATTAGCACTATTTTCCGCACTTCAGGAATTTTCTCAGTTTTCCAAGTGTTCTGAAAAAGCAGTTGTAGATCTTTAGTACTCATCATTTCAGTAATTCTGCTGAATGAAGTCTTCACCACTTGCTTTGTTATATTTGACTGATTTGATGGCCGGCCGATGTGGCCGAGCGGTTCTAGGCGCTTCAGTCTGAAACTGCGCGACCGCTACGGTTGCAGGTTCGAATACCGCCTTGGGCATGGATGTGTGTGATGTCCTTAGGTTAGTTAGGTTTAAGTAGTTCTAAGTTCTAGGGGACTGATGACCTCAGATGTTAAGTCCCATAGTGCTCAGAGCCATTTGAACCATTTTGAACTGATTTGATGCCTTCATGAATTTCTTGCTCTGTTGGTAGGAAATCTTCCAGATTTTGTGGTATTGATGAAAATTCAAATTTAACTGTTGGAACTAGACAGTTTAAGAACTTGTCAAAAAATTTTGCTACTATTTCGCAATTTTCTTTGTTACTTAATCTTATTTTGTCACTTTCGTCTTTGAAACAAATGCGTGGTGCTTGATACCATATAATTACATGTTTAAAAGATTGTTAAAAACTTCTAGTATTATTTTTGGTAAAATTTTCGTGTATTTGCGTAAGACCAGTTTTTTCAATGGTTCTTCTGATTTTTCAGATTATTTTTGATGTTTCTTTTCTTTATTGTCTGAATTCTTTTGACTGTTGTTCTTTTTCTAAACATCTCCATTTTCTCCCATTTTGTGCTCTTTGTTCTAGTGCTTCTTCACACTCTTCGTTCCACCACGTCTTCTTTTTATTGTTGACCAGCCCTAAGATTTTCCCCGCTGCTTTATTAATTTTTACCTGGAGTTCATGCCAATAGCTTTGTTTCGTTATCTCAGTTTCTTCTCAAATTTTCTCTATCTTTGCTATTGTAATATTAGCTATAGTAGAATTGTATCTGATTACTTTCTTGGATGTATTTTTTCTTATAGATGGGAGAAGTTGTATTTTAATCTTAGAGAGATGATGATCTGAATCAAATTCCCCATGTTCAGATGGCTGCACTTGTTTTAGAACAGTATAAGAATCATCAACAGTCTGCTTCTATAATTTGTTGTAATGAACGGTGTTTTGTCTCGTTTGCATTCATATATATTTATGGGAGCAGGCATACGGCGTTTAAATGTTTACAGCATGCTCATATCACACAGTCGCCTCTGGCATACGAAAATTTCGCGTATTCTTCACAGCGGTTGCAACTTCAGATATATGCTGTACATGGAAGGAAACTAACATTCAAAGTAACAGTAATGAAGAGTATTGTCAAACGTTTCCGTGTCACGCTTGCTTGTGTTATATGTGCGTGCTGCTTATATGTGAACACTTCGTGACGGAAAAGAATAAGAACCGAAAAGAAACAAAAGACCTGATTAACTTTTTGTTGTTTGGGCTCACAATCTTATAAAACGTTTTGAAAGACATCACGATCGCCTTTGACTACAAAAACTATTTCTTCATAAAATCCGCAGTTAAGTATTGCATGTTCTCATCATCAGATCAAATACTGCGAAATATGTTTCAGTATATCTCAAAGCCTATCCTGCAAGACTTCCTTAACTTCATAAGAGTACGACGGTGGGGAGATCTCTTCCGAACAGCATGTTGCAAGGAATCCCAGATATGGTCAATAATGTTCATGTCCGGGGAACTTGGTGTATAGCGGAAGTGTTTAAACCCTGAAGAGTGTTCATGGAGCCACTCTGTAGCAATTCTGGACGTGTGGGGCGTCTCATTGTCCTGCTGGAATCACCCAAGTTCTTCGGAATGCACAATGAGCATGAATGGATGCAGGTGATCAGACAGGATGCTTACGTACGTTTCGTCTGTCAGAGTCGTATCTAGACGTATCAGGGATCCTATATAACTCCAACTGCACACGTTTCACACCATTACAGAACCTCCACCAGCTTGAACAGTCCCCTGCTGACAAGCAGGGTACATGGATTCATGAAGTTGTCTCCATACACGTACACATCCATAAACTCGATAACAATTTGAAACGAGACTCGTCCGACCAGGCAACATGTTTCCAGTCATCAACAGTCCAATGTTGGTGTTGACGGGCCCAGGGGAGACGTAAAGCTTAGTGTCGTGCAGTCATCAATGGTATACGAGTGGGCCTTCGGCTCCGAAAGCCCATATTGATGACGTTTCGTTGAATGGTTCGCACGCTGACACTTGTTGATGGCTCAGCACTAAAATCAGCAATTTGCGGAAGGCTTGCACTTCTGTCATGTTGAACGAGTCTCTTCAGTCGTCATTGGTCCCGTCCTTGCACGATCTTTTTCCGGCCGCAGCGATGTCGGAGATTTAATGTTTTACTGGATTCCTGATATTCACGGTACATTCGTCAAATGGTCACACGGGAAAATCCCTACTTCATCGGTACCTCGGAGATACTGTGTCCCACCGCGCGTGAACCGACTATAGCACCACGTTCAAATTAACTTAAATCTCGATAACCTACGATTGTACCAGCAATAACCGATCTAATAACTGTGCCAAAAACTTGTCTTATATAGGCGTTGCCGACCTCAGCGCCATACTCTCCCTGTTTACATATCTCTGTATTTAAATACGCATGCCTATACCAGTTTCTGTGGGGCTTAAGTGCAATTATAGTCCTGCTCGTCAGTTATTTCTTAAACTTTTACCTGTACTGAACTACTTTTTCGCAGCATTTCATTTGACTAGGCAACAAGGCTGAAATTTAAGTGGTGGATATCACGGGTAAATAGTCGTAGTCGAAGATGACGAGTTTTATTCTTCTTTTTTAAAAAAGAAAGAACACTGTCTGTCCTCGCCGACTTCAAATTGCCCTTTATTGCTTTAAAAGTAGGCAAGTCTCGCGTTTCGTTCCTTGCATCTATTTCATTATTACAGGAAAGAAGACATATTAAAGCAAGAAAACACGAGCTATCGTAGTTCACGATTCAACTGTGAATATCGGCGCTATACCTACTTTTAATGAAGGGAAGGAAATACAGAATGGCTTCAGATGTAAGACGTCGTTATATACTTAGAGGACTACAAAATAGTCACCAGCGATTTAAAAGCCGATAATTTTAATCTAAAAGAGGTAAATGCATTTGCTTTAAGCCTGTGCGAAATTCAGACTATCTGTATTAGGTCCTTGAGTTCGTAAGGTCGACTCGCTTTCGACACGTGCGTAGGGGCATAGAGAGAACGTTGATCTGAAGTGGCAGGATTTCAAACAGATTTTCTTCTGTCAACAGTGAGGGGCGAAAAGTGTTGTCTTCCATGCTGGACATTGAGACTTTTCCACTGAGCGAAATCTGAGCCAGATATAGCGCTTCCCGCAAACAACGTTTGAAAGAGATACACCGACATTCCGAGAAACGCGACTCGACGGCGGATCTGGCACTGCGCTCTGTTTGTATCCCTTATACACTGCCGCTTCACGGCGCGATCACCTCTCCGAGATAAGTCGTCTCATCAGACCACCGTGGGCAGGGGTAATGATATCATTACTAAAATAAATCCATGTACTTACACACAACGCACGCCACCTTCAAGTAATTATCTATTTGTATGAGCACTATGGTTTCCAGTTAATGGTATGTATTTTTCAGTGTCACCGGCTCTTTGTTTGTCAGATAACCAGGAACCTCCAACGGGACAAAGAAATTCTCGTTAGAACAGTAATAGAGAAAAATTTGCCACTTATTTGTCTTTAAGTGATCTTGTCAGTTAAATTCTGCTAAGTGACGCTCTACCGCCTTCACTGTAGGGTCATCCCCAGTGACGGTCAGTAAAAAAAAGTCTATGTCGTGTATAACGGCAAATGTGTTTCTGCTCGTCGTGATGTTGAGCTGTGAACATACACAGCGCTGATAGTATCGGATGACGACTAGAGAAAGAAGAACAGATCATTTGTAAGATTTCTGAAGAAAGCGTGGTCCGGGAACTGTGACAAAGGCGTTCCGTTAGGAATTGCCGTTTCTCTTACGTGCTACGGAGTTTACTTATTAAAATTTTTAGTTGCTAGGATTACTGGATATGAAACATGGGATGCCCTTATGTATGCCACACAGCACAGTACGTAGATCGGGTGTATTAAGGAAGGAACGTAGAAAATCAATACATACGAATCCAGTTGCAAAGATATTATCTGTATAATTCGATGAAGACGCGACGAATAGTTTGAATGAGCGCTTATTTGATGTTTTCCATATCTGTGGGAAGTAAGAAGAATGATCGACTTCATTAAATTCCTGTAACGTCTGCTTTGTGGGGACGACAAACGATGCAAATAAAAATTCTAAAGACGTCAAATGGGTGTATATCACTTTCAGGAGAGGGATAATAATAATAATAATAATAATAATAATAATAATAATAATAATTCTCAACGAAACCTGTGACTATGGAAGCATGTGGTGAGAATCTGGAAATAATGAGATGATGATTATGCCTGAGTTTAATCGGTTACTACTTTTAAAATAAAATGAGCAAGGGAATTGTTTTCGGTAATTATGTGGTAACGACGACTTCCATGTCTAATATATGAAATTCGGAGAATTCAGAAAATTCAGTAAAATCAAGAGATTTTCTTTTAGTACATATTAAATTCCAATAAGAATGTTCAGTTGTTTCTGAAAGACGGGAGGATGGTGGACTCTCCATAGATCGATAAACACTTTTCTTCGCAAGTATGGATGTGCTACCCCATTTTCGCCCTGGTGTCCTGTTATTTCACGTTGCTTTCCGGACTTCAAACTCCGGTGACTTTGAGCCGTCTTTCTAGGCGTTTGCATAAATACCAGAGTCATTTTGAAACAATCCGCAGACGAACATCTCACGTGGCGTCGCCCATACCAGACATAACACCTTTCGCAGACGGTTATTAACACAGGGGATTAACTTCAATAACACAAAGGTGACAATGTGCCGTCAAATTACCATTCTGCAGAAGCAACTGTCTGCTACTAAAGAAATCTTCATCAGGTGTGTACTCAGCAACATCGCAACCATCGGAGAATAAATACAAGTTTGAGAAAGTACAACTAACCCATGTGAAATTTGCGCTTCCAAGTGTCAACGTTAGCTGCGCTCTACCAAAACTACGGTTCCGTGGTATTGGTACAGTAAATAAATGATGTAGCAAATGGTAGGATTACATGTAGAATCGGTAGTAATCGTAGGGAAAGAAATATAAATGAATGTGTGTGAGGAGAACTAGGAACCGACGACTTGTCGTTCTTTTTTGTTTGTTTATTTGTTCTGCGTATAATTACACGGCGTAAAGATCGTTGAACTTGCGACCTTTTATGCAATTAAAGCAATTACTTTCGATGCAAGCACAGTTTACATGCCCAAACACACAAAAATCATTGTTGTTATTTCGTACTCAATAGAATGTTCTTCACCATAATCGTAGGGAAGAGTTTCCTGTTATTACTGACAAATGTGAGGCTGTTAATGAATAACAGAAACGTGTTTTATATAAGCTCGACAAAGTATTGAAGCGATGTTAGGTGTATTTTTGCTACGTTTTTTTTTTTTTTTTAAATTTTACTTTCTAGTGCTATATGATAAATCTGTATTCTTTTTCATGTTTCCTACAACGTTCCTCTGTTTTACGTTACGAATCAATAATTTTCGAATAAAAACTGAATCACACATTGACAATTTCTGTTTTGCTACAATTACTGCTTATTTTTAAGTAACAGATAGGAGGATAACTATGTAGAACAAAAGTGTTCCGTAGGTTATGCGGCCTTTTATACACATATATTCTCACTCATTTTGTAGATGGTTCACTGCTTCCTATTTCTAGGGAAAATTAGCAATTCGCTGATTGCATACGAACGTGCAGGTAACACGGTTACGATGTTAACTGATCAAGGGTTCTAGGAAAACTACGGCAGTCTTCACTTACTTACGATAGTCTACGGTAGCCTACAGTAATTTTACAACCATATTTATAGCTATTCCTCTGTAGGATAGACCTCCCGCTAGACATATGACACTTTGGCACGCATCGTAAAGTGACCTCAAAGTACTATGAAGTTTTTAAAGTAATTACATACCTCCAACATGAATCTGAACAGTTATGTAAGGCTTGACACAAGTATGTTGTCCCTTCGCATTTATGCTGCTCCTCCGATACCCTCCCTGAACACCTTCTTAGAGCATACTTCCAGATTTCCGCGCTGGCCACATAGTGTCCGAATCATATCCAGCAGTGACATGGTGATCCCCAATTGAATGGCTGCCCACAGGTTAAGATAACCGCGCATCACTGTTCGCAACAAAAATATTTACCATAGGAGAATATGTTATTTTAAATTGAATAAAATGAAAGTAAATTTTTTATTAACAGTTCGTTCTAATAGTTTAATACAGAATGTGTGTAACGGGTTAACATGGGTAGGGGCAGTTCAAATGCCTTCACTTTTTCAGAAATGGGGCTTAATTTGCATCTAGTAAACAAATAATTTATAATAATAATTTGCTAACACTCTGCCATAGTATCTTATTCTTCGAACAGCATGTCCTAGTGAGAGAAGGAAAAGGAAACAGGAAAAATAAGGGCTCATTATTGTGGTTCATAGGGTTTTTGCACACCGCTTCTTCGGATCGCGAGTTCAGTAAGCACTGTGCTACTTTTTTTAAGTGTGTTTAGTAGGAGGCAAGGGCAAAACTGTCACTGAATCTCGACAGATTGCTGTTAGAGATACGGCAATGTACATCTGCATTGCTACTGCACAAAACCATTGTAAAGTGCACCTCAGACGGTGCCTCTCATTGTACCACGTATTGGGGATTCTTCCTGGGACGCAGGATGGGCGACAGTTTAAATAAATATGCTGGTAGTGAGTCGTCTAATCTTGTGTTTGCGGTTCCCAAGGGATCTTTACACCAAGTCCTTAGGAGCTGTAATGTTCTACCAGATTTGGCGCATGATAGTTCTTACTGAAACGTTGTAATTACGCCTTCACAAGGTAGCTGAGGTCTGGCATCGGCGCCTGACCTTTCAGGTTTTTCAACTTGTCCGTGCCGTTCCCACGACTAAGACGTACAGTATCTATGATTATCCATGCTACCTTTATTCACTTATATTCAACATCCCTTGCTAGCTCTATTTGGTATGGGTCCCACACAACTGATCGAAACTGTATTAGCTGTATTAAGGCCCACACGAGTATTTTTTTAAAGAGGCTTCTTTGCAGATTCACTTCATTTTAGTAGGATCTTACCAATGAAATGAAGTCTGCCACATGATATACCTACTATTGAGCATAAGTAGTAATTTCATATCATATTTGGCGAATGTGCTGGCCAGAACAGCAGTCGAACATTTTCTGTATCCAGAAAGGTCCGTACAGGACCTGCAACATGCGGTCGTGCATTATCCTGCTGAAATGTAGGGTTTCGCAGGAATCGAATGAAGGGTAGAGCCACGGGTCGTAACACATCTGAAATGTAACGGCCACTGTTCAAAGTGCCGTCAATGCGAACAAGAGTTGACTGAGACGTGTAATCAATGGCACCCCACACCATCTCGCCGGGTGATAAGCCAGGTATTTGTAAGAGCTGAATGATTGCAAATGCACCTCATTGAAAGAGTAGTCACAAGACATAGCGTTTTTGTTTTTTTGTGAAGTGAACAGTTTTACGTTTCTGAACGTGTATAACTAGTTGTAGCTCTTCGAAATCTGATCAAGAAATGACTGAGTACTTTTTTAGTTTTTTTAATTAGTATTTTCTAACAGGCAACTACATCACCTGCAGAAAGTCAGTGGTTGTTATAAATATTTTCTGTCTATTCATTAATAAATTCACTGGGTTTTCAGACTTCGAGATAGCGCCGTTCGTTGGTCCACCTCAAGAGCCGTATTTGGGCTGAAGGTTCGGGGACGTAAAAAGCATAAATCTCAATGAATTTGTAAAGAATAAAACAGTAATCGGAAAATATTGCTTAAGTCTTCTGCGAATAGACATAGCTTAGGAAACAAATGCTCGTCCTTCTCTAGAAGAATCATGTAAAAGACTAGAAATATGCTTTGGCAAAAGGACAATTTGAGCGACTGTACGTGTAAATTCGTAGAACGTTCAGCACATTTGGCACAAATAACGTTCTTCAAGTTTTACGAGAAACATTTTGAGTCCAGTGCAGATATTATGACATCTGTAGATGGGTGCTCTCCAAAAGTCTCTCAATGGCTGGCAACATGTGGCGACGGCAGCGCCCGGTTTCTTAGAAGAACGGCGGATCTCACTGCGTCCTTCGTCTGTACGTTCGCCGGCATCCTCCCTAATTGAAAATACACTGGAAAGCGTTGGACAGCCACTTGTTGATTACATTACTTCGGTAACCATTAAGAATTAATGGCCTCCTCGGTTATAAACAGTGTGGCAGCAGACCAGTAACGTGTTGCATTCCTCTCTGACTGGGCTTCTTTGCCGTGTTCGCAGCACTTGAAAGCTTCCCAACGTTCCGAAGTCTCAGGCTCAGAGGTTATGTACAGTTCTGTACCTCTGACTGTATGTATTGTCATGCACCTCAATATACACTACTGGCTATTAAAATTGCTGCACCACGAAGATGACGTTCTACAGACGCGAAATTTAACAGACAGGAATAAGATACTGTGATATGCAAATGATTAGCTTTTCAGAGCATTCACACAAGGTTTGCGCCGGTAGCGACACCTAAAACGTGCTGACATGAGGAAAGTTTCCAACCGATTTCTCATACACAAACAGCAATTGACCGGCGTTACCTAGTGAAAAGTTGTTGTGATGCCTCGTGTAAGGAGGAGAAATGCGTACCAGCATGTTTCCGACTTTGATAAAGGTCCGATTGTAGCCTATCGCGATTGCAGATTATCGTATCGCGTCATTGCTGCTCGCGTTGGTCGAGATCCAATGACTGTTAGCAGAATATGGAATCGATGGGTTCAGGAGGGTAATACGGAACGCCGTGCTGGATCCCAACGGCCTCGTATCACTAGCAGTCGAGATGACAGGCATCTTATCCGCATGGCAGCCCCGTCTCGATCCCTGAGTCAACAGATGGGGACGTTTGCAAGACAACAACCATCTGCACGAACAGTTCGACGACGTTTCCAGCAGCACGGAATATCAACTCGGAGACCATGGCTGCCGTTACCCTTGACGCTGCATCACAGACAGGAGCGCCTGCGATGGTGTACTCGACGACGAACCTGGGTGCACGAATGTCAAAACGTAATTTTTTCGGATGCATCCAGGTTCTGTTTACAGCATCACGATGGTCGCATCCGTGTTTGGCGACATCGCGGTGAACGCACATTGGAAGCGTGTATTCGTCGTCGCCATACTGGCGTATCACCCGGCGAGATGTTGTGGGGTGCCATTGATTACACGTCTCGGTCACCTCTTGTTCGCATTGACGGCACTTTGAACAGTGGACGTTACATTTCAGATGTGTTACGACCCGTGGCTCTACCCTTCATTCGATCCCTGCGAAACGCTACATTTCAGCAGGATAATGCACGACCGCATGTTGCAGGTCCTGTACGGGCCTTTCTGGATACAGAAAATGTTCGACTGCTGTTCTGGCCAGCACATTCTCCAGATCTCTCACCAATTGAAAACGTCTGGTCAATGGTGGCCCAGCAACTGGCTCGTCACAATACGCCCGCCAGTCACTACTCTTGATGAACTGTGGCATGGGCAGCTGTACCTGTACACGCCATCCAAGCTCTGTTTGACTCAATGCCCAGGCGTATCAAGGCCATTATTACGGCCAGAGATGTTCTGGGTCCTGATTTCTAAGGATTTATGCACCCAAACTGCATGAAAATGTAATCACATGTCAGTTCTAGTATAATATATTTTGTCCAATAAATACCCGTTTATCATCTGCATTTCTTCTTGGTGTAGCAATTTTAATGGCCAGTAGTGTACATCTACATACATTCTCTGAAAAACACCGTACTATGTATGGCGGACGGTTCTCTGTACCACTACTAGCCATTTCCTTCCCTGTTCCACGCGCAAACAGAGCGAGAAAAAACAGCTGTGTATATGTCTACGTACTAGTCAATTTTCGCGTCCTATCTTCGTGGTCCTAACGTGAAATTTGCGTTGGTGACGGTAGAACCGTTCTACAGTCAGCATGAAACGCCATTTCTCTAAATTTTCTTAGTAGTGTTCCTCGAAAACAACGTCGCCTTCACTCCATGGCATTCCATTTGAATTCTCACAGCATCTCCTTAACACTTGTGTATTGTTCGAACCTACCGGTAACAAATTTGGCAGTCTGTCCCTGAACTGCTTCGATGTCTTCCCTTAATCCGACCTGGTGCGGAATCCCAAATACTCGAGCAGTACTCAAGAATGTGTCGCACAAGTATCCCATAAGTGGTCTCATTTGCGTGTGAACCATACTGTCCTAGAATTCTGCCAACAGACCGAAGTCGACCATTTGCCCGCCCTACTACAATCCTTTCATGCTCGTTCCATTTCATATCGCTTTGCAACGTTACGCCTAGATAATTAATCGTCAGAGCACACTACTAATGCTCTGTTTGAATATTACGGGTTTATTTTTCCTACTCATCAGCATTAACTTACATTTTTCTACGTTCCTCACACTCAGGACACTACTAGAAATTTCGTCTGAATCATCTTTTATCCTCCTACAATCAATCAACTACGACACCTTCCCGCACACCTCTGTATCGTCAGCAATCAGCCGCAGATGACTGCTCATCCTGTCCGCCAGATCATTTATGTGTATAGAAATAACAGAGGTCCTATCACACTTCCCTGAGGCATTCCTGACGGTACCCTAATTGTTAGAGTAATGTTAATTCCTCCAAAATATGTACCTAGTTTGGTCATACATTTATCACATCCTTGAAAGTACATTAATACTCCTATATTGAAGTTGCACAGAATCAAGAGGTGCAAAATACTGTTCACTTGCTTCATCTGTTCTTATTTACAAATGTGAATTTCCTCGAGTATTTATATTTTAATTTGTCATCAAGACACTTCATATCGTCGTACTAAGCTACGGTATTAAATTAATCGCAACATTTTTGTAATTTTTTAAGCACGTGGTTATTCCTTCAATTGTAAACTTTCTACAACTGCTACGTAAGCGATATGGCCGTCCGACTGCAAATCCAGACGATGTGGGTTCAATCGCATTTTGGTCCAACAGGATTTTCTATCCCTTGTCTTGATTTGAAAAATTCCGAGTTGTACCGCCGTTCCGTGTCTGCGCTTAACTGCAGGCCATGCTGTAACTAGTTTGGTAACGCAGTTCAAAAGTGAAAGGATGACAAGAACTACCACCTCCAACAGAGCTGTAGATTTCAAAACATATTTACTTTACTTTTTAACTATGAAGAGCGTATTTAGCTCTAGAACAGATTTTATTTGATGGATAACCTCTACGCAATCTATCTCGAAGAATTGCTCTCATTTACACTTCCTCTTCAGATTGCTGTATCGGCTTATACAAAATCTTTCGTTCCCCATTGCTTCAAAAGTTGGTCAGATCTAGGTATTCTGTGCGGTACGTGCAGAAAAAAGTGTACCAACAAGAAATTAGTAGCTTTTGTGGTCTATTCTCGAGAGTTTGTGTTTCGTTTTAATTGATATTTTTTCTAAAAGGAAAATTTGATGACATGGTCCAGTGGACAATCTAGAATAGAAATATGTGGGGAATAAGCTTCAGATTGTGGTCGTTGGCGGTCGAGCCAGGTGGACCATCAGCTTGAAGCCGAAACGCTCCGTTGCCGAACATTTCGGGCAGACTGTTCCAGCAGCGGAACTGCGATAATGCAGCGCCGTGTCAATGAAGCGCTGTTCTTAGTATCGACTAAACGCTGTAGCGCGCGCGCCGCGCAAACACGCTGCTAAAAGTAAACAGTGTTGTTTTCCAATGCGTAAGCGTGGTGCCAACACCTGCAGTCACTATAATATGGAAAAAAGTCTCCGCTACCCATTCCACAACGCCGAATTTTTTTTAAAGCCGTTATTCGTTCATCTGATTTAACACTGTCATAATGCTTTCATCTGGACATAGCTATTACTCTGAACATGTGGCAATCTGATTCTACTCCAACCTTTCCAGTGGATTTTAGATCTCTGTCCCTATGGCCAGGAGGATCTGTTAAGCCTACACCACATACAGTATCTGCTCAAAAGTATCCGGACACCCCCAAAAACATACGTTTTTCATATTAGGTGCAATCTGCTGCCATCTACTGCCAGCTACTCCATATCAGCAACCTCAGTAGTCATTAGACATCGTGAGAGACCAGAATGGGGCGGAACTCACGCACTTCGAACGTGGTCAGGTGATTGGGCGTCACTTGTGTCATACGTCTGTAAGCGAGATTTCCACACTCTTCAACATCCGTAAGTCCACTGTTTCCGATATGATAGGGAAATGGAAACGTGAAGGGACACGTACAACACAAAAGCGTACAGGCCGACCTCGTCTGTTGCCTGGCAAAGAGCGCCGACAGTTGGAGAGGGTCGTAATGTGTAATAGGCAGACATCTATCCAGACCGTCACACAGGAATTCCAAACTGCATCAGGATCCACTGCAAGTACTATGACAGTTAGGCGAGAGGTGAGAAAACTTGGATTTCATGGTCGAGCGGCTGCTCGTAAGCCACACAACATGCCGGTAAATGCCAAACGACGCCTCGCTTGGTGTAAGGAGCGTAAATATTGGACGATTGAAGTGGAAAAACGTTGTGTGGAGTGACGAATCACGGCAAACTATGTGGCAATCCGATGCCAGGGTGTGGGTGCGGCGAATGCCCGGTGAACGTCATCTGCCAGAGTGTGTAGTGCCAATAGTAAAATTCGGAGGCGGTGGTGTTATGGTGTGGTAGTCTTTCTCGTGGAGGGGGCTTGCACCTCTTGTTGTTTCACGTGGCAATATCACAGCAAAGGCCTACACTGATGTTTTAAGCATCTTCTTGCTTTTCACTGTTGAAGATCAACTCGAGGATGGTGATGGCATCTTTCATCACGATCAAGCATCTGTTCATAATGTACGGCCTGTGGCGGAGTGGTTACACGACAGTAACATCCCTATAATGGACTGGCCTGCACACAGTCCTGACCTGAGTCCTACAGAACACCTTTGGGATGTTGTGGAACGCCGACTTCGTGCCGGGCCTCACCGACCAATATCGATACCTCTCCTCAGTGCAGCACTCTGTGAAGAATGGGCTGCCATTCCACAAGAAACCTTCCAGCATATGATTGAACGTAGGCATGCGAGAGCGGAAGCTGTCATCAAGGCTAAGGGTGGGCCAACACGATATCGGATTCCAGCGTTACTGATAGAGGGCACCACGAACTTGTAAGTCAATTTCACCCTGGTGTCAGGATACTTTTGATCACATAGTGTATGCAGTCTAGTTCTACTTCAACTCGTAGTTTATCTATTCATTAAATTTTAATATATTTTAAGCCATCGAATCTCGGATGCTAGTAGCGGTTTGTACTCTGGTTTTTCCACTGTCCACGTTTTGTCACTATGTAATGCTACGTATAAAGGGCGAGATATTTTTTCCTAGATTCCGTGCTCAGCGGAACTCATTTTCTGAAGACAGATTTTTCTACACCCTCACGTCTTTTTAAGCAATTTCCCTCAGTTCGACGATCCGATGTTATCCCATTTCCCAAATCGTAGTTTGTATCCTTCTCTCCAACCAGCTCGGTTTTCCCCTTTTCTGCTACTTGTCATAACTTAGATCTTAGTTTTCTTCATTTACAGGCTTAATTTGGTGCTAACTAACCTATCCTGCTCAATGAACTATTTTCATTTTCCTTTTCTTCGGACAAAAGTTCTACGTCATCTGCAAACTTTGATTAATGGTTTAGGCTTAAGTAAGCGGCTTCAACACATTCGTGACACCGAACTGAATCAGTTACTGATGACTGTGTGTGAAACATACCGTAAAAATTAGCCTTATCCTTTGAACACTCTGGGGAAACAAAACGTAATACATTCATAATATTAAAGGCTATTAGTGAGAAACTTGACGAGTATTTATTGTGCAGCATTTCAGTGAATAATAAATCACAGTATATCATCAGAACACGGTAATTATTTAGTGTCAGTTCCAGAGATTTCGAAAATATTTGTAAATACTTGTAACGTCTCTTCCACTGCCAAAATTCCCGGTTGTAAATTTGATGTTACTAACAATTTTGATTTCTCTTTCTTACTACCAGCTTCAGATAATTATTCTTCGATGTTTTTAGTTGAATACACACTGTGCTTCATAAGTTAGGAAAAATAAAAGGATGAGTACAAAGTGGAAAAGTTTCGAAAGAAATAATAAAAACATATCCGAATAAAATATCATGCTCGACGTGCAACGGAACATACCGTATTAGTTACAGGAGTTTCCGTCTCATTCCACAAATAACATTGCATTACAGATTCTGAAGCGATTTTCACTATTATGTGAAATGAAAGTTTCAGATTTCTCATTCGTTTACTTTCATACAATCGCTGAATTGAAACTGGAGCTGACGCAGGCAAAGTCGAGGGATTAGTTTAGTGGGAAGTACACAACAAATGATTGTATACGTAATCATCATGTTAGTATCTGGTACGTGTACGAAGATCATCGACGTTGACTCTTAAAAATGTATCACTGCATTCTTATTATCGACTTTGACAGGATGCCTTATCTGTAGGACATAGATAAATGTGTGTACTAAATTATTTAGCATCTTTCTCTGTTTGCGTGTGGTTAGGCTATTGTGACGCTGAAAGTGGTTCCTACCATTAAGTTTGTAAAAGGAATTTGAAAATATAGTGGATTACATATGGTCACGAGATAAAATAAATTATTCAGGTAGTGAAGGGAGACGAAAATTTAATAGTCATGGGTGACTGGAATTCAACCGTAGGAAAAGGCAGAGAAGGAATCGTAGTAGGTGAATATGGATTAGGGCTAAGAAATGAAAGAGGAAGCCGCCTGGTAGTATTTAGCACAGAGCATAACTTAATCATAGATAACACTTGATGCAAGAATCATAAAAGAAGATTGTATACATGGAAGAACCCTGGAGATAATAGAAGGTTTCAGATAGATTATGTAATGGTAAGACAGAGATTTAGGAACCAGGTTTTAAATTGTAAGACATTTCCAGAGGCAGATGTGGACTCTGACCACAATCTGTTGGTTATGAACTGTAGATTAAAACTGAAGAAACTGCAAAAAGGTGGGAATTTAAGGAGATGGGACCCGGATAAACTGAAAGAACCAGAGGTTGTACAGAGTTTCAGGGAGAGCATAAGGGAACAATTGGCAGGAATGGGGGAAAGAAATACAGTAGAAGAAGGATGGGTAGCTTTGAGGAATGAAATAGTGAAGGCAGCAAAGGATCAAATAGGTAAAAAGACGAGGACTAGTAGAAATCCTTGGGTAACAGAAGAAATATTGAATTTAATTGATGAAAGGAGAAAATATAAAAATGCAGTAAATGAAGCAGGCAAAAAGGAATACAAACGTCTCAAAAATGAGATCGACAGGAAGTGCAAAATGGCTAAGCAGGGATGGCTAGAAGACAAATGTAAGGATATAGAGGCTTATCACACGAGGGGTAAGATAGATACTGCCTACAGGAAAATTAAAGAGATCGTTGCAGAAAAGAGAACCACTTGCATGAATATCAAGAGCTCAGATAGAAACCCAGTTCTAAGAAAAAAAGGGGAAGCAGAAAGGTGGAAGGAGTGTATGGAGGGTCTATACAGGGGCGATGCTCTTGAGGACAATATCATGGAAATGGAAGAGGATGTAGATGAATATGAAATGGGAGACACGATACTGCGTGAAGAGTTTGACAGAGCACTGAAAGACCTAAGTCGAAACAAGGCTCCGGGAGTAGACAACATTCCATTAGAACTACTGACAACCATGGGAGAGCCAGTCCTGACAAAACTCTACCATCTGCTGAGCAAGATGTATGAGACAGGCGAAATACCCTCAGACTTCAAGAAGAATATAATAATTCCGATCCCAAAGAAAGCAGGTGTTGACAGATGTGAAAATTACCGAACAATCAGTTTAATAAGTCACGGATGCAAAATACTAACGCGTATTCTCTACAGACGAATGGAAAAACTTGTAGAAGCTGACCTCGGGGAAGATCAGTTTGGATTCCATTGAATGTTGGAACACGTGAGGCAATACTGACCCTACGACTTATCTTAGAAGCTAGATTAAGGAAAGGCAAACCTACATTTCTAGCATTTGTAGACTTAGAGAAAGCTTTTGACAATGTTGATTGGAATTCTGTCTTTCAAATTCTGAAGGTGGCAGGGGTAAAATAAAGGGAGCGAAAGGCTATTTACAATTTGTACAGAAACCAGATGGCAGTTATAAGAGTCGAGGGGCACGAAAAGGAAGCAGTTGTTGGGAAGGGAGTGAGACAGGGTTGTAGCCTATCCCCGATGTTATTCAATCTGTATATTGAACAAGCAGTAAAGGAAACAAAAGAAAAATTCAGAGTAGGTATTAAAGTCGATGGAGAAGAAATAAAATCGTTGAGGTTCGCCGATGACATTGTAATTCTGTCAGAGACTTGGAAGAGCAGTTGAACGGAATGCACAGTGTCTTAAAAGGAGGATATAACATGAACACCAACAAAAGAAAAACGAGGATAATGGAATGTAGTCGAATTAAGTCGGGTGATGATGAGGGAATTAGATTAGGAAATGAGACACTTAAAGTAGTAAACGAGTTTTGCTATTTGGGGGAGCAAAATAACTGATGATGGTCGAAGTAGACAGGATATAAAATGTAGACTGGCAATGGCAAGGAAATCGTTTCTGAAGAAGAGAAATTTGTCAACATCGAGTATAGATTTAAGTGTCAGGAAGTCGTTTCTGAAAGTATTTGTTTGGAGTGAGCCATGTATAGCTGTGAAACATGGATGATAAATAGTTTGGACAAGAAGAGAAGCTTTCGAAATGTGGTGCTACAGAAGAATGCTGAATATTAGATGGGTAGATCACATAACTAATGATGAGGAATAGAATTGGGGAGAAGAGGAGTTTGTGGCACAACTTGACTAGAAGAAGGGATCGGTTGGTAGGACATGTTCTGAGGCATCAAGGGATCACCAATTTAGTACTGGAGGGCAGCGTGGAGGGTAAAAATCGTAAAAGGAGATCAAGAGATAAATAGATGAATACACTAAACAGATACAGAAGGATGTAGGTTGCAGTAGGCACTGGGAGATGAAGAAGCTTGCACAGGATAGAGTAGCACGGAGAGCTGCATCAAACCAGTCTCAGGACTGAAGAACACAACAACAACAACATGGTCACGAGACATGCCACAAGTGCATAAATTTTTAAAATATTTATTGAAACAGAAAGTTTAGTCGAGTTTTACATTATTTTTAGATCAGAAGTTGATCACTAAACGTGTTCTAAACTAGTTGTCGAGTGTGACTATTTGCAAGTGAGAATGTTATAAATATTTGAAAAATTTGAAAGCATCTCGACTTTTAGAATTTAATTCCAGACGTTTGATGATTTTTGAAAGTTGGTGGACTTAATATTTATTGTGCCACATCTACGTCTGCAGCTATATACGTGCTCCACGAGCCACCGCTGACTTTTTCTTTGCCTGTTCCACTCGCAGACAGAGAGAGGGAAAAACGATATCATAAACCTCCGCATGAGCCCTAATTTCTCATGTCTTGTCTTCGTGATCCTTACGCAGAATGTATGGTGGCGGCAGTAGGATCATTCTGCAATCAGCCTGAAATGCCAGTCCTGTAAATTCTCATGATAACGTTTATCGAAAAGAGCGTCGCCGTCCATCCAGGGACGCATCTCAGTAACACTTTTGTATTATTCGACACTACCGGTAATAAATCTAGCAGCCCGCCTCTGTATTGCTTCACTGTCTTCCTTTAATCTGACCTGGTGCGGGTCCCAAGCACTCGAGCAGTACTCAACATTAGGTCGCACCAGCGTCCTATGTATGGACTATCATACATGAGCTACACTTTCCTAAAATTCTCCCAATAAGCCGAAGTCGACCATTCCACTTTCCATCCATAATCCTCACATGCTCGTCCCATTTCATATCGATTTGGAACGTTACGGTCAGATATTTAAAGACGTGACTGTGTCGAGCAAGACACTAGAAAACTCGCATTCGAACGTGACACATTTGTTTCTCCTACTGATCCGCGTTAACTTATATTTATTCACGTTTAGGGCCAGACGCCATTCACTACATCAACTTTTAGTTCGGTCTTTCACAAATCGCGTAGGACCACTAGTTATCTTCAATCATCTTCGTTTTATATAGCCAATACGTTTTCTTCTTATTAATTACTTGGATGCAAAGTATTGATGTTCCACAATAATATTCATTTAATAGTTGTTATGAACCCGCTTTCGACTTCTTAGGCGTCGTCAGATTAATTAATACTAAACACTCAGTCCACACAACTTCAGCGAGAATTCATAGCTGTATAAAGATTACTGTACAAAACTTTATGACATTTTATGTCTATATCGATACAAAACACATGCGTCAGGTAATACGTAAAGAGACTGTGAACAAATAAATCATGTAATACAGTATATACAAATATTAAAACGATGTGAATGTGCACTGAAAAGCCAAAGAAACTGATACACCTTCGTAATAACGTGTAGTGCTCCCGCGAGCAGTCAAAAGTGCCACAACACGACGAATGTCTGAAGTTGCGCTGGATGGAACTGACACCATGAATGCTGCAGGGCTGTCCATAAATCTGTAAGAGTACGGGGGCGGTAGGAGGGAAGGGGGGGGGGGTGAATGGGTGGAGATGTTGACATCTCTTCTGAACAGCACGTTGCAAGGCATCCCAGAAATGATCCCAGATATGCTCTATAATGTTCATGTCTGGGAAGTATGGTGGCCAGCGGAAGTGTTGAAACTCAGAAGAGTGTTCGTGGAGTCAGTCTGTAACAACTCTAGACATGGGGGGGGGGGGGGGGATGTAGCATTGTCGTGATGGAATTGCATAAGTCCGTCAAAATGCACAATGGACATGAATGGATGCAGATGATCAGACAGGATACTTACGTACGTGTCACCTATCAAAGTCGTTTCTAGACGTATCAGTCCAACTGCACACGCCCCACACCAGTACAGAGCCTTCGCCAGCTTCAACAGTCCCCCGCGGACATGCAGGCTCCATGGATTCATGAGGTTGTGTCCATAGCCGTAAACGTCCATCCTCTCCATACAATCTAAAACGAGACTCATCCGACCAGGCAACATGATTCCAGTCACCAACAGTTCAATGTCGATGTTGACGGATCCAGGCGAGGCGTAAAGCTTTACGTCGTGCAGTCATCAAGGGTACACGAGTAGGTTTTCGGCTCTGAAAGCCCATATCGATGATGTTTCGTTGAATGGTTCGCACGCTGACACTTGCTGATGGCCCAGCATTGAAATCTGCAGCAATTTTCGGAAGGGTTGCACTTCTGTCACGTTGAAAGATTGTCTTCAGTCGTCGTTGGTCCCTTTCTTGCAGGATATCTTCTCGGCCACAGCAATGTCGGAGATTTGAAGTTTTACCGGGTCCCTGATATTCACGGCACACTCGTGAAATGGTCGTACGGTAAAATCCCCACTTCATCGCTACTTCTGAGATGCTGTGTCCCTTCGCTCGTGCGCCGAATATTACACCACGTTCAAATTCACTTAAATCTTGATAACCTGCCATTGTAGCAACAGTAATTGATCTAACAATTAGCCAGAAATTTGTTGTGTTATATAGACGTCGCTGACCGCAGCGCTGAATTCTGCCTGTTTACATATATGTATTTGAATAAGCATACGTTTCTGCGGCGCTTCAGTGTATTAAGCCAATAATGTTCTACAAGCGAGTATCGTTACAGGCTACAACGTAATGTGAACAAACTGGTGAATGCGACGAACAGACCGACAAAAAAAGGGGGGGAGAATAAAGTCTATGCAATGTGGGTGTGTAACTGCTATGACAAGCTTATATCTAATGGTGAAAGAAATAACTGGCTGCTGATACTTTAATAATGGTGAATGGAACTGTGTTTAGTCGTTAACGACCAGGTCAGGGTTCTTCGATGTTTATTGAAGGCCAGAATTTGAAGTAGGTAGTGCTAGTTTTCTGGCTTTAGTACGGTAATGGAGAACATCACATTTCACATCATATGAAAGACATTCATTCAGAGCATATTCAGCAAATGTGGAATCTTTCTTTTTCAGTCCCCAGCTCCTTTTATGCTCAGTCAGTGTAGTAGTTATAGCCCTACCTGCTTGACCTACATATAATTTGCCACACAGATTGCAGGAAATTCTGTAAATTACTCTCTGTTCTAAAGGTGGAATCTTATCTTTACTGCTGAACAGAAGGTGGGCAACAATATTGCTGCTGTAAAAAGCTGGAGCATATTTCCTGGATTTTAGTTTCCTGAAAAGAACCTGTGAAGTCCTACCCGCATATAGCATGTAGGCTCATTTGCCATTAGTCTGGTTTTGTGCTATATGAGCTGGATAAAGGGTGCTGGTATCCTCTGTCACTTCTATTTGCTGAGTGTGTTGTCAATTAGTGTAGGACTATAACCATTGCAGTATGCTATTTCTTTAATTATTTTAAATTCATTTTCAAAATCTGATTTTGTTTGCAGTGCACCATGGAGTGGAAGGCTGCATGTTTGTGTGTTATGGAATGATGGGAACTGGCTGGTATTACTATGTCTGTTGAGGTCACTTTCCTGTATATCTTTAATACGTACTGTTGCTTACTGATGTCAATGGTGAGGTCTAAAAATTTGATAGTCTCCTCCCAACTCCACTGTAAGCTTGATTTTATTGTGCTGTGAACCAAAATGTTGAAAAAGTTTATTTAATTGTCTGGTGGTACAAATCCACTAGCACAGTATATCACCACGTACCTAGTCCAATACTGTATTTTAGAACGTAGAGGGTCTTTATCTAAAAATTTTTGCTCAAAATTATCCATAAACATTTCAGCTAATAAGGGGTTCAGTGGGGACCCCGTTGGTAACCTAACTGAGTGCCTGTGCAGAGCCTGTTGTAATAGGAAATAATTTTCCTTTAAGCATGTTTCAGTTGCCATCCTTCTGTCTCCACTGGATTTGTTCTGGTTTTATGTAACCATTCTGTTAAAATTTCCTTTGCCTCTGTGCCAGGAACGTTAGAAAACAGGCTGCCAACATAAAATGAGACTAGCTGTACACTAGATGGAATGGGTACATCTTTTATTTTTTTAACTAATGCATGTGAAGTAGGTATTCCAAATTTTGTTTAATATTTAGTTGTTGTTTTAATAAGTGAATCTAACGTTTTCGCTAATTTATGGTGAGCAGCTGAGACTGTGAAGCTTAGGTAACCCGTATGACTGGGTGCTACTGGAGTCACTTTTATGAGGTATTTGGAATCACCATTAGTAAATATGGATTTGCAGGTTTTAATAAGGTTCTTCACTTCCATTGTTCATTTCATTGTGGGAACTTTAGATACTCAGGGAACTCTACAGGGCAGAGGGATGTAAGCACTTTTTCAGTATATTATGACTTACTAAATATTTTCCTTTTTGTTGCCACATTTGCTCCAGGTGTCCTTCTACCATATTTTGATTGATGATCTTATCTGGTATCGGAATGAAAAGCAATGGAGGTAAACAATAGCCTTGCCTTACACCTGTTCTCATACCATAATATTTCATGTGCTCATGGAGAATACTATTCGGGTTGCTTTTGTTCACGGTAAGTGGGGTAAGTTAGCTGTATTGTTACCCACATTAAACAGTATCTTCTAGTCAGTCAGGTCATAGACTTATTAAAGTCTATAAACATCACATCTCTGGGGACGGGGTAGCACCCTCTTGAGATTGCAGATCTGTTGTGCGGAAGACCGGCCTTCTCGAAAACCAAGCTTACAATCGCCTATCTTACATTCTGTCTGCTGCTATGATGTGGTTACACGAGGGAATCCTTTGTAGGCGAAAGGTTGAAGAGGAATGCCTCGTTAAATGATGGGATCTTTCAAGTAGCCTTTTTATGTGGAGGAAGGATCAAAGCAGCTTTATCTCCTACAGGCATAACGACGCTCTGCAAAATATTCACAATGATGGCTTGTAGTCCGTCAGCAATGAGTTTGCTTCCAGTCTCGAGCACCGAAGCAACTACAGCGATTCGCCAAGTTACTTTGTTATTTTTGAGTGTAATATGATGTATCGTACTGTGTTTCGATGAAACTGAGTCTTTGCTCGGGATGGATTTACCAAATTGTAGTTTTTCTGTAGAAGGCGCACACTTGAGTACTTTCTTAAACTAATGCGTCTTACTGTCGCAATTAGCCTTTGAGTTTAGCTCGAGTGTTCCGCCTGAGCGACAGAAACAAATGCTGGGTGGCTTGTAGTTTGCTAGTCCTTCTAGCAGTTTTGTCCAATCTACTGAAGTGTTCCTTACGTTTAATCCGCCTGAGAAATTTTGTGAATTCTCTTGATTTTGACCACAATGAAAATGTTCTCCGGCTCGGATTTGGATTTACAGAGGTCTATGACGTTTGATGGTTCTTCAAGAGTATTTATGTTTTCCAGGAGTTGTGGCGACTTCCCTTGCTGGTAATTTAATGGTTTCGAGAAGAACTTCACAATTCTGTGTGTTCGAATGCAGTGACTGCATTAATTCCTGTGAGATATCATTTAAATATTTTTTTTACTTTTTTCAAACACACAGTCTCTGTAGCAATATTCATTGTTACCTACGTCATATACCGAACCCCTCGTTCCCCTCCCTTCTTCCTCTTCCTACTTTATCTTCCCTCCCCTCACCCCTTCTCCTATACCCTCGTGGTTTCCCTTCCCAATCCTTGTTTCACAATTTTCGCTTCCTTTGTTTTTTCCGTTCTTTTTTATTCATTTATTTGAACATCTGCACATTTGATTACTATTTTGCTAATGACGATTCTGTAACTTAATTGTTATTTAGGTCTTACCAACCACTGTTCTCACTGTCATTCACATTTTATCGTTAGTATAATTTTTCTTTTCTCGCTTATATTACAGGAACTGTTTTTGTAGGCTCGCTCCTTAATTTCTCGATTTTATACCACTTCCTCTCGTCAGTTCTATTATTTTAATTTTCTGGCTTACATAAGCCGTTCGATCCTTTCCCATCAAGTTCCGCTTTTATCTCACTTCACTCTGCATCCTTCACTCCTCAACATACCTTTCATCGACTACAGTAGTTGTTTATTAGTGAGACACATGCCAGTAAACGCCGGGCAATACACACGGTTTGCTGCTGGTGCTTGGTGAGTTAATTTCCTCGCTTTTCCTGAATGCTCGCCCTCGTGTGTATTTCGCAGGAGCGCTTCTGTGAAGTTTGGAAGGTAGGAGACAAGGTACTGGCGGAATTAAAGCTGTGAGGACGGGGCGTCAGTCGTGCTTGGGTAGCTCAGTTGGTAGGGCATTTGCCCGCGAAAGGCAAAGGTCCCGAGTTCGATTCTTGCTGCGGCACACAGTTTTAACCTGCCAGGAAGTGACGACTGCTGTGGTTGCGTTGTTATCGAGGCTGGACCGCGGTTCAACGGAAACGCGTCGACTGGCCAGATTAATCACGTTTTGTTGTTAACACTAGGTCAAAGGTCGTATCAACGCCATCATTCCGGCAAACGGCTGTTCGCCACACGCATCGTACCGTTCGATGTAGAGGGCCACATCACTAAATACGGGAAACGGAATAGTTGCTGCTGTTTCCGCTAGCTCGCGCAGTTCGCGGGAATTCGCTCATTTAAAGAGCGCGGGGGCGTGGGATGAATTTCAGCTGTTGAAGGCCTGAATACAATTACGGGTAAAATGAACATTTATTGACTTCGATATATTTATTAAAATACTTGTGACCGTAATAAAATCGGATGACTGCTGGTGCCTGATGTACATTGAGTTCCATACTTGATAAATCTCAAACCTTGCTTCTGAGTACGCTAATAAATTCGTGTTTCACGGGACGGGATAATCAAAGGATGGGTTAACCACACACTGACTTGGACATGTGCATACAGCTGATAAGGTTTACACAGAGGAGTAAAAAAACAAAGACGCTTAGCCATGGACACACGGGCCTAGCAAAGAGATTCTTCTCCGACGATTTTAACACGCTGAATGAATATGTAGTTACTGTTGACATACACAAACAAAGATCAAATCATGAACTAAAACACCTTTCACTTTAATACACTGTGTAAGAGGAACATTACGGAAATTATAGCATAAAAAGCTCTTAAGCCAGAACCGAATACGAAAGAATTTCACAAGAAACGGAGAGCAATTGCACTGAATTTATCGCGAAATTAAGAGAGCTGAAAGCTCTGAAGCATGAACACCAAAACGTGGTGGTAGTAAACAAACGCAAGTGTCTTGTAATGTAATCTGCAGAATAAAAAGGATTGAAAAATCAGTTACAAAATCTCACTGGTATCATACAATGCACACGAACTCGCTGTTAGGAAAATGAGAAGCTTCTTTAATTCGATCGTTACCGATTCAACATACATGCATGTATTGAAATGACTAGTTGAATCAAACAGTAGCCTAGGAAATCGCCTAAATTTATTCAACACTCGCGATGTTAAAATAAAATTGCTCAACACTCGCGATATTAAAATAAAATTGCTCACTCAAACTAGCAGAGTATAACGCTATAAGAGAAAACCGTTAGGGCTTCAGCTAGACTGAAAACTTAGACAAATTCAGACATTAACCATACTATCAAGGAGAAGCTCTTACGAGCAAATTGGGGTCTGTCCCTCCAACGGAAGTGACCAGAGAGCAGGTCTACTGTACTGTGACAACCTACACAAAGGGTTCCACCAAGGCAAACAGAAACCTGTTTGCTTACCACCAGGCATCTTCTTAAGTTGGTCATACTATCATAGTAGCAGACTGCTCTACTCCCACAGCTATGGACATAGAATTCGTAACTGCACTGACATTAGTTCGTGTTATTATTCCAGCAGGTAAAGGAAAGGACAGGTACAGTGGACATTGTAAACATGAGTGAAGGACTCAGAGAAGTAGCAAAACTTAATGGACTTTGCACAAATGCATCTGGATCGGAGAATTATCAGGCAAGTTTAGTATAAAATATGAAAAATGCGTAAACTGTGCCTGATATTAACGCACTCAGCTGCTCGCATCTTTATACGAGAGGGAATTTACTAAATGTACCGTAAATTGAGGCGTCAGAGATAATGAAATGAGGTTATTTGAAATAAAATCTCATGGAGAGACTCACATTAACACGCTTCATCATGGACTGAGGCCGGTGGGGGCAGCATTATGCTTCTGTGAAATAATGTTTATCTGGGTTTCGATGGGGCATGTGGACAACTACGGACAACGTGAACGTTATTGCAGACCATCTGAATCCCCTCACGCTTGCTGTCTTCTCCTCGTCATAAAGCCAGAATCGAGCTGCTATATTTAAGGAGCATTATAGTGAACACACGTTAATGTCTTCCGCATCAGATTCACCTAAACTGAACCCGATGGCCTGTCCATAGATATCAGCTGGAGCCACACACCTCTTCAAACCTAATAGAAAAGGTGGAACAACACTCTTTAAAGCATGTGGTCATATTCCTTTGGCCTGTCAGCGTATTTACCGTATTTTCAGCATCGCCCTAGTTTTGCCCCTTCGATTTACTAAATGAAATACCGTTAAGTTTCTCTGTCATTGTAACAGTATTTATCTCAGTGTGAGATGGATACTGATGAAGAAATCAATTCTGTACCTAAATGCTGGTGAGACATTTGTTCACGCAGTTGAAGCATCTGAGATTCATCTTCTGGGTTGATTCTAGGGAGCCTGAGACAGACAGCATACCACAAGTCCGTTAAACGATGCATGGAGGATTCATTCGCTTGCGAGATACGCAACAGGAGACTTAAAATTTTGTCCGTGGGAAATTTTGCACCGTTGACTTCACACTCTTGAATTCGGGCAGCCAGTAACTACAAACTCACCACGATTTAATAACTGTCTTGCGTCTTCACTGATGAGACATCTGGAATGATATGAAGTGCACTCGCGGCTTAGACAGACACGGTTTATGACGCTAGCTAGAGCAATTGGAACGAAAAATGACAAGAGAGTAACATAGCGTTAGTACACACAGGCCTTCTCATAGTTAATAACGAAGAATGAGGCAGTTGAAAATATACTATATTACAAAGAAAAACCTGAGTCCGTAAACGAGTCGTTTGCGAAGATGTGACATTTGGTACATACACACTAGGACACTGACACAATTTGCTGCTGACGTACAGCTAAAGAAGCACAGCTGCGCATTCTGGCCCAGAAGAGCCACACCGAACCGATCGACCGACCGCCGTATCGTCCACTGTCAACGACGTCATTTTGGATGCAGTATGGAGGTGCATGGGTTCGGCACAACACTCTCCCAGTTATTTTAGGCTTTCATATTTCAATCAAATAGCTCCTTAACTGACATGACGAGACTGATTGCACACCTTCCATTCCTCCCATCAAGCATAAATCCCTGGTAGTACCAGGAATCGAAACCTGGGTCCTGCGCATAGCAGCCAGACACGTTGAGCACTGAGCTTCGGAAGCGGCCGCTGCTGTTATTCCAAAACGACATTTACCAATGTCGTCCAAGACAGGTAGGTTGAACAGAGCTTGTACTATAGTGCTCAGAAGTACCCGAAACGCCTGAACTGCGTTCCTCCTGGTTTGTAAGGAAACCACATAACGTAATCATCTTGCAGTTCCTCTAATCCCCATTCCGCACAGTCGTTTCACTACAGAAAATCGGTACTGCAAGAGATAACTAGAGATCGTTATTCCTTATACCTATCTGTCCAGGTACAACATAATAACACAATAATTCTAACGAAACTTCCTGGCAGATTAAAACTGTGTGCCCGACCGAGATTCGAACTCGGGACCTTTGCCTTTCGCGGGCAAGTTCTCTACCATCTGAGCTACCGAAGCAGCTCAGATAGTAGAGCACTTTCCCGCGAAAGGCAAAGGTCCCGAGTTCGAATGTTGGTCGGGCACACAGTTTTAATCTTCCAGGAAGTTTCATATCAGCGCACACTCCGCTGCAGAGTGAAAATCTCATTCTGGAATAATTCTAATGTCAAGAAACACACTTCTCAAGGCTTCTGAACTGAAATTAATTAAATTAACGACGCTTCAAAAACAAAGTATCAACTAGCAATTACAAGACGAAAATTAATGTATTGGATGGGGACTCAGAACTCGTATCCAGTAACTACGTCCCAGGTAACTAACCACGAAACGGCTTAAATATGGTTTCAATAATAAGTAACGAAATGAGTGCATGTTTATGCTTGATAAAACGTGACGAAACTTCATTTTGCAAGGCGATGTTAACTAATCACCATCAATTGTCAGATGTCGAATTCTGCAACCACTAGCTACATGACTGAAACTGAAATCACGAGACGAAAATGTTCTACCTTGCTAGGATTCGAGCCCGGCACCTCTCGCAGTAATGTTATAGCTATCTGTCCAGGTGCAACATAATACCATAATAATTCTAATGTCAGGAAACACACCCCTTAACGCTTCTGAACTGAAATTAATTAAATTAAAGACGCTTCAAAAACTGAGATGTGCACATGTCTGAACTGGAAATAACGTTACGAAATGTTACTTTCTGACTGATATAAAAGATATACGGGTTAGTCCGTCTTTTGTGAAGGTATCTGTTTGAATTGTAACCTTGTACGTAAGTTAAACTTGGGAGATAAGCAGTTAAGAGAAAAAGAAAACAGAAAGTTTTGTAATCTGCTGGTACAGATGAATAACAAAGATTACACTGGTAGAGCGATTAACGAACGAGGTGTTACTGAATGAAATTGGAAAAAAAGAAATAAATTTATGCCCAACTTCACTAAAAGAATGGATCGGTTGATAGGATGCATCCGGAGCCATCAAGAAAATGTCAGTTCGGTAAAGGAAGAAAGTGTGTGTGTGTGGAGCAGGAAGAGGGGGGGGGGGGGGGGGGTAAGTACTGTAGAAGGAGACCAAGAGGCATAAATATTATAAGCAGCAGATTGAGACGGCTGTACGTTAAAGCAGCTATTCGGTCGTGAAGAGATAAAATGGCGGACAATGACTGATGTGCTTTGGGATAAGAAGATTCCGGACCAAGTCAAAAATATACCCCTTTGCAATGTGCCCTGTTGCCTTGTACAGTGTAGAATGTAGAATGTTGGACCACCATAAAAGAAGCACAGCAACGACTTGCTATAATGGAAACCAAAATCCATCGGTGAACATCTGGCCCGACACCTCACGATCTTGTGACGAATGACACCGGCGATCGGAGTGGTACCTACCGTTCAGAAGATGAGAGAAAGCCGTCTACAACGGTTTGGACACGTACTTCGAGCAGACCATGGCACAGTAGCAAAAGACGGGTTTCCGTTGCAAGTCGATGCTAAACGATCTATTGAAAGACCGGGACAACGGTGACTAGACATTCTCCATATAGACCACAAGGCAGTGGGTCTCATCCTGAAAAAGCGCAAGATGGAGTCAAGTGTAGAAAGGGAGCCAGAAAAGCGGATCGCGATACATCGCGCGACAAACACTTAGCAAGAAGAAGAAGAAGAGGAGGAGGAGGCTTGCACAGATAGACTAGCGTGAAGAGCTGCATCAAATAATCTTCGAAATGGAGACCATAACAATACCCAAAAGAACGTACACTGGACCGAAAGTTAATCGCACTAAGGAGACATCGCACTAATATCTTGGAGTTGCACCGCCTCTAGGCTTCTTAAAGGCGGTAGTGTGTCATAGTGTTCGTAAAACCAGGAACGTATGGGGGATATTTTCGAATTTCTTATCATATTCTTTAAACCATTTAATGACATCGGGCCTATCTCGGTGCAGCACTGTAATTTCTGCCATTCACGGTGTTTGTTCCCGATAGCCATTTTGTTCATTCAGATGGTTCAAATGGCTCTGAGAACTATGGGACTTAACTTCAGAGGTCATCAGTCCCCTAGAACTTAGAACTACTTAAAGCTAGCTAACCTAAGGAAATCACGCACATCCATGCCCGAGGCGGGATTCGAACCTGCGACCGTAGCGGTCACGCGGTTCCAGACTGTAGTGCCTAGAACCGCTCGGCCACCCCGTTAGTTCATTCACATTATGGCTTGTCAAATGACAGGGTGGATGTCATACGAACAGCTACAGAGCCAGATTTGTACCTGGTGGCCACAACTGGAACTAATTTGTTTTTCAGCGTAGAACAGTTACGCATTAACGCATTAGCGTATCTACCAAATATCGATGTGGTTCATGGTGCGGGTTCCTGTAGTCATGTCCTAGTTCATGAACCACGGGCAACGTATGAGTGGCCAAGTAAGTGGTCCCGACAGTCGGGATACCAGTTACTTTGGAATAAGGCTGGGCACCTCGGACATATTCTGAGTCGTGGTCACCTTTGTGCTCATACGGCAAAGACTACCAAATCCACCGGTTAATCTCTCAACCGTTAGGGGTAAAACCCAATGGGACTCGGGGCAAGTAAGGCTAGCAACCTGCTTCCCTGGTACTTTAAAAATGATGCTGGCAACAATCAGAGCAAAATGCCTCGGACCTTTGGAGGTGACGGAGTCCCACCTCTAACTGACAAACCAGGGACTCCTAAGATACGACTTGGCAAACAAATGGTAATGAGATGGGGAGCTATTAATATCAATGGGGGCTACTCTGGGAAGAAGGTAGAGCTGGCAGAGGCTGCAAGTAAGATCGGGCTGGACGTTTTAGCTGTTAGTGACATTCGGGTAAGGGGTGAGAAAGAAGAGGAAGTGGGAGAATACAAGGTCTACCTGTCAGGAGTCAAAGCAGGAATAGCACAATGGGGTGTAGGGCTTTACATCAGGAAAGAAATGGAACCCAGCGTAGTTGCAATAAGGTATGTAAACGAACGACTGATGTGGATAGATCTGACAGTGTCTAGCAAGAAAATTAGGATTGTGTCAGTATATTCGCATTGTGGAGGGACAGATCAAGATAAGATGGATAGTTTTTATGAGGCACTCAGTGATGTAGTTGTTACAGGACAAGGACAGTGTTCTGCTCATGGGTGAATTTAATGCCAGGATTGGAAATCGAACAGAAGGGTATGAAAAAGTTATGGCTAAATTTGGAGAGGATATGGAGGCCAACAGGAACGGGAAACAACTCTTGGATTTCTGTGCCAGTATGGGCTTAGTAATCACAAACTCCTTTTTTAAACATAAGAACATTCACCGGTATACTTGGGAAGGCAGGGGAACCAGATCTGTCATTGACTATATAATAACAGATCAGGAACTCAGGAAGGCTGTGAGCTACAGTCTGGAACCGCACGACCGCTACGGTCGCAGGTTCGAATCCTGCCTCGGGCATGGATGTGTGTGATGTCCTTAGGTTAGTTAGGTTTAAGTAGTTCTGAGTTCTAGGGGACTTATGACCACAGCAGTTGAGTCCCATAGTGCTCAGAGCCATTTGAAGGCTGTGAGGGACACACGTGTATTCAGGGGATTCTTTGATGACACTGATCATTATTTAATCTGCAGTGAAATTGGGATTGTGAGGCCGAAAGTGCAGGAGGTCAGGTCCATATGTAGGAGAATAAGAGTGGAGAAACTTCAATATAAGGAAATCAGGCACAAGTACATAACAGCGATCTCAGAAAGGTACCAGTTAGTTGAATGTAGTCAATTACAGTCATTGGAAAAGGAATGGACAAGGTACAGGGACACAGTACTAGAAGTGGCTAAAGAATGTCTTGGAACAGTAGTGTGTAAAAGTAGGATGAAGCAAACAGCTTGGTGGAATGACACAGTCAAGGCAGCCTGTAAAAGGAAAAAGGAGGCGTATCAAAAATGGCTACATACTAGAACTCAGGTAGACAGAGATAGTTATGTTGAAGAAAGAAACAAAGCCAAACAGATAATTACAGCATACAAGAAGAAATCTTGGGAAGACTTTGGAAACAGGTTGGAGACTTTGGGTCAAGCTGCTGGAAAAGCATTCTGGAGTGTAATTAGCAGTCTTCGAAAGGGAGGTAAGAAGGAAATGACAAGTATTTTGGACAGGTCAGGAAAGCTGCTGGTGAATCCTGTGGATGCCTTGGACAGATGGAGGGAATATTTTGAAGAGTTTCTCAATGTAGGTGAAAATACGATCAGTAATGTTTCAGATTTCGAGGTAGAATGGGATAGGAATGATGATGGAAATAGGATCACACTTGAGGAAGTGGAGAAAATGGTCAATAGATTGCAGTGCAATAAAGCAGCTGGGGTGGATGAAATTAAGTCGGAACTCATCAAATACAGTGGAATGTCAGGTCTTAAATGGCTACACAGGATAATTGAAATGGCCTGGGAGTAGGGACAGGTTCCATCAGACTGGACAAAAGCAGTAATCACACCAATCTTTAAACATGGAAACAGAAAAGATTGTAACAACTACAGAGGTATCTCTTTAATCAGCGTTGTGGGTAAAATCTTCTCAGGTATTGTGGAAAGGAAAGTGCGAGTATTAGTTGAGGACCAATTGGATGAAAATCAGTGTTGTCAGGACCAGATCTTTAGCTTGCGGCAAATAATGGAGAAGTGTTATGAGTGGAACAGGGAATTGTATCTATGCTTTATAGATCTAGAAAAGGCATATGACCGGGTTCCTAGGAGGAAGTTATTGTCTGTTCTACGAGATTATGGAATAGGAGGCAAACTTTTGCAAGCAATTAAAGGTCTTTACATGGATAGTCAGGCAGCAGTTAGAGTTGACGGTAAATTGAGTTCATGGTTCAGAGTAGTCTCAGGGGTAAGACAAGGCTGCAACCTGTCTCCACTGTTGTTCATATTATTTATGGATCATATGTTGAAAACAATAGACTGGCTGGGTGAGATTAAGATATGTAAACACAAAATAAGCAGTCTTGCATATGCGGATGACTTAGTTGTGATGGCAGATTCGATTGAAAGTTTGCAAAGTAATATTTCAGAGCTAGATCAGAAATGTAAGGTCTATGGTATGAATATTAGCATCTCCAAAACGAAAGTAATGTCAGTGGGAAAGAAATATAAACGGATTGAGTGCCAAATAGGAGGAACAAAGTTAGAACAGGTGGACAGTTTCAAGTACTTAGGATGCACATTGTCACAGGATGGTAACATAGTGAAAGAACTGGAAGCGAGGTGTAGCAAAGCTAATGCAGTGAGCGCTCAGCTACGATCTACTCTCTTCTGCAAGAAGGAAGTCAGTACCAAGACTATCTGTGCACCGTTCAATCTTTCGACCAACTTTGTTGTATGGGAGCGAAAGCTGGGTGGATTCAGGTTTCCTTATCAACAAGGTTGAGGTTACGGATATGAAAGTAGCTAGGATGATTGCAGGTACTAGTAGATGGGAACAATGGCAGGAGGGTGTCCACAATGAGGAAATCAAAGAAAAACTGGGAATAAACTCTATAGATGTAGCAATCAGGGCGAACAGGCTTAGATGGTGGGGTCATGTTACACGCATGGGAGAAGCAAGGTTACCCAAGAGACTCATGGGCTCGGCAGTAGAGGGTAGGAGGAGTCGGGGCAGACCAAGGAGAAGGTACCTGGATTCGGTTAAGAATGATTTTGAAGTAATAGGTTTAACATCAGAAGAGGCACCAACATTAGCACTGAATAGGGGATCATGGAGGAATTTTATAAGGGGGCTATGCTCCAGACCGAACGCTGAAAGGCATAATCAGTCTTAAATGATGATGATGATGATGATGATGATGACCAAATATCGATGCCGTACGATAATTACAGCCCACACTGGATCTTCTTAAGTAGCTGCACTTTAATCATAACCTCCCGGTATTGCTTATTCTAGCAAAATACGGTATCGTTACGGAATTAAAAAATTTTTGATTGGAGGTTGTATGGTGCTTTTATCATTAACTATTATCCGCAGCGTGTGGCGTTTCGCGTTGCTTACATCTTACAAGCGCATCAGAAGCGAGAGGCAGCGCACAGTCAATGATTACTTGATGATCCAGCGCGGGGTCATAACGTTGGAAGAGGGCCTAAGCTGCTCCCGCACAAGCCGTACTGGGGACGGGGCAGTGCCGCGGAAACTGACACACGGCCATAAAGCGTCTGCGTAGCAGGACAGCGAGCACGCCATTAAGCGGAAGCTACAGTACGTGTCCACGTTCGCGCGTTGTGGACCTCCAGAATACACAACCCCGATACCAGCGTCTGCGTCTACACGTAATGCTCAGAATTACTAACGACGGAACGACAAGTCACACACTATGTAAATAGTACCATTAGTTTTTACGATGATGCCTCCAAAGGCTATTATACAATATCAACGAACAAAATACTGGTCACACCCTTAGACGAGTTCTCTGTAGATTTGCAGCGCTTCAACTGGTATCAAATGATCGTGTGACCCTCGCTGACGTCTAGTCATGACAGGGAAGTGGTGTGTATGTACGTCGGTGGTATGGAATCTGATGAAGATCGAAGTGCAATCGGATGGGCCTACTTGGAGACGTCTCGCGATGCCTGTTATGGATGACCGTTTCCATGACCACCTGTGTGCACTATCATAATGGGCACAGGATATAGCGTTGAAGCTTAATCCATCCTAAACCAAACGATATTGGCTGTCGTACTAGGTTCGAAATGTAGGGAATACCTATCGTCTTTAAAATTAAATGAGACAAGTACCAACTTCTCCCCCTCAACGAAAGAGTCAAGGAGTAATAACAGATGAAAATCTAAACTGGACTGAGCACGTAACTGGAGTGTGCAAAAGGGCATCACCATCTCGCCATACCTTACAAACATATAAAAGGCTCTTCCTTGTTGAGCTGAAAAAGAAACTTGTACAAACACTTACACATCCAGTTATTGATTACACCGATGTTATCTTGCAAGACCATTCTCAGGAAAGCTCACGGAGCCTAGAACTGATTAAGAATGACATTGCTCCTTATATCTGTGATGTTGGCTCAAATGGTTCAAATGGCTCTGAGCACTACAGGACTTAACTGCTGTAGTCATCAGTCCCCTAGAACTTAGAACTACTTAAACATAACTAACCTAAGGACATCACACACATCCATGCCCGATGCAGGATTCGAACCTGCGATCGTAGCGGTCGCGCGGTTCCAGACTGTAGCGCCTAGAACCGCTCGGCCACTCCAGCCGGCTATCTGTGATGATCTATTCTTTTATTGTATTTCACCATCATAAGGAAGACTGCACTGTAGTTCCTTCTCTAGATTGTCGCACAGATGACAAAATGGTAGATATCGAAATAGACGACAGAGGGATAGAGAAACACTTAAAATCGCTCAAAAGAGGAAAGGCCGCTGGACCTGATGGGATACCAGTTCGATTTTACACAGAATACGCGAAGGAACTTCCCCCCTTCTTGCAGCGGTGTACCTTAGGTCTCTAGAACAGCGTAGCGTTCCAAAGGATTGGAAAAAGGCACAGGTCACCCCCGTTTTCAAGAAGGGACGTCGAACAGATGTGCAGAACTATAGACCTAAATCTCTAAATGAGATCAGTTGTAGAATTTTGGAACACGTATTATGATAGAGTATAATGACTTCTCTGGAAACTAGAAATCTACTCTGTAGGAATCAGCATGGGTTTAGAAAAAGACAATCGTGTGAAATCCAGCTCACGCTATTCGTCCACGAGACTCAGAGGGCCATAAACACGGGTTCACAGGTAGATGCCGTGTTTCTTGACTTCCGCAAGGCGTTTGATACAGGTCCACACAGTCGTTTAATGAACAAAGTAAGAGCATATGGACTATCAGACCAATTGTGTGATTGGATTGAGGAGTTCCTAGATAACGCAGCATGTCATTCTCAATGGACAGAAGTCTTCCGAAGTAAGAGTGATTTCAGGTGTGACGCAGGGGAGTGTCGTAGGACCGTTGCTATTCACAATATATATAAATGACCTTGTGGATAACATCGGAAGTTCACTGAGGCTTTTTGCGGATGATGCTGTGGTATATCGAGAGGTTGTAACAATGGAAAATTGTACTGAAATGCAGGAGGATATGCAACGAATTGACGCATGGTGCAGGGAATGGCAATTGAATCTCAATGTAGACAAGTGTAATGTGCTGCGAATACATAGAAAGAAAGATCCTTTATCATTTAGCTACAAAATAGCAGGTCAGCAACTGGAAGCAGTTAATTCCATAAATTATCTGGGAGTAGGCATTAGGAGTGATTTAAAATGGAATGACCATATAAAATTAATCGTCGGTAAAGCAGATGCCAGGCTGAGATTCATTGGAAAAATCCTAAGGAAATGCAGTCCGGAAACAAAGGAAGTAGCTTACAGTACTCTTGTTCGCCCACTGCTCATCGGTGTTGGATTCGTACCAGATAGCGTTGATAGACGAGATAGAGAAGATCCAACGGAGAGCAGCGCGCTTCGTTGCAGGATCATTTAGTAATCGCGAAAGCGTTACGGAGATGATAGATAAGACTCTGCAGGAGAGACGCTCAGTAGCTCGGGACGGGCTTTTGTTAAGGTTTCGAGAACATACCTTCACCGAAGAGTCAAGCAGTATATTGCTCCCTGCTGCGTATGTCTCGCGAAGACACCATGAGGATAAAATCAGAGAGATTAGAGCCCACACAGAGGCATACCGACAATCCTTCTTTCCACGAACAATACGAGACTGGAATAGAAGGGAGAACCGATAGAGGTACTCATGGTACCCTCTGCCACACATCGTCACGTGGCTTGCGGAGTATGGATGTAGATGTAGATATGCTCCACTATCATGGTTGCGTGCAGATAAGCGCAGAAATTTCCATTCCGTCTTCTCTACCGTCTTATCAACGAAACTGTCCCTCATACCTCTTCCTGACCTTAACGCTCTTTTCTGAACAACATGGCAGAGCCCATCAGAGCAAACTCCTCTCTGTTCCACTCCATCATTCAGCCATTTTTTAGAAATCCTCAGTAGCAGGAGCCAAACTGTGGAATAATCTTCCGCTTTATATTGGGAAACTGAGAAACATCTCCAGCTCCAGAATACAGTTAATGACATATCTGCTGAATCAATACCATTGTCCCTATACGCGCTCCTTACCCTTGCACATCCTTCTTCCCAATCAGATCTTCCTCATTTCTCAGCTGATGCAGTCTCGTGAAATTTTCTTTCGCCAGAATTCGCTGTATCATAAAACATCTATTTTGTACACCTACAAATTCTTTTTATATCCATCATTATTGTTATTATTGTCATTATCATTATTATTACTAGAATTACTGTCATTATCATTATTATTACTAGAATCACTGTTACTGACAGTAGTTACAGTAGTACAGTTACTGCCATTGTTAACTTTGTTAGTTCGTTGTCAGTATTATTTACTCACATTGTCACTTGAAACACTCAGATAATTTTAATGCTATTTGTCATTTTAAAATTGTTATTTCTTATATATATGATGTAAGAAAGGTACTGTGTGTGTGAAGGTATGGTTCGATGCAAGAGAAGTCCTGGTGGACCTAATCAGATTAGATTAGATAAATAAATAAACGGTGTTGTCTGATTTGTTGCGATATGAATGCGTTATCGTCCGCGATGTCTACAAGGAATAATGCAGCGCCTGCAACCAAGTAACACGGCGTACTGAACACTGGTTGTGAAGAGATCCCAGCCGACTGGGAATGGAGACGACAGTCATACCTTGTCATTGAAAACGGGTGTCACGTCCGACAGCGACCGCTGCTACTCAGAGAATACAGGTTCATCTCAACCAATTTGCGAGTGAAGATTGCGAAGGAAACTGCGCGCGATAATCGGGAACCTTGCAAAACGCCGTTGCACACAGTTGCGCATAAAGCTTCACGTCTTCTGTTTGCGAAATTACAGGGGGACTTGACTGAATCTGACCGGACGTCCTCTCTCTTTTGCAGTGACACAAGGCGTGCTTCGCGTGCATCAACGGTCCGATCCAAAGAGTAACCTGCAGTGTATGCAGGGAGGTAGTTCCGTGGTGTTTCGAGGGTATTTTCTGTACTTGGGTTCACTCAATCAAAGGATCATTGCCACAAACCAGGTTATTTATTTCAGAGATGTTAAGAATTCCGCTGAAATCTGGTAAAATGGTTGTTTTTCTGATACACTACCGCTTTCGCGGCCTAAAGCCGCATCGTCAGAGTGCGGCGTACACGGGAAAGAATACTATACAGTGTCTCAGCTTTGTGGATTATTAAAATTAGTGAAATAATCTCCAAAATAGACTAAAATGTTAAATTGTTTTATCTTTCAATTGTTTTAAATTGGGGGATATTTTTTACACACAGCAAGATTTATCCACAAGCTCGCCACATATTGCTTAACAAACATTTTTATAACTACCTTTGAGCAAGAATTTATGACAAATTTCCCCCATCATGCTAGAAGATAAACTTTATGCAATAGGTATGTCGATGAATGGTTCATATGGCTCTAAGCAGTATGGGACTTAACATCTGAGGTTATCCCCTCGACTTAGAACTACTTAAACCTAACTAACCTAAGAACATCACACACATCCATGCCCGAGGCAGGATTCGAACCTGCGACCGCAGTAGCCGCGTGGTTCCGGACTGAAGCGCCTAGAACCGCTCGGCCACCGCGGCCGGCTTATGTCGATGATGTTTTCATGTTATGTAATGTAATTGTGGTGTCACCGCCAGACACCACACTTGCTAGGTGGTAGCTTTAAATCGGCCGCGGTCCATTAGTACATGTCGGACCCGCGTGTCGCCACTTTCAGTGATAGCAGACCGAGCGCCACCACACGGCAGGTCTAGAGAGACGTACTAGCACTCGCCCCAGTTGTACGGACGACGTAGCTAGCGATGCACACTGACGAAGCCTCGCTCATTTGCAGAGCAGATACTTAGAATAGCCTTCAGCTAAGTCAATGGCTACGACCTAGCAAGGCGCCATTAGTAACATTGCATGTATCTACAGAGTCTCCCTTGTATCGTCAAGAACGATGTATACAAATGATGGATTAAAGTTAAGTATTACAGAAGCTACGTACTTTTCTTTATAGCATTCATTACGTATCCTGTTGCAGACCTATCTCTATTCTGCGTGAGCTTATAGCGCGTGCCTTTCGGCTTCCTCTCATTGTGTCTAGGCTGTCTTGTCTAGACACAACAGTAATAATGTTGAAAGCAATAGGTTTCTGTGGGACCTAAATAGTTTGAACTAAAAGATACAGATCACGACGCAGTAGACAGAGAATGAGACTTTACCTTTTTCTGGACCTCAAATTGACCGTAAAAAATGGAAAAATTGGCTTCAATATTACCCTAAAGCCAACCACGACAGATCATGTTATACATAGGTAGTCTTGTAACCAAATGAAATATAAATCTGCTGCATTCCGAGCCATGTTAAATGGTATGTATGAAGTGCCCCTTACTAGCAAAGCTCAAATCCCTTAGAAAAATCTTCTTTGCCATGCCGGATCAGAGAGAGATCTTATAACGCTTAGACCAGCCGAGAGGTTGAGTGATGTACACATTGGCGAATTGGGCGGCCGCTGTGGCCGAGCGGTTTTAGGCGCTTCAGTCCGAAACGGCGCTGCTGCTACGGTCGCAGTTTCGAATCCTGCCTCGGGCATGGATGTGTGTGATGACCTTAGGTTAGTTAGGTCTAAGTAGTTCTGAGTCTAGAGGACGGATGACCTCAGATGTTAAGTCCCATAGTGCTTAGAGACATTTGAACCATTCGCGAATTTGCTAAATACATAGCGTGCAGTTTAAAATTAGTCAGCACTTTTCTTTTGACTCCAAAATACCATGTTGCTTTCAAGCTGGAGGGTAAGATCCGGCCGTGAATATTTTATTCAAACTGCTGTCCAGTCTTAGTTGGGATATTTTTGTTTGATGATATTCCTTTCCTTGTTTCCCAGAGTTCAATGAAGACGTCGATCACAATTGTCATCTCCTGCTCTGATATTCTCGAGGAAATGTAACTATATTCAACTGTTCTTTTTTTTAATGACAAAGGATATGATATACGTCTATCGGAGGTTGTAAGCTGGAAGTAGCTATTTGATTCAGCACGTGGGTGGTTAAGCTGTTCGGGGACTATTTCCACAACTAGTATGTTTTGCACACTTATAAGGCTGGTAGCCGGCCGCGGTGGTCTCGTGGTTCTAGGCGCGCAGTCCGGAACCGCGCGACTGCTACGGTCGCAGGTTCGAATCCTGCCTCGGCCATGGATGTGTGTGATGTCCTTAGGTTAGTTAGGTTTAAATAGTTCTAAGTTCTAGGGGACTGATGACCACAGCTGTTAAGTCCAATAGTGCTCAGAGCCATTTGAACCATTTTAAGGCTGGTAAACTGAAATTGACGTCGGTGAGGTTCAAACCTCTATTTCTTTTAGGGAACGTCAGTGTGTCTAACATAACTCTGAAAATGTTGACTTGGCTCACAAGCTCCCCTATCGCCGACGTGATTATTTTGGTTGTTTCTTACGGTGTAGGTAAAGCTTGTGAAACATAGTTGAGTTCAGAAGTATAGATTCACAAGCATGGTTTTCAGCAACACATCAACCGATCTCAGAATTTTTCCTTGTGCAGGTGCTTGTATACTCGTTAGTAACTTTTTGTAGTCACCAGCAATAGTTTACTTGATGTTTCTCTTGAATTCAACACTTAAACATATAAATTTTGATACTTCTGTTAGGTGTCTGACTGTGTAAGCGCATCCCTCTGCCTTCTTTCAAGATGTCGGATATCCTTTTACTTAACTGAGCACCAGGTTCATATTCATATCCGTTGACAATCTGGAGAGCTTGCGTCACTTCATCAGCGTAAGCGCCACACACCATTTTCTCGCTATTTATGTGCAAACCTTGCAGTGGTTGCGTGAGTGTCAAAAGCAGCGGTTCTGTCGCTATTGCGAATACAGCCAATGATGTATTTTAGCCTTGTCGTACGGATGTGTGCATCTCAATAATCTTACTTTGCCATCCATTTATCCTTATTCGTGCTGTGCTGTTCCTTAATATTTGTTGAATTATTCGCATGATTCGTGGCGTGAACCCCATGACTTCAATGATGATTTACTTTATCAAATACTTTCTCAAAGTATGACACTAACGCACATTTTATTCGAAAGACTTCTGCAGTTGACATTATATTCTTATACTCTCATATAGTCTGTAGGATATTTCTGTCTTTCCCTACATATATTTTATACGAATCAGTTACGGAGTTTATTACCATTTCTATTCTTTTTGGTAAAATGCGCGCCATAATCTTGTAATCACTGTTCAGTAGTGTGATAGGCCGTAGGCTTTCAATTCCTTCGCTGAAAGTTTTTGAGGATTAGAACCGTTGTCTCTTCTGGAGATTCTATAGGAATGTCGACGTTTCCCATCAATAAATCATCGAACATTCATAGCATCTTGCTTTCCGTATGTGGCCAGAACATTTGGTAGAATTCTACGGGGATGTCATCAGGCCCTGGCGATTTGTTTTTAGGACTTTGTGCTATGAAATCTTTCAGCTCGGCCTCCTCTATCGCAGTTATGAGATTTTCTGTTTCCTCTGCTCTAATTCTGCCTTGTCTGTACATAGTAAGATCTTGCAGCACGTCATCGTCGGTATATTTGTTGGACATTAATTCTGAGATGTAGATGTGAATTGCGTCCTTGATTTCGTTCTGCTTTGTTAGAGTTGTTCCATCCGTCAACTTAATTTCTGTCAGTATTCGTCTGTCCCTTCTATGAATCTCACGTCTGGCGTGATATATTTATTGTTCTCCTCGTCCATGACAGTGTGCATTCTCGCTCGTGTCACTTCAGGGCTACGATTTTTTCTGAATCCTTGAGTAATTCTCTATTACTCGAGCATCCTGGGTGTGCAAGCCTCCTTAGACACTTAAAATAAAACGCAGTCGTCTTTTCGTTCCAAAAACTTTTCCGTCGTGAGTATTCAATCAACAGTTAGTTTGTACCTTGGGTTTCGCAAACAACAGCCACCAAGCTATGTATAATGGAAATATGCTTCCGAATTTTTTCCTGTATTAATAAACGCCACTCGACATTTTTCATGCTATAAACGTGGTATGTTTAGTTTCCATATACCCCTAGCTCGGTAAGTCTCTTTTTTTTTCTCCAAACTGACCTTGGCAATCGACGCAACAGGATTATAAACTAGAGGTCTACACTTTGAATTAGGGGACTTAGTTCTTGAAATCAGCCGATACGTATATCCATTCCAGCCTACTGGCTGAATGATTGCTGCAGTATGTAAAGTTGGGCGCTGCGCCGTAGGTACGTTCCCATGCATCGGTCAATTGCAAATGGTGGAGAATACGTTCCAGTTCTATTGATTTATTGAAATATGTGGTCTGGTCTTTTGCGCTGAGAATTAAAATAGCTGGCTAAAATTACATGGTTCTGATGATTGCCAAACAAAGTAATTATATCACTTTTAAAATTTTCCGCTCTAGCGTGCCTGTAATTGTTACCAGAAGATGAAGTGGGCCTTATTAACAGTTGCCGTAATTCCTCTACTATTTGCCAGTTTTCCTATTCGCGTGATGTCAATGCCTTCTTTCCTGAGATTTGTGGTTCCCAGCTCTGCTCCACCACGTGGGTCGGTCACCGTGTTATACTCACTTATCTTCTCTAACTGAAAGTCTGTTACTTCTTGTAACAATAGTATACCAAGGTCGGCTGCGAACAGGAAACCTTGCAAACATTTTAGGTGTAAAGAGGAGCGGATCTTTTAATGTTCACCTTGGCGATATTGTATTCTTGAGCTGCGTTCAAGTGTTCTTATTCATTGTCACCTTTAACATCCATCGTAAGAAGTGTTGCCGGAAATATATCCTTTCCCACATGTCTGTGTTTCTCGAATGATCTTCTCGTCGAGCAGGGATCTACCTCCTTTCTTGAATTTCAACCATATATTCATCTTTGTTCGTGTCTTCCAATTCCATCGCCGCCCAGTACTTCTGATTGTTAATTGTGGATTTGCCGTTTTCTAGTTAATCACTTTCAGGAAGAATTTTCTCTATGTCGTGGATGGCTCCCGGCTGCAGTTTTTCGAATGAAAAATGCTCTAGTGGAGTAGGGGATTGTTTCCGCTTGCACTGAATCAGATGCCTGCAGATGGCTGCACGTTTGCAGGTGTTTCTTCGGGTAACTTACTCACGAGTTTCTTCGCGTTCTCTCGCAAAATCGGTGCTAGTTTTCCGGCACCATTGTGAGCGAGTTTTCTCTTTTTTATATTTTATTCTAGGAGAAGTGTCTCTAGCAAATGTTTCTGCTTTTCCGGTTGCAATATTTGTCTCTTGTGGACGGTCTTGTTCTTCGGCAGGTGGAGCCTCGTGTGTCTTCTTGTACGCTGGGGTCTATTCGGTCTGAAGAAGTACTCTAGGTTCCGGAGTTTGTTCAGTCTGAACTATTACATTTTTTTCTTCCTCTTATCGTCGCGTCGCTAACGTCCATCATTAATTCACTCTCACGAGCAGTGTAATTCCGGGTAACTTCAGGGGCTGGAAGCGCAGGCCTACGTCTGTTGGCTGGCGCTGCGTTGGTTTGAGGCAGAGTTGACACAGTCTCCGGTCTCACAGCTTCTCCCGCCGGTGGCTCGGCCACTCTGCGGTGTATGCATTGGAGGCAGACATGCCGTGCAGCGCCGCACGGCACGCAGGTTCTTGGCTGCCCATCATACATTAGGATCCCCACGATAACCACAAACTTGATGTATGAGGGTATGTGCCTGTCTAAATCTGCTCGCAACTGTCTACTTCCATTCAGAACAGGGAGAAACCTTTTCTGCAAAATTATTGGTTATCATCCCACAAGGCGCTATCACCGAATTGATCTGTTCAGAAGAGACTTCGAAAGGCAACTAAAAGATACCAACAGACCTAATTTCAAACCCTGCAAATGTGACACAAACTTCATCAACATTACCATCATTGTGTTGATACTTGAAAGTCCATCACTCGATTTCACAATTTTCTTTCACAGTACAGCATTTTCAAGTTTTAAGTACACCGTACTGCTCGCAATAGCGAGATAGATACCTATAATACCTTCGAAAGAAATTTTCACAGTTTCCTCAAGCCACGTCTCGATTTCAAACGGATTCTGTCTCTGAACGTCCTGGTATACACGGAAGCGCCAAAGAAACTGGTATATGCATGCACATTCAAATGCAGAGAGATGCCAACAGGCAGAATACGGCGCAGCGGTCGGCAACGCCTATATAAGACACCAAGCGTGTGGTGCAGCTGTTAGATGGGTTACTGCTGCTACAATGGCAGGTTATCAAGATTTAATTGAGTTTGAACTTGGTGTTACAGTCGGCGCACGAGTTATGGGACACAACATCTCCGAGGTTGCGATGAAGTTCGGATTTTCCTGTACCACCATTCCACGACTGTACCGTGAATATCAGGAACCTGGTAAAACACCAAATCTCTGACATTGCTGGGGCAGCGAGAAGATCCTGCAAGAACGGGATCAACGACGATTGAAGACAATCGTTCAACGTGACAGAAGTGCAACCCTTCCACAAATTTCTGCAGATTTCAATGCTGGGCCAGCAACAAGTGTCAGCGTGAGAATCATTCAACGAAACATAATCAGTATGGGCTTTCGGAGTCGAAAGTCCACTCCCGTACCCTTGATGACTGCACGATACAAAGCTTTACCCTTCCCGGGCCCGTCAACACCGACATTGGAGTGTTGATGACTGGAAACATGTTGCCTCGTCGGACGAGTCTCGTTTCAAATTGTATCTAGCTAATGGACGTGTGCAGGTATGGAGATAACCTCATGAATCCATGGAGCTTGCATGTCAGAAGGCGGCTGATCAAGCTGGTGAAGGCTCTGTAATGATGTGGGGCGTGTGCAGTTGGAGTGATATGGGACCCCTGATACGTCTAGGTACGACTCTGACAGGTGACGCGTACGTAAGTATCCTGTCTGATCACTTGCATCTATTCATGTCCATTGTGCATTCCGACGAACTTGGGCAATTCCAGCAGGGTAATGTGACACCCCACAAATCGAAAATTGCTACGCAGTGGCTCCAGGAACACTCTTCTGGGTTTAAACAGTTCCGCTGGCCACCAAACTTCCCAGACATAAACATTATTGAGTGGGATGCCTTGCAGCGCGCTGTTCAGACGAGATTGAGTGTAAATTACAATGTACATCTCATGTTAGGCTCACTCGTGTTTCTTCCAATATCACGCCATAAAAAATCTGAAATATCGCAACTAGCTATAGCAACAGGCGCTTTGACTTGGCGAGTGGGGCACAGAAGGCAGCAGCGCACAACACTCTTCAGAGGTCCTTTCGCCACGGCCGACGGATATTCCAACACGCTTCCAAACGTGGCCCTAATCACGATTTGTCCAGGTGTGTCCACACTCCCTTGCGCTCGCCCTATGTCCAAGTCACTCCCGCACAGGTCGAGGCACTATTTTCTCCCGTCACATTGCCTTGTCATGGCATGATATACTGAAATGCAGTGTCTGTTGACAGGCATCTGTATAGATTTTGAGGGGTACCTGTGAAAATCATGAACTGCATCTATTAGAATTCCACGATCAATAGATATTTTAATTTACCACACGGAAGATAAGACACACACATCAAACGGGAGCGTGCTTCTTTCTCTCAGTCAGGCAATCCATTTGTTCATAGGGAATGTAAATCATAAAATTGAAATTTGACTTAACAAAGAAATAAATAGACCTGCAGAAATTGCAAAAAGGACAAACGCTGTAGAATGTATGCTATGAAACAGAAATTTGGATATGTGGGATATAACATTAACAGTGAAATTTAATTTAAACTAGACTTAACATTTATTTTACGAAAGCAAATTAGGAAAGTACTACAAATCATTATAAAAAAAGTAACGGTTTCTGGTCCTGCTGTAAATAACCACGAATGCAACTAATTATCAGATATTAGTGCCTTCTGAGATTGTAAAGCATTAGAGTCTCATAAAATGGGAATCACCCAATGTTAAGAAGCCCCCACACACACTTCACAATCATATTAACACCACACAATAAATAGAAAAGGAACTAGAAGAACCAAAAATGCACCACAAACACTTACAGTCGGTAGAAGGTTTGATCCATTGGCCTCGGGCAAAACACGGAAAACTCAAGCCGTGGAAATGAACGAGAATTACGATCCGAAATGCACGTCAGATCGGTAATCATGAAAACACAGCACACATTTGAAGGCAATGTAATTTGAGCCCTACACGTATAGAATAACAACGGAAAACCGACTAGTTGAAGGCTCATTCGTTTCTAAAACACGGGCCCTAGCCACACATAAACTAAGAAAGAAATATAAATATTCTGAAAAGTCGGTTAATCCGCGGAGGTAACTACCCACGTAAGGAAATTATCGTGGAATAATTGCAAGATGAAAAAGATTCTGAGATCTGAAGGTTCTCCAAAACAACGACGAACACGTGGGATTGAGTAAAAAAAGGCAAGGGCACTAACGGATGGAAAATTCGGAATACCGACGAAACTAACGAAACACAAGAACAAATGCCGGCCACTGTGGCCGAGCGGTTCTAGGCGCTTCAGTCCAGAACCGCGCTGCCGCTACTGTCGCAGGTTCGAATCCTGCCTCGGGCATGGATGTGTGTGATGTCCTTAGGTTAGTTAGGTTTAAGTAGTTTTAAGTTCTAGGGGACTGCTGACCTCAGATATCAAGGCCCATAGCGCTCAGAGCCATTTGAACCATTTGAACAAGAAGAAATAATATAAGAAACACAAACACACGCACAGTCACACTGGGAAACACGAATTCTAATTGAGACTAAGTAGAGATGCAGAGTTCGCACACCATACTCCCACATTTAAGTTCAGTTACCCACACACACACTACTGCAAAGGAGCTGCCACGAGGAACCTCGCTCTTCAAAACCCTCAGCCCGAGTGTGCAGCCCCTGACCTAACCGAAGTCTCCATACACAGGTAGCGTAAGAACATCCTTATCACATCTTGCCAGCTTAAGCGCTGTAGAGCTTCGACTAGAAGAGAACGAAACCTCATTGCTACTCTCTAAGCTTACACCAAAATTGGCTAAACTGCCACAGTAGCAGACAAGAAGTTTACCCGCCACCGGACATTGTGAAAACTCTCTCACTCTGTCATTCCAAGATGACAGGAATGGGAAAGACGTATAGCGGTACAATACAAATACATTGTAATTAATTGTGGGGAAAGTACAAGAAGCAGACTTGCGTAATAAATCAATACATGGAAATAAAAAAGACATCGAATAAATATGAATTCAGCGAATGTATTCAGTTGTGGCTTATTGGGGAATGCTGAGGTACCGATACTTTCTCCTGGAATGTATATTGAAGGCACCAGATGCATAAGCTACTAAAGGACATGTGAAATGACATTAAATTTTATTTAAATATCATGGAGGGGCTAATATGGAGACTGTATCCCGAAGAAAAAGAAACAAACACTGCGTTGTCGATCAACAGGAGCATAAAATCAAGACTGAACCCTCAGATTGTGATTATGCTCGGCATCAGCTGTGGAATATTTCAGAACAAATGAAAATATGTACCGGACTAGAAATGGAATCCGGATATCCCGACTGTCGTCATTGGTCATTTTAACAACTTGGGGTATCAAGGCATGCCTACATAAATGGCTCAAATTTCATTTTATCCTGGGGTCTCTACACTAACAGATGCTCGCACTGTATTCCTGTGATTCCTGCACAGATTGAGGCACTGTTTTCTCTGGTCATATTGGCCTGCTATGGCACGAAATACTGTGGTGCAGTGACTGTGTTGTACTATATAAACCGAAGTAAAAATAACACACACTGCACTGACGAACAACAGCGACATTCAAGCAAGAACGAACTCGTAGATTGCGATTATAGTTGAGTGCTATCTGTAGAATATTTCAGAACAAATGAAAATTCGTGTAGGACCATAACTCGACCCGGATTTAACACTTGTTGGCGGCGGTCACTTTATCCACTTCGGTATTCGAGCGCGCTTCCAGGAGTATCCCAAATCTCCATTTGTCCTGGTATCTCTACATTAACATTATATTCCCGTGATGTTCGCACAGGCTGAGACCGTGTTTTCTCTCGTCATATCGCTTCGTTGCTATAACGTACCTTCGGACATGCGTGCATGCACGTTTGTTGAAATATTTGCAATATCGTGGTATGGATATAGACTTTCCTTTTTTCGGTAAATATTTCCGCTCTTATGATATTGTTTAGAGATTTAGTTGTGCGAGTACAGAGAGAGAATTTAGAAATTTTTTCGGAGCTTTGTTTAAGTGGTGGTTCGTAGTTGTATGAATGGGATTTATATATAGTTATCTGCCTCTGGAATGATGTAGCGTTCTCATTAGCTGTTGTCTCCTATTTTAGAGATACTTCAGAAATATTTCAATCATTTTGAAAATATTTAATTTTAGTCCGTCTTGGGCAGCCCTTCGTCCTCCTCAAAAACCTCATCTCTACTGTTTGAATTTTATTTCATTTTATATTATATTATTTTTATTTTCTGTTGTTACCAAACATTCGCTCTCATAGAATAATTCAGGAGTCGTCATTACTCGATAGGCTCTTTTTGTACTTCATTGCTCAATGTTCTGCTATTGGCACCATAGACAGTTTGGAATCGAAGTATTCTAAACTGCTGGTAAACAAAATTAATATACCTTTTCAGAGGTTTGTAATTCAGTGAAGATTTATCATTGTAACAGTGCGTATGGAATACATGAAATGATTATATTTACAGGTCAATAGCACCAGAGATTCTGAGGTAGATGGTATATCCATGGTGAAACACCCATATTATTTATTGGTGTAGCAATGCAGGCGCTTACTATGGCATCAAATCGATCGTACAGGTGGCGACCCCACACGTGCTTGATTGTAGACAAGTCCAGACATCGTGTCGGCAGGGAAGTTGCTGCATGTGTTGCAGAGCACGTCGAGTTTAATGGGCAGTGTGTGGGCGGGCATTATCCTGTTGGAACAAGACATCACCGTCCTGTTGCAAGAACGACAAAAGAACGTGTCTAACAACATTCTGCAGGTACTGAGCGCTGGTTAACGTCCCCTCCAGAAACACCGAAGGTGAAAGAGAGTTGTAGCTTATCGCACCCGTAGACAGTGAGTTGAACGAATGCACTTCACGAGACAGCACTCACCAGGTCTACGTCGCATGCGCAAACGACCCTCACCTGCTTGCAGGCAGAGTCTGCTTTCATCGCTGAAGACCACGGCGCACTGTTCCTTCTTCCAGGTGATCCTCTCACGGCATCGATCGAGCCGTGCCCGTCGATGTTGTGGCGCGAGTGGAAGACGGGCTAGAGACATGCGTGAACGTAATCCCACTGGTAATAACCGGTACGCAACAGTTCGTGCTGACACTTCAGGGCTCACAACGCCTCCTGTCTGTGCTGCAGAAGCTATATGATCTGCCACCGCAGGCTTTAACAGTACGACTATCCTGGCTGACGTCTGTGTCGCGTGGACGAAGAGTACCTCATCTACGGGTGTGGGAATGTTTGCGTGACCTCTGATACCAGCATCGTTGCGGAACTGACGCAGCACGTCCGACTTGTATGGCAGTACTCCTAAACGACCATCCCACCACTCGGAAGGCCACAATTTCATTCCTTTCAGACTCGCTCAGTCGGCTGTAGGAAGCACGAGTGCTTCTCTGTGGCATGGTTGATTGCTTGCTTCACACATTTGCACCCCACTGAGCCTTCTGGCTGTGAGCATTCCCTATTAAAGGGAAGCTCTGGCAGCTATATCACTACACTATCTGTTGGCAGATGACGCTGAAACAATTATCAGTACATATACTATCCCCTAGGAGGCAAACGCCGTTACGGATCAAAATCGACACCGCCTCTCCTGGCGTATCAAGTTTCCTGGACTGTATTTTCAACTTTAAAGTCTGTGTAAGACACTCGAAATACGTGTTCTAAAAACTCAATGATCTCCAAAAAATTTTATTATGACTGGATATTTTCTTCGGAATGCCATTATTTTCGTTTTATGATCAGAGACTTAAAAACTGTATTCCTTGCATTCTTCATTCAGCTGGTATACTGATCTGTGGACGTCCAGAGTGAACGTGTGTATTATGAGCAGCAGCTGCCCGAACGATTATTTCGTTCGCTTCTCTCGTCGCAGACTTGTTCCTTGCACTTTGTGCTGCATTCTTGTGCCCTTAGTACAACATTTGTTGCACATTCGCTGAGATCTCATTGTTGCTATTCACCGTCATTCTGGATACGTTTGTGCATATAGCTCAGCTGCTCTCTTTCCTTTCTTTCTATGTTCTCCTTAAAGAGATGGTTCAAATGGCTCTGAGCACTATGCGACCTAACTTCTGAGGTCATCAGTCGCCTAGAACTTTAATTAAACCTAACTAACCTAAGGACATCACACACATCCATGCCCGAGGCAGGATTCGAACCTGCGACCGTAGTGGTCGCTCTGTTGCAGACTGTAGCGCCTAGAACCGCATGGCCACTTCGGCCGGCCTTAAAGAGATGGCTTGTTTCGTTGCTCTTGGTTTACATTTAGATTTTCAAGATAACCAGCTATACTGATACTGTGGCTGTTCCACTTATGTTTCCCCATGCCCGAGGCAGAATTCGAACCTGCGACCGTAGTGGTCGCTCGGTTGCAGACTGTAGCGCCTAGAACCGCACGGCCACTTCGGCCGGCCTTAAAGAGATGGCTTGTTTCGTTGCTCTTGGTTTACATTTATATTTTCAAGATAACCAGCTATACTGATACTGTGGCTGTTCCACTTATGTTTCCCCATGCCCCGGGCAGGATTCGAACCTGCGACCGTAGTAGTCGCTCGGTTGCAGACTGTAGCGCCTAGAACCGCACGGCCACTTCGGCCGGCCTTAAAGAGATGGCTTGTTTCGTTGCTCTTGGTTTACATTTATATTTTCAAGATAACCAGCTATACTGATACTGTGGCTGTTCCACTTATGTTTCCCCATGCCCCGGGCAGGATTCGAACCTGCGACCGTAGTAGTCGCTCGGTTGCAGACTGTAGCGCCTAGAACCGCACGGCCACTTCGGCCGGCCTTAAAGAGATGGCTTGTTTCGTTGCTCTTGGTTTACATTTATATTTTCAAGATAACCAGCTATACTGATACTGTGGCTGTTCCACTTATGTTTCCCCATGCCCCGGGCAGGATTCGAACCTGCGACCGTAGTAGTCGCTCGGTTGCAGACTGTAGCGCCTAGAACCGCACGGCCACTTCGGCCGGCCTTAAAGAGATGGCTTGTTTCGTTGCTCTTGGTTTACATTTATATTTTCAAGATAACCAGCTATACTGATACTGTGGCTGTTCCACTTATGTTTCCCCATGCCCGAGGCAGGATTCGAACCTGCGACCGTAGTGGTCGCTCGGTTGCAGACTGTAGCGCCTAGAACCGCACGGCCACTTCGGCCAGCCTTAAAGAGATGGCTTGTTTCGTTGCTCTTGGTTTACATTTATAGTTTCAAGATAACCAGCTATACTGATACTGTGGCTGTTCCACTTATGTTTCCCCCTTATCCGACTTGACGTATTTCCGTATTTGCGTCTTCTAGGGAAGACTCTCAGAATTCAACTGGGAGAAAACAGAATTTTTTTCATGGCCAATTGTTGACAAACTGTCGCGTTGTTTCACTGAAAAACTAGAGAGAAAACCCAACTGTTCAGTCTGTCAGAATACGGTAGCTTAAACAGTTCTGGAAATATTTGAGGTGAACAGGTTAACTGAAGGTGACTGAGAACCGTGCACTGAACAACATTACATCGGTATTTACGTCATTTGAAGACTAATAATTATAGCTATTTCCAATCGTTTGATTTTAGTTTGGTTAGTACCTCCAAGTATGTGTGACAACAGCAAAACGTTAATGTCCATATTTTCCTGGACGGCAGGTGAGGTGTGGACATGTGGACGCAAAACGGTCAGACTATACTGACAGGCGTAGTCCTCTTAGTGGAGCAGTTATGACTATGGAGAAACGATATGATTATCAAGTTTGTGACCAGTTTGTGAGAAGAGATTATACTTAATACACGCGTTACACCTATATAAAAACGAGCCAAAGAAACTGGTACACCTGCTTAATATCGTGTTGGGCAACTGCGAGCACGGAGAAGTGCCGCAACACAACGTTGCATGGACTCAACTAATGTTGGAGTAGTGCTGTAGAGAACTCACACTATGAATCCTGCAGGGCTGCCCATAAATCTGTGAGACTACGAGTGGGTGGAGATCTCTTCTGAACAGCACTTGGCAAGACAACCCACATATGCTCAACAATGTTCACGTCTGGTGAGTCTGGTGGCCAGCGTATGAACTCAAAGGAGTGTTCCCTGGAGCCACTCTGCAACAATTCTGGACGTGCGGGGGGTCGCACTATCCTGCTCCAATAGTCCAAGTCCGTCGGAATGCTCAGTGGACATGCATAGATCTACATCTACATCTACATTTATACTCCGCAAGCCACCCAACGGTGTGTGGCGGAGGGCACTTTACGTGCCACTGTCGTTACCTCCCTTCCCTGTTCCAGTCGCGTACGGTTCGCGGGAAGAACGACTGCCGAAAAGCCTCCGAATGTCTCTGATTTTATATTCGTGATCTCCTCGGGAGGTATGAGTAGGGGGAAGCAATATATTCGATACCTCATCCAGAAACGCACCCTCTCGAAACCTGGCGAGCAAGCTACACCGCGATGCAGAGCGCCTCTCTTGCAGAGTCTGCCACTTGAGTTTGTTAAACATCTCCGTAACGCTATCACGGTTACCAAATAACCCTGTGACGAAACGCGCCGCTCTTCTTTGGATCTTCTCTATCTCCTCCGTCAACCCGATCTGGTACGGGTCCCACACTGATGAGCAATACTCAAGTATAGGTCGAACGAGTGTTTTGTAAGCCACCTCCTTTGTTGATGGACTACATTTTCTAAGCACTCTCCCAATGAATCTCAACCTGGTACCCGCCTTACCAACAATTAATTTTATATGATCATTCCACTTCAAATCGTTCCGCACGCATACTCCCACATATTTTACAGAAGTAACTGCTACCAGTGTTTGTTCCGCTATCGTATAATCATACAATAAAGGATCCTTCTTTCTATGTACTCGCAATACATTACATTTGTCTATGTTAAGTGCCTATCCGCTGCAGATCTTCCTGCATTTCGCTACAATTTTCTAATGGTGCAACTTCTCTGTATACTACAGCATCATCCGCGAAAAGCCGCATGGAACTTCCGACACTGCTAGGTCATTTATATATATTGTGAAAAGCAATGTTCCCATAACACTCCCCTGTGGCACGCCAGAGGTTACTTTAACGTCTGTAGACGTCTCTCTAGATGCAGATGATCAGACAGGATACATACCTACGTGTCACCTGTCAGGGTCGTATCTACACGTATCAGGGGTGCCTCCACCAGCTTGAACAGCCCCCTGATGGCGTGCAGGGTACACGGATTCATGACGTTGCCTCCATACCCGTACACATACCCGATACAATTTAAAACGAGACTCGTTCGACCAGGCAACATGCTTCCAGTCATCAACAGTCCGATGTCAGTGATGACGGGCCAAGGCGAGGCGTAAAGCTTTGTGTGCTGCATTTATCAAGGGAACATGATTGTGCTTTCTGCTCCGGAAGTCCATATCGATGACGTTTCGTTGAATGTTTCGCACGCTGACACTTGTTGAAGAACCAGCATTGAAATCTGTAACAATTTGCGGAAGGGCTGCACTTATGTCACGTTGAACGATTATCTTCAGTCGTCGTTGGTCCCGTTCTTGCAGGATCTTTTTTTTTTTTTTGCGATCGCAGCGATGTCGGAGATTTGATGTTTTGCCGGATTCCTGATATTCACGGTACACTCGTGAAATGGCCATACGGGAAGATCCCGAATTCATCGGTACCTCGGAGATACTGTGTCCCATCGCTCGTGCGCCTACTATAACACCACGTTCAGACTCACTTAAATCTTGACAACTTGCCACTGTAGCAGCAATAACCGATCTAACAACTGCGCCAGTCTTGTCGTCTTATATAGGCGTTGCCGACGGCAGCGATGTATTCTGCCTGTTTATACAGGGTGATTCAAAAAGAATACCACAACTTTAAAAATGTGTATTTAATGAAAGAAACATAATATAACCTTCTGTTATACATCATTACAAAGAGTATTTAAAAAGTTTTTTTTCACTCAAAAACAAGTTCAGAGATGTTCAATATTGCCCCCTCCAGACACACGAGCAATATCAACCCGATACTCCAACTCGTTCCACACTCTCTGTAGCATATCAGGCGTAACAGTTTGGATAGCTGCTGTTATTTCTCGTTTCAAATCATCAATGGTGGCTGGGAGAGGTGGCCGAAACACCATATCCTTAACATACCCCCATAAGAAAAAGTCGCAGGGGGTAAGATCAGGGCTTCTTGGAGGCCAGTGATGAAGTGCTCTGTCACGGGCTGCCTGGCGGCCGATCCATCGCCTCGGGTAGTTGACGTCCAGGTAGTTAAGGACAGATAAGTGCCAATGTGGTGGCGCACCATCCTGCTTAAATATGAAATGTTGTGCTTCTTGTTCGAGCTGAGGGAACAGCCAATTCTCTAACATCTCCAGATACTGTAGTCCAGTTACAGTAGCACCTTCGAAGAAAAAGGGACCAAAAACTTTATTGGCTGAAATGGCGAACAAATGTACAACTAAATGAAATTTTATAGCTCTCTTAATTTGCCGACAGATAGTGCTTAGCTCTGCCTTTTGTCGTTGCAGAGTTTTAAATTCCTAAAGTTGTGGTATTCTTTTTGAATCACCCTGTATATCTCTGTATTTGAATACGCATGCCTGGCCAGTTTCTTTGGCGCTTCAGTGTATATATGTTAGTCTCTCTCTCTCTCTCTTCTGTGTGTGTGTGTGTGTGTGTGTGTGTGTGTGTGTGTGTGTGCGTGTGTGTGTGTATCTATAGAGAGGGGTGGTGTATGCTGTGGAAGGACGTCGGCTCACTTTACGATTCTGCCTCCGCTGTAACAACTGCTTTTTATGTTTTAAAATTGTCTCGGAAAAGCATCGAGACTATGTGTACCGCAGTGTGCTGTATTACACCTGGCGTGTTATCCACTTCCCTTCGACGCATGGCTTCTCGTCACCATCAGCACTGTGTAACTGGATGTTGCGCCTACGTGATGCTGATGTGATACTCCGGGTCTGGCCTGGTGTGACACTGTGATCTCGGCTGCACACACATATCCTGTAACAAGGATTAATCTGAGAAATATATTCCTAAAACTCGATTTTTTGGAAAAGCCGGAGCCCTGACTATCCTTTTTACAAGCTGCTGTCTCTAATCATAAGCCTAGACAAGTTGTCACAAGTTAATTCACTGGTGAAATAAAGAACAATCCTCATTCACCTTCAGTGTTTGTTACACCAATAATAAAATTTTCAATTTCTATATAGAAACTGTTTCAAATGTTTTTATGTCCGTTATTTTGGTAGTTGCATTCCATCACTATCAGAAGCGTTTACAGTCGCTTCTGATCCAGCATCAATTAGTGATTTGTTCACTATGATGTGTGTTCGTGAGCAGCCCATAGAACCCTTTGCTGACGGTATTTCATGTGAGCAATACTGCAAAGTGTATTATGTGTTGACCACACAGGGCATCATTGTGTGAACTTATATCCTTGACAATACGCAAGTGTATCATGACAGTAAATTCAACAACAAATATTAATGTGATATGATGAAGTAAAAATATTTTTTTTATGTAATTTGGACCTCAACACTACATACGTAACTCTCATCTCACTTCTTTTTAATAGTTTGCCTACTGGGGACTACCTTTTCTCTTTCCAGTAGTTTTCATTTTTTCCTTACGTTGTTATTTATTCTGTCCTTGTTGCACCTGTCTTTTTATTTGTTTTTCCTGGAAACTGTTGAAACTTTTTAATTTTGCTACGAAATTGTCTTTCCGTAATTATTGCTCTATTATTTCAATTTATTCTCAGGTTTACTTTCTTCTTTGATCTTCATCATTTCTTATTTTTCGTTCTCTATCAAACAACTTAAAATTTCTTTTTGTGATTCTCTTATCATGTAACCTTTTTAGGTGTCCATACAATACAACTCTTGTCTTCCTCATTGTGTCTAACATTCATTCTGTTTCTTCATACACATTTTATTGCTTTTTAAGGGGGAAGCCAATGATAAGCGCACCATTATGTGGATACACTAAATGTGGAAATTACTGTGCAGGACTAAAGATGAAGTACCGTTAAGCAATACAGAAAAGAAGTTATAATAATTATTTGCCTTTTATGTTCGTCAGTAAAAATCAGTGCGAGGCACTTGCTGACGTCTGGGAGGCGCTGCATTTGTCATGATGCCAGGACCCCACATACTTACAGCAGGCAGGGCTGAATAAGATGGACACAACAGTCATCTACAGCAGCTTCCATTTGGGCCGGAATTATTTTAGTAATCATAAACATTTTTCACTTACAAGGGCTGTTGCAATTATGGAAAATGTGAGTCATCACAAACATATTTCATTTACAAGTGGCTCTTGCAATTATAGACAATGTGAGTAACTTTAACAAACATATTTCATAAAAAGAATGTTAGTAGTAAAAGACTATTGCTCTTGGGTCACGTACTTGGTGTGATCAAAAAATAATGGGAACACGTTATTTTCACGTTCTGCATTCGCTTCTTTTTTCGTTGTTTTGTTGCTAACTATGTCCGACAAGTATGGTTATCTATTCCGTTATCAGTGGTCAAAGAACTTACATACTTTTTCGTATTATAGGCGATTATTTATTTCTATAAAAATCAGAGAATTTGTATTAAATTTTGCTATAATAACGGAATAAAGTGTAGCAAAAGTTTTATAAACGTTAAATATTGCTTTTGTTGTGTCTTCCATGAGTAGAGCAATGGCTTACGAGTGCTATAAGCCGTGGAGACTTGGAAGATAAGGAGACTCATGGGTACCCCAAAACACCATCAATCAAGGAAATACTGAAAAAAAATGTAAGAAATGGTTATGAACGATCGGCGAAACAGAGGAACAAGTTCAATGGCGTTCGCTTAAAGTGGTCCCATAGAACACCTTGGGCTTGTGGCGCAAAATTCACGGCTTTTGCACCACGATAATGCGCCTGCTCACACATCATTGCTTCATTGCTTGTTCGCAAAATTTTCGGCAATATTGTAATGATACCCCAACCACAGCAGTCATCAGACGTGTTCCGAAAAATAAAGAGAACCTTGAAGGGTCTTCATTTTTCAGTCACAGATGAGATTAAAAACATGTCGCTAACATACAGATCCAAAGAGGTGATATATGTGGTATAAAATATTGTAATTCAAGTCATGCGAAATGACACTCATGCATGTGGCACTCATGTTCCCACTGGAGCGATGCGATAAGAAACAAGATACAGCAGGCAGCTATCTTCGTTGCTGAGAAACCCGAATATATATAACCTTTATACTCCAGACTGAAAAAAGATATAGCTTTTCATCCAGCGTTAGAAACAATTTCGATAGAGTAATTTCATTTCATACGCAGCAACGTATGACCTAAAATACACCAAACGTAAAGTGGTCTTGAAAATAAGTACAATGATTAGCTAGTTCGAAGTATCGTAATAACAGCATAAAGAAAACCAGTTTATTGACAAGGTGTGATGTCACACTACATGATGCAAAAAAATCAATTTTTTTACCGAATATCTTCATCACAATCGAGAAAGAAAGACTGCATAGTGGAGAACACATGTGAATCTAAACATCATGGCGTATGATTTTTTAAGCAGAATTTTGAGAGTTTAGGAGGAACTAATTACAGAGATAGATGCAGCATTGCTCCATTCACAAAAAGAAGAAAAACCGTTTTTTTAGGTACATCAAACGACTCGAAATTTGGCTCTCCGCTCCCCATGTATCATAATTATGACACAGTTGGGTGTAGCAGCCAACACTCTGTGTTGCGCGTGTCGTAGAAAAGTGGTGCGTTTCGGTGTCGTATGACTGTCGTTCCGTCGCTTCAGTTATGTTTCTATGAGCTCCACCAATGCAGGTTCCTACTGCATCAAGTTGCGTATTGTATCACACGTTTTATCACCTCAGCAGGGACTGCGCCTAAGACAGCTAAATGTTAGAAAATCGAGTTCTGCAGCTGTTTCGGTGATTGAAAAAAACGTTGGCAAAATTGTATAGTGTCTAATGTGCACTATTTCAAAGGGGATAACATTTATGTAAACTAAAACTCAACTCCGCCAGAACAGGCCATGCAGGCCCAAAAATAGCGACCGGCCGCCGAGTCATCCTCAGCCCGAGGGCGTCACTGGATGCGGGTATGGAGGGGCATATGATCAGCACACCGCTTTCCCAGCCGTATGTCAATTTACGAGACCGGAGCCGGTACTTCTCAATCAATTAGCTCCTCATATGAAACTTCCGGGCAGATTAAAACTGTGTGCCGGACCGAGACTCGAACTCGGGACCTTGGCCTTTTGCGGACAAGTGCTCTACCAACTGAGCTACCCAAGCACGACTCACGCCCCGTCCTCACAGCCTTACTTTGTCCGGTATCTCGTCTCCTGCCTCCAGAGTTCGAGTCTCAGTCCGGCAAACATCTACATCTACATCTACATCCATACTCCGCAAGCCACCTGACGGTGTGTGGCGGAGGGTGCCTTGAGTACTTCTATCGGTTCTCCCTTCTATTCCAGTCTCGTATTGTTCGTGGAAAGTAAGATTGTCGGTATGCCTTTGTGTGGGCTCTAATCTCTCTGATTTTATCCTCATGGTCTCTTGGCGAGATATACGTAGGAGGGAGCAATATACTGCTTGACTCTTCGGTGAAGGTATGTTCTCGAAACTTCAACAAAAGCCCGTACCGGGCTACTGAGCGTCTCTCCTGCAGAGTTTTCCACTGGAGTTTATCTATCATCTCCGTAACGCTTTCGCGATTACTAAATGATCCTGTAACGAAGCGCGCTGCTCTCCGTTGGATTTTCTCTATCTCTTCTATCAACCCTATCCGGTACGGATCCCACACTGATGAGCAGTATTCAAGCAGTGGGCGAACAAGCGTACTGTAACCTACTTCCTTTGTTTTCGGGTTGCATTTCCTTAGGATTCTTCCAATCAATTTCAGTCTGGCATCTGCTTTACCGACGATCAACTTTATATGATCATTCCATTTTAAATCACTCCTAATGCGTACTCCCATATAATTTATGGAATTAACTGCTTCCAGTTGCTGACCTGCTATATTGCAGTTAAATGATAAGGGATCTATCTTTCTATGTATTCGCAGCACATTACACTTGTCTACATAGAGATTCAATTGCCATTCCCTGCACCATGCGTCAATTCGCTGCAGAGCCTCCTGCATTTCAGTACAATTTTCCATTGTTACAATCTCTCGATATACCACAGCATCACCCGCAAAAAGCCTCAGTGAACTTCCGATGTCATCCACAAGGTCATTTATGTATATTGTGAATAGCGACGGTCCTACGACACTCCCCTGCGGCACACCTGAAACCACTCTTACTTCGGAAGTCTTCTGTCCATTGAGAATGACATGCTGCGTTCTGTTATCTAGGAACTCTTCAATTCAATCACACAATTTGTCTGATAGTCCATACGCTCTTTGTTCATTAACCGACTGTGGGGAACTGTATCGAACGCCTTGCGGAAGTCAAGAAACACGGCATCTACCTGTGAACCTGTGTCTATGGCTCTCTGAGTCTCGTGGACGAATAGCGCGAGCTGGGTTTCACACGACCGTCTTTTTCGAAACCCATGCGAGTCCTACAGAGTAGATTTCTAGTCTCCAAAAAAGTCATTATACTCGAACATAATACGTGTTCCAAAATTCTACAACTGATCGAATTTAGAGATATAGGTCTATAGTTCTGCACATCTGTTCGACGTCCCTTCTTGAAAACGGGGATGACCTGTGCCCTTTTCCAATCCTTTGGAACGCTATGCTGTTCTAGAGACCTATGGTACACCGCTGCAAGAAGGGGGGCAAGTTTTAATCTGCCAGGAAATTTCATATCAGCGCACACTCCGCTGCAAAGTGAAAATCTCTTTGAGGTAGCTCCTCAGTTTGCCTCTCAAGGGCTGAGTACACCCCATTTGCCAACAGCGCTCAGCAGACCGGATGGTCACACATCCGAGTGCTAGCCCAGCCTGACAGTGCTTAACTTCAGCGATCTGACGGGAGCCTGTGTTACCACTGCGGCAAGGACGTTGGCATTTATGTAGGTGACTGAGTAATATTCTTCCCGAAGGAAATAACATTCCGGTTATTTTTTGAGCACACCTCGAGGAAACGATGGAAACAGCGGGCAGAAGCAGGTGTGGGAGTTGGGCAGCAGCAGCACACTGGCAGCAGCGGCGCGCTGTGTTGTGGCGGTTCGCAGACGAGTGGCCGGCAGCGGCGGCGGTGGAGGCGGTGCGGCGCTCGGGGCCCGGCCAGGAGGCGGAGCAGCAGCAGCAGCAGCAGCAGGGGCCGGCCGGCGGCCGTCCGCCCCCGCCGCTGCCCGTGCAGCTGTGGCCGGCGACTCACCCCGCGGAGCCGCCCGTCAGCCGGCTCGTCTCCTACAAGCGCTACCTGCCCTACCACCCAGTGGCGCGCTTCCGCGGGCTCGGCATCGAGGCGCGGCCCTTCCTGCAGATGCTCATACAGCCCGAGGACCGTGAGTACCACACCTCGTCCATACCAGCCTTTTCCTCGTGTGTCATGTCTTCTGACTGGTCTGACGCGGCTCGCTACGACTACCACTCTTGTGCCAGAGTAGCACCTGCACGCAACGTGCTCAATTACTTGTCGAAAGTCTGCATCCACAGGGTGATTGTAATTAAAATTAAACTTCCAAAAGGCTATAGAAATAACACCATTGGTCAGAATGACGTCAAATTGTAACGGAATATTATCGGAGAAGGGGGAAAACGTATGGCAGAAGAAAAAAATAGTGCGAAAATTGATCAATTGATGGCGCTGTATGTGTCGTACATCAGGTATACGAAGAGGCAGGAGACTGGTGGGGCAGGAGCTGAATGGGGACGACAAGGCAGGAGGGGGTGTAGAGCCACTGAAATGGGGCACAAGAGAGGGTGGGAGTAGGAGGGGGAAGCCGCTCAGGAGAAGGGAGGGCCGGCCGGTGTCGCCGTGCGGTTCTATGCGCTTCAGTCTGGTACCACATGGCCGCTACGGTCGCAGGTTCGAATCCTGCCTCGGGCATGGATGTGTGTGATGTCCTTAGGTTAGTTAGGTTTTAGTAGTTCTAAGTTCTAGGGGACTGATGACCACAGATGTTAAGTCCCATAGTGCTCAGAGCTATTTGAACCATATGAGAAGGGAGGGGGAGGGAGCCCTGATGAGGAGGCAGGAAGATGAGGTACGTAAATGAAAGCACATGTCATACATAAATGAAAGCACATGTCATACGCACGACCTATTGAAGTTGATATAAACACGTTGGAAACACACCTTTTCCTCCGCCTCCTTTCCCAACGTAACTTCCACCATCTACCCCTCGCGGATGATGAGCTTCGCCCTGACATCTACCCTTCCTACCAACTCTAACCCCATCTTCCTGCCTCCTCCTCCTCAGGGCTCCCTCTCCTCCCCCTCCCCCTCCCCTCTCCTGAGCGGCTTCCCCCTCCTACTCCCCACCTCTCTTGTGCTCCCTTTCAGTGTCTCTGCACTCTCTCCTGCCTTGCCTTCCCTCTTCATCTCCTGCCCCACCAGTCTCCTGCCTCTTCGTGTACCTGCTGATGCCCCTACTCTCTTCATCCCGCCGCCTCCCGTGCTGCCCCTTGCTTTCCCCTCCTTTTCCATCCTCTCCGACCTCTCCCTCGGCAGGTCCCACATGGCAGTTTTATACTTCACTGTGTGTACTCCAAGTGGGTTTTAAGTGTGTTGTTCTGGAGTGTTTTTAATACTGTGGCCGACTTTTAACCTGTGCATGTGCATTCAGTGTCTTCTTTGTGTTTTAAGAATCGTCAACTGTGTTTTTTAACTTTATGGTGGTTTTTTTAACTGTCCCCCCCCCCCCCCATGAACATCTCCCTGTCAGTGTATTTTTACCTCCATTATCACCCCATGCTCTGTTTCATATTCCCTTTTTTTATCGCCTTATACATGTAGCATTTTGTTCTTGGTTTAGTTGTTGTGTCACTCAGCTGAAGAGCGGCGGATTGTGCCGCTGACAGCCCTCCCCTGCCCATATGGGGCAGAGGAATGAAATCACAGTGAAGAAAAAAAAAAAAAAAAAAGAAAAAGCCCTTTTCCTTCTTTCGCGTGTATGACGTTCGCCATGACTGTCTCAATGCAGGATCGCGCTCTGCTTGTAAAGCTGTATTACAAGAATGATGACTGTGCACACGTCGCTCTGTAGATGTTCTGGACACTGAAGGGTTTGGAAAAAGGCGTTGGTCCGATGACTGCAGTGGTTCTGGGAAAATGATTCGGAAATTCGAAAAGACTTTTTTTTGTGTACAACCTGGTAGAAGAAGGAAACGAATTGATTCGACGTCAGTGGAAGCAGTGGCCGCAGCAGTGCAGGAGGAGATGAGTGGTGGTGTGCAAACGTGTAGTCCCCAACATGGGACATACCCGTTAGCACAGTGCGTAAAATCCAACGAAACATCCTTCTTTGCTATCCATTCAAAATTACCCATGTGCGCGACTTGCTTCCTGTTCACCTGCCGCCAAGAGAGACCTTTGCTGTAGTTCTTGCTTTCATGGAAGTGAACAATGATTGCCTGTGGAAGATTTTGTGGACAGACAAAGCCCCCTTCCATCTTACTGGATATGTCAATACACAGAATTGAAGAATATGGGCAACGGAAAATCCAAACGCAAATCAACCAGTACCGCTTCATCCTGAAAAGGTCACTGTTTGGTGCAGGTTTACGGCATGCGTGTGGACGGGATCATTTTTATGCAAGATGGCGCACCTCAGCAAATCGAAAATCCAGTTAAGCAGCTGCTGAAGCGCCATTTCGGAAATGCTAGAATTATCAGCCGCCATTTCCCTATAGCCTGGCCGTCCCGATCACCTAATCTTAATCCGTGGACTTCTAGCTGTGGGGCTATCTGAAAGATGTTGTGTTCAGTGTTCCGATTGCAAACTTGGCTGCACTGAAGGCACGAATTTCGCAAACACATTCTGGACGAGACCCCGGAAACACTTCGATCAGTTGTGGAACATGCTGTTTCTCGATTTCAACTTTTTGCAGAAACCGGTGAATTGCATATTAAACATGTTTTGCGCCAGTCACACTGAAATTAATAATCCGATTTGATTTTGATTGATGCTTTTTATGCGGTTTTTGACCTCAGGACAATTAAAAACCGATTCCATCCGATGTGATATGACGATGCCGTGGTGGAAGGGCTTATGTAACTAACAGTATCACACATATACACACATGCAGCCTGAGTAGTACAGTTCGTTTAACGTCAAACGTACATCTCAGACATTGTTGTGTGATTCATTTGTCATTTGTAGTCGACCTCGATTAAATTATGATGCTTACAGCGCCATCTATTGCTACATTTTGTAACTATTTATTTTTCTTCTGCCATATGTTTTCCCCCTTCGCCGATAATATTCCGTTGTAATTTGACGTCATTCTGACCAGTGGTGTTATTTCTACAGCGGTTTGAAAGTTTAATTATAATCACCCTGTACATCTACACTCCAGAAGCCACCTTACAGTGTGTGGCTGAGGGTACTTCTGGTTGCACTAGCCCGTCCCCCGTTCCTGGTTCTACTCGTGGATGGCGCGTGCGAAGAACGATCGTCCGTAAACCTTTTCATTACCTCTAATTTCTCGAAGTTACTCGATGTGGTCATCGCGCGAGACGTATGTGGGAGGGAAGTAATACGGAATGCTTCTATTTCCAGACCGTATTCTCTCGCTCAGTGATTCATAATGTAAAATGCCTCTGTAGATTAAAACGTGTCCCCGACCGTGACACGGACTCGGGACATTTGCCTTTCGCGGGCAAGTGTTCTACCGAAGTGCTAGTCTTGCAAGGTTCACAAGGGAGCTCCTGTGAAATTTGGAAGATAGGAGACGAGGTACTGGCGGAAGCAAAGCTGTGAGGAGGGGTCGTGAGTCGTGGTTGGGTAGCTCAGATGGTAGATCAGTTTCCCTCGAAAGGTGAAGGTCCCGAGTGCGAGTCTCGGTCCGGCACACAGATTTAATCTGCCAGGAAGTTTCATATCAGCGCACACTCCGCTGCAGAGTGAAAATCTCACTGTATAATGCCTCTCTTGTGGCGTGCGCTACTGGAGTTTGTTTACTTAATTGTTGCAAAATTTTAGACCCGTTTCCCGATGCTTTAAAGCAGGTCGTACGTCTTACAGTTTTCGTTTGTCGTTTTTTTGTAGTTCTTTCGTTTTCTTTTATCTACAATATTTTACAAAGAATAATACTTTTTTAAAGTAACAATAATTTAAGGTAGAAATATAAGGTTGTTAGTTTTAAGAAGAACATAAAAAGATGATAGAATGGAGGAGAGATTTGTTTGTGCCATCACCGATCTGACCGGTGGTGAAAATCTCGGAATGGTTCCTGCGAGCTATTGCCCGCAAGTCACAACAAAAAAAATTGTTTAGTTAGTAGTAGAGAAATAGTATTCCTAATGCGACGCGTTAACATTAGGTGCTTATCCGTGTAGAAAATTTGGTGCTTTCTTGGCTAGATCACCAGCACCTTACGCTTATTTACTGTTATACCTCGTCTCTCTCCTCCTGTTCTTCCTCAGTGTCACTGTTTTCGCTGTCACTGTGGGTATCGCTGTCCACCCTCTGGGCATTGTTGTTACGTTGCATATAAATATGTCTGCTATGTCGTGTCCACAGGTACTCTTCATGTCTTGTTCTTGAAATACTGTTTGTCAGTGCTTAGCCCTTGTTCTTCGTGTCTTACTCCATTTCTGTGTAGTCTTAGTGTGTATCTATTGTTTGCGTATTGCCCACAGAAGACAGTGTGTTCTGGGGAACTTCCCCACATGTGCATGTAGGTGTCTGTCTCAGACTCATGCGGTTTACGTACGTGGGATAAGATCCGTGTCCGGTTAGGAAACGAACCATACCGCTGCTGGTATTGATGTACTTCATTCTTAACTGCTCCCTTACGTCAGGGAGGAAGTCGTGCAGTCTACATCCCTTGTCACTTAATCCCACTCACTTTGCCAGCGTTAAGGTGACGTGTCATCTGTATCGGTACGCCAGTTATTGTCTTTACCGTATCTAGTCTCCCCACCTTTAACCATTATCTTGCAGCTCTATATTTGACCGTGATATATATTTGTCATATTCTGAGCACCACACTATGTATCCACTGAGGTGGTCCCAAAGGCTCTTCAGTTTGTTCAGTATAGAAGAACTGTATTCCCAACTGCGAATACGTTTAGACCTTACCCCCACAGTTTGTTACTGGCGTACGAAAATTTATGCCAGACCGCAACTCTAACCCGGATTTTCCACTCTACGCCTTAACAACTTCGGCTATCCCTGCACGCCTCCTGGACTGACGCAAACCCCATACGTCAGCGTCTTTGTCTGTGTCCCATACTCGCACAGTTCCTGTGATTTCCGCACAGCGATAGACTTACTTATTACTGTCGCGGCCAGTCTAGGCGTGTAATCTCTGTATATAAAAGGCAACTCACTGGCTGACTCATCATCGCCCAGGACAAACAACTAAGGACAGCAACTTGAAATTTGGAGAAAGTGTGGATCTCATACTCTAGGCGTGCTTTAAGAACGGATTTTTCGAAATTCCAGCCCTAAAGGGGTGAAATAGGAGATGAAGGTATTTTTTTTAAAAAAAACATCGCTATTAATGCAATTTTGAAGCTAGACCTACGAAGATTGGTACAGAAATATAGAAATACGTGTTTCAACATTTTTTGGGAATTTAACGCTATGGGGATGAAATAGTGCGTGATAGCTTTTTATGAAAATGGATCATTATCAACGAACTACTATAGTATTTTTAAACCTACATTTATGAATATTGGTACTTGACTTCTCGGTCACATATAAAAAATACGTGTTTCATTGTTGTTAGAAATTGAACCCCTATGGGAGGTGGAATAGGGGATGATATTATTTTTCACCTCCCATAGGGGATGATATTTTTTATTCCCCCCTTGTACCATGGACCCTGCCGTTGGTGGGGAGGCTTGCGTGCCTCAGCGACACAGATAGCCGTACCGTAAGTGCAACCACAATGGATGGGGTTCAGGGATTTCTGTTGAGAGGCCAGACAAACGTGTGGTTCCTGAAGAGGGACAGCAGCCGTTTCAGTAGCTGCAGGGGCAACAGTCTGGATGATTGACTGATCTGGCCTTGTAACACTAACCAAACCGGCCTTGCTGTGCTGGTACTGCGAACGGCTGAAAGCAAGGGGAAACTACAGCCGTAATTTTTCCCAAGGGCATGCAGCTTTATTGTGTGGTTAAATGATGATGGCATCCTACCTGCCATTAATCGGGTTATAAATACAAAATCAAATAGGGGTAATGCAGGAGTAGGTTTAATAATGAATAAGAAAATAGGAATGCGGGTAAGCTATTACAAACAGAATAGTGAACGCATTATTGTGATCAAGATAGATACGGAGTCCACGCCTACCACAGTAGTACAAGTTTATATGCCAACTAGCTCCGCAGACGACGAAGAGATTGATGAAATGTATGACGAGATAAAAGAAATTATTCAGACAGTGAAGTGGGACGAAAATTTAATAGTCATGGGTGACTGGAACTCGAAAGTAGGAAAAGGAAGAGAAGGAAACGTAGTAGGTGAATATGGAATGGCAGTAAGGAATGAAAGAGGAAGCCGCCTGGTAGAATTTTGCACAGAGCATAACTTAATCATAGCTAACACTTGGTTCAAGAATCATGCAAGAAGGTTGTATGCATGCAAGAAGCCTGGAGATACTGGAAGGTCTCAGACAGATTATATAATGGTTAGACAGAGATTCAGGGACCCGGTTTTAAATTGTAAGACATTTCCAGGGGCAGATGAGGACTCCGACCACAATCTATTGGTTATGAACTGTAGTCTAAAACTGAAGAAACTGCAAAAAGGTGGGAACTTGAGGAGATGGGACCTGGATAAACTGGAAGAAACAGAGGTTGTAGAGAGCCTCAGGGAGAGCATTAGGGAACGATTGACAAGAATGGGGGAAAGAAATAAAGTAGAAGAAGGATGGGTAGCTTTGAGAGATGAAATAGTGAAGATAGCAGAGGATCAAGTAGGTAAAAAGAAGAGGGCTAGTAGAAATCCTTGGGTAACAGAAGAGATATTGAATTTATTTGATGAAAGGAGAAAATACGAAAATGCAGTAAATGAAGCAGGCAAAAAGGAATACAAACATCTCAAAAATGAGATCGACAGGAAGTGCAAAATGGCTGAGCAGGGATGGCTAGAGGACAAATGTAAGGATGTAGAGGCTTATCTCACTAGGGGTAAGATAGATACTGCCTACAGGAAAATTAAAGAGACCTTTGGAAAAAAGAGAACCACTTGCATGAATATCAAGAGCTCAGATGGAAACCCAGTTCTAAGTAAAGAAGGGAAAGCAGAAAGGTGGAAGGAGGAAATAGAGGGTCTATACAAGAGCGATGTTCTTGAGGACATTATTATAGAAATGGAAGAGAATGTAGATGAAGATGAAATAGGAGATACGGTACTGCATGAAGAGTTTGACAGAGCATTGAAAGACCTAAGTCGAAACAAGGCTCGGGGAGTAGACAACATTCCATTAGAACTACTGACAGCCTTGGGAGAGCCAGGCCTAACAAAACTCTACCATCTAGTGTGCAAGATGTATGAGACAGGCGAAATACCCTCAGACTTCAAGAAGAATATAATAAATCCAATCCCAAAGAAAGCAGGTGTTGACAGATGTGAAAATTACCGAACTATCTGTTTAATAAGCCACGGCTGCAAAATAATAACACGAATTCTTTACAGACGAATGGAAAAACTGGTAGAAGCCGACTTCGGGGCAGATCAGTTTGGATTACGTGGAAATGTTGGAACACGTGAGGCAATACTGACTCTACGACTTATCTTAGAAAATAGATTAAGGAAAGCAAAACCTACGTTTCTAACATTTGTATACTTAGAGAAAAGTTTTGACAATGTTGACTGGAATACTCTCTTTCAAATTCTGAAAGTGGCAGGGAGCGAAAGGCTATGTACAATTTGTACAGAAACCAGATGGTAGTTATAAGAGTCGAGGGGCATGAAAGGGAAGCAGTGAGACAGGGTTGTAGCCTATCCCCGATGTTATTAAATGTGTATATTGAGCAAGCAGTAAAGGAAACAAAAGAAAAATTCGGAGTAGGTATTAAAATCGATGGAGAAGAAATAAAAACTTTGAGGTTCGCCGACGACATTGTAATTCTGTCTGAGACAGCAAAGGAACTGGAAGAGCAGCTGACCGGGATGGACAGTGTCTTGAAAGGAAGATATAAAATGAACATCAACAAAAGCAAAACGAGGATAATGGAATGTAGTCGAATTAAATGGGGTGATGCTGCGGGTATTAATTAGGAAATGAGACGCTTGAAGTAGTAAAGGAGTTTTGCTATATGGGGAGCAGAATAATTGATGATGGTCGAAGTAGAGAGGATATAAAATATAGATTGGCAACGGCAAGGAAAGCGTTTCTGAAGAAGAGAAATTTGTTAACATCGAGTATAGATTTAAGTGTCAGGAAGTCGTTTCTGAAAGTATTTGTATGGAGTGCAGCTATGTATGGAAGTGAAAAGTGGACGATAAACAGTTTGCACAAGAAGAGAATAAAAGCTTTCGAAATGTGGTGCTACAGAAGAATGCAGAAGTTTAGATAGGTAGATCACATATTTAATGAGTAGGTATTGAAGAGAATTGGAGAGAAGAGAAATTTGGGGCAGAGCTTGACTAGAAGAAGGGATCGGTTGGTAGGGCATAGTCTGAGGCATCAAGGGGTCACCAATTTAGTATTGGAGGGCAGCGTGGATGGTAAAAATCGTAGAGGGAGACCAAGAGATGAATAGACTTAACAGATTCAGGAGGATGTAGGTTGCAAAAGGGACTGGGAGATGAAGAAACTTGCACAGGATAGAGTATCATTGAGAGCTGCATCAAACCAGTCTCTGGACTGAAGACCACAACAACAACAACAACAACAACAACAACAAGGTTGGCAAGGGATGGGTGTCTCTTAAGGTATTGCAAAGCTCGACGGCGATCACGGATGACAATGGCAATGGCCGTACTCCACCACGGGACTTGTAGGCGGCGAAATGGTCCAGATGAAAGCGGGATAGCAAGGCTAGCAGCTCGAACAATCGTGTCAGACACGTCACGTGGAACCTCATCAATACAACTCGACAAAGAGGGAGAAAAAACGACTTGTGCGTTATATCGGCACGTTGGAAAGACCAACGAGGTGACCTGTCCATCGGGGAGCGGGAAGGGAGCCAGAGAATCAACGGGAAATGGTCGCTATCACGAAGGTCGTCGTGTGGCGACCAGCAAATGACGGGAGGAGGGAGGGAGAAGAAAGAGAAAGATCAATGGCAGAAAAGGTACCATTTCCGGCACTGAAATGAGTAGGGGAGCCATCATTAAGAAGGCACAAGTCGTGGTCTGTAAGAGACTGGTTTATGAGAAGACCCCGACTAGATGGAAATGCACTGCCCCACAAGGGATGATGAGCATTAAAATCCCCGAGAAGGAGGAAGGGAGGAGGAAGTTGCTGAAGAAGGGCAATGAAGGCAGCAGCTGTAAGAGTCCTGTCAGGAAGGAGATAAAGATTGCAAACCGTGACCTCAGAGTCCATGTGGACCCTAACAGCAGCCGCTTCCAATGAAGTTTGAAGAGGAATCCACGTGCTAGCAACGTGTGTACGGACCAACGTACAAACGCGACCGCAGGCCTGCAGGGGCCAACCCGATTTCGACAGAAAACACGGGACCCACGGAGGGTCGGTGAGTGATCATCAGTGAAATGTGATTCCTGTAGAACCACACAAGCTGTAGAATAAGACGAAATAATGGATTTCAACTCCGGAAGATGACGGTAATATCCATTACAATTCCACTAGATAACCACAGAATGACGATTCTAATGGGAGGTGAACAGGCTAAAGCCAGCCATACCGCCTGTCACCACCCGTCACCGACCAGGAGGGGGTGACATCCATGAACAACGGGTCAAAATCAGGTTACGAAGGTGGGGATAGGACATCTGGCGACACCAGAGGCTCCTTGTCCCAGGACTTATGTTTCTTCTTTTCTGTTTGAGATCGAGGAGGGATGTGCGGCAAAAAGGAGGCAGCTGCAGCAAATCTGGAACAGAAAGAGATCGGGCAATCTGGGGGCCCACAGACCGTTGTTCTCGTCGTCGTCGTGTGCCCGCAGACCTTTGGCTTGGAAGGTGCCAGGAAGGGGGATCCCGAGAGGGGCGCCCTTGACAGGCAGACGCTGAAAAAGTGGGACACTTCTCGGGCTGGGGTGGGTGAGCGGCGCCTGGAGGAGAGGGTGTGGGAGCCACAGGGGTGGGGGGGGGGGAAGAGAGGGGTTCGGGACTGGAGTAAGGAAGGGGAAGGAAGGGGTGAAGATGTAACTAAAGCATAGCTAGATGTCATGGACACAAGATGAAGACGTGCACACTTCTTACAGGCCTCAGTATAGGTTAGACGATCAAGGAACTTATACTCCTGTATCTTCTTTTCCTTCTTATAAACTTGGCAATCCAGTGAACATGGAGAATGAGTGCCAAGACAATTAACACACACAGGAGGGGGAATGCAGGAACTCCCCTCGTGGAGTGAACGTCCACAGTCACCACAGAGAGGGGCCCGCAAATAGCAGGAAGACATGTGTCCAAAACGCAAACACTTAAAATATGGAATGATGGAATGTACGGCTTTACATGACGTCGATAAACCATAATCTTGACTTTCTCAGGGAGGGCATACTCTTCAAAGGCCAGGATAAAGACACCAGTATCAATGCGATATTCCTTTGGACCCTTCTGACCATGCCGAACAAAGTGAACTCCTGCTGTCTGAGATTGTCCCGAAGTTCCTTATCAGTTTGAAGGATGAGGTCCCTGTGAAAAATTACACCTTGAACCATTTTCAAAGACTGGGGGGGGGGGGGGGGTAATGGACACAGGAATTGTGCCAAGATGGTTACAGGCACGAAAGGCCGCAGACTGGGCAGCTGAACCAGTTTTGATCAACAAAGAACCTGACCGCATCTTACTCAGAGAGTCCACTTCGCCAAACTTGTCTTCAATGTGTTCCGCAAAAAATAGAGGTTTGGTATTGGTCAAAGTATCCCCATCAGACCTGGTGCAAACCAGATAGCGGGGGAAAGGTTTTGCCTCTAGCCGACGAGCCTGACCCTCCTCCCAGGGAGTAGCCATGGAAGGGAAGGTCAAAGGAGCAGGAGAAGCAGCACTAAAAGAATCATTTCCATGCAAAGAGACGGCCGCAGAAGAACGGCCAGAGTTCTGGACCTGTATGCATTTCATTTGCATAGCGTCCGCCTTGATACCATCCACTCCAATCAGAGGCTCTCCCCATGGGCGCCACTCAGTCACAGCAAGGGCCGTCTGGCACGGCGGCCATTGCCGGGAGTTCCGATGCTGCAGGACAACAAGCAACCACTCGTAGGCTTGCATGAAGAGGTCACAGCTCAGGTATCAGAAGTGTGATCCCTGTGTTGTCAGGGGGCTCAACCGAAGGGGTACATAACGACCCCACCACACAGGCTGGCTACCGTGCTGGGCATGCACCCTAGCATCAGACAACGACATGAAGGAAAAGGTGGAAGGAACTGGAGGCCACACGTCTGAGACACTAGGTGTGGTGCTCTTTCCCAAATGGCTCACATTATGGAATAGAAATTTAGTAATGGAGGTCAAACCCCATAGGGAACCATGGAATGCCAAAAGGATGAGGTAATTACGCAACAAAACCAAATTGCAAAGCCAACATAAACAGGAGGATAGCGGGGCCAACATAAACAAGGACACCAAGAAAGGGAGAGGAGAGGAAGAAAGGGAAGGAGCAAGGACAGGAAAGGAGGGGAACGGCAAGGAAATGTAGCCACGCACGTACGAAATGACTGTGAGCCCCAGGAGGCTGCTACTACGTAGCGACGATATTTTTTATTCTCGATTCCCATCGGGTTTTTTGTTGTTCTTTTAGTACAGCGGTTAGGCCCGAATACGAGAGCTCCTCGCTTTCGTGACTGCACATTGCTGTAGGGGCTTTTGCAAGTTTATCTTTCATGCACTTTCCTTAAATACAGGTGTGCTCCTTTTCGCCCACAGTCGGAATGGGTTTGTGCCTGTCTTGAAACGGTAGAATCTACTTGTCTATTTCCAAAACCAGGTGGTAGTTATGGCATCTTACATTTTGTTAGATACTTGAAAGTCGAATGCGAAACATAATAATATGATTCCATGATCTTTTCCACTGCAAACAGCAGCACGGATTTCTTGGCTTCTAAAATAATTATCAGTTCCACAGTCATGTTAGATGATTCCTCAGACAGTCCATTTTTTCGGTTTCCGACCTATGTTCACACAACCAACACCGGTTGAGCTTTTTTACCAGGTATATTGTCTTCCCTGGTGCCAGTGGAATTATTTACATAACACGGAATCCTCACAATGCCAATTACTGACAGAGTAGCTACTTACATAACAAATGATACTACGAGTTTATTATAACTGCTCACAATTTTATTTCTGTTACTAACTTGGTATTTTGCATGTGTGTGTGTGTGTGTGTGTGTGTGTGTGTGCGAGCGCGCACACGTCTCACTCTCTATCTGTCTATCCATACATATCTGCCCTCCTCCTCTCCCTCTCATAAGCTCTCTCTCTCTCTCTCTCTCTCTCTCTCACACACACACACACACACACACACACACACACACATATATATATATATATATATATATATATATATATATATATACTTACTCCTCACTCACGCATATGCATACACATTCACCAACACATAATATCAATCTACTACACTACTAATCACTATAAACGTATTAAACAAATTTGCTACTGTTGATACCATGTAATTTTATGTGTTGTTTGGACTTATTATCTTCCAAAATGTCACATTTGTTTAGTTCAGTGTAGGTTGTGTAAACAAGACAGAAAAGTAGCCTGTGACCACAGGAAATATTTAAAGTTATATTACTGTTTGTCTTTGGAATCAAGCGGCTTCGCAACACTTTGAAGAGTTTACTACATTCTAAGACAAAAAAGGCACACCACGAATGGGACAGAAATCGGCATGTGTGATGTACATGTACAGACAAAAAAGGATTACAATTTCAGAAAAAAACTGATAAATTTTTCAGGAGGATGAACTTCAAAAAAATGGTTCAAATGGCTCTGAGCACTATGGGACCTAACTTCTGAGGTCATCAGTTCCATAGAACTCAGAACTACTTAAACCTAACTAACCTAAGGACATCACACACATCCATGCCAGAGGCAGGATTTGAACCTGCGACCGTGGCAGTCGCGCGGTTCCAGACTGTAGCGCCTAGAACCGCTCGGCCACCCCGGCCGGCGATGAACTTCACAAGTTGAGCAATACTTTGGTCCACCTCTGGCACTTATGCAAGCTGTTATTCGGCTTAGCGTAGATGGCCAGAGATATTCAGTGTACTCCTGAGGGATATTGTGCCACATTCTGTCCAACAGGCGCATTAGGTCGTCAAAATTACGAGATGATTTAGAGAGCTCTGCCCCTAATGCTCCAAAATTTCTCAAATGGGGCCACTTTCTTGCCAACGTAGGTTTTGGCAAGCACGAAGTCAAATAGTAGAAACGCTTGCCGTGTGCGGGCGGGCTTTTCTTGCTGAAAAGTAAACGCAGGTTTGCTTGCCATGAACGCAATAAAACGGAATGTACGAGTAGAATGTCGTCGACGCACCGCTGTTGTGTAAGGGTGCAGCTCATGACAGCTAAAGCAATCCCGCTATGAGATGAAATAGCGCTTCCGACCATCTTCGTATAGATAAGGCTTACTGGCCAATGATCTTCAGTGCGGATGCACTCACATTGCCCGGACTCTTACGGGAATCGGTAGATTGACTGCCGCGAGTAATGAGTATAGTGGGCAGGGGGCACCACAAATGTAGTGTGTGTAGAACGTAAGTTGGGAATGTGGGTCTCAGGGGGAGCGTGCCAGGGATAAGTCCCTGCAGTCGCGTTATCCTTTGTGTCCTCGGTGGCTCAGAGGGATAAAGAGTCTGCCATGTAATCATGAGATCCCGCGTTCGAGTACCAGTCGGGGCACACATTTGCAACTTCCACGTTGATATTTATCGAAGCCTGTCAGCAGCTACAGGTCTAAATTTCATTGTAATTTCATCATTCCATGTTGTCGGACCGCATGGCAGGCGACAATCTGGTCTACCACCGCTGTCTAGGGCGTCTCAGGATAAGTCTTCGGCCTGGAGTCTCGTTGACTGAATTAGCACTGTCGTCAGTGATGAGTCCCGCTTCGAACTCAGCCACGATGACCAGAACAGACGTGTCTATCGTGGACAAACATTATTCACTAACATTAATACCAGAAAGAACAGAAAAACAGGACACGGCAATGAGACAGGCAGTCTTAGTCGATAAACAATTAGGAGCAACTGTGCACCTTTTGGCCACTGGCAGGTCATTAGTGCGTTCCAGATTTTGTGTGTTCATGTCCACAGACACTATTAGAAAGAATTTTTTGGTATTGGTCCGAAAATACTATTGATGACTGATCACGCATGCGTAGTTTGTTCCCGTAAGGCTGAATTAATTACGCCATCTCTTCTCTCTTCAATTTAAAAAGTTTTAAAGTACAAATAGCTTAAATTTAGCATATATCGGCTTTATTACACCGAACCAGGCTAGAATAATGCAAAGAACGGAATGGTAATATATCCGAAAATGCGTCCAGCGTAGTACAGATCGAGCGCCTCATTCTATGTACCATTATTCTCTTCTGCGGTCCGTATTGAAACCACTCACGGGCCAGTTGCCCACCCGTGTTTTACAATATGTGTGTATGTACTGTTTTTGCGAAAAATTAACTTACCGGTCTGAAAAATAGTAGAAAAACATTAAATTATGCAGAAATAGCGGAGGCAGCAGAGTACCAAACAAATAAAAAGACAAGTCCTAGAAGAAATCCTTGGTTATCACAGAAGATGTTGACTGTAACTGACCAAAGGAGAAAATATAAAAAAATGCAGCAAATGAGGCAGGCAACGGGGAATATAGACGTCAACAATATGAGACCGACAGAAGATGCAAAATGGTTAACTAGACATCGCTAAGGAGCAAATGTAAGGCTATAGAAGCTTATCTAGCTGTAGATGCCGCCAATATGAAAATTACTGAGGCCTTGAAAGAAAAGAGAACCCCAGCTGTAAGAATATGAGAGCTCAGGTGGAAGACCAGTACTAAGGAAAGATGGGAAAACTCAGAGATGTATGGAGTATATGGAGGGGATGTACAAGGGAACGAAACTTAAAGAGAATATTGTGGAAGGAGAATGAGACCTAGATGAAGGTGAGATAGGAGGTGCGATACAACGAGAAGAATTTGACAGAGCACCGAAAGACTTAAGTCGAAAGAAGGCCCCTGGAGTAAACGATATTTCCTCAGAATTGCTGGCGTCCTTGGGAGAGCCGGCCATAACTGAACTATTCCACCTGGTGTGAGAGATAAATGAGACTCCCAGACTTCAAGATAATAATTCCCATTCCAAGCAAAACAGCTGCTGACAGGTGTGAATATAACAAAAATGTCAGTTTAGTAAGTCCCGGCTGCAAAATATTAACACGAATTATTTGCAGAAAAAAAGCTGGTAGAAGCCGATCTCGGGAAAGATCACTTTGAATTTTATTGAACTGTAGCAACATGTGAGGCAATATTAACCCTAAAACTTCTCTTAGAAGGTAGGGTAAGGAAAGGTAAACCTTGGTTTATGACATCTGTAGACTTAGAGGCAGCTTTTGACGGTCTTGACTGGAATATCCTTTTTGAAATTCTGAAGGTAGAAGGGGCAAAACACAGGGAGCGAAAGGTCACTTACAGCATGCACAGAAATCAGACGACAATTATAAGAATCGAGGGATATGAAAGGGAAGCAGTGGTTGAAAAGGGAGTGAGACAGGATTGTAGCCTATCCCCGATGTTATTCGGTTTGCACATTGAGCAAACAGTAAAGCAAACCAAGGAAAAATACGCTGTAGGATTAAAATTCAGGGAGAAGATATAACAACTTTGAGGTTTGCGATGACATTGTATCTATGTCGGAGAGAGCAAAGGACTTGGAAGACACTGTCTTGCAAGAAGTGTATAAGGTGGACATTCAGAAAAGCAAAACAAGGGTAATGGAATGCAGACGAATTAAATCATGCGATGCTGAGGGAATTACATAAGCAAATAAGAAATTAAAAGCAGTAGATGAGTTTTCCTATTTGGGCTGTAAAATAACTGATGATGACAATGGCAAGAAAAGCGTTTCTGAAAAGAGATATTTGTTAACATCGAAGATAGATTTCATTGTTAGGAAGTCTTTTCTGTAGGTAAATGTCTGGAGTGTAGCCTTGTATGGAAGTGAAATATGGACGATAAACAGTTCAGACAGGAACAGAATACAGGATTTTGACGTGTGGTATTACAGAAGACTGGGGGGGGGGGGGGGGGGGAGGAGGGAGGACGGGGGTGTAGATCATGTAACTAAAGAGGGAGTACCGAACATAACTGGGGCACAGCTTGACAAAAGGCAGAAATCGGTTTATAGGACACATTCTGAAGCATCGAAGGATCATCACCACAGTATTGGAGTCAACTGTGGCAATAAAAAGTGTAGAGGGAGGCCACGAGATGAACACAGCAAGCATGTCCAAATTAATGCAGTTTTCTTTAGTTATCAGGGGATGAAGAGGCTTCTACACGAGAGAGTTGCATGGAGAGCTGCATCCAGTCTAAGGACTGAAGACAACAACAACGGCAACAACTACATCTCTTGAGGAATGTAACGCCATTTCATAACCTCGGAGATACATCTGGATGTGAGTGTTCCCGCGTCCGGGTTCCCGGGTTCGATTCCCGGCGGGGTTAGGGATTTTCTCTGCCTCGTGATGACTGGGTTAGTTAGGTTTAAGTCGTTCTGAGTTCTAGAGGACTGATGACCATAGATTTTAAGTCCCATAGTGCTCAGAGCCATTTGAACTATTTTTTTGATGTGAGTGTCTGAGGTAGCGCCACTGACATCCCGCTGTTCGATCTCTAAGTTACGTGTTCCTGTTGTTGTTGTTGTTGCTCTGGTCTTCAGTCCAGAGACTGGTTTGTTGCAGCTCTCCATGCTACCCTATCCTGTGCAAGCTTCTTCATCTCGCAGTACCTACTGCAACCTACATCCTCCTGAATCTGTTAAGTGTATTCATCTCTTGGTCTCCCTCTACGATTTTTACCATCCACGCTGCCCTCCAATACTAAATTGGTGATCCCTTTATGCCTCAGAATATGCCCTACCAATCGATCCCTTCTTCTCGTCAAGCTCGGCCACAAATTTCTCTTCTCTCCAATTCTCTTCAATACCTCCGCATTAGTTATGTGATCTACCCATCTAATCTACTGCATTCTTCTGTAGCATCACATTTCGAAAGCTTCTATACTCTTCTTGTCTAAACTATTTATCGTCCACGTTTCACAATCAATATACAGATTGAATAACATCTGTGATAGGCTACAACCCTGTCTCACTCCCTTCCCAACTACTGCTTCCCTTTCATGCCCCTCGACTCTTATGACTGCCATCTGGTTTCTGTACAAATTGTAAATAGCCTTTCGCTCCCTGTATTTTACCCCTACCACCTTCAGAACTTGAAACAGAGTATTCAAGTCAACATTGTCAAAAGCTTTCTCTAAGTCTACAAATGCTAGAAACGTAGGTTTTCTTTCCTTAATCTATTTTCTAAGATAAGTCGTAGGGTCAGTATCGCTTCACGTGTTCCAACATTTCTACGGAATCCAAACTGATCTCCCCCATGGTCGGCTTCTAGTAGTTTTTCCATTCGTCTGTAAGGAATTCGTGTTAGTATTTTGCAGCCGTGGCTTATTAAAGTGATAGTTCGGTAATTTTCACATCTGTCAACACCTGCTTTCTTTGGGATTGGAATTATTATATTCTTCTTGAAGTCTGAGGGTATTTCGCGTGTCTCATACATCTTGCTCACTAAATGGTAGAGCTTTGATAGGCCTGGCTCTCCCAAGGCTGTCATTAGTTCTAATGGGACGTTGTCTACTCCCGAGGCCTTGTTTCGACTTAGATTTTCAGTGCTCTGTCGAACTCTTCACGCAGTGTCACATCTCCCATTTCATCTTCATCTACATTCTCTTCCATTTCTATAATATTGTCCTCAAGAACATCGCCCTTGTATAGACCCTCCTGTTGTTAATTTTGGGCCGGCCGAAGTGGCCGTGCGGTTAAAGGCGCTGCAGTCTGGAACCGCAAGACCGCTACGGTCGCAGGTTCGAATCCTGCCTCGGGCATGGATGTTTGTGATGTCCTTAGGTTAGTTAGGTTTAACTAGTTCTAAGTTCTAGGGGACTAATGACCTCAGCAGTTGAGTCCCATAGTGCTCAGAGCCATTTTTTTTGTTAATTTTGTGATATTCCTCTTTACATGTTTCCCTTTATTGGAGGCATTTAATGGATGTGTCTCTGTGTTGCTCACAAAGCAAATGTTGCGGATAATGATATCGAGTTCGACTTTTCAAGTTATTGTCTTTTTGAGAGAGGATGTCTGCATATGACGGATAATATGCCCTCCCTTTTTATGCTGCTTTTTATGTTGTATTTTATCGTCTAATATAATCCACGATCATGCTCCGTGTTAATCTCTGTAATCTCTGCAAAATTTGTCTAGTATCCTTGTGCACATAATTAATTATGAAAGAATTACAGTACACGAGAACGAAGAAAATTTCATGTAGCTGCAGTTTGCTGATTCTTTTTTCTCTTACATCTTCCATTTCTTGCACACAAGAGCCCGTCAGGATGTTGTAGAACTTTGTTCTTTTCAGACAATGATGCCAGCAGGGTAGGAGTGGGATCGCCTTATAAGCAAGGGAACCTCTGAATGGCTTGGTCGGAACGAGATTCGAGTTATTTTAATTCATTTCAGGGATAATGTTTTCAATTGTCTCAGACGAAAAAGTAGGATTTTGTGTATTTTGTGCGTGCGTGTGTGTGTGTGTGTGTGTGTGTGTGTGTGTGTTTGTGTGTGTATGTATGAGCTTCCGTGACTGTATTCGTGCGTGAATGTACCAGCTAGTCATTACAACATGACGGTTGATTATCGTAGGGGTGATATACGAGCTTGCATCAGAGAATCGACGTACAAGTTCTCTTGAAAATCCGATTATACATTCGCGTTTCTTCATTGAATGTACTGAATGTTTGTTACCATATTTTGGCCATGTTCTCTGTCGTTAGTGATTAGAGTCGCCTCTGCGCATATCTGCCTTTACTGTCCTCTATAAGTTCTTGGCTTCGTGTAAGTACTCGAGTAAAGAACGTTACTTCACCAGTCGTAACACCTCTGCTACATTATTTTATTTAATTAAAGGAAGGAGAAACAGTTTGCTGTGTCTACGGGCGTAAAATAGCTATGGCGTCCTTCTATGAGGCACAGGAAGTCGCTGCTTGTCCCTCGAGTCTTCGAATCTGCATAGGTACCAGTTTTTTTATTATCTCTAAATGTATTTTGATGACTGTCTTTTCAGCACTTCAGTTTCGACACCATCTAAAACAGCGATTTTTATCAACACCAGAGTGGAGATATTCTACTCTTGTGAAGTGATGATGTGTTGATTGATTATACGTTACAATTCGAAACCGCGTACCGGAACACGAGCCTTACATGGCCGCGTACGCCTTCCCTGGCAGTATTCTGCCAATATCATTGCCCTCTGCGAGTACGCCCCTTTCATATACCCTATGCTTCAACTTCTTACATGGCAGTATACACCCTTTGGCAAGCTGAAACGTGGCCTGAACTCAAAATCAATATGTGACTTTTCCAGACAGTGCCTTCCCAATACACTATCGAGCACCAATCACACTTCGCAACAGTCATATTGCAAGTATCCATTTTCAGCCGATGTAGTAATAAGATTCTCGTAAAAATCACAATCAAGTAAATTCACAGTCATTTTCTGTAACAAAATGTTTATGGAATGGTGAATCTGATTCTGATATATATTTTTCTGAGATAATAATGAATCTTTTATATTATAAAAACACTGCACAGTAGACTTCCCAGAACATCTTAACACAAGAAGCAATTAACAATTCGATGATAAAGAATCAATGTAACAACTGGTAAGAGCTGTCTAGAAAAATGAATATTGCAACAAAATCAAATGAAATGAGCGTATGGCATTGTTGGCCGGGAGGCCCCATTCGGGGGAGTTCGGCCGCCGTATTGCAAGTCCATTTTAGGTAATGATGATGATGAAGGAGACACACAACACCGAGTCCCCTGCCGGTAATCTAACCCGTGCCCCCTGCGTGGTAGGCGGTAACGCTACCGCTACGCTACGGAGGCGGACATCGCAAAAAAAAAAAAAAAAAAAAAATGGTTAGCCACAAATGAAAATAAAAAATGATGTAATGAAGAATGTGAAAAAGCAGTAACAGTAAAATCATAAAAATGGACAAAATGGAAAAGTTCTGAAAACATCAGGGGATAATACGAAGAATAAAACCGTTATTGGTAAAATCACAATGGAAGATAATCCAAAGAAATTTCATAAAAAATAACTACTGAGGTTTATAACTAACCTTCAAGAATAAATTAAAGAGCTGCAAAGCTCCAAATATTTGCTTCAACAGTGGAGGAAGTAGAATTTTTTCAAATGGTACCACAAATTTTCAGATACTAGCGAAACGGCTTGATAACCTGTCAAATTTTCGAGAATCAAGTCACGAATAAGAATTGTCAGACTTTGTCACAATCAGGAAAATATTCTATTAATCGTTCATGAAATCATAAAAACCCTTAATACTCTCAAACATTCTATAACAGCTGAACTTCTGAAATGCTCACAAAGATTAGAATATGAAAAGATCAGGAAATAGTTTTTAAAGAGATATAAAAATAATGCAGCGGAATGGTAAGTCGCCCTAATACATCCTCTTCAGTTAGAAAGGCGACGAAAAAGTCAGTAACTACAGAAGATATATTTCCTACCAGTTGCCTACAAATAATATTAAAAAATTCTGCTGAAAAAAAATGAAAAACTTTCGACTTGTAATTAATAACTACCGGTGAATTTCGTTGTATATCATGAGAAGCATGCCAGCACCTGACAGTCAATACGGCTGCACGTCCAGAACAGCAGACGTGTATACGTTCAGCCGACAATCATCACGAGGCAACCGACAGCCACAGACCACGAGACAACCCTGCCGTTAAGTGTTGCTGACCTCTGCGTACTTCTATATTCTTCACAAAAAAATGACAAGAAATAATGAAACGTGGATTGCTCTAATGTTTTGCGGGCATGTTTAGAAGGAGTCAGTTTTCTGTTGGTAAGTCGCTTACATCTTTTATGTCAGATCTACATCTGCATATACATACAAACTCCGCAAGCCACCTTACGGTGCGTGGCTTAGGGCACTCTGTACCTCTACTAGTCATTTCCTTTCCTATTCCACTCGCAAACAGACCGAAGGAAAAACAACTATCAATGTACCTCCAAAATATAAGCCCTAATTTTTCGCGTCGTATCTTCGTGGTCGTTACGCGCAATGTTTGTTGGAGACCGCAAAATCCTTGTGCAGTCAGCCACAAATGCCGTTTCTCTAAATTTTCTCATTAGTATTTCTTGAAAGGAATGTCGCCTTATTCCCGTTTGAGTTCCCGAAGCATCTGTTGTTCGAATCTACCGGTAACAAATCTAGCAGCTCGCCAGTGACTTGCTTTGGTGTCTTCGTTTGATCCGACCTGGTACGGATTTCAAACACTCGAGCAGTACTCAAGAATCGGTCACACTAGCATCCTATATGCGGTCTCTTTTACAGATGAACCACACTTTCCCAAAATTCTCCCAATAATCCGGAGTCGACCGTTCGCCTTCCCTACCAAAATCATCACATGCTCGTTACATTTGCAGCGTTATGAAGAGATATTTCAACGACGTGGTTTTGTCAAGCACGACGCTCGTGACGTTTTCCCTACTCATCCGTATAAACTTACATTTTTCTACATTTAGAGCTAGCTGCCATGCATCACACCAACTAGAAATTTTCTCTAACGCAAGTCACCTTGTATCCTCCTACAGTCACTCAACTTCGATATCTTCCCGTACACCACAGTATCATCAGCAAACTACTGCAGACTGCTGACCACCCTGTCCGCCAAATCATTTATGTATATAGAAAATAACAGCGGTGCTATCACACGCCTGACGATCCCTTGATCTAATGAACACTCGACGTCGAAGCCAACATACTGGTTTCTATTACTTAGGACGTCTTCGACCCACTCACATACATGGGGACCTATTCTGTATGTTCGTTCCTTCTTTAACAATCTTCAATGGGGCACCAGCTCAATTGCTTTCTGGAAACCTAGAAATGTGGAATTGACCTGTTGCCCTTTATTCATAGTTTGCAGTATATCACGTGAGAACAGGGCAAGCTGAATTTCGCACAAGCGATGCTTTGTAAAACCATGCTGTATCATGGGCATAAGCTTCTCAGTCTCAAGAAAATGTATTATGTTAGAACTGACAATACGTTCAAGGTTTCTCAGGAAACCGATGTAGGAATATTGGTATGTAATTTTGCGGGTCCGTCCTTTTGCCTTCTTATTAACAGGAGTCACCTGCGCTTTTTTCTAGTCCCTTGGGAGAGGCGTAAGTATGTTATTAAAGTTAATTTGAATCACGACTGTGAGCGTCTGGACAGAAAGCAGTCATTAATCATTCCCTTTTATTGTAGGAGTAGATTGTTTATCGTAATTTAAGTCAATTATAAATGTTAACAAAGAATTCTTAACTGTCTGAGGTTACTACAAGAAATAAATGGACTGACTAACACGAAAGCTCAAGTCAGCTGCAACTATCATACATTTTCCTCTTTATGGTTCCACTAAAAATGAAAAATACCTGAATTCCATTTATGTTTTCAGTTTATTAATAAAAACCATTTAAAAGATTCAAAACGGTTGTAAATAGTGTGCGTTTTGCGACCCGCTGTTTTCGATAAAGTAAATCACTATTCCACACAAAGTGTACAAGAAACTGATGTCTTCGAACATAGATAATAAATAATTACTGGTAATGACAACTCACGTAGCATTTTTGTACTTGAAACGTTGAAACATTCCGTGTGCTTGAAACCATCCATTAAGTGTTACTAATGAAGCTAACTAATAATTTTACCTCTTCTTTTGGCTAAATAAGGAACACTTGACACACTCAGTTGCGACTCACTTGTCCATTTACTTTCTTGCCCTAATATTTCATATTTCCATTATGTCTCTTTTTTTCTCTTTTCAGCCCATTTTACAGCTCTTCTCTTACTGATTCTGCCTTGGACTGAACACTTTTCTTCTAAGATATGTCTCATTCTGCTATTTCTTCTCCTTGCACGTTGTTTATTTCTAAATATTTCGTTACATCTCTATCCAGCTTTATATTCATTTTTCCCCCAGAGGTGTTTGAAGATTAGTTTTCCCATCCTAACGTAATTAATTCTGTACAAAATGCAAAAAGTGCGTGTTATCGTTTCCTTATTGCTTCTGATATTTTTTAAATATATTTTGACAAATTTCGCCGTTTCTTTTCAGATTCCTAGTTTCTGTACTTGTTATTGGAACTAAAATGTTCCTCATGATTCTTCTCTCTAATATTTCTAGTTTCTTTGAATTTATAATTCGTTGTTTTGTAGAGGCATTCTGGTTTTACTACGATCTAGCAGTGTCTAATTGGGCTTTTGTTGATGTGTGCTTTTAAATTGGAAATATTTTCTTGTTATTGCATATGTCTTGCCACTTCGAGTACTACCCTTTCATTTATGGCAGATTTTTCTAATTCTTTTCTTGAAATATCTTTCCTAAATACTTTAAATTTTTAACCTTTTTCATTTGAGCACTGTCTGTCTAAAAATGTTAGTACATTTTTATTTTAGTGAGAGATTTTGTTTTCACAACAAAGATTGTTGAGCATTCTCTACTGGCTATCTGTTCCAACAGACTGACTCGTGTTCCTGCATCTCCTAGAGTGTCAAATAGTGCAGCAAAATCTCTCGTAAATACCACACAGTTTACTACAGTACACTGTTTCTTTCTTCCCATTTTTATTGGTGGTGATTGATCTTCTTTTAATTTTTCATTCCCTATCCATACAGTTTTCCCAAATACTGTTGCAGAGGACTGGAGATAAGCTATCATTTAGTCTTACATCCGTATTTATTTTAGAGGCTTTGAAAATTTCCCCCATGAACGTTACTTTAGAGACTGTTTCTATTAGCGTTTCATGGATTTCACTTGCCAGTTTATTTTTAGCACCAGATTCTCATATTACTTTGTCTAGCGACTATCTATCATCACAATCAAATACTATCGTGAAATCCACAGATCTTACCACTATGTCCTTAGAGTTCAGTTGTCCTCTGCTGATTATAGATTTCAAACTCACAATTGGTTCTGAAGGGGGATTTATCTTTTTTGACGAGTTCAAACCAAAATCTTAACTCATAGAAATCTCTTAATTATGTGGATAATGTAGCAGTTTCGTCTACATTATATTTTATTACGGCTTCCCACATGTGACTGCATGGGAGGAAAGGACCGCACACGGCAACATGAGCATCAGTTTCTTTCCTCTGGAACCAGCAGCGCATGTGTAATTGGTTCCTTCATCTTTGTAAATCGTTATAGTAGTCCAAACATGAAATTAACTATTATTATAATTTAGTAACAAATTTTTACGGGTATGGTTGTTTCTTCATATCTGTAGACAATTTAACTTAAAGCATAACCTGTTACTGCCTTTGAGACTGCTTTTAAAAGATGCACGCAGCAAAATCAGTAAATTAAATCACAAATGCAGTGGCAACAGAGATAGACAATACATATTAGTATGATTTTTCCGAAGTGTTTGATTGCGTGGCTCACAAAATTCTACTTAGCAAACTAAATCGTTACCAGATTAATAGCACTCTCGGTGCATGGATGGAGTTCTACCTCCATAACGGAAAGCAAAGGGTCATAACTGCCAAGAACGGTACAAAACTATAGTGTTTGAAAGCGTCCCAACTCAACCATTGCAGACACAGCTCAGATGGTAGCTAAACAGGAATACTAGTGCTTAAAAGCTAAGAGTCTTAATCTCAAAACAATCTTAATTTCAAGTAAGCAATAATGACATGTTAGCGCCAGCAGAAGATATTAATCGTCAATCAATGAATGAGACACAGCCCGTAAAATTGGATAATAAGTTGAAGCGGTGTCGACATATAGGTCAACTAATCGAGCAATTCAGTTTTACGTGTTTTGCCTTTAGAAACATCTGTCCTTGTGTTGACTCAAGGACAAGAGCGTTTGGCTTGTGTTGCATACTTGCACTCCTTCTTGTTTCACAAAGTTACCTTCTGGGGTAATGCATCTAAAGTAAATACTGTTTATTCAGCAGAAGCGTCCAGTAAGAATATCGTATAAATCAGATGACTATATGTCTAGCGGATGACTTTTTAAAGATGTTAGAGCTCTTACATTCACTTCTCAATACCTTTACTTCTTAATGGATTTGATTCAAACTCTAAAATTCTGTTTAACCTGAACTGTGATTCACACAGTAACAGTACAAGACACAAAACAAATTTCTTATGAAGAGTTTGCATCCTAACCTCGAGTTCAGAACAGAGTTACGTACTCTAAAGCTAATTCTCTTGTGGATTGGCAAGAGAGCCAACCCACTATGAGAGGAAGCCGAAAGGCACGCGTTTTAGCTCACGCAGGCTGGCGTGAGGTCTGGAACAGGTCAAGGAAATGAGACTAACAAAAAACGTACGTAGCTGCTGGAATACTTAACTTTAATCCATAATTGGTGAACATCGCTCTTGACGGTACATGTTTTACAGCATCAATAGTAACTGGTAATGGCGCCTTGCTAGGTCGTAGCAAATGACGTAGATGACGGCTATGCTAACTATCGTCTCGGCAAATGAGAGCGTATTTTGTCAGTGAACCATCGCTAGCAAAGTCGGCTGTACAATTGGGGAGTGCTAGGAAGTCTCTCTAGACCTGCCGTGTGGCGGCGCTCGGTCTGCAATCACTGATAGTGGCGACATGCGGGTCCGACGTATACTACGGACCGCGGCCGATTTAAAGGCTACCACCTAGCAAGTGTGGTGTCTGGCGGTGACACCACAAATCCCCTCATGGATTTTATAATGTTTTAAAATAAGAAAATACGATGTTCACAAAGGAAAGGTCCATCACATTCATGGCAACAAGAGCACAAGGGAAACACATAGAAACGTAGCCTTAGGATTAATGAAATGGAACTATCGAAAATTCTTGTGCTGGGTGTATCACTTTAAATCCATTAATTGTATGTTCTCTTTATGAAGCTGAAGTATCAAGCTCAGAAGTTGTTGCTGGAAAGTGTGGAGCTAAGTGACACAAAACTGTGCTTTGCTTTAGGTTTCAATGCAAAATAGTGAGTTGTATCATAACAGTAATAATGTTCAGATTTCATTGAAAACTGGGATTGCAGGCTCGACTTATAATCTCGAAATTCGAAAATGATTGCACGCTTACAGCACGCAGCCGTTGCGTCACCATACCAACCACTTCCAACCAGGTCAACACACTGGAAAATACACGAAAGAGATAATAGTTATAGTTATAGGAACATAATTAAGTTATGATCACTTATTACTGCAAAACAAAATGGTTCAAATGGCTCTGAGCACTGTGAGACTTAACATCGGAGGTCATCAGTCCCCTAGAACTTATAACTACTTAAACCTAACTAACCTAAGGACATCACACACATCCATGCCCAAGGCGGGATTCGAACCTACGACCGTAGCGGTCGCGCGGTTCCAGACTGAAGCGCCTTGAACCGCTCGGCCACAGCGGCCGGCACTGGAAAACAATATTAACAGCGTGCGAATTGCGTGACGAGATAGGCCAGTCGCTCCAGAAAGAAAGGTAAAGAAGAAGCGTATGTGCAACTCATATTTTTTAAAAGCAGTATACAGTCAAAAATTGGAAGAAGATATTAATTCGTTGCGTAGATACAAACTCTTGCTAAGCAGAAGAATTCTATCGTTAGCATAGCGAAATACAATGGTTTGTTCCAGTACCGTGGTGGAAAGGTGTTCAACTGGCTTCTATTTTAACATAAAGTTAAAAACTGTGAATCCCTACCATTTCAAAAGAAAATTAAAAACATGCCTCATTACCACTCAGTCTATGGATAATCTGAATATCTACATTCAAGGATTGAAAATTATCATAACGTGGATTGTACAAGGAATTTGCATATCCAGCAAAGTACTAAAACTAAAAATATTTCATTGTATTTGTAATATAATTAAGTATTTCATTGCAAACATATTTCTGTCTGTTAACAGACATCGGTAGTGCATAACGTCTGCCTTCGGGATACCGCATTTAACAGTCGGCATTTCGGGATACGAAGAATACCCAGAAAGCGAAATTCGTGGTTTGCAAACATTATTCTTCAGATGATATCTTAGACAGGTGTTTAAAGTGGTGGATTACCACGGATTACCGAAGGGATTGCTCCTTTCTCAATCAAACACTCTAAATCTATTGGTGCAAAGCAAACAGCATCAAGTTCGGAGCTATAGATAGCGCGTCTTAGAAGATTAAGACAGAGGGACGACAAACAAGCTCTTCTGTGGAATGTTGGTAAGTGCATTTCTGATGGAGTTGACAGTTTGCTTTGGCGCAAGCATTGGCACACAGCGCAGTTGTTGCTCTAAGATCTACTACTTCACAATTCATAAGATTTATCAGATTTACTTTGCCAATGGAAACGGGTGCTACGCACTCGATGTCACATGTCGTCTCTATAAGGAGAAGCATAAGACTAAAACTGGGTCCGTACATGAATTCTTCATGCCAGATATCTAGTTTTGATTAGTTGTTGGGCCTTTTCCTTCACTCACTATTAAAATTTCATCCACAGATGCACATGTAACTTCAGTTGTACTGCAGAGAATCTTTAGGATCCTTGCTGTCCATTGTTGTATTTTAATGATCTTGAACCGATATTAACCCATTGAATTACAAATATTTTCCCCCACAGTCGGCCCTATATGTACTATTTTAATTTACGGAAATCGGTATATCTTGTCTTACACACTTGTCTTAAAATCATACATTTTTGATAGGAATTCTTTATAAATCTATCCGTTCTATTTAGTTAATACACAGTTATTTTGGGCGATGTTAAGAGATACCATGTAGAGACGAAATTATTATTATAGGATGAGAGCAGATGGAGTCCGCCGTTAAAGCACTAGAGAGGTTGATAACTAACACACTAAGGGCGGTCACGTGATGATAGTTCTTTCCTTTCAGTTACCTGGAAATAGCTTGTCAGAATTTTCGGAGTAAGTCCGTTTTGATGTTCATAGGATGTCCCCGAGTATTTCTAAGACGTTACTCTTGTGTTTGTTAAATATTTTTTCAGTTTTCACCTTTTTTTGTTTGTTCCTAAAAACACATTTAATTATAATTCAGTCAGGACAAACTAACTCATGTTTTTAGAATCCAATAGCTCTCTGCGTTTAAAATGTCGCTTATTGGACAGTTCTGGCTAACCGCATGACTTATCACTGACAGTTCACACAGACCAGCTGCATCACAAATTCTATATTTTACGTTTCGGTTTAATTTTGCAGTCTTTCGATCCCTTATATATCGTGATCACTGTGAAATTTCATCGCGACGTCTACAAAGATATCATCACAGCACGAACTCACGACGGAAGATGTAGAAACGATGGTAAAAACAATTTTGCTCTTCCGAGAAATGTTCTACATCTGTCTACTCTCAGGATTGAAACTGATGTTATACTGTATTATTTGATTGGTGGCAACAGATTACGTGGTAATTAGTACTATGTTGAAAGACCTGGAGATGTTTCCTACGTTTTCGGACTGTGTCATGATTTTTTACTTGCAGGACTCAGGGATTTTGCCTTCTTTTAAAAGACATGAGGATGCATGTTTTAAATGTAGCATAGTAATGCGTGACACAACGTAAGCATACTGGACAAAAGATTAGTACCACGGGGAGAAATACCATGCAACATCATCTCTAACCTCGATAATGAGCTGAAATCGGTGAGAGAGAGAGAGAGAGAGAGAGAGAGAGAGAGAGAGAGAGAGAGATAGGAGGGCGGGGGATGGGGGGGGGGGGTTTCATAAGTTTCTTCAGCTATTCCATATCCTTCTGAAGCTACTCATTGATGTGTAGATGACGTAGAACTAGCAAAATTATGAAGATGTCGAAGTCCACGACATCTATTTCCCTCAGCTGTGATATTCTTGGGCCCTTCAATGGGGGATTTCTATCTCGAGTGGGCTTGTTTCTAATATTATGTGCTGGCAGATATCGTCATATGTTTTATCTAGTGACGTTTCCTGTGGATAAGGACGAAGATTTCCTGGAGAGGTGTTATTCGGTCTTCTAACCGTTGCTGTTTGTAGCCATATATTGTTATAGGTAGGACTTTCGTTTTATACAAGCTGGACTCAGAAGGTTGTGGAAATGTGGCGTCCAAAAATATCTGAAGTACTGTAAGCTACAGTTTGGAAGCCTTCTGTATTCTTCTTCCATTCTCTTGGAGCATGGTAGTGTCTGAGGAAACAACGTTTCCTAATTACTGGAAGTACACGTCTACCTCATCTTCAATTGTTAGGTTCATTGCTGGAGGTTTCCCACTCAAGACCGAACCACCTATCTTGGTTCTTCTTACTTTATGACACAGTTTTCTGAATTCTTCATGCCAGATATCTAGTTTTGATTAGTTGTTGGGCCTTTTCCTTTGCTCACTATTAAAATTTCATCCACAGATGCACATGTAACTTCAGTTGTACAGCAGAGAATCTTTAGGATCCTTGCTGTCCATTGTTGTATTTTAATGATCTTGAACCGATATTAACCCATTGAATTACAAATATTTTCCCCCACAGTCGGCCCTATATGTACTATTTTAATTTACGGAAATCGGTATATCTTTTCTTACACACTTGTCTTAAAATCATACATTTTTGATAGGAATTCTTTATAAATCTATCCGTTCTATTTATTTATGTGATGAGGAGTGAAGATAATGCTGTTTTAAAAGTTTTTGTTAGTATGGTATACCCGAAAAAATACAGGCATGTGCAACACTGAAAGTTCTTTTGCTATCATAAACTTTAATTATTGGTAGCCTCGTGAAAGGCGTACAGAAGTGTGTAAAGCTCTACGTCTGACAATATTATCGTTACCTAAACTTTTTCTCTAAAAATTTCACGACAGTCTAATGTAACTCTATTATCGTTACCAGAAAATCTGGTATGCAGCCGTACAGCTTGTATTACGAAAACCCTTATTCCGACATGTCAGTATTCGAACATTTTCTGGAACCTCCTACTGTCGGACATGTCAGTATTCTGATGGAGAACAAAAACAGCAATTAATTACTCTTCCTATAAATCATGAAAAATCAATTCTCTGGTATCTGATTGTGATTTTAAAAATATTCTCTAATGTCTCCTAGCAATTATCCTGCAATGCTCCTGCTCGCAAGTGGCAACTTACCTCATCTTGTCGCTGCAACTGCATAAATACGTTGTATCGAGGAATGTGCTAAAAATTACTGAAAAGAAATACTGCGATCCATGCAGAGTGCAACGAATGGCCACAACTACTGATTCAACTATTCTTTTGTTTCATTTTTGTAGAAATTAAATGGTCTGGAAAGGTTAACTCAACAAGCCTTAAGCAGTGTAAAAAAATGTAAGGAATCAATAAAAAAATTTATTTTCTGCATTCTGAAAACTGACGATTCGTACAATGACAGACTTTACTCAGACCTTTCTTTTCCTTGAACAGTATCCTTAGCAAAAACTTTAATTATTCAACAATGTCAATAATCTCTAATTACGTACCTGGTCACAACAAAGATATAAATATTACTTTCAGTGTATGCATACACAAATCTGACAAAATCCCTCCAGAGCGCAAGCAAGCAATAACTACGCACAGCAAAAAGGGAGCTGACCAAAAATCCTCATTTAATACCAACATCTCCTCTGGCGCTACTAGCACAGTCAGGGCAAACTCCTGACGTGCGGCTTCTCTCCACGCCAGGCTGTGTCCGACTACCAACAACAACTATTAGCTCGCTACCATTCGCGATAATAATATCTCAGACTCAGAGTTTGTGTATGCACACAGCTGCAATGAACGACCAACTTTCAATGCCACTATACATTTCTCACACTCGTACCGTGCATCGCTTATCTTCTTCTTTGTTTTGCAGACTACAGAATTTCTGGAGGGTGTTTTCTTCACGGGACTGGCGGGTGATAAATCTAAAAAAAGCCTGTAAACGATTGCTTATAACTCGCAAAATACCGAAACAAACCGAGTGTGTTATACGCCAATAAATAGATATACTTCTCAGCTTTCAAATTGTATATAACATGTCATGCCATCTGTTAACAAAGAGGAAGAAACACTAAAAAGTAGCTATAGCTACTAGGCCCGTCTCGCAGCTGACAATGTCGAGCCGGCTGTACAAGACAGTGGGTTAATTACAGCCCGAGACATGCATGATAGAAAGTTTTGCATCAATCCGGTTCCTAGAATCCCTGAAGATAGACGTTGACTGTGGATATTCTCTCACAGACACAGTCCCTTTGACTGTTCAGAGATGTTACTAAACCTGCCCATAGATATAAATAACCATGTATGAGCAGCGCCTATTAGACGGAGAGGGTCCGACAGCCGATCAGTTCCGGTCATTCCACCAGGAAGGAGGTACACGGCTCGTGTTGTCTGTGGTTCAACCGTACCTAGACGGTGAATCCCGCGGTTCGATCGCGTCAGCATTGTTACTTCCTTCCAGGAAGGGCTCTCAACCAGGGAAGTGTCCAGGCGTCTCGGAGTGAACCAAACCAATGTTGTTCGGACATGGAGGAGATACAGAGAGACAGGAACTGTATATGACAAGCCTCCCTCAGGCCGCCCAAGGGCTACTACTGCAGCGGATGACCGCTACCTATGGATTATGGCTCGGAGGAAGACTGACAGCAACGCCAACATCTTGAATAATGCTTTTCGCGCAGCCAAAGGACGTCGTGTTACGACTCTAACTGTGCGCAATAGTCTGCATGATGCGCAACTTCACTCCCGACGTCCATGGCGAGGTCCATCCTTGCAACCACGACACCATGCAGCGCGGTACAGATGAGCCCAACAACATGCCGAATGGACCGCTCAGGATTGGAATCAAGTTCTCTTCACCGATGAGTGTCTCATATGCCTTCAACCAGATAATCGTCTGAGACGTGTTTGGAGTAACTCAGTCAGGCTGAACGCCTTAGACACACTGTCCAGCGAGTGCAGCAGGGAGGAGGTTCCCTGCTGTTTTGGGGTAGCATTATGTGGGGCTGACGTACGCCGCTGGTGATCATGGAAGGCGCCGTAACGGTGTACCATACGTGAATGCCATCCTCCTCCCGACAGTACAACCATATCGGCAGCACAATGCCGAAGGATTCGTCTTCATGGACAGTTTTTGCTTAGTTTACGTGTTTCGATCACTCTGGGGCATCTTCAGGTATAAAACAAAGTAAAATGAAATACGTATCATCTAATACTTTACAGTAAGTAGAAAAGAGAAGAACTGTAGATAAACGTAGAATTTACCGTAGTAGTTGCGCAAGCAACCCGTCTTGTTTGCTCAGAACCACATATCACGATACTGTGTTTTGTAGCTGCAGTCAGTGTTTTAAATAGCTATATGTTGGACGGAGGTGGGAGGAGCGAAGGGGAAATGTAGTGAGGCTGATTGGGGGGAGGTAGAAAGCAACAAGAGAGGTCATGCTAAAATTATAGCAAGCATAATATGTACAAATTCTCGTTGAAACACTAATAGGGTAGAACAAAGGGTATTTAAAATGTAAATTGAAAAAAATAGGGAAATTATAAAATGGAGCCAAAGGGGACAGAGAGACGGCAAAGAAGGCAAGAGACGGAGGGGTGGGGAGGGAGGGATAGTGGTAGGAATGCTATGGGTTTGGCAAGAGAAGGTCTTATATTAAATTGCAAAAAGTCAATAATGTAAAAACCTTCTAACGTTCTGTTCCTATGCCAGAAAGGATGTGTGAAACTGTAAAAGGGGATAAAATAATGAATTACAAAAGTGGAGGTCGTAAGTTGTTACTCTGACAGCCTAAAAAGAAAATTATACACAATTTTTTTTCTTAAATTATTAGACGTACAGGGGTAGAATAATGGATGTATAAATAATGAGAGGCATAAACATCGTAAAATTAGGGAAGTGAGATTATGTTGGGGGCCTAGAACTGCATAGAGTGTCATTAAACATTATCAGTTTTAAGAAACATCGATAGTATAGAGTCGTAAAAAATAGGAAACAATAAATTGTAGAAGTGAAAGTATGTGCACATCTTGTGACAGTTGTGGTTAACTGCAAGTGGTTCTGCGTGGTGGCGTTGTACGGCGCGCACTTTTGCGGTCCAATCTGCACGTCGTCTTGCTGCTAGGACGACATATGGGCCGATGCGCTGCCGCTGTGTCTTGTCGGTGAATGTGGGCTGTTGACCACACGTGAGCTGCAGCGGGGTGGACGATTGGAAGAGGCTTTCAAAGTTTCCAAAAAGTCCCCTGTTCATAAAATCCTCCTGATGATTTCATGTGCTGCAGGCTTTTGCAGACAGTGTGTAAAAATCTCAATTCTTTCCAACACTGTCAGGAGATGTGGCTTATATTCCTTGTGCACCACTTCCAAATGTGTATCAATACGAGTTACAACAGCATGATTCGACATTATAAGATGTTCACCAAACGCTGTTTTATTACTATGAATTAAAGTGTGTCTTTGAAGTATATTTCAAACGTCCTGCCTGTCTGACCAACGTAAAATTTTGGGCAGTTTCCACACTTCAGTTTACGTACACCTGCTGCCGTGAATTTTGAGGCTTTTCTGTTCACACGGTTCCTCAGTGTAAAGCGACTGATGCTTTAGTTTTTAACCCTACAAGCGGAATTTGTCTAGCAATAACTTCTGAAACCCATCCTTTATAACTCATGGACATATACAAGACTTTCTTGTCTTTCTGTTCACCTGCTAGCGTGATGCCATTGATTTTACGCTGTTGTTGTGTTTTAGTTACTCCTGAGACGGGTTAACCGTTGTTCACTGCAACTTGCTGTATAATAGCAATTTTTTTATTCCTCTCAAGCTCGCTTAGTGGCACTTTTATTGATCCTTTCAGGGTGCCAAGACATAGTCAATAATGTCTGCACAGGTCGGTTTTCTGTACACGCTAAAGCTATGTTTACCCGTCTTTCTTGTAACCGTAATGTGTAGATAATTAATGGCCCTTTTACTTTCGTGCTCAACTCTGAAGTTAATTTTTGGCTTAATAATACTCATTCTCTCCGCTATGTCGTTAATGCCGGCTAGGGAATTTCCCACGTCAAGCCCTTCACGTTGCTAGTATATCTTACAGTTAAAAGCGAAATAGCTATGAGTCAGCTCTAGAAACTCCATTAACTCAACTATTTCTCCTAAGGCCATTTCACTGTTTTTTATCAGTTTGTTCTTAATTATGTCTAACGTCTTGTGGACAGGCACGTTAATAAACAAATTCACTATAACTAGGGACGCGAAGATGGAATCAGGTATTAATGTATACTTAACTTTGTCCACAAACTCGTACGTATTTTTTTAACTAACCTACACGTGAAATGTGTGTAGCGTTTTCAACCTAGCTTTGCACTTATCAGGGCATCGGGACTCTGTCAAGTGTTGGATGTAATCCTCATGTATTTGTCTATTTTATGAAGCTTAATCTGTGCACATGCGTCTAGTGTTTGTGCATTCATAACTATATACTGCTTTTTTTCTCAGTCATAAAACAGAAAATCTGAGCTTCGAAGTTTTCTCTTTAGTTGTGCATGGAACTTTTTGTAGGCCCTCCAGTCACTTCGTTAATCCCGATTTCAGTTTTGTTTACATAATTTCCTCACTTACAAGGAACACAGTAGTGTAGGGTAAAGAGGCGGTCACCATATTACACCATATTATGTTAGTGTGGGTTGCACCCATTCAGGGGCAAACTTGATTTATTTATGCCCCCTCCTCTTCCCCTTAACCTATCGTTCTGCTAAGTACATTATGACACCTTGGGGGTTGATTTATGAGCCGATGGGAATAGTCTGTCGTTCTGAGAAACCACCCACCCCTTCCTCCTCCTCCCATCCACCCCTCTTCTTGAAACCTCCAACCCTTGCCCCCCCCCCCCACCCCCACGCCGATACTAGTATACTTTCAAGCAAGAGCTGTTCGAATAGCCCACCTCCAGCTTTATCAAATTGATTGACTAATTAATTAAATTGATCAATTAATTAACCCTTCTCTTCCCACCCCCCACTCCCCCTTCCCAAATAAACCCAGAAATTGGCAAAAAAAGACTTAGTTGATTGGCTATTTGGCGAGAAATAGATTGCAGTGTACGGAATATTGTGTAAACAATTTCTGATAGATGTGGCAATGTATGGAATATTGTTTATTTAAACAATTTATTGGATGAAAAGCGTTGTATGATGTGTATTTATTTAAAGCATTTGTGGGGAATCGATTGCAATGTATTGCTTAAACAATTTCTGGTAGGCTAGGCAATTTGTGGAATACTGTTTATTTAAACAATTTATTGGATGCAAGGGCGTGGTTGGAATATACTTTATTTATTTCAAGAATTTGTCAGGAAATTGACTGCAGTGTCATCATGCAGTGTATGGAATACTATTTATGTAAATATTTTGAAGGTGACAAGATAGTATGAAATATTTTAACAACTGCAGCGCTTTTTTAGTCCAATTGCAAAAGGAAAACCGTCAAAACATCTCACCACAGGTGATTACACCCTTAAAAATCTTTCACACTATTGCGCATCCACACACCAACCACTTTGCTTGGCTGACTGCTTCGTGTGCGGGCCACACTAAGCCATTTCGGACGAGCCACCTTGTCGGCTGCAACAAATGCCTGCTTCCTCGTGCGGCATGCATACCACAAGTAGCACTAATCCCCAAACAAAATGTCAGGTGACAGCAACCATTTGATACAGGAGAAATTCCTGTCAAAACACATACTCTCTCTCTCTCTCTCTCTCTCTCTCTCTCTCTATCTATCTATCTAAGTGGCCACATCCTGTCACGTGACGTGCCACTGCGAGGCCCGCATTCGCCATCAGTTGTGGTCAGACTGACCTGCAAACAAAGCAGCATTTATCTGGTAAACTCCCACCTGTGGAGGTCTTGGAAATATTCCCTCACTCTATCGGATTGATTGACTAATTAAAGGAATCGAATTCCTTTGTGTGGAATAGTTTTTCCTTGCTTCCTATTGGTGGATGCTAGGATTGGAATATTTGGCGGGATTCGATCCGACAACAAGCTGGATTCCAAACCCTACTGGATTTTTTCCCTCGCCTCCTATTGGTGGATCGTGGCAAAGTTAAGTCATTTGGAAGAAAGTCCATTACGTTGGAGGCCCCTGAAAATTTCAAATTTCAGGTCAGTTGAATGCTGTGTCCTTACACAACCTGCAGAGGCTTTGGATAGACGTGTGTGCTCATAATGCCACTATCAAAAACAATAAACTGATGGACCGCGAAATTGATGTCGTTATTGGGTTTTAAAAATATATATTTCTGAAGCACTATATAACCCTAATTGGTTCTCTATTTTACACCAGGACGAAGAATGAGGAGGAGGAGGAGGAGGAGGAGGAGGAGTAGGAAGGGTGGACTGCATTAGAGAATAGAGACAGCAGCAAATACCATTCCACTACGATGTATTGAGCAGCATTAAACACACCATACTTAAACCACGATCCAATCCGTAGAAGCAATAATTGTCATGGCTAGATTGCACATCCCACATGATCATGTCCTGATGTCCACATGCAGTATGCCAACTCCCCCATACACTGCCAGCGCCGACAGTCTGAGGTCGGAGAAAACTGCCACCACGACCCCACCAGCGGATGTGGATGTGCGTATACGTCAGAATGCATCACCCCTGACAATGGAAGGCGTCCTGGGATAATGGGAGTGGCAGGAATTCAGATGTTATGAATAAGTCCAGCTCCAACACTTGACAGTGATTGATATTGAATGACTTATTTTGCACGGATAATGCATGCAACACATACAATCGTGGAGACAGCCAAATGCATCTGAGCATTAGTTCGTTATTCAGCTATCCAGAAGGCGCCACAGCCAGGACTAGCCTCTGCAGCTCTAGGTAAGAACCGACTAGCCGCCCGGTTGGAACTTTTCTTTGTACCCGCCGCTCGTGAGAGCCTTAAGCCAGAATCGCACATTCGTTCCAACCACAGGCTACCCCCGCCATGTGTCCCGCACGTCAAATGGTGTCGTCCTAGGAAACCAGCCACATATTTATCACTGTAATGATAACTAAATATTACGATTACAGCCACAACCTAATGACATTCGACAATGAGCTAAGTATTGGCTGTGGCTCAGGAAATATCAGTATCTGTATCTCTCTTATGACTGGACATAATTTTCCACATAAAATCCTTCATCCCCTTATGGCTATCGGTGCACTGAAATTGCAATCTCTCACGTCAAATTCACACCTCCCTTAGGACCGGATGTAGTCATTTTCTGTGCACAAAAGTGGCTCTGAGCACTATGGGACTTAACATCTGAGGTCATCAGTCCCCTAGAACTTAGAACTACTTAAACTTAACTAACCTAAGGACATCACAAACATCCATGCCCGAGGCAGGATTCGAACCTGCGACCGTAGCGGCCGCGCGGTGCCAGACTGCAGCGCCTAGAACCGGCCGGCTTCTGTGCACATGTCGGAACAATGACCACAGTAACTTTACACCCCAACAGAAACTTAATAAGACTGCTGATCACAGCAAGTCTATCACAGATCTCCTGCTAAGTATAATACTTTGCCAATAATTGAATGCTGGTGGTAGCAAACAATAGCCAAGCGTGCAATGCAGCCAAGGCGCGCAATGCCCTGCTGTTGGTGCAAAAGGTTTTTGACGGTGTCATTACTTTTGGTGAGTCATGTTGCTGATATTCCATGTGTGTGGTCAGAATAAAAAAGTGACGAATTTGTTTAAGCGTTCCATACTGCCTTGTCCCATCAAAACATTCACATTAATAGTATTCCATACACTGCAATGCAAATCCTGACAAATTCTTTAAATAAATGAATGAACTATATTCCAAACACTGGCTTGTATTCAATAAATTATTTAAATACACAATATTCCACAATTACCTTGTCAACCAGAAATTGTTTAAGCAATATACCGTGTACTGAAATCGACTTCTGCCAAACAGTCAATGAACTGAGTCTTTTTTCTGCCTATTTGCAGGTGGGGGAGGAGATGGGAGAGTGGGGATGGGAAAAAGAGGTTAATTAACTGCTCAATTTAATAAATTAGCCAATCAGATTGAAAGAGTAGGAGGTAGGCTATTCGAACAACTCAAGCCTAAAAGTATACTTGTATCTGTAAGGTGGAAGGGAGAGGGTCGGAGGTTTTGAGAGGGGTGGGATGAGGAGGAGGGAAAGGGTGGAGGGTTTCTCAGAAGGACAGATTATCTCCAGGGAGTCATAAATCAACACCCAGGAGGTTATAATCCACACAACAGTAGGGTAAGGAGAGCACAGGGGGTTATAAATCAGTCAAGTGTGCCCCTGAATGTATGCAACCTCCACTAACAAAATGTACTGATATCTGCTTTACTCTACCACTCACAGTGCTGCCTTTATCTGCCACTGTGATTAAAACTTTATGTCTCTAACTTATTTAATTATCTATAATCCTACTTTATTTATTATGGCTTTTTTAACATGTTGGTGACTTTGATGGCAGGGCCATTCTGTTTCATTGGGAAGCTTTGCCGCATTACTAGCGCATTTGACCTCTGCTATAATTCTCTTTGTCTTTCTGTCCTAATCCCTGACACTATCCTTCCCTCCCACATTCACTTGCCTTCTTTGCCTGCTCTCATTCCTCCTCCACTCCATTTTATAATTTTACTTTTTTATGCCATTTACATTTTACATACCCATTGTTCTACACATTCAGTGTTTCAATCAGAATTTTTACGTGTTTATAGATGCTATAATTTTAACATGACCTCTCTTGTTAAATTCGTGACATCCTCACCACCCCTCCCTGCTTCCTTTCCACTCCCCCATTCAGCCTCACTCCATTTCTCTCCCAACTGCCACAAACATATACCTATTTAAAATGCTGATTATAGTTGCAAAATACAGTAGTGTGATATGTGGGTCTCAGTAGACAAGATAGGTTGCTGATGCAAATTCTGTGTTTATGTACAGTTCTTGTCTTCTTTACTTAGTACAAAATATTAAATCGCACATGTTTAGTTTCACTTTGTTTTATATCTGAAGATCATCCAGAGCGCTCGAAACATGTAGTCTAATTAAAAAATGTGCAACTGGGACAGAACAGGAAATGAGAATTGTCTTAACTGGAAGATATCTTCATTGTTGGACTTCCCGATTGTTAAAAAAAATATCTTTATAACTGCCTTCTTTCTCTTCCAGTAGTTTTCACATACCATTGTTGTGGTGAATATCTAATCTTTGACGTCTAAAATCACGTTTTCATGCGCCAACTATAAATTCAATATTTATTTATTTATTTCTCTTTTTTTCTGATGGGCAGTTTCAAAGATTTCTGGACCAAGACATAACACATCTACACCTCTATAATTGCTAAACTCAAGACCATACTTAGGGTGCATGACGCCCCTATGCAGTAATTTATTTTGTATCCCCCCCCCTTCCTAAAACTCAGAACTGTTATTCGTTTATGGACTACTCATAATAAAGCTTTGTAATCATTCACTTGAGTTTCAAACTTTATTGAAGTATGTAAATAACACACGAAACACCTGTGTAAGATAAGTATTAAAAAATAATAAAATAATTATTGCAGTTCAATAGTTCCTTTTACTGAAAAATTGCTAAAGAAACTTTAAATTTGGGCACTATGTGTGGTAAAAATGCAATGAAATCACCACAGTTTAATATCCTGTAGCAACATTACTTCACTTAAATGCGAAATTTAGTCATTCCGAAATACATGATACAATGTCATTGAACTGACGTTATGCGAAATGTAGCGAACTTAGAGAAATGACTTCCTTCTACTTTTCTACTTTCTAAATCACTTATGGCAACCTACGTTTCTAGCATTTGTAGACTTAGAGAAAGCTTTTGACAATGTTGACTGGAATACTCTCTTTCAAATTCTAAACGTAGCAGGGGTAAAATACAGGGAGCGAAAGGCTATTTACAATTTGTACAGAAACCAGATGGCAGTTATAAGAGTCGAGGGGCATGAAAGGGAAGCAGTGGTTGGCAAGGGAGTGAGGCAGAGTTGTAGCCTATCCCCGATGCTATTCAATCTGTATATTGAGCAAGCAATAAAGGAAACAAAAGAAAAATTCGGAGCAGGTATTAAAATCCATGGAGAAGAAATAAAAACTTTAAGGTTCGCCGATGACATTGTAATTCTGTCAGAGACAGCAAAGGACTTGGAAGAGCAGTTGAACGGAATGGACAGTGTCTTGAAAGGAGGATATAAGATGAACATCAACAAAAGCAAAACGAGGATAATGGGATGTAGTCGAATTAAGTCGGGTGATGCTGAGGGAATTATATTAGGAAATGAGACACTTAAAGTAGTAAAGGAGTTCTGCTATTTGGGGAGCAAAATAACTGATGATGGTCGAAATAGAGAAGATATAAAATGTAGTCTGGCAATGGCAAGGAAAGCGTTTCTGAAGAAGAGAAGTTTGTTTACATCGAGTATCGATTTAAGTGTGAGGAAGTCGATTCTGAAAGTATTTGTATGGAGTGTAGCCATGTATGGAAGTGAAACATGGACAATAAATAGTTTGGACAAGAAGAGAATAGAAGCTTTCGAAATGTGGTGCTACAGAAGAATGCTGAAGATTAGATGGGTAGATCACATAACTAATGATGACGAATTGAATTTAATTGGGGAGAAGAGGAGTATGTGGCACAACTTGAAAAAAAGAAGGGACCGGTTAGTAGGACATGTTCTGAGGCATCAAGGGATCACAAATTTAACATTGAAGGGCAGCGTGGAGGGTAAAAATCGTAGAGGGAGACCAAGAGATGAATACACTAAGCAGATTCAGAAGGATGTGGGTTACAATAAGTACTGGGAGATGAAGAAGCTTGCACAGGATAGAGTAGCATGGAGAGCTGCATCAAACCAGTCTCAGGACTGAAGACCACAACAACAACAAATCACTTATCATTTCCAAAATCCAGACAGACTTGTCATGCCTGATTCTATGGCTAGTACTCCAACACTGACCAGTCGCTCTCTTCCAGAGCTGTACTGTGCTTTGTTACTGTTTTGAAAAGCAGCTTTAACTAAATGTTCAGAGCCACACAGGTTACTTTTCCTTTTAGTACTACAATGTGATGCCAGTCGCGGTATTTTCTGTATAAGTCTACAATCCCTTCGGGTTTCTTTCTTCTGCTTTCTTTCGACGTGAAGCACCGCTTGTTCATCCATGCAGTTGCTGTGAAATGAAAAAAAAATCTGCGATGTAGAGTGTTGGAAACTGAACATATTTTAATTATATCAAATACAACGGAACCAACATCAATATGACTAGCTGAAACTCGAATTACATATCTTACTTTTAAGTTGACAACCATGTGCAACGATGTTGTGTTGAGTATGACGCGAATATAACAGCGAATGGAACTGTACAAGACGCCACTGGAGAGATCCCGTATGCTACGTGATTAAGTGGAGTGCGATGTCGTACCCTAGCCTACAAGATTAATGGGCTCATCCGCCGAAGACGTTATACAGGTGGACTAGTAGTAAAGTACGAATTTAATGACAGTCAGAAATATGTGTCAACACTTTGCTAGGAAACTGTTGAATGCCTGAACGCTGGTACAATGCACATTGAAATGAGACTTAAGAAAAAATTTATCCGCTACAACAGTTAGCCTCCCCCAAAATTTTGCCACCCTGTGCAGTCGCACATGCTGCACGCGCCTAAATATGGCCCTTTGTTTACTACACTACTGGCCATTAAAATTGCTACACCACGAAGATGACGTGCTACAGACGCGAAATTTAACCGACAAGAAGAAGATGCTGTGATATACAAATGATTAGCTTTTCAGAGCATTCACACAAGTTTGGCGCCCGTGGCGACACCTACAACGTGCTGACATCAGGAAAGTTTCCAACCGATTTCTCATACACAAACAGCAGTTGACCGGCGTTGCCTGGTGAAATGTTGTTGTGATGCCTCGTATAAGGAGGAGAAATGCGTACCATCACGTTTCCGACTTTGATAAAGGTCGTATTGTAGCCTATCGCGATTGCGGTTTATCGTATCGCTACACTGCTGCTCGCCTTGGTCGAGATCCAATGACTGTTAGTAGAATATGAAATCGGTGGCTTCACGAAGGTAATACGGAACGCCGTGCTGGATCACAACGGCCTCGTATCACTAGCAGTCGAGATGACAGGCATCTTATCCGCATGGCTGTAACGGATCGTGCAGCCACGTCTCGATCCTTGAATCATCAGATGGGGATGTTTGCAAGGCAACAACCATCTGCACGAACAGTTCGACGACGTTTGTAACAGGATGGAATATCAGCTCGGAGACCATGGCTGCGGTTACCCTTGACGCTGCATCACAGACAGGAGCGCCTGCGATGGTGTACTCAACGACGAACCTGGGAGCACGAATGGCAAAACGTCATTTTTTCGGATGAATGCAGGTTCTGTTTACAGCATCATGATGGTCGCATTTGTATTTGGCGACATCGCGGTGAACGCACATGGGAAGCGTGTATTCGTCATCGCCATACTGACGTATCACCCGGCGTGATGGTATGGGGTGCCAGTGGTTACACGTCTCGGCCGTCTCTTGTTCGCATTGACGGCATTTTGAACAGTGTACGTTACATTTCAGATTGTTACAACCCGTGCCTCTACCCTTCATTCGATCCCTGCGAAACCCTACATTTCAGCAGGATAATGCACGACCGCATGTTGCAGGTCCTGTACGGGCATACAGAAAATGTTCGACTGCTGCCCTGGCCAGCACATTCTTCAGATCTCTCACTGATTGAAAACGTCTGGTCAATGGTGGCCGAGCAACTGGCTCGTCACAATACGCCTGTCACTACTCTTGATGAACTGTGGTATCGTGTTGAAGCTGCATGGGCAGCTGTACCTGTACACGCCATCCAAGCTCTGTTTGACTCAGTGCCCAGGCGTATCAAGGCCGTTATTATGGCCAGAGGTGGTTGTTCTGGGTACTGATTTCTCAGGATCTACGCACCCAAATTGCATGAAAATGTAATCACATGTCAGTTCTAGTATAATATTTTTCTCCAATGAATACCCGTTTATCATCTGCATTTCTTCTTGGTGTAGCAATTTTAGTGGCCAGTAGTGTACTTGTCTGTCTCTGACCGCTCGTGTACGCACAGGCTGAACTGTGAGTGCGAAGAGAGTGAGAATAAGACTAGAAACAGTGCAGCAGGTAACTATTTCTAATAAAAATAATGATTTTTGACCTGTTTTCTTAAACACTGTATTATTTTTTGCCGGGTATTGATGTACAGTGGTGTTTCTTTCATCTGAATTGAGTGACTACACAAGCAGGAAAAAAGTGACGACGTCGTTATCCTGTTGCTGCTGTTCTCGAGGTCAGGCAAGAGTGATGAAAGTTTATCAGGTTGACAAGGCGGACACGGGATGCGAATCTGCCTTAAAGAAGTCGATCTCGTAACAACGGCGATCTGCATACAAAGTGGTGAACACCCCCGGGGAACGAGCAGAGGTTTTAACGAGATTCACCGACGTGTCAAGTTAAAGGTATCGGGAACCTAGATCGCTTCCGCTGTCATACTTGCTCTTTCAGTGTTAGCGACACGCTTCGGTGAAATCTGTAGCTCATTAGGACGCCCTCCCTGGCAGAAAATTCAGTTACGCGCTGTAAAGAAAGGGCATGTTGGCGGTTTCTAGCTGTGGCGGTAATGCGGGAAACGCTGCAAGGGGGAGAAAAGTTTCAGCATCTGAGAACGCCAAGTTCTGCCACTCGTCTTGGTGAGGAAGCAAAAGAGCATAATTCCAAAGTTAGTAGGCAGTAAATATTGAAATACATGGACGTACAAGCGTATGACAAAAACGAAATGGAACTGTTCGTTTTGTTAAGGAATCAACAGCAGTGGCGAATTAATGTCGGCTTTTCTCAGCACTGGGCTGTGCTCTTCGCTGCTTCCATTGCTTTCGAGTCGACTAATTTGATGAAAGTTGACACATCGTAAAGACAAAACAAACAGTGAAGAAACATTCTCTTGGCAATGTGCTGCTACAAATAATCTGACGTTTCATCTGAGTGGCAATGCCAATGGAAAACTTCGATTTGCTTCTCGTTACAACTATAAATTTGTTTAAACTATCATACTGGTCTATGGTGATATGGAATTCAAGTATGTGGCCAGAAGAACAAGATGTGTAATCAGTATTTCCATCAATGGCTGAGAGAAGCCAGTGCCAATTCATGCTTTCTTCACAATCACTAAATACTGCTGCCTCAGTTGGTTGATACAGTGATACTAATTTTAATTCCACGATTAATAAATAGCCGTGAACTGATCGTCTTCCCGAACAGTGAGGCCTTTGTAGTGACGACACACAAATTCACACAACTGTCATTTTGCGTGAAATGCGAGATAAACTGATATTATTCCACTGACTCTGGGAGTCTCAGTGCCTTGCCGCGGTGGATACGCCGGTTCCCGTGAGATCACCGAAGTTAAGCGCTGTCGGGCGTGTTCAGCACTTGGATGGGTGACCATCCAGGCCACCATGCGCTGTTGCCATTTTTCGGGGTGCGTTTAGCCTCGTGATGCCAATTGAGGAGCTACTCGACCGAATAGTAGCGGCTTCGGTCAAGAATACCATCATAACGACCGGCAGAGCGGTGTTCTGACCCCACGCCCCTCCTATCCGCATCCTCCACTGAGGATGACACGGCGGTAGGATGGTCCCGGTAGGCCACTCGTGGCCTGAAGACGGAGTTTTGTTTTTCTGCGTATAAAAGCAGCTACATTCCATCCAACGAACTTGAGTACACGAACAGCTAAGTAATAGTTCAGTACACACCAAATAACTGGTTTCCACAACACTACCACAACTCCAACAACTGCTGACATACGAAGTTCACCTTTTAGTATTTAGGTTACTAACTACCGCTCACATGGTTGCAGATTACATGATGTTCGCTAAATAAAAAAAAAAGGCAACAGAAAAAAAGCGCACAGAAAATATGTCGCAAACAGAAACAATAATTGCTTAAAACATGCTGTAACATACAATAAATAAGGTATCCATAGAAAACTATATTTCAAAAAACGAATAGTAAGAATGTAATAATGTGCTACTGTGTTTGTATAACTATCCTATTTTCCTGCATGTTTTAGATTAAAAAAAACCACTGATGATGGTGATATTTGTCGCCGAAACTAGTTTGGGAGAATAAAGAAAATAAACGTATAACAAGGTGTTTTGCATCAAGGCGGACTCAATTTTTGAAATTACTGTTTTTGTATGCAAACACGGACCAAATGGAAAAGTTCCAAAAAATTATTTTTAACTTCAGAAAAATTCGATGATTTGTCCAAAACAAGATCTTCACAAACAGAAAAGTCAATGACCCGCTGATCCTCTTCTTGCCCTTATACAATCAGTTATTCCACTTGGCATTGACTGACGGAGTTGTTGGATGTCCTACTGAGGGATATCGTACCAAATTCTGTCCAAGTGGCGCATTAGATCGCCGAAACCCCGAGTTGCCCGAGGGCTGTACGCATTATGCTCCAGACGTTCCTAATTGGGGAGAGATCCGGCGATCTTGCTAGCCGAGGTAGCGTTTGGCAAGCACGAAGACAAACAGTAGGAACTATCACTGTTGTGGGCGGACATTATCTTGCTGAAATGTAAGTCCAGGATGGCCTACTATGGACGGCAACAAAACGGGGAGTAGAATATCGTCGAGATACCGCTGTACTGTAAAGGTGCGTCGGATAACAATCAAAGGGGTTCTGCTGTGAAAAAGAATGTTACCCCAGACCATCACCCATGGTTGTCGGGCGATATGGCGGGCGAGATTCAGGTGATCATACCGCCGCTGTCCGGGGCGTCTCCAGACATGTCTTCGGCCTGGAAACTCATCGACTGGAGAAGAATTCTCTTCAGTGATGAGTCTTGTTTCGAAGTGAGTCCCGATTACCAGCGATGACGTATCTGGAGACACCACAGGCACTGGTGGGATGCCAACATGAGTGTCGGCCGCCATACAGCCCGACAGCCAAGAGTAATCGTTTGGGGTAACATTTGTTTTCATACCAGGACCGCCGGCCGGAGTGGCCGAGCGGTTCTAGGCGCTTCAGTCTGGAACCGCGCGACCGCTACAGTCGCAGGTTCGAATCCTGCCTCGGGCATGGATGTGTGTGATGTCCTTAGGTTAGTTAGGTTTAAGTAGTTCTAAGTTCTAGGGGACTGATGACGTCAGATGTTAAGTCCCATAGTGCTCAGAGTCATACCAGGACCCTCTTGGTTGTCATCCGTGGGACCCTTACCGCACAGCGATACGTCGGCAATATTCTACGCCCCGTTTTGTTGTATTTCAGAAAGATAAAGACCACCTGTACAGGGCGAGAGTTTCTACTGTTTGCCTTCGTGCTTGCCAGACCCCACTTCGGGCTACATGTTCGCCGGATTTATTTATTTATTTATTTACACGTCAAGTTCCGTAGGACCAAATTGAGGAGAAAATCTCAAAGGTCATGGAACGTGTCGTTACATGAAATTACAACATAGAAGTAATAACAGATAAAAATAAAATGTTTATGAACCCAAAAAAGGTCACGCCATATGTTTAAGTAAAGGCAATCAGCAACAGAACATACGAAACAGCTTAATTTTTAAGGAACTCCTCAACATAATAGAAGTAATGACCCATGAGGAAACTCTTCAGTTTTCATTTGAAAGCGCGTGGATTACTCCTAAGAGTTTTGAATTCTTGTGGTTGCTTATTGAAAATGGATGCAACAGTATACTGCACACCTTTCTGCACAAGAGTTAAGGAAGTCCGATCCAACTGCAGGTTGGATTTCTGCTGAGTAGTAATTGAGTGAAAGCTGTATATTCTTGGGAATGAGCTGACATTGTTAACAAGAAACGACTGTAAAGAATACATATATTAAGAGCCAAAGTCAAAATACTCAGGCTAGTGAACAGGGGCTGACAAGAGGCTCGCGAACTTACACCACTTATTGCCCGAACCGCCCGTTTCTGAGCCAAAAATATCCTTTTAGAATGGGAATAGTTACTCCAAAATATAATACCATTCGACATTAGGAAATGAAAATAAGCAAAGTAGACTAATTTTCGTGTCGAACGATCACTTACTTCAGACACCGTTCGAATAGTAAAATGCAGCATTAAGGCCTTGAACAAGATCCTGATCTTGTGCTTTCCACTACAGTTTACCATCTATCCGAACACCTAGAAATTTGAACTGTTCAGTTTCACTAATCATATACCCAACCGGTGAACTTCAAACGTTGGGTTTTGTTGAATTTAGAAACTGTAAAAGCCGAGTCTTACTGTGATTTAGCGTTAGTTCATTTTCTACAAGCCATGTACTTGTGTCATGAACTGCAGTATTTGAAACCGAGCCAATGTTGCACACAACATCCTTTACTACCAAGCTAGTGTCATCAGCAAACAGATATATTTTAGAGTTACCCTTAATGCTAGAGTGCATATCATTTATATAAGCAAGGAACAGGAGTGGCCGCAACGCTGATCCCAACGGCACCCCCCATTTGACTATACCCCACTCAGACACCACATCATAGCCATTCTCAACACTATGAAAAATGACATTTTGCTGCCTGTTGTTAAAGTAAGAGGTGAACCAGTTGTGAGCTACTCCCCGTACTCCGTAACGGTCCAACTTCTCGAGCAATATTTTGGGATCAACACCATCAAACGCCTTAGTTAAATCGGAAAATATGCCTAGCGTTCGAAACCTTTTGTTTAACCCACCCAGTACCTCACAGAGAGAAGATAATATAGTATTTTCAGTTGTTTAACGACTTCTAAAGCCGAAGTGTACATTTGATACCAAATTATGTGATATAAAATGATCAATTATCCTTACATACACAGCCTTTTCAATAACTTTGGCAAATACTGATGGGATAGAAATAGGTCTACAATTGTCTACATTGTCCCTTGCTCCCTTCTTATAAAGCAGCTTTACTACTGACTACTTTAATCGTTCAGGATCGTTTAACCAATATTGCCACAATGAATGTGCCCTTTATCTCGACGAAAGTGTGCCCTTTTTCCGCTGCTCTCTCTTCGGTATCGTGCGTCCATCACTAGTCTTGCTGCTAGCTGGGAGAAAGCTTCCCCAGTAGTTGTCTCACTTTTTCTCATTTGTGCGATAACTTTGAGTTTACTCTTAAGACCTAGGTTGGTTATGAACTCAATTAAGAGCAAACGATTGTGTAAAAAATTCTGATTCATATGATTTACCACATTGTTCTTCACCATATATTTTCAGTGTTGATTGTCAAAGTGTTCTTTCATTGTTTGACTTATTTCTTTTTAGTGCCAAATATTTTGGTATATGTCGTCTCTTCAGCCACACGCTCCACTCTCGTCACTACATTGTAAGGTAACTGGCGACCAGCAGGTAGCTTTAAGTGTCTACAGCCAGACGACTGAACTGGCATAAGGTATTCTGTTTGCTGGCAACGAATAGAACGCAGGGAACGACGTTACGCAACTGAATATCATCATTTTCATACAACTTACGCGATGTAAGCAGCGCGAGGCAGGGAAGTTGTCTGAGGTATGAATGTTGTGTGTTCCGGTTTGAACTGCCGTTTGGAGTGACATCTCGTGGCAATGATGAGAGTACATCTTGGTGAACACACAGAAGTTCCGAGTGTGGGGATCTTCACCTCCAATCACTGCGCATAAAGTTCCTCTGTATGGTGAACGTGTCAATGTATTGTGTGGCTTCACGGCTACGTTCATCACTGGCCCATTATGTTTTGAACAGTTTGGCGCTCAAGGACCAAAGATGTCCAGTGTAACTGGCTAGAGGTACTGCGATATGCTTCGCAGGCATGTCATACCCGCCCTGCAGAAGGACCCATTGAACTCAACAGTTTTCATGAAAGATGGGTCCCGACCGCAGATCGCTCGTGAAGTTCACCTGCTTCTCCGAAGCACATTTGGAAACGATTGAATTATCAGCCGCCGCGCGGGATTAGCCGAGCGGTCTCAGGCGCTGCAGTCATGGACTGTGTGGCTGGTCCTGGCGGAGGTTCGAGTCCTCCCTCGGGCATGGGTGTGTGTGCGTTTGTCCTTAGGATAAGTTAGGTTAAGTAGTGTGTAAGCTTAGGGACTGATGACCTTAAGTCCCATAAGATTTGACACACATCTGAACATCATCATCTGAATTATCGGTCGATCGTTTCCAAATGATTGGCCGGCACGATCACCTGGCCCCACTCCCTGTTATTTCTGGTTGTGGGGCTACCTGAAGGACAGGGTTTACCAGGGGAACATTCACACATGTGCTGATCTGAAACACAGCATATCAAGAGAGGTAGCCAGCATACCTACGGATATGCTTCGTTCTGCTGCGCAGAATGCAATTCTGCGTTTTCAGACTCCTCTGGACACTGATGATCGCCATGCCGAGCCCCTGTTGTAGCAGTAATGGTGCCGTTATGTAGTAGTATGATGTACCGTAGCAGCACATTAAAAGTCTATCAGTTGACCTGATTGTGCATTATTTCTCTTCCGCATGTCCTTGAGATTAATGCTGCCAAGTTTGGTATTCGTGCGGTAATTAGTTGCCAAGTTATAACGTGGGAAACAGGAAAAGTTTGATTATAACCACCCAGTGAAGAGGCTGGCTGAGGTGAACAAACAAAAGAAAAAATACGCATGACGTACATATTTAGTTCGTGTTTACAGCTCTCGTCACACTGTGATGCTCTCTTGAGACTGATTGACGCCAAGAATCGTGTCCACGTCCAGGTTTGCTACAAGGAAAGCAAAAGGCTGCAAGCAGAGTCATCTGTTGCGCTGCTGAAAGAACGTAATCGAAGCAAACTTGCTGAAGCAGTTTTTCTGAAAAAATTTTAGTTGAGGCATTAAAAAATAAAACAGTACATACGCATCTATTTCCGCTATGCAATTGTTCTGAAACAATTGCAGGGCAACTATTGGTTGGAACATTTTATTATTTCAAAGTGTAAGTCTCACACAATATGATGAGGTTGTTATCTCTTCGGTTTTGGTCATATTTATTACAACAGTTCAAAGTGGAGTAATTCACTGCATGTTGTTCGAACAATCTGCAGTGAATTAAGAGGAAATAATGCGGTTGCTAATGAGAGGGATGCAGAAATATGTAGTCTGACATTATCATCATATTTCGAAATGCTTCCTTCAACCATCTGTAGAAGTATTTTGAAATCTTGTGCATTCATACGCAAGAAATTTCTGAATCGCAGTGAAGAAGATCATGCACACACCTTATGGTCTTTCGATGAGCCAAATCTCTTTCTAATTATTGGAGATCCGTATATGACCCTTCTATACAATTTAAGTGTCCAAACAAGTATCTTTCGCCCCATCACGCAGAACTGTGTTCACATCTGTGTTTCACTCACGGAAATGGGACAACTGAAAGCTGAATCATATGCTGCGCTGCTTAAAACTTTATGGAAAAGCTGCATCCAATGCTGAGTTTTACTTAATGCGTAAAGAACTGAAAACTCCAGGTTCTGGGTTCACATTTTTTTGGTGATGAAGTTGTTCTGAAACGATTGCGTTCAATTAGATGTCACTTAGACTACTTGCATGTACCTAACCAGTTACCCAACTGGGAAAAAGAGAGGCAGTGTAATGTGGAATCGAGCCACGTTTCGTTTCTGGCGAATCTCCACGTTATTCAGATGTGAATGTTGGGATGCAAGGCAGAGTGGAAAAAGTGACCTAGCCAGGATTCGATCCAATAACCAATCGCTTCCTATACAGACGCTTCACCGCAGTACTACTTTTTACAATATTAAGATTTATTTACACGTTATAATATAGATACAGCTATTACGACATACAAATTTTACAGACATAAGAAAATCATTGTGCCACATGCGTCTCGTGTTAACACTAATACAAAAGATCTTCCACCACGTATTTGGTCAAACATGTGGGCCCCACAATACATATATTTTTTGTCAGTGACCTAGTAAATACGTTTCCAAAACAGTGATTGATGACATATCTTGAAACTTTATATATTCATGCCATTATTTATAAGTGCTGAAAATTTCTTTATACAAAATTATTATTTTTACTGATAAGTTTCTATTTATTGATTTCTGGCCGGCCGCGGTGGTCTAGCGGTTCTGGCGCTGCAGTCCAAAACCGCGGGACTGCTACGGTCGCAGGTTCGAATCCTGCCTCGGGCATGGGTGTGTGTGATGTCCTTACGTTAGTTAGGTTTAAGTAGTTCTAAGTTCTAGGGGACTTATGACCTAAGATGTTGAGTCCCATAGTGCTCAGAGCCATTTGAACCATTTTTGAATGATTGATTTCTGCATTGGCAGTTCACTTACTTGGGAAGAAAAGTTTAAATCGCTGCGCCTATTGTAAACAACGAAGGAACGCATAATACAGGAAACCAAATTCTACCTTTTTTGACTTACCTCTGGCAATGATTACAGTGAAGCTCTGTAAACTGCTGCTGCTACTACTATTGAAAGCTACTAGAAAGGCGCGTCTCATTTAATGAGTGGCAAATTAACCACAGATGAATTCCATGTACAATGAGTCCACGTAATGGTGTCTGCATTTCAAATTGCAGCTGCGAAACTTTATCCAGTGAATGACAAAGTTTGGGAAATGGATTATGACGTTATAAATTTCATTAATGCTGATTCCTTTGAAAGGAGTATTGCCAAATTTAGAAAAGTAGCTTTACATAAGTGATGTTCATTATAATCAAGAGTTGTAGAGAAATGATATTTCAAAATATATCATCGTAGGTTACAAAAGATTGCACTATATGAGTTAATCTTTTCCTAATTGGCGCTAATATTACCTGGTTAAGAAGAGGGGGAAGTTCTGTGTTGGATAACCAGTTGCTATAATGGTGTGCAGGCAGCAACTCGCGTGCAGTTAAAGGAAACAAAATTAATAATTTAAAAAAAATCTTTCTCTCTCGCAGTAAAGATATCAAAACCATATTATAAAATCGATTTGCTTAATGATATTACGTTTCTCACTTTTCGTATCCAGCCATTCCATTAGCCGTGGCTCACACCTGATAACCCAACGCGGAATGAGTGTCTCTACAGTCAGGATCCGGCCTATGCAGAGATTTTACGAAAGACGAGCAGTGTCGCAGATAATACTGCGCGCTGTCTGAAAACCAAGAGAAGCGTGACTGCCGTCTCTGTATCCAAGTTATAAGGAAAGCTGACAATGAAGAAATATTAACGTCCCTTTCAGTATATGTAATAAAAATGTGGTATGCCTGCGTTGTACACAACTACACTAAAAAGAAAAGAAAATCCGGACTTAGTAGTCAGAAACAACAGAATAAATTGCACGTCCACTCAATAACAAATGGACACCTCAGATGCAATGTGATATTCTTGAAACATTGCGTTAGCTAACATGCACATCCGCTACTGAACCTGTCACGTTTAAAGGGGCTAGGTCGTCAAACGGGCCGACTTGGAGCAGGAGAGGCATCACAGAACATTTTAGTTTCCAGTGTCTATCCTTTCACAAATAAATTCATAAAGCTTTGTCAGCATGACCAGGAAGGATTCACACTCATAGCAGTGGAAGTTCAAAAGCATGAAAAAGTATAATTTTTTAAATGTGAAATTTCGTGATTTTTTTCACTCACTGTTGGCTGCATTTGTTGCTATAGGTACACTTTTCTTCATAAGTAAGAGAGATTCTTCGATGAATTTTGCACAGCTTACAAACCATACTTACAGGTGTATGAAACTCTAGAATTTATTTAATCTATGGAAAAATGAATGGGCTGATACGTTTTAAACTTCGTGTTTAGAGAAAACTCGAATTTTATAGTTAATTATCTCAATTTTTTCCACAGTTTTTAACAGATTTGGGAAATTATAGAGTTTCATACACCTGTAAGTATGGTTTGTATGCTGTGCAAAATTCATCGAAGAATTTCTCTTACTTATGAAGAAAAGTGTACCCACAGCAATAAATGCACCCAATACCAAGTGAAAAAATGATGAAATGTCACATGTAAAAAAAATTGTTTTGTTACGTTTTCGAACTTCCTCTGCTATGAGTGTGAATCCTGAATCCTTCCTGGTCATGCTAACAAAGTTTTACGAATTTATTTGTAAAAGTATAGACAGTGTAAATGAAAATGTCCTGTGGTGCCTCTCTTGCTCCAAGTCGGCCCGTTTCACGTCCTACCCCCCTTAATAGAAATTCACTCACGTTCCCCTCCTCTCACTGCATAACACAAAGCCTTTGCAACACCACTCATAGAATTTTCTCTCTTTTCTTTCATTAAATGTTGAAACATTTTTTTACGTTTTATGGTAGACATAAAGCTAAACATAAGAAATCCCTACAGCTACAAGTGAAGTGATCCCGATTAGGTCCCTTATGGAATCAGGAAAACAAAAATGTACCATAACCTCACGCAACATATCTCTTTGGCTGCTAAGCAAATAAATATTATTTAGAGAAGTCATTAGTGTCGTCGCTTAGTCTTTAAATGTTCGTGCCGTTATCGGTAAGGAGATATAAAGAATGGGACATCCTTAGGTTTTACACTACTACAAACAAAATATGGACAGGAGAACACTTAATTCATTTTACCACTTCAGATACGAATTTTATTACGTTTACTGTTACATGAAGACGCTGCTGCTCTATCGAGTTATGGTGGCTGTTCAGTATGTAGCAATGGTGTCGTTTCCACAATGTAATTTTAATTCATCATAAATCAGACAGTTTGTACGAAACATTTCTCAGTTATTTAAAAACACTTCCTCGTAAGGTCATCTATTGGTCAACGCTGGATCAAAATCCCTACAGCGATTCCTGAGATCTGACGTTAGACTGCACATACAGACGGAGGCAAAAAGGTGACCTCTGATTTATTTTTATAGAGAAGTTGATATTGTGGACTGTATTTTCCACTGCGCGGGCGAGACAATCGGAGAATTTTCTACTGTGTCATTGGAACTTTCGCGTCGAATGGTTCCCAGCAGCTCCGTAATGTTTCCAGTTCAGCGTAAGGATTTTTTCTTAAATTTCAAAAGGTAACTAGTAACGTTCAGGTACATATGCTACCTTCACATGCAGAAACTTACGAAATCTAGACAGTATGCTACCTTCATATGCAGAAAGTTACGAAATCTAGACAGAATGTGGGGAACTAAAAGGTTAATTCAGTATGTACGGTGAGATGAAAATCAAATAATCTTGGGGCATTTGAATATTGTAATAGAGGATGCATTATAACGCAGAGCTACTAGAGAACACGGGTTCTGCAATGGATATAAGAGAGGAGAAAAACTCTTCTAATAAGTTTTAATGAGTAATGACACATATGCCGTTGGAAAATTACAAGATGATGTGCTGTACTCGTCAAAGGCTAGAATACAATGGCAGATAGCAGCTGTGTTGCATAACGATGAGACAGAGATCCTGTGATCAGATTGTAGGACCTATAAAATAGCAGATATAGACTGATGGATGTCTGAAGTCGTCAACAAATCTTTGCGCTGTAGAGAAAGGAGGGGAATATACAATATGCACAAAATGCAAGAAAGAGCAGTGAGAGTGGACGATCGAAAGTTAAGTTCTCTGTTTCAGAAGGCCACAAATCGGATTGCAGTCTCTCCCCTGTGCTGTTAATCCTGTACCTCGAAGTAATAATGAAAGAAATAAGACTTTACGACGTGGCATCAAAATTCTGATCGGTCCTTTTGAGTAGAATGAGGTATCTACCGACCATGGAACATGGAAAGAGAGAACACCGAAGTGAGACGAACGTAGTCTAGGGTAACAAAAATATGATTTCCAATAAACTTTACAACTTAACTGCAAACCACGTAGTAGACAAAGTGAAGAAAGTGTGTCATCTTAGAACAAAAATAACGCAAAAAGCTTGAGCAAAATGAAGGTCCAAATCAGAGTAGTACTGCCGTAGACAGTTTGCCTCGCCACAAGATGACTTCTAGTACCAAGTATACCTGTTAATGTGAGAAAGGAATTTTCGATAATGTAGTCTTCATCACAGCGTTGTATGAAAGTGAATCATGCCTTGAGGAAAAATAAGGAAAGGTAAGTCTGAAAATTAAGTGGACTGGTAACAACTGGGAAGGCTGGCCACAGAATTGATAAGAAAAGTACGAGGGGCATTCAGGAAGCAATGCAACACGTTATTGCTCGGCCAGATTTGGTTGAAAAGAAGTAGAATTTGTTGTGGGTAATCGTGGCATGTTCCCGCTTCAGCTTCTATAGTTCCATTTAGTTCCGATATGTGGCGGCGCTATATGAAGCCTTCAAAATGGCGTTTGTAACGGAGGTGCATCCCAAGCAGAGCTGTCACTGGCTTTCTTTTGACGGAGCCGGCCTCAATGGCCGAGCGGTTCTAGTCGCTTCAGTCCGGAAACGCGCTGCTGCTACGGTCGCGGCTTCGAATCCTGCCTCGGGCATGGCTGTGTGTGATGTCCTTAGGTTAGTTAGGTTTAAGTACACTACTGGCCATTAAAATTGCTACACCACGAAGATGACGTGCTACAGACGCGAAATTTAACCGACAGGAAGAAGATGCTGTGATATGCAAATGATTAGCTTTTCATTCACACAAGGTTGGCGCCGGTAGCGACACCTACAACGTGCTGACATGAGGAAAGTTTCCAACCGATTTATCACACGCAAATAGCAGTTGACCGGCGTTGCCTGGTGTAACGTTGTTGTGATGCATCGTGAAAGGAGGAGAAAAGCGTACCACCACGTTTCCGACTTTGATAAAGGTCGGATTGTAGCCTTTAGCGAATGCAGTTTATCTTGTCGCGACATTGCTGCCCGCCTTGGTCGAGATCCAATGACTGTTAGCAGAATATGGAATCTGTGGGTTCAGTAGGGTAATACGGAACGCCGTGCTGGATCCCAACGCCTCGTATCACTAGCAATCGAGATGACAGACATCTTATACGCTTGGCTGTAGCGGATCGTGCAGCCACGTCTCGATCCCTGAGTCAACAGATGGGGACGTTTCCATCTGCACGAACAGTTCGATGACGTTTGCAGCAGTATGGACTATCAGCTTGGAGACCATGGCTGCGGTTACCCTTGACGCTGCATCACAGACAGGAGCGCCTGCGATGATGTACTCAACGACGAACCTGGGTGCACGATGGCAAAACGTCATTTTTTCGGACGAATCCAGGTTCTGTGTACAGCATCATGATGGTTCAAATGGTTCAAATGGCTCTGAGCACTATGGGATTTAAAATATGTGGTCATCAGTCCCCTAGAACTTAGAACTACTTAAACCTAACTAACCTAAGGACATCACACGCATCCATACCCGAGGCAGGATTCGAACCTGCGACCGTAGCAGTCGTGCGGTTCCGGACTGAGCGCCTGAACCTCTAGACCACCGCGGCCGGCTCATGATGGTCGCATCCGTGTTTGCGACATCGCGGTGAACGCACATTGGAAGCGTGTATTCGTCATCGCCATACTGGCGTATCACCCGGCGTGACGGTATGGGGTGCCATTGGTTACACGTCTCGGTCACCTCTTGTTCGCACTGACGGCACTTTGAACAGTGGACGTTACATTTCAGATGTGTTACGACCCGTGGCTCTACCCTTCATTCGATCCCTCCTAAACCCTACATTTCAGCAGGATAATGCCCAACCGCATGTTGCAGGTTCTGTACGGGCCTTTCTGGATACAGAAAATGTTCGACTGCTGCCCTGACCAGCACATTCTCCAGATCTCTCACTGATTGAAAACGTCTGGTCAATGGTGGCCGAGCAACTGGCTCATCACAATACGCCAGTCACTACTCTTGATGAACTGTGGTATCGTGTTGAAGCTGCATGGGCAGCTTCACCTGTACACGCCATCCAAACTGTGTTTGAGTCAATGCCCAGGAGTATCAAGGCCGTTGTTACGGCCAGAGGTGGTTGTTCTGGGTACTGATTTCTCAGGATCTATGCACCCAAATTGCGTGAAAATGTAATCACATGTCAGTTCTATTATAATATATTTTTCCAATGAATACCCGTTTATTATCTGCACTTCTTCTTGGTGTACCAATTTTGATGGCCAGTAGTGTAGTTCTAAGTCTAGGGGTCTGATGACCCCAGATAGTAAGTCCCATAGTGCTTAGAGGCATTTGAACCATCTTTTGACGGAAAACCAGAGAGTATCAGGCATTAATAGGCGCCTGCAAAATGGCTACAGTGACTTGGCAGTAAACAAAAGCACGATGAGCTGTTGTGCGAGGCGCCCGTCATAATCGCAACAAGGTCACTCAAGCCTGTCCGATCTCACGCGTGCCGCCCGGTCACACACAACTTTGACTCCTTCAACGTTGGAACGTGCGGACACTCTCATTCGAGGTGATCGACGTACCACAGTCATACACCTCGCTGCACAACTGGACGTCTCTGTTGGCAGTGTTGACAGCTCACCGACCAGTTACGGTTCTCAAAGACGTGCCCACCGGATTCCTCGCTGTCTTACATAAGACAATAAAGAGCAACGAAGGACGATCTGTGCCGAATTGTTAGCGCGTTACGAAGCTGATCGTGACAGTTCTTTGTCGAGCATCACCACAGGCGACGAAACGTGGGCTCATCGCTCCGAACCGGATACAAAACGGCAATCCATGGAGAGGCGCCACACTACCTCCTCTCCGAAAGAAAACGTTGAAAGCCGCACCGTCAGCCGGCAAAGTCATGGTGATCGTCTTCTGGGACTCTGAATGAGCTGTTTGACGTCCTCCATCATGGTGCAACGATAAACTCTGAAAAGTATTGTGCTACCCTCAATAAATTGAGAAAACGACTTCAGCGTGTTGGTTACCACAGAAATGCAAATGAACTTGTTCTTCTCCACGTAATAAAGGCAAGGCCTCCGGTCCAGATTGTACACCAGTCGGGTTCCTCTGAGTATGCTATAGTAATATAATAATGTCGTGTGACTAGGGTCTCCCGTCAGATAGACCGTTCGCCGGGTGCAAGTCTTTCTATTTGACGCCACTTCGGCGACTTGCGCGTCTTTGGGGATGAAATGATTAGGACAAGACAACACCCAGTCCCTGAGAGGAGAAAATCTCCGACCCAGCCGGAATCGAACCCCGGCCCTTAGGATTGACATTCTGTCGCGCTGGCCACTCAGCTACCGGGGGCGGACTCAGAGTATGCTGATAAAAAAGCTCCATATTTAGCAATACAACCACTCGCTCACAGAAAGGTTCGTACATAAAGACTGGAAAATTGCTCAAGTCACACCAATACCCAATACCCAAATACCCAAATCCGCTGAATTACAGGCCTATATCACTAACGTCGATTTGCAGTAGGGTTTTGGAACGTATAGTGTATTCGAACATTATGAAGTACCTCGAAGAAAACGTTTTATTGACAGTCAGCACGGTTTCAGAAGATATCGTTCTTGTGAAACCCAAATAGCTGTTTATACTTAGGAAGTAATAAGTGCTATCTGCAGGGGATGTCAAATTGATTCCATATGTTTATATTTCCAGAAGGCTTTCGACACCGTTCCTCACAAGCGTCTTCTAACCAAACTGCGTGCCTACGGATATCGCCTCAGTTGTGCGACTGGATTCGTGATTTCCTGTCAGAAAGGTCACAGTTCGTAGCAATAGACGGAAAGTCATAGAATAAAACGGAAGTAATATCTAGCGTTCCCCAAGGAAGTGTTATAGGCCCTCTGTTGTTTCTGATCTATATTAACGACATAGGAGACAATCTGAGTAGCCGTCTTAGCTTGTTTGCAGATGATGCTGTCATTTACCGTCTTGTAAAGTCATCTCAAAACGACTTGTAAAATGATTTAGATAAGATATCTGTATGGTGCGAATAGTGGCAATTGACCCTGAATAAAGAAAAGTGTGTAGTTATTCACATGAGTACTAAAAGAAATCAGCCAAATTTCGATTACGCGATAAGTTACACAACTTTGAAGGCTGTAAATTCAACTAAATACTTAGGGATTACAATTACAAATGACCTACATTGGAACGATCTCATAAATGATGTTGTCGGTAGAGCAAACCAATGACTGCGATTCGTTGGCAGAACACTTAGAAGGTGCAACAGGTCTAGTAAAGGGACTGCTTACACCATGCTTGTCCGCCATATTCTGGTGTATTGCTGTGCGGTCTGGGATCCGCAACGGGTGGGACTGACGGATGACATCGAAAAAGTACAAAGAAGGGCAGCTCGTTTTGTATTATCGCGAAATAGGGGCGATAGTGTCACAGACATGATACGTTAATTGGAGTGGCAATCATTTAAAACAAAGGCGTTTTTCGTTGGGACGGGACCTTCTTATGAAATTTCAATCACCAGTTTTCTCTTCCGATTGCGAAAACATTCTGTTGGCACCCACTTACATAGGGAGAAATGATCATCACGATAAAATAGGATAAATCAGGGCTCGCACAGAAAAATTTAAGTGCTTGTTTTTCCCGCGTGCCGTTTGAGAGTGGAACGGTAGAGAGACAGCTTCAAGGTGGTTCATTGATCCCTCTGCCAGGCACTTTTTTTGTGAAAAGCAGAGTAATAACGTAGCTGTAGACGTAGAAGTACGCACCCAGAAGGAGCTCACAAAACTTCACTGGACTGTTCTTCGTCAGCCATCCTACAGCCCAGATCTCGCATTTTCCGACTTCCATCTGTTTGGCCCAATGAAGGGTACACTCCTCGGGAAGCAGTACGTGCTTGTTTAGGAGGTTACTGATGCAGTAAGATATTGAATCCGACCAGTAGAGTGCTACCATGCGGGCACGCAGGCTCTCAGAATAAGGTGGCGTAAGGCCGTCGCATTGAACGGAGATTGTATTGAAAAACTGGGTTTTTTAACGAAAAGATTCGGGAGTAATGTGATGTATTGGAATATGTCGTGATCACTAACTACAAGAGGGGACAGAACGGGAGGAAATTTTTTGAAGTATCAGCAAGTAACGTGTTTATTAGGAATGGTGTAACGTATTACTATCTTTACGACGTTTCTCATCGAGCCATATACGTTACCTCGCATTTCTAGCTGCTTCTCTCACACAAATAATGATAAAAATTCAGAAATTCAGGGTCGCCACCAGCCCAGTTCCTTCCTAACCGTTTAGAAAAAAATGGAGCTGAAAAATTATTAGTTTAATTACTTTAATAATTTAATTACAAGTATGCAATTTTTTCTTTAAATAGCCAAATAAATAGCACTCCATGTCGTGCCTGAAGCAACTTGATTAATTCAGGATTGGAAAACGGAGTAAGTGGGTAAGGTCAACACCACAGAATTTATCTTTCACGTAGATTATTTATTGTATCTAAGTATTTGGTTGCACATTCTAACTGCACATAACTGGTGCCTTACTAGAAATATTTAAGTAAGAATTACGTGAGAATGCAACAGAGCACAATTTAACTACAGCAAGAAAAAACACAGAAAACGGGGGTGAGAGACAATGATACTATCATCTCCTTTGCATTCATACCATAAAATATCTCAGTGAGATTCGCATTACGATTCTACGCCTGCACTATTCTGGACAGAGGTTTAACCAATGAACGAGGTTGTGCGATAATTATTCAATATACTAACTGCGTCTGCTGCTTGCAAACGGCCGTACTAAAGCACGTGGTGCATTCCTAATCAAACTGTTGTGCTGCTTTGTAGAAAGCGCACGAAAGAACAGATATTCTTGCAGGAATTGTAGCTCATTAAACAAGCAAACTGTTAAAATAAAGTCAATTGCGGTGCCGTGGTGGACCAGAAGGGTCACTGATTACCAAACACGTGGCACAAAATCGACACACAAAGACAAAAGCAACTTCCACAAAATATAAGATTAAAAATCATTAAAAATCGTACTGGCTTCGACACAGTATTACACTCACGTACGGTTGAAGTGATCCTGACCAGCTTTTCCTAATCAGTTTTACCGTTTGAAACTCTACTTCATCGTTGTTCAAAATGCACAAAGTAACTTCCACATTTTTAACTCAACTTCCCAAAAATCGCCTATTTAAAGCAATATAATTATGGTAAATTCGGAGAAATAACTCGCTTCACACGCTTCAGTTAATCTGAAGTTCTTAAGTATTTCAACAGTTAAAGATAAGGAATTCCTAACTCAACCTGCTTCCTGTCACCTGAAACTCCCATTAAGAGTTAGATCTGTACTCACCAAACATTCACCGAAGAGTGCCGCTTTCTCTTTAGAGATTACCTAGCTCCCCGTGCAGCGGAAGCTACCAGAGGGGTAGCCCTCCGTCACCAACCTCACACACGAAAACAGCCTTCAACTAAGATGGGTAAACCTCTCTGTTCAGGTATTGGAAACCTAAGTTGGGGTCATCCTGTGCTTTCCTTCGAACGAGAAGCAACATCGTCTGCTTCAAGGTCACCCGCCTAGCGGGCAACCAAGAACGGCACGGCCACCAAAACAAAAAGTGAATGTATTTTTTTAATATAAAGAAGGGAGGAAGATAAGGAAAAGAGATAAGGAAAGGACAGAACAAACTTTATTGTCTATAATAAATCATACAATCACCGTTGATCTTTATTTTACAATTGCCATTGCCGACTTTGGCCCATATGAACAGGTACTCATCTGCATTTAATTTCTTCTTCCTTCTCGTGGTCAAAACAAAAGGCATGCTTGGAACAAGTGTTCCATATGGTTGTTTAGCCAAGAGTCCTGTAGTCTCAGCTATACTCCATGTCTTCCAAGCCAAAATGTTAGCATCTGGAAATGCTTCAAGGCCACCATAATCTGCTTGATTGCCCCATACAACAGCAAGTGTCAGCCAGGTACTACCTCCAAACACTGCTTGTACATCACAGGTGAAGTTCAGATGGAGTCCACGAAAAACATTTGGACCTCCAATCAACTGCTGTTTATTAAACTGTCCAGCCGAGTCAATATCAATCGCCTTCAAACTGCGGTACACAGGTACGCTCCCAGCGTTTCCCACAAAACAAAACCGAAACCCCACATTAAAACACATGTATAGTATTCAATAGGCCTTATTTGAGTGCTTATTCTTTCTGGAAAAGTTCATGAATTGAGCTAAAATCAGGTAGTAAAGTGAATACGTTGTACCGAATTCGACAAGCGTCTTATGAAACGACTTCACAGAGACGTTTCAATGGGTTTAGTTGCTTAACAAGTACCAAACGATAAACGAAAAATACTAATATAGAAATGTAACGTAATGAGCTTCCAAGCACTACCAACTAGAGATACCGAAGCGAACCTGTGGGTAGCATATCTGAGAAGGGAGGTCTGAGCAGGGCAACAGAAAAATTAATTTCCAATATATGTGTATTGTGTATGTGGTCTGAGATGCTGTCTCATCTTGAAACAGTAGTCAGCAAGAAAGAGTGACTGGGAGTAGCAGGTCGGTTGCGCTATTCAGTTTCATTGCCGGCACTTGAGTGATAAGTCATAGTGCCACGTCGCTGGTGATCGGAAGTTTGACACAAAGTGGGCCTAGGGGGATTCCATTTTCTCACTGTCTGTATACGTATCCGTTACCACGGATTTCATTTCTGTAAATGTGTAGTCATATGTGCCGTATTAATTCTGCTGAACAAGACAGCCAATATCAAAAACAGTCTAGCCGCGCGGGCTAGCTGCGTCATATCACGGTCCTCGCGGCTCCCCCCGTCGGAGGTTCGAGTCCTCCCTCGGGCATGGGTGTTTGTGTTGTTCTTAGCGTAAGTTCGTTTGATTAAGTAGTGTGTAAGCTTAGGGACCGATGACCTAAGTAGTTTGATCCCATAAGATCTTACCACAAATTTCACGAAAACAGTCTTTGTTCAGAAGGGGGGAAAATAGTTCATAACTAGCAAATTTATCTGCAAATTTCCAAAAAAGTTATGATAAAATAATCAAAATATATGTACTTATATCAGCAAGACAAGACTCTTTAGTTCAAAAGTTTGATTGGCAGAGCAACCATAGTTTTCTCTGACAAGAGGCACTTAAATTCACTGAGTAATAAGTATAACGATGCAATAAAACTTGTAAATTGTGTCCGTTTACTCCTGACCTAACTGAAAAATTCACGTCATCTGTACACAGTAAAAATCATTTCATGTTAACTTCCACTTATGACACATAGCAAATTTATTCCAATAATGACGGGCATAACTCCGACACCGATCAGCACCATCTGTAGTTGGAAACTGAAGCCATTTTGGGAAGAAACAAGGTCATATTTTTAAACTGTGTTTTTTTTTTTTGCCCGTTAAAACTGCATCGTGTTATTTCTAGTCGCTGCTTTTTCACGTTTTAGGCTACTTTTTTATACAGTTTAGTCTTAGCCCACGAAACGGAGGTACAATAGCCATGATCTTTGTGAGACAAACACAGCGTTAGCAGTCGTCGTCCCTGCCTGGTGACGTCATCTGTGGACCACAGAGTGATTCGGCGAACCGCACTTACCCGCCGCGTTACATTTCCTGAATGCATTAGTCTGCAAACACGGAGGGAATCATATTAACAACAGGACGGTATTGGGGAAAAAAGCTTTCTTAATCATATTGCACAGGTACGTACTTGCTTTCAGCTCTAACATCCCTTCAGACTTTTATTGTAGGCCACCATACGTTGATAAAGCGTTTAACTTCGTACAGGTGACCCATAAAACACAATGCTCGCTGAACCACAGCTTCATCCGCTCAGAATGTACCCTCAAATTTTTTGACAGTTGAATAACAACCACATTGGTCAACAAATTAGAACTCTTGTCGGTATTTATTTTCTCAGTGGGTTTACTTAATTACGGGTTGTTAAAATTCAGAGGTGCACCAGATTTACTCTATAACTTTTTATTTCTGAGATACAAAATGTTAGTGCAATAGCATCGATTTTATTTCCAGTATGTGCTGAACAGCAATAAAACCAAAGTGTAATTTTATAACACGAAAATGATTCAAACACTTGCATAAAATATCAAAACAATCATATTACACCAGTAGTCAAAACATGAATTATAATTAGAAATGTTAGTGTATTGCAAAGTTGTACATTTTTATGCAGAAATGTGATGGGGAACCTTTTCCTTTGTAAGTTGTCTCGGCAGTCTCTAAACAAAAACAAAGGGCTCTATTGCTGTTGGCAGCGATGTTCCATGGTAGGAATGTTTTGATGTAAAATATCAGCTTGTTCATCGCAAACAGCACCCATGTACTGCGGGAAAAAATCAAAGCACCCTCCTGTGGATCCAGGGGCTAGAACAGGCCCGAGGTATTCCTGCCTGTCGTAGGAAGCGACTAAAAGGAATCTCACACGTTTCGGTCTTTATGTGATGGTCCCGTATAGAGTTTGACCTCCATTCTTCCAAATTTTTACGAAGACCGAGCCAACCGGGAGAGGGCGCCTTACATGGTACATTGAGTCCATTGTGCACTGAGATCTTTAGCCCACTTTATCGTCGTGAATTTGCAGTTCCGCTCATTCTCCAGCTGTTGGGTGAGGACACCTTCCCAGGTGTCTTTTCCTCCATCCACTGTGCTGTGTCTTTTTCTGCACTGATGATGTCCATGTACTTCTCTGCACCTCATATTCAGCATGGTAGCCAGTCCACTGTGCTGGGGCCGCCATGTACCCTATTGGTTGTAGCCCCCAGACTACACAGGGATTGCTCTGCTGATTCCTGTGCCGTTAATTCCCCACGTACGCCAAGGAATAGATGCCCATCTCCTTGGGGCATCGGGACTCCCGGCAATAGCCATCTTGGCAGGTGGCCCTTGCTGAGGCTGGGTGGCGAAAGTGGGGAGGGCCCCTGGCCAGAGTGGGTGGCATCAGGGTGGATGACACGCCATGAAGCGTACTACATTATCTCTTGCTGGTGGTCCAACACCAGCAGTATCTAAGCAGTCTAACTTTGGCGTGAAGAATATGACCCCAAATCGTTCCCCTCCCTGGCCACACTATGGGAGGAATGCCAGGTTAAGGATGGCAGTGAACCTTAATCGCCCCAGTACCTTGTATGTACCAGAGCTGATGGGGAATCTTTCTTGTCAATGACGCCTCAGTTTTTTATGGAGCATTTAGAGGACAAATTTGGGGAGGTGGAGATATTGTCCAAAATGCGATCTGGGTCAGTCTTGATAAAAGCAACATCCTCTGCCCAGTCACTGGCATTACTCGCCTGTGACAAGCTGGAGGATCTTTCTGTTTCCATCATACCCCATAAGTGTTTAAATATAGTCCAGGGCATTATATTCCACAGGGACTTTCTTTTTCAGTCTGATGACGAGCTGCACACCAACTTAGAGCGACGAGGTGTTCATTTCGTCTGGCACATCCATAGGGGTCAGAGGGATAATCAGGTTGCCGCTGGTGCCTTCATATTGGCCTTCCAGGGTTACACATTACCCAAAATGGTCAAGGTGATGGCATATCATTGTGATGTGAAACTCTATAGGCCTCCCCTTATGCGATGCTTTAAGTGCTGGAAGTTCAGGCATATGTCTTTCTGCTCTTCTTCCAACGTATGTCGCGACTGTGGACGTCCATCACACCTTGATACTTCATCTGACCCGCCTCCCATCTGTGTCAACTGTGGTGGGCAACATCGCTCACTGGACTGCAAGATTCTACAGAAAGAACGGAAAATCGTGGAATACAAGACCCTGGACCGACTGACCTACACTGAGGCTAAGAGGAAATTCTAATGGAAACATCCTGTGCATATGACATCCACTTGCGACGTTTCTAGCCCCTTCAGTTCCACCGTTTACAGTTGGCTCTCAGAGCCATCATACTCCACATGACTGCTTGATGGTGGTGGGCACTCCTATCCCTGATACTCCTGCACCACCTGCTTTGGGAGCAACTCCCCCTCAACCATCAGGGACATCAGTCCCCACTTCTCAGCTGGAGAAGTCTTCTTCAGCTCCTCTCGCTAGGAAGGAGTCCATTCGCTCACGCCCTTCCCAGGTTCCTACCAGCGGCGAAGCAGACACCCGCCAGTGGCTGAAGCACCCACAGGTAGCTGGTAGTAGGGCTTCACAGTCCTCCTCAGTCCCTTAGACTGAAACAGTGAAGCCCTCTCAGCCAGAAAAACCTAAGGAGCAGTGAGAGGAACCTAAAAAGAAAAAGACCCCCGAGAACCAAGACATTATGGTGCAACCCAACCACCGCTATCTACAAGCTCTTCGTCTGAGGATGAGGTGGAGATTCTGGCGTCCCCTGAGGACCTAGATCTCGCTGGGCCCTCAGACACAATGGATATTGATCGCACAGGTACTCAGTCGGTGGCAGTAGGTGAACCTGAGGCATGAACTGCCTCCTTGAGCGTTTCATGCCTTCCCAGCCTCACGATCATTTCATCCTCCAGTGGAAATGCGGCGGTTTTATCCACCGCCTGGCTGAGCTACAGCAACTGCTGCTTTCTAAATTGCCCCCCGGGAAATCTGGTTCCTAGCAATGTGGACCCCTGCCCTCTGCAGCTATAGGGGATATTACAAGAACGCTAGCGACTGTAATAGAGTGTCAGGTGGAGTTTGTGTCTATGTCCTGTGCTCAGTATGTAGTGAACCTGACTGACTCCTCTTGAAGCTGTGGCTGTCAGGATAAGGACGACACAGGAAATAACTGTCTGCAACTAGTATCTTCCTCTAGATGGTGCAGTACTCCTGAATTATTGGCTGCACTGACTCAACAACTCCCCAAACCTTTTCCACTTTCGGGAGATTTTAACGCCCATAACCCCTTGTGGGTGGCAACATGCTTACTGGCCGAGACAGAGATGTCGAAAATTTGCTGTCTCGACCTCTTCCTCTTGAATACTAAGTGTTGCTGATGGTATTTACTCGGCCACTTATTTATCCCTCTGCAGCCCAAGGCTACTCCCATCTGTGCACTGGAAAGCCCTCAATGACTTGCGTGGTAGTGACCACTTTCCCATCTTCCTGCCACTCCCTATGCCATTCCCCCAGACGTCTACACAGATGGAATTTAAACAAGGCAGACTGGGAAGCTTTCACCTCTGCTGTCACCGCTGAATCTCCCCCACGTGGTACCATCGATGAGTTGATCGAGCGGGTCACTAGAATGATCGTTTTTGCGGCGGAAAACGTGATCCCTTGTTCTTTAGGGTGCTCCCGACGAAAGTCAGTACCTTGGTGGTCACCGGAAGTCGCTGAGGCAATTAAAGGGCGTCGGCGAGCTCTACAGCGACATAAGCGGCACCCTTCCCTGGAGCACCGAACAACTTTTAAACGACTCTGTGCCCACGTTCGCCAGCTGACGGGGCGTTGGGAGAGGTACGTCTCGACCATTGGGTGCCATACATCACCTTCCCAGCTCTGGACGAAGATCAGACGTGTTGTTGGGTACCAGACCACGACGGGTGTCCCTGGCACTACCGTCAATGGTGTGTTATCTACCGACGCAACCGCCATTGCCGAGCACTTTGCTGAGCACTAAGCTCGAGTCTCTGTGTCGAAGAATTACCCCACAGCCTTTTGCACCCTCAAATGGCGGATGGAAGGGAAAGTCCTCTCGTCCACTGAACGTTACAGTGAACGCTATAACGCTCCATTCACAGAGTTGGAGCTCCTCACCAACCTTGCACATTGCTCCGGCACAGCTACTGGGCCAGATCTGCTCCACAGTCAGATGACTGAACATCTCTCGTCAGACTACAAGCGATATCTCCTTGTCATCTGCAACCAGCTGTGGTACGATGGCATCTATCCATCGCAGTGGCGGGAGAGCACCATCATTCCAGTGCTCAAACCCGGTAAAAACCTGCTTGATGTGGGTAGCTATCGGTGCGTCTCACCAACATTCTTTGTAAGCTGTTAGAATGTATGGTAAGTCAGCAGTTGTATTGGCTCCTGGAGTCACGGGGCCTACTGGCTCCAAGCCAGGGCGGTTTCCGTCAGGGTCGCTCTACCACTGATAATCTTGTGTCCCTCGACTCTGCCATCCGAACAGCCTTTTCCAGGTGCCAACACGTGGTTGGTTTTGTTTTACAGAACGCTTATGACACAACCTGACGACACTATATCCATGGCACTTTATGTGAGTGGGGTCTCTGCGGTCCGCTCCCGACTTTTTTCCGATACTTTCTGTCGCCCCGTACTTTCCATGCTCAACTTGGTGCCTCCCATAGTTTCCCCAGTATTCAGGAGAATGGAATCAGGCGGGGCTCCGTATTGAGTGTCTATTTTTAGTGTCCATTAACAGTCTAGCAGCAGCTGTAGAACCTTCAGTCTCACCTTCTCTGTATGCAGACGACTTCTGCATTTTGTACTGCTCTTCCGGTACTGGTGTTGCCGAGCGGCGCCTACAGGGAGCCATCCACAAGGCGCAGTCTTGGGCTCTAGCCCACAGCTTCTAGTTTTCAGCCACGAAGACGCGTGTCATGCACTTCTTTCGGCGTCGTACCGTTCATGCCCGAACCAGAACTTTTCCGTCCTGACGATCCACTCACTATAGCGGAGACATATAGATTCTTAGCACTGATTTTATACGCTCGATTGACTTGGCTTCCTCATCTTCGTCAGCTTAAGCGGAAGTTCTGGCAGCACCTCAATGCCCTCCACTGTCTGGGCAACACTAACTTGGGTGCAGATCACTCTACGCTGCTGCATCTCTACATAGCACTTGTTCAATCCCACCTTGACTATGGGAGTCTGGTTTATGGTTCGGCGACGCCCTCAGCTTTGCGTTTACTCGACCCAGTGCACCACTGCGAAGTTCGACTAGCGACGGGAGCTTCTAGGACAAGTCCGGTGACCAGCTTACTGGTGATGACTGGAGTACCCTCCATTGCAGATCAGATGTGCGCAACTGCTCGCCAGTTACGTTGCACAAATTCATAGCTCTCCTCAGCATCCAAATTACTGTCTCCTTTCCCCATTCACTGCGGTCCATCCCCTGCATCAGTGGCCCAGGTCAGCGCTTACGATTGCGGTTCGCGTCAAATTCCTTCTGTCAGAAATAGAGTCCTTCCCTTTACCTATGCTCGATGTCCATGGCCGAAGCTTCGTCTGGACCTTTCGATTGGCCCTAAGGACTCAGTTAACCCCGCGGTTCTCCGCTGTCGCATGCTCTCGATTCTTGACATGTCCCGGGGCTCTGAAGTGGTTTACACCGACAGCACGATGGCTGATGGTCACGCTAGCTTTGCCTATGTTCACGAGGGAAATATTGAACAGCACTCCTTGCTGGATGTCTGCAGTGTTTTCACTGCCGAGTTTGAGGCCTTATCACGTGCTCTTGAGCACGTCCGCTCATGCCTTGGTGAGTCGTTTCTTCTCTGTACTGACTCCTTGAGTAGCTTACAAGCTATCGACGAGTGCTACCCTCGCCATCTTTTGGTAGCGGCCATCCAGGAGTCCATCTATGCCCTGGAACGGAACAGTCGTTCTTTTTGTCTGGACCCCAGGACACGTTGGCATCCCAGGCAATGAACTTGATGACAGGCTGGCTAAACAGGCTACGCAGAAACCTTTTATGGAGATCGGCATCCCTGTAACTGACCTGCGTTCGTTATTACGCCGTAAAGTTTTTCGGAATGGCATAACCTCAGTACGCGCAACAAACTGTTTTATAAAGTAGACTACGAATGTGTGGAAGTCTTCCATGCGGGCCTCTCGCAGGGACTATGTGGTTCTCTGTCGGCTCCGCATCGGCCACGCTTGGGTCACCCATGGCTACCTCCCGCGACGTGAAGCGTCGCTGCGGCGCCCTTTTGACAGTGGCCCATATTCTGTTGCGCTTTCCTACTTTGGCTGCCCTGCGACGAAATCTTCGGTTACCGGTCTCGTTATCTCAGTTTTAGCTGACAATGCCTCATCCGCTGCTTTAGTTATACCTTTTATACGTGAGGGTGGGTTTTATTATTTTATCTAAGTTTCGTCACATGTCCTTTGTCCCTCTTTGTCCTCTACCCTAGTACTTTTAGGCTTGAGGTTTTAGTGTGTTGTAGAGAGGCTGGCTTATCCTTTTTATTCTCGTGATCAGCCAGCCATGGTCATCGGCTCTCTTAATTCCTTCTACCTGTTTCTTGCGTCTCTTTGTGGTTTTCCTGTCCTATGTTGTTCATTGTAGTGTTCGTTGCCCTTCTGTCGTTTTTGTGGTTTTTTCCTGTCTCCCAGTTTTGTGCTGTGAGTGCCACTTGTTTTATTCTTTATCTTGTGGTATTATTTTAATAGGAACAAGTGACAGATGACCTAGCAGTTTGGTCCCCTCCCCCCACTTTAAACCAACCAATCAAAGCGCGAATGTAAAAAGCGTATTTTTAGTAATATTCTAGACCTTTTTTGTAGCTGACGAACAGTTCAGTCACTATTAGAACATAATTCTCTCCTCTACTGTTGACTGAAACGCCTTGACTCTGAAAGAAGTACAAGCACGTAAAACGAAATTAATGAGTTCGCCATCAAAAATGTCATCAAACAAGCATTTTGAGATTTTTTGTCCACTATATACATCTCCACACAGCTTCGCCTCACTCTCCGTGGGAAAATTGCTTTCAGATGACTGAAAGCCTTTATTAATTATGAAATTATTCGGAAGATCTAACTAAATTTGCAGCAGAGGCAATATGGCTGTACTTCGCACAACTAATGGTTTATACATTTGTCTCGCATGCCATTCCTTTACACTGTAGCGGTTCTTGGTGTCTCGGCTGTCACACTAACGGCCTTGCTGTTTCGGTGCTGCGAACGGCTGAAAGCAAGGGGAAACTACAGCCGTAATTTTTCCCGACGGCCTGCAGCTTTACTGTATGATTAAATGATGATGGCGTCCTCTTGGGTAAAATATTCCGGAGGTAAAATAGACCCCCATTCGGATCTCCGGGCGGGGACTACTCAAGAGGACGTCGTTATCAGGAGAAAGAAAACTGGCGTTATACCGATCGGAGCGTGGAATGTCAGATCCCTTAATCGGGCAGGTAGGTTAGAAAATTTAAAAAGGGAAATGGATAGGTTAAAGTTAGATATAGTGGGAATTAGTGAAGTTCGGTGGCAGAAGGAACAAGACTTTTGGTCAGGTGAATACAGGGTTATAAATACAAGATCAAATAGGGGTAATGCAGGGGTAGGTTTAATAATCAATAAAAAAGTAGGAGTGCGGGTAAGCTACTACAAACAGCATAGTGAACGCATTATTGTGGCCAAGATAGACACGAAGCCCACACCTACTACAGTAGTACGAGTTTATATGCCAACTAGCTCTGCAGATGATGAAGAAGTTGATGAAATGTATGATGAGATAAAAGAAATTATTCACATATTGAAGGGAGAATAAGCCGCCTGGTAGAATTTTGCACAGAGCATAACTTAATCATAGCTAACACTTGGTTCAAGAATCATGAAATAAGGTTGTATACATGGAAGAACCCTGCAGATACTAAAAGGTTTCAGATAGATTATATAATGGTAAGACAGAGATTTAGGGACCAGGTTTTAAATTGTAAGACATTTCCAGGGTGCAGATGTGGACTCTGACCACAATCTATTGGTTATGAACTGTAGATTAAAACTGAAGAAACTGCAAAAAGGTGGGAATTTAAGGAATTGGGAACTGGATAAGCTTAAAGAGCCAGAGGTTGTACAGAGTTTCAGGGAGAGCACAAGGGAACAATTGACAGGAATGGGGGAAAGAAATACAATAGAAGACGAATGGGTAGCTTTGAGGAATTAAATAGTGATGGCAGCAGAGGATCAAGTAGGCAAAAAGACGAGGGCTAATAGAAGTCCTTGGGTAACAGAAGAAATACTGAACTTAATTGAGGAAAGGAGAAAATACAAAAATGCAGCAAGTGAAGCAGGCAAAAAGGAATACAAACGTCTCAAAAATGAGATGGACAGGAAGTGCAAAATGGTTAAGCAGGGATGGCTAGAGGACAAATGTAAGGACGTAGAGGTTTATCTCATGAGGGGTAAGATAGATACTGCCTACAGGAAAATTAAAGAGACCTTTGGAGAAAAGAGAACCACTTGCACGAAAATCAAGAGCTCAGATAGAAACCCAGTTCTAAGCAAAGAAGGGAAAGCAGAAAAGTGGAAGGAGTATATAGAGGGTCTATACAGGGGCGATGTTCTTGAGGACAATATTATGGAAATGGAAGAGGAGGTAGATGAAGATGAAATGGGAGATATGATACTGCGTGCAGAGTTTGACAGAGCACTGAAAGACCTGAGTCGAAACAAGGCCCCCGGAGTAGACAACATTCCATTGGAACTACTGACGGCCTTGGGAGAGCCAGTCCTGACAAAACTCTACCGTCTGGTGAGGAAGATGTATGAGACAGGCGAAATACCCTCAGACTTCAAGAAGAATGTAATAATTCCAATCCCAAAGTCAGCAGGTGTTGACAGATGTGAAAATTACCGAACTATCAGTTTAATAAGTCACAGCTGCAAAATACTAACGCGAATTTTTACAGACGATTGGAAAAACTGGTAGAAGCCGACCTCGGGGAAGATCAATTTAGATTCCGTAGAAATGTTGGAACACGTGAGGCAATACTGACCCTACGACTTATCTTAGAAGAAAGATTAAGGAAAGGCAAACCTACGTTTCTAGCATTTGTAGACAGAGAAAGCTTGTTGTTGTTGGACTGTTGACTGGAATACTCTCTTTCAAATTCTGAAGGTGGCAGGGGTAAAATACAGGGAGCGAAAGGCTATTTACAGTTTGTACAGAAAGCAGATGGCAGTTATAAGAGTCGAGGGAAATGAAAGGGAATCAGTGGTTGGGAAGGGAGTGAGACAGGGTTGTAGCCTCTCCCCGATGCTACTCAATCTGTATATTGAGCAAGCAGTAAAGTAAACGAAAGAAAAGTTCGGAGTAGGTATTAAAATCCATGGAGAAGAAATAAAAACTTTGAGGTTCGCCGATGACATTGTAATTCTGTCAGAGACAGCAAAGGACTTGGAAGAGCAGTTGAACGGAATGGACAGTGTCTTGAAAGGAGGGTATAAGATGAACATCAACAACAGCAAAACTAGGATAATGGCATGTAGTCGAATTAAGTCGGGTGATGCTGCGGGAATTAGATTAGGAAATGAGACACTTAAAGGAGTAAAGGAGTTTTGCTAATTGGGGAGCAAAATAACTGATGATGGTCGAAGTAGAGAGGATATAAAATGTAGACTAGCAATGGCAAGGAAAGCGTTTCTGAAGAAGAGAAATTTGTTAACATCGAGTATAGATTTAAATGTCAGGAAGTCGTTTCTGAAAGTATTTGTATGGAGTGTAGCCATGTATGGAAGTGAAACATGGACGATAAATACTTTAGACAAGAAGAGAATAGAAGCTTTCGAAATGTGGTGCTACAGAAGAATGCTGAAGGTTAGATGGGTAGATCAAATAACTAATGAGGAGGTATTGAACAGAATTGGGGAGAAGAGGAGTTTGTGGCACAACTTGACTAGAAGAAGGGAGCGCTTGGTAGGACATGTTTTGAGGCATCAAGGGATCACCAATTTAATATTGGAGGGCAGCGTGGAGGGTAAAAATCGTAGAGGGAGACCAAGAGATGAATATACTAAGCAGATTCAGAAGGATGTAGGCTGCAGTAGGTACTGGGAGATGAAGAATCTTGCACAGGATAGAGTGGCATGGAGAGCTGCATCAAACCAGTCTCAGGACTGAAGACCACAACAACAACAACAACAACATTCATTTGTGAAAGGCTGTCACTTCCTTGACACAAGAAGATATAATTTTTCTCACACAGTTAATCAGTTATTTTAAAACGTTTCTATGTGTTTGCCTTCAGATTACAAGTAGTCTTTAAAAGAGATTCATTTGTGGGTTGCTTTCGGAAGGAGACCAGACAGCGAGGTCATCGGTCTCATCGGATTAGGGAAGGATGGGGAAGGAAGTCGGCCGTGCCCTTTCAAAGGAACCATCCCGGCATTTGCCTGGAGCGATGTAGGGAAATCACGGAAAACCTAAATCAGGATGGCCGGACGCGGGATTGAACCGTCGTCCTCCCGAATACGAGTCCAGTGTCTAACCACTGCGCCACCTCGCTCGGTTGCGTCAACTAGAGCTGAGCAGCTGGCCGCCATTCATTTGTGAATTATTGTGTTGGTTTCTGTCAGGTATGGATCCTGACTGAATTTCCGACATTAATGTAGGGTACTCTCATGTTTTCACATGATAGGTACGCTGCTGTGTGATGTTCATTATATACATAACTGTTTGCCTCTTTAGGTTTTTGAAACCACAGTTTATGAGCACTCTCAACCAAGCCCAGTTGCCGCCTTTCCTGCTCCAAAACAGTGTTCTTGGTGTTTGTTGTTCTGTTAGGACAAGATTTCTTTTCTTTTTACCTCTGTACGATTTTAAAATCTTACGGGAGCCGGAAAGTAGTGTCGCTTATGGACAACTCGATGTTCCTTTGTCTTTTATCAGATTATTGTGTACTTCAAAGTCGTGCCAGAGGCAATTTAAGTTTACTGTGACTTGTTCATTCGTAAATAATTAAATCTTAATTTTTTTTGCAGTTTATGGCAGCCAAATACCAAATGATGTACATATATGGCATGCGTCTTTATTTCGCAAGAGTTGTTACGCAACAGCTGCTACCAAAAACATTTTCGATATTTATCCAAGTGAATTAGAAGTTAGTAAATGCCAACGGTGGTTTTCTAAGTTCATATCCGATAATTTTGATCTTTCCGGCTCGTACGGATCAGGAAGCCCAACAACATTAGACACTGACATGTTAGGGCCGAAAATGAAAGAAGATCCGTATCTTACAATTGAGGAACTGTCAGACACTTTCCGCCAACTTCATAACGAAGTGCTGAAATCTGGCCAAACTGTGAATGTAGACTTTTACTGTGAACAATTGAATCAAGTAAATCAATATGTAACTGAAAAGTGCCCAGCCATTGTCAAAAGAAAAAGCCGGTTTTCTGCAACATGATAATGCAAGATCGCACTGCACAAGACGAAACCTGGAAGAAATTAATGAATTGGTATTGTCTCACCTGCCGTACGCACCCTATACTGCGCTATCGGATTTCCACTTATTCCGATCGCTACAAAACTTTTTGTGTGGCAACAAATGTGAAAATGTGAATGATGTCCAGAATGTCACCTCCAGACATTTTACTCGAAAACCAACTGATTCTTATCGACCCAGCATTGCAAATTTGAACAACAGATGGAAAAGGGTTTTGGGTTACGAAGGTGATTACATCACTGATTAAAAATAAAAAACTTGTTAACAATTTATCTGTTTGAATTTAATGCAAAAATCGTTATTTTCCGGTCCCTCTCTTACCAGCCGGGGGAAATGACAGTTTTATAGTCATGCGTCTGAACGCCAGGATTTAAAAACACTACTTGTAGCAGTTAAATAATGTGCCGTAAGTCATATTAACTGATAACATCATTTTTCGTATTTTATACAGAGAAAAATAGTTCATTGGGCTGAAAAAAGGGATTAAATTTGAAACGGCTGTATACAGGATCAGTCTACTTTACCGAAATAGCAGTGAGAAGCTATTTGCCCACATCTAATCTTAGGCTTCTATTATACGTCAGTTTAGGTTTCTTGGTAATAATAAAATCATTCATGCCTTTGACCCGTGTATCTCATTTTTTGTTTCACCACGACGTTTATTTCTTCAACGATAGTGATTACGCTCACGTCGATACGTTACTCAATATAAGATAATGAGCCAAATACTAAGAATTATTAGAATATTGTAGATGAGACACGAAATGGGAAGAAGGAAATGCGAGAATCCAAATGATTAGGTAAGAACAAGAGAAGAAACACGAAAAACTTTCGAGAGGCAAACAGTGAAAAAGAAATGTTTAATGGCCAAGTGTCTTTCAAGAAACTTTCCAGAAAGTATCACTAACGTGGGGTAATTTTAGTATCACTAAATTAGGGTAATTAGCTATCATATTAAGAGAGTTACTGCCAAGATCTAAAATAATCACCAAAATTGTTGGAACGCTCCCGAGTTTGTTAAGTGATGATCACTTGCTCAAACTCCTATTTCGTTTTCTTTGGCGATATCTGCTTAGTTCGAAGTGACCACCGTAGTATAGATGAGGCCGTTGGCATATGTTCCACGTCCTTTCAACGTTGCGGGAACCTCACACACCAATAGGATGCAACTGAAGTAAAATACTTCTGCGATACGAACTTCTACGGAAAGCTCGTTTAAAGGATCAAGAGAGAGAGATTTTATCTGGATCGAGAGGGAAAAATTCAGCAAAGGAGATTTTTTTTTTTTCAAACAGAGTGCCGTATAAGCTGAGACAAGGGCTGTCCCTTTGAGCTGTCCAGTCCACTACTGAAGACCGGAAATATCAGTTCGCTGACCGCCTCTGACAGTCACCCAGCCCCGTCAGAAATATCAACCTGGACGTAGCTGTCGTACAGCTCCCTTTCCTTTGCTGGTCGCTGTACGCAGCCGTGTGTTGCACAACTTCAAAGGAGCCTCTCGCTGCAGGTGGCCGGGAATCTCAGGCAGTTGAGAGAATTTATTTCTCGACGTAGTAGTGTTTGCGTCTCAGTGACTCAAGATTTTGCGAGGATGCCTGGTGGACGGGCAACGAATATATTTTATAATGATAGAAATCTTATTCTGATTTACATCCCGGAGATCTGGAATTAAAAGCAAGGATCACAATTAAATTGGAGTGTTGCCGTGATCCCTCCATGTTGAAATTGAGTTCAGTTGCCGCAGGGAAACACAGGAATCTGTGACATTCCGTCCGTGAGACCTGTCGCTAATTGTCTTTTTCAACCGACAGAAGTTTCACATAACCCAAGTTCTAAAGTTGTCAGATACGTCTTAGCGAGGTTTCGGTATGACAAAATAGAGGTGATCTTAGAACTCAACTGCTTGTCACAAATCTGCAAAACCACGTAACTTGCTGCCAATGACTTTAGTACGTATTAAAAAAAAGCTATATGTCCCCTATTACATAGTTATATCTGGTGTGGTCTGAAATGGATTCATTATTGTGCGATATGCTTAAAAGTTAGTTTATAATAATAAATAGGTTATAGTAATTATAAATGTTGTGTCTAGGCGAAACGACTTTCGTCCGGCCACAACTGTGGTTCTTTGATCGCTCTGGAATCAGGCCATCAAACTAGAACACATGAAATATTCGTTCAAGTTATAAAATAAACTAATAAAACATTTAATTAACTTCGACACAGTTTTTTGCCACAGGTGTAATGGATAATTCAGAACTGGCATGGACTAGCAAAGCATCACTTGACGGACAGATTAACAAACTGTTCTCTTGCGGTACAAAATACAATATTTACGAAGTACATTTCATCAGAAATTATAGCTGCTCTTTGTTCCTAACCGATGATGTTGACCGCTGTGTTTCGGAACTCAAAATAGGGCGGACTCTTGCTACATCGGCACTATATTGATCTCAGTGTGAGGGCGCTGCTATGTTGAGAGGGAAGGCACGGAGCGTCTGCCATAGGTCTGAAGCGTACCATTGGTTGTTGCGGATTGCAGCGAGGCGTCGCTAAGGTCTGTGGTAACGATACGCCTTTCCGACTTTGCTGTGGCACCGCGATCTCTGCGAAGTACCATAATAACAATAAAATAATATGTTGTAACTCTTCAGGCTTTCCCGGCGATCTAATGACATCTTGGGTTGTCGGGTGTTCTGCCGGATATCAGCGTCGTACTTGCGCGATATTTCGGTCACGTAGCTCGAGACCTTCATCAGGTGGGACCTGAGACTGCTCCTCGAGTGTTTTTTTTTTTTTTTTTTCTATATTGTTATTTTCAAACCCGTACAAACAGGCAGGCTGTCAGCAGCATGGTACGCCGCTCTTCAGCCGTAGAGGAGATAAAGAAAGAACAGAAAGAATACACAAATGTGACATAACGGTGGGTAATAAAACAGTAGACACATAAAGACAAACACGGAGCCGTTCACACTCGACGATAATTCACTACAAACTGTTGTCACGACGCACTAACACTGAAGATGGCGATGGCACAGGTGAACGATGGAGTATGACGGGAACACTGAACACGAAACACGGCGGCACTCACGAGACACTGATGGCGATGATCTCCGGCGCGCGAATGTCCACTCAGCGTGTACGAGTCCGGGGACCTGCCAAGAGAGGAGGTGGAGGAGGAGGAAGGGGAAATGGGAGAGGGGAGAGCAGAGATGCCATGGGCAAAGGAGAGAGGGGGAGGGAGGAAGGGGGAGGGAAGCCCGGAGGAGAGGGTAGGAGGGAGGGGGGAAAGGAAAGAGAAGGGAAGGGAAAGGGGGGGAGGGAGGGTGCCTGAAGGAAAGGACACAGGAGGGGGGGGGAGGATCAAAGTTGATAGGAGGGGTAGATGCAGGGGAGGAGGACATCATCAGGGAGGGGGAGCTGGCGGAAGCCACCTTGGGAGAGGGTAAGGAGGGTGGAGAGATGGAGACCGGGTGGGACATGGGAGTACAGGCGCGGCAGCGGGCGGGGGTGGGAGAGGATCGGGGAGACGAGCGGGTGAGGTGGATCGAGTTTATGGGAGGTGTATAGGATTCGTATCCTTTCGAGGAAGAGGAGGAGGTGGGGGAAGGGGATAAGGTCATACAGGATCCGCGTGGGGGAAGGGAGACGGATGCGATAGGCAAGGCGGAGAGCATGGCGTTCAAGGATTTGGAGGGATTGATAAAAGGAAGGGGGGGCGGAGATCCAGGCTGGATGGGCGTAACAGAGGACTCCTCGAGTGGACCTGGTCCAGTATTTATGCCTATGGCCTTCCCCCTCCACCAACGGCTGCAGGCGCTTCCTCTGTGGTCCGCGCCCATTCCCTGTGACCTGCTGGAGCGTTGCTGCTCCGTTTTCCGTCCGCTGCGGTTCTAGGTGTTCCCTCTGCGGTCCGCGCCCACCAAACCCGCTCCTGGGGGTTTCATCTACGGTCTGGGGTACCAGGCGTTCCCCCTGCGGTCCGCGCCCGCTCACCACGACCTGTTGGAGCGTTGCCGCTCCGTTTTTCGTCTGCTGCGGCTCTGGATGTTCCCTCTGCGGTCCGCGCCCACCAGTCCCACTTTTGGGTGTTCCATCTTCGGTCTGGTGCTCCTGGCACTCCGTCAGGGGCTCGTTTACCATCTCCATGTCTCTGGTTCTTCTGTTTGTGTAGTGTTGCAGCTGGCCCCGTTGCTCCTTTAACAATTCCAGAGCCGGATCCCAGGCTCTGCTTAGCTGGTACCCTGTGTCACGATTCATAAGATCGTCAGCCATTTTAATCTCAATCGATTCTCTTATAACACTGTCCCAAAATCTGGGTGTTTGTGCTAGAATCTTGGTATCCTCATACTTCATGGCATGATCTAGTTCTAGACAGTGTTCAGCAATGGCTGACTTAGTCACCTGTCTTAATCTAGTGTGCCTCTGATGTTCTTTGCACCTGATCTCCACAGTTCTTGTCGTCTGGCCAATGTAGGACATGCCACATTGACAAGGTATATTGTAAATCCCTGGTTTTCGTAACCCCAGGTCGTCTTTGACACTCCCCAGCAGTCCCCCGATCTTGTTGGAGGGACAGAAGACACACTTGATATTGTGTTTACGCAGGATCCTACTGATTCTGGCAGAAATAGAGCCAGCATAGGGCAGATTGCCACCTTCTTTGCTTCATCTTGGTCTTCTTCAGGAACCTGTGGTATAGTGGCTGGTCGGAGTGCCCTCTCAATTTGTCTGTCCGTGTATCCATTCTTGGAGAAAACTGTTTTGAGACGTTCTATCTCTATGGGTAGATTCTCTTGGTCTGATAGGGCACGTGCTCTGTGGACCAAAGTCTTCAGAACCCCATTCTTCTGTGCAGGGTGGTGACAACTGCTGGCCTGCAGATATAAATCAGTGTGTGTTGGTTTTCGGTACACACTGTGGCCAATTGATCCATCTGCTTTCCTCTGGACTAGTACATCCAGAAATGACAGCTGGCGATTCTTCTCCAGTTCCATGGTGAACTTGATATTAGGGTGGCATGAGTTAAGATGTTCAAGAAACTCATTGAGCCGCAGCAGACGAAAAACGGAGCGGCAACGCTCCAACAGGTCGTGGTGAGCGGGCGCGGACCGCAGGGGGAACGCCTGGTACCCCAGACCGTAGATGAAACCCCCAGGAGCGGGTTTGGTGGGCGCGGACCGCAGAGGGAACACCTAGAACCGCAGCGGACGGAAAACGGAGCAGCAACGCTCCAGCAGGTCACAGGGAATGGGCGCGGACCACAGAGGAAGCGCCTGCAGCCGTTGGTGGAGGGGGAAGGCCATAGGCATAAATACTGGACCAGGTCCACTCGAGGAGCAGTCTCAGGTCGCACCTGATGAAGGTCTCGAGCTACGTGACCGAAATATCGTGCAAGTACGACGCTGATATCCGGCAGAACACCCGACAACCCAAGATGTCAAATAATATGTTATTACTTCACCCTTATATATGGTATGTAGACGTGTGAAGCAAGCAGGAAACAATGTCATGGAGACCCACTTGTGCTTCCTATGGCCAACTGAGCGAGTTTGAAAGGGGCAAGTTGTGGCCTGCTGAGTGTCGGGATGATCATTTCAGGGAATTGCCACGCAAGTTGGATGCATTGCATCAGTTGTGCAAAGGTGTTGGTATCAGTGGTCACGTGAACATTCACCTATCCTTAGATGATGTTCTGGAAGCCCACGCAGCAAGGACGCTCACCACGATTGAGATATTGTAAGAGGAGCAGTAGCAGATCGTACAGCTACGGCAGCACAGAGCAGAGGGCCTGTGAGCCCAAATGGGACTTCGGGCACGCACACCTCTAGCCTGCCTTCCACTCACGCCACAGCATCGACGTGCACGGCTCGACTGGTGCTGTCAGAGGATCTCATGGAAGATGGAATGTCGCACTGTGGTCTTCAGCGATTAAAGCAGATTCTGCCCTCATGCAATTGATGGTTATTTACGCATACGACACAGGTCTGGTGAGCTCTGTCTCATTAGTGTATTCGTCTAAGAACACTGTCCCTACCTAGGCATAATGGTCTGGGGTACAATAAGCTATAACTCTTGATCACCTTTAGTGTTTCTGGAGGGGACTCTAACTGGCGCTCGGTACGTGCAGAATTCTGTTAGACCCATTTGAAATCTGGTTTCGCAGGACAGAGCGGATCAGGTTATAGTTCTGGAAAGGGGCCAAAACCAGTTACTGTCAGTTGCACAAAACATACAAACTTTATTTTCCTAAAGCACGTAATCACACATGCCCTTGAAAGCATTCAAAACAATATGGATGAAGGCCCGGACACAAGTTATTAAAATTACCTTAAGGAATACACACGGCTGAAGGCCTCAGTTGCAAAATTTTACATAAAAACTCGGCTGAAGGCCACACACTGGAGATAGAAAAAACTGAGGGCTTAAGGCCTGGATAACAAGAATTTCAGATAGAGAAGAAAATTTTAAAAGGTTTTAAATAAGTGACTTTTCAAATTTTTATTTAAGACGGCTGAAGGCCTGATCATAAAAAATTTCATGTAAAGTTCGGCTGAAGGCCACATACTGATCATAGAACTACTCAAGGCTTAAGGCCTGGATAATAATAAGGAATTCCAATGGGCAAGATACCCCTTTTTTAATTTAGTTTAAGCAAGAATCTTCAAACTTTTAATTTAAGACTGCTGAAGGCATTATCTTAACATTAAAAGAAACTTAATTAATAGACGGTGAAGGCCTCGCACAGTACTTGAGACTAAAAGAAAATAACAATTTAAAACAACAGATCAATGGTGCTCAGAAGTGCTCCGAGGGTCGGCCTGAGGAGGTAACTCTAACATACGTTTAGGTGAGACAGGCAGCCAAGCATAATACTAAATAATCGGATGGCAACCCGATACAGGGACGGCTGAAGGACCGACCAACAACCTAATCAATTCCCTTCCGCCCCGACCAACAGCACGACAACAGAAAAGTCAGCGAGGACGAAGATACGAGCAGTACTATGTCTTGAAAATTGTCGTCCAAACACAGTCAAGACACAATAACCACTCAAAAATATGAACAACACCAAGGCTGTCGAACTACACGCAGTGCTGGACAGCATCAACACGGTGAGGAAAAACACACTGCCGGAAAACTATGCTAACAAGCAGGGCAAGTAACTGGAACGTAAATGGCCACAAGGCAGAAGACAACGCTGGTGCACTTCACTAATAAGTATCAACATATTCCATAGTTAAACACCAAACAGACAGCAGAAAAATTTCGCTGACTCCAGCACACCATACGTTGCTGCTTGCGGGAACGGCACAGAAAGCAACAAGCGGCAATGGAGGAAGAGATGTCACGGCAGTTAACGTTTCATAACAGGTTAACTGATCACTCAACATCCGTGTACAGGTGGACGACGAACTTTGTAGCTCTAAGGACGTCACACACATCCATGACCGAGGCAGGATTCGAACCTTCAGCCTACGGCCCGTCAGCGTGCGAGGTCGCGTTTTCTGCTGCATGACTGACCTGGTGACAGGCGAAGGCGGCTGCAACTGCAAAGCTCTGAAGTGTCGTTGGATGACGCTTCCAGACAGGGGCTACTTTCTCGATTTGTTCCTCAAAACATCCTCGACAACCCCTGATAGATTGTCGAAAATTTTTTGGGACGCCCTGTATATCATAAGTGGAAGGCAACGGGAAACCACCACTGGAATCACTTCCCTAGACGCTCATGCGGTGGACCTCTCTGACGAGGCTTCCCCCATGACCAGACCTGCAGTAAGCCAGAACACAAAGTACGTATGTATATAAATGACGTAATGGATAAAGTCCAAAACTCCATGAGGCTGTTTTCAGATGATGAGGTTATCAGTAAAAAGCTAGCAACATCAGGAGACGGTAGCGAACTGCAGAATGACCTGCAGGGAATTGTTGAATGGTGCAGAGACTGGCAGTTATAAACGTAATATATCGCTCATATGTGCGAGAAGAAATCTACTACTGTACTGTTACTCTGTTTGTGACGAACTGCTGGAAATCGTAATTGCTGCAAAATATCTAACCATCTGGAGCGACCCTAAACGGAATGACCACATAAAACAAATTATAGGCAAAGCGGTTGGTAGACCGAGTTTCATAGGAGGAATTTTAAGGAAAGTTGACTCATCTACGAAATAAGCGGCTTACAAAACTATTTTGCCGTGGCTGCGTTTACGGTTTAAAACCGAGATACTGCAAAATAGCACAGTACCAGCTTAAATCTCGCTGCTTCGCTCACATAGACTGTACGGCCTGCAGAGATTTTATTTGTTTTTATTTAATCGAATTTTTTATGTTGTTCACAAATTGCAACATCTTTTAAGCTTTTCACGCTAATTAAGGCCATATAAGCATGGTCTTTTCCGAATGAACTTGTGACCAAAAAGCGATTCTGGAAGCTGGAGTCCAAAGTTTTTGTTAATCATGCCTTTTGCTTTCTTGAGGAGATACTTCCACAGCAACTTTCATCCCCTAACAAATATATTTTTAAATTCGACCGAGAAGTGAAATACCAATTTTCATAAATTTAGCTTCATATTTTTTTAAGGTACCGAAATATTTTCTGAAAAATTTTCACCTCTATTCCATTTCCTTAGAGGGTTGTATTTTCAGAAACACTGAAACACGTATCTTTATATCTAGGAGAGAAGTGAAGTCCCAATTGTCCTAGATATAGCCTTAAAAAAGCCTTCAATAGTTCTTTGGTAATTATTTATTTTCACTGATTTTCTTCCTTAGTGTCTGAATTTTCAAAAATAGTGACACATGTATTTTTATTTTCTGACTGAGAAAGTAAAAACCAGTTTTTGTAGGTGTAGCTTCCAAAATCCCTTAACAGGGACATAGACCGATGACCTCGCTGTCTGGTCTTCTTCCCAAAAACAACCCAACCCCGCTTCGAAGAAGCCTTTCATCCCCTATTACATCCCATAGGAGTGGAATTTCGGACAATCTCTTCTTAAACGATGCCTAAAATATACGATCCACAGCCTCTCAAACTTCGAATTTCTATCCTTAACGGTTTGGGCTGGGTAGTGATGGGTCAGTGAATCAGTCCGACCCATGTCACCCCCTTAGGAGTTGAGTTTCCAAAAACAGTGAAACATGTGTTTTTCCATCTCTAGCCGAGAAGCCAATTACCAATTTTCAAAGATTTAGCCTTAAAAATGCTTACACAATAAAGTATTTCCATTAAAACTTTCATCCCCCGTTTCAACCCAATAGGGGATGAATTTCCAAGAACAGCAAAACAGGTATTTTTTAAATTTCTGACTAAAACGGCAAATTAAAATTACATAGATTTAGCTTTAAAAAAGCTTTCATAACAAACATTTCCATGCAAAATCTTATCCCTTATTTTACACTCTTAGGGTTTCAATTCCCAAAAACCCTGAAAGGAGTAGTTCTTTTATTTGTAACCGAGAAGTGAAATACCAGTGTTCATAGATGTAGCGTTAAAAGTACTTTAGTAGGTCTTTAATAAAGTCATATTTTCAAAAACGTTTTCACTCACTATTTCACCCCCATAGTGTTAAATTTACAAAAATGCTGAAATGTGTATTTCTTTATTTCTGATCTTGAAACCAAATACTAATTTTCGTAGGTCTAGCTTCAAAAATGCCTTAATAGCGACATTTTTCAGAAAGCCCTTCGCCTCCTATTTCACCCACTTATGCTTAGAATTTCGAAAAAATCCCTTCTTAGGCGACACCTGCAGTATGAGATCCACACCTTCTCCAAATTTCAGGTTTCTATCCTTAGAGGATTGGGCTGGGCGATGATCAGTCAGGACATTGCCTTAGCTAAGAGAATTCCATCCACAATTGATTTAAAAACGTTTGTGTCAGCATACCATAGATAAGGGTGAAGTAATAACATATTATTTTATTGTTATTATGGTACTTCGCAGAGATCGCGGTGCCACAGCAAAGTCGAAAAGGCGTATCGTTACCACAGAACTTAGCGACGCCTCGCTGCAGTCCGCAACAACCAATGGGACGCTTCAGACCTATGGCAGACGCTCCGTGCCTTCGCTCTCGACATAGCAGCGCCCTCACACTGGGTCTGTGAGCATTCCCTATGAGTGGGTAGACACATGGCGCTCTGGTAGCTACGCCACTACGCTATCTGTTGGCGAAGGACGTTGAAACCATTATCAGTGCATCTACTGTACTGTCCCCCAGGCGGCAATTTGCCATCATCGGTCAAAATAGACGTCATCTTTCTAAGTGCACTAATTTTTATCCCTGTCATTGTATTTTAATATACAGAGGTCTGCTTGAGTCCAATGGCGTGCAGTTCTTTCTTGCCTTTTTCTGTCGTAATTTCGGCAGGTAAGTAAATAACAACTCTCGATGTTCGTTGATCCGACATTGTTTTAAAGTGATAGCTGATTGTCTTTCCCTTGTAAATTTCCTTTATTCGCCCTGTCACATGTTTGTTAAATCCAGCGTTTAAAGATAGATATTTGGCGAGTACTGAATGTTTATCGGTGGAACTGTCGCCGCTGGAAGCTTGGGCGCCTGCGCTATCGCATATGTTGTTGGTTGTTTTGTCTCTTCCGTTCGAAGTTGTGGTCTGATGTCCCTGTTTTCAGCCTCCGTTGGAAATAGGTATCAGGATCTGCCACTCTGTGCCGTCTGTGATGTCCTGCGAACTCTTTCCTCCTGACAAGACAGAAGCCTTCGACAGTGCTTACTTTTGGGGTTGCTCTGAGTCAGACTCAGAGGCAGGTATTGGTTCAACGTCTGATGCCGATGTGTCGCAGTATATTTTTTGAGGAGTAATTTCACCCTATTTGGCAGCTCTATCTTCCGCGAGTTGATCGTGTCTTCTTCTGTCTTCGTTAGATATCTTCTGGTCGTGGTCTTCCTCTCGAGGATGGACGGAGACAGAGAGCGGTTTTAACAAGATAATAAGTTGTCGTCTCTTCCTCTATGAATAGATGATGAATGCAGCTAGCCGCTAACTTTGTGTAATGTCTTGTCTGTATAGACATGTATCTGTTGCCTTTAAGACCCTTTCTCCTTCACACATAAATCTATACAGTAATGTAAGGGCCTCCCGTGTCTTGGCTGATCCGTGATAAGACAGGCGAAAAGTTAGACTAATGGAGGATTATTAGTATTATCTCTATTTTCATTCGCTCTCTCTCTTTCTCTCGTTTATCTATGTACAGTTTTTAATATATTATTTCATTACGTGAAATCAGCCAAATAGGATCTTTGGTGGAGTCCTTCGTCTTGGTAATCAGCGGCTCGCTTGCTGTAACAGATCTTTACATTTATTATTACTGTTAAGCACTGTATTCAGTCGGGAGAATCAATCGTGTGGACAATTTGTTCCTTTTTCGAAAGATTGCGAATTCCAGATGTGTACGAAGCCTTTTTGGACGATTTAACACAGACTCAATGATTGCAGGCTCTCTTCGACACAGCTGAAACTTCCCCACTAATTACAGGGCCAACGTGATCATCAAATGGTTCAGAAAAAACTCATTCGTTCATTCACTCCGGAACAAAAAGTCACAAACCTTATTTATGAAGGAAATTGTGTATTAAATCCATCTCCATTACATGTCCAGATCTCCGATGATTCCACGTCTTAATTATTTTCCGTTTACACTCTCTTTCTATTCAAACAAACCGCTAGTGGCACAAAAGTTAATTCGCTCGATTTAGCGAGAAGAAAATCAGAATATATATCTCTCAGAAACACGTCAATCCCTCAGTCCCTACTCCAGAAGCTGTCCTAGTTACCACTCTAACAACCGTGGAGAATGCATATATGCATCTCTGTTATTTCAAAGAATAAACGCGCTAGAAAATACTTTGGCGTCGTCTAGCTGTCGCCGCATATGTTACGAGAAAATCAGATCAGATACTTTTCCAAAGTGAATGAATGTGGATGGTTTGATTGACAATGATTAATTGGTGCGTGGTAGAGGGTATTTTCTGTGGGGACATTACACGGTGTGTACGCCTCTAATTAACGAACCTACTCGTTGAAGTACGCCTGGTTCCCGATTAGGATCTTGGCCTTGTTGGTCACGTGCTGACCACTCGAGGGGGGTTTTGGGGGGGGGGGGGGCATGGCAACACGTCGTTCCATACTCTTGCTATGTTTACGTCAATCATGTCACTCTCTTGGGTCATCATCAAACGGCGATCGACCGACCCCTGGGGGGCGGAGGCAACTGTCTCAGCCGCGAACACACTGCGGTCCGCTCACTGTGCCATCGCACTCTCCACTGTCACCACATCTCTTCTTTCATAAATAAATTGCAGTCGCCTTTTCATATCCATCTGTATGTGAAGGCTAATCTCGGGAACTGCTGTAGGGATTTTGATCCGGTTTTGACTAATAGAGGTACTGATCCACGAGGACAGTTGTTTGATTTATAAAAAATTTGGTCACATTGTCCTGCGGATGATTAATTAAAGTTAAGCTGTGCTAACGACTCCGTTTCCACCTAGCGAACAAGGGTCGTAACTCGAGAAAGCAGCAGTGTCTTGACAGAGCAGAAATCGTGACCAAATGCGCTTATGTAACGGTAAAGTGTCGGATACGAAAAGAAAGGTTGTAGGATCGAATCGTGGCTGCGTCACCTCTTTTTCTCGCTTTGCCATTTAACCTAGCAATCGTCTCTCGATGATGTGGAGATTCGCCAGAAACAAAATATGGCTCGGATTACGTGTTACACTGCAGTTCCCGTTTTCCTTGTTAGGGACAAGCAAGTCGCCTGAGTGATATCGATTGACTGGAAGCGTTTCAGAACAGTTGCATAACGAACAAACACACGAGTCCAAAACCTGTTGTTTTCAATTCTTCATGCATAAAGTAAAACGCTGCACGGGGTGCACCTTTGTTTATGTAAATAAAAATTTACAGCAACAAGGCATATGGCTGAGCTTTCAACTTTTCTTGAGCCGCACATAGATGCAAACACTATTATCTACGTGCTGGGCAAAAGATATTCGTTTGCACGCTTTTTAATTATATAGAAGGGACTATACGAATCGGTCTATACGAATCTATACTGGTGAGAAAGATGTTTGGTCCGTCTAAAGCTCATAAAAAGGTGGGCACGATCATGTTCATTGGGATTCAAAAATTTCTTGGTTACGAACACATAATATTTCTAAATACTTCGTTGTGGGACGCATTTCATAATATGAGCCGCGCGGTCTTTGGCGCCTTGCCACGGTTCGCGCGGCTCTCCCCGTCGGAGGTTGAGTCCTCCCTCGGGCATCGGTGTGCGTGTTGTCCTGAGCATAAGTTAGATTAAGTCAGATTAAGTAGTGTGTAAGCCTAGGGACCAATGACCTCTACAGTTTGGTCCCATCGGAACTTACCACAAATTTCCAAATTTTGTAAGTTAGATGACTGTTTCAGATTGTCAATATCTGCTTCCCTCACACTATCAATCGCAATACGCACTCTTAATTCATTGCAAATTCTTTGAACAACGGGCAGTGTCTTACTCAGTTTCGAATTACGCTAATGAATATGACCAATAACGAAGAGATAACCACCTCATCATGTGATGTGAGACTTGGACTTATAATAATCAAATATCTTTAACAAATAGCTTCCCTGCTTGAGTCTGAGAACAATTGCATAGAGAAAAAACACGCGAATCCAAAATATGTGATTTTTTTAGGGTTCAAGTAAAATTTTTCAGTTAAACTACGTCAGTAACTTTGCAACGATTACGGGCAGTACGTTCTTTCGGCAGAGCAGCAGGTGACTCTTCTATTAGCATCCTGCTTTCTTTAATAGAAACTAGATGCGGACACGATCCTTTGCGTGGTACAGCGAAAACGTCTGCCATAATGAGTCTACGACAAAGAACTGCGGCAATGAATCTGAACAATACATCACAGTGCGTGCTGAGCTTCACAAGAGATGTTCTATAATACGACCTAAACATATACATCATGCGTATTTTTTTATTTATTTATTTTTTTGGGGGAGGGGGAGGGGGGGAATCACCTCAGCCAGCCTCCTATACATACTAAATCACTCATACTCACACAGGCATCAATGATTCACATACATTATTTACACTGGTTGTAAACATATTACTTACGTCATGACGTGCTACCATCATTGCCATGAGATGCCTCTCCAGACGCCAGTTCTATGAATAAAACGCCTCCACACAGCATTCCTGTCGTACGCTGCTTACGTCGCGTTAATTACACTAACGTGATAATATTCACTTACTTAACATTGTTCCCTAAATGTTAATAGTGGGCTGCAAACAAAAGATGATGCGCGAGAAGTCGGCCGCTAGCCGAGGACACTGCCCTATCCAGAGCCGTGTTACAGAGTACGTCCTCCCGCCACTGGCGCGAGAAGAAAGAACTTCGCTGCCGTGTTGTTTGTTTCGCTGACTGCAGCTACTTGTTCCACAAGCCTAAATACTCCTCCTACCTCATTGGGATGATACTGTGCCTCAACGGCGAGGTAGCGGCACGTATAGAGGCAGGACATTCGAGAAATGGGTGTCTTCAAACCACGGCGAAGCCTGACTGGCTGCTTTCCACCCCACATCCGCCCTGGCGCCGGTTCTCATCATATCCATCGCACCTGACGTCAAACTGCCTCCTTATTTATTTGCTGCAACCAATCACAGCGCTTCCAGTGCCGCTATCAGTTCGGCGCACCAAACGGCCGCTTGCGTCGCTTGGACCTTAAACTGGAAATGATGGTAGTGCGATAGTTAGTCAAGGAGCTGTTCTGCTACAACTGCATCTATACTCATATAACCAAATCAGCTGCCGCTACTGTCGGATCTCTAGTTTGCTTTTCAGAGGGATTGTTATATGGGGTGTGACAATAAAGTAATGAGACTGTTTTTCTTTGCAAGATGTGGCAATCCTGCAGGCTTGCGTAGGCACAATGTCTTTGACCTTGGTCTATAAGCTGCTTCTGGTCCTAGCAGCACATCGATGCAACTGCTCAGTCGTGAATTGTGCTGTAATAAGTTAACATGTGTTTGTGTCTCTCGTCACAGAAATGGAACCGCATAATATTGCACAACAGCATGCCATTTCTTTTTGCGTTAAATTGGGTGAAAACGCGACGACAACTTACAGTCAGCTTCAGAAGGCTTTTGGAGACGAGTGATTGCCAAGAGCTCAAGTTTTTCATTGGCATAAAATGTTTAGTGAAGGGAGAAGGAATGTTGAAGTCAGAAGTGAAATGCATGCTTGTGTGCTTCTTTGATTCCAAGGGAATTGTTCATAAAGAGTGGGTGCCTCCTGGAAAAACAGTTAACCAATATTACTACAAAGAAATTTTAGAAGGACTTCGTAAAAGAGTTCTTCGTGTCTGTCCCAACATTGCTGATAATTGGATTCTGCATCACGATAATGCGCCATCCCATACTGCTCTGTCAGTACAGCAATTTTTAACCTCAAAACAAATTTCAGTACTACCACAGCCACCTTATTCACCACATATCTCTCTGTGCGACTTTTTTCTATTTCCAAGAGTCAAAACGGCGGTCAAGGGACACCATTTTCAAACAACATAAGCTGTCCAAAAAGCTGTGACGAGGGTCTTGGAGGATATTACAGAAGATGAGTTACAGAAATGTTACCATCAATGGCAGAAGCGCTGGAAAAAGTGTGTGCAATCAGAACTGAATTACTTTGAAGGAGACAACACTAAACTTGACTGAAACGGTGAGCAAGATTTTTTTTCACATCATTCTCATTACTTCATTGTGACACCTCGTAGGTCGATTACTTGTCACAACATACAGGGTGAGTAACAAAACGTGCACCGCAAATATTGCGGAAATGGGAAGTGCGGGAGGTTTTCACAGAATGGATTGGTAGTCAGGGGCTCGTATTGTTAGCCAGTAAAGAGATTGTAATAATACTTAGAAAACATTTTTTGTGCAAACATTTACTTTTATAAATGGAACAATGCCTATTCACATCGACAAACTAAAAGTAGGGTAAATTAGAATGTCAGTGGTGTTTGTTGTAGGGTTCTAGTGTGAGTCGTTTACGAGGCATCATATGTTGAAAAGTTTCCTCACTGACGTTGGTGTTATTCAACCTACGTACTTGCTGCAGGGGATAGGCGAAATACTGTGAACACCTGAACTTACTTGGGAATGGTTTATTAATAAGGGATTGGACCCCCATTTGCCCGTAATACAGCTACGATTGTTCTTGGAATACTGGCATATTATGATTGTATAGTCTCCAGTGGAATGTTATGGCACTCTTCGATCAGAACCTCTTCTAACTCCTGTAGTGGCGAGAGAGGCGGAAATCTGCTCCCGTGTCTGCGCTGCAATACCGCCCGAAGGGGTTCGATGATGTTCAATTCCGGGGACTGTGCTGTTCACTTGAATGCTCCTCATAACGCGATTGTACTGTCCTGGCTGTATGAATTGGTGCATTGTCGTCCTGAAATATGGCATCATTGTTGGGGAACAACATTTGAATTATGGGGTGCACATGATCAACTAAAATGTTCACATAATCGTTGGCTGTAACACGGCCTTTGAGAGAAATGATGCGGCCAGCAGAATACCATGGCTGCTCACACCATCAAACTTCCACCTCTATGCTTAACCGTTGGAATCAGGATTGTAGGCTTCTTTTGGTGTTCTCCAGATGTAAACCCAGCCCGATGTTGGAAATAACGAAAACGTTGACTCGTCGGACCATGTGACGCGTTTCCACTGATCAGCCGTCCAGAATTTATGCTCCTGACGCCATGTTTTACGCTTCTTTGCGTTGGTTGTCGTCACTAAGCAGCACCTCGTCCATGAATATTCGCTTTATGGAGTTCTCGACGGACAGTGTCGATAGATATGGGGTCTCGAAATGGCTATTGATCTCTGTAGTCACTTTAGCAGCCGTAGTTTTGTGTTGTTTTTACACAATTCGTGTTAGCGTAAGACAGTCTCTGTCATTTAGTTTTGATTTGCGCCCACGTTTACACGATGATGTCTTTCCATGTTTTCTGTAGGTTGCCATGACTGTTGAAACAATTGCTCTTGAAACAGCCAATAATGTGGCTGTCTTGGTTACTGATGCTCCAGCTAATCGGGCCCCCACAGACTGCCCTCTTTGGAACTCAGATCTTTAACTGCACGTCAACCTCGGTCTCTGAATGCAAATACGAAGTGTGCACTATTCGTAAACAACAACCTGCACTGATGCCTAGTCCGTACTGAACACGCATAGTCCAGCGCGACACGTGTCTTATCCGTGTTGTTGACCATCAAAGATAACCATCCCATTACTACCACTGTTCACATCTTTTGCCTATCCCCTGTAGGTACGCTGTGGCTATCTTTGCTTGCAGTGTGCTTCTGTGTTCTTTGAGTGCATTGCGTGCGACTTGGTAGTCAGTTAGTGTGCGACAGTGCAAGCAGTAGGTCGTCAGTGGACGATGGAATTCACCAATGCAGAAAAAACCGACATCATCGGGTATGGAGAGTGTAAGAAGAATGCAGTTCGTTCTTTGTACGGCAAGATATCCCAATACACGTCAACCATCTCGGCAATTATCTACCAGCCTCTTCAACCAGCTACGTAAAATCTGTAGTGTAACACAAAGACAATGCAACAGAGGGAAACAGGTGACGCCAGCAGAAGGGGAAATTAACGTTCTTGCTGCTGTTGCAGTTGATCCGCACGTTAACTCCATCGCATGAGGAAGTGGCATGAATCAGGGAAGTGTCTACGCATTCTCCTTCGGCATAGGTTCCATCCCTACCACAAATCTCTCCGTCAAAAGCTGCATGAAAACAATTTTGAAATCCTGCCTCGGGCATGGATGTGTGTGCTGTCCTTAGGTTACTTAGGTTTAATTAGTTGTAAGCTCTAGGCGACTGATGACCTCAGAAGTTGAGTCGCATAGTGCTCAGAGCCATTTGAACTATTTTTTGAACAATTTTGAAAGTCGCGTTGACTTCTGTACCTGGCCATGAGGACAGGATACTCCAGATGCATCATGCATCTTGTGTAGTGATGAAGCCACATTTACTAATAATGGCCAGGTAAACCGCTGAAACTTGCACTATTGGTCTATTGACACTCCCCGTGGCTTCGGCAGCTGGAACGTCAGCGTCCATATAGTGTAAACGTGTCATGTGGGATAGGGAACCATCAGCTCACAAGGACAGTGAACCCGCACAAGTATTGCATCCTCCTAACAGATCACTAATGCTCTAAGAAGGTTCTCTGCAAACTATGAGTATGAGGAATCTGCGGTACCAACATGATGGCTGTTCAACCTATAGTAAGCAGAGTACTACAGTACGTCTTAACGAATTGTTCCCAAGTCGTTGGATTGCAGAAAGAGGACCTGAACCTTGGGGGTACCTTTTCCCGGATATGACTCTTGTAGACATTTTTCTGTGCGGAAATCTGGAAGACGCTGTCTAAATAGACATATCTACTACACCTGGTGATAAGCAAGGAGGTATTACTGCAGCCTGCTCGGACATCTCCGCTGAAACACTAGCACGTGTGCAGCTGGCTTTGGCGGCTGGTGTGGCCGAGCGGTTCTAGGCGCTACAGTCTGGAACCGTGCGACCGCTACGGTCGCAGGTTCGAATCCTGCCTCGCACATGGATGTGCGTGATGTCCTTAGGTTAGTTACGTTTAAGTAGTTCTAAGTTCTAGGGGACTAATGACCTCAGATGTTAAGTCCCATAGTGCTCAGAGCCATTTGAACCACTCGCAGCTGTCTTTCCATACCAACTGGAAGCGTATTTTGCCGCTGCCGGTAGTTATTTTGATCATAACCTGTGTTAGTCAATAGTCTCGTTACTGATCAGAATCCACGTAAATACTGTATCCATTTGTGTTGTTCTTTAGTGTGTGCTACCACAGGTCGTGTACAAATTTTGGTGTGGAAACTTTTCAAACTACGATATCTCGTAAACGACTCACACTAGAATTCTGCAACAAACACCACTAACACTCTAATTTACACTAATTTTAGTTTGTTCAATTTACAAAAGTGTATGTTAGCACAAAAATGCACTTGAAAAGTATATTACAATCCGTTTACTGGCTAACAGTACGTCCCCTGACTACCAATCCATTCTGCGAAAACTGCATATCAATAGTATTTTCAATTTCCGCAGTATTTGCCGTGCGAGTTTTACGTGGTTCATCCAGTATATAAATGAATTAGCAGACAACGTTGGAAACGCCGTGAGACTTTTCGCGGATAATGTTGTATTATGAAGTTGCGACGCTGGAAAACTGTAACGAAATGCACGAAACCCAGTTTACTGCAGCGAGTGCCAATTGACCCTCAGCATTAGCAAACGTAACGTTCTGCGAATACACAGGGCTCATTATTGTATGATTACACGGATGCAGAACAATCACCGGGAGCAGTCAGTTCCGAAAAATACCCAGAATCGCAGGAAAGGCAAATTTCAGACCGAGATTCACTAGAAGAATTCTCAGGAAACATAGTCCATCAACAAAGGAGGTAGCTTAACCCTAGAGTACTGAAGGGGTGAGAGAGGGGGGGATGTTAAATTGCTATTAAACCGTCGTAAATTTTACTACTCCAAATTTTACTGTCAGGAAGTCGTAATTTATATGTTATGTATTAGTCAATTAGCCAATTATAATTATGTTACATACAAAGTAAGTACAATATGTCCTGTCTCATAACCTATAACGACAATTTTACTGCTCAAAATGTTATTGGAAAAGATGTCATAATGTATGTTACGTATGCACTAGTTACAAATTTTTATAATTCTAGACATCTCTCACACAAAACATGACTAAAAGGTCTTCTGCTTTAGATACTATTATTACAGTCTAAGCAAGACCTAGCTCGATGTTCTACACAAATTGCTCTTGAGCAGTGGTTACAAAATGTAGTCGCTATTCTTATTTTGCCCTAGGGGCACATTGAGCATACTTCTCCCTTTATGTCACAGTAGTTTCTGCTGCTGCTCAGGTGAAGTTCTTCAAGCAATCTACCCAGTACATTTGCGCCAGAATCAAATGCAGTATCATCCATGTTGCGGTAATTTCAGCAGCAAAAGACCAGAGTGGCAGTGAAGTGATTCAATATGATATAAGCTAACGCTTTTCGAACTGTGGCTGCTTTATATTTCGTCTAAGATGCCTTGCTAAACAGTCGTAATATTTACGACAAGAGCACAAGAGTCAACAACAAAGGTACTAAAGAGAAAGTATATGTCATGTGTCGATATTGGCGGGAACTGCGAAGAGATACCAAGTGCAATCGTAAATTTTACGAGGTTTTAGTAATCTAGGGCAAAAAAACGCTCGTTCGACCAATACTTAAATATGGCTCGTCACTATTGGATCCATTCGAGGTAGGATTGATAGAGGAACTAGAGAAGATGCAAAGAGGAGCATTTCGTTAGAGGTTCATTTAATAAGCAGAAAGTGCTGTCATTTACTGTCATGTAAAGTCATTATATGATCAAAACGAACTGCAAAATGATTTATACAAGATATCTGTATGGCGCAAAAAGTGGCAATTGATTCTAAATCATGAAAAGTGTAAAGTCATCCACATGAGCACTAAAAGGAATCCGCTAAACTTCAGTTACACGATATGTCACACAAATCTAAAGGCTGTAAACTCAACTAAATGGTTATGGATTACAATTACGAATAACTCAAACCAGAACGAGTACATAGATAATGTGGGGAAAATGTGGTGTGCGTACTGTAAGACCTTCGGTACACACACCATCAGATTATTTGACTTGTCGCTTTAATGAAGTAGGCGAGTGTCAGCAGTATGTCTCGTGGTCTTATCGTGGCTTGTTTATCTTCTGCCGTTAGGTCAGATGATAGAAATGCCACTTGCACACTTAGAGTTGCAGATTGATGGTGACCAACTTTAAACAGAACTTGATTAATTTTCACATACATTTATTAAAATAACAACAAGCATAAAAATTACTTAACTTGGTTCTGGATGCTATTTACAATTGACAATCTGACCTTCCTTTGGTACGTTAATCTTATTCTCACATATATCTCGGATACTTGACAAAAGTTATCTTCATGGCTATGTACAGAAATATGGTAATCTTATTAGGTGCAGACTGAAACTTGACTATAGACTGGTACAGACAAACGTAGAACACATACAGACTGGTACAGACAAATGCAGACTGACTAATTGGAAGTCTGTACACTCGTTATAATACCTCACGCGTTCATGTATCACGGCGCGAGTGTGATCCGTGAGAAGAAAAAGGTTCTACGTAAGCAGCAATCTCATTGGCTGCGTTCCATATTAATACGTGGATCGGTGGAAGCAGAATTTGGTCCGTCTCTATGGCAGCGCCATCTCGTAGTGTGGAGACGGACGAGCGCTGTGCCTGCGCTGTTGTGCTTAGCGGGCGCGCTCTAGTGGGAAAGTTGTGTACGCGCTGACTACACGTAACTATGTACACAACAGAAAATAATCCAAAGACTGCGGCAGAACACTTACAAGGTGTAGCACGTCTACTAAATAGGCTGCTTACATTACACTTGTCCGCCATCTTCCGAAGTGCTGCCGCGCGGTGGGGGATCCGCATCGGATAGGATTGACTGAGGACATCGAAACAGTCGAAAGAAGGGCAGTCTGCTTTGTATTATCGGGAAATAGGGGAGCGAGTGCCACGGATACGATACACATTTGGGATGGCAGTCATTAAGCGTTTTTCGCTGCGGCAGGACCTTCTCATGAAATTTCAATCACCAACTTTCTCCTCACTTTTCTTTGCGCCCATCTGCACAGTAAGAAATTATAATCATCATAAAATAAGAGAAATCAGAGCTCGCACGGAAATATTTAATTGTTTGTTTTTTCAGTGTGCTTTTCTAAAGTAGAAGCAGTAGACGAAAAGTAGCTTAAAGGTGGTTCGATGAACTCTCTGCCAGGCACTTAACTGTGAACTGCGGAGTAGTCATGTTGGTGTACATGTAGATGTAGATGTCCGGGAGATGGTCAACCAACTCCAGCGGCAGATGCTGCAAGAAAGCGTCCTGCACCGTAGTGTGTTTCCGACAGTGTAGTTTCCTAGAAGAGTCAACAAACATATAGCTTCCTCCGACGTATATCTCGTGAAAATACCATGGAAATAAAACTGGAGAATTGAAATACACACGGAGGGGTACCGACAGTTGTTGTTCCCAGGAGGCACACGTGACTGGACAGGAAATGGGGACAAGTGACAGTCGTACTCAAACTACCCTTCGCCACACACCACAAGGTCGCCTGCGGAGTTTAGGTGAAGATATGCACTGAAGTGACAAAAACCATAGGATACCTCCTAATATCGTCTCGACTTCGTTTTGCCTGGCGTAGTGCAGCAACTCGAAGAAGCCGGCCAGTATGGCCGAGAGGTTCCAGGCGCTTTAGTCTGGAACCGCGCGACCGCTACGGTCACAGGTTCTAATCCTGCCTCGAGCATGGATGTGTGTGATGTCCTTAGGTTAGTTAGGTTTAAGTAGTTCTAAGTTCTAGGGGATTGATGACGGTTAGTTGGTTGGTTGGTGAAGGAGACCAGACAGCGTGGTCATCGGTCTCATCGGATTAGGGAAGGATGGGGAAGGAAGTCGGCCATGCCATTTCAGAGGAACCATCCCGGCATTTGCCTGGAGTGATTTAAGGAAATCACGGAAAACCTAAATCAGGATGGCCGGACGTGGGATTGAACCGTCGTCCTCCCGAATGCGAGTCCAGTGTCTAACCACTGCACCACCTCGCTCGGTGGGGACTGATGACCTCAGAAGTTAAGCGCCATAGTGCTCAGAGCTTTTTTTTTTAACTCGACAAAACATGGATTCAACAAGCCATTTGAAGTTCCCTACAGAAACATTGAGCCTTGGTGCCTCTACAGCCGTTCATAATTACGTAAGTGTTGCAGGTGTAGGATTTTGTGTACATACAGACCATTCGATTATGTCCCATAAATATTCAGTGGGATTCATGTCGTGCAATCTCGGTGGTCAAATCATTCGCTCGAATTGCCCAGAATGTTCTTCAAATCGTGAACAACTGTAGCCCAGTGAAAATGCTGTCTGGGAACATGAAGTCTGAATGCAAATAGCTGAACATAGCCATTTCCACTCAATAATCGGTTCAGCTGGACGAGGTAAATGAAATGATCGTATGGCATTGTTGACGGGAGGCCCCATTCGAGGGAGTGCGGCCGCTGTATTGCAAGTCCTTTTTAGTTGACGCCACTTCGGCGACTTGCGAGTCAATGATGATGAAAAAGATGGTGGACACACAACACCCAGTGCCCTGCCGGGAATCGAACCCGGCCCCCCTGTGTGGAAGGCGGCAACGCTACCGGTACGCTATGGAGGCAGACAACTGGATGAAGTGACTCAATCCATTCTATGTAAAAACAGCCCACACCTCTATGAAGCCACCACCAGTGCAGAGTGCCTTCTTTACAACCTGGAACAATGGCTTCGTGGGATGTGCGCCACACTTGAACACTACCATCAGCTGTTACAGAAATCTGACCAGGCTACTGTTTTCCAGTCGTCTGGGGTCCATCCGATGTGGTCACGATCCCAGGACAGGTACTGCTGTAGCAGAGGCACCCGCGTCTGCTTCCATAGCCCATTAATGCCAAATTTGGCCACACAGTCTTAACAGACACGATCGTCGTACGTCCCACATTGATTTGTGCAGTCGTCGTGTGACTAAGGCCTCCTGTCGGGTAGACCGTTTGCCGGGGGCAAGTCTTTCGATTTGACGCCACCTCGGCGACTTGCGCGTCGATGGTGATGAAATGATGATTGGGACAACACAACACCCTGAGCGGAGAAAAACTCCGACCCAGCCGGGAATCGAACCTGGGCCCATATGATTGGCATTCTGTCGCACTGACCACTCAGCTACCGGGGGCGGACATTTGTGCAGTTATTCTCACACAGTGTTGCTTGTCTGTTAGCACTGACAACTCTAAATAAACGTTTCTGCTCTCGGACGCCAAGTGCAGTCCGTCAGCCACTGTGTGGCATGTGTAGCCTGAAATTTGGTAGTCTCAGCACACTCTTGACTCTGTCGATGTCAGAACATTGAATTCCCTAACGATTTCCTAAACAGAATGTTCCATACTTCTAGCTCCAACTGCACATTCTGCATTGAGAGTCTTAATTCCCGTCGTGCGGTCATAATCACATCGGAAACCTTTTCACATGGATCGGCTTCGCCTATGCACTGCCCTCTTATACCTCGCGTACGCGATACTACCGCCATCTGTATATGTGCGTATCGCTATTCCATGCCTTTCGGCACCTCCGTGCAGATGTAGAGAAATGCGCTGCTTCCTGGACTCGGGTAGGCGCACCGGCCACCTGATCGACTCCGTCCAGCGGATTACCGTCGTCGGTTGGTGTGCCGGCCAGCCTGGATTTGGTTTTTAGACGGTTTTCGACATCCTGCTAGGTGAATACCGGGCAGGTCCCCACGATCCGCCTCAGTTACACGACTCGCAGACATCTGAACATGCTCGCACTATTCCATTCATTACACTCGACACAGACAGCAGGGGTACACTAATTTCATCCCGGGAGGGGGGGGGGGGGTACGGGGTGGCGGCGGGAAGGGCATCCGGCCACCCCTTTCCACTAAGCTTGCCAAATACGTTCGTAACAAACTTCGTGGCAGATTAAAACTGTGTGCCGGACCGACACTCGAACTTGGGACCTTTGCCTTTCGCGTGCAAGTGTTCTACCAACTGAGCTACCCAAGCACGACTCACGCCCCGTCCTCACAGCTTTACTTCTGCCAGTAACTCGTCTGCTACCTTCCAAACTTTACAGAAGCTCTCCTGCGAAACTTGCAGAACTAGCACTCCTGAAAGAAAGGATACTGCGGAGACATGGCTTAGCCACTGCCTGGGGGATGTTTTCAGACTGAAATTTTCACTCTGCAGCGGAGTGTGCGCTGATATGAAACTTCCTGGCAGCTTAAAACTGTGTGCTGAACCGAGACTCGAACTCGGGACCTTTGCCTGTAAAGTTTGGAAGGTAGCAGACGAGCTACTGGCAGAAGTGAAGCTGTGAGGACGGGGCGTGAGTCGTGCTTGGGTAGCTCAGTTGGTAGAGCACTTGCCCACGAAAGGCAAAGGTTCCGAGTTCGAGTCTCGTTCCGGCACACAGTTTTAATCTGCCAGGAAGTTTCGTATCAGCGCACACTCCGCTGCAGAGTGAAAAATCTCATTCTGGACGTTCCTAACAATACGGACCCTGCGTCAGCGCGGGACATGGCACCGGTGAAAGAAAGTGCAGATGTAGAGAATAGCTAAACAGAAAACTTATGTCTGATAGATGCACTGTGGTTGACACCAGTGTGTTTGTTGGACAGTGGGGCGGCCCAAGAAGAAGCTGTCGGTGCCGCAGCTGCTGATGCTGCTCAACCAGCTGGCGAGTGAGGGCGCGCAGACTGCCGGGGCACGATCGCAGCGCGTGCGCTTCGGCTTCAGCCGGCGGCGGCGCGTCCAGCAGCCGTGAGCCGCCACCCGCCACCCGCCACGCGCCAGCTGCCGCCTGGAGCCTCCGCCTGGGCCGCCCGCACCTGCCTGCCTGCTCGCTACGTCACGCCACCTCGCCTCGCCTCACCCCACCCCGCCACTGCGAGCCGCCCGCGCTCTCTCGTCCGTCTTGCTTCGGCGTCTCGTATCTACAATGCAAGCGTCCCACTCACGGAATGTATAAGCTGTGTTAACGACCATGTGCACTTAAATACAAGCCTGCGTCGTGAAGTGCATTAAAGTGTTGTTGGAAACTTTATTTCAAGGTTTCTTTCCTTCCACATCCTCTATGCCCTTTTTCCCTGCTGAAAGCTGTGGTTGTACTACACAGCCAAATTTTGGTACATCTACTCGTATATTACCAAACAGTTAAGGACACTAGGAACTTCTGAAGTATAGAAATATGGAATTTTTTGCAAATTTATCAAATGGTACAGTTTTTTCTGATTACAATGGTATATACTTTATTGGGTTTAGAATGATAATTGACAGCAATACAATAAATTTTGGAGGCATGCTTACGCGTGCTACCATGCACATTTTATTTCAATTATAGCAAACCATTGGTATTTGACAAAAAAAAAGAAAAGATTTGCTTCCAGCGAAACTGTTTGGAATATGAGGTATGTCCACAAAGTAAGTTCCATTTGCTATTATAAAACTAACGTATACAGATACAGAAAAAATATTTATTGCACAAAAATCTGCAATTGTTAAACTACTTTACTACGTAGCTTCCGAAATTTTTTAGGCACTTGTCATAGCTTGGCACAAGTTTCTGTATGCCTTCTTCATAGAATGTTGCCACCTGTGTAGTCAACCATGTTGTAACATGTTCTTTCAGCTCGTCATCACCGTTGAAGTGTTTACCATGAAGGACAGAATTTAGGTGTAAGAAGAGATGAAAGTCGCTAGGAGCGAGGTCCGGGCTGTATGGAAAATGGTTGAAATGGCTCTTAGTACTATGGGACTTAACATCTGAGGTCATCAGTCCCCTAAACTTACAACTACTTAAACCTAACTAACCTAAAAACATCACACACATTCGTGCCCGAGGCAGGATTCGAACCTGCGATCGTAGCAGCAGCGTGGTTCCAGACTGAAGCGTCTACACCCGCTCGGCCACAGCGACCGGAGAGTGTATGGAGGATGATCAAACGCGTCCCAGTGAAATTCCGGTAAGAGTTGTTTGGTCACATTCGCCGTGTGAGGTATGCCATTATCGTGGAAAAAAACAACACCTTTTGAAAGTAATCCTCGGCGCTTGTCCTGTATTGCGCGGCGCAATTTCTTAATGGTCTCGCAGTAGCTGTGTGCATTGATTGTTTGGCCTTGTGGTAAAAATTCAATTAGCAAAATGCCTTTTCTGTCTCAAAAAACGGTGCAAATGACTTGTCAAGGTGTCAAGATTTGCTTGGGCTTAACCTTCGTTGGGGATGAAGTGTGCCTCCATTCCATTGATTGCCGTTTTGTTTCAGGTGTGTCATACGATACCCAAGTGTCATCCCCCGTGACTATCCGAGAAAGAAAACCATCTCCTTCTTCATTGTAGCGTGTCAAAAACTGAAGTGCACTGCCCATTCATTGTTTTTTATGTTGTTCAGTAGTATTTTGGTCACCCAATGTGAGCAAGACTTTCGAATTTTCAGTTTTTCATTAACAATTTCATGAATTAGTGAGATTTGCGGAACTTCCATAGCAAGGGCACTAAGTGTAAACTTACGGTTGTGCTTAATCTTCTCTTCAATTGTGTGAACCAGTTCACAAACGGACGTCCACTTCGTTCTTCATCATGCACTTGATCACGTCTTTCGTTGAACAGTCTCACCCAGCTTCTAACCATTGAATCGCTCATAGCATTTTCTACGTAAACCTCGCAGATTTGCCGATGAATTCCCTTTGGTTTAACTTTCTTTGCAATTAGGAAACGACCACATATCTGATTTCACACGCTGCGGCACTTTCAATTATGGCTGACATTATATAGAAGCACTACAAAGCACACGTCGGCAGCAGCGATCTGAAAATGGCGTACATGTCTTCTCCTCGAGTCAGAGTAACTGCCGCGCATGCTCGGAACTGCGATCGTAGCGCTGCCGCGGATGGAAATAGAAACGGAACTTTCTTTGTGGACGACCCTCGTATATTGTATATGTTGGTAACAATGATGATTTCCAACACCTGAAAATGATCATCTTTGCTCTTGTTTATGTTGGTTTTGGTGAAGTGTTTTGTTTACACCGTACTGAAAGTTTGTTGTTTAACAAGGGGAGGCCACGACATTGGGATCACGTATTTACTTCAGACTTTGTACACCTTTAGTAAGCCATTAAAACAACGTAATCTGCAAGCAGTAAGGTGTATTATTCTGGTAATTCCGAGAAAATCGCAAGAAAAGTTTTACGCGTTTATTATGTGACTGATCTATGCGTGCGAAGGTGCCGGTTGCAAGAAGTCAGCTTGGTCAAGCGGTTAGCCGGCACACTAGCTACACGTGTTCGGTCACAGGGTTAGCGGCCCTCTGTAATAAAGTATTCGAAGAACAGGGAGTCACCTTTGTTATAGAGTACAAGTGTAAATTCTGTGCTATTAAAAAAAATGCACTTAACACTATTCGTTCTTTAAAGGACTTTTCTGTACTTAACATTTCTCACAAACTACACACATCAAAAAAGTTTTGCATCATCCCGGTTCCCAGAACTCCTGAAGATAGACTTTGACTGTGGATATTGTATCACAGACACAGTCACTTTGATTGTGCAGCGATGTCACTAAACCCGCCCAAAGATGTAAACAAACATGCATGAGCAGCGCCTATTAGACAGAGTGGGTCCGACAGCCGATCAGTTCCGGTCATTCCACCAGGAAGGAGGTACACGGCTCGTGTTGTCTGTAGTTCAACCATGCCTAGACGGTCAATACTGCAGTTCCATCGCGGTCGAATTGTTACTTAGTGCCAGGAAGGACTCTCAACAAGGGAAGTGTCTAGGCGTCTTGGAGTGAACCAAAGCGGTGTTGTTCGGACATGGAGGAGATATAGAGTGACAGGAACTGTCGACGACATGCCTCGCCCAGGCCACCCAAGGGCTACAGCTACAGTCGATGACCGCTACCTACGTGTTATGGCTCGGAGGAACCCTAACATGTTGAATAATGGCTTTCGTGTAGCCACAGGACGTCGTGTTACGACTCAAACTGTGCGCACTAGGCTGCATGATGCGGAACTTCACTCCCGACGCCCATGACGAGGTCTATCTTTGCAACCACGACTCCACGCAGCGCGGTACAGATGGGTCCAACAAACATGCCGAATGGACCGCTCAGGATTGCCATCACCATCTCATCACCGATGAACATCGCATATGCCTTCAACCAGACAATCGCCGGACACATGTTTGGAGGCAACCGGACCAGGCTGAACGCCTTAGACACACTGTCCAGTGAGTGCAGCGATGTGGAGGTTCCTGATGTTTCGGGGTGGCATTATGTTGGGCCGACATACGTTGCTGGTGGTCATGGAAGGTGCCACAACGGCTGTACGATACATGAATGTCATCCTCCGACCGATAGTGCAACCATATCGGCAGCGTATTGGCGAGGCATTCGTCTTCATGGACGACAATTCGCGGCCCCACCGTGCACATCTTGTAAATGACTTCCTCCAGGACCGGGCGGTATGGCCGAGCGGTTCTAGGCGCTTCATTCTGGAACCGCGCGACCGCTACGGTCGCAGGTTCAAATCCTGCCTCGGGCATGGATGTGTGTGATGTCCTTAGGTTAGTTAGGTTTAAGTAGTTCTAAGTTCTAGGGGACTGATGAACTCAGATGTTAAGTTCCATAGCGCTCAGAGCCATTTGAACCATTTGAACTTCCTCCAGGACAACGACATCGCTCGACTAGAGTGGCCAGCATGTCCTCCAGACGTGAATCATATCGAACATGCCTGGTATAAATTGAAAAGGGCTGTTTATAGACGACGTAACCCACCAACCACTCTGAGAGATCTACGCCGAATGACAGTTGAGGACTGGGACCATCTGGACCAAGAATGTCTTGAACTTGTGGATAGTACACCACGACGAATACAGGCGTGCATCAATGCAAGAGAACGTGCTGCTGAGTATTAGAGGTACCGGTGTGTACAGCAATCTGGACTACCACCTCTGAAGGTCTCGCTGTATGGTGGTACAACATGCAATGTGTGGTTCTCATGAGCAAAAAAAGGGGGCAAATGATGTTTATATTGATCTTTGTTCCAATTTTCTGTACAGGTTCCGGAACTCTCGGAACCGAGGTGATGCAAAACTTTTTTTGATGTGTATTACAAGACTGAGTGAACAGATCGCTCATTTACAACATAGTGCTCCCCGTCTGGACACTATAACTCATAAATAACAGTTATTAAGTAAGAGGTTATGTAATAGAGCTTCTTTTGTTCTGGGCCTAGACCACTGTCGTCAGGCCCCTTCTCCTCTGGAGTCCAGAGCATCCACAAAGCGCGACTGCATAGCGTAAACGCCTTCTCCATCGCTAGCAGAGACACTCGCTCATCCCCGCGTCTTGTTGATGCAAAGTACTCCCATTTAGACATTCACATCTGCACATGAATCCAACAATCGCGCGCCCAGTGTGCCCTTATTCCTACATTACTAATTAAAATCATGTTTCCCCACCGACATCTTTTATCCTTTTAGTAGAAAGAAGTGAGGCAGTGTAAATAGCAACATTCACCACTACATGATGATGATAATGACGATGATGATGATGATGATGATGATGATGATGTTGATATTTGGTTTGTGGGGAGCTCAACTGCGTGGTCATCAGCGCCCATACAAATCCCCAATCTGTACACAGTCCAATATAGCCACATTCACGAAATGATGGTGGAATGATAAGGACAACAGAAACACCCAGTCCTCGGGCAGAGGAAATCCGCAACCCGACCGGGAATCGAACCCAGGAACTCGTGTACCACTACAGATCCCTCCATCGAAGTGAAATATGTGTAAAATAACTTACGTAATTAAATATCGTATCTGATAGCTCTGACCATTTGATAAACTATTATCGTTTCTACATCAAGTTGCCTGGGGACCGAACTGTATTTTATTTCTCTCTCTATAGTGAAATGCATTCGTTCAGGTATCCTAAGTCAGTCATTTTTGTTAACAGCCAATAGTAAGTGTCAATATCTATATTTCTACTAAGGGCAATAGTTATTTTATGATAAGCTTAACTGATTGAAAGGTATGGTCACCTTTTCACGCCCCTGTTCTTTCTCAACAATCCACGTTTCACTTGTTAATGAATTTTCCTTAAAACAAACGACTGTCATAACTTAGTAAAAGAGTTTGACTTACTTGTAACAGTAATTTCTTTTGCTTATAAATGAATGCGTGCTCGTAAAAACCAATGTGAACCATTTGATATGACTTCTCAAACTTTGACTTGACTATATTAATGTTTATTATTAATAATCTCGAGTGATTCGTTCATAACAGTATACACGTAGTTTTCTCAAGCCCCTTAAGAAATAAAAATTTAAACCTTTATTTACTGTAAGGAGTTACATGCTGACATTCCAATCTATCTTCCTCCACATCTTCAAATTTCAGATTTACGTTCATTCAACATGTAAGGAAAACGAAGGTTCAAAGAATCAGCAGTGGTCAGGTAAGTCCACATGCTTTAAACTATGCTTGTCTATACTAACTGCGCTTTCTACTAATCGTCTGCACAGATACTGATGTTGTATTTCCGATTCAAGTGTTTCTTCTTTTTCTTTCTTCCCTACCAGAAACGGTTTACGTCATTACTTCTCTAGATTGACCTGACCATAGACTAGAATTGAAACGTTCCCTTAGAAAAATTATAAATGACTGTGCTTAAACTGACACACAATATTTTTAGCGCAACGCAATCTGACTTTCAAAAATCCCTACAAGAGAATGGCCTGACTCACATTAACCTATTGTTGTTGTTGTTGTGGTCTTCAGTCCTGAGACTGGTTTGATGCAGCTCTCCATGCCACTCTATCCTGTGCAAGCTTTTTCATCTCCCTACTGCAACCTACATCCTTCTGAATCTGCTTAGTGTATTCATCTCTTGGTCTCCCTCTACGATTTTTACCCTCCACGCTGCCCTCCAATACTAAATTGGTGATCCCTTGATGCCTCAGAACATGTCCTACCAACCGATCCCTTCTTCTGGTCAAGTTGTGCCACAAACTTCTCTTCTCCCCAATCCTATTCAATACTTCCTCATTAGTTATGTGATCTACCCATCTAATCTTCAGCATTCTTCTGTAGCACCACATTTCGAAAGCTTCTATTCTCTTCTTGTCCAAACTATTTATCGTCCATGTTTCACTTCCATACATGGCTACACTCCATACGAATACTTTCAGAAATGACTTCCTGACACTTAAATCAATACTGGATGTTAACAAATTTCTCTTCTTCAGAAACGCTTTCCTATACCTTTCACAAATCACTTACCTCACAAAAATCTTGGTTACTCGAACTACTACAATACAGCGAGTGCCACTACTGCCAGCTAAATAAAAGATTCAAACTACTGAAGGCACTAACTACTGATAGGCGTAGTTAGCAAATGAAAGATTTTGATAGAGAACAAACAATGTATTTACCTTAATAGTGTTCAAAAGTCATAATATATATAGCAGTTCATGACATCCATTCTTACAAATGTACTGTTTCTGATGGACACACGTCCAGATCATCCGCTCTCAAAAATCCGCCATCTCACTTCCCCACATCCACCACTGCTGGCGGCTCACCTCCTACTGCGCGACGCCACGCGCTGCTAACATCCAGCTGCCCAACACTACAATGGCAGACAACAATGCAAACTAGCCACAGACTGCACACAGCACAGCCAGTGATACTCATACAGAGCGCTACGTGGCGTTACCAATAAGAAAACCTAAACAGCAATGCTCCCCACAAAAAATTTTACAAATTGTTTTGGGCACTGGCCAATACATATTTGTTAAAATTTTTTCGCAATTACAATAACAAAGAAATCAAATGTACACACTTATTGATACAATGTTGGTCAAATGCTAAAATTTTCTCACAATCCATAAAGACAGTCCTGATCTTTCATCACAGTAAAATTGCAGTATTTTTCTCAAAGTCTAAGCAGTAAAAGAAAATGTACACGAAAGTCGTGGATTTCCATGCACTCTTGAAGAAGTAGTGTTGTCCTTCCAACGGAAAGACAGTGCTGACTCTTGACATGCAGACAGTTAATGGGCCACAACAGAGCAAACCCACAGCAGAGTCAGTCGAAGTTTTGAAGAATATTGGTAGGTAGGTCATCAAAGAACAGACCCACTGTAGTCCTGGTAGAGATTACGGTATTGGTGGGCCACCAGAGGTGCAGACCCACTGCAGTCCTTGTAGAAATAATGGTATTGGTGAGTCATCAAAGGTGTAGACCCACTGTAGTCTTTGTAGAGATGACTAGCAGCCATCCGTTGCGACTGTGCAGGTGCACAATCACCATCGATGAGTCTTGCGGAGAATATAGAAAGTCCATAAACCACCACTTGTGCACGCACCAAGTTTTTGGAATTGTCCTTAGAAGTCTTGCAGACAATATAGCAAGTCCATAAACCACCACTTGTGCACTCACAAAAAATTATTTTTTTTGAAACGTCCTTAGAACCAGCAATGCTGTTAACCAGTCCCTTGCTGAATTATCAACACATGTGCAAACACCAACGGTCCCAACTTCTCACATATTGTGCATATACTATGACCAACAGAAACGTGTGCACTGAAATGAATGCTTACAAGTTACTTAATTTGACGAAATGGTGTCAATTACAATTTTATAACATGAGAATACAATAACAAAGGTACAAAATACATCATTAAAGAACATAACAACACAGATAACATTTGTAGTAATATGGGCTTTACAAAAGAATAGAAATAAACATATACATCAGTGTTACAGGAATTATGACATAAGTAAATACATAAAAGATCGGAATAACTTTCAAAACATCAACTTCACACATGAGCATTGAAACAAAACATAATAAATAATGTCTAAACATCTTTACGAAGTAAATAACATATTATAAATGCAAATTATATTTGAGGATAACAGTATTCCTCATCATAGTGAATGTAGCTGAGTATTAGAAAAATTCTACAACAAAAATCTTATTAGCTAAACACATAAAGACAGGAAAAACACAAATACACAAGGGTACACAAACATATAGCGGAATAACATAAAAGGAAAGGACAGGGTTCGTTTTACTGCAGTATTTTGCAAACAAAACTTTCTTTACTTCTTGGAGATCTCCCTTCATTCATCATTATTCCGAAAAAGTCCTCTCTATACCTGCTTTCTGTATTCTATTCATATTTCTTTCAAAATAATTATTTCTCAGTGTACAATACTCATTTTGGCCCAGATCTTTTTCATATAACTTCTCAATGCATTCTTTCCCTATTTTCCATAGTTAGTTTCTTATATAGTCTACCCCGTCTTAAGCTAACTTAAATCTACTGATCTCATATATATATATACTAAGGGACGAGGCAATGCAGCAGTACAAAACAATTAACACAAACAGCAATGACAAAAAATGCAAATTGGCAAAGCAAGCAGCAATATATATAAATTAGCAAAGAAAATGCAACATTATCACTAATATGAGCCAATGTGCAGCAAAAAGAAAAATAAATCAGTAGTAAAACTGGCATAACAGAGTAATACAAAGTGAAGTTCAGTAGCACTATGCCTGGTAAACAGCAGCAGCAAATGCAACAACTTATATCTAAACATGACAAAGCTCAAGCAGAAAAAATAGTACACTAAAGACAACAATGCAGATAAGGGAAATGTCTAGTCACATCTTAATGTCTATGTAATTACAGTGGTGCACCACAACAACTTATTCTACAAAAAATTACCAAGTACTTGAAAGGAAAATTATGTATTCAGTTACTGTTATTAGTCCCTTCATATTGTTCTTTTCTTTCCAAGTGCTCCTTTTTCGAAGAATGTGGATCATAAAATTATTATTTAATAGATCTGTTGACAGAAAGTGTTCACATTAGCAAATGCATTTAAATTTATTTTATAAAACCAATGCTGCAACACAGCTGGAAATCAGATATCAAATGCAATAAGCAACTATGTACAAAGCATAAAAACATTATTCAATAGCCATGTGGCATTTCACAGGTCAGTAAAAAAATCTCTCAACTAGCAAGACAATAGATGTAAAATGTTTCTCATCATTTCATTAGGCATTTTAGTAAATATCATTAATTAAGAGCTCTACAGTGTAATCATATGTTTTCAAGTTTGGACGTGTCGTATTTGGGATGCTTTCTACAAAGAAATGTCAATAGCGAGGGTAATGGCCTCTTTTTTTCTCCACCTGTGCCTCTGAAAGGCGCACACTAATGGCTTTTTTCCAGGCGACTGTCGCACAGCTGGGTGCTTACAGTGACCTACCTTCCTTACCGAAATATTTACGACATCAGTTTCCGCTACAGTGACAGTTTGATACAAATAAAATTTCACAGGTCGAAATATTTGAGTTACAAATCTGTAGAAACAAAATGCTATAAATATAACAGTATCCAAAAAAATTTTCGCCGGCATTGTGATACATTCACGCATTTACACACATTTCATAACTCTTAAAGTACGATTCTTGGTTTCCAACATCCTTTTCATAAATCAGTGTCCCTAACCACTACTCCTTATTCCTTACCTTATTACACATATACATATTCATCAACACGTCTTCAATATTTCCTCATAATAAATACAGAGCATAATCAAATTCCTCATATAGCATCATCTCATTGATCATAAACATACCTCAACGGCATAATACACATCGTCATCATAATAACAACATCATAACATCTCAGTGAAATCTCAAAATCGTCGTAGCTTCCTCCAATAATTTCAAAACCTAAAAAAATTCTCTGCTCATTTCAATAGTGTCATCTACCTCAAACGTACTTTAAAAATCATGATCCCATACCAAATACATCATTCAAAGCTCTCATAGTGTCACAATGGTTCCGAAAAAATATGAACAGTTCACAAAGTACAGACGAAACACAATTTCATAAGTGTGAAGTTATCCAACTGTGTAATTGCGTAAATATCTGTCACTGACGTAGTAAAAAAATTGTTGTTTCTCTGTTAAATAATCAGATAGCTGTGTAATTCAGTGTTAGAAAAATATGGTAACGATGTGTGAAGTTGTATAAGCAAATACCATATTAGCTAGGGCTCCTTGTGCTTGCCAAACACATGGTACACAAAGTAAGTGTGTACCCCCCTAAGGATTAATGTAATTATACCCTCAGGTGTTACAGATTAGAGCAATGGAATGAAATGTATCACAGAAAACTTCTTTTGTAATTCAAAAATCTTTAAAAATAAATGTTTTAAGTACAAGATTAATCACTCAAATGTGTGTTCTGTAGCGCTAAATTGTTCATCGTGTTGTAACATAATCTCTGTCATTACTTAAGGGTAAAAAATGTGCCAAGTGTCGTAATTATCGTCGTCCGTAAGCAAAGTTCTGTGGAAGTCAATGTACTTACCTCGTAATAAACAAAATGCGAAATGCTATGCGTATAGATATCGTAGTTATTATGTACAGTACCGTGATCAAGAAAGTACTACACTGTACTGTATTGTTGTGCTACAAAAAAGGTTGTCTCATTGTAGCTATATCACAAAAGTTACTACTAAAACATGTTTTACTTTCCAGAATAATACATAAAAACTGTGCAGATATAAAACAGATACACCACAAAAGCAACAATGTAAATTGTGTCACACATTAGCAGCATCGTGATATAATCGTGTAGCTGTCAAAGAGACCAAATACTAAGTCATCTTTAATCTCACATAATCTCACAGAAAGTATTTCAAATAAAGAATGTCTTTTCAAGTAAACCAAAATGTTGCATTAAAATCTCATTAGCAGTATATGTTCTAAGTATGTAAGCCTTATAGTCGTTACGTAATCGTGCAATTAACAAGCAAGAATGTAGACACACAATAACACCGTGTCCTCTGTTCACTATAACAATGCATTCGTAATTTCTGTCTAAATAACTTCCATAGGTTCTTGCCTGCATAGTTGACCTCAAAACGTTGTTGTATGTTAACAGTTTCTAAGTGTGACAAACCATACCAGAAACGTGAAAAGTTTTATGGCAAAGACAAAGTTAAAAAGCAGATTATCTTTCAATAAACGGTTTTACATGTGAAATATGGTGTAACCCTTTACCTTTCCTAGTACGCAGAGTTTCAACTTCAACGCAATTATCATGTGGTATACGTCGGTAAGGAATGCTAAAATTTTTCTCAAGGTTAGCTTCTATGTTATTTTTCTCTGAGCCAGCCAGCGCACGTGGCTGCCTGCGGTGCAAGTCATTGTCTGTCTCTTTGTTGGCGCGCGTTGTTATTAGGATTAGGAGACCTAACTTTTACACATTCAGCTTGTCGAGAGGGCCCTGCCCTGTTTGAATCCCACCAGTTCTGATGCAATTCAGGTCTGTCGTTATGATTATATCGTCTGTCGTCATGTTGGTAGTTCCTGTAGTTTCTTTCTTGTCGGTTATGTGGTGGAGAATTTCTCCCTGAATCGTAACTGCACGCTGGACCATTGCGTCTGAAGTTATTCTGTCTCCCTTGATAATAATAGTTCTGGTTGCCATATTGTCTGTTTCTATGATTGTCTCTGTCATATTCATTACTACGGAAATGTGATCTTTCTCTGTAACTATTACTCTGCCAGTGATTATCATATTGGTGGTGTCTGTTTTGGTCACGATTTACGTTGTAAGAATAACCTTGTCGTGTCCAGTTATTATTTCTTTCATCGTGGAATTGTGATGGATGTGACCCGTAATTGTTGTGCTCCTGTTTTCGCGTTCCGCGATTGTCAGTGTCAATTTCCAATTCTTGTAACAGTCCCTGAAAAGCTTCAATGTCCTCTTTGCAACGTCCTGCCAAAATAATATGTCGTAAATGTTCAGGTAGTTTGATTAAGCAAATGCGGATGAGTTCTGAGGGGCTGTATGGGTTTGACAGGTACTGATTGTTGAGCAACATGTCTTCAAAATATTTCACAAGACTGAGAAATTCAGATTGTTCGTAATGTTTCATCATTATGATGCTATGTTTTTACTCGGTCTTGTGTAGCTTGAGACCAATAAGCTGAGAGGAAGGCATGATAAAATTCTCCTTCACTGTGGCAATCGTGAATGACCGATCACATTCTTACAGCTGGTTCATTCTCTAAATAGCCACACATAAATTCTAATCTGTGCTCTAATGACCAGTTGGGAGGAAAACAATGATAGAATTGATGAAGCCACACTTGTGGATGAATGTCGTTGCCGGAATTCTTAAATGTTTTGAATTTACGTGTAGTAATGAACAGCTTATAGTCAAAATCATCATGTCGGCGAGTCACATGTCGGTCATTGTTACTTCGTTTCGGCGGTTCCCTCTCAAAATTCGGTGTACCTTGCCAATTTCTTTCATAATTTCCAAAGTACCCGTATTTTTATTTTGTGGCTGTTCCGTATTTCTATGCCCCTCTTCCCGTATTGGAGCGCGAGTGTCCTCTGAAATACGTAATTCATGTATTAGCTGTGTCAGCTTCCCGGATTTCTCTTTGGTGTTGCATGTTAATTTGATTCTGACTTTGTTTGAATTTCCTAATTTGTTCGCACTCTTCTGTGTCATTAAAGACTACCAGTTTTGTGTCATTTAGATTATCATCTACCTTAGTAGATAAATTATTTAGCTGATCCGAAAGTTCAACTACTTTCTCTGATAATGAACTAATTTCCTCCAAGTGTCTTTCTGAACCAATTTTCAGAGTATCTACTGTGTCCTTTGAATTTTCCTGAGTTTTTGCAAGTTGCGAAACCAAATCGGTTGATGCAACTGAGTCAATTTTAGCTTGCAAGGTCTCATGATTTTCATGAACAATAGTTTGCAGTTCTTTTATGGCTGCTTCGTGATTCTGTAATGCATTTTCATACTGCAAAAAAATAGATGAAAATGCTCACAAATTTGTGTTTTTACGTCATTACAGACTTTTTGACATTTCGATTCAATGTTATGTAACTCAGTAGTTAAATCTTCACGTGTTTGTTCAAGCATGGTGTCTAACTTCAGAAGATTTTGTTCCATTGTGTCTAACTTTTGAAGCTTTTGCTGTGTTTGTCTCTGATTTTGTTCCATTGTGTCTAACTTTTGAAGCTTTTGCTGTGTTTGTCTCTGATTTTGTTCCATTTGTTGCATTAATTGCAATAATAATGTATTAGTGTCTGGAATCTGTTTCCCTATGCTTTTTGGCAGTGGGGCTAAGGCTTTTGGAGGAAAGGCTCATGACTGTGTTTTGGATCTGTTTAGGTTCTGGGTGCTCTGTTGTGGTGGGAGGGAGTCTTGGAGGGTGGGGTAAATTCAGGAGGTCTCCGAAACAGGGTTTGTCAGCTAAGAGCAGACATGGGGGAGGTTTGGAGATTGTTGTAGAGGTGATGGATACTGGTAATCCAAGGCAGGAGTAGAAAGTGAGCAGCTTGGGCAGTTTTTGAGGTGGTGTTGGGCATGTTGCTCTAGTTCCTGGAGGGCAAGAGTTTCAGTTTCAGGAATTTGGGATTGCATGGCAGGAGAATTTTGGAGTAAAGGTATTGCAAGGAGGTTTGTGCTTGACTGACATTCCTTGCACTGGGAAACTGCCAAAGCCTCTATGCTATCGAAGTTCTGTACTACCCCTCTAATTGCCTCGAAATGTTCACTGTAAAACAACACAACTTCGACCCACGTACCACAGGTTTGGGAGGTAAAGGCACATTTGATAGTTTTACTTTGTAGGTCTTGATGTGAGCAGGAGACTTTAGAAACACTTTCTTTGCAGATAAAATCAGTTTATCTACATTCACAAACATGGATTGTACTTATTCAGCAAGGCAATGAACGCCATGAGCAAAGCATATCACATGAATCAAATTGGGATAAAATACTTGGAGGGCTTTTGCTTCTTTGATCATATAAGGAGCAGCATCTGAAATAAACACAAACACCCTTTCTTCTACAGACAATTCTGGAAATATTTTTCTAATACCCTCATTCAAAAAACTACCGATCATAGAATGATTTACTTTTTCAAGTTCTTTGCAGGCCACTAAATAGGAAGAAGAAGACAGTTCTTTTAAAGCACCAACAATTAAATTTGCAATGAAATGACCACAAGTGTGTGTTGTTTCATCAACTAAAAGCTAGATAATGCTGTCCTTGCGTTCATTGCGTATTTCTTCCAGAAAATTTACATAAATTGTCGATATGTAATTTTTACGCAATTTTGATTCATCTGGTATATTTTGATTTAAGCAACATTTGTGCAGGAAACCTTTGAGAACAAGGTTTGTAAGTTTGTGAAGAGGAATATTGCTTGCAATAATTGCTTCCCAAGATCCATGTTAAACTGACTTTTTTGGTTACCTTTGGACAAATCCCTGCTACTGCAACTTGCCTTCCTGTTTCTGTTCCTCTTCTGTAAGTTATTCTGCTAGGCAATGGCCTCACGGTTAGCAACTGCATGCAGTTCTAGGTTGTGGTCAATCTTTCAGACATCAAAACTAGATCGAGCTAGAGACCGCCCCTCTAAATTTTTAAATACCGGTATTGTAAACATAGAGCGAAAATATGCATCATCACTACTTTTCAGTTAAAATATGCAACATTCAGTGAAAAGGAGCCAAATATGCAAATGCTCATGCAACATGCAAAAGAATATAATCTGGTCTCTACTTATCAATATTGATGCCCCCTCCCTTTATACTAACATCCCTAATGCCCATGGCCTTACCATTATTGAATACTACCTTTAGTAATGCCTCACTGTTTCCAAACCAATCACCTCCTTCCTAGTCGCCATGATCAACTACATCCTCGCCCACAATTACTTGTCCTTTGAAGGCATTACCTACAAACAAATCCTGGGTACAGCATTACCCTTGTGACTCAGTACAATCCAGGACTGGAGAAACTGAATTGCATTCTTTGCCAGGGTTTTGACTACCTCTTGTCATGCCCTGGAATGAGGAATGTCCTACCCACTACCCATGCCACATGTCCCACAGTGTTATTCTGCCACCCAAAAATCCTATACAATATCCTTGTCCATTCCTAAACAATCCCTACTCCCAATTCCTTCCCTCATGGCTCATATCCCTGTAGTAGACGTAGATGCAAGATCTGTCCCATACATCCTCCCACCACCGTGTACTCCAGTCTGGTCACAAACATAATCTATCCTATCAAAGGCAGGCCTGCCGGTGATATCAGTCATGTCTCCAAGCTAAGCTGCAACCCATGTGCTGCATTCTATGTGGGCATGACAACCAACAAGATGTCTGTCCGCACGAATGGCCACTGACAAACTGTGGCCAAGAAACAACTGGTCCACCCTGTTGCTGAGCATGCTGCTGAGCATGACATCCTTCATTTCAGTGACAGCTTCACAGCCTGTGCCATCTGGAGTCTTCCGACCTACAACAGCTTTTCTGAACTGAGCAGGTGGGCTTCCTCTCTGCAATATATACCATGTTCCCATAACCCTCCTTTCCTCAAACTTCATTAGTCATTGTTCTTATACATCTACCCCCTTGCCTGTTCCCATTCCAGCACTACACAGCCCTCATGCCACCAATGCACACAGTCTTTTCACTTCTCTCCTTTTTCACTACTGCACCCTCTGTCTCCTGCACTCTATCTAACTTCCCAACTGGACCTAGCTGCCCTATTCTCCACCTCATCCCTGCATGCACCCAGCAGTACCTTACTATCCCCCACCACTATTCTGCTACCCTTCCCCTCCCCACCCCAACCTCCTCTTTAATCCCACCCACTTGTCTCTCCCATAATGCGCTGCTGCTCGCAGTCTGACTCCAGCTACCAGAGACTGGTCATGTGTGTGTGGGTTTTGTTTGCATGAGTGTGTGTATGTAGTCTATCTTTGACAAAGATCTTTTTGACCAAAAGCTGACTGTCTGACAGCCTTTTTGTTGTTCCTTTCCTATGTAGTGAGTTCAAATGGTTCTGAGCACTATGCGACTTAACTTATGAGGTCATCAGTCGCCTAGAACTTAGAACTAATTAAACCTAACTAACCTAAGGACATCACACACATCCATGCCCAAGGCAGGATTCGAACCTGTGACCAGAGCGGTTGCTCAGTTCCAGATTGTAGTGCCTAAAACCGCACGGCCACTCCGGCCGGCTGTAGTGAGTTAAAACTATCCTTTCTGTTATATTGTTAATTCCATCCTGAATTTTCTGTTGTACATATAATCGTATAAACTGAGAATTAAGTTGTATATTCATGTCACATGTGTAATGCTTTTGGTATTGTCCTGCTTATATTTGATTTTCTAGGTTATATGTCCTTTTATACCTAATTTTCTACGTTCTATTTTTTGTAATTTGTCAGCGTCTCAATTTTGTGATCTTGTATAATGAAACAGTTTAGTAGTTATGTAGTCCTCTCAGTTTTGCTCTGTTTGTATTTAATTCTCTGGGCTATAGTGTCACCTCTCATGTAATTTTCTGTTATATACATTCTAATCTTTAGTTGTACAAGTTGAGTGTAAGTACAATGCAAAAATTTGACACTCACTACATCTGTGTGACATTATTACCATCAGACCCATGGCGTAAGAAACAAAAAAACAAACAAATTCATTAACAGTCACTGTGTAAATTCTTGGATAACTTGACACCTTTTACAACTTGTGATTTGTTCTAACTCTTTTGTGTACACTGTGCAGTAATTTCAGGCCCAGATCTTGCTACTATCATAACCTTCTGCACACTGACTAAAATGGCTTCCTGCAGACTCTCTTTTATAAGATTACAATAATTAAAACTAGTTTCATTAGTGTCTACTGTCTTTTTACAAGATATAATTAAAGATTTATATTTCTGAATAACTGAATAATGTAATAAGAGTTGTTTGACTGAGAACTTTTAGATAAAACGATAATTCCTATCGGATTATACTGTCTAGTTTGCCAAAATATTGGATCCTGCTTCAGAAACATTGTTTTAGATAAGAATGCAAATTACTCTGAAACTAAATGAGTACAGAAGATGCCAACATATTTTTCAGAATTAGCTTCCTAGATACATCACTTTTTTTTTTTTTTTTTTTTTGATCTACAACTCCTGAAAGTTAGTAACTGGGTACATGTTTCCATACTTACAATGATAACAAAGTTTTATGTTGCTTGTATTTTGCAAATAGCTCAGTTTTTAGGTAATCCAATTACACCAAGAGCTTCTAATCAACCAAATGAATATCATGGATAACCAAGTTAAGTTAGCCATGCCGAGTTGATATTTTTCGTATATTGCACTTTTTTTCATAAAAATGACACTATTGAAGATATTTTTAAAATAGAAAGGGGCTTGGGGGGGGGGGAGGAATAACTTAACAGCTAGAAAGGAATAAGGAAGGAAGATTGGGTTTTGTGTCCTGTCGACATTGAGATCATTAGACCCTTTCAAAGGAATCATCGTGACATTTGCCTGGACCGATTTAGTGAAATCACAGTGAAGCTAAATCTGGATGGTCAGATGCAGGTTTGAACTGTTATCCTTCCGAATGTGAGTCCAGTGTGTTAACCACTGTGCCACCATGCTCGGTCAACAATTGGAATGAACCCAATTGCTTTGTGATATTGTCTCTTCTTCTAATTCAGTAACATTTCATTTTTTATCACATTATACATGCACTCTACACATTCTTGCCACTTAGGTTAGATTGCAGACTATTGTATTTATTACATGAAGTTAAATTTTTATGTCTACTTAAACAGAGCATTGTACTAACAAACGAAGTACAGGTTATGTTCATCAGAAGAACCATTCAAGACTGCCATTTTAAACTATGAAATTATCATTTAAATATTTTTTAAAGTAAGCAACAAAAGCATGTTTTGTTTTGCCTTCTGTGATCATTTGTAGATCAGTGAGCTGGAAAACATGAAACTCTTTCAAAGTAAACACCACAAATTTGGCAGAATGCCGTTGTAACACCTCTTGAAACAGTTGTTTTGTTAGAAGCCATGGAGGCAAATGCTTCACATATCCCTGTTGGCTTGTGAACAAAGCTGTACTCCTCTTAGCTTCCAAGGATATCATTGCAGTTTCACGTTTCAACTTGGTGTCAGTAGAGTGACCAAACAGTCTTCCTCAATAATAGACCATGTAGCAACAAATATAAAAAGAAAGCAGTGCCAGCTACTTGTTCTAAATCTAGGCCATATCAGATTATGTCTGCCAGATGTAGAAATGTGTGCCAAATTGAATACAAACAAAAGGGTCCTCTCAGAATCAAACTTATGTCAGTTTTCATCCAATTTACAACATGAAAGGTGGAAGGAAGTGTATGCAGAGACAAATGTAAACAAAATGTTTAATAAGTGCATGACAATATTTAAAGTAAAACTTCCCAAAATACTGCATTCCATCTCAGCTCTGAAAAAATATATGAGTGACCAGATTTATCAAACAAGATCCTTTGAAACCCTAAGGTATGTAACAGCTATCAAAAATAGCCAGACTGGCCCAGAATTTTCAGAATTTTACAAAAATTACAGAAGAACTTGTTGAAAGATATTTCGAGCTGCAACAAACTTACAAACAGTAAACAATTACTGAAGGCAGATAAAAAAAGGAAAGCGATCTGGAACATAATCAAACAGAAGACTTAAAATGTTGGACAAAAAATCTGGAAACACAGATTTGAAGCAAAGGTGTTCAAATCAGTAACCCAAAGGAACTAGCAAACTTCGTGAATGAATACTTCAGCAACACTGCAAACAAACTGAAAGAGAAATTTCCAGAAACATCTGTTCTACACTAACATAACCAGCCACCACACTCCATGGTGCTCTTTCCAACATGAGAGAAAGAAGTGGTACATGTAATACACCAGTTAAACAATAAAAAATCCACAGGGTTAGATGATATCCCAGTCAGTATTCTTAAGAAAAGTGTAAAAAAAAAATAAAAACTGCATTAACATTGATAATTAATGGATCTTTCAAATCTGGCAGCTGTCCTGAATATCTGAAACAAGCAAAAGTAATATCAATACTAAAAAATGGTAATGTAGAACATGTAGAAAATCACACACTAAGTTCTTTGTTACCTTGCATTTCCAGAACAGTAGAAACCATAATGAAAAATGGACTAATGAAGTACTTAAATAAATACAACCTCCTCTGCAATGAACAATTTGTTTTAAGCACCACAAGAGGTATACAGTCAGCTACAGTGTAGTTTATTAAAGTTGTACTCGAAACACTAGACAAAGGTGAGAATGAAATGATCATTTTTTTAATCTATTAAAGGCATTTAACACAGTTGACCACAAAATTATATTGCACAAATGAGTAATAAGGGATATGGCACAGAATTGGAGTAAGTCATACTTGGAAAACTGGGTGGAAACAGTTGAAATCTCACATATTTCTAAAAGACTAGTAGTAAAACACTTAACATATCCAAAATATATTACATGGGTGTCCCACAGGGATATGTATTTGGCCCAGTTCTCTTCCTTATAAATGATATCCTACAGAGTTTCAGATATAAAGAAAAAATACTATTGCTCATGACAGTATCATTGTGATTACAGATAAAAATTCAACCCAGTTAACAGGAAAATCCAGTGAAGCTCTCAGACATCCACAACTTGTCATTAAAAAATATAGTAAATTCAAATGTGAAAAAGACAAACTATATAAACTTCCGACTAAATAAGAAACTCAATGATACTACATTGAAAGCAAATAATTGTGTACTAGATTGTGAAACTGATAACAAATTCTTGGATATGAATGTAGACTGTGAATTGAAATGGACAGAACATGTTAGAATTTTGGCAAAGAGGCTATCCTCAGCATGTTATGCCCTGTGAATCGTTGCAATATTTCATGCCTCAAGTACTGTACTTTGGATACAGGCACTCAACCCTCAGTTGCAGGATTATGTTTAGGGTAATAAGTGCTGGGAACATACAGACTATTTTCAAAACATAGACAACAGCTGCACAAATAGAAACAATTAGTAGTAACAGGACACACTAAAAAAAAAAGGGTTATTCAGAAATCTAGAGATTCTGACATTTCCATATGAATACACCTATCACAACATAATGTATACTAGAAAAAAAATCTTAAAACCTGTACTCAACTAACAGCACAATACATGACCATGGAACCAAATCTACACAATGTTTACAGCTAAACAGGGAAACAAGTCAAGAATTTAAAAAAGTGTAGAATACTATGGAATAAAATTGTACAACAGATTGCCACATGAAATAAATCATGCAAATGATCCCCACATCTTTAGCCAAAGCCTAAAAAAATATTTACTAAGTAATAGCTACTACACTCTAAACCAATATTTAAAATAAACTATAGAAAGTAACTTAATGTTCGTTAACTATTAATTATGTAGTAATTTAGGACTTGACTAGAAAAGCAGAACTACATGTAGGATGTATAAATACTGTAAAAGGAATATTTATTTTAATGAGAAATATTGTACAAACATTTGAAAACATCCATACAATGTGTATAGTTCTACAGATGAAGAAATCAATGAATCAGTCTATCAATCAGACACCACCAGTCTCACTTATATTCCCTGACACAAAATTTTTATATGCTTTAACTATATTTTTGCACTTAACCAATATATTTTTAAAAAGTGCACTTACCCTTCTTGGCCACTCAATACTTCAGACTCATTTCATCAATAAGGAGCAGCATTATCCTGTCAGCTGCACTGATTCTTAGACTTTACTGAAGAAAATAACTGAGAAAATGTGTTGCATTTTGCTCTATTATGACATTTGTTCTGAAAAAATCACTGTACATGTGAAACTCTCACACGACTTTGCAATGATAACTCAGCAGTACTCTGTAGAAATATGTACGAGTATGGTGAAATTGAGGAAGTAATGAACACAAGACTGTGTTTCACAAACATATATTGCTCTTGTTTTGATAGTGTTCAACAAGATGGCCATTCTGACAAAAATTTTACACTTGCTGATTTACCTGGCAGGTCTAGTGAAATGTTTTGCAGTAACATATGCACAAGACAAATATTTCTTTCCATATGACTACCATCTGTACAGGTAAACTTCTTGAACATTTCCTTGTGTATTGAACTTAAACTATTTAAACTGTTCATTCTTAACTGGAAGATATAAACATCCAAATTTCCTAGCCTCCAACTTATCGACTTTAGTGCAAATAACCAGGTCATTTTCGATACATACACAGGAAAGAAATTTGGACTATGTTACACCTTTCAAAAAGAAAGAGATGAATCGTCTTCTTTTTACAATTATCAACAGCACAAAATATATTTCAAAAAATTCATAACACAAAGCTGTTCTTTTATTCTTTTCTATTACTGAGCTGTCAGTTTCAGTTACAAACCATCATTCAGCAGTCAACAGTTGTGGCACTGTTAGGTAAGCCCTTCCACCATGGCAAGGTCATACCACAATGGATGGGAAAAGTTCAGTTTTTAATTGTCCTGAGGCCAAAAACCACATTAAAAGCAAAATGTTATTGGCTTTGTGTGTCAATGCTAATTAACTCAAAAACGGCGCATCATAGCAGATTTTTTCTTAACAATTGTTTCTCAGGATAACAAACCCTGCAACACCCTTATGAGCTATTCAGACTGTTTCTGACTACCTTGTATAACAGTAGACATGAAGAGGCAACAGAAAATTCACAAATTTAAATTAAATGGATAATTTTATTATAAGCCACAACTTTCATCCATCTGTTACAAATAGCCTATAATCCATTATTATAAAGATAGTAATATATCATTGTATAACACTAATTAACAAGTAATGAGAATTCATTACTGAGGAATACAATAAGGAAACAGTACACATAGGCTGTGGTAACCATATACAGCCTGGAAAGGTACCCTGTCACCAAAATCCAGGCCAAACTAACATCTTAAAGAGGTCACACAAATATGCTGTTGCTAAAATGAAGCACAGGTGGAGATAAACAAAGGACAATCATACAAATCATAGAACAACAGGCCAGACATAAAAACTAAAATGTACATTCCCATTACACTTCTCATAAGGCGTATGGAACTATATGACTTAAATTAGTACAGTGTTAACAAGAAGTACAGAAAGACATGATGGCCAGAATACACTTAATTGTAAGTGACAGGATCCTACCAGAATTTCTGTTATATGAAATAAAGTACAAATACATGGTTTATACAACAATTAGTATACATATATAGGAATCTCTGGGAGCCATATCCAGGTGAGAAAATTATACTTACAATTAAAACAGTAAATTGACATGCCAGTGCATAAGTATTCTGTACAATGACAAATAAATGCAAAAAAATCTACACACACACATACACACTAACACACACACACACACACACACACACACACACACACACACACACACACACACACACCCGAAAGTACCAAAGAAACTGGTATAGGTGTGCATATTCAAATACAGAGATATGTAAACACGCAGAATACATTGCTTAAGTTGGCAATGGCTATATATGACATGTTTGGTGCAGTTGTTAGATCAGTTACTGCTGCTAAAGGTTTAGGTGAGTTTTAAGTGAGTTTGAACATGGTGTTATAGTCAGTGCATGAGTGATGGGACACATCATCTCTGAGGTAACGATGAAGTAGGAATTTTCCCGTACAACCATTTCAAGAGTGTACCTTGAATATCAGGAATCCGGTAAAATATCATATCTCATGCCGGAAAAAGAGCCTGCAAGAATGGGACCAACAGTGGCTGAAGAGCATTGTTCAACATGACAGATGTGCAACACTCCCACAAATTGCTGCAGACTTCAATGCTGAGCCATCAACAACTGTCAGCATGCGAAGCATTCAGCAAAACATCATCGATATGGACTTTGTGCAGCAACACTTCACATTATTTCTCATTTCAATTTCAACCTCAGATATGTAAATCACATCTAATGTTTTTATTTATATTATAGAAAGGATAGACTGCTACTCACCATCTGGTGAAAAAGTTGAGTTGCAGATAGGCACAATAAAAAGACTGCTAAGCAAGTAAACTTTCAACCAAAAAACCTTCTTCTGAATTAAACAACACAAACACACACACACACACACACACACACACACACACACACACACACACACACACACACACACATGACATGACCACTGTCTCTAGCTGCAGGTGTCCCTAGGGCATAATCCACCTCCTTCGTCCTTTATGGCATCACAGTACATTGACAACATAATTCTCCAGTGGAATTAAAGTACTATTTTCCACCATTTGTCTGAGCTATGACATCTCTTAAGCACTTCCCCTGAATTCTGTGTTGCCCTTCAGGAACTTGGTTTCCAGCAGTGCAGACCTCGGCCTTTTGTGGACATTGGGGTTTGATAAGAATTGGTATTCCAGGGTATGGAGCAGTGTTTGCAAATATGTTGTGGGACACTCTACAGTGAACGTATGCCTCTTAATAATCTTTGGAGTCTGCAGTTGTTCGGGTAAGAGCATTTCGGGATATTACCAAATACAATGTTTACCTCCCTCCGGATGATAAAGTGTCTCAGAATATGTTGTCTGCAATGATTACTGAGCTCACTTTTCCTAACACTGGATTATTTAAATGACTGTAACCCTTTGTAGGATGGAACCATGATCACTGGTTGTAGTCAAGATCTCAAAACCTTACTGGCACAACTTGACCTTTGCCTCTTGAGTACTGGTGCCCCCATACACTGCAGTGTGGTGCATGGTACTTTCTCGGCCACTGACCTTCCATTTGCAGTCCTTGTCTTCTCCCATCCATCCACTGGAGTTTCCACAATGACCTGTGTGGTAGTGATCACTTCCCAATCTTTCTGTCTCTACCTCAGCGTCACTCCTCTGGACACCTATCCAGATAGGCTCTCAACAGTACTGAGTGGGTGCTTTTGCCTCTGCTGTCGCCCCTGGCTCCCCATTGTACAGAGATATAAATAAGGCAGTCCAGAATACAACTACACCCATTCTTTCAGCAGCTGATGTAGCGATTCCCTGTTCCTTGGGCCTGCCTTGGCAGAAGACAGTACCTAGGTGATCATCAGAAATCGTAGAGGTCATTAGAGATTGTAGGTGGGCTCTCCAATTCCGTCAGTGGCATTCCATCAATGGAGCACCTCATTGCCTTTAAGCAACTCTGTGGCTGGGTCTGCCACCTAATAAAGGGAAACAAGAATGGTGGGCACGGTATATTTTAACCAACAGACCATGTATCTCTCCTTTGAAGATCTGGGCAATGATCAGACATCTCTGCAGATACCAAACACCTGCAGGTGTACCTTGTATTATCTTGAATGGTGCTGTCTACTCTGACAGACCCTGTCACCAAACATTTTGCTCTACATTATGCTCAAGCATCTGATAATTATCAAGCTGTCTTTCGCATTCTAAAACAGTAGGGAGCAAAAGAAATTATCTTTTACTAGATGCAACCCGGAACCATATAATGCTCCATTCAGTGAGTGTGATTGGGCATCTACTGGTGGACTGTCAGCATCATATCCTTGCCATCTTTAACTGCATCTGGAGTGAGGGTGAGTTCCCATCACAATGGTGAGAAAGCATCATTGTCTCAGAACTGAAACTGGGTAAGCACCCTTTAGAGGTGAATAGTTATAGCCCAGTTAGTCTCACTAATGTTCTCCATAAATTTCTTGAACTTATGGTGAACCAGCAGCTGTGTTGGCTCCTTGAGTCTCATGGTATTCTGGCTCCACCCCAGGGTGTTTTTTACCAAGCCATTCCACTACTGACAGTCTAGCTTACCTGGAGTCTTTCATCCGAACAGCTTGTGCCTGACATCAACACCTTACAGCTATCTTGTTCAATCTGCAAAAGGGTTGTGACACCACATTCTTCTACCTTGCACGAGAGGAGTCTCCAGGGTCCACTCCAGAGATTCTTCTCTCATCATATTTTCCAGGTTCAAGCTGGTGCCTCCCACATTACTCCCCATATCCAGGAAAATGGGTCCTGCAGGGCTCTGTACTGAGTATCGGTGGTGTAGCAGTAGCTTTGAGGTCCTCAGTATCATATTCCATCTATGTAGATGACTTTCACCTCTACTATTGCTATTGTGGGTATTGCTGAACACCAACTGCAGGGTGCCATATGAAAGGCGCAGTCATTAGCCATCACCCATGGCTCTTGGTTTTCAGCCACCGAGACTTACATGATGTACATCTGTCAACATTGTACCATTCATCCACAACCAGAACTTTACCTCAACGAACAGCTACTTAATATGGTGGAGGCTTATGGCGTTTTAGGACTTGTCTTCAAAGCTCACTTGACACACATTCCCCATCTTCACCAACTTAAGCAAAAATGATTGATGCACCTTCACACTCTTCATTACCTGAGTGAAAACCAGCTGCGGTGCAGATCACACAACCCTTCTGCAGTTTTACAAAGTACTGATACAGTCACATCTTGTTTGTGGCAGTCAGAAAAATGGTTCAATATCACCCTCATCATTGCAGATACTGCATCTGATACCCTACTACCAGGTTCAATTTGCAACAGCCTTTGGAACTAGCCCTGCGAACTGCTTGCTTGTGGAGGCTGATGTCCCTCCATTGTATATCAAGCTCCAACAACAGCTTGTCAGTTATGCTACACACTTACGCTGCTCCACTAAGCATCTGAACTACTGTCTCCTCTTTCAAAAAGTAGAAATCCATCTCCTGCAATAGCGACCCAGATCAGGGATTGCGATTGCAATCCTCATCCGGTTCCTCCTGTCTGAACTCCAGCTGTTTCCTCCATCACGTCTTCTCCGGGCCCACTCATTTATGCCTCCATGGTGCATCTCTTGTCCACAGTATTGTCTTGATTTATCACATAGTTGTAAGACAGAACTGAACTGCATTCCTTGCTGGATGGCTGTAGTGTTTTCACTGTGGAATTGGTAGCCATCTCTCATGCTCTTAAGCGTACCAATTTCTTCACTGATGTGTCCTTTCTCACATGCAGCGACTCCTTCAGCAGTTTGCAAGCTCTCAACTAATGTTAGCCATTTGTCATGGCTGTCCAGGATTTCCTGTATGTCTCTGAACATTGTGGACACTCGGTGACCTTCGTCTGGACCCTGGGCCCCGTTGGGATCCAAGGGAGTGGCGTCACTGATACATTAGGCAAACTGGCTACCAGTAGGCCTACTCTTGTGACAGGTTTTCCAGAAACAGACCTTCGACCAATATTATACAATCAAGTTTTTGGGAATTTGGAATACAGAATGGTTCACTCTGACTTCACCAAACAAATTACAGGTGATAAAGGACACTACAAACCTATGGAGGTCCTCCATGCAGGCCTCTCACAAGGACTCTACCGTCCTTCACCAGTTCCGCATTGGCCACACTTGGCTGACTCACGGTCATCTCCCCTGTACTCAAGACCCACCCAACTGTTGCTGTGGCTCCTATTTGATGGTGGTCACATTTTGCTGGACTGCCTAACCTAGCCACCCTGTGGTGGACTCTTAATCACCCTGACTCACCCCTGGTAGGGGAGATGATGCATCAGCAGCTGACTTAGTTTTATGTTTTACTCTCTTAAAAGGGGCCATTTAAACTTATCAGCCCATTGATGGGTTGGCAGAACACTCTGTTGCCCCCACAGCCCAGACCAAGCTGTAGCTGTCTGGACTTGGTAGTCCAACCTGGCTCTCACCCTACCTGCCGTTTTACTTTTCCCCCACCCTCTCACTTGGTCTGTTTGGCTTGCCCACCTTATATCTATCTGTGCTTCTCTTGTCCTATCTGTGATAGACTTTCCTAGGCTGTTTATGAGTGGGGTATCTCTGGTGAGTGGTGGGAGTGGGGGATTTATTTCCCCTCAGTACGTTCTGGTTTCGGGGGCTTCTGGCTGCTCCATAGATAGGGCATCTCACCTGTCTTTCTGCCTTTATCCCCCCCTATGTTGTTCTTTGTTCCTTGTCAAATCTTCATTGATCTTTGGTAGACCTTGGGGTTTTCTTCCCTTGGGTTTTATGTAGTAAGCCATCTCTGATACACATCACATTCATGAAGACCTCTGTGTTTGAGGAAAAATGGTCTGATGACCTAGTAGTTTGGTCCCTTTTATCATCCAACCAACTTATTTACTCATTGTCCTTTACCCACCTACCCCCTTCCCCATTCCAACTCCAGCACTACACAGCCTTCTACTTCGAAAGTGCACCCACAGTCTTTGCACTTCCATCATCCTCTGCCCCCCTCCCCCCCCCCCCCCCCCCCCCAATGCCCAATGTCTAGCCTCTCGACTGCACCTAGCTGCAACTACCCTCTCCCTACCTCATCCCTATATGCTCCCACAAGCTACTAATTACTGTCTGATACCCCTACCTTGTTATCCTTCCCCTACCATGCCCCTGCCTCCTCCTTACTCCCATGACCTGTTACCTCCACCACCCAGACTGCTTCTCGCTGTATGGCTTCGGCAGCCAGAGACAGTGGTCATGTCATGTGTGTGTGTTGCATTTGTGTGTGTGTGTGTGTGTGTGTGTGTGTGTGTGTGTGTTGTTTAATTCAGAAGAAGGTTTTTTGGCTGAAAGCTTACTTGCTTAGCAGTCTTTTTATTGTGCCTAACTGCAACTCAACATTTTCACCAGATGGGAGTAACAGTCTATCCTTTCCATAATATAAACAAAAACATTAGATGTGAATTACATACTGAGGCTGAAATTGACATGAGAAATAATGTGAAGTGTTGCTGTACAAAGTCCATATCGATGATGTTTTGCTGAATGCCTCGCATGCTGACAGTTGTTGATGGCTCAGCATTGAAGTCTGCAGCAATTTGTGAGAGGGTTGCACATCTGTCATGTTGAACAATGCTCTTCAGCCACTGTTGGTCCCATTCTTGCAGGCTCTTTTTTCGGCATGAGATATGATATTTTACCGGATTCCTGATATTCACGGTACACTCTTGAAATGGTTGTACGAGAAAATTCCCACTTCATCGTTACCTCAGAGATGATGTGTCCCATCACTCATGCACTGACTATAACACCATGTTCAAACTCACTTAAAACTCACCTAAACCTTTAGCAGCAGTAACTGATCTAACAACTGCACCAAACACTTGTCATATATAGCCATTGCCAACTTAAGCAATGTATTCTGCGTGTTTACGTATCTCTGTATTTGAATATGCACACCTATACCAGTTTCTTTGGTACTTTCGGGTGTGTGTGTGTGTGTGTGTGTGTGTGTGTGTGTGTGTGTGTGTGTGTGTTAGTGTGTATGTGTGTGTGTAGATTTTTTTGCATTTATTTGTCATTGTACAGAATACTTATGCACTGGCATGTCAATTTACTGTTTTAATTGTAAGTATAATTTTCTCACCTGGATATGGCTCCCAGAGATTCCTATATATGTATACTAATTGTTGTATAAACCATGTATTTGTACTTTATTTCATATAACAGAAATTCTGGTAGGATCCTGTCACTTACAATTAAGTGTATTCTGGCCATCATGTCTTTCTGTACTTCTTGTTAACACTGTACTAATTTAAGTCATATAGTTCCATACGCCTTATGAGAAGTGTAATGGGAATGTATATTTTAGTTTTTATGTCTGGCCTGTTGTTCTATGATTTGCATGATTTTCCTTTGTTTATCTCCACCTGTGCTTCATTTTAGCAACAGCATATTTGTGTGACCTCTTTAAGATGTTAGTTTGTCCTGGGTTTTGGTGACAGGTACCTTTCCAGGCTGTATATGGCTACCACAGTTTGATAGAGCACTGAAAGACCTGAGTCAAAACAAGGCCCCGGGAGTAGACAACATTTCATTAAAACTACTGACAGCCATGGGAGAGCCAGTCCTGACAAAACTCTACCATCTGCTGAGCAAAATGTATGAGGCAGGCGAAATACCCTCAGACTTCAAGAAAAATATAATAATTCCAATCCCAAAGAAAGCAGGTGTCGACAGATGTGAGAATTACTGAACTAATAAGGCGCGGCTACAAAATACTAAGGCAAATTCTTTACAGACGAATGGAAAAACTGGTAGAAGCCGACCTCTGGGAAGATCAGTTTGGATTCCATAGAAATATTGGAACACGTGAGGCAATACTGACCCTATGACTTATCTTGGAAGCTAGATTAAGAAAAGGCAAACCTACATTTCTAGCATTTGTAGACTTGGAGAAAGCTTTTGACAATGTTGACTGGAATACTCTGTTTCAAATTCTGAAGGTGGCAGGGCTAAAATACGGGGAGCAAAAGGCTACTTACAATTTGTACAGACACCAGATTGCAGTTATAAGAGTTGAGGGACATGAAAGGGAAGCAGTGGTTGGGAAGGGAGTGAGACAGGATTGTATCCTACCCCCAATGTTATTCAATCTGTATACTGAGCAAGCGGTAAAGGAAACAAAAGCAAAATTTGGAGTAGGTATTAAAATTCATGGAGAAGAAACAAAAACTTTGAGGTTTGCCGATGACATTGTAATTCTGTCAGAGACAGCAAAGGACTTGGAAGAGCAGTTGAACGGAATGGACAGTGTCTTGAAGGAAAGGATATAAGATGAACATCAACAAAAGCAAAATGAGGATAATGGAATGTAGTCGAATTAAGTCAGGTATTGCTGAGGGAATTAGATTAGGAAATGAGACACTTAAAGTGGTAAAGGAGTTTTGCTATTTGGGGAGAAAAATAACTGATGATGGTTGAAGTAGAGTGGATATAAAATGTAGACTGGCAATGGCAAGGAAAGCATTTCTGAAGAAGAGAAATTTGTTAACATCGAGTATAGATTTAAGGGTCAGGAAGTCATTTCTGAAAGTATTCGTATGGAGTGTAGTATGGAAGTGAAACATGGACGATAAATAGTTTGGACAAGAAGAGAATAGAAGCTTTTGAAATGTGGTGCTACAGAAGAATGCTGAAGATTAGATGGGTAGATCATATAACTAATGAGGAGGTATTGAATAGGATTGGAGAGAAGAGAAGTTTGTGGCAGAACTTAACTAGAAGAAGGGATCTGTTGGTAGGACATGTTCTGAGGCATCAAGGGATCTCCAATTTAGTATTGGAGGGCAGCGTGGAGGGTAAAAATCATAGAGGGAGACCAAGAGATGAATACACTAAGCAGATTCAGATGGATGTAGGCTGCAGTACGTCAGTACGTATGGGGAGATGAAGAAGCTTGCACAAGATAGAGTAGCATGGGGAGCTGCATCAAACCAATCTCAGGACTGAAGACCACAACTAACAAACAACTCATAGCGTAGATGATAGCACATAAAACTGCTGTCTTTGACTCCAGTTTGATCCTTACTACCCATGTCCTATTTTTGTATTGCTCTCTTGTTCAATTTTAGGAAACCAAATGAGGAACATGTTCTTGACACTGTCACTGGTGGGCCCTTGAATTTGCATGTGCAATGCCATGAGTGGCTAACTTCAGTGCTATTTAATTCAGAAACAGCACAACATATCTAATTTTCTTCTTAAAAATTATTTTCAGCATAACCCATCCTGCAACACCCTTACAATTGTAATCAGAATGACAGAGGCACTGCAACGTCACATATCTCTGCTGATACCAGGCAAATGACTTCCAAATACAATGTCTGACCTGCACGGGAATATACATAATGGCTGTGCAAGTACAGGTTGTAGACACATGGTTGATATCATATAGAAGTTGAGGTATGGCCATGAGTCATGCACAGATAGCCAAATGGTGAGATTACCACTGGCAATAAGCAGGAAATCTGGGTTCATGCTCTGGTCTGACAGAAATTTTCATTGTCGTCATTCCATTCTACAGCTGATGGTTGTCTTTATTTGCAGTTGTGAATAAATTTAAATTACTCTGTATAATAGCTGTGTTCTTGACAGGTACTGTCCTGCGTACATATATTTTTATTTTATCATTCATCATAAGAGTGACACATGAGCTGCAGACAGATGCAACAGAAAGACCTACACATTTAGCTTTCAGTTGAACACAAACATACACACAAAATTCAAGCTTTTGCAACCAACGGTTGCTTCATCAGGAAAGAGGGAAGGAGAGGAAAAGATGAAGGGATGTAGGTTTTAAGGGAGAGGGTAAGGAGTCATTCCAATCCTGGGAGCGGAAAGACTTACCTTAGGGGGAAAAAAGGACAGGTATACACTCGCACACACACCCATATCCAACTGCACATACGCAGACACAAGCAGACATTTGTAAAGGCAAGGAGTTTTGGCAGAGATGTCAGTCGAGGCAGAAGTGCAAAGAAAAAGATGTTGTTGAAAGACAGGTGAGGTATGAGTGGCGGCAACTTGAAATTAGCTGAGGTTGAGCCCTGGTGGATAATGAGAAGAGAGGGTATACTGAAGGGCAAGTTCCCATCTCCAGAGTTCTGACAGGTTAGTGTTAGTGGGAAGTATCCAGATAACCTGGACGGTGTAACACTGTGCCAAGATGTGCTGGCCGTGCACCAAGCCATGTTTAGCCACAGGGTGATCCTCATTACCAACAAACACTGTCTGCCTGTGTCCATTCATGCGAATGGACAGTTTGTTGCTGGTCATTCCCACATAGAACGCTTCACAGTGTAGGCAGGTCAGTTGGTAAATCACGTGGGTGCTTTCACACGTGGCTCTGCCTTTGATCGTGTACACCTTCCGGGTTACAGGACTGGAGTAGGTGGTGGTGGGAGGGTGCATGGGACAGGTTTTACACTGGGGGCAGTTACAAGGGTAGGAGCCAGAGGGTAGGGAAGGTGGTTTGGGGATTTCATAGGGATGAACTAAGAGGTTATGAAGGTTAGGTGGACGGCGGAAAGACACTCTTGGTGGAGTGGGGAGGATTTCATGAAGGATGGATCTCATTTCAGGGCAGGCTTTGGGGAAGTCGTATCCCTGCTGGAGAGCCACATTCAGAGTCTGATCCAGTCCCGGAAAGTATCCCGTCACAAGTGGAGCACTTTTGTGATTCTTCTGTGGGAGGTTATGGGCTTGAGGGGATGAGGAAGTGGCTATGGTTATTTGCTTCTGTACCAGGTCGGGAGGGTAGTTGCAGGATGCGAAAGCTGTTTTCAGATTGTTGGTGTAATGGTTCAGGGATTCCAGACTGGAGCAGATTCGTTTGCCACGAAGACCTAGGCTGTAGGGAAGGGACCGTTTGATGTGGAATGGGTGGCAGCTGTCATAATGGAGGTACTGTTGCTTGTTGGTGGGTTTGATGTGGACGGACGTGTGAAGCTGGCCATTGGACAGATGGAGGTCAACGTCAAGGAAAGTGGCATGGGATTTGGAGTAGGACCAGGTGAATCTGATGGAACCAAAGGAGTTGAGGTTGGAGAGGAAATTCTGGAGTTCAGATCATGAAGATGTCATCAATAAATCTGTACCAAACTTTGGGTTGGCAGGCCTGGGTAACCAAGAAGGCTTCCTCTAAGCGACCCATGAATAGGTTGGCGTACGAGGGGGCCATCCTGGTACCCATGGCTGTTCCCTTTAGTTGTTGGTATGTCTGGCCTTCAAAAGTGAAGAAGTTGTGGGTCAGGATGAAGCTGGCTAAGGTGATGAGGAAAGAGGTTTTAGGTAGGGTGGCAGGTGCTCAGCGTGAAAGGAAGTGCTCCATCGCAGCAAGGCCCTGGACGTGCAGAATATTTGTGTACAAGGAAGTGGCATCAATGGTTACAAGGATGGTTTCCGGGGGTAACACATTGGGTAAGGATTCCAAGCGTTCAAGAAAGTGGTTGGTGTCTTTGATGAAGGATGGGAGACTGCATGTAATGGGTTGAAGGTGTTGATCTACATAGGCAGAGATACGTTCTGTGGGGGCTTGGTAACCAGCTACAATGGGGCGGCTGGGATGATTGGGTTTGTGTATTTTAGGAAGAAGGTAGAAGGTAGGGGTTCGGGATGTCAGTGGGGTCAGGAGGTTGATGGAGTCAGGTGAAAGATTTTGCAGGGGGCCTAAGGTTCTGAGGATTCCTTGAAGCTCAGCCTGGACATTGGGAATGGGGTTACCTTGGCAAACTTTGTATGTGGTGTTGTCTGGAAGCTGATGCAGTCCCTCAGCCACATACTCCCAACAATCAAGTACCACGGTCATGGAACCCTTGTCCGCCGGAAGAATGACGATGGATCGGTCAGCCTTCAGATCACGGATAGCCTGGGCTTCAGCAGTGGTGATGTTGGGAGTAGGATTAAGGTTTTTTAAGAAGGATTGAGATGCAAGGCTGGAAGTCAGAAATTCCTGGAAGGTTTGGAGAGGGTGATTTTGAGGAAGAGGAGGTGGGTCCCGTTGCGACGGAGGACGGAATTGTTTCAGGCAGGGTTCAATTTGGATGATGTCTTGGGGAGTTGGATCATTAGGAGTAGGATTAGGATCATTTTTCTTCATGGCAAAGTGGTATTTCCAGCAGAGAGTACGAGTGTAGGACAGTAAATCTTTGACAAGGGCTGTTTGGCTGAATCTGGGAGTGAGGCCATTGCCCTACCCACCTAATCCTTCACCAACACATCAACTCAGCCAACGAACACACCCGTCAACTCCTATCCTTAATAAAAGTCCTCAGTCTTTCCTCTCCCACATCCACACCAGCTGTTCAGAGCATCCTCCTACAGGCCAACCACAAATTAGAACAGCATGCGACCCTCCACCTCAAAAAACTATCCAATCTCCTGGTTTGCCACCTCCAGAAAGGCAACACATTTACCCTTCACAACCCTTCCAACAAACCTCAACCTCCTCTCATTGCACACAAACCCAGTCTCTCCCATCTACTCAATCTCCCACTTCCAGCTCCACTCTCTCCAAAACCTAAAAATTCCAATCAACACATTCTGGAACCACAACACCCTAATTCAGTAGTTAACCTTTCCTCCAAACCTCTCTCCCAATCCGAAACCTCTGTCCTATCCAAAGGCCTCTCCTTCAGCCCCACTCCCAGATGATGTGACTTACCATACAAAAGTGCTGGCAGGTCGATAGAAACACAAACAGACACAACATACACACAAAATTCAAGCTTTCGCAACAAACTGTTGCCTCATCAGGAAAGAGGGAAGGAGAGGGAAAGACGAAAGGAAGTGGGTTTTAAGGGAGAGGGTAAGGAGTCATTCCAATCCCGGGAGCGGAAAGACTTACCTTAGAGGGAAAAAAGGATGTGTATACACTCGCACACACACACACACATATCCATCCACACATATACAGACACAAGCAGACATATTTAAAGACAAAGAGTTTGGGCAGAGATGTCAGTCATGGCGGAAGTGCAGAGGCAAAGATGATGTTGAATGACAGGTGAGGTATGAGTGGCGGCAACTTGAAATTAGCGGAGATTGAGGCCTGGTGGGTAACAGGAAGAGAGGATATATTGAAGAGCAAGTTCCCATCTCCGGAATTCGGATAGGTTGGTGTTGGTGGGAAGTATCCAGATAACCCGGACGGTGTAACACTGTGCCAAGATGTGCTGGCGGTGCACCAAGGCATATTTAGCCACAGGGTGATCCTCATTACCAACAAACACTGTCTGCCTGTGTCCATTCATGCGAATGGACAGTTTGTTGCTGGTCATTCCCACATAGAATGCATCACAGTGTAGGCAGGTCAGTTGGTAAATCACGTGGGTGCTTTCACATGTGGCTCTGCCTTTGATCGTGTACACCTTCCGGGTTACAGGACTGGAGTAGGTGGTGGTGGGAGGGTGCATGGGACAGGTTTTACACCGCGGGCAGTTACAAGGATAGGACCCAGAGGGTAGGGAAGGTGGTTTGGGGATTTCATAGGGATGAACTAACAGGTTACGAAGGTTAGGTGAATGGCGGAAAGACACTCTTGGTGGAGTGGGGAATATCACTTTGCCACGAAGAAAAATGATCCTAATCCTACTCCTAATGATCCAACTCCCCAAGACATCATCCAAATTGAACCCTGCCTGGAACAGTTCCGTCCTCCGTCGCAGCGGGACCCACCTCCTCTTCCTCAAAATCACCCTCTCCAAACCTTCCAGGAATTTCTGACTTCCAGCCTTGCATCTCAATCCTTCTTAAAAAACCTTAATCCTACTCCCAACATCACCACTGCTGAAGCCCAGGCTATCCGTGATCTGAAGGCTGACCGAACCATCATAATTCTTCCGGCGGACAAGGGTTCCACGACCGTGGTACTTGATCGTCGGGAGTATGTGGCTGAGGGACTGCGTCAGCTTTCAGACAACACCACATACAAAGTTTGCCAAGGTAACCCCATATCTGATGTCCAGGCGGAGCTTCAAGGAATCCTCAGAACCTTAGGCCCCCTGCAAAACCTTTCACCTGACTCCATCAACCTCCTGACCCCACCGACACCACGCACCCCTACCTTCTACCTTCTTCCTAAAATACACAAACCCAATCATCCCAGCCGCCCCATTGTAGCTGGATACCAAGCCCCCACAAAACGTATCTGTGCCTACATAGATCAACACCTTCAACCCATTACATGCAGTCTCCCATCCTTCATCAAAGACACCAACCACTTTCTCGAATGCCTGGAATCCTTACCCAATGTGTTACCCCCGGAAACCATCCTTGTAACCATTGATACCACTTCCTTATACACAAATATTCCGCATGTCCAGGGCCTCGCTGCGATGGAGCACTTCCTTTCACGCTGAGCACCTGCCACCCTACCTAAAACCTCTTTCCTCATCACCTTAGCCAGCTTCATCCTGACCCACAACTTCTTCACTTTTGATGGCCAGACGTACCAACAACTAAAGGGAACAGCCATGGGTACCAGGATGGCCCCCTCGTACGCCAACCTATTCATGGGTCGCTTAGAGGAAGCCTTCTTGGTTACCCAGGCCTGCCAACCCAAAGTTTGGTACAGATTTATTGATGACATCTTCATGATCTGGACTCACAGTGAAGAAGAACTCTAGAATTTCCTCTCCAACCTCTACTACTTTGGTTCCATCAGATTCACCTGGTCCTACTCCAAATCCCATGCCACTTTCCTTGACGTTGACCTCCACCTGTCCAATGGCCAGCTTCACACGTCCGTCCACTTCAAACCCACCAACAAGCAACAGTACCTCCATTATGACAGCTGCCACCCATTCCACATCAAACGGTCCCTTCCCTACAGCCTAGGTCTTCATGGCAAATGAATATGCCCCAGTCCGGAATCCCTGAACCATTACACCAACAACCTGACCACAGCTTTCGCATCCCGCAACTACCCTCCCGACCTGGTACAGAAGCAAATAACCAGAGCCACTTCCTCATCCCCTCAAACCCAGAATCCACCACAGAAGAACCACAAAAGTGCTCCACTTGTGACGGGATACTTTCCGGGACTGGACCAGACCCTGAATGTGGCTCTCCAGCAGGGATACGACTTCCTCAAATCCTGCCCTGAAATGAGATCCATCCTTCATGAAATCCTCCCCACTCCACCAAAAGTGTCTTTCCGCCGTCCACCTAACCTTCGTAACCTGTTAGTTCATCCCTATGAAATCCCCAAACCACCTTCCCTACCCTCTGGGTCCTATCCTTGTAACTGCCCGCGGTGTAAAACCTGTCCCATGCACCCTCCCACCACCACCTACTCCAGTCCTGTAACCCGGAAGGTGTACACGATCAAAGGCAGAGCCACATGTGAAAGCACCCACGTGATTTACCAACTGACCTGCCTACACTGTGATGCATTCTATGTGGGAATGACCAGCAACAAACTGTCCATTCGCATGAATGGACACAGGCAGACAGTGTTTGTTGGTAATGAGGATCACCCTGTGGCTAAATATGCCTTGGTGCACCGCCAGCACATCTTGGCACAGTGTTACACCGTCCGGGTTATCTGGATACTTCCCACCAACACCAACCTATCCGAATTCCGGAGATGGGAACTTGCTCTTCAATATATCCTCTCTTCCTGTTACCCACCAGGCCTCAATCTCCGCTAATTTCAAGTTGCCGCCACTCATACCTCACCTGTCATTCAACATCATCTTTGCCTCTGCACTTCCGCCATGACTGACATCTCTGCCCAAACTCTTTGTCTTTAAATATGTCTGCTTGTGTCTGTATATGTGTGGATGGATATGTGTGTGTGTGTGTGCGAGTGTATACACATCCTTTTTTCCCTCTAAGGTAAGTCTTTCCGCTCCCGGGATTGGAATGACTCCTTACCCTCTCCCTTAAAACCCACTTCCTTTCGTCTTTCCCTCTCCTTCCCTCTTTCCTGATGAGGCAACAGTTTGTTGCGAAAGCTTGAATTTTGTGTGTATGTTGTGTCTGTTTGTGTTTCTATCGACCTGCCAGCACTTTTGTATGGTAAGTCACATCATCTGGGAGTGGGGCTGAAGGAGAGGCCTTTGGATAGGACAGAGGTTTCGGATTGGGAGAGAGGTTTGGAGGAAAGGTTAACTACTGCATTAGGGTGTTGTGGTTCCAGAATGTGTTGATTGGAATTTTTAGGTTTTGGAGGGAGTGGAGCTGGAAGTGGGAGATTGAGTAGATGGGAGAGACTGGGTTTGTGTGCAATGAGAGGAGGTTGAGGTTTGTTGGAAGGGTTGTGAAGGGTGAATGTGTTGCCTTTCTGGAGGTGGCAAACCAGGAGATTGGATAGTTTTTTGAGGTGGAGGGTCGCATGCTGTTCTAATTTGTGGTTGGCCTGTAGGAGGATGCTCTGAACAGCTGGTGTGGATGTGGGAGAGGAAAGACTGAGGACTTTTATTAAGGATAGGAGTTGACGGGTGTGTTCGTTGGCTGAGTTGATGTGTTGGTGAAGGATTAGGTGGGTAGGGCAATGGCCTCACTCCCAGATTCAGCCAAACAGCCCTTGTCAAAGATTTACTGTCCTACACTCGTACTCTCTGCTGGAAATACCACTTTGCCATGAAGAAAAATGATCCTAATCCTACTCCTAATGATCCAACTCCCCAAGACATCATCCAAATTGAACCCTGCCTGAAACAATTCCGTCCTCCGTCGCAGCGGGACCCACCTCCTCTTCCTCAAAATCACCCTCTCCAAACCTTCCAGGAATTTCTGACTTCCAGCCTTGCATCTCAATCCTTCTTAAAAAACCTTAATCCTACTCCCAACATCACCACTGCTGAAGCCCAGGCTATCCGTGATCTGAAGGCTGACCGATCCATCGTCATTCTTCCGGCGGACAAGGGTTCCATGACCGTGGTACTTGATTGTTGGGAGTATGTGGCTGAGGGACTGCATCAGCTTCCAGACAACACCACATACAAAGTTTGCCAAGGTAACCCCATTTCTGATGTCCAGGCGGAGCTTCAAGGAATCCTCAGAACCTTAGGCCCCCTGCAAAACCTTTCACCTGACTCCATCAACCTCCTGACCCCACCGACACCACGCACCCCTACCTTCTACCTTCTTCCTAAAATACACAAACCCAATCATCCCAGCCGCCCCATTGTAGCTGGATACCAAGCCCCCACAAAACGTATCTGTGCCTACATAGATCAACACCTTCAACCCATTACATGCAGTCTCCCATCCTTCATCAAAGACACCAACCACTTTCTCGAATGCCTGGAATCCTTACCCAATGTGTTACCCCCGGAAACCATCCTTGTAACCATTGATACCACTTCCTTATACACAAATATTCCGCATGTCCAGGGCCTCGCTGCGATGGAGCACTTCCTTTCACGCTGAGCACCTGCCACCCTACCTAAAACCTCTTTCCTCATCACCTTAGCCAGCTTCATCCTGACCCACAACTTCTTCACTTTTGATGGCCAGACGTACCAACAACTAAAGGGAACAGCCATGGGTACCAGGATGGCCCCCTCGTACGCCAACCTATTCATGGGTCGCTTAGAGGAAGCCTTCTTGGTTACCCAGGCCTGCCAACCCAAAGTTTGGTACAGATTTATTGATGACATCTTCATGATCTGGACTCACAGTGAAGAAGAACTCTAGAATTTCCTCTCCAACCTCTACTCCTTTGGTTCCATCAGATTCACCTGGTCCTACTCCAAATCCCATGCCACTTTCCTTGACGTTGACCTCCACCTGTCCAATGGCCAGCTTCACACGTCCGTCCACTTCAAACCCACCAACAAGCAACAGTACCTCCATTATGACAGCTGCCACCCATTCCACATCAAACGGTCCCTTCCCTACAGCCTAGGTCTTCATGGCAAATGAATATGCCCCAGTCCGGAATCCCTGAACCATTACACCAACAACCTGACCACAGCTTTCGCATCCCGCAACTACCCTCCCGACCTGGTACAGAAGCAAATAACCAGAGCCACTTCCTCATCCCCTCAAACCCAGAATCCCCCACAGAAGAACCACAAAAGTGCTCCACTTGTGACGGGATACTTTCCGGGACTGGACCAGACCCTGAATGTGGCTCTCCAGCAGGGATACGACTTCCTCAAATCCTGCCCTGAAATGAGATCCATCCTTCATGAAATCCTCCCCACTCCACCAAAAGTGTCTTTCCGCCGTCCACCTAACCTTCGTAACCTGTTAGTTCATCCCTATGAAATCCCCAAACCACCTTCCCTACCCTCTGGGTCCTATCCTTGTAACTGCCCGCGGTGTAAAACCTGTCCCATGCACCCTCCCACCACCACCTACTCCAGTCCTGTAACCCGGAAGGTGTACACGATCAAAGGCAGAGCCACATGTGAAAGCACCCACGTGATTTACCAACTGACCTGCCTACACTGTGATGCATTCTATGTGGGAATGACCAGCAACAAACTGTCCATTCGCATGAATGGACACAGGCAGACAGTGTTTGTTGGTAAAGAGGATCACCCTGTGGCTAAATATGCCTTGGTGCACCGCCAGCACATCTTGGCACAGTGTTACACCGTCCGGGTTATCTGGATACTTCCCACCAACACCAACCTATCCGAATTCCGGAGATGGGAACTTGCTCTTCAATATATCCTCTCTTCCTGTTACCCACCAGGCCTCAATCTCCGCTAATTTCAAGTTGCCGCCACTCATACCTCACCTGTCATTCAACATCATCTTTGCCTCTGCACTTCCGCCATGACTGACATCTCTGCCCAAACTCTTTGTCTTTAAATATGTCTGCTTGTGTCTGTATATGTGTGGATGGATATGTGTGTGTGTGTGTGCGAGTGTATACACATCCTTTTTTCCCTCTAAGGTAAGTCTTTCCGCTCCCGGGATTGGAATGACTCCTTACCCTCTCCCTTAAAACCCACTTCCTTTCGTCTTTCCCTCTCCTTCCCTCTTTCCTGATGAGGCAACAGTTTGTTGCGAAAGCTTGAATTTTGTGTGTATGTTGTGTCTGTTTGTGTTTCTATCGACCTGCCAGCACTTTTGTATGGTAAGTCACATCATCTGGGAGTGGGGCTGAAGGAGAGGCCTTTGGATAGGACAGAGGTTTCGGATTGGGAGAGAGGTTTGGAGGAAAGGTTAACTACTGAATTAGGGTGTTGTGGTTCCAGAATGTGTTGATTGGAATTTTTAGGTTTTGGAGGGAGTGGAGCTGGAAGTGGGAGATTGAGTAGATGGGAGAGACTGGGTTTGTGTGCAATGAGAGGAGGTTGAGGTTTGTTGGAAGGGTTGTGAAGGGTGAATGTGTTGCCTTTCTGGAGGTGGCAAACCAGGAGATTGGATAGTTTTTTGAGGTGGAGGGTCGCATGCTGTTCTAATTTGTGGTTGGCCTGTAGGAGGATGCTCTGAACAGCTGGTGTGGATGTGGGAGAGGAAAGACTGAGGACTTTTATTAAGGATAGGAGTTGACGGGTGTGTTCGTTGGCTGAGTTGATGTGTTGGTGAAGGATTAGGTGGGTAGGGCAATGGCCTCACTCCCAGATTCAGCCAAACAGCCCTTGTCAAAGATTTACTGTCCTACACTCGTACTCTCTGCTGGAAATACCACTTTGCCATGAAGAAAAATGATCCTAATCCTACTCCTAATGATCCAACTCCCCAAGACATCATCCAAATTGAACCCTGCCTGAAACAATTCCGTCCTCCGTCGCAGCGGGACCCACCTCCTCTTCCTCAAAATCACCCTCTCCAAACCTTCCAGGAATTTCTGACTTCCAGCCTTGCATCTCAATCCTACTTAAAAAACCTTAATCCTACTCCCAACATCACCACTGCTGAAGCCCAGGCTATCCGTGATCTGAAGGCTGACCGATCCATCGTCATTCTTCCGGCGGACAAGGGTTCCATGACCGTGGTACTTGATTGTTGGGAGTATGTGGCTGAGGGACTGCATCAGCTTCCAGACAACACCACATACAAAGTTTGCCAAGGTAACCCCATTTCTGATGTCCAGGCGGAGCTTCAAGGAATCCTCAGAACCTTAGGCCCCCTGCAAAACCTTTCACCTGACTCCATCAACCTCCTGACCCCACCGACACCACGCACCCCTACCTTCTACCTTCTTCCTAAAATACACAAACCCAATCATCCCAGCCGCCCCATTGTAGCTGGATACCAAGCCCCCACAAAACGTATCTGTGCCTACATAGATCAACACCTTCAACCCATTACATGCAGTCTCCCATCCTTCATCAAAGACACCAACCACTTTCTCGAATGCCTGGAATCCTTACCCAATGTGTTACCCCCGGAAACCATCCTTGTAACCATTGATACCACTTCCTTATACACAAATATTCCGCATGTCCAGGGCCTCGCTGCGATGGAGCACTTCCTTTCACGCTGAGCACCTGCCACCCTACCTAAAACCTCTTTCCTCATCACCTTAGCCAGCTTCATCCTGACCCACAACTTCTTCACTTTTGATGGCCAGACGTACCAACAACTAAAGGGAACAGCCATGGGTACCAGGATGGCCCCCTCGTACGCCAACCTATTCATGGGTCGCTTAGAGGAAGCCTTCTTGGTTACCCAGGCCTGCCAACCCAAAGTTTGGTACAGATTTATTGATGACATCTTCATGATCTGGACTCACAGTGAAGAAGAACTCTAGAATTTCCTCTCCAACCTCTACTCCTTTGGTTCCATCAGATTCACCTGGTCCTACTCCAAATCCCATGCCACTTTCCTTGACGTTGACCTCCACCTGTCCAATGGCCAGCTTCACACGTCCGTCCACTTCAAACCCACCAACAAGCAACAGTACCTCCATTATGACAGCTGCCACCCATTCCACATCAAACGGTCCCTTCCCTACAGCCTAGGTCTTCATGGCAAATGAATATGCCCCAGTCCGGAATCCCTGAACCATTACACCAACAACCTGACCACAGCTTTCGCATCCCGCAACTACCCTCCCGACCTGGTACAGAAGCAAATAACCAGAGCCACTTCCTCATCCCCTCAAACCCAGAATCCCCCACAGAAGAACCACAAAAGTGCTCCACTTGTGACGGGATACTTTCCGGGACTGGACCAGACCCTGAATGTGGCTCTCCAGCAGGGATACGACTTCCTCAAATCCTGCCCTGAAATGAGATCCATCCTTCATGAAATCCTCCCCACTCCACCAAAAGTGTCTTTCCGCCGTCCACCTAACCTTCGTAACCTGTTAGTTCATCCCTATGAAATCCCCAAACCACCTTCCCTACCCTCTGGCTCCTATCCTTGTAACCGCCCCCGGTGTAAAACCTGTCCCATGCACCCTCCCACCACCACCTACTCCAGTCCTGTAACCCGGAAGGTGTACACGATCAAAGGCAGAGCCACATGTGAAAGCACCCACGTGATTTACCAACTGACCTGCCTACACTGTGATGCATTCTATGTGGGAATCACCAGCAACAAACTGTCCATTCGCATGAATGGACACAGGCAGACAGTGTTTGTTGGTAATGAGGATCACCCTGTGGCTAAACATGGCTTGGTGCACGGCCAGCACATCTTGGCACAGTGTTACACCGTCCGGGTTATCTGGATACTTCCCACCAACACCAACCTATCCGAACTCCGGAGATGGGAACTTGCTCTTCAATATATCCTCTCTACCCGTTACCCACCAGGCCTCAATCTCCACTAATTTCAAGTTGCCGCCACTCATACCTCATCTGTCATTCAACATCATCTTTGCCTCTGCACTTCCGCCACGACTGACATCTCTGCCCAAACTCTTTGTCTTTAAATATGTCTACTTGTGGCTGTATATGTGTGGATGGATATGTGTGTGTGTGTGTGTGTGAGTGTATACCCGTCCTTTTTTCCTCCTAAGGTAAGTTTTTCCGCTCCCGGTATTGGAATGACTCCTTACCCTCTCCCTTAAAACCCACTTCCTTTCGTCTTTCCCTCTCCTTCCCTCTTTCCTGATGAGGCAACAGTTTGTTGCGAAAGCTTGAATTTTGTGTGTATGTATGTGTCTGTTTGTGTTTCTATCGACCTGCCAGCGCTTTCGTATGGTAAGTCACATCATCTTTGTTATATATATATATATATATATATATATATATATATATATATATATATATATATATATATATACATATATATATATATATATATATATATATATATATATATACGTCTGCTTGTGTCTGTATGTGTGGATGGATATGTGTGTGTGTGCGAGTGTATACCTTTCCTTTTTTCCCCCTAAGGTAAGTCTTTCCGCTCCGACCTGCCAGCGCTTTCGTTCGGTAAATCACCTCATCTTTGTTTTTATATATAATTTTTCCCACGTGGAATGTTTCCTTCTATTATATATATATATATATATATATATATATATATATATAATGGAAGGAAACATTCCATGTGGGAAAAATTATATATAAAACCAAAGATGAGGTGACTTACCGAACAAAAGCGCTGGCAGGTCGATAGACACACAAACAAACACAAACATACACACAAAATTCAAGCTTTCGCAACAAACTGTTGCCTCATCAGGAAAGAGGGAAGGAGAGGGGAAGACGAAAGGAAGTGGGTTTTAAGGGAGAGGGTAAGGAGTCATTCCAATCCCGGGAGCGGAAAGACTTACCTTAGGGGGAAAAAAGGACAGGTATACACTCGCACACACGCACATATCCATCCACACATACAGACACAAGCAGACATATTTAAAGACCAGAAGGAGGAAAATAAGACGACAGAAAAGATTTCGAAATGCAACAGTGACAATAACAAACGTAATTGTTGGATTCAAATTAATGATATCAATATAATGGAAGGAAACATTCCACGTGGGAAAAATTATATATAAAACCAAAGATGAGGTGACTTACCGAACAAAAGCGCTGGCAGGTCGATAGACACACAAACAAACACAAACATACACACAAAATTCAAGCTTTCGCAACAAACTGTTGCCTCATCAGGAAAGAGGGAAGGAGAGGGGAAGACGAAAGGAAGTGGGTTTTAAGGGAGAGGGTAAGGAGTCATTCCAATCCCGGGAGCGGAAAGACTTACCTTAGGGGGAAAAAAGGACAGGTATACACTCGCACACACGCACATATCCATCCACACATACAGACACAAGCAGACATATATATATATATATATATATATATATATATATATGTGTGTGTGTGTGTGTGTGTGTGTGTGTGTGTGTGTGTGTGTGTGTGTGAATATAAGCAGCTTGCAAGGGAATGCAACCCAATCCGAAATGCCAGAGATGGTGATGCTTGCGTTAGGTGTGCTTCCTTATTTGAATGTGTGTGTGTTTTCTTTCCTGGAGAAGACTTTGACTGAAAGCTAAATGTGTAGGTCTTTCCATTGCATCTGTCTGCTGCTCATGTGTCACCTGTGTGTGTATCTTCATTTCTGAATAAGGATTTGGCGGAAAGCTAAATGTGTAACAGTCTTTTCAATGTGCCTGTCTGCAACACATGTCATCTTTGAAGTGTATAGCGATCTGTCCTATTCCTAAGATTGTTGATATTCTGTTGTCCTGTTTTATCACTGTATTAATCAATAATGAATTATTACCAATTTATAATTGTTAATTACTATTACATAGTGATGTATTTATCATCCTTATAGTATTTGACTACAGGTTGCTTTTAACAGACTGACGTATGTTATAGCTTATAATAATGTTTTCCATTTCAGTTCACTTTTTGGATTTTCTGTAGCCTCATTATGTCTAATCTAGTTTATTTTGCATTGAGCTAGTAGGACCACTATGATCTGTGTATTTTACCATCTTTATTTTTGTTCTACATCTCTTGCATTCATAACCACATTATCTCTGATGATGTACTAATGTAATTGAACATGAGTAACCATTATTTTTATTCATGAATTAAACTGTACCACTTTTTCTAAGAGGACTTCCAGGCATTTCCATAATTGTGGTGGTATGGAATACTTACATGCCTCTTTTGAAGTGCAGTGGGGCAGAGGGAGGAAAATAGAAGATCTGATGTCCATCGAAGATGTGGCCACAGCATTGCAGGAGGGGTTGTGCAGTGCAGTGCAGTGCATGAAGGTTTGCCTGGATGTAAGACATGCCTGTAAGTATGGTGCATGCACTCCTATGAAACATCCTGCATTGCTATCCATACAAAATCACCCATGTTCTCAAGTTACTTGATGCTGACCTGCTCTGGAATTTCTTGATAGCACGGAAGTGGGCAATGAATGGCTATGGAACACTCAGTGGACAATCAAAGTCCATTTCCATCTCCATGGACATGTGAGCACACAGAACTTTGAGATATGTGCAACAGATAATCTGCAAGCAGATCAATTGGTACCACTTAATTGTGCAATGGTGACTGTGTGTCGTGGATTGATGGCATCATTTATCATGATGATGTGGGTCCTGTTTCCTGTACCATCACTGGTAAATCCTATAAGAGTCTTTTGCACACAAGCATCATTCCAGCCTTTCAGCAGCATGGATGTATGGGTTAGATAATTTTTAGCATGATGGTGCTCCTCCATGCATTGCACAGCCAGTGAAGGAGTTGCTGCAGAGGCATTTTGGAAATGCTAGAGTTATCAGCCATCAGTTCCCTTCAACCTGGCCATCAGATCACCTGATATGAGCCCATATGACTTCAGACTGTTGGGTTATGTGAGGAATGTCTCAGTCCTCCAATTATGAACATAGCAGAAGTGAAGGCATACACTGTGCAACACATTCTGAATGTGAACCCAGAGACACTCCGATGTGTTGTGGAAGGTGCTGTTTCATAGTTTCAACTTGTGGCAGAAAACAGCACACAGCATATTGAACATGTCTTGCATCATTCTCACAACAATTAGAAGCCAATATCATTTTGCTTTTAATGTGGTTTTTGGCCCCAGGACAATTAAAAACTGAACTTTTCCCATCCATTGTGGTACAACCTTGCCATGGTGAATGGGCGTACCTAACAGTGCCACAACTGTTGACTGCTGAATGATGGTTTGCAACTGAAACTGATAGCTCAGTAATAGAAAAGAATAAAAGAACAGCTTTGTGTCATAAATTTTTTGAAACATATTTTGTGCTGTTGATAACTGTAAAAAGAATACAATTCATCTCTTTCTTTTTGAAAGGTGTAACATAGTCCAAATTTCTTTCCTGTGTATTTACCGAAAATGACCTGGTTATTTGTGCTAAAGTTGATAAGTTGGAGGTTAGGAAATTTGGATGTTTATATCTTCCAGTTAAGAATGAACAGTTTAAATAGTTTAAGTTCAATACACAATCTGTTGTACAATTTTATTTCATGGTATACTACACTATTTTAAGTTTCTGACTTGTTTCCCTGTTTAGCTGTAAACATTATGTAGATTTGGTTACATGGTCATGTACTGTGCTGTTAGTTGAGTACAGGTTTCAAATTTTTTTTTTCTAATATACATCATGTTGTGTTAGGTGTATTCATATGGAACTGTCAGAATCTCTACCTTTTTGAATAATGCTTTTTTTTTAAAGTGTGTCCTGTTACTACTAATTGTTTCTATTTGTGCAGCTGTTGTCTATGTTTTGAAAATAGTCTGTATGTTCCCAGCACTTATTCCCCTAAACATAATCCTGTAACTGAGGATTTAGTGCCTGTATCCAAAGTACAGTACTTGAGGCATGAAATTTTGCACACTGGTGCAAGGATTCGCAGGGCATAACCTGCTGAGGATAGCCTCTTTGCCAAAATTCTAACATGTTCTGTCCATTTCAATTCACAGTCTACATTCATATCCAAGAATTTGTTATCAGATTCACAATCTAGTACATAATTATTCGCTTTCAATGTAGTATCATTGAGTTTCTTATTTAGTCAGAAGTTTATACAGTTTGTCTTTTTCACATTTGAATTTACTATATTTTTTAATGACTAGTTGTGGATGTCTCTGAGAGCTTCACTGGATTTTTCTGTTAACTGAGTCGAATTTTTACCTGTTATCACAATGATTCTGTCATGAGCAATAGTATTTTTTCTCCATACCTGACACTCTGTGGGAAAACATTTATAAGGAAGAGAACTGGGCCAAATACATGTCCCTGTTGGACACCTATGTAATATATTTTGGATATGTTAAGCATTTTACTACTAGTCTCTTAGAAATACGTGAAGTTTCAACTGTTTCCACCCAGTTTTCCAAGTATGACTTACACCAAATTCTGTGCCATATCCCTTATTACTCATTTGTGCAGCATAATTTTGTGGTCAGCTGTGTTAAATTTCTTTAATAAATTTAAAAAATGACCATTGCATTCTCGCCTTTGTCTAGTGCTTTGAGTATGGCTTTAATAAACTGCACTATAGCTGACTGTATACTTCTTGTGGGGCTTAAACCAAATTGTTCATACGCGGAGGTTGTATTTATTTAAGTACTTCATTAGTCTATTTTTCATTATGGTTTCTACTGTTCTGGAAATGCAAGGTAACAAAGAACTTAGTGTGTTATTTTCTACATGTTCTACATTACCATTTTTTAGTATTGATATTACTTTTGCTTGTTTCAGATATACAGGACAGCTGCCAGATTTGAAAGATCCATTAATTATTAATGTTAATGCAGTTTTTATTTTGTTTACACATTTCTTAAGAACAATGACTGGGATTTCATCTAACCCTGTGGATTTTTTTATTGTTTAATTGGTCTATTACATGTACCACTTCTTTCGCTGTTGTTGGAAACAGCACCATTGTAGTGTTCCCAGAATTTTACAAGAGTCTGGAGACACTTGTGTTCCAGCCGTTTAGAACACTCATTATTTTAAAGCAGGGCATAAGGATGAGCATGGGATACTGCACCCATTTATTGTTTGTGCAGGCAAAACCGGAAGGGAGAATATTCGTCGGCACAGGCAAGTGTTCAGCGCGACCTACCAAGAATAAATACATACGGCCCGGAAGCTCCGTGGCCGGCTGCAAGGAGTAATGTAGCTTTGTATTGTTGAAAAACAAATGGAGTGACTCAAGATAATGACTGTTTAGTACACGTTGAACTGCTGTTGACAGTACGTGGACTGGAAGTGGATAGTCAGCCACGATAGAAGTTTGTGTATTAATCATGTTCAAAAATGTGTAATTAATTGATTCTCAGTGCCCGGTAATGTGTGGCTTACATCATAAAGTTTAGTTGTTTTTTTGTACAAAGTGGAAATAAATATGTTCTGGTGCATTGAATGATATTCCAAGAGAAGCGTATTTTTAAATAAGAAGAGAGAGAGAGTGAGAGAGTGAAAATTTCCCCTTCCTAGCAGTGAAATCTTTGGAGAAGCGTCCGGAGCTAGCAGAGACATAGACGCTGCAAGAAAGCAGAACCAGCATTCTTCAACAAGTAAGTCCATGAAAACGCTTAAGCTGTGTATAGAGGGAGCTTAACATTACACCGGGCCACCACAAGAACGTGGCGACCGTAAAGAAAGGACCTGAGAAAAAAGGGGAAATGTTAAAGAAGTTATAAGAAAAAGAAAAAAAAGGTTGGGAGTTGCCATAGCAACCGATAACAGCGAGGCTGAAGAGCGATTCCATGATACTTATCCAGAAATAGCGTGCTGATAAATGGTGAAATGATTAATGGAATAAAAAAAAAATCGCACAACTGTGCAGTTAGTCTCAAATCGCCGACGCCGCTGTCTGCAAATGCTGATGCTGCAGCACACCAATGCCGATGCCACTGTACACCAACGCCTATGCCACCGTCACCAACGCCAATGCAGCCGTCCACCAACACCGACGCCGCCGTCCACAAACGCCGACACCACCGTCCACAAACGCCGACGCCACCATCCACCAGTATTGATGCAGCCGTCCACCAGTGCCGCCGCTGGATGAGCTACTACTGACCTTTGATTGTTTGTGAAGTGTGGTGGGTTGTGGAAATAAGTGAGTGTACTTTTAATGGTAACTAGATTAAAGGCAAAACAAAACACAATGAAAAAAGAACATCAATCCATAGAGTCTGTTGGGGCTATGGGAATTGTAAAGCAGGGGCCATATTTTGGTAAATTAATGAGGTTTATCAAAGCGCAGTTTGAATCACAGAACACAAAACAGGACGAACTGAAGGCAGAATTAAACTCTAAGTTAGATTTGCAAAACACAAAACTAGAGGCTCAAGTTAATATCCTAAGTAATCAGATGCAAGAATGGAAAAAAGAATTGAAAAAAGAGTTGTCCGATTCCCTGAGTGAACAGACAAATATTTTATTTAAGGATTTAGAACAAACAAATGAAGTTAAACTAAAAGGGTTGTTTCAAAAATTAGAATAAGATGTAGACTGTAAATGTAGTAATTTGGAAACACAATTTAATGAAAAATATGACTCTTTTAAAAATGGATGTAATGTTACATTTGATGTGGTCAAACGAGAATTAACTACACTAAAAACCAATGTCCAGAAACAAGATAATTTGCTCCCCCTAGTACAGGCGCAAATTTCAGGGGTCAAATCATGGGTGGAAACTGTAGAACAGAACTTCAAAGAAAAGTTAAGGACTGCAGAGCTTATAAATTTGAATGGTTTAGAAGAATTAATAGGATGAAAGGTTGAAGAGAAACTAAGTGTTGATATCTCTTCACCTATAGTAACTTCCGATTTAGATAATACCAAGAAAGACTTAGAAACTTTGAGGAAAGAATTGAAGCTTATACAGGAGAAACTAGAAAAAAGGCACAGTTTCCCAAAATATTATATTAAATAAAGACGTGTTAACTGATTTGCAATGGGGATCAAATTCAGGCTTGTCTAGACAGTTTCCTAAATTCAAACCAGATGGGTAGGTACACTCCACCCATTTAACCAAGCCATACCTTATCATATTCAATCAATAGTACACCAGAAAACCCTATATTTAGTAGATCCTGTGACGGGAGAGGAAAAGGGAATGTATAATGTCAAGGATTAAAACGATATGTACAAACCCCCAGGGATGTTGACGTTCTGTGTCAACGGGCGGAGTGATGTCCGCCGGTTCCCGAGTTGGGTTTGGTGTTGCTTCCACATTAGTTTTCCTACACCGAACTCCCTTCAAATCTTCGACTATCCTGTAATCTGTTTATAGTCCTTAAGCTATCCTATCATATTAGTATTAAAAGAGACCAATTATGACTACACGATTATGACTAATTTAAGGAGTCACAATAAACTGTAACCTCTAAGCATGAGATAAAACTAACAGGGTAACCGTCTAACAGGAGATATAATATGATGGTACTGTTTAGGAAGAATGATACCTAGATGACATAAACTGAACATGTGTATGAAATATAAAGTGAAGTGACTAACTGAATAACTATTTGATTATAGTGTGTATAATTTCTATTTTTATAGAATGTCTTATATTTTTTGTAAAGTGTGATGTGGTTGGGGAGGGTTTATATCTAATTTTGAAAGGGGTGGGTAGCATAGGCACAGACAAGACCTAAACACCAAGCCCTTCATACAACCTTCACAAACAAGTGTGACTGGTTCTTCATCATTTGCCCTTCCATAGGAGTTGCTAAGATCTTTTCTTTGGGGACTTCAAAGGTGACAGTGAGAATGTCCGTTCTGCAGGAGACCCCAAACATCATACCTCCTCCGGCTTCTCACTTAAGTACCGATTAAGTGTGGATCCTGGGGAAGGGGGGTGGGGAGGGTTTCCTGTCTTTGGAGCTGTCTTCTTTCTTTCTTCGATCTTAGCAACCAATTCTTTTATTTCCTTTCTTACTTCTCTTAAGAGTACCAATCTATCTTTCCCTCTGTCCACATTCATATACTTCTATCACTGAAGTCCTTCTCTTTTCTGTGATTTCTAAAAATCTTCAACTAAGAACCTTAGTGGACCGAAGAATCAGGACACACGATCACACTTCCACACTCAAACAATTAAATACAAAGACGCAGACAAGTAATATACAGGGAGATGTAACAACCATCACAGATAAGGGGGGAGGTAGTGCTCAGGAAGGGCTCCAGCACATGTGCTAAGTAATGACGGTTGCACATCTCAAGTAAAATGGTATAGTAAGCTTAAGCTAAAGGAACAAGGGGGGATGAAGTGTATATCCAGCTGTGTTCATAGCTATAGTAGTACAGATATTAAGCCGGAGGTATTGAGTCAAATAAGTTCCTGATGAATAATAGGATTGTGCAGACCGAATAGCCTGATGGAAAGAAATAAAGTTACAACCATGGACGAAACATATTAAGTTATTAAGGCCATATAAGTGAGCTGTAAACAATGAACAAGTGAAGAATTTAAGCAGGTAGGCTGAAGGACTCAGAAGGAGGAAAGGAGAGATAGATAGAAATTTTACCAGGAAATTTTAAATAAAATAGTGTGCAGAGGAGTATGAAAGAGGCAAGACTAGGAATCATTGTTAGAGAACATAGGGAGTGCACAACCGATATAGATGAAATAAGAGAAAGAGAGGCAGGTAGGCAGACCCAGAGGAGGCTGACCTATACTGTGTGGGCAGGGGCACCAAAAAGGGGATTGACCTGTACCATAGTTTGGTATAAATGGAAGGGGCGTACCCACCCAAGGACAAGGAAGAAGATGTTTCCATAGGATCAACCCTTATGCAGATTGGAACCCAAAGGGAAAGGGTGGTATAGTGACCTGAGATTGTAGTGGAAAGTTTCTCCTGGTAAATTTTTTAAATAGAAAAGACGAGTCCTGTGCGAGGAGATAGAAAAAAGAGAAAACCCCCCAGTACAACAAATTTTTTTAGACCCGGAAAACCAGTGGTTATCATTGCAACAGCTTTTTTTTTTTTTTTTTAAAAAATTGAAACTAGCTAAGGGGAGGGATTTATTTTGGCTCAATCCTGCAATCCTGGAAGCAAGAGTAGATAAATCTATTGGAAATAGCTAATACTTGTTGTACTATTAGTTTATCATACTACTATGTCTATGAAAGATATTACCAACAGCTTAATGAAATACCAGAGATGGAAGAGAGTTTTTGTACCTAATGTTTTTATGTAGTACAAAGTAACGAGATAAGTGTTAAGAAAAAAAAAATTAAAATATATGTTGTGTGCAAAATAACGAGTGTCCGAGCTAAGGGGAGGGATATGTAGTGCCCCCAGAATTTTACGAAAGACTGGAGACACTTGTGTTCCATCAGTTTTGAACATGCGTTATTTAAAGCAGGGCATAAGAATGAGCATGGGATACTGCACCCATTTATTGTTTGTGCAGGCGAAACTGGAAGGGAGATAATTTGGTGGCGCTGGCAAGTGTTCAGCGCGACCTGCCAAGAATAATCAAATATGGTCCAGAAGCTCCATGGCCGGCTGCAAAGAGTAATGTAGCTTTGTATTGTTGAAAAACAAATGGAGAGACTCAAAATACTGACTGTTTAGTACATGTTGAACTGCTGTTGACAGTACGTGGACTGGACGTGGATAGTCAGCCACAATAAAAGCTTATGTATTAATCGTGTTCAAAAAACAAATGGAGAGACTCAAAATACTGACTGTTTAGTACATGTTGAACTGCTGTTGACAGTACGTGGACTGGACGTGGATAGTCAGCCACAATAAAAGCTTATGTATTAATCGTGTTCAAAAATGTGTAACTAACTGACTCTCGGTGCCCGGTAATGTGTGGGCTTATGTCATAAAGTTTAGCTGTTTTTTTGTACAAAGTGGAAATAAATATGTTCTGGTGCATTGAATGATATTCCAAGAGATGTGCATTTTTTATATAAGAAGAGAGAGAGAGAGAGTGAGAGAGTGAAATTTTCCCCTTCCTAGCAGTGAAATCTTCGGAGAAGCGTCTGGTGCTAGCAGAAGACATAGGCGCTGCAAGAAAGCAGAACCAGCATTCTTCAACAAGTAAGTCCATGAAAACACTTAAGCTGTATAGAGGGAGCTTAACACTACACCAGGCCATCACACCATGGAGTATGGTGGCTGGTTATGTTAGTGTGGAACAGATGTGTCTGGAAATTTCTCTTTCAGTTTGTTTGCAGTGTTGCTGAAGTATTCATTCACGAAGTTTGCTAGTTCCTTTGGGTTACTGATTTGAACACCTTGGCTTCAAATCTGTGCTTCCAGATTTTTTGTCCAACATTTTCTGTCTTCTGTTTGATTATGTTCCAGATCGCTTTGCTTTTTTTTATCTGCCTTCAGTAATTGTTTACTGTTTGTAAGTTTGTTGCAACTGTAAATATCTTTCTACAAGTTCTTCTGTAATTTTTGTAAAATACTGAAAATTCTGGGCCAGTCTGGCTATTTTTGATAGCTGTTACATACCTTAGGGTTTCAAAGGATCTTGTTTGATAAATCTGGTCACTCATATATTTTTTTCAGAGCTGAGATGGAATGCAGTATTTTGGGAAGTTTTGCTTTAAATATTGTCATGCACTTATTAAACATTTTGTTTACATTTGTCTCTGCATACACTTCCTTCCACCTTTCATGTTGTAAATTGGACAAAAACTGACAAAAGTTTGATTCTGAGAGGACCCTCTAGTTTGCATTCAATTTAGCAGACTTTTCTACATCTGATGGACATAATCTGATATAGCCTAGATTTAGAACAAGTAGCTGGCACTGCTTTCTTTTTATATCTGTTGCTACATGGTCTATTATTGAGGAAGACTGTTTGGTCTCACTGCTGACACTAAGTTGAAACGTGAAAATATAAATGATATCCTTGGATGGTAAGAGGAGTACAGCTTTGTTCACAAGCCAACAGGGATATGTGAAGCATTTGCCTCCATGGCTTCTCACAAAACAACTGTTTCATGAGGTGTTACAATGACATGCTGCCAAATTTGCAGTGTTCACTTTGAAAGAGTTTCATGTTTTTCAGTTCACTGATCTACAAATGATCACAGAAGGCAAAACGAAACATGTTTTTGTTGCTTACTTTAAAAAAATATTTAAATGATTATTTCATAGTTTAAAATGGCAGTCTTGAATGATTCTTCTTATGAACATAACCTGTGCTTCGTTTGTTAGTACAATGCTCTGTTTAAGCGGACATAAACATTTAGCTTCATGTAATAAATACAATAGTTTGCAATCTAACCTAAGTGGCAAGAATGTGTAGAGTGCATGTATAATGTGATAAAAAATGAAATGTTACTGAATTAGAAGAAGAGACAATATCACAAAGCAATTGGATTCATTCCAATTGTTGACCGAGCATAGTGGCACAGTGGTTAACACACTGGACTCACATTCGGAAGGATAACAGTTCAAACCTGCATCTGACCATCTAGATTTTGCTTCACTGTGATTTCACTAAATCGGTCCAGGCAAATGTCACGATGATTCCTTTGAAAGGGTCTAACAATCTCAATGTCGACAGGACACAAAACCCAATCTTCCTTCCTTATTCCTTTCCAGCTGTTAAGTTATTCCTCCCCCCCACGCCCCTTTCTTTTTTAAAAATATCTTCAATAGTGTCATTTTTATGAAAAAAAGTGCACTATACCAAAAATATTAACTCGGCATGGATAATTTAACTTGGTTATCCATTATGTTCATTTGGTTGATTAGAAGCTGTTGGTGTAATTGGATTACCTAAAAACTGAGCTATTTGCAAAATACAAGCAACATAAAACTTTGTTATCATTGTTAGTATGGAAACATGTACCCAGTTACTAACTTTCAGGAGTTGTAGATAAAAAATATATATATATATATATATAAAAATAAGTGAGGTATCTAGGAAGCTAATTCTGAAAAATATGTTGGCATCTTCTGTACTCATTTAGTTTCAGAGTAATTTGCATTCTTATCTAAAACAATGTTTCTGAAGCAGGATCCAATATTTTGGCAAACTAGACAGTATAATCCGATAGGAATTATCGTTTTATCTAAAAGTTCTCAGTCAAACAACTCTTATTACACTATTCAGTTATTCAGAAATATAAATCTTTAATTGTATCTTGTAAAAAGACAGTAGACACCAATTAAACTAGTTTCAATTATTGTAATCTTATAAAAGAGAGTCTGTAGGGAGCCATTTTAGTCAGTGTGCAGAAGGTTATGATAGTAGCAAGATCTGGGCCCAAAATTACTGCACAGTGTACACAAATGAGTTAGAACAAATCACAAGTTGTAAAAGGTGTCAAGTTATCCAAGAATTTACACAGTGACTGTTAATGAAATCTGTTTATTTATTTGTTTCTTACACCATGGGTCTGACTGCAATGATGTCACACAGATGTAGTGAGTGCCAAATTTTTGCATTGTACTTACACTCAACTTGTACAACTAAAGATTAGAATGTATATAACAGAAAATTACATGAGAGGTGACACTATAGCCCACAGAATTAAATACAAACAGAGCAACACTGAAAGAATTACATAACTGCTGAACTGTTTTATAATACAAGATCACAAAAATGAGATGCTGACAAATTACAATACATAGAACGTAGAAAATTAGGTATAAAAGGACATATAACCTAGAAAATCAAATATAAGGAGGGCATCACCAAAAGCACTACATATGTTACATAAATATACAACTTAATCCTCAGTTTATATGATAACACATTCAACAGAAAATTCAGGCTGGAATGTAACAATATAAAGGATAGTTGTAACTCACCACATACGAAAGGCACAACAAAAAGGCTGTCAGAAAGTCAGCTTTTGGGCAACGAGATCTTTGTCAAAGATAGACTACATACACACACTCATGCAAACAAAACCCACACACACATGACCACAGTCTCTGGTAGCTGGAGTCAGACTGTGAGCAGCAGTGCATTATGGGAGAGACAAGTGGGTGGGATTAAAGAGGAGGTTGGGGCGGGGAGGGGAAGGGTAGCAGAGTAGTGGTGGGGGATAGTAAGGTACTGCTGGGTGCATGCAGGGATGAGGTGGAGAGTAGGGCAGCTAGGTCAAGTTAGGATGTTAGATAGAGGGCAGGAGACAGAGGGTGCAGTAGTGGAAAAGAAGAGAAATGAAAAGACTGTGTGAATTGGTGGCAGGATGTATGCCAACGTAGAATGCAACACATTGGTTGCAGCTTAGGTTGTGAGACATGACTGGTATCACAGGCAGGCCTGCCTTTTATAGGATGGATTATGTTTGTGACCAGACGGGAGTACACGGTGGTGGGAGGATGTGTGGGACAGGTCTTGCATCTAGGTCTACTACAAGGATATGAGCAATGAGGCAAGGAATTGGGAGCAGGGGTTGTTTAGGGATGGACGAGGATGTTGTGTAGGTTTGGTGGGTGGCCGAATACCACTGTGGGTCACTTGGCAAGGGCAGTGGGTAGGACATTCCTCATTCCAGGGCATGACAAGAGGTGGTCAAAATCCTGGCAAAGAATGTAATTCAGTTTCTCCAGTCCTGGATTGTACTGAGTCACAAGGGTAGTGCTCCTCTGTAGCTGGACATTGGGTCTTTGGGAGGTGTTAGGTGACTGGAAAGTCAGATCAGTTTTTGTACAAGGCTGAGAGGGTAATTATGATCCATAAAGTCCTCAGTGAGACCCTCAGCATATTTCAAGATGGTCACTCATCAATACAGATGTGACACCCACAGGTGGAAAGGCTGTATAGAAGGTATTTCTTGGTATGAAGTGGGTGGCAGCTTTCGAAGTGGAGGTATTAAATAACTGGTGGTTGTAGGTTTTATATGGACAGAAGTACTGATATAGGCATCTTAGAGATGGAGATCAACATTTTGGAAATTGGCTTGATGAGTTGAGTAGGGCCAGGTGAACTGAATGAGGAAGAAGGTGTTGAGGTTCTGGAGGAATGTGGATAGGGTGTCTTCACCTTGACCCAGTTCACAAATATGTCATCAATGAAACTGGACCAGGTGAGGGGTTTGGGGTTCTGGGTGTTAAGGAAGGATTCCTCTAGATGGTGAATGGAGAGGTTGGCCTAGGATTGTGCCATGCATGTCTCATAGCTGTACCCCGGATTTGTTTGAACATAATGCCTTCAAAGGACAAGTAATTGTGGGTGAGGATATAGTTGATCATGGCAACTAGGAAGGAGGTGATTGGTTTGGAATCAGTCAGGCACTGCTAAAGGTAGTGTTCAATAGTGGTAAGGCCATGGGCATTAGGGATGTTAGTATAAAGGGAGGTGGCATCAATATTGATAAGCAGAGACCGGATTATATTCTTTTGCATGTTGCATGTGCATTTGCATATTTGGCTCCTTTTCAGTGGTTATTGCATATTTTAACTAAAAACTAGTGGTAATGCATATTTTCACTCTATGTTTACAATATTTAAAAATTTAGACGGGTGGTCTCTAGCTCAATCTAGTTTTGATGTTTGAAAGATTGACCATGACCTAGAACTGCATGCAGTTGCTAACTGTGAGCCACTGCCTAGCGAAATAATTATAGAAGAGGAACAGAAACAGGAACAGGCAGGCAGAGTCAATGCTCTGCACCCATACTCCTGGTTAATCTCCTTTGCTGTGTTACCTCGGCAACAAATAAATTAAACTAAACAAACTTTTAGTCTCACGTCCATTGTTTCAGTTTAGGTTTCTATTTACTTGTAAACTGTGGAACATATTTACAATTTGTAGTGTGTAACGTGTTGTGCACCTTGTCACCCAAAAAAAGAAATGTTGTTTCATGGATAGCTGGCCATCCTGAGATATTTGCAAATGACAGAATTATTTGCTATTGTCGAGTTTGGGAGAAAAATATTTCATGCAAAAAAAAGTTTCAAATAGATCAGCATTCGAAGACAAATCTTCATATTGCAGGAATGCAGAAGAAAGGACCACGACAATAACTTCTGACAACAACAAGTTGCAGTAGCAGGGATCTGTCCAAAGGTAACCAAAAAGTCAGTTTAACACAGATCTTGTGAAGCATTCATTGCAAGCAGTATTCCTCTTCACAAACTTACAAACCTTATTCTCAAAGGTTCCCTGCACGGATGTTGCTTAAATTAAAATATACCAGATGAATCAATATTGCATAAAAATTACATATCGACAATTTACGTAAATGTTCTGGAAGAAATACGCAACGCAAGGACAGCATTATCTAGATTTTAGCTGATGAAACTACAGACACTTGTGGCCATTTCATTGCAAATTTAATTGTTGGTGCTTTAAAAGAACGGCCTTCTTCTTCCTATTTAGTGGCTTGCAAAGAACTTGAAAAAGTAAATCATTCTATGATTGGTAGATTTGTGAATGAGGGTATTAGAAAAATATTTCCAGAATCATCTGCAGAACAAAGGGTGTTTGTGTTTATTTCAGATGCTGCTCCTTATATGATCAAAGCAGGAAAACCCTCCAAGTATTTTATCCCAATTTCAGTCATGTGATGTGGTTTGCTCATGGAGTACATTGCCTTGCTGAATAAGTACATTCCATGTTTGTGAATGTAGATAAACTGATTTCATCCACAAAGAAAGTGTTTCTAAAGGCTCCTGCTCAATCGAGACCCACAAAGAAAAATTATCAAATGTGCCTTTACCTCCCGAACCAGTGGTACGTGGGTCGAAGTTGTGTTGTTTTACAGTGAACATTTCAAGGCAATTAGAGGGGTAGTAAAGGACTTCGATAGCCTAGAGGCTTTGGCTGTTTCCCAGTGCAAGGAATTTTTTAATGATTCCAGTATTAAAAAAGATATTGGTATGATTAGCACTCATTTTTCCCATATACCTGCAAGTATTAAAAAGCTTGAAACTCAAGGTCTGGCATTGAATAAATCTATTCAGTTAATGGCTAAAGTTATTGTAGTAAACTCCTCATTGCCATAATTATTCCCAAGAAAACTTAAAGAAAAGTTTGAAAACTTTTTAAACAATAACCCAGGCTTTGAACCCTTGTGCAAGGTTGATATTTTTATTAATGGGATGGGTGAACTTCTACCAGAAACAATAACTGCCAACATGTCATCCAAATTCAAACACTTCCCAGATACCTCATTTGATATAGAATGGTCCTTTTCTGCTTATAAAAATGTTTTGAATGTTCGAAGACACAATCTTACTACCAAACATTTGGAACAGTACTTGGTCACTTATGTTTGCAATGTTTACAACAGTAGAAAATGTAAAATAAATTGTAAATGGTGCTTTGCTCCAATAGCATTAATTAAAAGTTAATGCTGTTAAAAAAAATTCATGATTTTATGTTGTTTTTTAAATAAAATATGGAGTTTTTGAGTGTGCCCCTCTGCACGCGATATATCTCAAAGCTAGTCCTGTACATATCGATTGTTTCACTGTGACTCACTTGAACCTAATGCTCTTGTTACTGACAACAATAGTAAAGAAGGAACAGTTCTTGAAACATGGTATGCCTCCTAAACTCTACCAGAACGTATTCAGAAAATATCAGCATCCTAAATGTACCGATTTTTCACATGGCCGGCGCTCTTCCTCATAACTGATATGCACGGGTTCAACCTTGAGATATGATGCATGCAGTAACTACCATGTTGTTTTATTATTAGATCTTACATATTTTGACACTTTTATGCTTTTTTTAGCATTTTTCATACATATTTGCATGCATATTTTAAGGTTTTTTATTATGCATATTATCCCGTTTCTAGTGATGAACAAGGCACCTTGTAGTTATGGAACAGGAATTGTGGAGAGTCATTGGATGGAATGATTGGTATCTTTTATATAGAATGGTAGGTTGTGGGTGACTGGCTGAAGGTGTTGATCTATGAGAGCATAGATTCTGTCAGTGGGGGCAGAGTAACTAGCCATAAAGGGGCATCCTGGGTGGTTGGGTTTATGGATTTTAGGAAGCATGTAGAAGGTAGAAGTGTGGAGAGTGGTAGGGGTGATGAGAGAGATGGACTCCCAGGAGAGTTTCTGGAATGGGCCTAAGGACTTGAGGAGAGACTGAAGATCCTGATGGATTTTTGGAATGGGGTCACTGTAGGTGGATGAATCTGACAGCTGCTGGAGTCCTTCTGGCAGGTAATCCCTACAGTTCAAAAGTCAGTGAAGACTTTGTCAACAGGTAGGATTATAAGGTAAGAACCAGTTTTTAGGTGGTGCATTGTGGATCATTCTGCTGATGTAAGGTTGTTTGCATGTTGAGGGATTTGGAGAATGATGGCAAGGCAAGATTCAAGGTTAAGAAATTCTAGAGAGTTAACAAGGTGGTGATATGGGAGCAGTGGGGGTGGATCACAGTTGGATGGAGGAGTGAACTGAGTTTGGCAGAGCTCAACATTGGTCTTTGTTTGAGTCTGATTGTAGGCTTGGTGGTGAAACAGTGTTTCCACTGTAGGGACCAGGAGAAAGAGAGGAGGTCTTTAACAAGTCCTGTGTTGAATTTGTGGGTGGGGCGAAACGAGAGGCCTTTGGAAAGGACCGATACTTCAGCAGGGCTAAGGCTTTTGGAGGAATAGACCTGTAATAGACCTAAATGCAAGATCTGTCCCATACATCCTCCCACCGCCATCTACTCCAATCCAGTCACAAACAGCACCTATTCCATGAAAGGCAGGTGTACCTGTGAAACCAGTTGTGTGATCTACAAGATAAGTTGCAACAACTTTGCCACATTCTATGTGGGCATGATGACCCACAAGATGTCTGCCCGCATGAATGGCCACCAACAAACTGTGGCCAAGAAAAAACTGGACTACCCTGTTGCTGAGCATGTTGCCCAACATGACATCCTTCATTTCACTGACTGCTCCACAGTCTGTGCCATCTGGATCCTTCCCTTCAACACCAGCTTTACTGAGCTGCACAGGTGGTAACTCTCTCTGTAATATATCCCACATTAGTCATTGTCCTTAGACATCTAGCCCCTTCACTGTTTCCATTCCAGCACTACATACCCCTCATTCCATCAATGCACCCAGTCTTTTTACTTCTCTCCTTTACCGCTTCCCCCCCCCCCTCCCCCTTTCACATCTCTCCTGCTCTCCATCTAATCTCCTAACTGCACCTAGTTGCACTACTGCCACCTCGTCCCTGCATGCTCCCAGCAGCACATTACTGTCCCCCACCCCTACTCTGCTATCCAGCCACCTAACCGCCCCAGCCTCCTACTTACCCCCACCCGGTTGCCTCTCCCATAATGCACTGCTGCTCACAACTGGGCTCCAGCTATCAGAGACTGTGGTCATGTGTGTGTGAGTTTTTGTTTGCTTTTCTCTGACGGCTCTTCTTCTGTCTCGCTGTTTTCCTTTACTACTATTTTTAATGCATTACTTTACTCAGTGTCCATCCTTCTTTCTCCTCTTTCCTGTATTTCTCTTGTCACCTTACAAACCACACTACAAGATCTACTTATGAGCCGCACTATATCGACCATCTTGGCAGCACACAACAGATGGCTACAAGCCCACGCTGATTGTTGGTGCAGCAGTCTCATGTCCCACATTACCCCCACCGATATCATTAATCCTATACCTTCATATTGATCACTCTCCCTGCATCACCCTCGCATATTTTTGTGTGTTATTTCCCACACCTTTTGTGCACCATATGAACTTGTATCTAATCCTACCAAACCCTCCCCACCCCCTACTCCTTTCCCTCTCTATTCCTGTTCGCACCTACTAATTTCACTTAATCCAGTCATATCTGCCGTTCCCCTTCTTCACACCTATCCACCCACATACCAGCAAACCATTTTTTCTTTGATCTCATTGTGACTTCACACCAACTTTAGTTGGTTTTCACCTTTTACTATCAGCCTTCTCGCTCAGATTTCATCTTGTTTGCCATTATTTCATCAGTTTCATCCATTTTGAGATTTTTCCTACGCGTTTGTGTGTATTTTTGCAAACTTTTAAGGGTATAATTCTTGTTTATTTATGTATTTTTTCGCGTTTTTCCAACCACCATGGATCCTTGCTCCTTCCATCTGCGTCAATACAGAAAGGTTTCCTTATCCCTAGCCAGAACCCAGTCGCACATACTGTACCAGTGTTGCTGCTTAGCTCATGGAATCCCTCCAAATGGCCTTATAATCAAATTACCCATCTCCGGCTGCCACACTTCCTTCCACAGTGACATCCATCTGTTCAGATTCCACCAATCCATAGACCTCACCAACATAGTCTTGCAAAACCATGTCAGTCAGGCACAAACATCCTTGCAATACCTTTACTCCAACTGTAAAATTCTCTTGCCATGCAATCCTAAATTCCTGGAACTGAAACTCTTGCTCTCCAGGAACTAGAGCAACATGCCAAACACCACCTCAAAAACTGCCCAACCTGCTCACTTCCTACTCCTGCCTTGGATTACCACTGTCCATCACCTCTACAACAATCTCCAAACCTCCCCCATGTCTGCTCTTAGCTGACAAACCCTGTTTCGCAGACCTCCTACATTTGCCTTGCCCTCCAAGACTCCCTCGCACCACCACTCATAACCCAGAACCTAAGCAGATCCAAAACACAGTCATGAGCCTTTCCCCCAAAAGCCTTAGCCCCACTGAAGTATCAGCTCTTTCCAAAGGCCTAAACCTTTGCCCTACCCACAAATTCAATCATTCAGGACATGTTAAACACCTTCTCTCCTTCTCCTAGCCCCTACAGTGCAATGGTGAACCCTGGCTGACTCAGTTTAGTCCTCCATCCAACCGTGATCCATCCCCACTGCCCCCAAATAACTCCTTGTTAATATTCCAGAATTGAGTAACCTGATACCTTGCCTCACCATCATTTCCCAAATCCCTCAATATGTGAACTAACCTTACATCTGCAGAAAGATCCGCAATCCACACTTAACACTGATCCTGATCTTATAATCCTACCTGCTGACCCCATTCCAGAAATCCAGCAGGATCCCCAGTCTCTTCTCAAATCCTTAGGCCTATCCCAGAACCTCTCCCAGTAGTGCATATCTCTCCTCACCCCTATCACTCCCCACACTCCTACCTTCTAAATGCTTTTTAAAGTCCATAAACCGAACCACCTGGAATGCCCCATTGTGACCAGTTACTGTGCCCCCACTGAGAGAATCTCTGCTCTCATGGACTAACACCTTCAACCTACTACCCGCAACCTGCCCTCCTATATGAAAGATACCAGCTGTTTCCTCCACAGACTCCCACAGTTCCTGTTCCTTTGCCACACAGCACAGCACCTTGCTTATCGCTATTGATGCCCTTTATACTAACAACATCCCTAATGCTCTTGGCCTTACCACTATTGGACACTACCTTTCCCAATACCTGACAGATTTCAAACCAATCACCTCCTTCCTAGTCACCATGATAAACTATATCCTCACCCACAATTACTTGTCCTTTGAAGGCATTACCTACAAACAAATCCAGTGTACAGTGTGGGATGCACATGAAAAGTCCCAATGTCCGTCCCACAGTGGTATTCTGCCACCCACCAAACCTACACAGTATCCTTGTCCATCCCTACACAACCCCTGCTCCAAATTCCTTGTCTCATGGCTCACACCCCTGTGATAGACCGAGATGCAAGACCTGTTCCATACATCTCCCACCACCACGTACTAAAGTCTGGTCACAAACATAACCTATCCTATCAAATTCAGTGCTCCGTCTGAACAATCTGCGACCACTGTATTGCATTTTACAAGGGCATGACAACCAACAAGCTGTCTGTCCACATGAATGGCCAGTGACAAATTGTGGCCAAGACACAACTGGACCACTCTGTTGCTGAGCATGCTGCCCAACATGACATCCTTCACTTCAATGACTGCTTCACAGCCTGTGCCACCTGGATCCTTCCCACCAACAACAGCTTTTCTGTACTGCGCAGGTTGGAACTCTTCCTGCAATATATCTTACATTCCCATAACCCCTCCCCCCACCGCCCCGCCCCCCACCCCCTGGCCTTAGCCTTCATTAATCAACACCCGTCTAGCCCCTCCCTGTTCCCATTCCAGTATGACACAGCCCTCTGTCCCACCAATACACCCAGTCTTTTTACTTCTCTCTCTTTCCTATCCCCCCCCCCCTTTTCCTCACCTTCCATCTATCCTTCCGATGCACCTAGTCGTCCTACTCTCCACCTCATCCCTGCACACTCTGAGCAGCTCTTTAGCGTCCCCCACCCATACTCTGCTAACCTACCCCTCCCCACCTCAGCCTCCTTGTTACCCCCACTCAGTTGCCTCTCCCATAATGTGATAGAATGTGATAGTGCTCATAATCTAGCTTCAGTTACCAGAGACTGTGGTCATGTGTGTGTGAGTTTTGTTTGCGTGAGTATGTGTATATTGTCTATTGTTGACAAAGACATTGTTGGCTGAAAGCTAACTTTCCAACAGTCTTTTTGTTGTGCCTTTCTGTGACTCAGCATGTCCACTATATGGTGAACAGCAACTACCCCTTTCACTATATCAATAATACATACAGGTTTTTTTAGGTTTTAAGGCAGTTTTTCACTGTGTTTCACAAACTCTTCCAAACTGCAAAATGACATGGGTAAAAGAAATTGGCTCACAAGATCTTTAAATGCATTTTGTTGCCTGTTTCCCATTAAATTTGTGGAGGAAGACCATTAAATACCTTTATACCAGAGTACTATACAATGTTCTGCACTACTTTCAAATTTTTACATTCACTGTCGAAATCATTCTTCCTGCTTGTCTTGTCCTGGTAGTTTTCACAGTTACATTTGTATAAATCAGTATTTTTACTGATGAAACATGTAGGTGAATATATGTATTGATAAGTAATTGTAAGAACTTCCAGTTTCCAGATTAGGTTTCTGCAACTGCTCCTAAGGTCTACACCACACTACGTTCTTACAACATGCTTCTGAAAAATGAATATTTTCTTAGCTAGAGGTCGATTTCCTCAAACTATAATTCAATATAACATCAGAGAATGGAAGTAACCTTAGTATTTTGATTTTTTAGTGCTTAAGTTTCCACTGTCAAAGATAATTCACAGTGAAAAAACTGCTAAGCTGAATCTGTTGCTACAGTCAATCTTAACACCAAGAAACTTTGTTACTTCAATTCTTTCTCTGTTAACTTCACCTCTTACAATTACCTGTGTGGCATATTTAACAGTTATTCCTTCCTCATTGTGGTAGTTATGGTGAACTGAATGTAGCTTACTTGAACCAAGATCCATACCCGAAGATATACAAGATACAACAAGAAGAACTGAGCACTGGAAACCAGAAGCAGTACCCACAGGAGACCCACTAACAACATCAGCAGATCCATTCTCAAAAGTATCACCAAGGACATCTAATTTTACATGTATCAGTGAACACCAACAATCAACTACTACCACCCCAGCAACAGGAGGAAGTTCAGCAATACCAGTGAGAAGAAATGTAAGGCGACCATGTCATCTACAAGATTTTTTATTCCCAAAAAACCTCAAGACCAAATTAGGATAACTAGTGCACCTATCAAAATCACCTCCAGTAGCAGTCCTTGCAGCAAAAACAGAAACCACCTCAACCTTGACCACACAAGTAAAACTACCAAAGAGATGGAGAACTGCCCCTTTCCACTTTCAGGACATTTTCTTATGACCAATAGAAAAAACCAACTCATGCTTCAAGATGAGAATGAAGATTTCCCACATAATTTAAATTCAGGAATAAAGGTAAGTGGTCAACCAAGTACAATCATAACAAACCTAAAATCTCACCAGGTCATTCCTCTTCATCAGAATATACACTCACTTAGGAATAAAGTAAGAGCTGGAAATCTTGCTATCAAGTGAACTCAGATATGTTAATATACTTCGCTTAACTGAACACTGTCTGAAAGAAAATGAGTTAAAGACAGTGAAAATAATGGGTTATGTGTTAGCAGCACAAACTTGTAGAAATCAGTTTACACATGGAGGAAACTGCATATACATAAAGAAAGATATCAAATTCAATAACTTAGACAGTGTTAAATCTTTAAACACTGAGAAAGATTTTGAAATATCAGGCATAGAAATTCCAGCATTCAAGTTAATTGTAATATGTTTATATAGATCTCCAGATACCCACCTAAAAATTTCAACACTCAGCTTGATACATTTCTAAATAAAGTAGTAACAAATCAAAAAACAGTTCTTATATGTGGAGCCCTAAATGTAGAAGTGAAGCAATTCAAAATCTGAGCTGATGAACATATTAACAGCCAATAATTTGCAGATTACAATCCACTTCCCTATACATGATACGAATCATTCTAGTACTACTATAGACCAAAAAATAATTAGCTCTAATCCATCCAATAATTATATGAGGAAGACTACACATATAGGCAGAACTTTCAGTAATACTGCAGTAAAAACATTCCAGAATTATCTCCAACAAGACTCATGGGAGCTAGTGTATAGTACAGAAAACATTTCTGATAAGTTTCAAACATTCATGAATATGTTTAAATATAATTTTGATCTTGCTTTTCCATTGAAAGCCAAAACAAGTCAAACCACTGAAAGCAACAAATGGATTACTAGTGGTATAAGGATATCTTGTGCTAGTAAACAGTACCTTCACAATATTGCAAGAAGCTACAACACAACTCAGAAGTTCAATAGTTACTTTAAAAAATATAAATCTATCTTCAATAAAATAATAAAGGAGGCAAAGAAATGAGACAATGACAAATACATAGAAGCTACTTCAAACAGGACCAAAGCAATCTGGCAAGTTGTAAAGAAAGAAACCAAATCTTACAAAAATAGAGTTAATAATATAGCTTGGAAAACATTAATAACCCACAGGAAGTAGCTAATACGTTTAATAACTATTTTATAAATGTAACAGAGAAACTACTACAACAGACCTCTAATAGAAAACAACATCCAGAAACAGGGAAAAAAGTCTCAAGCAAATCAATGTTTCTGTACCCAACAAATGTAGAAGAAGTACAGGTTACAATAAAAAGTCTCAAAATGAAACACACTGCAGGTGTAGATGGCATAGGCCCTACGTGCTTTATTATAAAGAAATGTTGGGACTTGATCACTGAGCCCTTAACTCACCTATGTAACCTATCTTTTGCTACAGAAACTTTTCCTTCATGTTTGAAAATAGCAAAAGTAACACCATTACACAGGAAAGGAAACAAAGATGATATTTCCAACTACAGACCATTGGCACTTCTGTCTGTTTTCTCAAAAATATTAGAAAGGCTCTTCAATAAGAGACTAACAGACTTCTTAGAGGATAATGGCATTCTGTCAGAATCTCAACACGGATTTAGAGCAAACTGTTCAACGGAATTAGCAGATCACTCCTTCCTATTAGGGGCACTGATAGCATTAGAAATCAAAAAACTTACCATGGGCATATTTTTAGATTTGTCAAAGGCATTTGACACCATACATCATGACAAATTGCTACCCAAGCTAGAAAATCTTGGCATTAGGGGAACAGCTAACAACTGGCTCAGCTCTTATCTTAATTACAGGGAACAATATGTGGAAATAGATCAGGAAAGGGATGATGTCATTAGGAAATATAATTCCAAGCTACTGACTCTTAAATATGGTGTGCCACAAGGATCAGTAATGGGTCCTGTTCTGTTCTCACTCTATGTAAATGACCTAAACATAAGCAATGACAGCAGTAAAATATCTCAATTTGGTGATGATACAAGTGTTCTAATGGCAGAAAACTCAGAAGAAACTCTTGTAAAAACATAAGAGAAGCCACTGACCGGCTAACATGTTACTTTGATGACAATGACTTAATGATAAACACTGGAAAAACTGTAGCTATGGATATACACACAGCACAAACAAAAAATCTCATATCACCCAATCTAAGAGCTATATGGACAGACAAATTGCCAAAACAGCCTGTACCAAATTTATTGGACTTCATCTAAAAGACAACTTGAAATGGAAAGTGTTGTGGATTGGTAAGAGAGCCAACCCACTATGAGAGGAAGCCGAAAGGCACGCGTTTTAGCTCACGCAGGCTGGCGTGAGGTCTAGAACAGGACAGTGAAATGAGACTAACAAAAAACGTACGTAGCTGCTGGAATACTTAACTTTAATCCATAATTGGTGAACATCGCTCTTGACGGTATATGTTTTACAGCATCAATAGTAACTGGTAATGGCGCCTTGCTAGGTCGTAGCAAATGACGTAGCTGAAGGCAATGCTAACTATCGTCTCGGCAAATGAGAGCGTATTTTGTCAGTGAACCATCGCTAGCAAAGTTGGCTGTACAACTGGGCGAGTGCTAGGAAGTCTCTCTAGACCTGCCGTGTGGCGGCGCTCGGTCTGCAATCACTGATAGCGGCGAAATGCGGGTCCGACGTATACTACGGACCGTGGCCGATTTAAAGGCTACCACCTAGCAAGTGTGGTGTCTGGCGGTGACACCACAGAAAGAATATAATGAGCAAATGAACAAAAAATTAAGTATTTCTTGTTTTATGTTACATACATTACAAAATTAGCCAGCTACAACACTCTTCAGTGAGTATATTATGCACTTGTACACTCTCACCTCCAGTGCGGGATTATGTTCTGGGGAAATTCTGGAGATGCCATCAAAACATTCAAAATTAAAAAAAGAAAAGAAAAGAAAAGAAAATTAAAATAAAAAAATTAAAAAAAATTATAAGAATAATGGAAGGGGTAGATAATCACAAATCATGTAGACCATTGTTTCAAAAAAGGATGATCCTGGCACTTCCTTGCATACATATGCTTGAAAATATAATGTATTTAAAGCAAAACTTACATACAAAAAGACCACTCATCACTCAAAATCACACAATGCACAGCTATGATACAAGGCAAAAATTGGATGTACATGTTCAAAATGCCAACACAAAGTTATTTCAAAACGGTCTTGTCCATCCTAGTATCAAACTATACACTGCCTTACCAGATACCATTAAACACATACAAAACATTGGTCACTTCAAATCTAAATTGAAGTCATACTTGGTTGATCACTGCTTTTACACAGTAAATGAATACCTACAAAATAAATTTTTCTGTGTTAACCCAATGTAGTCTCATTCAGAAGAACATTTCTATTTTATCTCTCTATATATAGTGTAACAACATTTATTTAAGTATTCATCATTTATTAATATATTAATGCATGTTATTATGTACAAAAGTATATTATATGTAAAACTGTTAATATTAACATAAAAATCCAAATATCTCTTGCACATTGTGCAGCAGTAGATGAAAATGGATCAATAAATCAAAGTTAGTTACTATTGGCAGTAAACCATTTAATTAAATCTATAAAAATATTATTAACAGACTCCTCAACATTTTCACATTTATGACCATTAACCATTATGTTCGTGTCATATGCAAAGATAATAAAATTACAGTGTTTCATTGTATAATGAGGTAAATGATTTATAAAAATCAGGAGCAGTAAAGGACCAGGAATAGATTCCCTGTAGCATTCCACAATTAGTGCCTCTCCATTCTGATGAAGCCACACCACCACACAAATTATCTGATCTATCTAAGACTTACCTCTGTTTCCTATTGTTCTGGTATACCCGTAGCCAGTTATTTACTACATTACTTATTCCTTAATGGTCTGCCTTCAGTATGATGTCATAGACTTCAGATAAATCACAAAATAAGCCCATTGTCACCATTTTCTCATTTAGAGATTCTAAAACCTTATCTAGAAAAGCATAGATCACTTGCTCAGTTGATAGACCTTTTTGGAAATCAAGCTGATTTTTCTGAGTATTGAATTATGTAGGTGTTCTAAAATTCTAGAATATCTAAGCTTTTCAAGTATCTTTGAAAAAACAGTCAGGAGAGATACTGGCCTGAAATTTGTAACATCAATTTTCCCACCTTTCTGTAAGAGACATTTCACCAGAGCGTACTTGAGTCTTTTGGGTATGATTCCCTGTTGCAAAGAGGCACTGAAGATGGGACACAGCATACCACTTACAGAAGCACAACACTGCTTTAACAATTTGCTAGACATATTGTCTACTCCACAGGAATTTTTTATTTTTCATGGAGGTAACTGTTCTTTCAATTTCAGGTACTGTAACAGGTCTATTATGTATCTGACTATTTTTTTAGGGACAGTATTTTGCATAAAAGTCAATGCATCTTTCACAGAACTCTTGCAGCCTATTTGTTCAGACACTGACAGGAAGTATTTATTGAAGATATTCGCTATGGTTTCAGGATTTTGTACAAGATTCCCTTCATGTTTGATTTTGAAGTTGTCTACAGGTCTCTTTTTTATTCCCCTCAGTCTCCCTGCTAACTATATGCCAAATAGCCTTAATTTCATTATTAGAGTTGTCAATTTCTTGTTCCTAATAAAGTGCTCTTGATATCTGAATCACTTTCTTTAGTATCTTATAATCAACTTGTCATAAACGTATCTAAAAGAGAATATCTGAAAGTGGGAGAAAAAACTGTTAACGACTTACAGCTCCGTTCTGATACTGTTAAAGGGTGTCATAATTTTAAGTACTTGGGAGTGACACTGTCGTCCAATGGTAGAAGTATGGATGACGTAAACAATAAAATAGGCCAGGGCAAACAAGCCATAAAACAACTAAATGGTATTCTCTGAAACAAAAACATAACACGCAGAACAAAACATACCATCTACCACACAATTATTGGAAGTATCACAACATATGGTGCAGAGTTGTGGGAACTAACTCAGAGGCAGAAAGATCACCTGCTGGCTGTCGAGATGGATTTCTGGAGAAGGAGTTGTGGATACTTCAGACTTGACCATATTAGAAAAGATAGGATTTGAGAGGTTATGAATGTCAAAAGCACAATCACAGACTACATAGAAAGGAAGTGCCTACTCTGCTATGGTCACTTACAGTGTATGCCAGACACAAGGTAGCCAAAATGGGCATGGCAATGGACTCCACATCAAAGAAGAAAGCACGGTAGACCAGCGAGATGCTGGAAAGACGACATCAACAAAGCAATGGCAGTGAGAGGTCTTAATGAAGGAGACTGGAATGACCGTGAACGATGGAGAGTGGGATGCGAGAGGCGGCGGCAGCCGTAGAAACCTCGCTCATATATATGTATATGAGGAAAACATTCCACGTGAGAAAAATATATCTAAAAACAAAGATGCTTTAACTTACCAAACGAAAGTGTTGGTATGTTGATAGAGACAATAAAAAACACACAACCCAAGGTTGCTTCATCAGGAAAGAGGGAAGGAGGGGGAAAGACAAAAGGATGTGGGTTTTAAGGGAGAGGGTAAGGAGTCATTCCAATCCCTGGAGCGGAAAGACTTACCTTAGGGGGAATAAAGAACAGGTATACACTCACACATAGGGATACACGTGTGTGTGCGAGTGTATACCTGTCCTTTTTTCCCCCTAAGATAAGTCTTTCCACTCCACGGATTGGAATGACTCCTTACCCTCTCCCTTAAAACCCACATCCTTTTGTCTTTCCCTCTCTTCCCTCTTTCCTGATGAAGCAACCTTGGGTTGTGAAAGCTTGAAATTTGTGTGTGTGTTTTTGTGTTTTTTATTGTCTCTATCAACATACCAACACTTTTGTTTGGTAAGTTACAGCATCAAAATCAACTTTATAGTGGCTATTTACTTCAGTGTCCTTGAACACTCTAGCTGCAATATAAAGTTCCCTCTTTGATTTACATGCCTGTCTAATCCCCTTTGTGATCCATGGCTTCTTTAAGGATGAGGAAATACTGTTCCTAAGAAACGTTTCAGGAAAAACTTCTTCAAAGAGTGATAAGAATTCATTTCTGAATATGTTAAACATGGTATCAGCATTGTCTACCCTGTGTAAATTAATTGCCCATTCACAGTCAATCATTAACAAATAGTGTTAATCTTCAAACTGTGATAGTAGTATTCAACTGTAAACTGTGCTAGTTGCAAATTATACTTCTTGTGGGCATCATTTTCAGGTTGGTTTGACTGACAGATTTCAAGGACAGTGACTTCAGATTATTAATCACTGACTGTGTAAATTAAATGTCTGCCACACATAAACTTCAGTGTTAGGTCACTGCACTCAGTCATATTATAGGACATCAACTGAATGTGGTATGTGGCAGTGTGTTTTTCAAGAGGGGAGGATGTCACAGTGTAGTGGTTCCCAATCTTTCTGAGACCATTATCCCTGAGTGTAATAAGATGTTAGTACCCTCTCTCCTCATTATCACCAACATTAGCACCTAACTGACCTTCAGAATGAAAAAGAATTTTCATTCAACACTTTCACTTTTAAAATGATGAAAGAATGATTTAGAATTTTTGTAGGTGTGTTATTAAACCACAAACTAACGAATCTATTAGACATTTGATACTGTTCTTTTCTAACATTTTTTATGCAATGATGACATAGTTCTCAGTGCATTGTATGTCCTATCTTGAACTCTTTCTCAGGGAAGGAAGGTAACTATCCACATTGAGGGTAGACACATTACAAAACATGCAGCCTCTGCACCCCTCCTTACCCAAGTGACACTTGCTTTACCCACACTATCCACCCTCATTTAAAGTGAAACAAATTAATGTGTGTGTACAGTTTGTAAATAAATTGATTGCTGGAATACTTCAGGCTGCCAATGCTTTGTGTCTGACCACAGCCAGTGATAGTAATAGTAGTAGTAGTAGTAGTAGTAGTAGTAGTAGTAGTAGCAGTAATGCACTGTAGGCTCTACAGCAATGTAGTAGCCATTACTGCTGCATTAAGCTATCAGTTAGCTTGTTTTTTATTGTTGTGAAGTGAATAATGAAGCAATTTCTATTCTATTTGGGGAACTGCTCATAGAAGGCATTTTTGTGAGATATTTAGCCATATGTGATGTAAATGCTTCAGCTGTACTGTAACAGATGCACAGTATGCAGTACAAAGTATGTATGTCTTGGGCTGACTCTGTAAGGAACATGATGTTCATATATTCATTTTAAAATCTGTATCCTTTACCACATTGTGTCATATATTAATGTTAGTATTTGAAAAAAATGTAATTATTGGTAAATTTTGTAGTCAGTATTACAGTCTTATGAAACAGTGTTCCTTTACTGCTTGCTCAATGTAAAGGAAACCAAAGAAGAATTTAGAGAAGGACTTAAAGCTCAGGGAGAAGAAATAAAAACTTTGAGGTTTGTAGATGACACAGTAATTCTGTGAGAGACAACAAAGAATTTGGAAGAGCAGTTGAATGAAATGGACAGTGTCTTAAAAGGAGGATATAAAATGAACACTAAAGGAAGTAAAATGAGTGTAATGTAGTTGAATTAAATTGGGCAGTACTTGGGGACTCTGATTAGGAAAAGAGACATTAAATGTTGTAGATGAATTTTGCCATTTGAGCAGAAAAGTAACCGATAATGCCTGATGTAGGCACAATACAAACTATAGACACAAAATGGCAAAAGAAGTGTTAATGAAGAAGAGAAATTTGTTAACATCAAATATAGATTTAAATGTTAGAAAGTCTTTTCTGAAGGTATTTTTCTGAAGTGTAGCCTTGTGTGGATTTGAAACATGGGTGACAATCAGTTCAGACAAGAATAGAATAGAAGCTTTTGAAATGTGGTGCTGCAGAAGAATGCTGAAGATTGAAGGGAAGATCACGTAACTAATGTGGAGGTGCTGAATAAAATTGGAGAGAAAATAAATTTGTGGCATAACTTGACTGAAAGAAGCGATCAGTTGATAGGACACATTTTGAGAAATCACAGAATCTCTAATTTAGTACTGGAAGAAAATGGGAGATTGTGTGTGGAGGGGAGGGGTTAAAAATCCAAGAGATGAATATGGTAAGTAGGTCCAATGGGGTATTGGTTTCAGTTCTTATTCAGAGATGAAGAGGCTTGCCCAGGATAGAGTCACATGAAGAAAAGAATCAAACTAGTTTTCAAATGGAAGACAGCAGAAACAACAACAACATGAAATAGTGATGATATTTTACAAAAAAAATTTTTGTTTTCTGACCAAAATACAACTGAACCCTTCATTTTTACCCCTGAGAAAACTGTGTTTTACTCCACAGGGTAACTACTCCTAGGTTGTGAACCATTGTCTCAGTAAATTAGTATAGTTAATTAATAGCTTCACCCCACAGTGTTACCCATGAATGAACAGTTATTTATGAATAAATGTTAATGCTGAAACTCAATATATGTGCATATATGCCATTTGAAAGGTTCTCTTTTGATACTCTGTATTATATACATTTAAAAAATGTATAGTCTATGCCTTTGTCCATAGCAAAACTCCTCCACCTCTCTCTGTAATATCCTCTTCACATTTATTACATAAATATATATCGTGTGTCCATCTTAATGTTCATTACAGCATCATGTAAAATTTGAAGTAAATCGATCAATAACTTTTTGAGATATATGATATGAACATTTCCACTTTAAATATTATATGTACATTGATCAGGGAACATAATGACCACCTACCTAATAGCCAGTATGTCCAAGTTTGGCATGAATAACAGTGGCAATGTGTTGTGGCATGGAAGCATTGAGGCTTTGGTAGGTTGCTGGAGGCGCGCGCGCACGCACACACACACACACACACACACACACACACACACACACACACACTCACACAAACGCGCGCGCGCGTTGCGTAATTACATTGTGGGTAGATGGGGAATAAGCTCTCCCAGATGTGTTTGATCTTCGATTGGTTTCAGATCGTCTTGTGTCTTGGGGGGGGGGGGGGGGGTCAGCATATGAATAGAACCTTGCCACTGTGTCCCTCTAACCACTCCAGTCACACTCCTGGCCTTGTGACATGGTTCACTATCTTGCTGAAAAATGCCACTGTCTTCGGGAACCATGATCGTCATGAAGAGGTATACATAGTCTGCAACCAGTGTAAGATACTCCTTGGTCATCATGGACCCTTGCACGAGCTCCATTGGACCCATGGATGTCCACTTGAATGTTCCCCAGAGCATAATGGAACCACCAATACCTTGTCTCTTTTCCCTGGAAGATGATGGATTCACACCCTCTCATCAGGATGATTCATCAGACCATGCAACACTCTGCCACTACACCAACATCAAGTGCCAATGGTCATGCACCAATTCCAGTTGTAGTTGCCAATGTTGTGATGTTAATGTTGGGACATGCCTGGGTCTTTAGGAGTTTCCGGTGCACTGTGTGTTCGGACACACTTGTACTCTGCCAAGCATTAAAGTCTGACATTAGTTCTGCCACAGTTTGCTGCCTGTCTTTTTTTTTTAAAGCTGCCCAGTCTACATCATCTGATATCTGCAAAGAAGGGTGTCTGCCCAGCAGCAGGATGTCTGGACGTAGTTTCACCCTGGTTTTGCCGCTTGTTGGAGACACTCACCACTGCACTCCTCGAACACCCAACAAGTCATACAGCTACTGAAATGCTCATGCCCGAGCATCTGGGCCATCACAATCTGCCCTCAGTCAAACTCAGGCGGATTGCGCACCTTCCCCATTCTACACATGGACAACATGCTCACTGATACTACCTGCACCACACATGTATCTGACTGGCAGTCATTTCTCACTAGCTCATGCTGCTGATGGCTGGATGGGTTTATAGCGATAGCAGTTTGGTGGTAATAATGTTCAGGCAGATCAGTGTATATGTACCAGTATATACTATATAGGCCTACATTTAAAATGTGTAGCTTATGTGCTCCATTCCAATTTCATCCAAATCCATTCAGCTGTTTCAGCAAGGAGGAGAAAGGTATGTCCAGACAATGCCTCTTTTCTCATGAGCAATCGCATATGCATGGGAACAAAGACAAAAAAAAAAAAACAAAAATTTAGTGGAAAGAGCACACATACGGATTCACACTCTCATATCCACATGTTGCCTCATTGGCAGTGTGGCCTCAGTTGCCTGAAACTGCAGTCATGTGTGTGTGAATTGCATTTGCATGAATATGTGTGTGTGTGCATTTGTCGTCTAATTTTGACAAAGGCCTTACTGGCCAAAACCTATCATTTGTGACAGTCTTTTTGTTGTGTCTATCTGTGACTCAGTATCTCTACTATATGGTGAGTAGCAGCTTTCCTTTTCACAATATTGTTATAGTCTTTTTTTTTTTTTTTTGTTTATTTGGCCTTTGAGCGTGTACTCAAATTTAGCCATTGGCAACACATAGTGACAATGTACACATAACTGAATAAACAAATACAGAAATGCACATTTACAAGAATAAAAGGCTTAACTGTTACAGTTGTGTACATAATGTTTTAAAAATTGAATTGAATTCAACTGGAAAATAATTAAAAGTGTCTTGGCTTACAATTCACACCAATTATGAAATATCTTCATCAGCAAGACATATTTATAATTTATGTACACCATTAAAACCTACAGATTGTAACCTGTACTCTTGATGAAGTTAACTATCACTTTATATAGACGAACGTCTTTAGTACACAAAAGAGAAGAAGCTGATTGAGGAAGATGGTAGCCCATACTCAGCAATGTCTTCAGAAAGACCAACCATTCACGGTCAAATCTGGGGCACATAAATAAGATGTGGTTCTGCTCTCAATTAGAAGAGGTGGAGTGGCAAGTTGAAGATAATCCTCCAATATCAGTACAATTTAACAGGTTTCTAGAAAGTTTCTTACATGTATTTAATGAAATATTTCCACTTAGAGTATTCCACACAAAGGGGTCAAATAAGCTAAATTGGGTCACTGCTGGAATAAAAATATCCAGTTGGAAGAAAAGATAACTCTGATTTCATAAATTATGTCAAACACTATGAAGGCTTATTTAAAAGGGTAGTGTAAGCTGCAAAAGAAATGGTAAATAGTAAATACATCTTGGCTCATGAAAACAAATCAAAGGCAGTCTGGTGTATTATAAAATCAGAACTGGGGATGAGAACTAGCAGCAAAGTTATCTCAAAAAATGAAGGTGGGAAATAAAACTAATAAAATCCTGCTCTGATTCCAGAATCTTTTAACAATTTTTTTTTATAAATGAATCAAAATCAGTTGCAGATGTAGATGGGTATACTTAACTAGTACAATTAGGTCAGAAAGCAGAAGAATACTTTAACAAATTTAAAAAAATTTCAGCCAAGGATGTAGAGAACACTATATTACAGCTCTAAAACAAAAATTCTGCAGCATAGAAAGGCATACCTACTAAAGTAGTTAAATCAGCTGCCAGGATAATAGCTCACTCCTTTGCTCAATAATCAATAAATCACTCGAAGATGGCCACTTTCTAGATGCCCTGAAGCATGCAGAGCTAAAACCTTTGTTCAAAAAGGCTCAAGAGAAGATATGAGGAACTACTGCCCAATATCTATTCTCCAAATTTCCTCAAAAATATTTGAAAAAGTGGTAGTAATGCAAATCAAAAAATTTATAGAAAAATCAAACATACTGTCAGATAATCAATACGGTTTTCAGAAAGGCAAAAACACAATAGATGCCATAAATTTGTTTTGCTTAGACAAGTCTAGCAAAGTTGCAGGACCTCACAAAAGCATTTGATTGTGTAAACCATCAATTACTCCTGTATAAAATGGAAAAGTACAGAATTGGAGGTCGTGTTTTAGAGTGGTTCAGGTCATACCTTACAAAGAGAAAACAAAGAGTAGTTATATCATCAAGCAAGGAAAATTTCTTCTCTGAAGGGATGATTATTTCACAAGGCGTCCCACAAGACTCAATTGTGGGTCCAATTTCATTCTTACTTTACATAAATGACTTGCCACTAAACAGAAATTCACACTCAGTTTTATTCACTGATGATACGTCTGCCCTCACAGAAAGCAATCACTCAGAACAAATTCCCTTAACTGTCACAAATCTACTAGCCAGTTAAGAAAACTCGTTCCAAATAAATGGGCTAAAACTGAATACTGGAAAACACATTTACTACAGTTTAAAACTAAGAACTCTAAGATAAATGAAAGTCATATTACCTGCAGAAACCAGTAACTGAAAGAATCACATTGTGTTAAATTTTTAGGAATACATTTGGACCAACATTTATCCTGGTCTTCACATATAGAATACTTAGCAAATACGTTAAACAGCCTGACCTTTGCTATGAAGGTTTTGTCATATTCAACTATCATGGAGATAAGAAAAGTAGTTTACCACAGCTATTTTGAAGCTGTTATAAGGTATGGCATTATCTTTTGGGGTAATACAAGAAAAATCATCAGAATATTAAAATTACAAAAATCAGTTGTTAGAAATATGTGTAATGCAAGACCAAAAGAATCTTGTCACCCACTGTTAAGAAAGCTAAAAATATTAAGTGCCCCCCGTTTGTATATCTATGAACTGATTATTTTTGTATACAGTAACGCTACGTTATTCACAGACAACAGTTTTAAGCATCAATACAGCACTAGCAATAAGACAAACTTCATGCTTTCTACTCACAGTTTAAAGTTATATTCACAAACCCCAGAATATATTGGCATGAAACTCTACAACATTCTGAAAAATAAACATATAAACAGCATGGAGCTAGGGCAACTGAAGCCAAAGCTGAATAAGTTATTAGTGGAGAAATGTTATTACTCCGTGGAAGAATTCTTGAATGATGATGTGGAAGTCTCAGCAAGGAAATATCACCTGTAAATTAAGCTTAGCAGTTTTGTGTCAAATAAATGATTGTAAAAGTATGTTCACTACATAAATGCTGTTGATATATATTACTTTGTAATACATGTAAACTGGAGTGTTGATATATTGTTTTTCTAATACTGTATATACAAATTGTAATTGTAATGTAAATGTAATGTTGATGAGTTCCCAGTACATCAGATCTACGATTTGACTTTGTATGTTATGCGATAATAAAAATTCTGATTCTGGTTCTGTGATTCTGCCCTGACTTTTATCTACTACTGTTTAGTGAAGGTAACTTAATTACACAGGATAGGACAACATTGTCTGTTTCTGGGTAAAAATCAACCTCTGTGTAGAGTGTCAGAGCAAATCAAAATTGGAAAAAAAAAAAAAAAGGAATAAAGCATGTTCCCAAATGTGGGGGGGAATACGAACTCATAACTCACGAAAAGCTCAAAAAACAGTACTTATTCAAAGCCTGCTTGCTCTCTTATCCTAGTATCTACATAGCTTTGATAAGAATAATACTAAAGTTCGGTTAGTTGAAGCACTTCCCTTTTCTGATGAGTCCAAACTGATTATCTCATAAGTACTCAAAAGTATTTATGTAATTGCTCAGGGTCCCAAGTTTTATGATAGGCCACTCACAAGGCAAAAGGTCAGGTCATATTTACCTGTTAATGTTTGTTTTCTCATGTATTCATAGATACACTAAGATTCCATGGAGCTGGATCCCCTTTTCTTTTCACATTCAAAAATCTGAAATGGCTAAAATTCTCCTTTGCATTTAACTCAGTGTTTCATCTGCCGGAGCATCACAACTTGTGGGTCCAGTTTCTGACAGAACATTTACCCATAGAGAGCTCAGACTAATACTACAGTGTCTCTTAATTGATAATCCTGACAACTACTACTTACATACATACATGTATTTGGCAAGTATACAAATGGTTAACATAACATTGTGCACAGCATATTATTCTTTGTCCAAATAAGTAAACAAAAAGATTACACCAATGTAATGACATATGACATAAATATAACATTCATAAAAGTTAGATAACAGTCCTGTCAGAGCTGCCAGTGTGGCTTTTTTTTTTATTTTATTTATTTTTTTTTTAAAGGGTTGGAATAAAGCTGGAATCCTAGATTGCATTTTACCTCATCATACCAATTTTATTCTGAGGTGAAAAAGAGCCAAAAAACGTATAGTGGAAGCAAAAATGATCAAGTTTAGTCTTCAGTTAAAACAGGATTTAAAAAGCTCCCTGCTGAATCTGAATCTGTGCTTTGTTAAATTTTAAATTTCCTGTTGTGATGAAACAAGGTGCAGAGATCATTGTAGGAGAGTGATGAGTTGGGTGATGGCTGACCATGTTAAAATGCAGGACAAGGGGATAATGAGTGCAGCAAGAATAATCAGTTTTTGTGTAACAAATGCAGGTTTTAAGGCAAAGGACGTTAATACACATATGGTAATGTACTGATTATGTGGTGGGGAGGCTTGCGTGCCTCAGCGATACAGATAGCCATACCGTAGGTGCAACCACAACGGAGGGGTATCTGTTGAGAGGCCAGACAAACGTGTGGTTCCTGAAGAGGGGCAGCAGCCTTTTCAGTAGTTGCAAGGGCAACAGTCTGGATGATTGACTGATCTGGCCTTGTAACAATAACCAAAACAGCCTTGCTGTGCTGGTACTGCGAACGGCTGAAAGCAAGGGGAAACTACAGCCGTAATTTTTCCTGAGGGCATGCAGCTTTACTGTATGATTACATGATGATGGCGCCCTCTTGGGTAAAATATTCCGGAGGTAAAATAGTCCCCCATTCGGATCTACGGGCGGGGACTACTCAAGAGGATGTCGTTATCAGGAGAAAGAAAACTGGCGTTCTACGGATCGGAGCGTGGGATGTCAGATCCCTTAATCGGGCAGGTAGGTTAGAAAATTTAAAAAGGGAAATGGATAGGTTAAAGTTAGATATAGTGGGAATTAGTGAAGTTCGGTGGCAGGAGGAACAAGACTTCTGGTCAGGTGATTACAGGATTATAAATACAAAATCAAATAGGGGTAATGCAGGAGTAGGTTTAATAATGAATAAAAAAATAGGAGTGCGGGTTAGCTACTACAAACAGCATAGTGAACGCATTATTGTGGCCAAGATAGACACAAAGCCCATGCCTACTACAGTAGTACAAGTTTATATGCCAACTAGCTCTGCAGATGACAAAGAAATTGAAGAAATGTATGATGAAATAAAAGAAATTATTGAGATAGTGAAGGGAGACGAAAATTTAATAGTCATGGGTGACTGGAAGTCGGTAGTAGGAAAAGGGAGAGAAGGAAACATAGTAGGTGGGGCTAAGAAATGAAAGAGGGAGCCGTCTGGTAGAATTTTGCACAGAGCACAACTTAATCATAGCTAACACTTGGTTCAAGAATCATAAAAGAAGGTTTTATACATAATGGTAAGACAGAGATTTAGGAACCAGGTTTTAAATTGTAAGACATTTACAGGGACAGATGTTGACTCTGATCACAATCTGTTGGTTATGAACTGTAGATTAAAACTGAAGAAACTGCAAAAAGGTGGGAATTTAAGGAGATGGGACCTGGATAAACTGAAAGAACCAGAGGTTGTACAGAGTTTCAGGGAGAGCATAAGGGAACAATTGACAAGAATGGGGGAAAGAAATACAATAGAAGAAGAATGGGTAGCTTTGAGAGATGAAGTAGTGAAGCCAGCAAAGGACCTAGCAGGTAAAAAGATGAGGGCTAGTAGAAATCCTCGGGTAACAGAAGAAATATTGAATTTAATTGATGAAAGGAGAAAATATAAAAATGCAGTAAACGAAGCAGGCAAAAAGGAATACAAACGTCTCAAAAACGAGATCGACAGGAAGTGCAAAATGGCTAAGCAGGGATGGCTAGAGGACAAATGTAAGGATGTAGAGGGTTATCTCACTAGGGGTAAGATAGATACTGCCTACAGGAAAATTAAAGAGACCTTTGGAGAAAAGAGAACCACATGTATGAACATCAAGAGCTCAGATGGAAACCCAGTTCTAAACAAAGAAGGGAAAGCAGAAAGGTGGAGGGAGTATATAGAGGGCTTATACAAGGGCAATGTACTTAAGGACAATATTATGGGAATGGAAGAGGATGTAGATGAAGATGAAAGCAGGTGCAGACAGATGTGAAAATTACCGAACAATCAGTTTAATAAGTCACGGATGCAAAATACTAACGCGTATTCTCTACAGACAAATGGAAAAACTGGTAGAAGCTGACCTCGGGGAAGATCAGTTTGGATTCCATAGAAATATTGAAACACATGAGGCAATACTGATCCTATGACTTATCTTAGAAGCTAGATTAAGGAAAGGCAAACCTACATTTCTAGCATTTGTAGACTTAGAGAAAGCTTTTGACAATGTTGACTGGAATACTCTCTTTCAAATTCTGAAGGTGGCAGGGGTAAAATACAGGGAGTGAAAGACTATTTACAATTTGTACAGAAATCAGATGGCAGTTATAAGAGTTGAGGGACATGAAAGGGAAGCAGTGGTTGGAAAGGGAGTGAGACAGGGTTATAGCCTGTCCCTGATGTTATTCAATCTGTATATTGAGCAAGCAGTGAAGGAAACAAAAGAAAAATTTGGAGTAGGTATTAAAATCCATGGAGAAGAAATAAAAACTTTGAGGTTCACCGATGACATTGTAATTCTGTTGGAGACAGTAAAGGACTTGGAAGAGCAATTGTATGGAATGGACAGTGTCATGTAAGGAGGGTATAAGATGAACATCAACAAAAGCAAAATGAGGATAATGGAATGTAGTCGAATTAAGTCGGATGATGCTGAGGGAATTAGATTAGGAAATGAGACACTTGAAGTGGTAAAGGAGTTTTGCTATTTGGGGAGAAAAATAACTGATGATGGTTGAAGTAGAGTGGATATAAAATGTAAACTGGCAATATCAAGGAAAGCATTTCTGAAGAAGAGAAATTTGTTAACATTGAGTATAGATTTAAGTGTCAGGAAGTAATTTCTGAAAGTATTCATATGGAGTGTAGCCATGTATGGAAGTGAAACATGGACGATAAATAGTTTGGACATGAAGAGAATAGAAGCTTTTGAAATGTGGTGTTACAGAAGAATGCTGAAGAGTATATGGGTAGATCATATAACTAATGAGGAGGTATTGAATAGGATTGGGGAGAAGAGAAGTTTGTGGCAGAACTTAACTAGAAGAAGGGATCGGTTGGTAGGACATGTTCTGAGGCATCAAGGGATCACCAATTTAGCATTGGAGGGCAGTGTAGAGGGTAAAAATCGTATAGGGAGACCAAGAGATGAATACACTAAACAGATTCAGAAGGATGTAGGTTGCAGTAGGTACTGGGAGATGAAGAAGCTTGCACAGGATAGAGTAGCATGGAGAGCTGCATCAAACCAGTCTCAGGACTGAAGACCACAACAACAACAACAAGGTATATATTCAATAAAATTCTAAGTCATTTTAACTAATAGTAATCTTATTATTCACAGTTATCCTGAAGCCATAAAAATGGCATTTTCACATTCATCAAGACAGAAGAAAGAAAGAAGGAAAGTTAGCAAGAAGGCCTCTAAAGGAACTTACTTTGTTTTGTACAAAAGAACAACATAATCATTACATTGACTCTAACACACTGAGTTCAAGGATAAACATATTTCTCAGTATACTACTTAAATAAATGACCAAATATAATTTGTTACAGCATTCAACATATTTCCATAGGTAGTTTGTGCCATATGTTGTTGATCTTGGTTCTTAGCACGCAAAATTAACCCTCTGAATAGACATGGGTCTGAGATACTGCCATAGTTGATGTTAACAATACTGACTGTGCCACATGGTGTCTGAGGGAGGGGAGAAGCCGAGTAATCCTCAGTCCAGTCCCGAATGGCAGCTGGTCAACAGCTCATTGTCGGTGCATTCATTGTTTTCCAGTAAATAGATTTTTTGTTACATGTTGTCAGTCTGTGAGACTGTGTTCTAAAAATGTGCATTCTCTTCTCAGTCTGACAGACCAGCTGTTCCTAAAAGTGTCAAGTTTTTGCTGGACTCTCCAACCGTTTGTTCCCAAATGTGTCACTTATTTGCCAGTCTGTTTGACTAGTGTTCCCCTCTTCCAAGAGTTTTATTTTCTTTGTCAGAACATTTCATCAATTTGACTGGAAGTTTTGCTTCTGCACTAGGGTTAATGTTTTTGTATTCATAGTGGTACAAAAAAATTGTAACTACTCCCATTTTAAGTTTTAATTTTAATTATTCTGTTATTCACACACATAATCCAATTTACTATGCAAACTTGTTACAGTAATAGAAATATCTCCATTAAAATTCATTAAAAACGTTATTCCTGATTTACAATGTAAGATCTGAAATACATTTCAAATTGGTCAGAAAAAATTGTAGCCCTCCCACTCTCTCAAGATTACTTTGAAGAATCCGACTCGGAAGTGCATTCAGATGAGTCATACATTCCGAATGAGGACCTTACTATCCTAGATCCTCACAATGAAACAGATTATGACAATGACTCTCCCAATGATGATGATCATGGTGATGAAACTATTCAAGAAATATCGGAAGTAGAAAATACCCAATTCCACGAAGAAATCGGAGAGCAATGACACCCTGACACAAGTTTTAGAGGAAGCAGTCTTATCACTCCGCAGCTACCTATTGATGTTTATAGCTCATCTATGCATTCAAACTATGACAATCAAGATGAGTGTTGTCTTCCAGTTTCTACAGAAGAAACAAATGTTCCACATGGTCGTCAGTTCCTGTACGTTCTAGGATGCGAACAGCGGCATTCAACACTATAAAAGTATAGCTATCCAAGACACAAGATCCTGCCCTCACTGTGGGGAAAAACCCAATGCCAGGAGATGTTTGGTGCCTTTTCTTTGCTGATGACATGATTGAGACAATCGTAATTCATACCAATAAAAAGCTGGCAAAAATGTGTTCCGTTACTGAACTTGAGGAAAGTACAGCGTACAAAGACACTAATGTGTGTTAAGTAAATACTGTGATTGGACTCACAGGTCTTTGCAGCATATTCAGATCTGCAAGAGAGCCTACGATCTCACTGTTTTCCACTTCAGTCTTGCAGAGACCAATTTTTCAATCAATTATAACAGAAAAGTGATTCGGAATATTGCTTAGAGTATTTCAATTTGATGAATTGGGCATGAGGAAACAGAGGGAGAAAAATGATCCAGCTGCTGCTATTACAGACACTTTTAACAAATTTATTTGGAAGTGTCAGTAAATTTATAGATCTGGAGCGCATTTGACAGTTGATGAAACTTTGGTGCCTTTCAGAGGGTGGGCTAAAGTCTGTATGAATATGCCCAAAAAAACTGCAAAATATGGCATCAAAGTCATGGGACTGGCAGATGCACATAATGCATATAGTTAAAACACCTACATTTACTCCGGCAAAGGATGTGGTGGTGCCACACTTTCTGCAGCAGAAAAAAAATTTGCATTCCCACTCAATCTGTAACCCATCTACCTAAAAGGCTGTATAGCACAGACAGAAATATAAGTTGTGACAACTGGTTTTGTTCTTTAAAACTTGCTCAGGAGCTACTAGCTCACAATTTGACATTAATTGGGACAGTAAAGAGGAACAAACCCCAGATATCAGCTGAATTTCAAGCAACAAGCACTCGTGAAATTAGATTACTCTTTATGGCCTTACCCTGCTTTCCTTATTTTCTTTAAAAAATTGACACACCAGATATGAAGTGCAGTGTTTATTCTGGTAATCATAACACAATAAAGTGGCTGTTGGCAATTTTTTATCACATGGGCTAGATCAAATGCAAGTATTCTTTGTGGACTTTTTGAAGAAACAAAAACTATATCACATTTTGATTTCCTGAAAAAGAGTTTCTCTATATTTGGTCCACGATTTCGTAAAATCCTGACTAACAACCTCCAACCTGCTTCAAGAGCTACGAAATATTATTTAATCTGTAGAGGAAGAGGCAGCAAAAGAAAAACAAATTGTTAGGTGACACAATATTTTTTTAGTTCGAGTTGATGACACTTCACGCCCAACAAACAAGTTTGGAAAAAGAAAAACTTGTCGATTTTGTCCATATGTGCCATGAAAAATCAAAAAATCAACTTTAAATTTTGTTGTTGCATTACTTGTATGTATTCAGTTTCTTTACATGTAATTGTCATAATGTAAAAACAAAAAATTTCTAAATGAGAAAATGTAAACAACCAAATACTGCAGAATGAAGTTCTTTCTGGTAATAATTTTGTATTTGTTGGTAATATAGCAAAGGTTATGATTTAAAAACTTAGTATTATGTTTATTTATACCTTAAAGACAGATAAAAACGATAAGGAACAGCAAAAAAGTCAAACAGGGGGGAAAATGTAGCTTATAAGGCCTAGCGATCTAGAAGACCAATGTTCCATCTAACTGCCTAATAAAAGATGTTCCCGTTAGAGGTTTAAATCCATCCATCCATCCAAAAAGTTACTCAGTACATGAAGTATGTTCAACATATTCCTTCAGTAGTCTGACACATCATTTTTCTTAAAAAAATAGTCCGTCCCCGGTAGCTGAGTGGTCAGCGCGACGGAATGTCAGTCTTAAGGGCCTGGGTTCGATTCCCGGCTGGGTCAGAGATTTTCTCCACTCAGGGACTGGGTGTTGTGTTGTCCTAATCATCATCATTTCATTCCCATTGACGCGCAAGTCGCCAAAGTGGCATCAAATCGAAAGACTTGCACCAGGTGAATGGTCTACCCGACGGGAGACCCTAGTCACATGACATCATCATCATCTTAAAAATAACAAGTATAAAATTGGACAGGATCATGAATGAAGGCATGTAATGTTGTAGTGCTGAGAAGTGTGCAGACATAAACACCAAATGCTGGTACAATTTTCATAATTTCATTCCCTGTTGCATTAGAGAATTATCTTTTCAGACAGGGTTGCCCAAATAAGGAAAGTGATTCATTCAGAATAAGGGAGCAGTAAGATTGCTGCATAGTGTAAGTAACTGTCCATCTTGCACAGGCCACTTCAGACAACTCACACTTCTTACCCTCATTTCTCCCTACACCTACTCCTTTATCATATTTGTTGTCAATAATAAAAATCAGTTTCTCCTGAATAGTGGTTAACATGGCTACAGTACAAGAAAGAAAACTAACTTCCCTGTGATACAAAGCTTTCTTGGCAAGGATGAAGAGTGTGGTTCCATACTCTGTGTGAAGGTCTTCAGTAAGCCAACTTCCATAAACTGATACATTGAGAATACCTATAAATTCAGAAGAAAATAATACTCCTTATTATCCCCTCCTGCTAGGACTCATATAATTACAAAATTACATGGCTTAACTCATCAATGACTGAGTTTATTGTTAGTTGGTGTGGTAAGTAGTAATGCTCATCGTAACAGATATGCAAGCAAGTAAAGCTTTGTTCTATAAGAAATAGCACTTTGGATACGTGTGTGTGAGGTTTGCATTAGCAGATAAATTACAGCTATGTGACAAAACTGAGGAATCCACAGCTTTTTTCCTATTAATTTTAATATGTTGCAGCTAGCTAGAATAAGTATAAATACTTCGCAACATTTACACAAAAGAGTAAGTTGACAGATGGCATCAAGGAATAGTTAGTTTGGAAATGAAAAGGGGAGTGAGTGAGAGAGTGAGTGAGTGAGTGAGCGAGTGCAGTGATGTGGGCAGGGTGTGCGGGTGGGACGGGGGTGGGGGCGGGGGGTGGGGGAGGGGTTGGGGGGGGGATGCAAGCGACAAACCAGTTTCAGTGGACATAGGTTGTCATAGATAGAGATGAAGAAGTTGGAACAGAATAAACTAATGTGGAGAGCTCCATCTAGCCAGCCTTCAGACTGAAGACCACAACATCATCTGTAGGTTTATGAATATTAATACCACAGCATATATCTTTCCAACCACAAGGTTAAGGGTTAACCCTAATCTTGATACTAAACAGGTTTTAACTTTCAGTAGATAGAAAGCTGTTAGTGACGTGGTATCTTTGACTGAGTGACAGTGCATTGATTTTTTTGCACAGTCATTTTTTATAAGTATTAAATGTAATGATTAAAACTTTGTTTTTTATACATACATTATTGTCTTGTTGAGCTGAGTTACTGAAAATTTATTTGTCTAACTTGTACAGGGTGACACAGAAAAACAGGAATATTTCCACAATCCAATAAAACTAGAAGTGATGAAAGAAAGAAATTGCATAGTAATTGAAACGTTACTTTTCCATTTATGAAACGTTGATGGCATTCATCATTTTTTTTTTTTTAATTATGTCCTTTAGATGGCATCCTCATGAAATCTGCTGTTGAAATTCCTCATTGACTACTGCAGCATCTCAGCTGGAATACTGTGAAATGCATCCTGAATTATCTATTTTAACTCATCCAGGGTTCTTGGTCAAGTTGTGTAGACTTTGCTCTTGGGGTAGCCCCACAAGAACAAATCACAAATGGATAAATCTGGTGATCTATGGACCAAGGAATGATACCGAATCGTGAGATCACACAATTACCAAACTATTCACACACATATGCCACTGAATGCCATGCAGTGTGTGATGTCACTCCATCCTGTTGAAACCAGGCTTCTGGAACGTTTGGAAAGTTGGTCAATGCAGCTGTAACAAAACTTCATAACATCTCCATGTAACAATCATCCATGTAACAATCAACATTGACAGTTATTGTGTTTCACTGTTCACTGGCAAAAAAATACAGTCCAGTCATCCCATGAGATGAAACACCACACCATATTGTGACTTTACTAGCATGTAAAGGGTGCGCATGAACATCATTAGGATTTGTATCATTGTTTTTACAAAACATTCTTATGGCTAACGCATGCTGTTGTCTGTTCCACTGATCTATGATTACTGAAATGGCGGACTGTTTACTCGCTGTCATGAACCCACAGTGTTGCCACCTGTCCATGGCTGCCACTACTCATTTCAAACATTCCCATTATTCTATGTCACCCTGTATTTGTCAATATGTATCATTTACATTTCATGTTGCGTATGCATGTCTCCAGATCTAAATTTAAGCTGGCATTGTCTTTCATTTGTCTTGTCACTTGATAAACATACTGTGAAATTATTATTAAAAATTCTTATAATTATGCAGGGCATACTCATCCAACTGATTTTTATCTGCTGCTGCTACAAGCACTATGTTCCTTCATGTCCACTGCAACTTGGTTTTTACACCAAGAATGACCAATACAAACATTATGTTTCAGAACCTTTATTCTATATCATGTCATAATTATTATGTTACTTTGACAAAACTCAAAAATACTGACATGACGTACATCTTACTTAAGCAATTACATGCTTCTTGCACAACATCTCATAAGATACTGCTGTCCCATGCTAACATGCCTGCCCCTTTATATATAAATCTGAACAATCCTCGGTATTGTTATAAAGGGATTTTTTAATAAAATTACAATTAAAACTGTTGCCTTAAAATTAATGACATGTTTCAACAGTACCACTGGCTCTTATAGAGCAAATACATCCATCGATTTTCAATCATTTATCATTTTGGGAGTGTGCAAATACTCAAATACGAAATATTAACAATACTTTTACTAATTTTATAAAATGCAAAAGATACATGGTTTGGAAAATGTCCCTACCAATGTATATGTTTCCAAGTCTCCCATTGAATGTGGTAAAATAAGTCTTTTATTTATTATTGACAAAACACCTAAAGAACTGCCTATGTTTACACACCACTTATAATATTTTTGCTAATTACATTTTAACTTTCTAATCAATTTTGATTCTCTCAGTTGGATTTTCATTTAAATACCACAGACTTTAATTTAGATACTGTTTTAACATCTCAGTTTCAAAGAAATGAGTTTGACCAATGTACTCTATCATTTGTTCCAGATTTCACCTAATTACGTTAATCCTAAATATTCCTACCAATTACAAGACTTATATACTTCAATACAATTATAATTAAGTAAATAGTTTCATTGTAACAATTTTATAAGTATAGGTTTACCTATACCACTACCTTATGTTTACATCAGTGATTCCTGTTTATTTGAAATTGGCTCGATAAATACGTGTTTTAAATGGGTTTCAATGGACTGTTATGTCTCAATATACACTATTTATTTTCCTGCACAACTCTAGTGTTGTGGGTTTACTTTTATTAGTTAGTCCAGATTCAGTTTTGTATGTTAACAAATGAACATGGTGTGTTTGAGTTGCCATAGGAAAATTACTTCTGGGGTGCAGTGCAGCTGTTGTGATTTTGGGGGAGGGGGGGAATGTCAGAGTCAGGAATGCTTGTGATAGTGAGACCCTTCCATGGTACTATAGAGTATGTGCGTGAGACAGGTAAATAGCAGAACAGGAGGGAAGGATTAAGTAGAGCTTGACAATGCTAGGAAATAATTGGAAAGGTCAAAGTGAGAGAAGGGTAATGGGAATTGGAGAACTGGTAGCAGGGAACTGAGGCCACAGGAGGAGAACAGTCTGATAGCTTTGTCAAAATGGCTCTGAGCACTATGGGACTTAACATCTGAGGTCATCAGTTCCCTAGAACTTAGAACTACTTAAACCTAACTAACCTAAGGACATCACACACATCCATGCCCGAGGCAGGATTCGAACCTGTGAACGTAGCGGTTGCGCGGTTCCAGGCTGTAGTGCCTATAACTGCTCGGCCACCCTGGCATGCTAGCTTTGTCACTGGTACAGAAAATAGGTTTGTCCTGCTACCTCAGTTACATGAAAGTCTCCACTAGATGTAGGCCTAGACAAGGCACAGCAGGCTGAAAACAGAAAACTTCAGGCTTCAGAAAAAATGGGAAAGCCCTGATGTTTGGTAGTAGTTGTGGAGGTAGTGTAGGCCATTTGTTAAAGGAAGAACTAGGAAACAAGTATGAACTCACAAATTATTTCAAGAAAATTCAAAGTCTTAAGCCAGTTGTTGAAGTTACATATTCTTTGTGCAGAGATTGTGGAAAAGAGAATTGTGTCATAGTAGTGGGTGGAGCAGGTAACAGTATTGACAGGGAGCTTGGCAACAGTATTGAGAGTGACCTGATAAAGATAGATTTGGCAAAAAGCTGTACAAATCTTGAGTTTGTTCGTGTTCTTTTTTTTTTTTTTTTTGTAATCAGCTCTGTGGATAAAGTCAACATGGGTTTAAATCAACTGCTTCTGTCAGGTGGTTGGCCAAGCCTTGGTTTGGTTTCTATTGGTGTGTTTCACAGATGGGATTTCACAAGGCATGACATATATCTCAGTGGGATTAGTAGCAGTATATTTGAGAGGAGCACTGATGCTCAGACATATCCTTGTTGTAGTCACTGGTGCGAGGGTGTTCTCTCTCCAATCACCTACACCCCACCCTCCCCCTGCCCCCCTACAAGGCCCGAAATAAAGAGTATCCTCCTCACCTACCCCACAGTGGTAATCTGCCACCCACTGAAACCACACAATACCCTCATCCATCACTACTTCATCTACTCCATCCTTGCTCCATACTGTTGTGTCATTGCTCTTGGCTAGATGAAAGATCTGTTGCATACTTCCTCCCACCACAACCACAACCACCACCAGCACCACTACCACCACCAACAACAACACCTACTCCTGTCTTGTCACAGACATCTGTTATACCACAGCACCAGGGCTACCTGTGAAAGCAGTCATGTGATCTACAAATTAACCTACAATTACTGTGCTGCTTTCTATGTGGGCATGACAACTACAACAAGCTCCCTGTCCACATGAATGGCCACCACCAAACAGAGGGCAGGGGATAGCTGGACCACCCAGTTGCTGAACATGCTGTCCAACAGTATGTGATGCACTTTAATGACTGCTTCACAGCATGCACCATCTGGATTCTTCCTAGCAACACCAACTGTTCTGTAGTCCACAGATGGGAGCTCTCTGTACAACATATCCATTGGTCATCAACCACCCTGGCCTCAACCTTTGCTAGTCTCTGTCCTTCACTTTCTTATCACCCCCCCCCCCCCCCCCCCTGCTTCCACTCCAGCACCACATAGCCTTCTATCCCACCAATGTACCCAATAGTCTATTCCAATTCTCTCTCCCCTCCCCTCCCCCTCTCAGCAGACCCCACTCACACTGCACCTAGCCTGCCCCAACATGTCCCTGGCTACTCTCACAGGCAGCACACCTTCCCCCACCCTCAACATGCTGTCGCTCCCCCTCCCTGCCCTTACCTCCTCCTTACCCCCACCACCCACCCCACTGTCACTCCCCCTCCCCTCCTCGATCTTCTCCTTATCCCCACCACCCACCCCAGCAGGTTGATGCTCATGTCAGATGCAGCCGGACCCCAGCACCTGGAGACAGTGGCTGTGTGTGTGTGTGTGTGGGGGGGGGGGGGGGGGGGTTAGTATGTGGGTGAAGAAGGTCTTTGTCCAAAAGTTTAATCATTTTAACATGCTTTTGCATTGTGCTTGTCTGTAGCCCAACAGCTCCCCTATGTGGTGAGTAGTATTCTTCTCTTTAGGCTGTCATTAAGACTAGGAGAAGACTACTTGGGATCACCAGGCATAGACATTAACAGCGTTATATTACGTTACTATGTGTTCTGTAAAATTCTAATTAAAGCCATGAGAGCATCAAAATGTATGTACTTTCATGAAGTAATCTTAGCTAACAACAAAATGAATACTACTTGGAAGATAGTAAGAAATTAGACAGGAAAAAAATAAAAAAATGAGTTTTTATGGCCTATAGCTCCTATGAAAAGCAGTCCAAAACAAGTTTTACAAAATTTGACTTCATCCATCATATCCAAAAGAAGTTATCAGTGTTACTGACTCTCTTAAAAATAAATGTTCAAATGGATATGACAAAATCAGTATTAAATAATGAAATGTTGTTGAGCTTAACAGAGTAATTTATTGAATTACTTGTGTAACAAATCTTTTTGCAGTGTTACTTTCCCAGTGAGACTTAAACATGCTGTTGTCAAGCCACTTCATAAAACGGTGAAGCTAAATGAGTGAAGAATTTCCAGCCCTTCTCATTACTGCCAGTATTTTCAAAAATTCACAAAGATAATGTACAGTAGACTTTATACACTTTATTATGTGAAAACATGTTAAGTAGCAAACAGTTTGGATTTCAAAGTGTGCTGTCAACTGAACAGGCTATATCTACCTTGACAGATGATATACTAGAATCAATAAAACAGAAATTACTACTATTGGGAATATTTTGTGACTGGCTATGCTTCTGATTGCGTGAACCATGATAGTCTAATGAAAAAAGTTAAAATGTTGTTGTATAGTAGCATGGAGGTTCATGATTTTTACCATACCTGAATGATAGAAAGCAATGTGTATCAGCTCCATGTCAAACACACAATGGTAGGCACTCATAACTTGAAGCAAACAGACCAATCACTAATTTTGATTCTGGATCCTCAGCTGCTTCTGTTAGACATAAATACTCCACTTGTAATTTCAGAAGACACAAATTTTGTACTCTGTGTAATTGATACAAGTATAGAAATAAGATATAGTATCAGTCCTGTTACTAAAAAGGCAGCCAATGAAAAATTCACAACTTCAACAGATGGGGCAAACAGATTATCATTGAATTAATGAAGTACTGGAGTGCCTTTGTTTGGCTATGTTAGCAAAATGCATAGTCACTGTACTATTACCAGTGATCAGAGCTTTAAAAAATGTAATCTATTCTGTGTATTTTTGGAAATTCAAGTCACAGGGATAATGTTTTGAGAACACTTAAGAGCAAACCTAATATAAGGATTATATCCATTATTAATTTAGCAACATGCTGCAAGCACCTCTTCAAAAAACTTGATATTTTGAGGACTGCTTAAAAAATACATAAATTCATTAATTTCCTTTGTTCTACAGATTTATATTTGCAAAAAACACTGGTAGTGGAAAGACCAATTTTAATGTTAATAGTTTATGAAAATCACATCAGATGTATTGTTACATATTTATTGTGTTGTCATATGGTATGTAATGTTAAAGACCAATCCTAAAACATCGATTATAAACATCATGCTGATTACCTGGTGAAGTATGGCAAGTGACACTGGATGCTACAGATGAGGTGGTTTTCATTAATCATTTACATGAGTGTCAGCTGTGGTGCTCAACATGATCAAGATTATTTACTGAATATAGCACTACAACCTTGACCTACCAAACTACATACATTAAATACTATATAGATAATGTAATGGAGTTTAATAGCAAATTTAAAATCTTTCTATAGGGCAATTCGTTCTACTCTGTCAAAGCATATCTTCACAGAAACACTCAAATTTAATGTTTTACATTAATATCTACTTATAATTAGCACTGTAAAACAGTACTGTAATGTTACTTCCCATTTTTTAACATCAGTTAAATTAAATGTGCATCTTTGAGTTCTTTCTGCATCCCAGAGACCACTCTCCATGGAGTACAACTAATGTAATACAAAAGGGTCTTTTGTAAATTTAGTTAAACATGGAGTGTGAACTAGCAGAGAGAATTAGCAGCTAAACAGGGTATTTTGTAAGCAGTTGGTGTGCTCCTAATACATTACTCTATAAATAAGACCAATAATTATCACTGCGAGTAGCTTATTGTTGTAACGTCAAGTTGAACACATATATTTCAAAAACAACACAACACATGTAAGTCACAGAGCAAGTAGACAAAGTAAGACATGTGTACACAATAACATTCAAATCAACACTGAGTTTAAGTCTAGCAGCCGCTGGCTGGCTGGCTGCTCAGGTAGCGCGGCTGCTGCATGGCTGGCAGACAGCGCCGCAGGTAGAGGACACGCGTAACTGCGCGGCGGCACTATGAAAGATTGGTGCGTCACAACACTTTTCCCCCTTTGAATTTTTTGCACTGGTCTTGATTGAGGTGGCCTGTAGATCGCTAACATCCATAGGTGTTGTTTGACTGGCTGTAAAGTCTTGAGCAGGAGGCTTCCTGTACGGACGGAAGTGTCCCCAATGATAATGGGTCAAGATGACAGGAGATGTAGGGTTCTGTTGTGGATTGGCAAGACAGCCAACCCACTATAAGAGGAAGCTGAAAGGCATGCGTTTTAGCTCATGCAGGCTGGCGTGAGGTCTGGAACAGGTCAAGGAAATGAGACTAACAAAAAACGTACGTAGCTGCTGGAATACTTAACTTTAATCCATAATTGGTGAACATCGCTCTTGACGGTACATGTTTTACAGCATCAATAGTAACTGGTAATGGCGCCTTGCTAGGTCGTAGCAAATGACGTAGCTGAAGGCTATGCTAACTATCGTCTCGGCAAATGAGAGCGTATTTTGTCAGTGAACCATCGCTAGCAAAGTCGGCTGTACAACTGGGTGAGTGCTAGGAAGTCTCTCTAGACCTGACGTGTGGCGGCGCTCGGTCTGCAATCACTGATAGTGGCGACACGCGGGTCCGATGTATACTAACGGACCGCGGCCGATTTAAAGGCTACCACCTAGCAAGTGTGGTGTCTGGCGGTGACACCACAGGTTCGAATCTGCTGGGGCCCCATGCACCAATCTGTCCGTTGCGGCAAGTCCGGTTGTTATAACAGGAGACATGGGCGATGTGTCGGCATCCGTAGGAGAAGGAGGCGAGTAGAGTTGCTCCGATAGATGATGGTCATCCAGTTCCTTCATGGGCACGTCTCCTGGTGGCGTCCATTCTTGTGCTGGCACCGAGATGATGTTGAGAGGGCTGTGTTGTGAGTAATGGGAGATGCCAAGATCCTGGGCGTCAGGTAGAGCTGAAGGTGGTGTAGCGGCATTCGGAACAGGCGTTGGAGGCACATGAGGCCGAAGCTGGTCCGAATGATGCATTGCAACACCTGTGTCCGTCTGGATTTCATACAGGCATTGGCCACGGTGTCTTAAGATGCGGCCAGGACTCCATTTTGGCCGCCTGCCATATCCCTGTACCCATACAAGGTCACCGGCGGTGAACCGGCCAAGCGAAGGCACCCGCGGCCATGAGGTGGAAGGCCACAGAAGATGAAGTAGCGTGTGGGGCTTTTGGCCATGTAAGAACTCAGCCGGGCTGTGGTCGCCCATGTGGGTGAAACGGTAAGAAGCCAGAAATTGGAGAAGCACATCATCAGCAGCAGAAGAAGTCAGGAGTTTCCTCATCTGAGGCTTAAATGTGCAGACCAGTCGTTCAGCCTCACCGTTTGACTGTGGATGGAACGGAGGGGCCGTGACATGCACGATGCCGTGACGGGCACAAAAGTCCACAAATTTGGAAGAGGCAAATTGCGAACCATTATCAGTAACAAGAGTAGAGGGAAGGCCTTCCAAAAAGAAAATGCAAGCTAGAGCACTTGTGGTTGCCGTGGTGGTAGGCCACGTGCAACAGACAATGAAAGGAAAATTAGAGTAGGCGTCAATAACGAGTAGCCAATAAGTAACTAAAAAAGCATGAATATGCTCCCAGGACTTCTCAGGCGAAGGCCATGGTGACAAAGATGACTTCGGGGAGGCAGCCTGTGATGCACAAGGGCTGCAGGCAGCGACCATACGTGCGATTTCAGAGTTGATGCTGGGCCAGTACACATGATGGCGTGCCAAGATTTGGTGTGAGAGACACCCCAGTGCCCTTGGTGAAGGAGGCGCAAGACCGAAGCATGCAAATACGCAGGTACCACAACACAGGGCGAAGCATTTTCGGTGGAAAGGAGGATAACACCATTCCTAGCCGTGAGGCAGTAGCGCAAAGCGTAGTAGTTCCGCCACGGATCAGATGTCTTAGCGGATGGACAATCTAGCCCACCCTTCAGAATAGAGCATAAAACCTGGGAGAGGGTAGGATCAGAACCCGTAGCAGCCACCAGCCAGTCCCCGGTGATGGGGAACCCATCCACAAACTGCTGCTCGGCAACATCCAGGTGGAAACACAAAAGTTCATCCCTGTCGAATGCCAGATCAGGACCCATGGGAACGTGAGACAGTGCATCAGCATTCACATGTTGAGCCAACGGTCGGAAATGAATCTCATAATTGAAACGAGACAAGTAAAGAGCCCAACACTGGAGGCGGTGTGCAGCCTTGTCGGGAAGTGACGTTGATGGAAGAAACAAGGAAACAAGTGGTGTGTGGTCCATAACAAGATGAAATTTGGACCCATAAAGAAAAACACCAAACTTATGAAGAGCATAAATAAAGGCCAAAGCTTCTTTTTCAGTTTGAGAATATTTTCGTTGGGCATCCGTGAGCGTTTTGGAGGCATAAGCAATGGGTTGTTTAGAACCATCAGAAAAACTGTGCACAAGGGCTGCACCAACCCCATATTGAGAGGCTTCTGTGGCAAGAACAAGATGTTGGCCAGGTCGATAAGTAACCAGGCACGGGGCCTGTTTCAGCATAGTCTTCAATTTCTGGAAAGTTGCATCGCAGGATGTGGACCAGTGAAAAGGCACGTTTTTATGCAACAGGTGATGTAACGGCTGGGCCACCAAAGCTGCAGATAGTAAAAAACTGTGATAGTATGCTATTTTCCCCAAGAAGGCCTGCAGTTCCTTAACAGATGTAGGGCAAGGAAGGGCATCAATCACAGCGACAGTTTGCTGAAGTGGACGAATACCATCCCGAGAGAGTTGGAACCCCAAGTACGTGATAGATGTCTGAAAAAATTGTGATTTCTGAAGATTACACTTAAGACTGACAGCCTGTAAGACATAAAAAAGTGTGCGGAGATTCTGAAGATGTTCTTCAGTGGAGGAGCCAGTGACAACAATGTCATCCATGTAATTGATACACCCAGGGACAGAGAGCACTAAATTGTTCCAAGAATCGCTGAGAGAGCAGGGGTGCTGGCAATCCCAAATGGCAATCGTTGGTATTGATAGAGGCCGAAAGGCGTGTTAAGGACCAGAAACTGCCGGAAAGCACCGTCGAGAGGAAGTTGATGATAAGCTTCTGACAGGTCAATTTTAGAAAAATACTAGCCTCCAGAATGTTTAGTGAACAATTCCTCAGGCCGGGGCATAGGGTAAGAGTCTATGAGGCATTGAGCATTTACAGTGGCTTTGAAATCACCACAGAGACGAATATCACCATTGGGCTTAGCAAAGACAACAACAGGAGAGGACCACTCACTTGAAGTGACAGGAAGCAAGACCCCGGAAGCAGTGAGACAATCCAGCTCCCATTTGACCTGATCACGAAGGGCCACAGGAATGGGCTGAGCCCGAAAAAACTTAGGCTGAGCAGTGGGTTTGAGCATGATATGAGCTTCAAAGTCGTTTGCACGGCCTAACCCAGGAGAAAAAAATGGACGAAAATGTCGTTGACAAGGAATCCAACTGAGCAAGAGGAATAGCATCAGAGACGATATTGACACAGTCATCTATGGCGAACCCAAAAACGCGAAAGGCATCAAAACCAAAAAGATTTTCCGCGTTACTATGGTCGACCACAAATATGGTAGCAGTGCGAACGACAGATTTGTAAGATACCATAGCATCAAATTGTCCCAAGAGAAAAATCTTCTGTTTATTGTACATCCGTAATTGCTGAGTGACAAGTGATAGGATTGGAGAACCCAACTGAAGATACGTCTGAGAATTGATGATAGTGGCAGCAGAACCAGTATCCACCTGCTTGCGAACATCCCGATCAAGGATTTGGACAGTGAGGAATAACTTTCCTGAAAGGGTAGAAGTACCATTGACAGACAACACAGAGCAGAATCAGCATCACGGTCATGAACATCAGGTATGCAGTCAGATTTGAAAACGGATGACATGACCCTTCTTTTTGAAATTATGACACACGGCCCAACGTTGGGGGCAATCCTCCCGTGAATGTTTCGTAAAACACCGCGGACATGAAGGAAGTTGCCGGGGGTTTTGCTGCAGTTTCTTAGAGGTTTGTTTACAGTTAGGCTGAGGCTGCGCTTGGGAGCGTACTGCGGCCACGTCGGCCGGCAGGGACACGCCGCACGCGTCGTCAACAGCGCACAGAGGTTGTATGTCCCCGACGTCACCCCACGCCTCTATTTGCGATCCAGCAGCGCGAGAAATTTCAAATGACTGCGCGATGGATAGGACTTCATCTAGAGGCAGATTTGCTAACTGAAGGGCATGTTGCCTAACTTCTTTGTTGGGCGCTGTCCAGATAATAGCATCCCGTACAATGGAATCGGCGCAGAATCCTTTGTGAACTTCAGTAACAAACTGACACTTTCGACTGAGGCCGTGAAGTTCAGCAGCCCAAGCGTGATAGGATTGATTCGGTTGTTTTTGACAGCGATAAAAGGCAACACGAGAGGCTACCACATGCGTTTGCTTTTGAAAATAGATGGACAGAAGTGAGCACATTTCAGCAAAGGACAAAGACGCAGGATCTTTCAAAGGAGCCAATTGCGACAACAACCAATACATTTGCAGTGAAATCCACGAAAGGAACAGACATTTACATGTTTGTTCATCCGTGACATGAAATGCCAAGAAGTGCTGTCGAAAAAGTTTTTCGTAATCAGACCAGTCTTCTGCCATCTCATCATAAGGAGGAAAAGGAGGTATATACAACGATGATAAACGCCCTGCATTTGGTGCCGCGACGAAATTGCGAATCGCCAATGTGAGAAGCGTTTGCTGTTCAATGAGACCTTGCAATAGTTGCTCTACAGTAGCCATGGAAACCTGTGGGTCAACGATGAAAAGGAAAAATCCACTGCCTCATCGCAAATTGTTGTAACGTCAAGTTGAACACATATATTTCAAAAACGATACAACACATGTAAGTCACAGAGCAAGTAAACAAAGTAAGACATGTGTACACAGTAACATTCAAATCAACACTGAGTTCAAGTCTAGCGGCCGCTGGCTGGCTGGCCGCTCAGGTGGCGTGGCTGCTGCATGGCTGGCAGACAGCGGCGCATGTAGAGGACACGCATAACTGTGCAGCGGCACTATGAAAGATCGGCGAGTCACAACACTTATGTCTAGTTGTAACATACATCAGCATGCCATGAAAAAGTGTTGAGGTGCTTTCTGGCAAAAAATGTATAACTAGACTCATTCCACATGTGACCTCTTCATGAATAGCTCAGTCAACAAAGACAAAAAAAGATATAACAGCTGAAAAGATCATATCACCACAAATTATTGTACAGTGGTAGGAGGAAGTGTCAAGAACAATATAATAAAAATCCTGAGTGGTGGGGTGTGAGCATTGGTAGGGTGGGGGGAGGGGCATTTAAAGCTCACTTTTATGTTTTTCTTGAGTAACTCACAAACCATGGCTCCCAATGAAAATGTTTAGCAGTACAAAATTAAACTACATCAATTTTCCTACAAAAAAGGTCCTATTCATTTCATTCTGTAGGAGAAATAGTTTGTACATTGCAGAAACTTGAGAAGTGGCACGTTGTTAAAAATAGTATTTTAATGCTGTAAAATTAATATTTCTTGTTAAAGAAATGGATTAAGGACAAATATCTGATATAACTTCACTCATGATACACATTATTTCAGAGAGTGCGCGTTCATACAGTTCACAGGCCTGCTTATAGAGGCCACCAGGTTCAGCCCCCTGGCGCACTCCAGTGGGCTGCCAAAGGAACAGCATTATTTAAGCGATCACAAACAAGTGCTCAGCCTATTCTTTACGCTGTATTGCTGTTGTCCAGTCAATGTGTTCAGTGCTATGCACAACCTGTATCTTATGTGTTGCTCTACAATGTACTATGTTCCATAAATTGTGTCTGTTCTTTCTACAACAAACTTGGCAGTGAGAGAGAGTTACATTTTCTCCTTGTGTTAATGTCAGTGGTAAGTCACTCAACAAACATTTACATGGAAGAAATACTCCAATATCTCATTGACCAGCATCAAGCTTTTGTGGAACAACAGCAGGCTCTTGCCACCACTCTGATAAGTGGCATCTGCGTGTTCATGTCAGGCTACTCTCTTGTCAATGCAACCATTACCCTTTCCAGTATATGATGAATCAGCTGAAGATTGGGACTCCTACGAGACATGGTTACACCAAAATTTTCAGATTTTTCATGTGTACAATGCCAACCTGTGTAGGGCTTTCTTTCTTTGTTGGATTTTGCTGTGCTTGTATCAGATGCTGTGCCAGTATGCACCTTTTCTAGAACCAGCCAAATTATCATTTAATGAAATGTGCAAGCTTCTCTCAACCTATTATTGTGACAGAATGCATGTCATTGTGACAAATGTAGAATTTTATCATAGTCAGAAACACCCAAACCAATCTTACAAAGCCTGGGCTGCAGAATTACAGGGTTTGAGCCATCATTGCAAATTAGTCACTACTATGTATCATGAATCCTACACTGATCACATGGTATGTGATATTATCATTTGTGTGTCCCTGGATAGGGAAGTCCACGAAGAAGCATTTCAACATGAGAATCAAACACTTATGGATTTGCCCAATACAGCACCTTCCTTTGAAGTGTCATGGGCTGCAGACGAATTGATTTTGGTGTGGTGGGAGGTATCAGAAATTGCTCAGTCATCTCCTGTTTGGTACGCTGCAAGTGTTCAGGATCAGCGGTAAATCATTGCGGCAGTACAACCTTCAACTGAGTGTTACATTGGGCAGTGTCAGTTACAGCCACAGCAGCAAGAGGCCATGTCACAGCAGCCACGTGTCCCCTCCCCCCCCCCCCCCCCCTTTCTGTCTTTCTTGTACTGCTCAATGCAGCACAAGCATGCTGCATGCCCTAATCATTGAGTGGTTGCAACAAGTGTTGAAAGAAAGGCTACATTCCATCTATATGTAACTCCTCTTCGAACAAGTTGAACACAGTAGTACCAATGGATATAAACTATCTCTGTGATGATTGTTTCCCCAAACAAATTTTTTATTGACTTGCATGTGTTTAATAAACCACTAAAAGTGCAAATGAACACAGGAGCTGCAGTGACTTAAGTAAATGCACAAACGTATGTGGACTTGGACTCCCCCCCCCCCCCCCCCCCCCACTCACACAGGTTGCATGAAAGTTGGTTAGCATCAATAAACAGCATTCTGATCCGTGATCAGTTCTCCACTCTTGTCTCTTACAAATCTGTTGTTCACCTCCTCACTTTCCTTGTTATGGATCATTCTTATACTACAGACCTATTTGGGTTAGACACATTTAACGCTTTCAGTTTCCCCACTGCTGATGAGATAAATTTAGTTGTCGTTGTTGTTGTGGTCTTCAGTCCTGAGACTGGTTTGATGCAGCTCTCCATGCTACTCTATCCTGTGCAAGCTGCTTCATCTCCCAGTACCTACTGCAACCTACATCCTTCTGAATCTGCTTAGTGTATTCATCTCTTGGTCTCCCTCTACGATTTTTACCCTCCACGCTGCCCTCCAATACTAAATTGGTGATCCCTTGATGCCTCAGAACATGTCCTACCAATCGATCCCTTCTTCTGGTCAAGTTGTGCCACAAACTTCTCTTCTCCCCAATCCTATTCAATACTTCCTCATTAGTTATGTGATCTACCCATCTAATCTTCAGCATTCTTTTGTAGCACCACATTTTGAAAGCTTCTATTCTCTTCTTGTCCAAACTATTTATTGTCCATGTTTCACTTCCATACATGGCTACACTCCATACAAATACTTTCAGAAACGACTTCCTGACACTTAAATCTATACTCGATGTTAACAAATTTCTCTTCTTCAGAAACGCTTTCCTTGCCATTGCCAGTCTACATTTTATATCCACTCTACTTTGACCATCATCAGTTATTTTGCTCCCCAAATAGCAAAACTCCTGTACTACTTTAAGTGTCTCATTTCCTAATCTAATTCCCTCAGCATCACCCGATTTAATTCGACTACATTCCATTATCCTCGTTTTGCTTTTGTTGATGTTCATCTTATATCCTCCCTTCAAGACACTATGCATTCAATTCAACAGCTCTTCCAAGTCCTTTACTGTCTCTGACAGAATTACAATGTCATTGGCGAACCTCAAAGTTTTTATTTCTTCTCCATGAATTTTAATACCTACTCCAAATTTTTCTTTTGTTTCCTTTACTGCTTGCTCAATATACAGACTGAATAACATCAGGGAGAGGCTACAAGCCTGTCTGACTCCCTTCCCAACCACTGCTTCCCTTTCATGTCCCTCGACTCTTATAACTGCCATCTGGTTTCTGTACAAATTGTAAATGGCCTTTCACTCCCTGTATTTTACCTGTGCCACCTTCAGAATTTGGAAGAGAGTATTCCAGTCAACTTTGTCAAAAGCTTTCTCTAGTCTATAAATGCTAGAAACGTAGATTTATCTTTCCTTAATCTATTTTCTATCATAAGTAGTAGGGTCAGTATTGCCTCATGTGTTCCAATATTTCTGCGGAATCCAAACTGATCTTTCCCGAGGTCGGCTTCTACCAGTTTTTCCATTTGTCTGTAAAGAATTCGAGATAGTATTCTGCAGCTGTGGCTTATTAAACTGATAGTTTGGTAATTTTCACATCTGTCGACACCTGCTTTCTTTGGGATTGGAATTATTATATTCTTCCTGAAGTCTGAGGGTATTTCGCCTGTTTCATACATCTTGCTCACCAGATGGTAGAGTTTATTCAGGACTGGCTCTCCCAAGACTGTCAGTAGTTCCAATGGAATGTTGTCTACTCCGGGGGCCTTGTTTCGACTCAGGTCTTTCAGTGCTCTGTCAAACTCTTCACGCAGTATCGTATCTCCCATTTCATCTTCATCTACATCCTCTTCCATTTCCATAGTATTGTCCTCAAGTACATCGCCCTTGTATAGACCCTTTATATACTCCTTCCACCTTTCTGCTTTCCCTTCTTTGCTTAGAACTGGGTTTCCATCTGAGCTCTTGATGTTCATACAAGTGGTTCTCTTATCTCCAAAGGTCTCTTTAATTTTCCTGTAGGCAGTATCTCTCTTACCCCTAGTGAGATAAGCCTCTACATCCTTACATTTGTCCTCTAGCCATCCCTGCTTAGCCATTTTGCACTTCCTGTCGATCTCATTTTTGAAACGTTTGTATTCCTTTTTGCCTGCTTCATTTTCTGCATTTTTATATTTTCTCCTTTCATCAATTAAATTCAATATTTCTTCTGTTACCCAAGGATTTCTACTAGCCCTCGTCTTTTTACCTACTTGATCCTCTGCTGCCTTCACTACTTCATCCCTCAAAGCTACCCAATCTTCTTCTACTGTATTTCTTTCCCCCCTTCCTGTCAATTGTTCCCTTATGCTCTCCTTGAAACTCTGTACAACCTCTGGTTCTTTCAGTTTATCCAGGTCCCATCTCCTTAAATTCCCACCTTTTTGCAGATTCTTCAGTTTTAATCTACAGGTCACAACCAATAGATTGTGGTCAGAGTCCACATCTGCCCCTGGAAGTGTCTTACAATTTAAAACATGGTTCCTAAATCTCTGTCTTACCATTATATAATCTATCTGATACCTTTTAGTATCTCCAGGGTTCTTCCATGTATACAACCTTCTTTCATGATTCTTAAACCAAGTGTTAGCTATGATTAAGCTGTGCTCTGTGCAAAATTCTACGAGGCGGCTTCCTCTTTCATTTCTTAGCCCCAATCCATATTCACCCACTACGTTTCCTTCTCTCCCTTTTCCTACACTCGAATTCCAGTCACCCATGACTATTAAATTTTCATCTCCCTTCACTATCTGAATAATTTCTTTTATTTCATCATACATTTCTTCAATTTCTTCGTCATCTGCAGAGCTAGTTGGCATATAAACTTGTACTACTGTAGTAGGTGTGGGCTTCGTATCTATCTTGGCCACAACAATGCGTTCACTATGCTGTTTGTAGTAGCTTACCCGCATTCCTATTTTCCTATTCATTATTAAACCTACTCCTACATTACCCCTATTTGATTTTGTGTTTATAACCCTTATAAATTTAGTGTCCAATCAAATTCCCTATCAGCAATTGGAGTCCCTCTGCTCTGAGTTTTTGTCTCTGTTTTCCTCTGGGCTAGGTTGTGCTACCAGTATTCAGGCCACATTACCATGAAAGAGTCTGCCTGCCCAACTTTTTTTTTTTTTTTTTTTTTAGAGTGCAACAGGTACCTGTCACATTGTGCGACTCTGTGAAGGCTGAATTATTGGACTAACTGACATCGCTTGATGTCTTTCAGCCTGTTTCTTCCAATGAATGGGCTACACAACTGGTCATTGTTAAGACCTCTGTGGTGGCATCAGTATCACAATAAATGCACACCACATGACACATACATAAACTTTGCCCCGACCTGATGAGTTCCTCTCAAAAGTGACAGGCAGCCACTACTTTTCCAAGATTGATTTGTCAGAAGCATACTCTCAGCTCCTCTTGGATGAGGCCACTAGACACCTTCCCATTGTCAATACACCTTTCAGCCTATACCAATATTAATGCTTGCCTTTTGGTGTTGCTAGTGCACCCACAGTTTTTCAGCATTTCTTAGAACAGCTGACAGCCACTGTACCCGGCTGCACCAATTACCTCAACAATATTGTTGTTTCAGGTTTTTCCACTGAAGACCACCTTAGCAATCTCTGATCATTGTTTTTGCAGTCTATGGGTCTCAAGTGGAATCCTGCCAAATCTCAGTTTTCTTCGCCATCAAATGAGTATCTAAGTTTCAAGATTTCTCACACAGGGATCAAGCCATTGTGTCACCATGTTGATGCAATTGTGGCTTTGCCATGGCTGTTGTCCATTAAGGAACTGCAGGCATTTTTAGGTAAAGTTTCATACTACCACAAGCTTTTACCAGACGTATCCACTGTTGCTCAGCTGCTGCATGCATTTTTGCGTAAAACTGTATCTATTTTACTAGTCCCCAGCTTGTGTCTGACTGTTCACTTTCCTTAAATTTAAGCTTCAATCTGCCCCACAGCTGGCCACTTTTCAGCTGGGTCAGTACCTTGTGTTGGTTACAGATGCCTCTCAGCAGTACCTTGGCCTGGTGTTGGCACACGAGTTCACAAATGGTTCTGAATGATCCACTGCATATGCTTCTATGACCTTAACTCCCAGTGAGCAGCAGTATTCTCAGATTGACAAGGAGGCTTTAGTGATTATGTCTGCCCTCAAGAAATTTCACGTCTACTTGCACGGTTCTAAGTTCCATTCAGTCATGGATCATAAGACATTGTTTCTTCTTTTTAACCTTTTGGCTTCCATGCCCAACTGGGTAGCAGATTGTTTGCAGCAGTAGGCTCTCTTCCTCTCTCATTATCATTATCAGATCCATTATCAGCCAGTGACACAACATGCCAAAGCCATTGCCTTACCTTGTTTTCCAATTGGGCCAGACCCGGCATTCAGTTAGGATGAGCTGCTTTGTTTCTGTTTCGATACTGAGAATCAGAATGCGGTCAATGGTTTCCCCATCACTAGTGCCACGATAGCATCAGCCGCCACCATGGATCCTGTATATAGTCAGGTCTTGTCTTTTGTGCAGCACAGTTGGTCAGAAAAACCCCTAGTCCATGCCTTGGATCCTTTGCATAATTACTTCTCCCTCCAGTACTGACTTTCTGTGTTTGATGGGATTCTTTCATTAGCTACAGAGGATGCTGCTCTCCAGGTTCTTATTCCTGCTTCCTTAAGCCGTAATGTAATGTGGCTTCTGCATGTCGGTCATTGGGGAACTTCTCAAACCAAAGCTTTGGTCCATCAACATACATATTGGCTGGGCATAGATGGGGATATTATGTGGCTTATCACTGCTTGCACTGGCAGTGTTCAGCAACTGATAGCCCCTTGGGCAACTTTTTCCCCATGGCTGACACCACAACATCCATGGGAGCATCTACATGTTGATTTCACTGAGCTCTTCCTAAATCAGTACTGGCTCATTGTATCAGATGCACATTTCAAGTTTCCCTGAGGTCATCAGTCGCATAGAACTTAGAACTAATTAAACCTAACTAACCTAAGGACATCACACACATCCATGTCTGAGGCAGGATTCGAACCTGCGCCATAGCGGTCGCTCGGTGCCAGACTGTAGCACCCAGAAACGCACGGCCACTCTGGCCGGCTCAGTTCAGCACATTTTGCCTTAAGAGTAATAGTCCAGATTGTACTAGAGCTGTGTACTTTGGTTACTTCCAGTCAGTTGAAGGCTACAGCAAAATCAAGTCAAGATTAAAAGAAATTTCTATTATACACAAAATAACTATTTGTATCATGCCTCACAGCACACCACAAACACACTGTAGGCTTTATTAAAATAGCTAAATCTTTATTTAAACAGCTAAATCTTTATTTAAACTGCTAAATCTATACATATTTTAAAATGTTACTCTAGCTACCATAATCACAACACAGGGCACTGTGAAGACTTCCACATTCCCTATGTAGCAAAAATATATGTTAGAATCATGTGAGCCAGCCAGGAATAAAGCTTTTAAATGCACTTCCATCCCACATTAAAGACCTGGAAAGCAAAAGGAAATTGAAGCATTAAAAAAAGACTGATGGACAAATACTTTTAGAGGATCAATGAATATCTGTCTCAGACAATAAATTGAAACTTTAACTTGCTTTCAATAAATTGAATGAATTTTAATTTATTTTCAATTATGAAATACGTATGAAAATTCTGTTAAATCCCTCCAAGGCGTTTTGTGTGTAAGGTACAGTTCATGCCCTACATATATTGTCATAAGTATGTGTGTTTTTGTGTACTAAGCATTTGTTCTCTATTCATGTGCTGTGGGTATGTAATTTGCTTTGCTTGTTTATTATCTTATGCATTGTTATCATGTGTTACATGTCATCATTCTAATGACAGATTCTATATCACATGTGTGATCTTCTGAATGTGTACAAAATAAGTGAATATACTACCTTACCTTGTGCTTCGAACCTCTAGCCCCACCCAGACCACTCTGATGTAACACCAGAACCCAGTTTGTCCCTTAATACGACTCTACTGCACTTAGCTGTGGTACAAAAGTTTAATATTTGTTTTTAGACACTTCATTTAACAGGAAATATTAATTTTATACCATTAAAACACAATTTCTAATAAGCTGAGATTTTTCCATGCCCTGCAACATAGAATTAGTCATAGAGGAAACAATGAGTAAGACATTTTTTATGGGAATTTGGTTTTGAAACATTCTCCACTAAATTACTGGCCCATATTATTAATGTCGATATGAAGCAGGATTTTGGAAAATATATTGTGTTCGAACCTTACGCATTACCTCGAAGAGAATGGTCTATTGATTCACAGCTTTGATTCACAGTTTTAGAAAGCATCGTTCTTGTGAAACACAACTAGTGCTATTGACATGGGATTTCAAATTGGTATGTAGATTTCCAGAAGGATTTTGACAATGTACTACACAAGTGGGGTGTAATGAAATTGCGTATTTATGGAATATCGTCTCAGTTATGTGACTGGATTCGTGATTTCCTGTCAGAGAAGTCACAGTTTGTACTAACTGATGGAAAGTCACTGAGTGAATCAGAAGTGATTTCTGGCGTTCCCCAAGGCAATGTTATAGGCCCTCTGCTATTGTTTATCCATATAAACGATTCAGGAGACAATCTGAGTAGCCGTCTTAGGTTGTTTGCAGATGATGCTGTTGTTTTCGTCCAGTAAACTCATCAGAAGATCAAAACAAATTGAAAAACGATTTAGAAAAAATATCTATATGGTGCGAAAATTGGCAATTCAACCTAAATAATGAAAAGTGTGAGGCCACTATATGAGTGCTACGAGGAATCCGTTAAACTTTTGTTACTGGTAAGCGATAAATCAGTCAAATCAAGAGGCCGTAAATTAAACTAAATGCCGAGGAATTACTATTAGCCGGTCGGCCGAGCGGTTCTAGCGCTTCAATGTGGGACCGCGCGACCGCTACGGTCACAGGTTCGAATCCTCCCTCGGGCATGGATGTGTGTGATGTCCTTAGGTTAGTTAGGTTTAAGCGTTTCTAAGTTCTAGGGTACTGATGATCCCAGATGTTAAGTCCCATAGTGCTCAGAGCTATTTGAACCATTTGAATTAGTATATTACAAACAAATGGGAAAAAACACATAGAAAATGTTGTGGGGAAGGCAAACCAAAGGCTACATTTTATTGGCAGAACACTTAAAAAGTGTAACAGATCCACTAAAGAAACTGCCTACTCTGCGCTTCTCCATCTCCTTTTGGAGTACTGCCGAGTGGTCTGGGATCCTTACCAGACAGGACTAACGGAGTAGCCTACATCGAAAAAGTTCAGAGAGAGCAGTACATTGTGCATTTTCAGTTAATAGGGGAGAGAATGTCACTGACGTGATACAGGATTTAGGGTGGACGTCATTAATTGAAAGGCATTTATCCGTTGCCGCGGAAGCTTCCCACAAAATATCAGTCACCATCTTTCTCCTCCGAATGCAAAAATGTTTTGTTGACGCCGACCTACATATGGAGACGCGATCATCACAATAAAATAAGGGAAATCAGAACTCGCACGGAAAGATATAGTTGTTTTTTTCCGCACGCTGTTCGAGATTGGAATAATAGAGAATTATTATGAAGGTGGTTCAGCGAACCCTTTGCAAGGCTCTTAAGTCTGATTTGCAGAGTATCCGTGCAAATGTAGAACCGAGGTTCTGAAGTTATTCGAGAAATACATAAAAAATTACCTTCAAACGCCACTTCCCACCTCCCACGCTCACAGGTTTTATAGTACGGTACTAGTGTTGGTCATGACACTCCATTCCAGCAGTGTAGAAAAATTTGGGACCACACTATTTTTCCCCCTAATTTTCCTACGGTGTGCGTGAATGAATCTCCGCTCTGAGGAGTCAAAATACGAAACCACAGCAGACTGAGTTCGTTAGCTGGTTGGTTAGTTTCATATTCTATTGATCATTTTGCATGATAAACCGTAATGATGTAGAACGAGTCATTTTACTTTCACATTGTAACTTGATTTGTTAACATGTCTACAAGCTGAAAATTATAAGTTTTTTTAAAAAAAAATATGCAGATGTAAGTTAGTAATTCCTTCATACCACTTTTCACGCATTGCAATAATAGAAATTCTTCTACTGAACGGGAGTTGTCAAGAAGAAACTTTCTCAGTTTGTTTTCAAGTTTTACTTTAATGTGTGTCTGCTGAAATGTAATCTAGGTTATGACGTCCTTAAAATGAGTTTAATTTGCGTTCGTGCATCGTCTTGCTGCGCTATATTGCCTTCATTCACAACACTCGCTGATATTCTGTATGCAAAGCCTGCGCATTCCCTCTTTGTTCTGTGTTTCACGGACTGTAATGATTTTCTTCAACTTGCTTCCTTTTCATAGCACGGTTCTTACATGTCAAAACATTCTAGCATCAACATTTTGTAAGCGGCGAAATTTTCCCGTATTTTAAATATATAGGTTTACGTTACTACAAAGTCACTGTATAGCCATTTCTAAAATAATTATTGGTGGCTATATATCGTGACATCAATGCGTGACATTTAGTTTGGCGCCATCGCGTTTTTTTTTTTTTGCCTGCGATGTTCATTTGCTTCCCGGCGGCTGTGCAAGAGCTGGGATGCTGGTGTCAAAACGTCAATAATTCAGTATAAGCTTCATGGCGGTCCTGTGTTGCAGTTGACCCAAGGTGACACACCCATGCTATTCTGTAGGTAAGACAGGAACTAGAGAATATACTGATATTTTATTGTCTTCTACAGATTCTAATAAATTTGTGGTTTAAGAACTTACCAGACAAACCAATCAACCAATCTTGTATAGCACTGAGCCTAGGCCTAGAGATGCTGCAGAGTGCAGCATTAGAACTTTGAAAAATGATAGGAGATAAGCCAGATATTAAAGTAAACATATGTTTGAAAACTTTGTATCGTGGACAACGCCTTTATTGTGTAGGGATTCACTGTACATAACTAAATTTGAATATTACTATTTTTTGAAATCTAGGCACGGCATTCGCCATTAGGTGTTTAAAAACGAAAGTATTCGACGTGAAAATATGAAGTTCCTTATAATAAACGAAAATACCGCAGAGTGTGAAGAGCGTGTTGTCCAGATAGGATTAACTGCACGAGACTTGGTCGAAAAAACTAAAATTGTGTGCTTCGACATAAATGGTTATTTGCTGTTATTAATCAATACCAGGTTACCCGGTTCCAGATCTGAAAGATTGTTCAGGAGGGGAAACTTTCTTCTTTTTGAGTATACGAAAGGCAAACTTTTCAAGTAGGCTGCAACAGTTGTGCTCAAAAATTATGCGGGCCTAGCCTATCCTTTGTTGATTAAGATTTTTGCAGCAAGAATGAAAATCAGTTTATGTGTCGCCAGTGGTTGCGTATTAAGACGAAATAATGATAGAATTTAGGTCAAAATGTCAAGCAGCGAATATAGAAAACAAATTAAGCCCCAACATTGTGAAAATAAGGCTCCTTTGTATGTTATGACAATGGTCCAACACTAACTTGAGTTTTGTATTCTTGATAAATTAATGTTTAAAAAAATATGTTGTCACCATCAGAAATAGTTTTCGAGACTGATTAAGCCATCTCCATGGCTTGTGGTGACATTCTTAGTTACATTAAATACCCGTTATTGTGTAGAGTCGTAGTGAGAGCCACACTTTCACTCTGTTCTGAACATGTAGACAACTTAAATCATTGGTCTTTTTAGCCTTCTGTACAGTGTGGTCTGCTATTAATATTTTCATTAAAATTTGGCTTTGCCACAGCTGTTTGCCTTCCAAAATCTGCTTTGCATAAATAAGCATTTTTTTGTTTTGTTTCAGTGATTGTGCAGATTTCATTAGTATAATATGCAGGAAGTAGATAAGAATAAGGCATCAGCCATTAGCTTTGATTTGTGACAGTGTCAGCATCACATTCATTCACAGTACATAAAGCGTACAGAAACTATGTCTTCAAATGATCATGTGTACTTCAACCGTTAGTATCGCAGCCTCTGCAGGTTTCAGTGAGAGTGTTTTTGATTATTATGTTCCAGCCATGTTAATAACATCATGAACTCGGACCACAAACGGTAAACAGTGGTTTTCCACCTCTCTAAGGTTTACTGTCCCATCAACCCTGCATCAGGTGTGTTCTCTCCCTCCATGTTAGCTGCCCTCCTTCCCACCCTTTTCTCCTTGAGGAAGGAACCAATGTTTCCAAAAGCTGCATAATAGTTTTGTTTCCCCTCCTTTTAAATGTGTGTATAAGCAGCCCTTGTAATTTTGTCTCCTGAAAGCAAATAGTAGCAATTCATTCTGCCACTTTGTAATTCAGTAGTTTTATGTGATGTGTGAAGTGTTAATTGAGTGGGACCATGTTCGCCTTATTAAGGTCAATTCACATAGAACATCATCGAAATGGCCCCCCAGAGGGCTCTTGGTTCTTTCGTGAGTTCGTGCATGGCAGACACGGGGCCCCGAGCTATTGCAGCTCACTCTCAATTCCCTGGCTGCATTTCCTTCTCCCTGCCCCCTCCCTCCCTATCAACGCTACTTCCCCGTTGCCACTCCTGCCCCTCTCTCACCGTTCTGATTTATGTCAACCTGGCTTATTCCCTGGTTTCCTGTATTGGTTGCAATTTTGTTCCTTTTGCTTGTTTCTTTACCCCTTTGGCATTTCGGTCCCCACTTGAGGTTTGACCTCCATTTCAAAATTTCCTCTTTTTAGTGTGAGTCATATGGGGAAGAACTCACTCCCTACCATCTATGGTGTGTATTCCTCTCCCCACTCTCATCCCTTCTCCCTTCCCCACTGTAGCCCTCTTCCGCCCTGATAGGGCACCAGCATGTGTAGCCAGTCCATGTGGTGGGGCTGTTATGTACCCATATGGCTGAGTCTTTGACAGCACAGGGATCACACTACTGATACCTGAGCTGTTCCCTCCCTGTGTATGCCAAGGAGTGGTTGCTTGTCTTCTTGGAGCATTGGAACTCTAGGCAACAGCCGCCATGCCAGACTACCGTTGCTGTGGCTGGGTGGCGCCCATGTGGAGAGCCCCTGGTCGGAATGGGTGGTATCAGGGTGGATGCTTGGTGCATGTAGCATATCAAGCTGCAAAAAATTTGGGCGTTCTCACACGACCATCTCTTTGAAAGGTGAAGATCCTTAAATGCTGCCTCGAATGACCTGGCAGACTTCCCTTCTCTGGATACCCCATGGGAAGAGGGCCATGCTCGCTGCCTTGGGCTGAAACCCTTTCCCCGTTACCTCATCTGTACTATGACAGATGGGGACTCTTTCACCACCACAAAGCCATTGTTTTTGTGGAATATATTGAGGACAAGTTTGATGAAGTGGAGTCTATTAGCAAGATGGGGTCGGACCCCCTATGGATCAAAGCTTCTTCTGCCATCCAGTCTGCAGCTCTTCATGCCTGTGATCATCTCGGCAACATCTCAGTGTCTATCACTCCTCACCAATCTCTGAATATGGTCCAGGCTATCGTTTTTCATAGGTATCTCATCCTGCAAATTGATGAGGAACTTTGGGCTAATCTGGAGCGGCATGGCGTTCATTTTGTTTGACTTGTGCAGAAGGGTCACAAAGACAGCTGCACCAATACTGGCACCTTCATTCTGTCTTTACTGGGGGTACCCTCCCAGAGAAGGTCAAGGTTATGTGCTAAAGATGTGACGTGAGGCCGTACATCCCTCCACCTATGCGGTGCTTTCAGTGCTTCCGTTTTGGGCATATGTCTTCTCACTGTATGGAGGACGCTTTGTGTGGTGACTGTGGCCACCCAGTCCATGGGGGAAGCCCTTGTGTTCCACCACCTGTGTGTGTCAACTGCGCTGACCGCAACTCCCCTCGCTCCCCAGATTTTCTGGCTTGCATGAGAGAAAAGAAGATACAGGAATACAAGTCCCTGGATCGCCTGTCTTACGCTGAGGCTCGCCAAGAGTATGAGAGACTCCGTCCGGTGTCACTATCTTCAGCTTTTGCCTCTGTTATTTCCTATCCTCCTCCTCCTCCTTCCCCCCCTCCCTCATCCTTACCTCAGCACCGCCCCACTCTCCGCTCCGCCTCCCCTGCAGTTCCTACGACCTCCCATCAGGGAGTCACCTCCCCCTCCCCGGCCGAAGAAGTGACCCATTCTTCGGCATCTGCCGGTGATCGGGCTACCTCCCAAGAACACTCTCCCTGGTGTCTCTCGGGCCAGAAGACTCTCACCACCACTCGGCTGCGAGGCACACCATCTGTGCCCCCGAAGGTCGCCCTCTCTCTTTCAGTGCCCTATCTTGCAGACGCCTGTACTCCCCCTGTGTCCTCCCCTCCTCCACCTCAGAAAGAGAAGAAGAAGAAACATAAATCTCATGACAAGGTGCCCCTTGTGCCCCCGTAGGTGCCAACTCCCCTCTCGCAACCTGAGTCTGACATCTTATTTATGGACATCACCTCATCCTTGTCGGTAACAACTACTGTCAAAGTGACCTGACCTCCTCCTTGGCTCCTTCGTGCCTACCTTGGACTCACGCCACATGATCATTCAGTGGAACTGCAACGGATTCTATCATCATCTACCGGAAAAGCAACGTCTTGTCTCCTCTTATTCTGCATTTCCGTCGTGACCACTCTCCAACTTTCGGTGGTTATTGGGCGTTCTGTGCGAACCGTGCTGGCCCTGGGATAGCATCTGATGGGTCTGCACTTTGGTTTGCTTCGATGTCCTTCGTGACTGGATACCCCCACGTACCACCTTGGAAGTGATAGCGGTTAGAGTGCAAATGACTCTGACAATCACCCTTTGCAATGTCTACCTCCCTCCAGGTTGGTCACTTGCTTATGTTGCACTATCTACCTTAATCCAGCATCTCCCACACCCGTTTCTCCTCCTCGTGGATTTCAATGCCCACCATCCACTGTGGGGGAGTGTCACTACACAATGGGTTGTGGTATCCTAATCACCCACTTTTTGTTTGTCTCCCCTCAACAATGGTTCCCCTACCCACTTCAGTGCCGTTCATGGCACCTTCTCTGCTATCAATCTCACAATCTCCTCCCGTCCTTGTGCTACATTGGTCATCCCGTGATGACCTTTGTGACAGTGACCACTTTCCAGTGACACTATCGTTCTCCTGCAGCCGCCAGGCAGACAGGCCCCCACGTTGGGCATTCCGCAGGGCCAATTGGCCCTCATACATGTCTACTGTCTGCTCTGACTGCTCCCTATCGAATTCAATTGTAGTTGTGAAAGGCATCTCCGCCACTCTTCTTCATGCTTTGGCACTGCTGTCCCCCTATCTACAGGGCTCTCTCATCATTGGCAGGTACCATGGTGGACCAGGGATGTCGCATTCGCTGTCCAGGACCGCTGACGGGTGCCGCAATGATTTAAACAATGCCCCTCCCAGACCAACCTCTTCACTTTTAAGTGTCTGCTAGCTAAGGCTCGTTACCTTATTAAGCATAGTAAAAATGAATGCTGGGAGCACTATGTTTCCTCCCTGGGGACGTATGCTTCTTTATTGCAAGTTTGGTCAGAGCTCCATAGCGTTCTGGGCCGCCAGCAACGGTCAACTGTTCAAGTTCTGAACCTCCAAGGAGCTCTGTGCACTGATCCATTGGTCCTCGCTGAACACCTTGTGACAAACTTTGTGATGGCATCGTCGTCCACTTCCTACTCTCCTACCTTTCTCCAGCAGAAATGCAGAGTTGAACAGACCCCCCTCCATTTCATCCCACACCACATTGAGCCCTATAATGCACCTTTTGCTGAATGGGAATTGGTGCAGGCTCTTAGCTCTTCATGAGACAGCCACAGATTCACAATCAGTTGATTCAACACTTGGACATTCCCCAGAGGCAACAGCTTCTCAGGGTCTTCAATCACATCTGAGTCACGGGTGCTTTTCCGTCACGATGGCGAGACAGTATAATTATCCCCGTCCTTAAGCCTGGGAAAACCCAATGTCTCTAGGCAGCTACCACCCCATTAGCCTTACAAATGTGCTTTGTAAACTGCTCGAAAGGATGGTCAACTTCAGATTATGTTGGGTACTCGAATCTCGGGGCCTTTTGTCACCGTATCAGTGCGGCTTCTGGGCAGGGTGATCTCCAACTGACATTTACTCCGATTGGAATCGGCCATCCGACAGGCTTTTACTCACTGCCGACAGCTTTTTGCAGTTTTCTTTGACCAACATAAGGCGTATGACATGGCTTGGTGCCATCACATTTTAGTTACCCTCCATGACTGGGGCTTCCGTGGTCCCAGTCAGATTTTTATCCTTGAGTTTTTATCTTTCGGGCTCTTCTGAGTTCGAGTTGGCACTTCACTCAGCACCCCTCAGATTCAGGAGAATGGTATCTCACAGGGTTCTGTGCTAAGTGTCACACTCTTTCTCATTGCCACCCCCACAATGTGGTTGTGGTGCCAGACTGATATCATCTCACATATTGGTGGCATGTTGACATCTTTCAACCCTTCACGCTAAGTATAGTCATCCTGCTTCCTTAACTTTAATATAATATTAGAGTGATCTCTGTTGGGCCTCTGGTTACCCCAGCATTGTACGTTGACGATTTTTGCATCTGGTGCAGCTCCCACTCGGTGGTGCGTGCTGAGTGCTAGCTACAAGGTGCCATCCGACGGGCCTCTGCTTCCAGTTTTCCCCCTCCAAAATGCGGGTTATGCATTTTTGTCATTGACCCACAGTACAGTCTGATCCAGAACTTTATTTAGGCAACCAGCTCCTTGATATTGTAGCACAGTCCCATTTCTTGGGCCTTATTTTTGATAACAAGCTGATGTGGCTGCCCCACATTCGCCACCCAAACACTATGTGCATGTGGAAACTTAATGCTCTCCGTCTCCTGGGCCACACATCTTGGGGTGCAGACCATTCCACTCTTCTTCATCTTTACCGTGCTTTGGTCCTTTCCAGACTCGATTATGGTAGTCAGGTTTATGGCCTGGCAGCTCCTTCCACTTTGAAACTCCTTGATCCTGTCCACCAGTGTGGGGTGCATCTGGCATTTGATGCCTTTCGCACTAGTCCTGTTGATAGTCTTTTGACAGACTCAGGGATTCCCCCTTTACGCATCTGACAGAGCCAACTCCTTGTTTCTTACACAGTTGCCATTCGCCAATTCCCTGACCATCCTGTGTTCACTGTGCTCTTCGCCATTGAGGGACATCTCCCTCCTAACACCTGCCCACAGGTGGGGTTGCTGGTTGGCATGTGTCTCATTTCCCTCTGTTGGGATCTCTACCTGCACTCACGGGACTGCACCCCGTGTCTTTCCTCCCCCCCCCCCCCCCCACCCACCCACCCACCTTGGAAGGTGCCTAGACCATGGATTGGGACTGATCTCTTCCAGGGTCCTAAGGTCTCTGTTGCTCCTATGGTTTACCAACGTCTTGCATGTGCCATCCTTGCAGAGTTCCAGGGTGCCACCATGGTTCTAAGACTACTGATAAGGTGGATACACTTTCACGTCTCCTACCGGCTTCGAGCACCATTTGTTGCCAGAATCAAGTAGTGTATTTACAGCAGAGCTTCTAGCCATTCACATGGCCCTCTGTTTTGTTTCTCAGGCTTCCGTCCATAGTGTTTTAATTTGTTCCAACTCCATGAGCAGCCTGCAGGCTATCGATCGATGCTACTCTCGTCACCCCTTGGTCTCTGCCATCCATGACCTTCCCTCTGCCCTTGAGCGTGCCGCCTGATCTGTCGTCTTTCTCTGGGTCCCAAGTCATGCGGGAATCCCAGGAAATGAATTGGCTGACCGTTTGGCTAGAGAAGCAGATACTTACCATCCCATTTCCTTGCATGATTCCAGTTGCGGATATGCGGATCTACGTCAAATCTCTCTTCGCTCAACAGTGGAATGCCATTTGGAGCGCTACCGCTCATAGTAATAAACCCTGCACAATCAAGGAGTCTACTGCAGTTTGGGGCACTTCTTTTTGCCCCTCTCGGAAGAAGTCCACTGTTTTATGCTGTTTACGCGTTGGCCATACTTGGCTCACCCATTGTTTCCTCCTATGTAACGACCCACCCCCGCAATGTCGTTGTGGTGCCAGACTGATGATATCTCACATATTGGTGGCATGTCCACTTCTTTCGACCCTTCACGCAAAGTATAGTCATCTTGCTTCCTTAACTTTAGTATTAGCAGATGATTCACAAGTGGTTGACCTGGTCCCTGGTTTCCTCCATGAAAGTGGTTATTATTTCTAGATATAAGGTTCTCCTTTAGTCTTGGCGCAGGGGCGGATTGGTGGGCGGATGGGTTGTGGTTGGGACTGCTTATGCAGTCTGGGGTCTGTGACCCCATGCCCCCCCCATTTTTTCCCAGCTTTTAGATTTGGTCTCACCTTTAATGCTTTTTCTGTGTGTGTGTTTAATGTTCAGTCTTTTACAATTTGTCTCCTCTGACTGACTCCGTCCACTTTTAGCAGACCTTCTTTCTTATGTAACCCACTTTGGAATCGCGGGACTGATGACCTTGCCGTTTGGTCCCATACTCTCTCACTTAATCAATCAATCATCAAAATGGAAGGAGACATCACCACCAAATTGTGGTGTGTTCCACAGCAGATATGTTGTCTTCTGGGTCAACAGAAGCGTCCGATCCCACGTGTCGGCTTTGACCCGTGACGTAAGGGTGTTGTCGTGTGTGACGTCATGACAGCGCGGAGTTTGGTTTGTGAGTGTGGCATGTTTGTAGATGTTGTCGTGTTGTGGTTTGTTGTGCTCTCTGGTGGTATGTTCAGGGTTTTCGTTTATGTGGTGTAGTGGGCTCAGTTTGCTTTTACTCATTATCCAGAATTGTTAGTGTGTCGGCTGTGTTTGTAGTGGAATTCGTTTCAGGGAGTTAACGATTTTGTGTGAAGGTTAATTTAGTGTTGTTCGCTGTACATGATGTGGTAATTTTAGTAGAAATTAATCAGTTGTTGTTTTTGTTCAGGAATGGATATGACGGATAAAATTAACAGTGCGCAGGTCAAGGGAAGTGTTCGATCCCAATGTGTGGCTGTGTATGTTGATATTGGTATCGGGAGATGTTTTTGAGCTATATAGGCCAAGGGAAGTGTTTGATCCTAATTTATGGGATTGGGAGCTGCTGTTGAGCTATATAGGTCAAGTGAAGTGTCCGATTCCAGATGATATTGTGTTTAGTGGTATATGGGGAGTTTTGTGATGTTGGTTTTTTTCGTCGTTTTGTGTGGTTTTGTATGGGGGTGGGTGTCTGAATTTGTTTGCCCCCACCCGAAAACACCCCATTTCCCGCTCTTGTCCCGTTAGTGTCATTTGGCTTTCTGTGGAAAGTGTGTGTGTTTGTTTTTTGATGTATTTTCGTCATAATGTGTACGTACCGACTTTATATGCGCCATATTGGAATCATGATTTATGGTCATTTCCGCCATATTTGTGACGTCATGGGTCAAAGCAGATGGGCAGGATCGGACACTTCCGTATTTCCTGTCTTCTTTTAGCTTAGTACTGAATAATGAAAATATTTTGAGATACTACCTGTGATATAAAAAGTTGGAGTATAGTATCAGAATTAAGGAAGTAGCAGTGATAAAGTTTGTTGATGACCAAAATGATATTCATCATGGATGCTCTTGAGAAAACTTGTATGGTAAATTTTCTGCTATGCTTAGGAATGAAGGAATAGTTGAATTGCCCTCCAAACATTTCAAAAGTCAGCATTTATTTGCCAGAGTATATGTAAACACACATTGGTATTTGCAACCCACACACAAAAACATGAAACAAGAGTGGCCATGGCAAAAGTAGGTCAACTTCTAACATTATCAGATGATGATACCACTATTCCAATGCAACCATCAACATTAAAGCTTCCTTGTCAAGAAATCTTGGTGCTGGCATCCATTCCATTTGATAGTCTGTGCAAATGCAACCATTTGAAATGCATTGTACGGATTTGTGACATTCTGTTTTCTCAAATGTGAAATGATTTCCAGTCTCTTGGCACACATCTGTAACAAGGACCACAGCAAGGAAGAGACCTTAACAGATTGCAGCTTAAGCGTTTGTTTTGATTGAGCATATTGGGTTGTTGATGGTGCCTCACAGAGTATGGATACAGGGCTATATGCTGAGTTCTGTGACAATGCACTGTGCATGTGTTTTGCCCACCTAGATTTGGGACTGCTGTTAACCAAGCAAATGACTACTTCTGATTTAAATTGTGTTTTCTTTATTTTATTTATTTTTTATTTTCTAATAATTTTGTGTTCATTCGTAGTGCTGTTGTGTTCCAAACATCTGACCACTTTGCTTCAGCTTTATTTATTTTTCTGTTGGGATAGGAATCTACAGTGTTCTTTATAAATGTGTCTCAGAGCAGAATTTAATGTTCTTCACTCTTCCTCTCTTTCAGATCTCATCAGGTTTCGCGGATCCATTTTTTTCAGCTGACATTTCGGTAATTCTCTTACATATCTTGTTTTCGTTTTTCATCATCTAATTGTGACATTTAGTTATTCAGTTTTCTTGTACAGGTCTCCATTCTTCATGTTCCAGCATTAACCATACTGTTTTATTGGACCCAATATTTTTCTTAGCATTTCCCCCACTCTTTTGCGTTTTCTATTTGCCCTGTCTTATTGAAATCCATGCGTGTGGCTGTGTATAGACATTATGATCTTATTAGTGTAGTGTTCTGATCCATTTTGTGTACCAATTAGGTTCGTTTCAGAGAGTACTGATGCAAAGGCTCCATGTTTAACCATCATATATAATCACTCACTCGACGAAAGATCCATACGTAAAGACTGGAATGTTGCATACGTCACATCAACACATAAGACAGGAAATGGAAGCAAACTGCTGAATTATACTGTAACTCGGCTTGGCTGGAGATAGAGCTCTTAATGTATGCATCATTAGTCTGCTGAAAGGTCATTTCTATCTTTCTTGACCCAAATTTATTAGTCTCCCCATCACAGCCATTCTTCTGTGCTACTTCACAAAGATATTTAAATTTATTGATTCTCTTAAATTTCCCCACAATATGTGTTCATGAAATTTCGTGTATGCTATATGGTTTCATGTGTTACAGGTGATCAACTTCTACTACAAGCTGAAATCTAGCAGCTCAGAGATTGCGTCCTCACTGTGCTACTGATCCTCGTTCCCGGCATGAGCTCTGCCCTAGCAACAAGGTATTGCTTTACTGTGAGACACCTCAGGTACTGCACACAAGACATAAATGGTTACCAGCCACCTGCCAAATCCTCTACAGTCATGAGAAGATCATTCAGTTCATAAATTTTAGTCAGCCCACCATTTTAGTTACCAGCACACAGCTATCAATGACATTATAATGTGAAAAACTGTAAAATAACTTCAGTTGTTGAAAAGGACACTTGAACATTATTCATTGATAATTTTGTATGTGATCATTTGTGGAACTAGAATTGTAGCTGTCTTTGCAACACAACAATGTTGTGGATACATGTCGTACATACACCAGTAGGTGCTGCAGGCTTAAGGGGTTAAATTGACTGACTTAGAGCAGGAGAGGTACCACAAGACATTTTAATTTACACTGTCTATACTTTTGTAAATAAATACATAAAAGTTTGTAAGCATGACCAGGAAGGATTCAGGATTCACTCTTACAGCAGTGGAAGTTCAAAACCATAACAAAATATATATATATATATTTTTTTTTCATGTGAAAAATCAACTTTTTTTGCTCACTATTGGCTGCATTTGTTGCTAAAAGTACACTTTTCTTCATAAGTAAGACAGATTCTTCAATGTATTTTGCACACCATACAAACCATACATACAGGTGTATGAAACTCTAAAATTTATTTACATTATGAAAACGTGAATGAGCTGTTACATTTTAAAATTCATGTTCAGAAAAAACTCAAATTTTATAGGTAATTATCTCAATTTTTAGCACAGTTTTAAACAGATTTGTAAAATACTAGACTAAAAAAAATATTTTGTTATGTTTTTGAATTTTCACTGCTAAGAGTGTGAATCCTGACTATTTCCAGGTCATGCTGACAAATTTTTATGAATATATTTGTAAAAGTATAGGCAGATGAAATTAAAATGTCCTGTGGTACCTCTCCTGCTCAAAGTCGGCATGTTTGACATCCTACACTCCTTTGCCAGTGGTTCTTGTTAGGATAAGGCTGTAGTGCAATGTTGGTTTTCTTACAACTTTGTTATGAGTTTCTGTGAAGCATTATTAAAAATATTGCCAGGCTAATCTTTTATAACATTTTCTCAGTCAAATTGATTATACAAATTCATTTAATCTGAAGCGAAAAAAAAATTTCATTCAGTTTTGTACTCTTCCTGTGCGTCTGATTGCATTATTTGGTAGAACTTCACAAAGGGCAGTCAGTGCTCTTACCTTAATGTCTGCCATGAGCATTGATGGGAGTGTAAGATGGTGGAAGAGGTGATTTGTGCAGCCAATAAGAATGACATTTTGGTTTCAAATGCACATGAAACAAATACTGCAGTTTTCACAACATCCTTTAGCATAGTACGTATCATTAGTGTGATGGAACTGAAGTTCTGCAGAAAAACATGGATACACAAGAACAAGTAATAAGCAATTCAATACAAGCGATACCATTGTATTCTTGGAGATGTGACCAGCCTATGCAACAAAACAAAATTTTGTTTTTATGGTAACAGGTTTCGCATCTTTGTATTTAAGAAACACCATGTATTACAAGCCACTAAGAACACTCCGTAAATAAAAGGAAGCAAAATGTATATCACAAAAATAAATGGCCTTTTATTTAGTTACGTACACAGGCCACATATCCAAGAAGTTAAAAATATAGAAACAACAAAAGAATTCCAGAAAGTGTAAAAATAATAGCACCAATATTTCATTGAAACCATCACATCACATTAGAGCTTGTACACTGTTGCTGCACTCTTCGTGAAATGCCTAAATAAATCCTGCTTTTGAGAGTAGCATCTGCACCACATGTCTTCAAACAAGTATCTGTCAAACAGTTTTTTTGTACTGTCTGGCACCGTGAAGAGATTTCCTTATGGCTGGCCAGGTGCCTTTGGTGCTATTTGTGTGTGGACATGTTTTGGAGTCCCTAAATGTCACTTCATGGTTAACTGTAAAATGCTTGAACCCTTCATTATTCAAGCATTTGTGTGACCTAAAACACTTGCAGGTGATGGTCGTCCTGGAAGGATGCACTCGTAGATGATACTGAGCAGCACCTTCTTTGTACATGTGGGAACAACTTTGAAAAAACACTTGTGGGTTCCTCTTTGGATTCCTTCAAAAACCAATTGTCCTGTTTTTTGTTCCGTCTGCCATATTTCCCCCTTCCAAACGTATCCTTGTTGATCTGGATGACAATGACACTCTTGCCACCAAGTGTCTCATTTTCGTTGAAGCGTATTTCAGTACTTACTTCTGTGCAAAAGCTTTTCCACTACTGTCTTCTTGGATAGCTGTAGTTCTAGGTAATAAAAAGTTCCCGCACCTTTTGATGCAGAGGCAAGTTAATTTAAGAATTTTTACAACATTTAACATGCTTGCCTCAAAACACAAATTTTTTCTAATGCTGCAATTAACTCTGTCCTCAGTCTTTTTGCAGCTCCACTGCACCTCATCTGTACCTTTTGTATGAGAAATGAGGCTCATTTCCCCACCACACTTAGGACAAGTTCTACAACTGGCTATAAAACTGTGCGACATGCACCAGTTAATTACATTGCCTTCATGTTCCATAAGGACAGGGTCACCAACATAACCCTGGCCTCGGGATATGCTGCAGATAAGTCTGTCACTGAAACCTGTTTTTCTTTTTCCATGGGGAGGGGGCAGGGAGGACATGCTTGCACATTCGTTGTGTTCACTAACTCACAACCAAACTGTAGCCTTTCAACCTAACCTGCACTGTAGGTCAGTCTGTCACCACAATGTTTTTCTGCCTTCACATTCATTGGTTTTGCCAACTCTCAATCAAACTTCTATATTACCACCTAATCTAGACATTGCTATTCTACAGGTCAAAAAAAAAAAAAAAAAAAAAAAAAAAAAAAAAAAAAAAAAAAAAAAAAAAAAAAAAAAAAACACCATAATCTTGTAACAGCAAAAACTAAAGAATGGGCCATCTACACAATGCATGTAATTCATCACTCATCGCAACCAAAAGTCACTATTTTATACAATTTACTTCCAATCAGAATGTCACAAATTCCATAACTTAGACAGATCCCGTAACTACTGTCAACATAAGACGCCAAACTGCCTACATACGTGAATAAAGCCCGAAGTGCCAAAATGCAGCCCAAGTAGAAAATCAGTGAAGGTCCTTCCACAAAATGCGAATAATCCATTGCTGCCTGTCACCAACACAACATTCCACATTTAAGAAAAAAATTATTAGTAATATTGAACCTTACAAATTGCTAGATATACCAGTAATAGAAATGTTAGTATGCTGCAAGAGTAAAAATTGAAGAAAGGGCTGTCTATACAATGTAAATGATATTGTGTGTCTGTTCCCACAAATGAAATATCATATTCTGATCTTTATTTTTATCATAATCATAGATATCCAACCAAAAACTTATGTGTAAAAATATCATGAATCATTCATTCCTGGCTAACTCGTCATTAGTTCTACAAGTGCTTGTCTCCTGTTGGCTGCCACCAATGATCCAAGCATAGGCATTGCCAATATTTGCGCAAGCAGCAGCAGCTTGTGGACGGCCCCTACTAAAGTTAAGTCTTTTTTGTTTCACAAACACAGTAAACATTATAAATTTCAATGAACTTGATAGCAAAATCATGATCCTTGGACATAGCGACAGTTGTATATATGCACTGTCAAAGATGTTCAAGAGAACCTATGTGAGTGAACGGACCGAGGCATGAAGCACTTGTTTATGCTTAGGAATTCTGAAAACTGTAATGAAACAAATAGATCTATCTATCCCAGCAGTTCTCATTCTTTGTTACAGTTCTCTTTGCGGAGTTTAGTTTTTACATATAGGAAAACTGATAGTCTGACTGAATCTGAAACTAACGGAGAACTGATACGACAGTCTAAAAGGTCTTCATCGAGGTCAGTATGAGGATTTAAACAATTGTGGGTTTACTGATGACTACAGATTATATTCTCGTTATTTCACCAATGAAAGGATATAAGAAGTACCTTTATAATGTGGCAAAGCAGCAGCAAAAATAGCAGCAAGAGCCATTCTGAGTTTATGTGGCTATTCTGTGTCCAGTATCTTGCACTTTACGAACTGGCAGAGGGCACAGAAGATACTCGAATGGCACTCATATGTTGTGGCTGCATTTGCAGTGGTATGCATGCTATAAATGATGTGCTCACCTCACTGGCCCCATCCACTGTCCATTTGGGGGGAGAGTGGGGTGGTGGCGTCAACTCCAGTGATGGAGAATGCTGGAGAGAGAATCCTAGTAAAATGCTGTCAGAAATAAGCTATTTTGCACTGTAATAAGCTAGATTGTGCAGATTTTTATTATATTTATATGTGTTGAAAGGTATGCAATTAAAATGTTATTTGTAGTACCTAAGCCACAGTTTTAAGAGGCCTGCCATACATGATAGCAAATGTGTTGATTACCTTATTTAAATGAAAATTTCTGTCATTGGATCAGTGTTAAATTACAATTCTGTGGTGGATTAGAATGAAGGCTCACCCGCAGTCGTGCTCAAAATGGCTGTAGCTCTCGAAGATGGAGCTGAAGTTGTCAGCAGAATATCAGCTGTATCACTCTAAAATAAGAGAAAAACAACCGCTTACCAATAGAGGACTAGTGTGTGGTGCACAGAAACACATAGTAGAAAACAGTTAAAGCTAGCTTTATAGCTCTTCCTCCTTTTCTAGTGAAAGGACACACATTGACACACACAGACCCACTGTTCCTCTGGGCATGTACGTCTGTAGGGTTCTGTGTTTGAATCTGTGTGCTCTTACTAGAAAAAGAGCAAAAGCTCGAACACTAGTGTTAACTGTTTCCTATTAAGTGTTTCTGTATGCCACACACCAGTCCTCTATGGGTAAGTGTGTGCCTTTCCTTTGTATACTAAGTATTTTTAATCTACTAATTTTCACTGTTGTTATATGCTCTGTCACTCTTGTAGCCAGAAATAATTCCTACTTTGCTTAATACTTCTGATGTAAATTTCTAGTGTTAACAACACTTTCCATTCGACTAAGCTCTGTTTTTATTGTAATTATTGAGATTAACACTTCTGATGACTTTCTAATGTGTAGTTTGTTTTTAACAGTGTTTATGCTACTGAAAATTATTTCCAACTCTGCATTTCACCATGGCAAAGCTCGTAAAGAAGTTGTTACCTTCACTAAACTCTCAAATGGATTAACACTCAGGGTGTCTTTATAGCTCGCTGCCTCATGCCTAAATAAACTGTCAGGTTCTCACCAGGACAAAATTTGCTGTTGCTTTTCAATATAAAGTTATTGTAAACCGACCGCATTTCCTACGAAGGATCAAGATTTACTTTTGCCCTGTGTACTTATATAAAGCATAAAGTAAATTGACTGAAATCTGTGTCTGTTTATGATTCTTTGCAAGTAAAGATGAGTCTCACATTAGCTACATGCTCCAGTACTCACTGATGCGTGGTTTGCGCACGAGACATATGTGAATTATTATAACTAAAAAACTGAAACATCTCATGCAGCTTCACAACAGTGAAGTGGGGTTTAATTTATTTTGCCTCTGTTATTTTGAAATAGTTGATCCAGCTTAGAAACACACAGTTAAATTGGTTTGATGCCTTCTTCTGTCAGTTCTTGGTAGAACAGTTTCATATGAGTTTTATTTCACAATAGCTAAAATAGAGCTATATATAAGTGCCACTTTAAATTTTTAATTATATAATGAATACAAATGTTCTTCCAAGATATGAGGCATAACTTCATTCTTCTGGAATTCCCCCCCCCCCCCCCCTCCCCAGTATAAAAAATTTAAATGATTCTTTATTTCTGGAAATTAAGTGACAAAATTTCAATACTAATTTCTAGTCTGCCATGCTAGGTAATAATTCAGTAGTACGTAAGGTACTCCTCAAGTTTTACGCACGAGTAGTGCCACTTAAGTTTCCCAGCATCACTGTGGAAATATTCAGCAAACTGGTTCCTTACACCTGCTGCAGTGTGCGATCTGCGTTGATTATCATTTCACTGTTGAAATCATTGAAACCTTCAGACTGTAGGGTATCTTTCAATTGATAACCATCAGAAACTCTAACAAAGTTATGAAGTACAACATAGGCTTTTGTACAGTTTTCTCAACATCAGGTGAAATGTTCAGATGTTGTTGGAAAATCTGCCATTTTTTAGACAGTATTCCAAAAGTACACTCTATAAATCGTCTGGCCCTGACAGCTGAACACACACTCTTCCAGTGGTAAGGCTGTACCTGCAAACAGACGCACTACGTGACATGGCGAATGCCCCATCTGCAGCAAATACAAATGGTATTTTTGATTCAGCTGTCCAGGCAGTGCACATGGATTTGGCAGATTCATTGTCTCTACCACAAGTTTTCTACCAAAAACTGAATTTTTGAACAGATATGAATCATGACTTTCCATATCTGCCAATGTCTACAGCCAAAAACAGTAATTAGAATTACGGACAGTGAGGAGAAAATATAAAAGCAATGTTAATAAAAAATAATTGTAAAACATTGGGCCAATTTTTAGATTGAACCAACTCCAAGTGTTTCCCGTCCATCTCTCCAATACAGTTTGGAAAATCAGCTGCTGCCAAAAATCCCTTTGCTATTTCTTCCCATTTTTCCTTAGTTGGTGTCGGTATTGTGATGTCTTTCATGTGGTCCCAAATCTTGATGCGCATGTCATTTATTATTTCAGATATGGTTGTAATTCCAGGTGTGAAGCTGTAGTATAAATCTGTCATGGTACATCCTGATCAAAGATACCTGTAAAGATATAAATATTAATTTCAAAATTGAAATGCATTTTAGGATTTTATTTTGTAAATATTCTTTCTACATCGTATTTCACAAAATTATATACAAAAGAAGTAAAAAAATATGACTCTCTTTTTGTGAGAGATTGTCATAAGACAAGAAATTGAAAATCAGGTTCTGCCGGACATGGAAAAACAAAATATATTAATGTTGATATCGTTTAGTTTTTGACCCCAATTTTGGAAAATAAACTGTAAGTAATGTTGTGCCTCTTTTTCTTTGCAAGTGTGAAAGTCATTTCTTGTGTGAAATTCGTGTTAGTAACATACAACAGTATTGTGGAATTAACACCTGAATAATTTCGAACAAATGCTTAGCAGTGCAATAAGAACGAATACCTTTGGTTCGAGAATGGTATAAAAGGTTTCTGATGATGACGAATTGTGGCATAATGTAGGGGAATGTGAAGGAGGTCAGTGAAATGAGCGACAGTGAGGCTGCCGATGAACAGGGACCATGGAAGAAATGGAAACCTAGCAGCACAGATAGAAAACAGTCCGATATTGATAAGGTTTGTGATGTTTTACACAAAAGTATCGAGCAATGGGAGCATTCAGACTAGTAGTCGTCTGATGAGGACAGACTGTTCTTTTAGTCAGTGACTTAAGAGTATCCCTAAAGATATGAAATTGCAAGCCAAATGTGAAGTGATACAACTACTTGCAAAGTACAGATCTTCACACTGTTTCTTCCCAATGAATTTTTGCAAAGTTTTCCACAACACACAACTCCAGTACTTCATCCACACCAAACTGTGTTTGTACCAGAAATACCACATCAAAAGATACACTGCCCAGAATCAGCACAGCAAATACAAACCATTGCTCCACATTCCTCAATCAAAATTGCCCCAGGAGCAAAAATCATGACACTCTCTCTCTGTCTCTCCTTCTACCTCATAGAGCTGCTCTGTCATGTCACTGGAAAGATTGTATTTTGACACTACATGGAGAAAGGAAGCAACATTAAACATTTTTATGCTTCAGTGCATTATTTCATTTTCTACTTACCTTAAGAGTCACCGCAGTCCTCTCCTCAAGAGAAATGCATTTTTTCATACTGGTGTTGTGCACATTGAAATGTGGTCTCAAAATACCACAGAGTTGATCAAACGATGATACTGACATGCGATCGAAATTTTAAAAAACTATTGTGGATCCTTCTGAAGATTGTCATGTAAAGAAACAAATGCACCCAATTCCAGTCTGGTGTCAGTAATAGGGCGGCACCATAACTTAAGGCTAGTCCTCCTCTTCCTTTCTTTTTAAATACAGCCAGAGCTGTGACTGTGGTAAATTCTTCCCTTTATAGCTTGTGTCGAGAATCACAGACTGGGAAACAACTGTGGTGTGAGTTCAGGCTCATGTGGACTGCAGGCTTAGCTACAGTGAGCCACCCCACAGCTGTCGTGAGTGGCTTCCTACAGCCGGCTCACAGTGTCCCATCTAAAAGGGCCCTTATGTAAAGCTAGGCCACTTCGCTTGCCATCCAATCTATGCACGATCTGAAGACATTTGAAGTGCTTCATTGCATTTTCGTTTGGTGGTTGTTTATTAACATTTCTGGAATAACAGAATGATAGCGTCCTATTGGAGGATACCTTGATATAAAAGCTAAGTAAATTCACGGTTTAGTTCCATTTTAATGTTAATAACAGATATTTATCATTTTGGCCCACTACTTCTGAACACAGTAGCCTGTCACAGGGGAAGGCCGCAATTTAGGCGGTCATTCTCACGATACCTGTACCGAACAAACCATCTGTCATTGGTACCTCACATCGTGTTTTGTCATCTTCCCACTGCTACCTTCTCAATTGCTCTAAGAAGAGCTTCTTACACCTGACCATGATGGCTGGAAAGTTAGAACTATTACAACAATGCCTGATATTTTTGTTTACCGCCTGTTTCAGAAATACTGTCATGAATTTCAAAACCATTGTCATAAATTTCTGATCCAGATTCTCCAAGCAACCTCAGATTTCATCATCAGTCAAATTCTCCCCTATTTCATGATAAAGTTTTGCAATCAAGATATCTATGGATGCACACTGCAACACCTGTAATATGTTTTTAAACTCACATAGCACTTTGTGGAAGCAAGTGTGGCCTCTAACAGCTATCCAAAGTATGACTAAAAGAGTGAAAGGCTGACTGTGAACTGCCACTGCTGTGAAATAATGCGCTGCATCGTGAAGTAACAATCATGAGACACGCTTGGAGATTCTCCGAGAACCAGGTGTTACTGAAATGAACAGCGTGCCTTTAATTTCTACAGGCAACGATCGGAATGGGAAAGCACGTTTGATGAAAATGTTGATAAATTGTATTGACAGCATAGGTAAATGACACTGAATAGAAAGAGGAATGTGCACTCTGTGTAGTAATGTATGTCGTGGACATAAATCCCTGCTGGCAGTTTTCCAGGGGTCATGACACATTTACAATGTACCCTCAATGATGGCAAATCACTATTCGCTGGCAGCCGGGAGTGGTTAACCCTGCACCTGTTCATATTGCTAGCAGTGTGCATCTACTTGCAGCATTGTGAAGCACACAGCATATTCCCTACATCTTTTGATGACAGTGATACTGATACTTTCGCTACAAGGATTGGCGAGCAGAAAAAAGAGGAAGTACAGAGTGCATCCTATGAATGCAGAATATCCGAAGTATGTGTACTTTCACCAGTTCTATCAAAAGCTCAGAAAATATCCAGAGCGCTTCTTCAGACAGTTGTGAATGTCGCAACAAACTTTCCAGTATATCTGAAACATTGATGGCTAAACAGATGAAAATTCAGACCAACAATGTTAATACAGTTTCCGTGGAGGAGCGATTGTTGTTGATTCTGAGGTAATACTTCGTCACTTTTTATTTCTATGTACTTTATGTAGCTTGTCCAGAATCTGGTGCATGTAGCTTTTGCCCTTAAAGTAAATACAGTGTCAGGTGAAACTGTGGTACTAACTTCAAACATGTCATACCTAATTGTTACCGTATATACTCGAATAATCCGTGGCCTTGAATAATCTGTGCACCCCAATTTTGAAGCAGAGGAAAGAAAAATTATTTTTTGCTTTAATTTGTTTTATTTACAAAAAAAATTGTTCCAATATTATGATGTATTCAAAAGTATGTATAATAACTACTGGTGGTTTGAAGCAACGCTGCTGTACAGGTTGATACACCGTTAAAACGCTACCGATTCAGCGTCGTGCAGCTGGCCGGCTGGCCCATTAGATGGGCAGGCGGCTGGGGAACATTATCACCGCCAGCCGGGACTCTACGCGTACCTACAATAGCAAAAGAAGAAATGTGAATTATCTTGTTTAAGAATTTGTTAATACGCTATGTGCAATAAAATATTTTTGTCAATACTGGTACGTTTCCTCTCGTACCAGTCATTCATCACTTTCATCGTCATCACTAGCGGGAGAATCATTGTCATCTTCCCATAGAGTGTCATCCTCTGTTCCATCCAGTGAATTTGTGATTCCAAATTTTTTGAAGGATTTTTCCACTAGTTTTTGCTGAATGGAGTCCCATGCACTTTTCATCCATTCACAAATCTGGGACAAATCCGGCCGTTTGATTTTTCCACTGGGTGTGAACTTACGGTTTTCATCAGCCATCCATTGCGTATATCGCTGTTTAAGTGTAGCTTTGAATGGCCGATTTATACACACATCTAGTGGCTGTAGGATGGATGTTAGGCCTCCAGGGATAATGACCAAGTCAGTTTACCCGTTTTGTAATTTGTCTCACACTTCCTTAGTTGTATGTCCGTGGAAGCTGTCCAGGACCAACATGTTGCATAAATTCAGTAACGCACCAGGACGACGTTGCCAAACGTGTGTCACCCAGTCAATTATAAGTTCATTGTCCATCCACCCTTTTGGATTCGCTCTGACTAATACCGGTATGCCCTTTACTGATATTTTCGGAATAGTTTTCCTTTTAAATATCACGTAAGGTGGTAGCTTTTGTCCATCGCCAGTTACACACATCATCACTGTACATCCTTGTTTCTCTCTGCCGCCAGTTCGTACCGTGATGCTGGATTCTCCTTTCCTGTTCACTGTGTTATCGAGTGCCATCTCAAAATAGACTGGCATTTGTTCCGCATTACCAAATTGCGATAATATATAGGACTGTTTACGGTGCAGATTTATCACATAATGATGAAAATTCACTATTTTTTTCCTCGTAATCGCCTGGAAGCCTATGAGCGATAGTAGTTTTCCTCCGGAATCCTAAACCATTTCGGTTGAAAAATCTTGGTAGCCAGCCAGCCCCGGCTAGCTTTGAAACTGGTAATGCCTAGTTCTTTGGCTAAAGACAATGCTTTAAGTTGGCACAGTTCACTCGTCACCACCCATCCGTATTGTCGCTTCTCATCTACATAATTGCAAAGCCTTTTCTCGAGGTCCAAATGCTTCGCTTTTTGGCTGCGAAATGCCCAGCGATTACTATTAGTTTCTTGAAGCTGCGTTTTATTTTTTCGCCAGTCGTGAATACAACTCTCACTCACGTCGTACTTTCTTCCTGCTACACGGTTTCCAATATTCTCGGCTTCTTTAATAATTTTCACTTTTTCTTTAGCAGTATACGAGCGATAACGAGAACTTGTAGCCATAATTAACAAGTTTGAAGACGTTAATACTTCACTCCTAACATGCTACTGATGCATCACAGACTGAGGCTGCAACAATGCAATAGTATAATGGGATGTATTGTTGGAGGCGGAGCAGTACCAACAATGTTTCGAATAATCTTTGCGCCCCAGGTTTTCGTCCTAAAATTCGGGAAAAAACAGGCGCGAATTATTCGAGCATATACGGTAATTAGAGACCCAATTTAATATTTTTCTATTAGATGATTCTGAATTGCAAGGTTTCTAACAACTTTTATATTATCAACAAATAATAATAAAAATAAATAGTTATATTATAGTTTTAATTTAATCGGTTATAAATGTTTAAAAAGTGAAATAAAATGTAAAAATCTTCATTTGGTCCCTTTTGTAAGCGCATTTCTAATGTGGGTATATGATACTCACAAAAGTTGCTTCAGTCTCATTTGGGCAGTTGCAATCTCTACTACCAGGTATTTCATGTGTGACAACTGGGTGTAAAATATGTATAGCAAAAGCTGTAGTGTGTTGGTCATTAAGTGCTGTCTCTGGAGCAAAATCGCTGCATCCATGGTGCCTGCTAATGTTTAATGTTGATGTTGAAGGATAAATATTTGTATAGTGATGGGTATCTATATCGCTTCTCCTGTAGATCTGATCCAATGATCCATACACTTGTTCCATCTATGTCAATCCTGAACATTTTATCGAAAGGAGTCATGTGCTTCATGCGAAGATGGAGAGACATGCAGAAAGCAACATCTTTGTCAGTTTTCTCCAACAATTGCGTCTCCTCCTTTGCACATATGCAACTTTTCCTTTTCTATTTCTATTAATTGAATGCCAGTTGGATCTAAAAGTCATTGTCTCTTCCTGTATGTAACCTAAACAGTCAGCTACTGTCGAGGTAAGTGGTGTCTCAGGATGATCAGATGACAGTGGAGAAGTTGGTGACACTAAAGATGGTGTCAGTTGTCTGTGAGTATCATCAGAATTGTACTCGCCGATTTGTTCAGTGTTACCATTGGATTTTGCTGGATTCAAGTTTCTAGTAGATGTTCTAGGTTCAAAATAGTAGAAACAAAATAGAACTGAAATACAGCCACTGTTCTTGATTTGTGTGAGCATGGCCAGAAGTCTATTTAGGATGCTTGTTCAATCTCTCTGTGATCTGCTGTTGAAGACTTTTCCATTTTTTCTTAACATGGCATATTGCTGGAATAAGCAGAAAAAATCTTTGTATACATACTTTGTCTACTTGACTGGGTTGGTTTTTCTACAGTATTTCTCCAGACAGAAGAAAGTAATAGATTTTTATTTTTTTAATGTTTTTATTTTAGCTTCCTGGCAACTGGGAACTCGTATGCAAGCCTAGCAGGGGAAACAACTACTGTTTCTGTGATGGGCAAACAGTTTTTACCAGTGTTGTGACAAAATTTACATCCATTGCACATGAAGCCACTATTGGAGGAAGAATTCGAAGAAATAGCTGATACATTCTACAAGAAGTGAGTTCCTGAATTGTAAAGGTTCCATCAGTGGGAAGCATACCAGAATTCTAAGCTGTAAATGGTCCGACACCATGTTCTTTAATTATGAAAGCTACTTTTCAATAGCTCTGCAGGCTGTATGTGATGGAAACCAGAAATTCACTTTCATTGATGTTAGAGGGTATGGGAAACAAAGTGATGGTTGCACTTCCATGGCATATATTCTGTATAATAAAATAGTGAAAGATGCGCTTCACATTCCTGAGGATGACTTTCTTCCAGGTAGTGCTCGAAAAACAGCCTTTGTCTTTATAGGAGGTACAGCGTACCCTCTGCTGAGGCACCTGATGAAATCTTACGCCAGGAAAAGTCTGTACAACTGGAAAGTTCAGCAAAGCCCTTTTACAAGCATAAAAAAACTGTTGAATGTGCTTTTGGAATTGTGGCATCAAAGTGACGAATATGTAACAAACCCATTGAAACAAAAACTGAGACAGTGGAACTGATAGTAACAGTTGTTTCCATTTTACACAATGTCATTATAGACAAAGAAAATACACAACATTACGGAGTAGAGACGTACTTCCCGGAGTTCACACATCAAGAAGGAACAGCACAACTCCTGCTGAAATATGGAATTTGTTTCAATGTTATGTTAATGAAGAAATATTGTATGATGAAATAAACAATATTAAAATGCAACTTACGTCTTCCACATTTTTTTTGCAACTTCTTTCCACAACTTGTCCAGTACGAAGCAGTTGAGACGTTCCACGTGCCTCTGGTCCTAGATGGCTTTCCGTTCAAAAATAGCTGCAATAAGTGTCTGACGAAAATTATCACTCATAGTAGTCATTGTTTGTCTTCACAGCTCACAGTAAAAAATACTTTGACATATAGCCCTGAGAAACAGCATGCAGTGAACAGCAGTCAAACACGGCATGGCTAGAGTGACCTTGATGTAGCCAATTGCAACTCAAGTTTTAGGACATAAGGCTATGGTTGCATCACGAAACACAAACCAGCTTGATATCACTGCCTTGCGAGGATCATAGCGAGCAGCATGGCGAGCTGCGAAGGTGCACATTAAATGGCCCAGTAAGACCCTATTCATCATCACCATGCCATGCTGGCAAGCAGCAAGGTGTCTGCATAAACACACCCTAAGTATTTAAGCAGGAGTTGAAAATGAGTGGCAGGTTGGGAATTAGAATGTAGGAGGGGACTTTTTGAAGATGTATGCGTCTAATGTTGTTTCCTCCTGGAGGCTGTGCTGTATTTAGAGTATACTGTGTCTTCAATTTCCGTATCTGATATATCTCTGATAAGGGTGTGCTGTTCTTTAGTTTCAGTGGTTGGAGTATGTGAAGAACTTGTAGCTCACATCACTGATGCTGTTGCCCACATTAAAGCCCACTGAGATGATTATCGATGTGCAGCACAACACACCCTCCAACGCAGTGACAAATGCATTGAGATCGGTTGGGGACTTTTTGAACTCTTCTGGTGAGATGGATCAGACATTTGTCCCACCATTATTCTGTCCACCACAGCACCTACGCAGCATTTTGGTATATAGTATTCACAAGTGTCTTCATGATCATTCATATATGTGTGTAGTCTTCAACCTGTTCCATTTCCATAATGATCAAAAATTGGACACATGTTCATAGGACTTTTTCGGTTTATTTTCACATTATAATTATGCAGTATTCCTCCTGAAACATCCTGTATAAGCATGCTATTTGCAGAGAACTCTTTTCCTTGTTTTTAATGTGGACTGCAATGGCGTCTGTGTTGTCGAAAACAGTGGGAAGGGTAATCTCCTTCACAGTGATGGTATTTCTTTTGTAGGTGGCCACACCTCACCAATCATCTTGCCTGTCCCTCCTGAAAGTATTAAACTTAGGTAAACGGCCTTTGGTACTGACCTTGTGCCAGGTTTTTGCAGTAATGGCTATGTGAATGTCTTCCCTATAGAATGTGTATGTGACTAATGATTTTTTGTACCTGATTCCCTTTGCATTTATGAAGAGGTGGTTCAGTGCTTAGATTCTGTTTCATTATCTGTGATGGTGGTGGTTGGGGGGGGATAGGGGTAGGGAGCTAATTTACTGTTTTATGAGCTCTGTGTGGTGTATTTGATAATTGTGTAGGGAGGGTTGCGATGTCTTGTTGGGTGAGGGGTGTAGGCATGTTCTTTTTCCAGGCTGGGCCATGTATAGCTGAGCCTCTGAATCTCGCCTGTCAATGACTGTGATATGGAGCGTTTTCCTGGCTTGTGTGGAAAGTATTCCCCTCTCAAGGAGTCATTTAATAACTCTGTTGACTGCTTTTCTGACATCGGCATGACGATCTTGGAAGAGGTCCACCAGGACCATTGAGAGGAGTCGAATAAAACTTCTTCAGCTAGGTCCTCACTCAGTGGGATGAGTGCAGGGCCGCTGACAGTCTTGATTATTGGTGCTATGGTTTCAATGCTAGTAGCTTCTTTGGTCTGCTGGGGACAATTGTATGACAATGCTGAATGGTCTCCATCATAGTTTGCACATTTTTCCTTCTCCTGTTGTCTCGAGAGGCTGTGGTCACCGCCACATCTTGCACACTTAGACTGCTGAGTCCAGTTTGCAGTGATGTGATGGAAGGATAAGTACCGACTGCACTCTGCTGGCTGTGGGTGCTGGCAGGGGCTCTTCTCCTATAACCTGTTACCATGATTTATGGGTTGTAAGTGATACTTTGAATTTGTTGGTCGAGGCATTGTTTTTTCTGGAGGTAATCCTCCAGGCTCTGGTGATATCCAGTCCTTGTAGTAGTGGCTCAGTGATTGGTTGGACAGTCGTGCCTAATAGCACTGATTGGTAAGTCGTGTCTAATAGTAACTTCTTAATGAGGATGCTGAGGGGGCATCATATCATATCATGGGGTATCCCTAGGCCCATGGGGTTTTTGTGAACGTACTTCCACTTTGGGGCCACCTAATCGGCACAGTTCTGTGTGCAGATAGTTGTCTAAATTCAGCATTCTGATATCTAGGAATGCTATGATGCCCCTGTTGTCCCTGTTCACTGATAGGTTTTTGATGCTGTTTTTAATTTTTTGCTGCTTGGAATAGTCAGATTATGGATCCGAGCTCTGCCTGATCACACTCACGTTGGAGCCTTGTGATAACATATATGATGGTGGAGAAGAAACTGAATGCTTCAGAGAGTTGATTAGGGCTGCTATGTCCAGACAAGTTTTCAGTACTTTGGTAATGACTTTTGTGTTTCTCACTGGGTGCTGCTAGTGAGTCACCATTTGCGGGAGGAGAAGGGCAGGGTGGGGAGTAGGGGCTTGGACCTTTGTGTGGTCAATGTTTCTTATTGGGGACACCTTGTGTTGACTGTGTGATCATACAAATGGGCACTGAGTATCTGCTTGGTTGGCACATTGTTTAGCTTAAGCTTCACCTGAAGGTATCAGCGGATAGATTGGCCCCCTCTACAAAAGCGCATGTGACTGCACGAGGCCACATGCTTGACATGGATATTCTCCTGATCTGGCAGGAGACAGAACTAATCTGTTGTAGGACACTGGTGTGTGCTTATTACAACATTTCTCCTTTTACACAGTGCCGCGAGTGACACCGCATGACAATCCTGCTTTCATACATTGTCACAAGCAACACTGCATGACAATTTTGCTTTTTTCCAGTTCTGCTTTTGGTGCTGATTTGGATGGAGAGTCTGCACTGCTGCTCTGTAAAAGTTAAGAGTGGAATGGGTCCAGTATTGATACCTACACTCTTCCCCAGCCATTGTTTGTTCCAGAAGTTCTGTCCGTCGTCCAATCCCACTAGCACTCCTTGCACCTTCCCTCTTTGGCCCGGAGCTCCCATCTGTGGACTGGTGTTCCATTTTTGGTCCACTGCAGTAGTTCCAGGTGTTTTCTCTGTGGCCTGCTCCTGCAAGAAATGTTATTAGCCGTTCCCTCTTTGGTTCCGGTGCACCTGGCCAAGCGATATGTGTGTGTGTGTGTGTGTGTGTGTGTGTGTGTGTGTGTGTGTGTGTGTGTGTGTGTGTGTGTGTGTTTTTTTTCGTGGAGGTGGGTGTGCCACAGAGAGGACGGCTCTATTGGACCTAATATGTACATTCATTAGTCTTAAAATTATTCAGTTTTTTCATTTTCTCACTGCTTAAAATTGTTGTTAGCATTGTGTCTTGATTTCTAACTTAGTTCAACCTCAGATCGTGTCTTAAAACTATACTTAATTTTTTATGTTTTGATTGCTTTCTCAGCTTATTTTGTCTTTCTTTTTAAAGTTATAACTATTGTCCGTATTTTTATTTGCTGTGCAGAGTGCGTAGTTTTGTGAAGTTCAGATTGGTGCTGGTGCTGTACATAGCTCAACTGCACGTCTCTGATGGTAATGTTGACACAATTGTCCACCAGCTGGGGTACTCAAAGGAGTGTGCCAACTGGGCTCTTTACAGCCTAACAGACATCATTAACAGCAACAAAGGACCATGCATGCGGAATGGCTTGTGCTTTGTCAGGCTGATTATAACATTTTTTTGTCGAACATCGTCACAGATGAGTCAACATATGTTCATCACTTCGAACTGGAAACAAAATGGCAATCTATGGAGAGATGCCACACCACGTCTTCCCTGAAGAACATTTTCGAAGCTGCACCCTTGGCCGTTAAAGTCATAGCAATGGTCTTTTGGGACTCTGGTATCAAAAGAGCTCCAGAACCCCCCTTTTCCCACTACTGACGAACAGAATAACCTCTTCAAATTGATATGTGATTAATTAAATTGATTGGTTAGACCACCCCTTCCCTCCACCTCCCCTTAACCTGTTGTCACGGTAATTGATTTATGACCCCATGGGGGTTGATTCATGACCCCCTGCGTACAATCTGCAGTGGACAGCAACAATGCCTATGCCTCATGCTGCCCGTAAACCACGCGACACACATAATCGCAAATGCAGCCCGAGTAGTAGTTCACAATACAGCTGGCCAGAGGTTGTGCCACCACCGGGACTGCATGGTCTACCTGCGTCTTAGACCCCCAAGGAATGCATGATACCAAATGTCAGCCTCATTTGATCTCTTGACCCTGAACAGTGCATTGGATGGTGGCATCCCTTTGATATGTAATAACTGGGGAAATGATGTTTGTGTGTGGTCTCTGAACACATGCACTGTCTCAAGTGATTACTTCCTGTTGGACAAAGAGGATGGTGGTGGCATCATTTGATATTAAATACCTCAGAAATTTCAGACTCGCTTCTATCTCTCCCCCCCCCCCCCCCCCTCCCATTTTACATTCTCATTCTGCTCTAGTCTCTGAATGCGATCAGTTGTCCGTGTTTGTGCGTTGAGTTTTCGACAGTGCATCTACCATGAAATGGTCAATAATGACAAACGGCAGGAGTGCCAGTGGCAAACGCCTTAGGAAAAATGAATTACCAATCAATAATTGTAACTTTTTCTTCCTTTACAATTCAGTCACTAAGAATTTTATAGTATGAATACGTATCTTCTTCTTGTTTCAGCATATATTTAGCAAATCATGATCAGCTGGAAGCTGTGAGGCAACAGCAGTATTGTTGTAGATGATTACAAGGAAGACGAGCAGGGAGGGGTAGATATTGTGATGACTACCCCGTCACAGCTATCAGTAAGTGTGTATTGTAAAAAAAAATATTTTCTTGGTTTGTGTGTGTATACGTTTTTATTAAATCAGTATGTTACTGTTGTAGGCAATGTAGGGGAGCTGGATCGGTGGGTCCATGGTGATTTGGGCAAGAATGGTGAGATGCCATAATGGGTGGAAGAGATGGAGAGGGAGCTGTGTAGCCGTGACAAAGTGCTGGAGGTGATTCCTAATAACCTGAAGTATATGCAATGGAGCTAGAACAATGTAGGTCATTTATATCCATGCTTGTGCTACTTACATATAATCGGTGTTTATAACGATGTTCTTGTAACAGCAGCAGCAACGGCAGCAAGCAATGTCTGGAATGATGTACATATTGCTCATTGTTATTATTCTTTCAGCAGGTATCTCACCACAATACACTGTGCCATGAGTATTGGGGGCGGTGAGGAAACAACTATCTATAGGAGGTCCTGCGTGGCACACACAGCTGAGTGAGACGCCACTCGTCGCTGCGTGAGAAGCCGCAGTGGCGAGTGGCGTCTTACACAGCTTTGAGTAGCCACTCCTGCCATTTCTGCCCCAAGCACTGGCTCCACTCTGGCATCCAAGGGCCAGTCTCCTTCCAGCAACTGGCTCAGGATTAGGACAACAGCCATCTCTGCAGCGGCAGCCACAGCCAGGATACTTACACTGGAGTAACGCAGCAACTCCTCCTCCCCCACATTCTTGTGTGAACAGCAGGGTACATGCATCTCCCTGCTCCTTGTTGCAGCCAGCAGCAGCAGCAGCAACAGCACGGTCATCAGCTGTAGTAATAGTAGTAAGCGTGTGGCTAGCAGCAGTTCCTTCCCCTATCCTTCTAGTGAACATCATCAGATTAGTAACACCATACCCCAATTAAAATACTTTGTGATTGCAGACACCTTTGAGGAGTGAATGTCTTTCACTAGGATCAAGAACCCAGCAGGAGGGCACAGTGATCCTGTAGGTGTTGTGAAAGCATGACTTGGAAATGGAGCTCCTCAAGGTTGTTAATGATCCATGGTATCCTGCCATTAAATGCAGTGTTGTGCAATGCATCGAACTGCCCCACTCCCAAACAGGCTTCTGGCATTGAAGAGACAAGCCTTCATTAACTTTGCAGGAGGGGACAAATGATACGATATTGCAGAGCACATCAATCGCTGAGTGGTTTTGTTAGTCCACCTTGAGTACTATATTGGACCGGTTTTCTGAGAAGGAAGTTAGTGGGTCATCCATTTGCATGTCTTCCTTCCTTGTGAGAGAAATATTAAACACAATTCAGGGCTTCGAGATAGTTACTGCATGCATACAGACACTATCCCAAAGTGATATAACTTCATTGGTTTCTAGTTCCCTGTCAAACTTCAGGACATACCTAAATTTGGGGCACATAATACCATAATATTGGTTCTTGTTTATGGCCTGCACAAATGCAAGTCCGAAACATATAGTCAGCAGATGCCTCCATTTCTCAGAATTTGTTGGTGAATGTAACATGCATGTGAACATGGTGCTATCCTCAGATGAGGACAGTAAGAAGAAAGTCAGTTATCATTACTGCTGGATCAGGGACATGTCCTGACTTATTTCCTCCCAGTGGAGCAAACACAATTGTAAAAAGCATGTTTCCTTAAGGTGCCTCAGGCCTTTCCCTCCTCATGGGCTCAGTGTTGGTTTGCTGAGTACGGGCTTGACGACCCTGGGAGCTGGTAAGCGCCGTCAATCCTCTTTCACCATAAGCTCTGGTCATACTTCAGTGACCACCGTGAGGCCCAGCGGTGGAATGTTGTGTGTTTCGGAGAATGGGGGTCTTGGCTTCACCGCCTGGACTGTGAGGAAGGTTCCCACCTCCATAAAAAAAACCTCAACCTCAAGGTGTGCTACGTACTGAGGAGATGAGTCGCTGTTGAGGTGAAACAGTCTTTAGCTAGCAACCCCTGGGGCACCTGCCGCACCCCAGTTGAATCAGACTTGCTCAGGCATGCAGCTGCCTGGGTCGATGGTTGTTTCCCTAGCGTTTTGTGGGATCCTTATGGAACTGTCTCATGAAACTACTACTCCTGACAGGATGGGTGTACTGTCAGGCAGCACCTACACCCACTCCTTAAAGAGAGCTCGGTTGATTAGTCCTCCCGAAAAGAAATCTCTGAGTAATAGTAATAGGGCATTAGTGTGCCATAACACTTTTATTGTAATCAAGTGAGACGGGGGAAGCTTTGAGAAGATATCCCCTTTATATATGAACAAGGCATTGGAAGGTATTGCTGGGTCTCTAAAAAGCGTCAAAGGGCTACGTAATGGGAAGCTTTTGGTGGAAACTGCTAATTCCACCCAAATATCTAAGCTTCTGGGATGTAAGGCCTTAGGTTACTACCTAATCGAGGCTGAATTGCATAACGCCCTTAACTATAGTAAGGGTGTGGTTACCTGCTCTGATACAACAGAGATGGACCCCGCAGAATTGCGCGAAGAGTGGAAGAATGTGGGCGTCTAGGAGGTGCAGAATTATATGAGGAGAGTCAATGACAAATTTGAAAAATTGGCAATGTTTATTCTAATGTTTAGTACTCCCGAATTACTGGAATATATCCCTGCTGGCTATATCCATCTTAAGGTTCGCCTGTTTGTTCTAACCCCATGCGACACTATAAATGTCAAAGATTTGGCCATACCACTATGGGATGTAATGGGAAGGCTACGTGTGGCAATTGTGGAAGCTCCGCTCATGAGTCGGGGACTTCTTGTACACTTCCTCCGACATGTGTTAACTGCTCTGGGGATCAGAAAGTGTGGGGTTTACAACGAGGAAAGAAAAATTCAGGAGTTGAAAGTACAGAGACACATACCCTATGGTGAAGCTAAAAGGGCTTACAAAGCCATGCAACCACCGGTTTTTGCAACTTCTTTTGCATCAGCCCTTAAAACACCAATAGCTAAGTGTGATGCCTTCACACAAACTCAGACCAGAGATTCAGGTATGAGCTCATGCACTTGTCAATGTACCTGTGGGGGAAACACTCCACTTGCAACTGATGTCGCTTGGAAGCCATCAGTAATAGACTTACCACCTAAGCCACATACCACTCCCCAACTTCAGAAGCCATCCCAGCAACCCAGGCAGCCTCCTCCTCCTGTCAGTAAAGAAAAACGTTCTTCTAAAAGTAGTTCTAAGACCAAGAAAGCAGTAGGTAAGCCTTTGGATTGATGAGCGCTCTCTCTTTCTGATGGTGACTATGCTCTTGAAGATATGGACTTCCAATTGAAGGAACTAGAGAAAGTGGAACCAGCTAACGTTTCCCCTGACCTCCCCGGTAAATCACCGCCTCTGAAGGATAAAGGGAAGAACCACCATCGCTAACCAATGGCTGCCATGGGGATTTCTGTTTGCAGTGGAATTTGAATGGATATCGCTCACATTTGGAAGAATTGCAGCTGTTGGTCCAGGATAAACCTTTTTGCATCTGCTTACAAGAAATGCATCTTAAAGTAACACACACACTCCTACATTAAGGGGCTACCACATATACAGGAAAGACGATACTACTGTAGGCAGGAATAAAGGTGGAGTGGCTATTTTTCTTGATGACAGATACCACTCCTGTCCTGTCTCTCTTACCACGACCATCCAAGCAATTTTTGGATGTGGGTGTGCACTGGCAGACCTCTTCCAGTCACTCCTGCGCCCATTCCTTCTTGTGGGGGACTTCAATGTCCACAATGTGCTGTGGGGCTCGGCTACTAATTGCTCAAGCGACTTGTCCATTCTGAGGATATCTGCCTTCTGAACGCAGGTCAGATGACTCACTTTTCCACAGCTACAGGGTCTTTCTCAGCTATTGATCCTCAGCTGTGGCAGATTCAGTTGAGGGGGAAGTGGCTCCAGATTTACATTCTAGTGACCACTTCCCAGTGTGCATTCGTCTGTCGCCTAGGACAGTGACCAGCAGAAGACCATGTAGGTGGATGATACAAAGGGCAAATTGGTTACAGTACAGTCAACAGGCTACTTTTGAATGAAAGGATTGTGCACAAGAGGCGGTGGCCCATATCACTCGTGAGATCCAAAGGGCTGCCGCAGAGTCCATTCCCACGTCTAGTATCCACCTTGGACTACAGCGTGTACCTTGGTGGAATGACGACTGTCGATTGGCAGTCATGACCAGACGGGCAGCTCTTCAGAACTTCAAATGGTGTCCAACTACAGACAATCTTCATGTCTTCAGGTCTGCGAGAGCACATGCAAGGTGAGTGATCAAAGAACAGACGAGGGCTTCCTGGAGGGAATTCACGACTTCCATTAATTGGTCCACTTCCGCTGTGCACATTTGGGAATCAATAAGACGTATTTCAGGCAAGGGTAGTCCATATCCCCTTACGGCCTTGTCAAGTAATGGGGTCTTGGTGGACATACCAGAAGAGATGGCTAACGTTTTAGCTGAGCACTTCTTTACTGTTACTAAGTCATCCAGACAAGCTCCTGCTGTTCAGGTATTCCGGCAGACTGCAGAGAAGGGGAAGCTCAGTTTTTCCTCGCATAATGAAGAAGTCTACAACCTTCCATTCTCAATGTGGGGATTGGAATCAGCTTTATCTGTAGCCAGAGACACTGCTCCAGGACCTGATGAGTTCCATTATACCATGCTTCATAATCTGTGCCCTGAAGCGAAAGGTCAGCTCCTCTCTTGTTTCAATCAGATTTGGTTTGATGGACAGTACCCCACAACTTGGAAGCACGCACTCTCAATTCCATTCTGGAAACCAGGTAAGGACCGTAGTGTCCCTAACAGTTATCAGAGTGTCGCCCTTACTAGTTGTATGGGTAAGACTCTTGAACGCATGGTCAACCGCTGCCTCGTCTGGCTGCTCGAATCCCGAGGTTACCTGAGCCGCTCCCAGTGTGGTTTCAGTTGCTACCGTTCCACTCTTGACAACTTTACCCTACTGGAGACGGCGATACAGGAGTCCTTCTTACGCCGACACCATTTAGTTTGTGTGTTTTTTGACCTCGAAAAAGCATGTGACACTACTTGGAGGTACAACATCCTTCGCCATCTTCATGAATGGGAACTATGTGGATGCCCGCCACATCAGATCCAATCCTTTCTCGAGGTCAGGCATTTATGTTATCGCATTGGTGATGCCATGTCTGATTGCTATGTTCAGGAGAATGGTGTTCCCCAGGGCAGTGTCCTCAGTGTCACGTTGTTTGCCATCACTATTAATGGCATTTCCTCTGCAGTCAGGGGCCCTGTCAAATGCTCTTTGTTTGTGGATGACTTTGCAATCTTCTACTCTTCCTCTGATCTTACGACGATGACGAGGCAGCTACAACTGACAATTAGGAGGCTGGAAACCTGGGCCCAGACAACTGGTTTTCGTTTCTCACCTGAGAAGACTGTGTGTGTAAATTTTAATCATGCTCGTCGGAGTTCTAACCAACCAGAGCTTACAATGGGGGACTGTATTTTAAGTTTTCAAGACACAGTGTGCTTTTTGGGTCTATTATTTGACTTGAAATTAACATGGCTCCCACACCTGAAAGACCAACGAACAAAGGACTTCCGGTTGTAGAACATTTTGAAATGCCTTGGCGGAAAAACATGGGGAGCTGACAGTTCCTGCCTCTACAATTTTATAGGGCATTTGTTTGATCACGCTTAGACTATGGCAGTGTCGTCTATGGATTGGCCCGTCCTTCCTACCTCCGAATGTTAGATGCTGTCCATCATGCTGGCATTCAGACATCGACCGGAGCCTTTTGGACCAGCCCAGTTCAGAGTCTGTGTGCAGAGGCTGGTGAACCACTCCTCTGGATTCGGCAATGTATCCTTTCGGCTCGACAGGTGCTTAAAAATCTCAGCGTCACCCCAGTCGCTGGTGTTTAGTTCAGTGAGCCAACCTGCCTTATGACTGTTCAGGAATCGGCCCCGAGCAACCTGGCCATTTGGTATTTGTGTTACGGCCTGCCTCGAGGATCTGGATCTCTCAGGCACGAAAATACACACCCAGGGATGGAATGCACTGCCGCCTTGGTGTCTTCGGAGACCCAAAGTGATTTTAAGCTTGATGCAGTACCTGAAAAATTGTACTCCAGATATGGTTTTTACAACTTTGTTTGTGTCTATTTTAAGTATGTACCGTAGTTTTATCGTTATTTATACAGATGGATCCCAGCAGGGAATGCTCTTGGTAGTTCTGTGGTTTTCCCTGATAGGGTTTTTAAAGTGCATCTTCCAGAACATTTTACAAATTATGATGCAGAGTTATATGGTATTTTAATGGCACAGGAGAGGGTTCACAGACATCACCGTATAAGTTTTCTTGTCTGTTCCAACTCTTTTAGTGCACTGCAAGCACTTCACCAAAAAGGAGGTGATCTTTTTCTGGGTACCTCGCCACATTGGGATACAGGGTAACGACAGCTGATAAAGCTGCCAAGGAAGCATGTTGGGATGGTGCCGTCTTTCAATGTACCATCCCGTTGCACGCCATTATCTCATTTTCTGACAGATGCATTATGTGTCATTTGGAGACTGAATGGTTGCAGGTGTCAGACAACAAACTGCAGTCGCTCAAACTGAACACAAAAGCTTGGCAGACTTCGTGTCAGCCTCGCTGCTGGAAGGTTGTTTTGCTTACCCGACTGCTCATTGGGCATAGCCCTTTCACACATGGCTTCATCCTCCGGGGGGAGGATCGACCTGTCTGTGGAGTTTGTGGCGTGCCGCTTTCAGTTCAGCATATTGTGGCTACGTGTGTCCTGTATACTGATAATAGGGCAGCCCTTGGTCTCGCTGGAGAACTGCCCACCGTCCTCGCAGGTACCGAGACCAGTGTTAACAGAGTGGTGAAATTTTGTGAACTATCGGGTCTCATACCTAAACTGTTGGGGAAGGGCAGTAGACTTCAGTACGTTACAAAGTGCTCTGCATGTGTGGACAGCCTTCGTCCCCACCCATGAGATTTCATGTTGACTTTTCATCAGGGCGCTGATGACTGTGGTGTCGAGCGCCCCCTCAACCCAACTCATCATCAGGCCTTTCCCTCAGATAAGCTACATCTACATGTACATGGTTACTCTGCAAATCACACTTAAGTGCCTGGCAGAAGGTTCAACAAACCATTTTCATACTACTTCTCTACCATTCCCCTCTCGAATGGCGTGTGTGAAAAATGAACTCCTAAATCTTTCTATTCGAGCTCTGATTTCTCTTATTTTATTAAGATGATGATTTCTCCCTACGTAGGTGAGTGTCAACAAAGTATTTTTCACATTCGGACGAGAAAGTTTGTGACTGAAATTTCGTAAATAAATCTCGCCGCAAAGAAAACCGCCTTTGTTTCAGTGACTGCCACCCCAACTCGCGTATCGTATCGGTGACTCTCTCACACCTGTTGCACGATAACACAAAACGAGCTGCCTTTCTTCGCACTTTTTCGATGTCCTCTGTCAATCCTACCCAGTAAGGATCCCATACTGCGCAGCAATATTCCAGCAGAGGACGGGCAAGTGTAATGTAGGCTGTCTCTTTAATGGGTTTGTCACATCTTCTAAGTGTTCTGCCTACAAAGCTCAGTCTTTGTTTCGCCTTCCCCACAATATTATCTGTGTTGCCTTTCCAATTTAAGTCGCTTGTAATTGTAATTCCTAGGTATTTAGTCAAATTGAAAGCCCTTAGATTTGTGCGATTTTTCGTATACCCAAAATTTATTGGATTTCTTTTAGTACCCATGTGGATGACCTCGCACTATTCTTTGTTTAGTGCCAATTGCCACTTTTTTGCACCATACAGAAATTATCTCTAGATCATTTTGTAATTGGAATTGATAGTCTGATGATTTTACTAGACAGTAAATTACAGCATCATCTGCAAAAAATCTAAGGGGGCTGCTCAGATTATCACCGAGGTCATTTATGTAAATCAGGAACAGCAGAGGGCCTATGACACTACCTAGCAGAATGCCAGATATCATTTCTGTTCTACTCTGGTTAGCAAAGCTATTAGCAAAAGCATATAGTAGATAGCACTTCCAAAGACCCAGTATGTGTTATGATGCCTACTGAGGAAGACAAGATCATAAAGTTTAAGAATGCTCACCATCAAGAGCCAAGCCCGTTTGTGATGTATGCAGACTTCAAATGCCTCATCCCTGTGACACACTGTGAAGGTGATGCTACAGTCTCATGTACCACCTTCACAGAAAAACATGCACCAAATGCATACAGATTTTGTATCAGGTATAATCCTAGAGTTGGACTTCTCACTGAGCTTCAAAAATTTTTATAGGTGGTTGGTAAGCTTTACAGTGACAAAATTCCCATGTCCAAATGGGAGAAGGCAAGATTTTTACACTAATGTGGTTGACTGCCATTTTTGTGTGCTGCCTTTCGATGAAAATCTGGAAACTCCTTCTAGGGACCACTGTCATCTATGAGGAAGATCCAATGGCACTGCACTGCCCATAACACATGCAACTTGAAGTATCAATTACTGCAACGCATATTCATTTCCTTTCATAATTTAAGTGGGTTTGACACTCAAGTCCTTCTTGAGCACTTGACTAATTTCACCATGGAGAAGGATCGGGTCAGTGTCCTGCCTAAGAATGTTGAGGAATATATTTCATTTTCCAAACAAATGATGTCAAGAATTACACTCCACTTCTGTGATTCAATACATTTTATACTGGCACTACTTCAGAAACTTGTTGAAACTCTGCCCTTGAAGGACATGCTCATCACCCGAGCTGCATTCCCCAGTGAGGAAAAGATTTAACTTTTGGCTAGGAAGATGGTTTTTTCTGTAGGAGTATGTGGATAATAAGGCAAAACTCAACAAAACCAGCCTGCCCGACAGCTGCTTTCTCCAGCAACCTTACAAGCGATGCCATAACATATGTTGAGCATGAGCATACCTTGAATGTCTGGTGGAAATTCAACATCTCCACTTCAGAAGTGCATTTGCTCGCAGATGTTTTTGAGAAATTCCAGAGTCTATGCTTACTACATATTATATGGGTGGTGCCTTTTATTACACTGTACCTGGCTTATCTTGGGATGCTATGCTCAAGGAAACGAAGCGTAGAATTGAGCTGATGACCAAAACTGACCTGTTCCTTTTCTTTGAGTGAGAGATCCATGGGAGACTTCGTCAATGTGTCCTAGGCACACAGAGGCAAATAACCCATATATGCATGAGAGGTTCAACACATAATTGAATTTCATTACCCTATAGGGGCACACCGTGCTACAATCTCTGCCGACTGGAGAGTTTTTGTGGGTGCCCAAAGAAGAATGCAAGGATGGAAAAATTGAGGGTATGGTGGCCGATTCTGATGTGGGATGTATGTTGGCAGTAGATCTCACATACCCAATTAGTTTGCAATATGCTCACGTTGATTTGCCTCTGTGTCCAAAGTAACTATTTGCATGAGGAGGCTCCAACACAAACCTGATGATAACGCTAGGGAATAAGTGGAGATACGTTATTCACTATTATAATCTCCAGCAGAGTTTCAGATTGGGGCTGTTTGTTATCATGGGGTTGAAAATCCTGTACTCATACTATTCACTTGTTGAGTGAGGGGAGGACTGATTACAGAATAGTATAACCCTTCTGTCATAGTGTAAATAGTGTGTGTGTGTGTGTGTGTGTGTGTGTGTGTGTGTGTGTGTGTGTGTGTGTGTGTGTGTGTGTGTGGGGGGGGGGGGGGGGGAGGTGGACGCATCCAATAAAAAAGAATTTATATGTAATGTAAGTAGAATACATTTAAGTTTCATCTGCCACTGCCTGTCAAAATCTGATTAGTTCTCGAGTGTCGATGTATATATACATAGTTCAGAGTCCATCAGAATTGTTTTATAACAGCCAATATAACTGGTACTATTGGAATTGTTGCAGTGTAAGAAAATGGTGAACTCACTTGAAATTTACTTACATACAGGTATTTGGGCATTTTCAACACAACTGAACAAGAGCACGTAATTATATGATGCTTAGCAAAATGTAAAATATGTATTTGTGTCCAATATGTATATGGAACGTTTTACTCTCCTAGTGCAAATGTTGTCACGTAGACAGTTGTGAACTCATTCGAAATTTGATAGCATACAGATAACTAGGTTCTTTCAACACAATGTAACAAGATCATACAACAGTATGTTACCTAGCAAAATGTTAAATATTTGACTAATGCTGTTACAGTTTTAAGTAATTTGTAATCCTACACGAGGATTCAGCTTGATGCCTTTCAAAGAATAATTTCCCACATGAGACACAAAATGTGGCACAGCACCTGTCTGGCACCTGTCTGATACCTGAGTTTGTCAACTTTCATTTGATACACACAAAAAAGCCATCCAAAAACTAGTTATGAGGTATGTGAAATAACATTCTTATTTAGTATTAAGAAAAGGTAGTTGCTACTCAGCGTATGTAGGAGATGCTGAGTCACAGATAGGCACAACAAAGACGGTCAGAAAATGAGGTTTGATCAACAAGGTCTTTGTCAGAGGTAGAAAAACACACACACAAACTATAGTTTTTGCTTCAGCAGTCAGAGACTGTGGTCATGTGAGTGAGTTGTGATTTTCCATTGTTGAACATTCACATTCACATATTGTTCTGACTTTTCTGAGATGTCCCGTTAGCAGAATGGAGTCTATTTGAAACAAGGGACTGATGACCTTGCTGTTTGGTCCCTTTAACCTCAAACAACCAACCACATTCACATTTTCAAGAAGTGATTACTTCACCAAATGGTGCTTTTGTCTTATTGGGCTTCACAGAGCGAAATTCAGAATAATTGTCATGCTTCATAATTCACCCTAAGAATGACTTTGCAGGAATAAGTCATTTCGGATGTGTGGGGTATAACTAAGAATATGAATGAAATGAAATGTTTAGATTTTGTTTCTCTCTGTAACTCTATGCAGAGTTAAGTGTTAAGTGTGTTCCACTCAGATATAATTGTTCAGTAGCATGTTAACAGATCAGTATATTTTTCTTTTACTGCAACTATTTCACCTGAGCTCTGTGTGTAATTGCCTGTGAAAGGCTAAGGTCTCGAGTTTGAGACCCGGTCTAGCACAGTTTAATCTGCCGGGAAGTTTCAAGAGCATCTGTGCTTTTACAGGACTAATACTGTTGAGATTTTATCATTGATCCCACAACGAGATTAATATGTAGGGCATGTGAAATGTATGGACATCTTTGTTTTGCTTATACTTGTACAAATGTTTCATGTAATCTGTAGAGGCGAACAAAAGATTCAACAAGAGGAGGAGGAGGAGGAGGAGGAGGCACTGTTAGGAGATGCCTCAAGACTGCAATGGAAGGTATATGACATGTAGCACAACACATGTACAGACAGTTGATATTGTCCTTCTCGGTTTTGAGGAGCTGGTTTTCTTTCAGACTGTGGGCAAATGCCAGACGTATGAGAAGTTTTGTAGGTCAGAAAATTCTCACTGTTATGAATGTGTCAGTAAAATGCTGTAAATAAATACCAAAAGAAAAAACTTTATATAATGTAGATGACATTTTGTTATAAATGTCCCTTAACAGTGAATGTCGTTACTTTCTTAAATATTTGCAGTCCATCTACCTTGTATCATTGAATTAACTGTAGAAGATACAACTTATCAACATAAGTGTAACTGTGTTTATACCAATATTGTATGATTCAGTATTTATTGAGAGAGCCACATGCAACACCATAGTTTATAGTCAAATAAATCTATTTGAATTTAAACAGAAATACAGTAGCTGCCACCAAATACTTATGATATTTTCCGAACCTGTCTTCTAAATTATAAGTGTGCACTTTACCTGGCAGGAAACAGCTCTTATCCCTTCTTATGATTGCAATAGTCAGTCACATGGCATTAGAAGTGTGCTCAAGGTCACAGTGTGAGTTTGCTCACTGTACTCAGTAGCATTTCCCGAGGCCTCCTGCTAATGCACTGTTAAGTCTTGTATAAAGCTAAAAATGTGAAGAATTTGTGTAGCTGACTGCTGTAGCTGCAGATACGTTCAACAGGTGAGAACGTATCTTTCCAGTGCTCAGTGTGTTTCTTGGAACCAAATTAAGTGCAAGGGCTGCAGACAAGTTTGAAAAGTGAATAGAAAGTTTAAAATTTAATCTTTCTAATGGAGTTGGGTGAAGACTCCAGTTTCAATGTGTCAAATTTTAGTAATTCCTTTTTTACACTTATGTGTTTCTGTAAATTTTGCTGCAGTGCCACTATCTTCTTCAAAACAAAATGCTACTAACTGTTCAACTTTCTTGCTCCAATCCAGCCACCTGTTACATATACATTTTAAACTACATACTCTGGAAAAAGAAACACAACTGAGACTTTATACTGGCCTCAAAATCTAGGTGTTCATCCTCAAAATTTATCCTAACAGGATGTCTGAAATGTGACTTGGCCTTTCTGTTACCTGTGCTACTGTTAAAAATAATCTAGTAACCTCATACTCTATTTTACTCAAAGATATTGGCAACTTTCCTAAATAATTAAAAAAAATTGCCTCGGTGATTTTAACTGGTACAGTGTGTCACATCTTGACACATCTTGTGTACGCATGCTGTATGACGACATGCACATTCAGAACGAATTATGGTTGGTCAAACATAGCTATGAGTCTGATGTATTAATTGAGTAAGAAGTAACATTAACTTTTTGTCCAGAAAATATCATTTAGAGTAGAGACAAGTAACTGAAAAACTGTGTTTGATTCTGCTTCTAATATGACAGTTGTGGAAAATACTCCACATGGCTACAGGACTTTGCAGTGTTAATGTAGCATAACTCAGACGTCTGTACAAGTTAGCATTGCTGCCTCTGGATCATGGGGTTCCGGGTTCAATTCCCGGCCAGGTGGGAATTTTCTCTGCCCGAGGACTGGGTGTTTGTGTTGTCCTCATCATTTCATCATCATCATCATCATCATCATCATCATCATCATCATCATCATCATGATCAACAACATTTGTGACCCTGGTTAGACTGGAATGTGAAAAAATTTGACGGTGTGAAATTTGGGACTTTGTACGGGCTCTGATGACCATGCAATTGAGCGCCACACATCCCAACATCATCTGTATAAGTGTAATGAAAGGAAAACAAATAATTGAGTCAAATGAATGTCTCACTTTTGTTCTGATACAGTTCAAGGATCTAGAGAAAATTGGACACTTGGTGTTCTACGTGGCAGCTGCACGCACAAGATGATCTTTTTTTCTGTCATTACAAACACATACACAAGTAAGTTTTTCCTGTGTCATCGTAAAGCACTGCACTTAAACTAGTCCTGACATAAAATTTCAACTGTAAGATCCGTAGTTCCCAGTTTTTCACATATATATCGACAGGCTCAAAACATATAATCTATCCCTTGTGCTTTGTTAAGGTCAGTGTCACCACACCAAGAGTGCAGGGGAAAGGGGGGGGTGTTGGGGGTGGGGAGGGGTTTGTTGGGGGGGGGGGGGGGGGGAGACACTCTCAACCAGTCTTTACCAATACCAGTAACTAAATGCCTAAACATTTATGGGTATAGGATAGCTTAAATGGGGGGAAAATAAAATTTTCTTTATTCACTCAGTGTATTCAATATTTATTTATCATCCCTTTAAAACTGTGTCATAACTTCAGTGAAATGCTGTTCAAACACTCATTCCGCACACACATTTCATAATTATGGCACTTCTAAAATGCAAGACCTCTAAGAGTTTACTTGATTCTTTATGATTCTCTCTCCGTGATGTGCTTAGGTATGAACAGAAACCAGTAATCAGTTGTAACTGTGTCTGCAAAGTCACAAGGATTGTTAAACCTTTTTACTGTCACCAATTACCAGAAATGTAATTGAGGAGTACTACTGATAATATTGGTGGATGTTTCACATTTGCAAGAATGATCTTTCTTACATAATTAAGTTCATTGGCACTGGAAAGAAACCTTTCGTCTGACGAAGACAGTCTAAAGATGAACAGTAATTTATGTCCACGCTCATGCTGCTTACATGTAATTGTTGTTTATGACAATGATCTTGTAGCAGCAACAGCATGCAATGTCTGGAATGATATACATATTCTTCATTGTTGTTATTCTTCCAGCAGGTATTTCACCACAGTACACTGTGCTGCAAGTATCGGGAGCAGTGAGGAAACAACCATCTATAGGAGGTCCTGCATGGCACACACAGCCGAGTGAGACGCCACTCGTCGCTGTGTGAGAAGCCACAGTGGCGAGTGGCGTCTTACACAGTTGTGGGTAGCCACTCCTGCCACATCCGCCCCTAGCATGGGCTCCACTCTGGCATTCGAGGGCTAGTCTCCTTCCAGCAACTGGCTCAGGATTAGGACAACAGCCATCTCTGCAGCCGCAGCCATGATACTTACATTGGAGTAATCCTCCATCTCCTCCTCGCCCACATTCTTGTAGGAGTAGCAAGGCACATGCACCTCCCTGCTCCTTGTTGCAGCCAGCAGCAGCATGGGCATCAGCTAGTTGTAGTTGTAGTAATAGTAGTAATCAGGTGGCTAGCATCAGTTCCTGCCCCTATCCTTTTAGTGAACATCTTCAGATGAGTAACACTATACTGCTATTAAAATACTTGGTGATTGAAGACGCCTTTGAGGAGCGAATCTCTTTCACTAGGATCAAGAACCCAAAAGGAGGGCACAGTGATCCTGTAGGGGTTGTGAAAGCATGACTTGGAAATGGAGCTCCCTAAGGTTGTTAATGATTCATGGTATTCTGCCATTAAATGCAGTGCTGTGCAATGCATTGAACTGCCCCTACCCTAAACAGGCTTCTGGCATTGAAGAGGCAAGCCTTCATGATCTTTGGAGGAGGGGACAAATGATAATATATTGCAGAGCACATCAATCACTGAGTGGTTTTGTGAGTCCACCTTGAGTGCTATATTGGACTGGTTTTCTGAGATGGAAGTTAGTGGATCATCCATATGCATGTCTTTCTGCCTTGCGAGAGAAATATTAAACACAATTCTGGGCATCTAGATAGTTAATGCATGCATAAAGACACTATCCCAAAGTGGTATAACTTCATTGGCTTCTAGTTCCCTGTCAAACTTCAGGACATATTTAAATTTGAGGCACAGAATACCAGAATATTGGTTCATGTATATTGCCTGTATAAATGCAAGTCCGAAACATATTATCATCAGAAGCCAACATATCTCAGAATTTGTTGGTGAAAAGTAACATGCATGTGAACATGGTGCTATTATCAGATGAGGACAGTAAGAAGAAAGACAGTTATCAATACTGCTGAATCAGGGACATGTCCTGACTCATTCCCTCCCAGTGGTGCAAACACAAGTGTAAAAAGAATGTTTGCTTAAGGTGTCTCAGGCCTTTCCCTCATATAAGCTATTAGCAAAAGCTTATAGTAGAATGTTTTCTTTAGCACATATAATCAGTTGTAGATTTATATACCAGGTGGGTTTACCGTCTTGAGTCTTTCAAAGTCTTTTTTCTGCAGCTTTGTGTTGGTGCTAGACCTAATATACATCCAACTGCACTCTTTTCCACTTCAAGATGGTGCTTTAACTTGCTGAGTTACCCCGTAAGTACTCAATACTGTATCGTGAATGAAGAAAACCAAAATATGCAGAAATCAATGTTTACTAGTAATGTCTCATGTTGTGCGGTAGGAAGAGAGTACTAGCAAGTTTGCCGCACAGATATTTGTATACTTATCCAGTGTGAGCTTTTGATCTCAATGCAATATCAGTAATTTAACACTTTTTGTATTGTGTTTAAATCTCTTTAGGTGAAGTAAACTACTTCAGTTTTTATTTTATTTATAGATAAGTGATTGGCTCTGCACCAGTCACTGCTCATTTCAGTTACCACTTTGTTGTATTCTATGACATCTTGCTGATTTTCTCCATGTGTGATGAGTAACATGTCTTCAGCACATAGTACTTGGAAAGTAAACTGTACCTAAAATGTATATCCTACCTCAGTTGCTGACACAATCTGTATGTTGATGTTAAACTAATTGTTTTATAGAAGCCTCTCTTGCAGTGAAATTGTCAGAAAAAGGCACCACAGCCAACAGCACACTAGGTGAAGCAGTTCCCTCCACGTCACGGCATCAGATCACTGTCACAGAATACGTCCCTGAAAAGATGGGATCGATTCAGAAGAAGGTGGATAGTAAATTAACAGGTCGGTTCACAAAAGACTATCAACCTTTTTCAATTGTGGATGACATGAGATATTGAAGTTTTGTACGTGCACTTAATCCTGCTTATGAGATCGCATGTAGATGGACTAAACGAATGTAATGTTGCTAGCAGCATATAAAGAAGCAAATGAGAAAGTGCAACAAAAGCTGCAAGGTGTAAAGGGAATCTGTTTAACAACTTCTGTTGGACTTGAGCTTCCATTGAAAGCTATACAGCTGACAGGACACTGTATAACTGAAGATTTTAGATTTCAGTCCATACTGCTGGAATGCACTCATTTCAGTGGTGCTTATACAAGCCCAAATATGTCCACGACTTTGATTACAATTACAGACAGATCTAGTCTTGGTGGCAGAATTTTAATGGTGGTCACTGACAGTGCATCAAATATTAAAAATGCAGTTTGCACCATTCTGAAATGGAAACATTTTGGCTGTAAATGCCCATATACTTATTTTAGTTGAGCGAGGAAGTGAAGACAATTGCAAGTTCTTTTTTTAAAGGAGCAGCAGTGCAACAGAGTGGCTGTTAACATATCAACAGAACAGCAACAAAGTTAACATTAAGAAATTAATAGAGGACATGCTGACAAGCCGGAATTCCACCCTGTTTATGTTGGAACATATAATTGGACTATCAGAGGCAGTAAAAATTACAGTTGCTATTTGCAATAGGCCCTCCAGATCTTCTGTCACTCAAATGATGAGTGGGAAATCTGCTCCAAACTCCATTCAATTTTGAAACTGTTTGAGCAGGTTTCAACGCATCTTAGTGCAGAGGACTAGTCAACTGGCAGCTTGGTAAGTTAATAATTTACTTTCTTTGGCTCATATAAATTCTTTGTCATTTTATTGTATACTTTTCATATGTGTTTTTAGTATATTTGTCTCAATTTTCAGGTTATTGTTGTGACACGTGGCCCTTCTGGTGGTGTGTGACGAAATTGCCAAAATGTGGTTACATGCATTTCCAATGAAAGTTGTTGACGCATTGAAAGAGGGACTCGGTAATAGGTTTCAGAACCTTGAGCAGAGCAAGGCCATAGCGCTTGCTACTATGCTGTATCCAGAATTCAAATTGCTGGCATTCCAGAAATAAACAGCAGCAGACAACATGAAAAAAAAAACAGCTAATTACTATTATTGTCCAGAAACTTGAAAAATGTAGGCCAGATGATATTCAACCATCACGACAATGTATTGAGCCAAATAAATTGGCAACAGTCATTCTTTGTGTGGGGCATACTTGATGAGTTAGTGAAACATGCTCAGCTACAGAGGACAGTACACTTACGTGCTGTTGAAAGATATGTTGATAGCCCATCATCAGCAGGAATGAGTATCCTCTGGCATGGTGGAGAAAAAATCAATTCATTTATCCCATCAATGCAAAAATGAAAAATTTTCATCTTCAATAATTTTCTTATATGCATGTATTGTCTTGCAGAAAGTTGTGAACTCATGAAATTTTATTTTATACAAGTAACTGGGCACTTTCAAAACCATCTGAACAAGATCACATAACTGTATAATGCCTAGCAAAATGTAAAATATGTGAGTATTTGTGTATGATATATAGATGAAACTATTTACTCTTCAAGTGCACAGGTTGTCATGTAGAAAATTGTGAACTCACTTGAAATTTGCGTACATACAGGTAACTGGGCACTTTCAACACAACTGAACAAGACCACATAACTATATGATGCTTAGAAAAATAGAAAATGTGTGATTATATGTGTCCAATATGTACATGAAACTTTTTACTCTCCTAGTGGAAATGTTGTCACGTAGACAGCTGTGAACTCATTTGAAATTTGGTTGCATACAAGTAACTAGGTTCTTTCAACACAACCTAACAATATCATACCACTGTATCTTGCCTAGCAAAAGTTAAATATTTGACTAATGCTATTATAGTTTTCAGTAATTTGTAATCCCCCACGAGGATTCAGCTTGATGCCTTTCAAAGAATAATTTTCCACATGAGACATAAAAAGTGGCATAGCACCTGTCTGGCCCCTGAGTTTGTCAACTTTCATGTGATACACACAAAAGAAGCCATCCAAAAACCCATTATAAAGCATGTGAAATAACATTCTTGTTTACTATAGGCACAACAAAAAGACTGTCAGAAAACAAGCTTTTGGCCAACAAGGTCTTTGTTGGAGGTAGAAAATACACACACACACACACACACACACACACACACACACACACACACACACACACACACACACACACACACCGTAGTCTTTGCTTCAACAGCCAGAGACTGCGGTCGTGTGTGTGAGTTGAGATTTTCTATTGTTGAACATTCTCATTCACATTTTCAAGAAGTGATCACTACATTAAATAGTGCTTTTGTCTTATTGGGTTTCATAGATAGAAATTCAGCATAAATTGTGCTTCATAATTCACCCTAAGAATGATTTTGCAAGAATAAGTCATATAGAATGTGTGGGGTATAACTAAGAACATGAGTGAAATGAAATGATTAGGTTTTGTTTCTCTCTGTAACTCTATGCTAAGTTAAGTGTTTAGTGTATTCCATTTAAATATGATTGTTCAATAGCGTGTTGGCGGATCAGTATACTGTATGACAGAGCATAATTCTTACACTATAAAGGCACACAAACAAAACATTTGGTACACACTGTGAACTTCCCCAAAATTTAATTTTTCCATCACTTTGTTGCAGATATTTTTCTTTTACTGAAAGTAATTCACTTGTACACTGTGCGTAATTGCTTGCGAAAGGCAAAGGTCTCTAGTTTGAATCCCAGTCTGGCACAGTTTTTATCTGCCGGGAATTTTCAAGAGCGTCTGTGTTTTTACAGAACTAATACTGTTGAGATTTTATCATTGATCCCACAACAAGATTAATATGTAGGGCATGTGAAATGTATGGACAGCTTTGTTTTGCTTATACTTGTACAAATGTTTCATGTAATCTGTAGAGGCGAACAAAAGATTCAACAAGAGGAGGAGGAGGAAGCACTGTTAGGAGATGCCTCAAGATTGCAATGGAAGGTATGTAACATGCAGCGCAACACATGTACAGACTGTTGATATTGTCCTTCTCAGTTTTGAGGAGCTGGTTTTCTTTCAGACTGCGGGCAAATGCCAGACGTATGAGAAGTTTTGTAGGTCAGAAAATTCTCACTGTTATGAATGTGTCAGTAAAATGCTGTAAATAAATACCAAAAGAAAAAACTTTATATAATGTAGATGACATTTTGTTATAAATGTCCCTTAACAGTGAATGTCGTTACTTTCTTAAATATTTGCAGTCCATCTACCTTGTATCATTGAATTAACTGTAGAAGATACAACTTATCAACATAAGTGTAACTGTGTTTATACCAATATTGTATGATTCAGTATTTATTGAGAGAGCCACATGCAACACCATAGTTTATAGTCAAATAAATCTATTTGAATTTAAACAGAAATACAGTAGCTGCCACCAAATACTTATGATATTTTCCTAACCTGTCTTCTAAATTATAAGTGTGCACTTTACCTGGCAGGAAACAGCTCTTATCCCTTCTTATGATTGCAATAGTCAGTCACATGGCATTAGAAGTGTGCTCAAGGTCACAGTGTGAGTTTGCTCACTGTACTCAGTAGCATTTCCCGAGGCCTCCTGCTAATGCACTGTTAAGTCTTGTATAAAGCTAAAAATGTGAAGAATTTGTGTAGCTGACTGCTGTAGCTGCAGATACGTTCAACAGGTGAGAACGTATCTTTCCAGTGCTCAGTGTGTTTCTTGGAACCAAATTAAGTGCAAGGGCTGCAGACAAGTTTGAAAAGTGAATAGAAAGTTTAAAATTTAATCTTTCTAATGGAGTTGGGTGAAGACTCCAGTTTCAATGTATCAAATTTTAGTAATTCCTTTTTTACACTTACGTGTTTCTGTAAATGTAGTTTTTCACATACATATCAACAGGCTCAAAACACATAATCTATCCCTCGTGCTTGTTAAGGTCAGTGTCACCACACCAAGAGTGCAGGGGAAAGGGGCGGGAGAGTGTTGTGGGGGAGGGGGTGGGGGGTGGGAACACTCTCAAACCAGTCTTTACCAATACCAGTAACTAAATGCCTGAACAGTTATGGGTATAGGATAGCTTAAATGGGGAAAATAAAATTTTCTTTATTCACTCAGTGTATTTAACATTTATTTATCATCCTTTTAAAACTGTGTAATAACTTCAGTGAAATGCTGGTCAAACACTCATTCCACACACACATATATCATAATAATGGCAGTTGTAAACTGCAAATTCACAGAGAGTTGTCTTGAGTCTTTATGATTCTGTCTCCTTGATGTGGATAGGTATGAACAGCAACCAGTAATCAGTTGTAACTATGTCTGCAAAACCACAAGGATTGTTAAACCTTTTTACTGTCACCAATTACCAGCAATGTAATTGAGGAGTACTACTGATAATATTGGTGGATGTTTCACATTTGCAAGAATTATCTTTCTTACATAATTAAGTTCATTGGCACTGGAAAGAAACCTTTCGTCTGATGAAGACAGTCTAAAGATAAATAGTAATTTGTGTCCACACTCATGCTGCTTACATATAATTGGTGTTTATAACAATGTTCTTGTGGTAGTAGCAGCAGCAGCAGCTGCAACAGCATGCAATGTTTGGAATGATGTACATATTCGTCATTGTTATTATTCCTCCAGCAGGTATCTCACCACAATACACTGTGCTGCAAATATCGGGAGCGGTGAGGAAACAACCATATATTGGAGGTCCTGCATGGCACACACAGCCGTGTGAGACACCACTCGTCGCCGTGTGAGAAGCCACTGTGGCGAGTGGTGTCTTACATAGCTATGAGTAGCCGCTCCTGCCACATCTGCCCCTAGCATGGGCTCCACTCTGGCATTCAAGGGCCAGTCTCCTTCCAGCAACTGGCTCAGGATTAGGACAACAGCCATCTCTGCAGCCACAGCCATGATACTTACACTGGAGTAATCCTCCATCTCCTCCTCACCCACATTCTTGTGTGAGTAGCAAGGCACATGCACCTCCCTGCTCCTTGTTGCAGCCAGCAGCAGCATGGGCATCAGCTAGTTGTAGTTGTAGTAATAGTAGTAATCAGGTGGCTAGCATCAGTTCCTTCCCCTATCCTTTTAGTGAACATCTTCAGATGAATAACACTATACTGCTATTAAAATACTTGGTGATTGAAGACGCCTTTGAGGAGCGAATCTCTTTCACTAGGATCAAGAACCCAAAAGGAGGGTACAGTGATCCTGTAGGGGTTGTGAAAGCATGACTTGGAAATGGAGCTCCCTAAGGTTGTTAATGATTCATGGTATCCTGCCATTACATGCAGTGCTGTGCAATGCATCGAACTGCCCCTCCCCTAAACAGGCTTCTGGCATTGAAGAGGCAAGCCTTCATTATCTTTGGAGGAGGGGGCAAATGATACGATATTGCAGAGCACATCAATCACTGAGTGGTTTTGTGAGTCCACCTTGAGTGCTATATTGGACTGGTTTTCTGAGACTGAAGTTAGTGGATCATCCATATGCATGTCTTCCTGCCTTGCGAGAGAAATATTAAACACAATCCAGGGCATCTAGATAGTTAACGCATGCATAAAGACACTATCCCAAAGTGGTATAACTTCATTGGCTTCTAGTTCCCTGTCAAACTTCAGGACATATTTAAATTTGAGGCACAGAATACCAGAATATTGGTTCATGTATATGGCCTGTATACCGTATGTACTCGAATCTAAGCCGCACTCAAATCTAAGCCGCACCTGAAAAATGATACTCGAAATAAAGGGAAAAAAAATTTCCCGCACCTGAAATTTGAGGCTCGAAATTCAAGGGGAGAGAAAAGTTTTAGGCCGCACCTCCAAATCGAAACAAAGTTGGTCCATTGCAATATGAGACACAATTTAGGTCGAATGAAAGACGATACAGCTACAGTAGTTTGGTTCGAGTCGTAAGCTTAGCAGTTAGGCTTTACCAGGTAGCCATTGCTATGCGTCAGGCCCTCTGTCCGTATTTATACGGTTACCCTTCCTTTTTCACGTACTTCGTCTGGTGTGAATCGATGGCTTATTTTGCTTTGATCTGATAAGTGCCGTTTTCTTTGTTATAGGTGTTTACGTCACTCTAAGCTGGAAATGCATTACTGTACTGTGTCATGCATTGTTTGTCGCATTTTGATAGTGCGTATTTACGGCCTGTCGCCGCTCGCGGCATGACTTGCTTTTGTGCGCGCTACCGCCGCTTAAAAAAAAAGGGGAATCGTCTCATTAGCGAAACAATGGCAAGAGACTGCTATTTGTTGTTACTTACACTGCTGCTTTCTTTGATAATGATCAACAAGAACCAAATAATAGATTGCGTATGATAGAACATGTTCTGAACGAGAGTTTAGTGAAAATTTTTCTCCGTTTGAAAATCTTTGCGGCCGCTTCTTTAGTACATCAAATTCTGCATAGAAATTAGTCATCTTACATTTAAAATTTAGTCAGTTGCCGTGCTTCATTTCTGACTGTATCACTATTAGGCATAAGAATAATACGAATATAAACATGACACGATACGTATATTCTTCCGCGTTTGCTGTTGTCTCACTCTAGTTTCGTAGTTTATTAGGCAGACAGGATTTAAATGAGATAGCAGCAAACATGAAAGAATACATGGCAAAATGTTTATATTCGTATTATTCTTATGGTGAAGAGAATACTGCATGTGATTCACATTTCATCAGGTTCCTATTAGCAACCATCTCTTCTCACAGGTAGGAAAAAACTCGGAACGTAGAGTTGGCCATATTGACAAACATCCCTAACAGTCTTGACAGTCGGATTTTTGTAGTACATTGAAATTCTGCTACATTTGAAGATGAACAATACGGAATTTGTATTTACTTCGTTGGATAATGTATGAAAATGCAGTGGTCGAAACTCGGGGCGGAGAAAAAAAAGCTCGTTCTCTACCTTTTTTTAAATTTATTTACTGATGCAGAGGTTTTGGCGCCAGTATTTATCTTTGTGCCCACAAAGCATGCTTGTGTAGCGCTACATATATTCGACGGCAGAAGTTAGTTGTGGCGGCACCTATCAACATTTTTCAGAACTCCGTCTTGCTTTGCATTCGATTCTAAGCCGCAGGCGGTTTTTTGGATTACAAAAACCGGAAAAAAAAGTGCGGCTTAGATTCGAGTAAATACGGTTAATGCAAGTCCAAAACATATTATCATCAGAAGCCAACATATCTCAGAATTTGTTGGTGAATGTAACATGCATGTGAACATGGTGCTGTCCTCAGATGAGGACAGTAAGAAGAAAGACAGTTATCATTACTGCTGAATCAGGGACATGTCCCGACTCATTCCCTCCCAGTGGTGCAAACACAAGTGTAAAAAGCATGTTTGCTTAAGATGTCTCAGGCCTTTCCCTCCTCATGGGCTCAGCATTGGTTTGCTGAGTACGGGCTTGACGATAAGCTATTATCAAAAGCTTACAGTAGATTGCACTCCCAAAGACCCAGTATGTGTTATGATGCCTACTGAGGAAACAAAGTTCATAAAGTTTAAGAATGCTTACCATCAGGGGCCAAGGCCGTTTGTGATGTATGCAGACCTCAAATGCCTCATCCCTGTGACACGCTGTGAAGGTGATGCTACAGTCCCATATACCACCTTAACAGAAAAACATCCACCATATGCATACAGATCTTGTATCAGGGATAATCCTACAGTTGGACTTCTCACTGAGCTTGAAAAACTTTTATTGGAGATTAATAAGCTTTACAGTGACAAAATTCCCATGACCAAATCGGAGAAGACGAGATTTGTATAATTTTGTGCTGCCATTCGATAAAAATCTGGAAACTCCATCTAGGGACCACTCTCTTCTAAGGGGAAGTATCAATGGCACTGCCCATAACACATGTAACTTGAAGTATCAATTACAGTAACGCATACTCATTTCCTTTCATAATTTAAGTGGGTATGACACCCAAGTCCGTCTTGAGCACTTGGCTAATTTCACCATGGAGAAGGATCAGGTCAGTATCCTGCCTAAGAGTGTTGAGAAATATATTTCACTCTCCAAACAATTGATGTCAAGAATTACACTCCACTTCTGTAATTCAATACATTTTATGTAGACACTACTTCAGAAACTTGTTGAGACTCTGCCTTAGAAGGACATGCACATCACCCGAGCTGCATTCCCCAATGACGAAAAGTTTTTAACTTTTGACTAGGAAGATGGTTTTTCCATAGGAGTATGTGGATAATAGGGCAAAACTCAACGAAACCAGGCTGCCTGACACGTGCTTTCTCCAGCAACCTTACAAGCAATGCCATAACATATGCAGATCATGAGCATGTCGTGAATTTGTGGTGGAAATTCAAGATCTCCACTGCAGGAGAGTATGCAGAGCTTTATATACACACCGAAGTGCAGTTGCTCGCAGATGTTTTTGAGTAATTCCAGAGTCTATGCTGACTACATATTATAAGGGTCCTGCCTTTTATTACACTGCACATGGCTTACTGGCTTATCTTGAGATGCTATGCTCAAGGAAACGAAGGGTAGTGTTGAGCTACTGACCAAAACTGACATGTTTCTTTTCTCTGAGTGAGAGATCCATGGCAGACTTTGTCAATGAGTCCATAGGCACACCGAGGCAAGTAACCCTTATATGCATGAGAGGTTCAACACATAGTTGAGTATCATTACCCTGTAGGGACACACCCTGCAACAATCTCTGCCGACTGCTGATATTTCATGGGTGCCCAAAGAAGAATGCAAGGATGTAAAAATTGAGGGTACGATGGCTGATTCTGATGTGGGATGTATGTTGGAGATCGATCTCACATACCCAATTAGTTTGCATGATGCTAATGCTGATTTGCTTCTGTGTCCAAAGTAACTATTTGTGTGAGGAGTACCCAACTCAAACAGTTGATAACGCTAGGGAATAAGTGGAGATACCATATACACTATCATTATCTCCAGCAGAGTTTCAGATTGGGGCTATTTGTGATTGTGGGGTTGAAACTCCTGCACTCATAGTATTCACTTTTTGAGCGAGAGAGAGTGAGGGGAGGACTGATGGAGAGGGGGGGGGGGATGAGACAGATAGTAAATCTTGTAGTAGAACAGTGTGACCCTTCTGCCATAGCGTAAGTAGTGTGTGTGTGTGTGTGTGTGTGTGTGTGTGTGTGTGTGTGTGTGTGTGTGCGCGCGCGCGTGCAATAAAAAAGAACTTATATGTCGTGTAAATAGAAAATGTTGATAAGTTTCACCTGCCACTAGCTGTCAAAACCTGATTAGTTCTTGAGTGTAGATCTTTATGTACATAGTTCAGAGTCCATAAGTATTGTTGCATAACAACCAATGTAACTGGTACTATTGGGATTGTTGCAGTGTAAGAATAAAAGTATCCCTGCATTAGTTTTTAGTGTAGATTTTTAGATATGAAAACTGTAAATGTTCCAACCAGTGACGTTTCTGTTTGTTACTATGTAGAAAGAAAAATTTCTCTTAATTTAATAGTGCAGTGAAATTGTACCTTAAGAACCAAATTGTATCCCAGTTATCAAAGTGTATCTGTGAGAACAGAATAAATAAAAAAATTTGTTATAACACGTCTTTGTTGTTTTTACAAAAATACCTATACGAATTGTAGATATGAAGGTTGTGCAAGACCCAAGTGACGTTAGTTTTGAACATAAAGTTTAACATTGAAGACAACAAAATATATAGAATGTTTGCGTATATTATGCCTGTTGTTCAGCAGGAATTGTCTTTTTGGAGCAGGAGGCACATGACCGTGTTTGCTTCTAAAGACATATAGCAAACATTTCTAAAATTATATCACCAGTACCCGAAGAAAACCACAGATGTAGTATCTGGTCGAAGCTGTATAGCGTCAAGATGGGAGCAGGGTGAAAACAAATCATACACAGATTCTGAGGTAAAAACTCTATTTTTCATTCAACTAAAAAGTAATGTCACATTTTCACTAGCAGACACAACATTATTTTCACATATCTTCTCGAGTTAGTGGAGAGCAGGACACCCTTAGAATTTCAGGTCTTGAATAGCAACAAACTTCAAGACTGGATGGATCTGTGTGATCTTCTATTTGCCCTCGACATAGATGATGGTATCAGTGCAGTCAAATAACCAAAGCAATGTCCCCATATGTTTATAGGGTGTAAAAGGATCATCCTAGCAAATTCCATGGTAGGAACGTGTCAACCGCTTTGCACTACTCCATGTTTTAGCACACTTCGCATGCTCAAAAGAACTTGGCGATGCAGTGTTTGCTGGGAATGTCTCCATTAGATGGGCATTTTCTGCGGATGCTATGAATGCAACATCTTTAAATATGAATTGCCTACACTTTATTATAGAAACCCTGAGTGTCTGCAATAATATTCACACCTTGAGATACCATTGTGAAATGCTCTTGGTATGGCACAGCATTTGTTCATTTATACTTGTCCATAACACAAGTGTGTGGGAAACAGTTAATCACATGACCATGCAGAACTAGACCATATGCTAAAGTGTGTTCTGGGAAATTTACTGAAGATTCGGATTCAGTTTATACAGCTACAAATCCAGATTTAATTATCTCTTTCTCCTTTGGCAGTCTATTGCTATTATTGCCGCCAGCTCCTCTAATTTCTGTGGTCTTAGTAGACAATCTTCCTCTTCTTTGTAGTAAGAAGCATGAAACCTTGCATACAAGTCATATGCTAGAAAGTACACATTTTCGTTCCACTTCAGGTGTAAATTATCTTACGGGTAGAATTCAGAGTGAAGGTGGACTCCGGTGTTAGTTAAACCACAGTTGGCAAATTTGGTGGAATCATTTGTTATATTCCCTCTTCTGTTTGTCTGAAATGCAAGTATGATGAAACTGGGCACCTCCAATGAAGCAGAATTTCTAATAGCCATTGTTTGTCTGCTTGCAGTCAGTAGCACTGGATACTCAAAAACCTCCAATGTACGGAAAGATAACGAATGAGAGATTCCAGCCAGCCGTGGCACTAGAAATGTGGTCGATTGAGCTGTGATGTTGACAATGCCTCATGGTAGCCAATAAGAATTCAATATAAATGCTTGCCACAGCCATTACCAACATGGCGGCACTCATAACGACATGGACTCAGGGAAGCTCTTATTCCAACACAATGATTTCCTGTGGAAATGGCGCATTTACTGCTAAAGTACTTACATAACACTAATTGTCTGAATTATAATGAAGATCGCAGTTTCTAATTTCACCTTTATGTATAAAATTTGCGTTAAAAATACGTAGCATAGTTGTAACCCATGGGTGTTATTTGATTTTGATTGTACAAAAGTAATGTTGTATTTCACTTGGCTCTTAATTACTGTTACATAAGATTTCTAACTTGAAGTGGCATAAGGACAGGTGTACATTGCACATTTAATTTATAGAACAGAAGGAATCTTTATTTGCCTTTTGGCAAATTATGGTTGGTCAAACATAGCTATGACTCTGATGTATTAAACCAGTAAGAAGTGGCATTATCTTTTTGTCCAGAAAGTATCATTTAGCGACAAGTCACCTAAAAACTGTGTTTGATTCTGCTTCTAATATGACAGTTGTGTAAAATACTCCACATGGCTACAGGACTTTGCAGTGTTGATGTAGCAGAACAAAGATATCTGTGTAAGTTAGTGTTGCTGCCTCTCGATTACGGGGTTCCGGTTTCGGTTCCCGGCCAGGTGGGGATTTTCACTGCCCGAGGACGGGGTGTTTGTGTTGTCCTGATCTTTTCACTCTCCAACCAGTCGTTACCAATACCAGTAACTAAATGGCTGAACATTTATGGGTGTAGGACGGCTTAAACTGGGGGAAAATAAAATTCTTGTTGTTCACTTAGTGTATTTAACATTTATTTATCATCCCTTTAAAATTGCATAATAACTTCAGTGAAATGTTGCTCACTCATTCCGCACACGTATTTCATAATTATGACACTTGTAAACTGGAAGTCCTCTAGGAGTTGTCTTGAATCTTCCGACTTGCCTGAATGCGCCTCATTTTTGAAGAATGAGTAAACTTTAAAATTATGGTCTCTTGCCTGTTCGTGACACACTTGGTGCTAATCTAGATGTTTCTGCCATTATGAGATAATTCACGGAAAGAGTATTAAAATTAATCTTCAGCCTCAAAGTCTGTAACACATGCATGTCCAGGAAGGTACAACCAAGGCTCATTAACTACCAAATTGTGAAGAGCTAGTACAGTTGTGGAAAATACATACGGTATTCATTTCATGTCTTCCAGGACCAATGTTGTTACAACTGCATAAGGCATGAGCTATCACTATGACAGCTGTGTATTTTAAGCAAAAATGCCAAGTCAGGAAGCTATTACAGACCAGAAGGAAGCTCAAATTCGTACTGGCTACAGACAGCTGAAGTGCAGGCGACAGAAAACAAACTGCAGTTGCTCAAATTGACCCCACAGGCAGGACAGACTTTCATGTCAGCTTCACCACTGGAAGGAGATTCTGCTTACCAGGCTACTCGTTGGACATAGGCCTTTATCACATGGCTTCCTCCTTTGGTGGGAGGATTGACCACTTTTTGAAGTTTGTGGTGTGCCACTTTCAGTTTAGTGTATTTTGACATGTGTTTTATATACTGATATTATGGCAGCTTTCATTCTCGATGCAGATCTGCCCACCATCCTCGCTGATACTGATTCCAGTGTTACAAGAATGGTGGAATTTTGTGGACTGTCAGGCCTTGTCCCCAAATTGGTGGGGAAGTGAGGCAGAATTTAATAAATTATAAACTGGTCAGCATGTTGGTGCACCCTTCGTCGCCACCCGTGAGCTTGGTATACTGACTTTTCGTCAGGGTGCTTTGACCTGGATATTGAGTGCCCCTCACCTCAAATCATCGTCATCATCAGATACACCACAGAGAACTTCAAACATTTACTAAGAAATTTGTTATGAAATTACAAATTAACGATGCTTTGTAAGCCAACAAGAAGTTTCGCCATGTTAAAATGGTTTTGTACAGTACAGGATAAAAATAAACAAAAGCAAGCATAACCTTGTTTACCTCTTCAATTCTGTATCTTATTTTGCTTTGTTCCTGAATATACAAGAATTGTTGTTGTCGTCGTCATCGTCTTCCATCCAGGTTTGATGCAGCTCTCCCCATTACTCTATCCTTGGAAGACTCGTCATCTCTAAATAACTACTGCAACCTCCAGCTTTTTAAAGCTGTTTATTGTATTCATCTCTTGGTATCACTTTATAATTTTTATCCCTTACGTATCTCTCCAATACTAAAATGGTGATCCCCTGATGTCTCTAAATGTGTCCTGTCAGTCGAAATGAAGAGGAACGGTAGATCGCATAGTGAGCTATCATTGTTCCCAACTTCTTGGCAACATAAAACCGGTTGTAGACATTGAAAACAAAACCACTTAGGTTCATAAAATCTGCGCCACTCCCAAATCTCTTGCTCTCTTCAGTTCTACACTTCACATCGGTACTGCAAAATGAGAGATTTAATATGTTTATCTACATTACTAGTGCTGGTGTCAAGCAACGCAGCAATTTATTTTGCAATGAGTCAGGTTTCAGATTCATACTTTCATAATTCTGACGCTGAACATTCCAGAGGCACTACTCTGTATCATAAAGTGAGAGAGGAGTTCATAAATGTAGCACTTTGTCCACTCCATTACATAATGTAGCAACACCCGGAAATACAACATGAAGTCTTGAGACTGAGCACAAATACTGTGTGTGTGTGTGTGTGTGTGTGTGTGTGTGAGATGCTACTGTTCCTCTCCTAGTAATTTGCAGTTTCCTAATTAGGAATGACCTGCGTTCGACTGTGCGGCATGGGACTTTCGAATTCTAAGAAACGCGTGCAGTAGTTGCCGAGTGGAACTTCTTACCACAGTGCACTTCATTAGACGCTGTGAACCCTAACTACCACACAAATAAATATGAGTGGAATTTTTGGTTGTGTAGAGGAGGGAATACTATTGGGGCTGATAATTGTTTCCTCACTTTGAGGTGAGTGTTGGTGGGACCTTAGCATAAACCATCATAACATGAAAAAATACTTCAGATGCACTGTTAGTATGGGAAATTAACATCCAAAAGATAATTATACAGTTAACTTTTATTGGGGTGAAGGCTCAGTGCACTTTGTGGTGGGTGGTGTTTTAATCAGAAACTTGAAACACATTTATTTATTGGTTATTACTATGTTTAGGAGTAAGCAAGATTTCACTTTGTCATAATAATGTGAAAATAGTTAATTGGCTGAATGTAACTGTAATAATCTTTCTCGGTATTTTAAAAATACATCTCATCACAACCAAAAACAAATGTACTACTGATATTTCACTGATTCTTGTTATCACAGTCCTATGTCAACTTCTTGGTGTAGCTCCCACCTAGACGATATTTTAAATGAAGGAAGCTAGATATTATTACGATTCATTACCATTTTTTGAAGTTGTAAATTGCTTGCCCGTAGTGTAAAATTGCTTTAATGACCGTTGAGTAGGGAAAAAGATCTTGTTAGAAGGAAACAAACTTGGAATTACTCATACTTTGTGAATAAAAAAAAAAAACACACACAACACAGTATCCTGGTATAATCAAACAATTATTTAAGGCTTTCGTGACCACTTGACAAAATGCGTCTTGGCTTCTGTCTAGGGTTGTTTGGCTGAGGATTTTTCTGACGTCTTGCCAGTACAACTGGCTGGCATTGTCAAAGTTTCAGTTTCACCCACCGTTGCTGGTGGTGGACTGGAACCAAGGCGCAGCCGCAGGCGTTATGTACCTGGCACGCAAACATCCAAGAGCTCCTCTGCGGTCGTCAGCATGGGAAGCCAGGATCCGTTTTCCTTGAGGCTTTCTTCTTTCTTGTTGAAGCTATTCTCGTGTTTGTGTATTTCTATAGCTTATCTGAACAAGTGGGTGTGGGTGTGATAGCTCTCCTCTACAGCCAGGACGTCCATGTTGGCGAATTTTACTATGTGGTCGGTCTCTCGCAGTGCCTGCTCTGTCATGGTCGATTTCTCCACCTGCCCCTACCTGCAATGTCGCTTATGTTCTATGATCCTGGTGTTGATTGATCGTCCAGTCATAAACTTTTATGCATATGCATGGTACAGTATGCTGTACATTGCCAACTTTGCGAGTGGGTCCTTTTCCTCCTTAGCTGGTTTGGAAATACGCTTTATGCTATGTTTACGCAATATACGACCAATTCTATCCGTCAATAGCTTTTTCTGACTTGTGACTTGACCGAGTGTTTGACTCCGTTATACTTCTGATATAAGTTGTGGATAACACATTGCTCCTCAGAATACTTTCCAGTTGTTGCATTTCGCGCCTGAGGTGCTGCAGCTCATATATTCATCTTGCTCGCATTAAGAGCATATTAATCATGTCTCTTTTTCTGGCTTGGGTGATGATTTGATAGTTTGTGCAGGTATCCAAGAGCAACTGGAAGGCGTCGCCATGGGTACCCCAGAGATGACCAACTTCTTCGTCGAACATTTCGAAACACAGGCACTGGATTTGGCACCTTGTAAACATAATGTGTGCTACAGGTACGTCAATGATACCTTTCTTATGTGGAGCCATGGTGAAGAACAGTTTGGTGACTTCCTGAGAGACTTGAACAATCTCATACCAACATAAATTTACTATGGAAGTAGGAAAGGAAAAAAAAACTACAATGTGCTGATCATAAGAGATGATCAAAAACCGACACACACCGACTGATATGTGCACAATCTATCAATTCACCATCGGAGCCAGAAAAGAGGCATGGCTAATACGCTCATAACACGAGCAAGACGAACGTGTGAGCCGCAGCACTTCAGACGTGAAATGCAACAACTGGAAAGTGTTCTGAAGACCAATGGGTTCTCCACAACTTATATTAGAAGTATAACAGAGTCGAACACTCGGCGAAGTGACAAGCAAGGAAAAAAGTCAGGTACGGCCTTTTGTCATACATTCCCAGAGTGACGGATAGAATATCCGTATACTGCGCAAACACGATGTAAAGAGTATTTACAAACCAACAAAGAAGATCAAAGAGTGTCTCAGATCGCCTAAGGAGAAAAGGGATCCACATGCAATGTTAGCAATATACAACATACCATAACACACACATGCGGAAAAATTTATGTTGGAGTGACTGGACAATCAATCAACACAAGGATCACAAAACATAAGCGCCATTGCGGGTTGAGGCAGGTGGAGAAATGGTCCGTGGTAGAGCACACAATATGTGAGACCGACCAGGTAGTAGATTTCGCCGATACTATTACACCCGCTTGTTCAGTGAAGCTATAGAAGTACAAAACACGGGAATAGCTTCCACAAGAGAGAAGAAAGCCTTAAGGTAAATGGATCCTGGCTTCCTGTGTTGCAGGGAAAGACCTTTGCTGGTAGCAAGAAAACCGCACCGGAAATGACTGTGGAGGGGCCCTTGGACTTTGGCAAACCAAGGTACATATAGTGTGCGGCCATCAGCCCCATGTAGATATGCAGAGTGTCCATTCAGCTGAGCAGACATGCTACGCAGCTGACCGACTATCGTACTTGCTGCCTTAGGGGCCTCTCTCCTCTTGACAGCGGATTTTAACAAAATTGTCTTGTCTTTGTGGAACTCTGTAATGAAGTTGTCGTGTTGGCTCCAACAGGACTGCAATTTGCGACCGTAGCATTACCGCTTGCTGGTATTCTGGCGGGCATGGAGGCTTGGGTGGAAACTGCTGGACTGAGGTGCACTTCACGAATGTAGCGTTACCGTAAGCCGGTGTTCTGGCTGTCGGGGAGGCTGTGGGGGGGAACTGTGAGATGCGGTGTTTAGTTTAGCGCTTTCTTGAATGTAGTTACCGGTGCAGTGGCGGGCGTGGAGGCTGCGGGCGGGAATTGCGGTGTTGAGGTGTTCAGTTGGCGCTGTTTTTACTGGGCCCATTTCCTTTCTTGTCGCTGCAAGGGAGCCTCCTCTGGCCTCCAAGTTGCAGGGCATTTGCAAGCCAGGGCCTGCTGCACCGACGGTGACCAGCGTTTGCTGAGGTATAGGGCTGGCTCTGATGTGGATTGTGGATACCCACCATTTAATTATGGAGGTCGGAACTAAGCATTAGTCACTGTCCCATGGCAGCTCCACAAAAACTGCCCCGATGACGACTAGCATGGCTACAATGAATACATCGAGGGAATCCTCATCATCGTTAGCCTGTTGCAACATTCGCATGAGTACCCGCAACCAAAATAGGGCCGCGCAAACAACATCTGTGAACAATCACAGGGCTAGGCTTGCATTGGTACGAGAGGATAGGAGGTCAGACATGGACTCAGACGAGGACAAATTGTACATTCTGCAAAGGAATAGGAAGGGGAGGGCGAGGGGGACGGAGAGAGAGAGAGAGAGAGAGAGAGAGAGAGAGAGAGAGAGAGAGAGAGAGAGAGAGAGAGAGATGGAAGAACGACAGATAATAGAAATAGCAAATCTGCCGACTCCAAATGCTTTTTCTGTCTTGGTAAACGCAGATGCAGAAGGCGAGGGCCAAATGCAGTCACGAGATAGAAGGAGAGGTTTCTGCCTATTATTTCGTACATTATGCAAGGTGTTTCAGCTCTCGTAAAAGAACTGTGTGGAGGTGTAAAAGGCAAGTTAACGGCTGTGTACTGAGCCAAAACTACAAAAATACAGGCAGAATCTATCGACAAATTTAATTTCGTAAAAGAGGAACGCAGGAAGAGGGGTGTAGATTTCTACACATACTCTATGCAACCCAAGCAGGCTTTGAGGGCAGTTCTGAAGCATCTTCCGATTGACGCAGAACTGGAGGATGTCAAGCAGGAACTCATAGGCGAAGGCTTCGTAGTGTCAGATGTACACCAGTTTTTGAGGGAACAGGAGGCCACAAGAAGGAGCCGAACTTGTTATCGGTGATAGAAAATAACGAGGATGTGAAAAGAGTATTTAGTCTTCGCTGTATGCTAAGCTTTAAAATAATAGTAGAAACATACAATAAGCCTGAAGATCCAGGCCAGTGCCATCGCTGCCAGAGGTTCAGCCATGTGATCAACAACTACCAACTACAGCCAACGTGCATGAAATGTGCAGCCTCGCACCAGAGTCTTTGCAGCCTCAGGAGAACACAAAACCCAGTGTGCACAAATTGTGAGGGCCACCATCCGGCAAATTACAGTGGTTGCGAATTTTACCAAATATTAGTTCAAAACCAGAGGCAAAGCAAACCTTCCACTGCAGCCCCAGGTGTCTCTGACAACCAAACCCAGCAACAAGAAAAGTTTAGGCAACAGCCACGGCAATTCCTGGCACTGAAGCCAAGACAGAACGCATTGAATGTCACCTCCACTACCAACGCCGAATTACTCTCCCCCTGCCCCAAGCGGCACCACGAGTGAGTGCGGCCCCCACCACTGAACCCTCCAGTGGTCACAGAGGCGAGCAGGTCACCACTGCCGCATCCACCAGCAGTCCAGCCAACAGCAGTTAGCAAAGTAGCTACGCCCCCACCACCGGGTCCTCCGGTAAGACGACCACCTGCGCTTGTCACGGATGTCAGAACCGCTCCACAATCCGCACCAGAAGCATCTCAGGCGACCCCAAGCTCTAGCAGCGACCTCTTTGGTTTTCTGGAAGAATTCAGGGAAATAAACATGCTGTTTGTGGGGACTGAACCTGAGCACACTTCTGTAGAAAGCTAAAGAAACGCTGGAAAAGGCCCGAGAGGAAAACAGATAGATTTTCCAAGTTGGTGATAATAGTAGAAGCAGCTATAACATTATTTGCCGATGTACCTTAACAGAAGAAGATACCTTCGAATTCTAAATTGGAGTGCCCATGGAATGACGGATAAAACCCTGTAGCTACAGTCCTTTCTTGACTGGCATGCCATAGACGTCGCCTGCAGCATGGAGACGCATCTATTGCCGACCGACCTATTTAAGGTGTGAAATTACTCGATCCACAGGGTCAATTGACAAAACCGCCCAGGCAGACGAGTTGCGTTCTTGTGAGGCGGAAGATTTGCCACTGAAAAATCGACATACCAAATTTGGTCACGATTGAGGCGGCCGGGTTGGAAATAAAATTAGGCAACAATGTATTTAAAATAATATCGGCTAATAAACCCCCACGATCAAGCATAAACGTCAGGGACCCTCAGGCCTTGTTCGACAATGACGAGCGAGTGATAGTAATGAGCGACATGAACTCCAAGAATGGGGACTGGGGCAGAGATTGAGACAATTTATTGAGAGCGATCCCTCTCTGGGGATAATCGCTCCCGACGAGCCAACTCATTTCCCATTTCAAACCCAGCACAGGCCAGCTATCCTGGATATCTTCATGTGCAAGGGCCTGCCATGGAGGGCTGCAGCAACAGTTCACCATGAGCTGGACTCAGACCACAGCCCTGTTGTCCTAGAACGTGCCAGTGTCGAAGACCAAATCCAGAGGACAGTAAAAACAAACGTAGTTACTAACTTGGAACAATATAATGTCCTGGCAGATCATGATCTGGAGGACACACCCCAAATGTGGAATGAAGCAAAGGTGGATAAAGTGATAGAGTATTTTACGAACGTCCTCCAGACCTGTGCTGAGGAGACAAGCACCAGGCAAACCAGTGAACCTGGTCCCAGGGACCTGCCCCCTGATATGTGGGACCTGATAGTTGAAAAACTGGTGCATGAGGAGAGATTGGCAGACTTTTCGTGATCCTGCCGATCGTCGCCAGCTCACGACGACTATGAGCCTAGGTAAATCGAAGGTTACAGGAGCACAGAGGCTGAGAAGAGTGGCTCAGAGAGGTAGAACAGAACACAAGAGAAGTATGGAAGATAATGAAAGCGCTGAAGGCTACACTCAGGGTAGAAAGGCCACTCCGAGGAGAAAACGAATTAGTTTATGATAACAAGGAGGAGGCAGAAGTGTTAGCAACATCGCTAGAGTCACAATTCCGAACTCGCGTCATCGACGATGATGTGAGTGATACACAGACAGAAATAATAATCAGATGAGTTGCTCACTGGAGGCAAGAGAGCATAGAAACAGAATTGACGCCAGTTTCTGACTGCCTTGTATGTGGCTTCATCAGACAACTAGGGGAAAAAAAATCCCCTGGTCCTGACAAGGTCTGTGTCCCTTACCTAAAACACTTTCCTCCCACCGCAATCACTCACCTCACCGCCGTATATAACCAGTGCATTTCCCTAAACTACTTCCCAACCACTTGGAAAACAGCTCAGGTCGTAACCTTATCCGAGAGCTACAGACCCATTTCATTCTTGTGCTTTCTAGGGAAGGTACTAGAATGCCTTATCCACAGAGCCCTTACCAAATTCCTGGGAGACAATAACATAATCACCCCTGAGCAATTTGGCTTCCATCCTGAAAATAGCACTGTCCATCAATACCTATGTCTGGTGGAACACACATGCAAGGCAAGAGATATAAAAACATAGCACAGGAGCGGTATTTCTCGACATCAAGAAAGCGTTTGACAAAGTCTGGCATGATGGCTTAATGTACAAGTTACTCCAGATAGACATTCCAGGACACACAATACGTGTAACTGACTTGTTCCTGGCAGGGAGGCAAATCTCTGTTAGGCGTGGCAATCATGTTAGCATGATCAGGGATGCTGTGACCGGGATCCTGCAGGGATCGGTTCTGGGCCCCATACTATACTCGCTATTATACAAATGACATACAAAAACTGGTAGACAATGAACTGGCTCTTTACGCTGATGGTACTGGTATATAAAGCAGTAGCAACCTGAAACCTCAACTATATACTGAGGAAACTACAAGAACATTAGAACGAAATAGTAAGTTGGTGTAATCTTCCGATTAAAACAAATCCAGGAAAAATAGTCACCAGAAAGTGATCTCTCCCAAGCAGGCAGAGACATCGAGTGGAGCGACTTAGCACCCTACCTAGGAATATAGATAGATAAAAAGCTGGCATTTGGCAAACAAATAAATAGGGCTTGAAACAAAGGCAGTACAGCATTTAATCGCCTGTACTCGCTCCTCAAGGGTGGGGGCAGACAATAGAAATGAAGCTGCAACTGAACAGAGCTGTTATCCAACATACTGCATTATATGGATCAGAAGCTTGGTCAATGGTGGCAGACACCCAACTGCTCAAACTTCATACTCTGCAAAACCATATCCCCCATACCATAGCAGATGCCAATAGATATACGCCCAGCACACTTATCAAAGAATTATTAAGCGAACCATCCACACTCACATACATTAAAAGAAAGTCAGTAACTTTATATGAAACGACTTCATCTTTGCTCCACCAACTAATTCACCAGTTAGGCACACAATACCCAAACACTTCAAATAATACACCAGTATCCACAATAACCAATGTAGGGAATAACATATACAGACATACAGTCATGCATACAAACAATCATTTCGACGAGTAAATAAAAGCTATCCTCAAATACTCATTTAGCCATGCTAAATGACAGACGAGCAAAGCCCTGTGGCGCTTCAAATGGAAATACATATAGATAGCAGCAATCCCCTCCAGTCCCACCAACAATGGAGGCCGAAACTGTGACAATGCCAGCCACTCGTGGTGGCGGAACGTCAGAAAAATCATCAGACGAACGTTGGTCGATGGATCCGAGACAAGAAGCCAACAGGGAATTTGTCAGTAATTTAAAAAATTAACGTCACACTGGAGAGAAATGGGCAGACAACTTAAGTTTTGCTAATGGCTGCTGTCCAACTTGTTCGCAAATTGCAATAACAGTCAGAATAAAAAGTACTTAAATGTTCAACTGTCGTAGTTAGCACTCCATCGGCCTCCGTCGAAAATGATGTGTAAATTTCCAAACAACTGTAACAGTTATACTTCCGGCTGTTATGAGACAAATCTTCCATGCTAAATCCACTTTGCCAATTCATGAAATAAAACGTGATTTCTAGTAAATGCAAAAGTGTAACGTTTAGCATGCTAGCTGCGAAGAATGTTGCGGAGATCGTTACAGAACATGTTTTCATCCGAAGTAAACGCGCCTTTGACTGGGTCAAGATGACAATCTAAACAATCAGCGGTTTACTGAGGACTTTAAACAAATTTGCTTTAATTGGTGAGATAATGACTGCAACATAGAAAATGGTCTTCGCTTTATAACGAGACGAACCGGCAACAAAAACAGCGGGAAGACTTCAGCGGCAAGAATCAGCAAAGCAGAGAAAATAGAGATGAGTTCCTCGGACAAGTGCACCCCCTCTCCCCCTCCCCCCCTAATATCTCTCTCTCTCTCTCTCTCTCTCTCTCTCTCTACACACACTCACACACACACACACACACACACACAGAGGGAGGCGCAGGTGGTGGCCGGCCTCCCGCAGCTGCTCTGAATGCATGTGGCGGTTCTCAGTCCAGCAGCTCTCGCTACATGCACTGGCAGAGCACAAAAAGATTGTCTAATGGTACGCGGACATGGAAGCTTCTCAGCTGCATCCGCGGAAACGTGTGTACTGTGAATGACGTACGCACCTCACTGGCGCCATCTGCTTGTCCTCGGTGAGGGGAGGTGGTCGACATCAGTACCGGTGGTGGCAAATGCTGGAGAGAATCCCGCTAAAGGGCTTTCGAAAATGAGCCGTTTTGCGTCGAAATAAGCCAGGCTTCCACAGCCATAAATTTCGTAAGGCAGGTCCACATTTATAAAAATTCGCGTCGAACTAGACGCACGGCATAAAATTTTGCGCGTGCGCATGGACGTGGACGTGATAATGCATGCATAAATTTTTTCTACACTCAGCGCGCACGCTGCAGACTTCGTCGGTTTTGTGAGGAACGTCAAATGAACTTGCGCCGCATCGACCTCTTCATATGGGCGCTTCCATTTGTTTTTGCCGCACGAATGCACCTGTACCTTATTACTTAATGAACTTAACAGTGAGACAACTGTGTCTGAAGTAGGGAAAAAGTGTGTAGTCCTTACTGTGTTGTGTGATTTACTGAAACGGAACAGAGAGAAAGAGAGACACTTTTGGATTAAGGGTCTGCACAGAAAAAGGGTATGCAGATGAGGCTTGTCTGTTAAATACACTGAAGAGCCAAAGAAACAGATAAACCTGCCTAATATCGTTTAGGGCCCCCACGAGCATGAAGAAGTGCTGCAACACGACGTGGCATGGACTCGACTAATGTCTGAAGTAGTGATGGAGGGTACTGGCACCATGAACCTTGCAGAGCTGTCCATAAGTCCGTAAGAGTACGATGGGGTGGAATCTCTTCTGAACAGCACATTGCAAGGCATCCCAGATATGCTCAACAATGTTCATGTCTGGGGAGTTTGGTGGCAAGTGGAAGTGGTTAAACTCAGAAGAGAGTTCCTGGAGCAGCTCTATAGCAATTCTGGACACGTGGGGTGTCGTATTGTCCTGCTGGAATTGCCCAAGTCCGCCGGAGCGCACAATGGTCATGAATAGATGCAGATGATCAGACAGGATGCTTACGTACATGTCACTTGCCAGAGTCGTACGTAGATGTATCAGTGGTACCACATCACTCCAGCTGCACATGGCCCACACCATTACAGAGCCTCCTCCAGCTTGAACAGTCTCCTGCTGACATTCAGGGTCCATTGCTTCATGAGGTTGTCTCCTACCCGTAAACGTCCATCCGCTAGAAACAATTTGAAACAAGACTCGTCAGTCCAGGCAACATGTTATCAGTTATCAACATCCAGTGTCAGAGTTGATGGGCCCAGGCCACGTGTAAAGCTTTTTGTTGTGCACAAGTGGAACACAAGTGGACCTTTGGTTCCGAAAGCCCATATCGATGATGTTTCGTTGAGTGGTTTGTATGCTAACAGTTGTTGATTGTCCAGCATTGAAATCTGCAGCAATTTGCGGAAGGGTTGCACTTCTGTCACGTTGAACGATTCTCTTCAGCCGTCGTTGCCCCCGGTCTTGAAGGATCTTTTTCCAGCCGCAGTAATGTCAGAGATTTGATGTTTTACTGGATTCCTGATATTCACGGTACACTCGTAAAATGGTCATACGGGAAAATCCCCCACTTCATCGCTACCTCGGAGATGCTGAGTCCCATCTCTTGTGCGCCGACTATAACACCATGCTCAAACTCACTAAAATGTTGATAACCTGCCACTGTAGCAGCTGTAACTGATCTAAAAACTGTGCCAGGCACTTGTCTTACATAGGCGTTGCCAACCGCAGCACTGTATTCTGCCTGTTTACATGTCTCTGTATTTGAACACGCATGTCTGTACCAGTTTCTTTGGAGGTTTAGTATATATTAACTGTAGGTCAAACTAGAGGCCATTATAAAAAATTTCACCTCTATCTGGAGAAGATTTTGAATATCTTAATTGTTTGATTTGACCAACAACTGCGAAACAGAACACTGCATTTAGAGTCAATACCAGTATAGGAAATGTTGGCTTTAACATTCCGATTTCTAGCTACAGGAAATTCATACACTAGTCTTCAGTATCTCTTCAAAATATCGAAACAAAGTACACACATCCAAAAAAGTTTTGCATCACCCCATTTCCCAGAACTCCTGAAGATAGACGCTGACTGTGGATATTGTATCACAGACACAATCACTTTGACTTTTCAGAGACGTCACTAAACCCGCCCAAAGATGTTAACAGTTTTGCGACAAAGCGGGCACCACCCCAAAGTACCGTTATCCAAGATGGCGGCCACAACGTTAGCTAATGACAGCATCCAAGATGGCGGCTATGGTGTCTTTCAAGATGCCAGATTTCGGTGGGAAGATAGATCAATTGAGATACCTCCACTAACCTAACCGCACATCCCCTCCCCCAGAAAATGGCGGGAAGTTCAAGTCCTATCAGGATAATGCATCACACCACGGTTACCTCTACTAATTTAAGAAAATGGTGGGAAGATAGGTCACTTGGACTACCTCCACTAACCTAAGTCATCCGACTGCCACCTCATCTTACGGATTGGCAGGAAGTTCAAATTCCATCAGGATAATGCAATACACGACGGTTATCTCTACCAACCTAAGAAAATGGTGGGAAAATAGATCAATTGGGCTACCTCCAATAACCTAAGTCACCCGACCGCCACATCCTCCTATGAACCGCTAGGAAATTTGAATTTTGGCCAGAAGATAGGTCAATTTGTGTATCTCCACTAACCTAAGAAAATGGCGCAAAAGAAAGTGCACTTAGGCTACTTCCACTAACCTAAGTCACCCGACCACCACCTCATCCTAGGAAATGATGCAGGGGAGGACTTGACCTGTGCTGGACGTAAGTCTTTGTTATTTTGCATGCACCAGTCTTTATTTAAACAATTTGATGCAGTACAACCATCCAGTGGGTTCACCACAGGGTCTGGACTTCAACTGACCTTGTACACAGTACCACCATCAGAGGGCGCTGTCGTCCATTCTGTGACATAATCAAAGATGGCGGTCATGATGTCAGCCAATGATGCAAGTACTGTTATCCAAGATGGCGGGAAACAGTGAATTCACCACAAGGTCTGCACCTAGTACACAGTACCACCACCAGAGTGCACTATCATTGTCTGTCCCATGATGTAATCCAAGATGGCGGGGGAAAATGGCGGTAGACAGCGTGTTCCCCATGAGGTCTGGACCGAGTACACAGTAATGCCACCAGAGAGTGCTGTCATCTGTTCCATGACGTAACTCAAGATGGCGGGGGAAAGTGGTGGGAAAAGGACTCTGCCTGTGCTGGACATTAGTCTTTATTTTGCAGGCAGTGTCCCCACCATGAGATCTAGAGTCCAATGACCTAGTACCCAGTACTGCCATCAGAGGGTGCTGTCATCTCTCCTGTAATGTAATCCAAGATGGTGGTCTGGAGGGGGAAAATGGCGCGAAAATGACTCTGCCTGTGCTGGGCTGCTGTAGAGAGTAAGGAAGGAGTGTACTTTATTTATTGTGGAACGATTTATTTAGGAATGGATTTTGAAAGATAGTATATTTGTCACATTGATACAAAACACATGCTTGGACATGCTTGGGGTTACACCACACAGCCCACAGACCTGTAAACTACTCCTAAATAACGCTCTGCTGAGACGCAAACAACTCCTAAATTACCGAAATAATTTCAGTACAGACATGCAAACTCCTCCTAAATAATGCAGTACACTGATGTGCAGAAACGAAATCAGCTCATAAACTGTCCAAATAACACATGGCATAGGTTACAGACCTGCTAGCAAAACAGTGTGACAGTCACGCAATCAACGTGTGCAAGCACTGTCCACCACCCCATGTCCACTAGACCGCACAGGAGGCTACTGGCAGCACCCACGAAGTGACATGGCTGTCAGACCACGCACAGGTGCCCTCAAGCTTGAGGCAGCGACATCCCTTTCATACTTGCTACCTGAGAAATTCCTCTCGAAAACATGTGATCACCTAGGCACCGTTGCTGACACGATTGGACAGGAGCAAAGACCTATTTGCTCAAGCCTCCACCAGATGGAAGCCAGTGCCAGCCATCGGTCTCATGCCGCTGCTACCTGCAGCAAGCAGGTGAAATTTGGTTCTATTTTCGGGTATACAGTTAGAGTTCTCTGAGTGTTATACTGATGTCATAGAACTCCAACGTGCACACACGTCAGCCCCATATGTGAGACACCTCTGGGCAGTACGTGTGTTTCACCTTTGCTGATTGATACTTGGGGACACTGACATTACCGAATAGCACAGGGTGCATTGTTGCTAGTGCAACATGTGAGACACATCTAACCTTGCTTAACTGCTCTGTGTGACGGATGCAATGCCACGAAGTGCGTGATCATAGCTACAAACCATTGGAAGTGCATCTAACAAGTTTTCAATCTTATACTGACGACACATGGCTATGTAACATCAGAACCGAATTGACCTCTTGGAAACTGTATAGTGCCCCAGAAATAGTTAACGCTCGCTTTCTTGATGTCTTAGCTTGTATGCATGGAAATGCTTGCCCAAACAGATTCTGTTACGAAAATAGCACAGAATAACATCGAATGCAGTCTTCCTCGCGGTCCTAACGTTGTACCCCATCCATTATGTGTTACCCTTCCCACTTTCAACACACACAGACGTTCCCACCGCTATGTAGAGACTCCTATATCCCTGCACGAAAGAATGTCTTGTGAACGAATTGAGCATTATGATTGGCTCTTATCGAATTTAACCGCCAAATTACTGATGCCACCGGTATCAAAGCACCATCCACCTTTTCTTTCTTTCTGCAGACGAGACTTTCAGGGGGGAAAAAACTATTTTACACAGATCGCCATACTGCACCAACAGAAAAACCCTGCAAAGTGCTCCTACATATTGTCAAATACGGAAAGAATCTTACTCAGTTTCACTGCTGTCCTACTGAGGATAGGAGCTTGAATATTAGAGTGGGAAACCGATCTCCAACCCAGCAATACATCACTGTGTACTGTGTTGATGTAGTAAACATACAATTCCTATTCTGCACCATACAAAATCATCCCTTTTACATCATTCGTACATATACCGAGAAGACAGACAGCTCTGTATACACTCCTCACGGCACTAGATATTTCTCTGTGAGGTCGGCGGTCATCACGTCTGACAGGTAACCAGAGTACCCTCAGTAGATCGAAGTTACTCTCAGAACTGTTCTACAAATTCGGGCTCGCTACCCCTCGACACAAACGCATTACTGTTTCTGGTCCGGACCTGCTTGCTTGCTTTTCTACACCCATCTTCAGACTCTGGGATTACAAGAACACTTGTATTTTCACGTGGTTTGCCATAATATTATACCATTTTGGCAGTACTTCTCGATATCAAGCACGCAGCAGTAGCCTACCGATCGCTTATGCAACATTATTCTGAAGATATAGACTGGAAATTATTTCTCTACAAATTCAAAACTTTAGCACCTATCCCACCTGTGAAGACCTTTATGTGAGAACTCGAAACAAATAGAGGAAACTTATATTTCTACTCATGAATACTGATGTCCATGATGTAACAGATTCCATATCATCCCTATAATTTACAAAGTCAATTAATGTGTATCTCATGACTAGAAAACCAGCAAACGTGTCTTTCACCTGCTAGATGCACACACCACGATCCATGTTCCCTCAACTAAATAAAGGCCTGAAATGTGAAGAAACAGTCAATCTGACAATTTACATTGGAGGGAGTAACGGTCCAGCGTAAACACACATCCATATTCACTCTTCTCAAATCTCCACTTGATCATGAAAGCTATCCAACACATCCTAAGTATCAGTTCACCATTCGGTCGTCTAGAGGACAACTTAGTTAAGTCATCTACATTCCCACACTACAACAGCCATCTCCATTCAGGCAGACCCTACCATTAGCTGGAAATGTGAATCATTCCCACCACACGCAATCATCCTACGAAACCGGTCACATTTATATTTGATTGCTATATGTACAATTAAATGTTCCAATTGCAGTTACAGTTGAATGACATTTAACAATGAGTGAAGAATCGGAAATACATCCTGCTGACGGCCGTGGCTATGGAAACAGAAATATGTCTACCATTCTTATGATGTGACATACTCTTCCCTCTGCTATCACAGTATTCCACAGTCATCTCCTTTGCACGTCTCGGAATACAAACACATACTTTACAAGCCTGATGCTGAAGGTGAACCTATCACACATCCCCTACTACTACAAAGTATAATACTGAGATAAAATCAGCGAAGGGTGGACATGTCTAGTAAGTTTTTCTTGTGAGTGATACCACTGTGTCTTAGAAAGATAGGTTTAATCGTCTCATATGTTAAAAAATCCGATCGCAACAACTACTTTATGTTACTGTCACAAGCGCTCTTGGTTCTACAGGTGCACACAAATATCCATATTAAAAGCTATACTTGTTTTATAAATCGAGGTACGACATTGCCTCTGAATGAGGTGGTTTTTTTGTCCACACAAATTCCGAGACGGTGATCACTGGAGTGTATATTATCAGACCAGCAGTTCGATTACACGTAGCCCATGATGCAACCTCGAGATAAAAACGCTGAATTTTGAATGTGATTCGGGTATTAAACCGCTATCTGCAACTCGATCACACTGCTAGATATTTCTATGGTATTTGTAACGTATTCTGTCTCGATACCATGTCAGAGGTTCTGCAATATATCCACAGAGTTATAGTCGATGGCTGGCTGAGATGGATCACAAACAGTGTTACGCTATCCACTATAAATGATGTCTATGATTTGGAATCAAGTCCTTCCATTCAACCATATACCTGCATTGGATCACAGCCACAAGTGAATCATATTTCTGGCACTCTCATAACTCGAAACGAGGCACCTTCCTCAAACCTATCTGCTATAGTAAAATTCCAACGTGATTTTAGTCAGTCCCTATGCATCCTGTAACTGCTCTCATTTCTGCAGCTTTGCACATGTAATCGTTCCAATTTAAGATGGAACTGAGCAGAAGCTGGAGAAAGCCATATCCACCACTTTCTGAAACCCATATAGAAACAGAACAACCTGAGTTAGTGCAACAGGACCGTGTTTTGACCATTTGGTGGAAATGCGCTTATTGTGGTGTGTCTCCAAATACTACAGCCTGAAGCAGACATGCGTCAATTCACATCTATCAGCCCAACATGCTATCACTGTTATTCTATACCATCTGTCAATGAAAAATTACGAACTATAAAAGCTCCACTAACTACATCTAATATAGAGCTCACCTAGGCATCGTTGCTGGCGCAATGACACATAGCTGCTGCAGGGATCCAGCGTGGAGAGAGAGATGTCACAATGCTCCCCAGAATAGCATAGGGCACATTCCTCCTGGCATTCCTAACAGAACAGCCCGCCCGTCACTGAATTCACCTGTCAAACTGCTGCTGCGACTGCCCGTGTGGGATGATCCTATTAAATATACAGGTATTGATCCACTGCAGAGGCCAGTTTAAGGTTTCACCACCTCTACTGAAGGAGAATGATCGTATCTCATGGACTAAACTGTAAATCGCAAGAGACGCTCCCTGTGGTCCTGTCTCATTGTCTGAAACATTATTTGTTTCTGCTGTAGCACGCTTTGTACAGCGCCATACATTTTATTTTTCTGCCACGACTTCGAGGTCTGTGTCAGGTTCTAAACTGACATTAAGGTGTTCTGATCCGCAGAAGTTGGACAGTGTAAACCATATTGTTAATGTGGGTGCCATAACACGCCACACAAACACTGGATGATTTTAAATAAAAGACCGTTACAACATAATGAAACTGTAAGAGTTTGGTCGTGTTGTCTAGAGTTTCCAAACTACAGTCCAAAGGTGATTCACGAGCGCTACATCCGTCATAGTCATGGAATAGCTGATGACACTACATTCCGGTTCAACTGATTCATCATATTGCAGTCATGTACGCACCCTAGAAGGTGCTGTCCATCCACCAAAACTCTCTCGCCAACTCAAACAAGCTATATCAGTCAGTCATTATGTGGTAACCATGTGTGTGTGTGTTTATGGGCTTACGGGTGCTCAACGTCGAGGTCGTCAGCTCCCTGACACACATTAAAGGGAACGAATGTGGACAGACCTAACAAAACTGAAACACACACGCAAGGAAAGCAGGAAAAGAAGGAAAATGCGACATATGGAAGTAGAACGTAAGGAAAGGGAAAATGTAGCAGCAAGAATGCCACAGGAAATTGTCATTGGCTGGCCACTTACATAAAACATGGGCGAGCTTGTCACACAGTGAGCAAATTAAGATCCTCTCCGTAAAGTCTTTTTTAAAAACATTTGACATGGCACAGAACTTTAAAACTTTAACCACATTCGTCCAAGTGTTGCCTAAAAGAGATGGCAGGTCCGCTGGCAAGTCAGCCGCGGCCCGCTGGTCAGAAAATAAAACGCAATCCAATAAAACGTGGCGCACAGTGACCTGGACGCCACAAGCACCACACATTGGAGGGTCCTCCCGCCGGAGCAGGAAGCCATGCGCATAGGGCTGTGGCCTATCCGAAGCCGAGTGAGGAGAACCTCGTCCCATTGACGGGGCTGAAAGGAAGTACACCACACACGCGTTGTGGGCTTGACTATACGGAGCTTATTGTCAGTCACTTCCAGCCACTCATCCTCCCACCGGCGCATGACTCGTGAGCTCAACAGCGTGGTAAGTGCGTGCAGGGGTATAGCACACTGAGAAACTTGTGGATCGAGACACGCTATAAAGGCACATTTGCATGCCGAGCGTGAGTTTCCGCGGAAACGCGAAATACTAATTAAATAAATGATCAGTGACAAATAAATAAAGCCTATGGCACACAACTGCAGCGCTGTGTCGCTGATAAAACAAAAGCACAATTACGTTACTCTTATGTTTGATTAAAAAAAGAGAGCTCTGGTAGAAGTGGTGCGAGAAGCACGTATTTTATTTTATTGTCTGGCACACCGCCATATTTCATGTTATAGAAGAATACTGCGAGTTGCAACCACACTAGGCACTCGATTCTGTAAAGAATTTATATTTATAAAAGTAAGTAAGATTATGAACTGTAGGCTTATTCATTGAATATATCTGATTTAACTAACTGTGTAACTTCTTTATGTTTAGTAGACAATCACCTCTGTACGACGTATTGGCATGGCTGGCAAATTATTGTAATATTGAGATTTAGATTATGAGTCCGCACCTACCGCAGCAGTCTTTGGAAACGATTTAATTACGAAGTCCGATTATTCAGTTTTATTTCACGGTCAACTACGAGTAACATTGCCTTTACGAAAAAGCCATTGTCAAGCGTCTGATAACGAATAATTAAACGTCCACGTTCCAGATAAGCAAAATATTAATTACAATTGCAATCACAATCACCATCATACAGATATAATAATTAATATCTAAATAACAATATTTTATTTATTTTGTATTGGCGACCGTGACAGGACGTTGTTCAGTTTGTCATTTGTTACATTGTTCTCTTTGTTTCATGTAAAAAATCAAGTTTCTGGACCTGGACGTCAATGTATGAGAGATAACAAAATCTGAAGATATTTTCCAATTCTGAAATTTTGCCGGAAGACGCAAAGAAGCTTCCAGCAAAATAAGGTAAGACACAGCATCTTTGCATTAGCAGGCTTGACCAGACGTATAATTCAGTGTATTAGCTTTTCAGTAAATTCTGTAGTGTTTCTTTTCCGCATAACAGTTTCAGTGATAAATTTCATTCTCAGTACTTTTCCCTAAACAATAACGTATGCAACAATACCAATACACGAGTGTACAATATGGCCGACTTCTGTACGATATCATGTAACATGGCCAGCAGCCATTACCAATAATCTCAAATTCAGTTTATATTTTTAAATTAACAGACAGCCATTGTTGCTACGAGCGATTCATGCTCAACTACATTTTATTTTAAAATCAGTGTCAAAAATTTTCTTGAAACATATATCACGTGTGGCATGGTAATAACTAGAAAACAATACGCAAAAATGGAACAGCAAGGACGTACTATTCAGACGCAATCCGACTCGGACGTGAGACAAGTGTTAGAAAATGACTTTACGACAGCAACCGGTAGTGACGATTCATCAAACATTGACGCAAGTGTTGACGAAAATTTTGACAATAGGCCGTCCACTACAAAAATTTCAAAATCTCAATCAGAGCCCATGTTAATGCATGGCGTCACGTCTAATGACGCGGCGGGGGCAGAGACCTTGCAAACGGTAAACATTGCCGACATGTTACAAATGCTAATGAAACAAAACGCAGAAAATATGGCAACCATAAGGAAACAGAACGCCGAAAACATGGCAACCTTAAAGGCACAATTAGAGACACAAAATGAACAGTTAAAAACACAAAATGACGAAATCAAATCTGATCTCATAGCAATCAAGATAGGTAATGACACTTTGTGTAAACGTGTGGAACTTATAGACGCCACACTGACCAAACAGATGACCGAACTCAGTACTAAATTTTCCCAGCTCAATACGAGACAAGAAAAGACTGCAACTGACGTAGCACTTTTACAGACACAAGTAAAAAACCTTAATGTCACGTGTGAAGTTCTTACTGAACAAATTCAAACATATCCTTCAGTACATGACAACCTTGAAAAACGAATTACTGACGTACAGAATAAATGTGACAATGTTGAACAACACCTGACTGACATCTTACAATCAGATGCCACAGCTCATTTTCAAAATATTAATAAAGAATTTCATGATTGGGTTGAGAACAAAGACAAACATTTTGATAGATGCTTACGTGAAAATTTACCAACAATTGTGCACGACTCCGTAGCGCAATACATTACTAATAACAAACAGCTGATCAGTGACGCAGTACAATCCGTCACTGCACCCATGAGACAATTCACCGATCAACTACAGTCTGAATGTAACGAAAATATCAGTCAAAATGTACAGTTCAGAAACCAATATACATTCGAGTATGATACACACATTCCGCACACGACAAATACACAAGAACAAAACACACCACGACTACAACACATACCACGATGTGGCAACACAAACACAAGCTATTATCATGGTAAACCACAGCAACATTATCGTAATTACTCGCCAGCTGAACATACCAGTAATTACAGTGGAATAAATCCATATCACAATGCGAAGGAAGATGAAAGCTTAATGAAACACAGGCAATTTCAGATTTTTATCCCAGAAAAACGAACCATTCATCCGGTGATTTTTCTTAAATCTTTTAGTAACGCATTTCCACGCACTTGGAGTGACCGGAAAAAGATTTCATATATTGTCGGTTACATCCAAGGCGATGCAGCTGTCTGGGCATACAGTCAAGCTGACGTATGTACCACGTACAGTGAGTTTGAGCGTGCTTTTCTGAACAAATTCTGGTCGCAATCCGTCCAGGAGCGACTCAGAAGACAAATTTTAGAACCTGAAACTTTTAACAGTAAAAATGGTAACTTACGCAGATATTTTGAAAAATACTTGAACATGGGACATTTTTTAGACGAACCAGTCGCAACGCGTGATATACTCCGTGCGTTGAAGGCCAAATTGCCTTTCAACATTAAAGAAAAACTCCTACATATCCCGGATGACGATTCAGATTATTTTTTAACAGCTTTAGATTCGGTTGACATGTTACTTGAAGATCAGCGCTTCGCGCGGCAAAACAGCAGCCACAATGTTTACACTAGTGGTATGCAAGACATGCAGGCTTGCCAACACAATTCTGGCGCGCCCACAGTTGGATACGCGGTACAACAAAAACAGCAAACTCACATGCCGTCTCAGTACGGAAATCAAAATCAACACGCGTATTCCAATACAAACAATAGTTACAACAGTAATAACATTTCATGCGGCAATCCATACAAAAGGCACCGCGGTAATAACTACAACGGTAACAACGGATACAAAGGTAATAACAAAAACACAAACAGAAATAGAAATAATAATAACTACGAGCCAAGACAGCATCAAGGTTGGACTCGTAACGATCAGTACTTTCATTCAAACTCTGCTTTACCACAGCAGCCACCAGGTCAAAATTGGAGCATACCTTACGACCGACAGGTAAGTTATAATGCGCAACAGCAACAACAACCGCAAAAGTTTGGAGATCATAATAGGCAATATCCGAATGTGAATATAATAGAAATGACACATGATGGACAACCTCAATCTGTGTCAGTACCTAGTACAAATGCTAATCCAACAAACTAGAAACAGTCACTACTTTGCCCCAGGTCGTGGCTGAAGAATTCTTGGGGGGCGACTTCAATGTTAATCAGTTATTTGACATCACACTTGAACAACAGAATAATGATATGCCGAGTAATTCTAAACAAAAACTACCTGTTTTATTTATAAGATACAACCACAATAACAATATATCAGATGAACTTTTGCAAGACAGTACACAATGTCGTTTAAACACAAATGAAATTGTTTTAGCATCTACTACTGGTGTAGTAGGTGGGATTCCAACTACTATTATCCTGGATACAGGTGCAGCTGTGAGCGTTTTGTCTTTTAATTTCTATAAAAAGATGTGTGAATTGGAACCTGTGCCTGAGTTTCCTGCCCAAAACTGTAAAATAACTACTGCACTAGGTAATAAGTCATGTAGGGTTACGAAGCAAGTTTTTGTAAACGTTAAAATAGGTAATGGAACCGTACAATGGCCATTCCTGGTTGTACAAAACCTTGTGACAAATTGCATATTAGGAATAGATATTATGAGCGAGAAGGACTGCATTATAGACTTCTCCAAAGGTAAATGTATTTTAAATGATAAAAGCAGTGTAATTATTATTGATTTGGACAGGAGAACTCTAAAGCATGACAAACACTATACAGGGTACAAGGTTCAGTTAGTACTTGACAATGACATTCAAGACATGCAAACACACTCATCTGACACAGAGCTAATGGACTTGAAAACATTGCTTGATCATAAGATAAGTGAAGCTACAGCTCTCAGTGTACATGAACGTATAAAACTACAGGAAGTGTTATCCAAATATTTACAAGTTTTTACCAAACGATTAGGTGTTATCAACACGTATGTGTACAAGATTGAAGTTAAGCCTCACAAGATCTTCTACCATAAGACATATAACGTACCGTTATCTCAACAACCTGCTGTGTGGCAAGAATTAAAACAAATGTTAGACTGGAAGGTCATTGAACCATCCACCTCACCTTATTGTAGTCCTCTACTTGTTGTCAAAAAATCAAATGGAAGCATTAGGTTAGTGTTAGACGCACGAGCTATTAATGAAATAATTTTACCGGTTCACACAAAACCTGAAAATTTAGAAGAGCAATTACAGAAATTTCTAAATGCAAAATATTTTTCCACAATAGATCTCGCTAATTCGTTTTGGCAGGTGGGTATCACTCCTGATTCTCGGAAATATACTGCATTTATGTTCGGGGGGCGAACCTATCAGTTTTGTGTTCTACCCTTCGGACTGAATGTCAGCTCTGGGGTATTCATTACAGCCCTGGATACCGTGCTTGGCGACGATTTAGTTGAGACAGTCACACACTATGTGGATGATATACTGATAGCTACACAATCTTGGAATGAACACGTTGACACTCTTCAAAGAATTTTAGAAAAATTTGCACAAGCTGGAGTCACAGCCAACCTAAGAAAATCAAAATTTGGTTGCAGTGAGATAAAGTATTTAGGACATATCATTAATTCACAGGGCATACGTCCGGATCCCAGTAAATTAGATGCTATCAGAAACTTTCCTAGCCCTCGAACTAAAAAGCAGTTAAAATCATTCCTTGGGCTATGTTCATTTTTCAGACGTTTTTTGCCACAACCACTTTTGAACAGTAAACATCTGCTAAATCTTCTCAGAAAGAATCAAGTTTGGATTTGGTCGGAACAGTGCCAGAATGACTTTAATACAATTAAACATGCTTTAGTGAATGCTAACATATTGAGCCATCCAGATTTCAATTTAGATTTTTGTATGACTTGTGACGCTTCACGTACTGGCTTGGGCTGTTGCTTATTTCAAGTTGTAAAGAATAAAGAGGAGGAACAGATAAGAATTATTGGGTTTGCGAGTCGCACTCTAACTGAATGTGAGCGTACATACTCCACTACTGAGTTAGAAACACTTTCCATAGTATGGGCATTCAAGAAATTCAATTATTATTTATTTGGAAAACATACGGTAATTTACACCGATCACCAGGCCCTGACATTTTTGTTAACTTGTAAACTTGTACATCCTAGACTATCACGATGGGCAGTTACACTTCAGAACTACTCTTTTGAAATTAAGTACATAAGAGGTAAGGACAACACCATTGCAGACACTTTGTCTAGACTTCCACAAGGTATGAATGATACCAACAGTGACTTAGAAAATATAAATGACTACAGGATTCTCTTAATGCAAGACAAGCAGTATCACCAATATTATATTGATATGTGCAGAAACATGGCTGAATTACAAAAATCTGATCCTCACTGGTATAAGATAATAACATTACTGGTAGAAAAACACAATCATCCTTTGACTAAGTATTACAAGTTACATAATGATGTGCTATTTTATCGACGACATCCAAATGCTACTAACTGGTGTGTATGCATTCCCAAAGAGTCTGAACGTAATTTAATTTGGCACACACACTTAGTTTGGGGTCATTATGGGACAAAAAAGTGTTTGGCAAAGCTCAGCACATACTGTTATTTTAGCAATATGAGAAGAAAAATTTACAGAGAACTAAAAACATGTGTCATATGTCAAAAATCAAAACCTCAGAATTTATCCACAAAAACAGATTTACATTCTATTTTACCCAGTAAACCCCTGGAAATTCTGTGTACTGACATCAGTGGACCGCATCCAGCAAGCTCTGGAGGCGTCAAATATATCTTAGCTTTTTACGATATATTTTGTAAACATGTAAAACTTTATGCTTTAAAATCCGCCACTGCAAATGCTATAATACGAAGATTCTCAAGTGATTACCTGACGCACGTAGGAAAACCTAAAGCAATTCTATCAGATAATGCAGCATACTACTCTGGGTACAAATGGAGAAAATTTCTTGAAGGACAATAACATTAAAAGTATATTTATTTCGAGGTTTAGTCCACAATGTAACGCGACTGAGAGACTTTTCCGAGAATTAAACCGTTTCATGAGGACCTATATTTCATCAAAACATACTAATTGGGTGTCCTACCTAAGTCTTTTCGAAGACGTACACAATAACTTAAATATTTACGATACGAATTACACACCTAACGAGATCATGTTCAATTGCAAACAGAACGATCAGTGGATAGAACCATTACCTAAGTTGTCAGACAAGGAAATCACACCTGAACAGAAAATAAAAGAAGTATTGACTACATTGACACATCACGCACAAATACGAAACAAACATCACAGAAACATAATAAAAAGAAAACAAAAATTCGAGGTAGGAATGCTTGTACTACTTCGTACTCATCATAAATCTGTAGCACTCAAACGACGCAACGCTAAGTGGCGTCTGCTATATGAAGGACCTTATATAATTGTTAACATACCGCATCCTGGTGCGTATCTGTTACAACATCCTAGAACTAACAAAATTATTGGGCTATACGCACACCGAGATCTTAGAGCATTTCATGCTGAATAATGTCAAAGTCATACCCATCAAAATATTGCTAAGCAACTCGAAAAACTCTGTTGTTACAACACAGATAATAAGTAGTATAGAAATTTTCATTTCAGCGGTTCCAGTGACGCAGTTGAAGACAGAAGAACTCTTCTTTCAGCGCGCGCCTCCACCTGAAAGACGGAATATTAAAGTAAAATTTATGATTACGTAGCAGTGGATGACATATTAATTTTTCACGGAACATTTGTTACTGAAGGTACCACTGACTTGGTATGACACCTGACGAACCGACAGACGTCATCTGTGAAGCGATCTTTTACTTTGAGAAATAGATTAGACGCACATCTCTCAACACGAAAAGCATCTATCAGTAGTCAAGGCCACACAGACACTCTACACACACGCACAAAACGCGAGGAATCGAACATTTTCTCTCTCTTACTATTTTGAATATTTATTGAGTAGTGAAAACGCCTGGTCTTGCCTACTGATGTAATGAATGTTGTGTCTAACCTATCTTAATTTCAGATGACATCACAAAAAACATCGATAATATCCCAGCAAAACCGCTAAAGAGGATGTAAATATCTGCAATTCATGTAATCAAATGTGACACAATGTAATAACCTATAGCGATGTAATGATGATGTAAACATGTTTATGTGCAACTATATTATGTTTATGCTAAGAAAATATGTGACGTGTGTATGTATAATTACTTATTTTTTTAACTGATGTATAGTGCAACTGTTACTATGTAAAAATTTGAACAAAACGAGTGCCAAAAAGACATTGCATAGTGAACCACTGTTCACGGACATTAACGAACATTACTAACTCTGCAACTACGCGGAAACCTATGTGAAAGAAACTGTTAATGCCATTCATTATGCAGCGTATCTATGTAAACGCGATGAACAATTTCCTTGATTAATAACTACGAACATTTAGTTGAGCTATATTCAGCAAAAAAACTGAAAATGTGAAGTGCATAATTCGTGCATCGTCTAGTGACATTACTACAGTACCCAACTTCAAGATGTTAACTGGATTAAATGGACACAAAGTGCCTGTCCAGAAAACAACACGACGGGTGGAAGAATTTTGGTTGGAACTTCAGGGAATGAAATGTTCTCGAAATGTGACGGACACTCTTACCTGGACTGTCCAAGGATCGACGCCAGCTATGTGCCGTCCGAGGTTCTGCAACCAAGCTTCCACGGAATGTAAAAAACGAACTGCACGTGGACCAATTACTCGACGGGTCACGTCTGATCTGTAATAAGCAATGCTTTTAGTCACAACCAACTGCATCACTACGACTATAATGGAAATGGGAAATGGACACGCTTATGTATTAATCACGTTGTTATACAACGATGTTACTGTGATCAAAAAACTTTACCACGACGATACTAACCTGTAAAAAAAAAAAAATTATTGTGCAGCGGATGAATATGAACTTTAATAACGACACGATGTGTATAGGTCAACGCACCTGAAAAATATGGACATTTTTCTTTGAAGTATTTCAAAACAATACTATGTAACTAAGAACATTCAACAATTTAAGTTGTATTGTGTTATAACAAATATTGTAAATTTAAAACTAAGTTACCTGTCATAGAATGTAGTCTTCATATGTAATCTTGGTTGAATATTTCCTTTGTGCAACGACTGAAAAACGCGCGCACACGAACAATATGATCTGCAATACTGTGCCGCGTGATCTAACTGTACGATATAACGGCAGTGCCGCAGTTACACAGACGCTTCTGCGCATGCGCGCACTCTATCTGCCAACATAAGAACTTTTACGGCGCACCCGCGTCATTCAAATTTTGTATATAATATGTATAATGTGTAATGTAAGTCATGTAAATAGTTGTAGATAACTTAGATTTTCTTGTGCCTTTAGGTGAATTGCTCGCCTGCAGGTGTGTCCTTTCGCCTCGCAATTCAGGGGGCAATATAAAGGCACATTTGCATGCCGAGCGTGAGTTTCCGCGGAAACGCGAAATACTAATTAAATAAATGATCAGTGACAAATAAATAAATCCTATGGCACACAACTGCAGCGCTGTGTCGCTGATAAAACAAAAGCACAATTGCGTTACTCTTATGTTTGATTAAAAAAAGAGAGCTCTGGTAGAAGTGGTGCGAGAAGCACGTATTTTATTTTATTGTCTGGCACACCACCATATTTCATGTTATAGAAGAATACTGCGAGTTGCAACCACACTAGGCACTCGATTCTGTAAAGAATTTATATTTATAAAAGTAAGTAGGATTATGAACTGTAGGCTTATTCATTGAATATATCTGATTTAACTAACTTTGTAACTTTTTTATGTTTAGTAGACAATCACCTCTGTACGACGTATTGGCATGGCTGGCAAATTATTGTAATATTGAGATTTAGATTATGAGTCCGCACCTACCGCAGCAGTCTTTGGAAACGATTTAATTACGAAGTCCGATTATTCAGTTTTATTTCACGGTCAACTATGAGTAACATTGCCTTTACGAAAAAGCCATTGTCAAGCGTCTGATAACGAATAATTAAACGTCCACGTTCCAGATAAGCAAAATATTAATTACAATTGCAATCACAATCACCATCATACAGATAGAATAATTAATATCTAAATAACAATATTTTATTTATTTTATTTATTTTATAACGCCTCCTTGGCTGCGAGATCTGCCCTTTCATTCCCAGCAATGCCGACATGCTCTGGAACCCAGCAGAAAGCCACCACCTTCTCCGATAGCTGTAGGTGGAGGGGGGCATCCTGGATGGTTTGGACTCTTTTATCTGCTGGATACAAACGTTGCAAAGAGTGAAGGGCACTTAGTGAATCGGAAGAGACAAGAAATTTAGGACAGGAATAATGTCTCATCTGCTCCAGTGCCTGCAAGATCGCAGACAATTCTGCATCGAAGACAGTAAAAGTCTGAGGCAGTCGGACCTTGAGGACACGATCCGGGAAACAACAGAGCAACCAATGGAATCCCTTTGTTTTGACCCATCCGTAAAAACAGTTACATAGTCGTCGTGCTCAGATAAAATGGCAGAAAATGCTGCATTAAAAACGGTGGCAGGAGTGCAATCTCTCTTCACTGCAATAAATCTAAAATCACTCCGGGCCTCTTCAGTAACCAGGGTGGCAGGCGGTTAAAACCCAGGATTTGGGGTTGTACTGACTCCACACCGAGGGACTCTAGCACACATTGCACACGGATCCCAAACAGCAACATAGCCCGGGGACGGTGGGAAAAAAAGGCAGTCTAGAGGTGGATGAGCAACAAGATGGTGAGCAGGCGAGGTGGGAGCTGCAAGAAACTTACAAGCCTGGCGCACCAGCAGGAGCTGCCGCCGGATGGTAAGTGGCGGTTCCCTAGCCTCAGCAGAGAGGCTGGGTATGGGACTGGGCCGATAAGCACCTGTGGCCAGTCGAATCCCAGTATGGTGGACATCGTCAAGGATCTGCAAAAACGACGGACTCGCTGACCCATACACTGTGCACCCATAGTCCAGCCATGAACGCACAAAAGCTCGATACAACTGAAGGGGACGTGCCCCATCCGCTCCCCAAGACCTGTAGCTGAGGCACCTGAGGATGTTCAGTGCCTTCAGGGTTCAGGCTTTCAAGTCGTGTAGGTGTGGCAGCCATGACAACCTGGAGTCAAAAATTAGGCCCAGAAACCGCACTGTGTCTCTAAAATGTAGGACAGTATCCTCCATATGCAAGGCAGGCAAAGTAAAAAGACAACGAGAACGAGTAAAATGAATACAAACACACTTATCGGCAGAAAACTGAAAACCCGCCTTTGCAGCCCACTCCTCTAACCGCTGCACTGTTAGTTGCAACTGATGGCTCACGGTTGCAACACTGGAGGAGGAACAGAAAACAGCAAAGTCGTCCACAAATAAGGAGCACTGTACTCGACTCCTCACTGTAGACGTTATACTGTTGATGGCTATGGCAAAGAGAGTAACGCTTAAAACACTGCCCTGGGGGACACCGTTCTCTTGCTCAAAGTGATCAGACAGTGTGTTACCAACTCGGGTTCGAAAAACTGCTGCGACAGGAAAGAACGAATGAAAATGGGGAGGCGGCCACGAAAGCCCCATTGATTCAGTTGTGCAAGAATACAGTGTCTCCAAGTAGTATCATATGCCTTACTGATATCAAAGAAGATACCGATACAGTGATGCTGAAGGAGGAAAGCCTGCTGAATAGCCGCCTCTAGGAGAGTCAGGTTGTCGACTGTGGACCTAAATTTTCGGAATCCATACTGAGAGCGGCTAAGGAGCTGTCTGGTTTCTAACAGCCAGACCAGACGACGGTTAACCACCCGTTCCAGGGTCTTTTCGACACAGCTCGTCAAGGCGATACTCCGATAACTACTGGAACATGTGCGGTCCTTTCCTGGTTTGAGGAGAGGGTTGAGAATTGCCTCCCTCCACGAGGTGGGGTACACTACTGTCTGCCATATGAGATTAAAACATTCGAGGAGGATTTTCTTTGATGCCTCTGGCAGATAACGAAGCATGGAGTACCGGATGCCGTCGTGACATTGTGCAGTATCAGAAGTCTCAGTAAGTGCTGTTTCAAGTTCCCACATGGAGAAGGGGGAGTTGTAGGTCTCAGAACTGTTCGACCGAAAGTCCAAGTTTACTCTCTCAACAGTCGCACGGTAGCGACAAAACGCTGGATCCTGATTTGCAGTGGCAGTACTTTGTGCACAATGCTCTGCCAGCGTCTGAGCAATGGCTCTGGGTGTCGTTTGGAGGCATCCCTGGTTCAGGACTGTAGCTATTGGTAAACGGCTGCGTTTACTGGAAATCCTCTGGATGGCTTACCATACTTTTGTGGAACAAGTGGAACGGTTGATGGAGTCCAGGAACTCCTGCCATGACCTTTTCTAGCTCTCCTTAATCACACGACGTGCCCTGGATCTCGCGATTCGAAAGGCGGTAAGATTGACCGCTGTTGGGCGGCATTTAAATCGTCGAAGAGCCGCATGCCTGTCCCAGATGGCTGTATGGCACTCTTCTGTCCACAAGGCACAAGGCGCCGCTTAATAGGGCCAGAAGACTTTGGTATGGACAGGTCAGCAGCATGATGGATCACAAGTGTGATGTGATCCACCCATTCCTGTACGCTGTTGCGGCGTTCAAAAACAGCCAACTGACTGAACAGTGGCCAGTTAGCCCTGCCAATCAGCCACGATGGTGGTCTCTGCTTCAGCAATACACCATCCAGGAGATGAATGCGGTTGGGGAAGTGATCGCTGGAATGAAGGTCGTCAGTGACCTCCCAGTGAACAGAGTCAGTGAGGGTTGGAGAGCAGAATGATAGGTCAATGGCTGAGAATGACCCAGTAGCACCAGAGAAATGAGTTGGAGTACCAGTGTTGAGAATGCACAACACTTGAGATGTCAGGAGCCTCTCCAAAACTCGACCTCGAGCGCAAAGAGAATTGGAGCCCCACAGGACACGATGGGCATTGAAGTCGTCCAGGAGGAGAAACGGGTGGGGGAATTGTTCGATAAGATCTGTGAGAACCTCTAAGTTCACTGCATCCAGAGGAGGTAAATAAAGGGAGCAAACGGTAAGCCTCTGATGTGAATGAATTTCAACTGCAACTGCTTGCAGGTCAGTATGCAGGGGGAGAGCAGAGGAGTGGTGGTCATTATTGACAAACACGGCGACTCTGCCTTTGGCCCTTTCCCCAATCAGGTCATCCTTGCGATATAATGTATAGCCCCTTAGTACAGGAGCATCTGATGGTTTTAAATGTGTTTCCTGTAAACACAAGCACAGGGGGCGTTGCCATGCTAGGAGGTTCAGATCCTCCACAATTTGCTGGAATCCATTCATGTTCCACTGTATAATGGGAGCCATCTATCAGGGTGGGAGTACCTTCATCTTCACTTTCTGTCGGGGAGGAGAGCCCACAACAGGTGGAGGCTCAGTTTTGGGGCGAGATGATTGCCCCAGTCTGACATCAACCTCCATCACCTCTGAAGAGAAGTCGAGAGGGACATCAGAGAGAATGACATCAAAATCTGTATAACTTCAGTCTCCTTCAGTGGGCGAGTCTTTGGCTTTGGCTTAGATTTTTTGGCCTGAGGTGGCATTGGAGCCAAAACCTCAGAAGCGGTAGGGGGTGTAGCAGCGCTGGGCAGTGCACAAGACTGGACCTGGGAAGGGGCAGGAAGGTCCATGATGTCAGCTACCATGGCCCAGTCGGGAGGCCGGGGAGGGGGGGGGGGGAGCAGCAGGCTTCACAGGAACGGCAGCAGCACACGTACATTGGCAAATACAGGTGCTAGGGCTGACAGCAGCATCAGTTTTCAAGACCAGCTGTTTCAGAACGGAAGAAAAGGAGGCAACGAACGCAGGCGGCTGCATGGACTTGTCTAGTTTCTTTGCCTCACCATATGGGATGCGTTTTATGGTTTTAAGTTCCTGGATCTTCCGTTCCTCAAGGAAAACTCTGCATTCCCTTTTCCACACAGGGTGATCCCCAGAGCAGTTGACACTTGGGAGGAGAGGAGCAACCAACTCCCTCATGGCCAGCTTTACCACAGTTCCCACAAGTGGCTTCCCCTCTACAGCCGAGAGTAGTGTGTCCAAAGTGTTGGCATTTAAAACACCACGTGGGGTTGGGGTAATAAGGCCATACACTGAGACGTAGGAAACCTGCCTTCACATGCTCTGGCAATTTGGTACTGTTAAATGTAAGGATAAATGAGTCAGACTTCATGAGAGCACCATCCACCCGTTTCATAACGTGTCGCACGTCGACAATTCCTTCCCGGGACCATTCAGCCTTCAGTTCGTCTTGGAGAATGTCAACGAGATCTCTGCAAGTCACAACACCCTTGCTGTAGTTCAAGGTGTTGTGAAATTCAGTCTCTATCGCAAACTCCCCAAGAAATTGTGCCTTCTGAAGGTTCTGGACTTGCTGGAAGCTAGATGTTTCAACCAACAAGGTTCCATTTCGCAAGCGCTTGACAGATTTTAAGGTGCCACCAATGCCTTCTAAGCCTTTCTGTATATAAAATGGTGAAACTTTATCGAAACTCCACTCCTTTCTTTTAATTATGAGAAACATATTCTGCGAAGCAGTTTGCATTCTGTTACTAGTAACTGAATCAGGATGACTGGCTACACGAGCCCTCTTGTTGGATTGGGTGTTAGAACCCACCAGCGGTCCACCCTTTCCGCTGGGAGGAGAAGAATAAAAGTTCGAGGGTTCCATCTCGGCCCCACGAGCAGCTAGGGAACTAGAAGTTCACCTCGACAGAGCCCCGCGTGCCTAGGTAAGCCTTATACAACTCAGGTGTGGCAGGTTCCCCAGAGGTTGCCCGCTAACGACTGTTCCACCTCAAGAGTCATGCATCTCATCAGTGTGCAGCACACCTTGAGATTGAGGGGTTGTTTATAGAGGTTTATTCCATCCTCGCGATCCAGGCGGTCAAGCCAAGATCCCCATTCCCGATTCCCTGAGACACACAACGTTCCACCGCCGCGCCGCACAGTGGTCGCTGAAGTATGCTCAGAGCTTACGGTGACAGGGGACTGGCGGCGCTTACCAGTCGCCAGCTCAGGAACCCCGGGGTCGCCAAGCCCGTACCCAGCAAATGAATGCTGAGCCCTTGGGGGCATGTGATAACCAACAGCATGCCAGTGCATGGGTGGGATGGAAAAGACACCATCGACGTACTCTAATAATGAGCATCACAGTTAATAGTGCAAACAATTTTAGCAACTTTACAGTAATTTCAACACCAACCAATGATGTGACAACATGTTTCCCAGCTTCAGTATCATAACTGAACAACCCTTTCTGCAAGTTGTGAGTATCATTCTGAATGTGGATAGATGACTATGCAGTACTTCCATTCATTGGGAATTCTCGAACAGATACACAATCAAAGTATATCAGACAGTGCTCTACATATTTCTAACACCTCAAGCATAATGCTTAATTTACGATTCATCTCTCTGTGTATGGGACTCACAGAGCATTCTCACTGTCTTAGGGTATAATTAGACAGTGAAAGACCCTCCTTACAGTGTCATTGACCAACCCGCTCTGCAGCACCATTACCGATTTAATCTGCAGCCAACAAGAAGACCTCCACATTCCAGTCTCGTGAATGGATGGAGCTTGCCGAGTCCTCACCCATCCAAGTGCACAAGATTTCTCGAGATACGCCCGTGTCAAGGAGGTTAGCACACCTTATCGATGTATAGTAACAGATTTCAAAGTGTCTTAATGTGATAGCAGATGGTTAAGAGGAATAAGAAACGGAAGATTTTTATGCGTGATGGAGCTCTAGATGAATGGCGTTCGACGCATTTTTACCAAAATCAACCAAGTTATTAATTTTAAAGTATTGTTCCAGAGTCTAGGATCAGGACCTGGAAGGTATTGGTAAGAGAAAACATAAACACATGCACCCCTAAGGCTACAACGTTCTGCACTTATAAAGGGCTGTAATGTTAAATTGCTTGCGTTTATGACCTATCAGTCGTATGGAATGTAGCGCTGTTAATATTCCAATGTATGAATATACGAGGGCTGTCCAGAAAGTAAGTTACGGTCGGTCGCGAAATGGAAACCACAGTGAAAACCAGAAACGTTCTATTTGCAACAGTTAGGTACACCTTCCACCTACTTCTCTACATAGTCGCCGCTCCAGCTTCCAGTTTTATCGAAGTGTTGTATCAACTTTCCAATATCCTCGTCATAGAAAGCAGCAGCCTGTTCTTCGGCCAGTTATTTGCACTGGTCTGCAGCTCGTTGTCTGTGGAAAATTTGGTCTTCATAGCCAGCGGTTCTTGTGAGCAGAGATGAGACTCAGGGATAGCCAATTACAGACTGTATTATGGGTGATCAAACACTTCTCATCGGAAACGCTGCAGGAGCGTCTTCATTGCCCCTGCAGTGTGCGGCCGAGAATTGGCATGAAGAAGGAACTGCTCGACAGTTGTGTTATGTGGGCTGCATGACACTGGCGAAATCTCTAACCAGGCCCTCATACTTGGCGGGAGACACTATTCCCTACGCATCTTCACGTGCTCACTGTTCACTCAAAACAGAAAAGAGCGACGCGACACGATCGACGGTCACACTAGAGACACTGCCCAACACAGCTGTGCAAAGCTTTACCGGATTTTCCCAGTGGTTTACATTTCGCGACCGATCGTAACTTACTTTCTGGACAGCCCTCGTATTTCAAGCTCATGACATACATCCTTATTCCCATTTTCTATATGATAAACTATGTTATCGAACCATAACACAAAAAACTGCTTCTGTAAAATATTTGCTCTGTTTGATATGCGCACAATACAGCTATCCGGAGACATACAGTGTCCACTGTTCACATCCGATCATGGTTCGGGAATTATATGATGCCTGCATCGGGCCTATATAAAGTGATCATTAGTAAAGGGGGATACCTCTTACAACTAAAGAGATAAATGCATAGCAGCAGCGTCCAGCATGTAAAAATTACAAGTCAATCACCCACCAACTCTGCAAACACCACATCTGTCAGGCAAATGTATATACAGGGATTGCAGTGCCTCACAAGCACCTATAGCTAACTTAGTTAGGAAACTGAAGGGCCGATTTTACACCCAAGATGATACAGGGGGATTGAGTACACTGCATAAATCAAAGTTCGTTTAAAGGAAAGTGTCACGTTTCATCACACATGAGATGGAAATCCTCTAATGACCCTCAGGTTCAGCATTAAGTGCTTTGAATAACATACAGAACACATGGCTATGTACAAGTCGAATGCAGGCTATCTCACGTGACTGATGAATCCTGGCAGAACAGCGGAAAAATTGACCTGAAGCAACTTCTCCTTTTCTAGAATGCAACATCAGTCTACCGTTAAATCGTACCTCACCACACCTCCATCTCAATCGATCATCCTGTCCACTCTCTGTTATCCTCTAACGCAGATGCAAGTAAGTTTAGAGGTGGATGGTTCTCTGTCTTCCAGAAAAGCATCAAATACAGTAATCAACTCGTGTGTATCACTGGTACCTCAATAGACAAACTACCATGACGGAAAAAAATTGACTGCTTCCCTGATTCCCTTCACTTCCATGTCGATGTTTCCATGGAATCCTATTGTTGCTGCATACTTGTCCCCATGCACAAACTGCTTTGCGCGAACCAGAAGATACACAAGTACTTCCTCTATTTCCCCACGTTTTGGTGTATATTCAGTCAATTTATACCTATTCCATGTCATTTTTCGTAATTCTATTGTTTTTTTTCAGTTCTGTCCATGCAATCACGGCATAACCTCTCGTTCTGTGTCCTAAAACTGCTTGTAAATGTAGCACAGCTGCCAACACCTAGCCCAAATACACTGATAGGGAGGCATAATATACCACAGTACTCGATTGTATCCAGTCGCTTCCATATTTGGAGAGTGTTTGCTCTATTTTCTGTATGTCTGTGTGTATAGAGGACCTGTAGTAGACCCGAGTTGATTTCGAAGGTGGATCCACCGTGCGTTATATCCAGAGCGATGTCGGTATGCAGATCCACAATATGCCACACACGGGATAGGGTTTGAAGGTGGATCTGCCACACACAATGTACGAAGCAGTGTTGGGATGCAGATCCACAATATACCACATATGAGTTAGTTCAAGTGTGGATCTGCCACAGACTATAAATCCGGACTGATGTTCGGATGTAACACATGGTTGGCCCACCTGCGAACCCTATCACAGACGCGACATGTGGTGGATCCACCTCTGCTCGTGCAGGCTTGTGTCTGGCGGTGGCTTCTGCAAATAGGTCTTCGTCCCTGTCTGGTCGCATAAGCAAGGGTGCCTAGGTGATCACTTATTTTCATGAAGAATTTCTCGGGTGTCAAGTATGAAAAGGCTCTCACCGACTAATGCTTAAGGGCACCTGTGCGTGGTTTGACAACTGATGGCAGCATCACTTCACAGGGGCTGCCAGTAGCCTCCTGTGCGGTCTAGTGTACATGGGGTGGTGGACGGTGCTTGTGCATGTTGATTGCGTGACAAATTATTTTGCTAGCAGATCTGTAGTCTAAGCCATGCGTTATTTGGACAGTTTATGAGTTGATTTCGTGTCTGCACATCAGTGTACTGCATTATTTAGGAGGAGTTTGCATGTCTGTACTGAAATTATTTGGGTTATTTAGGAGTTGTCTGCATGTCAGCAGAGCGTTATTTAGGAGTAGTTTACAGATCTGTGGGCTGTGTGGCGTGACCCCAAACATGTCCGAGCAGGTGTTTTGTATCGATGTGATAAAGATACTATCTTTCAAAATCCATTCCAAAATAAATTGTTCCAAAATAAATAAAGTACACTCCTTCCTTACTCTCTCCAGCAGCCCAGCGCAGGCAGAGTCATTTTCGCGCCATTTTCCCCTCCAGACCACGATTTTGGATTACATTACGGGAGAGACGACAGCGCCCTCTGGTGGCAGTACTGTGTACTAAGTCCACACTTCATGGTGAACACACTGTCTACCCCAATTTTTCCCGGGCCATCTTGGGTTATGACATGCAACAGACGACGACAGTGCCCTTTGGTGGTGGTACTGTGTACCAGGTCCAGACCTCGTGGCGAACACACTGTTTCCCGCCATCTTGGATAATGGTACTTGTGTCATCGGCTAACTTCATGATTGCCCTCTTGGATTACGTCATGGAATGGATGTCAGCACTTTCTGGTAGTGGTACTGTGTACTAGGTCAGTTGGAGTCTGGACCTCATGGTGAACACACTGGATGGCTGTACTGCATCAAATTGTTTAAATAAAGACTGGCGCATGCGAAATAATAAAGACTTATGTCTGGCACAGGTCGAGTCCTCCCCTACGTCTTTTCTTAGGATGAGGTGGCGATTGGGTGACTTAGGTTAGTGGAGGTAGTCCAAGTGCCCTTTCTTTCTTAGGTTAGTAGAGATACACAAATTGACCTATCTTCTGGCCAAAATTCAAACTCTCTGGCAGTTCATAGGAGGATTTGGCGGTCTGGTGACTTAGGTCAGTGGAGGTAGCCCAATTGATCTATTTTCCCACCATTTTCTTGGGTTGGTAGAGATAACCGTCGTGTATTGCATTATCATGATGGAGTTTGAACTTCCCACCAATCCCTAGGACGAGGTGGCAGTCAGATGACTTAGATTAGTGGAGGTAGTCCAAGTGACCTATCTTCCCACTAAAATTGAAACTGCCCTCCAAAATCCACCCTCTTAAATAACGTCATCGCCGCCATCTTGGATGCCGTCATTAGCTGACGTCGTGGCCTCCATCTTGGATAACGGTACTTTGGGGTGGTGCCTGGCTTGTCCCAATGCTGTAAACAAACATGCATGAGCAACGCGTATTAGATGGAAAGGGTCCGACAGCTGATCAGTTCCAATCATTCCAACAAGGTGGAGGTACTGCACTCGCGTTGTCTGTAGATCAACCATGCCTAGACGGTCAATACCGCGGTTTGATAGAGTCTGCATTGTTACTTTGTGCCAGGAAGAGCTCTCAACAAGGGAAGTGTCCAGGTGTCTCGGAATGAACCAAAGTGATGTTGTTCGGACATGGAGAAGATACAGAGAGACAGGAACTGTCGATGACATGCCTCGCTGAGGCCATCCAAGGGCTGCTACTGCAATGGATGACCGCTACCTACGGATTATCGCTTAGAGGAAACCTAACAGCAACGCCACCATGTTGAATTGTTGAATAATGCTTTTTGTGCTGCCACAGGACGTCATGTCACGACTCAAACTGTGTGCAATAGGCTGAATGATGCTCAACTTCACTCCTGACATCCATGGTGAGGTCCATCTTTGCAATCATGACACCATGCTGTGCGGTGCAGATGTGCACAACAACATGTCGAATGGACTGCTCAGGATTCACTGATGAGTGTTGCATATGCCTTCAATGAGACAAACGTCAGAGACATGCTTGGAAGTAACCCGGTCAGTCTGAACTCCTTAGACACACTGTCCAGCGAGTGCAGCAAGGTGGAGTTTCCCTGCTGTTTTGGGGTGGCATTATGTGCGGCCGACGTACGCCGCTGGTAGTTATGGAACACGCCGTAACGGCTGTACGATACGTGAATGCCATTCTCCGGCCGATACTGCAATCATATCGGCAGCGTATTGGCGAGGCATTCGTCTCACTGGACGACGGTTCGCCACGCCCCCCCCCCCCTCCCCATCGTGGAAATCTTGTGAATGACTTCCTTCAGGATAATGACATCGCTCGATTAGAGGACTAGAGTGGCCAGCATGTTCTCCAGACATGAACCCTATCAAACATGCCTCGGATAGATTTGAAAGGGCCGTTTATGGGCGACGTGATCCACAATCCACTCTGAGGGATCTACGCCGAATGGCCGTTGAGAAGTGGGAGAATCTGGACCAACAGTGCCTTGATGAATTTGTGGGTAGTATGGCATGACGAATACAGCCATGCATCAATAGAAGAGAACGTGCTACTGGGTATTATAGGCACCAGTGTGTACAGCAGTCTGGATCACCAACTCTGAAGGTCTCGCTGTATGGTGGTACAAATGCAATGTGTGGTTTTCATAAGTAATAAAAAGGGCGGAAATGATGTTTGTGTTGATTTCTAATTCGACTTTCTGTATGGGTTCGTAACTCTCGGAACTGAGGTGATGCAAAACTTTTTTTGATGTGTGTATATCTCTCATTGTGCCCAAAGTTAGAAGAGCTCTAGCTAGCACTAAAGGATTACATAGAGATGAGTAATCGTCAGTTACATTTTTATACGAATAAATTTTCGTACAATATTTTAGCGAAGATGGCAAATACACAAACTTACCTGATTGTAATAAAATAATCTCTTGCAAGTTAATCGTCGAAGATGAAGCTGAAATCGATGGATTCACAAATTCTTCATCGCGCACTACGTCAAGCCAGTTGTTAAATTCGATGTTGTACCGGTATTCGCATATGGAGAATTTGGGTGCATGGTCATCTCAGCTGTATATACTAAATTATTAATCGAAGTTCACTTTGTCACATAATCAAAATTATTTAGTTTCTCTACAAGGTATATAGCGTATTTGGTGTTGGCGTCTTCTGGTTCCACAGACTGTCGCAAAATATTATAGGCCATATCAGTCCTTGGATCCTCCTCGTCAGCCGGCCTAAGTGGCCGAGCGGTTCTAGGCGCTACAGTTTGGAACCGCGCGACCGCTATGGTCGCAGGTGCGAATCCTGCCTCGGGCATGGATTAGGTTAGTTAGGTTTAAGTAGTTCTAAGTTCTAGGGGACTCATGACCATAGCAGTTAAGTCCCATAGTGCTCAGAGCCATTTGATCCTCCTCGTCACGAATCCATTTAGATTTCCTCTTTGTTTTTTGAGGCTTTACTGTAGATCCATTTTGCTGTTTCTCTGAGCTATATGAAGGAGCACTTAATTTCCCGACGCTCTGTCCTGTGGCATGGCTTTGAGAATCGCCAGAAATTTGAATCTTGAGTGTCTGTTTTCTACAAACAAAGAAACAAGGAAACAGAATTTAAAACAACAATTATATGCAATTTTGTCATATGATGACATGATGGAGACCGTGACAGTTGTTTGAAGACAAATGTTGATGGTGTTGTGGCAGTAACCAGCCACAAATTTACTTTCAGTTCCTTTATTCAAAGGGTACCGTTACCGGTTTCGAATCGTTGTGATTCATCCTTAGACGGTTTACACGCTTTCTTTACGACATGTGATGTGTTTTTTTACAGATTAATTGCCGTGAAATGTCGGTTTGGAGTGTTTGTTTTCATAAGATTAGTCCAACAGATGTGAATACATTCCCACTCCATTCTTATTGTTGCACACGTAAATTTTTTCCACTGAACACTTTAGATTTGTCACTGAGAAGATTTCTACCACGCACCACATGTTTTGATACGACTGTATGATTGTGAACTAACGAAAACAGTTATATGTTCAATCAAAACACTGTTGAAAATGAAAATGAACAAAAATCTTGTTTGGAAAACAAATAAGTAATGAGGGGACGTCTCTATAAAACTGAATGCTCTCTTTTCCTTTGTTATTTGAACAATTATTTTTCTAAATGCTAACAACTGCTGCAGACTGAAGATTTTTTTTAAAGATTCTGGCAGTTTCCCAGCTGTGTTGGATCACATGATGGAAAGCACATAAGGCTTCAAGCGCCTTTTAATAGTGGCAGTGAATTCATAAATTGCAAAGGCTTGATCAGCATTGTACTTTTCGCACCGGTTGATGCTAGTTACAACTTTTTATAAGTTGAAATTGCATGCCAAGGACGGATTTCAGATGGAGGAGTGTTCCGTCATAGGGAATTACATCCCAAAATCAACAATCACACTTTAAAATTACCGCTTATAAAGCCCCTTCCTCAAATGCTTAAAGGTGTGCAGACAACCTTTTAGGTGGGCAAACACAGCTATGACTAATTATTTAATAAAATTGCAGCCAAATAGCCATATACAGTTACTTTGCTTAACATTTTACATTTACATTTTACATTTTTGCATATTCATTTATCGATTTCACTCTTTTACTGCACAGTTCTGTGTGATATCGTTCACAGGCTTCGTTACACAGTTCACATACACATGTTGTGGTTGGGTCGTGATAAGTTTTGTTTTTGCAGATTAGATGATGAAAGCCGTGAATAGAAAGTCTAGTTACGACATGTCGCTGTTCGAAGTTTGGTGCTGTCCATGAGCGGTTCGTCATTGCTTCGGCGCCATAGAACTATGGCCATATTTTTTCTCGTTTGTCCTCCATGATCTTCAGTTGCTTTCTGGAAGCCCTGGTGTGTGGCATCATATATCGAAGTCTGTCTTCAATTAGGAATGTCTCTCTCGCTAGCAGGTACGCTAGTCTAGATCTTGTTGTCTTTGAGAGACCTAGTGCTCTTTTTAGATAGGTCGATTTTACCTTTTCTAGTGTTTCTAGATTTTTTCTGTCACGTGGTCCCATATAACCTCCATCCCATAGGCCAGGATTGGCAAGATTTTTTTGTTGAATAATTTCATGGCTGTTTCTAGACTGAGTAGGTGGATGTTTTTGATGTCCTGTATTGCTATTATTGCTTGGGCTGCACGTTCTGTTGTATGTTTTGTGAAGCATTTGGCTGTTGGTTGCAATGTCACTCCTAGGTATTTAAAGTCTGATGAGATTTTTATTTTTTGTCCTCTGATAACGATTTCCGCATTCTTGGGTGTTTTGCCTCCTTTTCTGAAAATTGCCATTTCTGTCTTTGTTATGTTTATGTGTAGTTTGTGTTCACTGCACCATCTGTCTATTTTCTCAATGATTCTCTGCACCTTCTGTATATCTGTTGAACCTACGGCTATGTCGTCAGCGTATGCATATACATACACATCTTCTTCATTTTCTCCAATTCGGAGTACTTCTTCGGTGGCAAGAATGTACAGCAAAGGGCTCATTGGGTCACCCTGTAAGGCTCCGTTCGACTGCAGAATGGGGTTCGAAAAAGAGAGGTTGTCTGATATTGTAATTAAGTTGTATTCGAGGATTGACTTGATTATTCTTGCCCATACCCTATCTTCTCCCATTGTTTTTTCCAGTTTTCGGACTATGAGCTCTCTTTCCAATAGGTCAAAGGCTTTTGTAAAGTCTATGAACACTGTGTAGAACATTTGTTTCTTTCGTAGCGCTTCATCGATGTTGTTTAGAAGAAGCCTGACTGCCGTAAGTGTTGATCTTTCAGATCTGAAACCCATTTGTCGTTCTGGGAGATGACTGTCCACAGAGGCTTGGATTTTTTGTGTTATTATCTTTGAAAACATCTTGAATTGAGTATTTTCCAGGGCTATGCCTCTGTACTTGTTTGGGTCCATTGGGTCTCCTCTACCTTTGTAGAGAACTTTTATTGTCGAGTGTCTCCATTGTGTCGGAATTTTTCAAAGTTCCAGGCATTTGTTAAACAGTTTGGTCCATATGTGTTGGAGGGCCTTTTTTGCATCTTTTATATGTTCATTATATATATTATCAGGTCCTGCTGCTTTCTTGTTCTTCAGTGCTTTTATTACTTCTTTCACGTCTTCTTCATTTAGAGGTCCCCCTGTATTGTCTTTTTCCTTAGTTTGATGTTGTTTCTCTTTCTTGGGGTGTTTTGAGTCCTCGTTTGTTCAGTATCTTACTGAAGTGGTCTTGCCATTCCTTCAGGTCTATATTTGGTGTATGAGTCATTTTTCTTGGTCTTGCTGCTATGTATTTGTCTTTCTCTGCTTCGTCCGCTTCTCTTTCTGCCTCTCTTTCTATGTATTCTTTTTTCTTCTCTTCTATTAGTTTTTTGTAGATTCTCCTCTCTTCTGCGTACAGTTTGTATGTTTCCTCGTCATGCTGGTTTCTTAGTTTGTGGAGGGTTCTTAGAACAGTGTTCCTTTTGCTGTAGCATTCAGCATCGAACCATCTTTTGGCCGTCCTTGTTTTGGGGATTGTTTGTATCACTGAATTTTTTAGGAGGTCTTCTATTTGGTCTGTTGCTTTTTCGAGGTCTCCTTCCTCTATGAAAGTTTCTATTTGTGTTAATTGTTCTTGCTCGTTTGTTAATTTTTGTATACCAATTTTTCTTTGTGTGATTTGGTGGGTCTTTCTTGCTGACGGTGACGTGACGATATTTATTTTTATCTTCATTGGAATGTGCTTTCGTATAGGAGTAATCGAGTCATGCCATATTGGTTGAATACTTCTTTCTATGTCTCCTCTTGTTAATGCGATATCAATGGTGCTTTTCCCATTGTGGCATATGTACGTAGGTGTCTGTCTATCGTTAAGTAGGGTGAAACCATCATCTTCTAGGTTTTCAACGACTAGTTTTGTGTTATAGTTTTCTGTGTCTGTTCTGCAGTTGAGATCGCCTGCAATAATGGTGGGTTTGCTGTCGCATTGTTTGATGAGTGTGACTATTTCGTCAATTATTTCTACAGCATTTGTGTGCGGTTTAAAATAGGCTGCAATTATATTTATGATTGCCGCTTCTACTAGCATACTATTTTCTTGTTTTATTATTTTTTTGGTGGGCGTCATCCAGGGTTTCAGTAGGATAGATATTCCTTCCATGAGTCGTCCTCTTTCTCCCTTCTTTGCCATTAGGTGATAATTGTGACTAATCGACTAATCATCTTGGGTATTAATAAACCGCTTCAGCTGTATTTAGTCCTTCATTTTTAAATCACTACCTGTTTCGTGGCGCTAAAAGCCACATCTTCAGGTGAACAATAAATCCACAAGAAATAACAAATCTCAGCGTATGCGCGTGCCGTTTATAGGCAAGCTGTTTGCTTTCTTGCCGTCTGTATGCCACACCGTGATGTTGCGTCGCCTGTTTTCAGTTGCGTAGAGACTGGAGAAGCGGTAAGTGCTGCTTTCAGGTTCTGTTTGACGAGATTTGTGTAGGTAGTTCATTTGGTGGAAATCACTTCTTGGTTTTTCATGGTTGTCTCAACTTAGGTCTTCATAGTCTTTCATTTACTTTCACATTATCAAAAGATCACTATGGTATTATTTGTTTAGGGCCCATCCACCGCATTGGAATCCAAGGATGATAAGTAAGTTTTATTCCATGACAAACTGATTATCTATGCCGCCTTTTAGCAGTGTTTTGTTCTGACAGACAACGAATGTTGGGTACAAAGTTCCGAACTTTTTAGCTCTATTTAGATACGTGAGTACAAATATTTTAACATCCTCATATAAAAGTTATTAACAGAGTTTAAATTGTTTTTTTTTTTAATCTCAAAATACTTTTAGGAAGTTTATCATACCAGTGGATGTCCCACGATTATTATTCGTTCTGTATTTATTCTTATACAAATTTTCACCTGAAGATGTGGCTATTAGTGCAACGAAACCGACAGTGATCTAAAAATGAAGAACTAAATGCAGCTGAAGCTGTTTATTAGTGTTGTTGTTGTTGTTGTGGTCTTCAGTCCTGAGACTGGTTTGATGCAGCTCTCCATGCTACTCTATCCTGTGCAAGCTTTTTCATCTCCCAGTACCTACTGCAACCTACATCCTTCTGAATCTGCTTAGTGTATTCATCTCTTGGTCTCCCTCTACGATTTTTACCCTCCACGCTGCCCTCCAATACTAAATTGGTGATCCCTTGATGCCTCAGAACATGTCCTACCAACCGATCCCTTCTTCTGGTCAAGTTGTGCCACAAACTTCTCTTCTCCCCAATCCTATTCAATACTTCCTCATTAGTTATGTGATCTACCCATCTAATCTTCAGCATTCTTCTGTAGCACCACATTTCGAAAGCTTCTATTCTCTTCTTGTCCAAACTATTTATCGTCCATGTTTCATTTCCATACATGGCTACACTCCATACGAATACTTTCAGAAATGACTTCCTGACACTTAAATCAATACTGGATGTTAACAAATTTCTCTTCTTCAGAAACGTTTTCCTTGCCATTGCCAGCCTACATTTTATATCCTCTCTACTTCGACCATCATCAGTTATTTTGCTCCCCAAATAGCAAAACTCCTTTACTACTTTAAGTGCCTCATTTCCTAATCTAATTCCCTCAGCATCACCCGACTTAATTAGACTACATTCCATTATCCCTGTTTTGCTTTTGTTGATGTTCATCTTATATCCTCCTTTCAAGACACTGTCCATTCCATTCAACTGCTCTTCCAAGTCCTTTGCTGTCTCTGACAGAATTACAATGTCATCGGCGAACCTCAAAGTTTTTATTTATTCTCCATGAATTTTAATACCTACTCCAAATTTTTCTTTTGTTTCCTTTACTGCTTGCTCAATATACAGATTGAACAACATCGGGGAGAGGCTACAACCCTGTCTTACTCCCTTCCCAACCACTGCTTCCCTTTCATGCCCCTCGACTCTTATAACTGCCATCTGGTTTCTGTACAAATTGTAAATAGCCTTTCGCTCCCTGTACTTTACCCCTGCCACCTTTAGAATTTGAAAGAGAGTATTCCAGTCAACATTGTCAAAAGCTTTCTCTAAGTCTACAAATGCTAGAAACGTAGGTTTGCCTTTCCTTAATCTTTCTTCTAAGATAAGTCGTAAGGTCAGTATTGCCTCACGTGTTCCAGTGTTTCTACGGAATCCAAACTGATCTTCCCCGAGGTTGGCTTCTACTAGTTTTTCCATTCGTCTGTAAAGAATTCGTGTTAGTATTTTGCAGCTGTGACTTATTAAACTGATAGTTCGGTAATTTTCACATCTGTCAGCACCTGCTTTCTTTGGGATTGGAATTATTATATTCTTCTTGAAGTCTGAGGGTATTTCGCCTGTTTCATACATCTTGCTCACCAGATGGTAGAGTTTTGTCAGGACTGGCTCTCCCACGGCCGTCAGTAGTTCCAATGGAACATTGTCTACTCCGGGGGCCTTGTTTCGACTCAGGTCTTTCAGTGCTCTGTCAAACTCTTCACGCAGTATCATATCTCCCATTTCATCTTCATCTACATCCTCTTCCATTTCCATAATATTGTCCTCAAGTACATCGCCCTTGTATAGACCCTCTATATACTCCTTCCACCTTTCTGCTTTCCCTTCTTTGCTTAGAACTGGGTTTCCATCTGAGCTCTTGATATTCATACAAGTCGTTCTCTTATCTCCAAAGGTCTCTCTAATTTTCCTGTAGGCGGTATCTATCTTACCCCTAGTGAGATAGGCCTCTACATCCTTACATTTGTCCTCTAGCCATCCCTGCTTAGCCATTTTGCACTTCCTGTCGATCTCATTTTTGAGACGTTTATATTCCTTTTTGCCTGTTTCACTTACTGCATTTTTATATTTTCTCCTTTCATCAATTAAATTCAATATTTCTTCTGTTACCCAAGGATTTCTGCTAGCTCTAGTCTTTTTACCTACTTGATCCTCTGCTGCCTTCACTACTTCATCTCTCAAAGCTACCCATTCTTCTTCTACTGTATTTATTTCCCCCATTCCTGTCAATTGCTCCCTTATGCTCTCTCTGAATCTCTGTACAACCGCTGGTTCTTTTAGTTTATCCAGGTCCCATCTCCTTAAATTCCCACCTTTTTGCAGTTTCTTCAGTTTTAATCTACGGGTCATAACCAATAGATTGTGGTCAGAGTCCACATCTGCCCCTGGAAATGTCTTACAATTTAAAACCTGGTTCCTAAATCTCTGTCTTACCATTATATAATCTATCTGATACCTTTTAGTATCTCCAGGGTTCTTCCATGTATACAACCTTCTTTCATGATTCTTAAACCAAGTGTTAGTTATGATTATGTTGTGCTCTGTGCAAAATTCGACCAGGCGGCTTCCTCTTTCATTTCTGTCCCCCAATCCATATTCACCTACTACGTTTCCTTCTCTCCCTTTTCCTACACTCGAATTCCAGTCACCCATGACTATTAAATTTTCGTCTCCCTTCACAATCTGAATAATTTCTTTTATTTCATCATACATTTCTTCAATTTCTTCGTCATCTGCAGAGCTAGTTGGCATATAAACTTGTACTACTGTAGTAGGCGTGGGCTTCGTATCTATCTTGGCCACAATAATGCGTTCACTATGCTGTTTGTAGTAGCTTACCCGCATTCCTATTTTCCTATTCATTATTAAACCTACTCCTGCATTACCCCTATTTGATTTTGTGTTAATAACCCTGTAGTCACCTGACCAGAAGTCTTGTTCCTCCTGCCACCGAACTTCACTAATTCCCACTATATCTAACTTTAACCTATCCATTTCCCTTTTTAAATTTTCTAACCTACCTGCCCGATTAAGGGATCTGACATCCCACGCTCCGATCCGTAGAACGCCAGTTTTCTTTCTCCTGATAACGACATCCTCTTGAGTAGTCCCCGCCCGTAGATCCGAATGGGGGACTATTTTACCTCCGGAATATTTTACCCAAGAGGGCGCCATCATCATGTAATCATACAGTAAAGCTGCATGCCCTCAGGAAAAATTACGGCTGTAGTTTCCCCTTGCTTTCAGCCGTTCGCAGTACCAGCACAGCAAGGCTGTTTTGGTTATTGTTACAAGGCCAGATCAGTCAATCATCCAGACTGTTGCCCTTGCAACTACTGAAAAGGCTGCTGCCCCTCTTCAGGAACCACACGTTTGTCTGGCCTCTCAACAGATACCCCTCCGTTGTGGTTGCACCTACGGTACGGCTATCTGTATCGCTGAGGCACGCAAGCCTCCCCACCAACGGCAAGGTCCATGGTTCATGGGGGGGGGGGGGGGTGTTTATTAGTACCCAAGCATAAAGATATCCCTTACGTATTTCTCGGTGACGAGGCATTTTCGGTCTACAGGAATGTTCGATACTAGCTGTCGGCTTTGACCTGTGATCTAATAGCTGGTGTGACTTCACGTTTTGCTGCATATTTTGATTGAATTTCTGTTTAGCCTCACATTCTATCGACCGCACTCTCGTTGGTTTATAGGGAAAGTATTTTGTTAATCTTTGTGCGGTATTTGAAATTACTTTACAAGTATTAGTAGCATTGCTAAATATGAAGGCAAGTGCGGGGCCAAGTTCTGCTCCTGATTTTGAAGATGTGGCAAATAGTAGGAATGGGGAACAACATATTCCTCAAGGTCGTTTCACTGTTGTAAAACTGAGGGAATCAATGAATGTCATTCGTTTTGCCAGACAGGACAATGGAATTGCTTGCTGTTCTAAGTGAAGTGTTTGTGGCAACGAGAAGACATTGTGCAAGGTTTCGAAGAAACGCATGAGCGATTTGTGTATGTGGCGCTGTGCAAGAGAGTGCGGGTGGCAGCCTATTCGTAGAGGAATGTGGTTTGAGAAATCAAGGCTTCTAATGAAAAGTATTTTATTACTTTCTTATTTTTTTTTCTTCAAGATCTCTTATTTGGCGTGCTGCTCGTGAGACAGAAGCAGGCCGCGAAACTGTTATAGACTGGTATTTGTTTTGCCGGAAAGTTTGTTCTGATTTTCTTTAGGAAAAGGGGCAAAATTCGTGGCCCAGAGGCTATTATAGAAATTGACCAATCGGAGTTTTTTCAGGGAATCACTTTTCTCCAGATATGATTTTTAAGATAAATAAAGATAGGGCAGCTCTTACGATGTTTCATTTACGAAAAAACTATATAGCAGACGGGTCAGTCATTGTCTGGTGGGGTATTACTGATTAGACGAAATGGGGTACATGCATTTGGCTGTGAATCATTCCGTTGCATTTAGGGGAGAAAACAGGAGTGTGTACAAATACAATACAGTGATATTGGGGAGGGGGGGGGGGGGAGCAATAAAAATTATTATTGAGTTAAGGAAAATGAAAGTTTCAGTACTACAGAGTCACTTAGATGAGTATGTTTCGAGGAAGGATGTTCCATAAAATCGATGCTTGTTTGAGGTTTTTTTGGAAGGTGTGGGGAGTATGTATGCGCCAAAGAAACAGAGTTGAGTTTCTGTTTTGAAGTAGAGGTGCATTTTTCGTTTTTATTTTGATTTTTGCAATTACTTTTATTTTGCTAATTTTGTTTCATGTGTGGTTTTGATGGATTAGTGGATTGGTTTTTTTTTTCACAGTTCATAGATATCCTTTATTTCTTGGATGTCAACCTATTGAGGATACTAATCTGCTATTGGTAAGTACTGGTGGGCCTGTTACTGTAATTTTCATTTCTATATTAGTTTTATCTAACAGTGACTTGATGTATTGCGGTTCTTGCGTTGTGTACTGAGGCTGGCAATTGGTTGACTTTGGAGTTAGGGAATTAGTAGATAGAAACTGAGTACATGTCCAGGAGGTGGTGGAGTGAAAAGATGTTTTTTTTTTGGAATTATTGAAGAAGTTACGAATTTCCGAGAGACTGGTTACCTCGTGAACCTATAGAACAGTTTAATGTCATGATAATGGACTGGTTTAGCCGGATGTCTAGGTTAGGATGGGATGTGACGAGTTAGATGTAAGTTGACAGAGCCAGTGGGCATGGTGTCTGTGGTAACATACTGATCTGTGGCGTAACTTGCGCTCTAGGTTAAGTTGGAATGCAACATTTTGGCTTGGAGTTGGCGAAGTCAATGAATCTGACAGTGGAAAAGACTTCTGTGGTGACACAATGACATGTAGCGTAGCGTGACACATAGGTTAGGTTATAATACAACAGTTTAAATGTGATTTGGCGAAGCTAACGAATGTGACAGCGGGACACACTGATCCGTAGCATATCTTGAGCTCTAAGTTAGGTTAGAATGCAACAGTTTGGCTTTGAGTTGCATCAAATCTGACAGCAGAAAAGCTTTCTGTGGTAACAGACTGATCTGTAGGTAGCCCGAGATCTAGGTTAGGTTATACTTCTACAGTTTTCTTGTTACAGCCAAGAAAACTGCAAATGTTAAGAACTTACCTGTAGTGTAGCAAGAGATCTGTGTTCAAATTCCGTTGAGGTTTCGAAGGAAACGAATGCCAACACGAATGTATGGTGCCCAGTTGATCTGGATCGCATGTCGTGACATAGGATGCTGTTCGCAGTATCCTACTTGTATTTATGACTTTGGAGAATATTTGTACTATATGGTTCAATTACGAGTTATCCGTAGAAAACTGCAGCTGATATTATCTACGAATGAATGTTGTCATTGAGAACATACTAATTTACAGTTATCAGTTTGTTCGTCGTGATGTTTGTTTGAGTTAGCTCCGAATATGGTTCGATTTAGGAAGCATTAGTCATTGGAAATATTTCGCAGTTTCCAAGTATAATATGAGCTACAGTTATTCACGAAGCAAATATTACTTCCGAGAATCATGAGAACCATTATCAACAGTAGCGGACTTTGGAAAAGTCGCTGAGTTTGTAAGTGTATTTCTAGTTTACTTTTTTGTATGATAGTTTTGACTCTTTTGTTTAATGGCATGGCTTTTTTCAGTTATATGGGTTGTATATTGGGAAAATTAATGCATATTTCTTACTCTGGTAGTTTCTTGCGTTTTCAACATGTAAAATGGTTACAGTTCTCGATTATCATTCGATTTAGTTTCCAACAGTTCACCTATAGTATTTGCAAATTTGTAATTAAATACTCTTTGGGGATATATGTATATATAACTGAAGTGTATTTTCGAATAGTTTTCATTTTTACCAGAATAATTTCTTTCTACCTCATATTTTACGTTCTGGCGTCCATGTCAGCGGGAGAGTGTGTTTTTACCAAGGAGGTAAGAAAAGAAGGGCGGTGTCATTACGTCACAAACGTGAAGCCGATGTCCGTCCAAGACATTAGGTTCAACGCATTCATATCTCCATGGTTCATCGCTTCGATACTTCCCCATGGCGTCACTCTCACTTATCCACACCCAGTTTCGACCGCGTTGAGTGCTTTGATTGTGTGGAGACGTAGTTGTTTCATTAAAAATGCCAGATTACTTTGTTTACAGGGGTACTAATCGATCCGATCGTAATCTAAAGACCCTACTACACGATGCGCGTAAAACGTACACCTATGCACCAGTGCCCCAAGCGTTTATATCTGTAACTATAGGCTGGTTCACGTAGACCTATTATTACACCATCCATGCGAGATATACCTGGCGCGCATACGCTGTGGACGGTAATAACGCTTGAAACCCAAACAGAACCGTCTGATCTCTTGTAAAGTTGTTCGTTGTACCGCGCGAAACACAAGGGGGACCGTGTGACATACTGGAACGTCAATTGTTCAAATTATTTATATGAGCTCAAGGTTACTATTTAATAAGAAATTATTTTTTATCATTATTTATTAAGTGATTGTTATTCTCTTATGCAGGTTACTACTGTTCTGAATTACAGATCAACAGTTAGTTTTATATTACGACACTTCGTTACACAGGATCATGTATATTTAAATTTGCATTTTGCACATGGAAGAACCACTTGTTTTTGGAGCAATTGCCCTGGCAGTGGCAGTTAATCTTCGGATTAGGGCAGAGTGACAAACAAACCGAAAAGCCAGACGTTGTTGAGTTGGACCCGGGCTGAAAAGAGGGAACGAAGCAGCGGATTATATTCACTGCTTATGATAAAAATGAGGCCGGAAGGCTTGCAAGAATTTCGTAACATCGTGAGGATGGACGTGGCCTGTTTCGAAAAGCTGCTGTCTATGGCAGAAGATGGAATTACCAAGTGTGACACAGTCGTGAGGAAGGCTACCTCACCTCCTCGAAAGTAAGAATTTAATCATAGGTATTATTCAGATAGTGAAGGGAGACAAAAATTTAATAGTCATGGGTGACTGGAATTCGATAGTAGGAAAAGGAAGAGAAGGAAACGTAGTAGGTGAATATAGATTAAGGGGAAGAAATGAAAGAGGAAGCCGCCTGGTAGAATTTTGCACAGAGCATCACTTAATCATAGCTGACACTTGGTTCAAGAATCATAAAAGAAGGTTGTATACATGGAAGAGGCCTGGAGATACTGACAGGTTTCAAATAGATTATATAATGGTAAGACAGAGATTTAGGAACCAGGTTTTAAATTGTAAGACATTTTCAGGGGCAGAAGTGGACTCTGACCACAATCTATTGGTTATGAACTGTAGATTAAAACTGAAGAAACTGCAAAAAGGTGGGAATTTAAGGAGATGGGACCTGGATAAACTAAAAGAACCAGAGGTTGTACAGAGATTCAGGGAGAGCATAAGGGAGCAATTGACAGGAATGGGGGAAAATAAATACAGTAGAAGAAGAATGGGTAGCTTTGAGGGATGAAGTAGTGAAGGCAACAGAGGATTAAGTAGGTAAAAACACGAGGGCTAGTAGAAATACGTGGGTGACAGAAGAAATTTTGAATTTAATTGATGAAAGGAGAAAATATAAAAATGCAGTAAATGAAGAAAAAAGGAATACAAACGTCTCAAAAATGGGATCGACAGGAAGTGCAAAATGGCTAAGAACGCATGGCTAGAGGACAAATGTAGAGGCTTATCTCACTAGGGGTAAGATAGATACTGCCTAGAGGATAATTAAAGAGACTTTTGGAGATAAGAGAACGACTTGTATGAATATCAAGAGCTCAGATGGAAACCCAGTTCTAAGCAAAGAAGGGAAAGCAGAAAGGTGGAAGGAATATACAGAGGCTTATACAAGGGCGATGTACTTGAGGGCAATATTATGGAAATGGTAGAGGATGTAGATGAAGATGAAATGGGAGATATGATACTGTGTGAAGAGTTTGACCGAACACTGAAAGACGTATGTCGAAACAAGGCACCGGGAGTAGACAACATTCCATTAGAACTACTGACGGCCTTGGGAGAGCCAGTCCTGACTAAACTCTACCATCTGGTGAGCAAAATGTATGAGACAGGCGAAATACCCTCAGACTTCAACAAGAATATATAAATTCCAATCCCAAAGAAAGCAGGTGTTGACAGATGTGAAAATTACCGGACTGTCAGTTTATTAAGCCACCGCTGCAAAATACTAACACGAATTATTTACAAACGAATGGAAAAACTGGTAGAAGCCGACCTCGGGGAAGATCAGTTTGGATTCCATAGAAATATTGGAATACGTGTGGCAATACTGACCCTACGACTTACCTTAGAAGGTAGATTAACGAAAGGCAAATCTATGTTTCTAGCATTTGTAGACTTAGAGAAAGCTTTTGATAATGTTGACTGGAATACTCTCTTTCAAATTCTAAAGGTGGCAGGGGTAAAACACAGGGAGCGAAAGGCTATTTACAATTTGTACAGAAACCAGATGGCAGTTATAAGAGTCGAGGGGCATGAAAGGGAAGCAGTGGTGGGGATGGGAGTGAGACAGGGATGTAGCCTCTCCCCGATGTTATTCAATCTGTATATTGAGCAAGCAGTAAAGGAAACAAAAGAAAAATTCGGAGTAGGTATTAAAATCCATGGAGAAGAAATACAATCTTTGAGGTTCGCTGATAACATTGTAATTCTGTTAGAGACAGTAAAGGACTTGGAAGAACAGTTGAACGGAATGGACAGTGTCTTGAATGGAGGATATAAGATAAACATCAACAAAAGCAAAACGGATAATGAAATGTAGTCGAGTTAACTCGGGTGATGCTGAGGAAATTAGATTAGGAAATGAGACACTTAAAGTAGTAAAGGAATTTTGCAATTTGAGGAGCAGAATAATTGATGATGGTCGAAGTAGAGAGGATATAAAATGTAGACTGGCAATGGCAAGGAAAGCGTTTCTGAAGAAGAGAAATTGGTTAACATCGATTATAGATGTAAGTGTCAGGAAGTCGTTTCTGAAAGTATTTGTATGGACTGTAGCCATGTATGGAAGTGAACCATGGACGATAAATAGTTTGGGCAGCAAGAGAATAGAAGCTTTCGAAATGTGGTGCTACAGAAGAATGCTGAAGATTAGATGGGTAAATCACAGAACTAAAGAGGAGGTATTGAATAGATTTGGGGAGAAGAGGAGTTTGTTGCACAACTTGACTAAAAGAGGGGATCGGTTGGTAGGACATGTTCTGAGGCATCAAGGGAATACCAGTTTAGTATTGGAGCGCAGAGTGGAGGAAAAAATCGTAGAGGGAGACCAAGAGATCAATACACTAAGCAGATTCAGAAGGATGTAGGCTGCAGTACGTACTGGGAGATGAAGAAGCTTGCACATGATAGAATAGCATGGAGAGCTGCATCAAACCAGTCTCAGGACTGAAGACCACAATAACAACAACAACATATTCAGTTAAGCAAACTACGACACTTCTGCAATAAACAACTTTACAGAATATTTTGTGGATGTAGGAAAACCATGGAGGATGTAAACCTGTAGTTGGTCACAGTTTATCAGTAACAATTTCAAAGAATTCTTGGCATGGGAAGGAGACAGACATATTTGTATACTGAGAATTCTTAACATGGAAAGCAGATACACACATTTGCATACTGAAGTACCACCCAAAATCAAACTCATGTGAACGAGTCATGAAAGAAATTTGACATTTATGCGGGACTTATTGTTCTCATAGGCATACAACTTGGGCGCAGATGATCCCTACAACATATGTTTTGTGAGCGTACCAACCTAGATCACTGATAAAATAATAGTGCATGCCCTGTTATGTTACAGGCTGGTTGTAATATGACGGCCGGCCGGTGTGGCCTTGCGGTTCTAGGCGCTTCAGTCTGGAACCGCGTGACCGCTACGGTCACAGGTTCGAATCCTGCCTCGGGCATGGATGTGTGTGATGTCCTTAGGTTAGTTAGGTTTAAGTAGTTCTAAGTTCTAGGGCACTGATGACCTCAGATGTTAAGTCCCATAGTGCTCAGAGCCATTTGAACCATTTTTTGTAACAAGACGCTTCCTGGCGTCTGGGGAATCTTTTAAAGAGTCTGGCTTTTAGCCACAGAATAGCACAGCCCACCATTTCAAAAGTTGTTGTGGGTCCATGCACTGCAATTTGCAACACCTTAAAGGACCTACACTTAAAGGTACACTTGTGTTATTTTTCCAGATTTGGAAAATGGAATGCAGTGTGAAATGTGCAACTCAGAATTTTGCAGTCATTGTCTGTCGCACTGGGCGAGACTGGACGGACCTTCTCGCTATCGCTGCCAGAAACGATTCCCAACGTACCGTATTGTGATGCAGCGGGTCATATAGACACCTTTCCTCGCTGTATGCCTGAATTAAGACGCTTAACCCCTCTTTGCTCCATTTTATTTCTATAATACGAAGTAATCAAAAGAAAAAAAATGATTTCACAAACAGTTAGTATAAAAGAAAGTCTACTGGCAAAAAAAAAGTTTTTCAGCGTTTATGAAAACCTACTTACTGAAAAAAACGAGGAAAATCCCCAACACGGAAACTGAAATTAGCTATTAGCCACCAAACAATAAGCAAATAACAAGCAGAAAGCACTGAGGTACTCCATTTTCCGCATGCTCGAGTTATCGCTACTTAGTGCGCACGCGCGGATTGATGGCAGTTTAGAAATGCTGTCTATTCTGGCGCACGGATAATGTGTCTGCTAACTTTCGTACTTTCACCCGTTCTACTGCTAGATGGCTGTCGCGCTAGACCAGTACTGTTCGCGGCGGATCATCATGTAATACCCATTTAAAGTTTAAAGGAGCCACATTTCATTCGTAAGTGGAGCAATTCAAGCAGTATTTTCTTTTGTATACATGAATTATTGTTGCACTGTTTACTTTTATTGTAAAGATTTTAATGTTGTCATTTGACTTTAGATGTGTCTTAAGTTACTCAATGTCCGTTCTTTCTTCTCTTTCCTGTGTTTTCCATTGCCTTCCAAGTCACAAACACTCCGACATCCGATCACTCGGTATCAATGGTCTTGTCACCACACAACACTCGGCTACACAATCGCGCATCTGATGCTCTAAATTCCTCTCGCCTATAATCATTAGTCATTTTTCACATTTCCTCTCCCTTTAAAAAAGATTGTGGTTAGAACACCCGGAGCAGCGGTCATCCACTGCATTTCAGCAGGAACAATGACGTACATAATTACAATCATCATCTTTGTTTCCCCTCTATCCATCATCTGGTCGGGTTGGGGTATCAACGGTACTTCGCCACTTTACTCGGTCTTTCCACCATTCGTCTTCCACAATTTGGTTCCATAGCAGGTTTCTCATCCTTAAACTCATCTTTATTGTATCAGTCCATCTTGTTCTCGGTCTTGCTCTTGGCCTCTTGCCCTCAATCTTGAACTCCATCACTCGTCTTGTTATTCTTCCCTCTCCCATCCTCTTCACATGCCCAAACCATTTTAATTTATTCTTTTCAATTTTCTAAGTCAACTTCTCCACTCCAGTTTCCTTCCTAACATCTTCATTTTTCACTCTGTCTCTCCTCATCTTCCCTAGCATACTTCTCAGAAACTTCATTTCACTGGATTGTATCCTACTCTCCTCTCTTCTAGTCAATGTCTCTGAGCCGTAAATTAGTATGGGTGTGAAGTAACTCTTGTATAGCACCAGCCTGCACCTCATTGGCACTTCCCTTCCCCACACCAAGCCCCCTTCCCCACACCAAGCCCCTCACACACTGGTAAAATGTACTACTCTGTTGTATTCTTTTGCTAGTTTCTGTCTCCAAACGAGCATTCCCCATTAATACACTTCCCAAATATTTAAAGTAGTCCACTATTTCAATATCCCATCCCTTAATATGAATTTGTCCCTTGCCCTCTCTATCCTCTCTGGTTACCACCATGGTCTTGCTTTTTTCCACACTAAATTTCATTCCATATTTCTCGACCTTATCATTTAGGATGTCTATTTGTTTTTATACTTCCTTACTGCTTCTTCCCCACACCACAATACCATCAGCAAATAGTAACACCTTCATCTCCCTTCCCCTATGGGCTTCTTTCATCTCTCTGACTATGTCATCCATCACCATTATAAATAGTAGTGGTGATATCACACTTCCTTGTCTTAGTCCAGCAACATTCTTAAACCATTCAGTTCTTCCAACTGGTGTCTGCATACAACTAGAGCTTTTTTCATATGTTGCCAGGATGATTTCAAGTGTTTGCTTTTCAACTCCCTTTCTCTTCAAGGTTGCCTATACCTTTTCCCTGGGAACACTGTCATATGCTTTCACTAGGTTAAGAAATGTCATCACCAGATCTTTCTCATACTCCCGATGTCTTGCCATCAACTGTCTCACACTAAAAATTGAGTCCTCTGTTGATCTACCATGAAGAAAGCCATACTGCTCCTCTTCTAACTGCCTTTCTACTTTTTCTCTCACTCTTCATTCCACTATCCTCTCCCTTATTTTTGCTACTTGGGATAAGAGTGTGATCTCTAAATAGTTGTCACATACTTTCCTGTCACCCTTCTTGAAAACTAGGACTATTATTCCCTTTCCCCATTCTTCAGGTACACATTTTTCGGTCCGAATGCATCTTATTAGTCTATATAGCCACTGTAGCCCAACTGGTCCAGCTGCCTTTATCATTTACACAGTAAATTCATCTGTCCCATGTGCCTTTCCTGTTTCATTTTTCTCAGAGCTAGTTCCACTTCTGACATCGTTATATCCTCCTCTTCTGCCAGACCCCTGCGCCACTCCCGTACTTCTATTCCCTTTCCATTGCCGTTCTTCACATTCAGTAATTTATCAAAGTACTCTTTCCATCTTTTCCTTGTCTCCTCTGGTTGCATTAATAGCTCTCCGCTTTGCGCTTTCACTGGCTCTGTGTATGTTTTTTCCTTCCTCATACTCTTTGTAATTCCATATATCATCCTCTTACCACTAGTAACATCTTTTTCTCACTCTCGGGTGGATTTCTCCCAGCTTTTCCTCTTTTCTTCTGCTACCACATTTTTTACACTTATTTTTACCATCCTGGTATTTCCTTTTACTTTCAGCTGTTCGGTCTCTGTTCCATTCATGTCAGGCTTTCTTCTTTTCTTTTACTGCCTCCTTCACTCTCTCATTCCACCATGGTGTCTCCTTTTCCTTTACCCTTCCGGACACTCTGCCAAAGGTCTTCCCAGCAGAGCTTACAAACGCTTCTTTGAGCTTACCCCATTCCTCTTCCACATTGTCATACTAAGTGTTAAGGATTTTACATTTAAGTAACTCCTTAAACTTTTCTTGTACCATGCCATCCTTTAGTTTCCACACTTTTATTTTCCTTTCCCTTTCTTCCTTTATGTCTTTCAATTCACTGAATCTCATCTTTACCATTCGATGGTCTTCATCACCCCCACCCCCCCCCCCATGAACCATAGACCTTGCCGTTGGTGTGGAGGCTTGCGTGCCTCAGCGATACAGAACAGATAGCCGTACCGTAGGTGCAACCACCACGGAGGGGTATCTGTGAGAGGCCAGACAAACGTGTGGTTCCTGAAGAGGGGCAGCAGCCTTTTCAGTAGCTGCAAGGGCAACAGTCTGGATGATTGACTCATCTGGCCTTGTAACAATAACCAAAACGGCCTTGCTGAGCTGGTACTGCGATCGGCTGAAAACAAGGGGAAACTACAGCCGTAATTTTTCCCGAGGGCATGCAGCTTTACTGTATGATTAAATGATGATGGCGTCCTCTTGAGTTAAATATTCCGGAGGTAAAATAGTCCCCCATTCGGATCTCCGGGCGGGGACTACTCAAGAGGACGTCGTTATCAGGAGAAAGAAAGCTGGCGTTCTACGGATCGGAGCGTGGAATGTCAGATCCCTTAATCGGGCAGGTAGGTTAGAAAATTTAAAAAGGGAAATGGATAGGTTAAAGTTAGATATGGTGGGAATTAGTGAAGTTCGGTGGCAGGAGGAACACGACTTCTGGTCAGGTGACTACAGGGTTATAAACACAAAATCAAATAGGGGTAATGCAGGAGTAGGTTTAATAATGAATAGGAAAATAGGAATGCTGGTAAGCTACTACAAACAGTATAGTGAACGCATTATTGTGGCCAAGATAGATACAAAGCCCACACCTACTACAGTAGTACAAGTTTATATGCCAACTAGCTCTGCAGATGATGAAGAAATTGAAGAAATGTATGATGAAATAAAAAAAAATTATTCAGATAGTGAAGGGAGACGAAAATTTAATAGTCATGGGTGACTGGAATTCGAGTGTACGAAAAGGGAGAGAAGGAAACGTAATAGGTGAATATGGATTGGGGCTAAGAAATGAAAGAGGAAGCCGCCTGGTAGAATTTTGCACAGAGCACAACGTAATCATAGCTAACACTTGGTTTAAGAATCATGAAAGAAGGTTGTATACATGGAAGAACCCTGGAGATACTAAAAGGTATCAGATAGATTATATAATGGTAAGACAGAGATTTAGGAACCAGGTTTTAAATTGTAAGACATTTCCAGGGGCAGATGTGGACTCTGACCACAATCTATTGGTTATGACCTGTAGATTAAAACTGAAGAAACTGCAAAAAGGTGGGAATTTAAGGAGATGGGACCTGGATAAACTAAAAGAACCAGAGGTTGTACAGAGATTCAGGGAGAGCATAAGGGAGCAATTGACAGGAATGGGGGAAAATAAATACAGTAGAAGAAGAATGGGTAGCTTTGAGGGATGAAGTAGTGAAGGCAACAGAGGATTAAGTAGGTAAAAAGACGAGGGCTAGTAGAAATCCTTGGGTAACAGAAGAAATATTGAATTTAATTGATGAAAGGAGAAAATATAAAAATGCAGTAAATGAATCAGGCAAAAAGGAATACAAACATCTCAAAAATGAGATCGACAGGAAGTGCAAAATGGCTAAGCAGGGATGGCTAGAGGACAAATGTAAGGATGTGGAGGCTTATCTCACTAGGGGTAAGATAGATACTGCCTACAGGAAAATTAAAGAGACCTTTGGAGATAAGAGAACGACTTGTATGAATATCAAGAGCTCAGATGGAAACCCAGTTCTAAGCAAAGAAGGGAAAGCAGAAAGGTGGAAGGAGTATATAGAGGGTCTATACAAGGGCGATGTACTTGAGGACAATATTATGGAAATGGAAGAGGATGTAGATGAAGATGAAATGGGAGATACGATATTGCGTGAAGAGTTTGACAGAGCACTGAAAGACCTGAGTCGAAACAAGGCCCCCGGAGTAGACAACATTCCATTGGAACTACTGACGGCCTTGGGAGAGCCAGTCCTGACAAAACTCTACCATCTGGTGAGCAAGATGTATGAAACAGGTGAAATATCCTCAGACTTCACGAAGAATATAATAATTCCAATCCCAAAGAAAGCAGGTGTTGACAGATGTGAAAATTACCGAACTATCAGTTTAATAAGTCACAGCTGCAAAATACTAACACGAATTCTTTACAGACGAATGGAAAAACTAGTAGAAGCCAACCTCGGGGAAGATCAGTTTGGATTCCGTAGAAACACTGGAACACGTGAGGCAATACTGACCTTACGACTTATCTTAGAAGAAAGATTAAGGAAAGGCAAACCTACGTTTTTAGCATTTGTAGACTTAGAGAAACCTTTTGACAATGTTGACTGGAATACTCTCTTTCAAATTCTAAAGGTGGCAGGGGTAAAATACAGGGAGCGAAAGGCTATTTACAATTTGTACAAAAACCGGATGGCGGTTATAAGAGTCGAGGGGCATGAAAGGGAAGCAGTGGTTGGGAAGGGAGTAAGACAGGGTTGTAGCCTCTCCCCGATGTTGTTCAATCTGTATATTGAGCAAGCAGTAAAGGAAACAAAAGAAAAATTCGGAGTAGGTATTAAAATCCATGGAGAAGAAATAAAAACTTTGAGGTTTGCCGATGACATTGTAATTCTGTCAGAGACAGCAAAGGACTTGGAAGAGCAGTTGAATGGAATGGACAGTGTCTTGAAAGGAGGATATAAGATGAACATCAACAAAAGCAAAACGAGGATAATGGAATGTAGTCGAATTAAATCGGGTGATGCTGAGGGAATTAGATCAGGAAATGAGACACTTAAAGTAGTAAAGGAGTTTTGCTATTTGGGGAGCAAAATAACTGATGATGGTCGAAGTAGAGAGGATATAAAATGTAGACTTGCAATGGCAAGGAAATCGTTTCTGAAGAAGAGAAATTTGTTAACATCGAGTATAGATTTAAATGTCAGGAAGTCATTTCTGAAAGTATTTGTATGGAGTGTAGCCATGTATGGAAGTGAAACATGGACGATAAATAGTTTGGACAAGAAGAGAATAGAAGCTTTCGAAATGTGGTGCTACAGGAGAATGCTGAAGATTAGATGGGTAGATCACGTAACTAATGAGGAAGTATTGAATAGGATTGGGGAGAAGAGAAGTTTGTGGCACAACTTGACCAGAAGAAGGGATCGGTTGGTAGGACATGTTCTGAGGCATCAAGGGATCACCAGTTTAGTGTTGGAGGGCAGCGTGGAGGGTAAAAATCGTAGAGGGAGACCAAGAGATGAATACGCTAAGCAGATTCAGAAGGATGTAGGTTGCAGTAGGTACTGGGAGATGAAGAAGCTTGCACAGGATAGAGTAGCATGGAGAGCTGCATCAAACCAGTCTCAGGACTGAAGACCACAACAACAACAACGGTCTTCATCAAAAGCCTCTCCTGGGAGTGCAGTTACACCCATCAACAGTCTCCGATTTTTCTTTTCCACCAGAATGTAATTGAAGAGCGTCTTCGACTGTCTATCACCCAATTCATATCTCGTTATCTTTTGGCTATTCTTTTTAAGGAACCATGTGTTGCCCACAATCAGCCCATTTCTTTCACAGAAATCAAACAATTTCTCTCCTTCCTCATTTTCCCCCCCTATCCATATGGGCCAATTATCTCCTCCTTCGGGAGCCTTTCTTTGCCTACCTGCACATTTAGGTCACCCACAATTATTGCTTCCACATCTGTAATTATACTCTCTAATACCTCTAGAAAATCCTTTGTTCTTTATCTCCTGTTTGTGGTGCATATACTTGGATGAAGTCCTTCACTACATTCCTTGTCCTCAGCTGAATCCTCATCAATCTATTACTTGTGTATTCTACTGCTTCCACATATTCCTCTAGGTTTGGTTTTACTATGCTACCTATTCCATTTTTGACTTCTCGTACACCACTCCAGTAGAGTGTGTAGCCTTTCCTCATTTTCCTCCATCCTCTTCCCTTCCATCTAACTTCACTAAGTCCCATCAGTTCCATGAAGTCTGTTGACTCTTCCATCTCACCAGTAAGAGCCATCACATTAATGACAGCCACCTTCATTGTGTTGGTGCCTAGTCACCCACTTCTCGCAGTTCTCCCAGCACCCTAAGAACTGCACATCGCGTGCAGGGAACGCCCTAACCTTTTCCGAGGCTGGTTTTGAAGTACCATTTCATATATAGGCTATTATTCTGGTGGGGTCACCACTACCAAAGGCATTTTAGGCTGCTGCCAGCATATTTTTAGGCTGTTCCTAACATGGAGAACAGATGCTGTTTGTAGCTGCCCCTCTGGAGTACAGACGCTACAGGAAGTAAGATATGAAGACAGTTCTTCCTCTTTTCCACCATTGGGACTTGTAAAATCCTCTTCCACTTTCCAACCGTTGTCTGTCTTCACCTGTTACCCTAGCGAGGGGCCCTTACAGGGTACTACCATCCGGAACCAGATGGACCCAGGTTTTTTTAACGAGGTTGTTACTCCTCCCCCTTCTCCTTCCTCATCACTTGCAAGGTGAGGCCCCAGGCTTGAGACCGGCTCTGGTGGAGTTACATAATTACAATACCAGAAGGAAAAAATGACATTAAACAGAAAACTTTTCTCTTTGACAACTCCCCCTATTCTGCAGAAGATTATCTGTTACTGTAATGTGTAAACAGTGATGGGGAGGAATTACTGTCTGTCTTTCATTTTAAAAAACGTAAAAACTAATAAATGATTAAGGTGGAGATACATTTACAAAAAATGAAATATCACGAATAATGACTCGTTCCACAGCATTACGATTTATCGTGTAAATGATACATGGGACATGAAACTAACTATTGATATATCACATATCATGGTATGGTCTTACATACTTTAAAAACATCAAAATGAAATTCAAAAGTAAAATGAAACAGATGATCAAAGAAAATGTACAGTCCCATTGTGCTATGTTTGGTTATTCCTGAAAAACTGACATAGTTACTGGCGGGAGATATTCCGGGAAAAGAAGCACATAGGTTACAGTTGGAAAGGTGATGTGACACATAACTATAGAAACTGAAATATAGTACCAGTCCTTTCGTTGAGAAAATAAAAAAATAATAATAAATATTACACAGGTTAGGTTATCATTACTTAAAAGTTACCCACATATATGTTGAAGCAAAATATCCATTTTAAGGGGTCTTAAGCGTTTGAGACCACCCCTTACTGACGTTTATTGAATACCACAGTGCTGGAAGATATTAACAAAATTATATCTTTTATTTTACGCTCTAAGTTGCTATTATTGGCCACACACTGACTGATGCATCATAGGTAAGATTTCAAAGTGAGAAGTTGGGTAAACTACAGTGAGACGAAGGCACTGACAATATAATAAACCAAGAACTCTTTTCTGCATGGAGGTAAACCTCTACGCAGTTCTTTTTCTTTGACATTTCAGTAACCGTTCACTTTGTTGACATGCACAAAATATGATAGCATGCAAATGTGAATACTAAAAATGTTGTGCATACGAGATGAAAGCTGAAAATGTAACGAACAAGAAGCAGCGCCGATAGCAGTAAGCAAATAAGCATTGGTTTCGAAGTTCCAGTTTCTTTTGCTCTTGGTACAAATACAGTAAAAGTGGAATTAAACGGACAGCAAAAGCATACTTTTGACATCACTTCCTTCTGTTTCTGGCTATCCGAAATACAGCAGCAAAAAACAACTTACGTTAACAAGATCAAATGTGTCATACTACTAGGGACTGGTTGTACAATCTCGGGATAAATCCAGGGCTAACTAACCGAGGAATTGATTAACCGGGTTGACTTTGAGTGCTCGTTGTACATCGCCATTTTATTCCTCCGTTAGGCTGCGTTCACAGTGGCACCAACAACAGTAGCCAGATGCCTTCACCAAAGGTTGCCTGATAACATCGGCCGACACCTTGGTCACTGTGCGTCCGATCTAATTTATCAGTTTTTGATGGGAAGGAGGAGGTTAGAATCTGTTCTGTGTATGAAGTGGGTTATATTTCAAACCTCGAATGATGGATACCACAACGCAAAAAAAAAAAAAAAAAAAACAAACAAAACAAAACATGGTTCAAATGGCTCTGAGCACTATGGGACTTAACATCTACGGTCATCAGTCCCCTAGAACTTAGAACTACTTAAACCTAACTAACCTAAGGACATCACATAACACCCAGTCATCACGAGGCTACCACAATGCCACTGAGCTTGGAGACGAATGCTGCACTGCGACATTTGCTATTAAAAAGATACAGACTGCATGTAATTAAGTTATATCTGTCTGTAAAAGAACGTGGCGAGTACTGTACACTTTGTCAACAGTTATTGGAATTACGCGACAAGTTTTATGAATATGAGATGGAGGGGAATACGCCATGCTACAAAAGTTAAAAATACTTTAATTTTGTGACAATATTTTCCTTCTTCCACCACCGATCAGCGTATGAAGGAACTGCTACCTTTGAATATAAAATACTATTCTTGATGTGATTCATATTTACAGGTATGTATTAAGAAAATACACTCCTGGAAATTGAAATAAGAACACCGTGAATTCATTGTCCCAGGAAGGGGAAACTTTATTGACACATTCCTGGGGTCAGATACATCACATGATCACACTGACAGAACCACAGGCACATAGACACAGGCAACAGAGCATGCACAATGTCGTCACTAGTACAGTGTATATCCACCTTTCGCAGCAATGCAGGCTGCTATTCTCCCATGGAGATGATCGTAGAGATGCTGGATGTAGTCCGGTGGAACGGCTTGCCATGCCATTTCCACCTGGCGCCTCAGTTGGACCAGCGTTCGTGCTGGACGTGCAGACCGCGTGAGACGACGCTTCATCCAGTCCCAAACATGCTCAATGGGGGACAGATCCGGAGATCTTGCTGGCCAGGGTAGTTGACTTACACCTTCTAGAGCACGTTGGGTGGCACGGGATACATGCGGACGTTCATTGTCCTGTTGGAACAGCAAGTTCCCTTGCCGGTCTAGGAATGGTAGAACGATGGGTTCGATGACGGTTTGGATGTACCGTGCACTATTCAGTGTCCCCTCGACGATCACCAGTGGTGTACGGCCAGTGTAGGAGATCGCTCCCCACACCATGATGCCGGGTGTTGGCCCTGTGTGCCTCGGTCGTATGCAGTCCTGATTGTGGCGCTCACCTGCACGGCGCCAAACACGCATACGACCATCATTGGCACCAAGGCAGAAGCGACTCTCATCGCTGAAGACGACACGTCTCCATTCGTCCCTCCATTCACGCCTGTCGCGACACCACTGGAGGCGGGCTGCACGATGTTGGGGCGTGAGCGGAAGACGGCCTAACGGTGTGCGGGACCGTAGCCCAGCATCATGGAGACGGTTGCGAATGATCCTCGCCGATACCCCAGGAGCAACAGTGTCCGTAATTTGCTGGGAAGTGGCGGTGCGGTCCCCTACGGCACTGCGTAGGATCCTACGGTCTTGGCGTGCATCCGTGCGTCGCTGCGGTCCGGTCCCAGGTCGACGGGCACGTGCACCTTCCGCCGACCACTGGCGACAACATCGATGTACTGTGGAGACCTCACGCCCCACGTGTTGAGCAATTCGGCGGTACGTCCACCCGGCCTCCCACATGCCCACTATACGCCCTCGCTCAAAGTCCGTCAACTGCACATACGGTTCACGTCCACGCTGTCGCGGCATGTTACCAGTGTTAAAGACTGCGATGGAGCTCCGTATGCCACGGCAAACTGGCTGACACTGACGGCGGCGGTGCACAAATGCTGCGCAGCTAGCGCCATTCGACGGCCAACACCGCGGTTCCTGGTGTGTCCGCTGTGCCGTGCGTGTAATCATTGCTTGTACAGCCCTCTCGCAGTGTCCGGAGCAAGTATGGTGGGTCTGACACACCGGTGTCAATGTGTTCTTTTTTCCATTTCCAGGAGTGTATGTAATTTCAACGACACGCCACATAAAGGCTCTCTCCCAAACCCGTTGTGGCGATAAGATTTCTTGTGCAATAATGGTAGGATGTGGGACTTCTGTGTATAAAGGTTTTGCCGATGAGGTTATGAGCACATAATGGTTAAGTTACGTGGTGAAAGTAGATGCTGTTTCTGTTACACTACTGGCCATTAAAATTGCTACACCAAGAAGAAATGCAGATGATAAACGGGTATTCATTGGACAAATATATTATACTAGAACTGACATGTGATTACATTTTCACGCAATTTGGATGCATAGATCCGAGAAATCAGTACCCAGAACAACCACCTCTGGCCGTAATAACGGCCTTGATACGCCTGGGCATTGAGTCAAACAGAGCTTGGATGACGTGTACAGGTACAGCTGCCCATGCAGCTTCAACACGATACCACAGTTCATCAACAGTAGTGACTGGCGTATTGTGAGGAGCCAGTTGCTTGGCCACCATTGACCAGACCTTTCAAATGGTGAGAGATCTGGAGAATGTGCTGTCCTGCGCAGCAGTCGAACATTTTCTGTATCCAGAAAGGCCCGTACAGGAGCTGCAACATGCGGTCGTGCATTATCCTGCTGAAATGTAGGGTTTCGCAGGGATCGAATGAAGGGTAGAGCCACTGGTCGTAACACATCTGAAATGTAACGTGCACTGTTCAAAGTGCCGTCAATGGGAACAAGACGTGACCGAGACGATTAACCAATGGCACCCCATACCATCACGTCGGGTGATTCGCCAGTATGGCGATGACGAATACACACTTCCAATTTGCGTTCACCGCAATGTCGCCAACACGGATGCGACCATCATGATGCTGTTAACAGAACCTGGATTCATCCGAAAAAATGACGTTTTGCCATTCGTGCTCCCAGGTTCGTCGTTGAGTACATCATCGCAGGCGCTCCTGTCTGTGATGCAGCGAAAGGGGAACTGCAGCCGTGGTCTCCGAGCTGATAGTCCCTGCTGCTGCAAACGTCGTCGAACTATTCGTACAGATGGTTGTTGCCTTGCAAACGTCCTCCCCCCCCCCCCCCCCCCCCCTCCTTCCATCAGTTGACTCAGGGATCGAGACGTGGCTGCACGATCCGTTACTGCGACGCGGTTAAGATGCCTGTCATCTCGACTGCTAGTGATACGATAAATCGCAATCGCGATATCAAAGTCAGAAACGTGATTATACGCATTTCTCCTCCTTACACGAGGCGTCACAACAACGTTTCACCAAGCAACACCGGTCAACTGCTGTTTGTGAATGAGAAATCGGTTGGAAACTTTCCTCATGTCAGCACGTTGTAGGTGTCGCCACCGGCGCCAACCTTGTGTGAATGCTCTGAAAAGCTAATCATTTGCATATCACAGCATTCTCATCCTGTCGGTTAAATTTCGCGTCTGTAGTACGTCATCTTCGTGGTGTAGCAATTTTAATGGCCAGTAGTGTATATGATACACGAATAAAATTTGTTTGAAAGTAAGGCACAATTATTTAATTAATGAAAGATAGATTTGCTGTTTCACAGTAACTCACCGTATTCCAAAAATGGTGAAAATTAATTCAGTGGTGGCAGGATATTCAGATAATCAGATTCTAGTATCGGAAACTTCAGTGCTCGTTAAACAGCTGCCCAGCGCTCTTTAAACACTTGCCCAGTGGATTTGACAATGGAAGTAACAAGGCTTCTGGTGGCAGTATTATTTCAGACTGAGTGTAGCATTCAATAAAGGAAATCATCTATAATTTATCACAGTGTGTTTTCAGCACATTTGCACAAAGCATAGCTTGAAGATTCTGTATAGAATAAATTTAACATTTCGTAGTATTTTGCGTGCAAGAGTAAAATATTAGCGTTTAAATTAGTCTTTAGGACATCGTAAATAGCATACAACATATTAAACCAGAACTTAGTTTTCAGAACGCGACATAGGCTTCAATATTGGAAGGAAGTAATAGCCAGATGTCAGATACCGAAGTTTCATGTCTTTACTTGAGCCAGAACTGCATCTTTAATGTGAGTATCGGGTTTTTTAATTAAACTTGAATTACACCTCTACAAGTACTCGAAATTAGCTTTCATTATCTGACAGGTTTTCACATATGAGTCGTTGGCTTTACATAGTCAGGATGATTAGTGATGACCCTCAAAAGCGAGATTACAAACTCGACGTTTTGCTGAATTTATCTGAAGTTGTGCAGGAATATGTCAATTAAGCATCAGTCTATATCACCTAGCATATGTGTGAGAGATAAACAAAGCTTAGAATAAGATACTCCAAACACTTAAAGCACTGAAAAGTGGATGCACATAACACCACATTTCCAAACCACTTCATATAACAGAATCACCTCTCTACTGGCATCAAAATGTCAGTAAACAGTAATGATAATTTGCAGACAGCTACTGTCCACGTACCACAACATACAAAGGATCCACTGCAACAACTTTAAGCATAAGATACACCATCCTTCTCATTTGCACAAATTATTTTTTGAGGTTATAATTCACATCTAAAATGTCTGATAAAGGTTTTGCTTACTTGTGGTTCCCTATAAACCTGCGATTTCACTAGACATATTTCGATCTATATCCCGATTATGATATCCTCAGGATGCCACAGACTCATTCTTTCTTGGATTAAACATCAGTTTCTCATGGCTCATATGCGAGAACATTGATCGATTTGAGCGAAGAAAACAAACTGATTTGAATTTCACTGATTGTCGTCTGAAGTCTATACGTTTGGGCGATGAGATCAGCTACAGTGTGACCGCGTACTGATTTGAAAAGATCGGCCGTCTTCACCGATACTGGTCGTCGGCGGAATTCACCGATATCGCTCGCTATGACCGCAGCCTCAGTTATTCCATTTAAGTTGCCAACAGCTGAAGAGCACTCTGGGTAATTTGGCGTAGGCCATTTCATATTTACTTAGTCGTCAGCTGCAGAAACCACGGGCGTGAAAGCTATATGGGAGAAGAGGCAAAAAGCCACGTAGTTCCTTCCAGACCACTAGAGGCATTAGGGGATCAAACGATGCTGGAATTGACCAATGAGAGCTGTCCAATGGTGGTTGTTGATATTCTATCGTCTTTCTCTGCACTGAAGTCTACAGTTACAGTCGCCTTTGTATTTGTTTCATGTTTACATACTATTGATCTTCATTATAAACAGATATTTTACTTTACATCTCATAAAGTAAACCGTGGAGTTGAAGATTTCATGCTCAAAAATGACCACAATTTATCCAAAGGTAAGGCATTTAATTTTCAGTAAATAATCTCATAGCCTATAAATGAAATGTATTCTCTTCTATCGTGACTTAAACTGTGTTGTTTCCGTTTGTTTATTTAAATAACTTTGATATTCCAGTAGTAGTTTTATTTAGTGAAGAATTTTGTTTTTTCAGAACATTCAACACAACAAATTGACTGTTCATCTGGATATCAAGTGGGTTCAATGGAGAAAGTTAGCAACAAGCATTTCTACAGGTTTCCAAAACAACCACATGACTTGCTTCTGAAGTGGAGAAGTGTTTGTAAACCGTCACCTGATGTGAACTGTGTCACTTATTTTGCGTGTGAAGATCATTTTTTCGAAGAAGATATTATGAATTAAACTAGGCATATGCTAAACAGGGTGTGTTTCCAAAACATGTGGCAGGTGTTCCTTGTGAAAGTGCTAAAATCAGCACTGTATCTGAAACCGTTGCTAATAGTGCTTAAGAAATAAAAAATGAATTTAGATTTCATTGCACTGTTTTTATCCACCTTTCCTATTTTTGGTACTTAATGTTGATGTCTTCTTTTCTGTGTTGAAGCTTTTACAATCTTAAGATGTAGGAACATTTTTTAAAAATATTAATGATCAGTACGTGCAAGTTTCCTGAGCAATTACTCAGAAATTACAGTCTTGAAACACAGTTGTAACAAATTTTAGAATTCTTCATTAATTTGCACTGTGGTAAAGATTTCGTGATTGGACCTCTTTAACTGCCAGTTATTCTCTTAAGGATACAGGGTACTTATAAATGGTGGAAAAATCGAAATTTTTTATGACTTTTTTTAGTTCTACAGTCTTTCCTGATTACATTGATATATACAGTATAGGGTTTCAAATGAAAAATGACCTATATATACCAAATTTTAAAGTTACAGTCATGTATGCCGCTGTAACCCCTTTATTTCTGTTACAGAAACCAGTGTTATTTCGAAAAGAACTGTGAACTTTCTGTTTCCGGCGATTATACGTATGACGCATTGTATATGTTGGTGACAGTGCAGGTTTCTAGTGTCTGTAAATGAGTATCTTTGCTAGTATTTACTTTTGTTTCACTGAAGCAGTTTGTTCACGTGTTGATGAATATTTGTTGCCCAAGTGCTACATCTATTTGTGGAAGTACATATCCTTTAGTGTGCAATAAATACGAACTATGCCACGCATCAAGAAATTCAGTAAGAGGGAATTCCGTGGAAACCAGTTCACAAACAAAGCAAGCCACACTGTTGAAAGTAACCTATGTATCAGTTCTTCAGGGAAGAAATTCCCACATGACACGTCTCCTGATGATTCAAATTTTTGCGTTATCTATGACACTGTTTGTAGTGGATTTGTTGTTGTTGATGTGGGCATCTTATCTTCTTTGATAAAGGAAGTGGCGAAATGTAAACAATGTGATGATGTAGACTGAACAACAAAGTGTCAGGAAGGGTTTAGCGTCAAAATTAGTTGTTTTGTGTAGATCCTGCAATAAATGTATCTCGAAAATAACTTCAAACATTATGCATAATTCATCTGATGTGAATTTCATGTTGGTGTACGAAACGCATACAATAGGAAAAGGAAAGAAAAGGCTGCTTAAACATTTCGTGATTTGATGCACCTTCCTCCTCCTTCCAGTAGATTCAACAAGTACATAAAAATACTTTTAAGTGCCTTGACGGTTGTGTCTAAAGCGTCCATGAAACGTGCAGCAGAAGAAACTGTAAATAATAGTGGAACCAGGGACATTGCTGTTGCACTTGATAGGACATGTCAACGCTAGGACATCATTCGTTGAATGGTGTTATAAGCGCTACTTCTCTGGAGAATGGAAAAGTTGTTGATGTTGAGTGCTTAATAACTGCCACACGTGCCATGGTAACACTGAAGGACATATTCAACATCAGTGTTCTAAGAATTATGATGGTTACATTGGAGGTATGGAGTGTGATGGATCTCTAAAAGTATTTCAGAGGCCTGTGCCCGTTTATAACGTTAGATACACAAGGTACCTAGGCGATGGGGGCTATAAAGCTTTCAATAACATTAATGAGTTCAATGTTTATGGTGATATCTTGGTAACAAAACTGGAGTGTTGTGGACATGTGCAAAAGAGGATGGATGCGAGATTGAGGAAGCTACGACGAGAAATAAAAGGAAAGTTGATATCTAATGGAAAATCTCTGCCTGGCCGAGGCAGATTGACAGAAATTGAAATAGACCTTCTTCAGAGTTATAATGGACTGGCCATTAGACGAACTGCACTTCTGAATGATGTTACAGCAATGAGAAAAGCTGAATGGGCAACTATCTTCATAAGTTGTCCACAGATGACCACCCTGTTCACTGACTTTGCCATAAAGGAGCAGATTCTTGGTGTGGTTACCAAAAAGCAAAAGAAAGTGGTCAAATGTACCATCATAAGCATTCTCTTCCTGAGCCTGTTATGAATGAAATAAAACCAATTTTTAGAGACCTTAGTGACCCTGTTTTCTTGGTAAATGTCTTCATGGAGGCACTCAGAATACAAATGAAAGTTTCAACCATAGCATACGGAAAAGATTACCCAATAATGATTTTGTAGGACTAAATACATTAAAAAATGGTTCTGCATACTATGGGATTTAACTGCTGTGGTCATCAGTCCCCTAGAACTTAGATATACTTAAACGTAGCTAACCTAAGGACATCTAACTCATCCATGCCCGAGGCACTATTCGAACCTGCGACCATAGCGGTCGCGCGGATCCGGACCGTAGCGCCTAGAATCGCTCGGCCACTCCGGCCGGCCTAAATGTATTAAAAGTTGGTGTACTAGATGCAGTGATATTTTTCAATGATGGAGTGATAGTAAGGTAGATCGACCGAACAGCTACAACAGATGTACGATTATTATTGTCATAATTATTATTACTATTATTTTAAAGAAAGAAACTCGTAAATATTACGCACAGGAAAGGTTGCAGAGGATACAGATTGATGGCGCCCCTTATGTGGAATGTAAGTTCAAAACTGTGTAGAATGAAATTCACGTTTTGATGAAGCTAGCAGAAGGACGACACAGTCAGTTCGATTCAAATGCAACATTTCTGCACGATAGTAGTTCATCAGATGTGGCTGTATGGTAGATAGTGAATTGTAAGTAGGCACATAATATAGAAGCAACTAAGAAATGCGGTCTGCTTTGTGAAATAGTTAGTCTTTTCAGCATCTCCAACAAACTGTGACAACACCGAATGGTTTGACCGACTAGCTTGGTGCTGTATTTACATGTTAGAATGATTAATTCATTAAAGCAGCAATGGGTGTTACACAGAAAATACACTGTCTGAATTATTGAACGCTGTTTGTACATCCAGTTTTGCAGTTCTTGAGCACACATAAATTCTGTTCCTATCATGTGGTGATTATTGATTATATTGACTATGTATGAAGGATAAGACGACAACATTTACAACAAGCAACCATAATTTTTTTTTACTCCTGGGGTGGAAATGTACCGATGTCACATATCAGACTGGACGCTGTTGTATCTCACCCTAAATATTTGAGAAACAGTAACTACTTCATACATATTTTGGCTTTGCAATCATTTATAGCAGCTATGGTACATGTAATCCGGGAGGGGAAGTGGAAGTAACCATAGGCATGACACCTTCACTGTGTTCTTCCTTCTTTTCTTGTCATCTCAGCTTAGGACTGTCAGTTTTGTTTTCAGAATAAAAATACCTGTTATAAAATGTGAACGATTTAGCAGAGTTGCAGATAATGCTGCTTCAAAAGTAGCTTCAAAAGAACCAGAGAAGGGAGGAAGAACTGTATTGGTTAAAAAAGCTTTTTTTTCACTCACCGTTTCTGTGAGTTATGATGAAGAAATTCACATTACATTGATATGACGTCACAGCGAGCATAATATTTAGGACGTTTGTCGAATGTTTCTTTACGTCGCTATCCAAAGCCAATGACTCTTATGATATGAGTCGATGTTTTTTTATATATTTTTTATTTATTTACATTTTCTGCCTGTGGGCCATCAAGCTGATGACTTTTGCAAACGTCATACAAAGGTCGAGTAAATTAATGTAGGTAACACATTCAGCAGTGGTACACATATTCATCTTAATATTCTAACTAAATTACATGTTACAACGTAGGGCAAGTAGAATAGAATATTTTTTCTAATAGGGCTTTTAACTCCTTGTGGCACAGCTCCGTTTCACAAGTTTTCAAAGCATGTGACATCTTGTTGAGCCATATCCGCCCATTACTATGACAATTGTCAGTTATGTATAATTTTGTCCTCTGTCTGAAGTAGTTACCCTTAATTCTACTACCCTAATTATGTGTATCACTGCACTTATTTACTTTGGATTTACAATTCAAAAAATGTAATAAGGTTATACGAATATACTGTTAAACGTTTATGTTGGGCAAAGGTTTCATAACATGATCCTCTGGACTTCAGTGCATGCAATATTAAATGGCTCTTACCTGTAACACTAATATTCTATTCAGGTGCAGGTATGCCACACAAACCCACAGTTCTGTACCGTAATTAAGACATAGTTTAAGTGTTCCATAGTAAACAATTTTTAGTGTTTGACTTGAGATTATTTTTGCCAGCTGACTTCTCAAATACAAGCTACTGCTGATTTTCTCACATACAGAAGTAATGGGGTACACCCAATGGAGATTTTTGTCTGGGTGGACACCAAAAAATTTAATGTTATCTTTTTCTGATGATGTAATATCACAGATATGGTTTATTGTAGCCTCATGAGAACCAGGTGTTTTAAATGTTATTAGCTGGTATTTACTGATATTCGTGTTTAGACCCTGGTGTAGAAAATATGTCCCGAGTTCGAGTCTCGGTCTGGTTCACAGTTTTAATCTGCCAGGAAGTTTCATATCAGCGCACACTCCGCTGCAGAGTGAAAATCTCATTCTGGACAAATATTGTCTATTGCAGCCTCATGAGAATCAGGTGTTTTAAATGTTATTAGCTGGTATTTACTGATATCGGTGTTTAGACCCTGGTGTAGAAAATATGTTGCTACTTCTGTCACATTCTTAGCTGCAGCTGAGTGTAATGTCTCATGAAGTAAGAGGGAGATATCATCAGCATAGGTTACTAGATGTGAGTTGAAAGGTTGTGTCATATCATTGACGTAAACCAAGAAGGAAATGGGACCAAGGGTCGATCCCTGTGGTACCCTCTGGATTACTGTATCTCTATAAGACTGGAAATCTATTACCTTATTTTCTATTTTACATGAAAATTTCGTACACTGTTGCGATTTGTCAAGTATGTGGTGAGTAATTGCAAAGATGAGTCCTTGATGTTGTGAGCCTTCCGTTTCTCAATGAGCAGCCCATGGTTAACTGAGTCGAAGGTTTTGGAAAGATCTAAGAATATGCCTGCTGTATTCATACCTTGACCTAGGAGGGTGTACATTTCTCCATTCAGTAACTGCAGTAGTTGTGCACCGATTATTCCTAAAGCCATGCTGTCTTTCTGTTAAGAATATGTTCTTTGAGAAAGGAAAACCATTTCAAAAACCTTACTAAAGATAGAGATCAATAATACTGGATGGGAGTTTGAAACCTCTTTTGTGTTCCCCTTCTTAAAAATGGCTTAACAATGCTTATTTTAAGACTACTAGGATAAGTGCTTTCTCTAATACTACAGTTTATGAGGCACTTTAGTGGTTTGATTATTTATTTTATGCATTTTTTAAGTACTACAATCAACATACCACCCTATCCAGCTGAGAATTAGTTGCCATGATGTGAGCGTTATCTTGCTAATATAATTTTCTTTAACCTCATCGTATTCAAAACTCACTGTTTGAGTGGTACATTTCTAAAGTGTGTGCTGGATATCCTTTTGACGATATGAAATGCTTACTAAAAAGATTACATAATACTTTTGGTTGTTTTAGAATGTTATCATCCTGCATAAAGCGTAAGGGTTTGCTCTCTCTAGTTGTGGAGGTTTTTCGTTGCTTAATGATCAGTTCCCAGGACGCCTTGCTTATATTTGTAGATTGTGAGATTTCATTATTGTGGACTTGTTTTCTAAGGTTTGAAAGTTCTGCTTTAAAGGTTGTTCCTAGATGTGTTATATTATTGTTTGAAATTGTGCAGTCTTGTTGATTTGTACAGAACGTCTAGGTCATGAATATTTTGCCCGAGTTTAAAAAGGCTGGCAGGAAGTCTGTTATTTCGTCTGCTCTGACTGTGTTGGCCCTGTCTTTATTTCTTTAGTGAGACAACAGGAATCTAAGTGTCTCAATAGGATGTTGTAAAATCATTCCATTTGTTATCTGATCCTTCCACATGGTAAATTCTATCCCATTTCTCCTCAGTTAGTTTAATTACCAGGGAGCTGATGTTACTATTGCTCATAATTCGTTTCTTTTCAAATTTTTTTGGTATTATTTTAGGAGCTGTTTTTCTATGTTCTACCTGTTGGGCAAGATGGCCTAGGTACTGAAAGTCTATGTTACTATACTTGATAGTGTCTTCACCAGTTTTGTTAATTATTGCATAATCTAGCTGGTTAGAACTAGAATCTGAGACCCTAGTGTCCGTGGTAGCAATATTTCTAAGATTAAATGATGTTAATGCATCTACAAATTTCATGTTAGCTACGTTGTTGGAGTTTGCATCAGTGTTAAAGGGCTCCTAGTATAGTAAAGCCATTGGGAACAGTTTGCCTAATTATGGTATTGAAGCTGTTGAGAAGATGTCTAAGGGTTGTTATTTGGGCTGGTGTTTGACTTCGCCAGCACACCAGTCGGCACTAGGAAACATTGTATAGCAGGCGATGAAATAAGCACGCTTATGACAAGAGAAGTCCAAAACACGCCTCCAAGTTAACCGGCGATAACGCCCCCTAGGCAGCGTGCATATAGGCCGCCACCACCAACCGAGCTGTCTAAATCTCTCAATCCCAGTAACTCAGTACTTAGCGTCGGGAGTCAGTTCGCATTGCATGTCAATACGTTGCACTGTGCTCTAGTCTTCCACAGTGATAGCTGTCACCTCCCACCATAGCTAGCTGTGAGAGAACGTTGGTCATTGTATATAGTTGTGATATGGACACAGACAAGATTAAAGAATTACTGCATGTTAACTGATTTCTGTTAACCACGGAACTTCTGGATGGACATCATTGAAGTTAAGCACTCAGTTGGTTCCTGTAATAAAGTCTATTTAAATCATGAGCGCGTTTTGTGTTGTAGTGAAAGGAAACCGGCCACCCACCTATAATACCACCCCCTCCTCATCCAGCCAGGAACCACAAAACATTACAAAAGGGCACGGCCACAACATTAGTCCTTCTGGATTTATTATTATGCAAATATTCACCTGAAGCTGTGGCTTTTAGTGCCACGGAACTGGCAGTGATATAAAAATAAAGAGTAATGGGAAATACTTTCAGAATCATTTCACCAGAAATTTGAGGAAATCTCATGCAATACCACCTGAAAAAGTTCAACTGGTACTTACGACCACTGTATGTTTGCGCTACTATTTAAAAAGAAGCAAATCATCCAGCAGCAGTTATATTTCTTCGGAAGCTTTAGACAGATGAAAATGAATGGCTGCGAGAGTGTAATTGGAGAAATAGACAATGTGCCGATGCTTTTCAAGATATTTGCAATATGCTACATAGTGCAACGTAACAGGCGAAAGATATCAGAAAAGAATTTGCGAGTTATTTTCTACAACAAAAGCAATTTCATGGCAACCTCTATACTTACAAACAACTGTTCACATGCTTTAACAGAAACTGGGCATGAATTGTAAATGATAATGAACATGTAACTTACTTTATTTCTTCAGAGATTATACAAAAGAGAAACGAAACTCTTGAAGTCAAACCAGTCTAATTTGTATATCTCTGTCGCTTCTACAAACCACTCAATGAAAGTTTTTCAAAAATGAGCCACAAACAAATAAATAAATTAATAATTCAGTAACATCTAACAGTCGTTTATTTACCTTTACCTGTGACAACTGACTTCATCCTTTTTGTTTTTCCACACCTGAAAGATCTCTAGAACCTAGCAGTTTCGTTCTTGGCATCTTCAATGCAGATTCCTATCGCTTCAGCTATCTCTCAACATGCATTGTTTTTCTTTATGTTATTGAATACTTCTGTGTATTCCTATTTGTTAATCAATGTGATGTTTAATACTCTTTGCTTTGTAGATGTACATAATTAGAATGCATGTGTTTTCCACTTTTAGTTCTTGTGATGCCCCACTACTAAGGTATTTGTTTTGTTTTAATGAATTGTGAAATAGTTACTTTTTCGTTACTCCAAAAAATTGTTTAGTTATTTGTCATATAATTAGTGGTTTCTTTATAATACAAGGATATTCAGCTTAGCAACACCATAATTATTTTCTTTGCGATATTCAATTTTTTTAATTTCACTGGATCGTTCTGAATGCACTGGTCACACGGTGTCAATATAAATTTCACGGCAGGGTGGGATGTGTTTTTATGTTGATTAATACTGATACACTTGTGATGCTGTAGGTGAGTTTGGTAAGTACAATAGGTATTAATATTTTATCCTTATATTCCACAGTTTGTTACCAGGTTGTCCAGTTGTTGCCTTTAGTGGTATTGCATGAATTAGTTGGGAAGATTTTTGATTAGTTGGGAAGATTAGTTGGAAAGATGTCCATTTTTCTGAATACTATTTCCGTTGGTAGATTCTCTTGGTCTAACAGGATACATGCTCTATGGACCAATGTCTTAAGAACCCCATTCTTCTGCGCAGGGTGGTGAAAGTTGCTGGCCTGCAGATATAAATCAGTGTGTGTAGGTTTTCGATACATGCTGTGGTCAATTGATCCATCTGCTTCCTTTTTAAGTAGTAAATCCTGAAACGGCAGCTAGGCACTCTTCTCCAGTTCTGTGGTGATCTCGATATTTGGGTGGCAGGAGTTAAGATGTTCAAGGAACTCATTGAGCCTGTCCTTCCCATTAGGCCAGATCACGAAGGTGTCGTCCACATACCTGAAGAAGCATGTTGGTTTATATGTGGTTGTCTGTAATGCCCTATCCTCAAATCTCTCTGCAAACATGTTGGCAACCACAAGAGACAGTGGGCTGGCCATAGCTACGCCTTCAGTTTGCTCGTAATATTGGTTTACATACAGGAAATACGTGGATGTCAATGTATGCCTGAACAGGTCCAACAGAGCACCATCAAATTTTTCCACAATCAACTTAGTGAGTCTTTCAGTGGGACCCTAGTGAACAGTGATAACACATCAAAACTAACCATGATGTCCGAACCTGTGATGCATAGTTTCTTGAGATGTTGCAGGAAGTCTTCTGAGTTTTGGATGTGGTGAACGTATTTCCCCACGTACGGAGACAGCAGATCTTTCAAGTACTTCGGTGTTTCATATGTAGGTGCCCCAATATTACTGATAATTGGGCGTAGGGGCACGCCCTCCTTGTGTATTTTAGACAAATCAGGTAGTCTATGTGGTACTGGTGCTTTCGCCTGGAGTTGTCTGATGATCTTTTAATGAATGAATATAACGAATAGAAGAACTGAAAGTGTGGATATAGAAAACGATCTTCAGACAGAGTTCCAGGCTCTCTGGAACGAAGATGGAACGCCAGGGAGCGGGTCCGACGGGCGCGGACTGCAGAGGGAACACCCAGAACCGCAGCGGATCGGAAACGGAACAGCGACGCTCCAGAAGATCGAAGTGAGCGGAAGGGGACAGTAGGGAGAACGCCTGGCAACCCAGACAGAACTCTTAACGCACCAGGCCGAAGATGGACCACCCAGGAGCGGGTCTGGTGGGCGCGGACCGTAGAGGAAACGCAAAGAACCGCAGCGGATGGAAAAAGGGTTTCGCTTCACAAATTCACGTAGCTTCATGCTCCGGTGAATTGTAGGAAGGGCGGATCACGCCTTTTCTACTTCTCCATGGTGGTGTTTAATGTGGTGTTCTCGTTGGGATCTTCTTCATGGTTGCCTGGCTGCTAGAAGGTCTTTTTTGCTCATATTGTGGCGTTTCGTTACACCAGCAACAGGTCTGGCCATCTCGTGGTCGGGCGCCAGTGTACTTGGTTGCCCAAGTCGCGGGCGAGGGCGTTCTCCGACGTCCGCGCGGCCGCATAAAAACGTTGCGCCGCTTGCCGGAATCGGTGTTTTAGCATCGGTACTCCTGCTATTCTGTGGAGTTCTCCGGTGCTGAAGTCGCGTGGCAGGTGAAGCGCTAGCCTAAGCGCCTTGTTCTGGACCATCTGCAGCTTTGCAACTGGCGAGCAGCGGCACTTCCCAGCATGACAAATCTCACGTCTCTTAGACAGCGCCTAGCCCATACGCTGCTGGGCCGTATGTAACCCTCCTCCACGCAGCAGGAACAAGTTGCGACCGCTTCCACTGTCGGAACTGGATGAGAGGCATTGCACCTAGCATTCTCTCAATCGTTCTGGTGAGTTTGTTGTTATTCCAGGGCGGCTTTCTTTCCAGGTAATACACTCCTGGAAATTGAAATAAGAACACCGTGAGTTCATTGTCCCAGGAAGGGGAAACTTTATTGACACATTCCTGGGGTCAGATACATCACATGATCACACTGACAGAACCACAGGCACATAGACACAGGCAACAGAGCATGCACAATGTCGGCACTAGTACAGCAATGCAGGGTGCTATTCTCCCATGGAGACGATCGTAGAGATGCTGGATGTAGTCCTGTGGAACGGCTTGCCATGCCATTTCCACCTGGCGCCTCAGTTGGACCAGCGTTCGTGCTGGACGTGCAGACCGCGTGAGACGACGCTTCATCCAGTCCCAAACATGCTCAATGGGGGACAGATCCGGAGATCTTGCTGGCCAGGGTAGTTGACTTACACCTTCTAGAGCACGTTGGGTGGCACGGGATACATGCGGACGTGCATTGTCCTGTTGGAACAGCAAGTTTCCTTGCCGGTCTAGGAATGGTAGAACGATGGGTTCGATGACGGTTTGGATGTACCGTGCACTATTCAGTGTCCCCTCGACGATCACCAGTGGTGTACGGCCAGTGTAGGAGATCGCTCCCCACACCATGATGCCGGGTGTTGGCCCTGTGTGCCTCGGTCGTATGCAGTCCTGATTGTGGCGCTCACCTGCACGGCGCCAAACACGCATACGACCATCATTGGCACCAAGGCAGAAGCGACTCTCATCGCTGAAGACGACACGTCTCCATTCGTCCCTCGATTCACGCCTGTCGCGACACCACTGGAGGCGGGCTGCACGATGTTGGGGCGTGAGCGGAAGACGGCCTAACGGTGTGCGGGACCGTAGCCCAGCTTCATGGAGACGGTTGCGAATGGTCCTCGCCGATACCCCAGGAGCAACAGTGTCCGTAATTTGCTGGGAAGTGGCGGTGCGGTCCCCTACGGCACTGCGTAGGATCCTACGGTCTTGGCGTGCATCCGTGCGTCGCTGCGGTCCGGTCCCAGGTCGACGGGCACGTGCACCTTCCGCCGACCACTGGCGACAACATCGATGTACTGTGGAGACCTCACGCCCCACGTGTTGAGCAATTCGGCGGTACGTCCACCCGGCCTCCCGCATGCCCACTATACGCCCTCGCTCAAAGTCCGTCAACTGCACATACGGTTCACGTCCACGCTGTCGCGGCATGCTACCAGTGTTAAAGACTGCGATGGAGCACCGTATGCCACGGCAAACTGGCTGACACTGACGGCGGCGGTGCACAAATGCTGCGCAGCTAGCGCCATTCGACGGCCAACACCGCGGTTCCTGGTGTGTCCGCTGTGCCGTGCGTGTGATCATTGCTTGTACAGCCCTCTCGCAGTGTCCGGAGCAAGTATGGTGGGTCTGACACACCGGTGTCAATGTGTTCTTTTTTCCATTTCCAGGAGTGTATGTTTAATGGGTTGCACAAAGTGTCGTGTTCTTGAGCGTTTTGTCCCTCTCTGATTGACTTCCGCAGACCGTAAACAGTATATTACTGACATCAGATGGATCTGTTTGTGCCCTATCAGCGACAGGATAGATCAGGCCTGTATCCATACATACCGGTGTGATGATCACAGGGAGAGATTAAAGGTGGCACGTGGGAAGGTAAGACTGGTTCTAAGTTGTTTAGTTCATGACCTCTTCTTAAGGTGAACACAAGTGCAGATGCCACCCCTCTCTCCTAGTACAATCTTTTGGGGACGATGTTTGCTGTAGTTATGTTATTACAATGATACTTCTCAATTACCAGTAACGTTGTTGCATTACGACCTGTTGTTTACGAGTGCTTTTTTTTTCATGGCAATTTCGATGTCAAACAGCGAGACACATAGGTGGTTGATGAAAAGGGATGGCGGTGGGCCCGCGAAGTCATATCTTGCCCTGTGGATTGACTGGGCATTTCAGAAACACGAACAGTTCCAGTACAGGCTATAGTCTCTATGAGTGGCGAAATGCATCTACAGTCCATTCCACTGCATCACCATTATTTGCTGAAAAATATTCCTTCTAAGCTTGTCCATTATCACGTCCATCCATTCCTCATGCAGGAGGGTATGGAAACAGTGCTCAGTGTATGCTTACAGCTTATACACTTATTAAACTCCTCTCTGTCCAACACCAACATCTCGTCAATTGAACACATTTCCCGTCAAAAATAAGATAGTATCCTCCACTCCAGCCTTTTTCCTGTCAGTTCACAAGTGGAGCAGAGATTTATTTCCACTTGTATATAAAGTGATCATCCTATGTAGAGTTATTATTTATTTTGAGTATATCTGCAACTAGATTCCAGCGGTACTGTGAATTATGTTTCCAGCAGGGTAACACCAACTGTACGCCACCGTCAGTTTTTGAGCCGTATTGGGATTTTAGAATCCCTTTGTGTAGCATTATGCATATAGATATGTAAACAGGACCATTCTTTATGATTAATTACATAATTTCATACTTCAGTTTCCCACCCAAAACAAATAACTTCTCTCTCCTGCAGCTGTAAGGAGACTGAACATTTACTTGTTTAGAGGGTTTGCACTTAGGCTTTCCACCAGAATGACAGGGGTTCGAGTTCCAGAAAGGGCACCTGCCATTTTGAATTTTCGGCCAATTCCCAGGTGGATGGTTGGGGGTGTGACTGCAGGACAATCTTGGTACAAAGAAATTCCCGCCATTTTTGAAATACCCATAATTTTATGAATTTCTCGTCAAAATTTTAAATTCCATCTAATGGGGCAGGTGGGGATAGCGAGAGGGAGGGAAGGGGAGGGGAAGGGACACACTAGCTGGCTGGGGAAGACCCATGACGTCACCTGGCGGTGGGGGTAATTGATTTAACAAACAATTAATTTGCATAATAAATTTGAGATCAGTTTGATATCAAAATTTCCCAGAAACAGTTTTGACCTCTTACTTCTGTCGATTGCTGTTTCTTCTTCTGTCACATCACCATGTAAGCCCTCAATGGAGTCTTCCACCGATCTGCTGTGTCCTCCGCATTTAACGGTGGTAAATCCTTTGCCCACTTAATGTTACTGCTCTTGCTTTGTCTTTTCTACATCCTTAGTTACTCCTTCCGAAAATCATTTATTTATGGATTTCTTCACATTTTTCGTGTAGCCATTTCGCCTGGCTTCCCTGTAATTCCTATTTTTGTTCATTCCCAAGAGACCTGCATTTCTGTGTTCCTGAATGTCCGTGAACATTTTTGTACTTCCTTCATTCATCGATAACTGAAGTATTTATTCTGTTACGCATGGTCTCTTCTCAGTTAACTTCTTTGTACCTATATTTTTCTTTCCAAACTTTCTCTTCACCCATACTATCTAGTGATCTATTCATTACATGAATATCTATAGTCTCAGAGAACTTTAAGTACATCTCTTCACTCCACATCATTTCTTAGTATTTCTGTATCCCACTTCTTTGCACACTGATTCTTCCTATTACCTGCCCCTGAGTACGCTTTATAATCCAATATCTGATTTCAAAATATGTGCCAGCGCATGACGTTATCTAACTGAAATCTTTCTGTATCTCCTGGCCTTTTCCAAGTACATGTCATCGTGATTCTCGAATAGAGTATTCGCTACTACCATCTGAAATTTGTTGCAGAGCTCAGTTAACATTTCTTCACTCTCGTCGCTAATACCAAGCTCATATTCCTCAGTAACGCTTTCTTCTGCTTCTTCCGTACAACCGCACTCCAATACCCCAATATTATTAGAATTTCGTCTCCTTTTATATTGAATTACCAATTCAATATGCTCATATGTTTCCTCTGTGCCTTCATGATCTGATTCTGGTACGTCATCTATCATGTCAGTGTTGGTTTGCGTCGATTCTGATGAGAACAACCCTGTCACCGAAATGTTGACAGTAACTGACTCTCTGCCCTACCTTCCTATTGATAACGTATCATACTACCCTACACCCTTTCCTGATGCTGTTGATATCACCCTGTACTCGTCTGATCAGAAACCCTGCTCTTCTTTCCATTTCACTTCACAAACGCCCACGATCTCTGTACTGAGCCTAAGCATATTTTTTCAGATTTTCTAGCTTCCCATAGTTACTACAGCAAGTTATCAGCAAGTCATAGTCAATCAGTGAAGTTTCTTAGAAGTCACAGTTACTCCAACAATGTATCAGCAAGTAATACTAACCCCTGAAGTCACACACTGGCCATTGTTACTCTTACAGGCTACCTGCACGTCATAGTTGATCCCTCAAGCAACCAGAAAGTCAGAGCTACTCCCACATCTACGCACAAGTCCTAGCTAGTTACTCCTGTAAGATGCCTGTCTGCAGCCAGCTAGCCAGCCATGAAAACAGCCAGCCAGCCTCACAGACAGACAGTAGCCAGCCAGCAACCAGCCAGCCAGACAAAAGCCAGACAGCAGCCAGACATTTGCCTAACCCTTGTGTGAAAGTTACCCAAAAGGTGCCAGAAAGTCAGAAAGTCATAGTTCCTTCCCCAGAACATAGTTAATCCTGCAATTTACTAGGAAGTCATTGTTACCACCACAAGTTACCAACTAATCAAAGATACTCCTGCAAGTTACCACACATCATCAATAATCTTGCAAGTTACTCACAAGACATAGTTTCTCCTGCAAGTAACCATGAAGTCATAGTTACTCTTGTAAAAATCTTAGAAGTCATAGTTACTCCCACAAGTTACTCACAAGTCACACATTCCCCTGTAAGTTATCTGTAAGTCTTTGTTACTTCCAGAAGTTACACTTAAGCCATATTTCTACACATATATAACTTGCAAATAATAGTTACACCAGTAAAATAATGGAAACTTATAGTTACTCTCAATAGTTACTCACAAGTAAGAGTTACTCTTAAAAGATGCCCTTAAGCCATAGTTATTTGCACAAGTCACTCGCAATTCATAATTAGCCTTGCAGCATACTCACAGGTAAGAGTAACTCTTGCAAGTTACTCTCAAGTCACAGCTGCCCCTATAAGTTACCCACAAGTCATACTTACTCCTGTAGATTACCTGCAATTCATAGTTACCCCAACCAGTTATCTGCAATTCATAGTCATTCCCTCAAGTTAACCACAAGTCATAACTTATAACTCATAGCTGCTCCAGAAAGGTTCTTGCAAGTCATACTTTTGTAAATTGCTGACAAGTCCTCATTACACCTGCAAGTTCCTTGCAAATCACTGTTACTCCCACAAGTATCCTAGAGGTCATAGTCACTCCCTCACATTACACACAAGTGTCAGTTAACCCTGCAAGTCAGTTGCAAGTCACAGTTATTTTCACAAGTGGCCTTCAAATTACTAAGTGTTGCCAGGCTGTTGCTCTATTGTTGCGCAAATGTTGCTCAACTGTTACCAATAGCTCTCCGACAGTTGCCTGGCAGTTGCTCGTCAATTCGCCCTAAAGTACCACAATTTGCGGAAAAGTTGTAATTTTTCCCGCAAGTCATAGTAACTCTCACATGTTACTCATAACATATGTTTTATCCTGTCAGTTATCTGCAACTCATAGTTAACCCCCCAACTTACCTACAATCATAGTTACTGCCTAAAGTTACCTGGAAGTCTCATTTACTGCTACAAGTTACTCGTAAGTCATCGTTACTCCCACAAAATACGTGCAGGACATAGTTACTCCCAGAAGTTATCCACAAGCGACAGTTACTCACAAAAGGTATGTGTGAGTCATTGGAACCCTGCAAGTTACCCCCAAGTTATTGTTACTCCCACAAGTTACCCACATGCCTTAATTACTCCCGCAAGTTTTCAGCACGTAATATTTACTCCCACAGCTTATTTAGAAGTCTTAGCTACCAAATATAACTTACAAGTTGTATTGAATCCCACAAGCTACCCGCAGTTCATAGATAGCTTCGCACGTTATTCCCAAGTCGTAGTTCTTCCTGGAAGCTACCTGCAAGTCATACATACTCCAGCTAGTTATGCACAAATCACACTTAATTCTGCAAGTAAGTTGTAAGTTATAGTGGCCCCAGAAGTTACCCACAAGTCAGAGTTACTCCCACAAATAGCCAAAAATTATAGTTACTCCGGAAAGTTCCCTGCAAGTCCTAGTTACTCCCACAATTTCTCCACAAGTAATAGTAACTCCCGCAAGTGACTCGGAAGTCGTAGTTGATTGCGCAAGTGACAAGCCAATCGTATTTATCCCCATAAGTTATCGGCGAGCTATAGTTGCTGCTCTGCTACTAGCGCGCTTGAGTTTGAGTGCGCTGAGTGTAGTGTTAGGCGTGTTTGTGTACTTTCTTTGTGCGGGTGTGTAGTGTGCGCTGAAGAGTTATTCTTCCAGGATGGAATGCAAGGATAAAAGGAAAACTATTTATTACACATTCAGTTAGGCTTGGGCACTCAATGGGTCCTTTAGCCTGCTGTCTTTGGTGATGTCTATCTCCTCTGGAGGGTGAGACGTGTCAAGGCTGCTATGGGTGACTGCTTCCTCGTGTTATGAGAGATCGCTTAAGGGGGGTGAAACGTTATTGACTTCGGTACTCGATACTTGTGCCATCTTGCAGGGTTTACCGTTCCTACAGATTCTAATTGTGTACTTTGTCCCTGAGGGCATCGATTTTGTCAAAAACTCGTAGGGCCTTGTCATGGACCCTCTCTTTTATAGTGGTCTCGTGGAGTGCGGTGCGGATGTCGACGTTTCTTGTCCACCATGGAGCTCCTGTGTTCCATCGGTAGCAAATGTTTTGCAGCGCTTGGAGTTTGTTGTAGTTGGAGACGCACGTAGTTCCCCACGAGGTGGAGCCATATAACATTGTGGGTTCCACCGTTGCCTTATACAATTGGAGTTTAGTCTTAGGGTTGAGATCTTTACTCTTCAGGAGCGGAATCAATGCCCTGGCCATCTTCTGGGCTGCCTTCTTCTTGTCGTCAATATGCTGCGTAAAGAGCAATTTTTTGTCAAGTTAGACACCGAGGTACTTCACTCCTGGCGACCATGGGATAAATTGATCAGCCATTTCGAGTCTGTCGTTGAGAACTGGTTTCCTCCGTGTGAACATAACGGCTGCCGTCTTCGTTAGGTTGATCGTTATCTTATTTTGCAGCGCCCAGCGTTCCATTACGGCAAGTTGCCGTTGCATCCTAGCGATTAGCTGGTCCAAGTGTCTTCCAGTCGTCAGAAAATCCGTATCGTCCGCATAAAAACTCTCCGTAACAAGGGGGACTGTTGGGATGTCATTTATGTATAAGTTGAAAAGCAGAGGCGAAATGACAGAGCCCTGCGGAATTCCTGCGGAGATCAATTTCATTGCGGAGTGTTTATCGTCGACTCGGACATACAGTTTCCTGTCCTGCAGAAAGTTGTCTACGAGTCTAATGTAACAATCCGCAGTAGGAGTAATGTGATGTAATTTGACCATAAGGTTGGCTGCCACACATCGTAAGCTTTTTCGATGTCAAGGAATACACCAATTGTGAAGTGCTACTTGATGTATCCTTCTTGTATCCGTTCGGTGATCCGTAGAAGTTGAAGTTCGGCAGATAACTTGTCCTTGAAACCGAATGGTTCGGGTCGTATAACATCAATCGCTTTAAGCGTGTCATGGAGCCTCTTCAGCAGCGCCCTCTAGAGCACCTTGTCAAGGGTGGGCAAGAGGCTAATTGGCCGGTAACTGCTGGGTTCTGCTAGGTCTTTACCTAGCTTTGGGACTGGAACTATTCGAGCAGTCTTCTACGCCGTAGGAAAATATCGTTGCAGGAGGCAGCTCTTGAAAATTCGGGTAAGGAGCACAGTTGGCTTCCTGGGCAACTGTTTCAAATCGGTGTTGCTTATGGAGTCGGTGCCTGGCGCGTTTTTCCGAGTCTTCCGGATAATTTTACGGATCTCTGCTGGTGTGGTGAGTTTTGGGCGCCCCTGCACAAGTGTGATACGAAAAGCAGTCCATTCTGATTTAACGACGGCTTCCTGTTCTTGTAGGCGTACGTCGTTCACGGGGGTCGCTGGTGTAGAAATCTGTTCTCGGTAAGTCGTAGCATACAGCTCCGCCTGGGCGAGTTCGTCATAGAGGAGGCCATCGGGTCCTCTGATGGCTCATTTAGGTGGCCGCTGGTGTCGTATGTTCTTGACTACCTGCCATTCGTTCTTGGTTCTAAGTAAGAATTCATCCATCTTACCTTCTGAGAACTGCTGTCGCCACTCGGCCACTCTCCTGTGCAGTTCTCGTGTTAAGACGTGTGTTTCTCGTCGGTCGATCGGCTTTCTATAGCGAAGCCAACGTCGCCTGCTCCTGTTTCTCTGTGTCTTTAGTTCTTGGAGAAGAGGCTTGAACTCGTCGAAAGCTACTACAGGCTAGACCGTGTGAGTAGTTGCTCTCCGTTTGGCTACCTTTATCTCCTCCGTCAAAGTTTGTACGGCGATGTCGATGGCTTTCGGTGTCGGAACGTCCTGCGTCGGGCGGATATTGTTGTCAAGATATGTCCGAAATTGACCGCATTTCAGAGTTTGTGAGGTAGGGGGGGGGGGGGGGGGGGAAGGTTGGCCATTGCGTTTTCCACTATGCTGAGAACAGGTCAGTGTTGTGTACTTAAATCAACCACCAACTGTACCATCGTGGGCTGGCCACTAGAGGGCAGCTGCAGGACGCGAACACAAGGCGCGGTATCCGCTGCGCTGCCTACCGGCGACTCGCACCTACACTCCTGGAAATTGAAATAAGAACACCGTGAATTCATTGTCCCAGGAAGGGGAAACTTTATTGACACATTCCTGGGGTCAGATACATCACATGATCAAACTGACAGAACCACAGGCACATAGACACAGGCAACAGAGCATGCACAATGTCGGCACTAGTACAGTGTATATCCACCTTTCGCAGCAATGCAGGCTGCTATTCTCCCATGGAGACGATCGTAGAGATGCTGGATGTAGTCCTGTGGAACGGCTTGCCATGCCATTTCCACCTGGCGCCTCAGTTGGGCCAGCGTTCGTGCTGGACGTGCAGACCGCGTGAGACGACGCTTCATCCAGTCCCAAACATGCTCAATGGGGGACAGATCCGAAGATCTTGCTGGCCAGGGTAGTTGACTTACACCTTCTAGAGCACGTTGGGTGGCACGGGATACATGCGGACGTGCATTGTCCTGTTGGAACAGCAAGTTCCCTTGCCGGTCTAGGAATGGTAGAACGATGGGTTCGATGACGGTTTGGACGTACCGTGCACTGTTCAGTGTCCCCTCGACGATCACCAGTGGTGTACGGCCAGTGTAGGAGATCGCTCCCCACACCATGATGCCGGGTGTTGGCCCTGTGTGCCTCGGTCGTATGCAGTCCTGATTGTGGCGCTCACCTGCACGGCGCCAAACACGCATACGACCATCATTGGCACCAAGGCAGAAGCGACTCTCATCGCTGAAGACGACACGTCTCCATTCGTCCCTCCATTCACGCCTGTCGCGACACCACTGGAGGCAGGCTGCACGATGTTGGGGCGTGAGCGGAAGACGGCCTAACGGTGTGCGGGACCGTAGCCCAGCTTCATGGAGACGGTTGCGAATGGTCCTCGCCGATACCCCAGGAGCAACAGTGTCCCTAATTTGCTGGGAAGTGGCGGTGCGGTCCCCTACGGCACTGCGTAGGATCCTACGGTCTTGGCGTGCATCCGTGCGTCGCTGCGGTCCGGTCCCAGGTCGACGGGCACGTGCACCTTCCGCCGACCACTGGCGACAACATCGATGTACTGTGGAGACCTCACGCCCCACATGTTGAGCAATTCGGCGGTACGTCCACCCGGCCTCCCGCATGCCCACTATACGCCCTCGCTCAAAGTCCGTCAACTGCACATACGGTTCACGTCCACGTTGTCGCGGCATGCTACCAGTGTTAAAGACTGCGATGGAGCTCCGTATGCCACGGCAAACTGGCTGACACTGACGGCGGCGGTGCACAAATGCTGCGCAGCTAGCGCCATTCGACGGCCAACACCGCGGTTCCTGGTGTGTCCGCTGTGCCGTGCGTGTGATCATTGCTTGTACAGCCCTCTCGCAGTGTCCGGAGCAAGTATGGTGGGTCTGACACACCGGTGTCAGTGTGTTCTTTTTTCCATTTCCAGGAGTGTATATACGTGGTCAGGAGCGCTGACCCACCCCCACTGTGTTTCATTAGTCTGAACCACTCACTTCAGTTATTTGTACAGCTTATGTTGCACCTCCTGTATGGTTCTTTTGTCTTGTTACATATGGAGTCACGAGAGGCTTATTTCCGTTAATGTTCAGAATTTCATGAAAAAAGCGATATTTGTATTTGATTTCGTATATTACTTCGATCTGTTTCGTATATTACTTGGTTACTACATAATTGGTGACGAGTGTCGAATGGTTTATGGGTACTCAGTCTGTAAATGCGGTTTCATCCCGTTTAGTCATTATGGGCGCCGTGCTAGCGAGCCTGATTGAACACCTTACTTCTGCAGTGACCATTTTGTCGGGCTCCATTAACAGACAGGGTACTGCTCCACTGGTCTATCCCCCACTTTTCGTCCATATGATAATTCGATTGAGGATTGGGAAGTTTACGAAAGAAGACTCAGACGTCATTTTTTGGCTTGAGGTATGAGAGACTCGAATTTGTGCAAAAACTTATTCCGCTCGTGGACCCCATCTACCAAGGAAAACTCCACATCGCACCCCCTTCAGATTTAGTGATAAAAGGGACCAGTGGATAGCCCGTCACAAACTGAACACAGATCATGCATGAATAAAGGAAGAAGGTGTGCTCAACTGTGAAAAAAACAGCGGTGAACGGTCCAAGCTTAACAAGTGCAACATTGAGGCAAAGGTAATAGCAACCGCGTCGTGGTTCAGTGGTCACGTTGTTGGACCGCGTAGCAAGGGAACGGTGTTCAAAGCTCCGTTGTGCCAATTTTTTTTTTTCCTTTTTGCTTCGCTGTTCACTGTATTCAAATTTGTGTCTGAGTCATAGTGTAACGTCCGTTTGCAACAGCGAGGTCTAATGAAGGGACCTGTTGATTCTGCACAACTACAAGTGGCTTCCGAATGAGAACCGCAAACCTCTGATGACAAGGCAACAAACAAGTCAACCGAATCCTCCACCGGAAAACACGTCTTGTGTGTCGTAGACGACATTAATGACAGGGCGTGCCTCATATGATAGGAATCTCGTATCGACTCGCCTGATTTGTACGCCTGGCAAGTGAGTGAGATACGCCTCCTAGCCAGATTTAGGTGCTCGTACAAATGTGAATGTGGTCACTCCCAAGGACATGATGAAAACATAATAGTTTGTCATATAAGTTGCAACAAATGAACACAAAAGCTTCACAATCACACAGTTTCTCTGTGCTCTGCCAAAACAGGTATTTTTAACGTATTTGAAGTTGCGATCCGTTTTTGAAGTTTTGACTCTTGAATGCCTTTCTTGTAACATAGTTTACATCCATTTATTTGTTGTTTTAATTTCTGTGCGACACTTATGTCGTATTTCGCCTGCTCACACTATTCATCACATTTACTAGCGACGGTAGTGTATTCTTGCCGCATGACTCATATTCTAAAACCAGTGTATAGTATGAAAACTGCCAAGACTACAGCAAGAGAACGAACACTTCAATGGCCGGACAGACAGTTCATAATGTCGTGAAAAAAATTAAAATAAATGACACGAGAGAGGTTATAACCTGGTTCGCCCGCTTTGAGTCCAACACCATGACCACTCAATGTTACACTTGTTAATCTTCGACCGTTCACTGTTTCTATTTTGCTTTTTTTAGTAGTTCAGAACATCTTCTTCCCGTCTTCGTGCTTGATCTGTGTTAAGTTTTTGACAGGCTATCAACTTGGCCACCCAACCGCTAAATCTGAGTGCGATAGGGAGGTTCCCTTGTAAGGTGTATCAGTTACTGTGCCAGCTTGCCCCTCTACAAGAATCAGCAGCTCTTACTTTTGGTCACATGTGCAGTTTATTGTCCTTCCGTCGCAAACAAACGCATGTCATAGCTGCGCGAGCTGAATTCTATTGACGCCACAAGAAACCAAACCAGTCATAGAGGGCCTGGGCACTCGAACTTTACGGCCTTAGCTGTAAGTGTCAGTTCGTTTACGATGCCCATAATGACTCTTTCGCATACTCTCTGGTTCACGACAAAGTTATCTGTTTGGCTCCGGATAAGGAAGTGTACCAGATGGCTTTACTCTGTGAAAATCCCCCGTTGGTAGAAGTTTTGCAAATAGCACAATCTTTTGAAGTTTCTCGGATAGCGGGGGACCAAATTGAAGCGTGGGGCCATGTGGCAGTAGTGTTACAAGATGTATCCACTAGGATGACACATAGCTTGCACGATGAAGCGGCAGTGGTGGCGGTAAACATGAAGACCCAGCGCCGAGCTGAGCAAGGCCTTTCTGTTTTGTCCAGCATGAATGTTCGGCGTGCCTAACTGCTGGGATACTAACAATTCGCTGAAGGCTGCTCAGGATATGGACATGATGTAAACTGTGTGACTCCATTGCCTGTGACTTCTCCGAAGTAATCTATCCCGTTAAGTATTTTTCGCCAAGTTTTCTGGGCTACAGGTCGACCAGGTGTTAAAGAATGTCGTGTGACTAGGGCCTCCCGTCGGCTAGACCGTTTACTGGGTGCAAGTCTTTAGATTTGACGCCACTTCGGCGACCTGCTCATCGATGGGGATGAAATGATGATGACAACAAAACACCCAGTCACTCTGCCTCGCTCCTCGTCAATGAAGAAGCTTCAGGCTTTCCTGGGGCAGACAGCCTTCTACCGTAAATTCCTGTCTGTTGCACGCCTTCTTACGCAGGAGTGACGTTTTGGCTGGAGCCCAGATTGTGAACATCCTTCTGAAACGTTGAAATCCAAATCACTCTCGGCCGCTTGTTTATTTACTGTACCTTCCCTGCCACGCGGAGTGGCCTCGCGGTCTCAGGCGCCTTGTCACGGATTGCGCGGCCCCTCCCGCCGGAGGTTCGAGTCCTCCCTCGGGCATGAGTGTGTGTTGTTCTTATCATAAATAAGTTTCAGTAGTGTGTAAGTCGAGGGATCGATGACCTCAGCAGTTTGGTCCCTTAGGATTTCACACACATTTGAACATTTTGTACGTTCTCTCTGGACAATGACATAGTCTAGGCGACTGACACCTCACAGATGCTAGCGCACCAATATGCCGATGGCCCTGAACAGCCTGTTGCTTGCGCGTCTAGATATTTCGCTCCCGTCCAGCAGAATTACTCTCAGGTGGAAAAAGAGGCTCGTGCCAAGTTGTATGGCTCCAAGTTTCACCTTATTATTGACAATAAACCCTTGGTTTTCTTGTTTGACCCTCACACTTCCTCGCCTGATAAGGCAGCACACCGCCTACAATGCCGGGTATTGTTCTTGCCTCGCTACAATTACTAAATCCATTTTCGACCTGTGTGTATGCCATTGCAGACGACTTGTCCCGCCTTCCTGTGGGTCCTAATACCGACTTTAATCGTGAAGAACTGCATTGCTTCCATCTTGATTCTCAAACAAAGGCTGCCGTCAAGGCTTTCCCAATTACGAGCTCGGGAATAGTTGGCCAGATAAACCGTTGGAGCTCGCTTTGGACCCCTTGAACAGCTATTTTTCCTTACAGTATCGCCTCTCTGCTTTTGACGGTGTTTTGCTGTTTTCACGGAAGATCTCTCTCCCAGAGTAGTCATTGTCGCCATGTCACGGCGCGAGGTTCTACGCCTTCTTCGTCAGGGCATTAGGGAGTTTCGGGGACTAAACTGTTAGCTAGGAGACGTGCTTTATGGCCAGGCATTGATGGCCAAATTGTCCATTTGGTGTCAGCTTGTGAGCAGTGTGTCCAGCAACAGGCAGCTCCCAGGGCATCTCTTTCCCCTGGCCTGCATTACGCCAGCCACGGGAACGCATTCATGTAGGGTCTGTAATCGCTTGTTGAAATACTATGGCCCCTTGGTTGTGGGAGCATCTTCCTGGTGTCCTTACGTTTTCCAGTGTGTATCGAAGCCTGCTGAGGTCACAATTGGTATGTATTTGAGGTTTTTTTCCATTGAGGGTTTCTGATAATACGCCCCAGTTCGTTTCCCACACCTTTCAATTGTTTTGTTCCTACCACGGCATTCATTGTGTTATGGTTCCGCCATTCCACCCTCAATCAAATGACGAGGCAGAAGGACTAGTGCATACGTTTAAGTCCCAGATTAAAAAGTTTCTTGTGGCCGCTTCGCTGGACGACATATTTGTTCATTTTCTGAGCATCTATTTCTTCATGCCTACAGGGAAGGAGGCCCGACTGCTTCATGGTTGGCAGCCACGCATGCTCCTCCAACTTCTGCGGCCTGCACTGCTCATGTCATTGTCGGGTTCGTCTGGTTACTTCGCACTAGGATCGCCAGTGTTGGCGCGAGGGTTTGGTTGCTGGCCCAAGTGGATACTGGCCACTGACGTCCATACTGGGGGTGCCGCCCTTGTGAGGTTTGTACGGCCAATAGGCTGGCGGCGTGCCAGTTTGATCATTTGCGGCCTTGATCGCCACTGGAACCTACCTTTTTACGGGTGCGGCCCCTGTTGTCACAGCCCAACCTGCCCCCCCCCCCCTGCCACTGAGAGGCACCCCCTTCCCATTGGCTGCCTCTTCCACCTGTGGCACACTGGGTTTATAGCTGCCCAATGCCAGTCACCTGTCAATCTCCAATGTCGGGTCCATTACCACAGCCTTCTGTTCTGGTCAGGCCGCTTCCACTGCTTGCCTCTCCATCATCACGTCAGTCATCATCACCGATGCGTCCAGCCCTGTCTCCTCGACACTGAGACCTGCCTGCTGATGATGACTCAGAGATAACAATTGCGTCCTCCCCCCCACTCTTCCCTGGTGCTGTCATCAGGTGAAGTGCAGCCCCACCACCTGTAGGCGTGCCTGCATTTCCATACATTTGGCAATCTGCTCCAGTGTTCACCAAGCAAGTCGTCCCACCTCTGCCGACTGCCGCCACTCTGGATTCGATGGATGTGTCTCTTGACAGGCTGCTGGCATCTCCTCCATGCCTAAATGCGTCTCCCACAAAGTACGCACTAGTCGTAGTTACTCCTGCAAGTTGCTCATAAGTAATAGTCATTCTCAGAAGCTACTGTCAAGTCAGAATTTCTTCTGCAAGTTACTCAGAAGCCATAGCTACTCCTGCAAGGTACCTACAAGTTACACACAAAGTTTGATGCAATTCTTGGTTAATTCCACAATTTATCCACAAGTCCCACAAGCTACCTGCAAGTCACAATTACTCCCTCATGTTAATATAAAGTCATACTTACCTTGGAAAGTTACCTGTAACTCATGGTTACTTCCATAAGTTACCCCCAAGTCACAGTTACTCCCCAAAGTCACAGTTACTCACGCAAGCTACCCCTCAAATCATAGTTATTCTCACAAATTACCTACAGGTCATAGCTACTTTTGCATTTACTCGCAAGTCGTAATTACTCAAGTGTGTTACCTGCAATTCATAGTTACTCCCACAATTACCCGCAAGCCTAGCTACTCCCTAAAATTACCTGAAAGTTATATCTCCTTCCAGAAGTTATCCATGTGTCATCGTTTTTCCCAATAATACCCGTAGTTCATAGTTGCTCCCGTGTGTTAACTGCAAGTGGGACTTATCACCACAAGAAGCATGGTCTTAAAGTACATGCCTGAAGAACTTTGAGCACTTGTTCAATAGAAGAGATGTGTTCCACCGTCAGAAAGATGAACATGTGCTTATAGTTCTTATGGTATGCATTTAGGGCCCATATTTACTGGACATTTTTTCCTTGGTCTTGTCCATACTACCTTCTTCCACAAAATGGAGTGCAAAGAGCTTAAATTAAAAGAGGCCCATTATCAGGTGTATCAGTACGATTTTCGCTTATAATTTTCGACACGTTCGGTTCTGGACCAGTTTCCCTTGCCTCAAATTGATGCATTTATCCTTCATTATCTGGGAAACTTTTTAACATTATCACGTAATCATCTTGTATACCAATACCAGCATCTAGCTAGCTATCCGAGTGTGTTACTGTTACACAGTGCTCTCTAGTGAACTATGTAGATGTGCATTTCCTGTTCCATCTACATCTTCGTCTACATACATACTCCCCAAGCCAACATATGGTGCGTGGTCCCGTACAAGTGCCATTTCTTTTCCTGTTCCACTCGCAAATAGAGCAAGGAGAAAACTACCGTCAATATACCTCTACACGAGCCCTAATATCTCTAATCTTATCTTCATGGTCGTTAGGTGAAAAGTACGTAGGTGGTACGCTAAATGTTGTGCAGTCGGCCCCAAATACCGTTTCTCTCAGTTCTTTCAGAAGTGCTGCTCGAAAAGAAAGTTGCCTTCCCTCCATTGATTCTCATTTGGGTTCCCGAAGCATCTCCATAATACTTGCATGTTATTCGATCCTATCAATAAGAAATCTAGTGACTGCCTGGTAAATTGCTTTCATGTCTTCCTTTAATCCGGCCTGATGTGGATCCTAAACACTTTGAACCGTACCAGCAACTGGTAGCGCTAGTGTCATATGTGCCACCACAGATGAACCACATTTTTCCAAAGTTCTCTCAATACGCCATAGTCGACGACTTGCCTTCCTTGCTACAATTCCTACAAAATGGTTCAAATGGTTCTAAGCACTATGGGACTTAACATCTGAGGTCATCAGTCCCCTAGACCTAGAACTACTTAAACCTAACTAACCTAAGGACATCACACACATCCATGCCCGAGGCAGGATTCGAACCTGTGACCGTAGCAGCAGCTGGTTCTGGACTGAAACGTCTAGAACCGCTCGGCCACAGCAGTCAGCAACAATCCCTACATGCTCATTCCATTTTCTTATTGCTTTGCCCATGTTGACACAGCCTTTTTACTCCTTGTTGTACAAGGAATTCATTCTTGAAGTTTTGCCGTCGACTTTTGAAATCCTCTGTGTACCTTTCTCACCATGTCAGGTGTCGACAACGACACCAAGTGGCATTCGGTTCCACACTGGGCCGTGGTCACAATGTTTTGTCTCAAGAATACATGTGTGTTCCTCTAATACAACAAAACACTCTCGCATTAACCGATGCACATGATTCATCAGGTGTCCTGGTCAACACAGTTACCAGACTATCATTCATGAGCGTATTTGCCACATGAAGGAAAGTAAATATAGACGGGTGGAAGAGCAGTATATTAGTTTATCTTTCAAGTTAATATGTACTATTTCTATGTCTATCTCCAATCATAAATGCAGGCACATGATGTACCTACACAGGTTCGTATAGAACATGGAAGGTGAAACTTCCCGGCAGGTTAAAACTGTGTGCCAGACCGAGACTCGAACTCGGGACCTTTGCCTTTCGCGGGCAAGTGTTCTACCAACTGATCTACCCAAGCATGACTCACGCCCCGTCCTCACAGCTTTAATTCTGCTAATACCTCGTCTCCTACCTTCCAAACTTGGGTAGCTCAGTTGGTAAAGCACTTGCTGGCGGAAGGCAAAGGTCCCGAGTTCGAGTCTCTTTCGAGCACACAGTTTTAATCTTCCAGGAAATTTCATATCAACGCTCACTCCACTGCAGAGTGAAAATCTCATTCTGGGTGTTTATCAAGACACTAAGTCTGTAGGTGGGAGACTCTTTTATTATCTTCACACACAAAATTTCGGAGTCTGACCTGTGATACGAGGCGTGTTTTTTAAGTAAATACCGTTTTGAAATTAAAAAAGACGTGCTAAGATATCTCAGTTTTATTTTTATATGAAAACCTGTACCTTAATCTATGTACTGACGCCATTACAGTCTGATTCTTCCTTGTTTACGTTGTGTTTAAGGTGCCTCCGATAATCGTGAGTCCCGCCGACTGTGAAATACGGGCTGTTATAAGATTTCTTAGTGCTAAAGGCCTAAAAGCGATCGATATTCGTCGTGAGATCTGTGCAATTTACGGAGAAAACATTATGAGTGATGGAATGATAAGAAAGTGGGTGAGAGCATTTAAAGACGGCAGCACAAATGGGCATGATGAACAACGGAGTGGGCGTCCTTCGGTCGTTAATGAAAGTTTGGTGCAGGAGGTGGACAATGAGGTGAGAGAAAACAGACGCTGTACGATTTCCCCTTGCGGGATGACTTTCCTAATGTTTCTCGTAGTGTTTTGTATGACATTGTGACCGAGCACTTGAATTACCGAAAATTGTGCGCACGTTTGGTACCGAAAATATTGACGGATGTGCGCAAAACCAAACGTTTAGACAGTGCATTGACTTTCCTTGAGCGGTACCACAACGACGGTCATGATTTCTTAAACAAAATTGTTACGGGCGATGAATCATAGGTGGTCTACGTCACACCAGAATCAAAGCAACAGTCCATGGAAGTTGAGCAAGGGCATCGTTTTGCTGCAAGACAATGTCCATCCGCATGTGGCGAATCAGACCAAAGATCTTATCACATCTTTTCTATGGGAAACTCTAGATTATCCTCCGTACAGCCCCGATCTTGCGCCCGGTGACTACCATCTGTCCCTGCACTTGAAGAAACACCTGGGCGGTCAGCGTCTTGAAGACGATGACGAAGTCAAAACAGTGGTGATGTAGTGGTTAACAAGTCAGGCGGCAGACTTCTATGAGGAGGTTATTCAAAAACTGGTACAACGTTATGACAAGTGCCTCAATATTGACGGAAATTATGTAGAAAAGTAGATTAAGGTACAGGCTTTCATGTAAAAATAAAATTATTGAGATGTCTTTGAGCCGTGTGTCGGCTCTCAACATATATCGCGCTGTAAAGATTGTTCTGAGTTCTTCTATTACATCGTTAATTGATTCTTTCATATTCATCGTTATGCTGCGTACGATTCTGTTGAGATTCCCCTCTGGCGGCGTGTCTGGTTTTATCGATCTTCGAGTCGTTGCTTGCTGTTAGCCTTGTGTAAGGGAATAAGATCTTTAGGGGGGATGGCCGGTTGGTTGCCTAGCGGTGACGAGTCTGTCAGTCGGTTTTTAAAATCGGGAATTGGAGAGAATGTCGTAGGATGAGACCGCGGCGTGGCGTAGCGTTGGAGAGTTGGCTGTTGTTCCGAGAAGCCGCGTGGTCTATCCTGGCGGTGTGAGACGAGTGGGACGAGTTGACGGGACAAGGCTGTAAGCTCTTGCTGTGAACACCCGGGGGCCACGGCCGGCCAGGATGGCCGTGCGGTTCTAGGCGCATCAGTCCGGAACCCCGCGACTGCTACGGTCGCAGGTTCGAATCCTGCCTCGGGAATGAATGTCTGTGATGTCCTTAGGTTAGCTAGGTTTAAGTAGTTCTAAGTTCTAGGGGACTGATGACCTCAGATGTTAAGTCCCGTAGTGCTCAGAGCCATTTTGAACCGGGGGCCACGGCTGTGGTTCCGAGTCACTACTTGGTGGTAGCGGCAACGGATGTCTTTCAATTTTCCGTCTGGAGGCGGGAATGATGGACTGGTAACTCGCCTAACCTGAGGAGTGGTATTTCGCCGCCGTGCGTGCGCAGAACACGAGGGCTCCGGTGACAGAGCGCGTGGTTGCGTGACTGTGCCCAGTTGGGTACGCTGGCGACGTGGACACGGTCGGGTGTGAGGAACCTTTGCATCGGAGTTCACCTGCTGTTTTTCTGATAAACTGCAAGGTAAGTTGGTTAAAGGTTTAGATGTTAATTGAAGAATTTTGGTTTGTGCAACCAGCGTATTTTCTGCCTTGTGGCCTCCTGCGTTCGGGTTTCCTGTCCCTGTCGCCGGTGTATTTGTAGACAGTGATCTTTTCCACTTCTTGTTGGTACTGCCTGGGAGGAAGTGTATTTCTGGGCAGGGAGTATGGTTCCTGATTTGATCCCTCCTCCTCCCCTGGCCTCGCGTGAGGTCGATGTGATTGCTGAATGTGAGGCGTTGTGGGTCTGCTAGTCCGCTTCTAGCCTGAGCAACCTTCGGGAGACAATTGTGGCCGCCTTTACACCCGGCCGGTTAATTATTTCTATCCCAGGACATTTTGGTGGCAGGACAGGGTATTAAAGTTGTTAGTTATTGTAAAATGTTAAATGGTTGTATTTTACTCTGATTGTTTTTGGCCACTGTTTAAAAAGGTTGTTTGCCTTTCATTGGTGGGTTTTTAAAATTACGTGGCTTTAAAATTGTTAGTTATTGTAAAAGGTGAATCACTGTATCTTTACTTTGATTGTTTTAATCTACTTGGTATCGTTTAAAAATGCTAGTTCTGCTTCCCTGTTAGCGAGCCCTTGTACTTTAATATCTTGTTTTGGCAAAGTTTAAAAGAAGTGGCTCTCTACATGTTCGGTAGCGAAGTTGTATGCAAATTGGTGTTTTTGTTTCATTACTAGAAAGGTTTTAATTTTGTTATTAAATGCTTTATAAAAGTCTGTTTTAAGTAAAATGGCTTGGCTATTAACGGTAAAGTAAAGTTTTTAATTTCATTACTTGGAAAATTTTGATTTGTTATCAAATGTTTTATCAAAGTCGGTTTTAAGTAAAATGACTTGCCCGTTAACTGTAAAGTAAATTGTTTTGAAAAGGCACTCATGCCTACTAGCTTTATTGAATCTGTTCCTGGTCAAGTGATAAAGAAATGACTTTTAATGGCTGAAGTAATCAATAAAGAAATTGTAAATTGCAACTCGACAGTAACCAACTAATTCTGGCCCCGTTTCCCAACTGGGGGTTTTCCTTTATTAATCGTAACACCCGTCTCAATCTTAGAACGTCTTTTTTATTTCAAAACGGTATTTAGTTAAAAAACACGCCTCGTATAAGAGGCCATTGGTCTCCTGTAGCTCTTTGTAGCGCAGTTGCGTTTCGACTTTGATTTCTTACCCCCATTTATCTATGCATCTATACTGCATTAAAAATATTTGCACAAGTGCTCGCAAGATTCCATTCGCTGTGGGTACTTGCTGTTGACAACAGTAGTGTGCACTTTACTCTTTGCCCTCATGTTTGCAGTCAGTGTTGCTCGGCTGTGTATAAATTTTTTCTTTTATTTGGCAACGTTAGTTGCTTATATGAACGTGTGATGTCCGTTCTTTCGGAAGTGTGCAAAAGAACAGACGCCACACGTTCACATAATGCAACAGATCCACCTTCTTCAGTGCAGATGCAGAAATACGTCCGACTTCCTGTGGGAATCTCAGAGTAGCGAGCATGCAGAAAATGGACAGGGACTGTGGGTAGGTAGCGGTCGATGGGATTGTGAATCGGCCGTGAGGCGTGCCCAGATAGTCCGAGCAGTTGCGATGACGCCGTGTCCTGGATGGCGCAGTGCTTAACACACCTGCCTAGTCTAACTGAGTCTTCTCTTTTGATGCTAGTCAATTGTCAGGATGAGCATTACTGCAAAGGGTATTTGATTCTAAAGCATTATGTCAGGGTGGAAAACACTAAATAATTTACTTTTTCTCTCTTAACAACATGTGGGCAAGGTGGGTTGGCTCAGGTATGAGGTAGAATGAATCAGCATTTTTACATAAGATAACTTTTATTGAAGATTTGTACAACTGTTTGCTTACTGGATTGTTCTGGCTGGGAGAGCGGCAGCTGTGTCGTTTGCGAAGCCTTCATGCTGCATGAGCGGCAGTGTCTGATTACGCGTGGCGGTGTGTATCTCGTGTCGCCGTTTCGCCCAGTTGACTGGAGACGCGCATCGTGCTGTGGCCCGTTTAATTATTGAGAACGAAGTCGTGAATCGGATGGTGATACCTTGGATGTGGCGTCCCAGTGTTTCTCTTCTCTATGAGCCCGCGTGTGACAGTGTTGTGCGTCGGCCAGCGGAGCGGCGCGGCGGGGCAAGGCCAGCGTCCCGGACTCGAACAACGGACTCCAACTTGTCAGTCATCGGCTGTCAGATCTTCATCCCCACAGGTGACTGCTGATGTGAGGCCGTCTCTTTCCCGTCCTCACGAGTCATCCGGGTACGTAAAAGCCAGTCTTCAAATACCTTATAACTTCTGTCTTCTGGCGGCGAGATTGCTGCTTGCTATTCCATTACAGTGGCGGACTTGGTGCTTCTGTGTACGATGTAGTCTCTTCCTCTATGACGGTCTTCAGCACCGAAAGTGAACTGAAAACTACTCCTCTCGGGCCCACTGCGTCTCCGTATTTATTCACTTCAGTTCACTGGAGGTGAACGACTTCACGGTCATTACCTCTTCTGTCACGTTGAAAAGCTTCTCGAAGAATCTTCTTAACGTCGGTCATTGGCTCTTGGAATGTAGGCGAGGGCTTTTGATCACATGTGACAATTGAGAAACACGTGAGCCGGTCGGGCTTCCACTTATGTGGGGAGGGCGATGGCTTCTCCTGACATGCTGACTTCACTGCTGCTCTGCCCGCTGTTTGCCAGTGTGTAATTCTTCTAAACAAAACTAAGTTTTTCATTTGTTTTATAATTTCTACTTCACTTCACACTGATTTCACTAATCTCTTTACCTATCTTAAGTACTACTCAACACTAGTAAACAGGAGATCCTGGGTTCGAATCCCGTCGCCGGTGAGTCCGCGTAATGTCCCGATGCATCTGACAGCAGTGATCGCCTCCCTTTTCTTTTCTTTCCTCTCCTCTCCACCTCCAGTTCAAATATAACGTTAGTTGCATTGCCTGACCACGACGTTATTGCACTCTGCTTCCCACGGCCGCTATCGGGAACACGCGCTGACGTTGCAGTAAACAGTTGTGCGTAAAGTGTCTAACGTTCAGCGTATCCTCGTCAAATACCGTGTCAAGAGCTAACGATCAGCCGACAGGAGCGCATTCTCTCCCAGGTGCAATAATATTGTAGTTGACTAACACGATTACGGTGATACACAGCAGCCTGGATAAGTCTGCTGGTATGCATCACGTGTACGGTTGCAGTGAATGCAATGGAACATCAGCACAACGGCGCTTTGTTTAGCTCTCGCCACAGCGAGACTAAACTTTTGCAACTGTGGAGTACGTCTTGGTATTTCAGCACTTTTGTTGGTATTTCCATAGATACAATCATGAAATTGGGACTAAAAACCGAATAAATCATAATTACATTTTACACTGTAACGAGTCACCGTTGACCGAGGGTTCTTACATCAAAATAGAAAATATCGCCGGTCAACCTCCGAAACTTTGTCTGTTGAGCTCGTATTCAGCCAGTGAAGCGAACAGTCTCTGTAATGCGTTAACCAAGGCTCACACCTGTGGCGGCAAAGCTTTAGGACATTCATTTTTCGTTACCTACGTGTGTATCACCAGCGTTCACGATAGCTGTTCACCTCTTATATCGGAGCCAATATCTTAAGGGAAAAGTACTCATGTTGCGGATCCATTTCATCTCATTCAGTTACAGCACATTTACACTGAAGAGCCAAAGGAACTGGTACACCTGCCTAATATCGCGTAGGGTCCCAGGGAGCACGCAGAAGTGTGGCAACGCGACGTGGCACGGACTCGACTAATGTCTGAGGTAGTGCTGGAGGGAATTGGCACTACGAATTCTGCAGGGCTGTCCACAAGTCCGTAAGAATAGGAGGAGGTGGAGACCTGTTCTGAACAGCACGTTGCTCAAAATGTTCATGCCTGGGGAGTTTGGTGGCCAGCGGAAGTATTTAAACTCAGAGGAGTATTCATGGAGCACTCTGTAGCAATACTCGACGTGTGGGGTGTCGCTTGTTGGAACTACCCAAATCCGTTGGAATGCACGATGGACATGAGTGGATGTAAGTGATCAGACAGGATGCTTATGTATGTGTCACCTGTCAGAGTCGTTTCTAGACATATCAGGGGTCCCATATCACTCCAACTGCACACGCCCCAAACCATTACAGAGCCTCCACCAGCTCGAACATGGATTCATGACATTGTCTCCATACCCGTACACGTCCATCCGCTCGACACCATTTGAAACGAAACTTGTCCGGCCAGGCAACGTGTTTCCAGTCATCAACAGTCCAATGTTGGTGTTGACAAGTCCAAGCGAGGCATGAAGCCTTTTGTCGTGCCCTCATCAAGGGTACAAGAGTGAGCCTTCGGTTCTGAAAGCCCGTACCGATGATGTTTCGTTGAATGGTTCGCACGCTGACACTTGTTAATGGCCCAGCACTGAAATCTGCAGCAATTTGCGGAAGATTTACTCTTTTGTCACGTTGAAAGATTCTCTTCAGTCGTTGTTGGTCCCGTTCTTGCAGGATTTTTCCCAGCCAGAGCGATGTCGCAGATTTGATTTTTTTTCCGGATTCCTTATACTAGTATTTGCGGTACACTCGTGAAATAGTTATACGAAAAAATACCCACTTCATCGCTTCCACGGAGATGCTCGTACGCCAACTATAACACCACGTTCAAACTCACTCAAATCTTGATAACCTGCCATTGTAGCAGCAGTAACCGATCTAACAGCTGCTCCAGACACTCGCTGTCTTACACAGATGCTGCCGACTGCAACGCCGTCTTCTGTCTATTTACATATCTGAATATGCTTGCCTATACCAGTTTCTGTGGCGCTTCAGTGTATTTTGCACAAGATCTGAAATTTTCGTAGATTTAAAGTCAAAAGAAAGCTTGTTTGTCTTCAAATACTGTTTTACCTATTCATATGTGCTTATCACCTGTACAAATGCACTGTTCGGGTATAAACATAATTTTATTCTTTTATAATTATGTCTTGTACAGTAACTAATAAGTTAAAATACTAGAATTATTTTATCTCCCTATAGTTATACAAATATTTTGTGGGATGCGATAGAGCTCCTTTAATTCAAACCGTATTACACTAACATTTAGTATTTATTTACCGGAAGAAATAATTTACGCCAAATCTATCATTGGAATTGACTTCTCCTATGTATCTGTCCGATAGTGAGTGAACTGCATCGCACTAGGTAACAAGCCATCAACCAGTAGTTTGACATTGTAATTTAACGTTTTCAGATTACTGAGAAACATTACTTTTCAGATTCTGTAGGCGTTTTAGCTCTGTGGGAAACTGGCACCATCCGGTGACCACCGTTGTACTTAGATTTCCAACGATGCTCTAGAGAGACGTAGTTGTAATTAGAAGTAACAGCAGAAATCTGTTACACGACAACAATGTACCAATGAACACCAACTGAAAATCTTTCCTTGTTGCTGTTTCCAGATTGATATCTTATAGGTAACTGTCACGTAAGAAAGCTGGCACATAGTAGTCTCTCTCCGATACAGAATAGATACCGCCTGTTGCTTTAATACTATACACGGTGATCATAACTGGCTGTGATAGACAGCTTCTACTGTTTCCATAAACCAGCGTTTCCACTTCAGGATTTGCGCGCATCGACACATGCGATGTAGGGCTTCTGGCAATCACTTGGTCCGTCGATATGTCACTGATAATAATTTAGTGACGACGGCTGAATAACTGAAAGGCTAGCTTATTTTGTGACGGTCTTTTTGTTGTGCCTATCCGCGACTCGAACTGTATGGTGAGTAGCAACTATCCTTTTTATACACTTCAAAAAAGGTTTGCATCACATCAGTTCGTGACGATAGACGTTGACTGTGGATATTGTATCACAGACACAGCCCCTTTGACTGTTCATAGATGTCACTAAACCCGCCCAAAGATATAAAAACCATGCATGAGCAGCGTCTATTAGACGGAGAGGTTACGACAGCCGATCAGTTTCAGTCATTCCACCAGGAAGGAGGTACATGGCTCGTGTTGTCTGTAGTTCAACCACGCCCAGACGGTATATACCGCCCTTCGATCTTGTCCGCGTTGTTACTTTGTGTCAGGAAGGGCTCTCAACAAGGGAAATGTCAAGGCGTCTCGGAGTGAACCAAAGCGATGTTGTTCGGACATGGAGGAGATACAGAGACAGGAACTGTCGATGAAACGCCTCACTCAAGCCGCCCAAAGGGTTACTACTGCTGTGGATGGCGGCAACATACGGATTACGGGTCGGAGGAACCCTGACAGCAACGCCACCATGCTGAATAATGCTTTTCGTGTAACCACATGACGTCGTGTTACGAGTCAAACTGTTCGCTATAGGCTGCATGATGCGCAACTTCACTCCCGACGTCCATGGCGAGGTCCATCTTTGCAACCACGACAACATGCAGCACGGTACGGATGGGCCCAACAACATGCCGAATGGACCGCTCAGGATTGGCATCACGTTCTCTTCACTTATGAGTGTCGCATATGCCCTCAACCAGACAATCGTTGTAGACGTTTGGAGGCAACCCGGTCAGGCTGAACGCCTTAGACACCCTGTCCAGCGAGTGCAGCAAGGTGGAGGTTCCCTGCTGTTTTGTGGTGATTATGCGGGGCCGACGTACGCCGCTGGTGGTCATGGAAGGCGTCGTAACGGCTGTACGATACGTGAGTGCCATCCTCCGACCGATAGTGCAACCACATAGGCAGCATATTGGCGAGGCATTCATGGACGCCCCCATCGTGCACAGCTTGTGAATGACTTCTTCCAGGACAGCAACATCGCTCGACTAGAGTGGCCAGCATGTTCTCCAGACATGAACTTTATCGAACGTCCCTGGGATAGACTGAAAAGGGCTGTTTGTGGACGACGTGATCCACCAATCACTCTGAGGGATCTACGCCGAATTGCCGTTGAGGAGTGGGATAATCTGGACCAACAGTGCCTTGATGAACTTGTGGATAGTATGCCACGACGAATACAGGCATGCATCAATGCAAGAGGACGTGCTACCGAGTGTTAGAGGTACCTGTGTGTACAGCAGTCTGGACCACTACCTCTGAATATCTCGCTGTATGGTGGTACAACATGCAATGTGTGGTTCTCATGAGCAATAAAAAGGATGGAGTGATGTTTATGTTGATCTCTATTCCAATTTTCTGTAGAGGTTCCGGAACTCTTGGAACTGAGTTGCTGCAAAAATTTTTTTGATTGTGTATAATATTGTTAGGTTCCATCCTGGATATTCCATTGTTTGAAAGTAATATTAGAGATTTGTGAAAAGACATGACAATTAGAAAGTTTATTTTTCTTTTTACGAACTTCAATTTTTCTAACTAGACTGTAGTTTGTTTGACGGCGCAAACATAGACTGATATTATTGTTATTCTTTTTTTTTTATTTTGAGTCTGTGGTCTTCTGACTCATTCGTTGCGGCACTCCACGAATTCGTTTCTAGTGCCAGCCCCTTCATTTCAGAGTATCACTTGCAACTAATATCCTCAATTATTTGTTGGATGTACTCCAAGCTGTGTCCTCTACAGCTCTCTCTAGTACCATGGTAGCTATTCCCTTCAACAAATGTCCTGCCATCATGTCCCTTCTTCATGACTGTACTGCTTCCTTTGGCGATTCTCAGGAAAAGCTCCTCACTAATCATCTTATCAGTCTACCTAATTTTAAAAATCCTTCTACAGCACTTCATATGAAACAACGAGATTCTCTTTATGATCATTCCACGGTCCGTGATACGCTGCCATCCAATGCTGTGGTCCAAACGTGCGTTCGCAGAAATTTCTTTCTCAAATTAAGGCCTATCCGTCATACTAGTAGCCTTCTCTTGGCCAGGATGTTATCTTTGCCTGCGCTAATATCCTTGTTTTCCTCGTTTCTTCGTCAGTCATGCGTTATTTTGCTTCCAAGATAGCATAATTTCTTACCAGTCTTTTGTTAAGTGTATCTCTAGTGTCATTTCTGCTTCTTCTGATTACTTTCGCCTCTCTTTGATCCACATTCTGTGCTCATTAGACTGTTCATTCTATTCAACGCGTCCTGCCATTCTCTTCAGTTTCATTCTCATCATCAGCGAATACGTCTTTCCCTATAGCTTTCTGCTAGATTTCTCAAAATTTTGAAAACCCTGCACCATTTTGCACTGTGAAAACTTTTTTTCATGTTGACAAAACCTACTAGTGTGTCTTGCTTCCATTATCAATCGCAACATCAGAACTGTCTTTCTAGTGCCCTTACCTTTCCGAAAACCAAACTGATCCTCAATCACTCTTTCTGTAGAATGCGTATAAGAAGCTTTATTGGACTAGCCATACACTTCCGAACAGTTGACAATCCATAAATGAAACTCTTGTAGAACCGTTAACATTGTCAAAGCACGCAAAACATATCAATCAGGCTTTTACTGCGGTGTATACAATAAATAATACAAATTAAAATATTGTTTTGAAGACTGTAAAGAATGGAAATGAAAATTTTGTGGAAATAAAATGTGTTCGGGAATAATGTAGTTCCGGTGCCTAGAGCAGCCGTGTTGAGGCGTGGCGCGGCACCTGTGGAGTACGTGGTATGGGAAGCGACCGAAAGATGGCTCTGCAGTAGCTGCACACGGTCTATTGATTGTAGCGCCATCTTTCGTGGATGCTGGGCGCTGGACCACCATAAACACAACTTGCTGTCCCGTAGCAGACCATAGTACGTGCCTTCCCGGTGAATATGGACTGAAGAAGCGTGGGTAGGAAAATGGCGAAGAGCGTTTTTCGTTTGTTGTCGCTCTCGTTCTTGTGGAATGGGGTGCTGGGTAAGTGAAAACATTGTAGGAAGTGTGTGCATGCTACGGTACGCAACTTAGTTACGCCTGTCTACGTGTCATTTATAGCAAAGAGCTGATTGGCCTTTTGTTCTTTCGTGTGTTTGGTGTTGGAATATGTAATTGATTATGTAAGATAATTCTACTAATATGTCACGTATGAGTAGTCCTATAGAACCTTCGGGTTTATTTACGAAACTCCGTTTACAGATTACCTCCGTCGAAGTTTCGAGCACTAAAACGCGTTTACAAGCCCATGCAGAATCTTTCTCGTCACATTTGGCATTCTAGAAGAAATAGAATTCGGTTTGGAAGTAACAGTGACATTAATGTGTCACTATCTGAAAGAATACGTTTAATGTTTACAAAATGATACTATCACTTATCTCAATGTCATTCGAATTTGATTTGTATGCCTGGAGAGAATTCTTGTATTTTCGAAGCGCTAAAAATATTCCTTGGAGTTTCTGCATAACAGGAAATGTCGGTAACTGTCCTGTACGGAAAATGTTTAAAGAATATTGAAGCACGACATGACTGTTTGTGAGAATAAGACGACTTTCATTAGAATAAATTTCGTTGACAAATGTCACGCATCAGAACTGCCAGTTGCGAATGTAATTACCTTCAACAGCACAGATAAAATATTAAGTATGCTAACCCTTTGTTACAAGTGTTCTCTTTTCTGCACTTGCACGTATATAATCGCTTTCATGCCTCTAAAACAGTGTTATCAGCCACAAGAGACGAGAGTGCCGTAGTATTTACAGCCATTACTTCATAAAAAAGCGCATCAAATTGATGGGATGCACTCGCATTGAAACACTAATTTAAAACCGCCTCGCTGATCGTACTGACAGTCTATGTTCACACACCAGCTGTATAGACACAGTAATTAGCTAAGTGTCAAATAACTGAGAAACTGTCATATTATCGCGAGAGTCTCATCACATATAGATAAGAAAATCTACGGTATGTAATGAAATTTTCATTTGCTGCGTGTTAGTAATCAAAGCTTATGTATTTTCTTTCAGGAATGGAGTAGTGCATGTCTGTTCACAGAAAGTGGCGTAGACGTTGCATGATATTTTATTTTCCTGTTGCCTTTTCGTCTAGCTGTTGATGAAAAAGATGTAGTATATAATTCAGTGCCATGCTAAGAAACACTGTAAAAGATATTACAATTCAAAATTATTTCAGAGTGTCACAGAACATTCTATCTTCAAAATTAATGTAATTTGGTGTTTCTTCTCGTGGTACAATTAGATATGGTGTGAAACTGTTAAGTGGTGACGCTGTTGTCTGCTGGAAAGTATTGTCGTTGGATTGTCCTGAGAAAATGCAGAAAGACTTGGACAAAATTTCGACGTCGTGTAAAGAATCGTCGCTCTTTTTAAAGTGTGTGAAATATAATGACTAAAACATACAGAAAGAAATAGTGTCCTATTACAAGATCAGAGGTACACATCTGGACCAAGTCACATTGTATGAGTATTTAGTCAAGACGTTAAGAAAGTATGCAGAATGGGACGACCAAGCAAAATCAGTATTAGGAAAGGGGACTGAGGACTTAGATTTGTTTGAAGGCTCCGTGAAAGTACAGTGACTCTGTTAAACGAGTACTTTCCTTATTAACCTATGGCTCAAATGGCTCTGAGCACTACGGGACTCAACTTCCGAGGTCATAAGTCCCCCAGACTTAGAACTACTTAAACCTAAGTACATCACAAACATCCACGCCCGAGGCAGGATTCGAACCTGCGACCGCAGTGGTCGCGCAGTTCCTGACTGTAGGGCCTAGAACCGCTCGGCCACTCCGGCCGGCTATTAACCTATGGCCCCAGCGTTCAAGGTCGTTAACACGTTGCCATAACAACATGACAACAAACATCTAACGAATACAAAGATATGCAGGTAGGATAGCAGCAGACCAGTATAACGCATATGGAAGTCAAAGACAGAAGTTCGGGGGACTTAAAAAGGTATTCTTGGAACAAGGAGAACGTATTTCTCGGGAACCCTGTTGGGTACATTTAGAGTACCCGCATTACACGGGGACTGCGCAGTCATTCTATTGTCACAATCGTATATGTCACACAGGATCATTAAAGTAAGATAAACGTGATTAGGCCGCGTGCAGAGGAATGGAGACAGTCGTTATCCACTGGCTCAGTATTCGAATACAATGGGGCAGTCTGTCGTCAAAATCGGTGAGAAGTTGCGTCCGCCACGTCATGTACAGTGAACTGCGGTATGTGCTGGTACATGTCGACGTCCGTCATTATAAAGCAATAATGTTTTTTGGTAGTGGGAAATTCGCTATTTCTTTCAGCATATGGTTGTACCCGAACATTAACTCCATAGTTGCACCGAGCGAGGTGGCGCAGTGGTTAGACACTGGACTCGCATTCGGAAGGACGACGGTTCAATCCCGCGTCCGGCCATCCTGATTTAGGTTTTCCGTGATTTCCCTAAATCACTCCAGGCAAATGCCGGGATGGTTCCTCTGAAAGGGCACGGCCAACTTCCTTCTCCATCCTTCCCTAATCCGATGAGACCGATGACCACGCTGTCTGGTCTTCCCCAAACCAACCAACCAACCATAGTTGCAAGTTCACTGGCTCTCCTCTACAAATTGAAATGACTAGGGTTCGCAAAAAATCATTTGATGAAAGTTAAACGTGATGGGAAGCAACAAAGTATATTGAGAATTTTAAAAATATTTCTGCAGGATATTTGAAAACTTATGATACAGTTCTGGAGGTTGTGGATGGGACTTAGTAGATCATAGGAGCCCATGTCTGGAAACAGTTCGTTTCCATGTTACACGGAAAACGAGACCCATAGATTTTACTCCTATTTACTGTGGTATTACAACAGTTGTTCGATATGAGGACCAACAAGTTCGGAGCAAACAGCGTATCTGCACAAAACGTTTGCGTAAACTGTGTCTAATATGCGTTGGTGTATGGTGAATCACTTTTACCACAGCCTTGATCCGTGAGACCAGATCATCCTCGGACTGGACAGAGGTGGCGCAGTGGTTAGCACAATGGACTCGCATTCGGTACGTTGACGGTTAAAATCCGCGTCCGACCATCCTGATTTGAATTTTCCATGGTTTCCCTAAATCGCTCCACGCACATACCCGGATGGTTTCTTTGAAATGGCACGGCCCATCTCCCTCCGCTCTTTGTGCTCTCTCTCTAATGTTCTCGATGTCGAAGGGACGTTCAACCCAGTCTTCCTTTCTTCCGACTGAACAGGGGTCTCGTAAACAAGACTCTTCATGTGGCCACATAACAAAGAGTTCAAAGGGGTTAAAAGTGGGGATCCTGATGCCTAAGCGTGTGGTCCACCTCGACCGATCCACCTGTCCCCGTAGACTACGTTCAGATGGTTTCGGATGCGAAGTGCAAAATGTACTGCCGCACCATGCTGGAACCACGTTTCGTGCCGGATGTCCTATGGCACACCTTTCAAAAACTCCGGCAGCATCTTTTGCAGGAATATCAAGCATGTGGCACCCGCAGGGTGGGGTGGAAAGATGTACAGCCTAAACATACGGCTATCTCAGATACCCGCTCAGATACTGATACCGAAGGTGTGCTGAAATCTTCGTTTACACATGGCTTTGAGGTTTCCTTGATCCCAAATGTGGCTATTTCGAGCATTCAGAACACCTTCCCAATCGAAATGCATTTGGTCGGCGCACAAAATTCGCCTTGAAAACCGAGGAAAGTCTACACAACGGTGTAAAAACCACAGAATTTGACAAAAGGGTACCAATTGAAGTTTGGTACCCTTGCTTTATCAACTGCGAAAAGCCACAATATCTTGTCCTATGCCTATATCCCTTCTTTGCTGTATTAACTTGGCTGTGTCAGCCAAAATTCGATCTGCAGCATGATGTTCTGCGAAACATTGGAAAAAGCATCTGGCTTACGATGTTAAGGGGACTAACTTTTCTGACGAGGTCTCCAAGGATCATTATTTAATGTATGCTGAAAATCAGTTTCGTTCCAAGTCAATAGAAACTGTGTCAATGAATATGTTCAACTGGCAGTTCATTGAGTATACTACCACCTCCTTTATTGATGTGATTTCTAGCACTGATGGTACGCTACTGCACTGGCTAAGGTTTGCACACCCTGTTATATAGCAAATCATGTGCACGTTTTGTGATGCTGGAAAGCCAAGCGGTTTCACTAAAGCCCTGTTCCCGTGATGCCTTACAACATGCTGTACAAGGAACACATCTTAAAGGACAGTGTTGGTGAAGAAATTCAGGGGAGTCTTACACAGAGGAATTACAGAAGAAGTTCTGAAGTGGGCCTAAGTACTCGGGTTTGTCGTCTGTACTTTGTACGTAGTAGATATAACCATCTACCAGTTAGGAAGATAAGACTTATCAAATGCAGTGTTGTAGTTCGAAAAGTGCACCATATCACCTAGGGTGAACTTCTGTTTGTGTGGATTCACCATCTTAATATGACTGTGTGCTGTATTTAGAAGTTCATTGGCATGTACACTGATATGCCTCATCTTAATTGTATGATATTCGATTCGATTATAGTTCCCAATAATTTGCGGAAGAATGCAAAGCCATTTGTATGAATCACGAAGACTGAATTGCATCCACATGTGGATTTTAGTGTTTCTACATCTACATCCATACTCGGCAAGCCACCTGACGGTGTGTGGCGCAGGGTACCTTGAGTACCTCTATCGGTTCTCCCTTCTATTCCAGTCTCTTAATGTTCGTGAAAAGAAGGATTGTCGGTATGCCTCTGTGTGGGCTCTAATCTCTCTGATTTTATCATCACGGTCTCTTCGCGAGATATACGTAGGCGGGAGCAATATACTGCTTGACTCCTCGGTGAAGGTATGTTCTCGAAACTTTAACAAAAGCCCATACCGAGCTACTGAGAGTCTCTCCTGCAGAGTCTTCCACTGGAGTTTATCTATCATCTCCGTAACGCTTTCGCGATTACTAAATGATCCTGTAACGAAGCGCGCTGCTCTCCGTTGGATCTTCTCTATCTCTTCTATCAACCCTATCTGGTACGGATCCCATACTGCTGTTCAGATGCTCCACAATACTCGTTTTCATGTGGGAGAGTGTCGAATAGTGGTTTATTCTGTGTCGATCCATTACTAACTTGAAATACTTATTGTAAAATTCACCTCCTTGATCAGAATGCAGGTTGTCAGGACACTGATTCGTAAAAGTGTGCAGAAATTGCTTAAGAACCTGTACAACATCCATCCCAATTTTTTTTTCACGGAAAGCGCCCACGCGAATTTGGAATACATATCTATGATAGTTAAAATACAAGGTGAGTCAGGAGGGAAGGTACATGCTTTGAGGGTCATGGTATTGGTGATTCTGAACAAAAAATTTCAGAAGAAGATGCTCCCTATTCCTAACCATATTGTTGCTGTTATGGTCTTCATCCTACATCCTGAGTCTGCTTAGTCTATTCATCTCTTGGTCTCCCTCTACGATTTTTACACTCCACGCTTCCCTCCAATACTAAGTTGGTGATCCCATGATCCAGCAGAACGTGTCCTACCAGTCTTTCCCTTCTTCTGGTCAAGTTATGCAACAGATTCCTCTTCTCCCCAATTCTGTTCAGTATCTCCTCATTAGATACGTGCTCTACCCAACTAATCTTCAGTATTATTGTGTAGCACCACATTTCAAAAGCTTCTATTCTCTTGTTGTATTCACTTTTTATCGTTCATGTTTCACTCCCATACATGGCTACACTCTATACAAATACTTTCAGCAAAGACTTCCTGACACTTAAATCTATACTCGATGTTAACAATTTCTCTTCTTCACTAACGATTTCCTTGCCATCGCCAGTATACATTTTATATCCTCTCTACTTCGACCATCATCAGTTATTTTGCTCCCCAAATAGCAAAATTCCTTTACTACTTTAAGTGTCTCATTTCCTAATCTAATTTCCTCAGCATCACCCGAGTTAACTCGACTACATTTCATTATCCTCGTTTTGCTTTTGTTGATGTTTATCTTTTATCCTCCTTTCAAGACACTGTCCATTCCGTTCAACTGTTCTTCCAAGTCCTTTGCTGTCTCTAACAGAATTACAATGTCATCAGCGAACCTCCAATGTTTTTATTTCTTCTTCATGGATTTTAATCCCTATTCCAAATATTTCTTTTTTTCCTTTGCTGCTTGCCCAATATGCAGATTGAATCACATCGGAATAGGCTACAACCCTGTCTCACTCCCTTCTGAACCACTGCTTCCCTTTCGTGCCCCTCGACTCTTATAACTGGCATCTGGTTTCTGTACAAATTGTAAATAGCCTTTCGCTCCCTGTATTTTACCCCTGCCACCTTCAGAATTTGAAAGACAGTGTTCCAGTCAACATTGTCAAAATCTTTCTCTAAGTCTAAAAATGCTATAAACGTAGGTTTGCCTTTCCTTAATCTTTCTTCTAAGATAAGTCGTAGGGTCAGTATTGGCACTCGTGTTCCTATATTTCTATGGAATCCAAACTGGTCTTCTCTACCAGTTTTTCCATTCGTCTGTAAGGAATTCGTGTCAGTATTTTGCAACAGCGGCGTATTAAACTGATAGTTCGGTAATTTTTACACCTGACAGCATCTATTTTCCTTGGAATTGGAATTGTATTCTTTTTGAAAGTTGAGGGTATTTCGCCTATCTCATATATTTCGCTCACCAGATGGAAGAGTTTTGTCATGGCTGGCTCTCCCAAGGCTATGAGAAGTTCTAACAGAATGTTGTCTACTCCGGGGGCCTTGTTTCGACCTACGTCTTTCAGTGCTCTGTCAAATTCATCATGCCTTATCATATCTCCCATCTCGTCTTCATCTACGTCCTCTTCCATTTCCATAATATTGCCCTCAATTACATCGTCCTTGTATAGACCGGTCAATATACTCCTTTCACCTTTTTGTTTTCCCTTATTTACTTAAGATTTGTTTTCTGTCTGAGTTTTTGACATCCATAGCATCTATTTTACCCTTAGCGACATTTACTTCCTTACTTTTCTCCTCTAGCCATTTCTGCTTGACCATTTTGCATTTCCAGTCGATTTCATTTTTGAAACGTTTGTATTTCTTTTCCCCTGCTTGATTTACTGCATTTTTATATTTACTCCTTTCGTCAATTAAGTTCGATATCTCTTGTGTTACGCAAGGATTTTTGCTAGTCCTTGTCTTTTTACCTACTTGATCCTCTACTGCCTTCACTATTTCATCTCTCAAAGCTAATCATTCTTCTTCTACTGTATTCCTTTGCCCTGTCCTTGTCAATCGTTCTCTAATGCTCCCTCTGAAACTCTCTCTAACCTCTGGTTCCTTCTTTTTATCCAGGTTCCATCTCCTTAAATTCCTACCTTTTTGCAGTTTCTTCAGTTTTAATCTATAGTTCATAACCAATAAATTTTGGTCAGAGTCCATATCTGCCTCTATAAATGTCTTAAAGTTTAAAACATGATTCCGAAATCTCTGTCTTACCATTATGTAATCAATCTGAAACCTTCTGGTGTCTCAGGTCTCTTCCATGTACACAACCTTCCTTCATGATATTTAAACCAAGCGTTAGCGATGATTAAATTATGCTGTGTGCAAAATTCTATCAGGCGGCTTTCTCTTTCATTTCTTACTCCTCAGTCCATATTCATCTACTACGATTCCATCTATTCCTTTTCCTACTATCGAATTAGAGTTCCCCATGACTATTAAATTTTCGTCTTCTTCAACACTGAATAGTTTCTTTGATCACATCATACATTTCTTCAATCTTTTCATCATCTGCGGAGCTAGTTACTGTATAAACCTGTACTATTGTAGTAGGCGTGGGCTTCGTGTCTATCTTGGCTACAATAATGCGTTCAGTATGCTGTTCGTAGTAGCTTATTCGCGTTCCTATTTCTTTTATTAATTATTAAACCTACTCCTGGATTACCCCTATTTGATTTTGTATTTATAACTCTGTATTCACCTGACCAGAAGTCTTGTTCCTTCGGTCACCGAAAATCACTAATTCCCACTATATCTAACTTTAACCTGTCCATTTCTCTTTTTAAATTTTCTAACCTACCTGTCCGATTAAGGGATCTGAGATTCCACGCTCCGATACCTATTTGTTTCTCATGATAACAACGTCGTCCTGAGTAGTTACCGCTGAAGTATTTTACAGAAGAGGACTTCATCATCATTTAACCGTACAGTAAAGCTGCATGGCCATCGGGAAAAATTACGACAATAGCTTCCCTTGCTTTCAGCTGTTCGCAGTACCAGAATAACAATGCTGTTTTGGTTGATGTTACAATGCCAGCTCAATCAGTAATCCTGACTGTTGCCCCTGCAACTACTGAAAAGACTGCTGCCCCTCTTCAGGAACCACACATTTGTCTGGCGTCTCAACAGATACTCTCTGTTGTGGTTGCAGCACCTACGGTACAGCTACCTGTATCTCTGAGGCTAGGTCCATGGCTGTTTGAAAATCACAAGTGCCATTTACACGTCCTTCTTCACTAGCACTCACATACAAATATAACCTAAGCCACATTAGGCTATATGGTGTTGTCTTTACTGTCCATTTCAATGCACACTTCACTTGTGCCAGTGGCACAGTACCTCACAGAAACGTATTCTGGTTACTGGATCGATGAATGTGGAGCCATTTCGTGGCTACCGAGGTCACCCGATCTGACTCCATTGTATTACAGTTTGTGGGGTTTGCTTAAGAGGGAATTCCACAAGTGCAAACTGAACATAAAGGAGGAGCTTTCTGCCCATATTTTACATGAGTGTGCTCAAGTAAAGGAACATGTGAAAGAGCTCAGATCAGCACCACAGCAGCTGGCAAAATACGTTGATGTTGATGGTGGACTTTCTGAACATATTTTTTTGAGGAAATGTACACAAGTAAAGGAAGCATTAGATCACAGTGCTTCATTTACTAGTACCTGCGTTGCTCCTGTTCGCCACTGTTTTCATTAGTTTCCTCAGGAACTGTTAAGGACAGGACATATGTTTGTGTGATGTTTCTTGTTCAGAATCACTAATACTATCACTCCTCATTTTTCCTTCTGACTCACCCTGTATATTTGAACCGTTTATTAGACCGTGAATGTTTTCTCAGAACCTGCTGAAATGTTTCTGTTGATATTAACCAGAGTATCAATTCCGTGAATGTCTCTTTCAGTCATTTGTTCGTAATTACTTTAACCTTTAAATCTTCTGTTTCCGCTCTCGCATCGCCACTCGAAGTTGTCGTCCTGCTATGCAGTGTCACTTCCAAGTGCGTCGAACTTCACTATCTGTGGGAAAGCGCTGTGATAATGGAAGATTATGGTCGCAACCCACTAGCTACAACATCACTCAGTCACTTCTTACCGAAATCCTTCTGTACGTAACAGTCCCCACAACATTTTCAACATACCAGCTAACACATGCACGTCTAAGCTCTCAATAATCAAGCTCGTCGACAGGCAGATCGTTAGTATCCCAAAGTCAACAAGAAAGTAATGAATCAATTAAGTAATTCCATGTAATCTTATTTTGTTTTTCTTTTCTGAACAACAGCCATTGTTGTCCCGACCTCTCCTTCTTTGGCATCCCTGGCACCCAGAGTCGTAAGATCAAAGTGTAGATGGCTCCTCCCCACCAGTATAAACACTCGCTCTCCGTCACGCCTTGTGGCTGTAATGTTCTTACAACTGCTTTTGTATCCGATCATAAATAAAAAATGCGCGCACAGTATGCGCTCTTCCTTTCCACTGTGCCGATGCAAGATGATGGTGCAGAATCCTTAATTTATATGAAGATGGTATCTGTTCTTTCGGACATGTCCAAAAGAACAAATACCATCGGTGGCCATGCAACGGTCTAGAATGAAATGATAATGAAATCAAGACCCTACGCTATCGACAGGCGTTGATATACACCAACGGGGACAGTTGAAAATGTACGCCTCGACCGGGGCTCGAACCCGGGATCACCTGCTTACATGGCAGACGCTCTATCCATCTGAGCTACCGAGGGCACAGAAGATAGTGCGACTGCAGGGATTTATCCCTTGCACGCTACCCGTGAGACCAACATTCCCAACTTAATGTCCACACACTAGATTCGTAGTGCCCCTGTCCATTACACTCATTACTTGCAGCAGACAATCTTACTGAGTTCTGTAAGAGTTCGCCGAGGATGGTATCTATTCTTTCGGACATGTCCGAAAGAACAGGACCTGTCGCTACCTTGATCAGCAACATGTACCACCACAGATCCCCCGCCTAAGAAGAAAGATCTCGTGTAGAATAATATAAATAACTAATCACAGTACTTAATAACTTTGACTTTCCATAAATTACCTTCACGTACCCATCAAGAGCAACTTAACACAAAGCGTTATTGCCATTCCTTCCACAACAAACTACTCACATTCAGATATTTTCAGTTAACCATTTTTCCATTTCTAATTCCTCAGTGCATCAGATACAAGTGTTGATCTCTTTGCGTTAATGTATGATAGTTATTGTTTCATAATTTATACTGATTCATCACGAGGCATACCCTTCATGGATTATCTTTCACCGTACGTCACATTCTACGTCTCAGCGAACGATGTTTCAAACAGAATATAGCCACAGTTTAATGAACGACTTTAAAAGAAAATTCTTGAGACAGCATATCGCTTTCCTTCAAAATATGTTCCTAGCCGTAGAAACAAATTAGAAACATTTTCCATGACTGTTTAGGCTCTTGTTTTTATCTATTGATAATGGATAATTTCCTGTAACTACTTTGTAACAACATAGTTCCCTCAGTTTTTCTGATGCACAACTTTCCAACCTTTTAGTTACCATAAGGAGTTACATGATTACATTACCATTTACTCTTATTCTCCTGTCTTAAAATCTCATTTTTGCCTTCATACAACATTCACAGAAACACGGTGATACAATAAAATCACCCTTGCCCAGTTACATCCTTACGCTTCAATTATTTTCGAGAATAATTCTTTAAATTTTCTTTCTGTTATTTTACAGTTTCATACTTGCATAATCGATTTACTCTCATCTAATCCTCTGGACAGACACTGGGAACATACTTTCTAATATCTGCGACGCAAGTGTTTTCCTGGATACACCTGACCACAGATTAGACTGCCTGTCCTTTATTTATTGACTCTCTATAGATCCGGATGAACTTCAACTAAAAAAATGTGTAATAGTATGTGCAGTTTCTGACCTCTCCTCTGCATTGTTACCAATGTTGAAGTTTCTCCTTTGCACAGTGGACTTACCAGGCTATGAAACACATTAGCTTTTTTATACTCTTTCTAATTCGTACTACATTGTTAACCTACATATTCATTGAGCCATTTGTTTCTTCTTATTTTCAAGGACTGTTTTGTTTTACGCTAACAAATGTTTACTGCAACGTTCGTATCTCGCATGTAGTTGTGACACATTCATCATATTAGCCAAGCACCAAGAGTTGCCACATACTCTTACCTCTGTCTTACTTCCTTACGTTCTGTATTAACATGTTAGGACGTCATAATACCCTTAGCCAGAGTCGTGCGTACTGCAATTCAACTTCCCCGCTGAAAATGTGACGTTCCTAACATATGCCTTTAAGTTCAAATGGCTCTGAGCACTATGGGATATAACTTCTGAGGTCATCAGTCCCCTAGAACTTAGAACTACTTAAACCTAACTAACATCACAGACATCCATGCCTGAGGCAGGATTCGAACCTGCGACCGTAGCGGTCACGCGGTTCCAGACTGTAGCGCTTAGAACCACTCGGCCACACTTGGCCGGCTGCCTTTAAGTACGATTGAATTAATTTTAACTGTCTGTGCCATCTGTCCATGTCCGTGCATTGTAAGTATATTATAAGCGTGTTAAGACGGAGGATATTGTTGGTACTTCTGTCGGAGGATGTAACGCCGGAAATGCATATCCTCTTATTTTCATCTATTGTACTATAATTCGTTTTCCTTATTTTTGTTACCCGAATATATGACATTTCTGTGTCTTTACATATTGTAATTGTTTTACTATTTGTATATATATATATTTATGCACTCATGTCGATGTATAATTGGTTTGTTTCGTAAATATTATTTGTATTTTTACGCTGGGTCTTGCCTAGGGAAAACTGCTATCGAACGATTACATCGATGGGTCGTGTGAAGAATCAAAGTGTGTAGGATCTTTGGTAGTGTTAACTCTGCCGCGTGAAGCGCGGGCAGGGCAGTGAGGGTCTGGCGGGAGTAGCGAGTGGAGCAGGTGTCGTGTGACGCTCCCGCGAGTTGCCGCGCTTTCGGGGTTTGGCAGCAAGTAATTGCGCTCGACTCGCGATAATAGTTTCTGACATGGTGTCGCGGACGGGAAGCATTAGCTGGCGCACATCAAGAGCCCGTTTCGCCTGGTGACCGTGTCGAGAAGAAGGCGCGCCAACATCCAGCTTCTGCAACAGCGACGGCCGACAATGAGTGACTGTCGCCACCTCCTCGATCGACGGCTTCAAACCTTCAATCAACCAACAAGGAAGACTAAAAGCACGTAAAGTTTCAGAACTGTATGGCAGACCTCAGCTTTTCAAATTGGTCCATTTGCCTCGCAAAATTACAGCAACTTAGCATGAACCTTTGTTGCTCATTGTCCCAATTGCATTGCCAAGCAGGGTCCCTTCCTTTTCCGAAATGAACCCGAGTGTCGTTGAAATTCAAACGCCAGCATTAAAATAATATAATTAGATTTCACTGCTTTAATTTCAGAGTTCAGTAGCTGGCTACAATATTTAGGTTACACGAGCACAAATTTAGAGTGCGAGTTTTGTTAGCATATTTTAGCTTACCTGTGACTGCAGCTCAGCTTGGTACGTACTAAATTTTACTATTGTTAATAGTTCAGAATCATTTAATTCAAGTTCAAAGTTAAATCTCTTGTTTCTAAATGCGTAGAGTCAAGTTGCTTTTGAAATGATTGTTGAGGTAGTCCAAGACTAACCGTATTTTACTGGATTTCGATGTGCTTCAGAAAGAAAGCTCACTATTAACTTCAGTCACTAAATTAACTTTCGATTTTCCGGTTTTATTAATTCTTTTGCTAAATTCAGTCAGAGTGTAGCGAAATTTATTACTTCTGACAAACTTTCAGTTTTCACACTACACGTGTCAACCTTCAGTTGCCACGCTTCTAGTGCTAATTATATATTTAATAACCTTTCTTTTTCAGTTATTATAGTAATTGTCCATAGGACTGGCGACCGTAATTTCCCCCAAATCTCAAATATCTAATTACCGCTAGTTAATTGTTAACGTAACGGCCGCACATTTACTTTTTTTATTAACTTTACCCCTTTTCAAAATTAATTTCCACCAGTTTCATTTGCATTTTTCCTTTCATTTAGATGTAACCCTTTCCTCCCTCTTTACCGATAGATTAACTTCGGTGACGATTGCTTTTCCCAAATTTCCATTAGGTACACGCGGTTTAATTTTTCACTGTCATTAAGGACGATAAGTGAGGGGGGAGGTTACACGTGGCGACCTGGTGACAGGACAATCTTCAAATTTGAGGTTGTTCTGGACACGAATTTTGCATTGTGCAAATCCCGTAACAAAGTACTGGTTACGAAATGGTCGATACGTCAGCGAGAATATTCGTGTGCGGAATCCTAATTAGAGTTGAGATTTTGCATTTAAATTGAAAATTATTAAAATGAGTGAAGGCAACAATTACCAAAATTTGGTAGACTTGGATACGGAACAATCGGCCGAACAGTGGGAAACGCGCACAGCGGTACCCATTGTTCCGGGGCAGGCGGCTAGCATGAAAGATGCGACCGCCGAAACGCAACAAAGAGCAGAAATGGAATTCCAGACTTTAGAAAATGTTTCGGAATCGGAAGTGAAAATCAAATCTGAATCCCTTGATGACGAATACGGGGGGACAATGAAAGAGGAAGCCGCTACGGAAGTAAAACCGGTGGTTTCCGGGAATTTAACTGATTTATTGAATGTTTTGATTAACGAAATCAAGAGTCAATCGGCAGAAATTAGAGATCAGGCTGCCAAGCAAGAAGCTCAGGCTGCCGAGCAAGCAGCTCAGGCTGCCAAGCAAGTAGCTCAGGCTGCCAAGCAAGTAGCTCTGTCTGAAAAAATTGAACGAATGCTAGACAATCAGAACAAAGCTATTAATGTTGTTAACAACAATGTTGAAGTTGTTAACACAAAAGTTGATAAAATCAAAGACGATATTGTCGTGATTAATACCGAAATCGGTAACCTTAAACAGGAAATGATAGGCGTTCAGGCGGAAATTGCGAGCATAAATACTCGTTTTGATTCCGAAATTAGCAGAATCGAGAAAAGTGTAGGAGACGCAGTTGCTCCGATCATCGAGAATAAGGTGACGGAACAAATTCAATTAGTGAGAAAAGAGGATCAACAGAAGGTGGAAACTTTAAAGGCTTTAGTATCCGAAGTAGATACCAAAGTGACGAAGCAGGCTAACACCTGCGAAGAGAAAAAGAGGGAAGTGGAAACGCTTGCGACAACCACTTGCCAAGTGATTACGAGGGTGTCGGAATTAGAAAGGAAACTTGACGAAAAACAGAGCTATGTGCCAATCTGTGCACATAGTTCGGAGTTGTTGACGAAAGACGAGCGGTTCGACCCCTTGAAAAAAGGCGGTATACACCCGACGGATTTCATTAAAAATTGTGAAAGAGTTTTACCCAGATCATGGACTGATGAGAGAAAAATTAATGCGATTATTGATGTGTTGGCTGGTGATGCCAAGCGTTGGGGCTTAAACCTCAACATTACGAACCTGACTTTTGACGAATTTAAAAATTTGTTTCTGGCTGAATACTGGTCAGAGCAAAAACAGCAAAGTGTCTGGCGCGAATTTGTCGTTTCGAGGCCTTTCGATGCGAATTCGCGCGGTTCGATGAAGGAGTTTTGTGAGGGCTGGATCCGCAAGTTGGAATATTTGCGTGACCGCCGCTCGGAATCCGAAATAGTCTGGGAACTCTACAAGAAGCTTCCAGATGATACAAAACGATACGTAGGAAGCAATTACAGGACAGTCAATGATTTCCTGGAAAGAGTGGAGGACGAGGACAATTGGCGCAATAATCGCGACAGTGGCAGAGGCCGTGGTAACAACAACGGGTACCACAGCAACCACAACAACGATAACCACGGGAATAATGCATACCACAACCATGGCAGCAATAACAATAATGGTTCGGACCGTAATAACAATCGGTACAATGCAAATAATAACAGGAATGACGGAAACCAGTATCATACTAACGTGATACGGGCTTCACAGAATAGTAATAACGCCAGAGGGTGTGATCAGCCGCCTCAGCAGCATCCGGGGAGCGTATCTGCTGGGACGAGACAGGGAAACCATTAGCCGCGCCGGTGAGGGGCCGACCGGGCGTGGAGAAATTTTGGCGGCCCAATAGCAGGAGAAAACCCAGGTGTCGTCGGTATGAAAATTCCGTGTGGAATAATCAACGGCGGGAGAGTGTGCCAGTGTTAAGAGAAAAGAGTGCGCCCACAAGTAGTAGATCAGCTGTATACACGGCAGTAGAAAATACATTCGCTGTCAGTGAGAACAATTTAAGTAGTGTTCCGGAAATCGATCATAAAGTGGCAGCTGTAATACCCGCAGCGGAACTGGAGAATGAGTTTAAGAATGATTCGCAATTGTTTAGAGAAGATCAGATGTCGGATAAAACGTCCGTCATTGAGCGAGGGGATGCAGAGAGGGATGAGGTCTGGTTAAGGCAGTTCGGTCGATTATACGACGAACTAAGAGATTATAGGGGTCTGTATGGGAGAAGTGTTTATGGGGAGCGCGTGCAGTATTTGCCGCGTCTCGTCCCACAGGAAGATAGTATTTGTGAAGTGATTGAAAGTTCTGGCCCTAACCGGCAGACTTTACCAGAAATAGTTGATGTTAATGGGCAGCACGAGCAAGATTCGTCGTGTTTCGTCCCGCAGGAGTTAGATGTTGAAGGAGTAACGGAAAGTTCTGGCCCTAACCGGCAGACTTTACCGAAAGTTATAGTGGTAGAAGTAGCCGACCCATCCAACGCGAACATCCAGTTTAAACATTGCGAGAGTATTAAGGAGAAAGATTATGAAAATTTTAGTGATAGCCGGACACGATTGGTAGAAAAGCACATAGATTACAGCGTGTATGAGGTTAGAGCTGACGTTATACGGTCAGACGGTAGCGGTGTGGGTTGCGCAGATCCAGAGGAAGTAATTTCAGATGCTACTGGGCACATTCTTCCAGGTAGATTGGCAGATGAGATCAATCTGACCAAAGTGGAATCAACGAAGGTGACGATTAATGAATTGATAGCAAAGCAACACTCACTAGTTGACGAGTTACAGGAAAAGGTGTCGGTATTGGAGGCGAAGCTACAGCCTCAGGACAAACGTGTTGAAATTAAAACTGTAAGTGAACAGAGGCTGAAAAAGCCGCCAGATAAACCGGATTTAGGATCAAAGCCGGATGGTTTTTTCTGGAATGACCTGGATATAGACGAGGATTTACTGTGGGAAAATAAAGAAACAGTCGAGGACAAGTGTAGACAGATAGTGGTGTCTGTTAATATGCACGACCTACAACTAAACGTGTTGATTGACACCGGTGCAGAATTGAGTGCTGTATCTGGGAAAATATTTGAGTTACTGAAAGACAGACCTGGCATCGTAGTTATGCCAGTAACAGGAGTGAAAATTATCGGTGCTACTGGGAAGGCCAGTAAACCGGTCACAAAACAGATTTTTGTCAACTTCGAGATATGTGGGGCACGATTTGAACAAGAGTTTGTCGTCGTGCCAGACTTAACTACGGAAGTAATTATCGGGTTAGATTGGCTATTAAAGTACCATGCAGTGATTAACTGCGAAAGCAAAACTTTGACATGTACGTCCCAAGATAAAACAATAGTAGTTAGTTTTGACGAGGCAGGAGACGGTGTGCATAGGCAATACCAGCCTATACACATTGTTAACTGGCCGAATGGTATTGACGTAGGTATGAATTTGAACTACTGTAATGTGAGGAATCTCGGCATTGACAATAGTGTAGAAAGTGAATTGGAAAGTATTGTAGACGGTGTGTCAAACGTAACACGAACAAAGACGAGGCCGACTTTCCCGTACCTATTGCCATCACAACCATAGGGCATGGGGCAAATATGTAGCAGTATTTGAGAGAATTATGAACACCTTGAGACATGAATCTACGGGATTTTCTCCAGAGGAAATCCTGTTGGGTGACAGAAGTACAAGTTTAGTGGAAGAGATAATCAAATTCCCTCCACGGATTGACATTAGTATTGGTGTGAAAAAGGATCGTTTGCGAGAAGTAATGAAGCTAAAAGCCGATGCTCGCATACGTCGTCATGACACTAAAGCGCGTTTTGATTAATCAATTTAATTTTAATCAATTTAATCATGATCTAATCAACTGAAAAATCCAAGCTGCTAGTTTAAGTTTTCAGCTGAGTCACAGTAGATTAAGCAATGTAAACATGATTTTGTAACTAGCTGTAAGATTTCATGAATATGTGTTTTACTAGTCATTGCCGATGTACTTAGACGCTGTTTTAAGTTTCAGGCTAGTACATGCGTGTGATGATGGACAGTGTTGAGTTATCCACTGTGATAGTATTAAGGGACTCCTTGAGATTACTCGGGAGTGAGTTTTTCCTAAAGAATTCAGTGAAACGGACGTTCTGGAAACGCCGTCACAAGGGCGAGTGAGATCAAGCGTGCCGCACACGCGGGCGCAACAATACTGGCGAGGCGAGCCGCTGTCGGCTCTTGTGCCGCTGTTGGCTCTTGTGCCGCTGTCGGCATTCTTTGTACTTGCGAGTACGAAAGGCGGAATAGTTTTTCTTCCCGGACAGCTGATGTGAAAGAATTCTGCTGTCAATATTTATGTTTTTTTCGATCTACTGAATATTATTTTCTTGTTTAGCGTTAAGTGGAATCTCATGACGAGATATTAATTATGAAAAGGTTATGTAAAAATGTGTATTCTATGTAATTAATTATTAATTTGCGTATTTTGATCTACCTGTTTTTATGACCATGTACTCTAATTAATTTTGCAAATAGTATTCCATTTCTCATAGTGTTACGAATTTTAATGATTTTGGAATAGCTAAACCATTTTCTATGTTTTCTATGAATTTTGAAATGTTGTCAACCTGTTTTATTTTGTGCAAGGTGACAGAGTGGAATAAGATTAGGAGTGTCTCCACTCAATTATTATGGTCTAAAAATTGATTTATGGTTAATTAGACGAATGCTAACTTTTGTTGATGTTTTGAGCATATGCATTTCCGCTGTTTCTTTTTTGGGACATTTTCTGAGTCTGTTTACGTTACACGAACATCCTCAGACAATGTGGGGCACGTGTAACGCCGGAAATGCATATCCTCTTATTTTCATCTATTGTACTATAATTCGTTTTCCTTATTTTTGTTACCCGAATATATGACATTTCTGTGTCTTTACATATTGTAATTGTTTTACTATTTGTATATATATATATTTATGCACTCATGTCGATGTATAATTGGTTTGTTTCGTAAATATTATTTGTATTTTTACGCTGGGTCTTGCCTAGGGAAAACTGCTATCGAACGATTACATCGATGGGTCGTGTGAAGAATCAAAGTGTGTAGGATCTTTGGTAGTGTTAACTCTGCCGCGTGAAGCGCGGGCAGGGCAGTGAGGGTCTGGCGGGAGTAGCGAGTGGAGCAGGTGTCGTGTGACGCTCCCGCGAGTTGCCGCGCTTTCGGGGTTTGGCAGCAAGTAATTGCGCTCGACTCGCGATAATAGTTTCTGACATGGTGTCGCGGACGGGAAGCATTAGCTGGCGCACATCAAGAGCCCGTTTCGCCTGGTGACCGTGTCGAGAAGAAGGCGCGCCAACATCCAGCTTCTGCAACAGCGACGGCCGACAATGAGTGACTGTCGCCACCTCCTCGATCGACGGCTTCAAACCTTCAATCAACCAACAAGGAAGACTAAAAGCACGTAAAGTTTCAGAACTGTATGGCAGACCTCAGCTTTTCAAATTGGTCCATTTGCCTCGCAAAATTACAGCAACTTAGCATGAACCTTTGTTGCTCATTGTCCCAATTGCATTGCCAAGCAGGGTCCCTTCCTTTTCCGAAATGAACCCGAGTGTCGTTGAAATTCAAACGCCAGCATTAAAATAATATAATTAGATTTCACTGCTTTAATTTCAGAGTTCAGTAGCTGGCTACAATATTTAGGTTACACGAGCACAAATTTAGAGTGCGAGTTTTGTTAGCATATTTTAGCTTACCTGTGACTGCAGCTCAGCTTGGTACGTACTAAATTTTACTATTGTTAATAGTTCAGAATCATTTAATTCAAGTTCAAAGTTAAATCTCTTGTTTCTAAATGCGTAGAGTCAAGTTGCTTTTGAAATGATTGTTGAGGTAGTCCAAGACTAACCGTATTTTACTGGATTTCGATGTGCTTCAGAAAGAAAGCTCACTATTAACTTCAGTCACTAAATTAACTTTCGATTTTCCGGTTTTATTAATTCTTTTGCTAAATTCAGTCAGAGTGTAGCGAAATTTATTACTTCTGACAAACTTTCAGTTTTCACACTACACGTGTCAACCTTCAGTTGCCACGCTTCTAGTGCTAATTATATATTTAATAACCTTTCTTTTTCAGTTATTATAGTAATTGTCCATAGGACTGGCGACCGTAATTTCCCCCAAATCTCAAATATCTAATTACCGCTAGTTAATTGTTAACGTAACGGCCGCACATTTACTTTTTTTATTAACTTTACCCCTTTTCAAAATTAATTTCCACCAGTTTCATTTGCATTTTTCCTTTCATTTAGATGTAACCCTTTCCTCCCTCTTTACCGATAGATTAACTTCGGTGACGATTGCTTTTCCCAAATTTCCATTAGGTACACGCGGTTTAATTTTTCACTGTCATTAAGGACGATAAGTGAGGGGGGAGGTTACAAGGAGAAAGAAAGAGAAAGAAAAAGAATGGGCGTGTGAAGATCAAAGAAAGAAAGATGATAGACCCCAAAGACTGATTCCTTTCACACCCACTACCCCACACTCCCCTATCTGATGAGTAATTCACCGTGACGTCGGAGGACAAAGAGTGGTCGGCATGCCCTACAGTAGCGACTTGTCACGGTTTCACTCATACAGGCCCTGGTGAGTGATCTTAACGCACCCCCCATTGACAATCTGTACAGCTATGGCATTCACACGTTAGTCATCAGTCAGTTGTAGTCGGGCGTCTTAACCTCACTGTCAATCGCAACTATCATGTGAAGCATATCTATGTATTTACGAAATTACACAGTATATTCCGTTATGTAATTTGTATGTTTGTACTTAATGTTTTGTACGATTTATTCCTTTGCTCTGTGGGCAATTATACATTCATTATGTGTTTATTGCTACTGCTGCACTTGATAATGTGTAGCAGTTGTCGCAGGGAATACAGTTCCTCTACAGAGGATGAGGTTCTCCTGCGATTATGAATTTCTTTAATGTATCAATATTGGAAAGTTCTTTCTCTTGATCTTTTTTGGATGCACCAAAAATACTACTTTAGAATCTGGCATCCCCTCTATCTTAAAAGGTCCACTTCATCTAGGAAAAAACTTACGCATGTCCTTCTTTAAGTTCGAGCTCTGACAGAATTCTCTCCCTCATTATATTTCGTTATTCGTAATTCTACTTGTGCATGTAGTCTATCATCTACTATCTTATGTACTTCTTTTGGCTCCATCTTTCTTAAAGTAGGCCATTTAAATACTTTTAATAATCACTCATTAATAAAGTTCTTATTCATTACTTCTACAGGGGATAGCTCTGTTAACATATTTGGGAGCTCATTGGAACTTAGGGATCATCTGCGCCCAAGTTGTATGCCTATGAGAACAATAAGTCCCGCATAAATGTCAAATTTCTTTCATGACTCGTTCACATGAGTTTGATTTTGGGTGGTACTTCAGTATGCAAATGTGTGTTTCTGCTTTCCATGTTAAGAATTCTCAGTATACAAATATGTCTGTCTCCTTCCCATGCCAAGAATTCTTTGAAATTGTTACTGATAAACTGTGACCAACTACAGGTTTACATCCTCCATGGTTTTCCTACATCCACAAAATATTCTGTAAAGTTGTTTATTGCAGAAGTGTCGTAGTTTGCTTAACTGAATATGTTGTTGTTGTTATTGTGGTCTTCAGCCCTGAGACTGTTTTGATGAAGCTCTCCATGCTACTCTATCCTGTGCAAGCTTCTTCACCTCCCAATACGTACTGCAGCCTACATCCTTCTGAATCTGTTTAGTGTATTCATCTCTTGGTCTCCCTCTACGATTTTTACCCTCCACGCTGCCCTCCAATATTAAATTGGTGATCCCTTGATGCCTCAGAACATGTCCTACCAACCGATCCCTTCTTCTTGTCAAGTTGTGCCACAAACTCCTCTTCTCCCCAATCCTATTCAATACTTCCTCATTAGCTACGTGATCTACCCATCTAATCTTCAGCATTCTTCTGTAGCACCACATTTCAAAAGCTTCTATTCTCTTCTTGTCCAAACTATTTATCGTCCATGTTTCACTTCCATACATGGCTACACTCCATACAAATACTTTCAGAAACGACTTCCTGATTCTTAAATCTACACTCGATGTTAACAAATTTCTCTTCTTCAGAAACGCTTTCCTTGCTATTGCCAGTCTCCATTTTATATCCTCTTTACTTCGAACATCATCAGTTATTTTGCTCCCCAAATAGCAAAACTCCTTTACTACTTTAAGCGTCTCATTTCCTAATCTAATTCCCTCAGCATCACCCGACTTAATTCGACTACATTCCATTATCCTCGTTTTGCTAATATAACTTTACGTATTTGCACCAACGTTCCACCAAGATAAAAATGTATGTCACTTCTCCCCTTACTTTCACTAATTGACCAAAAAACATGCAGCTGCTTTATCATATAGTGCCTTTGGAACTACAGGATACCATACACTGTTTGTGAGACGTAAATGTTATTTTCTGTGATCCTGATATACCACACATATTCTTGATATTTTTCTTATCTTTCTATTGAAATTCTTAAAACAGTAGAATTTACTAGGATGTTTGATACACTTTTACATCCCAAAATGCTTATAGTCTTTGCGTATAAACAATATGAGGTCACTCTGCCCAGTTTGTGGCAACAATAACCTCCACTATCATTTATCAATTTGTAATCTTCTAAACAGTGCATTCCCACCTATCGACCAGAAAGCTTTATCTTCTAATAATAATGATGCCTGTTCACTTCCGTCTCCCTTATTACCAAAATATTCATCGGTTTTTACACGTTTTATTCACAATGCCAGTCTCCCCACTTCATCATTAGTGTAGATTATCTTCAGAAAATTAATTGAAAAGAGAACTACTGGTTCGCCAGTACATTTAATGTCATTTATGCCTAATGGTAGTCTTGACAATACATATGGTACTATATTCTCTGAACTTTATGTAATTTATTTCTATATGATATTCTTGTAGACATAAGACCCAACCCATTTATCTTCTATGTAATACTCTGATTTCAATAAGAAAGACTGAGGCTTGGTGGTCCATATATACTATGATCTTACAACCCCCATGAGTATTTGAAACTTCGGTATTCTCCATACAATTGCCGACAATACCTTCTCTGTCACTATGTAGAGAAAGCTACTGTCCTATGATCTCTTAATGTTGGGTCCCACTGTCCTTGAAACAATTCACAGGTAATATTATACTCAGAAGCATCTGTTGTTAAGTTAAAACCTCCATGCGTTGCTGGAAACTCCAGGTAGGAATATCAACAGTGTAGGAAAAGTCAGATTGCTACTTACCGTAAAGAAGACGCGTTAAGCTGCAGACAGGCATAATTAAAAGACACTTACATAAAGCTTTCGGCCACAGCCTTCTTCAGAAAAGGAGAAACACACACCATTCATACACGCAGGCAAGCACACGTCATGCACACATGGCTACCAACTCCGGCATCTCTGGCCAGAATGCCTGTCTGCAACTTTACGTGCCTTCTTTACGAGAAGTAACAGTCTGTCTCTTCCTACATTGTTCGTTCATTCATTACTAGGTGTTTTAAGATAGGTGCATTGACTAACGCTTCTTTAATATTATTAAATGCCTCTGACACTCTTTCATTCCATATCCACTTCGCTCTTTGTCTTGACAATGATAATATCTTGGATCTTTCATTGGTTGGACGTTTCGATAGAATCCAGATAAATCCAAAAAAGATCTTAACTGTTTCACAATCTTTGATGGCTCGTACTATTTGTGGATCTGGTCTAATTCCTTTTGTTCCGACTAGGTACCCTAGAAATTTTAGTTCTTCCCTTCCTAAGTGCGATTTTGAAAGTTTAAATGTGATGCCTTTGTCATAAAATTTATCTAACATTATAGTTAATAGTAAACGTATACAGTGCTCTTTCCAAGTCTTGAATATTAGTAATATGCAGTATCATCTACTTATATACACAGAAAGCGATGTGTTTAAACCGAAAGGTAATACTTTAAACTGATAAGATTGACCATTAAATAGAAAAACAGTATATTTTCTTATCATGCAATTTTACCTGCCAGTATCCACCATCAAATCCATCGAGCTAAAGTACATTCCTTGCTCAGACTTAAGCTAACAAATCATCGATACATACTGGTCAGCCTCTTTCTGTTTCTGTATGTTTGTTCACTGTACGAGCATCTAAAAGACAGCACACACCTCCTGTGGCTTTCTCCACTACTAGTGAGGGGTTATTATACAGGCCAAACATTAATAAAATCGACAAACTGCAGGGGCGGATTTCTGACTGGAAATGGAAGAAAAAAAGTTCTATGAACATGTGTCCAGAAATTCATCGTTACCGCGGTACATAGCGGTGACGAGTGAAAGTTCCTCTGACCACGTGCCGCGCTGTAAGCAGGCAGGATGGCCCGGTATTGAAGTCGGGAACAAGCCGAGATGGTGTTTGAGTACGGCCAAGCAGATGGAAACGGTTGAGAGGCAGCACAGCTATACCAATACAAGTACGATAAGAAATACCAACCACATCACACAACATTTTAAGCTGTTTCGGGCGATTGTGTGATCATGGGCCCTCTCAAACAGACGAACGTGCAGGGAGGCGGCGCAAGTGCGTACTCCACATTTGGAGGACCAGTTACTACATGGTATTGGTATACTCACTAGTACAAGCTCCAGGCATGTGGCCCGCCAACATGGAGAAAGGCCGAAATGTGCGAAAGAGTGCGTCAATCCATGATGTGACGTTTTAAAGCACTGCATCCCATGGAGGCCACTTTGAGCATCTATTGTGACTTGGATGCGATGCAGCTCTGTACTGCATTCCAGGATGATTTGTTGTCGTTGCACGCAAACCATCCATTTCCAGACACATGTTGACAGCACTATTTTTCCTTTGTTTCCGGTCAGGGATCGGTCCCTGCAGTATGTTGGATGTATTAATGTTTACCCTGTATACGCTTAGGCACCTTTCTGTTAACTTATTTTCTACCATCTTATCCACGCATTTCTTCGCTCACGGCTGAACTTAGTGGAACTGGGTATAGCTTACAAAGGAATGGTTCATGGTCTTTCAACTTAAAGCTGCAAATGTAGTCCACGATCACTCCTGATTTATAAGAAAACACACTCCTATGTGTAAATAAAATATCGTACAAATTATTTTGTTGCTCTTTCGTTGACAGGTGTGTTTCGTGAGCTTTAAATCGTATTTGTTCTATTGATACATTAATATCTTCGGTTGGTTCTTCTTTACTTACTATTTGAGCTGTAGTAATTAACTGCATGTAACATCTTCTGGATTCTTCGTTATTTGCTGTTTGAGCTGTAGGAACTGCCTGCATAGTATTTACGACAAGTCGGTGTTATTTCCTACGAAATTCGCCTTAAACACTGCAATATTATTCTGCCAATCATGATTCCCAATGAAAACTTATTGTCTAAGTCCATTTTTACTTTATACTTCACTAACCAATCGATACCTAATTATATATGTAAGTTAACATTAGGTACCACTAACAAAGTTTGCGTAAACTTAAAGTGATTTATTTCTATTGATAATCGTGTCTGTTGTCGAATTTGTCTATCTTTACTGCCAGTGATTCCTATACGTACACTCTTATGACCGGTAGAATAGGAAATGTATTTCTGTTTCTAATTGTTCTAACTGTTTCGAGGCATTCCAGAGACACTAACTCAATTTCGACTCCAGAGTCTATGTATATATTTACACTATTTCCATACACATTTGTTCTTATTAATGATTTCACTTGTTCCTCCTCTATCCCATGTAGGCACTTTTTGAGTAAAAACTATTAATCGTTTAGTATAAGGGCCTGTTATTGGATTGTTACGTCATGGAGTCTGGCCCACATTCCAGGGATGTTGAGTTTTTCCGCATTACTATAGGATAAATATCGGGTTTCTGTCTTATGTTTATAGTAAAAGGGACTGTTTGTTACTCCATTGTCATTGGTATTTACGTTACATGGTACACATACCTGTGAACCATTACTTCCTCTTGTATTTATTTCTCCATTTTTCCTAAAATTGATCTTCCTATCTATGTAACAAAAATTATTTTCTTTTTGTATGTAGTGATGGTTCTCATTACCCTCTGTATATTTAGCTCTAGCGCTCCGATTTTCTCCATAATTGTAATCTGTTCCTTCTTTATTTAATGTATCTAATACTTCAACGAATGTTAGTAAGTTACCCATATTAGTCCATCCACTATGCAATCTCTCCTTTCGTACATAGTAAGTAATTGCCTCATAATAACTTGTACTAAATGTTTTTCATCCAGTGGGTTGTTTCAATATCTTGATCGGGTTAAATGCCATTCAATATACTTCTTATAAGTACCCCACGAGCTACTACAGTACTCCGGTCTAATAGTTCTAAAGTTAATTTCTCTTGCGTACTTGCCGAGCAGTATTTTACTCTTTAATTTTTCCCTGAAGTTCTCCCACGATTTAAATTTCGCAGAATGGGCTGCCCCCCATCAGCAGCGTCAGCTACTAAATGTTCCAGTGCAAAATCTATTTCCTTAGACTCATTCCATTCCTAGCGCACAGACTGGAAAAATACTCTTAATAAATACGTCGGATGTGCGTCACCATAGGTTTGAAAGTTAGGGCTTTTTTTCTTTTTTACCTGTTTCATCCATTCTTAATTGTAATTCCTCCAACACCATAGTAGATAATCCAATGTTGAATGCAGATGTTTTATTCTTAAGTTCCCGTTTAGTGTTCTTTAACTTTTGCCACAATTTTTGAAATTCATTGTAATGATCAATAATATCGTCCATTAATTAGAATGTCTACTTGTTCTTGTATTTTTTTCTGCTAGTATCTGTTTACGCATCTCCAAACTACTTAAAGTATTTGGATCATTATTTCAGTAAGCTTTTTAGTTAATTCCAGTACTTCGACCCTACTTTGTGTTTCTGAGATTTAGGTTGCTCCAATTTCGAAATTATTCGTAGTTGTATTTTCTGATTGTTCCACCTTATCATTGATATTCTTAAAATGTTTCTCCACCTCCTCCCTAACCGAACTACAGTGTTTCTTGAGCTCTGTTTCGAATTACGTAGATAAGTTTGCTAAGGCTCCCTCAGTTTGAGAAAGTCTGCCTTTTGTAGTTGTGTGTTTTTATATTATTAGACATGTCTTCTAGCCTATCCAGGTGTTATAACTTATCGGCGTTTGCGTGTTGCCATATCATTTGAAATTATTGTCATATCATTCGACATTTTTGTTGGAAAGTGAGACAGTTCACTCAACTGGTCGAACCGTTTCAGCTTATCTAAACTCCCACTTAACATTTCTGTGTCCATACTCCTATTGACAGGCATATATAAAAGTATGAAAATTACAGTCCATTTACCTTCCCTGCTACACGAAATTAAAACTTAAGTTTCTTTATCATTATTTCACCAGCTTTCTGACGTTTCTGGTATATGGAGCAGCAGACAAATTCACAACACCACATGCAACTGCTCTTGCACAGCATGTAACAGTTTTATATTGCAGAGAGGATCACAACATGCCACAATTTTTAAAAATGACCATGTGTCGAAACTGATTCCCAGTAAATAATATTTCACAGATTAAAGTAGAACGATTTTATTTAAAAATTTCACGCTGGCTGTGAACCCATTCATTTCCATTTATTATCTTGAGTAGTCTCAGAAGGATTTCTTTTCCTTATCCTACCCTTTTATTTCTGCGATATTTACAGGAGAGGGTTTTAATATCTATTCTAATGTTTTTTGAACCTTTATACTCGCTGTAAGAGACTTGTGATCTGTCCACTTTCGTCTTAATACATGACTGCATTCTATCATACAACAGCCACACCTGAGTTTAAACTTTTGTAGCTGATGCGTTGGCAGTGTCATCCACTTCTGTTAACATAGTGTTGGTTGCTTGCTTACTACACTGGATTCTTTTATTCAGATGAGATTCTCCCTTCACAGCTGCTGCCTTGACGCCCCGTCCAGTTGTGTTAATCTTTCACTGATTTTTGAATTTTTATTTCGATGTATAAACGTATATTTGACACATGATTCGTCCCATCGGGATGAGCACACTGCATCCATGCGAATTTATCTATAGACAAAAATATACTGACACAGATATGTTTTAGTACACTGCCTCTTAGAAGAAACTCAACGAAGTTTCGTCTACATCGAATCTCATTCAATTTTCTAGTTTTATCAATAATCTGACAGCCATTGTGCAAGTCTAGCCAGCAATCCCTACATATGGTAACGAATTCATTGAATGACTTGTTGGTTCCTAAATGAGCTTTATAAACCTGTTTGAGAGCTGTAGTAAGGTTTGCATTACCCATGGCTCAAATAAAATGAATCAGTTTGCGTATGGTAGCCGAAACAAAAATACTTCGGGGTTTCATCCTGGTTTTCGACTGTGATGTCATCAAACATGAAAGCTGTTTGGCTTTACTTTTTCAAGCAGCAGCATATCACTACATTCACGGAACGTCTGGTACATTACTTCCTCAATGCCATGCAATATCTCTTGCATTAGCTATTTTTGGCTGAAACAGGGTTTTGGAAAAATACATTGAAGCGCCAAAGAAACTGATATATGCATGCGTACTTAAATACACAGATATGTAAACGGGCAGAATACAGCACTGCGGTCGGCAACGCCCATATAACATAAGTGTCTGGCGCAGTTGTTAGATCGGTTACTGTTGCTACAGTGGCAAGTTATCAAGATTTAAGTGAGTTTGAATGTGGTGTTATAATCGGTGCACGAGCGATGGTACACAGCATCTCCGAGGTGAAGTGGGGATTTTCCCGTACAACCATTTCACGACTGTACCGGAATATCAGAAATCTTGTAAAATATCAAATTTCCGATTTCGCTGCGGCCGGAAAAAGATGCTGTAAGAACGGGACCAACGACGACTGAAGAAAATCGTTCACCGTAACAGAAGTACAGCCCTTCCCTAAATTTCTGCAGATTTCAGTGCTGGGCCATCAACAAGTGTCAGTGTCCGAACCATTCAACGAAACAAAGTCGAAATGGGCTTTCAGACACGATGGCCCACTCGTGTACCATTGATGACTTCACGACGCAAGGCTTTATGCCTCGCCTAGGCTCGTCAACACCAACACATTGATGACTGCAGACTTGTTGCCTGGTGGGACGAGCCTCGTTTCAAATTCTTTCGAGCGGATGGACGAGTATGCATAAGAAGGCAACTTCATGAGTCCATGGACCCTGCGTGTTAGCAGGGGATTGTTCAAGCTGGTGGAGGCTCTGTAATGGTGCGGGGCGTGTGCAGTTGGAGTGATATAGGACCACGTATACGTCTAGATACGACTCTGACAGATGACACGTACGAAAGCATCCTGTCCAATCACCTACATCCACCCATGCCCATTGTGCATTTACACGTTTTTGGCGGTTCCAACAGAACAATGCGACGCCCCAAGTGTCCAGAATTTCTACAGAGTGGCTCCAAGAACATTCTTCTGAGTTTAAATGCTTCCGCCGGCCACCAAACTCCCCAGAAATGAACATTATTGAGCTTATCTGGGATGTCTTGCAACGTGCTGTTCAGAAGAGATCCCCACCCCATCGTAATCTTACGGATTTATAGACAGCTCTGCAGGATTCATGGTGTCAATTCCCTCCAGCACTGCTTCGGACATTAGTCGAGTCCATGCCACGTCGTGTTGCGACACTTCTGCGTGCTTTTGTGGGCTCTACACGATATTAGGCAGGTATACCAGTTTTTTTGGCTCTTCAGTTTATAAGCATGCTGGAAGTAGATCCCCTCGGGATGTGTTTACGTTGTTGGAGCAAGATTAGTCTTCCCTCATTCTGAAGGTCCTATAATTAAGCCATATATATTATCAGGGAATAACGATCCATTCTTCGTTTTGGCTTCTATATAATCATAGCAGGACCAATCAATTAACACAAGACTCTTGCAAAGGAATGTTTCATCCGCTCTGCTCCGATGACAAGTAGATGCCCACAGTAGCATACAAGGTTTTTTATAGGTAACACACGCTAAACATTTGTAAATTCAGGCATATTGTAGAGTATATGAACAGACTTAAATATGATCGCAGTTCTGTGCCTATATGTCCGAAGTTGGCTCATACATTTGAACTTCCATTCCAGCACATCACGCATTATGCAGCTGAGCCAGAGTTTCTCCAGTGGACGCAGGATCCACAGAGCAGACTTGAAAACCTTACTCCACAATGTCTCGTAGAATCGATGGATATACAATTGCCATCTTAGTCAGCAGTTTAAAGCATACTCTACACTATGACTAGTGTGCATTAGATTCTTTAAAGTCTTCTCCTGCAGATGTATGCACACTCTGCTGATGAACGTTTTCATTGTTACAGGGAAATTCGCTGCTGTGACAGTACGATCCCCCTGCATTATTGACAGCGAGTGAACGTTGATATGGAACAAAGCAGAAATATGCGTTGACATATCTCACAGTCGATACCATTCATCTGCAGATAACATCAGTTTAGAATCACAAAATCGTAATTTTTCAAATAAAACCACCAGATGGAACCCCCACTCAGATAGCATTCCAATACTGACTTGTTTACAGCCTGTTTTGTTTAAAATGTAGCTTATTTTAAACAACATAATTACTGTGTCATGTGGCCTCTCCGCCTCCCCTGCAGCTGCTATCCATCTCAACATCTTAGCCATTTGCCAGTTCTGTCACGACTGGGAGAACTATTCATCGATCATTGTTTATATACAGTTCTGAAGCAGTGCATGGAACTTAAAACAAATAAAAGAGAATCAGAGTATAAAAGACAAATACGGTAGCCTCTACTGCCAGTTCATCGTCATATGATTTGTGGGGTGACTGTGCTCGTCATTAACTTAAGGGAGGGCAGTGAGTGTGTTCTGCAAGTGAGGTCCACTGATGCACCAACCATTACCTCGCTATTTAGGGGAACAGTGTCTGCAAAACTTCGGTGTATTCAAGAAAACAACTTAACCCAGACGTACTAGATATTCCTGAATGTATTGCGACAGTTCAGCTGATGGTCCATATCTTCCAAGATGACGACGATCAAGTCACCACCGTCTATTCCATGTTCGAGTGGCTGAAATCAAGAAATATTTCTAAGGTACTTTCAGATATTTAAAGGAAACTTAGTGAAAGACATAAGAGTTTAAATGCTGTAGACTATCACCTGTTTCCTTCACAGCTTATACCTCTGATATGTACATTTCACACAGATTTAAGTTACTTAAAAATAATGTGCCTCTTCCCAAGTATGAGTGCTGGTATGTACGTTATGATGCAAATGCACAACTCCAGATCGATGTGCCTCCTCCCATTAAACTGCACTGTCTTGGTTGTAAAATGACAAATAATACACTCACGCTCATAAATTATGAATAATTGCAGAATGTCGTGCCACACAACGTGGCACTACACAAAACTGGCGCTGATAGCATAGGCACATAGGCAACACACACGACACAGATCTGTAAGTCCACTGTATTGGTGATAAGTTGAGAAAACTGTCCCGAAGCACATGTGCTACAAAACGCCAGTGTTTCCTGCGAATGTACCCCGACATCAGTATGGGATATGATCACCATGCACACGTACACAGGTCGCACAACGGGTTGGCATACACTGGATCAGGAGGTCGAGCAACTGCTGGGGTATAGCCTCACATTTTTGCACCAGTGCCTGCCAGAGCTTCTGATGTGTCGTAGGGGTTTGAAGGCGTGCAGCGATACGTTTACCGAGAGCATCCCAGACGTGCTCGCTGGGGTTTAGGTCTGGAGAACAGGCAGGCCACTCCATTCGCCTGATATCTTCTGTTTCAAGGTACCCCTCCACGATGGCAGCTCGGTGGAGCCGTGCGTTATCATCCATCAGGAGGAAGATGGGACCCACTGCACCCCTGAAAAAGCGGACATACTGTGCAAAATGACGTCCAGATACGCCTGACCTATTACAGTTCCTCTGTCAAAGACATGCAGGAGTGTACGTGCACCAGTCATAATCCCATCCCACACCATCAAACCACGACCTCCATACAGGTCACTTTCAAGGACATTAAGGGGTTGGTATCTGGTTCCTGGTTCACGCCAGATGAAAACCCAGTGAGAATCACTATTCAGACTATACCTGGACTCGTCCGTGAACGTAATCTGGGACGTCTGTTCCAATGACCACGTACTGTGTTCTTGACACCAGGCTTTAAGAGCTCTCCTGTGACCAGGGGTCAGTGGAATGCACCTTGCAGGTCTCCGGGCGAATAAACCATGTCTGTTCAGTCGTCTATAGACTGTGCGTCTGGAGACAACTGTTCCAGTAACTGCGGTAAGGTCGCGAGCAAGGCTACCTGCAGTACTCTGTGGCCATCTGCGGGCACTGGTTGCGAGATATCGGTCTTCTTGTGGTGTTGCACACTGTGGACGTCCCGTACTGTAGTGCCTGGACACATTTTCTGTCTGCTGGAATCGTTGCCATAATCTTGAGATCGCACTTCGTGGCACACTGAGGGCCCGTGTCATCAATATGTGTTCTTTGAGCCATTTTCAACACACAGTCACCATTAGCACGTCTGAAAACATCTGCACACTTACTGCACCATACTCTGACATGCACCAACACACCACTGCGTATGTGGACTGCTGCCAGCGCCACCGTGCGACGATCGCAGGTTAAATGCACCGTATAGTCGTACCCAGAGGTGATTTAAACCCGTAAACCCCCCACCAGAATGTTGTTTGACCATGTATCAGCATTATTCTTAATGTGTGAACACGAGTGTAATAAAAGGTATGTTTCCTACTCAGGGCATTTTTTAAGATAATGGTATATGTGGCACGTAGGTTAGCAAATGCATAAGATGCTACCTACTAAGTCATGGTGTCTGCTGCTTTTCACGAGCTGTTATTCCGTTCTTGGTTCAAAAATGACTCTGAGCACTATGGGACTTAACATCTGAGGTCATCAGTCCCCTAGAACTTAGAACTACTTAAACCTAACTAACCTAAGGTTATCACACACATCCATGCCCGAGGCACGGTTCCAGACTGTAGCGCCTAGAACTGCTCGGTGACCTCGGCCATTATTCCGTTCTTGGTAGAGACATACAGGATTCTTGCTCCAACCAGTCCATTACTGAGTGATATGAGACCCGCCACAGGTGAGCAGTGGTGGCTGTTAATCAGAGCACCCGATGAGGCCCTAGCCTGCAACTCTCAGTGTAAGCTTCGTACCAGACAAGCACTCACCTCTGCTCGACTCAGTGGGAGTGACAGAGATTGTCGCAAGAGGTGGTTGACAGTGGCAGCGTCCATGGGGCGGCCCTGGAACCATTGGTGATGGCACCAGCAGAGCCGGACGTACTGTGAGCAGCTGGTGTCGTGTGTGAGCGCTCTGTCTCCGTGTAAGAAGCTGTATATTTTCTAACCGGTAGTGGGATAGGACATGGCTGGATATAGGGGAGTGACTGAAACAACTCGGTAGGTAACACAACAGAGTTTATTCATTACCATCTAGAAGTTTCGTTGCATAGTGACAGAACAAAATTTTGGAAGTAGTTGCTGTCCGTAGTCCTTAACCTCAGCCTGTTAGGTATTTAGACCAATACGTGGTATCCCCCACAAAAGAATTCCCTCTATGAATTAACCCTGTAAAGTATTTAGAGGTTTTACAAAAAATGGTTCAAATGGCCCTGAGCACTATGGGACTTAACTTCTAAGGTCATCAGTCCGCTAGAACTTAGAACTACTTAAACCTAACTAACATAAAGACATCACACACATCCATGCCCGAGGCAGGATTCGAACCTGCGACGGTAGCGGTCGCGCGGTTCCAGACTGAAGCGCCTAGAACCGCTCGGCCACCCTGGCAGGCCGAGGTTTTACAATTACACACTTTGGCACAGTGGTGTGCAGGAATTTATGAATTGCTCCACTTTGTCCATTGAAGTAGAGTTCGATGTTGCATAGTTTATGTCATCTAATTTCACAAAACTTGAAGGTTTTAAGTACGTATTCAGGCTCCGTGAAGTTGATTGTCAGTGGCCTTGTCATACATATCAACTACGAAGACTTTACATCCTAACTTATAATGTCAAATGGTGTACATGATGATTCATACTAGTCTGTCATCTTAATCCTTTTATAACCATCATATCATACTGTTATTACCACTCATACTTTGAATATTGAACTCTGGAATCAACACATTGCAGGTTTTCAATCATCACAGCAAAATCATTACCCAGATCCAAGCCCACATTTACTGATTTAGATCCACACACAGTAATGTTAGATGTGCTGGAGAACAGCAGCACTCATTGTTTGGGTGACTTGCCTGCAGTTCTGAGCTCTGTGGCAGCTCAAACGATGGTGGCTGCTGCTGCTGTGGTGGTACAACATAGCTGAACGGTAGTGGCTGTTGTGGCTACGGCAGTGCCACAGAATATCTGAACAACACTAGGTTGAATCACTTAGAAAGCCAACCTGCGGGCTGCTGCTGTTGCGGCCGTGTGTCCATTAGTATGTGGGTGTTCTCGTCCAGCAGTTTCGCTACCACCAGTACATGACTGCATTATGTTATTATTAGATAGTTACTTTCAAATATAACATTCCTGTTCCTCTTGTCTGTGGCTGGTCTGTGCTGTTGATGCTGGTGCTTCATCATCCTCTAATAAGGAGGGGCTCAGGCAAGTGCTCTCTTTTTATAACAAAGGGAGGGGTGGTGAGAGCTCGTTTCCTATTGGTCCACCCTCCGTATTAATCCAGGGGCCTGAGGAAGGAGGGCTGTGGGAAGAGGCTACCCTGGATGACCTTGATCAGTTCCCAGTGATTCCATTGGGGGGGGGGGGGGGCGGCGAGTCTGGGTAGCCTTGAGTATAACATGTTCAAATATGTAACCTGACACCAGATGTTTAACCTAATACCCCTTATCTTATTAGGTACCGTGAGATAGGGTCGTCATATTTTCCTGAATTCTCCTTGCTAGCATACTTATAGGCTCCAAAATGCACATTTTTAAGAGCCATGGTCACTTATTCAGTGTCCGCCCCCGGTAGCTGAGTGGTCAGCGCGACAGAATGTCAATCTCCGCTCAGGGACTGGGTGTTGTGTTGTCCTAATCATCATCATTTCATCGCCATCGACGCGCAAGGCACCGAAGTGGCGTCAACTCGAAAGACTTGCACCCGGCCAACGGTCTACCCGACGGGAGGCCCTAGTCACACTTGTTTCGCAGTAGTGCTCATAGCTCTTAATGTGTGCAACTTAGAGCCCTTGTTTACTGGACATATTTCCTTGTTTTAGTCAATATTACCATCTCTGAAAGTTTCCTACCCTACAGTCTCAGCAACCACAATGTCGTTACATGTATTACACAGTTAGAGGTATCAGAAAGATGTTCTGGACACTGATCCATTGCATCAGATTGATAAGTTTACCCTTCCCCTTTGTCCCTGAAAGCTTGTAACATCATCTCGGAGTCACTCTATTGAAGAGCCATAAGAAATTAACGGTAGGTAACTGACTGAGTAAGACTTCAAATATGAAGCGATGCTGGTGGTTCGCAATCACATAGTTTACAGCAGCCATAGTGGCTTTGGTAACCACTATAGGTGCCAGCAGCTGTACGCTTGGGTGACGGCATGGCCGGATACGACCATCAACCTGGTGTAACAGTGATTCATTCAAAGAGGCGATCCATTTCCATTGATTCAAGGTCCAATCTCCATTGTTATACACACATTGGTATCGTAATTGACAATGTTGTTGAGTCGACATGGAAATACACTACTGGCCATTAAAATTACTACACCAAGAAGAAATATCAGATGCTAAACGGGTATTCATTGGACAAATATATTATAACTGACATGTGATTACATTTTCACGAAATTTCGGTGCATAAATCCTGAGAAATCGGTACCCAGAACAACTACCTCTGGCCGTAATAACGGCCTTGATACGCCTGGGCATTGAGTCAAACAGAGCTTGGATGGAGTGTACAGGTACAGCTACCCATGCAGCTTCAACACGATACCACAGTTCATCAAGACTAGTGATTGGCGTATTCTGACGAGCCAGTTGGTCGACCACCATTGACCAGACGTTTTCAATTGGTGAGAGATCTGGAGAATGTGCTGGCCAGGGCAGCAGTCGAACATTTTCTATATCCAGAAAGGCCCGTACAGGACCTGCAACATGCAGTTGTGCATTATCCTGCTCAAATGTAGGGTCTCACAGGGATCGAATGAAGGGTAGAGGCACGGGTCGTAACACATCTGAAATGTAACGTCCACTGTTCAAAGCGCCGTCTATGCGAACAAGACGTGACCGAGACGTGTAACCAATGGTACGCCATACCATCACGCCAGGGGATACGCCAGTATGGCGATGACGAATACACGCTTCCAATGTGCGTTCACCGCGATGTCGCCAAACACGGATGCGACCATCATGATGCTGTAAACAGAACCTGGATTCATCCGAAAAAATGACGTTTTGGCATTCGTGCACCCAAGTTCGTCTTTGAGTACACCATCGCAGGCGCTCCTGTCTGTGATGCAGCGTCAAGGGTAACCGCAGTCATGGTCTTCGAGCTGATAATCCATGCTCCTGCAAACGTTGCTGAACTGTTCATGCAGATAGTAGTTGCCTTGCAAACGTCCCCATCTGTTGACACAGGGATCGAGACGTTGCTGCACGATCCGTTACAGCCATGCGGATAAGATGCGTGTCATCTCGACTGCTAGTGATACGAGGCCGTTGAGATCCGGCACGGCGTTCCGTATTACCCTCCTGAACCCACCGATTCCATATTCTGCTAACATTCATTGGATCTCGACCAACGGAAGCAGCAATGTCGCGATACGATAAACCGCAACCGCGATAGGCTACAATCCGACATTTATCAAAGTCGGAAACGTGATGTGTGGTGTCACTGCCAGACACCACACTTGCTAGGTGGTAGCCTTTAAATCGGCCGCAGTCCGTTAGTATACGTCGGACTCGCGTGCTGCCACTGTCAGTGATTGCAGACCGAGCGCCACCACATGGCAGGTCTAGAGAGACTTCCTAGCACTCGCCCCAGTTGTACAGCCGACGTTAATAGCAATGGTTCACTGACAAATACGCTCTCATTTGCCGAGACGATAGTTAGCATAGCCTTCAGCTACGTCATTTGCTACGACCTAGCAAGGCGCCATTATCAATATATATTTAACTTGTGATGCCTATATCGTCAGACCGATGTACACTACTTATGGATTAAAGTTAAGTATTACATCAACTACGTACTTTATTTGCTACTATTAATTCCCTTAACTGTTCCAGACCTCACGCCAATCTGCGTGAGCTTAACGCGTGCCTTTCGGCTACCTCCGAGTGGCTTGGCTGTCTTGCCACGCCACTACATGATGGTACGCATTTCTTCTCCTTACACGAGGCGTTACAACAACGTTTCACCAGGCAACGCCAGTCAACTGCTGTTTGTGTATGAGAAATTGGTTGGAAACGTTCCTCATGTCAGCACGTTGCAGATGTCGTCTCCGGTGCCAACCGTGTGTGAATGCTCTGAAAAGCTAATCATTTGCATAGCACAGCATCTTCTTCCTGTCGGTTAAATTTCGCGTCTGTAACACATCATCTTCGTAGTGTAGCAATTTCAATGGCCAATAGTGGACATAACGGTCGTGTGCTGAAGAGCCGTGAACTAAGAAATGTGCGACGAACGGTGTACTCCTGTAAACTTATGCCTGCGTTAGCACTGTGCTGTGTTGTCAGACGTGCCGCAGGTTTCACAACGGACAGTCCTTCGACCGGCTCGTTCTGTAAGACGCGCGGACGTGCCAACACCACGTCGCCCACTCGTAGGTTCACCATCCTCCAACCGCTTTCCGTAGCTGCTCTCGACACCACCACGCTAGCAGCTGACCAGCGTCGCCGTTTTCGAGACGTAGATGATCATTCCCGCGCGCTGGGCCACTGGAATCTGCCCTTTCAAAAGTCGCTTATGTCACTGTGTTTCCTCACGTGTGGCACGTATCCCTGCTGGAACGATCGTCCCTGCAACGTCGGTAACCTTTCCTTACCGCGTCTCGCGTCCATAACGCCACCTGACGCGATGGGCAGTGGTCATAATGTTTTGGCTGACCAGCGAATGTCGTATCGTCCTGACACAGGTTCGGGTAGCCTGTTTTACAGTGAGTATTTTCTTATAATGAACTGAACTGGAAAATGCAATTCAAATATAGCTGTTTATTTTTATGAAGAGATTATCTGTACTACTGGCCATTAAAATTGCTACATAACGAAGATGACGTGCTACAGACGCGAAATTTAACCGACAGGAACAAGATCCTGTGATATGCAAATGATTAGCTTTTCAGAGCATTCACACAAGGTTGGCGCCGGTGCCGACACCTATAACGTGCTGACACGAGGAAAATTTCCAAGCGATTTCTGATACACAAACAGCAGTTGACCGGCGTTGCCTGGTGAAACGTTGTTGTGATGCCTCGTGTAAGGAGGAGAAATGCGTACCATCACGTTTCCGACTTTGATAAAGGTCGAATTTTAGCCTATCGCGATTGCGCTTTATCGCATCGCGACATTGCTGCTCGCGTTGGTCGAGATCCAATGACTGTTAGCAGAATATGGAATCGGTGGGATCAGGAGGGTAATACGGAATGCCGTGCTGGATCCCAAAGGCCTCGTATCACTAGCAGTCGAGATGACAGTCATCTTACCCTCATGGCTGTAACGGATCGTGCCCTGAGTCAACAGACGGGGGCGTTTGCAAGACAACAGCCATCTGCACGAACAGTTCGATGTCGTTTGCAGCAGCGGAGACTATCAGCTCGGAGACCATGGCTGTGGTTACCCTTGACGCTGCATCACAAACAGGAGCGCCTGCGATGGTGCACTCAGCGACGAACCTGGGTGCACGAATGGAAAAACGTCATTTTTTCGGATGAATCCAGGTTCTGTTTACAGCATCATGATGATCGCATCCGTGTTTGGCGACATCGCGGTGAACGCACATTGGAAGCGTGTATTCGTCATCGCCATACTGGCGTATCACCCGGTGTGATGGTATGGGGTGCCATTGGTTACATGTCTCGGTCACCTCCTGTTCACATTGACGGCACTTTGAACAGTGGACGTTACACTTCAGATGTGTTACGACCCGTGGCTCTACCCTTCATTCGATTCCTGCGAAACCCTACATTTCAGCAGGAAAATGCACGACCGCATGTTTACAGAAAATGTTCAACTGGTGCCCTGGCCAGCACATTCTCCAGATCTCTCACCAACTGAAAACGTCTGATCAATGGTGGCCGAGCAACCGGCTCGTCACGATACGCCAGTCACTACTCTTGATCAACTGTGGTATTTTGAAACTGCATGGGTGGCTGTACCTGTACACGCCATCCAAGCTCTGTTTGACTCAATGCCCAGGCGTATGAAGGCCGTTTTTACGGGCACAGGTGGTTGTTCTGGATACTGATTTCACATTATCTATGCACCGAAATTGCGTGAAAATGTAATCACATGTCAGTTCTAGTATAATATATGGCAATTATGCATTGAATGCATATAAAACCATGTATTCTGGTTGGTAGGAAAGCGTGTTCAGTACATCATAACTGAAAACAAACACGTCTTCGGTAATCCTATAAACTGATCAAAAATTGAGCGGGGGAAGATAACCAAATTAAAATTTCACGATAAAGCGAAAAATGTAATGACATCTTCTGGGGGAACAAGATTATGGTTACTCTTACCACGAGTGGAGCTGATACCTGTTTTTGCGTTTGCTGTTTTGTTGCGAATAATAATGAACGAATATATGAAACAGAGGGAACACATTTTCTCTTATTAAACTGTAACGTAGTAAGCCCGTGATAGGTTTAAGGGTCGCGTAGGAAGAGTGAATACCGACGCCTAAAGATATTTTTAAGAAGATTGGGAAGTTTATCGTTTTGATAACATATGTGGTGTAAGTGGCATTGTCTCGTCGCGAAAGTCGCGAGACGTCCACATTGTTGTTCAGAAGCCAGTAGAGTCCGAACAAGTATGTTTCTTCCCACGTGTCAACGGTCGCTTCAGCTATTGTCGATCGGTGACAATGACATGTTGTTCCACAGTGCAGCCACATGGCACGGGAATTCTAGTGTTAACATCGAAAGATCAGACTTCTTTCTTCAGGCAGTGTTTCTCGGCGGCGATATAATCTTATCAAATAATTCAATAACCTGTACTGTCTTTGTGGATTCTCTGGGAACGTAAATCCTAGTTTCTTATGTAAGGTCAATCCTAGTCCAAGCTTTTTTCTTAAATAAGAATGTAGGTCAGATACGTTTCACTACGTTACGTCATTTTGTTCTGTCTCTCTGCATGGGTACGTTCATAGAAGACAATCTCAAATTTGTTTTGTCCTTCGTCGTCCCCTACAGTTTAAATGTTTTTGCTTTATGATATGCTTCATAACGTTTTGACTGAATATACAGTTATTTCCATTTTAAATTGTTTTGGTCAGGCACTCAGGTTTATTTATTTAATTTTCGTTTTAATAATTGCGTTTAACTAGTGTGTCGCGGTCACACGAAAATGGAACATGCCACTACAATAAATTAATATTTATTCGAGTAATAGACTCATGCCCGCCCGGTTAGCAGTGCGTTAGACGGCGCTGCTAACCGGGCGGGAAGGCGCGCCGATCCCTGGCACGAATCCGCCCGGTAGATTAGTGTCGAGGTCCAACGTGCAGGACAGTCTGTGGATGGCTTTTACGCGGTTTTCCATCTCCCTCGGCGAATGCGAGCTGGTTCCCCTCATTCCGCCTCAGTTACACTATGTCGGGGTGCGCATACACTTTCTCCGCGTACACACATACCGGGACGCAATTGGGGTTACACTCGTCTGGTGTGAGACGTTCCCGGGGGAGGGGGGGGGGGGGGTTCCAGTGGGGGCCGAACCGCACAATAATCCTAGATTCGGTGTGGGGCGGCGGAGGGGTGAGTGGACTGCTGTAGCCTGTTGTGGGGTTGTGTACCACTGACGCTACGGCGGGAACGAAGCCCCTCTGTCGTTTCTAGGTCCCCAGTTCAAATACAATACAATACAATAGACTCAGTATGGAAACAATAGCATACGCTGAAAATTATGGTGACTATACCAAAGACTACTGTTACAGTGACCATTGTTGCCACTACTGCTATTTGTACAATTACTGCTACTGCTACCATTAAAAATAATAAGAAGAATATACGCGAATACCAGTAGCATACCAACCTACTGATGAAATTTATCACGCCGCCCACCCATGACCTCACAAACTACCTCTCGTTGTCTATTACGTCCTTCACAATCCAAGAACCAAACCTAATTTCTTATAATGGTGGCAGCCATTAAAACAAAACAACGAATGACATTTCACAGGTCATTAAAATGAAAAAGCCAGCCATATTAGCCATGTTGAAATATATCTGAATGACCTTGCTTTCTGTTCAAGAATATTTTTAAAAAATTACGCAAAAGGTGTAACTTTCTACGTCAGAAATATATAAGCTTTACTGGATTTTTGCATAAATTGGCGTCAAGTGCAAAGGCATTCAATTATTTATAAAAGATACGTTAAAGTATTGATGATATCTTTGCAACTTGGCGTTAGTAATCTAAATTATAAGTTAAGCAGCAGTCGTGAACGACCATAGTGCAATCTCAGTACTACACTTGAATCAAGCCACAGTGGTCCCTCAACTAAATATTACCATATCTAAATTGTCGTATGAAACACATGATGCTTGTCACGTGTTACAATGTTATGTCCACATCTAAAATGCGGGAAAAAATGCATCAGCTACAAAAAAATGCATTGATAATGTCAACAGGCACACACATCCATCAAAATATATGCCTAAAACAGGCATGTGAACTCTCAAATTGTCCCCATAATATTTAGACAGCTGAATTATTACAAAATACATGTGGCTAAAAAGTAACGTCCTAAGCAGGTAGATGACATTCAATATGTAGGCTGAAATGAGGCAATGTATGAAAACGAACCTGAGGAAAGCTATAACTATATAAAACGATTATTGACTGAAACATTGTGTTTGTGTGCATGCCTCCTTATCAACCAAGTAAGCACTCTGATTTACTGTCAACTATTGGAGAAATGCAATTACTGTGCGACATTTAATGCACAACTATGGACTTTCAAATTACCTGCTACAATTCTAATTTAATATCTGGAAGGGGAAAGAAGAAAAAACCAAGTTCACACACACACACACACACACACACACACACACACACACACACACACACACACACACACATACATACATATATATTTAAAAACGGTTTTCTCCAGGAAACCAAAACTATGCGAAATTTTAAAATGTAAACAAATACTATTTTCAACAGAAACTTGTATTTTTAAATGTTCAACCCCTATTATTTCGTATGCAATCAATAGCATGAAAAATCACAAAAATAATGGCGTTGGTTGCATCGCAATACGTCAATTACATCCCGAGAAATTGGAAAGCGAAGTTGACACTTGAAATAAATGAAACGCACAGCTAGCGCACGTCTTGAGACTCAAGCGTGCACCCCACGCTGCCGGTAATCGTGATGTGATTGACGTACTAAGTCGTGCAGTGTTAATGTATGGTGTGCTATTGTATGACAACACATCATTGGCCCATATTTCATTGATGGCACTCCTAAAGGGGGATAGTTCAGCCCCTTCTTGAGCTGTACCTTACTTGAACCGGTCCACCGCTTATAACGTGTCAAATAATGCGGTATCCGAATGATGGATGTCCTGCGCCGAACGTTTATTGTTGCGAAATGACAAATAGAGATACAATTAGTGGTAACATACTTGGTTTCACGTTTCTAAGTTCTGAAATATGTGGCTAGTAAAGGATAGTAACGGCGTCACAGTTTCTGACGTAATACATCGCATGTAGTACTGGGCTCAGGGCAGGGGTTGCCTGCTCTGGCGCCTGTATCCTGCCGTAAACATACCAATACCACGACGGCACGCTCTGCCTTCAGTGTACAAGTGTCTTCTAATCTGGTCTACTGAACTGCTCTCATACTGTAACGTAATTCATATACGTTGCCACATTAAAACGAACTATTGGCAACGACTGCAAGACACTTGCGAAAACAGGAAGCTGGGCTCCCACGAAATGTCGACGTACAACCCAGCGTCTGGCAATGGAGACGAAATTGCTGTTCTGGCTGCTGTAGCGCACAATCCTCAGGTGGATGTACGAGAAATTGCACGAGGTATAGGAATAAGCCACATTAGTGTGTGCAGAATCTAGCATCGGCATCGGTTTCATCCGTTCCATATCTCACTGCACCAAGAACGGTACGGGAATGGCTTTGAATGCCGCATTGCATTCTGTCGTTTGCACTTCAGCAGTTGCAAGGTAATCAAGTATTCCTAAGCAATACGTTGTTTACGGACGAGGCTTCGTTTACAAATCATGGTAACGTGAATCTGCGGAACATGCACTATTGGTCCGTGCAAAATCCCTAGTAGATTCGCCAAGTACTCATCAACGACAGTGGAGTGTCAATGTCTGATGCGGTATCATTGGTAACTGTATTGTAGATTCCTATTTTTACCGTGGAACATTGAATGGACAGCGATGTGCATCATTACTTCAATGGACGGGGCGGGGAGGTACTGTGCGATGGCCAGCAAGGTCCCCCGACTTCACGCCATTAGACTTCTTTCTCTGGGGCATAGTGAGAGACAGTGTGTATCAAGAACCCCTAACGACAGTAGAGGACATGCACCACAGTATTACTGAGGCGTGTGCGGCAATATCTGTAGAAACTCTACAATCTGTGCAACACTCTCTCGTTACCCGTCTGCAAACGTGTATTGATGCAAACGGAGGGCTCTTGGAGCATATGTTGACGCGACACAGTTTCATTGGTCAAGATGTGGGTGTATTTGCTATGCTGCATGTACAACAATACAGCTTCTGTGGGCGACATGGTACTAGTAAATGTGTATAGCAAAGTGAAAAAAATGGTCTGAGCACTATGGGACTTAACTTCTGAGGTCATCAGTCCCCTAGAACTTAGAACTACTTAAAGCTAACTAACCTAAGGACATCACATACATCCATGCCGGGGAACCTGTGACCGTAGCGGTCGCGCGGTTCCAGACTGTAGCCCCTAGAACCGCTCGGCCACTCCAGCCAGCCTAGCAAAGTGAATTCAAGTGTGTTATCTCTAATTGTAGCTCTAGTTGCCATTTCGCTAAAATAAACATACATTTGCAATTTGAAAAACGTAACTTTGGGTTGGACGTGTTACTTGTTTATTTTTGTGGATTGTGCATACCTTCCCAGTGTGTGAGCTCCTGACACAGGCAGTGTGAGGTATACGCTTGAGTCTCAGGACGTGCGCTAGCTGTGCGCTGCATTTATTTCAAGCGTCAACTCTGCTTCACATTTTCTCGGGAGGTAATCGACATATTGCAATGCAACCAATGCCATTATTTTCGTGATTTTTCAAGCTATTGGTTGCATTCGAAATAATAGGGGTGTCCATTGAAAAATACACAAGTTTGTGTTGAAAATAGTATTTGTTTACGTTTTAAAATTTCGCATAGTATTTGGCTTCCTAGGCCTCTGCCGTACGTTGACGCTGGTGAAAACCATTTTTGAATATCTATTGTTGTTCCAGAGATATTTGAGGTGGCAGAGTTAGGTGAGAGACCAAACTCACACCCCATGTTTATGTCAGGTGTCTAAATGTTAACTTCGTGTTTAAACAGTCCATCGAAAACCATAAAGAGTGGAATTTAGACTATTTCTGCGTCTAAAATGTATGGCAAAGGTATAAGGAATTTTTCTGTAATGTCACTTCACCAAGCATCATTTTAGGGAAGGGGGGCAGTAGATAATGCATCATGTTCTCCAGTAAAGAAGTATTACTGATGATACTGAGAAGCTGGTACTGCTTTTTATTACGTTTGGTCAAGACATGCTGGTGGTTGTGTACAAGAAATGAACTTTCAGGGAAGGCTGCAACATTTCTATAACGGAACTAAGGTGCTGGGGCTGTCTAAAATACTTACAGGCTATATTCCAATAGTTAACTATCAATCAAATAATACCTAAATGTAATCGCAGTGCTCCAAATTACACGTAATGTAAATACATGCAACGTAGCCAAAATCAAACGAACTCAACTAGCGGCAGTTTAGGAGGGAAAAGGTGGTTTGAAGAGATCTTTATTCTTTTGTAACACTTAAACTGCATACTTTTGTAATTTTCTATGAGACTGTCACTGTGCACAGAATACGGAAGTAAACAAGGTCAAAGGCAATGGTGAAACAAGACAGAGATAAAAAATCGCTGTTTGCACTAAAATAAAAATATTTCTCTAACTTTGAGCACAAAACACACACAACGATACTGTTTTAACTTAATCGTTCCATCAGATTAAAGAAGATCCATCCTATCTCCCATACTAGATAAAAGTAGATAGATAAAGAAAGGGTAGACAGTACCACACTTTTCAAGCAAAATGGGACCTCAAATTAAATATTTTGACATCTGTATTTCTGTATTGCTTCTCAAAATATCCATGGCTCGCTTATTGGCCCTACTGATATATTTTACATATTAATCAGTGAGCTTAATTCGATCATAGTATGACGCATTAAAGCCAGCCGGCGTGGCCGAGTGGTTCTAGGCGCATTAGTCTTGAACCACGCGACCGCTACGATCGCAGTTGCGAATCCTGCCGCGGGCATGGATGTGTGTGATGTCCTTAGTTAGGCTTAAGTAGTTCTAGGGGACTGATGACCTCAGATGTTAAGTCCCATAGTGCTCAGAGCCATTCTTATGACTCATTAAACAACCCAAAATACATACAAATTTCTTCCGTAACGTTACAGAATACACATGGACGCAACTGTGCATCTAACTTACAGGTTCCCATGACTCTGGCATTAACAAAATCTTATGTTCGCAAAATACAGTTTCAGCTAGGTCATGACTCATCCATACATCGTCCTGTGCTTGGAATGCATTTAGGATAGCGATATGACCAGAATGCCTACCATCAGCAAATGCTTTTTATTGACACATCACACAGAGATTGTCCGTAGAAGTAATAAGAGAACTATGGGGAGGTGGACCGGTTGGCAGTCATGTTGCTCGTCATCACCACAAAAATCATGTTTGCCAGTAGCATCACCTTACCCAGTCGTTTCTCAGTTGGCAAGGATGTGGCCCAAAGACGGAAGTTCATCATTTTTTATCTAAGCACATCATTTCTCCAAGGAAAACATTTGTTCAACTAACACTTATATCAAAGTCTACAAAACACTGTGGTGAGTCCATACTAGTGTATTAACTTTTATGTTGCAGTATAACACTTTTGCATCGTCTAATATCACACAGTGGAGACTAAATAACACTTTCCCTTATACGTTACTATGTTAAAGCCAAATTATAATAAATTTCATCATAATTACAGCAAAAATGTAAAAAAGGTGGTTTGTGGACTGGTACATTTTTCCTATATTTCTGGAACATCTTTCCAATATTTCTGTAACATGAGAGGCAGTTTGTTACAGTGTGTCAGGCAGTTTCTTACAATGTCTAGGTAGATTTTTACAATTTTGAGGTAACTTGGAAATTAGTAACATTTTAACTGCAATGTGAGAAAATTTGCTATAAATTATCTATTACATTGGACAAATTTTTACAGCTTTGCTGTGACATGTCAATTTACAGTGGACTTTTTACATTTTTGCTGTAACATAGCTCATTTCTTACAAGGGAAATTTTTTACATTTTAAGTGTGAAATCGGTCAGTTTGCTAAGGTTTTGCTGCAACATAGTGATGTACTGGTCAGTTTGTTAAAATTGCACTGTACCGTTGTGACGTATAAATCATTTTATTACAATTTTGATTTAACATTGGGGAAGTTTAGCTATGTTTTTCTGTAATAAGTGTCACATTGTTACAATTTTGCCTGTAAGATGTTGACGTATAGGGAATTTGTTACATTTGTCGTGTAACATTGAGTACTTTCTTCTCTTGCTCTTTGAGATGTGGCAATTCGTTATAGTTTAACATAGGGAAATTTGTTACAATTTTGCTTTAATTTGGGGATGTATGCAGGGTGTTGTTACAGTTTTGCTACAATGGGGGTAATTTTTTATGTATTTGCTATAATATGGTGATGTGTGCGACAGTTATTACTGCTGCTGAACAGAAGGAATATCCAGCACTGATGAAATCCAATGAAGCCATGGAGAGGAAGGAACCGACCAAAGGAGAATTCCCATTTATTAACGAAGAATTGTATAAGTGAAACTGTGATTCAATTATTTGGAAATGATTACTCGTCATCCCAGCGCATCTGTGGCCAGTTATCAAGAAGTATCTTCACTATACGCCAACATACGGTCACCTGAGATTCGTAAAGACTTAAGACAGTGTCAGATATAAATGTCACTAGCTAGGTCTTTAACGATCCATTACACACTACCTGAGCCATTGTAAGGAATGTCAACGACAGAACCACATAACGGAATCACCTTTGGGGCACCTGGTGCCAACCCTGCCTGCTGCAGCGCCATTCCATCAAACTGGTATCAATCTTTTGAGGAGCTTCCCGTCATCTGCAAATGGGAATCAATGGACAATAGTATCTGCATTGAGCATCTTCCGCAGTACACTGTCACCAAAACTGTCCTGACTGCTGAAGCTAGTGAAATTACAAGATTCGTAGTAGAAAACATCATTTTGAAGCATGGAGCACCCCACGTGATAATCTCTGACCATGGTAAAGCCCACCAGTCGAGACTGTTCTCAGAAGTGCTTCGCACTGTGACATTACTATTGAACGACAGCAGCCACAGATGAATGGCCTCACACAGTACTTTGATAAGACGTTGTTACATACGCTCGCGATATGCTCTCGATATGCTCCAAGGTCACGAGACTGAAACGATTGTGGATACACTATTCCCATTTCAGCTGGACGATTCTGAGGATGACTGTGTGAAAACATCATCAGCACCCAAACGGAAAGATTGTTGGCTATCATATGGGCCCTGGACGTCCAGGAGGAAGAGCGAATGTGCTATGATGCCAAGCATGAGCAAATGAAATACAGCGTGGGAGACTTGGTACGGATTTTTACGCCTGTGATATAAAGAAGCTACTTAAGTGCGACTTTTGGCCCTGTCGTATTCTTCGTCACTTGTCGGACGACTCATATGAAGTCGACAAGACAAAAGCGCAGAGACATAGTCCATGGCCTCCATCTGAAACCCTACTACAGTACAGAGGCACATATCGACAATAGGAGGTTCAAGGAAGCTATATGCTCACTTAAATCATGAAGCTTCAACAGGAGGGGCTACCTTCAAGGCTCATCCTACTGAAGAGGATGTACGAATGAGACCAGAAAGGAAGGATCTGTCAGCGCCTCCATAGATAGGACTGTTGACAAGATCCAGGTTTCTATAGTCGGCTTCAATGAGAATGCCGTAAACAGTGAGTTGCTGTGTCTTCAGGAGAGGGAGAATTGCCACGAGCTATGCTGCACGCAGTATGGCTTAGTGGTTAGCGATGCTGGCTGGCATGTTGCGGGCCGCCATTTCAAATCTCTCACGTCTGTAATAAACGTACTTTCATTGCTACATGTTATGCTCCATTTTCGACCCTAGTATCCTGTCTGGTCTTGATTTTAGTTATGACGTGGCAATATTTAATTTGAGAATCCATCGTGCCCTACGCCAAGTATGGTACAGAGATAGAACTATGCACTTTCACAGGTGATGCTTAACCTATGAATTAGACAACTAGTGCCAAGTTACACCGGTTTGTCAATAACATTACGTTGTTGTTATTGTTGTGGTCTTCAGTCCTGAGATTGGTTTGATGCAGCTCTCCATGCTACTCTATCCTGTGCAAGCTTCTTCATCTCCCAGTACTTACTGCAACCTACATCCTTCTGAATCTGCTTAGTGTAATCATCTCTTGGTCTCCCTCTACGATTTTTACCCTCCACGCTGCCCTCCAATGCTAAATTTGTGATCCCTTGATGCCTCAGAACATGCCCTACCGACCGATCCCTTCTTCTTGTCAAGTTTGCCACAAACTCCTCTTCTCCCCTATTCTATTCAATACCTCCTCATTAGTTATCTGATATACCCATCTAATCTTCAGCATTCTTCTGTAGCACCACATTTCGAAAGCTTCTATTCTCTTCTTGTCTAAACTATTTATCGTCCATGTTTCACTTCCATACTTGGCTACACTCCATACAAATACTTTCAGAAACGACTTCCTGACACTTAAATCTATACTCGATGTTAAATAATTCCTCTTCTTCAGAAAGGCTTTCCTTGCCATTGCCAGTCTACATTTTATATCCTCTGTACTTCGACCATCATCAGTTATTTTGCTCCCCAAATAGCAAAACTCCTTTACTACTTTAATTGTCTCATTTCCTAATCTAATTCCCTCAGCATTACCCGACTTAATTCGACTACATTCCATGATCCTCGTTTTGCTTTTGTTGATGTTCATCTTATATCCTCCTTTCAAGACACTGTCCATTCCGTTCAACTGCTCTTCCAAGTCCTTTGCTGTCTCTGACAGAATTACAATGTCATCGGCGAATCTCAAAGATTTTATTTCTTCTCCATGGATTTTAATACCTACTCGGAATTTTACTTTTGTTTCCTTTACTGCACATTACGTATTTTTCATAAATAATTGGATGCTTTTCAACATGACATCAATTTATGCTTAACTGAAGTGAAGTTTACATAGTTTTGACATAGAAATACTGCAATATACACCCTTTACGTAGTTTTTGTAACTGATTTTGAACGGAACTTAAGTTTCAGATAGTTCGGATACTTCTGACCATGGTCAAAATGGCAGTTCACTGGGCTACATTCATTGTGACTGGCAGTCTCGTTTTAATGGCCGGTGCGCTACTTGGATGTGATTGGCTATTTCGTTGTAATGGCTACGACTGTTTCAAGAAACGTGGTGTGACCTTATCTAAAACATCAAGGATAAGATCGGTATGGCTCGTCACGTGATGATAATGACGTTGAGGTGAGGCTTGTTATGTCATGGGTGAGGGGCGCATGGTAGACACGTGATGACCTTCGGCAGACGGATGAGGATCAAATTGTATCAGTTACTGCATTGCTGTAGTACTAATATCTGGTGTTCTTAGGATTTTTCGAAAGATACAAAACTTAGAATGTTAGAAATTTCTATTCTTCCTATAACACAGCCAAGATCTCACACAGCCAAATTAGACTCGTAGTACTAAGTTCCAAAAAACGACCCGTTAAAAGTCTATTGACATGTCATCTCTAATGTAACGGCTTCTAGCTATCGAATCTAGGTTTATTGAAGTTATTGTATGGAAGTGGCTGAGAATTTTACAAGCACCACTATATCTACCGAGGTACGGGACAGTTTGTTTGTACGAAATGACAATGTAATTTCTTTTGACGTCATTTGAGGGCTCTTAAAACGACGAGTACAGTGATGCAGTACGCGTTAACGTTGACAGTAAATCTTTTCGCACAAATAGCATGGAAGTGCTGCAAACCTGAAGACTGAGGCATAAGTCGTCACGCTGTCTTTTTGGAGCGATTCCTGCCCCTTACATCGCGTACATTGCCCACCTCTCGCTGTGGGAAGTTTTCGGAAAACTTTGAGTGAGTCATATCAGCTTGCACCGCTGTTGAACTGTAGAGAGTCGCTTGAGAAAGGGATGGTTACGCTGAAATTTCGATGGATAAAATTATTGGGATTATTTAACGTATAGAAAATTCTCAGCACATTACGCACTACCCAATGTCGAAATCACTGATTCAGTATTCACGACTGTATGTGAAACAATAGAAATACAGGATCTTATTTTCCTAATTAAGTATGATATTCTTTCCTTGTGGGAACCCTAACACATGATATCGTTTTCTATAAACAATTGATTATCTATTTCTTACAGCATCATGTATTACGCCGCCTTCCAATACCTTTACTTACTTAATGTTACACAAATGTGTCTGTGATACTGTTTAGTTTATAAGAACCGACTTTTTTTTCGTAGAGTTAGAACTGACATGAGGCAAATAATTTTACGATAAAATCTATGCTTATAGAAAATACTCCAGCTCGCAAGCTATTATCAAGAACTTGTTAAATAGGTTGCGTCTACGATGACGGTGGTCTCAGTCACAGGTAAGTGATGAACAAGACGACGTAACCTCGTAACCCTGACACATCACTGAGACTGAGTTTTCACGCTTTCATCTCGTCACATCACATTTTGCAAATTGCACTGCGTTCTCACTCCTCCAATTTATCAATTTACCCTCACGAACGATAGTCTTTCATCACACTACTCCATAAAAGAGCACTGGGAATGAAACCCCACACGTCACTGCACACCTTGGAATAGCACTGATAGTGAATTCTATCCTTTTATTTTATCACATTAGAGCCTCAAACAGAATCGGGGCTGTATTCGTTCCCCCAACGACTGAAAACTCTAGAACAGCATGAATAGTGATCCCTCACCCTTTTTTTAACCACATTACGCTCTCAAACAGCATTCAGACTGAATTTTCACTTCGTTCGTTTATCTCTGCACACGCTGGACTAGCGCCATTACTTGTCACTCCTTTATTCCTCACGCTACACATTGAAACAACACCCATTCTCGATTCCATTTATCCCTGCACACTCTGGAAAAGCACGCAGATTGATACATTGAGGAGCCGAAAAATTACGACTACGACCGCGTGCTTATTGGCATGCTGTACCACCTTTGGGAGGCAGTGCAGCAGCAATCGTGCGTGGGCATGGATCCGACAGGTCCCCAGTAGGTTTCCGAAGGTATCTGCACCAGTTGTCTAATTCCCGTAAATTACGGGATGGCGGTATGAGGGCGTGTAGATGGCGACCGATATCATCGCACATGTGCTTCTTCAGGTACAGATAAGGAGAATTTGAGGGGCCAACAGAGCGACGTGAGTCCTCCATCAGTCTTCTCAAACCAAAGTAGGACAAATTCGGCCTTGTCACAGGTAGAGTTTAAATTTAAAATTTAAAACAGTCTTAATCGCAATTTTGTTAAAATATTTTTTTATTGGAGTGAGTGACCGTTTTCGACTCTATGGAAGAGTCATCTTCAGGCTCTGTAAAGATATATTGCCAAAATAGTATAGACTTAATAATAAGCATATAAAATATATGAAAATAAGACAAATAGTAATAAATTATACCCAGAGCGGTGGATGGATAATGTTAGATGAGTTCTGTCGACCCTCGACGCTCGTGTAACTGCTGACTGTGCGTGGAGGTAACGGGTATTAATAGGGCTGGACGCACCCACCGTTCTGAGTGTGACATCATAAGTAGCCAATCAGGAAACGCGTTCATGATTAGATAACTTAATATTTAACTACGAAGGAACAGTTACAGTTGGAAAACATCGTAATGTCAATTATTTATCATTATTCGTCAATGAATATACACTACTGGCCATTAAAGTTGCTACACCAAGAAGAAATGCAGATGATAAACGGATATTCATTGGAAAAATTTATTATACTAGAACTGACATGCAATTACATTTTCACGCAATTTGGGCGCATAGATCCTGAGAAATCAGTACCCAGAACAACCACCTCTGGCCGTAATAACGGCCTTGATACGCCTGGGCATTGAGTCAAACAGAGCTTGCATGGCGTGTACAGGTACAGCTACCCATGCAGCTTCAACACGATACCACAGTTCATCAAGACTAGTGACTGCCGTATTGTGACGAGCCAGTCGCTCGGCCACCATTGACCAGAAGTTTTCAATTGCTGAGAGATCTGGAGAATGTGCTGGCCAGGGCAGCAGTCGAACATTTTCTGTATCCAGAAAGGCCCGTACACGACCTGCAACATGCAGTTGTGCATTATCCTGCTCAAATGTAGGGTCTCACAGGGATCGAATGAAGGGTAGAGGCACGGGTCGTAACACATCTGAAATGTAACGTCCACTGTTCAAAGTGTCTTCAATGCGAGCAAGACGTGACCGAGGCGTGTAACCAATGGCAGCCCACACCATCACGCCAGGTGATACGCCAGTATGGCGATGACGAATACACGCTTCCAATGTGTGTTCACCGCGATGTCGTCAAACACGGATGCGACCATCACGAACCTGGATTCATCCGAAAAAATGACGTTTTGCCATTCGCGCGCCCAGGTTCGTCGTTGAGTACACCATCGCAGGCGCTCCTGCCTGTGATGCAGCATCAAGGGTAACCGCAGTCATGGTCTCCGAACTGATAGTCCATGCTGCTGCAAACGACGTCGAACCGTTCGTGCAGATGGTTGTTGTCCTGCAAACGTCCCCATCTGTTGACTCAGGGATCGAGATCTGGCTGCACGATCCATGAGGATAAGATGACTGTCATCTCGACTGCTAGTCATACGAGGCCGTTGAGATCCAGCACGGCGTTCCGTATTACCCTCCTGAACCCACCGATTCCATATTCTGCTTACAGTAATTGGATCTCGACCAACGCGAGCAGCAATGTCGCGATACGATAAACCGCAATCGCGATAGGCTACAATCCGACCTTTATCAAAGTCGGAAACGTGATGGTACGCATTTCTCCCCCTTACACGAGGCATCACAACAACGTTTCACCAGGCAACGCCAGTCAACTGCTGTTTGTGTATGAGAAATCGGCTGGAAACTTTCCTCATGTCAGCACGTTGCAGGTGTCACCACCGGCGCCGACCTTGTGTGAATGCTCTGAAAAGCTAATCATTTCCATATCACAGCATCCTCCTCCTGTCGGTTACATTTCGCGTCTGTAGCACGTCATCTTCGCGGTGTAGCATTTTAATGGCCAGTAGTGTAAATTATACTATTAAAATCGTTCATTGGTATGAAATAAGGCTTAGAGTATGCTGCCCTCTAAACTCAAAACTACAAAATCTGCACCAAAAATTGTCATCGCCCAGCGTTTACGTGGATAATCGAGGGTTACCGTGGAAATGGCGTCCTGTTCCGCTGTGGACGTTAGTGGTGCTGCCAAAGATTGTACTAGGGGAAGATACGTCGTATGTTACGGTAATGTGATGCCATAGAAATAGGATAATTTTGCTCTTTCCTGATGTCAGCGCCATTCCATAGTAGCCCTCGATTATCCACGTAAACGCTGGGCAACGACAATCTTTAGTACAGATTTTGTGGTTCTGAGTTTAGCTGGCAGCATACTCTAAGCCTTATTTCATACCAATGAACTATTTTAGCAGTATAATTTATATTCATTGACGAATAATGATCAATAATTGACATTACGATGTATTTTAGCTGTAACGGTTTCTTCGTAGTTAGGTATTAAGTTATCTAATCATGAATGTGTTTTCTGATTGGCTACTTATGATGTCACGCTCAGATCGGTGGGTGTGACCAGCCCTATTAACAGCCGACCGCGGTAGCCGAGCGGTTCTAGGCGCTTCAGTCCGGAATCGTGCGACTGCTACGATCGCAGGTTCGAATCCTGCCTCGGTCATGGATGTGTGTGATGTCCTTAGCTTAGTTAGGTTTAAGTAGTTATAAGTTCTAGGGGACTGATGACCTCAGATCTTAAGTCCCATAGTGCTCCGAGCCATTTGAACCATTTGAACCCTATTAATACCCGTTCCGTCCACGCACAAACAGCAGTTACACGAGCGTCGAGGGTCGACAGAACTCATCAAGCAGTGTCCATCCACCGCTCTGGGTATAATTTATTACTATTTATCTTATTTTTATGTATTTTTCATATGCTTATTATAACGTCTATACAATTTTGGGAATTTATCTTTACAGAGTCTGAAGATGACTCTTTCATAGAGTCGAAACCAGTCACTCACGTCAGTAAAAAAATATTTTAACAAGATTGCGATTAAGACCGTTCTAGTTTTAATTTTAACTACTTTTAAGGTCGCTGACTATGTTTTTAAAAATTATTGGAAGATATCATCTGCGTTGGGGAAGATACCAAGCATCAAGAGTTCACAATACTGTTTATGTAGTCTACAGATGTTATTGTGCCTTTGGGTACTACAAATGGTCCCGTGGGAGGGTTGGTGAGGTGTTCCCTATAACATAATACGGCCCAAACCGGTGTGCGTCTGTAGCGCGATGTATGTTTTGAGCAGCCATTCGATTAAATGACGCCGTATCGGGACACTGCCTGCGAACTGGAGTAACCGAAAGCAAGCAGGGTTCAAAATACCAGGTGACGAGTGTCCCTTGACCCACGTTCCAATATTGGTGATACAGTGCCCACTGTAATGGTACTGGAGGACGTTGCTGGATAAACATTGGGACTGATTGGAATCGGTTGTTGTGCATTACCTTGTTCAGCGATGTGCACTGAATCGTGTGCTCCGAAGTGCTTTTGCTGTACCAACATCGTCGTCGGATGTGGTGCGGACGTCATCTACTGGTGACGTCACTGTAGCACATAAACAGCTCACCAGTTTCTCCGTTTCTGAGCTTTCAGTCCTGTGCTAAGGACCATAACAATCTCCTCAATCTACAGTTTGTTAGAATCGCTAATGCCAGTGCATTACCCCATTGGCGACCCGTACCGCAGCTACAATTTTTCTCCATTCATCCCCGCTCGTCTTATATACGAGGTATGTCCACAAAGTAAGTTCCGTTTGGTTATATAAAACAGACGTGTAAAGACACAGAAAAAATATTTATTGTACAAAAATCTGCAACTGTTAAACTACTTTTCTACATAGCTTCCGAAATTTTGTAGGCACTTGTCATAGCGTGGTACAAGTTTTTGTATGCCTTCTTCATAGAAGGTTGCTGCCTGTGTATTCAACCGTGTTGTAACATGTTCTTTTAGCTCGTTATCATCGTTGAAGTGTTGACCACGAAGGACAGATTTTAGGTGTAAGAAGAGATGAAAGTCGCTAGGAGCGAGGTCCGGGCTGTACAGAGGATGATCAAACGCGTCCCAGTGAAATTGCCGTAAGACTTGTTTGGCCAAATTCGCCGTGTTCTTCATCGTGCAATTGATCACGTCCTTCATTGAACAGTCTGACCCATCTTCTAACCGTTGAATCACTCATAGCAATTTGTCCGCAAAACCTCGCATATTTGCCGACGAATTTCCTTTGGTTTAACTTTCTTTGCATTTAGAAAACGAATCACAGATCTGATTTGACGCGCGGCGGCATTTTCAATTACGGCTGACATTATGAACAAGCACTACAAAGCAAACGTCGGCGGCAGCGATCTCAAAATGGCGTATGGCTCTGAGCACTATAGGACTTAACATCTGAAGTCATCAATCTCCTAGACCTTAGAACAGGGCTTCACAACATACGTGCTCGCGGAGCAAGCTGTGAGCAGCAAGGCGTGAGCACGGAGCAGCGCGAGCACGCTACCCCCACTACCGGACCAGAGCGGAGAGTGGGGAAAGTCACGTGGGGCACACAACAGCTGCCGCCAGTCAATGTAAATCCGCGGCCACCTGCGGGGATATCACTCACGAATTATTACTGCGACAAATGAAACAAATAAAGGAGAATGTACACATGCCACGTAATTTTATTAGCTTAGTGTATGCCTCTACATTCGCATTAATTTGTGAAGTGTTACACAATAAAAGGTGTCACTGAAGTGTGCGATTCTCGGTTATCTTGTACTTTATGCCGTTTACAATTGCGTCTATGTTCGGAGTATTTGTTCTTGTGCATTTTAGGCGCAGCGTGCAGTTTAAATTTCGATCAGACAATGCGTTTCTCAGGCGCGTCTTGTTACATTTCATTGCAGAGAACAGTTGTTCACAAACATACGGGGAACCGAACATTGATATTATTGTAGCCGCCAGTTTGTGCAAACGAGGAAATCGATCCTGAGGGAAGTGTCTGTAGAATTCCAAAATGTTTTTCTTGTTCTGAAATTTGTCTCTGTATTCTCTGTCGCACTGCAGGTCAATAATTTCTTGCTGTAGCTCAGGATGAATCTCTTAAATATTCGCTGAATATGGAGAGAACAGATCAAAATGACTGTCTAGTGCTGTCAGATCTTGAAAGCGCTGGTCAACTAAAATATGTGAATAACGTTGACAGTCTTTGTGAACATCTTGCATGGATGATAATTTAGGAAAATGAGCTAGGTTTCCTGTTTCCAGCTGACTCACCCAAAGTGTCAATTTCATTTTAAAAGCTCGTATTCGATCTATGAAATGAGTAATTAGCAGATCTTTACCTTGTAGTAAAATGTTCAAAGCATTCAGATGGCTAGTTAAATCTGCTAAGAACGCGAGATCACATTCAAACGTGCGCGCGCATTTCCCCTCCCTCCCCTCCCTCCCTTCTCCCCCACCTTGCACCTGCTCGCGAGCACGTGCCTGAGCAGATGCGAGTACTCGCGCTCAAAACCGGCCAGTTGTTAAGCCCTGACTTAGAACTACTTAAACCTAACTAACCTATGGACATCACACGCAACCATGCCCGAGGCAGGATTCTAACCTGCGACCGTAGCGGTCGCGCGGTTCCAGACTAAAGCGCCTATTACCGCTTGGCTTCACCGGCCGGCTAAACGACGCACGTTTCTTCTTCTTGAGTCAGAGTAACTGCCGCACACGCTCGGAACTGCGATCGTGGCGCTGCCACGGGTACACATACAAACAGAACTTACTTTGTGGACGCCCCTCGTATTTCCCTTACCGCGTAATGGGCCGGCAACGCCAACAGGTGGCTTCAGCCTCGCAGTGGACCGTGGCTCATCAGTTTACTTCAAGCCTCTTATTACATTACATTCTTAAACAGCACTGAGACTGAATTGTCACCCTTCCAGTTATCACTGTACACCCTGAAACACCAATGAGGCTGATTCTCACATTTTACTTTTATCACGTTATACTTCGAAACTGCACCCTTTCTCACTTCGTCCTCTTATCACTGCACATCCTGGGACACCTCCGAGACGGAAAATTCTGAGCTCTTTCTTGCATCACACGTAATTGAGAACCAGCACCGAGAGTGACATCCACCCCATGCTTTTAACACACTACACTCGATCACAGCACTCAAACTTGTTCTTATCACATTGCGAGGGAGACAGCTAAAAGACATTTTGAAAGTATTGGCGCCTAACACTTCGCAGGGACGGCTTTTGAAGCCAATCCGGACGCGAAGCGGCTGTACGACGACCTGCTGAGCAACTACAACCGCCTCATCCGGCCCGTCACCAACAACTCCGAGACGCTCACCGTACACTTGGGGCTCAAGCTGTCGCAGCTCATCGAAGTGGTGAGTACTGGCCTTCTGCCCCGGCTCTCTCAGCTCTTGTTAACCCGTGCAGCGGGCCTGTGCGAGCCGTACACGCCCAGACGGTACTCCTGGCAGGGCACAGTTGGTAGTTGTAGAAAGCGCCCAGGCGCAGATGGAGGGTTTTGTCCTGGGGAGGGCGGGGGAAGGGGTTCTTGCTGGGAAATGTCTCTGTCCCCCCTTCCCCGCCCCCCCTCCCGACCCTAACAGAAATGTGAAGCATCCAGGTTTGGAGTCGAAAACGAAAGAAAACTTCATGGAATGAGAGGCAATGTGACGATATTTCATGGTAACTGAATTTTCCATCGGTACTTGGTAGACCAATATCATAATAAATGAAAAGCGCTGCTGTATGAGGGCCACAATTACCAGCCAGAGTCCTATGTTCTTCACTTGTCAAAGAAAGGCAAAAAAGCTGAGCCTGCTCTAAGTCCTGGAAATTAGCAAACATCTAGCTCATAGTTCGGATCTAATCTTAAATGATCAGGCAAAGCTTAATGCTACGTATCTCTTAAACTTCACATAATCCTCTCTGTTTTTCATTACTTTCCACATTGTCTATTGCTAAATATTCCCTCATTTTCCTGCCTTAATCGATTTATTTTATTTAAATTGCCAATGGAATTCATATAGACTGTAGTTACAATTGTAAACTCTTCCTTTAACTGGTACTTGTATTACTTTCCATGTTAAATACCTCTTGAAGCTGTATCTTCAAGTACTGCTTTTATTTTACTTGCTTCATTTATTTAATGCAAACTGTTCCATAAGCAGAATTTTGAGTTTAGTGTTAATGTTTTTCCTGTTTTCGCCGTTTATATTTGTATATTGTTCAACTTCTTAAAATGCAGTACCACCACGCTGTCGAAGATGGCATTTACTGTACGTTCTCTCACTCTCCTCCATTTTTCTGCACGTATTCATCTCCATTTATCGTATTGATATTGCTTAAGATCCTCATGTATTGTGTACTGACATTGATAATTCTTTCTTTTCATTGGTTTATGTATCACTCTCCATGTTTCATACCTCCTGGAGTAGTCTGGTCAATTACTACCTTTATATTATTTTATTGGTTTTTCTTATTAGTGTACACTGTTGTGTAGGATTGCTGTTCCAGTTCTGTGCTAAACTGTTTCCTGTTTACTCCATTTATACTTATTTACTGTTCAACGTGTTTAACTTTTTACCATAACATTGTCAAAGATATTATTTACTATAAGTTTCCGCTTCAATCTACATGTATAACTTCTTTTGCTATGTTGTTTACACACATTGTAGCTTCTTTGGCGACAAAGGTCAGTAAGTGATTGTGATATGTGGCGGTAATTACCCAGTACAGTTGCTGCTAGTTTCAGAACAATGGGCGGGATGAAAGAGAATGTTACAGGGAGCCCATTACTTATTCTCGGGTACCACGTGCCAAGGCGCTGCCTAGTAGGTAGCGGTCGGGCAGTCGGAACACGCCTGAAGCCTAATCAGTGACTGATGTTTACGTTTAAAGCTTTACAGTTGAAACGTGTCTAAAAGACTGACTGTTGTGGAAATTATGAAATGCAATGAGATCACCCCTGAAAACTCTGAAATGTAATAAGAGAACAGTCTACGAAATTATACATGCCCTCAACTGCAATCAGATGTGTTGTGACTTGGCAAGACCGCCAAGCCACTATGAGGTAGTCGAAAGGCAAGCGTTTGAGCTCACCCAGGCTGGCGTGAGGTCTGGAACAGTTAAAGGAGTTGAGTCTAGTAAAAAAAGTACGTAGCTTCTGGAATACTTTAATCCATTATTGGTAAACATCGGTCTGACGGTACATGCATCACAAGATAAATAGCAAATGATAATGGCGCCTTGCTAGGTCGTAGCAAATGACATAGCTGAAGGCTATGCTAACTATCGCCTCGGCAAATGAGAGCGTAATTTTTGTCAGTGAACCATCGCTAGCAAAGTCGGCTGTACAACTGGGGCGAGTGCCAGGACGTCTCACTAGACCTGCCGTGTGGCGGCGCTCGGTCTGCATTCACTGATAGTGGCGACACGCGGGTCCGACGTATACTACCGGACCGCGGCCGATTTAAAGGCTACCACCTAGCAAGTGTGGTGTCTGGCGGTGACACCACAAGATGCTTTAAGACTAACAAGGAACCTCAAGGGTGTGATGTCGCAAGTTCAGTTTTAGATAAGGCTCATTTCATAGTGTTGTGTTAGCAGTTATGGCAGGGAACATACACTGAAGAGCCAAAGAAACTGGTACACCTGTCTAATATCGTGTAGGGCCCCCACGAGCATGCAGAAGTGCCGCAAACACGACGTGGCGTGGACTCGACTAATGTTAGTGCCGGAGGGAATTGACATCACGAATCCTACAGGGCTGTCCGTAAATCCGTAAGGGTTCGATTGGGGTGGAGCACAGCACGTTGCAAGGCATCCCAGATATGCTCAATAATGTTCATGGAGTTCGGTGGCCAGCGGAGGTGTATAAACTCAGCAGTTCTGGGCGTGTGGGGCGTCGCACTGTGCTACTGTGATTGCCCAAGTCCGTCGGAATGCACAGTGGAAATGAGTGGATGAAGGTGATCAGACAGGATGCTTACGTACGTGCCACTTTTCAGAGTCGTATCTAGACGTATCAGAGGTCCCACATCACTCCAAATGCACACGCCCCACACAATTACAGAGGCTCCACCAGCTTGAACAGTCCCCTGCTGAGATGCAGGGTCCATGGATTCATGAAGTTGTCTCCGTACCCGTATAAGTCGATCCGCTCGATACAATTTGATACGAGACTTGTCCGACCAGGCTACATGTTTCCAGCCATCAACAGTCAAATGTCGGTGTCGCGGGCCCATGCAAGGGGTAAAGCTTTATGTCCTGTAGCCATCAAGGTTACACAAGTGGTCCTTCGGCTCCAAAAGCCCACATCGATGATGTTTCGTTGAATGCTTCACACTCTGACACTCGTCGATGGCCCAGCACTGAAATCGGCAGCAATTTGCGGAAGGCTTGCACTTCTGTCACGTTCAACGATTCTCTTCAGTCGTCATTGATCCCGTTTTGGAGGATCTTATTCCGGCCGCAGCGATGTCGGAGATTTGATGTTCCACCGGATTCCTGCTATTCACTGTACACTCGTGAAATGGTAGCACGGGAAAATCCCCGCTTCATTGCTACCTTGGAGATGCTGTGTCTCATCGCTCGTGCGCTGAGTATAACACCACCTTCAAACTTACTTAAATCGTGATAATCTGCCATTTTAGCAGCACTAACCTATCTAACAACTACGCCAGACACTTGTTGTCTTATATAAGCGTTGCCGATCGCAGCGCCATATTCTGCCTGTATTTGAATATGCATGCCTACACCAGTTTCTTTGGTGCTTCAGGGTATCAGGTGCTAATGACTCACAATGTACATCAGAAGGGCGACAGGAAATGAGCATCCGGAAGGTGCAGAGATCAGTCTTATATGGAACGTACGTATTAAGCTTCACAATATGGACATTGTCTGACACTCAAGAAATTGTCAAAACAAATCATTAACTTGCATCATGAACACCGAATCATAAATGTCGCGACACAGTGATCGCAAAGATTCAAACCATCAAGATCGAAGGCGAACTCCTTAGGAGTTACAAATCGTGCAGGACGTTCAGCTAGGTATCCACTAGCAAAGAATGCAGATGGAATCATATTGGTGTAACGAGGTGATGAGAACTGATGAAATGTGATGGCATGCAACTGAATACGTGAAACTTGCTGTCTTTAGAGGCGTAACTGCAGATAGTGCGACAGTATGTTTTCTACGCACGGAAAAACAGACGTTCAGAGGCTGAATTTGTCCAGTGGTTCCAAATGAATGAACTGCAATGTCGCACACTTTTCAGGAGGGATAGTGTGCTCTGAAGGAGTATGATTTTTATACGCAGACCAGGAATCAAGCTAAAGCAAATTATTTTGACTTCCTATCGACCAAAAGCAGTGCTCAAATCTTAGCTGCAGTTCTCTTACGGCCCTTTTCCCCCACTCTTGCCTGCTGTGATTTAAGTATTCTCTACTGCCATTGCAAGATCACCCACACGAGTAATAATCGTAGGGGGCAGAGCATTCCAACGTCTCGCAGCACAATAAATAACTTTCCAACCAATTTGCCATTCAGATTAACAGTCAGCATAATTCCACATGAATGCCTTAGGGCACCGATGTTGCTCGATCTCGGTACAGTTCTCTTGGTACCTCTAATATCCAGGATTCCTTTCATTTGCATTTCCTCTTCAACCCCGACTGTTGGAAGTTAGAAACAAATTCGTTACTGAGCGATGGGATAAATTTGTTTATCTCATCCACAAATTTGGGCCGATTCCGCAGTTTGCTATTGATGATTTCTGTGAAATTTCGTTATTTACGTCTACAATTCTGTAGCACTATTTGTCATGTAACCACTCACTGGTTCCCGTGAAATCAGTGTAAATTATGTCGCCCGCAGTTTGATGTGCATAACATAGTATATCACTATCATGCACATCCTGTAAACTGTATCGACCATCGTTGAAACCAACAAACACCAGTTTTTGCAAGAAGTGCGTCTTGTCCTCCCCTGAGTATCCATTGTTTTTTTATGCTCATATTGTTGCAGGCTTATTTGAAATCTGTTCGTAGGTGTTATTTTACTACGCTGCGGATGATCTTCCATGTACGTAATTACTTTTAGTATCCGCTTCTTGGACAACGATCGTCATCCACTACGTTTCACTGGGCACGGGATGTGTCACTCTCTGTCCGACAAGAATCATGAACTACATGGCTCGACAAGTGTTTCAGTATCACTTTCACTTATTAAGCATGGATCGTCATCATTGTACTCCTCATGAGCCGGCCGCCGTGGCCGATCGCTTCTAGGCGTTTCAGTCCGGAAGTGTGCTGCTTCTACGGTCGCAGGTTCGAATCCTGCCTCGGGCATGGATGTGTGTGATGTCCGTAGGGTAGTTAGGTTTAAGTAGTTCTAAGTCTAGGGGACTGATGACCTCAGATGTTGTCCCATCGTGCTTAGAGCCATTTGGACCATTTGTAATCCTCATGTATATTGTCTGCACGGCCGAGCGTATACGGCATCACACATTCCACTGACTCATCTTGCAGAAACGCTAATTTTATCTGCGTCTTCTTTCTCAGCCTGCAAAATTCCTTAGGTTCCTTCTTGACGAAATGTCAACTTCGACAACTGTTGTTGTAGATAAAATGCAATATTTGCTCTGTTTATCATTTCCATTGCTGTGCTTTGTTTCAACACCACTAGCAGCATGGCATTGTTGTGAGCTACTAGTCGACTAAGCAATTCAACTATGCTCCTAGCCTCAGGCTGTGCTCACCATTCGATACCTCCAGTCCTGCCCTCTGTTGCCATTACCAGCCAATATTGTCGGTGGATTATAGACAATATGTGGAGCGCCGTATGTAGTAAACACATTGGCTTTTAACGACCGCGCACTCAAGGGATTCATTGTCAGTTCTGCTCTGAAACTTCTTTTAGTATTGACTGAACCTCGCTCTGTGGCCCTAAAGGTGGTTTTGCACAAACTGAATTCTGTTTTCTCTGCAAATCTAGTCCCGTTCTTCGGTGAACTTCCCTTGTAAAGTGCAAGAACATTATACTCGGGCTAAGCAAATTGCTCAACAATATCCTTAGTTGAATTATTGTTAATTAAGGATTTTGTGGCGGCGTTCATAGCGACAAACAATTCGCTGTAGAAACGGCTTACGAAGTCACCGCCACACTTTTAATTGCGGGCCGACCGGTCCGCTGGAACAGTGAACAGAAAGATGAAAACCCAAACACTCTGATTAAATCAAAGTCGGTACTTATCTTTATTAACGAGGATACAGAAACAAAGTAGTGAACTCCGTGTCTACAGAAATCTGTCTAGTTCGAGTCGGAGCGGCTAGGTCAGCGTCGGCTGACGACAAACAACAACTCTGCTGCGATGAACACACAACTGACTAGCAAGTACACAATTCGGTGGCGAGTATACAACTGAGCGGCGAATACAGAACTGTCCTAGCGCTCTCGACTCCAGCGCTTAAGAAGCCAGAAGCCAGCGGTGGCGCGCGCAGACTTGCGGCGATTTCCTGTCTCGCTGGCGCTGCTTATGCGGACGGCGTCCGGACTTTGATGCTGCCAACCTTTTGGCAGCGGGCTCGGGTGGCATTACTGGCTAGGATATAAAAAAGGACATCCTTGGTAAGGAAATTGGGGATCAAAAAATACCTTTTAGTTCTTGACATATATGAGCAATGGCTGAAAGTAAGCGAATACATGACTACGAGGTACTTTAGAACAATACATTTAAAAATCCTTAAGTTACTACGAGTGTCTCACAAAAACTGAGATGAAGCAAATATCTAAACAATCGCACATATATGGGAAAGTAAACGAGAAGGAAGAAATTCTTCATTTGCTTGCGTTGGAAGTGAATTACAAATCAACCGTTCGGTAAAAGCAGATGCATGTGCATGGCGTGTGATCGATACCCAGTCACAAATCCGCACCAGTATTGTGGTCAGATTATGAACTTATGATGATTAACAAAAGTAAACAGAATACCTACAGAAGTTACTGACGCCATCATACTACTGAAAATTTTGTTGCTAATTTCAACACATGCGACGCAGTCGAAGGCCACGGGTAACACGTGCAGACCTTCTCCCGGCAGACGCAGCAGCGAAAGCGTCTGTTGTTCACAAAGAACTACGCTGAAAAGTAGTCAGTAGGTATTACAGAAGCAACCGAAGTCGAACAAACCCGTGGCAACGCCACGGACCATTTCTACTGCATGTGTAATCTACAGCGGGACATGTCTGTGCATTCGCAGGCTTACTCTGATAGAGCAGTAATAGCAGCTATCTACGAATATGTGTAACATCTTATACTGATGTAAGTATGTTATTGTATATGCAGCCACCGTTTACTGTTTCAGTTGCAAGACATGAAAGGCTAATTTCGATCACACGTACCGATGATTTCCACATTTAAAAACTAAAATGAACCACAAAAACTATGTTAGGTCATTTAGTTTTCTGTTTTTTATGTTTTAAGTTAATGATGACTTGCTTCGAACGCATTCGTTCATTTTCGAACCATTACCTGAGTCATTCTCATATTATTAATGAAATAATTTCATAGTCTAACATTTGTGCTTTGTACTTTTCTAGCTGCTTTCAGTAACATTTGAACCTTCTGTGCCTTGATGTTACTAACTACTTCATACTGTTATCTGTCATCTGTTAGCGAAATTACCAAGAATGTTACGTTTTGTTGCTGTGACAGACACTTAAGGAGAATGAACTTCCCTGTCTTTGCAGTTGGAATGGTGCTTCTCTTGCAATAAATAAATAAATAAATAAATAAATAAATAAACATATATAGATGATGATATTAATATTTGTAAAATGTCCATATACTGTATTAATTTTTAGTTACGTTATTTTTATGAAGAATGTTTAACATCTTCTACCACTCGAACTTCTGTTAACGTACGACGACAAGAGTTAGAGACTATTCCAAGATTGCAGTTCATATATCACATCTTTTCACTTAAACCAAGAGAACTGAACATTTAATACGATACAGTGCAACTTAATTATTAATGTTACATGCCAACAACCTGTCTTTATAATTATATCAACTACTTTCCTTTTTGCTCATCGTTATCTTCTGTTTTCTGTACAGGTGCATAATAACTCATTCTCTATTTCTTTATGAGAGTGGTTAACTTAATATTTATTCTGTAATGTGATTTGTGGTTTCCTTTATGTTCCTCAAATCATATAAAGTACTTCTCTATAGGTGGAGTGTTGAAACTGTATTAATGTAGCTAGTCGGCTGACGCTTTATTTGCTGACTCCACTTTGCTGATATGCTGTAAAACTTACACATAAAATCAATCCAAACCCTTATTGATGTATTTACAGCCTTAATAAATACGAAACAACAGTTTTGCTTTGAGTTTGACTCTGTTCACAAGCGTGTTTTCAGAAATTTTCTATAGCAGATGGGCTTTCAGAAGAACTACGGCACGGAATGACACCGTGAGTATAATCAGGTAATCATATTCTCGCCGTACATTCACCTTACTCGTTATCTAATCGACAGATCTTTTCTAGATTATTATGTTCGTGTGTTTTAATGGCGTGATATCTTTTAATTTTGTTCTAATAACAAAAGCAAAGAGTATAACAGCTCTTAACCCTTAATCATTTGGCTTTCTCCCGTTTATGATGATGTAAGTGATGTTCTTAAATTTTCGTACCACACAAACATAAATACAGAGGTAAACCCTTTCTCTTCGAATAATAAAAGATGATTGAGTAATTTCCGTGCTTTCGAGAATGACACTGATGTGCTGCAGTTGTCGCCTGCTTAAGTTCTTTGACATTCGTTGACCTCACCGCGATGGAACGGATTAAACATACAACAGACCAATAAATCCGGTAGTGATATCTAGAGTTCCTGTTTCCATGTATCGTTAGCTCCCGGAATGAGTTTCCTCAATATCTGTCGTTTCTGTCACTGCCGCCCGGTACTTAACAGAGTTCCTAACTATGTTGTTGTTGTGGTCTTCAGTCCTGAGACTGCTTTGATGCAGCTTTCCACGCTACTCTATCATGTCCAAGCTTCTTCATCTCCCAGTACCTACTGCAGCCTACATCCTTCTGAAATCTGCTTAGTGTATTCATCTCTTTGTCTCCCTCTACGATCTTTTACCCTCCACACTGCCCTCCAATACTAAATTGGTGATCCCTCGATGTCTCAGAACATGTCCTACCAACCGATCCCTTCTTCTAGTCAAGTTGTGCCACAAGCTCCTCTTCTCCCCAATTCTACTCAATACCTCCTCATTAGTTATGTGATCTACCCTTCTAATCTTCAGCATTCTTCTGTAGCACCACATTTCGAAAGCTTCTATTCTCTTTTTGTCTAAACTATTTATCGTTCACGTTTCACTTCCATAAATGGCTACACTCCATAAAGTACTTTCAGAAACGACTTCCTGACACTTAAATCTATACTCGATGTTAACAAATTTCTCTTCTTCAGAAACGCTTTCCTTGCCATTGCCAGTCTACATTTTATATCCTCTCTACTTTGACCATCACCAGTTATTTTGCTCCCCAAATAGCAAAACTCCTTTACTACTTTAAGTGTCTCATTTCCTAATCTAATCCCCTCAGCATCACCCGATTTAATTTGACTACATTCCATTATCCTCGTTTTGCTTTTGTTGATGTTCATCTTATACCCTTCTTTCAAGACACTGTCCATTCCGTTCAACTGCTCTTCCATGTCCTGTCTCTGACAGAATTACAATGTGATCGGCGAACCTCAAAGTTTTTATTTCTTCTCCATGGATTGTAATACCTACTCCGAACTTTTTTTCTTTATTGCTTGCTCAATATACAAATTGAATAACATCGGGGATAGGTTACAACTATTCCAGAGAAAAAAAACAACCTCATCTCGGAAGCCGAATGCTGAATTAAAGAAAGTATGTAGTGGAAGACTCCAGCACATCGCTGAACTTGTGGCTATTCCTTTCTTAAGAGGAGGAGCATTTTATTTAAGACCTATTTGATAGCCACCAATCTACAGTGATAAATATCATCAGACCAGGAGTCTGGACTTAGAATGCAGTTCAGGCGAAGTACTGCATTAAGGAGCTTTGTTAAAAATTCCCTGGGAAAGTTATGGTACCAGTAGGAAAGTCATAATTAGATCTCTAGGTTAGCACCTGACTGCAGTAAATACACTGGGGAGCAAAACTTAAGGACTAAAGTAACTGTCGCGGGATGTATGACAGCTAAGTAACGTTACTCGATGAAACTTGGATCATACATGGAAAGAACTGCTACAGCATAGTAGATAAGGTAACTGGAAGAAATACGCAGTGAGTCAAACAGAAATGACACTTTTATTAAAAAACAGTAGTAGCTACACTAAAGCCACCGCGATTCGTGATGGTACCCTGGATGTTACAAACGTCGGGACGTAATTTTTAATTGGGCATGTATTCACAACGGGCGGCAGTGCATGGTATGCAACGTGCTGGCATGCTGGCAAAATTGTTGGTAAGGAATTCTCTTGGTAGAGCGCTCCATTCCTCCACTAGCGCGTTTGACCACTTCCGGATAGTACGGGGTGTTCAAAAGTCTCTCCGCAGTGCCGTATGACTGTTAGCCGCGCGTGCCGTATGATTGTTCGCCGGCCTGGGTTACTTCCCTTCAAGTGGACTCTCCCAACATTCCACTGTTTCGTTTATCTCAGCCTGCGTCAGTAGTATCGTTGGTGTGTGTCGTTACGTGTTGACGTGAACGTTTAAGTCTAGTTCCTTTGTTCGTTTGTTTCGTTTTTGTCACTGTCAAAATGTTAACCATTGAAGAACGTGTGGTTTTCGTCGAACAAGTGTTCAAAGCTGTGGGTAAATACACAGTTTCAGTCCGTCAAACATTTAATTCAGTTTTCCCAGAGACAAAACTCCCACATTGCAATACTGTGCGATATTTGATTAACAAATTTCGAAGTACGGGTTCAGTGACAGGTGCACCGAGAAGTGGTCGCCCTAGCGTTTTGTCTGAGGATGAAAACTACTCGATATTTCCGATAAAATGTTCATGAGTCCGAACAAGTCAGTAAGAAAACTCGCCCAGGAAATCTATGTTAGTGTCGGAACGGCCCACACAGCTGTAAGGAAAATATTAGACAGTCGTGCAAGAACTGAAAAATACTGATCATGTCAAGAGACTGCATTATTGTCAATGGTTCAAAACTTTCGTTTAACAAAATGGAAGGGATATTCCTAATAAAACGTTTTTCACTTATGAGGCGTGGTTTCATTTATCCGGGTACACGAACTCACAAAATTTTCATATGTGGAGTACTGCAAAAAAATGGTTCAAATGGCTCTGAGCACTATGGGACTTAACATCTGTGGTCATCAGTCCCCTAGAACGTAGAACTACTTGAACCTAACTAACCTAAGGACATCACACACATCCATGCCCGAGGCAGGATTCGAACCTGCGACCGTAGCGGTCACACGGTTCCGGAATGAGCGCCTAGAACCGCTAGACCACCGCGGCTGGCGTGGAGTACTGCAAATCCATTGTGTATTCATGAGGAACCACTTTACTATTCTGTGAAAATAGGAGTTTGGATTGAAATTTCTAGACGTCGGATTGTGGGTCCCATATTTTTCAACGAAACAAAGGCACAACGATACTGTAGTGATATTCTGTACCCATTCATAGAACTTGTGTTAAGTGAAATACTGAACGGTTATTTTCAACAAGCTGGTGCAATCGCGCATGCAGCTCACGTTTCAATGTCACTGCTTGCTGATGTTTTTGGTGATCACATAATTTCGTAGGGACTTTGGCCTCCACGATCGCCTGACCGAAAACCACCTGACTTTTTCTTCTGGGTTGCGGCGAAAGCAACTTTCTATAAAAACCGTCCAAAATCCATGGATGAACTGAAAACTGGAATATCCACTTTCACTGCTTCTGTTACAGAAGAAATGTTACAGCTTGTGTTTAGAAACATGATTAGATGAATTTAATTGTGTGTTCAAAAACAGGGGGGGGGGGGGGGGAACTTTTACAACATTTAATGTGAACATTTGTAAGAAAAAATGTATATTCAGCACATTAATAACCTGTATTTCACTGAGTTTCATTTCGGTATATCCACTGTGACATACGGCACGCGCGGCTAGCAATCATACGGCAATGCCGAGAGACTTTTTGAACACCCCGTATTTGATGCCCGTGGACGTGCTGCGATATGTATCCCCAACGTATACCACAAGTGGTCGGTGGGATTTAAGTCGGGGAACCCGGCGGGCCAGTCCATTTGCCAAATATCTTCTCGTTCGAAGAGCTCCTCCCATTGCGCAGTTCGACATGGTCGCGAATTGTCGTAAATAAGAACGAAGTCACCCCTGAAAGGACACACGTGGGCGAGGAGTACAGCGGCACAGTTACGTTGGCCATGACTCCATTTTTACCGATTACAAGGCGTGATCGCATCAAATATCGCATGCGGAGGAGTTTTTGGAACGAGAAGACATTGGGCGAATGGACTGACCTGCCCTCTCTCGCTACGTAAATCCCGTCGTGCAAGAGTGGCGTGCGTGGTGTTGCAGCGCGACTACGTGCACAACCATCCAGCCGCACTGGCGGGGGAATGGAAGCCTCCACCACAACTACTCCTTACCAACTATTCGGCCAGCATAGGAGCGCGTTGCAGTGTATGCACTGCCGGCCGTTGTGAATGCATACCCACTTAACAACCATGGCCCGCCGTTTGTTATGTCCACGAGTCCATCACGATTCGTGGTGACTTCAGCGTAATTATTGTGTTTTGAATAAAAGCGTCATTGTTTCGGTCTCAATGCGTTAACATCTGTGCTATACTCTAGCAGTTCTTTCTACTTATCGTCCAAGTTTCATCGAGCTATGCTACTTGGCAGTGACACACATACTAAATTTACCATACCAGTCGCTACGTGCGGCGGCGCGGTTCTTTCCGTCCCTTTACGACGAACCTGCACCTACCTGTGAACATTGTCTCAGCAGATCATCAGTTGGAAAGCCGAGCGAAACCTACTGCATTTCGACGTGAACCAGGCTGCAACTAAAGTCACTAGTCTATGTTTCAGAAGAAAGTTTTCACACGAAAGGTTGGAAATTTTGTCCTTAATTAATATATTCTGAAACTTAGGTGGACAAGTATCACTGCCAAGCCCGTGCTAGTCTTAACACAGGCACTCACAATCCCTTTCACTCACGTTAGCAAGTTTATGGTGTTGCATTTCCCGAAAATAGCTACAAAAATACGTATTGTTTTTGGCTGAGAATGCTCGCCAAATATTAAGTCTGTTGGTACCTAATGCAGTCACAGTTTTTAGCCACCGACCTGCTCAATACCCCACGCGGAATTTGTGTCTTCTCGCCACAAAATTCGCTTAAAAATTCCGAAATTTCTACACACACATCTGAATAATTATGCCGTCACTTTACAACACTTTTGATGTATGAAACACTTCTAGATCCGGCAACTTATTTCCACTACTACACACGTCCAAACTGTTTCATGGCTAGGATCCGACTCTTCTCTAGAATACTCAAAGTCTTCTCTACCAGCAGAGAAAGGCGCGCGAATAATATTGCTTTACCATTGGTCAGTTTACTCAACAGCCAACAGCAAAACAACCTTCTCCCGTGTCAGTCCGCGCTTTACATCAATAACCAATCGCAAAATAGTAAACATAACGCCTTCACTTTTTACCGACGTAATTATCTAATATGCTGAAGTTTTGTTTATGCATAAAGTGATTTACTGTTGTTATTTATACCTGAATTAACTTTCCCTTTACCATAAACTTCCTTTACAAATATATTCTACAAAAATCCCTTTGTCCACATCCATACTTCTTCGAAATGTTCCCACACTAAATCCTACTACATAACTCGTTAAACATCTTCATATTAACCTTGAATCACACTCACGCATCATTCATACTAATAAAACACATTTATAACATTTTACCTACACAAAAAGACATAACAACATTTTATGAAAATACTAGAACAGTTTACGGATAACATTCTATTACTTTAGTGCACTCTAGTGGGCACAATCGAAACTAAGTCAGTCCCCTATTCAATATTGTCCTCCGTCGGCTGATACATAAACTACGTGCGCGTCCAGTCTCGCGTCACCATCTGTCACTATCCAGCTCTGAGACACATCTCCCACTTAACCGCCTCCGAGGCAGGATCGGTATACGGCGCTACGCCTCATACGGACACCTCCTTTATACTATTTGAACACTAAATATAGTCCACGGAATAAAGTAATGTCTCAGCCCCAATTCAAAAACTGCAAACTAAGCAAAATAATTTAAAAAAAACATCAATTCATTTTTGTATTGGGAACGACTGATGAACAGAGAACAAGGAGGGACTATTTTGTAATACAGCTTTAACAGTTTCATCATCTTCTTCATCATCATAATCATCATCATTTATTGTACATGACAGGCCATAAAGGCCCATGACAGAAAGTAGAAGAAATATTACAATCCAGAATAACACACTATACAAAGATCAATAACACTATCAGTGACACAGCAAAGAGCATTTTCCTGATCGCAGTGACAGGTATTTCCGGCAGATGTTGTTCCACTTTTCTGTCCATTGCATCTTCCAGGGATGATGTTGGTTCTATCTTCTGCAACGTCCTCATCACCCTATCTTTCCACGTAGTCCTTGGGCGACCTCTTCGGCGCCTTCCAATCGCCTGGGAATTGAACGCTCGGTTGGGGATAGATTCTCCAGCTCTTAAGACATGTCCCAACCACTGGAGTCATCGTCCCCTGATGGCCCTAGCGTCAGCCTTCCCAAAACGTCCTCTTTTTGCCTCCTTTCTCATCTTCCATTTTCTCTGTTGAATGTAGGTCCATAGATCTTTCTGAGCATTTTCCTTTCAAATTCGCTCTTCAAGTGTTTGTGAAGTCGCCCACGTCTCGCAGCCATATAACAGAATCGGTTTTACCAGTGCCATGTAAAGTTCGATCTTGCTGTTTTGTGAGGCCAAGCGTGACTTGAATAAGTTACTGAGACTAAAGAAGGCTCGATTGGCATTGACTATTCTCGCTTTTATTAGATGGAATCAATCCCAGGTACTTAATTTTTTCTCCTCGTTCAAAATTGTGTCCATCTGTATTGGCAGTGGTAGGGAAATCCTGTCGGCGTGAGATGATCATATATTTGGTTTTCTCGTCTTTGACAACTAATCCCACTTTGCTTGCTTCTTTCATGAACCTAGTGGTGTTAGACACTATCTGATTGAGTCTCCCATAGTCACCACATCATCGGGAAAGGCCAAGATTGTGTCAGTTCCAATCATGTCCATCTCCCTGTCATTACCAACTTCACGTCGTACCTTTTCCATTGCAATGTTGAACACCATTGTGGACAAAGGATCTTCTTGTCTCAAACCATATTGAACTGCGAAAGGCTCTGACATTTTGTTTCCAAACCATACTTGGCAGCTTGTATCTGTATAACATGCTTCAATCACTTTGATGTATTTTCTTGTGATGCCCAACTCCTGCATTATCCTCCATAATACCGTCCGATTAATGCTATCAGTTTCTTCTAAAAGAAAAAAAAAGTTCGCTGGTGTGGTATGTAGACACATGTTGCTGCATGGCGACTGTTCCGCACGCGTTTCCACCTTATCCACGTTAAGCCCATAGTTAGGTAAGTACGTTTCAGGTCTGCAGAACAAGCATTTCACAGTAGTAGTAAATTAAGCGTACGTGGCAATACATTCATGAAAATACAGTGTTATATTGTACAAAAATGTGTTTCATAATGTGGAATTAAAATATATTAAAGTAAGACACCGTTCTTTTTGTTTCTTCTAGAATCTGAAGAATCAAGTAATGACAACAAATGTCTGGGTGGAGCAGGTAAGTTTGATGACAGTTACTGTTGACCTAAACCTTTCCAATCAATTTTTTTGAATAATATTTATTTGCAGAAACAAGTCCTGTTTCATAATATCAACTATCCAATTTTAGTCTTGTATAATTTTTCTTGTACTTCAAAGTTTAATGGCAGAACATATAAATGATTTAACTTCTAAAAATGGGGAAGACGTATACGTTTACGAGTGATTTCTTCTCATTTCGAATCTTGTAACTACGCACCATGTATTTATGTCACCAGAAATGGGTTGATTACAAACTGCGGTGGAATCCGGAAGAATATGGCGGAGTCGAGATGCTGTATGTGCCATCCGAACACATATGGCTGCCCGATATCGTGCTCTATAATAAGTAAGTGCGTCTGATTTTTCATGTCATTCATTTCTTAAATAGGAGTAGATATAGCAGACGGGTGAACTGGTTACGAATCTTAATTGTGGGTGCAATGAACGACTCTACTGCTTTATCAACTTCACTTCGTCAAGAAATTCTTATCTGTAACTTTTTGCAACACATTTCTGAATGTGTCCAATGACAGTGGGCGATCAGTTCTATCTTTAGCCTTGCGACGAGATATAGATGGTAATGAAAAGTTTATCACAGAACTTTTATCTTTTAAGTGATCACACGTATTGTATATTGACTAAAAATAGTAAAACTAGACGTCATAGATATTGTTTCTCCAGCTATAATCAATAAAGCGAAATTATTAATGTTGCTACATCTTCGTATGAATGGATTTGTTACAGAGGTGCCCAAGGCAGACTTTTTATTAGCATTAATGCATTATACTACATTTTTCGGCAAAAATGTTTCACGTGGAACTCCGAAAAGTACCCTCACCAAAGATCTTATATGTTATATTAAATCGTGATATTACATGTTCACTGTATCTTCCGAACAATTAAAATGTATATTGCACTGATATTTCTCATTATATCATAGACTAAGATATCATGCGAATCACTGATAGAAAGCTAGGAAATAGTTGTTTATAGGGCGTGATGCCAGTTATTACTGGTCTGTTTCTGCACGAGTGTTACATATGCGTCCTCCAAGGTAGTGCTATAGGTCCTTTAGTGTTCCTATCTATATAAACGAATTGGGAGACAATCTGAGCAGCCGTCTTAGGTTGTTTGCAGATGACGCTGTCGTTTATCGACTAATAAAGTCATCAGAAGATCAAAACAAATTCCAAAACGATTTAGAAAAAAATATCTGTGTATCAAGTTGCTGGAAAACCATTCTGGAGTGTAATTAGCAGTCTTCGAAAGGGAGGTAAGAAGGAAATGACAAGTATTTTGGACAGGTCAGGAAAACTGCTGGTGAAATCTGTTGATGCCTTGGGCAGATGGAGGGAATATTTTGAAGAGTTGCTCAATGTAGGTGAAAATACGATCATTAATGTTTCAGATTTCGATGTACAATGGGATAGGAATGATGATGGAAATAGGATCACATTTCAGGAAGTGGAGAAAATGGTCAATAGATTGCAGTGCAATAAAGCAGCTGGGGTGGATGAAATTAGGTTGGTTGGTTGTTTGAGGTTAAAGGGACCAAACAGCAAGATCATCAGTCCCTTGTTTCAAATAGACTCCATTCTGCTAACGGGACATCTCAGAAAAGTCAGAACAATAAAACGGAAAAAGGGGAAACGTAAAAGGGCAGTCACGTTGTCAATAGTAAAAACAAATGAGGGAAGTTGGCAAGAGAACGAACCCAACACTATGCTGAAGCAGCATAGGCAAGACCACCTGTGACTTAAAAGGTACAACTGCTATAATGCAGAAAGTACGTATGGGAATAGAAAAACTAACCAAGCCTTAAAAAGAAGAGGTAAAAACAGAGTAAAAGGGAAAGAAAAGAGGATTCCGGTCAGGGAGGTGAATCGGGAATCTCTGAACACTGCCTACAGTGGGAGACCCCCAAACACTCACCGCCCTGCCCCAACACCAGAGGGAGATTAAAATCTTTAAAACTGAGAATAAAAACCACTCTCCCGGAGGAAACCTAGAACCAGAGAGACCATCCGGGAATCGTCAGCCAACATCAAAGGTAAAGTGTGGGGGAGTCTGTACTTAGCACGCAGAGCCAAAAGAAGGGGGCATTCAACCAAAATGTGGGCCACTGACTGGAAGGCTCCACAACCACATAGCGGGGGTGGCTCATCACGCAAAAGGAAACCATGGGTCAACCTGGTATGGCCAATGCGGAGACGACACAGTGTGGTCGAGTCCTTGCGGGAGAGGCGAAAGGAAGAACGCCATGGGCCTGGATTCACCTTAATGGCACGAAGTTTATTAGACAGTGGAGTAGCCTCCCAAGAATTGGCCCATGACTGTGCAAAGTGGGATTTGATGTGAAGCCGTAAATCCGCTGCAGGAGGGGTTACAGAAAACGGGGGGTAAGTAACTGCTCCCCCAGCCAAACGATCAGCGAGCTCATTACCCGGGATACCCACATGGCCCGGGACCCATAAGAAGTCAATGGAACAGGCAGCACGGTGAAGATCAGCGAGATGGTCATGGATGGCAGAGACCAAGGGATGGCGCGAAAAACACCGGTCAATAGCAAGAAGGCCACTCATCGAGTCCGTACATAACAAAACGCGGTTTTGTTGGGATTGTTTAATAAAGGTAAGGGCCCGGGAAATTGCCATCAGTTCCGCAGTAAACACCCCACATGAGGGTGGCAGTAGATGATTTTCCGTTCCAACAAAGGACGTGAAGGCATACCCAACATGATCAGCAGATTTAGAGCCATCAGTGTAAAGAACAACAGCATCCCGAAACTCCCATAAAATTTGGCGGAAAAAGGAACGGAACACCACCGGGGGGATGGAATCTTTCGGACCGCGGCGGAGATCCATCCGAATTCGAGGCCGAGGAACTAACCAAGGAGGGGTGGAGGGGAGGGAGCGAGGAAGACAGGACAAAGAAGGAAGCCGAAAATCACGGTTAAGAGACGCAAGGCGCAGTCCAACCGGTAAACCCGCCCGAGGGCGGGAGTCAGGCGGGCGACGTCCATGGTCTGGGAATAGGATAAAATAGGAAGGATGAGCGGGAGAAGAACGGTTAGTAAGGGCATAAGACACCAGAAGCTGGGACCGCCGAACAGAAAGGGGGGGGATCCCAGCTTCAACCAGGAGACTATCAACAGGGCTAGTAGGGAAGGCACCGGTGGCCAAACGGATACCACGATGGTGGACCGGATCCAGCACGCGCAGCGTGGAAGGAGCAGCTGAACCATAAACTTGACAACCATAGTTCAAACGTGACAGAACTAGAGCACGATAAAGACGGAGGAGGAGGGAACGGTCCGCACCCCAAGAGGAGTGGGCAAGGAAGCGAAGGACATTGAGTTTACGGAAACATCCTACCTTCAGGAGTCTGATATGGGGCAGCCAAGTGAGCTTGTTGTCGAAAAGAAGACCTAGGAAACGAAACTGTGGAACCACAGGCAATCTTTGTGCAGCGAGATAGAGCTCTGGATCAGGGTGGACCGTAGTACAGCGACAGAAGTGGACCACCCGCGATTTTAAAGGAGAGAATTGAAACCCGTGTGAGAGGGTCCATGCAGAGGCACGCCGTATAGCCACCTGGAGCTGCCGTTCTGCAGATGGCATCGAGGAGGAACTAACCCAAATGCAGAAATCATCCACATACAGGGCAGGGGCGACCAAGGGACCGACAGAGGCCACAAGTCCATCGATAGCAATGAGGTAAAGAAGGACACTCAAGACAGAACCCTGTGGGATGCCCGTCTCCTGGGTCCGTGGAGAACTAAAAGCAGTACCAACTCGAACTCTGAATGACCGATGGATCAGGAACTGGCGGATAAAAATCGGGAGTGGGCCCCGAAGACCCCACTGATGAAGGGTTAGTAAGATGTGATGGCGCCAGGCCGTGTCATAGGCCTTGCGAAGGTCAAAAAACACTGCAACCAAATGGCGGCGCTGGGAAAAAGCCTGCCGAACTGCGGATTCCAAGCGAAGTAAATGATCGATTGGAGATCGTCCCTCTCGAAAGCCACACTGGTAAGGGGACAATAGATCCCGAGATTCGAGGACCCAAGTGAGCCAACGGGCTACCAGCCGTTCAAGTAACTTACAACCAACATTGGTCAAACTAATTGGCCGATAGCTGTCAACAGATAGGGGGTTCTGACCAGGCTTAAGGACAGGAACCACAATGCTATCCCTCCACTGAGAAGGGAAGTCACCCTGGAGCCAGATACGGTTAAACACCCGAAGAAGATGGTGCCGTTGTGGAGCACTGAGATGTTGAAGCAGCTGGTTATGAATGGAATCTGGGCCAGGGGCCGTATCGTGAGAAGAAGATAGAGCAGAAAGAAATTCCCATTCAGTGAAAGGTTCGTTGTAAGATTCTGACTCACAAGTGGTGAAACATAAGGTGACAGCTTCAGCCTGCTGTTTTTGATGAAGGAAAGCAGCTGGATAGGAGGCCGACGCTGATGCCACTGCAAAATGGGTCGCAAGATGTTCTGCGAGAACTAATGGGTCCGTACAAATGCCATCTGGGAGGTGAAGGCCTGGGAGGGTGGACTGCCGATGGCAACCTTGGAGAGAGCGAAGTGTAGCCCATACCCGTGACAGAGGGACAGTGGAACCAAGGGAAGAAACGAATCGTTCCCAACATATCCGCTTGCTCTGTTTGATTAAATAACGGGCTTTAGCGCGAAGGCGCTTAAAGGTAGAAAGGCTGGCTACAGATGGGTGCCTCTTGAAGTGTTGCAAAGCTCGACGGCGATCACGGATGGCAATGGCAATGGCCGTACTCCACCACGGGACTTGCCGACGACGAAATTGTCCAGATGAGCGCGGGACAGCAAGGTTAGCAGCGCGAACAATTGCGTCAGACACGTCACGTAGGACGTCATCAATACAACCCGACAAAGAGGGAGAAAACTCGACCTGTGCAGTATATAGAGGCCAATCGGCGCGGTGGAAAGACCAACGAGGTAACCTCTCCATCGGGGAGCGGGAAGGGAGCGTGATAATCAACGGGAAATGGTCACTATCACAAAGGTCGTCATGTGGCGACCAGTGTAATGAAGGGAGGAGAGAGGGAGAAGAAAGAGAAAGATCAATGGCAGAAAAGGTACCATGACCAGCACTGAAATGAGTAGGGGAGCCATCATTAAGAAGGCACAGGTCGTGGTCTGCAATAAATTGGTCTATAAGAAGACCTCGTCTAGATGGAAAGGCACTGCCCCACAAAGGATGATGAGCATTAAAATCCCCAAGGAGGAGGAAGGGAGGAGGAAGTTGCTGAAGAAGGGTGGTTAAGGCAGCAGGTGTAAGAGTCCTGTCAGGAGGGAGATAAAGATTGCATACTGTGACTGCAGAGTCTAAGTGGACCCTAACAGCAACCGCTTCCAATGTAGTTTGGAGAGGAATCCACGTGCTAGCAATGTCTGTACGGACCAACGTACAAACGCCACCAGAAGCCCGCAAGGGTCCGACCCGATTTCGACAGAAAACACGGAACCCACGGAGGGTCGGTGAGTGAGCATCAGTAAAATGAGATTCCTGGAGAACCACACAAGCTGCTGAGTAGGACGAAAGAAGGGATTTCAATTCCGGAAGGTGACGATAGTAGCCATTACAATTCCAATGGAGAACCACAGAACGATGGTTTAAATGAGGGCTGAACACGCTAAATCCAGTCATACCGCCGGGTCCCCACCCGTCACCGACAAGGAGGGGGCGACATCCATAAACGACAGGTCAGAATCCGGTTGTGAAGTCGGGGAAGGGACCTCCGGTGACACCAGAGGCTCTTTGTCCCGGGACTTATGTTTCTTCTTCTTTTCAGGCTGAGATCGAGGAGGGCTGTGTGGCATAATGGAGCCAGCTGCAGCAAGATCAGGAACAGAAAGAGACCGGGCGACCTGGGGGCCGATAGACCGCGGCTCTCGCGGTCGCCGCGCTGCAGCAGACCTTTGACCTGGAAGGTGCCGGGAAGGGGCATCCCGGGAGAGGCGCCCTTGACCGGCAGACGCCGAAGGAGTGGGACACTTCTCCGGCTGGGGAGGGGGAGCAGCGCCCAGAGGAGAAGGTGTGGGAGCCGCAGGGGAGGGGGGAAGGAGAGGGGTCCGGGATGGGGGTAAGGAAGGGGGAGGAAGGGATGAATATGTAACCAAGGCGTAACTAGATGTCATGGACACAGGGTGCAATCGTGCATATTTCTTACGGGCCTCTGTGTAGCTTAAACGATCAAGGGACTTATACTCCTGTATCTTTTTTTCTTTCTTATAGACTGGGCAATCTGCTGAACGTGGAGAATGACTACCATGACAATTTACACATACAGGAGGGGGAACACAGGGACTCCCCTCATGGAGTGGACGTCCGCAGTCACCACAGAGAGGGTCCTGGGAACAGCGAGAAGACATGTGGCCAAAACGCAAGCACTTAAAACACCGCATAGGTGGTGGGATGTACGGCTTCACATCACAGCGATAGACCATAATCTTAACTTTCTCAGGAAGGGTATCCCCTTCAAAGGCCAGGATAAAGGCACCAGTATCAATACGATTATCTTTAGGACCCTTCTGAACACGCCGAACAAAGTGAACACCCCGCTGTCCGAGATTGTCCCGAAGTTCCTCATCAGTTTGAAGGATGAGGTCTCTGTGAAAAATCACACCTTGTACCATATTTAGAGACTGGTGAGGGGTAATGGACACGGGTATTGTGCCAAGATGGGTACAGGCACGAAGGGCCGCAGATTGGGCAGCCGAAGCAGTTTTTATCAGCAGCGAACCTGACCGCATCTTGCTCAGGGAGTCCCCTTCGCCGAACTTGTCTTCAATGTGTTCCACAAAGAATAAAGGTTTGACACTGGTGAAAGTATCTCCATCAGTCCTGGTGCAAACTAGATAACGGGGGAAAGGTTTTGCCCCTAGACGACGGGCCTGACCCTCCTCCCAGGGGGTAGCCACGGAAGGGAAGGCCGAAGGGGCAAGAGAAGCAGCACTTGAGGAATCAGTACCACGCAGAGAGACGGCCGCAGAAGAGCGGCCAGAGTTTTTGACCCGTATGCGTTTCATCTGCATAGCGTCCGCCCTGATACCACCCACTCCGATCAGGGGCTCTCCTCACGGGCGCCACCCAGCCACAGCAAGGGCCGTCTGGCACGGCGGCCATTGCCGGGAGTTCCAATGCTCCAGGATGACGAGCAACCACTCCAAGGCATGCATGAGGAGGTCACAGCTCAGGTATCAGAAGTGTGATCCCTGTGTGTTCAGGGGGCTCAACCAAAAGGGTACATAGCGACCCCACCACACGGGCTGGCTACCGTGCTGGCTATGCACCCTAGCATCAGACAACGACGTAAAAGAAAAGGTGGAATGTACTAGGAGGGCACACGTCGGAGACACTAGGTAAGGTGCTCTTCCCCAAATGGCTCACACTACGGAAGAGAAATTTTGGAATGGAGGTCAAACCCCAGAGGGGACCAAGGAATGCCAAAAGGAGGAGATGATTACGCAACAAAGCCGGAGTGTAAAACCAACAGAACCAGGAGGATAGCGGGGGCCAACATAAGCAAGGACACCAATAGAGGGAGAGGAGAGGGCGAGGGGAAAGGGGTATGGAGGGGAAAGGAGGGGAAGGGAAAGGAAATGCAGCCTGGGAGAGAAAGAAGGCTGCAATGGCTCGGGGCCCCGTGCTCGCCACGCACGTATCCACAAAAGAGTTGTGGACCCCCTGGGGGGTGGATGAAATTAAGTCGGAACTCATCAAATACAGTGGAATGTCAGGTCTTAAATGACTACACAGAATAACTGAAATGGCGTGGGAGTCGGAACAGGTTCCATCAGACTGGACGAAAGCAGTAATCACACCAATCTTTAAACATGGAAACAGAAAAGATTTTAACAACTACAGAGGTATGTCTTTAATCAGCGTTGTGGGTAAAATCTTCTCAGGTATTGTTGAAAGGAAAGTGCTAGTATTAGTTGAGGACAAACTGGATGAAAATCAGTGTGGGTTTAGGCCTCTTAGAGGTTGTCAGGACCAGATCTTTAGCTTACGGCAAATAATGGAAAAGTGTTACGAGTGGAACAGGGAATTGTATCTATGCTTTATAGATCTAGAAAAGGCATATGACCGGCTTCCTAGGAGGAATTTATTGTCTGTTCTACGAGATTATGGAATAGGAGGCAAACTTTTGCAAGCAATTAAAGGTCTTTACATAGGTAGTCAGGCGTCATTTAGAGTTGACGGTAAATTGAGTTCATAGTTCAGAGTAGCTTCAGGGGTAAGAAAAGGCTGCAACCTGTCTCCACTGTTGTTCATATTATTTATGGATCATATTTTGAAAACAATAGACTGCCTGGGTGAGATCAAGATATGTGAACACAAAATAAGCAGTCCCGCATATGCGGATGACTTAAGTTGTGATGGCAGATTCGTTTGAAAGTTTGCAAAGTAATATTTCAGAGCTAGATCAGAAATGTAAAGACTATGATATGAAGATTAGCATCTCCAAAACGAAAGTAATGTCAATGGGAAAGAGATCGGATTGAGTGCCAAATAGGAGCAACAAAATTAGAACAGGTGGACGGTTTCAAGTACTTAGGATGCACATTCTCACAGGATGGCAACATAGTGAAAGAACTGGAAGCGAGGTGTAGCAAAGCTAATGCAGTGAGCGCTCAGCTGCGATCTACTCTCTTCTGCAAGAAGGAAGTCAGTACCAAGACTAAGTTATCTGTTCACCGTTCAATCTTTCGACCAACTTTGTTGTTTGTGAGCGAAAGCTGGGTGGAATCAGGTTACCTTATCAATAAGGTTGAGGTTACGGATATGAAAGTAACTAGGATGATTGCAGGTACTATTAGATGGGAACAATGGCAGGAGGGTGTCCATAATGAGGAAATCAAAGAAAAACTGGGAATGAACTCTATAGATGTAGCAGTCAGGGCGAACAGGCTTAGATGGTGGGGTCATGTTACACGCATGGGAGAAGCAAGGTTACCCAAGAGACTCATGGGTTCAGCAGTAGAGAGTAGGAGGAGTCGGGGTAGATCAAGGAGAGGGTACCTGGATTCAGTTAAGAATGATTTTGAAGTAATAGGCTTAACATCAGAAGAGGCACGAATAGGGGATCATGAAGGAATTTTAATTGGGGGACTACGCTCCAGACTGAACGCTGAAAGGCATAATCAGTCTTAAATGATGATGATGATCTGTATGGTAAGCATATTGGCAGTTGACCCTAAATAATAAAAAGTGTGAGGTAATCTACATGAGTGCTAAAAGGAATCCGTTAAACGTCGGTTACACGGTAAATCAGTCAAATCTTTTAGAATACTGCTGCACAATGTGGGATTCTTACCAGGTAGGACTGACTGAGTACATCGAAAAAGTTCAAAGAAGAGCAGCACGTTCTGTAGTATCGCAAAATAGGGAGAGAGTGTCACTGAAATGATACAAGATTTGGGATGGAAATTATTAAAACAAAGGCGTTTTTCGTTGCGACGGGATCTTCTCACGAAACTCCAATCACCAATTTGCTCCTCCGATTGAACTATTTTGTTGACACCGATCTATAGAGGGAGCAATGATCACCATGATAAAATAAGGGAAATCAGAGCTCTTACGGAAAGATATAGGTTTTCGTTCTTTCTTCTCGCTCTACGAGATAGGAATAATAGTGAATTGTGAAGGTGGTTCGAAGAACCCTCTGTCAGGCACTAAAATGTGATTTGCAGAATATCTGTAGATGTGGATAGGAGGCTCATGACTAACTCCAAATTTCACTCTCAAAACTTTTTTCAGGGGCATCTCAGAGACGTAGGTGTGTAAGTAAGTACATATTAAGACCTATATTTCAGTTTTCTTTTCATGTAACTGAATATAAATAAGAGAGAGAGAGAGAGAGAGAAAGAGAGAGGAAACAATATCGAAAAATCCATATGGCGCGATGGTGGCAAGACAAGAGAGAGGAATTACACTCAATTTATTTTTAGTTATATTTTCCTAAGACTCGGTGTGCTTTTACAGCGCCGACGGCAACTACGAGGTGACCCTGATGACGAAGGCGACGCTGAGGTCCACGGGAGAGGTGTTCTGGAAGCCGCCCGCCATCTACAAGTCCTCCTGCGAGATCAATGTCGAGTACTTCCCTTTCGACGAGCAGAGCTGCACGATGAAGTTTGGTTCTTGGACGTACAATGGATTTCAGGTAGAACCCTCTTATAGGAGATCTGTTCTGTCTACAGTTAAAACACGTCAATCTCAATACACTGACACTATGTGATCAAAAGTATACGGACACCCCCAAAAACATACGTTTGTCACATTAGGTCCATTGTGCTGGCGCCAACTGCCAGGTACTCAATATCTGCGACCTCTGCAGACATTAGACATCATGAGAGATCAGAATGGGGCGTTCCTGATTGAGTATCACTTGTGTCATATGTCTGCACGCGAGATTTCCACTCTCTTAAACATCCCTAGTTACACCGTTTCCGATGCGATAGTTAAGTGAAAACGTTAAAGGACACGTGCAGCACAAAAGCAACAGGCTGATCTCGTCTGTTGACTGACAGAGACCGTCGACAGTGGAAGAGCGGCGTAATGTGTAGCAGGCAGACATCTATCCAAACCATCACACAGGAATTACAAACTGCATCAGGATCCACTGCGAGTACTATGACAGTTGGGCGGGAGGTGAGAAAACTTGGATTTTATGGTCTAGCGGCTGCTCATAAGCCACACATCACGCTGGTAAATGCCAAACAACGCCTCGCTTGCTATAAGGAGCGTGAACGTTGGACGATTGAACAGTGGAAAAACGTTGTGTGAAGAGACGAATGACGGTGCACAATGTGGCGATCCACTGGCAGGGTGTGGGTATAGCCAATGCCCGGTGAACGTCATGTGCCAGCGTGTGCAGTGCCAACAGTAAAATTTGGAGGCAGTGGTGTTACTGTGTGGTCGTGTTTTTCATGGAGAGGGCTTGCACGCCTTGTTGTTTTGCGTAGCAGTGTCACAGCACAGGCCTAAATTGATGTGTTAAGCACCTTCTTGCTTCCCAGTGTTGAAGAGCAATTCGGGGATGGCGTTTGCACGACAATAACATCCCTGTAACAGACTGGCGTGCACAGAGTCCTGGCCTGAATCCTATAAAACAACTTTGGGATTTTTGGAACGCCGACTTCGTGCCAGGCCCCACCGACCGACATCGATACCTCTCCTCAGTGCAGCACTCCGTGAAGAATGGGCTGTCATTCCCCATCAAACCTTCCAGCACCTAACTGAATGTATGCCTGCGAGAGTGAAAGTTGTCATCAAGGCTAAGGGTGGGCCAACACCATACTGAATTACAGCATTACCGGTGGAGGGCACCACGAACTTGTAAATCGTTTTCAGCCAAGTGTCCGGATACTTTTCATCACATAGTGTAGTTGTGGAGTGTTACAAAAAGTATACTCCATACGAGCACCAAATACGGTATTTCAGATAATAACGTTTAGTGATTAACGTCCCGTTGTTGACTGTATCATTACTGATTGAGCATATGCTCGCTTATAGGCTGAAAGAAGTCGACAGCTTCGATTCAAAGGATCCATCCCGACAATTTCTTGAAGAGATTTAGGGAGAAATGTGAAAACTTAAGTATGTTGGACGGACGGTTATTTGAACTTGTTTTCTCCCGTTTACGATTCCAGAGCTTTAATCCCTGAGCTATCATGTGCAATAATATCATGTATTATAGCACTGAAATAAAATACTGTGCTTGCCTCTGTCTTTAAGAACTGTAAAATATGATTCCCCCTAAACTGAGAAACAGTTTAGCAACACATTATTTTCGGAACTCTTATTTCCATTTCAGGCTGTTCACTTGCATCTTTCCACACTTGACGACGAAACTGAATCTTAAAATGTATTATCACATTCTCATTTTATTCTGCTACACAAGTTTGGCAGCTGAAACAGACACGATTATTAACTTCACAATAATTTTTAGTCCCTAGTAGCCTCCATATACTTACGAGACATAGGGACTGATGACCTTAGCAGTTAAGTCCCATAAGATTTCACACATACTTACGAGACACGAAAGTGTGAAACAGAAACAAGGGCGTTAGGAAACAGTTCGAGGTTCTAGCTATGCGTGCCCTCACATCAGTTGTTCATGTCACCACTTTTTGTTCCAGAGCTTTTCATAATGTTAAAGAACGTATTGAAACCTTCCCTTTAAAGCTGAACCATCGTTTCAACCGTTGGTTTCTTGAGTTTCTTCGAATAATGTAGGTCCAAGCCACATCGTACGGAGATATTGCAATTCTGTGAAATGAGATCAGAAATGTGAATCAGTTTCCACGATAATTTAGAATTCTGTTCTCACTACAGGCTAAGGTCTGTGAATGATGATTTAGAGGAAAAGGTAAATTTACAAAATAATTTGATGAGGAACTTGTACTATGTTACTTTTCGAGGTTCTTTTGGATCTACGAAAGCGCAGATGCAGTAAACTCATTTTGAGGCGGAATGTGGGTCAACTTGTATTACGCCAGTAAAAGGGCTTTTGTTTTCACTCAGTAACCAAACCCAACCCTCAGCGCTAACCGAAACAAGTCCAGATTTGTTACCAATCTGGACTTGTCTCCACTGTTAATAAATCTTAAAATTTTATTAACTAAACACAGGATGATTCACTGATGCACTATGTAGTTTCTTTTTATGGACACGTAGCACAAGATGGGTCTCATTGTGCAGTGCTGTTACAATAATGATTTGTTAGTATGATACATACATCAAAATATATTCCCTCTATCGCAAATAATCATGCATAGGTTTCGTAATCACTAAACGCAAACTCACAGAAAATTCATAGTCTCGCCTTATGGTAGGCCAGTCGTAAAGTTTGTTAGTTAGTTTCTTTCATGTTCCATGGATCATTTTCTACGACAAATCGTAATGATATAGAACGAAACATTTTACATTCACATCGCAAATTAATTTATAAATATGACTACATGTTGAAGTGAAGTGGAAGGAAGACAAGGATTTCTGGTCAGATGAGTATCGGGTAATATCAACAGCAGCAGAAAATGGTATAACAGGTGTAGGATTCGTTATGAATAGGAAGGTAGGGCAGAGGGTGTGTTACTGTGAACAGTTCAGTGACCGGGTTGTTCTAATCAGAATCGACAGCAGACCAACACCGACAACGATAGTTCAGGTATACATGCCGACGTCGCAAGCTGAAGATGAACAGATAGAGAAATTGTATGAGGATGTTGAAAGGGTATTGCAGTATGTAAAGGGGGATGAAAATCTAATAGTCATGGGCGACTGGAATGCAGTTGTAGGGGAAGGAGTAGAAGAAAAGGTTACGGGAGAATATGGGCTTGGGACAAGGAATGAAAGAGGAGAAAGACTAATTGAGTTCTGTAACAAGTTTCAGCTAGTAATAGCGAATACCCTGTTCAAGAATCACAAGAGGAGGAGGTATACTTGGAAAAGGCCGGGAGATACGGGAAGATTTCAATTAGATTACATCATGGTCAGACAGAGATTCCGAAATCAGATACTGGATTGTAAGGCGTACCCAGGAGCAGATAAAGACTCAGTTCACAATATAGTGGTGATGAAGAGTAGGCTGAAGTTCAAGACATTAGTCAGGAAGAATCAATACCTATAGAAGTGGGATACGGAAGTACTAAGGAATGACGAGATACGTTTGAAGTTCTCTAGCGCTATAGATACAGCAATAAGGAATAGCGCAGTAGGCAGTACAGTTGAAGAGGAATGGACATCTCTAAAAAGGGCCATCACAGAAGTTGGGAAGGAAAACATAGGTACAAAGAAGGTAGCTGCGAAGAAACCATGGGTAACAGAAGAAATACTTCAGTTGATTGATGAAAGGAGAAAGTACAAACATCTTCCGGGAAAATCAGGAGTTCAAAATACAAGTCGCTGAGGAATCAAATAAATAGGAAGTGCAGGGAAGCTAAGACGAAATGGCTGCAGGAAAAATGTGAAGGCATCGAAAAAGATATGATTGTCGGAAGGACAGACTCAGCATACAGGAAAGTCAAAACAACCTTTGGTGACATTAAAAGCAACGGTGGTAACATTAAGAGTGCAACGGGAATTCCACTGTTAAATGCAGAGGAGAGAGCAGATAGGTGGAAAGAATACATTGAAAGCCTCTATGAGGGTGAAGATTTGTCAGATGTGATAGAAGAAGAAACAGGAGTCGATTTAGAAGAGATAGGGGATCCAGTATTAGAATCAGAATTTAAAAGAGCTTTGGAGGACTTACGGTCAAATAAGGCAGAAGGGATAGATAACATTCCATCAGAATTTCTAAAATCATTGGGGGAAGTGGCAACAAAACGACTATTCACGTTGATGTGTAGAATATATGAGTCTGGCGATACGCATGAACAGTCTAATGAGTACACAGTATGGTTTGAGAGTAAATCGGAGAAAGACGAAGGTAATGAGAAGTAGTAGAAATGAGAACAGCGAGAAACTTAACATCAGGATTGATGGTCACGAAGTCAATGAAGTTAAGGAATTCTGCTACCTAGGCAGTAAAATAACCAATGACGGACGGAGCAAGGAGGACATCAAAAGCAGACTCGCTATGGCAAAAAAGGCATTTCTGGCCAAGAGAAGTCTACTAATATCAAATACCGGCCTTAATTTGAGGATTAAATTTCTGAGGATGTACGTCTGGAGTACAGCATTGTATGGTAGTGAAACATGGACTGTGGGAAATCCGGAACAGAAGAGAATCGAAGCATTTGAGATGTGGTGCTATAGACGAATGTTGAAAATTAGGTGGACTGATAAGGTAAGGAATGAGGAGGTTCTACGCAGAATCGGAGAGGAAAGGAATATGTGGAAAACACTGATAAGGAGAAGGGACAGGATGATAGGACATCTGCTAAGACATGAGGGAATGACTTCCATGGTACTAGAGGGAGCTGTAGAGGGCAAAAACTGTAGAGGTGGACAGAGATTGGAATACGTCAAGCAAATAATTGAGGACGTAGGTTGCAGGTGCTACTCTGAGATGAAGAGGTTAGCACAGGAAAGGAATTCGTGGCGGGCCGCATCAAACCAGTCAGTAGACTGAAAAAAAAAAAATGTTAAACATTTATAAGCTTTTTATATTTGTTTCATTTTATTTTTATTTATTACTTCCTACCAACCACCATTTACACATTACTATGACATATTTGTCTTACAGCACGTTTTTGAGCAATGGAGACTTTCTATCTTAAAGAAGAGTTACCTCAATTATATTATTCCATATGACATTATTGAATGAAAAATTTGCCATCTTACTGATTTTTCTCTCTCCAAGCTTTGCAATGATTCTAAGTGCAAATATGGCTGATCTAAGTTGTTTTAGAATTTCAAAATTTACTTTTTCCAGTTTACATTTTCCTCAGTATGGGATCCAGGAATTTTGAAGTTTCCATTCTATTTATTATTTTTTCACCATGTGTTATACTTGTCACTCATGTTGCAACCCTAGATGTGGCAGAACTGAATATGTTGTGTCGTCTTAAGACTGAGGGTGAGACCATTTGGAGAAAGCCAGGCTATGACACTTTTAAAAACTTTGTGTACCATTTCTTCTGTTTCAGCATGTATGCATGGATTGATTGCAAAAGTAATATCATCTACGAAAAGAATTAATTCTACTATTGTATATTAGACAGAGCATTGTTTACACATATGAGGAACAATCATGGACCTAAGATTGAGCCTTGGGGAACCCTAAACGTAATTTATCTCTAGTCACAGTTACGTCCGTGCACTATATTGGTTGAATTATTAAGTAAAACTTTCTGCAATCTTTTGGTTAGATATGACATTATCCATTGATTGACTATACCATGAGTCACATAAAACTTCTATTTGTCTTGTAGCACACTTTTGATTCACACTGTCAAATGCCTCACATAGATCGCAGAAAGTAGCAAACGGTGCCGTTTTATTATTCAATGCTTGTAAAATATTTTTTAGTGGATATGTAAATGGCATTCTCCTGAAATGTAGTGTTCTGCGAATATTATTGTTGTTAAGGTGTGATACTGCTGTTCCAGTAAAATGCAAATGACGTCAGCAGTGGCAACCGACAATTACGAAGGAAATTAAGTATAGCTCAACTGAACGTTGTACCTAAGATATTTTACTTAGTTTATCTGAGATCTACCAAGGTTAACTAAAGAATACATTTTGACATAAATTAATTTCTTCATTGCCCGAGACAGTGCAACGGAACGTCGAAACGATACACATCTTTCTGGCAGCGTTGATTAATCAAGCACCTAGAATTGGAAATCGGTACCGATGCAACAGCATGCGCTACCTTGTATGTTCGAAAACTTCGCGCTAGGCAAACTGAGCAAAACGTTTGGTTCTTTTTGCATTTGATATGGTCTACGATAGACCTTTAAGGGGGGCCTATAGAGGCACTATTAGTTCATGGGGAACTATGAAAACCATAGAAAACCCCAAAAAACTTTTTAGTTTTACAATTTTTCGCACTACAACCGAGCTGCGGAATCCAAGACGCTTACGCACAGAAAGTGCTTGAGTACATCACGACATATTCCTAAGATCACTGTCTCGAACATCCTTAAAAAATTTTCTTTACATGTTTATCCGTTTTAAAACACAGAGTTTCACAACCATTAGCTCATTGGCAGTTTCTTAGAGAACTCCAGAAAAAGCGTTTTCTTTACCCTTTTTCGTATAATAACCGAAGACGGCTATGGATAGAAAATGAGAGTAATTTTTACGATATAATACAGAGATCCCGCTCATGAACATGCTTCAAAATTTTCTTGATATCTTTCTCCGTTTCCGAGCTACAGACATTCGAAGTTACCCTTCTTGGACACGTAAACTACTAACGTAAATTCCAGTGTGAGGTGAAAAAGTAGTTTATAAACCGATGTACCACGGAGGAATATCCTGTGAAGTGTCTACGCTGTCATCAGAAGGCTTCTGGGAAGCCCATGTTGTTGTACTTAAGAACATGCAAAATTTTTGTCCGCGTGAAATCAGGTCTGAGGTGTAAAATTAGTTTTGCGTTATTTTAGTTTCACGTAAATAAATTATCAAAACTTTACTGACCCATAAAGTTCTTTTCATATGAGTGATATGCCCTACTGTCGAAAGGAAAAGAAGGGAACCAAAGGAAAAATGCTCTTATTGCAGTACAAAAAACGAGAATACCCTCCAGTTTAAAAGACTCCGACTAAAAAGTCGAGTACTAGCTGCCCTATTCTACCTTCCTCAGCACCTGTAAAGATTTTTCCAAAAATTTGGCATGGGAACATATTCGCGTTTTTTATGCTGAGAGAGAAGGAGACAATGGATGTGGGAAAGATGTGGATAAATAATGAAAGATAGTAGACAGTGATTGTGGTATAGAAAGAACGAAGAAGACAATGCCAGTGTGAGAGAAAGAGAGAGACACAGTGACAGTGGAACATAGTTTCAGCGACAGAAGCGTGCAAGGACAAGTGTGAAGGAGATAGTCCCAGTGGGAGAGCAACAAAGAGCAGGAGGAAGTGGAAGAACGTGAGAGGCAGGGATAACGAGAGCCAGAGTCTAAGAGAATGACAAGAAGAAAGAGGGAGATAGCTGTATTGAGAAGAGACGGCTGCAGTGGGGAGGAATTAGATAGTAGCAGTAAGATAGCAGGAGAGAGACAGTGATAGTGTTGGCGAATATTGTATAATATTGAAGTTTAAAATTCGTTAAAAAGCCGTTACTAGGACAGAAGGAAGGTGACTTTGGCTCTGAGATAGGAGTCAGTGACAGAGAGAGACAAGGGAATGATGACAATGAGTTGGGCTGAATGAGTGAGTGAGGATGGGAAAGTGGTAGTGGAGTGGTACGAGCGACTTATAACGATGGACTAATGGGTGTGAGCGAGTTAGGGGAACTTGATTGAGTGAGAGGTGACTTAAAAAGAGTGCGAGTATGTTCGCATGCCAAAAGTTTTGGGAATATTTGTAAAGGTGCTGAGTAAGGTAGAATGAGGCAGCTGGTATTCTACTTTTCTGTGTCATTCAAACAACAGTATATTCGCCATTTTGTGCTACGATAGGAGCATTTTTTTCTCTGGTGCACTATTCTCATCCCAACATTACATCCTAGTATGTAGTTATGAAATTTTCAAGAATGGTATAACGTCCGTTTCCTTATCACCACTTTTAATCAGCTATCTGGCTATTAAACTGTCTCTTGTCAAGCTACAACCACTTAAATATTCCGGCGCAAACGGAGGTATATAATGCCGGTACAGTTATCCAGTCCCTCGTTTTGTGTTGTTTCAGGCTGGACGAGGTACACGACGACTTGGACTGTCGTTTTCTTTCTTTCGTCTCAGTCAAGAGTGCTCTCGCGTTTAGGCGACATCTTCTGTCGTTCACTTATTGATTACGCTCATTGCCATAAAATGCCATCTATTTTTATTCGTTGTCACAAAGGCTGTATTACTAATTGTTGGTGAATATTGTGTAATACTGAAGTTTAAAATTCGTTAAAAAGCCGTTAAGAGTGGCAGAACAGATTCCCACTGGAAGGTGACCTCTTTGACGCCCAGGAGAAAGATATCCTTAATCTAAAATGAGAGAAAAATACGAAAGAAAGTGAAGCACAGAAAGTTGGGAACGCCATGAAACGTCACGAGCTGAGTAGGTGTATGATGTTATTGCAGTGATTACAAAGCTGAGTCAAACTGACAAACAATTTAACAGTTTAAGCCTGCTTATCAGAATGACGCCTAGTTGGACGCACTGACTCCAGTTGCGAAGGGAATCACAAAACCATTGTATCCTATCCGGAGGGAAGGTGGTCCAGAACTGTTGCCTCTATTCCTCGATATTCTGGGTACCATCGCTGTTATGGCTTTGACGCTCGAGCTCGTTCCATAGATGCTCTATTGAAGACGGATCTGAGGCTACTCCTGGTCAAGGGAGTACCTCAAAATCACGCAGACACTTCATAGAGAAACGTGACTCATGTGGGGGAGCATTGTTCTGATGAAAATGGCACCACGATAGTAATGCATAACAGATAAAACATATTAACGTAGGATGTTTGCGACGTACCCTTGTGCTCCGAAAGTTGCCTCGTTCGCTACTGGCGATGATCAGAAGTCACATCTACTGGTTCCCCACACCATGACGTCTGGAGCGACACAGCTGCGCCTCTCCAAAGCTTTGGGAGTCTGAGTCCTATCACCAGAGGCTCTATTCTGTATCGTTCATACCGATCGGTGCGGTAAGTTACACCTAGATAGTGACGTCATTTTCGGTTCTTTAGCGAAAGCTGCTGTTCCGTAAGCTTATGAAACCAATTACCGATCGGTACGCAAGCCGATTTTCTGGCAACTGTACTGAGAGGTGGTTACGTTTCGGTATGGCCACCCATTTGGTTCAGTGTGATTTGTTAACACTTAGAATTTGTTATTTCAGAAATACTGAGGGGCTTTAGTTTAGGATTTAGTGATTACCTTGTACTGAAGAGTCACCAGGACGCTTCTGGTGGAAAGTGAATTCATGATAGCCAGTTCCCCTTTGGTAGAGGTATGGTTTGTGTTGTTTCTACTATGGACGATTATGACATAAAACAATTTTCAGTCATTTCCTCAAGAAATACCTGTTATTTTTACGTAACTAGGAGTTTAAAAATAATTACGTTTCAAGAGATCAACTCTGCTTACGTACAGGACACAGGAAAAATAATGTGAACACCTGTACTTACTTGGGAATGGTTTATTTATAAGGGGTTGGACCCGTTTGCCCATAATATAGTTGTACCGTCTCCAGCGAAATGTTATGCCACTTTTCGGTCAGAACCTCTTATGACTGGTGTAGTGACGAGCGAGACGGAAAACTGCTCCGGAGTCTGCGCTCCAATACCGCCCACAAGGGTTCCATAACGTTCAAGTGCGTGGACTGTGCTGACCAGGGATGACGCTGCAGTTCAGTTGCATGCTCCTCATACCACGATTGTACGGTTCTGCCTGTGTGAAAGAGTTCATTATCGTCCTGAAATATGGCATCATTGTTGGGGAACAACATTTAAATTATGGAGTGCACATGATCACCTAAAACGTTCACGTAATCGTTGGCTGTAACACGGCCTTTGAGAGTAATGATGGGACCAGCAGAATACCGTGTTATGGCTGCCCACACCATCACGTTCGAATGAAGCAAGGACTGTAGGCTTCTCTTGGTATTCTCCAGACGTAAACCCGGCCCGATGTTGGAAATAACGGAAACGTTGACTCGTGGAACCATATGACGTGTTTCCACGGATCAGCCGACCAGGGTTTCTGCTCCTGACACTACGTCTTACACTTCTTTGCGTTGGTTAATGGTTTCGATATAGCAGCTCGTCCGTGAAAATTCGCTTTATGGAATTCTCGGCGGACAGCGTCGATAGATACGGGGTCTCTGAGCACTTTAGCCACCGTAGTTTTGTGTTTTTTGTTGTTTTGGCACAATTCGTGTTAGCGTATGACGATCTCTGTCAGTTTTGATTTTCTCTCACTATTATGTTTACATGATGATGTATTTCCATGTTTTGCGTAGGTTGTCATGACTGTTGAAACAGTTGCTCTTGAAACATTCAATAAGTTGGTAGTCTTGGTTACTGATGCTCCAGTTAATCGGCTTCCCACAATCTGCCCTCTTTGGAACTCTGCTAGGTCTTTCATTGCACGTCGACCTCGACCGCTGAATGCAAATATAAAGTATGCACTACTCGTAACCAATCTGCACTGCTGCTAGCCGAGCGGTCTAGGTCGCTGCAGTCATGGACTGTGCGGCTGATCCCGGCGGAGGTTCGAGTCCTCCCTCGGGCATGGGTGTGTGTGTTTGTCCTTAGGATAATTTAGGTTAAGTAATGTGTAAGCTTAGGGAATGATGACCTTAGCAGTTAAGTCCCATAAGATTTCGCACACATTTGAACCTTTTTTGCACTGATGCCTAGTTCGTGGCTTCCGCATGTTTAAAAAATGAAAGATGAAATTGCTACAGACGAAATTTCTGTGTGTGAAACAACTGACAGTGACATTTATATTTTTTCTTGTCACAAATAATTCACCATTTTTCCGAATACTTAATGATCTCCTTGTTTATGGTTAGACAAGAGTCTGAGAGCACAACTTAAATTACTTAGAATGAAACTAGCAGCCATCATCTTTGTACTCTGGCTTGTCACAAGTATTTGTCTGTGATTGACTTTTTAATAACAGTAGGCAGAGATGAAAGATCGCTGCCATGATATTTTTAACTATACCCCCAGACATGCCGGACGCTGTGGCCGAGCGGTTCTAGGCGCTTCAGTCTGGAACCTCGCGACCGCTACGGTCGCAGGTTCGAATCCTGCCTCGGGCATGGATGTGTGTGATGTCCTTAGGTTAGTTAGGTTTAAGTAGTTCTAAGTTCTAGGGGACTGATGACCTCAGATGTCAAGTCCCATACTGCTCAGAGCCATTTGAACCGTCTGAACCACCAGACATGAAACATTTTGGTTCATGACATGCATGTCATAAACTACGATGAACTTGAATGGCTGCAGTCGCTACACGCCCTCGGAAAGCCATTTTTTAAATTTTGCTTTTAAGACCCAAATTGTTGATGTGCCATGTAGGAAAGTAGGCTACTTCCCATTTGGATCTCTAGGAGCGAGTTACAACCACATTATATGCATCTTGTTATTCTTTGACACTCTCTTAAATAATTTTTCGGGTGTTTTTACAGATATATTTGACCAATGTAGTACCACATACCTTTCCTATATCATATTCCGAAACGTAAAATCGAAAACAAGATGTCAGTGTGGATGAGAATAAAATGAGACAATATGGCAATTATGAAATTTCCAGAACACAGTAAAATTCCCTTCCGTTTTTATGCATGCTGGGAAACATCTGGTCAGCGAAATTTGAGCAGTACTACATACTCTAAACAAACTTTTCGGTACTGTGAAGAATAACATGCCTGTGTCAGCTGCTAGCCGCTTTGGCTTCGGGTTCGTGACGCTGTGCAGCCGCTTGCTTTTGATTGGTTGGCGCAAGGAGAACTGACAACAGCGCCTCAGTTTGCTAGAACGATGCGACAGCGCTTCTGAAAAGCTAACAGAATAACGTGGGGTCTCTGTTTCGAAAACAAGGCTGCTGTCTGCGCTCGCCTACCGATCCGACTGGCAGATCGGTCGGAAGATACAGAATAGGGTCCCAAATCGACGCCATTCTCGCCGACGATGGCCATCCGCAGTAGTGCAGAACCATGACTCACCGCTCAACACACTGCAACGCCATTCATTACCAGTGTATGCTTCCTGGTCAAAGCGTCACTGCAAATGCAGCCGTTTGTGATGTGCCGTTATCGGCAACCTACACATGGTACGGTAATTTTCTAGTGTGGCTGTACTAAAGTCCGAACGACGGTACAGGAAAGCACAGAATGTTTCAGGTGCTCCCTTACTTGTTCCCTGATGAACGTGTGAACGTGTGAAGAGGTAACGACGTGGTCGGTGCACAATACTGCGAACCTCCACTGCAGTGGTCAGAGGTGGTCGACCAGAACTTTGACAGCGAGTGCGCCAGTCTTCACGTTCCCATGTAGTTCGGTTTCAGGTCAAATCCAAGCACACTATAAATCTGTGTAATGCCCAATTCGACCAGCTGCCCTAATGGAGACCCACAATCAGGCCCTTCGCAAAGTGTGTCATGTGCTGATAACACTGTCTCACATGAGCACGCAACATCTTGCGTCCTTCACAGTGATCACTCAAAGCCTTATACTGTTCACATCCCTTATTTTGTACCAGGCGTAGTAACAAAACTAAACACGAACAACGTTTATGCACCGCAGTGGCCATTCCACCTCTCATACAGAATTGCAATTTTAAACCATTACACAGCTACCAATGTTTTGTACATGTAGGAAGTTATACTGGTATACTACCATATCTTCTGCAGTGAGGAGCCTACATAGCCGGGAAGTTTTATTAATAACAATATAATAATAGCTACTAAGAAATCTGGGAAGCACAAAGAAGACAGAAAATCAGAAAACAGTATTAATCCACACATCACATAAAAATAGAGTCAAAAAGTACATAAATTATTAAAACGGAGTGTCACTTCTCTCAGTGACATATAAAATTATGAAAAATTGTCTTGACCAGAACTGTAGAAACTTCCGACAACCAATCAGGTTGTTTTCGAAAAAGAAGATTCTCCAAGTTACAAGTTTTTTTCGAAAGAGAAGATTCTACGAGTTACAAGTTTTTAAACACGAAACCTAGAGTAGTATCATTTACTCATTACTATTAAGCATTTGATTGTGTAGCCAGAGAAACAATAAATAAGAGTGTTAGAAAATTTGTCAAAGCAAAATTAGCATAAATAATTCGTGAAACACTAAAGAAATACTATAGATAAAATGAAATTAATAGGAGTAATCTGAAACAAAAACTGATGCCAGACAAAGAGGGTGCTGATTACCATTTCTATTTCTATCCGTTGAGAAAAGAGAGATGTAAGGATCTGGAATTTAGAGCTGCAATATCAGAAAATGGGACCAATGATTCTTGGACGGAAATATATAGGGCTTCCAGTGAGTAAAACAAAGTTGACACCAGTCGTCCAGGACTTCTTTACATACTTTCAATTTCCCCTGTAAGTTCTGTTTGGTAAGAGGCAAGTCTGTGCGGCGGTCTCCAGTAGATGATGCTATGAAGTGTTAGGGTTCATAAGCTGTGCAGAGTGTTATACATTGAAATGATTATCTGTGGCGACGCAGGAATGTCTCAAACAACATTTCACGAGACGAAGGGAATACGTTGAAAAGGACGGCGAATGTTCAAGTTTATTTTGCAGTTTTATGGCTTTTTAAATATTCTACCTTCATGTACTAATTGTCGGAAGGCTGTTATTCACATACACGGAAGCGCCAAAGAAACTGTTATAGGGACGCGTATTGAAATACAGAGATACGTAAACAGGCAGGATACGGCTCCGCGGTCGCCAACGACTATGTAAGACAACAAGTGTCTGGCGCAGTTGTTAGATCGGTTACTGCTGCTATCAAGATTTAAGTGAGTTTCAACCTGCTGTTATAGTTGACGCACAAGCGATGGGACACAGCACCTCCGAGGTGGTGATGAAGTGGGGATTTACACGTACGACCATTTCAAGAGTGTGCCGTGAATATCAGGAATCCGGAAAAACATCAAATCTCCGACATCACTGCGGCCTGAAAAAAGCCTGCAAGAACGGGACCAACGACGACTGAAGAGAATCGTTCAACGTGACAGAAGTGCAACACTTCCGCAGACTGCTGCAGATTTCAGTACTGGGCCGTCAACAAATACCAGCGTGCGAACCATTCAACGAAACATCATCGATATAGGCTTTCAGAGCCAAAGGCCGACTCGTGTATCCTTGATGACTGCACAACATAAAGCTTTACGCCTCGCCTGGGCCCGTCATCACTAACACTGGCTTGTTGATGACTGGAAACATGTTGCTTGGTCGGACGAGTCTCGTTTCAAGTTGTATCGAGCGGACGGACGTGTACGGGTATGGAGACCTCCTCATGAATCCATGGACCCTGCATGTCTGCAGGGGACTGTTCAAGCTGGTGGAGCTTCTGTAATGGTGTGGGGCGTGTGCAGTTGGAGTGATGTGGGACCCCCCATACGTCTAGATACGAGTCTGACTGACGTAAGCATCCTGTCTGATCACCTGCATCCATTCATATCCATTGTGCATTCCGACGGACTTGGGCAATTCCAGCAGAAAAATGCGACACACTACACGTCCAGAGTTGCTACAGAGTGGCTCCAGAAACGATCTTCTGAGTTTAAACTCTTTCGCTGGCCACCAAACTCCACTGACATGAACGTTTTTGAAGACATCTGAGATGCCTTGCAACGTGCTGTTCAGAAGAGATCTCCACCCTCTCGTACTCCTATGGATTACGGACATCCCTGCAGGATTCATGGTGTCAGTTCCCTCCAGCACTGCTTCAGACATTGGTCGAGTCCATGCCACGTCGTGCTGTGGCACTTCAGCGTGCTCGCGGGTCCCTACACGATATTAGGCAGGTGTATCTGTTTATTTGGCTCTTCAGTGTATATGAATGCATGTCACAGATGTACACAGATGTGATCTTAGAAATCAGAAGAGACAGGTAATGTAGATTCTATGACCTATTAGTTCCATGATTACGCTGTATGACAGTTATATCGAACAAGATCAAGGATTGTCACTGCCTAAGATCTGACAATAGTAACATACATGACAACCTATATACAAAATGATACGACAGATTTCATATCCTGTTGTATTGACTAACACACATGTCACTGTTATACAGTAGATGTGCGTAGATGTAAGTAGATCTATATTTTTGCTACTATATATAAATTTGTCATTTTTCAGAAATCTCTGTAGCCTGCATACAGTATATCAGATGCCACTGATGATGGGTTATGAACCCGAAAACCGGTTGTGGCATATAAACATTTCTAGTGGAGCTCTTGGTGTTTAAATGTCCTTTAATAAATATCTTAAAGCAGCGGAGCATCAAGTATTTAAGATTTTCACAACGAAAGCAACTTAGGGTGTACCGCAAGGAGAAGTAATAGGATAGCTAATCTGGAAACTTCCTGGTAGACTGAAACTGTGTGCCGCAGAGACTCGAACTCGGGAACTTTGCCTTTCACAGTCAAGTGCTCTACCGAATGAGTTACCCAAGCACGACTTACGACGCTTTGCTCCCGGCAGTACCTCATCTCTTACCTTCCAATCTTTACAGCTCTCCTACGTAATTCGCAAGAATACCACTTCTGGAAGGAAGGCTATTACGAAGACATGGGTTATCCACAGACTGGGGGATGGCTAATGTAAAGCTGCGATGACAGATCGTGAGCCTTGCTTGGTACCTCAGTCGGCAGAGCACTTGCCCGAAAGTGCCAACATCCCGAGTTCGAGTCGCGGTCCGTCACACAGTTTTGATCTTCCAGAAAGTTTCATATCAAAAATGGTTCAAATGGCTCTGAGCACTATGGGACTTAACATCTGAGGTCATCAGTCCCCTAGAACTTAGAACTACTTAAACCTAACTAACCTAAGGACATCACACACATCCATGCCCGAGGCAGGATTCGAACCTGCGACCGTAGCGGTCGCGCGGTTCCAGACTGTAGCGCCTAGAACCGCTCGGGCACCTCGGCCGGCGGTTTCATATCAGCACACACTTCGCTGCGGAGTGAAAATTTAATTCTGGAGATATTTAATGTTCTCAATATACCTAAACGATTTTTCTGATCGATGCGTCACAACGAAATTGTTTTCCGACGATGCTGTTCACCACAGGGAAGTATCGTAAATGAACACACAAGGACTTGCAGAAAATTTCATGAACGGCAGTTGTCCTCGAAAACGGTTAAAATGCAAGGTAATGCCTATAACAGAGAAAAAGAATCTGATTGCATGTTCATTGCTGAACTTAGGGGCCGGCCGGTGTGGCCGAGCGGTTCTATGCGCTACAGTCTGGAACAGCGTGACCGCTAGGTTGCAGGTTCTAATCCTGCCTCGGGCATGAATGTATGTGATGTCCATAGGTTAGTTAGGTTTAAGTAGTTCTAAGTTCTAGAGAACTGATGACCTCAGAAGTCCCATAGTGTTCAGAGCCATTTGAACCATTTTGAACTTAGGGACACGATCTGCAGGATGAAGACACTAGTGGTCATTAAGAGTGGAGAACCACAAAGGCGCCTCGCAACAAATCCCAAAATACGCTGATTGGCCCCTGTTCGACACCTCCTGACAGGGTGTTCAACCTGGGTCCAATGAACGGCAATCAGACGTGCTAACCACTCACCTACGAAGAACCATCGCAGGAAGACTTAGGGAAAAGTCGATACGTGTCGTAACATGGATATTCCTGAATGGAGAGGAGATGGAATAGTTGAGCGCACAGTGATTCGCGTAATGGAAACGGGAGGCTGGCGGGCGGTGTTCTCCAGAGATCTGGAAGCCCTGCGCGGCGCTTGGCGTGGCGTCTGCGGCTGTGGCCCCCGAGGCTGCGCCATGAAATATTGACGGCGGGCACTCGCTCCGAAAGGAACGGAGTGGTTGCCCGCGGCTGCCTGCCTTCTGCTCCACTCCTAGAAGCGACGAGAACAGCTGGGCCCAGTACGGGTAGACCCTCGAGCTCGCTGCTCCCAGACTCACCAGGGAAGCATACACCTAACGAGTCAACGGTTTCGCGTATTTTTTGCACGATTGTAGTACGTATTTACAGTGATAGGCCAAGACAATAAGACCACTAGTTTAAAAGCGACCTGGTTCAAGTCTGAAACGCAGTGCAGTGTCGATTCTGCGTCGCACGGTCTGAACAAGTCCTCGGTAGGTTTACGGAGGCAAGTAGCATCAGAAGTCTAAGCAGGAGTCTCAGAATTCCCGTAAATTACAGATCACTGGTTTGTGGACGCGGAACTGGCACCCGATAACGACCCAACTGTGTTCCATCGCCTTCAGATCGGGCCAGTTTGGTGGGGAAGACTACACAGTGAGTTAGTACCATCCTCCTCAAAGCGCTGTAGTACGATTTTGGCCTTGTGTCACAGACAGTTATCCTGCTGAAAGATGCGGTCGCCCTTTGGGGAAGAAATGAAGCTTGAGGACATATAGACGATCAGCAATAATAGTTACGTAGCCTCCAGCTGTCATGGTGCTTAAGATTTTGCCACAGGCCCCATGTAAGCTCAAGTGAGCATTTCGCATAGCGTAAAAGAGCTTCCAAGAGCGTGAGTCCATGATGTGATGCATGTTTCGAGAAGCATTCGCCTGGATGACAGTGTATCCGGACAAGACCATCGACTTAGGAAGCGTCATTCACAGCAAACCTTATCCCTCCGACTTGGCGACACTTTTTCATTGACTCACGGTCCAACCTCGTGGAACCTGTGTACAGTGCGTTTTGATTATGTCGTTGGGTCAATATGAAAAGACGTGGATGTCATCTGCAGTGGAGCCTCACGTCCAGTAATGTGTGCTGAACACTTGAGCATGCACAAGCATCGTCCTCTGTCGTCAGATTCACCACAGATCGTCGTCTGGCAAGCCTCCAATCTCCACGCTCTTGAATGAGGCTCGGACATACAGCAACTTGTCGAGTACTCGTAGTTTCACCGACTTTCAACCGTTTTACTTGAATGCTCACGATTGTAGCACCGGAGTAGCCAACCAGCTTCACCGTTTCCCTTATCTCATCACCAGGCACTGGGCCATAAGAATCTGTCCTCTGTTATGTCAGTGGATTTGCCCATTTGTGGACGGCGTAGTCGCTGGGTTATTCGCTGTTCATCTGCCCTTCTTATACCGGGTGTCCCAAAAATGTTGCGACGAATATCGAGGTGTTGTAGAGGCTGTCTCGAGGAACAAATCGACAGTAGGAACCCGTGAATAGAAGATTGCAGGAGAAAAAAATCGTCATCCACAGAGGCAGCAGCACTGCACCCTCTACAAGCCCTCGAAGTTTTTCGCATTTCTCGGACACTGTACTTTCCTTACCACGTCACACGCCTGCAACGCCGCGTGGCCGCATTGTCTCATCCGTGCATTATCTCAGCCGTCCTGCTTCAGTTTAGGTGCCAAGTTCTGCAACAGAACGATCCTTCGGTGATGACAGGAATCGGTTTCCTACGTAACGCTAATACACTACTGGCCAAGAAGAAATGCAGATGATAAACGGGTATTCATTGGAGAAATATATTGTACTAGAACAGACATGTGATTACGTTTTCACGCAGTTTGGGTGCATAGATCCTGAGAAATCAGTACCCAGAACAACCACCTCTGGCCGTAATAACGGCCTTGATACGCCTGGACATTGAGTCAAACAGAGCTTGGATGGCGTGTACAAGTACAACTGCCCATACAGCTTCAACACGATACCACAGTTCATCAAGAGTAGTGACTGGCGTATTGTGACGAGCCAGTTGCTCAGCCTCCATTGACCAGACGTTTTCAATTGGTGAGAGATCTGGAGAATATGCTGGCTAGGGCAGCAGTCGAACATTTTCTGTATCCAGAAAGGCCCGTACAGGACCTGTAACATACGGTCGTGCATTATACTGCTGCAATGTAGTTTCGCAGGGATCGAATGAAGGGTATAGCCACGGGTCGTAACACATCTGAAATGTAACGTCCACTGTTCAAATTGCCGTTAGTGCGAACAAGAGGTGGCCGAGGCGTTTAACCAATGGCACCCCATACTATCACGCCGGGTAACACGCCAGTATGGCCATTACGAATACAAGCATCACTGCGATGTTCCATTCACTTTCTTTGTAGTGAGATAGAGCTCGTATATCTTTTTTCATAGTGGATTAACCTTATAGAGTCCGCCCTCGGTAGCTGAGTGGTCAGCGCGACAGAATGTCTATCCTAAGGGTCCGGGTTCGATTCCCGGCTGGGTCGGAGATTTTCTCCGCTCAGGGACTGGGTGCTATGTTGTCCTGATCATGATCGTTTCATCCCCATCGACGAGTTGGTCGCCGAAGTGGCGTCAATTTGAAAGACTTGCAGCCAGCGAACTGTCTACCCGACGGGAGGTCCTAGTCACACGACATTTACATTTATTTATTTATCCGCGTAGACATACGGCAATATTTAAACATCATTAAATGCCGTTACTTGAATCTTCTGTATTCAAAAAAAACAATTCTCCATTATCAGCAACATATTAAGCTATGGCTATGTTCCGATTCTGTTGTATACTTCTGGATTAGCCTAATTTTTGTCAGTATTCCACACGAAAATCCTTCAAAGATGTCTCATTTTTTGTTCTTCGTCTTTCCTTCGCATTTATGTTTTTAAACGTTTTACATCCAATAGCCTACGTTGGTTTTGTACTTTCTGCACGCTATTTAAAATTGGGATTTCTCAAAGTTCTTCATTTTCATAGTGTGCACCGCTTGTAATTATTCTTGGCTACTGCGAAAAAGAGTTAACCAGCGGTGGAGTAAAAGTAGTACTTGTACACGTGGGTTCAGGTTTGTGGCGGCACGCTGGTGGAGTACACGTGTGCGGTATGCGGCATCGATCCACTGGCGGGCCGCTGATGGCCTGGCAGGCATGTTTTACGGCTCCTGTGGGAACAGCTTTGTCAGGCAACGAGCAAGCTGCCCCTAATAACCCGCGGCGCCCCCACAACACTACCGGTACCAGGCATCGGGGACAGTGCGATAACCGTGCTATGATCAGAGGGATCATCCATCACTCGCTTACTGGTACCTGTTGGCCTAGATTTCGTTCGATCGAGGCAGTTGATTCCCTCGCCGGTTCGTTCAAGGCCTATTCGTAACAATTAGGACTTCTATGTCCACGTCTACGTACATGGGTAAAACAGTCATCCACTTCCAGTTGCCGCTTGTTGTCTATCAACTTCCATGGACAACAAAAATTTGATTTTCCATATTACTTATAATTGTCTGTATTTAAAAAGTTAACATCGTGTCAACGTTACGTTATAGGTATTTCACAATAAGGACAACAAATTACCTAGAATGTATTAATCTAGTATTTGAAAGCAGGAGAACCAATCGATTTCCGACAAAATTTACACATAATGTCAAACCTGTTCTAAACTTTTTCTTGATGAAGTGCAGTAAAACTTCAACGAAAAGAGTGCTGTTTCAATTTATTACTTATTTAATACTAACTATTTCTTAAAACATTTTGCTGACAGAATTAAGATAATTACTGAGTGTACTTGTTAAATTATACTATTGTGGTTACACGTGGCTTATGAAACATAGTGCCATAAACACTGAGAAGACTGAAGAAATAGTTTTCCTCAAAACTGAGTGCAAATTAATCAGCTGATACTTAGTGACTTCATTATTTTTAAGAGTGAAATGCATGTGTTTGCATAGACGTAAATCTCACGTTCTTGTTCTTTTTTTAAAATGTAATTGTTCACACCACTGGTAATAAATCGTTTTGAACACAGTACTGAGTTCAGTTCCTTTCGTTTTTAATCTCATTAATTCTTAAATAATATACAGGGTGATTATAATTAAAGTTAAACTTTCAAACCGCTGTAGAAATAACGCCACTGGTCAGAATGACGTCAAATTGCAATGGAATATTATCGGAGAAGGGGGAACAAGTATGGCAGAAGAAAATAAATAGTTACAAAATGTGGGAATAGATGGCGCTATAAGCATCATAATTTAATAGTGGTCGACTACAAATAACGAATGAATCATACAAAAATGCCTAAGGTGCACGTTTGACGTTAAACAAACTGTACTACTTGGAACGGTGGTCTGATCATTTAATATTAAAAGACTACGACCAAGGTGTGGACGGGGCCAAGGAATTGACATATCAGACGTGATTTAACACAAATAATTTATACATAACATACAATACATAACACCAACTACGTAAATCCCGCTTCGATGCTTACAATTGCCCAAAATTGGAAAGGCATTAATTTAAGAAACTAAAACGCCTATTATAATTTTTTAAAATAATAACACAACACATAAGTAAGCGCTAAGTGAACACGCTCTTAAATCTTTAATTATTAATCACAAAGCGTAGGTTTACCACATTTATATTCTCATTGCAATATAAAACATAAATACATGAATTCACAACACAGCATGGCTTCAAAATTTCTACCTGGGCAACCTATGGTCCTAAAACTTCCGTATTACATTCCAGCCAATCACATAAATAACTTATAAACACGGTTGGTAAAATACAAACGTTTGCACTATAATCAATTTTAATAATCCACAATCGCTCAAAAAACATCAGAAGTTCGATACGGGCCATGTAAGCCCGTTTATACAATCTTTCGGACCAAAATAGGCACGAGGGCCACCATAACAGAAGTGCGCTAGTTGCTTTTAGGATAGGTGCTCTGATTAGCTTAATCAATGAGCAGATATTTACTTAAGCGACAAGTAAGATAGTTAATGTAAATAGAAGGTATTTCTAAAGCTTTTTTTTTTCTTCCTCCCTTTTAACAAGGGGGTTTTAGTGAGGTGGAAATTTCACTTTAAGGAGACGCAATAGCAATCTAGCGGGCACGCCTTCACGAGGACGCCATGCCACTACACACGTACCAAACTAGCCGCGTATTCGCTGTTCAAGGCAAACATTAATAACACAGTTCCATATTCGTGACACCTAAATAATCGGGATAGAAACAAAACAAAAAATCCCAAGAGCGCAAGATCCAGCATAGCTTTAGAACAGATCTTACTTCATGCGGTTGCCTTCACAAATACAGGTATCGAAATGAAAACAAGAACGTGTAACAACATTCCCAAATGAACACAATGTTCTTCTTTAGGTCCCGGTAGCGCTAGACGACGCTGACATGTCAATGTTAACAAACCTCTATGGCAACACCCTCCAACTGAGAATCTGAAACCAATGTGACCCCTTATCAGCTCCGTGACAGGACTCGAACCCCCAACTACTGTCAGTGCAACTAACTTAGAATAAATACGGCACAAATAGTATGGCGGACACATATACTCAGGGATTAACAGAACACTAGACTGAACTAGAATTAACCTTAATAATACAGCACTAGATCTTGGGAGAAAAGGAATTAACTCCTCACCCGAACTTCTGCAACCACAGGGCGGGAGGATGAACTACCAAAACATAGAAGTGCAAACGTACACAAATAACTACCAAAATACACCAATAGACCGGTTAGCAACGATGCTTGGAGGAATCTGCACTGTCAGAATTGCACCAGTGAACAGAACAGAGGATTGCCACAGCGGTGGCCACAAGGCGGGAAAGACGACTGGATGAACTCAATCCGAAAGGACGATCAACTTGAAACAGTCACACTTAACTTCTTTTCTCCTTTCCCTCGGCGCACTTCGTCGTTTGTCCGGGACTGCTGTGCACAATTCTGAGCCGTTCCCAGTCGTCCCGGCAGACACCGACCCAGCCGAACTGCTCCCGGACTCAAACCCTCGCCGAACGGTGGCTCCACCGCCCCATGATGTTTACTGTTTGTTTGCCTTCGTCGACGCAGGCGATGATTAGACTGCCATCCGCCTCCCGCGGACAACCAGTGATGAGCGGACAGAGGGGCCCAACCAGGCCGGCGTTCCTCCACGGATAGAAGTGCGGGTTCGATAACAACATCTGTACGTGGAAGGCAGGATGTCGACGTCACCATGTCACACACGAAGGCCACTGCGCCACAACCTCCTCCAGCGTGACCCCGCTCGCCTATAAATAGCACAGGCCAAAGAGTCTGCTGCAGTAAACACGTGAGTCGGTCGTTTTACCAACCTACGGTTTCTAAGTACACCGAAGACAGAACTCGCAATCGATAGTGGGTACACTACGGGCGGGAGTTCAAACGAAAGAGCTTCGTAAAAGACCAACTCTGAACAACCGCGGAGAAACGAAATAGAAGCGAGGCAATAAAAGACAGCAACGAGATGCTAGAACCCGGTCGCGCCCAAACACTGTCGATTACCAAAGATATTGGCTCCACACGACGCTCAGGAAACGAGCCGTGGAAAGATGGAAGTACACACGGCTCACTACTCGGTGTGCAATCGGTCCATAGGTGTGATACTGTTAGTTACGAAAGCCAATCCACCACGGTAAGGTCATATAACATCAGATGGGAAAAATCGATTTTTAATTGTCCTGAGGCCAAAAACCGCATAAAAAGCATCAATCAAAATCAAATCGGATTATTGATTTCCGTGTGATTGGCACAAAACATGTTCAATATGCTGCCCACCGTTTTCCGCAACAAGTTGAGGAACAGCATGTTCCACAACTGATCGAAGTGTTTCCGGGATCACGTTCAGAATGTGTTGCGCAATGCGTGCCTTCAATGCAGTTAAGTTTGCAGTCGGAAAACTGAACTCAACATCTTTCAGATAGCCCCACACCCAGAAGTCACATGGATTAAGATCAGGTGATCGGGACAGCCAGGCTGTAGGGAAAAGGCGGCTGATAACTCTAGCACTTCCGAAATGGTGCTTCAGCAGCTGCTTAACTGGATTTGAAATGCGCGGATGTGCGCCACCTTGCATAAAAATGATCACATCCACACTACTGGAGAGCTGGAATGACTTGGTTACGCAAAAGACACTTACCAGTGACGGTACAGGTAGCAGGACCAGAAACACCCGTCTCTTCGAAAAAATATGGCCCTATGATAACTGATGCCGTAAACCCACACCACACAGAGACCATTTCAGGATGGAGTGGTACTGGTTGATTTGCGTGTGGATTTTCCATTGCCCGTATTCGGCAATTCTGTGTATTGACATATACTGTCAGATGGAAGTGTGCTTCATTTGTCCACAAAATCTTCGACTGCCAGTCATTATCCACTTCCACGCGAGCAAGGAATTCTAAAGCAAAGGTCACTTTTGCTGGCAGGTCAACAGGAAGCAAGTCGTGCATATGGGTAATTTTGAATAGATAGCAAAGAAGGATGTCTCGTAGAATTTTACGCGCCGTGTTCACGGGTATGCCCAATGTTCGGGCAATTCTCCGTGCATTACACGTTTGCACACCACCACTCGTCTCCTCATGTGACCACTGCTTCCACTGATGTATCAATTCTTTTCCTCCCTCTACCAGGTTGCACACAAAAAGAAACCGTCTTTTCGTATTTCGGAATATTTTTCTCCAGACCCAAGGCAGTCATCAGACCAACGCCTTTTTTCAAACCATTCAGTGTACGGAACTTCTGCAGAGTGATGTGAGCACAGTCATCATTCTTGTAATACAGATTTACAAGCACAGAGCGATGCTGCATTGAGACAGTAATGGCGAACGTCGCAGATGCGAAAGGAGGAAAAACCGTGCACCCGGCGTGTTTATACCAAATTCAATGGGTCGTGCGCATGACAGGTGTTTTCATTTACGTATTCTGACACATACGGCGCCATCTATTGATCAGTTTCCCAATATTTTTTTCCTTCTGCCATAAGTTTTCTCCCTTCTCCAATAATATTCCGTTTGCAATTTGACGTCATTCTGACTAGTGGTGTTATTTCTACAGCGTTTTGAAAGTTTGGCTTTAGTTATAATCACTCTATATTCTACATTAACATTTAATACAATTAAATAATAAATCTTAAATGTTGTGTTACAGCGATTTAGTTAGAAATTTGCAGCAAATCGCTATTTTCGCGCGTTATAACGCGAGGTTGAGCATAGGCTCCGTAAATGTTAAATACAGCCTTGCGCGGTGTGCCCTCGAATTCGTCTGATTCCTCATTCGTGGTCTTTTTGTGAGACGTATGTGGCAGGATTCATTATGTCGGAACACTCGTCCCCATAGTTCTAACACTGAGCGTCACCATGATGTACAACATCTCTGCTGTAACGTCTGCCACTGCAGTTGCATGAGTGTGTCCGTGACGTTTTCGCGCTTGCTAAGAGAACACGTCACGAAACGCGCTGCTCTCCTTCATATCTTCCCTATTTCTTCTGTCAGTCCAGCCTGAGGAACAATAGCCAAGTAAAGATCGAACGAGGATTTTGTGACCTAACTTCTTCGTGAATGGACTACACTTTCTGAAGAGCTTCCAACGAGTCACAGTCTCCATGATATTTAATAAAAGTCACCAGTCCTAGTGACGGTTCTCCAGATTTATTGAAACACTAACGGCCTTTTCCGAATTGTTTGCCTTCTGCTGAGGCACAATACCATGTAAAACTGTATCCATTTATAAACTCTAAATTGAGCTTAGCAACTTGTTGTTAGAGAAACATTAACAAACAACTTTGTCTCGTACATAAATGAAAGATTTGTTAGGCGTTGTTGGCCATCTGATGGGCTCTTCAGCCACCAATGGCAAAGGATTCTGTACTTCTACACACAATGGTCTCTTTGCACACGGCGTGTGATAATTGTGTCTTCAGCGTAACGCTTCAGTCTACGTGATCGTATTACGTGTGCGTTCATAGTGCGATGTCAAGTTTGAGTAACATGATGATAGAAGGAAGAATGTGAATCCCTTCCCCGGCACAAAACTTACTCCTTTCGAATAACACAAAGGGAACCGCCGTGCGTAATATCCCCATTCGACGCACGTATCGCCATCAAGTGCAGCATACCCTAACTTTCGGACAGGTTTGAAATTTAATCTAGGTCACTGGCGCAAAGTCTGATCGAGAACTTTATGCCACCAGCTCTCTTCCCCTTGCTGGCCAAGTACTGACAGTTGTGACCTCTCGTAGCTCTGTGATGGAGAGGGCTCGTGTCGTCACAGCTGACGTGAGTTCAGTACTAGATAGCACTCCTTTTTCGCCAAGAAAATGAGCGAACACAGTACACTTAGCGTCGCTCTTTGCGATCTGTTAGAAGTCGAAACTGCGTAACTAGTACATTCAGGTTCGTAGTTGCAGCTTAATTTTTAAAAAAATGGGGAAAAGTCACATTAGTTTCTGTAATATTCACGGTTTATTTGTTGGTTCTTGTTCCAGTTTTGTATCAAACATCTTAAAGAGGGGCGCTAACACTGCGCAATACATTAACATGTGTAGATATTAGAAAACACGTCTTCCTAATCGCGCAACTGACAAGCAATTATTTTCTCCATTTTCCCATACAAAACATGATGCAGCTCTCCATTGTCAGCACAGTTTTTTTCATATGAACATCTTTATGCAGATCGCTGACAAACATAAATATTAAACACATGTTGGTAATTTTAACGTAATACCTCCAATCATTCGAAATAATAATATTGTATTTAAATATAATTTAATTTTCCTATTCTCAAGAGTTCGAAGAACTTGATAGTTTTGGATACTCGTAAAGACAAAACTACAATTTAATGCTGTCTTTTTTCTGAACATTGCTTTTCAATTTCTAAATATTATTTCAGTGTTACAAAAATCCAAATACTACGTTACTACGAGTATTTGTCTAATTTAAACACGTTTTAGAATTTATATTTCAGATCCAATTTACTTAAATAATATTTGAATTTTATCCCAACTCTCCAGTTTTAACAAACTCTGAGATGTATTGTGTTTACTCTGTCATATAAGTTTTTCACAGAATTTAAATTATCGAAAGGTAGTAACTTGTTAAAATATGTAAATTTCGATGTAAAGTGTTTCATCATATTATATATCAATTTATATTCCTTAATAGTTTAGTTGACTTTTTGTACTTTGTGCGTGTGTGTGTATGCGTGTGTGTGTGTGTGTGGGGGGGGGGGGGGTGGTTGTGGGTGTGAATTTGTAAGGGACCAAAGTGCCGAAATCTTTGTACTTTCTCACAACACATGGTCAGTGTCGAAGTGAATCCATTATTAGTCATAATGAAATACCTTCCCATGGTTTTATCATTAGGTATGTATATGGTCGAAAAAATGGTTGTAATTACTATACGCACACTATACACCAGAAGACTTTCTTTCTTTTATCAATACACGAGAAAACAAATTGAAAATTGTAAAATTGCGTAAGAATGAATATCAAAGATAATAGTGTGATGTGTGTTTCTTCAAATATGGGTTGTCTCTGACGAGGTTTGAGAGTACACAGCAGTATTTCAATATCCGCTACACGACCAAATCTGTTTTAGTATCCGATACACGGCCTTATACAGTATTGTAGTCTCCGATACACCTAATTCCTTAGAAGTTCCAGAGACCAGTGAGATGTGGGAGTGAGTGAAGGAACTGGTGCTTGCAGGTGGACTTGAAGCACATGGACCAAGTGTCGGGCAGCAACCTGGTGAGCGTGGGCATCGACCTGAGTGAGTTCTACCTGTCCGTCGAGTGGGACATCCTGGCCGTGCCCGCCACGCGCAACGAGGAGTATTACCCCTGCTGCGTGGAGCCCTACTCTGGTAAGGGTGCGGCACTAATTTCCATAGTGTGCTTGCTTCAGATTCAATTAGTGACACGCAGTCTGTTTAATGTGTAAGTAACGTCTGAGTTCACTAATGCTTTTTATTCATATTTGGAACTGTTCACACTTTCTGACAGATTAAACCGGTGTGCCATATTTTTTAGAATCGAACTTTGCGTTTTGTCGACAAGTGCCGATTGAGCCATCCAAGCATGACTCTCAGCCCACCTTCACAGCTTCACTTGCGCCAGTACCTCACCACCTTCCTTCCAGACTGCAGAGAGGCTTTCCTGCACACCTTTGGGACTGTCACTCCAGAAAGATATGATTTTGTGGAGACGAGGCTTAGCTACATCCTGCGGGATTGTTTCGAGAGTGAATTTCCATTCTGCGGTGGAGTGTGAACCGATATGAAACTTCCTGACAGATTAAAACTTTGAGCTAAATGGGGACACGTATCTGGGACCTTTGCAAACGTGCCACATTCGAGTCCTGATTCAGCCCCACAGTTTTGCTCTGCCAGGAAGTTTCGTATGAGGGCACATACAACAGCAGAGGTAAAATTCGTTCTGGAAGTTCATTGCTATTTCACGAACTGTACACTAGCAAAACAGGCATGGCCAAAGCAGCTAGACTGGATTAGCTCAATTGTAGCTAGAGATCGATAAATTAAGACTCCAATTTTGCTGAAAATATGCCGAGGGATAGTAATAAACGCAAAACAAACACGGAAGACCTGCATACAGCCAACTAAATGAAAAAAACTGTCGGCATTAATTAGTTTGTAGCGCAAAACTTGATTACAGCTGAGCGCAAACGGAAATCATTTTTCTCATAATCCAGTCGACCAAACACTAACAGCCTGACCTCAAATCCATGATCGAACGATTTGGCGCTGTGTTGCAGCAATGGATTCGTTTTCACGAAGATCATAATTCAAAATCCTGTCTGGCTAACCAGATTTAGAAACTCCGTTATTTTCCCAAATAAATCTAGGCAAGATTCAGGATGGTTTCTTTGGAAGACCACGACTGATTTACTTCTCTATCCTTCCCCAATCCAAGATTGTGATCCATCTCCAGTGATCCGTCGTCAGTTGGACGTTAAACCTTAATCTGCCTTTTTGGTAGTGAATACACTGTAAAGTAATTGAAGAAGCCTGAAACTGTGAAAAGAATGGTCTTGTTTGTAATACAATAACATCCCTGCTGCCGGTCACGATTTTTCTTTGTTTATTTTCTGTACTACACATATCTGTAACTAATTCCCATTATTGAAAAATATTTCTAAATAGTCACAAAGATACGTTACGTTTACAATAAAATATCTAATATTTGTCAGCAGAGCTATAATGTTACACACCATGCACGCAGTTTCTTTTGTATGCAATTTGACACTGTTGTTCTGTTATACAGGGTGTAACAAAAAGGTAGGGCCAAACTTTCAGGAAACATTGCTCACACAAAAATAAAGAAAAGATGTTATGTGGACATTTGTCCGGAAACGCTTAATTTCCATGTTAGAGCTCATTTATTTTCGTCAGTATGTACGCTCAATGGAGCACGTTATCATGATTTCATACGGGATACTCTACCTGTGCTGCTAGAACATGTGCCTTTACAAGTACGACACAACATGTGATTCATGCACGATGGAGCTCCTGCACATTTCAGTCGAAGTGTTCGTACGCTTCTCAACAACAGATTCGGTGACTGATGGATTGGTAGAGGCGGACCAATTCCATGGCCTCCACGCTCTCCTAACCTCATCCCTCTTGACTTTCATTTATGGGGCCATTTGAAAGCTCTTGTCTACGCAATCCCGTTACCAAATGTTCAGACTCTTCGTGCTCGTATTGTGGACGGCTGTGATACAATACGCCATTCTCCAGGGCTGCATCAGCGCATCAGAGATTCCATGCGATGGAGGGTGGATGCATGTATCCTCGCTAACGGAGAACATTTTAAACATTTCCTGTAACAAAGTGTTTGAAGTCACGCTGGTACGTTCTGTTGCTGTGTGTTTCCATTCCATGATTAATGTGATTTGAAGAGAAGTAATAAAATGAGCTCTAACATGGAAAGTAAGCGTTTCCGCACACATGTCCACATAACATATTTTCTTTCTTTGTGTGTGAGGAACGTTTCCTGAAAGTTTGGCCGTACCTTTTTGTAGTCCTGTATATAAACTAAGGGGATACTTATTTCTATGTATCACTGTTTTATTCTCTTTATTTTAGAACGCTGTCGAAGCATGTGAAAGGTCCACTGAGTCACTTTTGCGTTTTTTATTTCCATTCCTTTTATCTGAACGCATCTCCAATTATTCCTGCAGATCTGTGTCAATGTGTTTGCCTCCTGTCTTTTTTTATATTAGAATTAGCTGTATGTACGTATTCCGAAGGTATGATATGAATGAATGCGCTCTTCTAACTAAAAATTAGAAAAAATATTACATTTTAGCTGTTTGACTACATATATTTAAGAAAAATAGCAAAGGAAGGTGTTACAGTAATAAGCTTAATAATAAACATTACACTGAATTCTCTGAATGTACAGACTTTCGATAAACTCATGGCTTTGCTTCAGTGGTGTCTAAATAACCTACCTTGTAGCTAAGTTTAGTGCAGTGAGCATTGACCTGATGCTAATTCAAAATGTAACTTTTTTCTTGTGGGTTTGTTTTTATGAAAATAGTTTCCCTAAGAAAACAGTGAAATATAATTGTACCTATGCAATTTGATAAAATTAAAATTCTATCCATCTCTGCTTTTGAAGCTAGGAAAACAATAAACTCACAAGAAAGTAAAAGCTCACATTGGATTGATGACATCTTCAACAAAGTACTAAAAGCTTGCTCCCAACAGACAAGTAGAATTCTCAGTCGCATATACCTATAATAGCACACTAAAACAGGGCATCTTTACTGATAGATTGAGATATGCCATTGTTAAACCATTGCATGAAAATGTGAATAGTGTTGGTGCCAATAGCTACTGCCCAATCACACTTCTGATAGCTTCGTCGAAATGTCTTGAAAAGTGATGTATTCAAGAGTAGCATCATATATCAGTAAAAACCAAGTACTAACAAAATGCCAATTTGGTTTTTGTAAAAGCTTTTCAACAGAAAATGCTTCAGTGATTAAATATTAAATACTATGAATAACCAGACATCACCAGTTGGGATTTTCTGTGACATCTGAATGGCTTTTGATTGTGTAAGTCATCAAATTCTTTTATATAAGCCTAAGTATTGTGGTATAAATTGGACAGTGTACAAATAGTTTAACTCTTATTTAACTGGAAGAGTACAGAAGGTTGAAATAAATAGTTTACATAATGTACCAAAATCAGTAGATTCCTCAAAATGCGGAGGTATCATGGGTGGGTTCCACAAGGTTCAATATTGGGTCCCTTATTGTTTTTAGTATCTATTAATGACTTGCCTCTGTATATACACGAGTATGCTAAGCTAGTTCTTTTGCTGCTGTTACAAGTATAGTAATAACACCAAACAAGCAAGAATTAACTAGGTAGCTAAAGAAATTGTAAATAATGTCTTTCAGATTCCATTAAATTTGCATAAAACAGAGTATATACAATACTGTGCAGTTAATGGCACAACACAATAATCACTATGGAGTTTGAACATGAGTCTGTAACTGAACCAGAACTTTTCAAATTTTTGGTGTGTGCAGATTGAATTGGAAGAATCATGTTGGCGATCTGCTGAAACCATTGATTTCAGCTACTTATGTTGTTACAGTTACTGCAAATTTTGACAATAAACATATAAGTTAATTAGCTTACTATGTCTATTTTAATTCAGCACTTTTGGATAGTATCATATTTTGGGGTAATTCATCATTAAGGAAAGACATATACGTTGCACAAAACTGTGTAAACAGAATAATAGATCAGCCCAACCGAGATAATCTTGGAGACATTTATTTGAGGAACTAGGGATATTCACAGTAGATTTGCACTATATCCCCCCCCCCCCCCCAGTTCATAAGGAATAACAGTGTCCATAGCTTCAAAACTAGGAGAAAGGCTGGTCTTCACTGCTTTGTATTAAATCAAATTTAGCACAGAAAGGGGTGAATTACGCTGCCACAAAAATCTGTGGTATTTACCATGTTATCAAAAGTCTACAGAGAGCCAACCAACATTTAAAAACTAATGAAAAGAATTTCTGAATTACAGTTCCTTTTACTCAATAGATGAATTTTTAGATATAATTAGTAATTTTACAATTAAAAAGGAAAAGAAACTTGAATTATGGCATGTAAAGAAATCTTTTGTTAAACTGAAATGTTCCACATCATTACAAAGTTATCGATAGAGTAAGTATTAACCTAATCTAAACTGATCTAAGGAGCTTCCTAAAGTGAAACATCGCAGAAAAACTTGTGAAACCCCAGCTGATGCCTTTCCTTTTTCGAACTGGCCATAACATTTCCTCAGATTATAATGAAAACATCTTTTATATGTTTGGAAACGAATATACCATTGCATCACTTGACAAGGATCATAGAACAATACAGATGTTGAAAAACTTGATTAGAGCATGCATTACACCTTGCACAAAGTGTAGGCCAAATAATGAAATTAATTTCATTCTACTAGTACATGTTCATTTGCTTGTCTGTTTAGTGTCATGCTTTAGCCACTTGTTTCCTGCTTTTATAAGCTTTGCCAGGCTAGTTTTGCCACAGTGTCTGATTTAGCTGTAGTCTGAAATGTCAGCTTTCTGTTTATCATGTTATTTTGTCGCCACATGTGTTGTTTAACTATTTAGGCATGAAAGCAGCATTGAAGCATTCACTTTGAGATTCTACAGTGATGTTTCAGACATCACTTTGACCAATATGTTCATGTAAAAAATAACATTGGGACACCTGTTGTGAATATAGTTTGCTTCGTGTTAGTGACATTTTAGATGCGGAAAGAACACTGAGACTTATGGCAAGCATCCTAGAACAATTTATATGAGGAAGATAATTAATTTAATGCCTGTTATGTCTTATATCATGTACATTACAGTAATAGCACTATGAATGCTGCAATCTATTAGCACGAAGAAATAGCAGGAGCATGAAGCACTGTGCTTAAAGTACTCAAAGTAAAACATATCATTAGCAACTACATATTCATAATTCGTTAGTGACATTACATGTGTGGCTTTTGGTTTTTAACCATATCTAGAAAGTATGTTTTATATTTATTCTCATATTTGATATCAGATGCTGTATAGTTTCCATGCAGTTTATAAATGTAAGATGAATTTTACTGATGGCACAGCAGAGTATTTGATATACCGTTCATATACTTTTGAGCACAGCCAAGATAACTGCTCTGGTGCTATGTTGTAATTTTATTTTAATTACAATTAAAATACTATGCAGTTGTAGAAAGTTTCATTTCAACACTGTGCTGATATTATCTGGAAAGCTAGGATAAATTGGAGGGGGTACATAGCAGAACTGCCCAGTTGCGCCATTCTGGATTCTTAAATTTCCTACCATCACTGCCATCTTAGGCTTTTTTTTAAATTTCCCACCTTCACTATCATGTAGTCTGCCCCCAGTAGTGGAGTGGCCAGCATGACAGACTATCAGTCCTAAGGGCCCAGGTTCGATTCCAGGCTGGGTAAGAGATTTTCTCCACACATGGACTGGGTGTTGTGTTGTCCTAATCATTATCATTTTATCCCCATCAACGCGCAAGTCGCCCAAGTGGCATCAAATCGAAAGACTTGCACCCGGCGAATTGTCTACCTGATGGGAGACCCTAGTCACACGACTATCATCTGTTTTTTAATTTCCCAACATCTCCATCTTGGATTTCTCAGTGACTGCAGCACCGACTGTTGGCAGAAACTTGAACTATGCTTCAGGTAGTAGATCGCCATACTACTGTTATGATTTCAGAGAACAATGTCTCAGTAAAGAAACTATATTCACAGAGTGTCTCTTAGAATACACAAGAGAAAAGCCAGTACTAAGATTGTGATTGTTATAGAAAACTATGAAGTGGAATGCTTTGACATTTTGCTCTATGTTTCTGGGTGGGCGTCCTATGTTGAGTAAGTGTGTGGCTATTACTGACCTGTGTATTGGCTCTAATGTGCTTCGTATACATGATGTCCTTGGAAGATCATGGAACATGCCCCAATTGCTATTTTATGCATTGTTACATATTAGATTGTTTTTGCGTTTATTAGTTGTAAGGAATTCAGTTTCTACCTTGTGTGTTTTAAGGAGCATTGCAATCTTTTGTAATGTGTGGATAATGTGTCAGACTCTAGATATACCTTTGCTTCTACCTTCTTCCCTCTGAAGTGTAGGTTTTATCTGGTCCTTTATTTGTTTTGTGTAGAATGGGCTCAACCATTCAATCAGTAGAATCATTGATGACTATGATTTCTTTCTCTATACTCCCAGTGCATGGGTTCTTGCTTCAAATATATTTTACCCTTCTATGCAAAATTAATGTAAACACTGCTTATTTATGAATTTTCAATGAAATAATCTTGCAAGGATTGTGATATTAGTCAACTTTACATTTCTTACAAAATTTTCAAGTTCTATGTGCCACTGTGGATTTTCATACTTAACAATAATTTAGTTTTTATATATTATGTGTGGACCTACTGCAATTTGGGGTAAATTATCTTTGTGTTGGTATCATATGTTGTTGCTAAAATTACCCATTTATCCATGTATCTTGTTCTCTTACCTCTGATACAATGTTTTCACTCCTATTATACAAAATTCCTACGACTTTTGAACTTCAGTATTTGTGTGCTTGCACTGTACTGTTTGGGTACTAATCATACTGTACACTGCAACTTACACATTCATTAGGTTACCATCAGCCTACATCAAATGTAGCAACCTGTGTCTTCCTAGTGAACGAAAAATCTGTATTACCCCATGTGACAATTTTACTAAAATGTTTCTATTGAACAGAACTAACTAGTTACACCAATTTAATCCTTATCAGCTTCTTTCCCATACAGTTGTATCACACTATGCCACTGATTACTGCCATGTGCATTATACATAAAACAAGGGATGACTACTCGTTTTTAAGTTTCCTGCTTGTTGCCATTCCATGCATTAATAATATTTTTAGTCTGGTTTGTTTTCTTGCACCCTGGTGTTTATATGGACGCCAGAAAGATATTATCTTGTGATTGCTAATAAACTGAAACTCAATTTATAGTAAACTATCATTCATCTTTGTTCTTTCTACTACTATGGGCATTGTGGCATTAATTGGTACTCCTCTTCTGGTCATATTCATTATTTTTGGTACAGTGTTAAGGTGGGTATAGTTTACTTTTGATGAATTATTGGTGGTTCCCTTTGGTACTGACAAAATATGATGAGGGAAAGGGTAAATATAAAATATGCTTTTTGTACACTTCTTACCTACATCTGTCCTCCAGATGACAGGTAGTTCTCATATCTGCCTCATTTCTGATACAAAACACTCTTGATATTTCCACATCTGATTTTTGTAGTAGATCGAAATAATGAAAATAAACTGTATCACTTTTGGTGGCAACTGTCTGTGATAGTCTGCTGAACAGTAGAGACAAGTCTTAAGTAATGTACACCTAAAACCATCTTGCTGGATACACTATATCAATCACACATTTGTTCTAATCCACAGAGTACAGATGAGATAGTTGAATTACACAGCTTCTTGAATGGCATTCATTTGAAGGACTAAGTGGCCTTAGAGAAAGTAACTGAAACTGGTGCCTGCCACTAGTCATGGCGATTGGTGGAAGGTCTGAAAATACTCTGGAATAAAGAGTATGGAACATTAAAACACAAATAAGTATTCAGGAGCCATTTTGCTGCACAAATGAGTTCAGAAGTAAACAGTGCTAAGCAATCTCTACTATTGTGCATACCACATCATGGCAGAATGCAGAATGGGATCACAGTTGAACGTCTCAGGGGAAACAATGAGTGCCAATGACTGTGATGGCATTTCAATAGGTAGGGCCATCAAACAAAAGAATGTTAATAATACATTGCCTGCCAAAGAAAGTGAAGCACCTGCAAAACATTTGGTGGGTGTGTAAATGATTGAAGTTGCAATTTTCTGTGACATGTAGAATGACCACCAGAGGGCACTTGTGTTGTTCTTGTTTAGTGTTGCCACCAGATTACATAGCCCATTTAAGGTGCGGGAACAGGGTCAGATGTGGACTAATCACTGTGATGGACACACAGACACCATGTACACATGGGAGATAGCGTTATCAGGACCTGACACAGCTTGAATGTGACCTCATTGTGGGTCTCCAAATCGCCGCCTAGTCGAACTGTGCATATCCAAATTTGTGGGGAATTCAGCTGTGACAGTGGGCAGATGTTGGTTTGTATGGGAACATAAAGGCAGGCAAAGTCTTAGTCAAGGTTCAGGTCAATTACATTTGACCACTGCAGGGGAGGACCGCCATATTACGCACCATACATGTCATAATCCCTTTGCATTGCTGCTCTGGAACATTCTGTTTCATCCCACAGCCATGATCAGAGACTAGCAGTAGTTGGGCTGGGATATTATCATACGAAGTGTAGGCTGTCATGAACACTACAACAAAGCGGCTGTATTTGGGGGAGTGTTGCAACAGGGAAGCATTGACTGGTGATTAGTGATGTCACACAATGTTTCATCGATGAACAACTGTTCTGAGCTACCCATCGTTGACAGGTAGGGTGGCGACCTGGAGAGGGGTGACACTCTAACAATGTTCTGGAGAGGTGCAGTGGTGGTGCTCTTGACCTCATGGTATGGATAGCCATCGGTAATAACTTCAGATCATTGATGGTAGTGCAGGAACTCTGTTGGCAAAACACCTTGCCAATGACCTCCTGCTACCTCATGTGTCTACCTTTTAAGTGACTTGATCATGAAGCTATGTTTCAACAGGACAATGCTCATCCACAAACGGTATATCTCTCTATGAAATGCCTGCTTGCTGTTGACATACTCTCATGGCCAGATCTGTGTTCAATAGAATATGTTTGGGACTAGCTCGAAAGTCAGCTCAGTACCACTGCCATTGTCTGGTATATCAGAGACTGACTAAAACACTTGGGAGCCTCAGGAAGGGACACAGTGACTTTACAACTCCCTTCCCAACCAAATCAGTGTATGTGTCCAGGCTAGAGGTTGTGCAATGTCGAAAGTGGTCTCCAAGTGAAAAGTTCTTTATAAATTTGATGCGATTTTGTAAGCACTGAAATAATACCACATGCACTCTCAACACATGAAGCTCCATTTCGTTTCCAACTCTCTTTCCTCGTGCTTCACTTCGTTTGTCAGGCAGTGTGCAGTTACCGTTCTTAGTAGACCGATAGACAACAAAGACTAAATCCTAAGTAAAATTGGTATAAAAACCAACTGTTTCAGTAACAATAAAATAAAAGACTTTAATGCACCTGATCGTCTCCAGACGGATGGGGCCTAGGAAATTTATAAAAAGGCGAAACTGAGAGGACAATAAGGCAACACAATGGAGCATGAAGTCCATAGAGGTTTAAAACAAATGTAACATCATGTAGACTTTCCCAGAATACAGATTTTCATAAAAATTTTGGGAACATAGTCCTCTTCAAATTGCATGACTTTCATAAACGACATATTTCATTAAGGGACATATCTCTGCTATGTTAGAAACGTTATGGTCTGAGGGTTTCGAGCCTAGCCTGCCACCAGGGCAACTAGCAGATGAGAAAACACAAGAGAACAATAAATCCATTACACGAATTTTTTTAATATACATATAGAAAGCGTTAAAACAAAGGATAGTCGAGAGGGATAACGGGCTGCTTCCTGGACTCGGGTAGGCGCCCCGGCCCTGGTTCGAATCCACCCAGCGGATTAACGACGATAGCTGGTGTGCTGGCCAGCCTGGATATGCTTTTTGGGCGGTTTTACTATCCTACTAGGTGAATACTGGGCTGGTCCCCACGTCCCACCTCAGTTACGTGACTCTCAGACACTTGAAACACGTTCACACTATTCCACGATTCACACTAGACGCAGATAGCTGAGGTACACTAATTCCATCCCAGGGGGTATGGGGTGGCGGCAGGAAGGGCATCCGGCCACCCCTTAACATTCACCATGCAAATCCGTACTTAACCCTGCCGACCCTGCACATAATGCGAGATAAAGGCAGTAGCAAAAGAAAGAAAGAAAGAATGGAAATCGTTAACACAAAACAAGTTTTACCAGATGATTTATAAATCATTTTATCTATATGCTATGGCTTTTTCGCACATAGTGTATACAATGGCTTTCATAGAAGTCACGAACTCAGTATGATGTATGTATATTCGTTTATACAGTAACAAGTGAAATTACATTTCTTTGTGGCTATGAATGGCAGATTAAAACTGAAGAAATTGCAGAAGAGTAGGCATCAGAGGAGATGGGACCTGGATACATTGAAATTGCTGTGGTTGTTAAGAGTTTGAAACGGAGCATTGGACAACTATTGTGTGAAACTTTGGAAATGAATACAGTGTAAGACGAGGGGTTTGATGAAGGCAAGACAGTGTCAAATAAGCAATGAGACAAGGCCGACTAATTTCTCTGCATATCTTGTGACATTTAAATTTAGTTGATAAAAGAATGAAAAATAAATATGCAGCAAATGAATCTGGCAAAAGAGAATACAGACACATGACAGTGAGACTGACAGGAAATGTATAATTGCAAAGCAAGAATGGCTGCAGAAGTTATGCAGAACTGTGCTACTATGCATGAGAGTTGGAAAGATAGATGCAACAAATAAGAAAATCAAAGCAACCTTTGGAAAAAGAGAGAAGCGGCTGTCTAAACACCAGATGCCAGGCCAGTACTCAGCAAAGAATGTAATGCTGAAAAGTAAAGGAATACAGATAATGGGTAGAAAAAGGAAACCAATTTGAAGGCAGTTTTATAGAAAGGGAATAGGAAATATGTGAAGATGGGGATGAGATAGGGATATGATACTACAAAAAGAATTTGACAGAGCAGTGTAAGACCCACGTCGACACAGGGCACCTGGAGATGACAATATCACCTCAGAGTGATTGAGATACTTGGCAGAACCAAATACAACAATCCATGCCACCTGATATGCAATATATGTGAGACAGGGGAAATACCCCTATACCTCAAGAAAAATCGCTGTTGTAATGGCGGTAGATGCTGAAAGGTGTGAATAATAGCAAACTGTCTTTTTAGTAGGTGATAATCTCTAAAAACTGAGACAGATTTGTGAAGAGTTGTGGAAACATTGATAAAAGATGAACTCATGAAGATCGGTTTCGATCCTGGAGAAATGTGAAAACATATAGGGCAATACCTACACTATGACTCATCTTAGACAGTATATATATATATATATATATATATATATATATACTAACAATAGTTGATAGAATATTGATTCTATGGTTCAATAAATCTTAGTTTTTCTAGCATATTGTTTCTCTAACATGAAATGAGTACCACAGTTCTCACCTGATGCACTAAATAGAACATGTGCACATATTAAAACGTCAGAGGTGGAGATATCCCCTGTCATGAATGGCCCCAGATATTCAGTCATTGTAAATTTTTTCTGAAGGTTTTTACTGCAGAATACAGCTTACTTGATTTTTTTAGTTTCGACAAAAGCATGACAATTCAGGATATACTATAATTCCTGTGATGATGGTTCTAAAAAGAAATGAAAGTTGAATGGAAATTTTATAAAGCTGTTACTAGAATAAATGCGTCAGTGTAAAAGTCCACCACATAGATATGTTACTTGTAAACTTTGGAATATAATTTGGATCTGTACCTGTATTATTTTCAGAATCACAATCATAGTTCAGTACTACACGTAGTTAGTAGTTTTAGTGACAACAGACTTTTGTTTGGTAGCTGAAAGTTTTTAGCAAAAGGAACTAAAACAAGATAAAGTAAAAATTAAAGTCTTACATTGTTGACATATAATTTAGATGGAATTTTCTCATTATGAAAGTATTGAAGGGCGATTTGTTTTAATTGTTAAAAACCAGTAAAAAGCTAAGATCGCATAAAATATATTTTATTTGAAACAACTGGTATCACAATTTTAGCTGTTATCTTCAGGTCTTAAACTTTTTTGCAGTAAGAGATGTTCATGTTACGCTGTCTCTTGTACAAGATGTCAAGTATTTACAACTCAGTACATTGTAAATGTTTGACATTGGTAAAAGAGTTAAAAACACACAGCACACAGCCCCTAGACCAAAACACCGTGTCCATATACATACTGCTCACAGATACTTGTTACATGATACAAATGCAGTACACAATATCACATCTGTTTACATATGCTGGACACATACTTATTACCTGTTTGAGTATGTGTCCAGAATTTGTAAACAGATGTGCTATTGTGTGCCGTATATAAGACAAACCACACCACACACGTATACATCAGGTAAAATTACAACCTTTTTGATAGTAATGTGGGAATTTTCTTTAGCCCAGAACATATAATTATGCTATAAACAGTGTGATTAAGTTTAAAGTGAACTTCATCCAATCCAGCAATGTTACCTATATTCTTGGTTCACTTACACCATCTCCTGAACACCTTTGCATAATTGGATGTAGCAATTAGAGGCATCTTTAGCTACCTGTAGCACCAACCCTGGAATTTACGCACACAACATCACATTCTTCAGAAGTCATAGCACACCACTAGCACTTAACACTATTCTCACATAAGACTTCCACTGAGATTTTTTTGGTGATGACAGACACTGGGACCAAGCAGTAATTAACTGAAATGTAAATGTTCTTATTCTGTCAGTAATTTTACAAGTTGATTACTGGTGATTACAGATGTTTACCATCACAAAACCTGCAGCTTGTCTGGAGTACGTAATACTTGTTTTCAGTGTACTATTTAACGATGTTAACCAGATACTCTACCTGTGTCACTACCGACAATCGGCTTGGCCATAGCAACGTCCATTGACAAAGTTTACTATGAACTATTATATACACCCTGGGAAATTCTGGATATCTGTGCCTGAAATAATTGTGGTAAAATAGGCTGCTGTGATATACCAAATATACAACATTCTCACTGTAGGATATGTACTTGTAGAAATTTTATGAACATGCATTTATTGGATCCATACTTCAGCTAATGTGAAAAAAATGTTTCTTAATGGAAGATAATGTTGAAAAAGTACTATAACACGTATAACAAAACATCTTATGGATGTCTGCGCTCTAAACAGTATTAGCATATCTCACTCTACAAATTCTAGTACTAAGACATCTTATTGCTGATTTTTCTCATTTCAATGAATCAGTATCATTTGTAAAACACTTGATGCATTTGTAGTTCCAACTCCATGACATTAAGAACAGAAACAACAATGCCTTAGCTGCCAAAACTACATTAACGAAGTGGTTCTAACTGTCCTCTTTGGGTATTTACATTGTGTGTTCAGAGGCAATACTATGACGCTTGCAGCTTATTGCTCACTCGTTTCATTGTCAAATATTTTGAAGGGATTTGGATAAATAACTCTGACTACTCGGCAATATATATTTAAGTGTTTAAAGTAAAACCACAAAAGTGGTATATTAGTAAATTAGAATAATTTAAATACAAGTGCTCTTGACTACTTAAAATACAAATATGGTAAATACTAGTACAATCTTCTGCTTGTCGTTACACCAGTATTGTCACTTCTTGGTTATACTTGTGTGCTTGTCAATATAATTGAATGATGAAGTTAGGCTGTATCAGAGTTGTGAAAATACATAGGGTAAAACACACAGAAATTTTCGTACATATGTAGCTGTTAATAAACAAAGGACATGTAAATCTGCAACAAAGAGCCATGGAACTTCCATGCAGCCAAACAGCTCCCTTGCAAAGAATACATTGCTTCTGTGCTGCTCCACAAGGGAATAAAGTATAAATTATTCATTTGTACTTTTTCTTCCTTTATCCTCTTTCCTGTAGTTGCCATTAATCACACCAAATCAAAATTCTTCGTTGTTTGAATGTATACTAGTAAGAAAAAAATTTAACCTCATGATGAACAGTAACTTACTGCAAGTTGTTAAGATGCCATCTATACTAGCTGTTCAGTTGACTGTAAGTACTAATTATTCATATACCAAATTTCTGCATATACAACATTACTATATTGATAACAGTCATTGAATGCTTAGGAACAAATTGTTTCCTGGATAAAACTCAGCACAAAATTTGGAAATTTAATTAACAGTACTAACATAAGAAAATAGGCAGGCCATTAAACCTAATGTTTATTTCTGAATTAGTTCATGATGGCATTTACAGAATAATTACCTATAGAAATTTACTGTGTGAATCATTGCTGCAGAATGATTTTCTCTGACAGTGTCACAGTATAGACTTGTTAAAACTTCTTAAAGTTTGGAAAATACACAGGTACATCTATTTATGTTCATTATTTATTTCACTCCTTGAATAATATTAACGTAACACAAATGACTATGACTTTCTGGAATGGCAGAGAAAATGAATAGTCTTTGACAAAATAGAATTTACACTAAAGTCCTCGAATTTATCAAGCATATATACTGCTGGTACTCAGTATTTTATGTAAAAACGAGACACTGCCACCACTTTCAGGAAACAATGTGGTTACAACTTGTACAAACAGTGCTGCATCTTTATACTCATTACATGTATCTTCTTGTGTAAAAGATACAATATGTTTCTTATTATGAACTGTTACATTTCTTCCTTAAAAAAGCTGAAGGCTTTTCCTGCTCATTTATTTGAATTAGCTGTCTTACCCCACCTTCACCTATTTCCAAGGAAAGCTGTTACTCGTTTCCACAAGTTCAATATACATAAAAAGAGTTTACTTTGAAATTGTCACACATAACATTTTGCACTTGTTTTATCTTCCAATTCACAATGCCGCTGGAAAAATCTACCTAATTTTCGTTAGTTGTTGTATGATGATATTCTACAATGGATGCAAATAGGATGACTGGTGGCAGGACTGATTGAAGTGTAAGGAGGGAAATAAAGTAGCGTACTAAGTATTCCCATATAACATAAACATATGAGGATAGTATGTAACTCTTGATGTCTACTTCCTGAACCAGTCACAACATTCCCATTCACTGTCATATTGTTACATTTCTTGTTGTGATCAGACAGAACCAAATTTGTTATTGTATAGCAATTAATTTTTTCATTTCATTGTGTAAAATTTGTTGCACTGCATTACATAAAACTCATTCTGTACTAAGCAAGAGAGATGGATGTCTAGGATGTGGGAAGACTACAGTGATATAGATTTTCCTGTTGAGCAATATTATGAAATAACATTAAGAGGAACTACATTATTACAGCAGTAATACTGATTGTATTGCAACTCACTGCAATTATTTCCTGATAAATTGTTCTTCAATTGAATGGAGGAAGTTTCTGAGTTGATAAAACCTTAATTCAATAATAAGTTCAATTAAATTACCAACAGATCGTTTAGTATTATCTAACTCTAAGATGAATGAATGTATAACCATCTATCTCAATTCTTTTTCTATTAACATCTAACTTTTTAGTCTTTCTAGACATTCTATCACTAGTATTATATTTACCTTCCAATATCTTTTAGGAATTAGAACCTATCAATGTAGACACAGTCAAACGATATTAATGAGCATATGTTTTTGTAAATAGTTCTAAAAAAACAAGTTTTTGAGAGTATGTGTAGATTCATTCATTTTTACATTTCATTTATGTAAGATTTCTTGCAATACATTGCACTAAACTGATTCTGTACTAAGCAAGAGAGATAGATGTCTAGGATGTGGGAGGAGCACAGTGATATAGATTTTGCTGTAGAGCAATATCATGAAATATATACAAACAATTTAGTATATGGCAGACACAAATGACAGTACAATTAGTTATTAATTGAAATAATGATAGCTATATCTAACATTTTTATATAGGCTATTGCATCTGGAGTCACCATGAGGAAATGTTAAAGTTTCCCTTCATGAGCTGTGAAACAGCATCCTTCTATGATGTGTTTTGTGGTTTGCATTTCACCACATTCGCAGATTTCTTGCCCCATTTATGGTGGAAATAGGCATGTATACCATGTTGGGTCTTCATTCTGCTCAGAGTTGACCATGTTTTATTTGGTAACTCAAAACCCAGAGGCTTTTGGGTAATACATGGAATTTCGTTACTCTGCTTTGTGGTCCACTTTTGAGGCCAGGCTTTAGTGAAGCTGAATTTATTCTCTGTGGCTTTGATTGCCATTTTGATAGAAAAGGCAGCTATGGGTGGTGTATTCAATGTCCTCATGTATTGGTACGTTATTGTTGCTCAAGATCTTGCAATCTCTTGTGAGTGCGTTTATACGACAGATATTTGGCACTTGTATATGGCTCAGTACTTGGAGACGTTCCATGTGGGTTGATTTGGTGACTCCTGCGCTCACTCTCATTGTGTTATTGCGCTGCACACCAATTTTATGAGAGTGAGGACTGTTAAACCACACTGGCACACAGTATTCAGCAGTTGAGAAGTCAAGGCTAAGAGCAGATGAGCATAGGACAGAGCCAAATGCTCCCCATGTTGTTGCACAGAATTTTTGAATATTATTGTTCCTCGATTTTAATTTCTCTGCTATTTTTGCTATATGCTCTTTAAATATGAGAGTTCTATCGAGTGTTACACCTAGATATTTTGGTGTTTTACTTTACGTAACTGCATTTAGAGCTCCTTTTTGGCCTGTTTGTTGTTTACATGAAAGCCTGTAACCTCTGTTTTGCTGGTGTTTGGTTAGAGGCACCATTTTCGGAAGTACCCCCCCCCCCCCAATTTTTCCAGGTCGGCTGTACAGACCTCCTCTAATTTCTCAAATGAGCTAAATCTTGTTGGAAGTATCCTGTCATCACTACTGTGTGCCTTTTAGATCCCTTAGCTGGCATGTCTGTGATATATAGGATGAACAGGAAAGGTGCAAATACAAGTCCTTGTGGCAGCTATTCATGAGTTTTCATGGTGAGCTTATATTGGATCCTGTATAACCTGAAGTGTTCTATCATTCAGCGTGCCATTTAGCATCCGAGCTGTTGGTTTGCATTGGATCACATGATGTACTGTACAGAACATGCTTCTCGCCAGCCTGTGTTGTGCGTGGCTGATAAATCAAGGTTTTAAGCTTTCTTTGAAATCCTTCTTCAATTTAAGTTGTAAGTGAGGGAACGTGGTCAACACCCACCCACCCACCCACCCACCCACCCACCCACCCACCCACCCACCCACACACACACACACACACACACACACACACACACACACACAAATATATATATATATATGTATATCAAAGAAACTTACAAATATGTTTAAGAAATAAACTTACAAAAATCTACAGCATTGTTCTCAAGGATAGACCTTGGGTCAGACGATTTACAAAGCAACTCTGCAGACATACAGATAATATCGCAGAATAATTTCGCAAATGTTTGCTACAGTTTCATGGACACCTATAGAGGACAGATGAAAACACACTCAGGAAAAGAGAGAGAGAGAATGCTTCTTTGTTGTGGAAATCTTGTGACTTCAAACTGAGTTACTCAAAACAATTATTCTTTAACTCAGTGATGAAAGCAGATATGTAAATTAAAGTAATTTTTTCATAGCTCCAGTCACATATCCTATGCCTTCAGTCACATATAATGTAAATGTATCTCAACTACTCCACTTCATTAATTCTGAAATGTGGATTTTCGAACAAAAGTTTTGTTCTTTACAAAGTAACACTATCTCTTCTTGTACTTCGTTGTTTAAACATACTTTTTTTATAACTGACAGAGTTATGTGAGAGGTACTGTAGTGTATACAATCTTTGTCATCAGTTTTCTTGAATATTAGCAGATTCTTTGCACCTCTATTTCCTGCGATTTATTACCTGCTTACTGATGTTGCTGTGCTACCATACACTACATTATGCAGAATCTGTAATCTCTTTCTCCCTCTCCATATATTCCATTCCCCATACCCCACTAATATTGCTTTTATAAATACCATTTCTTTCTTAAGATTTGTTGATTCCATTTTCTTTGTATTATATTCAGTAATTGTCTGTGGTCTCCATATAGTCTTATTACGTATTCTTTTTCTCTCAGTGCATCCAAATGACTCTTTCTGTGTTCACATTTTGAATTATTTTGTTAGCTATCTTTGCATTAAAAGTATTGGTGCAATCTGTATTCCTAAATTAGACTTTGTTCTTATATCATTGTAAGCCGTTAGGTAAATCAGACCTAGAACTAACCTGAATGAAAATCTTGTGATACATGCTGTCTGATTGCTCCAATTTCTGAATGCTGATTGCTATATGATCTTCATGAAATTTATAAAATTGCTTTTTAACGTTGTAGCTATACTAACAGTAGTATTTGACTGCTGAATAGATTTATTCGAGAAATAGAACCATGCAGAACTACTCAGACCTTTTAAATACATAAATCATTATTTCTCGTTTTCTATCATTTAGGTAAACTGTAGCAGGCACATCATCCTAAAGAAAACCACTAAGTCTAATTTTAGTATTTTATCTAGTGATTTGTATTTGTAATAAACAACAGTTACATTATAATGAAATCTCATGAAATGACTTGATGAGGTTTTTGCAGATACCTTTACTCAGTTTTGTGCCACAAGTTTTGAATAACCTTTACCATCTATGACAAGAAATATTTATTAACTACACATTTCATCCCAGTAATACCCAGTTTTATAAAAGGAAGGGGAGAATTACATAGTAAAATGACTTGTAAATGTTATAAAAGTACTGACTATTGCATTTTGTTATTAAATGCTTTCAAAAGTTGGTGGAGAAATGTGTTAAAGATTCTCTAATGTAAACAGCACTTCTTATAACAAAAGGATTTACTAACCACGAAGTGAGCTACAACTGTGAGCTTTCTCAGTGTTTTTAATATTAACAGGCTTCCCATTGAAATAATTTGTTATCTTGTTTTTTCTTATGCTTTCTTGTCTCTTGTAATATTGTGTTGCATGTAACTTCACTGTGCCAGTTTATGTTTAGAAGTGCCTATTACAAAGTTCTGAATATCTATGCTCAATCCATTTGGATAACTATTGAGATACACAGCTAAAGAAAGGTTGTGAGTTAGTACCATTACTTCCGATATTTTATGTATATTTTCGTAGATCTCTTTGTTATTTCTCATTTTCCAACAATCAGTGGTTTATATTGGACCCACTATTTTCATAATAGCCCCTCTTTCAAGTACCTCTACTTTGTCCATAGTATTTTGGAAAATGAGGACGACAGGACACATGTTTAAAAGTAGTGAGACTAGTAGCTTTTGCTGTGATCACCTCATAGAAGTGTCTGATTGTGACTGATATTGAAAAATGGTTTACTTTTAATTGTAACTGTATATAGATCGCCACTGGGAAATTTTAAGTTGTTTATGAGGAATTCGGTTTCCTTACTATATCATCTGTAAGACAGCAGCAAGTAGATAAACTCTGTAGTAATTTAAGTGTAGACTTCTAAAGAAGTATTATAGGATAAATGATCTGGGAACCTTATTTAAATCCTGCAATTTAATCTCAGCGATTAACTTTCCAACACAGGTGCTTGAAGACAGTAGCACCCTAGTAAATATTTTCTTTGATGAATCTTAGAGTGGGGAAATAACTGTATAGCTAGTAACAAATGCTCTCTCTGATCATGACATACAATTAGTGGAGATAAATGGCATGGTTCTCCTTGACAGCTGTTCTCTTACATAGACTAATTTGTTTTATTGTAATGTATCAAAGAGGTGGGTAGGAATTAATAACTCACATATGTATTTATAATAATAATAATACACTCCTGGAAATGGAAAAAAGAACACATTGACACCGGTGTGTCAGACCCACCATACTTGCTCCGGACACTGCGAGAGGGCTGTACAAGCAATGATCACACGCACGGCACAGCGGACACACCAGGAACCGCGGTGTTGGCCGTAGAATGGCGCTAGCTGCGCAGCATTTGTGCACCGCCGCCGTCAGTGTCAGCCAGTTTGCCGTGGCATACGGAGCTCCATCGCAGTCTTTAACACTGGTAGCATGCCGCGACAGCGTGGACGTGAACCGTATGTGCAGTTGACGGACTTCGAGCGAGGGCGTATAGTGGGCATGCGGGAGGCCGGGTGGACTTACCGCCGAATTGCTCAACACGTGGGGCGTGAGGTCTCCACAGTACATCGATGTTGTCGCCAGTGGTCGGCGGAAGGTGCACGTGCCCGTCGACCTGGGACTGGACCGCAGCGACGCACGGATGCACGCCAAGACCGTAGGATACTACGCAGTGCCGTAGGGGACCACACCGCCACTTCCCAGCAAATTAGGGACACTGTTGCTCCTGGGGTATCGGCGAGGACCATTCGCAACCGTCTCCATGAAGCTGGGCTACGGTCCCGCACACCGTTAGGCCGTCTTCCGCTCACGCCCCAACATCGTGCAGCCCGCCTCCAGTGGTGTCGCGACAGGCGTGAATGGAGGGACGAATGGAGACGTGTCGTCTTCAGCGATGAGAGTCGCTTCTGCCTTGGTGCCAATGATGGTCGTATGCGTGTTTGGCGCCGTGCAGGTGAGCGCCACAATCAGGACTGCATACGACCGAGGCACACAGGGCCAACACCCGGCATCATGGTGTGGGGAGCGATCTCCTACACTGGCCGTACACCACTGGTGATCGTCGAGGGGACACTGAATAGTGCACGGTACATCCAAACCGTCATCGAACCCATCGTTCTACCATTCCTAGACCGGCAAGGGAACTTGCTGTTCCAACAGGACAATGCACGTCCGCATGTATCCCGTGCCACCCAACGTGCTCTAGAAGGTGTAAGTCAACTACCCTGGCCAGCAAGATCTCCGGATCTGTCCCCCATTGAGCATGTTTGGGACTGGATGAAGCGTCGTCTCACGCGGTCTGCACGTCCAGCACGAACGCTGGTCCAACTGAGGCGCCAGGTGGAAATGGCATGGCAAGCCGTTCCACAGGACTACATCCAGCATCTCTACGATCGTCTCCATGGGAGAATAGCAGCCTGCATTGCTGCGAAAGGTGGATATACACTGTACTAGTGCCGACATTGTGCATGCTCTGTTGCCTGTGTCTATGTGCCTGTGGTTCTGTCAGTGTGATCATGTGATGTATCTGACTCCAGGAATGTGTCAATAAAGTTTCCCCTTCCTGGGACAATGAATTCACGGTGTTCTTATTTCAATTTCCAGGAGTGTAATTATAATACTAACAAAAAGAGAGTGCAAAACAAAAAGAATATGTAAATGTTCAAAATGTAGCCGTATTTACAAATTAATTCATGATGTGAGTGTAAAATGTCTCATTCCTCATCATTAGAATTTATTATGCAAATGATCCATGGAATGTAAACTAACTGAAACCACAATTGGCTCATCACTAAGCAGATAAGCATCTGTTTCTTATGACTGATGTATAGTGTTTTGTTAAGTATGTGTTTCTTATTATAGATTTTATTGTCAACAATGCTCTTTCTATTTTGTTAAATTTTATACCTACTTTGATATTTAAACTTACTAATTTGCTCTATTTTAGTTATTTGTGTTTCTATATATTTTAGTGAATTTTTTTGAGTTTGTCATGAATTTCATTTTGTCACTTGAAATTTTGATGCCTGGTGTATTTGATAATTTTTTCCAGAAAATTAATTAGAGAGAGTGCTTCTGTCATTTGTTTAAAGTGTTCCAAAATCGTCTGGAAAATGTGAACAGCTCCTGTTCTTTGTCTTCTCAGAATTAGTGACTCTTTTTTTCCTATTTCTTAGCTCCAAATACCAACTGCTTACATTTTTTTCTAAAATACAGTTAAACAGTAAAGATGATATTTGACAGTTTTTATTTCAGTTACCCGAGATACTTCTGTCACGCATTTCACTTGAGATATCATATTTGTCAGATTTTCATGAGTTATGTATGATTTTGCTTTAACATTAAATTTTCTATTATTTTACCTCTTGTTTCCTTATTTGCTACATCAAATGCTTTCTTGAAGTAAATAAATTATAATATTACAGGTGTGCTTACTAGACTCTGTACTGAATCAAAAAAATTAAAAATATATTCTGTGCAGCATGTTCTCTTTAGCAAATGCCCCTGATTGTCTCCCAGTTAATTGTTCAGTGGAAGTTTGGATTATGACTTACGAGCCACTGGCAGAATAGACACTTTCCTGTAGTTCTTGATGTGTTATTTGTCTCCATTATTGCGTAGTGGGTGGATTAATACTATTGTCAGCACTTTCAGATTATTTCCTGTTTTCTAAATGTACTCAACAGACAAGTGTTAATGATAGTTCTTAGCACCTTAATAATTCTGTTGTAAAGTCTTCATCACAACTTGCTTTGTTGTTTTTGAGTGGTTGATCGCTTCATCTTCTTCTAAACATTCTAGTATTGTTGGAAAATCTAATTTTTTTTCATGAAACTAGTGAGAATTAGAGCCTGTTAAAATTCTGCTGATAATGCATAATTTTTCTCAATACTTAATCATATTTGGCAATATTCATCTTTTAAATAAATATCTGGTTCTTGATACGATTTTAGTAAAAGCTTAAAAGTATGGTAAAAATTTCTAGTATTCTTTTTGGCTAAATTTTATAGAAAATGTTAAGCTGCGATTTTTCAAAAGTTCTTTTGGTTTTTGCACATTATTTGTGATGTTTCTGTTCTTTGATGATTGACTTTTTCAACTTCTTTTTTGAATATCTGAAATTTATCCATTTTTGAGCTCTTTGTTGTAGCGCTTCCTCACACTCCCAGTTCCACCATGTCGACTTTTTATTCTTCGCCTTTCGTATTGTGTCCTGTGCAGCTTTAGAAATTTGTACCTGGAATTCATGTCAATCACCACTTTTAGTGGTCTTCATTTTTCTAAATTTTCTGCTGTAATACAGTTGGCATCGTGTCTGCTGTAATGGTATTGGCATTGTGTCTGATTACTTTCTGAACTATCTTTTTAGTTTTATATTGATGAAATAGTACTATGTGCAAGTATTATCGTTTTACATGGAAGATCTAGTATTTTAATCTTAGAGAAATAATGATCTGAATCATACTCCCCATATCTGATCAGTTTAACAGTCCCTTGATATTTCTTATGTATGTATGGTCTTTATGAAATTCTTCCAAATTTGGGTTTGGAGATATCAAAGTTTTGAGTTTTCTTGGTAGCTGGCAAATATTTGTGGACATCAATTTCAATTTGAATGTGTGATCAGCCTCTCACAATTTCTGTTTGTTGTTCCTCATATTTTCCAACAATTTTGGTAAATTTCTCTTCCTCCTCATTTTACTCATTGGAGTCATCAAAAAGTATTGTACATTGTTTGTAGGACATTTCTCGTTTCAAAACATCCACTAACTGAAATATTTTCTGTGGATCTCTTATCATCATTTGTTAGTTTATGGTAGTTTATGATGGTATGGCTTTTATTCTTGCACTTTAGTGCTAATATGGACGTCCTTTCTGATTTTGATGTAAAATCTGTTATACTATTTATCATACTTTTGTATACATAAACATCAGTATGATTTGAATTATTTTTAGTGCTGGTTTTCCCTAATAAATTCGGCAGTGTTATGTATCAGCTGCATTATCACCTAATAATCTTGATTCCTGCACTAGTAAAATTTGTGTATGGTTCTTCTGTAGAAGAAGCTACAATTATTTTTGTTTTCAAATTTTCAGAAAAGAATTTACATTTAATGCATGAAATTAGTACTTGACCTTAAAAATGTTGGAGGTCCCAAGTATCCTAGGTCCCATTGTATTACAACATTTAATGGTCAGTTCCTCATCAGAGGTACACATCCATCCACAATGCAAATATTAATTTTGCTATTTGAAGTTGTAAATTTAGGAAAGCAGGAAATCTAAAATCTTCCCTGATTTCCCAAAATAACCCATGATGTTGAAATGAATACTGTAAGAACCTGGTCTTTAAATTTAAAGTAGTGAAACTATTTTTAAAAGATGAAATAAGGTTTACAGATGCTAATACGAGGGTTATTCCGAAAGTAAGGTCCGATTGATTGCCAAATTGAAACCACAGTGAACATCAGAAATGTTTTACTTGTAACAATTAGCTACACCTTTCAGCTACTTCTCTACGTAGTCGCCGTTCTGACTTAGACTTTTGTCATAGCGTTGTACCAACTTTTCAATAGCCTCATCATAGAAGGCAGCCGCCAGTGCTTTCCGCCAATTCTCCACGCTGGCCTACACCTCGTCTGTGTCAAAATGTTGTCGTCAAAGACTGCGGTTCATGTGACCAGAGATGAAACTCAGGGGGAGACAATTGCGGACTGTATTGTGGGTAATCTAACATTTCCATTTGAAAACGATGCAGGAGCATCTTCATTGCCCCTGAGGAATGCGGCTGAGAATTGTCGTGAAGACGAAACAGCACGACAGTTATGTAATGTTGGCTGCATAGCTTCAGGCGAAATTTCTCACCAGGCCCTCGTACTTGGCGGAAGACACTATTTTCTAGACATCTTTACGCACTCACTGCGAGCTCAGAAATGGGAAGAGCGACGTGAAGCTAACTGGGGTTGTACTAGAGACACTACCCAACACATCTGTGCAAAGCTTTATCGGATTTTCATAGTCGTTTCCATTTCGCGACCGATCGGACCTTACTTTTGGAATAACCCTCGTACAATAATGGCCATTATTAATTTACTCTCTGATCTTCCAAGTTCTGTGGTGTCTCTGATAGAAGTGCAGTGTCAGTAGCAATCTGTAAAGTTTTAATATGTTTGTTTGCAAGACTTCCCAAGTAGGTGTCTTACATCAATTATTGTTATTTCTTGGACCAAAAATAACTGCAGTTAAAGAGTATTTTTACCAGAAATGTTTATTATGCATAATGCATCTTCTGTGGTCATACAGGAAATATGGTGCCATATATATAAATTCGTATTTATGGGTTAAAAAGAGTATATCTTTCTAATATTGGCATCCAATTTGCTAATTCTGTTTTTCCCCTTTTTTGATATTCTGCATACCATTCTTCCTGCCTTTGTTGTATGTGAAGGTTGGAACCAAAAAAATTTGGTTGCAAATTCAGTTTTGACAATATTCGAATTTTTTGAACCCACTTCTGCTTACCATGCATTGGTTTTTCTGCACTTCACCTTACATTTGTGAAACCTCATTCATCTGCATTCTGCACAGGGAGTGGTAGTTACCAAACAGTGTATGCTTGTCTTGCTTAGTTTACTGTGTGTGAGTGTGTGTGTGTGTGTGTGTGTGTGTGTGTGTGTGTGTTCTTTTCTATTATATGGTAGTTTTCTTGTAGGATGAGACACAGTTTTTTGTTGTTTATCCTTACGATTTACATCTGATTGTTTGCAGTGGCAAATTTATGTTGTGTAAGTATTTGTCAAAATATTGAATGATTTGTTCTGTAGTTCTCTGCTCTGGCATGCTCTTTGTATCTTGTATCAAATGTTCTCCTAGTTTAAATTGCGTAGCTTCCATTAAACATATTACATTTTAGTAGATTCCTAATAGAAGTCTGCTTTTTCTATTGTTGCTGTAAACTAATTTTGAGTAGAATTATTGGTGTGGCTAGCTATTTTTATTCATTGTTTTCTGTAAATATTAGATGTTCCACGTGTGTATCTGTGGTTCTCATTATATATGACCTCCTGTTTTCTGTTTGTGTATCTGTGTTGTCATTGTTCTTGCGTTTATGCATGTTTGTGGTGTGGGAGTCTGTTTCCATGCTGATAACCAGGTGTTAATTATATTTGATTTTATTGTTTCGCTTTGACACTAAATTTTCTAACTATCCATGGTTTGTGTCAGTATGATATTCACTAATTTATGGTAGCTGTCAATCTCTAATGGTATTGTGTTTACTGTGTGTGTGTGTGTGTGTGTGTGTGTGTGTGGCATGTATATATGTGGCGTTTGTTTCTCTGAGTTTGAGTCATTTTAAGTTTGATGTATTATTGTACCTGTTATGGGCTTTTGTCATTTGTAAAAATATTAGTTAGCAGCAAAAGAAGTGAAACTGCTCAAAAAGGTTTTACTGCACAAATACACGAAAAATACATTAAACGAATTGAAGTTCAGAAAAACCTTAACAAAACAAAGTAAGTAAACATTCGTCTAACGAGTCAGCTGATGAGAAAAAAAATAAAGGAAACATCATCATGCAGATGAATGGAAACACTGTAAATGAAGCAATACGGGCTCCATAACACTGAAAAAACTCGAAGATATGTTACAGGAACACAACACAAAAATTACAGTTGTGCATAAGGGAAGTGTAGTAGTGGTAATAAATAACTGCAATATATTAATAAGACAGATGAAATATCATGAAAATAAAATAATGTACCTACAATTGGATCCAATGAGCGTCTTCCATCTGAAGTTGAGAATCACTATGAAAGACAAAGACACACTCACACAACAGAAAAAGAAAACTGTTTGTAAGAAATCCTAGTGCATTTTCACTCAGATGCCAACAAGAATACACAAGAACGATCTCCCAGTCAGACCTTATTAACTATAGAAATGCTTATACATACCCACCTACAAGGGACCTGTTGTAAAATATGTTATCAGAAATCTACAAATTACAAGAGGAGAGAACTATGAGAAACCCTACAGAACTAATTTATTATATAAAAGACATACTAGTACATATTCTAGACACAGTCACAATCCTCTCAGTTTATGTGGTGAACATATATTCTTAAATACCAACGACAGAAACAGTGAAAAATTTAGAAGCAAACCTTAAAAAACACAGTACACTTCCTCATGAATACATCAGTGAAACTGTCAAGTAGCTGTTGCTACTAATAGAATGTAACAAATTCCCATTCAGTAATGAATTCAATTTATCTTCGCAAATATGTTTTTGAATCATATAGAACAGATGGTATTTAACTAACTGGCGCCAAACAGGTACAACATCCTGTACTGGATTAGCTATATGGATGACATCCTGTGACTGAAAGATCAACAAAGTATTAAACCTAACCAGTTACAAGCAGAAAGACATTCAAGATAAGATAAATTTAACAATAGAAAAATAATTGAATGGTAGTTAAACTTTTTGGATATTATCATAAAGGTTCAGAACAATAAACACAAATTCGACATATATTGAAAATCCACAAATGATACAATAATACATCAGACAGTAAATTAACCAACTCACACAAATAAGATCACTTAGATAGATATTACACAGACTATGCACAATACCATGAGACACAGACAACTATAAAAAGGGGAAAATAGCATAGTGTAAACAGCTACAGAAAATGGATACAAAAAATCCTAATAACAAAGCTAAACAAGACAATAAAGACATAGAAAAGAGCAAACACTCAGCTATCATCACAAGGAGTGAATCCCATACAAACAAGCATTGTTGACACAATATCGAAATAACAGAGACTGAGACAGAACCGAAAGCAAAAGTTGATATAAATGACATACAACTTACATACACAAACAAGATACCAAACGTGTTCAGAAAGCAGAGTGTAAAAGCGTCTCACAAATCAAACAATTTAGTTAAAAATGCAGTTCTTTCCAAGAGCGATATAAAAGCAAATAAAGATGAAAAACCATGGAGTATCTAATACACCTCATGGAAGATATATAGGTATATGGAAGATATATAGATATATAGATCATATATAGACCTGGTTAAGACAGCTATTCAAACTGGTGGCAGTAATGTGCATTTCGTGCAACTGCTTCAGCATCATGATCAGCCTAATGTTAATGTGGAGTGGGAAGGGCGCTGATGGCAGAGGGCATGGGTCACATGTCAGTGGTTGCAGTTGGCTCTGTCAGTAGAGTGGGTTTCACTAGGCATGGCCTGCATCTCAACAGGTATGTGAAGGGGAGGCTGGCTAAGCTTATAGGTGACAGTGTGGTGGTGGTGGTGGTGGTGGTGGTGGTGGTGTCGCTCATGGAAAAATTCCTGTAGTAGTTAGTGTTAGAGCTGCACCTTTTCTTGATTGAAGTCAGCTCATAGGTATACCTGCTTAAAGGAAGCCCCTCTAACTAACGGCTCACCTTCCAGGAATGTAATGTTTCCAAGTAGAGAAGGAATTAGAATATTTCATCAAAATATAACAGGTATTAGAGATAAAATTAATGAACTGGTTATAGATTTTGACTCTGAAATTATTGGAATGTCAGAGCACCACTTAAATAATTTGACAATTCAGAGACTTCCTTTACCAGGCAACAGATTAGCTGGATGTTTCTCAAGGAGTTCCTTGCGGTGTTTGGGAGTGGCTATGTATGTAAAAAACAGTATTCCATTTGAGTCCATAGACGTATCACAACACTCCACTGAACAGATATTTGAATGTTGTGCAGCAGTAGTTGAATTTAGTGAAACTAAACTTCTAATTGTTGTTGTTTATAGGCGCCCTAACTCCGACTTCAGAGCATTTCTGCTCAAGCTAGAGAGGGTTCTTGATTCAGTTTGTAGGAAGTACCAGAAACTACTTATATATGGTGACTTCAATATAAATTTTGTATATGACGGTGCAAGAAAAAGGATGTTGGTAGGTCTCCTAAATTCATATGATCTGATGCAGACTGTGTTGTTCCGAGTAGGGTGCAGGAGAACAGTAGCACAGCCATAGACATTATTTTTATTCATTCTTCATTACTAGATGGGCATTCTGTTAGTAAAAGCGTGAATGGCCTTTCAGACCATGATGCACAAATTTTAACACTAAAAGGGTTTTGTACTCAAACCAATGTCATCTTTTAATTACAAACTACGTAGGAAAGTTAATCCAACAGCAATAGAGAATTTTTTAAACCTTGTCAAGGAACAAGAGTGGCAGGATGTTTATAGTGCTGATAACATAGAGAATAATTACAATACTTTCCTTATCACATTTCTCTTGCTCTTTGAGAGTTGCTTTCCATTAGAACATTCTAAATGGGGTACTAGCAGTAATGAGTAGCCAGGGTGGCTGACTAGTGGGATAAGGATATCATGTAGAACAAAGCGAGAATTATATAAAAATGTTAGCAGTAGTCACAATCAAGCTACAGTAGCCCATTACAAACAGTACTGTAAGGTCCTTAAAATGTTATTAAGAAGACAAAGAGTATGTGGTATGCAAATAGAATAGCTAATTCACAGGATAAAATTAAAACCATATGGTCAGTTGTGAAGGAAGTGTCTGGTCAGCAGCACAAGGTCGACAATATAAAGTTAGTTCCCAGTAAAAATATTTCTGTTACTGACAATTCGGATATATGTACAGAATTTAACAATCATTTTCTGAGCATTGCTGGTGAATTAAATAAAAATTTAGTTTCTACAGGAAATCATGTAGCTTTCTTGGCAAATGTCTTTTCGAGATTGATGTCTGAAATACTCCTCTGTGATACAGAAGAGCAGGAGAGTGAGTCAATAATTGAATCACTGAAGACTAAGGACTCTCGTGATTATGATGGAGTGTCTAGCAGAATATTAAAGTACTGTGCTGCACATGTTAGCCCTGTATTTAGCCATATTTGGAAATTTCCTTTAGGAATGGTCAGTTTCCTGAGAGATTAAAGTACTCAGTAGTAAAGCCGCTTTATAAAAAGAGAGAAAGGGATAATGTAAATAATTTTAGACCTATTTCTATGCCATCAGTGTTTGCAAAAGTTATTGAAAAGGCTGTGTATGTAAGGATAATTGATCATTTTATATCACACGATTTGCTATCAAATGTACAGTTCGGTTTTAGAAGTAGTTTAACAACTGAAATGCTATATTCTCTTTTCTCTGTAAGGTACTGGATGGGCTAAACAAAAGGTTTCTAACGTTTGGTATATTTTTTGATTTAACTAGAGGCATTTGATTGTGTTGATCACAAAATATTGCTCCAGAAGTTGGACCATTATGGAATATGGGGAGCAGCTCACAATTGTTTCACCTCTTACTTTAGCATTAGGCAGCAAAAGGTCATTATTCACAGTGTTGATAACGGCTGTGATGTGGGATCTGAGTGGGGTACTGTCAAGGGGGGAGGGTGGCCCAGGGATCAGTGTTGGGGCCACTTCCATTCCTTATTTATATAAATGATATGCCCTCCAGTATTACAGGTAACTCTAAAATATTTCTGTTTACTGATGACACTAGCTTGGTAGTAAATGATGTTGTGTGCAACATTGGCTCGGTGTCAGATAGTTCAGTACATGACGTAAATTCATGGCTTGTAGAAAATAAACTAACGCTAAATCACAGGAAGACTCAGTTTTTTACAATTTCTAAGACACAATTCAACAAAACCTGACGTTTTCACAGAATGGGCATATGATCAGTGAAACTGAACAGTTCAAATTTCTAGGTGTTCAGATAGACAGTAAGCTGTCGTGGAAAGCCCACATTCAGGATCTTGTTCAAAGACTTAATACTGCCATTTTTACTATTGGAACGGTATCAGAAGTGAGTAATCGTTTGACACGAAAATTAGTCTACTTTGCTTATTTTCATTCACTTCTATCATATAGTATTATATTTTGGAGTAACTCTTCCCATTTTAAAAGGATATTTTTGGCTCAGAAACGCAGTTTGGGCAATAGTGTGATGTGAGTTCACGAACCTCTTGTCGACCTCTGTTCACGAGTCTGGGTATTTTGACATTGGCCTCTCAATATGTATATTCCTTATTATCGTTTCTCGTTACCAAAATTAGCTTATTCTCAAGAATAAGCAGCTTTCACTCGGTTAATACTCAGTAGAAATCAACTCTTGTGCAAAAATGTGTGCAGTATACTGCTGCATCCATTTTCAATAAGCTGCCACTCGAATTCAAAAATCTTAGCAGTAATCTATGCGCTTTCAAATCGAAACTGAAGAGTTTCCTCATGGTTCACTTCTTCTATTCTGTCGAGGAATTCCTTGAAAAGTTAAGCTGATTCTAATTGTATTAAACTTATGGATTGACTTTTTTCAGGTTCATGAACATTCTGTGTTGTAATTTCATATACTGACACGTTCCATGACCTTGGAGATTTGCTCCTCAATTTGGTCCTACGGAACTTGATGTGTAAATAAATAAACAAATGAAAATCAAACAAGGAGAACATTTGACACCGGATACAAGTAGCATGTAAGAGCGTGGAAGAATAGGATAAGTCATTCAACTTTTACTGAACACTTATAGAAACACCAACATAGAATTGCCATAAATGACACATACTTGTAAACATAATGATGAAAAACAAACAACACTTTCTTGCCCTACAAGAAAACTGCTACAACAAAAAAACCACAAAAATATAGAAACAAATCATAAATGATATGGCCAATGTGGGAGCCCAAATACTTTTCAAATTGGTAGATAACTTTCTATAGAATTAAAAATAAAGATATCATACACCTCTAGAAATATCACCCACTCACACTCACCAACCCCACTCAGTTCCCATTCACCACTATCACTTCCTTCATCTTCATTCTTGGTAATTATCACTCCCCCAATTAAAGATATACAACAACTGTTGCCCCTGCCCCCTGCTCTGCTGAACATCTAACACATATTCACTTATTCATACTTCCACTCATCATCCCATCCACCCATCCACTCTCTTGCCCATCTAGCAACCAACCCACCCACAACGATACACACACCCACACAAAAATAATATGGACAGGTAAAAAGATGAATACACATTTTGGCAACACTCACATCCTACACAAAACGTAAATGAATAGACATAAACACAGTGCTAATTGAAGAAGAAGTGAAAGTACAGTACTTGTTCTCTTGTGAAGTTTTAAAAAATTGAAGTGTTATTGAATAAACACCAATGCAACATAACAAAACACGGGTACAAGAAAAGGCGAGTTTTCCCAAAAGTAAATGTACAATCAAGTTTTTTTCAACCTCACCCTCCACCAACAATGAAGGGAAAAGCTATGCTTTTCAGAATATGTAAATAAGAGGCAAAAGGCCCATAAGTAAATTCAACACACATTATGTAGGGAAATACGACTTTAATCTTTACATACCAAATAGTAGAGACCATTATATACAAGTATTCCTAGAATGACTGCAGAAGTTGCTTTTATAAAGAAAAGAGAAATGTGTGCGCTCAATAATACCCTTTAATTGCATTAAGCTTCAGAACAGAAAACCAATAATGATTGATACTTTCAGGGCTTATTGCTTCTGCCTGAACTTTAATTCACTTTCATAAGTACTTGTTAATTTCCTTCATTGTAAGATCAACCTACATACAAAATAAGGTGGAGGATAAGCCGATGCCTTCTAACTCCCTTCTCATATCCTTCGCCTCTTATAAGTGCAGTGTGGTTCTTCTTGAAGTAGCAGATAATCATCTGCCACCTGAATTTAACCATGTAATCTCCAGAATTTCTAATCGTGCAGTACAGTCTAGAACTCTTCACGTGCTGTTTATAAGCCCTTGTATTTTTCGATCCATCTCTTAAGACAAGTTGAAGGTAAGTTTTGCCTCACATATTCTTACATTCCTCCAGAATCATAAACTGATCTTGCTTGAGGTGTGTGTCTGCTACTTTATCCATTCATCTGTAAATAATTCGTGTTAGTGTTATGTGAGTATGACTTATTAAACTGATTGCTAGGTAATATTATCTGTCATTGCCTGCCATATTTGGTACTGGAATTATTACATTCTTCTTGAATTCTGAATGTATTTTGTCGGCCTGATATGCCTTGCATACCGGTTTGAATAGCTTTGTCACTGTTGGGTCTCCCAAGGGTCTTAAAATGTTGACAGAATGTCATCTACATTAGTTTTATCTAGTTCTTTCAGTGATCTGGCAAGTTCATCTTGCAGAACCATACACTGCATCTTATTATAGCCCACTTTCTCTTCCCCTTCTGTAAAACTGCCTTCAAGTGTCTTTCCATTATTTAGCCCCTCAGTACATTGTTTTCACCTTTCAATCTTTTATTCTTTGTTTAATATGGGCTTCCTATCAGAACTGTTATTGTTCAAAGGGTGCTTCACTTTTCTTTAAAAGTTCCTCTAATGTCACAATCTTTCTTATAGTCATAAATTGTTTTACAACTTTGAATGTCTCCTCTAGGTTTTACACCTTCTGTAAACATCATTTCTTAGATGTCTGTGTTCCATTTTGCACACTTCATTTGGTGCATTTTTTATATTTCATCTTCCATCCTTTTGATTTAATTTAGCCCTGTGTTATCCAGGATTTCAACCTCTCTCTTTCTCTAATTTTTAGAACTGTCTTGATTTCTGCACACCTGAAGCTACCCACTTCTGATGTATTCATTTCTCACATTACAAATGTAATGCTCTCCCTGAAATATTTATCTGTTGTCGTTTAATCTTATTCAGATCCCACGTCCCATTTTCCCCTCATGTTCAGTTTATTCAGCTATTATTTGCACTTGAGAACTGTGTTCAGAGTCCCCATGTGAAACTCCAAATGATCTGCACCTTAATATGCACTTTTTAAAAGTATGTTTCAGATCGTTATGTAAGATACATGAAGCCTTCTACTGCCTCCATATTTTATCCCCATAAACAGCTTTCTTTTGTGATGCATAAAAGAAATTTTTTCCAGCACTGAATGGTGCCCAATGTATAGTTCCACCAGAATTTGTTTACTTTCATTATTTGCTTCATGTCCTACTATTATTTCTTCTTCTTCTCTTTTTCCTTTCATCGTATGGCACTCCCTGATCACAATTAAAATTTCATCCTTCTTAATGTACTGGAGAATTTATTTGATTTCATTACTCCTTTTTGTTACGCTTTCCTTAACCTGACTAGCTAATTTCCACATATACTTATACTAGTATGATTGATCATAGCACTATGTCTACTTCTTGTTTGGCAATCCGTTCATTATATAATTTATAGCAGTTTGTTTGCATTCTTGTTTTGTTTTCCACTTTTAGACATACACCTTCTCTGCTCATAAATGATGTCATGTTGGTTATACTGTGCTTAATTAATCCTATATGCAATAATTCCTCCCACAGTATTTCGCTAATTACTAAAATATGCAAACTCTTCATCTTGAATGCAGAATCTGTCTTTTGTGTGACAACTGGTTGGAGATATGAGTGGATGGCTACTATATCTCCAGAATATTTTACCGAAAAGGATGCTCTCATCATTAAACCATACATCACAGTTGCATGTCACTGGAAGATGTAATTACTGTAGTTTGCCCTTGCTTTTAGCTGTGTTGTGCCATCAACGTGTTGATAATCTCACTATCCCAAATAATTTCATCATCCACACTATTTAATCACTTATACTTGTATTTAACTCATCCTATTCTATTGTGTATTCTAGGGATCCCTTAATATACAGTTTTAGGATGCTTGGATTGCCAACAATTTTCTGTCTCTCTCTCTTCAGAGCTGTGGGTAGCATTATAGTCACTGGAGATACTAAATCATGTTCAAGATATTACTGAACAATAACAGCATTTTCTTTGATTAACACAGATGGTAACAAGTCTGATATTACATTGGTAATTCTTCTATTCTTCGCATTATTTTGGTTTTTGCTTATTCTTCACCACTTTTTGATTATCATATTATTAGTTCCTGGAATTACTGTATTATAAGAAACAGAGTCAGTAGTGGGACAAAGTAGGTGCCAAGACATGCTGCATTGTTGCCAAATTTATTCAAGATGGTGACGATGACATCATCCAAGATGGCGGATTTTGGCGGGAAAATAGGCCAATTGTGCTACGTCCACTAACTTAAACCTCAAGAAAAAATGGCGGGAAGTTTCTAAGAGTACCTATCCGGAGTGACATAAAGTGCAATGATCACATGAAAGAAATGGTCGGAAAAGCAGACAGAGATTCATAATAAGAATCCTAAATAAATGTAATTCATTTACTAATGAAATTGCTTACAAGGCGCTTGTTCGACTGATTCATATGTATTCTTCGTCGATCTGGGACACATACTGGGTAGGACTGATAGAAGAAATGGAGAACGTTACTGAGTAAACTCCAGTAGCAGACGCTACAAGAAATTTTCTGATAGAACTTTCCGGGATGAGAAGGACAACATATTACTTCCTCTCAAATATGCCTCGCGAAACTATCATAACAAAAAGAATCGATAAGTAGACTTAATACCGATGCTTACCGACAGTCATTCTTCAAATGCGTGTGAATACCTAAGAGACCAAACTGTTGAGGTCATCGGTCTGTAGACTTACACACTACTTAAACTTAACGTAACTTATGCTAAGAACAACATACACACACCCATGCCAGACAGAGGACTCGAACCTACGATGGGAACGGCTATGCAGTCCATAACATGGCACCTTAAACCACACGGCCATGCCGCGTGGCCGATCATTCTTCCCACGTGCTATTCACGAATGGAACAGGGAAGAGGAGATCATTTAGTAGGACCAGAAATACCCTCCACCACACACTGTCAGGTGGCTTGTGGAGTACTGATGTAGATGTAGATATAGAAAATGCACTGCCATTTGTCATAGTGGTTGCAGAAGTTGAATGGCAAACACGCAAAATAGGAAGTGAGGAAAAAAGCACCACAGCTATGTTTAACAAATCACATTCATCTAGTGTTACAAAGCAGGTACTGAGCACATAATTCAGTTTATGACTAGCTAAAAGACAAAAATTGTGAAGAGGAGTTGCAAGATATCAATGTCTGAACACCAATATAGGAAGAAATGAAAGTACCCAGGATATGTTGCTGTAGTAAAATGATCTCCGTACCAAGAGTGTTTCTGATGGAGAAAGTACAAAATCGGTCATTAACAACATTGACCCTAATAAAACGCACGAAATGACACATACAATGAACCCCTAATTTACCAATTGTGTACTTAAAGATAATTAAAACGAGAATCAAGTAGTGGGACAAATTATATGTCAAGACACGCTGAATTGTTGCCAAATTTATTCAAGGTGGACGTCGATGACGTCATCCAAGATGGCGGCATGTAGACTTAGCAACATTGCATGATGTCATCCAAGATGGAGGATTTTGGCGGGAAAATAGGCCTATTGTGCTACATCCACTAACCTAACCTCAAGATAAAATGGCGGGAAGTTTGAATTTTGGCAGGAAAATAGTCCAATTGTGCTACGTCCACTAACCTAACCTCACGAAAAAATGGTGGGAAGTTTGAAGTCCAACAAGATATTGCATGCAAAACCGTACTTGTCTTTAATATTATTGATTATCATTTATTACCATTCATTATCATTTATTATTATTTATTATCATTTATTATTATTTATTATCATTTATTATTATTTATTATCATTTATTATTATTTATTATCATTTATTATTACTTATTATTATTGACCTGTGTCCACTAGAAAATTCCATCCAAATTCAAATCCAACACGATAATGGCTGCAAAACCTTACTTTTCTTTATTATTATTCATTATCATTTATTAACATTCATTATCATTCATTGTCATTTATTATCATTCATTATCATTTATTATTATTTTTATTATTATTATTACTATTTATTATTATAGGCGTACCACCACTAGAAAATTGCGCCAAATTCAAATTCCAACACGATAATGTCTCAAAACTGTACTTCTATTTATTATTATCATTTATTATTTATTCAAGATGTCCGATTTTCTCGGTGAGAAAGCCATTTTCCTTACAACCATAACAAAAATCTTTCACAAGTTCAAATCCCAACACCATAATTGATCACACGTACGAGCTTTCTCCGTCACTTATCTTTTTTCACTGGTTGCTTATCATAATCGTGTCAAATAATAAATTGCACTTATAGTAACGTAAGTCACGTCATATCATTTTGCATGGGGGAAGGGACTGAAGACTTTATTTCAAGCAGTACGGTCATCACTTGCTCTCCAACACAGTCAGCACACACATCTTTGATATCGCAGTGCAGTCACCACGACGTCCATGCTCCAACTGAATTAGTTCAATTCCTCGCCACCCCCTGGCCAGCGCGCGGAGACACTGCCGATGCCTGTCACGTGAGGCGGCCAGCCACTCGCGCTGGGGGCGAGCCCAGCGATCGCTCCCACGTCGTAAACATGTTATCGCTGGACACGCTGGAACGAGTTTGACGTCACAGCAGCCCCGTGGCCACTCACCACGTGAATTCGTCGCCTCCGCACGTTTCCCGCCCAAATTGTTTGCTTCGGAGCTGAATCACACAACGGTCGGCAGTTCCCTGCCACACTTTTGGCGCCAATGTTGTTTTCCTGGTCACGTTCAAACCTGTCGATGCCGACCGGTCACCATCCACCACGTGTACTTGTGCGATCGAGAACGCAGTGATACACTTTTGGCGGCAAAGTTAGCTCGACAGTGGAATCCGCCATGACTATATAACAGCACGTTTGGTCCGCACTAGAATACTCGCTAATTGACTCACTCTCGCGCGCGCGTAATAACTGTACAATCACTGCGCCGCCGCCCGGCTTACGCCAGACACCCTCCATACACACAACAGACATAGTCTTCTGTAAATACCTAAGCATTTAATTCCATTTCGATTTTAATCATATTAAATAATTCAATTTACAGTTTCATATACGTATGCAAAGGTTATCAACTACCTAATTTCAACTACTTTTCGAGGACCAGACAGCCACCTCTTCCTAGGAACCAGGGCAGAGTTTGAATTCTTGCAGTAAACAAAGCTCAGTTGCGCTCCTGCCACCAACCTAAGAAAGTTGTTGCAAACGAAGCTCATCACCACTAAATTAAGCCACCAGCACTCAACCTCTTCCTACACTTTTCGGGTAAAAGGACTCACCCTGCACTAGGCCCATTGATGGAGGAACCAATTTCCTTTATTTAGGAATGGAGTATATGTATCACACCAACATACTCCACACCATACAGACCTGCAAAATACTCCTACATAACATATTTATAATGCTCTAGACACATGCTTGCTAATTGTAAACAGTTAAAAATAATTCATAGCACAGCCTACAGACATGCGAACCGCTCGTAATTAATGCAAAACATTTACGACCAGATAGCCAAACACCTGCTAATTTTCCGCAATAATCTCAGTGCACAGGCTGATGGAAGGAGTAACAAGTGTACTTTATTTATTTGCGATATATTTTTTTGAAACTAGGCTTCTCATAGGTTTCGATATGTAAGGCTGACCTAAGGCATGTTCTGAACTCCAGTAGTGCACTATACTTGGCAACACAACCACACCCATCAAGATATTCATTCCAATCCAGACCTGTAACTCCTCTACAGACAAATTTGTCCAGTTGTTTGTCGACTCACTCACCATCTGACCAGATTGACGTTATTGCGCAAAAACAGTTCAGACTGCGCTGTGCTGCTCAGGTATGTAAGGAAGGACTGCACTCTATTTATTTAAAGCCCTTTTATTTAGTTGTGGTGTATATTTGTCATAAAACACCCACACTGATGCGACTGTGGTCATCTGACACAGGCCACAAACACGAAAACAGCTCTTAATTTCACCACACAATAGCAAACAGCTCTTAAGTAATTTAGTACACAATATCCGCAGACGAGCTCTGTACTCTTAAACTATCCAAATAAAGCACAACACAGTGCACAGACATGCTCGCAAAACAAATAGTCCAACAGACGCGCCGAAACACCCCCAGCTGCTAAACAGACCTAAAGTCTCTTCTCGCCCTCCCCCCTCCCCCCGCCACCCCCTTGGGAAACATGACCACAACACAGTCGCATTCACGCCTAACACCGGAGAAATTGATATCGCCTGTGCACCTTAGATTACGCTCCAAGGCAGGTGGGAGAGAGGGTTCCAGAGCCTCCACCCAAGTTGCTTCCACGCTCGCTCGTGATAGCCGACCAGAAAGGGCAATTCACGCGCCATAACCTCTGGAACCGTACTTCTATTTATTATTATTATTATTTACTATTATTTATTAGCATTTATTACGATTTATTATTATTTATTCAAGATGGTCGATTTTTGCGGCAAGAAAGTCAATTCCCTTACATCCATAACAAAACATCTCTCACAAATTGAAATACGATAATCTGTCACACCTACGAAAAAAAAGAGATCTATTGGGGCCATGTGCACTGACCTAAGTCCACCTCATACTACAAAGTTTGAATTTTTCGCCCTCACTTATTTTTTCACTCCTAAGCTATGAAAATCGCGTCAAATAGTAATAAAGTGCACTTTTACTAACGTAAGTCACCCCCTGTGAATTCGTGGAAAAAGGACTCAAGTCTTTATTTCAAACAGTACCGTCATCACTTGTTCTCCAATAAAGTTAGTAGACATCTTAGATCGCAGTCCAACCGCCACGAGGCGCCCAGTCCAACTGAATTAGTTGATATGGTCGCCACCGACCCGCGCGCCACCGGCAAGCCAGCGGTCGCCTCACGTAACGGCCGTCAGCTGCGTCCGCGCCCGCTGACCGTCCAGCGGCCCGCCCACGTCACAGCCTACTGCCGCCGACTCGCGTCGCAGGCCTGCGCTGATCCAGCGATGTAAACATGCTTTCGTGGACAGTGGAGTCCACTCCCACCGACCAGTTGGCGCCAAAGCTGTTCGTTGGACAGGTTGGAACCTGCCGATGTCATAACGGTCGGTCAGTTGATCCAGCACCTGGTTGACAAAGAATGCCCTGCCGTACTATTGACGCCAAAGTTTGCTCGAGAGTGGAATACGCCATGACGTCACACAGGTGGTCCAGGACATGTGCTCGCCACGACGTCCCTCGCTAAGTTAGTTGATCAACTGACTCTCATGATTCAATACACATTCTGCACTTACCTAATCGAAGGTCGTCACTAAAACACACGCCCGTCCACGTGAGCCTCCGCGCGCGCCGAGCTTAGTACCTCCTCAAGTGAATGTAACAGAGTTCCCAGGACTACTTAATTAAATTGATCAATTAATTAACCTCTCTGATGCGGAAAACTGCCACGTCCAGCTAGACCGGGAATCAATTTTCCACCAGTACCACGCCCACCTGGACTCGGAATGAAATAGTCCCTACCGACCACCACGGCCCCTTACCGTCCCATGTTCGTCGGCTAACGTGTACTAATGTGTACTGCCGTTTACTAACGTGCACCAACCTACATTAACGTATATCACATTTTTTCTATACAAATAAGCCAAGTTTGAATTCCGATGGTCAGTTCGTGTTTCGCTACCAACACTAGAAAATTGTGGGAAATGAAGCCACTAACCTAAGTTACCTGTGATGATTCAAAATCGTCTGCTCTGCCTCTCTCACACACCACGAGCGCGAGGCCGCCCACGTCACAGCCTGGACAGCCTTTATACTCGCGTCGGACATACTCCTCTGTAAATATTCTAGCTAAACTATGACCCGAATGCTGTTGTTCAATCCATACGGTCTAGGGCATGGCCAGAGCACACCCCCAGCACCTAAGCCGAGAACATCTGTAGTTAACCGTTGAGAGACGGAAATATGCTGCAATCACACCCCTCGCGCTCTTGTAGCTACTTGCTCCAGCAATTCGATCTAACAAAACCTCCAAGTAGAAAAAAAATAACAAACTCTCTCATATTCTATATCGTCCCACAAATACTTAACCTACATTTTATTTAGGCATCGAGTATATCTATCACTCTCAAACAAAAAAAACACTCGCCCAGACTGACCTGATGTCATGTTGCACAGTCGGCAGACACGCAAACAACACCTAATTTCAGTGCACAGTATCAAACTGCTCCTACATAATGCAGTACAAAAATGGTTCAAATGGCTCTGAGCACTATGGGACTTAACATCTATGGTCACCAGTCCCCTAGAACTTAGAACTACTTAAACCTAACTAACCTAAGGACATCACACAACGCCCAGTCATCACGAGGCAGAGAAAAATGCGGTACACATAACTGTAAACATCATCAGTACACGTAATCTGCCCAAATAACGCATAGCAAAATAACAGACGCGCGCATTGATCTTGTCCCACACTAAGTCACACGTCCGACAGCTCTCAAGTCACTCAAAGGTCTCTGTTCGAACCCCCAAACCTGCGAAATTCATCACCTAGACGCCGAACATGACCATCCAAGCCAGGCCGCGCGCGTCGTCTGTCACCGTCCTAACTCAATGTGGTCCAACACACATGTTACGGCCGCATGCCATTGGTTGCCGGCCTATTTGCGACACATCTCCACCTTCACGTCTGTTGTCAGAATAGCCGAGAGCGAGTTCACACACACACACGCACACACACACACACACACACACACATACGCACACCGTCCACACACATCCCAGTGCTGCCCTCCCCTCACAATCTAAAACGATCATCATACTATATATATATATATATATATATATATATATATATATATATATATATATATATATAAAATAAGAGCCCAGTCAACCTCTCCGGAATTGTATATTACCCCCCACAAATAGTTAACGCTCGCTTTCGTGTTTTCTCAGCTTATTTGTAAATTCAAATTCTCACACTAATAGAACTTGTTCACGAAAATAATACAGAATGCGCTCCTAACCTGCTACCCTGCCAGCTCTCAACATACGCAAATGTTCTCAACCCTCCTATATCCCAGAACAACCGATTAATCATTCTTATTCCTTCTTATCGAATTTACAGGTCTGATTTCCTAAGGACCCGTTATCGAAGTACCATACTGCTTTTCTTTCTGAGGCTTTCTGTGCTTACTTTTACAGAGATCGCTAAATTACCTCCACAGCCCCCTCAATCTATACACACACACAGTCATCGTCTCTACTCATACGTTACATGACTGAGACCGGTATTCGAGAGTGGAAATATCATTTTGCGTATGTTTGTTTCTAGTTAGTCGGTGGTTTACAGCATGTTGCACATAGATGAAGTTCGGCGTTTGTATAGAATTAATTTGAAGTCTATATCTTGGGAATTATGATGAACTAGTGATCGGTAGTGTGTAGCCTAGTGCATGATATTGAGAAGTACAGCTAAAATCTTGTAATATTATGGAGAAAGTACATGTGTTCTTGCAGTCTATGAGTCTGAGGTTGTTTGTAGAAAAGCGAACAGGCAAGGAAGGAGAGACAGGAAAGCGTTTGTGCGGAGGGGGGACGATATTGAATTTGTAAAAAGAGTTCTGAGGGTGACTTAGGTCTGCTGATGTAAGAGGGAGGATTAGCTCTGAGTGTCGGGTGTGTAGAGAGAAAGAGCAGGTTGACGGTGCTTTCCTAGGATTGGAGACCAATGGGGTATATAGACGCTGTAGGAATAGGAAATTTTTTTTTCGTGTGCTGTGGAGATACACTGGATAAGTGCACTGTTTTGTATCAATGTGTATATTGTAAAGTTAATATGGTTTACATTGTGTAGCGTTTGTATATATTGCATTCTAAAGTTAATATTGTTTATGTTATGTGATGAGTAGAGAGGAAGTGGTAAGAACGGTAGAGATATTTCCAGAGTAACAGGGGTCAAGAGAGTGTATTTCGAATACTTAGCTCATTGTCGAATGACAATCAATTGAGACCGCGGTCGTAACATTTAACTGTAAATATAATGACATCAACGACTTCGGTATTCGAGAGTGCGAATATCATTTCGTGAGTCTGTTTGTTTCTAGTTAGTCAGTGGTTTACAGGATACTGTACTTAGAAAAATTTTGGTGTGTTCTTGTAGTCTATGAGTCTGGACATGTTTGTATAAAAAAAGCGAGAAGTCAAGGAAGAAGAGAAAGTAACGCATTTATGTTGAGGGGAAGCGATCGCCGAAGTTGTGAACAATTCTGAGAGGGACTTCTGTCAGTTGATGTAGAAGGGCAGATTACCGCTGAGTGTCACGTGTGTAGAAAGAAATAGCAGGTTCACAGCGTTTCCTTAGGAATGGAGAGCATTGGGGCGTATAGTCGGTATTGTAAAATTACTGTGGCTTACATTGTGTAGGGTTTATATATAATGGCTTGTAAAGTTAGTATTGCTTATGTTATGGGATGAGTAGAGACGATGAATGTCTGTGTGTGTGTGTATGATAATAATAATAAATAGAAGTACAGTTTTCCAGAGATTATGGCGCGTGAATTGCCCTTTCTGGTCGGCTATCACGAGTGAGAGCGGAAGGAACTTGGGTGGAGGCTTTGGAACCCTCTCTCCCACCTGCCTTGGAGCATAATCTAAGGTGCATAGGCGGTATCAATTTCTCCGGTGTTAGGCACGAATGTGACTGTGTTGTGGTCATGTTTGGGGAGAACCGAGCAGAGACTTTTGGTCTGTTTAGCAGCTGGGGGTGTTTGGGCGCGTCTGTTGGACTATTTGTTTTGCGAGCATGTCTGTGCACTGTGTTGTGCTTTATTTGGATAGTTTAAGAGTACAGAACTCGTCTGCGGATACTGTGTACTAAATTACTTAAGAGCTGTTTGCTATTGTGTGGTGAAATTAGGAGCTGTTTTCGTGTTTGTGGCCTGTGTCAGATGGCCACAGTCGGATCAGTGCGGGTGTTTTGTGACAAATATACTCCAAAACCAAATAAAAGGGCTTTAAATAAATTGAGTGCAGTCCTTCCTTACTTCCCCGAGCAGCACAGCGCAGTCTGAGCTGTTTTTGCGCAATAACGTCAATCTGGTCAGACGGTGAGTGAGTCGACAAATAACTGGACAAATTTGTCTGTAGAGGAGTTACAGGTCTGGATTGGAATGAATATCTTGATGGGTGTGGTTGTGTTGCCAAGTGTAGTGCACTACTGGAGTTCAGAACATGCCTTAGGTCAGCCTTACATATCGAAACCTATGAGAAGCCTTAGTTTCAAAAATATATATAGCAAATAAATAAAATACACTTGTTCCTCCTTCCATCAGCCTATGCACTGAAATTATTGCGAAAAATTAGCAGTTGTTTGGCTATTTGGACGTAAATGTTTTGCATTATTTACGAGTGGTTCGCATGTCTGTAGGCTGTGCTATGAGTTATTTTTAACTGTTTACAATTAGCAAGCGTGTGTCTAGAACATTATAAAAGAGTTATGTAGGAGTGTTTTGCATGTCTGTATGGTGTGGAGTATGTTGGTGTGATACATATACTCCATTCCGAAATAAAGTAAATTGGTTCCTCCAGCCACGGGCCTAGTGCAGAGGGAGTCCTTTTACCCGAAAAGTGTAGGAAGAGGTTGAGTGCTGGTGGCTTAGTTTAGTGGTGAGCTAAGTTCGCAACAATTTTCTTAGGTTGGTGGCGGGAGCGCAAGTGAGCTTTGTTTACTGCCAGAATTCAAACTCGGCGCTGGTTCCTAGGAAGAGGTGGCTGTCTGGTCCTCGAAAAGTAGTTGAAATTAGGTAGTTGAACACCTTTGCATACGTATATGAATCTGTAAATTGAATTATTTAATATGATTAAAATCGAAATGGAATTAAGTACTTAGGTATTTAGAGAAGACTATGTCTGTTGTGTGTATGGAGGGTGTGTGGCGTAAGCGGGGCGGCGACGCAGCGATTGTACAGTTATTACGCGCGCGCGAGAGCGAACGTTCTAGTGCGGACCAAACGTGCTGTTATATAGTCATGGCGGATTCCACTGTCGGGCTAACTTTGCCGCCAAAAGTGTATCACTGCGTTCTCGATCGCACAAGTACACGTGATGGATGGTGAGCGGTCGGCATCGACAGGTTTGAACGTGCCCAGGAAAACAACTTTGGCGCCAAAAGTGTGGCAGGGAACTGCCGACCGTTGTGTGATTCAGCTCCGAGGCAAACAATTTTGGCGGGAAACGTGCGGAGGAGACGAATACATGTGGTGAGTGGACAAGGGACCGCCGTGACGTCAAACTCGGCGAGTTCCAGCGTGTCCAGCGAAAACATGTTTACGACGTGGGAGCGATCGCTGGGCTCGCCCCCAGCGCGAGTGGCTGGCCGTCTCACGTGACAGGCATCGGCAGTGTCTCCGCGCGCTGACCAGGGGGTGGCGAGGATTTGAACTAATTCAGTTGGAGCGCGGACATCGTGGTGACTGCACTGCGATATCAAAGATGTGTGTGCTGACTGTGTTGGAGAACAAGTGATGACCGTACTGCTTGAAATAAAGTCTTCAGTCCCTTCCCCCCTGCAAAACCAAAGGACGTGACTTACGTTACTATAAGTGCAGTTTATTATTTGACGCGTTTATGATAGGCTACCAGTGAAAAAAAAATGATGGCGTAAACTTGTACGTGTGGTCAATTATGGTGTTGGGATTTAAACTTGTGATAGATTTTTGTTATGGATGTAAGGAAAATGGCTTTCTCGCTGAGAAAATCGGACATTTTGAATAAATAATAATGGATAATAATAAATAGAAGTACAGTTTTCGAGGCATTATTGTGTTGGAATTTGAGTTTGGCGCAATTTTCTAGTGGTGGTAGGCCTATGATAATAAATGATGATTAATGATAATAAATGATAATGAATGATAATAAATGACAATGAATGATAATGAATGTTAATAAATGATAATGAATAATAATAAACAAAAGTAAGGTTTTGCAGCCATTATCGTGTTGGAATTTGAATTTGGATGGAATTTTCTAGTGGAGGCAGGTCAATAATAATAAGTAATAATAAATGATAATAAATAATAATAAATGATAGTAAATAATAATAAATGATAATGAATGTTAATAAATGATAATCAATAATAATAAGGTCAAGTACGGTTTTGCATGCGTTATCCTGTTGGACATCAAACTTCCCACCATTTTTTCGTTAGGTTAGGTTAGTGGACATAGCACAATTGGTCTATTTTCCCGCCAAAATTCAAACGTCCCGCCATTTTATCTTGAGGTTAGGTTAGTGGACATAGCACAATAGGCCTATTTTCCCTCCAAAATCCGCCATCTTGGATGACGTCATGCAATATTGCCAAGTCTACATGCCGCCATTTTGGATGACGTCATCGCCGCCATGTTGAATATATTTGGCAACAATGCAGCGTGTCTTGACACATACTTTGTCCCACTACTAGAGTCTCGTTTTAATTATCCTTAAGGACGCAATTGGTACGTTAGGGGTTAATTGTATGTGTCATTTCGTGCATTTTATTAGGGTCAATGTTGTTAATGACCGATTTTGTACTTTCTCCATCAGAAACACTCTTGGCACGGAGATCATTTTACTACAGCAAAATATCCCGAGTACTTCCATTTCTTCCTATATTGATGTTCAGACATTGATATCTTGCAACTCCTCTTCACAATTTTTGTCTTTTAGCTATTCATAAACTGAATTATGTGCTCAATACCTGCTTTGTAACACTAGATTAATGTGATGTGTAAAATGTAGCTATTGTGATTTTTTCCTCACTTCCTATTTTGCGTGTTTGCCATTCAACTTCTGCAACCATTATCTATAAACGGCAGTGCATTTTCTATACCTACATCTACACCAGTACTCCACAAGCCACCTGACGGTGTGTGGTGGAGGGTATTTCTGGTCCTACTAAATGATCTCCTCTTCCCTGTTCCATTCGCGAATAGCACGTGGGAAGAATGACTGTCCGCGCGGCGTGGCCATGCGGTTTAAGGCGCCATGTCACGGACTGCGTGGCCGTTCCCGCCGGAGTTTTGAGTCCTCCCTCGGGCATGGGTGTGTGTATATTGTTCTTAGCATAAGTTAGGTTAAGCTAGTTTAAGTAGTGTGTAAATCTAGGGACCGATGACCTCAGCAGTTTGGTCCCTTAGGTATTGACACATAGTTGAAGAATGATTGTCACTTAGCATTGATATTAACTCTAAATTATCGATTCTTTTTGTTATGGTAATTTCGCGAGGCGTATTTGAGAGGAAGTAATATGTTGTCCTTCTCATTCCGGAAAGTACTATCAGAAAATTTCTTGCAGCGTCTGCAACTGGTTTTTGTTGTTTTTCGGGGAGGAGACCAGACAGCGAGGTCATCGGTCTCATCGAATTAGGGAAGGATGGGGAAGGAAGTCGGTCGTGCCCTTTCAAAGGAACCTTCCCGGCATTTGCCTGGAGCGATTTAGGGAAATCACGCAAAACCTAAATCAGGATGGCCGGACACGGGATTGAACCGTCGTCCTCCCGAATGCGAGTCCAGTGTGCTAGCCACTGCGCCACCTCGCTCGGTAGCTACTGGAATTTACTGAGTACCTCTACAACGTTCTCCATTTCTTCTATAAGTCCTACCCGGTATGTGTCCCAGATCGTCGAAGAATGCATAAGAATTGGTCCAACAAGCGCCTTGTAAACCATTTCATTAGTAAACGAATTACATTTATTTAAGATTCTTATTATGAATCTCTGCCTGCTTTTCCGACCATTTCTTTTATGTGATCATTCCACTTAATGTCGCTCCAGATAGTTACTCTTAGAAACTTTACGGTGGTTACTGTTTCCAGCAATTTGTCGTTAATAGCGTAGTTTTACAGTATTGGATTTTCTCCTTATCAGTGTTTACCACATGTTCCTTTCCTCTCCGATTCTGCGTAGAACCTCCTCATTCCTTACCTTATCAGTCCACCTAATTTTCAACATTCGTCTATAGCACCACATCTCAAATGCTTCGATTCTCTTCTCTTCCGGTTTTCCCACAGTACAAGTTTCACTACCATACAATGCTGTACTCCAGACGTACATCCTCAGAAATTTCATCCTCAAATTAAGGCCGGTATTTGATATTAGTAGACTTCTCTTGGCCAGAAATGCCTTTTTTGCCATAGCGAGTCTGCTTTTGATGTCGTCCTTGCTCCGTCCGTCATTGGTTATTTTACTGCCTAGGTAGCAGAATTCCTTAACTTCATTGACTTCGTGACCATCAATCCTGATGTTAAGTTTCCCGCTGTTCTCATTTGTACTACTACTCATTACCTTCGTCTTTCTCCGATTTACTCTCAAACCATACTGTGTACTCATTAGACTGTTCATTCCGTTCAGCAGATCATTTAATTCTTCTTCACTTTCACTCAGGATAGCAATGTCATCAGCGAATCGTATCATTGATATCCTTTCACCTTGTATTTTAATTCCACTCCTAAACCTTTCTTTTATTTCCATCATTGCTTCCTCGATGTACAGATTGAAGAGTAGGGGCGAAAGGCTACAGCCTTGTCTTACACCCTTCTTAATACGAGCACTTCGTTCCTGATCGTCCACTCTTATTATTCCCTCTTGGTTGTTGTACATATTGTATATGACCCGTTTCTCCCTATAGCTTACCCCTACTTTTTTCAGAATCTCGAACAGCTTGCACCATTTTATATTGTCGAACGCTTTTTCCAGGTCGACAAATCCTATGAAAGTGTCTTGATTTTTCTTTAGCCTTGCTTCCATTATTAGCCGTAACGTCAGAATTGCCTCTCTCGTCCCTTTACTTTTCCTAAAGCCAAACTGATCGCACCTAGCGCATTCTCAATTTTCTTTTCCATTCTTCTGTATATTATTCTGTAAGCAGTTTCGATGCATGAGCTGTTAAACTGATCGTGCGATAATTCTCGCACATGTCAGCTCTTGCCGTCTTCGGAATTGTGTGGATGATGCTTTTCCGAAAGTCAGATGGTATGTCGCCGGACACATATATTCTACACACCAACGTGAATAGTCGTTTTGTTGCCACTTCCTCCAATGATTTTAGAAATTCTGATGGAATGTTATCTATCCCTTCTGCCTTATTTGACCGTTAGTACTCCAGAGCTCTTTTAAATTTCGATTCTAATACTGGGTCCCCTATCTCTTCTAAATCGACTTCTGTTTCTTCTACTATCACATCAGAAAAATCTTCACCCTCATAGAGGCTTTCAGTGCATTCTTTCCACCTATCTGCTCTCTCCTCTGTATTTAACAGTGGAATTCCCGCTGCACTCTGCATGTTACCACCGTTGCTTTTAATGTCACCAAAGGTTGTTTTGACTTTCCTGTGTACTGAGTCTGTCCTTCCGACAATCATATCTTTTTCGATGTTTTCCTGCAGCCATTTCGTCTTAGCTTCCCTGCACTTCCTATTTATTTCATTTCTCAGCGACTTGTATTTCTTTATTCCTGATTTTCCCGGAACATTTTTGTACTTCCTCTTTTCATCAATCAACTGAAGTATTTCTTCTGTTACCCGTGGTTTCTTCGCAGCTACCTTCTTTGTACCTATGTTTTCCTTCCCAACTTCTGTGATGGCCCTTTTTAGAGATATCCATTCCTCTTCAACTGTACTGCCTACTGCGCTATTCCTTATTGCTGTATCTATAGCGTTAGAGAACTTCAAACGTATCTCGTCATTCCTTAGTACTTCCGTATCCCACTTCTTTGCGTATTGATTCTTCCTGACTAATGTCTTGAACTTCAGCCTACTCTTCATCACTACTATATTGTGATCTGAGTCTATATCTGATCCTGGGTACGCCTTACAATCCAGTATCTGATTTCGGAATCTCTGTCTGACCATGATGTAATGTAATTGAAATCTTCCCGTATCTCCCGGCCTTATCCAAGTATACCTCCTCCTCTTGTGATTCTTGAACAGGGTATTCGCTATTACTAGCTGAAACTTGCTACAGAACTCAATTAGTCTTTCTCCTCTTTCATTCCTTGTCCCAAGCCCATATTCTCCTGTAACCTTTTCTTCTACTCCTTCCCCTACCTGGACTCGCATTCGGGAGGACGACGGTTCAATCCCGTCTCCAGCCATTGTAATCTCCCCACGGAAAATTACCCTCTACCACGCAATAATTAATAATGGTCAACCAAATCATCCACATGTATTTACGTTTGAAAAGTATCTGATCAGATTTTCTAGTAATATATGCGCCGACAGCTCGTCGACGCCAAGGTATTTTTCTAGTACGTTTATTCTTTGGAACAACAGAGGTACAGATATGTATGCTCCATGGTTATTATAGTGGGAGAAAGGAACAGCTTCGGAAGTATCGGTTGGAAGATTGTCGGATTGCTAAAGGAGATTTTATTTACTCTTCTTCGCGCTAAAGCGAGCTAGGAAAGTTTGTGCCGCTAGCGTGATAGATCAAAAGAAAAAAAAACCTGTAAAAGAAAATTACATGAGACTTGGAACCAACAGAAAATGGAACATGTACGGAAATGGATTCAATATACAATTTTCCTCAGAAATAAGGTTTGTGAACATTTTATTCTAGAGTGAATGACGAATGAGTTCTCTGTCTGACCATTGATGATAGTATGGCCCTGTAATTAATTGGGAAGTTTCAGCTGTGACGAAGAGAGCCTGCAATCTCTGAGTTTTTATAAATCGTCCAAAAAGGCTTCGTCCACATCTGAAATTTTAGATCTGTCGTAAACTGAACGAATTGTTCAAACGATCGATTTTCCCAACTGAATGCAGCGCTTAATAATAATAACAAATGTAAAGATCCTTTCCAGCAAGCCAGCCGCTGAACATTAAGACGAAGGGCTCCACCAGAGATTCTACTAGGCTGATTTCACGTAAATAATATAGTTAAACTGTACACAGATAAAGGACAGAGAGAGAGAGAGCGAATGAAATTCGAGAAATTACTCAGAATCCTCCATTAGCATTATTGTTTGTCTGTCTTTTCACGGATCAGCCTAATAAGAAAATACGAAGCCCTGACTTTATTGTACCGATTTATGTGTGAGAGGGAAAGAGCGATAAAGGCGACAGATACACTTCTGTACAGACAAAACATTACACCAAGTTAGCGGCAAGCTGCATTCACATAGACTTTCATCATTTACAGAGTAGAATTCATTATACCATCCTGATTTAGGTTTTCCGTGATTTCCTTAAACCGTTTCAGGCAAATGCCGGGATGGTTCCTTTGAAATGGCATGGCCGATTTCCTTCCCAATCCTTCCCTAACCCGAGCTTGTGCTTCGTCTCTAATGACCTCGTTGTCAACGGGACGTTAAACACTAACCACCACCACCACGTTCCCCTACAACTGCATTCCAGTCGCCCATGACTATTAGATTTTCGTCCCCCTTTACATACTGCATTACACTTTCAATATCCTCATACACTTTCTCTATCTGTTCATCTTCAGCTTGCGACGTCGGCATGTATATCTGAACTATCGTTGTCGGTGTTGGTCTGCTGTCGATTCTGATTAGGACAACCCGGTCACTGAACTGTTCACAGTAACACACCCTCTGCCCTACCTTCCTATTCATAACGAATCCTACACCTTTTATACCATTTTCTGCTGCTGTTGATATTATCCTACACCTTTTATACCATTTTCTGCTGCTGTTGATATTATCCGATACTCATTTGACCAGAAATCCTTGTCTTCCTTCCATTTCACTTCACTGACCCCTACTATATCTAGATTGAGTCTTTGCATTTCCCTTTTCAGATTTTCTAGTTTCCCTACCACGTTCAAGCTTCTGACATTCCACGCCCCGACTCGTAGAACGTTATCCTTTCGTTGATTATTCAATCTTTTTCTCATGGTAACCTCCCCCTTGGCAGTCCCCTCCAGGAGATCCGAATGGGGGACTATTCCGGAATCTTTTGCCAATGGAGAGATCATCATGACACTTCTTCAATTACAGGCCACATGTCCTGTGGATACACGTTACGTGTCTGTAATGCAGTGGTTTCCATTGCCTTCTGCATCCTCATGTCGTTGATCATTGCTGATTCTTCCGCCTTTAGGGGCAATTTCCCACCCCTAGGACAAGAGAGTGCCCTGAACCTCTATCCGCTCCTCCGCCCTCTTTGACAAGGCCGTTGGCAGAATGAGGCTGACTTCTTATGCCGGAAGTCTTCGGCCGCCAATGCTGATTATTTATCAAAATTTAGGCAGTGGCGGGGATCGAAGACGTTTTGATTATGAATCAAAGACGCTACTCCTAGACCACGGGTGCATGCGCGATATGTTACATTTATTTACGTAGAGTGTCAAGTACCAGAGCCTGCACCATTCATCAATTCTCCAGAAGTCTTCTGATGTTGCTACATTCTTATAGGCAGCTGCATCATCTGCAAACAGCCTTAAAGAGATTCAGACGCATTCTACTAGTTTATTTCTTTATGAACATTGTAAACAGTAACGGTCCTATCACACTTCGTTGAGGTACTTGGGAAATTACCTTTACATCTACCGTTTTTGTCGCTTTAAGAGCGATGTGTTGAGTTCCGTCTGTGAGTAAGTCTTAAATACGGATACTCGGTCAGCTAGTATTTTTTGCTAATCAGCAGTGCAGTACAGTGTCAAATTTGCTGAAGTCGACGAACACAGAATCCATTATGACTTTTATAGATAAAATTTCGCCATAAACGTCATAATACACCAGCATAAAACATGTTCAATAATTCCACAAAAGATTGACTTCAGCGATATAAGCCTACGATTATCTTTCCGACGGCGATTCTTTGCAACGGAAATGAGCTCAGTTTTTTCCAGTTGTTAAGTACACTTCCTGGCTCCTGCGACCTACAGTATACTGCAGCTAGAAGGGGAACAAGTTCTTTCGTATAATATCTGTTGAGCCTTACAGGTATCTCATTTGATCCTGATTCCTTTCGACTTAAAAACTTATGTATTGCTTTTCTATATCGTGATCGGTTACCTCAGTAGCTGCCATTTCGGTTTCATGTGTTGATTGAACGGAGGGATTGTATTAGAACCTTCCACGGTGAAACAATTTTCGAAGAAAGAAATCAGTATTTCGGACATCTGTATCTGATTTTCCGTTTTGGTGCGTTATGCTCAGTGACTGACTAAATAATTGATTGCGAACCGCTTGCTTGTTTTACGTAGGAGCAAAACCTAAGAGTTTTTAGATCGGTTCGTAAAATTTTGCTTTCGAAGTCAATGAACGCTTCTCCAATTTTTCTCCTTATGCTCATTTTTCTTCGTTCAGCTTTTGTTAGTCAGTTAGGTTTCGACTTCTCTTAAATCTGTCATGAAGGTCTCTTTGTTTACGTGGTAGTTTTCAAACACGACTCTTAAACCATGTAGTTCTTTCCCATACCTTAAAACCTTGCTCGAAGTTATTTTCGGACAAGGCATTCAGAATAACAACATGTACGACCCCCTCTCTCTGGCACAAATTTTAATAGCAAGGTTCTCCCAATCTTCATCAACATAAGTAACTTACTTATGAAATTCTTTTACGTTCTCTGTGACTGGTTGTAACGCTATAGCTTCTGACGCAAGTGGTGTATAAAAGCATCCGATTACCATTTTTGTCGCACGTTTGATGCTTAACTTTACGCAGATTAATTCACTTTCAGAATCCGTGATAACCTCGCTTGATATTATCGAATTCCTTACTGCAATAAATACGCCGCCACAGCCTTACGATAAATATTCCAGTCTGAATTTAGTATTTTGGTGCTGTTCACTTCCTGTTCCAACCAGATTTCTGTTCCTAGTACTATATGGTCATTATAACCTTCAATAAGCGGTATTAATTATTGGACCTTACCGTGGATGCACCTGCAGTTTACTGATGTCACATTAACCTCTTGTAGTTTCGACCTGCATGGACGAGCATCCTCTGAGGATAAAGTAGCAGATGTTGTGGTGTCACTGCCAGACACCACACTTGCTAGGTGGTAGCCTTTAAATCGGCCGCGGTCCATTAGTACACGCCGGACCCGCGTGTCGCCACTGTCAGTGATAGCAGACCGAGCGCCACCACACAGCAGGTCTAGAGAGACTTACTAGCACTCGCCCCAGTTGTACAGCCGACGTTCATAGCAATGGTTCACTGACAAATACGCTCTCATCTGCCGAGACGATAGTTAGCATAGCCTTCAGCTACCTTTGCTACGACCTAGCAAGGCGCCGTATTCAATTGATATTTATTATATGAAGCATGTATCATCAAGAGCGATGTTCTACATTTGTGGATTAAAGTTAAGTATTACAGCAACTGCGTCCATTTTCTAAGTTCTTATTTCCTTTTAACTGTTCTAGACCTCACGCCAATCTGCGTGAGTTTAAGCGCGTGCCTTTCGGCTTCCTCTCATTGTGTCTAGGCCGTCTTGTCTAGACGCAACAGATGTATCTTCGATTTCGACAGGAAATCATATCCAATCCATAGGGAGGGGTTCCTCTAACCTAAAAAAAAAAACCAGGTGCCTCCCACACGTGTTCGGCTACCTTAGTTGCCGCTACCTGTACGCCTGATTTACTAAAAAAGGGGTCTAGAAATCCACAACCGATGCCGTCACAGTATCGTCTGATCTGCTTTAGACCGTCTAATCTCATCAAACCAGAGGACGGCGATCGACACTCAGTACGATGCTACCTAAAAAGGGTGAACTCAGCTGCACCTGCGATGCTACCTGTCTTCCCCAATTCAGCCATCTGCCTGTAGGAATTGAGGATGGAGTCAGAACCCAAGCGGCAGGCGTCATTCGCGCCGACGTGAACCACTGTCTGGAGCCGCTTGCAGCCAGTGCGTTCGGGAGCCGCCGGCAGAGCGTGCTGTATGTCATGTCTCGGACGAGACCCGTGGCAAACACGAGTGCACGCTGGTATTCTTTCCCGACCTGCCCACTCTTACCCTGTGGGGCGCTGTTACCTGCCTAACGCTGGGGTTCCCTATGACTAGTATACGTGCCCTCTGCACCTGTCCAGGCTGAATAGGAAAATCGGCTACTGGCCAAACAGGAGAGGCGTCTCGTACCGGCTCAGAAGTGTTATCAACACTGAGCAGCGCCTCGTACCTGTCGCTAAGGAGTAAGGAGCCAGCTGTACGGTACGGCCCATTCACTTTTCCGCCTTCCACCCAGAGACACGCGTACACGCCACTATCAGCCACTCGCTCTCGGGTGAAGACACATCGGTTGGACGTTGCGTATTGGAAGTCGCAGCGACATCCGGGTCACCGTGGGATTCCACCGGCACCACACGTGTCGCAGCTCTCGTTTCCAGTGCCCTGATGACTTCACAGCTTTTGGCAATAACCAGAAACTTGTTGTCTGCTGCAAACACAGCTTTCAGTGATCAGTTCCCTTTGTGTCTGAGTCCGCAGCTCGTGGTCATGCGGTAGCGTTCTCGCTTCCCACGCCCGGGTTCCCGGGTTCGATTCCCGGCGGGGTCAGGGATTTTCTCTGCCTCGTGATGACTGGGTGTTGTGTGATGTCCTTAGGTTAGTTGGGTTTAAGTAGTTCTAAGTTCTAGGGGACTGATGACCATAGATGTTAAGTCCCATAGTGCTCAGAACCAACCTTTGTGTCTGCACGCAACAAGCATTTCTCCTATCTATATCGTACTGTGTAAGAAACTGTATGAAATCTCAAAAGATAGAAAGACCAACTGGAAAAGAACAATCAGGACAATAATGGGTATTACCCTATGCTTTTTCCTCAAGTCCAGTATTTTAAGTGGTGCGATGTCAATCTCTAACTTCATAGTCTTACAAAATTTTCATTTCTACAACTCTGCTGCTCCTAAAATTCTTAATAATCGATTTAAATATTATGTTATGTATTGGTCTCTACAATTTTTCTGTTTTAACAGCTCCTGAATGCTCCTCATACATCGCAATGTACTCACCGCTCTTCCTGCAAGCATTTCCCATATTCTTTTCTCTGTCTCATTGTTTTTTTACTTCATTATTTACTACATACGCCCATAAAATTTTATTCTACTTTAAGTACGATAACTTATGTGTGTAATGTTTACCGGCTCCTTTTTCCGAATTCCCTGTTGTCCACATGTCATGTCCATGTGGTGCTATGATCCCAGCATACGCTTTCAGCAACTCCTCATTTATCTATATCTGACACTATGAAAAACATTTTTCTAAACAAATACTTTTTCAGTGCATTAATAGACTTGCAATATTTTCATTGTTCCTGCCATCACTCCCTATACGAAAAAATTTAATCACTACTCCCCAGTGCCTGAGGATCTATCCTGCCAACTTATCTCTTCCTTTACTCAAGTTGTGTAATAAATTTCTTATCTTCTCGATTCGATTCAGTACCTCTTGCATAGCCATGCTATCCAATATCCAGCATTCTTCTGCTACACAATATTTCAGTAACTTAAATATTCTTATCATGTGTACTCCTTACCATCCAAGTTTCACTTTCGTGTACAGCTACGCACCAGACAAATATTACGAGAAAATATTTACGAAGACTTAAAATTGTTTTTCTCTTTGTCAGAAATGCTTTCCTTATTATTGTAAGGCTGCATTTTATATCTTCTTTATTTCTGCCAACGTAAGTTACTTTGCTCCCAAAATGCTGTTTTATTGTTTCATTTCCTTATCTCATTCCCTCAACATCAACTGATTTGAATCACCTGTATGAAATTACAAGTGTAATTTCATGCAGGTGGATTAAGTCAGCTGATGTTGTTTACTATTGTCGGTTTTCACTTTATAACACATTTCAAGATATTAAAATATTGCATTCAAGTTGTCTTCCTAGTCCTGTGTGGTCTCTGACGGGTACTTTAAGCCTGATATTTCCTGTGCCACAAGTATTTTCAAATATGATTCGGATTTCTTTATCTGGTTGCTCAATGGACAAACTGCCTAGCCAGAGGGACAAGGTACATACCTACTTATTTTGTTCTTAACTACTGCCTGACTTTTGTGAGCATGGACTTTTATAATGCAATATGATATTTTAATTTCAGTGTTAAAAAATTCGCTGTTCGTCTTTCTACTACTCTTCATTAACTGTGTCTGAGTTTTATTTGTTCTTAAAACAATTTTCTGCTAAGGATGTCGTCACTTATATTCCTCATCGCTTGTAATTCTTGGCCTCAAGGGCTATGTCTTCTGTGATCTTAACAATGGGCATTTATTCGCCTTGAGTAGTTATTTCTCATCTACAATTACCTTTCATTGCCTTAACTGATTCTATGAAGTATAATTTAAAAGACGTTAAAGCTATACTCAGCACTATGCTTCCACTTTCCATAGTACAAATTTGTTTTTCTTTACTGTCCTCTTTTATTACTCCAGCATAATTTTCGTGGGATAGTATGATGCAAAACTACTATGTGCTCCCTCTGTTTACCGTAATTTATTCCACGGTGATGGTCATGAGCACATTTTAGTTTAAAGCCTCTAGCTTCGCCTCTCTTCTGAATGAATTTTTCCTTTGGCGAGCTCTTTGTCAATTTATTTATTTATCTCTTTAGCATCTTTCTAAATCCTGTTAACTTTGCTTCTATCCAAATGGTATGAAAGCTTTGCTATCAGATGTTTGCTTCATTACATATTATTTTTCCAGATATAATTCTGAATATGTCCTTATATAGATCTCCTCTGCATCATTGTACCTTTGACTGCCTGTCCTACTTATATTACTTCTTTATTCCTTTCCACCATCTTGCTACACAGCTACATAAAGCTTGACTTATTAGCCGATAAAACGATGACTTCTTTTTTTTATTAGTTTTAATTTCATCCTTCTGGTGTAACTGTTAGGATACCATACCAGCCAATGTTAAGAGCTTATTATCCCATATAGTTCAGCAAATAGTTTTAAATTTATGCTGATGAAGTGACTTTTGCCATTCTGCCACTTGACCGAGAACAATTTATTCCTTGGTAATTTAGTGAGTTAAAAGTAGACGTCCACTGCAGGCAGCTGAAATAAAACGTAGAACTCTAAAATCTCTCTTCCCCACAACTCCGACACCCAGTAGATGTTATCAAGTAATTCCGAATTTCTTCTTCTCTCCGCTGTTTTAGCGTTCCAGTCATGCTGGACACAAAAGCTTACCATCCTTAACATACATTATCAATTTGTCTCTCTTATTATTTCTCTAGATTTTCAACATTTGCTTCTCGTCCGGCGATGTATAGATCGTATTGTGGTTAACGTCGGCTCCGTTTCAGCCTCCACAAGAGTAATTCGGTCACTGAGTCGCTGATAGTAATTCTTTGTGTTAACTAACTTCGTACTCATAACAATGCTGTTAGCTTCTACACCATTCAATTATGCCGTTTTTATTCCATTATAAGACTCTGATGAGACATTTCTTGCTTCTTAACAGTTCATTTCACTAGCATTTAACTTCAACCTGCCCAGCAGTCATACTCACCTTACATGTTCGAGTTTTGTTCACGATATTCAGATGCCTGACACTTCATCAATAGACATGTCCACCCCCAGTAGCTGACTGGTCAGCCCGACGGAATGTCGCCTGGGTGTTGTGTTGTCCTAATCATCATCATTTCATCCCCATCGACCCCCAAGTCACCGAAGTGCCGTCAAATCGAATGACTTGCACCCGGCGAACGGTCTACCCGACGGGAGGCCCTAATCACACGATTTGTTTTAGCAGTAGACATTAGCCTAATTGATATAACTGATAAAATATCCTCGGTAACCCCCATCTAACAATCCAAACGAAGAACTAGGTTACCTCCATAAATTTTTCTCATATAAATCAGTCTTTGTGAGAAAAGTTTATTAGGCTATAGATCATCTGGAGATAGTAATGTGTTTTTGTATTTCAGTGGTACGCTTTCCATTCAACACTCGCCCCATTCCGTGCCGTTGATCATTCTTCATTCGTCAGCATTTTCGGGAGAGTGTCTTTTCTCAAGGCCAAGAAAATGTATTGACATCAAACGGAAAACTTTCACCTTTAGAAAGGACAGATTAGTGGGACATATGGTATTGCACTAGGGAGTAATTAATATACCAATCAGTCATGTCTGGGATTGCACGTACTTAGCCAAAGAAATAAATGGCTACTGATCCAATGCTGAACTGTCACTGATCAATCAGTATGGGGAAAAATGAGGCAGGGTCACAATTTTTAAACTATATGACATAGGACATTCAAAGTGCATCGTTGGCCGCGGGGCATGATGGAAATTAGTATGGGTATGTGCTCGCGCCTTGTTGCAGTCGGCCGTTTGCACGTGAAAACGTCACGGTACACAGTGCCTGAGCGTATAGTGCTTGTGAAGGCCTACTATGCGAGGAATAACAGCCCAACAGTGGATCAAAGGAAGTTTTCGACCGAGTTCAAGCTGAAGACAACCGGTCCAAGTGCGGCAACAATCGAGAATTTGACTCGCAAGTTTGAGAGAACGGGGAGTGTTCGTAATGGCAGTGTTGGCTGTGTCGGTCTTCCAAACAGGCTGAAAACGCCTGTAAACATCGAGAAGACGCGTACTGTTTTTCAAAGCAGCCCCAGGAAATCGATAAGACGGGCTGCACACCAAGTGGGAATCAGCTGGGAGACACTGCAACAAATTGTTGTTGAAGACCTGCAGCTCTTCCCATACAAACTTCAAAATCATCAACCATTAGGCCCAGGGCCATGGAACAGCGGTTGTGTTTCGCTAACATTATTGTCCACAGAAATGGCGAACAGGAAATTGATGTGAATATAGTTTGGTTTTGCGACGAAGCCCACCTACATTTGGATGGGTTCGTCAATAAGCAAAATTGGCGCATTTGGGGGACTGAGAAAACGCATTTCGCGATCAAGAAGTGTCTTCACCCTCAACGGGTGACTGTGTGGAGTGCAGTGTCCAGTCACACAATAATCGGTGCGATACCCTTTGATAACACGTTGACTATTGAGCATTGTTCGAAGATTTTGGAAGATGATTTCATCTCCATTATCCAAAATGGCCCTGATTTCGACAGAGTGTGGTTCATGCAAGTGGGAACTCGACCACATAGAAGCAGAAGAGTGTTTCATGTCCTGGAGGAGCACTTTGTGGATCGCATTCTGGCTCTGGGTTACTCAGAGGCCACTGCACGGGCCTCGATTGGCCGCCATAGTCTCTGAATCTGAACACATGCGACTGCTTTTTGTGGGGCTATATGAAAGACAGGGTGGAGAGCAATAACCGCAAAACCATTGCTGAACTGAATACAACCATTCAGGAGGTCATCGACAGCACGGATGTTCCGACACTTCAGCGGATCATGCAGAATTTCACTACTCGTTTGCGCCGCATCTTCGCCAATGATGGCAGGCATATCGAACATGTCCTAACCTAAATCCGAAAATCTGTAGCGGTGTTAAGATGTTTAATAAAGTGTGTGCACGCCATATTTTGAAACTAAATTGCGTTTTTTTTCATATAGTTCAAAATTTGTCACCCTATAGTTGTCTTAACCAACAATCCTTTACAAAGGAAGCTGCCCTTCAGTCCCTTCTTCAAAGTACGTTATAAGATTTTAGCGACTTATCGCACTGAAAGTCGTTGGTGAAGAAGCCATACAAATTCTATTAAAACTCTTAAGATTAGTTAAATGTTGAAACAAGTCGTCAAAGACACCGATTAGACAAAAGAGTCACTAAACTGCCCACAAACATTTCTGTCATTATTTTGAAGTAAGCTCTTGGATGACTGGAGATACGTTTTGATTTTTTTTTATGTTTACACAGGATGGGGCCCCTCCACGCCCACACCAACGTGGTGACCAAACCAAAAGTTCTTTTGTCACCTCCGTATAACATGTTAGTTTACAAATCGTGAGTCACAGGATGCGGGCTGTGATGTAATCCATGCGTCTGGGAAGGATTACTCATTGACATGGTCCATCAGGAGACAGAAGTGGACGAAAGAGATCGAAGGGTAGCGGTTTGTAAGGGCAGAGGGAAAAAAAGTGCCAAGGCAAGCGCCAAGGGAAAAAAAACACCTCTGCGACAGTAGGACGGGTAGTAAGGGCAGTAGCGGCTTGCTAGCTGCGACAGTGCATATAAGGTGTGGTTATGTTAGTGCGAGGTATCGTGCATCGTTACCTTTGTCGTTGCGTAAGCTCGTTGTAGGGCTTGCTGCAGCTGCTGCGTCCCTGTAACAATTCAAGGCCGTCATACGTTAGTGGGCGATCGGCCATAGATCAGCTCACGGTGTAGGGGGTGTGTGTGGCTGGTTTGCGTGCTGTGAACAGTACAGTTTCCCTGCGATTGCCTATTTTTCGGCGGGTCGAGCATCTGGGGTTGCCAGTAGCATCTGTGTTGCAGGGGCTCGCCAGTACTGTCGTGTTAGCGTGCTACGAACCACAGATGTTTAGTTTCTTGCTAATAGTGTCTTTGGTATATTATGTTTCCATCTATGGTTGTGGTCGTAGTTACCCAGAGAAAGGATAAACGGAATACGCGAGTGTCTCGTGTTACTGTACGGTCGTGTGCAGAGTTTACGTTTTGATTATGACCTTAGAACAATTTATAGCTTCATCCGACTCACCCATTTACATCTGTCTGAAGAGCGCCAACAACATTCACGTATTTTTAAATGTAATAAATCGCCGTTCCAGCGATATGAAACATAATCCGCGATTCAGATTTGAGGAAATTTTAAAGCATCGATCAACGCTCCATCTAGTCCAGATGATTCCACATCCAGGATGATTACTGGCAATGTTGTTACGGGGTCATTCGTATTCTAAGACACATTTAGCTGACGCTTGTCTTCAATTGCACAGAGATTCAATTCAGACCGTTTTATGACCCACGGTACGCTTTCGAGGCTATTGTGGAAACAGTAACTGTTTACAACGTGCCACTGTTGTGTGGAGGAAGTGTAGACGAAAAATCTGATATAGGACACATGTGGTCTATCGACAAAGTACCTCAAATTGGCCTACAAAATCTACATAAACTATAGCGCATTCGCGTCACTCAAGATTTTCAATACTATCTCCATCCCTTCGCACGAAATATGAACCTGAGAGAAAAAAATGGATAAGACCTTTCTTGTACCGGGATGCGTTTTCGCTAGAGGCTGCAGTTTTCGAATTATTCAACAAACACTTCCAAAACTTACCTTCAAACGCACCTCACACCGTACACTAAACCCCCAACTGTCGGGATCGTTGGTATGTTGTTCTTGCCCATCACTTCTACCACTGCATAAATGTTTTCGACTACACGAATTATTTCCCATATTCCATCTTTTTTTGAGCTTCATAGAAGAAAAGAAAAATAAACTTCGAGCATCTCAGAGAGGGGGTACCACAAGCTCCGGAATACATGGATGACCTTTTAGTACAACGTTTTAACACAACAGTTTAATATAATAGACTTATAGTTAATACTCTCTAATGTCAATAATGGAAGTGTAGTTTTTTCCCATTATGCATTCAGTTCCGTTGATACATACTCTGCAAAGATTGTCAACTGCTCCGACGTGCCAGACGGGGGCGTAAGATCATCTCTCTTCAGGTAGAGTCCTTCTTGGGCAAATTCAATTACTATTATAGTTTATATTGAACCCTACACAGGTATCATACCGCTTCAGTCGGCTGGTCAGGCAGCATATTCGAAGGTAAAAACTGATGGGAGGGGCTCCACAATTCGTGGTTGGCGCCGTTGTTTCACATACATCCCCCGACGACACAGAGCAGATGATTTCATACACATCCGAAACAGTAATTCCTGCACAGCTAGGTTTTAGCGATATATTGAAGGAAGGAGACTCCACACTGGTGGTATCATAAACTTCCGGAATTCTTATATGGGACAATCTAATATCGCTATTTGCCACATGACTGAGCCTATCAAACAAGACCGTGCAGCAGCTACTGTGGTGAGAGCTGTTTTCGAGCAGTATACGCTTTGAGATCCACTACCGGCCCATCATTATACAGGTGCCATGTTTCTAGCGATGGGTCCGTTTGATAAGCAAGTGGCACTTGACTCCAGCCTGATGAAAACATTACGACGTGCTGGACAATTTCCTCTTAATCGCTCAGCAGGTAGATAGACATAAAAGCCTGATATCAACGATCAGTTATGCGTGTTTTGTGTGGCTGGACCACTTGTCTGATGCTATGGAACAAGCACTGTGGACGGAGACTCAACGATATTAATGGGTACTTAAGCTTGGCACAGAAGTGTTTGATTGTTCGGTGGGGACCAAGAATACACTGCAACATCACATCCTCAATTACATGAAATTTCGCGTCGGACTTGATATACATTGGTGAATGCCGGCCGTTGTAGTCTATTGTTCTAGGTGCTTCAGTCTGCAACCGCGCGACCGCTACGGTCGCAGGTTCGAATCCTGCCTCGGGCATGGATGTGTGTGATGTCCTTAGGTTAGTTAGCTTTAAGTAGTTCTAGGGGACTGATGACTTCAGATGTTAAGTCCCATAGTGCTCAGAGCCATTTGAACCATACATTGGTGAATAACAAAGATTGCTAGTGCTCGCCACGTGTCTTGTATTTTGGCTGTAGACTGATATTGAATATGCGGTACACGCTTGGCTAACATGAGCATGGAACCAGTTACCTTCATGATCCACTCCTGATCAGCCATTGATCAGCGTAGATATGGACCTTGCAGGTCCCCTCTCTACCATATGTTGCCCAGATATCATTAATAAAATAAGCAGGTACAATGTGAACACTGACAATAGTCTTCAGTACAGAGGGAATGCGACAAATTAAAATATCCGACAGTCGTCCGCAATGCACGTCAGTCGAGATCCGACCCTTTTCCCAAAGGAATTGCATACCACATCTGACCAGTGTGCCTTTTTCCCTTCGTTGAACCCAGAAGCTCAGCAATTGATCATACAGTAATGTTCAATGACCAGTGACTTCTGAGGAAGTGCATTAAACTGGATTACCTTCAGTTTATTTGCGGGGAATAGCGTCTGCAGCTAGAAACATTGGTTAAAGCAATTAAACAACAGTAATAATGAGGTGATAACATGCCTGTCAAATGCCACGTGGAAACAAGTGACTGTCCACAGAATGTGCTGGTCAGAGACTAGATCACGCTGTGATGCAGAATAGGGCTCGATCTCTGATAGATGTTACGACGCAGTGCAGTACTGGTGCATGTGCAAGTGTTTGAGAACACAGCGATCAGTGTACATCGTTGATCATGTGATTTCGCAGCAAATGACACTTAAGTGTACCTTTGTGACCCAGCGTCATCGTCGGTAACGACTGCATTAGGAACGGGTCATCGAGACAAGTTCGTAGATCAGTGGAGTCATGTCGCATTGTCGGCTGAATCACGCTTCTGATTGCTTTAAACATTCATCGCCTCACAGACACAGACCGATGGAGGCAGTATCGTGTCGCAGGGGACATTCAAATGCACTTCCATGGGATATGTGCTGTTAACCGAAGGCACCGTGATATAGCTGTGCACAACGTGAGACGCGTTACGAGCTTGCTCCATTTATCTCGAAGTATGCGGTCTTGCTATATGTTCTTTATCAAAGAATAGTTTAATTTACGCAGCAAGATTAAATGGTGTGGAGTACAGCACTCCCAGAAAACCTCAAGCGAATCAATCTAGGATAAATTATGTGCCGCGCCTCAGCTGCTACTTCCATCTTCTGTCATGTATACCCAAGGAGGCAACATATTTCGTTGGCTGATAACATCAGTACTGGTAGGCAATGACCCGGAAAATAAGTTCTAAGAGGGAAATTCCCTCCTCCAACCTGTTTTGTAGTAAAGTAAACCGAATGGAAAATTGCCTTCGCCATTCACTCCAGAATTGGTATTGACAACCCGAAGTTTATGCCAACAATGAAAGTTATCGGAAATATCAGAAATGTAAATTCTTGTGAGAGGTCGCCAATAAAAAACGTAGAGGAAACTAGTTGTAGCGTAACAAATACAATTCTTTTTTTAAATTTGATTAGTTTGTGAAAACAATTCTTTATATGTTGGCGTTTATACTGTACATCACGATGCCCTGTTGATATTGACTCAAGCAAAATGAACTTTACAAACCACATTTTTCGTATTTTTGCTGTAGTTCGACTATTACGTCCGTAACTGCCTTTTGTCATCATTACATATTGTAAATGGTCCTTACAGTTCAATATCACTTATACATGTTTGGTTCGTTATTTGATAAATAATTTGTTCACATTCGACGAGGTTTTAAGTCTCTCTCTCTCTCTCTCTCTCTCTCTCTCTCTCTCTCTCTCTCTCTCTCTCTCTCACACACACACACACACACACACACACACACACACATACACATACACAACCGCACACATGCGCGCGCATATGTTCACATTTTTCAAGAAGGAGAGAAATCATCTACAGTTCTTTTTCGACAAACTAAACACTTATGTTGGAGAACATGGATAAAATTCTATCAAAGTTTTCAGAACAAATGTTAATGTTACGCTGAAATCATTTTTTACAATCCATTGAATTTGAACTAACTCATAATAAAACGGATTTCTGAAAAAAATTCCAGTCTTCGACAGAATGGTTATCTTTTTAGAACCATTGACTGGTGTTCATAGACAGTAGTTTGGACTCTGGCATATGACGCAAAGTTTATTGGAAACTTTAATACGTTTAGTTGGCTTACAAAAAAGAATTACTGCAGTGGTGAAACAATAAACTAAACATAGACGACTGCATGGGGAACTCTCCACTGCTCTGTGTTGGAAGTAGATTTCTTCTGAAAACCAAAACTGAACATGTTTTTCAGAGCATAACACTTGTGGTAGATAACACATGTCTCGCATAAATAAAGTAGTCATCCCAGAAAAAAAGAAGAAATAGATTTTGTATTGTACAGATTTCCAGGCTGACAATTGTAGACAAAACTGGAGAGATACAAAGAAAAGTACAAATCTTATGCACAGCAGCAGTCAAAACAAGTGAGACTCACTTCACAGCAGTCAGCCAAAGGCAGGAGATACACTTACGTACCTGTGACTCTCCTGTGCTTGCAAACCCATTGCCTTCAATATCAAAATTAATTATAAAAATTTTTGGAAGATGACTGCCAATAGCCATTAAGCAACACATAAAATGCATATTTGAATCATCAGCTGTATTATCTTAAACCAAAATTCTATCAATTTCGGTCTTGGACCATATTCACAGATGAAGGATCAAACCGATTTAAGCCTCCATATTTGATTAGTCGTTAGCTGAAATAGGTAGTGCATTCCATAAATGTAAATATATGAGACAGAACTTTAACATCCGCTCATTTCACTTATTCACTCGTTAGCTTACCTAGAGCTTGCTGAATCTGACTACTATCGCCCAAAATTCATCACCCACTTATTTTCATTTAAAAAACACATATTTTATAATAAATTACTCAGGAAATTAAGGGAAAAAATATATTTTTAAATCACATTCACATACTATAAAATACTTTTTGTACAAAAGGTAAACATACGAAAATAATAAATGACTTATTGATGGGGATAAAAAATAAAATTATTCAATTAGTTTACTGGTTTATGAGTTTAGTGTATTTCTTATAGAAGGAGAATGTAAGAAAATAAATAAAAACTGTTTTTATATGTTCTATTCCTTACCAAAACATTTTCTACTTCTTTCATCTCGAGTAGCAACACGAATGAAATGAACTGTTGATTTTTCATGTTTTTTCTTCAGTGATTTCTTGAGTACAGCTCTGCCACATTCACATGTTACTTTTTCAGAATTTTTTCTTTTTACATTCTTTACAAACACGACACTACTCATACCATCGATAATTATTCTTATAAAGTTCATTAATATTCTGTTTAGTCAAACAATAACCACACTGCTTTAGTTGTTTGGTACTGTCCATTTAAAGATTATAAAAGTTAATAGGAAAAATAAAAATAAATTCCAAATCATGAAATTTTTTATCATTATTTTTAAGTTTCTTCATTTATTTATATCTTAATTTAATATTCTCTTCTTCAAAAAATTGAAGGTACCAGTTACTAATTAGTTTCAAATATCTATTATCTAAAATACTTTTTAAAAATCATGATTGAGTTCCAAATATATTTCTTCTCCCTATATGGTTGGTAAATATTCATAAATGGTAATATTATATAAAGCATTTACTTCTAACATACTAATCGTTTTAAACCAATTGGTGTTGCTAACGTTATTGGGCTTTTTGAGTAATTTTTCCAACTATACAGAAAAAATTTTATTACCACTTTTTACAATTTGTAATGTCCATGTGATAATACAACTATTTCATTTTCTGGAACATATCTTTTATTATAATGAGGACTCAATGCTTTCTTGTTTATATCAGCTGTGTAGATTACATGTTGTTCACTTTGAATTCATCTTCCTATACTGTTCTCTGTTGTTAAATAAACAAGTGCTATAGACTTCTAAGCTTATTTCATCTTTAACAATACATTTTTAACTCCTATAGACTTTTATCTCATCCTTGTCCCCAACTTCATACATTTTTTATCTCAAACCATAGAATTCTTGCATTATTTTTCCATTACATTTGTGTTTCATTTTTCCTAAAATGTTCTTGTTTACTTATAGAATACCATAAATATTATCTGTTGGATAATCACTCATATCAAAATAATCAAACATGAATTTCATGTCTTCATAGAAATCTTCAGTCTGTATATTATACATGTAACTCTCTGCATGTTGATAACACAACTCCATATTTTCTGCATATTTTGGTTTCATTGTTCAATGGTGAAAATCATACATCAATTCTTCTGATAAATCAAGTATACTCATTCCAACATAGATGGGTTTATTAAATGTGATTTTAATTTTCTTCATACAAATAGCAACAAGATTTTCATTAAATATAGTTCTTTGTTTAAAGTTTGGTTTAGAAATTATCACACTTATCGCCATCTGAAGCTAATTTTATATCGACTCTGTTACTTACATTTTCCATTGTTTTTCCAAACATATTATTATTCATCAGTTTGCAAAAGTCTTTTTCATCCTCATTTCTGTAGTTAAGTCTATATACTTTCTCAACTGCTCAGACTGCTTAAATTTTAAGACATTATGAAATTTTGTTATTTTCATTCCTAATGAAAGATACTGTGTAAGATTTCTGTAGTGAATACAAAATTATGTTTGTCATTCGAAGCAGTCATTAACTTATTTTCTTTAGTGTCTGGCACAATTTTATTATTATGAGCAAGTGGTAAATCTTTATGCAAACATGCAATTCTTCTGGATATTCTAGATGTACCTCAAATATATCCCTCTGCAGGTTTATCTGAAAAATTACTTATTTTTCTAGAATCAAAAGAATCTGGTTCATCCAAATCAAACGCAGGATTTGGTAAATACTGACACATACCATAACCATATAAATTGCTTGTATTTAAATTTGCTAAAACTTTGATGTCTTTTTAATATCATAATGTTTCATACATCTATTATATGCTTTTACATATCTTTTACAACATTGAGATATTCCTCCTCTTATTCCTTTTTCAACCATTAAAGTCATATCATAATCATGGAATAATTCTAGCAGTTGTTCAGTCCATTTTCAACATTGCATCCCAAGATAAACCAGGTGCAGTAAAATACCAAGATGGATGTAAATCATTTATACAAGTTTTTCTAAAATTTTCAGACACCTCATCCAATAACAAAACATCAGTTTTAAGATACAGATCATAATTTTCGCCAAGTTTTCCGATATTAAAATTTTTCCAAACTATTTTAGCATGGTTATAATCTTCATCAGTTATTTTAACTCATCGCATTGGCTGTAAGATTCTTCCACAGCTGGAAACTGTGTCTTCAAATTTCGTCTAAGAATCCAAGTATCATATGTATACACACCTTTTCTGATCACTAGATTGAATAACTCTTGTGGAAAAAATTTTTAAATTCTTTTTATTTTGACCTCTCTTCAGATTTGATGAAAGTCTGTCAAATTAAGGAGCTATAATTTAAATGTGTTGGTAAATCTCATCCTGATATTATCTTTCTTTTTACCAAAACTTACATTCTTATCTTCATTATTAGGTATGAAATCTCTCTCTTTTTTATCATAGCCAAGTTATTTTACAAACAGATGTGAGACACATCTTGATAAATTATGTAAATAAATTGTTACAAAACTAGGATATGTCAGTTTTAGATTACAATTATTACACAACAGATCTACAAATTTTCCAGTCATATGATCATGATTGTGAACCTGAGAGTAATGGCATTTACAGAGTGTACAAATTTTTCATTTTGCACATCTTAATTGTTCTTCAGGCGTTAATGATTTCATTTCTTCAATTTCAGAATTAATTCTTCCAATACATTTTACTTCTTGTTTTGTACATTCAATAAATTTTTTAATACAGTTTGGTCCTCTGTATAAACTGGACCTCTATAACGTCTATTTCTGTACTTTATATGACAACAGAATCCACTGAATTAATGTTTTTGATATTTCATTCTGTACAGATTTTCTGGGTTTGTTAGACAGCTACCCATCTTCAATAGCAAATTTCCAAATTCAGCATACATAAGAAATGCAAATTTTTGTGTATGTTGATAATTTTTAAAATGTATGTATAAATCTTGTTCAGACATTTCTACTTCTAATGGTTTGTTAACCAAACAGTTTGATGGGTGGTTATCTAGTTTTTCTTTACTATTGAAATGGAGTAAATGCATATTACTAATAAATTTTACTGTTTCGTGTTTATTAATTTGACTCAAAACAAATCTAGATAAACTTTTTTTATAACAATACTGTGAATTACTTCTGTTTTTGAAATAAAGGATATCTAATTTTTTCCATTTATACATTTCGTAATGGGCACTCTTCATATTTTACATTAAACGAATAAACATTAACAGATACAATCATTTTACTCTCAATTTTTGGAATATTATCAACAACTACAGGAAATTCAAAATTTTCGAGTTTCTGATTAGTATCAACAACATTTTTATATTTTCTGACTCTCTGTAAATTTATTATCTGCAGGATATAACACAAGATTTTATAGACTATAGAAACCATTTTTGATCATTATTTTTTGCAGTAATACAGGGTTTTTTATTTTTTATTTTATCTGCTTCTCAGTGGACAGTACCTCTTAATTCCTAGTTGTAAACCAATAATTCTATTTAATATCCAACCTGATCCACATGCTTGACAATTACCTGTATGTTGTGTATGACTCATAAATTTTTTAATTAACTCTCCTTAATTTTTGGTCCTGCAGTTTACTGTTTGGCAGTTAAATCCCATAATATTTTCATTTGTTTGAATTTGGTACTCACAAAAGTTTAAAAGTGACTTTCAGTCTGTGATGTATTCTTAGATTATCTTTTACAGTTGTCATAATTTGGTTTTGAGTTGAAAGATGATTAGATTGAATGTAGTTTATTTTATTTTCAAAATTTATGTTTCAGCAAATGCTTTATCAACTACTTCAATAAAATTCTTCAGGGTATCAGACCACATCGTCATAATTTTAAAATGCGCCAACGTTTCGGCCGGCGTTGCAGCTAGCCTTCATCAGGGCCTTATGTTAACGTAAGGCCCTGATGAAGGCTAGCTGCAACGCTGGCCGAAACGTTGGCGCATTTTAAAATTATGACGATGCGGTCTGATACCCTGAAGAATTTTATTGAAGAAGACAACGGCCGCAGAAGCCTATGCTTACCTTTATCAACTAGATAGTCATTGACCGTTTTTCTGTTTCTTTTGTTTCTCAGAGGGGTTGGAAAAAAATGGAAATATCTTTTCAATGACTTATTTTCATTAGTTTCGAAAATTTTTCATAATTTTTAATTTGATGATAATGTAATTGTTTCCAAAGGCTTCGACCCAGTGGCACCTGATATCTATTAATAAATGCAATTAGCTCAGATTTTTTTAATTTACTATATGTCTTAAATTATTTCTTTCACAATAATCATGAAGTTGAACAATGGTGAATTTCTCCATTTTGATCTTCTATTTATTAAAAATAAGACTTATCTGATTTGTAGAAAACTATTCAAAACTGACCAGAATGAATTCTTATTTAATAGGTATTTAAAAATTAGATACAGGATGAGTTTCCTTTCTTATTCTTGATATATTCTAAAACACAGTTTTTACAATTATTATTAAGGTTAGCTTTATATGATGGATTTCTGTCAAAACATCTTAAATCTTTTATTTCTCCACAAACATTGTACTTCTTGTAGATATATCAATTTCCTGTTTTCCATCATTTTTCGTGGATAATAATTTCCGAATATTCTTGCCTTGGAATTTGTTGTAAAAATTTCTTATAATAACATTTAAGAAATATTTTTCCACATGCACAAGGAAGTCGTTTTTCATTCTACACTTTTACATGATATTCATTGACACATTGTTTACATATCATTCTATAACTACATTTTCTGTATGTTTGTGAAGTAAAATTATCAGTTGACTTTTCAGTGCTAAGATATTTACACTGTTTCATTTTAATCGACTCTATTTGTATGAGAAAAGGGTCATTAGATTTATTAAGAGTGCTTCAGTTGGTGCTGCTTCAGCTGTCCCAAATTTTCTAATTTTTGTAATGTATCTTTCAATATATTTATTACCTAAGGAACTAATTCTGATGATTTATTTCAATCATTACGAAATAAAGATAAATCAATTGTCCCAAATTTAACAAATTTGTTGTGAATTAATTTATTCATAAAAGTAATCATCCTTGAAAAAATGCAATATTCCATTAACATATCTAAATGCAGAATTTAATCCTGTAGGTAAACCTGGTAATTCACTACTTATAATTCCTCATGATTTATATTTAAAATCATATTCATTTATTCAGGGTTTAATTCTAATGTCTGTAACTTTATCGGGCACATCATATCATCAACAAATAAAATAACATCACTATTATGTTGATTGGCTGCTCCACAGTGGCTTTGTGCACAGTGAACATATATGTTAAATTACAAGAAAGGTCAGCAGTGGCCATAATGTTGATGGTTTATTGATAGCAACATCGACTTTCATTCATATAGTGATCATCTACAGTGCTGTGGCATACGATTTAAATTCATAGGCATTGGTATGAAGTTACTATCAGTAACCAAACTGAGTTATTGTGATCGTTTCTCATTTTTGGTTATTGATAATAACTTGATACCAGTGCCGATGAGTTTAATTTGTACACCACAGCACTGAAGATGATCACTATGTGATTGAAAATCGATTTTGCTATCAATAAACCATCAATGTTACAGCCAACACTGACCTTCCTTTTACTTTAATCACTATTTGGTCTTTCATACACTTCACCTATTTTTTGTAGATCTTGTGGTAAGAATGTTAACCAGTTAGTTATTAATAGTGTATTCATATCATACCTATCCACACATACTTCTCATAAAAAATGTTTGAAATGACATTATCCAGTAATAGGTGATCGAATGTACAATTTCATATATAGCATCAGAAGAATCATTTGCATTAAATGATGGTACAACTGGTGCAGATTTCTGTATACACTGTTGTGCTGATACTTTTTTACCATGTTGTTGTTGTGGGATTCAGTCTAGAGACTGGTATGAAGCAGCTCTTCATGCTACCCTATCCTGTGCAAGCCTCTTCATCTCTCAGTAACCCACATTCTTCCGAACTGCTTAGTATATTCATCTCTTGATCTCTCTGTACAATTTTACCCTCCATGTTTCTCTCCATTACTAAATTTCTGAGCCCTTGATGCCTCAGAAAGGGTCCAACCAACTGATCCCATCTTTTAGTCAAGTTATGCCAAAAAATCCTCTTCTCCCCAGTTCTGTTCAGTACCTCCTCGTTAGTTATATGATCTACCAATCTAATCTTCAGCATTCTCCTGTAGCACGACATTGTGAAAGCTTCTATTCTCTAACTGTCTAAACCATTTATCGTCCATGTTTCACTTCCATACGTATCTACACTCCACACAAATATTTTCAGAACAGACTTCCTGACACTTAAATCTATACTCGATGTTAACAAATTTCTCTTCGTCAGAATTGCTTTTCTTGCCTTAGCCAGTCTACATTTAACCTAACCTAACCTCACATAACCTCACCTCTCAACCTCTGAACTTCTACAATTTCATATATAGCATCAGCTGAATCATTTGCATTAAATGATGGTACAACTGGTGCAGATTTCTGTATACACTGTTGTGCTGATACTTTTTTACCATGTTGTTGTTGTGGGATTCAGTCTAGAGACTGGTATGAAGCAGCTCTTCATGCTACCCTATCCTGTGCAAGCCTCTTCATCTCTCAGTAACCCACATTCTTCCGAACTGCTTAGTATATTCATCTCTTGATCTCTCTGTACAATTTTACCCTCCATGTTTCACTCCATTACTAAATTTCTGAGCCCTTGATGCCTCAGAAAGGGTCCAACCAACTGATCCCATCTTTTATTCAAGTTATGCCAAAAAATCCTCTTCTCCCCAGTTCTGTTCAGTACCTCCTCGTTAGTTATATGATCTACCAATCTAATCTTCAGCATTCTCCTGTAGCACGACATTGTGAAAGCTTCTATTCTCTAACTGTCTAAACCATTTATCGTCCATGTTTCACTTCCATACGTATCTACACTCCACACAAATATTTTCAGAACAGACTTCCTGACACTTAAATCTATACTCGATGTTAACAAATTTCTCTTCGTCAGAATTGCTTTTCTTGCCTTAGCCAGTCTACATTTAACCTAACCTAACCTCACATAACCTCACCTCTCAACCTCTGAACTTCTACAATTTCATATATAGTATCAGCTGAATCATTTGCATTAAATGATGGTACAACTGGTGCAGATTTCTGTATACACTGTTGTGCTGATACTTTTTTACCATGTTGTTGTTGTGGGATTCAGTCTAGAGACTGGTATGAAGCAGCTCTTCATGCTACCCTATCCTTTGCAAGCCTCTTCATCTCTCAGTAACCCACATCCTTCTGAACTGCTTAGTGTATTCATCTCTTGATCTCTCTCTACAATTTTACCCTCCATGTTTCCCTCCATTACTAAATTTCTGAGCCCTTGATGCTTCAGAAAGTGTCCAACCAGTTATTTTGCTCTCTAAATAGCAAACCTCATCTACTACTATAAGTGTCTCATTGCCTGATTTATTTCCCTCAGCGTCACCTGATTTAGTTCGACTACATTCCATTATCCTCGTTTTGCTTTTGTTGATATTCATCTTATACCCTCCTTTCATGGCATAGTCTATTCTTCAACATCATTTGCTGTCTCTGATAGACTTGCAATGTCATCAGCAAACCTCAAAGTTTTTATTTCTTATCCATGGATTTCAATTTCTACTCCAAATTTTTCTTTTGTTTCCTTTACTGCCTGCTCAATACACAGATTGAATAACATCGAGGATAGGCTACCACCCTGTCGTACTTCCTTCTCAACCACTGGTTCCCTTTCATGCCACTCGACCCTTATAACTGCAGTCTGGTTTCGGTTCAAATTCTAAATAACCTTTCGCTCCATGTATTTTAGCCCTGCTACCTTCAGAATTTGAAAGAGAATTTGTCAAAAGCTTTCTGTAAGTCTACAAATGCTAGAAATGTAGGTTTGACTTTCCTTAAACTATGTGAGTATTGCCTCGTGTGTTCCAACATTTCTACGGAATCCAAACTGATCTTTCCCGAGATACGCTTATACCAGTTTTTCCATTCATCTGTAAAGAATTCATGTTAGTATTTTGCAACCATGACTTATTAAATGTGTAGTTCAATAATTTTCACACCTGTCTACATGCGATTTTTTTGGGATTGGTCTGAGGCAATTTCGCGTATCTGATACATATTGTTCACCAGATGGTAGAGTGTTGTTATGGCTAGTTCTCCCAAGGCTATCAATAGTTGTAATGGAATTTTGTCTACTCCCAGGGCCTTTTTTGACTTAGTACTTTCAGTAGTCTGTCAAATTGGTCAAACAATACCTCCCACTTCATCTTCACCTACGTCATCTTCCATATCCATAATATTACCTTCAATTACATCGCCCTTCTATTGACCCTCTATATACTCCTTCCACCTTCCTGCTTACCCTTCTTTGCTTGGAACTGGTTTTCCATCTGAGCTCTTGATATTCATGCAAGTGGTTCTCTTTTCTCCAAAGGTCTCTTTAATTTTCCTGTATGCAGCATATATCTTATCCCCAGTAAATATGCCTCTACATCCTTACATTTGTCCTCTAGCTATCCTTGATTAGCCATTTTGCACTTCCTGTCGATCTCATTTTTGAGACACTTGTATTCCTTTCCGCATGCTTGATTTACTGCATTTTCATATTTTTTCCTTTCATCAATTGAATTAAGTATCTCTTCTGTAACCCAAGGATTTTTCCCAGCCCTCGTCTTCTTACCTCTGCTGCCTTCACAATTGTATCTCTCGAAGCTACCCATTCTTCTGCTACTATATTTCATTCCCCTGTATTTGTCAAGCATTCCCAAATGCTCACAGAAACTCTCTATAACCTCTGGTTCTTTCAGTTTATCCAGGTCCCACCTCCTTAAATTCCTACCTTTTTGCAGTTTCTTCAGGGTTAATCTACAGTTCATAAGCAACAGATTTTGGTAAGAATCCACATCTGCCCCTATAAATGTCTTACAATTTGAAACCTGGTTCCTAAATCCTTGTCTAACCATTATATAATATATCTGAAATCTTCCAGTGTGTCCAGACCTCTCCCACGTGTACAGTGTTCTTTCATTATTCTTAAACCAAGCATTAGCTATGATTAAGTTATGTTCTGAACAAAATTCTACCAGGCGGCTTCCTCTTTCATTCCTTACCCCCAGTCCATGTTCACATATTACTTATCCTTCTCTTCCTTTCGCTAGTGTTGAATTCGAGTCCCCCATGACTATTAAACTTTCGTCTCCCTTCACTATCTTAATAATTTCTTTTATCACATCATACATTTCTTCAATCTCTTCATCATCTGTGGAGGTAGTTGGCAAATAACCGTGTATTACTGTGGTAGGCATGGGCTTCGTGTCTATCTTGGCTACAATAATGCATTCACTATATTGCTCATAGTAGATTATCTGTGCTCCTATGTTTTTTATTCCTTACTAAAGCTACTCCTGCATTACCCCTATTTGATTTTGTATTTATAACCATGTATTCCCCTGGGCAAAAGTCTTGTTCCTCGTGCCGCCGTACTTCACTAATTCCCACTATATCTAACTTTAACCTATCCACTTCCCTTTTTAAATTTTCTAACCTACCTGTCCGATTAAATTATCTGACATTCCATGCTGCAGTCCATAGGGCAGATTTTTTTCTCCTGATAAAGACATCCTGCTGAGTAGTCCCCACCCAGAGGTCTAAATGGTGGACTACTTTACCTTCACAATATTTTACCCAAGAGAACACAATCATCATGAGAATAATGAAAATAATAATCCATGCTTTAAATGAAAAGATGTTCCTGAACAGTTGGAATATAAAGATGCAAAGCAAGCAATTAAAAAAATTTTTGTTGAAGGTTATTGTAAGAAATCAGAAAGCTGAAAATGTGTATATGAGACACACTTAAAAGGTAATGAAAAATTAGAGATGAAGGAATTAAAATTAGAGATGATCACATAGATAATTTAATTCAAGCAAGTGATAATACTTTGGGTATAACACACGGAAAAAACAGAGAAATAAGTACTTTATTACCTCATTTTGTCCTCAGATGGCTAATGGAAATTTATGACCACCTTTTGATCTTTCAAAATTATTCGGTGATGACTATGAACATAATTATTATGTCATTGCAACACAACAAAAAATTTACAAAATCTGATATCCAGAATCGAAGATAGATAGCCTAATTGTGAGAAAATGTTAATACTTAATTATAGGTCTAATTCAGCAAATGTATACCAAAGTATGAAAGAAACTTTAAGAGTTGTTTGTTGCCATAATTATTTTAATATTTTGAATGACTATACATGAGAACAGTTGGTTAACAATACAATAAATCTCCGCCAAATGCTTTTCTTCTAACACATTCATTATGAAGGACATTATCCCATTTTATTTCACAAATTGATCATTTTCACTACTTAATCGTATACAACAAGATTCAATACAATCTGAAGACTATTATTTCACAAGGATGTTTTAGTTTCTGTATGAGTGATTCAGATTATTTTTGAAATTTAAAAATGTATTTCCATACAACCTTTTCTTCAAATTCTATTATAAATCTTCAGATAAATTCTGTCTTGTGAATATAGTTTCCCATTTTAATTTGTATTGAATTTGTTTTACAAAATTTTTGGATAATTCCTGTTCAATGAAATATCATCTCAGTTTAATTTTTCTGGAAATTCTTCTTTAAAAACTTCAGATAAATTTTGTCCTCCAGATATCATACCCCAATCCATTTTATTTTGAAATTAACAAATAAAATTTTCCATAAGTTTTTGAATACGAGATTTTTTTTGGTAACTTTGTCTTGAAACTCTCTGATAAAATCTTTGGACAATTTTTGGTATATTCCAATTCATTTTATCCTGAAATGTTCGCATAAAACCTTAGGATCATTTTTCATATCTTGATATGATATCCCACTCAAAATTATGTGGAAATACTTTTATAAATTTTTATTGGAATTTAGAACTTGATATTTGTTATTCCCATGCAAGTTCAAATAATGGTTTTTATTTTTAACATCATCAACATTGTTTCCATATGTTTTGGTAATTAAATACAATTTGTAGAACTGATTAAAATAGAAATTTTTACACATAAGATGAATCTTGTGAATTAAGGTGTTGTTGTTTAATTCTCAGTTCACTCACAACATCGTTAATATTATTATTTACTTCTTTATTAATATTGTTATTCACTTATAAATTTATATTGTTTTTTTCATATTCTTCATTTACATTATTAATATGACCAATAAGGTCTTGTTTCCTTGGTTTTGAATAACCAAAAGTCATACTTCTTTTACTCTGGTTGTAATTAAGTGACTCTGAGACTCTTTACACTCGCCAATTATTAGAAAAAAATTATTACATTTACATCCTCAAGTTTGGACTTTCCAGCTTAAAAGGAAAAACAGACAGTATTCACAATGTCAAGTAAAATATAGTTATTTAGGACGTGAATTATCTCTTTCTGTTAATAGTCCATTGTTTGAAAGAAGAATGTATTATTTACAAATGGTATTTTTTCTTTTCTGTATGGAATTAAAGAAATTTAACATTTAATTCTTGCAGAACCAAAAGATTAGTTTTGTTAAATTTTTCAAATATAAAACAAAGGAGATAAATAAAACTTGAAGAAATTTTTAACTTATATTTTTCTTATATAATTACTTTTAAGTTTAACCAGCAGTTGCACATACATTCAGATTCTTTAATTTAAAAAAGGTATAATAAAATTTATGTTTAATATATGGCAGCTATTGAAAGTACATCAAATTCGTTTGGTTTACATTATTCGAAGAGAAAAATGTATTGATTACAAATGAAATTTTATGTTTTATTCATTATGGAATATCAATAACAAAGGTGCAGAGTAAAGCCTCTGACAATTATAAAAATAGAAAATGGCATTATTTTGATTTCATTAATTAAAAATGTATAGTGAATAAACGATTGGTCAATCACTGTCACATTATGATACAAAACAAAACACAATTTTTATAAAATAATCTAAATTATAGGAATGAGAGTAGATAAAAATTATTTTTAATAAATGGTGGCTAATGTAAGTACATCTGAATCTCCTATGACTACATTTGAATTTATTTAAAACAATAATGCTTCATATAATGATTAACACTGTGAATGATTATTGATAAAGTAGCAGTCCATGTATCAAATGAAAAGACATGCTGAAATATTAAATATACAAATATGAAGGAATCAATTTGAGATCATGTTAGAGAAAAACATCATAAAACATTCCAAAATTTAAAAGGGAGCGTTTTGCTCCCCTTGTGGAATTTACATCCTATTAATTTACATACCTATTAATGAATTTTGATTGTATTTGTTAATGATTAAGTCAGAAATGAAAGATGTTGAAAAGTTTTAAAATTGTATAACTGAAGATTTTTCACTTTTAGTAAGAAAATATGGTGAATATAAATTAGAAGAGGAAAAAGAACAGTGGACTTTGAAAATAAATTAAAAATAAAAGAACAATAATAACAAGAACTCATTAAACAACTAGAAGAAAAAGAATGTTTACATATGAAAGATGTAACCAGTAACATCACAGAAGTGGAAGATGAAGAAATTACATCGCAACCACTAACCACTATTCTAGAAAAAAATTTAAAGTCGATGGAGTTCAGTCGATATAACATTTAGAAGGTCGTTTTCCAACTTATAATAGTGGTCGATTAGATAATGATACTTTATTTTAGGTATTCACACACAAATGTTATAATTACCACATAGTTGCAAAGTTGGTTGAAAAATTTCATGGTGTTCATAAGGATAATGAAGGGAATGAGATGTATCAATTTCATTTTGATATTCTAAACATTATATCGATATATTCTGTGAAGATACTAAAAATATATGTTTTAATCAGTTCAGGTTGCAACACTATTGACTCTAAGATTCAGAATACACAACCAGTAGGATTCGATCAGTTGTTATTCAACAATCAAGTTTGTGCAATTGAAGATATGAATCAAAACACATAAACTTAAAACTATTGTTTAAGATACTTTACCTGAAGGAAAACTGGCTTTAGTTATTCCTGAGATCTGTGAAGAACATTCAGATGAAAATAATGTGGTGAAAGAGACATTCTAAGAATTTATAGAACCAAAGGGGCTTGAAATTAAGGGAAAAATAGAGATATGGAAAGAAAAAGCGATTATTTTAAGAATAAACTTGGCACAGTGACCTGTTTTTTAAAGTATTAATAAACAATATAAATTTCCTGTGCATTTAGGTTATGTGCATAAATCACATTCAGATCACTTAATTGATTTATGAATTTATATCTTCATGATCAGCATGATAACATGTGGGCAGAAATAATGGAAAAGCTATTTTTTCAATTGTATTGCATGATACATTCAATTATAACATTTTTTATTAGTATATATAAAATGAGTTGATTTGGAAGTAAGGGACCATACAGCAAGGTCATTGGTTCCATCAGATTGTTGAGGGATAGGGAAGGAATTAGGCTGTGTCCTTTCAAAGGAACCATCCCAACATTTGCCTGAAACGATTTAGGGAAATTATGGAAAACGCAAATCAGGATGACCAGACATAAGTTTGAACCATCCACCTCCTAAATGCGAGTTTAGTGTGCCAACCACTGCACCACCTCACTCGGTAGTACTTATAAAATAACATTACTTTTATTTATGGATTTGTTGTGTGAATTATCAAATCCTAACCATTTAATATATGCTTTATCTCCTTTCTCTTTTAAAACTTTTAAACAAGATATATATCTGGGTGTTATGTTTTCTTTGATTAATACTCATAAAAATCTCCAATTACTTCTTCATTTAATTTACTTCTTAATTTATGCATGATTGGGTTAGAATGACTAACAGATTCAATCTCAAAAATTTCTGTTGACAAATTGGCTATATATCCTTTTTCAAAATTCCTTTAAGATTACTGGTTCTAACTAGTCTTTTCATTTGATACAACAACAGCTGGTTTATAATTCTTGTCATTAACTTCTGTCAGCCTCATTTTTATTGCTGACTGTTTTGAGTCATTATATTCATCAACCAACTTCGAAACCATATCAATACATTTATAATTCCCTTACAAGTCAACATTTTTCCACATCTTTTCTTTTAATGTTCTGCTAAATTTTTCAAATGACAGATGGTTTGAAATCAACAAGTATTGAATAATGATTATCATTACAATTTTCATCAGTTCTTGGAATTCATTATTATAAAGTTCTTTTCCATTATCTGTTTGTAAATTTCTTGATTTCCTTTACGAAAATATTTTTTCAAAAAATTGAACTTTATTGTTACCTGTTCATCTGTAACTCGAATAGCCGAAGAAAAGTTTTATAAAATGCCAGTTACAGTTAATAGTTATCATATTTATTTTTGCTATTCCTTTCAGATTACCTGAGTCCATTTTGACTAAATCAGCTTGCAATATATCATCAGTTCTGAGACAAATTTTATTCCTTTGTCTAAATTTCTTCGTAAATATTAGGTTATAGACCTTTGCCTACAACTTTTTTAACTAATTCTCTCTTTTTACTTTTACAAATTTAACAAGGTTCTTCAATTCTTTGTCTTCCATTTTTAGTTGTTACATGTTGAGCCTTATGTGTTTCAGTAAATTTTGTAAACTGCAAACAGTAGATATGATTGTGTATTAATATAGATAAAGATTTTGTAAGATTTTTAATTATTGTTCCATTCTTCCATTATCATTTGATTCTAAAATAAGTTCACCAACCACGAGTAATTTACATGAAACAGGTACATTTTTAACAGATTAAATTAGAATTATAAATATTTTTATTTTCATTTTCATTTCAAGTAAATGATTATCAAACTGAATTTGATATAAAATTTCCAATTCATCAACATTAAATCTTTTTATCTCGTTTTTAAAATAAGTAGATGACCAATCACCATCTATATTGGCTGCAAATAAAATAATTCTCTTGATTTGTACATTGTATTCAGATCGATATTTCGATTTTTCATGCCCCTAACAAAATGAAATTTCACTTCTTGTTTGTCACACATTCTTTCCTGAAGATTACTTAACTGAGTTAGATGCACTGTTAAATCAGCCATTGAGAAGTAATCTGAAAAATCTTTCTCTACTTCCTATTTTGTAAAGTAGTTGTTTAGATTAATTTTATTAAGTTGATTAATCTCTTAATTTAAATGTGATGTAGTGATGTATTCTGTTTCCAAATATTGTTTTCCAACTGCATCATAACTACTTATAGGATATTCTGTCTTAATCTTCTACCTTAAAAATGAATATCTCCTTTAGTTACTGTAAAAATGCATAATAATTCTTTATGACACTTTGGATTAAACTTTCTCTTTTTGGATGAGGTTAAGGTTCTAATTCACTTAAGTTTATTTTTCTATAATTCATACCACCTTTAGGATGATGTAGTTTATTCTTAGGTATCATTAAAATTGTTATTATCTGAGAACAGTTTTAAAACAAATAAACATAAATGCCTGCAAATAAATTTGGTTAAATTCTGCATTTTTTCAGTGTTACAGTATAAGTTAATTTTTGAAATAATTTACTAATTCTTTCAGATTATTTCCCAGATGAATCAAATCAAATTTTTTATTTTTATTTTTATAGTAACAAATCCAGTGAGTACCAACATGATGAGATGTACATAAATTTACTACTCCACATTCAAGATTTCTTGGTTTACTGGGTAGTTCGTCAACAACGAATACTCCACAAAAGTATTCCAAACAATGGAAAACCCAGGATGGAATGTAACAATATGATGAGGAGGAAAGTTGCTACTCACCATATAGGGGAGATGTTGAGTCGCACACAATCACAACAAAAAGACTTACAATTATAGGGTTCAGCCTTGTTGTTTCAGTTGCCTGAGACTGCAGATGTGTGCGTTACTTGCAGTTGTGTGTGTGTGTTTGTGTGTGTGTGTGTGTGTGTGTGTGTGTGTGTGTGTGTGTGTGTGTGTGTGAGTGTGTGTGGTGTGAGTGTGGTTGTGGGTGGGTGTGCATGTGTGCATGTACATGGATGCACACGTATGTCTGTGTATAGCTGAAAGCTATAATTGTGAGAGTGTTTTTGTTGTGCCTATCTGCGACTCACTGTGTCTGCTGTATGGTGAGTAGCAACTTTTGTTTTCATAATATTGCCACAAAAGTATTTTATTTTTAATTACTTCATAGATTTGGATAGATATCTATTTTGTTTTGCAATTCTTTTTACAATTTTCATTCAAGCGGTAGCTTTTTTTTCTGTTGCCAAATTGTGCCTTTTTTTCTTCTTCTACTTCATCAGCTTTCTTTTTATATATTACTGCATTTGCAATGGCTGCAGAACCCACAGCTAGTGAACCAGTAGTCGCTAGATATGGTAATACAGCCAGTAGTAATGGCGAAAGTCCACCTTCAAGTTTTGTTAATCTAGAATCTTCTTTTTTGTCAGTTATTCAATAATTTTTTTTAGAATAGGTATGGTATACCTACGGTTATGATTAAGTTACCACCTGTTTTTGTCGTTTTCTCTCTTTCTTTTCTGTACATCACTTAAAAAATTATTGATAGTATTTAATTGTTCATTACTTAATTTTAATTGATTTTTGTTTCGTTTTACCACTAGGTAGCAAAGATTAATCAATGCTGAAGTGATTCATTTATACAGATGAAATATTTTGTAAGGATTAATATAGTTAGATACTGAAACTTTTTATATTTCTGTTCTACATAACTCCATAAAAGCATCTTTTAATAGCTTTTCCTTACTACAATCTATTCTTACTCTCAGATTATTTCTATTTCCTACATTTTCGTGCCATTCTCGATCTTGCATATGCCTTTGATAATAATCTCTTCTAACTTTACATCTTTTCTCTTTGTCTCTTTTTTTCACAACTTTAAAAATATGCCAAAAGTACATTCAATAAAATTGATTCATCACAATTTTCTATTTCATTTCTGTTCTTCTGTTGTAAGTTCTTTCCATGATGACACCACAACAGATCATACAGCTTCAATTCAAAAATTTTCAATTCCTAAGTTTGTCATTTGAGCTGATACAGGTGTTTGATTTCCTTTTTCAGCATTATCTCGATAACATGCCATTCTGACATATAATGGTAGTGTTCTTCCAATATGTATTTTGCTCTCAATACAATTTGAACCTTATATATAGTGTTATGTATTGTATTCATGTAAATACATTAATTTTTATAGAAGAAAATATTAATCTTATAATCCCCATTCACTTTCATCAACATCAGTGGTCATACCTAATTATCGTTTTCGGAACATACTACGGGCTCCTGTAGTATAAGCAAGTCTTCCATCTAATTTCTAAGTAATCTTTCTTTTGCAGCCTTTTCAGGCTTTTTATCTGTTTCATGTAATTTTCGAAATCTTGATGATTCTATAAGAAATGTCATGTTGTTTACAAGCAATGTCTAGTGGATTTTTATGTTGAACTTTTTCAGCAACTTATTTATGTAGAGATTACGTGGGCCTCAGTATCAGTATGTCAGAAGTGTAAAACGGATATTATGAGTTCTAATTTGATTAATCATACAGTTTCTTTTCTATATTTTTCACTTTTGCAAAATGTATGTTGGAGAGTATTGAAAAATATAAACAATTATGGAATTTCTATTGGATTCTTGATCATGAAACCACAAAATTTATTTGTTAACATTCGACTTATTCCAGTTTTCTCATTATCATAATTTTGTTGTTAATCTGTTGATTAAATCTCTTTTCTATATTTTTCACTTTTGCAAAATGTATGTTGGAGAGTATTGAAAAATATAAACAAGTATGGAATTTCTATTGGATTCTTGATCATGAAGCCACAAAATTTATTTGTTAACATTCGACTTATTCCAGTTTTCTCATTATCATAATTTTGTTGTTAATCTGTTGATTAAATCTCTGACATCATCTATGTAGACATACTCAACTGGTTTTTCTGTATACTTCTTTATTAAACCTTCACCTCTTTTTCATCTGAATTTGAACCTGTATTTTCTCTTGTGTTTGGAAAAAAGTTATCAACAGTTTGTTTTATCAAGCCTTTATATTTTTTACCTGTAATTGATTTTTTATTATTTCTGGAATATAATGCCTCTGATTTGAACAAATTTCTGCATTGTTAGATAAACGAGCAGCATCAACTTTTTCACTGCCAATTACCAACATATTTAAATTAACCCACTTGTCATAATCCATAAGTTGTATCTTCACAGTTGTTGACATATTTTAACATTCTTTCATTTATATTTATTCCTTTAGAATGATCATTGTCCTTTATTTTTTAATATCGGTCTTCTTTATTTTGTTAACTGCACACTTAGTTAGAGCTTCCTTTTTCCTTTCTTATTATTCTTATTCCATGCCTCTTGTATTTCTGTTTAACTGAATGTATAGCCACACTTACCAATATCATCTTCAGACAAATTGTATAGTTGTCTAATTCACATTGAAACTCCATAATCTGCTGTATGAAAATGATAAGGAATCATCTGTTTTTCAATGTCTATTTTCTTCAATAGCTTTCAGAACATTACCATGTAAACCATCGATTCCTTGTTTTAATTGTTTGATAGCACCAATAACTGGTTGATCTTCTTCTTTATGTTTCTTGTATTCTGTGCTTACTTGTTTTTTCCATTTTTAAACTCATCTTTTAATTGTTCTTTTACTCTTCTATTTCGTCTGCTTTTTTAACAACATCCGGATCATATTTCGTAAACATAATAAAATATGAAAAATATTAATTTTTTATTTTAAACATTTAATGTTTATGTATAAAATTCTTTAGCCAGAGGGTAGTTCAGTGTTGATGAAATGTTGTTTTTTATTTCTGAACTTACCTTCATTTGGTTTCCTAATCATGTCTATCATAAAAATTCCAAACTGATCATTCCAGTATTCACTACAGATATAATAAAATTATCAAATTCATAATCACCTCCAACGAACACATGATAAAAATTATGTAAATTTGTATTGTTTTATCTGAAAATATTTTAAAAAATTAAGATTGTTTCTGACTACTTGTTTTGGTATTTTCATGTAAAAACAGTCTATTCCTTTATGTCTACCTGTAGCAAAATATTTTCGACCTATATGTTGATTTTCAAGAATGAAGTCGTCAAAAACTACAACTAAGTTTTTTTTTACATAGATCTAATGGAATAATTTATTCATTGTTTTCAATAAAAGTTTTTTCCCACATTTTCAAAAATTCTGAGTATTTTGGTTGATCTAAACATTCAGAAAAATATGCAAATGATTTATTTTATTCGAGTTTAACCATCCAGGTGCTCGAGTGTAATTGTCAATCATTAATGTCGATTTTCCACAACTGCTTGGTCGTATTATTGCACACTGAATAGAATTTGGTGAAAATTATCCATGATTATATTTTTTCTTCTTCTCAGAAATTCTAATTTTTGGTTCCAATCAGGTTTCACTTCATTACATAAAATTTTATTAATATAAATGGAATTTCTATTTCCATTGAGTGATAAATCATCTGTATTTTTAAAAAATATCTGTACCTATACAAGGCACCTGTAGTAATGTTGTACTTGTTGATTTCTGTTGAACTTCTTTAACTCTGAATATTGCATAAAAATAATAAATTGTATTGTGTCAAGGAAATAATCTTAATCCCTGTCGGTCAGTGTAGTTTAAAAATCTTAGAAAAATTTGTTCATACAAGAAAGCCTAATATAAATGTTAACGCAGATGAAATTTTAAACACAGTAACTATTGATGTTACTGTAAAATTATATTTGGATGTAAATAAGAGTACTGGAAGCATGCTTTCATTTAGGGGGAAAACTATTGAAGCCAATAAAAAGACCATTTGTAATGGTTTTCCTAGAATTATGCCATATGAGGTAATTAAAATAAATTTTAATCTAGCAAATATCTCCAAAATATGCTGATCATTTTCATTGATAAACTAATATTATTTCTTCATTCAAGTCTAATGTTGAATCTGGTGGACCAATAATTTATGAACCAAATTACCCTGCACATATTTCAATTTTTGAGCCTATTCAAGATTTAGAAATTACTATAACTGATGAAAATGACAATTTGATTGACTTTAATGCTGTTTGTGTAACAGTTGTGTTTGAAATGTCTCAATACATTTTTTCCTTAATAAATCATGAACAAAATCGAGGGTTATGTCTTTTACCAATATGGAGACATAAATTAATATAAATATTGTTGATGGGTGATTAAATTTTCAACAGGCACAATTATACATGAGCTTTAGTATTACTGGAGTTGAAGTTACAGATTATCCACCATATGATGGAAAATCGAATAAAAAATTTATAGATAATTACATGGCAAATCTGTCTGATTTTATAACTATAAAGAGAGGAAATTATATTTTATTTATAACTGAACATCCTTTTATTTCTTCATCAGTTCCACTGAATTTGACTTCCTTTGTTACTGATAGGTACAGAAGGTCATTTTCTTAATAATGGAAAATAAAGAGTAAGAAAAATGAAGAACTTTATCCACTTAAAATACTTATCAGGTGTTTTAAGGATCATAAGGAAATCATATGAGAAGGTGATTTGACTGTAATTTCTACTTGGTGTTCCAGTGCAAATAATTGTATTCTTCGATGGGCTGATTATACTAATGCTGGAATCGAAATAAAAGACACTCTTCTAAAAGAAGGTAAAATTGTTGTAGAATCTATGGAAATTCATGTACCAGTTCTTAAATATGAGCAACAAGAATATGTACTGAATACCCAAGAAGTATTCCAGCACTCATTTAAAAACTTTAGACTGTAGAAGTTGCAGGATTAAGTGGTAGTAAGATTTTTGAGTTACATGATACAAATTTCTATAATTCTACAGAACTTGATATGTCATACTTTGTATTTGTTCCATTTCAAACAAATCGTAAAAATCGTGGCTCTTAATTATGTGAAGAAACGAAATTTTCCTGGAGGAAACGTGAAATATTAAGCCTCCAAACAATTTGCTGAAAGCTTATGATGCACTTCTCGATTTTAAATGAGTTACACTACTCAGATCAGACACTGACATAACTCCACATAATTTCATAAAGAACTATCCTATCTATATGGTTAACATGGCTCCTAGAAAAACGTTGTTACAAGTCAGAAGGCAAATATGAAACTTTGCTCAACTTTTGATGATAAAATTCCTAATGACATGCTTCCATATGTACTATTGTATGGTAAGAAGAACTTGATGTATTATGCACAGCACAGAATATTAACTGAAAATTTTTGATAGTCCATTTTATGTAGGTTGTGTTAATATTTTCAATTTTTAAAATCAATTGATATTTGGTTATGAAGTTAATGTACACCAATCTATTAGACTACTGTGCACTTGAGAATGAGTCAGTGATAGTTGAGCAAGTACAGCAGTTTCCTCACTGTGAACGAGAGAGAAAATGAGATGAAGGTAATGCTACAGCTGGCAGTGTGCTGATCCATAAACAATGGCTCGGGCTGAATGTGACAGGAAATTGAAGTTTTGTATGTTGCCTGACGTCAGTAGCTCAGCGCCATAGGTGAGTGTGATTCAAACAATGTAATGTTTGCTAGTGACACTTGGTGGTTCAAATCCTGCTCAATACTGAGTTTATTTAAGAAACTGGGAAGTGTTGCCCAGGGTTTCTCCATGCAAGACGGGGAGTTGAATTATATTATGTTTTTATTTATTTTCTTACTTTCATCTTTCATAAAAATGCAGTGAACTCATGAACCAGGAAAATAACTGAAGAATTAAATTTTTTCTCCATTACCCATAATTCATTTATTATTGTCTTATGCTCAATTTTGGTACAAAAAATATATTTTTTATAATAAGTGAATGTGATAAGAAAAAATATTTATTTCTCTAAATTTTATAAGTAATTTATTACATAATATACATTTTGTAAATTAAAATAAGCGAGTTACATGTGTATTTTGGACGATAGTAGGTAGTTTCAGCAGGTTCTAGGTAATGTTTTTAAAGCTAGCAAGTGAATGAGGGAAAAATACAGCTTTAAAAAATTCAGCTGGAACCTTCTGAATCTAACTACCTACACTTTTATTTAACACAATTTTGAGCATAAAGTTGCAGCTTCATATTTGAGTTTGCATGTTTGGAACACTAAAATATACTATATGCCGTTTCCTTAGAAAAAATATTTCATCTTGTTAGTGAATTTATATCACATGCATTTTGCCTTTATGCCTGTCGACTGTAAGACACAAAAATATTTCAACTGTTTCATCAAGCACTTAATATTTGATAACAGAATCTGGTATTTGCAAATCACGTATTGGAAATGCATGAAAGGAGCACTACTTGCGAAAGATAAAGTAGTGGGTTCGAGTCCCAATCCAGCATACGGGTTTTTATCTACAAAGAAGTTTGAAAACAAGCAAAGTTATTCTCAATGTCGTTATCTGCAATCAAAAACAGATACAGAAACAACAGAAATAAAACTAGAATGAAATTTTCACTCTACACCGGAGTGTGTGCTGATATGAAACTTCCTGGCAGATTAAAACTGTGTACTGGACCGAGACTCGAACTCGGGATCTTTGCCTTTCGCGGGCAACTGCTCTACCGACTGAGCTACCCAAGCACGACTCACGCCCCGTCCTCGCAGCTTTACTGGCGGAATTAAAGCTGTGAGGACGGGGCGTGAGTCGTGCTTGGGTAGCTCAGTCGGTAGAGCACTTGCCCGCGAAAGGCAAAGGTCCCGAGTTCGAGTCTCGGCCCGGCACACAGTTTTAATCTGCCAGCAAGTTTCAGAAATAAAACTGTTCGCCTAGCCTGGATTCAGCCACTATTCGGATAATGTTAAGCATGACTGACAATCTCGGTAGCCGACGAAGCTGTTCAGGCTTCTACTTCTACGCTCTGCTGCTGACTTAAACAGTAACAGTGGAATGTAGTATACACCTATATATCAGACTTCATTCGACTGATTACATATAGTTTACCTATTTACTAACAAACACGGGATGTTTAAGGATTTGGTATAGAGAAACTACTTATTACTACATATCATAGAGCCCTTCACTTGGGGAATAAGAGAAGAGGAGCGATGCAGAAATCCTGCATCACTGGCCTGGGCAATGACCTAGTGCAGGTGGTTTGCCATTGTGAGCGTCCGACCACTTATGAAGTGTCAGGTGTGTATCTGTGTCGCACGTACAGCTGTGACGAGTGTAGTATTGGGTTTGGCTGGACGAAAAGAAGGGAGGGGGTGAAACACGGTGCTGGCACACAGCCTACTCCTCATGAATAGATAGCACCTAAGCGACCTCGTAGCTTAGTGTCCCCGTCCATCAGTCGGCTCACCATCAACATCGTCAGATTCGCTAACTTCATGAGACACTGCGCAACAGTTTGGACTTTAAACCAGTAAACTGACTCGTGACAGGGAACAGTACGTCACACTTCTCCTCCCATTGCTGACGAAAGGCTCGAACATCACAACACAAAAGCGCGTTACCGATCCCGGCTATGTGGGCGGGTTTATTACCAGTACTAGAGAGCATATACACGGAAGAGCCGAAGAAACTGGTACACCAGCCTAATATCGTGTAGGGCCCCCGCGAGCGCGCAGAAGTGCCGCAACACGACGTGTCATGAACTCGACTAATATCTGCAGTGGTGCCGCAACACGACGTGTCATGGACTCGACTAATGTCTGCAGTGGTGCTGGAGGGAAGTGACGCCGTGAATCCTGCAGAGCTGTCCATAAATCCGTAAGAGTACGAGAGGGTGGAGATGTCTTCTGAACAGTACTTTGCGGAGTATCCCAGATATGCTCAGTAATGTTCATATCTGGGGAGTATGGTGGTCAGAGGAAATGTTTAAACTTAGAAGAGTGCTCCTGGAGCCACTCTGTAGCAATGCTGGACGTGTGAGGTGTCGCATTGTCCTGGTGGAATTGCACAAACGCGTCGGAATGCTCAATGGACAGAATGGATGCGTGTGATCAGACTGGATACTTCGTACCACGTGTCAGAGTTGTAACTAGACGTATCAGGGATCCAATACCACTCAAACTGCACACGCCCCACACCATTACAGACCCTCCACCAGCATGAACAGTCCCCTACTGACTGTCTCCATACGTCCATCCGCTCGATACAGCTTGAAGCGAAACTCGTCCGACCAGGCAACATGTTTCCAGTCATGAACAGTCCAGTTTCCGTGTTGACGGGCCCAGGCGAGGCGTAACGCTTTGTGTCGTGCGGTCATCAAAGATACACGAGTGGGCCTTCGGCTCTGGAAGCCCATATCGATGATGTTTCGTTGAATGGTTCGCACACTGACACTTGTTGATGACTCAGCACTGAAATCTGCAGCAATTTGCGGAAGGGCTGCACTTCCATCTCGGTGAACGATTCTCTTCACTCATCGTTGGTCCCATTCTTGAAGGTTCTTTTTCTGGCCGCAGCGAAGTCTGACATTTGATGTTTCACCGGATTCCTGATATTCACGGTACACTCGTGAAATGGTCGTACGGAAACATCCCCAATTCATCTGTACCTCGGAGATGCTGTGTCTCATCGTTCGTGCGCAGTATATAATACCACGGTCACACTCTCTTAATTCCTGATAATCTGCCATTGTAGTAGCAGCAACCGATCTCACAACTGCACCAAACATTTGTTCTCTTGTGTAGGGGTTGCCGGCCGCAGCACCGTATTCTACCTGTTCACATATCTCTGTATTTGAATACGCAAGCCTATACCAGTTTCCTTGGCGCTTCAGTGTAATTACGAAGTTTACGACTTACCGTATCCCTGTGGAGATACTAACTCTTACGCTATCTGCCCGACTACATTGCACTGTCAGATCGACTCCCCTGTGGCGACACTATGATGCCAATGTTAAGTAAACATTTTTTTTCCCTTTGTCATCTGACTGATTCGGGCACCACGACATACTCTCCTGTGCCAACCTCTTCACTTCACATTAGCACCTACTCCCATTCCCCTCCATTACTTTTTCTGCAATTTCCAGTCTGTTCTTCCCGCATAGTGTCTACGTGCACAACTTTCTGTAAGACTATGGAAACTGCTCCCCAGTTACCTCTTTATACTTACAAGGGACCCTTTGAGTGCGAGTTCGCTTGTCCAATCTTAAGTAGGACTCATTTGAAAGTGTTGTGTTAACAATTACCACAGGTAACATATTAGCTTATAATAACTTACCGTGTGTATCAGGAGGGCAGGAGGGCGACGGAAAATGAGCGTCTGGGAGATGCAGAGATCAACCTTCTATGGCATATATGTATTACATTTCACAAAATACACATCGCTGACATTCAAGAAATGTTCAAAACAAATCATTAACTTACACAGTGAACACCGAATGAAAAATGGCGCTCAACAATGACCACAAATATTCATACCATGAAGACCGAAGGCGAACTTCTTGGGGGTGCAGGACTTTCAATAAGGCACCCACTCTTACAGAATGCGAATAGGATCAAATTGGTATAACCGGATAATGAGAACTGATACAGTGTGATGGCAGGCAACTGTATGCGAAACAGTCTGTCGTCGAGCTTATCGTGAAACTGACTGCCATTTAAGATGTAGCGGCAGATAGTGTGTTAATATGTTTTATAGGCACGAGAAAGAAAACATCCAGATGCTGAATTTGTCCACTTTTCCGGAGGGATAGTTTGCTCTGAAGGAGTATGATTTTGATACTCAGACCAGGAATAAAGGTATAATGCAATGTTTGCTTTGTTTATTGTTGCCATATCTCTGCTTCACGACCGAGAACAGCGACGTTTGCACATAGTTGCCAGTGCTGGCAGACAAGCAAAGCTGCGTGAAAGAAACGCAGAAATTAATGATACTGAAGTTCTCGACAGCAGTCTTGAGGTTTATTGCTTTTGCACTTAGATACAACTGCAGATCATCAGCGTACATGTGATGTTTGTAGTAGGACAAAACTATTGACACATCGTTCGCTTACAATTAGAAAGAGTATAGTACCAAATACTGAACCCTGGGGGACGGCTGATACTAACTGCCTCCATTGTGACATTGTGGTGCCGGACATCAATGCTGGCGAGACGTCAGGTATGAGCGAAACTATTGTACTACACTTGGCGAAAAATTTAGGCCGCTATATTTGACAAGTAAATGGTCGAAGTCGGCAGTGTCAGAGTCTTTGCTGAAATCTAAGAAGCGCGTGATAGTTGCGTCTTGTGCATCCATGGCAAGCTTCAAGCCATCTGTTATCTTTATTACAGCAGATGTTGTGCTGCAATGTTTATGGAAACCTGATTGATATTCGTCCAGGAGGTTATTTGTAGTTACGTAGTTCGTTACACCCGGTCATGGATTACATTTTCTAAGGCCTTGGATAGCACAGGAAGAGTGCAAAGAGGTCAGTTATGAGATCGTGCTTTGGGGACGTTATTCTTGGGTAGTGGCTTAACTTTTCACGACTCAGGGGAAACACTTGTGATCAAGACGTTATTGAAGATATCTGTTATCTATCTATCTATCTATAAATCCAGTAGATGCTGACCTGATATGCATGATGATTTTTTTAATGGTATGTCAAGTAATATGCTTTAGATATAATTCTTTGTGGCTAGAGACATTTACCCCCATGAAGTAGCCAATGAGTGTTTTGTTTGTGGTTCAACTGCTGTTGTAAGTAATGTGAAGTATCAATTCTGTTCTTCGCTGGGACAATGGGATGAGCTGCAGCTTGTACTTTACCTATACCAAGACCACGCAGGATTTTTCATAGGACAGCTGGTTAATGTATGGTCGTGCCTGAGCTGAGTATTTCTCACAGCTTGACTGGCTCTGTTACGCTTCTGCCTGTAAGGTATATGATTTTCAGGCGTGGGTAGCTGTTTGTACGCTCGACGTGCAGAGACTCTCACATTCATCAGCTGCTTTAGTTCTACAGTTAGGCAAGCTGCAGGTTTCCTTCTTATTTTTCTGTATTTAGGGGATCACACTTGTCATACAGTTTTCTAGTCAACCCATGAAGTTTTTCGTTTATGTTCGAGAAGGGAATAGAGGACGTGCCCAAAACTACATATTTATTGCATCTCAAAAGCAGGCTCAGATTAATTAATTCCTTTGAAGTCTCGGTATGTAGTCAGCTGCGGTTTCTTTCTGAGATATTCTAGCGAGTATGTCATGAAAATTACGTAATGGATGGACATGCCAGTTGCAGATATCTGAGAGGTACGAATTGGTCTGTTTGGGGATTTCTTTGCAAGTATATCTATAAGAGTGTGACTAGTGTTCCTACGATTGCTGGGATCAAGCTGAAGTAGCAACATGACGTTGTCTCCATCCCGTAAACGTCTATCTGTTCTATGCAATTTCAAACGAGACTCGTCCGATCAGGCAGAATATTTCCAGTCACCATCAGTCCGATGTCTGTGTTGACGGGCCCAGGCGAGGCGTAAAGCTTGTGTCGTGCAGTCATCAAGGATTCACGAGTTGGCCTTGGGCTCTGAAAGCCCACATCGAAGACATTTCGTTGAATGATTGGCACGCTGACACTTGTTGACAGCTCAGAACTGAAATCTGCAGCAATTTGCGGAAGTGTTGCACTACTGTCACGTTGAACGATTCTCTTCAGTCGTCGTTGGTCCCGTTCTTGCATCATCTTTTTCCGGCCGCGGAAATGTCAGAGATCTGATGTTTTACCGGATTCCTGATGCTCACGGTGTACTCATGAAATGGTCGTATGGTAAAACTTTCAGTATATCGCCACGTCGGAGATGCAGTATCCCATTGTTCGTGCGCCGACTATAACATCACGTTCAAACTCACTTGAATGTTGGTAACCTGCATTTGTAGCAGCAGTGACCGACCTAACAACCGCACCAGACATTAGCTGTCTCATATAGGCGTTGCCGATCATAGCGCCGTATTGTGCCTCTTTACATATCTCTTTATTTCAATACGCATTTCTATACCAATTAATCTTTTACGCTTCAGTGTCTTATATATTCCCTCTCCTCTACAAGTCCTACAAGTTTGTAAAGGAAATTTATAAACAAAAAAATTGCTCTGAGCCCTATGGGATTTAACTTCTGAGGTCATCAGTCCCCTAGAACTACTTAAACCTAACTAACCTAAGGACATCACACACATCCATGCCCGAGGTAGCATTCGAACCTGCGACCGTGGCGGTCGCACGGTTACAGACTGTAACGCCTAGAACCGCTCGGCCACCCCGGCCGGCAAAATTTATAAACACTCTGTATGTGATGGAACTCTCTGAGATGAGTTGGCAGAGACTGAACATCTGGGTGTACAATATGGAGTTTAGTGCACTCGGATGCAAAGTTCGTAAGGGTGTTGCTGCAGGACATTAGCGACGGTGGGTCAAGGAGGGTGGGCGCACAAAGCATAGTGGGGCGCTTTGTGGTAGGAGAGTAAGGGTCCCCAGAAGTGGAAGCAGCAGGTGTCGTAGAAAAGGGCCAGCAGATCTTGATAGCGGTCGTTGAAGAGCCCACTGGTGTCAGGAACACAACTTCGCTGAATAGAGCTCTTCAGGTGTGAATCTCAATTGCTTTTATCTTATTACGATGGTCCTTTATCCCTATGTAGGCAGGGCAAAAAGATCCCGCTGTAACGAAAAACTTCTTTGCTCCAGTCTTTGCAAGTCTAAATCACTTCTATCTATCTACCTACGTGATTACTCTGCTATTCACAATAAAGTGCCTGGCAGAGGGTTCAATGAACCACCTTCATGCTGTCTCTCTACCGTTCCACTCTCGAACGGCACGCGGGAAAAACGAACACTTAAATTTTTCTGTGCGAGCCCTGATTTCTCTTATTTTATCGTGATGATCATTTCTCCCTATGTAGGTGGGTGCTAACAGAATGTTTTCGCAATCGGAGGAGAAAACTGGTGATTGAAATGTCATGAGAAGATCCCGTAGCAACGAAAAACGTCTTTGTTTTAATGATTGCCACTCCAATTCACGTATCATGTCTGTGACACTATCTCCCCTATTTCGCGATAATACGAAACCAGCTGCCCTTCTTTGTACTTTTTCGATGTCATCCGTCAGTCCCACTTGATGCGGATCCCACACCGCACCGCAATACTCCAGAATAGGGCGGACAACCGTGGTGTAAGCAGTCTCTTTGGTAGACCTGTTGCACCTTCTAAGAATCTAAGTGTTTTGCCAATCAATCGCAGTCTTTGGTTTTCTCTACCCACAATATTATCTACGTGATCGTTCCAATTTAGGTAATTTTAATTGTAATCCCTAAGTATTTAGTTGAATTTACAGCCCTAAGATTTGTGTGCCTTATCGCGTAATCGAAATTTAGCTGATTTCTTTTAGTACTCATGTGAATAACTTCGCACTTTTCTTCATTCAGGGTCAATTGCCACTTTTAGCACCATACAGATATCTTATCTAAATCATTTTGCAAGTCGTTTTGATCATCTGATTATTTTACAAGACGGTAGATGACAGCATCATCTGCAAACAATCTAAGACGGCTACTCAGATTGTCTCCTATGTCGTTAATATAGATCAGGAACAATAGAGGGCGTATAACACTTCCTTGGGGAACGCCGGATATTACTTCTGTTTTACTCGATGACTTTCCGTCTATTACTACGAACTGTGACCTTTCTGAAAGGAAATCACGAATCCAGTCGCACAACTGAGGCGATACTCCGTAGGCACGCAGTTTGGTTAGAAGACGCTCGTGAGGAACGGTGTCGAAAGCCTTCTGGAAATCGAAAAATATGGAATCTGTTTGACATCCCCTGTCGATAGCATTTGTTACTTCATGAGTATAAAGAGCTAGTTGTGTTTCACAAGAACGATATTTTCTGAATCCGTGCTGACTATATGTCAATAAATCGTTTTCTTCGAGGTACTTCATAATGTTCGAATACAGTATATGTTCTATTGCAAATCGACGTTAGTGACATAGGCCTGTAATTCAGTGGATTACTGCTATTTCCCTTTTTGGGTATTGGTGTGACTTGAGCAATTTTCCAATATTTAAGTACGGACCTTTCTGTGAGCGAGTGGTTGTATGTAATTGCTAAATATGGAGCTATTTTATCAGCGTACTCTGAGAGGAACCCGACTGGTATACAATCTGGACCGGAGGCTTTGTCTTTATTAGGTGATTTAAGCTGCTTTGTTACACCGAGGATCTATGTTTTTTATCTTGGCAGTTGTTCTTGATTGGGATTCAGGAATATTTACTTCGTCTTCTTTGGTGAAGGAGTTTCGGAAAATCATGTTTAATAACTATGCTTTAGTGGCATAGATATCGCGCAGTGAAGGTATTGATTGCATCTTGCCATTTATCCTTGATATTCTCTCCCCCATTTCGCTATAGTCTTAGGCAATACTGCATAAGAGAACGGTCAAGTGTACCGTACGCAGCATCTTCAGCAGATTTGTTGCATCTTCTAAACGTTCAACTAATAAAACGCAGTTTTTGCTTGCCTTCTGCACTATATTTCCTGTATTTTGGTTGTGCCTGTGCCGCAGATATCACGTTCAACATCACGATGCGCCGCAAGACGCTGTTCTACACGGTGAACCTGATCATCCCGTGCGTCGGCATCACCTTCCTGACGGTGCTCGTCTTCTACCTGCCGTCCGACTCGGGCGAGAAGGTGACGCTGTGCATCTCGATCCTGCTGTCGCTGACCGTGTTCTTCCTGCTGCTGGCCGAGATCATCCCGCCCACGTCGCTGGCGGTGCCGCTGCTGGGGAAGTACCTGCTCTTCACCATGATACTCGTCACCCTCTCCATCTCCGTCACCGTCTTCGTCCTCAACGTGCACTTCAGGTAGCGTCCCGCAGGGGCAGCCACACGATGTTTGAGACAACTCGTTCTGTAGTAATCGTATCTTCCAATTTAAAAAAAATTCATCTATCTCCGGCAACTAGATATGAAAAGTTAATTAAAATCTCATTCATAAGCATACATCAGTCAGTTCATAGAGTACGTTAATATAGTGGAATATTTTGTTTTTCGAAGTGACTAATGAGACCACAGTTTTAATGATAAATAGAGAATAACTCTTCTTGCAATAGTGAACTAATTCTACACTACTGGCCATTAAAATTGCTACACCAAGAAGAAATGCAGGTGATAAACGGGTATTCATTGGACAAATATATTATACTGGAACTGACATGTGATTACATTTTCACGCAATTTGGGTGCATAGATCGTGAGAAATCACTACCTGGAATAAGCACCTCTGGCCGTAATAATGGACTTGATACGCCTGGGCATTGAGTCAAACAGAGCTTGGATGGCGTGTACAGGTACTGCTGCCCACACAGCTTCAACACGATACCACAGTTCATCAAGAGTAGTGACTGGCGTATTGTGACGAGCCAGCTGCTCGGCCACCATTGACCAGACGTTTTCAGTTGGAGAGAGATGTGGAGAATGTGCGGCCAGGGCAGCAGCTGAACATTTTCTGTATCCAGAAAGGCCCGTACAGGACCTGCAACATGCAGTCGAGCTGAAATGTAGGGTTTCGCAGGGATCGGACGAAGGGTAGAGCCACGGGTCGTAACACATCTGAAATGTAACGTCCACTGTTCAAAATGCCGTCAATGCGAACAAGAAGTGACCGAGACGTGTAACCAATGGCACCCCACACCATCACGCTGGGTGATACGCCAGTATGGCGATGACGAATACACGCTTCCAATGTTCGTTCACCACGATGTCGCCAGACACGGATGTAACCATCATGGTGCTGTAAACAGAACCTGGATTCATCCGAAAAAATGACGTTTTGCCATTCGTGCACCCAGGTTCGTCGTTGAGTACATCATCCCAAGCGCTCCTGTCTGTGATGCAGCGTCAAGGGTAGCCGCAGCCACGATCTTCGAGCTGATAGTCCATGCTGCTGCAAATGTCGTCGAACTGTTCGTGCAGATGGTTGTTGTCTTGCAAACGTCCCCATCTGTTGACTCAGGGATCGAGACGTTGCTGCACGATCCGTTACAGCCATGCGGATAAGATGCGTGCCATCTCGACTGCTACTGATACGAGGCCGTTGGGATCCAGCACGGCGTTCCGTATTACCCTCCTGAACCCACCGATTCCATATTCTGCTAACAGTCATTGGATAACGATCAACGCGAGCAGCAATGTCCCGATACGATAAACCGCCATCGTGATAGGCTACAATCCGACCTTTATCAAGGTCGGAAACGTGATGGTACACATTTTTCCTCCTTACACGAGTCATCACAACAACGTTTCACCAGGCAAAGCCGGTCAACTGCTGTTTGTGTATGATAAATCGGATGGAAACTTTCCTCATGTCAGCACGTTGTAGGTGTCGCCACCGGCGCCAACCTTGTGTGAATGCTCTGAAAAGCTACTCATTTGCGTATCACAGCATCCCCTTCCTCTCGGTTAAATTTCGCGTCTGTAGCACGTCATCTTCGTGGCGTAGCAATTTTAATGGCCAGTAGTGTATATTCAACTCATATTGCAATAGCAAGATTACATCCAATTTTCTGATTTGCTGTATGGTGTCGTAATAAACATAACAGGAATTTTGAACGTATCCAAAATAAAGAGAATTGGTTTTGCGTGTTTCAATTGTTCTTAACAAGCTAATATTCTAATGGAAGTTGGTATTCGTCTTAAAAAATGCTCACTTCATTTATCGGCCTTTCTGCTTTACGTCCGACATAAAATTATGAATCTTCCAACCGAGTAGTTGAAGAACATGAGGAATTAATTGTTATAGGAGGATTTCCCAGAAAGTAAGGCACTGCATTTTTTGTTCAAGAATTCTTTGTTGAACGTAATGACAATTACACATACGAAAGAATGGTGTTTTATCTACACACCCTTTTCTTCTGCGTTATCTCCATCCCGTTCTATGGCCTTCCTGCAGCGTGAAAAAAGAGGGGGTGTGCCCTGTCGGTACCAATGCTTGGCCTCTTGGAACTGAATTCTATATTTAACTTATATTCAACCTTAAAATGTCTTCCACGAATGGCATCCTTGATTGGTCCCAACAAGTGGAAGTCCGAGGGGGTTATGCCAGACTGTCAGATGTGACAGCCGCGGATGGTCTCCACGACCGCTGCAAATCGTAGAGCTTCACCGAACCACCTTCTGATGACCTCACGCTCCGTGCTCAGCGACTAACTGTACGTCTGTCGACAGCAGATGCTCCATAGACTTTGCACAAGCGTTTGTGAATATTCCCCACTGTTTCTTTTCCTGCAGTGAGAAATTCAATGACGACACGTTGCTTGTAACGTACATCACCTACAGAAGCCATTTTGAAACTGTCCTGCAGCTACGCTATCTGTCGGAAGTGACAGAAACTTGGCGCATTCAATCGGGAGACCGCAAATAATACATACGTAACGTTTCTAATTCGTAGCACTGTTTTCGGCTGAGAAAAAAAAATGCCGTGCTTTACTTTCTAGGCCACCCTCGTATCTACAGGGTGTTTCACAATAGTTTGACGATCTCACATTTGAATAGCACACAGACTAAATGCGAAACAATGTTGAACATTTTACACAAGGTACAACATTTGTCCAAGTTTACTTATGAAATATTACATGAAGCGAATGACGACCAGTCGCGGCTGCAAAATACACGAGGTGTTTCACTCAGTTTTGAACACATCTTTCGTAACTGCTGAAGAAATTCTGGAAATTTCATCATGAATTCCATTTTTTAACTGTTGCCACTTCTCCGCCGGTCGGAGTACACTCTCGCCTTCAAATAACCACCTAGGTAAAATGAAAGTTAAATGAAGTGAGCGAGGCCATCATTCGACATAAGCGCGTTTGGTAATTATGCTATTACCAACGCTTCACGGAGAACTTGCAAGGTCTTGTTGGATGTGTGGCATGTCGCACCGTATTGCTGGAAAGTTTCCGTAACGTATTCGTTACGAAAGATGAGGGCTTGCCTGTAAACTGCTGTACACACGTTCGACGTTCTCGGGGGTTTGAAAGGTTTTCCAAGGTCCGACTGATTTTAGATTCGATGCACTGGCAGCTTCACGGAAGCTTCTTACCCAGTTCAATATTGCTCCTCAAGCAGGAATTGGGTATCACCGCAAAATCTTGAAATGTTTACGAAAGGCACGTTGCACTCGCACGACAGATTCGCGATAGCGAAAATAGCGCCCCAACGTTAACCCGTGGTGTTGCTTCGACCAGTAAGCTATGATTACTACTGACCTGTATACGGGACGAAGCTTGACTCTCCGCACTTTGAAAATTGCACTAGAATAGGTAGTGATAACAGATACGTATTAACGCCTAATCCGATCGCTGGCTTACCGCCGTCGCTGTATCTCGCTTTTAGCGCGCGTTATTCAAATCTGAAATCGCCAACACATCGTGAAACACCCTGTAGAAGGTAGTGGTTCAAATGGCTCTGAGCACTATGCGACTTAACTTCTGAGGTCATCAGTCGTCTAGAACTTAGAACTAATTAAACCTAACTAACCTAAGGACATCACACACATCCATGCCCGAGGCAGGATTCGAACCTGCGACCTTAGCGGTCTCTTGGCTCCAGACTGCAGCGCCTAGAACCGCACGGCCACTCCGGCAGGCTAGAAGGTAGTGAATTTGCTCTATAAGCACTGTATAGTTCGACAATGGAGTCTGAAACTTCATACATCATTCCAATAATTCTAGCAGTGATTCTTTGTTAGGGCTTTGAGCGTAGCTTACGGATGCTATCCACGTAATGCCTCTCGCTTTGAATGTGCAAACGTAATATCACTCTTCAGATATTTTTCTTGCGTGAGTAACAAAACTGAAACCGCGTGGACCTATAGAGGAAGGGTGAAAGTTAAAAGTAGTTGAACGAGTGTTCTTATTGGTACTGAGGTAATATGGATAGCAGTGCTACAACCAAGAAGTACTTACACAAAAGGGAACAAGTGGGGAAAACCACGCAGAATGACATAATAAGAGCTGGAATAAGCAGACCACTGACTGTAATCACATATGACTAACGGCATCATGAGATGGCAGACTCTGGTGTAGTTGATCAAAGAACGTGCATTATAAAGCTAATGAAAATATTATTCACATGTGCATGTATTCTCTTATTAGATTCATTGCTGTAAATTTCGTGTATGTGTGTGAAATCTTATGGGACTTAACTGCTAAGGTCATCAGTCCCTAAGCTTACACACTATTTAACCTAAATTATCCTAAGGACAAACACTCACACACCCATGCCCGAGGAAGGACTCGAACCTCCGCCGGGACCAGCCGCAGAGTCCATGACTGCAGCGCCTCAGACCGCTCGACGTAAATTTCGTAAATAAAGTAAAGTAGCAGAGAATGATGAGTAAGAGATATTTGAAAATTGCAGTAGAGAACAGAACAGGTAGTGATAACACATATATGTTAAGGTTTAATCCGATCGCTGGGTTATCGCTGCCCATTTTTTCTTAAAACAATTCGTAGTTGGACGGAATATCGTGACGGCACTGAATCATCTTAATATGACAAATGGAGTAGCATATCAATACATACTTTATTTCTATTTCGAAACGGTTTTATGAAATTAACGGGATTATGAATACCCAGTACATACATTCCTTTATAGTATGAGCCGTATTGAAGACCGTACTCAAGATGCTGACCTGTTGCAACAGTAATTCTTAGTTGAATCCGGACACATTTTACCGCCCAAACGCAGCACAATGTAGGAATCAAGTATCTGAAGAGAAGAGGGAGCGATCCTATACTGATGCGGCTCCACGCTTCCGTCTGGCGCGCTAATCCTGATCCTTGACCTTGCTTTCCTGCAGACGTCATCGCTTGCGGAGAATCTCGCTTAAATACCGACGTCGCCGCTGGAATAAAATGGCTCTGAGCACTATGGGACTCAACTTCTGATGTCATCAGTCCCCTATAACTTAGAACTACTTAAACCTAACTAACCTAAGGACATCACACACGTCCATGCCCGAGGCAGGATTCAAACCTGCGACCGTGGCGGTTGCTCAGTTCCAGACTGTAGCGCCTAGAACCGCTTGGCCACTCTGGCCGGCTCGCCGCGGTCACTGCGAGTCATATTTCGCAGGCGGAAATAGTAAACGAACATATCCTACCAATTAAACTCGGCAATATCGTAATGAAAATAGCCACCAGTGAAAATGGTTGTCATCACATTCTTCGTTTTGTATCACGCACGTATCCAGTGTCCTATTCTGTGGCGAAGGGGCCGGAGGGTCATAGTTCTTTACTCGTTTCCACCGCTACCCCAATCCCTTCCCCTTCCTCCGTATATTACCTACCGTCACACTCACTTTTAAGATCCCACATACGCATTTCATTTGAACAATAATAACAACTAAATATGCAAAAGTTTTAATACAATAGTAATAATTTGCTTGGATCAGTCCTGTGGCATTTCCTGTATCTTGAGGCGTGTAGGACTAATTTTAAATGTGTCTCTGTACTCGCGATAGCGTTCTCGCTTCCCGAGCACTGGGTCCCAGGTTCGTTTCCCGGCGGGGTTAGGGATTTTCACAAGCCTCGAGATGACAGGTTATTATTGTGTCGTCTTCACCATCGTCATTCATCCCCATTACGGTCGGAGGGAGGCAATGGCAAACCACCCCCGCTAGAACCTTACCTAGTTCAGCGGTGCGGGTCTGCCGCATCGTCCCTTACGTTCTGTCGAGGAGTATGGGACTTCATCACCATCATCATCCTTCACACACTTCCAATTCTCGTTGCTCACCCAACCAGGAACAGCCTAGAATGATGTCCAGTAAAAAGTTAACAAATTTCCAACACTTAATTTTAACGAGTTGTAAGATAATAATGGACAAGCACAGATTAATGAAGCATGATGCAATTTCGCAATAAATGCAACTTTGAGCCGGCCGAAGTGGCCGTGCGATTAAAGACGCTGCAGTCTGGAACCGCAAGACCGCTACGGTCGCAGGTTCGAATCCTGCCTCGGGCGTGGATGTTTGTGATGTCCTTAGGTTAGTTAGGTTTAACTAGTTCTAAGTTCTAGGGGACTAATGACCTCAGCAGTTGAGTCCCATAGTGCTCAGAGCCATTTTTTTTTGCAACTTTGAACTGCAGATAAAGCTCTAACATCGGTGCCGTCAGTATGGATAAGCTGCAGAATAATAGTTCCCACTGTAGTCTGACCATGTGTTGTCGCTACTATGAAATCTATACAGACTTATCCTCTATTATACGAATGCAATCACACATCGGATTAATTTAGGGTACACTACGTCCATTGAGATAATGCCTATTGAAGCAATATGGTTCTCAAACAAAATTGGAGCTATGAATGCTTTCCGTTTGAATTTTATACAAATAAATGGCAGACTTAAAGGCAGGTAAATGCTACAATAACTAAGAGACATCTGTGGGGTGAGAATTAAGATATAAATAGCACATTAGTCAGATAACATGAGACATGGTACATTTATGAAATTACTAGAATTTTTACACGTGGTACTTTAATTGTGATAACTACACGGTAAAGAGTCCCTGGAGCAACAAATTTAAGACAAATTCTGACTGCTGGTGTTCTATATAACGACTACAAAGAGTGATCTGGGGTGAACCTCTGTGTTGCAGAAGTGAGCAAGATGTTCCACATTCCTTTACAGTCTCATCTCACAATCTGCAAATTCGTTGACGTATTCCAAAGTAACGGTCTCTTGCTGAAGGCAAGGCTTCTAATGGAAGAACGGTGCCAAACACTGCCCGAGCACGGCCAGTAGGGTTTTTCTATGTATTCTTTGGTTTCCACTTCATTAGTTCCTTTCACTCCCCGTACGGTTTTACTCTTATTATGCTAATTGTAATTCATTATAGAATACAGCATCTTACCTTTTTCTGTTGCCTTTTTCAGTTTCATCTACAGGGTTTGAATTGTTACACTTGTTGACACCATATTGGTGGTAGTTGGTCCCCAGATACCGTTCCTATTGCCACCACTCCTCTTGGGACAAAATCTGTGTACCTCGTCTGTCTGTGTCTAGAGTAAATCATTGTCCAGGTGTAAGAACATCTTTGTTAATGTTTTCGTAATGTTTAATTGAGGCGGGACGTGGTTATCAGCCTAGTACTTACTTGTTCCATAAAATTTCGGGCGTGCTGCCGCATAAATTCAGCCTCTGCCTCTAATATTTCTGCTGAATACTGTCCAGCCATCTTCAGAGTGAGCCGAGGTGACTAACGCTCCAGCACGTGCTCTGTCCTTTTAAATTATCTGCGGCCAAAGATACACAAGGCGGCAAAGACGTTGATAGGTGGCAAAGAGGTGTAACATAGGCATGGAGATTAAATCTAAGGCTGCGCAGTCGATCCACAGGATGATATCGAAGTGTCACGGAGAGCTGAACCGTCACGAAGTCCCTGTGATTCAATTACAGAAATTGCCGGATTCCATGATTTGTCCAAGCTGAAGCCGCTATCTCTATTAATTAAACTCGTCGCCAACCGAATTTCAGTTGCTTCTTTCACTACTGAGTCCCAGAAAGATGAAGTCGAGGTTAAAACTTCGACATTATCGTCCACCATACAGTCCCCAGTGGCAATACAGTGCTCCGCCACCGCAGATTTATTAGGTTGTAAGAGTCGGGTGTACCTGCGGAGCTCTGTGCATCTCTACTGAACTGTAAGTGTCGTCTGTCCGATGTACGAAAGGCCGCACTCACAGGGGATCTTGTAAACTCCAGGCTTGCGAAGCACCAAATCATCTTTAACGAAACCCAGGAGTGCTGCAGTCTTATATGGAGGGCGAAAAATCATTTTCACTGAGTTTCCTGAGGATCCGTCCGATTTTTGACGGAAGGCTTCCCACTTATAGCAGGAAAGCCATAATTTAAAACTTTTCGTGTCTTCTTTTTTTGTGCTCGTTGTTGATTTCATTTGTAGTGCCTTATGCATCTAGTATTGAGAATACCCGTTGGCTTCAAAAACTCTTCCCAGGTGTAGAAGCTCGTCCTCCAGACTGCTCTCGTCAGCAATGACGTGTGCTCTGTGTACCAGAGTTCTGAATACACTCGTCGTCTGCGAAGGATGGTGGCAGCTATTTGCACCTAAATATAAATCCGTATGGGTCGGTTTTCGATACATTACATGTCCCAAAGTGCCATCATCTTTCATCATAATGTCGAAATTTTAGCTTCGACTTCATCTTTCTGGGGCTCAGTAGTGAAAGAAGCAACTGAAATTCGGTTGGCGACGAATCTGATTAATAGTGATAGCGGCTTCAGCTTGGACAAATCATGGAATCTGGCAATTTCTGTACTTAAATCACAAGAGACATTGTGACGATACAGGTCTCCGTGACACATCGATATCACCGTGTGGATCAACTGCGCAGCCGTAGATTTAATATCCATGCATATGTTACACCTCTTTGCCGCGTATCAACGTCTCTGCCGCCTTGTGTATCTTTGGCCGTAGAAGCAGCGGTTCGGTCCTCGAATTTAAAAGGACGGAGCAAGTGCTGGAGCGTTAGGCACCTGGGCTCATTCTGAAGATGGCTGTGCGGTATTCAGCCGAAATATTAGAAGAAGAAGCTGAATTTCTGCGGCTGCACGCCCGAAATTTTATGGAAAAGTCTTTACGACGCGAGAACATAAAGATGCACATCTAGTATTTACCTAGCTGGATGAGGCAAACCGGTTAAAAACTACATCCATGTCGGCCAACGCACCATTCCTCATCTTTAAGCCACATTTTCTGGAGTATCATTTTTTACGTGTTTGTTAGAACGTGTAGCATGCATTACGGCATGTATGTAAAACAATGGTACTAATTAAAAGTAGATGAAATATAGAGTGCAGAAATCTTACATGCAGTGTGGGAAAAAACTGTCCCAGAAAATATTTCCTGCATTATAAGATAGGTAACCCAACTTACATCATCTGCTTCGGGTCCAGATAACGGAAAGTGGCTTGCTATTTTAACGTGCATGAAATATTTTGTGGGCCAGTTGTATTTTGTCAACCCTATACATGGCACGATAGCTTCATGAAAAAGCACTGTCGTAAGTGTCACACACACACACACACACAAACTGACAGTGTCACACCACCCACCATTTCTCCAGACCCACCCCAACACCTCACTCCACTCTCTCAGAATCCCTCAGTCAGTTTCCACGATTACTCAGTGAGCTCTAACGCATGTGAACAAGTTCAGTGAAAGCCTGTACAGTTTTCTACGTTTCAGATTAAGTATAGAGAAATGTTTACTGACTGAAACCTATACTATGCGAATTTACCACACGTGGAACAAAAAACGACAGCCTGTACAGGACACAAAATCATTTTAAGTGAAAAATACAAACATAGAATTGTAAATGGAAATAGCTAGATCCAAACAAGACAGAATCACTACAAAATTCATATCAAAATACGTGTAATTAAATAATTTTATGTGTATTAGAAACACTAGAGATGCCTAACATGAATAGGTGAAACATGCCTGGAACTTAACAACAAATTTCAGCTGCAAAAAAAGGAAGTATTTTTCTCTTTATGAAAAAAACATAATTGAAGTTATTATTATCAACTGAGGAAAATGGTTGCAAATATTAACAACATTCTAAATTTGTCAGTACAGTCATTAGTAACCCTGGTCAATGACAGAATGTACGTTGAACTTTCTTTATATGAGAGAATGGTACACTCCTGTATTATGTGCTGGATGGTCTGGGGTGTCTCTTCTATTTGGAAGGAAAATCCTTGCATACTTGGATACTCCACGGTTTGTGTGAAATCTATTAGCTGTCTTCCTCTATGTCGACACAGATCTAAGCATGGATCTATAACATGAATATCAAGGTCCGTCACTACTCCTGATGGAGCACTGTGTGTATGAAATCCATGATCAAGAAATTTTGCAGTTTTTATTAATTGTTGTCTGAATTTCGTCCTGATCTACGTACTAGGGATGGGTGAGAAGCTCAGGGTTGTCCAGCATCTTCTTATACTGGCGTAACGAGCTCATACAGCATAGTGTTGGGAGGCAGCACTCTGGGGTAGTTTTCAGTTAGCCTATGACGGTACACATTTCTGTACTGTGTTGGGTGCCCAACGTGTTGGAACCATAGTTTGATTTCAATGCAATTGCGAAACTTTTCTGTAGTTAAGTGTACTTCGTAGTTCAACAGCACTGCAGTGTCACTAAACATAAGCGTAGCGTGCAGTACGCCCAGCTGCTTTTTCCGTTTAGTGAAAATTTAAGAATCTGAGCTCCTGTAAGAAGATTAGCTTCAGATGACGTGCATCGTCAAGGCATACCCTACAATGTTGCAAAGTTTTATAGTATCGTTTATAAACAACTTGAATCTCAGATCTCTACTGGCTACCGTGAGTTCCATGTCCTTTCATCCAAATCTACGTGCAGGAGAATATAACATATCCGTCAGAATCAGAAGTACGGATTTTTTAGTAAGGAGATTCGTTTTATTTAGCAAATCATCTACAAATCTTCCAGTACGGCAGTAGTAGCTATATCTAGGGCACATATAATTATTTATTTTGTTGCTGTTGTAACTGATATTGTATCGATCCTTCATTGTTAATTTTTAGTCGATCACAAAGTAATGAATTCTTGTATAACAGAACTATTAATATTACTGTTTCTTAATAGATAAGCTAATTGTGCTTTTCAGATGTTAATACCTGGGAAAATGCCCCATTTGAAAATCAGAAATACCTGCGTAGGAGCTTCCATGTAGTTATTTAACTGTAACAATAGTAGTAATAATTACTACTATATTTATTGATCTTTTGATAATTTAGTACAATGTTATGGACGACTCAGCTCTGTAGAAGCTTAAATAATGCATATAATGTAAAATGGGAACTAATTTTTATCTTAACAGCGTACCAAACTGATAGAAATTTTGACACACATACCATTTCGCTCATGTTACTTCACCTACATAATTTCAACCACACATTTATAGTTAATGAAGACGTTAAGATCAGTTCAACAGTTTTTTGAGTACCCGACTATATGAAACGACGAAAACAGAGAAGACAAAGGACACAGTAAAAGTTATCATAGATAGCCTTGGGGAAAATGTCAGACCTATGACGTGTATAAAGGTGAATTATTCATGCATCCCCAACGGCATAGACTTCTTAAATACTTGCATGTTTTCATTTCTTTTACAAATATACTTAATGTGTTGTATATTACTTGCAATGCATTGAAGATTGTTTCAGATTTATATAGCATACTTTTCCTATATAATATAACGCCTCACTATGTCTTTCTCAACGAAAATTGCTTCTATTTCTAGTTTCATAAATGTGAACTTATTAACAATTCACCAAGTGATTTAAGGTAACATCCACGTTCACACATACAGTTCTGGAACAGACAAAGTTTCAAATGCATCAAAAACCTTCTTGCATAATTCCCTCTTGGTTTCAGAAGTTTGAAGAATTTTTTTACAGTCGTTACATTCCGCAGAACATCACACTGTAACATGTGCGCGGTAGGCTCTTAGTGCTGTTTCGGTGCCACAGTAGATCTTAAAACATTTGTAACACATTACGGTATTTACTAATGTCTGTAAATAGGAATCGGGACACAATAACATTCAAAAAATCTACTGATTTCTCTTGTCACTTCCCACACATCTAATTACACTGAAGTGAGATAAGTCATGGGATAGCGATATGCACATATACAGATGGCGGTAGTATCGCGTACACGAGGTATAAAAGGGCAGTGCACTGGTAGAGCTGTCATTTGTACACAGGTGATTGTGCCCGCACAACGAGAATTAACGGACTTTGAACGCGGAATGGTAGTTGGAGCTAGACGCGTGGGACATTCCATTACGGAAATCGTTAGGGAATTCAATATTACGAGATTCACAGAGTCAAGAGTGTGCCCAGAATATCAAATTTCAGGCATTACCTCTCACCGCGATCAACGGAGCGGCTGACAGCCTTCACTTGACGACCGAGAGCAGCGGCGTTTGCCTAGAAGTTGTCAGTGCTAACAGACAAGCAAAGAAGACAGACGTACGAGTGCCTTTGCTAACAGAACAGAATCGCCTGCGGCGCTTCTCCTTGGCTCGTGACCATATCTGTTCGAGCTTAGACGATTGGAAAACCGTAGTCTATATCCGACGAGTCTCGACTTCAGATGGTATGAGCTGATGGTAGAGCCAAGTGTGCTGCAGACCACACAAATCCATGGACCAAAATTCTCAACAAGGCACTGTGTTGGCTTGATAATGTTGTGGGCTGTGTTTACGTGGAACCGATAATACACTGGAAATGGTTATGTTCAGCTACTGGAGACCATTTGCATTTACTCCCAAATAACGATTCCACCGGGCCACAATTGTTCACGATTGGTTTGAAGAAAATTATGGGCAATTCGAGTGAATGATTTGGCCACTCATATTACCTGACATGAATCTCGTGGAACATTTATGGGACCTCATCGAGAGGTCAGTTCGTGTAAAATATACTGCACCAGCTACATTTTCGCAATTGCGGTCGCCTGTAGAGGCAGCATGGCTCAATATTTCTGCAGGGGACTTCCAGAGAATTGTTGAATCCCTGCCACGTCGAGTAGTTGCTGCACTACGACGGAAAAAACGATTTCCGGCTCGATACTAGGAGGCATCCCATGGCTGTTTCCACCTCAGTGTAAGTGCAGGGCGCAGCACGCTGCCCGCATTACGCACGCTGACGTTTCGTCGCGTTGTGTCCAGGTCGCCGTCGACGCACCGCATGTCGCCGTGGGTGAAGCGCGTCTTCCTGCACTTCATGCCGCGACTGCTGATGATGCGGCGGCCGCCCTACTCCTCGAGGGACTGCATCGACGACAACAACTTCATCGACAACGGCTACACGAACGACATGGACTTCAGGTAAGTCCCACAGAGGGACACGCAAAGTGTGGGTAGCTGAACGCGTGCATTTATACGTTTCCTGCACGAATCAGTTGTTAGTAGCTTTGGATTGAAAGAAAAAAACTAATATGACAATGAAACAATTTTTTAGCTCTAGTTTCTGTCACATACAATAAGTAGACATACAGGGTGAGCACAAAGTCTTGCCCTGATTATAAAAGTTTATAACAGAATAACCGTTTGACATAATAAGTTATATTTGATGCCGTTACATAGATTAGTGTTACTAGTTTTTTTAAGACTACTTACTTTAGAAAACCTCAACGTGTGCTCCATCGGTAGCTCGGAGAATGTCAAGGCGGCATTCCAGTTCCCGACAGGTGTTTCGTAACATGTGTTCTGTCACAGTATCCACAACAGCTTGTATCCTAGCCTTCAGTTTGTCGACGTCAGCAACCGGTGTGGCGAAGACTCTGTCCTTGATACAGCCCCAGACAAAAAAGTCAAGGGGCGTAATGTCTGGAGAGGGGGGTGGCCACGGTGTTGGACCTTTCCTTCCAATCGGGATATTACTCCCCTCTCCAGACATTACGCCCCTTGACTTTCTTTTTCTGGGGCTATATCAAGGACAGAGTCTTCGTCACACCAGTTGCTGACGTCGACGAACTGAAGGCTAGGATACAAGCTGCTGTGGATACTGTAACAGAACACATGTTACGAAACACCTAGAGGGAACTGGAATACCGTCTCGACATTCTCCGAGCTACGAAGGGAGCACAACCTGAGGCTTACTAACGTAAGTGGTCTTAAAAAAAACTCTTAACACTAACCTATGTAACGGCATCAACTGTAACTTATTACGTGAAACGGTTGTTCTGTTATAAATTTTTGTAATCAGGGCAAGACTTTGTGCTCATTCTGTTCTTTACGTTAAAGTATTAAGAGAAATCGATAAATTTTAGTGACATAAGTCATGAACATTGAAAACCCATTTGAAATTTTCTTTATCGTAGTTACATCCTCAGCGTTCAAAATTGATAGAATGCCTGGTAGTTGGCTGAATATGAAGAGAATCAAGAGGTGGTTTTATGAGATCGTTATCTTTTGGGTTGCCCCTTTGTAAGCGTTTTCCAGAACATCCCTGCACACAGACCAGTAGTAATCCAGAAGCACCGCTTTATTAGAATGGCCTTGACATCGTTGTTCCAGTAAAGAAATAGCCTGACGGCATCTTTCTCCGAATTCATCACTGCCGAGTTCACAAACAGGAGGTTCAAATGGTTCAAACGGCTCTGAGCAGTATGGGACTTAACATCTGAGGCCATCACTCCCCTAGAACATAGAACTACTTAAACCTAACTAATCTAAGGACATCACACACGCCCATGCCAGAGGCAGGATTCGAACCTGCGACCGTAGCGGTCGCGCGGTTCCAGACTGTAGCGCCTAGAACCGCTTGGCCACTCCAGCCGGCCAACTAGGAGGGAAACAGTCAATATGTGGGTGGAGAAAATTGTTTTTAAGTGGAATGCTTCCGTGTTGATGGTATATTTGCTGAAGTACTGTCTTTTCATCTCTTTTTTTTATCCTAAGAATTCACGAATGTCTCCTTTTAAAACTTCCCGCGCTTACATTTCTTTCCCCTCCAAAATTCCGTCAAACGCGGGACCTTTACAATTGCCGAATTTCTGATCAGTCACCTTCTTGTACTTAATGTACAAAATTGCATCTCCTAATTGTATTGTTTTGAACTGGGCATCCCGAAACGACGGAGAGGTTTCGCCCCCGCCGTGGCCCACAGTGGTACACAACCCCACAACAGGCTACAGCAGTCCACTCACCCCACCGCCGCCCCACACCGAACCCAGAGTTATCGTATGGTTCGGCCCCCAGTGGATCCCCACGGGTACGTGTTGCACCAGACGAGTGTAACCCCAATGTTTGCGTGGTAGTGTAATTATGGTGTACGCGTAGGCCTACGTGGAGAAAGTGTTTGCGCAGCAATCGCCGACATAGCATAACTGAGGCGTAATAAGGGGAACCAGCCCGCAATTTCCGAGGCAGATGGAAAACCACCTTAAAAACCATCCACAGACTGGCTGGCACACCGGACCTCGACGCTAATTCGCCTGAGGGTTCGTGCCGGGGACCGGCACTCCTTTCAACCCGGAAAAGCAGTGCGTTAGACCGGGCGGCTAACCGGGCGGGTTGTCTCTTAATTACTTAAGAGGCCTATCCTTCTAGATTTATACTTTCAACAAAATTTTTCATCAAACCAAGATTTATTTTTAAGGGGTGAAAGAAGAACGTTTTTTCGGTCGGAAACGAATTTTTCTCACTAAAGTTAAGAATTCTTGCAGGTCAGTGTTCTTGATTGTAATGTGATTTCCTACGCTTACAGTCCCACATTCATGGAAAGCAGCACTAATTAGTGGAATCCAGTTGCATTCGTTATAGTAGAGTGGTGAATATTAGACCACCACATGTTTTCCACTAGCACTCTGCGAGTTTGCTGGAGTCGAGGTGGACTGTCATGTTGGCGTAAGTCTGATTCATGTGAACTGCATGACTAACAACAACAAAAAAACGATGACTGCCGTTGTGTAGTAATGCAGCTTTCAGACTAAGCTTGCAGGTATCTATGAAACCGAATAAGGTGGCGCAGTGGCTAGTACACTAGACTCGCATTCGGAAGAACGATGGTTCAAACTCCAGTCATCCTGATTTAGGTTTCCCATTATTTTTCCTAATCGCTCCAGCCAAATGCTGGATATGTTCCTTTGAAAGGGCACGGCTGATTTCCTTTTCCATCCATTCCTAATCCGAGCCAGTGCTCCGTCGCTAATGACCCCGTTGTCGACGGGACATTAAACATCGATCTCCTCGTCCTCGTCCTCCTCCTCCTCCTCCTCCAGTCAGTTGGATCACGATTGAAATTCGCATCAGATGATTTCTAGCTCTACTGCTTTTATGCAGTCAAAGAATTCATTACCTGTATGACTAATAGAAGCTACACAATTTTAAATCAAGAATTTCTAAAGACTAACGAAACAGTTTATGTACTAGATATGTGTTGACTGGGCATCATCACCATCATCATCAACACCAACAGATGGCCTCAAAAAGTTCTTGACTCAGTAAGTCTTGAGCCTCCTTTCTTAAATTTCCTAAATTATCAGTTTTGCTGTGCATCCTTTTCCAGTTCTCCCAACCTTACTGCCAAGAATGCTTTCCCCTCCTCTAAAACGTCCCTACGGATCCTGGAAATATAATCACCCTATCGGGCCCACTTAAAATCGCGGTGTTAAAAACACTTTACGACACATTTTAACTTTCTGTCTGCCCTCTGGATAAAATTATGGTTTTCACTTATTGTGGTTACAGGGAATAGGGATTTGAAAATAAAAATTCGCAAAAGTAGGAGTTATGGAAAATGCATAATTTCGAAAACGTAGAAAGATAAATGATTCACCCAGGATAAGTTTAGTAAGACTTTTTGGTTCTTTTCTTTTGTATTCAAGTTCTGCACTGTCTCTAACTAAGGTCCAACAAAATTCTGCCAATATGCTGCAGTTCCACAGCCCAACAAACCGCTATCCGGTGCTAAAATACCCTGGTGCAAACGCTTTACATGTTCATCAGTTATATCCCCCAACGTCTGAGGGAAAAAGCCAAGAAGGTAATCAAGGAAATGTAACTTTGGTGACACGTGAAACTTTATACGTTGGGCCGGCCTCGGTGGCCGAGCGGTTCTAGGCGCTCAGTCCGGAACCGCACGACTGCTACGGTCGCAGGTTCGAATCCTGCCTCGGGCATGGATGTGTGTGATGTCCTTAGGTTAGTTAGGTTTAAGTAGTTCTAAGTTCTAGGGGACTGATGACCACAGCTGTTAAGTCCCATAGTGCTCAGAGCCATTTGAAACATTTTTTTTTATACGTTGGAAACACCATGCCGGTTACCTTCTCTTTATGGTCATCAGATCTGTGATTTCCAAGGACGCACACACTGAGCTCAAGGCATTCCATGGCTCTTTCTCTGTCTCACTTAAAGAGATGGTGAAATAAGTATCTAGCTTAAGTTCTCGTATTTAGGGGCCAATAAATACTACCTCTTTAATCTCTACACCGCTGAAACTGGGATATTTTGTATTCAGATGCGCAATAGCTTCCCCTTCTCTGCTCAACACTTCTACCCATACTCGTATCGTCATTAGCTTGCTTTTAATATGCAGGGGTTTGAAACATACTTATTCAGAGTTTAGAAAAGGCTGCTACGACACACTAATTTTCCCGGGAAATATGCGTTTCGCTTACGCTACTGTTTACGTTCGTAACGTTCTTTCTCTTAGCAACTGTCTCACTCATACTGAATGCAGCAGTACTTCCTGAAACGTGGTTGCATGCCAGTCAATAGCCCTGTCACTTTGAGATCTGTACACAAATTCCATTTATACATATCATAGTGCAAGTAACTGAGCATTGTCTCATAAGTCTCTTTCTTGATAACCGAGTATCGGACTGGAACCGAGACATATTTATTACCATTTTCAAAGAGGACTGCCTTTGAACTTGATTTCGAAGAATCAATAAGGAATTTCCATTCCCCAGGTCGTGAACATGGCGCAGTACTCCAGACAAACCACTGATGTCACTTCAGTGCGCAGACTCGTTGATGGTAGAGAAAAAGGTTTCAAACTCACTGTGGTGTCTCCTACATGTCGGTCACTTTAACTCCCTGAGCGAACAAATTCCATCCTTGCAATGGCGAAGCAATAGCTCAGGCTGTACCTGTGACAGATCAAATCCCTACAGAGGTCGTTAATTTCTCCTAGCGAAATGCGACGAAGTGATGTCGGTTCTGGCCCAAAATACTCCGAAGACGGACCAACACGTGCTGTGCTGGCTGCTGCTGCTGCTGTTTCGCTCTCACTGCTGTTGGATACCATCTCTTTACTTTTTTCATCAATGGTCCAATCACTTGGTGGCTTAGGAGGTGGAGAAACGTCATGAGGAACTGGCCGCATGGCTGAGGGCAAATTTGGATACTCAATAGCATGTTTGGGTTTTGCAGACTAACCTTTGCTATTTTTGCTTGACCAAAGTGCGTCAGCGGCCTGATCCTTTTGATCGCGCCACACCATTGGTGCCGTAAATGACATTCATGCTGTCGAACCCTGCAACAAAGATGAAGAACAAAAAACTTACCTTGGGCCCCATCTCTGGAGCCAAGATACAAATCGTACGCCGTCTAAACTACAGCAGTAAGATGATGCCTTTTGCTTTTCACTATATGTGTCACACCTATTTACATATCGTCTATTGCTTAGGAATTGCGTAAGAATTGAAATTTACTTCAATTAAATAGAAGTATTTTTCTTAACGGAGGAAAAAAAGATGTCCAAATGAAAAAAATATGTGATGGAGAAAAACTGCCGTCAAATCTGAATTCACCTTACGAAAATTACTCATAATAACTTATTTTTATGTAGGGGGCAAATGAAAAATGTTGTGCAGTGTAATCTGAGGACCCACCTTTCATAATTGAAATTTCTTTCCTTACGTCTGTGTTTCATGATCATAAAGAAACGTTTGGAGACTGTTGGTATTGTGGATCTGTTTCTGTCCTCTCTTGTATTATCTCATTTAATTGAATATCTGCACCTGTAAGGCGTGTTCCCTGGTATCTAAATTTCTGATACGGCTACGTATAATCGGGACTTCGGTGGCTCCATCCTTTACATCTTGCTAAATCCTGTTTCTCTTTCATTAAACTCGTATTTGGCTCGACGCGCTGCCAGAATACCATCTTCATAGACTCACTGTTTACGGTGTCTGCTGAACTCCATTTCGTTATCGTTTATACGCGTGTATGGCAACAGCAGATCGAGTGATCTTTCAGAAACCTCTCCATCATGTAGAACCTACATAAATAGTTGGGGCGAAGTAGTAGAAAGAAAATGGGGCTAGAAAGAGACAGGAAGGAAGTAATGAAGTAATGCAGAGAGCATTGCGGCAATGTAACTGTGAGAGTTGGAAATATTTTCTACCAACCGGGGCATGACCCGGGATACTCTGCTTCTCTAGAACGGTTACCTAAGCCACCTCGGACATCCAGACATGCCTTGTGTCACACTGGACATGGCTTCTGTCCCAGCTCGCACCGTCCATGAACTGCCAGATTTCTCATTCCCGTAAGAGTTCAGAAGTTGGATGTGCATCTGCACTGAAACTTTTCCATCAAACTGGCGTCGCGCCCATTGAATTATAGACATGAGTGATGTCTGATATGTCAGACATGTGAAAATCAGATGTCGTTTTCATTTGTAATTAGTGTCAAAATACAGGATGTACATAAAGTCCGGGAACACTTTCAGTTATTTATTGCACAAGAACCAAACAGTGTACAGATATCATGCATATGTCATTTTCAAGAGAAACCACAGCGTAGTTTGGTAATTTGCCAGTAGTCAGCGCTAGTCGCAAACATGGCGAGTTCAGGTGCGGAGCGAACTTTCTGTGTGCTGGGGTTCAACAAAAACAAATGTGCTACAGCTGTTCAACGGATGCTTAGAACGAAGTACGGCAAGAAGCCACCAACAAGGGAGGCCATTTACCGCTGGCACAACAAATTCGTTACGACAGGTTGCTTGTGCCCGGCAAAGAGAAGCGGACATCCCAATGTGAGTGAACTGAATGTGGAGCACATACGAGAGATATTCATAAGGAGTCCAAAGAAATTGGTGCGTAGAGCATCCCGTTAACTCGAAATGGTTCCAGTGAGAGTGTGGGAAGTTCTGTCTACGAAACCACTCAAATTGGAGCTAGTGCAGAAGCACAATGAAACGACAAAGACAAGTGTTTTGAGTTTTGTTCGCAGTCGCAACTATTGAATGAGGATGGGGATGGCATTGTTGATCACTGAAGTTTTAGCGACGAAGCCACTTTTCACACTAGTGGGAAAGTGAACAGGCATAATTGTCGAATCTGAGGCACAAAACATCCACACGAATGCATTGAATTTGAGCGTGATTCACCAAAGGTAAACGTTTTTTGTGCCTTGTCACGTCGAAAACTGTACGGGCCATTCATCTTCGACGGGAGCACTGTCACTGGATATTCCTACTTGGACACGTTGCAACGATGGCTGACGCCTCAAATGCAATCGGACTCTCCGTTCATCTTTCAGCAGGATGGGGCTCCACCCCATTTTCATCCTAAAGTTCGTGCGTACCTGAACACGGAGCTGCTGCATCGATGGATCAACCATGGTACAGAAGGGGATAGCTGTTTCGTGAAATGGCCTCCCGAAACATCAGATCTCACTCCATGTGACTTTTTTCTGTGGGGATACGTTAAAGATCTGGTGTATGTACCGTCTCTACCATGTGATGTAGAAGAGCTCCGGGAGAGAATACGGGAAGGGACTGCCACAGTCGACGATGCCATGCTGGGACGGGTATGGCAAGAACTCGATTACCGTATTGACATCTGTCGGGTTGCAACTGTGATCGCTTATCACTATGTTTTCAAGGTGAGTGATGCTGACTATGTACACAAGTAACTTAAAAATATCTGGATAGTAGCGATATACATAGGTATGTATGTATGTATGTATGAATAAAATTCAGGGTGAGTCAGAAAGAGCGCCCCTTTTCAGTTGTCTGTTGTGACTGAAGGTGCCTGTCCAGGTAGTTGGTGACACGTCAGCAGCGCTGCAAGGGAGTGGGAAATTCAGTTGAAGTGGAGTGTGGAATACCGTGCCTGTGTGGCAGAGCTTGACACTGAAACGAAGTCAATAGTAGCTACCCAACGAGCTTCCTTCAGATTAAACTATCCCTGTCCAATCACGTGCTACCAACAGGACGGTGCACCTACATACACCGCTCTACTGTCAATGGGCGAACTGTGCGAACCAGCTGGCCGTTGTGGCCGAGCGGTTCTAGGCGCTTCAGTCCGGAACTGCGCTGCTGCTACGGTCGCAGGTTCGAATCCTGCCTAGGGCATGGATGTGTGTGGTTAGGTTTAAGTAGTTATAAGTCTACGGGATTGATGACCTCTGATGTTAGGTCCCATAGTGCTTGGAGCCATTTGATTTGTGTGAACCGTTTCCTGGACGTCTGGTCACCCGATTTAGTGACGCGTCTTGGCCAGCATGTCCACCGGATCTCACGGCTCCCGACTTCTTCCTCTGAGCGTATGTTAAGTCCGAAACTCGCCCTGAAAACCTCCAGGCGCTTGAAGCTAACGTCCGTAGAGAAGTCTTCGGTGTTCCTGTTGCTGTAATGGAAAACACTTGGCCTAGCAGCGTCATAGCTCGTCTACATGAGTGCTGCGATAAAGATAATGCTCATCTGAGTGATGTGGTCTTTAGGAAGTGAGTGGTATATACAGCATGAAACTCTGAGGTCTCAGTAACATGTCTGCATTTGTAAATCGTCAACAGTTTAATAGGGGCGCTCTTTTTGTCACAAGTCGTGTGTAGCAAGTGTATGTAAGTATATAATGAATTTATTTGTATTATACGCCGTACTTCGAATCTTAGATCAAAAATATTAAAAACGACAAAAAATTTTCTTTCTTATCAGTTATTTGTTGCAGTACCTTAATTCAAGACAGTTATATAATAAAACATTTTTGGCCTTACCTTCTTTTGCAAAGATGTAAAGGTTTCGTGGTTTGGATGATGTGAGCACGCTGCATAGAATTGTCCATAAGAAATAAACAGTTTTTCTAAATGCAAAAAATGGTTCAAATGGCTCTGAGCACTATGGGACTTAACTTCTGAGGTCATCAGTCCCTTTGAACTTAGAACTACTTAAACCTAGCTAACCTAAGGACATAACACACATCAATGCCCGAGGCAAGATTCGAACCTGCGACCGCAGCGGTCGCGCGGTTCCAGACCGTAGAGCCCAGAACCGCTCGGCCACTCCGGCCGGCTTCTAAATGCACACAGGTAGGTTTGACTGTATGCCCTTGAGTTTTATTTATAGTCATTCCAAAAGCAGTTTTTAGTTTGAATTGCAATAATTTAAAATAAAAAAAGCATGAAATTTCTGTCTTCGGTGCATGGCAATTAATGGCGCGATCATTGTGGATCTTCAGGCATCTCGAAGCTATAAATACATGGGACGCTCAGCGTCTAAAATGCGACAGGCTTGTGACTGTTATGATGCGTCTCTAGGTCTTACGGTCACGTGATGCTCTGCATAAATTCAGGTGGATCTGAGACTGCTTCGAGGTTCGTTGGGTTAGAGTAAGTTTCAGAACTCGAGCTCTCTAGATCAGACTTCCGTTTGCGGGGAATATCGTTAAATAAATATCATTATTTCTTTAGGATTTTCGACACAGCGGTTTTAAGTATGGTTTCTGGGATTAACATCGGACTATTTCATTGTACCTCCACAGCAATTCGCAGTAAAAACTGTACAGCTTCGCCAGATGATGTGCCGGTTCTTTTTATAATTTCAGAAACCACACATACGAGTCAACACTGGATTTGCAGTGTCGCAGAATAATCTATAAACCCTCCAAGTCTCCTGAGTGATTCAGATGTTCAATTCCCTGCTTCACCCTATTAAGGATCAATATACTTTTTTTATTATTTTCTAAAGTGGCCTGTGCTCCTCCTTAGCGTTCAATCTCTGTCCACATCATATTTCATAAAAATTCGGCGATTTAGTCATGAAAATGTTGCAGAGTTACAGTCATGTTTCTAATATTACTATGGATTAATGTAGCTGTGGGTGGGAGGATTGGGGGGAGAGGGAGGGAATTAGCGACATTGACCAGGCAAAGACGACAGCAGCAGCAGTAGAAGTAACAGATGTAGTGGCAGCTGTAACGGCAGCAGTAGCAGCAGTATTAGCAACAGCACTAACAGCGGTTGTGGCAAGAGTGGCAGTAGCAGCAGCAGTAACAGCAGTGGCAGCAGCAGTAACAGCAATAGCGGCAGCAGTGGCGGCAGTAATAACAACAGTGGTAGCAGAGCGGCGCAGTGACAGCAGTAGTAGCAGCAGCAGTAGCAGCAGTAGTGATAGTGGGAGCAGAGCACTGACTGCAGTAGTAGCAGCAGTAGCAGCAGCAGTAACAGCAGTGGCAGCAGCAGTAACAGCAATAGCGGCAGCAGTGGCGGCAGTAGTAACAACAACAGTGGTAGCAGAGCGGCGCAGTGACAGCAGTAGTAGCGGCAGCAGTAGTGATAGTGGGAGCAGAGCACTGACTGCAGTAATAGCAGCAGTAGCAGCAGCAGTAGTGGTAGCAGCAGCGGCGCAGTAACAGCAGCAGTAGCAGGAGTAGCAGCAGTAGCAGCGGCACAATAACAGCTGCAGTAGCGGCAGTAGAGCGGCCTGTAGAGTGGTGCCCTTAACTGTGCGCGCAGCGAATGCTCCGTGTGCAGGGACAGCATCAGCGACCCCTACCCTCCAGATGTGAAGGGCAGCCCGGGTTTCGAGAGCGTTGCCACTGCCTACAAGTCAGCCCTCAACAACCATGACGACTCCTGCCGCCAGAACCAGCCGCACTCCTCAGGTAACAGCCTCCCTGACTTTGCCACACACCGCTACAGGTCAGGTAGGCACGCAGAATGTAACCAGTTTGCTGTCAAGTATTGTTTCTCTAAGATTTATTAATCTGTTACTAATAACATTCGGCATTTTTGCTAACCTCTATGAAACTGAAGAAGAATTACAGAACCTGTCGAAATGAATGGTCGTTCTCAACAGAGAGTATGGATTGAGGGCTAAACCAAAGAAAGATCGAAGTGTTGATGATTAGCAGAAATGAGATTAACATTCTTAATATCGAAATTAAGGAAAAATCTGTAGGCGAGCTTAAGAAATTCTACTTTGGCAACAAAACGACCCATGACGAACGCAAGAAGGACGAAAGGTACTATACCTTTGTGGAGTAATGACTAGAATATCCCACCAACGGTCGGCGATATGGAGGCGGAATCTATTACTCGCTTACATAAGGAGCAGAACGCGGACGCTGATCCACGTGGCAGCAGAGGCCGCCTGAAGGCGCGCTTCAGATGAGTAAACACATTGCTCTCTCAATAGTTATAATGATCGCACACTGCAGCATGGAAAGCAATTCACACACTGCACATGAAACATTCATTTACATACCATTACTGTATGTTATTGATTATGTCGTTGTCCAGTTCTATCTCAGTTTACTCTGACCGACAAAAGAAGTGAAGCACCAATTAATGGAGGAGGAAACGGAATGAAACTTCATGGGTTGAGGGGGTGTGTTGCGTTATTTCAGTGATTACGATATAGAGACAGTACTACACAGAACTTGTTAGTATGAGCTCCCTGCGGCCTGGATCCATTAACTGATTCAACCAGTAAAGGTGTGACAAAACCGTTGTATTCTCTGCTGGGTCGAACTAGTGCGCACCTGTTGTAACCGGTCCTTTGACACTTTGGGTATTGTCACTAGGGCATAGCTGAACTACCAGCTGATACAATGCATCTTCTGTCGGGGACAGTTATGGGTATCTTGCTGGCCAAACGAGTATCTCAGCATCATGTAGACATTCCATAGAGGCACGTACCATGTATATAAGAGCATTGTCTTGTTGAAAAATGGCACCTCAGTACCGTCGCATGAGGGGTCGTACATGAGGACGTAGGATGTCCGTTATGTACGTTTGTACTGTCAGTTTACCGTCAATTACTACCAGCCGTGACCTCAAATCATACTCGATGACTCCCCACATCATTACACCACGAGTACCACCGTTGTGACTCTCACTGAAAAAGTTGGACCTCTCCCCAGTTCCCCGCCGTATTCACCAACGGTGGTCATCCCTGGTAGTGCAGAACTTCAGTTCATCAGCAGTTCCTGCTTCCCAGTCGTGGAACAAATCCAAACGCAGCTGTCTGTGTTGAGGCGTTAGCGACAGCTTACGCATGGGCCAGTTATTCCCTAGACAGACTGCTACTAGTCTCTGACCATTGGCGTAAAATGACACAAAATGTTGCAAGGAGTCCGCACTCGTTCTCGGATGACAAGGGCAGATATGCAGGAGTTGCGATGTGCTTGTATGCAATATAGTGATTCTCCCTTGTGGTGATCAGACGTGACTGAATGGAACCCTGACGACCACTATTTCTCGTTCACGTTCTCGTGGAGACCAACATTGAGCCAGTGTCTCATCCTAAAGTCCCACAAATGAAGATATTGTACAAATTGATCGTCTTGCCAAATGGAGATCCACAATATGGCACCATCAAAATTCTGTCAGGTGCTGGTAACACTGTCTTTGACGAGTCACAGCATCCACATGTCTTTCACAGTGATCACTCAGCATCTAATGCTATTCACACGTCTTACGTAGCCTAACAGGCCTGATAAGAACTCTAAACCGGACCAACATTAATTCACCTCTCACAGAGAAAAGCAACTCTCAATCATTTGCATACCCGCCAGTAGCGTACGAGAACTAAGTTACATTGATGTTTAACCATTTTCCTTCTTTGCTTCCCTTCTTTGCCAGGCAGTGTAAATACAACGAGGCTATTTATATTGCGTGTATGACTCTCTGAAATTTATCGGCTCGCAACTTATTGTGTGAAGTCACGAATGACCGCGTCTTCGCTTGTACCGTCTGAGAAGGTGTTCTGCACAAGTTTGAACTTCACTCGAAGCGTTCTCCCACTGTGAGAATTAAGAGTAATTTGTGACTGCATCCAATTGTATACAAAAAAAAGGAACAGACTTCCTCACGTAAGAAGGTAGTTCCTCTCGAAAATAATTCTACTCGCACCAAATATCGGCCACAACTCGAGAAATTCCTGAGAAGTTTCGCCTGGGGCACTGCAGTGTGTGCGGAAGTTGTCAGAGTTGAAATCGTAAATGAAGAAAATAGAAGCGTCTGAGATGCAGTTTTGCAGAGGGATTCTGAAGATTTTGTGAAATAAGAATTGAAGACAATAACTGCTGGATCGTCTGAAAGGAATATATGGAAATCATTAGATGAAAGGATGGAATGAGAAGATATACGTTAAAACACTAATAAATGACTTCATCTGCGCTAGAAGGAGCCATAAAGGGAAAAACTCTAGAAGAAGAGAAGAAGACAGAAGTTGGAAAATATCCATCAAATAACTGAGGACGTTGGATGTAAATGCTACTCAGAGATGAGGCAGTATCTACTTGAGAGAAATTGTGACCCAACCCACAAAACCAGTCAGATGATTATCAACTCGATGAAACTCAGTAACTGAAATGAATCCGCCACAGCTGTTTCGTATCTCCATATCTGACATATTTAGTCACGTTAATAGACTGTATTATAATTAAGTCTTTGTTTCTGTGTTTGAGTATAATCAGAAAAGCACATCGAAGACAGGTAATTTCAAACACCATTCTAAACGTCATTTATAAACTAACTAGCTGACCCGGCGAACTCTGTTCCACCTTAAAGCCAATAAATAATCAGATTTTGGATGTTAAGTTCAATTTTTTATTAGGACAAATAAAAATTAAGTATTTTAATGATTCTTTATGTTTTTTGGTGCATAGCTTCCACTCTTCAATTCACTACCTTGTGATACACGACATTTTTTGTTTTATTATCAGGCGCAAGAACAAACAACGCATATGGTCTTCCGACCCGTGAACATGCCACATATAATTGACTATTTGAAAAATATGGATATTCCAGATTTAAACCACAAACTTTCAAGGATTGGCCTTGTGATTTGTTAATGGTCATGGCGAATGCAAGACGGATCGGAAATTGAAGTCTTTTAAACTCAAACGGCACATCGGTTGGGACCATCGAGATCCTTTGAATGAGAACTTCCTCACCCTCGAATTTTCCTTTGAGTATCGTCGCGTAAATAACATTGGTCATCAATTTACTTACCTCAAAACGTTTACCGTTGCACAGTTTTGGTTGGTTTATGTTTCGAAGCATGATTACTACGGAGCCAACTTTTAGGTGTAAATTGTGCGATGGTATGTCAAGCACATCCTAAGAGTTTAAAAATTCAATTGGATAGTTGGTGGCTTCATCTTCATTTGTTACACAGTCAATATATTTGAATGAATGCATTTTACCAATGATCTCATTCTGAATTATGTAGTTTAGGTCATCTACATCTTTATTCTTAGCCACTAAAATTGCTCGCTCACTCAACCATTCATTACTTTTGTAGTTAGTAATGATGTTTGGGAATACTTTGTTGATAAGTTCGTCTTTCGATGAGACAAAGTTACAGAAATTACGAGGAAATGAAATCAATCCGCTCGATTCTTCGACAGGTACTCGACCATTACCGATAGTCAGCAATTGCTCAAAGAAATCTTCAGCAGATGTATCATTAAGCAATGCAACTCTCATGTTTGTTGTCAGTTAAAGTTTCTTCACAAAGCGCCATAGATTCGATGATTTGAAGCAAGCATTTATTTCATCTGCAGCCATTGATCTTGGAACTACTGGCAGTGTTTGGCGGAATTCGCCAGACAGTAAAATCATTGCTCCTCCAAAACATCTCGAGGCATTGCGTAGATCTTTCAATGTTCGGTTAAGTGCCTCTAATGCACGTTTATGAGCCGTTGTGCATTCGTCCCAGATCTTGGATGCTGATAAAACTTCGGCCACTGCTGAGTTTTTTGTAATATTACATGTTGGTTATTCAGTAGCTTGAAGATTTAATGGTAATTTTAATGCTGACTGAGCCGTACGGCATCTTTCTAACAATGTGTCTGCTATTCCGGAAGAACCAACTGCAACCGCAATGTTGGATCTCGCACGAACAGTGGCTAAAACTACTGACATGAGGAATGTCTTGCCAGTTCCACCAGGGGCATCCAGGAAATATAAACCACTATTTCCATCATCAATTGCCTTCATTAACGTATCATAAACTTCCTTTTGTTGGGGGTTCAACAGGGGTACATTCGTTTGAACTACTAAATCTAATTTGCGTTTTGTTATTCCACGCCAGATGCGTTTCTGTTATACTACGTTTTATAGCTGTCGAACGGGATAAAAAGTATCCTATCCCGTCTCCTGGTTCTAAGCTACCTCTCCACCAATTTTCAGCCAAATCGGTACAGCCGTTCTTCAGTTATAAATAGTGTAACTAACACGACTTTCTTTTATATATATAGATTAAGTATTCGTTACACATTTCTGAACGCACGCGTAATATTTTTCAATCTTTTTTAAAAAAAATACACATAATAGTTTATTCATCCATTTTAAATAGTTTATGAACGCATGCGTAAATGTCAATCATTACTTACAGATTTTGACAAAAAAATTTGACAGCTCCGAAACTAAAGAACTTGTAGGGAAAATAACGCATTTTTCAAGTATTCGTCAATATTTCATTATTTTTAAGATGTATTCTGCTGTTCGGGGCGGAGACAAATCCAACAAATCAAAAACCATGAAAATATTTATTCGTCAATTTTTCATTATTTTTAAGATGTATTCTGCTATTCGGGGCGGAGACAAATCCAACAAATCAAAAACCATGAAAATTGGTCCAGCAGATCTCGAGTTATAAGTGTTGTAACAAACCCGGCTTTGTTTATAGATAGATACAGTAGACAATTTTTGAGGAAAGCATCAGACTGTTTTGAAGTTGTTATTTTTTTGAATAAATATGTTTTTAGTACTTGTAAACTGTAAACGGCATGGAAAATATTTATTTTTTCATTTTTACCACCGGCGTTTTTCTCCATCTGTATGTTATCTTCCATTAAAATAGAGTATCGATGCAGCTGACCTCCTGTGATCTTAATTTAGGCCTAAAGCCATAACACATGCATCCATTGTTGTGAACTTGCCCATTTATGGTCTATGCTGTAAGTCTAGGATATGAGATGCTATATTTAGAGATTCTTTACTGCACGACAGCGATTCCTTTCCAAAATAGCGAGAAATACTCAGTCCATTTTGTAACCTTAAAAACAAAGGAGAACAGTCTGAGTTGCACTGTAGTTAGGCTACTTTTCTCATTCATCTTATGTTTCCATAGTGTGCGTGAGTGATGTATTTTGAAAATGTTTCCACCTCACCTTAACCGCTACTTACGAGGGAATCTCCCCTCGCACCCCCATTACATTTAGTGGTAAGATAGCCCAGTAGGTGGACCGTCAAAACCTGAACACAGATCAAGCATGAAAGCGAGAAGGGTACCGAACTGTGAAAAAATAAGCAAAATAGAAACAGTGAACGATCCAAGTTCAAGATGTGCAAAGTCGAGCGAACTGCAAGAACAACGGCATCGTCATTGTGTGGCCACAGTGTTGGACTGCATGCCGGAATACCCGAGTTCAAATCTCCCTCGCACTCAATTTTTTTCACAAAATTATGAACTTTGCGTCCATTTCATTGACTTGTCTGTTCTCCTTCTGTAGTCTTGGCATTTGTTATAGTATACATTAGTTATAGACTATGACTCGTGTGGTACGAATATATTACCGTCGCAAATGAATGTGATGAATAGTGAGATCTGGCGAGATACCGCATAGACCTCTCACAGAAATGACAACAAATGAAATAAAGGAATTCAAGAGACAAAACTTCCAAAACGGAACGCAAGAGTCGTAACATGTGGTACTTGTGTAGAATAAATATGAGGTACGCACATCTGAATGTCCTTCCCTTAAGCCTCAGTGTTGCAAACGGACGTTACACCACGACACAGACACAAATTTGAATACACTAAACAGACACATCAATGACCGGACAGCCAGTTCATAATTTTGTGGAAAAAGAAGATTATGGAGCACGACGGAGATTTGAACAGGGATCTTCTTTTTTCCAGTCCGACGTCGTGTCAACATAACCACGATGGTGTGGCGTTTCAGATTTGCTCGACTTACACGTCTTGGACTAGGACCGTTAACTGTTTCGATTTTGCTTTTGTTTTCACGGTTGAGTACACCTTCTTCGTGTTTTCATGCTTGATCTGTGATCAGTTTTTGACGTGATTTCTTCTGGGTCATCTTAACACTAAATCTGAGGGGGTGCTATGGGGAGTTGATAGTGCACAACAAAACGCACGAACAAGGAATTAGCTCAAGAAGAGACGTTCTGTTATTGGTGCTGAGTAGTTGCAATAAGTTGAGTTTAGTCACTATCTGAATGTGTTGTCTGAGTGTGCACATTGAAGATATAAGTTAACCCAGTGTTTCAGTGTGTGTGTGTGTGTGTGTGTGTGTGTGTGTGTGTGTGTGTGTGTGTGCGCGTGCGTGCTTATGCGCGTGCATGTTTATGAAATTACATACTTCTAATCTTCCCAGAAGGAATCTTCATGCACACAAATTGAGGTGAACCCATTCAGTTTAGTTTCTTCAGCATCATCTGAGTATTTGTGGCAATACAAACATCAAGAAAGGCTTTCTGGATCCACAAAGTATCCGTTTCACTCTCACTACTTATCTGTTTCGTATTGAAATCAAACAATACTGAACCTAAAAAGAAAAATTAGAATCATAAATAATCTTTGTCGTCGGATCGAAGCACTTTCTGAACATAGTGATAATGAAATAAAAAGAATTGGAAATATTCTGCAAGCCTTAATTTACAAGACTCATCGGATTTTTACAGCGGTCTTGTGCGAATTAAAAAGCATAATTTCAAAGTTGTTGTTGTGGTCTTAAGTCCGAAGACTGTTTTAGTGCAGTTTTCCAAGCTAGTGTATCCTGTGCAAGCCTCTTCCTCCCCAAATAACTATTGCCACACCCATCCCTTTGAATGTGCTTACTGTGTTCATTCATTGGGCTCCCTCAACAGTTTCTACCCTCCTCCCTCCCATACGCCTCCCACACATGAACACACACTTCCCTGTAATACCAAACTGACAATTCCTTGATGCCTCATAATGTGTCCTGTCAACCTATCCACATCTTTTAGTTAAGCTGTGTCACAAATTTCAGTTCTCTCTAGTTCTTTTAGTACCTTCTCGCAGTTACGCGATCTACCTATCTAATCTTCAGCATTTTTCCGTAGCATCACGTTACAAATGCTTCTGTTTTCTTGTGCAACTGCTTATTGTTCACTTACAAGGCTAAACTCCAGGCAGTCGACTTCTGAAAAGAATTCGTAACATTTGGATTTATATTCATGGTTAACTATATCCTCCTTTATCAGAAATTCTTTTCTTGCTGCTGCCAACCTGTATTTTATATCCTCTCAACGTTCATCATCATCATTTATTTTGCTACTCAAGCAGAAAAGTCAGTTACTGACTGTACTGTCACATTTTCTAAATCCCTCAGTATCACCCGATTTAATTCGACTACATGTAATGCATTTGTTTCTCTTTTGTCGATTCTTATATAATAACCTATTTTCAAGATTAAACATTTCATTCAACTACAGTTCAGAGTCCTTTGCTGTTTTTGACTGAACTACAATGCCATCCCGAGATCTCCATTTTTTTCTTGTCCCTGATCTTTAGTTCTATCTCCAAACTTTTCTTTGATTCCCTTCACTGCTTGCTCAGTGTACAGATTAACGCTGGTGAAAGGACACAAACCTGCGTTTTTCTGTCCATCATCTCTTATAACTGTCTTTTGTTTTCTGTATAGGCTGTACACAACCTTTTGCTCCCTGCTACCTTCAGAATTTCTAAGAGTATACTCCAGTCAGCACAGTCCAAAGCTTTCGCTAAGTCTGCAAGGACTGAAACATAGGTTTGCTGTTCTATAACCTATCTTCTAAGACAAGTTGTAGGGTCACTGTTCACTCGAGTGTTCCTACATGTCTCCAGAACCCAAAATTATCTTCCACAAGGTCACCTTCTACAATTTCCCCATACTTCTGTAAATCATTCGTGTAAGTATTTTGAAAACATGATTTCTTAAACGGACACTTTTGTAATATTCACATCTGCCATTACATGACTTGTTTGGAGTGGGAATTATTACATTCTTCCTGAAGCCTGATGTTACTTCGCCAGTCTCATATATCCTGCACATTGGGTGGAATAGTTTTGTCATGGTTGGCTTTCCCAAGTATCACAGTAAGTCTGTAGGAGCATCATGTACTCTGAGAGCCTTCGAGTGAGCAGTGAAACTGTTTTCGCATTATCATATCACCCATCTCATTTTTTCTACTGGCTGCTCCATTACAATGATATTGTCTTCCAGTTCATTCTTCTTGTATAGCTCTCTATACATTCCTTCCGCCTGTCAACTTTGCTTTCTTTCCTTAGTACTGACTTTCCATCTGTGCGCTTGATATTAATACAGTTGCTTCTCTTTTCTGTCTCTCTAATCTGCCTATAGGCGGTATCTATCACCTACTAATGCAAGATTCTACAGCTTTGCATTTGTCCTCTGGCCTTTCCACCTCAACCAGTTTGCACTTGATGCAGTTCTCAATTTTTTGACGTCTGTATTCCCTTTATCTTTTTCATTTCCCGCATTTTTCCATTTTCTACTTCTGTCAGTTAAACGGTAAACATCTTGTGTTATCCAAAGGCTTTTACTAGGCCTTGTCTTTTTAACTATGTGACCATCTGCTGTCTTCATTATTTCATTTATAAAAGTTACAGAAACGTCGAATGGGGATTTCTTTCCATTGTTTCAGTCGCTCGTTGCCTAAGGCTCCTGTTGAAACTCTGAACAACTGCAGGTAATTTCAATTTATCCAGGTCCCATCTCCTTAACTTCCTACCTGTTCGCAAGTCCTTAAATTTTAATCTATGATGCATAACTAATAAATTTTTGTCAGTGTCCACATATTCACTAGCAATTATTATATACTTTAAAATCTAGTTTCGAAATCTCTGACTTACCACTACACAATAACAATGAATCCTTCCAGTTTCTCTGGGTCTCTTTCACATTGTACGATTCTTAAACAGCGTGATAGCAATAGTTAAATTATTTTCTGTACGAAATTTTACGAACCAGAAACCTATTTCATTCCTTTTTTGTAGCCTATTGATTAGCTTAAGTCATCTAAAATTCCACACTCCCCGTCTGTGGTAAGATGAAATTTCAGATTCTATGAAAGAGAATAATATATTCTGATTTTTTCGAAAAGCTGAAATTTATTTTCAGGAAAACAGGGATTTAATTTGAGGGTATATCCAGCTATTACCTCCTTAATAAGGGCCTAGAGGTCTAGGTACATGCATATTTACATAATTTGGAAGCAAACCATATCTTCATCATCCGAGAAATAAGTAATGTAGACGTATGAAGGAGAAAAATTACGCCAGAGACTTACAAACTGAACCCAAAATTCAACTTTATATGTTCTTCGTCATTACATCATAAACGGCTGACTAATTGATGCAGATATCTGATACCTTTATATTTCCTCATTCGAAGATTTCATTTTATGGACTAAATTCCGGAGACTTTTGAACGTAGTAAGTAACCTCAACAATGAAACGTATTTTAACGTTTCGGAAAGCTTTCCACCATTCGTTAATAGCATATTCTTACATGACAATTTCAATACAGATCTTTCTTCAGAGCATGAGCATTGCTTTGGAGCAGAACATTATTACAGCTTTCACTAACAATAAGTTCTTTGACTCTCTTCAGTCATTCGATGCGTTTGTAAAAATTCTGTTTGGAAGAAACCGATAAAAATGTTCGACAGATACCTACGCGAAAGAATACGTGAAGAGGCATGTGTCCCTAAGGCTGTGAGTCAAAATATCCATATCATGATTATGGCCACAGTCTGTTGTTTTCCAAACAAATGTGTCACGCCCGCTCGGTTTGTTTGTGCATCAACATTTGCATGCACAGTCATATCTGTTTGCAGAGATGCTGTTGACAAACCGAATTGGCGTTCATCCCTCTATTTGCTTTTGTAACGAAGCGGGAGTGTCAGTACTCCCTTGGAAGCGATATCTGTAATGAAGCGAGCAAGAGAAACGTTGTGCATTGTACACCAGAAGGTAAACACGCCATTCCCGCTACGTTATAGATCACAGGAAGCCATATTTCTGGATTGATTTTCCGGTGTGTTACTCAGAGCTGACGAGACATGTAGTAGGAAAAGTGGAACGACGTTATTTAAATGTAAATTAAATTGACAAAATTAAAATGTCATTACTCTCTAATGAAATCGCTGACTGTTAGTAATTAGATTATCTTAAATCTGTATATTATTTCAATAACTTCTTAATCACATCAACCGGAATTGTAGTTACAGCAATGTTAATGTTAATATCATATAGGTACCGTACTGCTATACTAAGAGATGCAACATGTAAATAAGGACGAAATCAGTAAGCAGCTGGTACGATTTCCCCTTGGTTTACTGTTTAATATAGAATGACTTATTCTTGCAGGAATCAGTGGAAAGGTAGCCAAGAAGTAATCATGTTGTCATTTCCAGATTTCTTTAATGGGGCACTGGCAATTCAATATAGAATTTTTTAAATGAATATAACACACTTTTTCATTTACATATATCCCTATACTTGTCATCATTAATATTAGGTGTAACAGGTTATTCATCCAGCTTATAGCCTGTCTGTCTTTTTGTTTACTTTGTTCATTCTCTTTGTTCATTGTGTGTGGATGCTTCTGCACTCCCAGAGATTTAAGGGTACCACAAAAGCTAATGGCTATTTCTGAATCATCTGCTTACCTATGTGATGGCATGTACATTTTACAGGTAAGGTACATTTCTTTTAATTCTGCTGGTCGTTTCAGAGTGGTATAAATTCTATTGTAGTATCACCTGATAAATAAAGAGTATACAACACTGTGATATTGCTTAAGGACGATGGAAGTTTGTAAATCATTATGACATGACCTGTTTCCAAATCACTTGATGCAAATTGACTAGCCCTAATTGATGTTCATTTCGTTCTGTAGAAAATTTTGATTCAAAGGTGATGGTAACTATGAGATTCAACCTTTAACTTTGCAGTTAAATGTGACCTGTTATGGAACTTTGCACTGTTGCTTAGAGTTTTAATCTCGTAGTTAGTATCAAGGTTCACACTCAAGCAATGGTAATCCAAATAAACCACATCATCATTACATCTTAAGGCTCTCAGAGCTCATAAAATTTTACAAAAATCTGGCATGCTTTGAACATAACAGCCCTCCACATTTTTATGAACATGAAAACTGTTACATTTAAAATTTTATACGAACATTGGTGTCATTTAACATTCCAAAAATAATTGTTTTGAACAATAAATGAATCATATAAACACATTTGCAAATTAAAAGTTACAATTTTAAAATATAACAAACTGAATCCGCTTTCCTAATGACACTTGCATGGAAATAATGGTAGTGTATTGATCATACTCACGAAAGTCTCTTTATGAATAGGTCTCAACTGATAGACTAAGAAATGTTGGATGCAGTTAACAAACAAAATTTAGTATCATGACTGAAAGTGTTTCAATTCACATATTTCTGTATGACTGTATCTTTAATTTTATTTGTTACATGGAAGTAGAAAGTCTGTATAAACTAGTTTTTAGCACTTGATTTTTTAATGAGACCAGTATTTACCATTCAAATACATACTTCCAAAAGCAACTGTTTAGAATGTGAAATGGACAAAAATACGGCTACATGTAATCACTCAAAATTCAAATTATTGTGCAGGATAAGTCAGTCTCAAACCAGTTTACAATAATCTTTTACCATAATGTGGAATATTTTTTACTAATGGATTGAACTATATCGATTAACTAGCTGTCAGTATAAAAGAATTTAGAGTATTTCTCGAAAATATCATTCACAAATTGAGGAAACTTTTTGGAGAATTCCATTAATGTTAAAGAATATAATTAGAATGTAAAATAGGAAGAGTATGACAGAACTCATTGAGCAACACCCCATCAATGATATTGCGTACTGGCTCCATAAAGATGTACTAGAAATTCCCACTAATCTATTGTAATGAGTGTACTGAAATTTTGTTTCATTCATATGACAAATGTGTACGTATGTTCAAAAATGAAAAATCCAGGAAGAAATTTGGCCTCAGCAACTAGAGACAGCAGTCGTGTGTGTGTTGAGTTGCATTTGTGTGTGTGTGTGTGTGTGTGTGTGTGTGTGTGTGTGTGTGTGTGTGTGTATTCTATCTACTCTATCTCCAACGAAGGCCCTGCTGGCCAAAAGCTCATTTTCTGGCAGTCTTTTTGCTGTACCTATCTGCAACTCACCATCTCCGCTATACATGAGTAGCAACTATCCTTTTCATAATATTGTTATGTATGTAATGTGTTGGTTTTCTGTCAGATGGCCGGTGCGATGCATCTCTCCACACTAATGTATTCTGTGCAAGACTCGTCTTTCCATACCTACTGCAACCAAGATACATCTGAACCTGCTTCATTCCTTGGTCTCCATCTACAATTTTTAACCCCAGAAATACCCAGGGTGGTGAGGGGGGCCCTTTGTGCCCACTTTCTTAAACTATTGTACATAGTCATATACTTTATACTTTAAAATTTCGAAAAAATGTTGACTGTTCTTAATAATTTCTTATAGCAGATCCCATAATTGTTTTAAATTTTTCAGTAAAACTTAACCTGAAAATTTAAATGTTGTAGATGATATGACTTTTCAGAACAAATGTCATATTGATGTTTTTAGTATCAGGACTCTTATTACTTATGTATATATTTTTAAAATATATGTTGTCAATGAAAATCAACAACACCTAACGAATTTTTAATTTTTGAATCCTTTTTTATGGTGCTCATAAAAAGACTACTGCTTCCCTCCCTGTAAACATTATGGAATATGGAAAATATATTGATACTGCAAAGACTGTGGAAGAGATATTTTCATGTTTTTGACCCTACTTATGCATGAGTAGCTATATAAAAACCATGTTGTTGAAAAAAGTTAACAACAATCAAAGTATTTTTTTAAAAAATTCTGTTGCAATGGGCTATAGTTCCCCCATGCCCCCTTGGTAATACATATGATGGAAAATGAGTTGGTATTGCTAGGGTTAAACGTAACACCTCCTTTCAGTACAGAACTGACAATTCCTTGATACCTCAGGATGTATGCTACCTACTGAACCCTTATTTTAGTCAGGTTCTGCTCTAAATTTCCTCATTACCCATTTTGGTTCTGTATGTCCTGATCAGTTGTCTGAGGTAGCCTTTTAATCTTCAACATTTCTTCATGGCACATCATTTCAAAATCTAATCTATTTTTGTGTGCATAGTTAATTATACACATTTCACTTTCATACAAGAGTACACTCGAGAAAAATATGCTTACATTTAAATTAGAAATTAACAAAGTTTTCTATTTCAGAACAGCTTTTCTTCTTGTTTATCTTCAGTATTTTTTATCCTCTCCACTTTCGACAGCAACAGTTATTTTACTTCTCAAAGAGCAAAACTGATTTACTGCTTTTTGTTTCTCATTTCCTAATCTAATTCTGTTTGTATCACATGATTTAATTCGGTTACATTCCATTATCCTTGCTGTCCTTTTGTTGGTATTCGCCTTATGACGTTATTTCATGGCACTACCAGTTCCATTCAGCTAATCTTCCAAGTCTTATACCATTTCTGAAAGAATAATAATTTCATCAACAAGAACGTTTTTATTTCTTTATCCTGAACTTTAACTTATTGTCCAAATACCTCATTGGCTTCCTTTACTCCTTTCTCAATGTATGGACTACTTTTACGTAATTATTGTGCTCTTTTAATGTCCTTAGTATTCCCAGCCGCAGTCTGATTTCTCGGAAGTTATTCATAAGATTTCACTTCCTATATTTTATTTCTGCTGCATTCAGAATACCAAAGAATGTATTCCAGTCAACATCGCCAAACGCTTTCTCTAAATCTATGAATGCTTCAAACAGGTTTGCCTTTCTGTAACCTATCATCTAGGACAATTCATAGAGGCAGTGCTGACTAGTGTATTCCTCCATTGTCCTGGGACCAAACTGGTCTGGCACAAGCTCGAATTCTACCAGTTTTTCATTTTTACTTGCAATAATTCGTGCCAGCATTTGGTATCCATGACTTACTAGACTGACAGTTCTGTAATAATCACACCTGTGAACGTCTGACATCTTTTCTGGAGTTGGAAATATTGTATTGTTCTTGAAGTATGATGTTATGTCGCCTGGTTCAGACATCTACAGCTCTAGGTGGAACAGTTTTGCCATGATTTAGTATCTCAAGTATCTCAATAATCCACTAGAAAGGTTATTTCATTACAGTTAGTTGTATCAAAGATTTTTCAAATTTTTGCAGTATTGTATCTCCCATCTCAACTTCATATACTTCCACTTCCATTCCTATAACATTGTTCAGAGTTTCATTTTCTGTGTATAACACTTCTGCACATAACTTTCACCTTTCAGCTTTCCCTTCTTTGATTAGAACTGTCTTATCATATGAGCTCTTGATATTTCATACAGTTGTTTCTCTTTATCCAAAGGTCTCTCTTGTGTTTCTATAGATGGCGTTTATCTTCCCCTGCATCATTCTTACGTCTGAGGCCGTCTGTTTATCCACTATTCATTCCTGCATAGACGTTTTCCACTTTTTGTCAATCTAATCCTTAGGCGCCTATATTACATTTTGTCTGCTACATTTGCTGTAGTCTGATATTTTCTCCTTTTGTGACAGATAACGCAAACCTTCATTGAAAGAAAGAAAGTTATTTGACTGAAAAGATAATTATGACAGAAACAGTGAGAGATATGGAAGAATCGGTACCTTCAGGGCAATTCTTAAGGATTCAATTGATTTCTAACATGCTGTTAGAGGGAAAGATAACGAAGAATATGTAAAGACAGAGTGGAACACAAGACCCATATTATTATTACTATAAAAATATCAATAATATTGCTTGGGATAGAGAAGAAGTAGCTTCAAATGACTTTATTGTGGCAGATGTTAGAGATGGCTGATGACCACTCTGTTTTCGGTTTATTAGTTTGAAGAAAAGTCTTGCCTCTCTTACAGTAAAATATCTTCTCATTTATTTAAAGACTTATTACTTAAAGAAATTTTGTTTGAGTTATAGTTTATGTTTAGTACTGGAAGTCATTTTGATCTCATGTTACATGTTAGACAGAGAGGACTGATTTAATTAATGAACGATGATATCTGTAGGTAGCTCACTAATAGTTCAAAGTGCCACAAGTAGTTTCTCAGCGATGAATGTAGAAGAAATTATTTCACCTGTAATCAAAAAGCGGGCTTCATCTGTCCACGGAGAATGATCAGAGTCTATATAAGTGCATGTTCAACTCTTTGATGAGATCTGGATGATGGCTTCTGGTAGGTGTAGGATTTCATGAATCAGGAATTCGATAAATAATGATACCTGTGGAATTAATGTCGTATGTGCAGGTTCGACTGTTCTATGCATCCAGTAATCATCGATCCGAACGATCTATGGGTGTAGAAAATATTCACATGGATGAATCTGTATCTGGTTAAAGAAAAAGTATCAAACATAGGCCTTAATTTGAGGAATAAATTTCTGGGAATGTACGTTTGCAGAACAGCACTGTATGGCACTGAAACATGGACTGTGAAAAAACTGGAATAAAAGAGAATCGAAGCATTTGAGATGTGTTGCTGCACACGCCTGTTGAAACTTAGGTGGACTGATAAGGTAAGAAAAGGGGAGGTTCTGCACAGAATCGGAGTGGAAAGGATTGTGTGGAAAACACTGACAAGGAGAAGGGACAAGATGATAAGACGACTTTTAAAGACATTAGGGAATGACTTCCGTGGTACCAGAAGGAGCTGTAGAGTACCAAAACGGTAGAGGAAGACTTGAATACATACAGTAAATAACTGAGGATGTAGGTTGCAAATGCTACTCTGAGATGAAGAGGTTGGCACAGGAGAGGCATTCGTGGCTGCCTACATCAAAAGAGTCGGAAGACTGATGACTCAAAAAAAGAAAAACAGGAAAGAAAATACCATACTTCTCAAATTGACAGCTATAGTCTCCTACTCGTTTTACGTTGGCTCATAGATGGAAAATAAATCTCTGACTCCATTTACGACGTTAATACTTGCCTAACTTCCATTAAATCGAATAACTATCAATGGCTGCCGCCAAAAATAATTGTCTTACACAAAAACTGACTTCGTATTTAGGTTCAGTGCCCCATCTCTACCTAAAAGTCAGTTCTAAAATCTGATCTCCTGTAGGCCTGTACTCGTCTCAAACTCTATGCGTTATCGCCAGTTTTCCTTCTCATTCAAAGGAAACATGTTATTTGGTTGTTCTAATGTATGGGTGGTCTGCTAATTGTTTGATAAGGTGTTTTACTTTCAAACAGGAGAGTTCACATATGCAGTTTCAATTATTCCTATTATATATGTTTTTATTAATGTATCATTTTTAGCTACCTTACTGTAGCTACTTTAAATGATATTATGTATTTTACAAATTGTTGCTATATTCTGGGGTTGTTGGATGTTGTGGAAGACTTCAACACTTCACTAACTTCATCCGAGGTAAATCAGAAGCAAGTCATGTGTAGACAATTATTGTATTCTCAATTTAAATGTAGCAAAAGAGTTTTATGTTTCGTAGAATCCTTACTAACTTGGTTTAAAAGCTGTGTTGCGTGAATTCACATAAAAAGCACGAGAATTCTAATGATAAACTTTGTAAGTAAGGCTTGTCTGTAAAAATTATTGACAACATTCTAAATGTTTACGTATCAATTAATATATTTTAGTATTTTATGTCACTGCAGATCTCAGACAATGTACACAACTGCTGCAGTTGTACATCTTGCACCTTATTATGTTGTAAAAGTATTTATGAACATTTCACTTATTTTAAAACGTCTGTTAGAATTTATTGCATACACTTCCTGATATTGTAGGATAAAAAATGTAAGTCATGTGACATTACACTTGAAAACGAAATATATCACTGAATGACATGACGACAGACCTGACATTATGTGGTGTGAAATCTTAATTTATCTTACGTGTTTCTATCTTACAATTATTCTCCAAACCAGTCTCAGGACTGAAGACCACAACAACAACAACATATTAATTAGAACATAATATGTCCCTCACCATAATCAGGTTGAAACACAGAAATACTGTGTTAACAGTGGAAATGAAATCACAGTTTAAAAACAGACATTGTTAATGAAATAGTGATGGTGTGATTTCCAAGTGGTAGCATGTGGTTGAAAGAGAGTCGAGGATAGACGATGTCGAAACAAAGCTATTATATCAGTAGGAAACATATCAGCTATGTAAGAAAGAGCTTCGTCAACAGGGACCATCCTCGACTTATTTTCAATGGGTAGCCCTCTAAGCCCTGCAATTGCTAATCTATTTATGGAATTTTTCGCACAACAGGTGCTGCAATCAGCCATAAAAGCCCTTTGAAATGGTATCGATATGTGGATGACACCTTTGTGATATGGAATCATGCTGAAGAGGAACTGAGTGATTTTTTGGTGCACATAAACAGTTTCAATCCAAAGGTACAATTCACCATGGAGAAAGAGAGTAATGGACAACTAAATTTTTTGGATGTATTGGTTATTAAACGGGCAGATGGGACTTTAGGGCACAAGGTATATAGGAAAGACACACACACCGACCGTTTCCTACATAAGAATTCGAATCATCATCCTAGGCAGAAGAGAGGAGTCATAAAAACTTTAGTGGACAGAGCTAATAACATCTGTGAGCCAATTTACTTCCAAGATGAATTAAGCCATTTGAGAACAGGTTTTAAGAGAAATAGGTACACTGACAAGGAAATAGATCGAGCACTCAGCCCTAGAAGAAAAGTGTCCGAAAATACACGACAACAACAACCGTCGGCTGGAAAAGGTTTTCTTCCATTTATTCATAACATCACGGACCGTATTGGTAAAGTTTTGGCCAAGTTTCAAGTGGAGACAATCTTTCGACCTACCAAGAAAATTAGTGAAAGTTTAAGATCGGTGAAAGACGCATGACACCCCTTAGCTACCCCAGGTGTGTGTAAAATTCCGTGTAGCTGTGGCATGGTTTATGTTGGAACAACTAAAAGGAGTGTTAATACCCGCCTAACGGAACACAAAAGGAACTGTAGACTGCGACAAATTGACAAATCAGCTGTAGCGGAACACGTTTTCAACGACGGTGATCACGAAATAAAATTTAGTGAGACAAACGTGATAGCTAGGACCTCACATTATTATGCTCGCATGTATAGAGAAGCTATAGAGATCTACAAGCATGCAAAAAATTTTAATAGAAAAGAAGAAGGATTAAAACTAGACAAGATGTGGCGGTCGACTTTGTATCAACAAAGTGACAATCGATTACCTGTAATCGTGAGAGATGGCACTAGCCAGAAATAGTTTTAACGTCGGAAGCACGTGACGAGTGGTGGCGCCATCTAAGCACTCTATATAAGCGGGACCACCAGCGCCTAAAAGCCTGTCGCCGACTCGCCTCAGAAGATGTTGCCCGCAGTAGGCAACGAAACGTCAGGAAGGAGTACAGGTTGTATATATGGACCACGGCAATTCAGCATGGAAGTTTTAATTAATGATGACGCCGGCCATGAAAGCTTACACGATAACTATTGCAGTGTTGCGTGTTCTACATGTCATCAAAATATTCAATAATCGTTTAGCTCTATCTTGATACACTTTTTCCTATTCTGCATGTTTCATATTTATTTGTTCTTTCGTTGACGATGTACTCCTTTCCCAACTAGCGTAGTTCCTCTCTTTCTAATTTGCAGAAATCATTGATTTATTGCTTACAATCAATATACATTTTAGAACATCAGCACAGTTTCTAAAGTCTTCCATATATTGTTATATGGCAAGCTAAAAGCAATAAAACATTTTACTGCAGAAACTGGAAAAATATTTGAATTTAAGATCAACAATACTCATACCATGGTTTCAGGTACATCTGCTACTGATATTTAGCATAATTTGGTAGTTATATGCCTCACAAATTGTGTTTTGCTTCTTTGGTTGAATTTTGCAAAGTTTTCTGTAGCCCATGTAAATTTGTATTCATTTTTATGCTCCTTTCTCCTAGATGGATAGAAATACAGTAGGACTAAAGAATATCTTTGTGTTCAGTTTTTAATAAATATGCTGCTTATTACATGGGAAAGTCATTTCACACAGACCATCATGTCTGGTGTCATGATTTCTTTATTCAAATGTAAAAGCAATAACTGGCATTGTACAATTATAGGGTCAGTAGCAGAAGTACCAGTGTCAAACTGTTAACAGTACTTGTTACTCTTTTACCTGTTTATTACTCACTATTTTTACATATTTAGGAACCTTATCACGTAAATGCAACAGAGTTAGAAGAAATTTTGTGTTCTGTCTTTAGTTATACAGATTTTCTTGAATTGCTTAGGGAAATGCTTTTCAAGATATTTATTACAGATGTCATTTACCACGTGTAATGTGGATATTTTATTTCTATAACAAAATTGGTATCCTGAAAAAGAGTATCTGTAATATTTTCTTTTGCATTGGTCTGTTTTCTGTTGTCGAAAAAGAAATCTTTAATGGAAAAAGTTTATTTTACCTTTTGACATTCTATTTCTCCAGGTAATAAACTATTTATTTCAGGGAATATGTGACTACAACAGCACAACATTCCTTAAAAGAAATCAACAAATGTCATTTCTGTCTGTAGAGCAATTACCATTACCTTACTATTCTCTGGTATTGTCTTGTCAGTTTACAATCATCTGTTCAAAGCAAGGAAACTTAGCAAATTACATGTAGAGCATCTTCTTCTGTTTATAGTCAGGTATGTATAAGGCTGATTTGATAAGTGGACTGGTGTCATTTTACATGTGGGGTTTACTCTCCTGAGATTCAGACGATTAGTTCTATTTCAGTTTGATTCCTTCATGTCCAGAAATAGTGTTTATGTGAACTATCGTTTGGAAGACATGCTAAAGACTAGATCCCCTTAGTCAACCAGTTCAAAAGTCACAAGCAGGCAGTAGCATCCCACTCCCAACGGTATGATATCTGGTAGAACAGCATAGTGTTGAAATTAATCCTCTGGTTAAAGGGTTTCATTCGTTGCCAATATACTAAACCAATGTATCATACAGTCATAGATTATTTTCTTGATACAGCAAAGCTAATCTGGAAACTTGTGAAGTTGTGATAAACTCAATGGTAAACAATTTCTTCTTAATCTCTTGTATATCATATAATTGTCATTCATAATATTTTTCACCAATTGTATGTTCTGTGATCGAACTGCTGTTCTATCATTGATATGTGATTATTCATATTTGTGCACTTAAGTATCTCAGAAGTTGTTAAGAAAAGTCACATATTTATAAGTAAGGCTGTGTTTGGGGTTTTATTTCAGATGCTTATACAAAACGATACCTTCATATATTAATGAGCAGTTTGTTTATTCGGATGTGTGGACACTCTGGTAGTATACTAACAATAGTTATAGTTAGCATACATTAATTTTCTGGTCCCTCTGGAAATAATGATCATATTTATTTTAATTTTAGTAGCAGATCTCTATGCTGCTTTCGCTCAATGAACATTATTTGTATCAGATGGTAACACATATGATTATAACAAATACAAAAGACATAGTTGACCATTGGGTCTAATGAGAGCTTCAAAAAAAGTGACTGTCATAGTTTCTGAATTTCAACCTGTTGTCTTAAATCATAATAATAAAACTTATAGAAATGGTTTAAATACTCTCAGATGAAACATGTATTCTATTAATCCAGTTCATTGACTCAAGAAACAGAAAGATTATTTCTTACATACAACATAAGGAACTCCTTAGACACTTACATTCTTGGCATATTCTGTCAAATACCCGGCTGACTGTCGCAAAGTTGGCACCATTTCAGAGTAAGTTTTAGAAGGGTATTTTCGAAGTTTGATGAATGCATTTTGTGAAGGTTCTGTTCGTCATGAAAACTTATTCATTTACTTTTTAGAAATTATTTAGTCAAACTGTACAGGTTCATGGATAGCTGACATACCATAACAGACTAGATCTTACTATGATACATACATTAACGTTATTCAGAATTCGTGTTAGGGTGACCTCCATGGCTCACATTTCCCTGTTTGTTTATGGTTCCGCTTATCATGAGTACTGACAGCGGAATAAATAGTCAGAAGCAACAAAGTATTGACATGTACAGCTTAACAATGTTCTTCCAGACTGCCTTTCAAGTAATGCTGTGGGAGTTGCAACAGGACTTTCAGACTGCCAAGACGATGGCTGTTTCTCTCGCATTTGCCAGTCTGCATCGGCTGCTACTGGTAGGGAGCCTCGCCCCTCCGCTTTCTCTTTCTAAGGCTTATGTACTGTCTTTAGACATTTGTTCTGTAACAGTGGTAGCTTACTGAAATTAATGGCCACCCAGAATCTAGTAAGACCCGAATTCTTAATCTATATACTGCCATTGGATTGTGAATTCCTTGCTTCATTTATTTAAAAATTTGATTAAAGGTAAATTAATACTTATAAGTTGATATAGTTGCAGTGATCTGGATTCCGTATGGTTTAAGAAACAAAATATGGCGGATATAACACCAGGAATCAGGACAGAATATACCTACCCTTACCTAGTGGCTATCATTCTTGTAGAATGTAATTCACTAGGTTGTCATTTTGTAATAGTACTGAATGTCACTTCCAGAGGAGCAGATCTCATCCTTATATTCCACTTAGTTATGAAATAATTCGATACTGAGTTCAAATATATATTCTAGGTAAAGAAGAGTGAAAAAGAAACAGAATCTTTTCAAACTGAAGAAATTATTCCATTTTACATTTTTTCCAAAATTCTGCAGAAAAAACTTGTGTGCTGTTGGAGATAGCCTAACAATTTATACAATGATCATACAAAATTCATCTGCAATCTTCATCCCACAAATTTAACAAATTCACAATATCACACTGGAATCCCCATTTCAGTACAAATGTAAGATCATCATTGCAAGGCAATAAAATCCTCTCACTTGTTAAACAGTTTCAGTCTCTGAAGGATTCAGAGCAGTTTTTCTATTCTGAGGTTATTATCTTAACATTAAACATGTAACTCGTTCTTATAAAGCAGCAATATTTGTTTGGTCTGCTCTTCTGTCAATCTGCTGGTACTCGTGGATACTATGTAAGCAATATCTTCTTCATGATTATCTTCAGAGCAGTTTTTCTACATGTAAAGTTACCATGTTTACATTGAAATATGTCATTCATTCTTCTCAAGCGGTTGCATGTATTTAGTCAACTCTCCTTTCAAGCTGCTGCTATTCATGGGTACCATGTAAGCAGTATATTCTTCCTTATCACTTAGCAGTTATTTTGCTGTTAAGCATGAAATGAAGGTAAAGTTGCATCAAATATGTTGTGAAACCTGATTTTTATGGGTTTCACTTATCATAGAATTTGAACCTGCATTAGGAAATTCATTATCGCTATATTCGTCCCTTTATATACTACCAGTCATTATTAAACATATTGATAAAGCACCATAGGTTAAGGAATTTAGTTAATTCTTCCATCATGGATGAGGTGGTTAACTAATACTGAAGTTCTCATGTTTTCTTGTTCAGTTTTCTGTATTTCATATGTGCTTTGATCACCATAAGTAAACCAAAGACAGTAAAAGTTAAGAAAATAGTCTACCAAATACAGAGAATATCCTATTTAATAATGAATTTTCGGATCAACGTTGGATTAAATGGGTTTCATATTTTCAGTTCATGTCTGTAATGTTATTCAGATTATGTAGGAAATACAAATGGAAACACATTTCAGTTTAGATTAAGAATTCGGACCATGCAAGATCTCGTTTATTCACCTATTCCATTTGGCAAAAAAATGAAATCATTACATTTACTCCCATGTATATAATACTCTCTACCTCTTTACCTTTTCTAGTAGCATCTAGTTCTACCTATTTCTCTTGTTATCTCGGTGTTTCCATTGCACGTTAGTGCATTACTTGTGAGATGTCCCTCTGTAGCATTGAGAAGTAGTTAGCTCCCAGTCGACTACACAGATTTCTCATTAGTTTTCTTACTTGGGCATATCAATTTGCTGACAATTCATTGTTTCAACTTTTCTCCTAAATGCACGATATCTTTCGCAATATTTATTTCTTTGTATTATATTACATCATTTTCTACTTTTGTGTATTCTAATCTACATGCTTTAACCTAGCTTTCTACTTTAACTAATTACATTATCTGTTCTGAATTGATCTTTTCCTTTGCTAACAAAGATGGAATAGTGTTTAATTTATTTGCAGCATTTCACTTATACTCACAGAGTAATAGGTAACCTTAGTTTATATTAAAGAAGAAATATAGTTTATTTATTAACAACCTTGATTCTGCTTAGCAAAATGTTGCACGTTCAATACTATGAGCAGCACTGATGTGTCTCATTGTGTAAGTATAATTTTTAGCTTTCTTGTTCTACTTCCTCTCGCCAAACAATTTTCCTGAGCAGTTCTGTTCTGTGTGGGCTACATTTCATTTATGCATTACTATGATGAATCCATCATAATATATTAATAATTTCCACTGCAACAAAATCTCATTTAGAATGTTATGTTGTTTGTGTACACTATATACTCCACGCTTCTGTGTCATCTTATTTGTGAAATTTAATGTGTGATTGTGATGATTAATCTGCAGACAGCAAAAAAACGCTGAATGCAACTGTTCTTCCATGTGTTATTTGTATTGCAATAATGAAGATGTAGAAAGTTTCGCAGTAGACAAACCATTTTGTGCTTAACATGCCAATATACTAGATAGTGTTTTTAATGACATTTCACTCTTGCTTATGAATGTCATATTTATTAGAATGAAAATATGATAGTCAAACTTTTGTGTATTGTAATGCATAACATTTTAATCTTTCGGACAATCTTATAGACGTAATGACATGGACATGTGCTTCATCTTACAGAGAAGAAAGTGAAAAAAGGCATGCGTTTTCGTCAGGGATCCTAATACAATAACTTAATCCCAAAGTAATGGCAGTATAAATATAGAGATTTGTTGAAATGAAACTTGAGTTACCATGACAGAATTAGAGATCTACACACAAGAATGAAATTAATATTATAAACTTAGCAAAAACAGACAGATACATTTCACATCTAGGAAATCACATGAAGGAAAACTGAATGCATTTGCAGGCATTTGGGTTCTAGCATGAGAGACTGTGGAGTTTTTAGAAAACTCAATACAATATGCATACATCTTCCAATTAACTATTGAGTGAGAGTGATGAGTTGGATGAAAATACTAATATTACATTAGGTAGAATCAAAGGTAAAGAAACCAGAATGGCGAGTAGGAACTACCGAGTACCCATCATACACTAACAGCAATACTAGTCGGATCTTAATACCATTTCAGTTTGGTTTGAGGTACATACCAATGTTTCTCTGGAGGTAAATAGTTACACTGCACATAAATAATAAAGATCTCAGCTAGAGTGCGGCAGTACTGGAAGATTTAAGCGTAGGCAGATGTTACGGGCCTGGTGCATCAATCTCCCTTTTCTGAGACATGGTCTGGTTTAGCGCCACTCATGTTAGGGTCGTACGGATATCCTCGCTGCTGCAATGACTGACCTGGATACCCACACTGCAGCAGTCTGAATCTGTGACTGATACAGCAATCCTCCCTTGTGAATAAAACATACAGTCATAGGCACCCAGCTTCTGCCAGGATAGCTGTAAAGGCGAGACAGTTACACCTAGTGATGATGCAACTGGCAGGGGCGCCAAATGGATGTCTACCAGCGTTATGTACGACAGAGGCTGAAATGGGTTAAGGTCCATAACTTGGGGTCAGTGGGAAGCCAATCGATGGGGAAGCGCGCTGAATGGTGGCGAAAGTGTACTGCGATCTGTGATGCCAATAGCAGGAACTGTTCAGGCTGTGGCTGTGGTCTATCCTTGAAGTTATATCAATGTTGTAGTTTCCACACGCTGGTATTTCACGGAAGAAACACCCATCTGATAATGTTTGCGCTGGAATGGGCATCTGGGCATGAAATGCGTCACGTTGTGTGCATGCTGCTTTCTCTGACTGCAGTTATGTGGACCACTGACACCAGTGTCATAATGGGTACCAGTCGGAATGAGAAAAATGGGCCCACTGGGTAGCGGCAGGGCGGTGGACAGTTCTGATGCGGTAGAAACCGTCGCGGAGATTGGGTCATCGTGGGTGCGAATGACTGTGCTCACGAGTGTTGGGTGTAACCGTGTGTTTTCGCCTAGTGTTACCGATGACAGCATTCTTACTGGCCCTGAGATGTCACCAGTTACATGTTGCAGTCAAGTGTGTTTTTGCAGTCGCATGCAAGCATCCAACGTGGGTGCCTTCTTTGTCACCAGAACATGAAGCAGAGGTTTGAGTGTGGGTTTCACTGTTTCTCCGTGTGTTGCTATATTACTGGTAGGATGGGGTGACTGGCGTTTAAGGGAATGCAGTAGCTTAGCCAGATGCTTTCTAACAATGGCTGTAAGCTAAAAACGGCTGATAAATAGAGGGGGAGCTTATTAGTAGGGTTCCTCGCACTACTGCCAACATTTTTCTAGGCGAAAAGTATCCTTTGTAAACTGAGCCTGTAAAAGACAACAGGTGAACGTGCCAACCTCTTTATAGTGATGGGACAGGTTTGCATAAAGTAAAAAAAAAAAATGGTTCAAATGGCCCTGAGCACTATGGGAGGCAACATCTGTGGTCATAAGTCCTCTAGAACTTAGAACTACTTAAACCTAACTAACCTAAGGACATCACACACATCCATGCCCGAGGCAGGATTCGAACCTGCGACCGTAGCAGTCGTGCATAAAGTAAAACATTTCGAAAACTCAGATGATACTGTAGAAGACTTAATATGTAATTTTTATATAGAATTATTGACAGACTTATCTGACTGAAAACATGTTACTTATTTTTGTCTAAATGCCGATGTGCGAGATTTGTAGGCAAGATAGGGTATCTGTTCAAATAGCTCTGAGCACTATGGGACTTAACATCTATGGTCATCAGTCCCCTAGAACTTAGAACTACTTAAACCTAACTAACCTAAGGACATCACACAACACCCAGTCATCACGAGGCAGAGAAAATCCCTGACACCGCCGGGAATCGAACCCGGGCGTGGGAAGCGAGAACGCTACCGCACGACCACGAGCTGCGGACAGGGTACCTGTATTCTTTCATATGATGTCTAGTGAGTCACTGTCGAACTGAGGATCATTAGGCACTCAGGAACAGAGCTTACGGTTTTACTTTGGAGCTGTTATTTTTTCAATGTTGCAAATTTTTGCTCCAAATAGCTCTGTCAGTAGTCTACTAGCAGATCAAATTTCACTCCAAGTATGTATGCAAATTTTTCAAATTGCATATACTGTCTCATTGGTAGTGGCTTGTTTATTATTTTAAAGTAAGTGCTATACAGACATTCCAGAATAATAAAAAGAAATTTCTTGAACATTATCCCGTGCTAAATATCAGTATAGAAAACCATTAATTTCCACTTATGGTAATTCTAGGATACTGAAAATGTTTTAGTTCATTATTTTGTCATCATTACATGGTGGATTACAACGATTAACAGTTAGACTCTGATGAAAAATTGATTTGTGTCAATTAGGCCAATATATTATCATAGTCAAGTCAGTGATGGTTCCTGACGACACATTAGCCGTTATTTTCCAAACAGCCCGTTTTGCAGGCCCATGTTTACTGAAATCATTTTGGTTCTACGAGAAATATACCTTCTCCTATATACACTATATGATCAAAAGTATCCTGACACCCCCAAAAACACAGGTGTTTCATATTAGGTGCATTGTGCTGCCACCTACTGCCAGTTACTCAATATGAGCGACCTCCGTAGTCATTAGATATCATGAGAGAGCAGAATGGGCGCTCCGCAGAACTCACGGACTTCGAACGTGGTCAGGTGATTGGGTGTCACTTGTGTCATACGTCTGTACGCGACATTTCCACACTCCTTAGCATCCCTAGGTCCACTGATTCCGATGTGATAGTGAAGTGGAAATGTGAAGGGACACTTACAGCACAAAAGTGCGCAGGTCGACCTCATCTGTTGACTGATGGAGACCGTCGACAGTTGAAGTGGGTCGTAATGTATAATAGGCAGACATCTATCCAGACCGTCACACAGGAATTCCAGTGCAAGTACTGTGACAGGTAGGCATGATGTGAGAAAACTTGGATTTCATGATCAAGCGGCTGCTCATAAGCCACACACCACGCCGCGAAATGTCAAACGTCGCCTCGCTTGGTGTAAGGAGCGTAATCATTGGAAGATTGAACAGCGGAAAAACGTTGTGTGGAGTAACGAATCACGATACACACTGTGGCGATCCGATGGCAGGGTGTGGGTATGGCAAATGCCCGGTGAACGTCATCTGCCAACATGTGTAGTGCCAGCAGTAAAATTCGGAGTCTGTGGTGTTGTGGTGTGGTCGTGTTTTTGATGGAGGGGGCTTGCACGCCTTGTTGTTTTGCGTGGCACTATCACAGCACAGTCTAAAATGATGTTTTAAGCACATTATTGCTGTGGAAGAGCAATTGAAGGAAGGCGATTGCATCTTTCAACACGATCGAACACCTGTTCATAATGAACGGCCTGTGAGGGTGTGGTTACATGACAATAACATCCCTGTAATGGACTGGCCTGCACAGAGTCCTGACGTGCAACCTATAGAACACCTTTGGGATGTTTTGGAACGCCGACTTCGTGCCAGGTGTCACCGACCGACATCGATACCTCTCCTCAGCGCAGCACTGCCTTTCTCCAAGTAACCTTCCAGAACCTGATTGAAGATATACCTGGGTAGTGGAAGCTGTCATCAGGGCTAAGAATGGGCCAATATCGCACTGAATTCCAGCATTACCGATGGAGGACACCACGAACATGTAAATCATTTTCAGCCAGGTATCCGGATACTTTTTATCACATGGTGGAAGTTGGCATTAAAGCGACGTTAATTCCTGACGATACATATCTATCCGACAAACAGCAGCCGTCCAGTACCATGTAATGGGTTCTGCTGACAGAGCATGTAAGTAAATAGAGTGGCCCTTGGAAAGCGCGAGGTGTGACAAGCTTCCCGGCCCTCTGGGTACCCACAGCCACAGAGATACTGGTTGCTGCACGTAGCTTGTATCGTACGATACACAGCGAGTGAAATAGCAAGTCGTCTGCTCTTCCTAAAAAAATGTTTTATGTAGATGAAGTAAAACATCATCTGTCTCTGTATGTAGTTTCCCAGTAAAATTTTTACTTTTCGCATACGAAATAAAAATCAATTTTTCGGGACTCTCACTTGATCTTTCCGATTTGATTTTGAACAAACTATTCGGTAAGGAAAGAAAGTGTTCTTCTGCATCTTATAGCCACAAATCGCAACTTGATAAGGAACTCGGTTTCTTCTCGTTATGACCCATAGTTACTGTGATACTTCAAAGCGAAGTGCTATAGAGCGCATATTTTGAAAAGTCTGCAGTGACAAATGTTCTCGCTGGCCACTTTACATTTTGTACGTTTTGTGCCATACATTACTGTATACGAAATGTAGCAAACACATCGAAATTGTTTTCGACGGTGGGAGCAGAACAACATCTCTTTCCATCATTGAGGAAATAAGTGATATAAACTGATAAGGCAAAACATTATGATGTCCACAACTCGTGGCCTAGTGGATAGCGCTGCTGCCTCTGGATCACAGGGTCCTGGGTTCGATTCCCGGCCGGATTGGGGATTTCCTCTGCCCGAGGAATGGATGTTTGTGTTGTCCTCATCATTTCATGATCATCATCGTCATTCGTGACTGTGGCTACATTGGATTGTGTCAGAATTGGACTGTGTAAAAATTGGGACTTCGTACAGGGAACTTTGAGCGCCCCACAAACCAAACATCGTCAAAATATTATGACCAATGTTTGCAGGAGAGCTTCTGTAAAGTTTGGAAGGTAGGAGACGAGGTACTGGCCGAAGTAAAGCACATTTGTGTTGACAATACAGACGACGAAGTTTTTCTGGTGAATAAACACCCTGTAATGCAGGAGTTCCGTGTTGGTTGGACGTGAAATGGGATGCTGATGCAGTACTCACAACGATGTACGAAGTGGGCGGCCACAGCATGCCTCCCGCCCCGCCCATTCCCCCCAGGTGTGAGTGGAAGGCTTATCTCAATGTCGGGTCCCGGGGCTGTTGGTGACAGACCAGGGGTGGTTACAGGTGCGGGATCCACCTCTATGGGCGTAGGGCCCTCTGCTGGAGGTTCTGCCTGGGGTCAGAGGTGGGGAGAGGAGGATTGTCATCTCCAAGGGCCGACAGCCCTGGAGATGGCAGAGGAGCCAGCAGTGGACCACACTGGTGGCGAAGCTGGTTGGTATACTTCCAGCATACTGTGCCATCGTTGAGAGTGACTGCCGCCATAGCGTGGCTGATGAGTGATGAGACCATGGCAGGGACCCACCAGGTACAATTCCAGGTGAACACCATCGCCTAGACCAGATCCTGCAGAGAATAATGGAGCCGTGTCGAATGCAGAGGAGATGGGTGTGGAGAAGATGGAAACAGGAGAAACGAGGGGACCAATGAGGGTTACCGTGAAGTTTTTCAGCTGGGGATGATCCATCCTGAACAGTGGATCGGTAGGAGCAAAGAAAGATGGTAAGGATGTCGTCCAGGGAGTGTTGGTGACGCAATTTTGACATCTGGACTTTGAATGTACGGACAAACCGTTTGGCTAATCCATTAAGGGCACGATGAAAGCAGTATGAATCAACTGGATGCCTTGAGAGGTGCAGAAGGAGGTAAATTCAGCAGATGTAAATTGAGGGCCATTGTCGGTCACCAGCATCTCCAGAAAGCCCTCAATGGCAAATACGCAGAAACAGCTTGGATGGTATGGGCGGAAGTTGTGGAGGACATGTGGGCGAAATAAGGAAACCCGCTGATTGTGTCCCTAAGGAAAAGCCAGGAGGAACCAAGGAATGGGCCCAAGTGCAAATGGGACCAAGGAGAAGGAGCAGGAGGCACAGGAACAGGTGGCGAGGGTCGCCTACTGGTGCTATTGACAAGAGGGACATGAGGCCACCATGTGGATGATAGCAACATCCATCCCTGTCCAGTAGACATGCTGGTGGGCAAGCCATTTTGTCAGGACAATCCCCCAACAACCGACATGCAGGAGCTCCAAAGCCCACTGGTGGAGGGAGGGTGGCAGCACAACTTGCCAACGATCATTATCACCTAAGATGGGAGGCAGGGGGGGGGGGGGGGGGGCAGCGGTGCCAGTAGGCACAGACCTCTGGCTGCAGCAGCCGACGATGATCTGACAGCCACCCATGCTGAATGTCAGGTCGTCTGCCATACCATGTGACAAATGGTTCAAATGGCTCTGAGCACCATGGGACTCAACTTCTCAGGTCATTAGTCCCCTAGAACTTAGAACTAGTTAAACCTAACTAACCTAAGGACATCAGAAACATCCAAGCCCGAGGCAGGATTCGAACCTGCGACTGTAGCGGTCTCGCGGGTCCAGACTGCAGCGCCTAGAACCGCACGGCCACTGCGGCCGGCACCATGTGACATACAACTACCTTGGCATCCAGCAGTAAGTCGGCTACTGCCTCAGCAGAGGCGTCATCCAGTTTGAAACAGGCAATCGGGTCAGCATCGAACTCTGGGTCGGCGGCCACCGGGAGATGAGAGAGCAGATCTGCAGTGACATGGAGAGCTGTGGCCCAAAAACGGATGTCGTAGGAATATTCCATTAGGAACAATGCCCAGTGCTGGAGGCAGTGAGCAGTCCTCGTGGGGATGGCGGCCATAGCGCTAAACAATGAGACCAGAGGCTTGTGGTCGGTGTATAAGGTGAAGCGTCGGCTGTAGAAGAAATTGTGGGATTTCTTAAACCCAAAGATAATGGTCATGGCCTCCTTCTCAATTTGGCTGTAAGGCTGAGCCAGGGATAGCGTTTTGGAGACGAAGGCCACTGGGCGCTCGACTCCATTGATGATGTGAGGCAAGATAGTCTGACGCATCAGCAGCCAAGGTGAGAGACTTGCTGGGGTCATAAGAGGCGTCAGGCGAGAAGACTTTAGATAGCAGAACACCCTATCACAAGCCAGCGACCGGACCCAGGGAACATTGTTATGGAGGAGGTGGTGAAGTGGTACTGCCAGAGCTGCGGCTTGTGGGATAAAATGGCGGCGGTAATTGAGTTGACCTGGGACTGACTTGAGCTGGGAGATGTCCTTTGGAAGTGGCAGCAGTTGAATAGCCTCGACATACTGGGGCGTCGGTTGAATGCCATTAGCGCTCAAAATATGGCACAGGTAGGTCACCTGAGGAACAAAAAAAGACATCATGTTATCATGTGTGATGAAATAAAAAATCAAAAATGACCAGACCCAGGACTCGGTGTCCAAACACATCAATGTCTGCAGCTCGTGGTCTAGTGGCTAGCGTTGCTGCTCTGTATCACGGGGTCCTGGGTTCGATTCCCGGCTGGTTGCGATTTTTCCCTGCCCACGGACTGGGTGTTTGAGTTGTCCTCATCACTTCATTGAAATCATTATAATTCGTGACAGAGGCTACACTGGACTGTGAAAAAAAATTGTAGTGTGTGAAAATTGGGACTCTGTGCGGGCACTGATGACCACACATTTGAGTACCCCACAAAACAAATATCATCAAACACATCAACAGAGGAAGATAGTCTGACGCACTCTCACACATCAGCAGAAAAGGTGAGAGGCTTGGTGGGGTTATAAGAGGCGTCAGTACAGCAGACCAACTGTTGTGTCAGTTCGGCAACGGCGAATGGTTTGCATGTAACATTGAGTGCTCTGCTTGGAGGAAACCAGCTCCAACGTATCAAGTGTCAACTATCAGATATTACATCCATTACTGTCCATTACTGTCCATTAAAATTGCTACATCAAGAAGAAATTCAGATGATAAACGGGTATTCATTGGACAAATATATTATACTAGAACGGACATGTGATTACATTTTCACGTAATTTAGGTGCATAGAACCTGAGGAATCAGTACCCAGAACAACCACCTCTGGCCGTAATAACGGACTTGATATGCCTGGGTATTGGGTCAAACAGAGCTTGGATGGCGTGTACATGTACAGCTGCCCATGCAGCTTCAACACGATACCACAGTTCATCAAGAGTAGCGACTGGCGTATTGTGACGAGCCGGTTACTCGGCCATCATTGACCAGACGTTTGCAATTGGGGAGAGATCTGGAGAATTTGCTGGCCAGGGCAGCAGTCGGACATTTTCTGTATCCAGAAAGGCCCGTACAGGACCTGCAACATGCGGTCGTGCATTATCCTGCTGAAATGTAGGGTTTTGGAGGGATCGAATGAAGTGTAGAGCCACGGATCGTAACACATCTGAAATGTAAAGTCCACTGTTCAAAGTGCCGTCAAAGCGAACAAGAGGTGACCGAGACGTGTAACCAACGACACCCCATACCGTCACGCAGGGTGATACGCCAGTGTCGCGATGACGAATACACCCTTCCAATGTCCGTTTACCGCGATGTCGCCAAACACGGATTCGACCATCATGATCCTGTAAACAGAACCTGGATTCATTCGAAAAAATGACGTTTTGCCATTCGTGCACTCAGTTTCGTCGTTGAGTACACCATCGCAGGCGCTCCTGTCTGTGATGCAGCGTCATGGGTAACCACAGCCATGGTCTCCGAGCTGATAGTCCATGCTGCTGCAAACGTGGTCGAACTGTACGTGCAGATGATTGTTGTCTTGCAAACGCCCCCATCTGTTGACTCAGGGATCGAGACATGGCTGCACGATCCGTTACAGCCATGCTGATAAGATGCCTGTAATCTCGACTGCTAGTGGTACGAGGCCGTTGGGATCCAGCACGGCGTTCCGTATTACCCTCTTGAACCCACCGATTCCATTTTCTGCTAACAGTCATTGGATCTCGACCAACGCGAGCAGCAATGTCGCGATACGATAAAGTGCAACGTCGATAGGCTACAGTCTGACCTTTATCAAAGTCGGAAACGTGATGGTACGCATTTCTCCTCCTTACACGAGGAATCACAACAACGTTTCACCAGGCAATGCCGGTCAACTGCTGTTTGTGTATGAGAAATCGGTTGGAAACTTTCTTCTTGTCCGCACGTTGTAGGTGTCGTCACCGGCGCCAACCTTGTGTGAATGCTCTGAAAAGCTAATCACTTGCATATCACAGCATCTTCTTCCTGTCGGTTAAATTTCGCGTCTGTAGCACGTCATGTTCGTGGTGTATCAGACACGTCCGAAAGAACAGACGTCACGCGTTCGTGTAACTGTCAAGTAATTGTAATCGGACTATATGCTCTGCGATTCTACTACGTAGAAGGTTTTTGAGCTATGCACACGTCTGACAACCCAATCTGTACGCTCGGTGGTTTGTTAACAGTGTGCAGCTGAATCATGTCGAAATGGGCAGTTCGCGGCGTCTGTCCCCTCTCTGATACCTTGTCGCTCCGTTTCACCAGTGTGCGGTCGCCAAATAAAGGTCAGGTGTAGGGAGCAGTAAACGGAGGTTGGACGCGTGACTCTGGCAAACTGAGGCGTTTTGTGGCAGGCCAGAGCGCAGCGGCGCAGTCGGCCAGGCGACCGCCGTAATCGGCCTTGCGGTAATGGGCTCAGTCTGTCCCCCTCCCCCACCTCCCCCCGCCATCAAACCCGCCCCCTCTTCCGTTTTTGAGCTGTGCCGGCGGTCAGCCAGGCGCGGCCAATCGGCTTAGGGCCCCTCTGTCCGGCCGGCGCTTGCTGCCGTATCGTATCAGCTCTAATTAAAGCTGCCGACCGCGTGACAAAGAGGGCTCAGCGGCGCTGCTAATGGACGCCACCGATGTGTGTGTGTGTGTGTGTGTGTGTGTGTGTGTGTGTGTGGGCGTGTGGCGGACCCAACGGCTGTCGGGTGGCGAGGGACTCGGCGGCCGCGTCTGGCAGGGTTAGGGGGAGACCGGCGCCCAATAGGTTGGAGGCATGTCGATGCGCTGGAGTTAAGGAAGAAATACTGGCGCCGATCGCCCCGTCCATTTCGCCCTTCCTGGCCCACTCAGAGAGAGCGACGCTGGCGCCAGTCTAATCGGAGGGGAAAATATCCGGTCAGAAGTCACACGAGCTGAACAAAACGCAGGAGCAGCAGCTGCTGCTAACCTGTACTTCCTCCACTCATTTCTGTCTGACCCGCCTTCGCAGATGACAGCATGCTAAATGCATGCAATTAGCTACACTGCGCAATACAGTTAGAGGGTAATCAACTGCGAACGTCTTCCAGAGCACGTGTATTACCTGCTCCCGGCATGATAAATTTCGACGCTCACCGCGCGGTTATCACCAGTGGCGCCTTGCAGCAGTGACAGCAGCATCTACCACCACCTGATGAATTTCTTGACGCAATAATTTACCAACAGCCGTATGTATTGTAGAAATTTATTTTATGAACTTCTTACGTGGTTCCAGTTTCGGCATTACATTGATGCCATCTTCAGGCCCCACACGTCATAGTCGTAAAATCGCTATACACGGAAGGAGCCATATAACTGGATCTGCGAATCAAATCGTTATGCAACAGCTCTTCGTGGCCACACGACACGGACAACGGACAACGAAGACCACCTGATGATGTCGAGGAGTTGCATAGATGAAATATGGGCCGAGTTACTCAATACGATCCGGCGGCCAACCCGAGAAGCGTATTTGCAACACATTCGTCGGGAAAGCATGAAAAGTCACATCTGGTACCTCTACAGGGAGGAGATGGCCAACGACATATGTGAGTTTGACAAGTTACGTAATAAGAGAGGTAGACTGCTACGCACTATGGCGTTTTTATTGAGATGCCGTGATAAGCAAACTGTCCCAACGATTGCTAAATTTAAAAAAAAAGTGGTTCAAATGGCTCTGAGCACTATGGGACTTAACATCTGAGGTCATCAGTCCCCTAGAACTTAGAACTACTTAAACCTAACTAACCTAAAGACATCACATACATCCATGCCCGAGACATGATTCGAACCTGCGACGGTAGCGGTCGCGCGGTTCCAGACTGAAGCGCCTAGAACCGCTCGACCACTGCGGCCGGCCGCTAAATTTAAACGTCATATTGAATCTGCGGCCGCTGTTGGAATTAAACGACGGGCAAGTGCAGCCCTAGTGAGAGTGAGGGTACTTTGTACAGGACGGGAACTGCACATGAAGATCCGTTCGAAACTCTCACTGTTATCCTGGTATTGGGTAGATAGCGCCACCTGGGCGCTAGCTGACTGGTCAGAAACAACAATACAAGGTTCGCTAAATGTCAAAGTATTCTCGTCTCGAGACCAAACCGCAAGAAGGGAAAGCACCACGTCGACACACAGTGTTTAACCTCACGGACAGAATCCTGGACGACGCAGCTGTTGCAATTCTCGAGAAAGTTTGAACTATGCACCAACACCACGGACGGTTCCAATTCGAGATGTCATATCTGGCATACAACAGGCAATTTTGAAGATTTAGAGTGTCGTTGCAGAAGAGATTAGGAGGGACATCTGCCCAATTTTAACACGAGCCCCACCAAGAAAGTTCTACATCAGCTGAGCAGACAGGAACGCTCTACCAAGCCGAAGAGCGGACAAAGAACTCGTCATTTTACCTGCCGACAAGGGGAACGTCACCGTCCTTTTCTCAAGAGTCGAATACAACAGTAAGATGGAGGCTCAGCTCGACGACCCTGTCTATCGCAAGCTAAGAGAGGATCCGACTGGCGAAATCCAGAGAAAGACATTAGATCTTCTGAGGAAGAGTTCTATTCTTTCAAAAGTGACTAAGAGCCTACGCCAACAGGCCGCAGTTTCCTCAAGACTCTACGGCCTATCGAAGATACATAAGGGTGGGACTCCTCTTTGCCCAATAGCGAGCAACATTGGAGCTCCTACTTATTTTCTGGTCAAACATCTTACTGTACTGTTGGGACCTCTCATAGGCAAGGGTGATCACCGTATCTGGAATTCAGAGACTTCATAGGGCGCCTGAAGACACTTAAGTTACAAGCGTCCGATATTTTGGTTAGTTTTGATGTTGTATCTTTTTTTACGGAAGTGCAGGACTCGTTAGAGCTTATCAGCAGCCAGTTTGAGAAAGACATTGTGGCCTTATTTAAACATGTGCTTACCTCAACTTATCTCTTATTCAGTGACCAGAATTTTGAACAAGTGGACGGTATTGCCATGGCAAGTCCTCTGTCTCCCATGGTGGCCAACTATTTTATGGAAGACTATGAGGAAAAAGCACTGCAGTCGGCAAGTCTCAAACCTTCATGCTTCTGGCGGTATGTAGACGATACATTTGTGGTGTGGCCCCACGGAATAGAGACAATTCCTGTGTTCCTCCGGCATCTGTATTCGCTCTATCCCAAAGTACAATTCACAATGAAAGTGGAAAATGATGGCATTTTACCATGCCTGGACGTCGTGGAATAAAAGGTGATGCTACACTGGGACATAGCGTCTATCTCAAATCAACTCATACGGAGCTATATTGCCAGGCCACAAGTTGTCATCAACCTGAGCTACGCGGTAGTGTCTTAAGCTATTTACTGCATAGAGCACATGTGGTCTCAGATGCCGACAGTCTATCTGGTGAGGTACAACACATAAGGACGGTATTCCAACATAATGGCTATTCCGATTGGCAGATCGCTATGCATTCCGTTCTAAGCAAATTCGAAGCAGGGATATAAATGAAGATGCGGAGGCATTCACTGCAACAGTATTCTTGTCTTGTTTGGCGGCATGTCTTCAAGAATAGAAAGAATCCTCAAAAGGCACGACATCAAATGTGTTTTCGGCCACCAGAAAAATTGAGGAATTTATTGTGCTCGGTCAAAGACGCCCTTAGCCTTAGGAAACGTGACGTGTATAAAATCCCATGCCAATGTGGAAAATCTTATATTGGGCCGTGCAAGAAAGTTGCATGGAACACCATCGTCATACGCGCCAGGGACAACCTGATAAATCTGCAGTAGCTGAGCACTGCCTGGACACGGGACATCGTATGTTTTAAGGAAAGACTGAAATGTTATCCTCAGCGTCATCTTTCTGGGACTGTGTTCTTAAGGAGGCCACACATATCCGTACGGCGGACAATCTTATCAACAGGGATGCAGGTTTTTCAAGCAAGAGCCGCCTGGAATCCAGCACTGGCCGCCATTAAATCAAAACTGGGAAAACAAGAACTTCTGATTCATCACGCGACGCAACGCACTACTGAGATTTAATTCAGTCTTTAACCACAGGAGCGTCCGGCAGCACAGTCATTGCCCAAGGCGCACGCGCGGTTGGCCTTTAAGACGCTCCTAGAAGGGGGCACCAGCAGCGCCGCTTTCCTCCAACTACGAGCACCTTACCGCGCACGCGTATTGCCTACTCCTGGCATGATAAACTAACAGTGGCAGCAGCAGCTACCACCACCTGATGATGTCGAGCAGTTGCATCGATGAAATATTGTGCGACTTGCACAACACGATCCGGCGGCAAACCCGAGAAGCGTAGTCACAGATGCCAACCATTTCGAAATTCCGTAATTGTCTCCCACTACGACGCAAAGGATTGAAATGTGCCCTCAAAGGTGGCTGCAACATTTCCCTGTAACGGTGCAAATATATGGTGCTCTGCTACGTTACTCACGGGCTACGCTTCAAACACCAAGGTGCCGACACATGCGGGAAAAAAGCCCACAATTCAGAACTTGATGTGAGGTGTAAAGTGGGTTAATGATGTCTCATTGGCACCATATTTCACCACAAATCTGCCCAGCACCACAGTGGATGTATCACACGAAGGTTATCGCTGTCCCTCTTACCCATATTTGACCCCTTCTCTGCGATAAAGTACAACAAGCGTTGAAACCCAGAGGATTTCTTCTGGGTTGCAGAGGAAAACATTTCAGTACAATCTCCGCTCAAAATTCACACTAATAAGCCTCATGGGCTGGTATATAGGCCATTAGTGAAACCTCCCACTCCTCTGGGGGTCGATTCCCAAACATTTAGCTGTCGAAGACGACAGTTTTCATTGCGATGAGCGACAGGACAGCAACGTTCTTGACAACCTATGACGCAGCTAACATCCCTCGGTCGTTTCAACACTTCTATAAGGGCATAGTGGGTCTGAAACTCAGCTGAAAGTGGCGTGTAGCGCGATCGCAGTTTTTGCTCTGGTGTTCAGAGTGGAACCACGAAATCTGAACGTGATCCAAAATAGCAAAGACTGTCTACGCTCTCGTCTTCTCGCCGTCCAGTGGCGTGATCAGAGAAGGAAGGGATAGACACGTGCGTGAATACAAAGGCAAAGGGTACGTCTAAGACACCTCAGTTTGGCAACACCCTCGGAGCCACGCTTGCACTTTCCTTGGACACTTAAAAAATGTCACTCTACAGTGACTCTAACTCATTGATTTCTAGACCGCCGTCTGATGGGCAGTCATTTCGACACACCTCAAGTGAGTGGTGCCACGTCTTGAACTAGCGCCTGCTGCTGTATGCGAAAGCCAAGGGCTGTCGAAGGCAATGCCTGTCATTTTCGGTCGCGAAATATATGGGTAAGGGAGGTTTCACTGACGCTCTTTGTGTCACCCGTTGAAGACTTTCCGAGTCGATTCTGATCGTAGGTGCGACTGAAATATTTCTCTCGGCCACCGATAAGAAAACCACGTGATTTCAACGGTTTATCTCTTGGTTGTGACCTCCATCAAGAGAATGGGTGAAATGTGGGTGAGAGGGGCTGTGACGACCTCCCCATAGTGTGACACGTCCAAATGGCGTCGGGCAGAACTGTGGGGTAATTTGGTGCCAATGTGGCGTAACTGACCTGCATTATACCTCACATGGACTTCTGAGCTCTGGCATCTTTTCACTTGTTTGAAGTGTTACCGAGTCATGGTCACAGGGCGCCACGCTTTTGCACCATTGCAAAGGAGTGCTGTAGGTGCCATTGGGCCAAATTTAAAACTTTTGCGTATTAATGGGAGGCAGTTACGGGGTTTCGAAAAAAAGTGACCCTTTAATTTTGTTGCGCAGTGTAGTACAAAAGCTAGCAAACATTGCCAAACTTTATTTTCTACATCAGCCGTATACATGTGTTACCCATGACTGAAGTGCAAATAATTCTCAGTCTTTCAAGAACAATGGGTTTCAGTAATATTTTAACCCCGAAAGTACACTTATGAACGAATCATGCTCATCTGCTTTATACTTTTTGAAACATAATACAGCATCTAATCTGCTTGCAATGAATTAAAAACATCCTTCGTACGTTTCCGAAGATACATTGCGTCAAATGGCTAAGCAAAGGTGACGAAGTACCCGTAAATTAAGAGCCGTTGTTTCGTGAACGTGGAGTTGCGGCCGATCGAGTTCTGCGCATGTTTACTCGGGCCAATATCTGGAAAATTTTCTGATACAGATCTCAGCCTGAGCCCACCATTACGCTCCTCAAAGCAATTTAGCACGATTATGGCCTTGTGGTAGGGACATTTATCATGCTGGAAAACGTCTTCGACATCGGGGAACACATCAAGGATCGAGATGTGCAGGCGGTCTGCAATAATGTTCGCGCTGTCCGTACCTGTCATGATGTAGTCAATTACTACGGCAGATCCCGTGGTAGGCCAGGTGAAAGTCCTCGATGGCATAATGCTGCCCCCAGCAGTCTGCGTCTATGGCGCAGTGCATATTTCCAGTAGCCGTTCGTCTCACGACCGTCTTCCCGGGCACGACCATCGACGTGTGTAACAAGATACGTGATTAGCGGAACAGGCGACGTGTTTTCATTGATACTGACTGCAGTAGCAAGCGAACAGCCGACCAACTTCGTCGTTTTCGAAAAAATTGGAAATTTGTGGTAAGGTCTTATGGGACCAAACTGCTGAGGTCATCGGTCCCTAAGCTTACGCACTACTTAATCCAACTTACGCTAAGGACAACTCAACACACCCATGCACGAGGCAGGACTCGAACCTCCCACACGAGGGGGGGGGGGGGGGGGCTGCGGACCGTGACAAGGCTACCCCGCGCGGGGCCATTTTCGAGATGCTCGTTGTTAGGTACCAGGTCATAACAGTCTACCCTTTTTCTAAGTCGCTTATCTCAACGGATTTCCCCATTTGCTGCACATATCGTAACTACGCTAGAACGAATCCTCATTCGTCTCTACTACGCTTGTAAACTCCCCTTACGGCGTTGCGAGGCCGTAGTGCTACCGAGCGACATTCTATCTCGCGGTCTGCAATGATCATAAAGGCTTGCCTGATGCGTGTTTACTGTATACAGTGAGTCTGTAACTATAACACTTGAAATTGATGTGACGTTCAAAAGCTCATTATAATTTTACACAATTTTCAGTGTTTTTATCGCATCTCGCTGGGATTTGGTTTAATAGAACAGTGTCCAGGATACGAAATATTTAAAAATATTCCCAATCAACGACACTTTATTGCTAAATATATACAATCTCATTATTAATGGAAATATCTTTAATATTTCATAAATTCTACTGCATATAGACCCTCAGTATGCGGTCAGCACTTGTAATTTCCTTATCTATCGAGATAGTGAAGTAGCTTGTACAGATTTGTATCGCACTAGCCATCACAGGGCAACCTTATTTTTATCCAAAAAACATCACAAAAGACGCTTGTCATTAAGTTGAGATTTGAAGCTTCGGTCTCCCGGTGATAAATCTAAAAATGGTTCAAATGGCTCTGAGCACTATGGGACTTAACATCTGTGGTCATCAGTCTCCTAGAACTTAGAACTACTTAAACCTAACTAACCTAAGGACATCACACACATCCATTCCCGAGGCAGGATTCGAACCTGCGACCGTAGCAGTCGCGCGGTTCCCGACTGAGCACCTAGAACCGCTAGACCACCGCGGCCGGCGGTTATAAATCTCTTCGCTATTTTAATAGAAACACTTCACTCTCCTCGTTAACATGCGTTTACGGTTTTATTTTTCTAATCTATCTGTTGCAACCAATTAGTACAGAGTATTTCATGTACGAATACCGTAGACGTTTAATATTATGAAAAACTAAAAACACATTGGTTCACATTAATTTATGTGACTGAGAATTCATTCTTTGTCTCCATTTTAATTTATTTTATCATGAAACGTTTTTCGTTAGCAGGACATTGCTATATTCAGTAACTTCCAACTTTTGTACTATTTCGCAAACTTTGAGGGTTCCTTAATAAATCTGCTGTCCTCCTAGCCTTGTTTATGAACTGAATTCTCCTTCTTGCCAACAACACATACGGAAGTTCGTAGAGGCTCGTTATGTAAAATTTGATACAATAGGGAGAGAGCAATTTTTATTACTTAATACGTATATCAGCAGGAGGGAAATGTAATAGTGCTATAGAAGGCTTGAAAATAAATTGGAAGACAAATTATTTTTCAGGTTACTGTCTAAAATCAGTGAGACTGGAATGAGAACATCGGATTATAAGAAGATGGAAAATGAAAGTGGAAAACGTCGAAGAGCTATTCTGATTAAAGGGGATATAAGGAAATGATATAGTCATTCTACCAACTGTTCAACCTGTGTTTTTCCCTTTAGTGTTATTTCATAGCCATCGTCCCATTTGGGTGTCGGTGGGTGGGGCTGGACTGGCAGCGGTGGGCTGAACCCACTCTTCATGCGGTAGACATTATTCACTAACTTAGATGCTAAACAGAAAATAAGAAGACATTAATACCTTGAATTTAAAATTATTTTAAAAGGTGGAATTAATGGAAGAATGTGAGAAATAATTCAATATTCATGAATAGTTTAAAAACAGTGATAGAAATGTGGACTGACAGCACGGTTAAAAAAACTGAAAAATACCTGAAGAACAATAAACACTTGAAAAACACTGATCACGACAGAAGAGACACTGACAATTAAAGAGGGATCGCTGTACACTTTCACTAAAACTGAAAAGATAAATGTGGGAATGGAGGCAGATAAAAGAGTAGTAGTGATGACTAAGGACTGGTAAGAGGTGGTGATGAGACAGAGGTGGCTATGGGGGACGAGCAAAGAGGGATATTTGTTATTGGCATCCATACATTTGATAAGAAAGGGGGTGGGAAACGACAGGGAAGGAGAAAAGTACGAGGTGTGGTGAGGGAAGGAGGGAGTTCCTGGGGGGACAGGTATTGAGAGGGTGCAGTGGATTTACTGGATTTAGAGTTGGTAGGATGGGTATATGGTGGGACAGACTTCGTGGTGCGGGAGAGGGAGATGGCTGAAATTTCTTTGAGAGAGAACGTGGACATTGTGCAAGAGAAGAGTTGTTGGAATTTTCAGGCAGAGGCACGGCAGCACACTACGGTTGGAAAGGAGAGGGGATATAATAGGATTGTTGGAAATGGGTTTGTAGATGGTGTACGTTATGTAGAAGTGTTCAAGTGAGTGAGGAGAGGTGAAAATTTGATTAGTTGATATGGGATCCTTGTGGGGGAAGGTAAGCGGATGCAGAAAGCGAGGCAGAAAGCATGGTTTTCGACAATCTGGTGGGGCTTGTAGAACTTGTGCGAGGCAGATATCCACGCAACATTTCAATAGCAAAGAATGGGATAGCTCAGGGACTTGTATGTGTGAGGGACAGTGAAGGGGTGTAGTCCCCATGCTCAGCCAGTTAGTAGTTTTAGTACGCTGTGTATAGTTAGCAGGTTAGGATTCCATGTCAGTTACCATTTGAAGGTTAGTCCTAGGTATTTTAGAGTGTTAGTTAGCTGAATGGGTAGATGTCGTGGAGACAAAAGGTGTAGGCAGTGCGTCCTGTAATTAATGCCTGGGATTTGGAGAGGTTAATCCTAAAGAGCCATTGGTTACACCAGAAGGTAAACTGATTAAGGTGGATTTGAAGATATCGTTGGGATTTCTGGAGCATAGGAGAGAGGGTGAGGAAAGTGGTGACATCAGCATACTGAAGGAAGTGGATAGGTGGCGATGGTTTGGGTGTCTTAGCAGTGTGTAAGAGGTAAATGAGAGATGAGAGACTGAGCCTTGGGGCACTCTTAGAGTGGGTTGGAAGGTACAGGAATTGATACTGTTAATGATGATGTAGGATGGGTGACTGGATAGGAAGGATGCAATTAGGTAGATATGGTTGATTGGCAGTGCATAAGTCTGATGTTTGAAAGGAGACCGAAATGATATACACAGTCCTAAGCTTTCTCCAGGGAAAAAAAGATGGAAGACTTACTGTTGCTGAGCTATTGCGACAGGAGATGGGTGAAGTTCAGAAGTTGATCATCAGCAGAGGGGGCAACCTACATTGGATAATAGGATGCAGATGGTGTTGGTGCAGATGTCAGTGGATGTATCAGGAGACAATGGATTGCTAAACGCTGAGATGTGGTAGATGGGGCGGAATAATGAGTCATCAGGAGGGGAGTTCGTTCACTTTGAGGAAAAGTAGGACTTTGGAAGTTTTCCACAGATCGAGACAGTAGATTGTTTGAGGTATTGATAGGTGATACGCTAGTGGTCCAGGGATGTGTTACGTTTTCTGTGAAGTACTTGTTTTATGTCCTGTGCTGTGTTGGGAGTGTGTAATTCTATTCATGGTAAGCTGTTCAAGTAGCAGAAGCTGAGATCCAGGGTGGGACTGTGGTGTGTGTGCATCTGTGGGCAGTAGGGTATTGGGAGTAGTCAAAGTGAGGCTCGTTAAAGTGGAGAAGATGTCAGAGAGATAGGATGCTAAGTGATTGGCTTTGCTCAAGTCGTCAGGTAAGGGATAACTGTTGTGAAGCATTGCATACTGAGGGATGAGATGAGTGCCTGTAACTCAATGGAATGGTTTCCAGTAATTGGAAGAGTTAACTGGGAGAATAGCATTGAGTCTGGTGCATGTCTAGCGACAGTCCAGTACTTTTTGGCATTGAGTAAATTTATAATGTTTTGCAGTATTTGCCAGTGGTGTGTAAGTGTATCTGGGCCATGAGTCAACAGGAAGGAGCAATATAAGCGATGGATTCATGGAGAAGGAATACAGCTTGTAATGAGAGAGTGGAACATGAGGTTGTATGACTTCAGTAGTTATGAGGGGAGGGATCGCATCTGACAAGGCCTTCTGCAGGAAGGCTGTGGCATGGTGGATATCAGTGTGTTGCTGAAAGGTTAGGTGGTTGCTTCCTGTCTGGATATTTATAGATTCCTAGTAGGCATTACAGTTGACATGGGGGCAGTGATGTACAACTTTTGGATGGAGTTTGAGGTGGGGTGCATGGCGACTGGGTAGTGTGTAGGAGTTTGTGATGAGGGCAGGTAGGCGGTTCCTTCCTATTGAATCGAGGGCCTCTGCAATGCGGTGACCAAGGCGTTTGGGTGATGCTAGGACGACATGCAGCATGGTGTTACTTGCAGGATGGATGTGCTGTGGTAGGGGGACTATGTCACTTAAGAGGGAGTTTGAAAACTGGCGCCACTACTGGAGTTCTGCAGGGAATGTGCAATGCATGTTGAGGTTGTCAACAACACTATTGTTGGAGTAGGTATACAGTCGATGTGAGTGAGTCATTCATAGTATGTGGGATAGGTGGGTCAATGTATATTGTGAGATAGGTGACAGGATTTTGAAGAAGATGCTAAGGATAAGGTGTTTATAGGGTTTACTGATTAGGGGCTGTGATGCAGTGTTGATGTTCCTGTAATGGTTAATTGCTACTCCACCTCTCGATTGGAGAAGGGGGTTATCAGTGCCGTGGAGGATATAGGGAGAGGTGCAGATGCTGCGGTTTTGATGGAGGAAGGATTCATTGGGGAGGAAGGTATCAATGTTGTGCAGGGAAAGGACATGTTGGTGAGTAGGGAACAGATGTTGCTGTAGTGCTGTCATGCCATGGTGAGAGCCTAGGAAGTGGGTTGCATGGGCTAGGGGTGGAGAGGTTTATGCAAGGGTGAAGGTTAAGTGGATTGGTTTTGGGGATATGTGGATTGAGTGTTGAGATGGAATACAGAGTGAGCAGCAAGGGAGATACTGAAGTGTGTGTGGTCGTTACAAGCGGTGGTTATTTTAGAGGACGTGGTAAGGAAATGAATGATGGGTGGAGGGAATTGTTCAGATGGCTGAGATGCTCAGTAGGATGGACAGGCACAGTTAATGCAGGTTTGATGGGGGGATTTGGCATTGCACTTGGCAGTGTTGGTAGAGTGAGCATCATAGCAGGTGTTGCATGTGGGGTGGGGGAACCTAGCTTGTGACATTGTTTAAGGAAGTGGGAGTGCGTACAGTGGGGGCAGGTGGGAGGATTCTTACAATTAGGAGTGAGGTGATGATTATATAGAAGGCGTTTTTGACATCAGTAAAATTGAGGGAGGGATTTGGAGGGTTTGACTCTGTGGTGGCAGTTGAAGATGAGGAGACAATCAGTGACAGTAGCTGGCTCCATGTATACAAGCATGACGAAGGTGGGACTGGAGTCATTGAAGATATGGCAGGCAATCGAGTTCAGTGACCACCTCCTCTGTCGTGATGTCAGGGTCAGGCTTCATGATTACAGTAGTGAGAGTGAGGAGATGGTGGGGATGCTGAGGAGGGGAGGGTAGGTAGCTGATTTGACTATGGATGGAGAAGAAACTGTGGGAAAGGGGGTGGACATGTGGTGGTGGGTCAGATGAAGTCCTCCATGCAGTGATGGCTGCGGCAGTTGTGCTGTAAGAGAGAGGCGGTGAAAGTAAACCCATTATATGCAAGGAGATGATGATGAACACACACAGAAGGAGGTCTTGACGACACTAGCAAAACTATACACACGAACAGAACAGACTCAACTCATAGGTGATTGGCCCCTCACAGCCTATGTGAGACCTGGAGTAGCAATAAACGAACCAGTACTGGAGATGTGGTTGGTCACTGCCCTTTCGACGTTGAACCTGCCGGCCGGAGTGGCCGTGCGGTTCTAGGCGCTGCAGTCTGGAACCGAGCGACCGCTCCGGTCGCAGGTTCGAATCCTGCCTCGGGCATGGATGTGTGTGATGTCCTTAGGTTAGTTAGGTTTACTTAGTTCTAAGTTCTAGGCGACTGATGACCTCAGAAGTTAAGTCGCATAGTGCTCAGAGCCATTTGAACCATTTTTTTTTTTTTTTTTTTTGACGTTGAACCTGTACACAGGGAGAATAACGTAAATATGAGAACGATTCACAAGTGGGATTAAAATTCAGGGGAACATATATCAAAGATATGATTCGCTGCTGACATTGCCATCCACTACGAAAGCGAAGCAGAATTGATGACCTCGGGTGTCACCTGTGTAAAGCGACATTAAATGGGAAACTGATTTATTGCAGAACATAATAAATGATGTGCTGTAGCCTATTTGTTGGAAGTTACACAGTAATTCCAGAGGTGGCTGCTCTATCTCGAAATTCAGATTTTAGCTTGTGGTGACTTTGACAGGATGTGCAAGTATAAACAGCGGTGCGTGTCACAAACCTGACTGCTTGTAATCGTAATGTGTGCAGTGGCCGTGACAAGAGAATGCTTTCCACAAACGAGTTGTACGAATCAGAGGATACATATGAATCCGATAAACATCTTCCGTATGTTCCTGAACGGAAATGCGCATAAAAAAGGTACTTTTCCGGTGAACTGGTCCGGTCACTTCCCGTAGTCACAGTACAATGACAGGCATGTTTAGCGCCGTCACCAACATTGTTGTAGTAAGATGCTTGCATTGGTTTCATATAAAGCGTTATCTACAGCTGTATCCATACCTTGAAAAGCGTATGAACACAAGTAAACTATTTACCTGCTTACGAGCGTTACTACCTCATTTATATATCCTACACAGCTGGTATTACGTGTGTATTTATTCGTATATCTGGCGTATGTATGAGGATGTTGATGAGTATATGCTACGAAATATCTATACTACTTTTGGGCATGAGATTATTCTGAGATATGTAGAGGATGTTAAGCTTACAGATCTGAATTTTTTTGGGTTCAGAGGAAAAACCACAGAAGTGCATCCTACCAAAAATGCAGCAGGTTCGGACATTTTACAGGTATTAACAGTTGATGCAAATAATCAGCAGAGCGGACAGAGAAATCGGAAGAGGCTTAAACATGGGATATCCAGGAACAAATGAAGACAAACAGCAATGAGGCAAAGGAATACAAAACATACAGGAGAAAGGAGGGTGTTGACGAATGAAAACGTATAGACCCTCCAAGTGAATGCTCTCAAAAGCGTTCAGAGTGTATAAGTGAAGACGCCAAGCAGTGCATATTTAGGAGTTTCTGGCAGTTGAATTGCTATAATGTCCGAATATGCATACTGACAGGTTTGTTTACCGGCAAAAAGTTTTACCCGTAAAAGGACCTTTTCAATTTGTGTTTTAGTTTCGAGTAATTTTTCGTTGACTCTTCCATCAAGTAAACAGTGAGAAGACAATTGTAACTGATATTAAGTGCACTCGGTTTGCAAGTAAACAATGTTAAGTACCCACTGATAAAATTTTAAAAATAGAACTGTGGGTAGAATTTACCATTTTAGAAATACGTCGCTGCGGTACATATATGTGAAAACAATGACTTACCTAGGTACAAAGTTAATACTGGATGCACATGCAATATCTTGTTTACGGGAATTGACAGAAATTTTACCGCGCGATTTCTCGAAACAGTCAAAATATCGTTTAACATTGTTTACAGCCGATGTTTTCAATTGAGGGACCCGTTGATAGCAATGAACAATCTAATGATCTAATGGTGCATAGAATGTATATTGGAGGTAAATCAAAGATAGACAGGTTTATTTAGTAGTTGCGAAAGCGTTACGGAGATGTTAGATAAACTCCAGTGGAAGACTCTGTAAGAGAGACGCTCAGTAGCTCGGTACGGGCTTTTGTTGAAGTTTCGAGAACATACCTTCACCGAAGACTCAAGCAGTATATTGCTCCCTCGCGAAGAGACCATGAGGATAAAATCAGAGAGATTAAAGCCCACACAGAGGCATACCGACAATCTTTCTTTCCACGAACAATACGAGACTGGAATAGAAGGGAGAACCGATAGAGGTACTCAAGGTACCCTCCGCCACACTCCGACAGGTGGCTTGCGGAGTATGGATGTAGATGTAGATGTACTGGGGAGTAACCTTAAAAGTTTTGACCATGAAGTGCAGGAATTCTACTACCTTGGCACAACAGCACACTACAGACGCATCAAAGTAGTCATAGAAATCAGACTGGAGCATCCAAAGAGGACCTCGCTAAGTGAAGTCTGCTGAAATCAAACAGAAGCCTTAATCTGAATACGTTATAAAAATGTATGTATGTATGTTTCACATCTCTGATTAATCACTCGACCGATTTCAATCAAACTTGCTACACGTATCACTTAACTGCCTAGAAAAAAACCACTGTGCGGACAAGAACCATCTACCTCTTAAAGTAGTGGGGATGGAGAGGTGACGTAGCACACGGCACGTCAATAGCCGGACTTTATTCTTCCAATGTTGGAGAATGAGAGCACTTAGTGACTTGCAACAAATTTTACACATAATTTCAAACTTTCACGAGACTTTTTCTCGGTGACGTCGCACACAAAATGATGGGAGTGAATACGTTTATCGCTTACTATATTTTCGCTGTTCGTTCAGTAAAACTGAATTTAATTTATTACTTCTATACTGCTAAACTAAGTCCATTCTCAACGTATTTTTGTAGACGTTATTCACACATACCACTGAATGTTCCTGCAAAATTATATCATTGTACGACACACAGTTCAGCAAATATATCACCATAAACATCGATACGCGTCAAAACGAAACACCTCCCCCTAATCTCCTCAACTGACGTCATTCAAGCGTGCTACACATATTACTTATTATTTGGAAAGAAATACTGTGGGGTGAGAACCATCAAGTTTCTATTGGGATAGGGATGATAAAGTGGTGATGGGTAGAGAAGGGGTGGAGGAGATGGACATGGAGTGGGTTGGAAGGAGGAAATGGAGACAGATAAGAGGGAGGAGGAGATGAGCATAGAGAGAAGAGGAAGAACGAGATGGAGACAGATACAGGGGTAGAGGAGATGGACAGAGAGAAGGGTAGATAAAAAGTACAGTGAGGAGAAGCAGATGAACAGAAAGAGGGGCGAGGGGGAGGCAGAGAGTGTTGTGACAGCTAGTGTGGAAGTCAGCACCAGCGCAAGAAAGTATCGCCTGTGACAGGAATCCAAAATTATCTGCACATGAGAGTTCCAAATTATTAGAACCTTTTATTTCTAAAAAGGAAAGTAACATTACTTCTCATTATGACGTGGCTTGAAGCTGCTTCCTGTGCCTTTTACATGCAAGTACTTTTATGCACTACTACTACTCGCAGAACGTAAGCTATGTATCGTCTTGCTATTACTCAGTATGGATGCTCTTGAAGTCTGCGACCGAACTGGGACGACAACCGATGGGCGGCTGGTTAAATTGGCATTGAGAGGGGGCGCTGAACTCTGTCACTCCTGGAGGTATGGCGCTGCCCGCTCTTTCCATTGGCGCACAGGTCAGCACTTTCTTGATGCCGTCTTATGGCGTTGCTTTGGTCGGTGTGCAGTCGGTCTTTTAGGACAGCACACAAAGGGATAAGGGAGCAGACGAACAGAGAGAGGGGTAAGGGGGAGATGGAGAGGGAAGAGGAAGTGATAGACAGAGAGAGGGAGGAGAAGATGTAAAGAAAGAGAGGGAATAATGACAGGCACCATCAAACCAGTCTGAACACTCGTGACATCTCCCCCCAACCCAGAAGAAAAGCCTAATAACATAGTGTCTAACTGAGACAAAAACGGCAGTATTTCAAATCACCGGTTCCTAGCTAAGACACATACGATGTTGTAATGCATTAAAAAGATATAGCAAAAACTGTCAATAATCACCTGTAAATAGAAATTTAAGACAAAACCAGTGCTGTAAAATCTCCATCGGTTGTTTGCTGCGTAAGTTCAGAGTGTGAGCACGATTTATTGGAGACAGCAGAGATACGAATGTCGATGAATGTTATTAATTGAGATAATAGTTTTGCTCTCAGCACAAGTTAGCAAGCAGTCTTTGTGGCCATAACAAGAGAGGGGCAGCAGCCAGCATCACGAAGGTCTATGCAAACAATGTAGCAAGCTGCTACCGCACTTTCAGCTTCCGTTGCGAGATCTAAATGCTCGCTACCGACACCTACATTACTATGTGGCGCCGGCACTTCGCCAGGAGATTGGAAGAGAGGACAGTGTTTCCGATACGTCGTGCTTACACTATCATCTTATGCGGCAGGAGACGGTAGAAGATTTTAGCTCGCTTAACACACTACGAAAACCTTCATGGACAAAACTAGTGCTCTCTACGAAGGAGAAAATTAGAAGATTGTATGAACTTGGTTACTCCATTAAGAAAATATTGTTTTCTAGTTTTTTATTCCATTTACTTAATTTAAGTGAAAATGAAGTACCTGTAATTGTAAACAGAAAAGTTAGTCACAGTAAGTCATCTGAATCAAGGTGAAACAACCTGTTAGGTGCGATCGGTACATGGAACATTTCAGCCCAACACTCTTCTAAATATGCGATCATTTCTTGCTGCTGTGAAAAGCAGCGTTTGTTCCAGTTCGCCCAATTCTCGTGTCATATAGCTGTTGGTAGTATTCATAGTGGAATGCCTTCTGTAGTTTTCTTTCCTTCGCCTCTGTTGCAGTGACGGATTCGGACAACACGCTGCCTCGCAACCTCTCACCGGACATCCTCTCCGCCCTGGAGGGTGTGCGGTTCATCGCCCAGCACATCAAAGACGCCGACAAGGACAATGAGGTACGTGACCCTGACGTCAGTTTGTGTAAACAAACGATAGAGACAAATAATTGCATCAGAATATAGTGTACCACAGCTAACATCCATACGTGTGTTTTCCTGAGTTTGAAACGCAAATTAATGTACAACTACGAGTAATTTAAAATAAAGACAACTGTTTTGTGCAGGTTAAGGGTTCGTATGACCGTTTTTAGGAGAAAATCGTCCACCGCACGAGACAGAGCCACTGTTTCTCGGTTTCTTGACCTCTGCTACAGCCACACACTCGTGTTCTTCACACTGACGGTGCAAGTGTCCAGTGAACTAACTGTGTTCTGAGCCCTAAGTGAGAAGTACATACATCTCTCAGGGCCTTCTTGCCTCCTCCGACTTATCCACACATTCTTCTCTTTCACTGTTCATAAAAGCTGGTTCCAGTGTATCAGGTCAGAAATGTTATGATCAGTCTTACTGGTCCGTTGTGTAAACAAGTACACTTGTCAGAGCAGAAATCTTAACGAAGTGCAGATACTGAAATCGTCTGACAAGCAGACGGTGGTTCTCTTGATCCAGGAGCTGATAACATATTTATGTTTTTTAGTATATGTAAGTAATGTGTCTTTTGAAATTTGAAACCAGGAATAAATACTTTTTTCCTGAGTTGTTCTTGAAGAGAACTAAATTCCTATCGTCGGAATCTCTATCGCATCTGGAAATAAAGCGTTGTGATTCTTGGCGAAAACTTCCTGCTACATTGTGCTCTTGGTATTTTTAGAATGTGAAAAATTTGTCCACATAATTAGCTGCAACTGTGAGATATTTATAGAAAAACATCAGCTGTATATATTATATTTATTCTTGGCCAATTTCTGTTATTTCACCCATCATCAACTGGAAGAAAAATTATAACATCTGTTGGCTTAAAAGTGCACATTTATCATAGCAGACACTTTTTATACCAACAGTAACAATAAAAAAACGTGGAATACAACATTAGCAGGTTTAGACAATGTCTTGAAAAACTTAAGTAAGTTACACATACACCCCTGACAGTCAACAGCCATCTCAGGCCTGAGATAATGCATTTTTAAACCAAAAGATGGTATAATTTTTGTACCTGATGGTTGAAATAACCGAAACCGGTCGAGAGTACGTATAACATATACAACTCAGGGCAAATACAAATGCTTTTCTATAAATTTCTATAACATAGGTGTCTGACTGCACACATCTGTAACCTACAGTTATTTCTTCCTTTACTTCTGACTTGCTCTGCCGCTGGGGCTCTCTTGTCGTTGTGTGGCGTTGCTTGTTGCTATCTTGGGAAAGTTTCGTGTCGAGTACGTCAACAGCAGCACATTTTGCATTTTCTTCTCTTTTTCTTTCTCCTAGTCTAAATCTCGTATCATACTTTAATTTGGATTTCGCAGTGCTAGTCGTATAGGGTGGTGTGATACCATTTCTCTCGCCACCACTCCCACCTGTTCCCTGTGGGACCAAGTGTACCCTATCTGTTTGCATGTACTATTATCCATGTTAAAGGGTGGGAACGTTTTCGAAATGTTTGCCAGTCTTGTAACTGAGGTGGGATGTGGGTACCAGCCCTGTATTCAGATAGTTGGATGGGGAAAACCACCTAATCATCACATCCAGGCTGTCCGCCGCACTGACCTTCGTCGTTAATCGGCTGAATGGATTCACTCCGCGGCCAGCGCACCTCCCTGAATCCCGAAGCAGCGTGCTAACGTGAGCGACTATTTGGATGGATCCATCCTGCGTTCATTAGCTAATAATAACGTTCTCCAATGCGTTTCATTCAGCAAAGTCAATAAGCACTTGTTGCCATGGCGATTGAGACTTTGGCCAAGATGAAAACGTTTTTGGCGGGGCCGATTTTCAGCACAAGTGCAACGTTGAGACGTGATCTGTTCAATATGGGCGTCCATGATCAGTGAAGTACAGTGCCGACGGGTCAACTGTTTTTTTGCGTGGAGCAACTGCTACACATCTTTTAGAACACTTTAGGAATAAGCACATCTGCTTTTCCAGAGTCATTCTGCAATAAGATCACTCGGTACTGGACGAGTAAAATATCGGAGCACAAAAGAATTCTGAATGTGTTTCACTGAATGAAGCCAAGCAGTACCTATGTAGTCTAACGAAAGATTCAAGGCACTGTCTGCTTCTGTGGCCTGAGCAATCTTCGTGTAGTTCAGTGGAAAAGTCTGTAAAAGTTCAGTGTCCTGCGCATCGATCTGACAACAAGAAGCGGTAGCGGCATCGAATTCAGAATCAGAATCAACAGGAAGGCGAGACAGGGCGTCAGCATTTGCATGGCCGGTACAATATTTCGCACAGATATTGTGACAATAACAAAGCCCAACGTTGCAGATTCGGAGCCGTGGCGGGAGAGGTTGAGACGGATGAAACAAAGACTGAAGTGGCTAGGTAAAACAGATAACGGTCAAACTTTGTCACGCCAGCACTTCCTTCTCGGCTTGCGAATAGTTGCTTTGAGTCTTGCTAATTAAGTTGGAAGCGAAAGCAGTCGGCCTGTCCTGTGAACCAAATCTGTGCGAGAGCACAGCTCCAATTCCGTAGAAGAAGCGTCCATTGATACAACCACAGGCTTAGCGGGATCGAAATGAGCAAGGCGTCTGTCACTCAACAAGGCATTTTTAAGTTTCAGGAATGCATCCTGACACTCTTTGGACAAACAAGAGGCACATTCTGCTGGCGCAAAAGACACAACGGAGCCGCGATCTGCGCTGCGTTAGGTATAAACCGGATATAATATGTCATGTTCCCGAAAACTGACTACAATTCCGTCACGTTCCGCTGGGCAGGGAATTCCCAGATGGCCAGCAATTGTGAATGGACGGGATAAACACCTCGGCTGTTAACAACAGAGAGTATGTACTGAATTTCAGTCTGAAAAAAGGCACGCTTGTCCAGGCGACACTTCGAACCTACAGCTGAAGGTACTTGAAAACTGATATGTTCCTCACGTGTACATCCCGACACCACAATGTCGTCCATGTAATATGAACAGAATGGAACTATTCTAAGTAGCGTTGGCTGGCTCTGAGCACTATGCGACGTAACTTCGGAGGTCATCAGTCGCCTAGAACTTAGAACTAATTAAACCTAACCAACCTAAGGACATCACACACATCCATGCCCAAGGCAGGATTCGAACTTGCGACCGTAGCGGTCGCGCGGTTCCAGACTGAAGCGCCTAGAACCGCTCGGCCACTCTGGCCGGCTACTAGTGCTGGTAGCAGGCTTAAAAAAAACTACATGCACTACGTGAAAAGATGCTTTGTGCTTATGAGAGCGAACATGGGTAGACTTCTCTTTCTGTGGTACGCACACAGACTGTAAATGACCTGGTCTTCCGCAAGCATAGCAAGATGTGGTCAGCGAAGGGCAATATTGTCGTTTGTGCACGGGAAAGCAGCGGGGACCTGATTTCACAGCAGACACACGCACTGACACTTTCTTACTTCGTCCATAGTTCAGTGGCCTGTTTGCGCTTGGCGGTCGGTTGCAGGGACAAACCTGTTTGTCGCTTTGCATGACACTGCAAATTGGAACTGACTCACAGTTTTCCACGGTTCTATCACCCGAGTCCTGATGTTCAATAATCTGTAACACTTGTTTCAAAGTAGCATGAGAATGTTTGAGAATTTGTTCACGATTCCTACTGTCTGGCACATTGTACGTAATTGCACCACGAATCATTGTGTCATTCTAGTACTGTCCACAGCTACACTGGAAACAACACTATCGTGTCGATCCCTGAAGTTCAGTGACCCACTGACAGTATGTCTGTTTTGGCGTTTTCTGCAAACGAAAGAACTTATAACGAGCTGCAGCAACCTGTAACTGAACCTCATAATACTTAGTAAGGGTGGATACCAAATCTTCAGGAAGTAGCAACTCCGGCCTACCAGTTGGGAGTAACTTCTGAGTAAGGTGATAAACTCCTGTGCCTGTCATTGACAAGAAAGGAGAAAGTTTCCCAGTACCTTACACGTAATCTGTAGCACAGTGATCCCAGTACTCGTTCCATTTCTCGTGCTTGTGATTCAAAGCCTAGAATGTTGGAAGGCAAGGAGATGGTGCTGTGGATGTGCCTGGCTGTTGTGACGGAATTGATGCAGCAGTGGCTTTTGCATCAGTGAGCTGCTGCACTGCTGTCATCAGCGGCAACATTTACTGGTTGTGAAACTGAATAAACTGCCTTAGACCATGCCAGCAGTAGCCGTAAACGTAGGCACAGGTGATGTAGGTAGCAGGTTGGAGACAATTTTAGTGAGAGAAGCGCCGCAACAAATTATAGATAGAAGAAAGACAACAATTAGTAGCAATGCGCCTCTGAAAGAAAAGAGAGAAATTTAGTGATGCAATGTGATGGAGCCGCAAAGAGCATCGGTTCTGTTATCCTCATTGCCAAATGTGTCAGCTATTGTGGAAATCAGCAGAGACACAAACAAGGAAGGAAAGAAAATGCGATGCCCGGTGGCAGGAATTCAAAATGATCTGTACATCAAACTTGAAAATTAGTTGAACATTTTACCTCTCTCTTTATGAAGTGGCTTCCTGAGCTCCCTACTTGCAGGTACATTTATACACTATTACTACTCGCAAAACTGAGGCTTTCGAAGTCTGCAACCGAAATGGGGCCTGTTGTGGATTGGCAAGACAGCCAACCCACTATGAGAGGAAGCCGAAAGGCACGCGTTTTAGCTCACGCAGGCTGGCGTGAGGTCTGGAACAGGTCAAGGAAATGAGACTAACAAAAAACGTACGTAGCTGCTGGAATACTTAACTTTAATCCATATTTGGTGAACATCGCTCTTGACGGTACATGTTTTACAGCATCAATAGTAACTGATAATGGCGCCTTGCTAGGTCGTAGCAAATGACGTAGCTGAAGGCTAAACTATCGTCTCGGCAAATGAGAGCGTATTTTGTCAATGAACCATCGCTAGCAAAGTCGGCTGTACAACTGGGGCGAGTGCTAGGAAGTCTCTCTAGTCCTGCCGTGTGGCGGCGCTCGGTCTGCAATCACTGATAGTGGCGACACACGGGTCCGACGTATACTAACGGACCGCGGCCGATTTAAAGGCTACCACCTAGCAAGTGTGGTGTCTGGCGGTGACACCACAGGGCCGACCAGCGATGGCCGGCTGGTTAAATCAGTGTTGGCAGGGAGCGCTGGACTCTGCCTTCGTGGAGGCGTGGCGCTGCCTCTACTGGCGCGTGGGTCAGCGCCTTCTTGATGTCGTTTTGCGGCGCTGCGTTGGTCGGTGTGCAGCAATGCTTTATTACTTTACAAGAAAGGCACTGTTGAACTCAAACAAAGCGGCAACTCCTTGTACAAAGATCTCCACACGTCCACAAATAATAATTTTACGCATCTGATGGAATAGCCATGGTGTGGTATACTGTGAATTGCTTCCCTGAGGTGTAATCATCATTTGCTGACATTTATTGTCAACATCTGACACGTCTTGTAGACGCAGTCTAAGAACAACGATCAGGAAGACTACGTGAAGCGATACTACTCGACGATAACGCCAGCCTGTATTTTGCTAGGCTAACAAAAAAGCGCTATACAGGAGTTGAGTTGATAAATCATTCAACAGCTACCCCATTCTCCTGATATTGTGTCCTCAGATTTTCACCTTTTCCTCTCTCTATCGAATAACCTTCAATGAACTCCCTTTCCGGGTCAAAAACCGCTCCAAACGTGACCCGACCCGTTCTTTGCCTCCAAACCATGTGGTTTCTACAGTCACGGAATCGAAAAGCTATCACAGCGTTGACAGACTGTTGTAAACAGTAGAGGAGAATGTATTATCAAATACTAGAGTCTCTGTTCTTTGTATCCATCATGTTTACTAAACTTACGGAAGAATGCGACCAACTTATGCATCAACCCAAATAGAAGCTAAAGTCGCTTGCTAGCATCCATCTTTATATGCAGGCAAATCATATAAACTGCGGAATGGATTTTGATCAGATGTTGATTGATACATATGCTGATTTATGACGAAAGTTTCTGTACATAATTTATAAATATTTTGCACAAATTATCCGAATTATGATAAATTAAAATGAAGTCGTGAAAACGATGCTGTTGCCACCTAGGGAACAACTGGCATAGCTCGAGAGAGCAGCAGTGCCTCGAGAACGCAACAAGGGAGATGTAATTCACTTCTGGTGTTACTGTCTACTGGTAGAGCATGTGGTTGGAATCCTGACTCGGTCACTTTTTTCACTCTCCCTTTCACCCTAGAATGTGCTTATCAGTCACGTGGAAATACGCATTTAGAAATATGACTACAATTTCAGACTGCTCCTCAGATTAGCAATCATAATTTACACTCTTAATTCTCTGCAAATCCTTTGAACGACAGGTTCCTCCAAAACCCAGGACGAACCGTCTGAACCTTCTGCCTTCATGACGTCTACCTTACCGTTTACAACCGTCCTTCCAAGCTACCTAACATACTAAAATATCTTGGATTAGCCCTCCCCAGCAACTAACGTGGAACCCCCACCTATTAACCATCTAACAGAAACCCACAATAGACTAAAACTACTAACAGGCCGAACTTGGGGATTACACCCCTCCACTATCCTCCACACTTACAATACCTTGATCCAACCCATTCTTTGTTATGCAAAGTTGAGTGGATCTCCACACCACCACCCACCTCTCCTCACGTACGTCAAACACCTACACATCTCTTATACTGTCTGCAAACTAGTCTCCAATAACCCCATTGTCTCCCCTCTGATCACAAAGACTGGTGTGCTGCCACACCTTCAGCAACACATCCCTCCATCCCTACACCTCCACACACTCCATATCCTGTCTCAACGTAACTTCAACCACCTCTCTCTCCCAGAGAATCAGATCTGCCCTGATATTTATCCCTCCTACCAACCTTAACCCTTCCCCACCACATCCCTCTACACTCACCTGTATCCCTTTTTTGTTGTCCCACTACCCTCCCTTCCTTCTTTCATGATGAAAGAAGGTTGTATACATGGAAGAACCCTGGAGATACTAAAAGGTATCAGATAGATTATATAAGACAGAGATTTAGGAACCAGGTTTTAAAGTGTAAGACATTTCCAGGAGCAGATGTGAACTCTGACCACAATCTATTGGTTATGACCTGTAGATTAAAACTGAAGAAACTGCAAAAAGGTGGGAATTTAAGGAGATGGGACCTGGATAAACTGAAAGAACCAGAGGTTGTACAGAGTTTCAGGGAGAGCATAAGGGAACAATTAACAGGAATGGGGGAAAGAAATACAGTAGAAGAAGAATGGGTAGCTTTGAGGAATGAAGTAGCGAAGGCAGCAGAGGATCAAGTAGGTAAAAAGACGAGGGCTAGTAGAAATCCTTGGGTAACAGCAGAAATATTGAATTTAATTGATGAAAGGAGAAAGTATAAAAATGCAGTAAATGAAGCAGGCAAAAAGGAATACAAACGTCTCAAAAATGAGATTGACAGGAAGTGCAAAATGGCTAAGCAGGGATGGCTAGAGAACAAATGTAAGGATGTAGAGGCCTATCTCACTAGGGGTAAGATAGATACTGCCTACAGGAAAATTAAAGAGACCTTTGGAGATAAGAGAACGACTTGTATGAATATCAAGAGCTCAGATGGAAACCCAGTTCTAAGCAAAGTAGGGAAAGCAGAAAGGTGGAAGGAGTATATAGAGGGTCTATACAAGGGCGATGTACTTGAGGACAATATTATGGAAATGGAAGAGGATGTAGATGAAGATGAAATGGGAGATATGATACTGCGTGAAGAGTTTGACAGGGCACTGAAAGGCCTGAGTCGAAACAAGGCCCCCGGAGTAGACAACATTCCATTGGAACTACTGACGGCCTTGGGAGAGCCAGTCCTGAAAAAATTCTACCATCTGGTGAGCAAGATGTATGAAACAGGCGAAATACCCTCAGACTTCAAGAAGAATACAATAATTCCAATCCCAAAGAAAGCAGGTGTTGACAGATGTGAAAATTACCGAACGATCAGTTTAATAAGTCACAGCTGCAAAATATTAACACGAATTCTTTACAGACGAATGGAAAAACTAGTAGAAGCCAACCTCGGGGAAGATCAGTTTGGATTCCGTAGAAACACTGGAACACGTGAGGCAATACTCACCTTACGATTAATCTTAGAAGAAAGATTAAGGAAAGGCAAACCTACGTTTCTAGCATTTGTAGACTTAGAGAAAGCTTTTGACAATGTTGACTGGAATACTCTCTTTCAAATTCTAAAGGTGGCAGGGGTAAAATACAGGGAGCGAAAGGCTATTTACAATTTGTACAGAAACCAGATGGCAGTTATAAGAGTCGAGGGACATGAAAGGGAAGCAGTGGTTGGGAAGGGAGT